>NC_135096.1:7869247-10569247 GCF_051107435.1 Chaetodon auriga | reverse complement strand
TATGCTTATAGTCAGTTGTATTTTTATGTTGTATTGTATGTTACCGCTGAGAAGTGGAAGGAGGTCGGGCTGGGTGGATGGTTGGTAGGACAAAACCACAAATGTCAGCCTTATGGTGACTCTTGAAGAAGAGTCAGGGCATTACCAAAATCGTATGAAGAAAACTTTGTGCCAATCCATCAGTTGAGATATTTCACAAAGTGAAAATTAAGCATTAAAAGTTAAAATTAAAAGGTATCATTTAAGTCATTAGGATTCATCCTCTGGGGACCATGTCTGTGTGTACACAGTATGTTGAGTTTAAAGACATATTTGCGATTAAAAATGAGTTGAACATTTGTTATTTTTAGTAACAGTGGAACAGCCTTTACATGAATTTCCACATCAACAAAGCTGTTACATCTAACTGTAAATGTTATACTATGGGCTTTATTGAGACAGTAAATCAGCATTCACTCCACTGATCAAAAATAGACCTGTTTTCTTAAATATTCTCCTTCACAGAACAGTATCCAAAGAGATGGTTCACTGATGTGTTAATGGCATGAGATTATTGTTTTTATGACTGTGCCGGCGAGTTGACCCTCCGTCAGTGTGTCTGTCACATTCTTGAGAATGTGGTATTTCAGGAACGCCTTAAGTTAAGATTAAGTTGTCACGTTTCATATTCGGAAGCTTAACCTCACTGTGCCATCAAATCATCATTTGGTCAGACACTAATTGGTGACACTAATCTTGGGTGTCCACCTTGAAACTGTGGTGGGTGTATAGTCTTCTCTGCTGGGTTGAAGATGTGTGTGAGGCATACATGTTTTGCAATCTGTATATATATAATTCACTAGAATCATACATGCTGATATACTGATTAAATTCCTTCAATATCTTCACGACATATATTATACAGTATGAGTCTGTACAGACATGGATGTAAACTGTAAGCGTGATTGGCTAGCAGAGGCATACAACCGCAAGGCGATTATTGTAGTGTTATTTTTATGACATTATAGGCTTCATCGCATTTATTTTTAGTGTTTTATTGGCATTTGTTATTGACCATTTCTGTGGAATAGACCTCTACTTCGATGGTTTACTGGATACAATCATTGGAGATAAGTGCTGTATCAGTGGTTGTGTTCTACCTCCTGTGCCTTCATTTATTAACATAGCATTTTCTAAATTTGGGTTGGAGTAATACTGTAACAGTAGCTGTCTGTGCATATCCCCATGAGTTCTTCTCTCTCATTTTCCCTCAATTGCCATGTGACGAATTTTATGATTCAGAGATCTGGCAGTGGCTTGAGTGGTTTGTGGCAGTTTGAGCACACTGACATTGAACACTGTGAATAGACTTGCTAATTTGCGGTCTGGATGCTGTTTGCCCATGTTCCCATGCAGGCTTCAGCAAAACAGCTCGGATAGCTCACAAACCATTGTGCCACCAGTGCTGATGACAGTGAATTCAGGGAGGCAGCCCTAAAGACAAATTCTAATGATAATGTAGTTAATGAGCAGATATGAAGATACCTAAAATGAGTGCTTCACAGAGCTGGATCCAGCCAGAGCAGCAAGAATTTAACAAGGTCTGCTTCCTAAAATGAATAGGTCTGTGGTCCATTCATCCTGAAGTTTTACCTTCAAGTCTTGGAGTGTTGGCTAAATGTGCCCGGAGTGCCATATCAGGAGCCAAAGAAGCAATACTTCATTATTTCACCAGCTCCTATGGATGTAACAACTGTGGATGTACTACTTTTAACAACACAGGCTCCATGGCAACAGTGTGCTAATGATGCACTGTTGCTCCATCCCCTGATTCACATTGTTTGGGTTGTCATTGTGGGCTCCTTTCTGCCTGGGAAAGTGTGAGGAATGATGAGACACTCATCAGTCACTCAAGAATACGAGCGCTGGGCTACAAAGTTCCTATCTGGATCTTTGTTGAAACATTTTTTAAAAAAAATAAGCTGTTACAATGCAGGGCACATGTGCAATTTGTTGATTGTCAGGCTTATATGATGGCCTCAGTACATTTGAGAAAGTATTGCAGTTCCCAGACATTTTGTTTTCTGTGAGTGAAGGGACCACGTAATGATCAGAAACCTTCAGCTGTCATTCCGAAGATCATCCTTCTCTATCATAGAAGGCCCTTAAGCCACACTCTGAACCTGTAGCCACTCCTGTGTCAAAGGTGAACAGGCCATCGGGAGTTGCAGTCACTTGCCCACTAAGGGTGAGTCCAGCAACATCTCCTCCAAACATCCCATAATGTTTGGCATTGCTGATTAGACTAGAAACTGCCTCTTGGCAGGTGTGTGTCAATGAAAGGGGGATCATGAGTTGATGATGTGACAGGAACTAGTTGATTTTGTGTGAAATGCAGAAGGAACGTGGAAGACCAGTGGACCAAAAATGGAGAAAAATGAGGGAGTGAGCGAGAGAGAGAGATTTGAAAATGAAGTCACAAATGTCCCTTGTGGGCAAATGTGACAGAATGCCACAAATTAAATTATGTGGTTGCACTGGAACTGACAGAGCAATGTACATGTTGCACTTCAACATGTAGCACCAGAATCTTTATCCATACAGTAACTGTCATTTTACTGTATTATCCTGCCTCCAGGTGTTGTTGTGAATGTTAGAATAATGAGTTAATTTCACATGAATGCAATAGGATGTAATTTGGGGTTCTGTGTCATCTTCAGTTTGCCTTCATGTGTTCCTGGACACATGAAATATTTAAATCATTGCTAGATGAGCCACAAGAGGAATTAGCACTCTTTTCATGTACAGTGGGTCACGGTTAAATCAGAACAGATGAATGCGTGGAACGAATCTTAACTATAATCTGGTCAAATCTGTGCAATGAATACAGTGTGTGGCATTACTGCGATGTGAAAGTAAGATGTTTTCATTCTAAGCAGATCATATCAAGGACTTTTAGTGAAATTACAAGTTACATTAATTGCATATTAAATGAGGCATTTCTGAGCAACACATTTTCAAACAGCTTTGATTCGATGTCCTCCTGTAGTTTCAATGCCACTAAGGTGATTGATATGTTATATTCTAACTCTTTTCTCATTAATAATTCTCATAGACATCCATTGTATTTGCATCTCAGCCGTTATGTACAGGACTGTTGTGTTTTCCCCCCAGAGGTCAATGTAGAACACAGAACGTTGCAAAGGATTGGTTAGAAAGAAGAGAGAAGAAAACAGTGGAGAATTAAGTTCATGCAAGTGTGGGCACACACATATTCTCCCTTCTAAGCCTTAGGGTCCCGTGCACATAGTGAAAGTGAAACCAAAACATCCATTCAAAAGCAGAGGAAGTTGCATTTACTCTGTTGAGCCTACAGCAACACTGAAAGAGGATCAGAGTTGTTTTAGATGTGGGTCACCAGCTTACCTTGCAGATGCTCCAGACTTCCCTTTCTGCGCTGAAAGTGACTTGCGGAGACTGCAACCAAGTGACCAAATTTGTGTGCAAAGTGCAGGTGCCATAAACCAGTGAGCATAAATGCAAAGTGATCTCCTCTCCCTGTGGAGCTAGTGGTGGATACGACCACTGCTGTGTCCACCATTACTAGTGCCTCGATAGAGATGTCTTTTGTGTGCCACTGACCGAGCTACAAAGAATGTTTGTGACTTATACCACATCTGATGTCTCAGTGATCGGTTGCCTGTCAGCTACAGTGCAGCACAAAAACACTGCAGTGCCAGCTACACTATATGTTGTGAAGACAGGCACAGCTTTGTTGGGAATGGACTTATTCAGGGCACTGAGACTTTCTATTGACAACAACACTGTGCTCTCACCTGCGGCTCCAGCGGCAGTGATCAAAGGGATCGAAAAGATCAAAGCTGGACCAGTGACTGTGGAGAAACAAGGCTTTGTTCAACGTTTCGTTCACCCTGTAAAAGTCAGGGGAAATGTCCAGCCTGTTAAAAAAAAAAAGCTCAGGCTCCCACTCTCCATTAAACAAGCCGTCTTTGTCGGACTTGACATGCTACTGAAAATGGACGTGATAGAGAGGATTGACGCATGCCCTTGGGTATCGCACATCATAGTCACATGATGAAAGAATGGTACACTGAGGATGCGGTTGACCTTTTCTCTGAAATGCATGGAGCCATTGTATTCTCCATCATTAATTTGGATCATGGCTATCATGAGGTGTTACTGGCAGAAGTAAGCTGGGACATGACTTCATTCAGAAAACACAAAGGGCTTGTCAGGTTCCACATGGACTGTGCTCAGCCCTGAAAGCATTCTCCAAGATGATGTCTCTGGTGCTGATAGATCTCAAGAGGTTCAGAAACCTTCTGGATGATGTCATAGTCTATGGCATGAACAAGATGCAACACTAAAGGAAGCCGACTCCAGCTCAAAAATGAAAAATGCCACTTTATTCAGACCAGCCGAGGGTCCCTTGGGCGTACCATCTCAGTCTAGGGTTTGCTGACAGACAAGGATCAGAGCTATTACAGAAGCACCAGTGCTGAGCGATGCCACCATACTATGAGCATTCCTGGGCCTCACAGCATGGTATCCAAAATTTGTACAAAACTGCACATTTCTGGTGGAGTCATTGTGTCAATTCTTGCATGACGACACTTTTCAGTGCACAGTCAAGCTTTGACTCTGTTCAGGCTCATGAACAGCTCAGTGCTGTCGATCTTTGACCCCAGCCTCTCTACCATTGTGTCCACAGATAAGTCAGATTATGGTCTGGCCACCATACTGAGCCACAGCTGCACCCTGATAAGACGGAGTGCGCAGTTGCTTTTGTTTCATGCTCACTTAACACTGACAAATGGATGTATTCCATTGTGTGGGCAGAAGAATTGTGGAGGATTTTTTTATGGGGGACAAGATTCACGATGCGTACATACCACCTGGCACTGACCACACTGTTAGCCACAGAAGGCCTTGGACACAAAGGAATTCGTATCACACGATGTTCAGCCAGACTCCTGTGCTTTACATACGACGTTGTGTATCATGCTGGTGCACAAAGTCCAGCTTCCAGCTGTCCCTCCCATTTGCTCCTCACATCAGAAGACAATGAAGAGTCTGAAGTCATAGATTGGTTGGATACAGGACTGAAAGCTCTCTCAGTGGAGGACTTTGGTGGGACATGAAAGGCATGCTTGGACAATAATACCTGAGAATGCAGATGAAAAAAGGTCAGGCCTAAAACAGCCCTGTCTGCAGTACTAAAATGCTACTTTGCTACCAGAGATGAACTGTTAGCCCAAGATGTGACAATATACAGGGCTCCTCCTCAAGTCCCTGTGGCCCTACCCTGTTTGTGTACTTGGCATATAAAACCCTGTCCCAGATGGCTCATGGCAGAAAGTGGGAACTGACATTGTTGCTCCTTTTGAGTCAGCAAACTGTGACTGTCTCTATGCTGACACTGACTATTACACAAAATGGTCAGAGATTACCTTTAGTTACCTTCCATGACAACCACAGCAATCCGCACCTTCCTGTCCACAGTGTCTGCCCGGCTTGGTAACTCCACAGAACTCATTAGTGATAATTGGACACAGTTTATTTCCAGTGAGTTTTCTAACTTTAGGAGGAGCAAAAACCACAGAAACATTCCTGCTCACATACCGTGCTACCCCACCGAGTACCAAAGGAGGGTTGCTATATGAACTCATGTTCAAAAATGTGCCCAAAAGTGAATGTTGGCCTAGCAAGCACAATCGCTCCACTGCTGAAATGGCAGCTGCCAAATCATGTCACGTCCAAACAAACCACGTTAAAATCCTACACAGATGGGAGGAGAGGATATTAAAGAAGGGATGACAGTCTGAATTTGTTAATTTCATATTAGACCAAGAATAACATTTAAGTTTGCATTATGTAACAGCCAATATCTTAAGTGATTTAAAAGACTGCACTTTTATTTTAACTACTAAGCTTGCGAAACAAAGGATGTATATGATGTGTTCAGTTACTGTTTACCCACTACAGGGCGCTGTAGAAAACAGGGTGTTTTAATACAAGTGTTGGAAAGAAAAACAAGTGTCTCATCCTCTTCTCTGATCTTTGGATTTCTTGGAGTACAAAAAGTACAAACTCTACTAATTTTGCATTATTGTGCACTGATTAAGAGTACATGGGGTAATTCTGATGAAATGGTCATTTTAGTTCTTTTGAGTTACGTAATGCACCCCAACTGTGTTTATAACAGTGACTCCAAATACTTGAATCTAAAATGAATATGTCAATACTTAAACCAAAAGTCATCCAAAAATAAAGCACTCCATGTGCACAGTAATCCCACACATTTTTTCCCAGAAATCTCTAGTTTTAGAATAAACACATTACAACAATTGCCACTGTACTCAACTTGTGACCAGCTGCCAGTCCCTGTTGACCGATCCCACTCATTAAGTATTTCACTGAGACATACAGCGATGGATTGCACAGGCTGCTGCCAGAGCTAATCAGAGGCATGAAGGAGGAGGTTAGCACATTTCAATGCCAGCAGCCAAAAATATTGGAAATGTTTCCTCTTACTTAAATTCCAAATGCCAAAATGGCTGAATACCATTCTCAAGCTTGCATTCTCAACCTTACAGCAAGAAGTGAATCTCCTTTTTTGTTACAGCTATTAAGAATATAAAAACACATTTTATTTGCAGCTCATAGTCGTTGGCTTTTCACTGAAATGGCTTTGTTTCAGTTATACTAAAGGCATTTATATGATGTAACATTTTTATATCTTACATTATGAAACAAATTGGGATGTCTGTCAGTTGTTGCTTTTTTGTATTCAAGGTTAAGTTATGGTTTCAGCTGCATAAAAAAAATAGATTTTCTCTTAAATATTGGCTGCTTTTACCTCTTCAAGCCACTGAAGCTCATTCAAATGAAACAGTCTGTAGACTGTAGACACTTCATTTTAAGGGATCAAAATAGATTGAGTTTATAGCTCAATCTGTTTCATTTCTGGTTCATGATGTTTAAGTTAAAAAAGCATTTCAGTGTGTATGAGGTGGATAACTTTTAGTGCTCACATGCATATATTTGCTGGGAGAAAAGGCTCTGTCGCCTGTTTGTGGCAGCACATGGATGCCTTGTGTTTACCATGTACCGGCCCTTAGAGAGCAATCAGGTGCTCATAATTCTTACATTCCCCAAATCCTAACACATTCATCAATCCATCACTCTAACTGAATCCGTTCTTGAGAGCAATCTGACCCCAATCTGGTGCTAGATCTGCAGAGGATTGCAGTTTCCCTCCTCCATTCTGCTGCCCTCTATGGTGCCAGGCGGGATCAATCAAGCCCTGCTGAGGCATTCGAGAGGAAGTGAAGTTGTGTTTGACCCCATAGGTTTGCTGCCAGACGATGATAGTAAGCGAAGAGGACAGGTTCAGCCTGCCTCCACTCTCCAGATGACCAACCTGGACTAGACTGGACAGCCAGGGGAATAGAGATGAGCGGTGGGATGACAACTGTATGAGTGTGTGTGTGTGTGTGTGTGTGTTTGTAGATAGGTACGTGAGCACGCTCTCCGGTGAGAGTGTGCACTTGTATTTGCATGTGTGCACGTGTTATGTTTAAGAAGTGGCTGCTGTATGTGTGTGTGCGAGTGGGGTTATGAACTTTTGAGTTATGCAGTGGGGGCTGTGGCTCTTAAAAACAGTGTGTCTGATTGTGTGTCTGTGTGGACGTGTATTACCCATGTTGTGGTTGATATACAGTAAATCTTTTGACACAGTCATATTGTAGTGACAAAATGCAGGTCCCCACAACATGAATCATTCAAGGGTGACTAAGTTTAATCAGCCTTTAAAGTTTAGTTTTAGGGGGAAAACTCAGCTTCAGGTTAGGCAAGTAGCGGTTATGGTAACAGTTGTGGTACGTCTCAAACTTTATTTATATTTAATCAAACTTTATTTTATTAAAGGAAATGACAGGATAATATTCTGTACTCCACTTTTTTTTTTTCCTTTTACGTACAACATGAGCAGTGGTGAGAGTATTGCATTACAAAGTAACTTTACAAGGTAACATGTTATTTCCACTACTTTTGGCAGTTACTAGAAACATAGCAAATGGCTTTTTAAAAGTTAATAATGCAGTTACATTGCTGAAATTGAAATGGACTTGTTGCTTGTTGCTTTCATCTTCATAGCTGACAACTTACCATCATAAACTGTTCTTCCACCTGGCACTGATGCAGGCAGGCAGTAAACAAATATGGAGGAGAGAGAGGGAGGAGGAGGGTCAGGATGAGAGGAGGACTCTGACATGACAAAACAAGGAGCTTGTACCTAAAAGAGGGGGCTACACGATTTATTCACTGAGTTTACAGAAAATCTGTTGTGACATGTATCATTATCTGGATATGGAATGACCTTTTACCAATGGCAGCGTTTGAAAGAAGGCAAAAGTAACTAAAAAGTAACTCGCACAACACTGTCGATAATGACATGAAACATGAGACTGTTTGAGACATCAGAGTGATGACAATACACTGAGCGCAGGAGATTAACATGTAGCCGGCTACTTAATGTTCACATGTTTTTAATGATGTAAACCTCCATACACAGAATACTCCAATGCAGGGCAGGCACAGACATGATAGAGGGCAAAAAAAAAAACAATGTGATTACAAAAAAGAAAAGAATACATTAGGTAGATTGTGCCTGTGTTACCAGGCGCACAAAAGACCAAATGCTCTGACCAAATATTTTTATTTTATAAATTCTGTATATCCAGGCAAATCCTTCTAATGTGACAAACCTGCATGAATAAATGATACGCGTTTAACCTTTGTTAACCAACATTATATACATCTTCATGTAATCAGTTTACTTCTCTGATACTGTAGTTGTGCAAATGTCACAACATGCTGCTTCTCTTCTAATTGGGAAACGGAAGATGCAACACAGGCATGTGGAAACTGCCACCCAGAACAGAGAATTGATTTCCAGTCATTGTTCCTGTACACAGTCCTCATTTGCTGTAGGATGAAGGGGGGGTGGGTGGAAGTGGAGGGTCTCCATGGGTTTACATTATTGGAAAGCAGTAATTGGATAGGTATTCTAGAATTTGTCCCATTTATCTCATGTGAGTACAATAAGTGAGATATCAGTTAAGTCTCAGATGCAGGTGGGGCATTATTGTGGCGGTATTGTGGAAATTAATTCGGTAAAATGTGGCTTTGTGGTTATGTGATGTCATCGTCAATGTCAATACAATCAGTGTGACCTTAAACACAATGTGATCCAGTGTTTCTGCACCCTGATCCGTTTTGTTAATTCCAAAAATCAAAAAGTCCTCCCTTCACTCGACAGCTATGACATTAGCTGTTAAAGTTTAGAGGCAAGGGGCTCATAAAACCAGCTGCACCTGAGCCCTTAACCCAGCTTTGCCAGGGGCCCCCATGTAGTGAGGTTTATATGAGAGAGGCCATAAAGAGTTGCCATCCAAAATGAGATACTCACCACTTTAAAGATATTGACACCTACTCCTTACAAAATGATTGCTGACATGAAAGCTAAGCATAGGATGTATTGCCATTGAGGGTATTTAGTGCGCACGTGTGTGTGGGGGTGAGAGATTACGAGCTCTGGCTGTGGCCAACATCACAGTGCAAATTGGCATTAATAACACTATTTGATTTCAAATAAAAGGAGCAAACAAATGCGTACATGCACACCTGGCTTTACAAATTCAGTCAACAGATGGGCACAGTGCAGGCCAGTAATTGTGGAGGGAAAAAATGCTAATGAGCATTCACTGTAGGGCACAATCACACAAGAACAGGGGAAATGGAGTCATATTTTTGGCCAGTATGTTGTCCAAGGTGATGCCGATGCCCAGAAAAGGGGCAGCAGTAAGCGGAACACAACAATGTTTGAGTCTTGGTGTTTGCCTGTCGGCCAGCGGCTGGCTGGTCTACCGCTCTCGTCTGCCATCACTAAAACTCCTGGCTAACGTGCAAATATTGAAAATTTCCACTCTATAGCCTCTTCCTTTTGAGGGCCAATTACACAACCAAATGCCATAACATGATCTTCATCCCAGACCTGCAGTCTGGTGAAAAATTTCATGGCTAGTTTACTACAAGTCATTGTTTGACAGGGTAAAGCAGGGACAGGGCGCACCGTACCAGATAGAAGAAGGAGCAGGGAAAAGTTGAGACCCATGCAATTTCATGCAAAAAGGGTAATTCCAATTTGCAAAATGTCATTCAGCATTCAGAATTTTTTACGGGGTGAGGTTGGGTGAGGTGAGGGGAATGGTGAGGTTGTGGTATACTGATCCAATAGAAGACTGAAATAGCCTTTATAACAGCCACGACAGAGGAAGCTGAAGTATTAAGGTACTTTCTCAGGCCTGAGCTTCTGGAAGCACATGTCGCTGAAAGCCAAAGAGAAATATGCACTCAGCATGTTGCCCATAGTTGCTTCAGGAAAAAAAGGGCTTACCAAATGGCATATTTAACAGCTTCCATTCGCCATGACATTTTTTAGTCACAGCCGTTTTTTGCAGCTCGCTCTCCCTCCCTGTGGTCACCACTGTATTTGAGCCCTTTTTGCTGTTGCATTAATGGAATGGGACTGACATATACACATTTTGCTTCTCAAAAAGTGTAGAAGTGTGTGTGTCCGGAGGGGGGGCTTTTAAATGCGTGAAAATACATGCCAGATGGAAATTAAAACGTATGCAGTATGTGTGAAAAGCCCAATATTACGTTACAATGATGCTTCCACTATCATGCCCTGATTTTGCCTTTTGGTTGAATTTCATTTTTTTCTATCTATCTTTTATATATTATATTTTGAAAATTGATCAAAAATTTCCACCATCACTGTAAACATGTTACTTTCATTATATCATGCAGTTGATGTCAACATACGGCACAGAAGCTGTGTTTTCAGTAGGTGCACCCTGTGTTTTCACTGAAATAAATAATCAAATTGGTTATAAAATACCTGTTAAAACATAGATCATAAATAATGTGACAGTGACAGACACTAGCTACAATATAAGATGATAGAGTTGTCTTTTGTGAGCGGGAGCTGGTACTAACGTCTCTAAACTTTAATAGAAAAGTTTTCTTTTAATGAGTGTTTCTCGACACAGACAGGTGGTGTCAGCTATGATCACAATACTGTCAAATAGTCATTGAATTCATCCATAATTAACTCTGAACGTGTAGGCCCACTTGTTTAAACTGCTAATTTCAGGTGTCAACAAAGGATAATATTTACCTCATGCTCAAAACTGATTTTAAGCTCGATGATTAGATATTTTTACTAAAATACTCCTTTGCAGTCACAGTTGATAGCCTTGTTTTTTTTTCTACCTGAATAACTTGTGCACAGTCCCTAAATGTTCTTGAACACAGGCCTGTACCTATTTTCTAACATAGCTGTTCATCTTTTGTACTGGTGAGTCAACCAGGAGTTTAATGTCCATCCAGCCCGTGGAAGTGCTCCAACTGCCAGACAGCCAACAACGTCTGCAGAAAATAAACGCACTTATTCTTTCGCAACCATGGACGCTGAAAATAAGTGCTCCAAATGTCGGCTTTGGTGACATCACAAACACCTAATGTATTTGTTCTGAAAGCTGAAACAAATTTGGAGTGAGAAATAAACACATAAACCCAAAATTCATGTGGATCCTTCATTTTGGAGGCATGCCATCATTAAAAAGTGGCACCTGAGAAATCATTTAAAGCACTGAATTAAAACAAATTATGGCACATTTTAAGGTTATACTAAAAAACTAATATGCACGGTTGAGATAATGATGATACATTGGCAAAGTAACCCCTGTGGATATATTCAAAGAAATAGCTGTGATGATGATGCTGTGTCTTGTGGGGGCTGGGTGCTATGCAGCAAAACGTGGTTGTGCATTCAGAAGGAGTGTGCAGTAAGTCATGACCTCAGATGATTCGGTAAAAAGGCCTATCAGCTCGGCTGAGCTGGTTTCAGGTTGGATTGGCAGTGTTATGGCAGGGTGATAATGCTGCTGGATCAGAATCACTCACTCTGTTTGAGGATGCTGGTGCTCTCTGTGTTAATTAGGCCTCTCTCTCTGCTCCCTCTCTGACAGCAGCATTCAGCCGCTTGGTCTGTAAATCTGAAAACATCTCCATGCCTCCTCCTGTCATCCCCACCCATCACTCTTTTCCTCACTCTTTTATTCTCTTCATTTGATTGTGTTGGAACACTTTGCATTGCCATTGAGAAATCTAATTAGCAAGATAGCACAGAGGTCTAGTATTGTAAATGGTTAAAATAGTCGGCTACAAGCACACTAATCAATAAACAGTTTGAATATTTATCTGAAAATAATAGAAAAATATTAGACAAATAGGTGAAAGTAAGGTTCAGCTGTACAAAAACTAAGCCCAAACATCCCGGGTGGTGCCATCTCGTGTTGGCGAAGCCATCTGGAGCTTATCAAAGTATATCGCGTACACCTGTCCAACTCAAATACAAGCAGAGCTCAGCTGTCAGTCATGATGTCACAACCCCTTTTTATAGCATCAAATAATTAAAATCAGGCTTATCAGAAAAATGAGCATACATCAGTGTGTTAGCCTAAATAGCTAGCATGTGTCAGATAAATGGTTGAAATAGGCTGTTCCTGAAGGCATACTTGAGTTCTTACAGTTCTGAATCTGAAAAGATTAGGAACCAGTGGACCCTCCCTTGGTCTCTTGACGTTTTTTAATATGTTCAGACAGCGCTTTGAGACTATGAAGCCATCCAGTCCGACCACCTTTGTCTTTTCACATTCTCACTCACAGTTGAAGCGTTACGGATGACCTGGGAGCACTTCCACCTTTTATTTACATCTCTCCTTCCTAGCATGATTCAAGCCAGATTAAATTGACGAAATCCACATGAGATCATAGCTTTCACTTGGATTTACGCTTGTCAGTCTCTTAGACTAGCAGTATAAATGCTCCCTTTAGGACACTCACAGGATTTAGCACCTTGGTTTTCATTTGCTGGCTTCCTGGCTGAGTCCTACCTTGACAAAGAGATTGTCTTCCTCTCTACGGCATTGGTTGAATAAATGGCTTAACTGACTTCTAACTCTGTCGCT
The DNA here is from genome assembly GCF_051107435.1 of Chaetodon auriga. Taxonomy (NCBI): domain Eukaryota; kingdom Metazoa; phylum Chordata; class Actinopteri; order Chaetodontiformes; family Chaetodontidae; genus Chaetodon; species Chaetodon auriga. The sequence goes on along the minus strand of NC_135096.1, from coordinate 10,556,147 downwards.
TTCACACCCTTTCATTTTTCTGTCTCTATCTTTCTCTGCCACGCTTTCTCTCCATCAGCAGAAAGTGATGCGGGCATCAAATTGCAGAGCAATGACTTTCTTGTAGCACTTGGTCAGACCCGCAGTTATTTGAAAATGTGGAGAGCATAACCCTCTCTCAGACAGGCCTATTGTAGTATACACACAAACAAATATCGTGGACAAGTGCAATACACATACATAGTGCTCTTAAATCCGTACTCAGACAGGCTCACTGTCGACTGTATGTATGAACTGCACATGTGTTCGTAAATAGCGTTTTGAGGGACACAAAACAAATTGGATGAGTAAATGAGTCGATAATAATAGAAATTCAGCTCTCTTTGCAAGTAGACCCCGCCAAGACCCCTGAGTGGCTGCTTCTGAATTATAGATGTCTGAGTGACAGATGAATATTGGGAGATTAATATCTGTCACTCTCCTTGTGCGTCTGACACACGCAGGCACAGCCATGCATCAGTATTCTGAACTGTAATCGTCAAAAGTGCAGGTTAACCATACATTATCGGCGAAGTTGCTTGACTTCAACCGTGAAAACGTACCACATACACACACGTGCGCGCACACACCAACACAGCAGCATCTACGCGTACTAGTGTCAACAGCAGGTTTCAGTGACTCCTTGAACCACGCGAGGTATTCACCGTTGTGGTGGAGAATAATGATTGACTGGCTGGAGCCTGATCTGCGTCAGACAGAGTAGGAGACTCTGAACTGTGCTGCAGGCAATTACTTTGTTTTAGAGGGAGAGAAGGAGGGAGGAAAAGAGAGGGAGAGAGAGAGAGAGAGAGGAAGGGAAGCGGAGAGGGAGTGCAGGGGGGAAAGACAGAAGCAAGAGGGGGAGGGATTTGCCATGTTGGGGGAAGGGGCTGCTGTGAGTTAACAGTGACACCTGGTGGTAAACTGCAGAACTGTGTGGGGAGTCATATTCACATAAGAATCAAGAGGGAGGTTATCTCCCTGCTGTCTCTCTGACATACTTTAATCTTTATTATTCTGCATTCCAGCGCAGGTTAATAAAGTTAAATAAATAAAGTTCATCCTCTGCGTCTTTCTGTCTGTATCCTTAAGGACTTTCCATTGATTATATTAAAATCAAACCTGTAATCCTAAAACCTTAAAGGTGCTACGTTTAGCATTTGATGCATCGGTATCTCACTCTCAAATGAATTACAAGTTACATCTCACTAATTGCACATGTTGCGCCCTTTATTTCCAGATTGCTCTTCAGTTCAGTTATCAAAGAAGATGGTGTGCTTTGCAACAGTTTGTGGGAGAACAACCTGCTTTGTCATGGAGCTCTAGCAGACCCACCCTCACACAAAAAAACAGCTTAGGTTACTGAAGACTGACAATTTGCCTCTAACTGATGATTTAAAAGGCAGTCATGATGTAAAATCAGGACTTATTGCTGTTCACATCAGTGTTTGGCAGTGTGTTAAACCTGTTATGTGATGAAATGTGATGACTTTTTGAGCAATTGATAGTCACGTTTACGATCCAGTGACGCTCTTTTACTTTGCCATTCCATGATCATTTTGTGGGAGTTTGATGGAGAGTTGATATTAGCTTTGTCTCTGTGCTTTCATGCATTTACTGGTTCATAAATTGGCTTGAATCAGGGGCCCAGGTGGTTAGCCGCTACCGAAAGGAACCTCCACTTGCAATCAGCTTGATTTTGTTTGGAACCTGTGTGTGACTGCTTGCTAAATCACAATGGCTGCTTTATAACATTAATTTTGCCCATAACTTTACCGACATTGGCTTCTTTCATTGGCCCTGAACCCAGTGCCTAACCAATGCACAGAAGTGTGAATCGAATTTGCAGAACTGTACGCTCTTTAGCTCTTTTCAGACATCAAATGCATAACATTGCTGCCGTCATCTATTGTACATAGGCGTCTGTTCCATCATCGTTCATTATGGTTCATTCAGACATAACAGCACCTTTACGAGAAGAGCCACAGTGCTCGCACAGTAACACCTGGTGCAAGAGGCAGAGCGGTGAGTTAGAAAAGGGTGGGTTTTTTGTTCTCTCACAGGCTGAATCAGTGATGGAGTGTAAAACTTATTTTACAGATGAAGCCTTAATTAATGACTGTCATGAGGGAGAGGAACGCTTCTCCCAGTGAATACCCATAATACATTTTTCTCATAAGCTTTATTTCTTTTATACTGTGAATTCTGCTGCCTAATTTATCAGGTCCAACGCTGCTCAAGCATAGATTAACAAGAGGGTTTGATTCCTGTCTGCACACATGCTGTATGTCAAAGTTTTTCTTCTTTCACATAATTTAATAGAGAGTATATGGAGGTCATGCAGGTCTGATTAATATTGGTATTGTTGGTTTGTTTGTTTTTTTTTTTTTTTACTCTTTTGCCCCACACTGCAAGGGTGACTGGTTTTATTTTCTTTGCACATTAGAGATGATAATGAAGTGATAATTTATGAAGTGATCTCCGTCAGGTGGAGCAGGATGCGCGTTTAATGTTCCTCTCAGTGTGTATTTAACCCTCCGCTGCTGTGTTCTTTACATTCAGTCTGACAGAATTCAATTCACACCTGTGCCCTCGCTGACATAGGTCCGACCTCGCACTGTAAGATCCTGACTTTGACGTTAAGGTGAGTCAGGCACTTATTCAGACATGGAACCGACACCTAAGTTGCCAACACTTTCAGCTAACAAAGTGTATGTGTGAATAGAGTTTAAGAGTTGCAAACTGTATGATAATAAAGTACAAGAGCGTATTGCTCATGTCATAACATGGTATTTATAGCTATATCTCAAAGAGCAGCTATAACACTAAATTAAAGGCTGCTTCATGATTGCACAGTGGTGCAACTCTCTCTCAAAATACTCTCACCTCGTTGTTGGCTCATTGTTGGCTCATGTGGGTTATGTTTCACACTTTTCAATGTTAGATTTGGTTTCTAAGCTCGGATAGAATGTCAATAGCTTGGCTGGTCAAGTGGAAGCGAAGGTTGACTATCGCCCCTTAAATTTGTGATGTTCAATAAGTTATCCCATGAGATTTTAAATCCGATATAAGATTTTCTGCTGTGCATTAATGATACTGCCAGCTCCTTCTGTATATGCTGTCTGTTACCTTTAGACCTGTAATGTACTTGGAAATGCTTTCAATCATTAATGAGATTTGATGCTTTTTTTTCTTGCTGCAGAAAAATGTAATAATGTACACTCTTTGTCAGATAGAGCTTAGATTATATTTGCGGTTGTGCGCATTCACACCTGAGTCCTGCTTGTCCAGTGCGAGTGCAGCTGCTGGCCATTCAGTGGCTCCGTTGGAGGTGTCTGGGGTTAATTGCCACGTAAAAGGACGCCCATACAAAGGTTGTTAAAAGAAAGGAAAGCACTGCTCATTCACTTTCCTTGCATGAATTTGCCCACATAGTTGGCCTGAAGATTTGAAGTTGCAGTCCAGCATCCGCAAGCCTGCTTCTTTGAGCTTATTTTAGAGCAGTCGTGCCTGATGTGTTCTGTCAGACATTTTCCAGCTTCAACACTGGACATGCCACTTTTAAGACAAATATTGAGAGAATGCATTCAATTACTAAATCACCTTGGTCTGGTTGCCAGGCAACATTAGTACCAGAACCACTGCTTCCATTTTCAGCCTCTCTGTGATTTGTCTTGTGTTGTTCATGTACATTAGTCTGAGAGAAAAGGACGGAAAAAAAACATGTTAGACTGGATTTACAGTGAAACAGGCGCAATGGTTAAGACCCAAACACAGCTCTGCTGAAATGTATATGCAGCTGCCCACATAACAGCACACAGACCCACTTTGACTTCAGACTTTCGATTTGTATGTTTTGTTTTTTGGTGCTTCTGTTTGTTAATTACGTCCATGGTGTCCTTGGCTTCCCTGTTGAGCACTTTGTAATGTTCTACAAAATGCTCCTCATGAATAAATCCAACACTGTTTACACACACACACACACACACACACACAGACACACACACACACAAATTCTGCATGTGTGATAAAGTTTACCCACAAGGTGCTTTAACATAAATGTTGTTGTCAAATGCATTTGGGGACAGACGGAGGAGAGGGATCTGTCTCCCATCATTAATCTTTTGTATGTATGTGTGTGTGTGTGTGTGTGTGTGTGTGTGTGTGTGTGTGTGTGTGTGTGCGCGCATGCACAACCAAGCAAACAACATTTAACTTGCATTTAAAATCATCAGCAACCGTGCTGAAACACGTCTGCATAAGTTGTGTGCTATCGCTGCAGGTATTCAGAGGTGTGTATCTCCGTGTGCGCCAGCTTCTGCATGAATGTAATGCGTAGGCGGCTGTGTGAGCACAAGTGATCAAGAAGGAGGCAGGCACACTCTGTCATCCTCAACTTCATCCGTACACATGCCCGTCCAAAGGTTAACGAGCACATTGCGCTATGTGTGTTTTGCTCTAAGTGGCAGCGCTGCGTGATGTGATGTATGTGTCGCTCCTTGTGCTGGGCTCCATCATGTTTTCTTCTCGCTTGAAGTGGTAAACGAGTCAATTGTTGTTATCCAAGATGGGACACATGGGAATTTTTCTTTCCTTTCAGATTTGGGATAACTTTATTTGCCAAGAGGAAATAAATGGGCCGGGGTTTGTCCTGTGGACACTGATGGCGCAACATTTTGACAGATAAGATTATAGTGACAGTTTGTGCTGTTACACGTGGCAGCAGGCTGTCTTACACACAGTCTTGAAACTGCTTTCTTTGACAGCTTGGATGTATTTTGTGTTGATTTTAACTTAACTGGTCTGTCTTGGTCTCAAGTCCTTTTGGAATTTGTTCTTGTCCATCGAGCGATTTCTAAGATGTGTTTGTCTCCATTTGGTCCATTTCTGTTTGTGTCCTCTGTAACATGACATTTTTTTTAGTGGATGAAATGGACCTCAAATCTGGCTGCAGTTATTTGTCAAAATCAGTGATCTTAAAGGATACAAAACATACAGATCTACATCTGTATCTACATATGTCTCTGCAGAAAAATATTTAACTGTTAAATAATATTCTGCAGAACTATATATAATATATAGAAGTTAACCAGCAATTCTCACCCAAACCTCATTAAAGTGGTATTGACTACATCCAAAAATCTAGGGGAAGCCTGAGACAGTAGTTCTGGGAAAAAAATGACAAATCAACTTTTTTCTACTGACTTCTGTACGCACTGGTATGCAGGAAATAGCCACAGCTCTTACCTCTGAATCAACACTGTCACACTCTTCAGCCTACTCTGCTTTTGTTATTAAGCTCACTGGCAGCAATCAAAATAGAAGCAACACAGCCTTGAAGAAGTAGTTCCACATTTGGGGGAACACACTTATTCACTTTGTTGCTGAGAGTTAGATGAGAAGATTGATACCATTGGCATGTCGATACAGTAAATATGATGCTTCCACTAGCAGTGCATTAGCTTAGCTTAAAGACTGAAAACCAGGGGAAACAGCTCACCTACAGATTGAATCAACCAAATTCACACAGCGGCCATGTTTCTCTGGTGTTACACTCAAATGCTATTATCAAAAGAATAATATGGTACTGCGGTGTTCAGCTTGATTACACACAGTACATTTGACTTACATTTGACTCCCCACATGGTACAATGCAAAACTGCAAAAACCCCGTGGTCACAGAAATATGGCTGCTGTGTTTGGGAAAAAAAAAGAAAAACACTTCTGCACACCAAAGTGCATGACAACATCCTTGAACTTCCACAATTACTTAAGTGTTTGTCAGTAAAAGTGATTGCCCATAAGGTCAGATGCATTATACAGTACAAACCCCACTGACAGATGAGCATACAGTGCAATTAGAAAAAGGTTATTGCCAGGCTGAAAATTCTCTAACAGCATAATTATTTGAGAAGGGGACAAATGTCAAAGCCCTCATTAAGTCCCTTTGGTGCCAGTGTGTCCAATGCATAAATCCAAATGGCCTCCGTTCGGAGGAGGCCATTGATGTCATCCCCTCCATGGCAGCACTTAACCTATTCATCGCCATAAAATCTGAACGAGGTCAACAAGTGTGAAGTGCATTTCCACAGCCACAGTGATGACAGAACCAGACAGTACATGAAGTGCAAGAAAGCTGCAGTTGTATACCTTCTATTGTTGATAAGTGGGCTCAGCCTTTGCCTCCAACTTGAATGAATTGTTGGAATCCGTGCCTAGAAAACAAACCACCCACTGTTCCACCTACAGGAGGTTAAAACGCACTTTCACATCCTGCCAGCATTATGAAAAGTTGCATGAAGAATATGTATCGATGAGCGAAGAGACTCTTTTTCAGACATTGTGATCATTTTAAAAAAGAACACATTCACATTGTAGCCTGTAGGTCTTTAAAAAAGTCGTTTCACCGGGTAATCGGAATAGATCACAACAGTTTAAGTAAGCTGCATGGGTTATAGTTCCAACAGACTCCCCATTCTCTCTGAATATCCTCTGCTGAGTGAAGCAGCATATGCAGTCCAAGCTTCTTATTTTTGTGGCAAATGCAGTAAAAAGTGGTTATGAACAGTAAGTTGCACGCTGATCAGTATTTTGGGCAGTCCTCCTATTTTACACAAGCTGGGAAAATCTGAGTGTGAATCAGAGGATGACACCAATCTGTCCACCAACTTGCTGGGCAATCTCATTTCAGGTTTGATGAACGAAAGGACACAAACACCGAAATATTACACAGCTGCAGTTTGGCTTTCCATCTACAATGTGCAGCAAGACAAACAAGCTCGCTGATCAAAAGTTATTGTCAGTTGTGTTGGAAAGTGTAAATTTTCTTTTTGCTGTTCTCAGTGCACTGTCACTGTGTGTGTGTGTGTGTGTGTGTGTGTGTGTGTGTGTGTGTGTGTGTGTGTGTGTGTCCTCATACACAGAGGTGTCCTTAAGCGAGGCAGTGAACAAAAGAAGCCTTTCTTAGCTTGCTTGCAAAAATATCAGCTAAAAATATACTGTTGTGCCTTATTTCCCAGTGTCTCACCAGCAAAGACGACTGAACAGCTGAACTGTGCTCAGTGCTTAATGCTGTTTTCAGAGCTGAATTTTCATTGAGGCTTTCGTGTTGCCACAACTTAGTCCCTCTCTGCCTCAAACAGTTGGCAGACTTTCAGTTGTTTTTAGTGTTTTTTTTATATGATTTGTTGCAGACCAATGAGTTATGAATGAGGCATGTGGATTGAGATTTAAAATTCCTTGTTTTTTTTAATCAGTGTTCCTCACTCAAGATGTGCTTCATTTCTCAGTTGTATATCATGAGGGGTTACTATGGTTTTCAGTATTATGCAGCCTTGTGTTTGGATTTAATATGTGACAGGTGCCCTCTCTAAAATTCACAGTAGAGAATGCGAAATAACACACTTGCATTTTTCCCCCCCAATAACCTTTGGTGAATTGTGCAGTTTTCAGCTTCGCTACCATCCTTTCCTCTAGGAATGGCAATAGTCTGTCTGCTGGACTGTTGATTGGTCCACCACTTTTGTCCAGACTAAAACATCTTAACTATTTGATGACCTGCCCTGAATTTTGTCGAAATTCGTGGTCCCCCAGAAGACAAAGCCTACAGACTTTGTCTCCAGTGCCACCATGAGGTTTTGTTATGTTTGGATTTTAGTTAGTGTCTCTTAGCAACTACTGGATGGATTGTCATGGAATTGGTACAGTCGGTCATGGTTCAAGAAGGCAACCCTGACTTGAACGCAGCACAGCAGGGGTGCCAACATCATCTGGCAAGGCACTGCGCTGGCCAATCATACAAGCATTCCTGGTGGACTGCTTTGTTATGTGAACACCATATTTTTACTTGCCTTGTGATCATCGTGACGACAGATAACGTAGCTCCTGCCATGATAATTTGTTGTAAAATCCTGTCTTTGTATTATAAACCAGTGTCGAAGAAGCCTTTAAAGACATAAATCTGTTGCTCCAACTGGACAGCCACCTGCTTTGTATCCCTGCTAAGTCTTGTTTCTTTGTCAAACATAATATTAACAGTCTCATACTTAAGAGGAAAAATCAGTGACAGATGCACACATTAAACATAATAATACAGGGCAGTCATTATGCAATACGATCCAGTGTGCCTGAGCATTATGTCATTTTATGGATTTTTCTACATTATATTCCCAACAGGTTTTCAGTGCTTTCCCCAGCAGCAACAATAACATCCCCACAATCAATGAGACTTAAGTCCTTATGTAACTTTCCCATGGGATGCCATGGTTCTCACTTCCCTTTTGTCAAGTCTCACCGACGTCTAATGTTAGTTAAAGTCCAATTTCTTTTCACGTCACTTCAAACTTGTGAATAGTCGAAGGAGATCCCGCTTCGAATCTTGACTCATTGTTGGAAAATAAATGCAGTCCACCATCAGTTTCTGATCCTGCTGGTGGACTGGAGTTCCTCATAGGTTTGGATTTGTTGAGGCTAAAGCGTATTGAATTTGCAGCCAACAATACAGCTTGGGAAAATCTGCTTTTGCATGGTGATCAATAGAGGTAGGCCTTGCATTTCCAGTCAGGAGCACAAGAAGGAAAGAGAGAGTGCCAGAAAATAAAAAGACCAAGTTGTGATCGTGTGAGAGACCAGGCTTCTAATTTCAATGTGTTTTGCTTGGTGGATTAAATATTCTATTACAAAAAAAAAAAGCCACTCTGATCAAATTGCTCAAGGAGACGGAGAGAAAATGGGGAGATAGCAAGCAGACCAGAAGGAGGGAGAGTGAGAGGGGAGAAATGTTATAAAAAAGATGAAAAAAGAAAATAATTCCTCGGGTTTATTCAACTCGTATCACTCCATCCTATCTGGGCTTATACTTTGGCTTCAGAAAGAAAGTGGAGGGAGTGAGTAGAGGCACACAAAGGACGAGGATAAAGATGGGATCAGATGGAGGTGAGGATGGAGGGAGAGAGGAAGAGAGAAAGGAGGGCAGGCAGTGAGTGGGTAAATTGGGGGAATCTTATCAGCGTAACGCACACCTGGGCCACCGTCCTCCACCTCTTCTCATGTCTCTGAGATGAAAGCTCTTACAGGCCAACGGCTGTGCAGAGGTCAGTGATCTCGTCTCACCTGCACTCGTCCGGTGTATCGTCCAAACTCCCTCTCAGGCTCCATGCTCTTCAGCTGCTGAGCTGTTTTTCTCTTGTGGCCACCCGAGCAGAAAATCACTTGCCTGTAAAGCAGATGTTTGAATTTCATCGCTGTCTGGTTTTGGAAAATGAAGCAGCCATAGTTTAAAGAAACCGCACACAAACACAACGTTCAATTTTACTCTCATTTGAGGGCCGTGGTCTGCGCCAAGTCTTAGGGGTAAAATTTTAAATTGCGGGAGTGATTCCACCTTCATGGTTGACTCCATGTTACTGGTTCCTCAAAAATAGTTTTTAGGTACTGGGGGAAATATTTATGCGGGTGTGAGTTATATCCGACTAACTGTATGGGAAACGCTGATGTTTCAGCTAGAGTGCAAGTTCATTTAACGCAGCAGGAGCTTCAGCTGAAACTAGTGAGCTAATGAGCTGAAAGCCATACACCTTGTAAACAACAGCTTCTGATGTATTTTGGCAAGTATTTGGTGACATAAAATGCTGTTTTTTTGTCCTTCACATCACCATCAAGATGAATTTGATTTGATTTTTGCATCAAAATCAGTCCGGATACATTCCTGAAAAGCCCAAGTTTTAATACGATGGTGTATGTTGAATGTATGTTACCTTCCACTGCTGTAGATTTTTAAGGTTGTGCTAATTTTAGATCGTCATATGTGCTGTGCTAGTGCTATGGTTTAATTTGGGATAGGTTTTTGGATTGAGGAGAAGACAACCTGGCTGTTGAAATGTACCTAGTGAAAGGTTGAATGCCCTCAGGTGACGACAGGAAACATTTTAGAACAGCAAAGTGATTTGACATGGAGTGACACCAGTGGAGCCTCTGAACAACTGTGCATTAGACAGAAAATGTCTCTACAAGCACAGAGAGTGCTGTTTATGTCAAAATGATTTAAAATATTACTTATCGAGGCTTCATTTATTGGAAGCAAATTAAATGACCTCTTCCGGTTCTGCCCTTTTAACCGCATTCTCCCCCCAAAGTCAGTTGCCAGCAGTTTTCCTTAGCATCCTCCTCACTCAATTGCCGTGGCTACCTCCACCTTGCAAGCTCAGGTACTGCATCTGTAGATGTCAAAAGATCTGTTACTGTGATGTGTCATTTGTCAAAATGCCAGGAAAGAAATGTCACTGCACTCACTATTCTCTTCTTGAAGGAAGAGTCAGACTCAATCTGGTGGCACAAGCTCTCAAAGCCCTCCACGGTTTGGATGTCACTGGTGGCCTCCTGGGATGTCACTCCTCTGGCCTCTAGCAAGTCCGCCACCCTCCTCGTGGCATTGTGGAGCAAGCGGCATCCTCCTCTCAAAGTGTGGGGTGGATTATTCTGCACTAAACTGCTGTAAATTTACCTTCTTTTATCTGATGGGTTTCCTCAACACTGCTGCCTGTGGTGATTACATTTACACGCAGTTGTCATTTTATTAAGTACAATCTAATGCAAACCAATACAACTGTTGGGCCACAAAGTCTGCTTATATAATGCCTGTAATATTCAGGGTTTTTTATACTCTGAGAGCTCTGTGTGTGTGTGTGCGTGTGTGTGCACAAAGCTATTAAAAATAAATAAATGTTCCAGCAATATCCCCAAAGCAAATGGCCCCTTTATAACCTGATGGGAGACCAAAACGGGTCGTTTTCAGTACTTATACTAGAAGGATGGTGGAAGCGGTGCCGTCCTGTTAAGAACGGTGTGGTGGGGACCAATGAGGCGTGTCGTAAACGCCCTGATTGTTGGGTTAATCTTGGCGGTTTGCTGTTCGGCTTTTATTTGTTCATGTCAGGTTAGCTTTACATTGTTTTTGTTGAGGATTTCCAGGCTGTGGGTTTTGCCTCCCTTGATTTTGTCCAAAGAACACTCAAGCAGTTTAGCACGACACTTACATAAGGACTCGCAAAGACCCCTGTGTGGGTCAAACTCCAAAGGGCTAGATCCTGCTTTTCCCATAAACATCATTTGGTTAGAGTCCCTCTCTGTGTGGTAAACCACCCGTGTCTTTCTGACTCCATGCCCCCAGTTTGGCTGGCTTTTCATTGAAAATACTGTACTCTAAAAGCCAGGATAATCCTGATGACATCACATGGCTTATTTTCTCACAGTAAACAAAGCTAGTACAATACAACTTCACCTCTCTTTCATCTGTTTTATTGCACAGTATCCCTTGTAAAGTACTGCACCACAAAATAACATTTCCAGCCTTTTATATGGTGTTAGTGCTGCAGAATGTCAACAGCTCATCACAGTATTTTCAGTTTCCTTAAAAAAAAAAAAAAAAAAATCAAAGAAATGTTTCAGAAGTTGTCATTCTGATCATTAATGATGAAGGTTTTAGTTTTGTTCTTATCTCAGCAGGATGTTTTGACGAGAGGGATTCATGCGCTGCTCAGGCTTTGGAGCCGACTGCCACGTTACAGTCAAACTCTCAAACATGCAGTGTTTACAGGCACAACATCACATCTGAAGACAGAGCACAAGCTTCCCATGCCCCCCGGCTCAGCGCTTCTGCAGCTTCCCATGATCAAAGAGCACAATGTGGATGTCGGGATGGAGACAGGGAGGAAGGGATGGAGGGAATGGACAGATGGGTGTGGGCCTGAATTAAGCATACGATTAGAGCATTCCTTTTTTGAATTGCGGATGGCTGATGCATCAGTGAATATTTTTAGCTGCGACTGAAGCAGCACCATGGAGTGAAATGATTAATATTCGTGCAAATGCTCTGGCAAAGTATAGAGGCTGCTGCACATGCACAGACCTTATAACTGAAAGGTGCTACGCCTGGCTAAAGGCTGTTGTGACAATGGCTGTGATAAAGAAGAACATGCCCATTTGCTACTATTTTTAGCCATGGATAATGTCTGTATGTTGGTCCCAACTGAAATATGCTCCCCAGTGGAACTAATTGTGTTGACTTGTGTCACTTTGTCCAACAGTTTAGTTTATGAACAAACACGTAAATCTGTGTTAAACGCAAATTAGCAAATGTTAGCGTCCAGACACACTAAACATAGATGGTGAACATTATACCCTCCAAACATGAGCATGTTAGTACTGTGAACATGTTAGAATTCTAAGTATAGCCTCACAGAGCTGCTACCATGGCTGTGGACTCTTTACTCCCTGTTCATGTATGCAGACTTCCCTCTCATGGGGCTTTCAGCTTTTCCCATATTTGAAGTGCTGTTGCATAGTTGAGGAGGAGCTCAGCATTGAGACCAAAAACAGCCCTGCATTAAAACGATGCAAGGGACTGTGTTGGTGGGGACTTGGGACTTGAAGCCCTGGTGTCGCTTGAAATCTGACCCAGGAGATACAGTTTGAGTAACAGATCCGTGAGTTTGACGGCCTCTCTTACACTAAAACACTGCACAGAGGGTTTTTTGACACAGGATTTTACAACCCTGGGAAGTTATCAGAGGCATTAATCATTTTGTCTTTCAGAATGACAGCTGTTGTCAGGATGCTATTTGGAGGTTTCATTCAGAATGAATGACAGTCGGTTAACAAACAGTTAATAGATTCAGAGTTGTAACAACCTCCTCAAATCCTTGTTCCTACACCTCCAATCTTGCCCTAATCGCACAAAACATTCACATCAGTTCAGCAGAAATAAAAGTGCTGCCTTTAGATGTTAACCTGCCATAGCGAGTGGGTGGCTTTCATTTTCTGTTTTTTTCCTCACTAGCTTAGCAGCATAACAAAATGTGCCTTATCACCACTGCACTGAAACACTCAAGGGATGCTGGGCAATAGAAATGCGTTGTGTGACTGCTCGTTTTCGGCAATATAAATAGAAATCATCCTTATAGGAAGGGTTGAGGAGGTGGGCACTATTGTATCTTGCTAAGAGAGAAAGAATCTTGTCTCCATGGATGGGCTGCTGTTTGATTCCACCACATAAAACCGACTTAGCATGTGGGACAATAGCAGAAGTGTCAGAAGACAGCCCGTGCAGTGCCAGCCAGAGACTTGCCAATGAATGACCCCATTTTGCCCTTAAAAAGTAATTATCGGAGTTTGATGTACCTTGGTGACTAATTTCTCCACCTTATAGGCACTGAAAGGCCTGAGGGTGGGGGGTGGGGGGGTGTTGGCACAATCGTGCTGCTATACAATGAGATGGAAAAGAGAGAGAACTCACAGGGGATGGGGGAGAAGGGAAGAGAGGAGGACGAGGGGAGGAAAAACGAGGGGCCTGGGCATACTGTGCATTAATATTTCATATTCTCAGTCTCCATTTGTCTCTCACCCCGTTTTTCTTAAATCTAATAAAAGTCAGGGACACGTGAGCAAGCTCGAAGGAGGGGCGGGGGGGAGGGGTCCTGCACATAAATGTACGCCTCTGATGGCACACCATCATTCCTACATGTAGGTAAGGGTCTCCAATGGCCTTCTTGCCAAGCTAAACGTTTGAAATTACATGCTGCATCACCACCTTATTTTCAAGGTTGTTTATTATTCCCATGGCACAAAATGTGACCTCTGCAGTCTCGGTGGCATATGTTAAGCAGGGCAGGACACGTCAGAGAGAAGATTTTCTACAATGTAAATCATTCCAGTAGTTTCCTATGAACACTGGTGGAAACAAACAGCGGTAAAGAAATGGTGTCCTTCATGCAGCCCTGCTTCGCAACATTTTGAAAGATCAGATACATCATGAGAGTTTCTACTACATCTACCCCGGCACGCTAATCTACTGCACATTATTACAATATTAGCAAGACAAGTAGGTGTAGGTGTGAGGTGAATAGACACGTCAGGGCTGTAAAGTGTTGTAGTCTGCAGAACTCATGGGCTCTTTTTTTCTTCATTGCAAAATGTATTTAAAAGACTGATAATGGGGAAGCAAGTTGGCAAGGCTGATGATCAGACCTCGTGTAGGAGTGGTGGTGAGAGGGAGACTTGTATGAGTCGCACACAGTGTTGTGCAAGCTCACACTTCAAAAGAGCGAGCTCAAACTTCAGCTCACAGACTCAAATGAACAAGTTCGCGTTCGAAGTTCATAATTCAGAATTCTGTGTGTTTATTTATCATTTATTTAATGATGTTTCCCACGACTGATCGGATACTTCAACTTAATGTGTCATTTCCAATTTATTGCTGTTGTGGCTGATGTGAGGGGTTTTTTAGGCATGAAGAGTGAGATCGGTTGGGGTAGGAATATCAGGGTAAGCCAATCAGAGGCAGAGTAGGGCAGGTTATGGTCATAATATATGAGTAGACAGTCACTAGTTTATGGGTCAAGAGCATCCACAAGACACTTCAGGTCACATCTGTAATGTTTAATAACAGTTGATTGAAGCATTATGAATGTAATATAATTCACTCTGATTGCCCCCATAATGCACTGCTGATGTCTTCACAGAAAGAGAATTTTTATTTTGACCATGCTTCGTTTTTGTTGGGCATGATCAAAATCAACAACTAACTTTTTGTCTTTTCACGGTAGAAACTGGCCTCCATACTTGAGAAACTTAATTTAAACAAAGTATCGCCACAAGCGGTGATTCCGAGTTCAAACCCTTTTGTGCTCAACAGAAGGAAGCAGCTCAATCGGACAAAATGAAAAGCCCGTGAGCAGCAAAGAGCAAGTTTCAGGCTTCACAAAGCCAAGCAAAGTCCCTCCAGGTGGTTTAACTCTGGTTAAAGCAGTGAGACCAATCAGGCACTTGTTTCATCATCACAAAGCCTGCAGCGTTTCAATCATTGCATACTCAAAGTCCCCCCCCCCCCTTCATCAAATTTGAACGAAACTCTGTGAATATTCAGGGGATAGAGGTGTGGCAATTTTGAGCCATGGCATAAGAAAAGTAATCAGAATAAACCAGCACAAACACAAAAGGGTTCTGCCCCTTTGAGATCTGAACCTTAAATATACCAAACTATTCATTCCCTTCGTATTAACTAAAGATCTTTCCCTTAATTAAACATATGCTGAAGTTCGAAATGTCCACTAATTTCCATTTTTACATCAGGAAATATCTGAAGAAGTTAAAATTCTCATTTAATGATATTGATTAAACCCCTGAAAAGCAGTTAATAAGTAGTCGCTGCCCCTGTCTTCACCCACCCCTCCATACAGCTCATCAAACACGCAAACCTCTGCTTGTTTTCTGCTTTTGTACATTACACAGTGACAAGCGGTAATTTAAGAGTAATTGAGTCACATGTTCAAACTGGAAACCAGTTCTGAAGAACAACAAGCCTGAAGTAATGTAAGGCTTTTTCTATGAATTATGGTAATGAATATAGCCATCCTAACATTTTCCATATCCATTTTGGAAGGATAATGTCAGTGTTGTGTTTACAGCTTTTACCAGCTGCCCCCAAGTGGCTGAAAAATAAAAAATATATATACAATACATAAAATTGTGCAGGAAAAGCCGAATTGAAAATACCTTTATTTTCCTGTGCTGTGTTGCATTTTGTTTCTTAGAAATTCAACTTTTTTATGTGTGAGGTGAACAGTGTGTTACAAAGTTACACAGCATCACTTAAACTTAGGTTGTGGCATGTTTCTACGGGGCTTGAACAAACAGGAAAACAAATGGTATGGTGAAAAAATAAAGAGATGAAAATGATAATAAGAATAAATAGGGCTGTCACTTTTTGCAGTGTATGAGATGAAAAAAATTCTCTGTGAGAGTATCTGGCGAATTAATCTGACCTGCATTACACAGCAACCAACAACCAACTACATTGTTTCACCTCCTCCTTAATCCCAATCCATCTCCTGGTCGATACCCAAAATATCTTTTCTCACAGAGCAACAACAGGCTGCAGCTGTAATGAGCTTGATTCCCACAGAAAGGTAAAATTAGTTGACGTTGGGTCGACACAGAAGGGGGAAAAAAACAAATGCAGCTCTCGCTTCCATGAAGGCCAGGCCAGGTGTATAAATAAATTGGTCCCATTAGATAGTTAAGATGTTAAGCCTTTGGCCTAATAGAAATCTTAATTATCACTAATCGCCCCATCGGAGAGCCTGCACCAGTTGTGACAAGCAGAATTAACAAGCAGCCGGACAATCCAGTGTGGATGAGGACAAAGCAGGCTTCTTGTTCTGACCTTGACCTTGCCTCAGGCTGCAGTTGAGGCATCATTGCAAGGTTAGAGGTGTCCACTGGTCTTGCCAGTTCAGACAGCACACAACTCTGCAATAATTTAAAATTCTGCTGCACGTCCTCAATGTTTTCGTGTTTTAGGATTTAGCCAGCACATCTCCCCTTGGAACCCTTAACTGTGTGCATCAGGAGAGGATTTAAAAACGGCTTTCCGAGCTGATCGTTCCGATGCTGCATTGTTTTTGCCTTTGACTTACCTCTAAATTGTGCATCAGCGTGAATTTTAGGTCTATTCAGGAAAATGTGTTAATTGAAAAAGAGATGAGAAAAGACGGAGAGGAAGGCTGGGCCAGAAAGAAATGTAGAGGCTGGCTTTACTTCTATTCCAGACGGTTAAAAGGTTCAAAAGCAGACAAATCACTTACTGAATATGAGTTCCCCCAAACAATTTTTGTCCAAGCTTTCTTTTATATAAATGCTTGAGTGTGGGTAGATGCACAAATTGCCTGAGAGGCAAACCAGCACATACTGGTGATTGGCTGGACGTCACATGCAGTCGCAATCACCATAAAAAAACGCCCTTAGGAAACAAACATACCTCTGCTAATGATGATGCTGTGCACATATTTTGCAACAGATTATACTATTTATATGTATAAATAGAGCATGGCATCTGTCAATCACCTGAGTAATGCTAATCTTGAAGCAGCTTTAAAGGGTCGCGACTTCCTCCTCTTAAGTCTAATACACGATTTTAAAATGCCAGCAGCATGAAAACTGGGGAGGAAAGGGGATATACAGGGGGCGAATAGGGACACGTGATGTACTGTAATTCTGCAAACCGGAGAAATAAGTGACACTGTTCAGTCAAGGGGTTTTCAGCTTTCAGGATGTGACAGTAAGCAAGGATTTGGATTTAAAAAAAAAAAAAAAAACACTCAAAGAGTTCGTGATGAGGAAGAATGTTTTCAGGCAAGATAAAATAGGCCTTGAACTGAAGAACAGAAACCAGAGAGAGACAGAGCTGAGGGGTAAGTAATGTGCTTTAAAATCTTACAGAAAATGTACAGTAAAGAGACAGAGAGCTGCAGGTAAACTCAAAGGGGCTTTTTGCTTTTATTCAGAGAAAACTATAGATGCATTCAGAGGAGCTTCAGTCCGCTTCGCTTATCTGGATGACCTTCAAGAGCTGTGCTGAGCTCTACCAATGATTTTCTTAGTGTATGTCTGCTGATGCAGCAGCACTGAAAGCCACTTGGTTTCAGGTCCTGAGTATTTCTATTGACATTAAATATTCAGGACTAAAAAAATTAAACTTGAAATTTGGGCTGTCTGGCAGCACAGGCTAACAACCCCACAACTACTTCCATCACATTTGGATTCAAATATTACTAAATCCTGATTGGTGTGCGAGATGTCCCCCTTTTTTTTTTCCTCCTGTCCATTTCAAACCAGGGAGAGCAGCACAGGGCAGATTTGGTTATAACACATGGGAGACGGGGTTCCTGTCTGCACTATTATTCTGTCTCAGAAAGGGAGAGGACATTGTGCTCATGTTGGACCGCAGTGCTCATTGTAAGAAGTTGGTTAAGGAACTGTTTCCAAAGCCTTTCCAGCTGCACCTCTACATGTCGTTCCTACATTTCATTTCACTTTGACATTCAAACATTTTTGTTGCTGCATCACTGTACACAGAGAAAAAGTGCATCGTGTTGTTTGCTTCACTGTAATGGAAGTAAGGAAATAGGTGGTCAAAAAGGACGACCAAGGCGAAGGAGACGACCTTTTTCTGAACCTTCGTGCCGTATCGCTGTGGTGCTAAATGTTAGCACAGTCAGCTCACTGTGCTACCATTGCATCTTCTGCTGTCCACTGTGATCACAGCAGGCCTGTTTCACAGTCGCACTGTGCAGACTGGATGTTGGGAAAAATATCTTCCACTTGTGGTCAAAACGGCACCACGGTTTTGACTAAATGGATCCTCTCCTTCCATTCGTATGTCATGATTGACTGACTTTTGTAGCTTTGCGCAGTTCAGTAATAGAAATTAAATATGGAAATAGTGACAAAAAATGTGTTTTAATAACTGTCACAAAGCTCCACACAGCAGTTCAACTCAACAGCAGTTAAATTTGTACAAGCATCAATGTGTTTGAAATTTTTCACTCAGCTTTTTCACATATTTTTGAATCCATGCCACACTTTTTGACATTATTTTATTTGTAGTCCTGTCGTTTCTGTCCTCCCGCGTGGTATTTAAATCAGTTAGTCTTCTTTTAAAAAGCTGCTCGAGCTGTGTAATCAATCAGAGAAAATCACGTGTGATTTAGTCAGTTTTTAAGTTTCAGGAGTCTGCGAAGGGACTCTCATATTGGATAGAAATGAATGGAATGCAATTTGGAGCAATGGGCTAAAGCAGATGACAATACGAGTAAATTGTACAGCTCTAACCTCAACAGTTCTCTAGTGAAAGTTTAAATGGGTTGAAACGTGCAGAGACTGAGGAAAGTTTTCAGTCGTGATGAGGTGTTGGAAAGCCTCAGTTGCAGTTTATGCTAATGGAATTCAGCATATGCTAACATTAATGCAAGAGATATTAGACTGCCATCTGTGGAACCTTCAAGAAAGCCTCCTCAGTATGGAAGGATGACGTTTTAGTTAATAATTGGCTGCTGTTTGCTATTGTCCCAGAATTGAATCGCTCAGCAATGAAATAAACCCCTTTTGGTGAGTTAAAGGTCAAGAAAACGCAATGTTACTCTATAAAGTCCCAGCTGTGTCACTGAAGAGTGTCTAGAGTTAGTTTGTCACGTCTTACTTGGCTACAGATGACTGATGTCGCGTTGTTGCCTTGCTGTTAAACCTGCTCTAGCTTCTGGGAAGGCAGTTCAAATTCAACTGAGGAATCATGTTCATTAGCACACATAGGCGGGCGAGCTGTTTGTGAAATAAATGCAGCTTATTAGACCACAGAGAAAAATGAGAGGCCAGGAGATGGGACAACGTGTATTGCGGAGGGGAGATTGATGGAGGAGAGTGAATAGATAGTGAGAGAAAGAAACAGAAATTGAGAGAGACAAATAAATGGCAAGAGAACTAATGCAGCATAAAAAGCCAATTTCCTAAACCTCTGAAACCCCCTCCTGGGTGGAAACAATTATTGCGGACGGGGAGACAGTTATGATTAAACAAGCGAACGCCTTGACAGTAGAGATAAACTTTAGAGAGGATGGGCTGACAGAGAGTCGTGTTTCCTGCAGAATATGATAGCTAATTCACTGCCGCTGATCAGCGCCTGCAGTGAGAGCAGCAACATGGTAAATGACAGTTCAGAGTCAAATGCACTGAAACACAGCCCACACACTCTCACAAAACACGTCGACACAAAAGCCGCTTCGCTGAAGTCAAGGCTGAACTTTACATGACTTTCTCTCTTGTCATGGATCACACTGATTGCCAGCTTCCCAAAGAAATAAAAATGACGTTAATTATATTTATTTGAGTGCTATGAAAGGCAGCGCGGAATATCTTACGGAAAAACTAATTTCAAGAATAGGCTGAGTCCTCAAATGAAATTATGCTGGATGGTTTCAGAGTGCTGAGCCTTCGCCGAATAGCCACATCTTCATCATCAGATTGGGAAATGAGGGACAAATGACAGATTTTCTGAAATCGTCAGTTGAATGAATGAGTTGAAAGTAAATAAATCCTTGCGAGGCCGAGAGGAAAATGGTCGGCGACAAACTGCAACGTCAAAATGACAGCAGGGGACCACTTTGGCATCTGCTGAAAGCAGGCGATTGTCATTAAATAAATAATGTTTGGCTGGATTGCTTTACATCTTTGAAACACACTGCTGTGAAATTGGTACGCTTCTCCAAGGGAATCATAAGCAGATAATAATTGCCACAAAAGCATGCAGGGGTTTTAAATGACCATTGGTTCTGTTTCCACAAGAATTAGTTCAGTACCTTTTATCATTTACCTTTTTTTCCGTCACTGCAGTTAATAATCTATCCATTCTGGATGTCAGCAGTGTCAGTTGACAGTGAAAAAAGTTCCTAAATGGAAGTGAATGTGGAAAGAAAAAACTGCCCTCTGACCATGAAGACTCACAAGCTGGAGGATGCAGTACTTTACACATGTTGTGAGTGAGGCATTGGCCTCGTAGACCTACAAGCGTTTTAACTGTCTTACTCAAATACTCAATGCTCGAGCATGTTTTCCTTCTAAGACAGTTCTGTGAAAAGCTTCTTCATCTCTTTGTGCTGCATTCCAGACTGTTTTTTAAAGGCATGACCTTAAAGATCACCGCTCCTTTTTAGCACAAACACGCCACCTTCACCAGGGATTCTGTCCATTGGACCGAATTGCTGGATTTTTTCATGAAAAAAGGAACACAACAATATTGGACCAGGAACAGTAGACGGTGTAATAAAGTGAATGCACATGTAATTTGCGCGCTCAATAAAGTGTCATTTGTTTGTTTTTTTGCCCCAGGTTTTGCCTCTCAGGCTGTCTTAACTTCTTTGTGGAGGTTGTTGGGTCTGTATGCAACCTGAAAGGAGGGCTGCAGGCACCACCCAGGGCTGAAAAAAGTACCTCCTCTGCACATTTTTTAGGGTTAAAAAAAAAACATTTGTCATTCTCCTGAAAGACACGAGGATTTGACATGAATCAAAAATAATGCAATAAAGCGCAGCGGTTCCCAACTTGCTTTGCTTTGGTTGGTCAAGTTTTAGCACCGGGCTGCAGCTTGAGAGCGGGAGAGGCTGGACGCTTTAACAACTTTGCAACATTCATGCCTTTATCCACTCGTTTAAGTCCAAATTCAACCACCTACTATTCTTAGCTAATTATTTAAACCATTATTCTAGTACTTTTAGCAAATTGTTTTGACTTGGCTAACTGTCTTGATTAATAATTTCTTCTTCTTTGTTCATGGCGCTACTCCATATTTTCCAAGTAATTGCATTTCTTGTACATAGAAGATAAAATGCAATAATACAGAGAAGGCGGGACTAAAAGTGATAGAAGGCAGTGAGAGGAAATGGAAAAAAAAAAAAGAAATAGAACTGACATGCCTTTGAGGAGCTCACTGGACTCTTAACTGTTCGAGACTGTTGCTCCGTTGCTAATCCTACACTGTTTGAATATGATCTGAGTTCATTTATCTGAGGCGAACGTCGAAAATGCAAATGCAGATTCTGTTAGTCAGACGTTGCTGTAACTGGCAGCAGAGGGAGCCACGGCATGGCTGTTCGTCTCCAGAAGCTAAAGAGCATATTTTCAGTCTCACCCTAATGTGTGTCCACCCACACGCAGCACGAGCGAGAGAGGGAGCAACAATTAAAACAAACGACATATGATAGATTACCCTTTTGTTCCGTCTTATTATTCACGTCCTAAAACTGGAGCAGCAGCGAGCTCGCTCCCCTCTTTCTGCTCTCACTCGTCTCAGTTTCAGTTTGTTATTGACCCAGTTTGCCGCGGCCGTGTGAAGTCTCGCTGTCTGTCATCTTCAGATGAGGAAGGGAAGGGGAGGAAGATGTTGTTGGTGGTGGTGGTGGTGTGGTTGGGGGGCATATGACGTGGCGGAAAGAAAAGTTGTGTTCTATAAGGAGAGTGGGGCAGAGATTTCAGTGACAGCAGCGTGCTCCTTCCACAGAATCTTTTGATTTAAGCGGTAATGAGTTCAGAGCCAAAGGCTGAGATCCTGCTCTAGAAATGGTTGCCCCCCACCCCTCCCTCCCTGCCCTCAGTTGTTCCTCATAAACTGCCATTTACAGAACTGAAATGCCAGCATCTGCTCTCTTCCGAAGCATCCTCCACACTTATCTTGTCATTTCATATCTGTAAACAGGAAGGGTGAATAGGCTGCATCAGAAAGCGGATGAACATGAGGAACACAAGCTGAAATCCATCTATAGAGCGCAAAAGACCAGGGAAGACCAGAGAGCCGCTTTGATTGAAAGGAGAAAAAAACAATCAAATCAAAAATGTATCCTAGCAACTGGTGTCACCAACCGGCTTCAGGCTACCTGCACTGTTATTATTGATAATTCTTTCCAAGACACAGCAGCATAGATCTCATCATGATGTGTTACTGTATGTATGATAGAGCAACAACATTTTATATTTTCAATGGCTTGCTGAAATTAGTTCCTATTTTAACAGGATATTTAAATTCGATGATAATGAATGCTGGACTTAGGTCGGTCAGGTCACATCAACGTTACCAGGCAGTAATATGTCAGTTTTGTGTTTACAGCTTCTTACATCAAAATGGGCAACAAAAAAATTAATCGCTGCAGTTTTCAGGTTTTAGAAAGATGACTTTCACAGATGTGAAGTTAGCTGCTACAAGAGGCTGCAAGACAGTGTGCCATGATCTGCATCCCAGCAGGAAAAGGTTGATCAAGGGTAGCCCATGTGTTGTATTAACCAGTCACCAGTGAAAGGAAATAAAACAGAAATATAGCTTTGAGTCTTGGGTTGGATCCGGGTTGCAACATTTGCAGTAAAAATCATGTTCGGTTGGGCTGGCTTTTAACAGCCCAGTATCCTGGAAGTGATCTGTGTTGGTGGAATCTGCACCTTGGGATTATGTCCCGTGCTCGAGTTCAGCCAGTGCAGGAAACCATGTCCCCTTTGTGGAGCCAAGCATGGAAGTCTGGCTTCAGGAGACTGGAGTTCAGGAATTTTGGGTCACAAACCTGCAGTTAAGCTTCTTTTGTATTAATTACCGTTCAGGTTCAATTAGCCAGGGGGCTGTTCTTGAACCATTTGTAGTATATGCATTGTTTTGCTGTCTTTTGAAATGTTATACTATGAAGTTTTATCTCCAACAGCCAGAATCACTTTAACTGCTCCTGGCTTTGAGTAATAGAAGAACACGCTGAAGAAGAAGGTTTTTATTTTCTACATATGTTTTTCCAAGGGTATGTCTGGGGGTTCTCCAGAAAAGACAATTTACTATTTTCATCTGAATAAATACTGTATGTATAATTATACTTTGGCTATTTACTATATTTTCATTACAAGCCTTTTGTAATATCCCTATTTGCACTGAATTCCTTGATTTGCCTGTATGTTACCCACTGAAGCATTTTTCTGGATTTCATTCGGGTATGTGAAGAGCCAGTCATCTGCATAGTTGGTTGCAGTGGGCTTGATCTTTGAATGAATATGTGAACAGACTAACTATGAGCATGCTTGCCAGCTAATTTGCAACAATGCATCATCTTTCCGTAGATTATTATGGTGTTTTGGACTGAATATTTTACTCGTTTGGATATTCTGGATCTTGCTTTATCGATCTTTGGACTACCATGAGACTTACAAGTGAGCTGCCGCAATTTTGTAATCGTGTGTGTTTGTTGGTGGCGTTGATTGTACCTTGAAACAGTTTGCATAGATTGAATCCTGAGACTCTTTTCTCTGTCAACAAGATGTCGCATTTGTGCAGACTTAAATCTAGCAGTTGTGCACTGACGAGTCAGGCGGCCTGTGCACGGCATGAGGACATATCCTGATCAAAGATAACTCCCACATTCCTTATGGTGGTGCTGGAGGCCAGGACAATGGCATCCAGAGGAGCTACATCATTAGATGATGGGTTTCTGAGGATATGATGCTCTGGATAAATTCGTTTAATTTCTGGTCTCTATCTTGAAGCCAACATACAGCTGCAAGTTGTCTGACACACTCCAGTTATTAAATAATTCCATTTCAGGAACCTTTAACTTAACTACATTTCAAAGACTGGCCCCTTTTCTTTCCTGTTCAAAGCCAAAACCCAACTCTTGACTGCTCTGCATTTATTCAATAGCTGCAGCTGCAATACTGAATGTACTCAGAGTGTTACAACAGTTGAATCAGTCGCTTTTGGTGCACCTGCATACCCTTATTGATGTACATTTTGACAGAAAGAGTTTGTGCATTTTCTTCTTTGAAAATTCAAACAAAAAAAGGTCAAACCTGCATGAGAAGGCGGGGATATGTTGTCCTGATAAATGCAGAAGACACCTACACAGTTAAATGACGCTCCCGAGCCAAATTGCCGCCTAACAAATCTGTAATTCTAAATGTGCAAGTGAAGAGGTTGTGTGGGAGTCTTTTAATATTTACTGTTGTCTGCCTGGGCTCTCACTGCTGAACTATCACCAAAAAAAATCATTTCCAGGTGCACAGAAGATTTCAACTTTCAGACTGCTTCAGTGCAGCATAGTGACACTGTGAGAGTCGCTGCTATTTTCAAAGCACAGATTTACATTATAGGCAGGATAGGACAGAAAAAAACCTACAAACAATTCTTTTCATAGACCGAACTTGAACAGAGGTGGGTGGGAGATTCACAGAGATAAAGTGAAAGCTCACTCTCATCTCCTTTTGTGAAGAGCTTGCAGCAAGGTCAGGCATCAGCTAAAGCTTCCAGATCATCCAGGGACTCGTCTCCCATGACCTTTGACTCCCATTAGCCTCTTGTACTCATGCCACATGGATGGCAGGTGTTCATCAGTGGTTGCAGGGCTGTGATGGCGTCTGTTCCCAGCTGCTGGAACATCACTGTCTTCACATTTTCTCTGGAATGAAAGTCACATCTTGTTTATAAAATTTTAACTGCAAATGGATTTCGGGTCACTTCCTCCACCTCTGGCTGTCTGCAGAAATAACTTTAAACTGGCGATGTAGCGCGTAGCACGTGGGATGTCACCTCAGTGTGATGAGCTGTCACAACAAGGGAAAGATTCTCTCTGTGTTTTTTACAAGCTATTATTTTTAATCATGCCAAATCCTTTTGGCTCCATCATTTTCCAACAAACCCGCTGATTTCTGAAACACATTTTATGGTGTTGTTTTCTGATTTCTCCGAAGAGGAAGTTTGTTTTCTGCCTACTTTTTACTGTTTGCACCACCTTCTCTTGTTTGGTGCCAGAAACATTGTATGTGCCACAAAGCAATCCAGTTCCCATTCATCCCATACCAACTGTAATACCTTCACTCTGCTGGTAGTGTAATAGTAGCATTAAACTATTAATCATAGCACATTTAAACAATGGACACCAGTAATTACACTTGCATCATTTGCCTTATTTACAATCAGTAACTGAATACACCAAAAAAACACAGCAAAGTCCTTAATTGCATCAAAATATATCCCTTAAATAAAAACATACACATGTGCATAATACTGCATATTCAGTGACTTTCCTCTTCTAATGTTAACTCTAGAAATCCATTGGGAAACATTGCATAAGGAAAATTATGCAACCTTGTTTAGTTTCTTTCACACAATAAAAGTATATTTTTGCACAGAACTGAGGCTTAAGATGTTCATGGCTCTCATATACCTTCAACACCAACACTGTCCTCCATCTCTGGCCTGAAAACCTTATAGGCCACACACAGGCAAAAGATATGGCTTACAATTCGGATCAAGCATTTTTCTTTTCATTTTTTTATTAAAACAGTCCTATACAGAGATATTGAGGTCCTGAAAGATTATAGTTTATCTTATGGAGACACAGAAATGGTGGCACAAGATATCCCCAAGGTTTCAATCCATCTCATTCACACAAGATAATAACATTTGGTCTGTAGAGACTCTGCAGTTATGCAACATGTTTAGTACCACTGATATGCCAAATGATAGCATTTCTTAGTAGGCTGCCGGCATGTGGTGACTTATGGTGACGAGTCATACACAGTAAAACAGAGCAGTGACAGCCTGGAGTTCAGAGGGTTAACACCAGCATACATATATAATCACAAACTTGCACACAGCACTGCCATCATAACAACACTGTGTTTCAAAGAATTCAGCTGTGCTGTTATCCAGCAGGACAGGCTATTACAATATTAATCCATAACCAGAGGGACTTGTCTCACAGCCCCGACTGACTCTGCAGCCAAGCTCGGCCATTAAACGCTATTCGAGCCCGCTGCTCGCAAGTCTGCTCACGTTGGGCCCAACAGCAGATTGCCCTGCCTGCTCTAACGCAGCACCACTATTGGCTCATGGCACATTGGGTATGGCTGAGGCATCACCGGCTTCCTGAAAACATTAAGGTCTTTTCTACTGCTCAGACGGCCTGCTATAGACCCTTGTGCACCATGGCGAAAGAGAATGGGGAAGGATTTAAAAGGAAGGAGAGAGAGTGACACATCGATGCAGGAAGAAACCAACTTGTGCTCACATACTGCTCACTGACAGACATATAGTCTGGGCCAGAAAGCTTTCCGAGGGGCTTTGGGATTCATATGCACCAGGCGTCTTAGGCTTCATTCACACCCAAGAACTGAATCACATGTTTACCCTCGTATGACCCAGAACGAATAGTTTTTTGAGACAGAGAATAGATGCGATCTTGGGTGCATTAGGCTAAAAAATCAACTTGTCTTTTCCTGTACACATGCAGCCTAAGAATAAGATCTGGTTCCTGCTGTGACCTAAAATCCTATTTCATTGCCGCTCAGCTTTGGCAACAACTTAATCTTTCCTAAACTCAGACGTATTGGGACTCCATTCAACAAAAACACAGCACTCCAGAAGTGATGGCTTGTGATTTAAATCGTGACGGGTTTCAAAATAAAGCTGTAATACACCAAGGACCACTGCTGTCCTTGTTTAAAAGTTACCATTGATACTGTATTTATGGTTTTAAACTTCTGCATTTGAATCTCGGAAGTTGTGAGGATGTTTTATTCTTAGCGCGAGGACTCTGAAGTAACTGGAAGAGTTGTCGGGTTGCTTGGCAGAGGAGGAGTGATGTGCTTTGCTTGCTATTACCCCGTCCTGCCAAAATCCAGCGTTGGCCCTGAGCTGAAGATATTTCCTCCAACTCATCCATCACCTGTGCGGTTGAAACACAGTTAACCAGATTTTACACTGAGAACAAACATAGGATAATAAATTCCCCTGTTTTTCTTTTGCTGTCAGCCCATTAACTTCATGCCGAGCTCAATATTGGACTTTCTGTTTTTCTAATTTTCTGCGAACACTAATACTCAAAATGCTTATTATCTCAGGTACTAAGACCATTTCTCGCAGTACTGTGAAACATTTCCATCTTTTTTATGTAAAAATGATGTCCTATTTTTATGCAATCATACATATATAAAAACCTTTTTATTCCTCTTTCATAATTAGCTTCTGGAAACAGTGCTGAAAGTGTTGCTCAAAAATAATTATGTAATTCTAAATCATAGCAGATAGAAACATTATTGATAATTTGCATGAGTGAATTGGCAGCATACGGCTGGTTGGGGATCGGGATACACGAGAGAGACGGAGAGCAACATTGTAAGCAGAGTACTGCTCTCCATTGCCCGATTGAATTTGGCCCTTGTTTCAACCCCATTTAGAATTATGAGCAGTGTTAATGAAACTAAAAGTGTGACTGTGGCTCAGGCTCAGCAGTGGAGCAGCTACTAAGCCCATTATGAAGAGCCCCGTGAGTGTCTCAAAGTTAATATCTCGCGTTGGCTAAACATGATCTCTTTTTCCGTTTCAATTTTCACTTTTAAACAGGAGGTCATGAGTGGTCAAATAGAAAAAAAAATAAATAAATCTGCCACTGCTTGGGCATAGACGTGTTCAGTAAACATATGAATGAATCGCTAACAAATCGTGTTTTCAATACATGCATGTTTTTGCTATATTTTATGTGCTGTGTGAGCTCAATGTTGGACAAATTTCCATTGCATTGCATTGAAATACAGTATTTTACTGGTTAAAAAGCTTACAAACAGACTGCAGAAGCCACAGAAGTATGATGTACACTTTGAGGTGTATTTGAACAGTGATACTGTTGTTTTACCTAGAAAACAAGTCAAAAGCCCAGTTCAGACCAAAGATTTGCAGTGAGACTAAACTGATTTAGATCGTTGCAGGGAAAAGTTGCAGTGGTGGAAACCATCTCAGCTCGACTGAGGCGTCACTTGTCATGTCGTCTTTGGCTGGTTTTAGAACATAAGGCACATCATCTGTTTCAACAGCCAGTCAGCTCATAGCAAAGTCAGTTGGAAACTGTCAACTAGTTGAAATGACCCCAGCTAAATAACAGAACTGCTCCAGGAATAGATGGAAAACACTGACAGAAAAGTGGAGATTTCCCGTCTCAAGTACACAACATAAATTTGCATAAGCCTCCTGGGTCCTCTATTGAAGCGCCCTCTTCAATCCATTCCACAGTTGTTGATACATTTCACTAAAAAGACAACATGCTGCACAGTCAGCGACTATGAATCTTTAACTCGAACTAAATGAAATTATCTGAATCAGTGAATTGTAATTTCTGCCTCTACATGAGCAGATGTCAAAAAAAAAAAATGCTTTATATGATAAGCGCTCAGCCAGCTGAAAACAATACAGTGCAGCTTTAAGGTATGGAATATTTATTTTACTGCTACAACGTTGATTATAAACATATAAGTTATTACACTTTGAGGCGGTTAGGGAACCTGTGCCGCTGTCTCAATAATGGCTGGAATGAGAGAGTAGCATGAGAACAGCAAGAAACCTCCATTAGAGCAGAATGTGGAGTTTGCACAGTGAATATTTCGCCCAGTCAATTTTATTTGTAAAGCCTAATATCACAAATTTGCCTTAAGGGGCTTTGATCTATAACGCCATGACTCACTGGCACTTGACTCCCCAGGCTGTTCCCAGGCCTGGTTGCAATTACAGTTGAGGCTCTCTGCACGTGTTCTTATGTACAGTTGCTTACAGTTTGTTCCTTCATTGATTTCTAACCAGCTGTCGTCGATGGAGAACTACTTTTAACTACTTTATGTACCACTAAGTAGCTTGGACCAGCCCCCTCTAAAGGGTCACACGTACTTTTCTTTAATCTTTGCTTTACTTTGAAATATTTGATCATTTTACTTTTTTTGGACAGCAAACATTTATTTTAATGAAACCATGTGAGAAAGTTCAGGGAGGTAGCTGTTTGATGGCACTGCTAACATCTCATCTGAAACATGACAAGGGGCTCAAACTTGTGTTCAGATACTTTCCACCTCCGTTTGATGTACAGTGCATCTACATGGGACTGACTTCCAGCAATGATGCTGCAAATAAAACAGAAATCGCAACATTTTGAAATCTTTTCAGTATCTGTTTTTCACATGGTGCCGCGTGCGTTCTGTTCTCAAGGAGAAGAGAGTTTTTAAAAAATAGATGTACAAGTCATTGTTTTCTCTGTCTGAGGGATTATTCAAAGAGAGAAAACAAGCTCTTCAGAGATGTACTAAGACCAGCACAGTAAGCCCCAAGAGGTCTGGTTCTTTGATACTTTCTGCAAGGTTGAGTAAACAAAGATATATTGAAAGAGCATAATTTGCAGCCCACACGTTACAGACACGCACATTGTTGGGAAGGATACTTGTGAAATAAGAAGTGTGATAAGTAATGTTGCTGTTTTAATTACTTCATCGACATAATGTAATTTGTGTAATTTGATATTTTTCTAACAAATGTTTTGAACTAGTCAATAACTATTGAACTGAATAACCAACCTGATAATGTTTTCTCTGGTTCGACAGTGAGCATTTCAGTGTTTTCACCGCTGGTAAACAAGCATGAAGCCCGTGTCAGCAGTGGTGTTGTCGTCGTGTCTGACAGGGCCTTTACACTGTACAGTGACGGCCGTTTTTTATCTGCCACTTGTCAGCTGGTCACAGGTATGACAGACAAGAGGACCAATCAAAAACCGAGCTCACACTTTGAATGCAAACTGTCCAATGAATGGAGCTATCCGACCCTTGATGGTGCGGCTCTCACTGTATTTGTCACAACAGCTTTGCTGACATGGCGACAAGATGCAAAGCAACAGAATGAATATTGTATTACATGTAAGCTTTTTACCCACAAAGGTATTTTTGAATGTAAACTCTTTGTAATCACCAACATTTTGATTATTTATTATTATAGACAGAAAGACTGGCATGCTCTCTCAGTAAAAAAGAATAAAGTTCTGCGACAGGAACCTGACAGAAGGATCATTCTGACTCTCCGGCAGTCCATCTCCATTCGCTTCAAACATTTCTTTACTACCTGGCATCAAGCCAAATGGCTCAGTGACGCCGCTGAGGTGTCCGGGGCTTTGCCCGAGGGAAAATATCTATTATCCCCCATCCTTGTTTTTCTTGCCTGGCAGAGGAATAACCGCTCAACGATTCAGGGCTTTCACCTCTACTCTGATAAAGGTTATCTTGGCAATTTAGTGCTGGCAATATCGCATTATGGAGAGAGTTATGAGGCGGAAATCAAATTTTGCTCCCAGTGACTCTGAGGAGAGGGAAGATGAAAGGTGTATGGGACTGCACAGTAATGATATGGTAGAAAAAGTGTGTTTCCGCATGCAAGGATGTGTGAGAATGCATGTGTGCTTGGACGGGTGTCCGCCTGCACGTCTACTGTTCTAGACAGTCTCTGAGGGACGTTAAACCTGCAATTTCTCTATAGTGGAAAGGGCTTTTTACAAAATAACTTCATCCCAAGTTCATATTACACATGAAAGTGTTAAATGGGTACAGTTTTAGCCAAGCTG
Organism: Chaetodon auriga; assembly: GCF_051107435.1. Taxonomy (NCBI): domain Eukaryota; kingdom Metazoa; phylum Chordata; class Actinopteri; order Chaetodontiformes; family Chaetodontidae; genus Chaetodon; species Chaetodon auriga. The sequence goes on along the minus strand of NC_135096.1, from coordinate 10,525,359 downwards.
CTTGATGGACATGTTGAATTCTGCTAATAAGTCTCAAAACTGCGAAGTGGGCTTTGCAGGTATGCCAACTGTTGTAGCAGCCAGAGAGCTAGTTAATCAGTTTGTTTTTCTCCTAAATTCTTCATTTTAGATGCAAAAAAAACCCTCATGCAGAGGTTTTCAAACTGAGGGTGCAGAGGAATAGATGTCAGCTGCAATTCGCGTCGAAATTGCACTCATTGTCAAATCTGATCACACAGACATGATACGCATATATTTAAATTCAGCGTGACTTACACTTCCTGAGGATGCAGTTATCTCCCATGTCCATTGAGAATAAACATCCATAAATCTACTTTGAAATCATAGGATAAAAAAATCATCATATTTTTAAGTTTTCTTCCATATCATAGTCATCTAGTGGTCGTTTTCTGTACATCCATGGTCACAATAGCCCAAAAAACCCAGCCATTGATTTTGTTTCTCTCCAATGCTGGAGGATGGGTAGAAGAAAAAAAAAGTGCATTTTGGTGCACTTTCCTGCAACTGCAGTGTGAAAGCTAATACTGTGCAGATAGCATTTACAAAGTAAAGCTGAAAACTCTGTGCGAAGAGTAACACCTCCTTCCCTTGTAAAGGAACAGGAAATTAGGGAAACGCATTACTATCAGGGCAACCGAGAGAACCTACAGAGCACACCATCACATCACACCTCCTGTATTTGTCAGATGGATTATCACATTATTACATTCACAGTTTACCCAACTCCCTGGAGAGCAAAGAAAATATGCCGTTGGAAGGCTCACTCTGCCAAAAAGGTTGCCATGACAATGAAATTTCACTCTTTTTTCCCTTTAGTTTCCGTACGTTCAACTATACTGCTTCTTCGTCTACAATTATTAAAATGTTAGCAGTGTAAGATTTGTGCCTGGGGATATCATTTCAGCCACAGCAATGTTTTTTATGTTGCTATTTTCCAGTTTAGAAAACAGAATTAAAGACAGAGTCCAACCTTTTGCACCTCCAAGGTACTCGCTGGGAGCTTGGTGTCCCACAGCAAATTGGTTATGTGATGGTGTTCCTCTTAGTGTCGGGGATAAAAATACATTTTTAGCAGAGCTGTGGAACATTTTTATATCATAGTGAACTTTCACAGTCTGGAGCACTGTGAGGACATCATGTAACAGGGAGGATAAAACTAGTTCCACTCTCTCAAAGACATTCAGGTCACACAAGGAATAAGTTTGACTGATTACATTTGTTTTGAAACTTGCTAAAAGGGATGACCCCTGTTTTGATGTCACCTCATTGTAAAGACTTCTAAGTGCTGCACCGTACAGAAAACGAATTGAAACCCAAGTCAAGCCACCAATCTTAAAGTAACACTCCTGTGATTTGGTGCGTAACCGCCATGAGAGAGCGAAATGAAAAAAAGAGCGGTCAACATCAAAGCAGCAGAGGCCGAGACAGACTTTTAGCCCCTCGTAGGAGTCGCATTACAGAGAATAAAAACATTTCTGAATGCAACTAAAAGCATCTTTATGTAGACCATTGCTGCATGTCAAACAGCCACCTCTTTCAAACTACACCACCCATTTCTAATACAGACTTTCTTTTATATTTATCTCTTCCAGTCTAAGAGATAACCCCAATTACATCATCATGATATTACCAGGGTTGTTTTCTCAAGGTGTGTTTTGGCAGCAAGTGAAGCACATTTCTGTCTTTGACCACCGAACTGATCACAGTCTGCATCTGTTTGCCCCAAACAGTCAATATGCTAATTCTATGGATGTTACCTTTAAGCTCTAAACGGACACATTAACTCTGTGTGTGTGTGTGTGTGTGTGTGTGTGTGTGTGTGTGTGTGTGTGTGTGTGTATATGTGTTATGCTCAACCAGGCACCCATGTCAGTCAACTGACTTCATTCAATTGCACCGCCCAAGATTACCACTAGTTTATAATACTGTACATTTATCCGGTGGTTGTTTTTAGACAAGCTAGCAGCTGCGCTTAGTGCTAATTAGCAACGATCACACACACAACAAATTACGATAATGAACGTGGGGAACATTTTACCTGTGAAACATCAAAACAGCATGTCAGTGTCAACATGTTTGCACGCTGTCACTGGCATTTGAGTCAAAGTGCCGGTAAATAGAGCCTCACTGAGCTGCTAATGTTCATATGTAACAGCCTCACACACATCAACTTCCCACACGCTTCAAACATCAGCTCACACGCATGCGGCAGGTGTTGGTGAGAGTTGCAAACAACTGTTTCCTCTCAAAGTGAGTCCCCTCCTTTGAATTTAACCCCAGTAGCAGAGTATCTCTCATTGTGAGAGATGACAAGACACTGACACACACACACACACACACACACACACACACACACACACACACACAGTCTCATTAAACACATTACAACAGTGACCCCAGCTGGACGGCGAAAACCCTGAGATCTGATACCGTGTCAGGGTTTGTTTAGCAAAAATAACTCCCACCTCCCACAGTGGTCACACCTCTAACCCTTTTCATCACTTCACCAAGAGGAGAAAAAATAAAAGAAGCTTAAGTTAAACCCCATCCAGAGGCTTTTTGCTCTGGTGCTGTACCGCAGAATCACAGGATGAAGGATTGGATAGAGTATTTCAGTGTCACAGAGAGCATCTGCGCTGTCTGTGGCTGCTGTTTTATTCTACTCTGCACTCCAGCCTGTCCTGCTTAGTTTGTTCCCACTTGAGCCACACAGAGGAATAATGCCCACAGTCCTGAAGTGTGTTAGATCAATGCAGTGTTTCTCCCACTGCATAATTCTTTAGCATTTCACTTTAAAGCTTCTTCTTTTCCTAATGTTTAGCACCAAAGTCAACATGAATCCCTGACTGTCAAGCATCGTTATACACAGCCCACTTACTTCACATTGTGAAAAGCCGATAACCTCATGCAATCAATCAATAAATAAACGTCTAAATACTCACTGACACAATGCTGGCACACAGGCTTCCACAGACAGAATGAATGCGGCTGCGTCATTTGAACGCCCTTGAGGTTTCCACACCCTCCCTGCTAATGCTAATCTGTGACATTTCTTAGAGCATGAAAGCCTCTTTTCAGTTTGGAATACATTTTTATATACTCAAGCAGTTCCTGAAGGATGATATTGTTTTAAGACAGATTTAATAATTTTCTTTGCTTGTTTTTTCTGTCTGGGTAAAAGCCCTTTAGCTAACCTCCCGTCCACAGCAGCTAGCTGGCTTCAATCCATATGATTGTCGACAGCACAAGAGGCAGTGCAGAAGTCAGAGTGGCCAGACGATCGATGGGAGAAAATGGGCATTTGTCCTCATCCGTAAGTGTGCTGATGGTTGTTTTATTCAAAATCAAAACAGCACTCTTACAGACAGGACAGAAACACGGAAAAAAATTAATGAAATTGTTCTATCAATAAGAGGTCTTTTGTGTGTTAGCACGTTAGTGTAAGACCAAAATGTCAGTTCTGGGACACAGAATAGGTCTGATCAACCTGCCTCAGCTCCCTCTCCACTGTCTCCTGTGTTCAGCATTGTAAGAGAAAGCAGAGCTGCAGTGAAGTTAAACGTGTCACCTTAACTGAGCCTATGATATTATGCAAATCGGGTGTCAAACGCTGCCAGTTTTTGCTCTTCATGTGTGAATCTTAATGAGACATCCTGACAGTCTCCAGTTTCGAACATTAATGTGATCAGATCAATTCATGGATCAAATGTTCTTTAGGTGATGAACACACTCTTCATTATTGGTTCTTCCACTGCTAACAGAACTGTTACCAAGACATTTAGAGCTCAGTTTGTGTACATCATCAACCAAAGCAGAGCTGTCTGCCTTTAAGCATCTATCAATGGTAATTAACACATTGTGGTGTTTAACAGTGGGCTGCTTGGCACACCTGCATGGAGGATGTGCTCTTCTAGCTTCCAACTAGTCTGATTATGCATTCGGAGTCCATGTAATTGGTTTAATACTACCATACAGCAGGCTTATAATATCATCTGATCTACCTCTATTGTTTGGAGACTGGTGTGGGTGGGACAAAGAGTCTTGTGAGAACAATTCATAGTAATGACTATAAACTTTATTTAGCTCTTTTCTGAACACATCTAGACAGGTGACCCATTGATGTGTGAGCTCACAGACACCAGACCATAATATCACCTGATCTAATTCATGTTTTTTCAAATTTAATGGAATATGAAATATGAAAGCAATTGCTTCGCTTTTGCTTTCCCTCCCCCAATAATTTACATACTATCCTAACCGGAGAGAAGGGGTATTATTGCCTATTTGCAGCAGTGAAAGCACATCCAAAAAATAAGTAAATGTTCATTTTGAAAGTCATCTAATATAGTGTATAGTGCTGAGAGTGGATTTTTCATCAGACTGAGAGTTTTATTTGTTAAAAAACAATATTGCTGCAATCTTGAAATGTACTGGAGCCAATTTGAATCCTTCCCACATACTGGAAGAGCCTTTAATTCAATTTAAAGTATAAAGTGCACCGTAATAAAACACTTGTCAATATGTACATTTGCATAGTGTTTTCAGCCAATAGCCAGGTTCTCACCACCCAGACAAAAGCGTGGCTAGCCGAGCCTCGCTTTGTACCCATATCACGACTTGTAGCGCCAACAGCAACTATTCTGTAATTCCCTTTTCTCCTCTCCAATTCTGCCCCAACCGAGCATGCCATGAGCATCCACTGAGACTCTTCAGTATAGCCTCTGTGTGCTGCATGTATTCTCTGTATCGTAATGAAAAGGAGAGGCAGCGGAGAAGTCAACAAGAGTTGGAACAGAGTCAGCATTCAAAGCTGTGAACTCCACAGGGTCATGCGATTCATATTAGCACACAGAGTGAAATACAGAGTGGAGAAGAACGGACGTGAAGAACTATGTGGCGAGGTTGTTCGAGAAATAGACTTTTTCAGTTTATTGATTATGTGCTCAAAGTTACGAGAGGTATTTATCCACTGAATTAAGTGTCCTACGATGTGACAATGCTGTTTTTTGGGCTGATTTGAGCTCTGCTGTGATGTAGTAACAGTGAGAAATCCAATTCATATTATTTAGGTCATTCCTCCAGAGTCAGCTGCAAAATAACACCCTTGATCTGAGCCAGTCGCATATTGTTCTGTGTCTGTGAGCATACCAGGACCAAACAGCTCTTCACTGCAAGCCAGTGCAATACAATGTGTCTTGATAGTCCATGGAGGAGACATGGAAATAAACTGGTGAGGATGCTGGCGGTGTTAGCCTCAGTCTTTTAGCATGGTATGATGTACTGTATGTAACTATTGCTGGACACCTCGGAGACACATGACAGACACACGGTGGGCAGGATCTTTTGGCATTAGCCTCAGTCTTTCAGCACGATACCATATGTTGTCATTAAGTGCGCATTTAATACTCCTCTCACAAGATTCTTGTTCAGAAACAAGCCAACCAGAAACAGCATTTTCAACCACGTCACAGTGCTGATGTTAATAATAATAGCTTCACTAACTAACTCTAAATCTGACAGTGACAGAAATGTGAAACCTGTGACCCCACGTTTCAATAGATTCCTCCATATTCATTGAATATATGATGTGCAAGAACAGAAAGCTTGACAGTGCGTAGGAACAGTAACCAAGTCTTACAAACAGTCAATTAACCAAAAGTGAATATTAGTCATCCGCAAGTATTTGCACTGCTTTTTCTGGCATCTGCATTCGAAACATTTCTGACTAAACACAGCAGTGGTGTTGAAGCTGACAGCTGTAATAGCCCACTCATCAGGCTCCAGGATCATATCACAGCAATACAGCAGCTTGAGCTCCGTCTCAGCGTGTGTGCCAGTGAATGAGGAGAGCCGATGGACTTTGAGACTCCGTCCTTTTACAAAGCAATTTCAAACAGTTTGCAGTGTCTCCTTGACAATCCAGACATAGTTCATCTCCTACAGCAGCGGGGGGCTTTAAGTTTCATTTCAATTTTCTCTCACTTTTTTTTTTTTTTTTTTTTTTTTTTTTTTTTATGTGCAGGGCATTCTGCCGGGCTCAGTGGGAGTGAGAGTCACTGTTCAGGTATTCGTCGAGACAAAAGGAAAGGCCATTGCTTGTGGCACAGTACAAAAACTTTAGGAATTGATGTAACTCAGCCATCATTAAATACTCAATTTTCAGACCTTGCTGGCTCCACAGTAAATGGACGATTATCATGCTTGATTCAGCAGCCTGAGCGATGGCTGGGCATCCAAGGCCAGGCCTCCAACACTGAAATGCAAGCTAAATTCAATCAAGCGGTCTTTTAACGTCAAGGTGGATGAGCAAATTTTCTTGGGACAAGATAGGTGAAACAATGCTATTGTCTGCCAGCAAGCTGTTCATTTAGATGGTACAAGATAGTGCTGCAAATAAATCTTCACTTTTCTTGTGCCGAGGTACAGCGATCACACTCTCCAGCATTTATTTAGTGGATACAAATGGGAAAGGTGTCTTAATCTAATGGTCATGAGGTATTTCTAGCTTTGGATGGAGCAGGAGTTGAGCCAATAAAGAGCCTTTAGTGTTAGACACCTCCTCTTGATTGCACCCTCCCTTAAGGTAACTCTGCTCTGATTGAAAGTGCATGTTGTGTCCTAAGTAGGAAGGGAAATGAGGGTGTCTGCCCACTTGAGTGAAAGTTTCCCAACCAAAAACGAACTCAGGTGTTGACACAATCAGCAAGGTGCAAGTGTGCGTGTGAAATAAGGGGAAAATTAGTCATCAGCCCAAATCTCCAGCCTTCACGCATACTTACTATGCATGGCGGCAGAGCTCATCAGCAAAACTATGTCTGCAGAGGACTCTTTCCAAATTTGCTGCCATTGCATCATCACACCACAGATGTGAAAACTCAGTAAATGAAACTTGTTGTTTACATAAAAATCCGCGAGAGTCTGGGGAGGAAATTGCTGAGACGAGAAGGAGCTGAACATCAGCGAGCCAAAAACAAAAGGGAACATCATGTGTGCTTGCAGATAATACTCTATATTCTTGTCTTTTGTTCAGGGGTAGCTCTGGGATTACTCACACTGGAACTGCATGTTTTGTGGTGCTGTGAAATGCTTTAAATTATGTCCAACAAATAGCATAATTTCACAGGAAAGAAACTGTAAAAGCTGCACTAGTGGCCCCTATAGGCCATGTTGGTCCTGACACAGACCCAACTTCAACTAACTTTAACTCAGGTAGGGGTTAAAAACCCCCTTTTTTTGCCACATTGGGGCTGCAGAAACATGCTGTAAACACATGGCTTGACCTATCATCTATTACTGATATGAGCTTCTTGGCAAACAATTTCTTATTTACACATCCAGCAGATGTGGAGCAGCATTATTGTTTGTGGCCACCTGACAAATGTGAGTCCTTTAAACACGAACACAAGGCTGTAAAGGTAAATGAGCAGCCACCAGTTAGACAGGAAAACCAAAGGAAGATAAATTGTTTGAAGAAAGAGGAAAGTTAATTTGCCAAGTCATAGTCTGAGTTGATTAAAATGACTTCTCCCAGTGCTGTGGTACTCACAACTTCATAATTACTCTGTCTGGAATCGATCACACACTCTATTACTAAAATAGAGGAAAAGGGCAGAGAAGGATGTCTAAGCTGTCATTGTTTTCATTGAAAGGTCTGTTCTTTGTGTCCATGTCCCAGATGGACCGAACGCAGGCTAATTGGTCTTTCTATTATTTTTGTGGAGAAGGTTTCGGTGTCATAACATTGTGTTCAGAGCCTGATTTTTAAGGGTGTGTGTGTGTGTGTGTGTGTGTGTGTGAGAGAGAGAGAGAGAGAGAGAGAGAGAGAGAGAGAGAGAGAGAGAGAGAGAGAGAGAGAGAGAGAGAGAGACTTGACTTTTCAGCAGAGCACAGTGACTTCTTTTGCCTTGAAAGTCATTTGTGTGTACTTCACTGCTGTCTAACAAGACAAATAGTGTGCAGGAGGGAATTACTGTCAGACCTTCAGTCATTCAGAATTAATTAGAGTTTTTCCAGATGATTTATTCTGAATTGGTTTTGGAGCTGTTTTGTCCTGTCAAATCCAGCTTTGATACACTGCAGTTTGCAGTTTCAGAAGAAGTCCACAAGGGGGTGCTGCTCCACTACTATTCACGACAGGGGAGAGCAAATGGTATTTTCCTGCTAATGAGCTGTATCAATTCTTATGGATTGTTTTTAACCTTAGCTCAAAGTGAGCAAAGTGTTCAGAGATGTCCAGTATGATTAACACACTGGCCTAGATAATGAAACCGCTCCAGGGCCCTTTGAGAAGGTTGCTGAAGTGCAGTCTTAAGGTCCTTGTACTTAACTAAATCTTTACATTTTGTCTTACTTTATACTTGTACTCCACTGCATTAGGATGCATTACATCCTGCCATGAACACAGACACACACACACTGGTGGATGAAGTGATCTTCACTTGTTAGTCATTATTTATGATTAATAACTTTCAGAGTTATTTATGTTCGTATAACTAGACTTCTTCATATACGATCATATTTTGATATTCTGTTTTTTGTAGTTTGGCTCTCATTGAGCATCACCAGCTGCGTACAATAATAATAATAATAATAATACAGATTTTTTTAAAAAAGGTGCTGTAACAAATTCATCCCAGGAGTGTGATGTGGAAAGTGCTCAGGAAAAAGGTGCTTTCTGATATGTCCGCGGCGCTTGACCAGCAGCGTTTGGCCCCCGCTGCAGCTATAATTGATCAGACCGCTGGCTGTGAATGGCTGCTCTCGACCAGCCAATGGCTGAGCACCGGATGCGAGATATCCGCTGCAACAACAAGCGCTCTGTTCCCCCTTCAGCTTGACGCCATTTACAGCCCAAATCCCGACCTCCCCTCCGGAAAGAGAGAGAGAGAAAAAAAAAAAACACACACATTCACACACGCGAGAAAAAGTAGTTGCAAACCCTCAGAGCTTTGCGGATAAAACACACCGAATTAAAAGTACTGCTGAGCTGGAGTTTGGTCGCTCGCATCTTTTTTCTTCTTCGTGTCCTTTTTGCAGGAGCAGAGGAAGTTTACGCTCCGGCGGTGACTGATTGAAGTTTTTGGCCTGTTTTAATGCCTCGTGCTCTTGCGCAAAAACATGGGATTTACGTCTTAGCGCCGCTTTTCGCGAAAATGCGCACCGGTTGGAAACTTTCTCAATGGATTTTACCGACAGCTTTCCAGACTGAGTCGCTGATGTAGGGAATAAACGCTCTCAAACTGGATTTATTTCACCTAAACGGAGGCTGAAGTGTCGAAAACACGGTACGTATATCCCTTTGTAAAACACAATCTGTAGTCTTTTAAAACTGCGCAGTTATTAGCAAGAACTGCCTATTTCTGCTCGCATTTATAACGTCTGTGAGCTCTCTACTAGTCAAACATGCACTGTTATTGTTTACTAATAGAGGCTGTTTTAACTTTTGGTCAAGTCTGAGCTTCTTATTCTGAGCTATAAGTGATTAAAAGTGCGGTTTTCCTGCTAATTTTTCATCTTAAATTAGCTTAGCCAGGGCTGAGTCTAATGTCTAATTGAATCATGTCACTGCTGGTGTCAGTTGTATTAGGAAATAGTCGTGTCCAAGTTCATACACCATATGCTCTGTTTCCTCGCCCCATGCAAATGCTCCTGCATTCATGTTTATTTGTACTATAAATTGTTACAAGTAGTGGAAAATACTGCCTTAATTTGATTAATTTGAATTCTATAATTTACATGCAGAGTGGAGTTTTCACTGCAGCCTTTTTGCATCTGTGCATGTTTGCTTGCAAAGCTTTGACTCTTCATATCTCCAACTAGTCATTTTTAAAAGCTAATGCCATCACTTTGCTCTACTTTCATCAACCCCAGCACTCCACCCACCCGCTGTGGCCAACATAGCTTGTACCACCCAACCCCACCAACAGGTTAAAAATTTGAGTGTGCCTGCAAGCCTCTAATTTGAAGTAAAAAAAAAAAAAAAAAAAAAAAAAAGCTCATAAATCTTAAAGAACTCTATTGCATGCTCAGTGCTCCGCTCCCACCCCCACCACCAGCACCCTTGAACGCATCACTCACACTTCACATGGACTCTTTCATGCCCCAAACTTTTTACCTTATCACTCATCTTCTTTTCAAGTGTCACAATGTAAAATGTGTTAGAATGGGGAAGGTTGCTGCAGGCCATTTGTCATGCAACAAACAAAAGCCTTTCCTGTATTGTCATTGATGGGGGGGGGGGGGGGTCCTCACACCCCAGAGATGCCATTTGAAAGCTAATTACCACAAGGAAGGAGAATTAAGGCCACCACTGTCAGTTTCTTTACTTTGGTGTGATATGTTGGTGAAAACAAAACAAGGCCATGCATTTGAATGTTAGATTAATGCAGAGTGACAGTGCAATATGCTAATACCGACTGTCTTGGTGCAACAAATCAGTGAGATTATAACTGATCTGGAGCTTGGAGTGCGTATAGCCTAAAGGTCAGGACTTTTATTCATTGTTAGAAACATACAACAAATGTAACTCTGAAATTAGAGGGCTGTCCAAAGTTAAACAAAATGTCATTTAGTCCCCACATTTACATGTGTTTCAACTTTCCGTGTCTGTGTTATCTGTTTGACCCGTATCGTCTTAAATCAAGTATCCGTTAGCAAACCCACAGGAAATAACTGAACTCTGACCGTCACCTTAAAGAAACTTAGTAAAGGAAATTGTACGTACATATTTCCCACAGTTTGAAACATTGACAGCAAAAGTTTGACTTGGTTGCTTAAGAAATGTCTAAAATAGGTATTATTATCAAGATTGGTGTTCATTAATATTGACCAGTACTTCCAGCTCTAATCTGATCAACAACAGCCCTAAAATACTTAAAGAACCAGGATATATTAGTTGAGATTCATGAACTGGTGGATTTTTGGCAGTTAATCAATATAGTTGCAGATTCATTATCTTTCCTTGTTCTTGTTATTTTGTAAAGTATCTTGGGGCATTTTTAGCCTTTGTTGCAGACAGTGTGACAGTGAACATCAACTTTGTGTTGATTGACAAGCTGATTTTTAAGTCATTTAGAGTCCAAGTGAATTTGTTCAATCATTTTTCATGTATTGGATAGTCATTGTTGTGAGTGGGGAAACAGGAAGTTTGCACAACACTGAGGCAGGGACGCATCTAAAGTCAATAAAGATGTCAGCTCTTAAACATAAAACCTGTATGTGCACGTTGAATCAGCTCTGAGTCAACAAACTTTTGTTATCATCTGTTTTTATAGCAGCCACAGACACAGCTGTGGTTCCATAGACAAGCTAATTCTAAAGGCCCAACCACGCTCACTACTGGCTCCAAGCTTTACATCAGCTGTCTAATCAAACACGTCCATCTTTCTCCCCAACACTGTGATGCGCTTCTTTGGCCTTATTTCCATAATGGTGCTCATACAGATATCGGTTATGATTTGCATTGCATCATTTGCATGGCTTGTTACAGGCAGATATAAACTGTCTGTGTATTTTGCAGGACTTCAGATGTGTCCCATGCCAGCCAGAGCGGCCCTTCAGTCCCGAGATGGATTCCAGAAGTCAGAGCGACAGCGATGGGGGAGGAGGACGCCACGGGTGGTCGCCGTCATCGACCAGCTCGCTGGACACGCCGCATGACGAAGGGAGACCGCAAGCACGGTCTCCGCAAACGCACGACGCTGCACCAGATTCTGGGTTGACCAACGGGCAGCCGCCCCATATCCCAGCAGTGCTATCTCTGGATCAGATCAGGATAACTGGGAGTAGTAATGAGTATACAGAAGGGCCCACAGTGGCCCAAAGGTCTCCAGGCTCTGAGCATAGGCAGCAGAAGAGTGACTTGGTGACGTCACCAGGCTCAAGGACCAGTGGGCAGCAGGAGACTCCGGAAGAGAGGCCTAACAATCTCCGCAACCTGCCTTCATTGACTCAGTATGGAAGCACAAATACTTCCATCTCATCGCGAGAGGGTGTGCTACGATCCTCCAGTGCAGAGGACTCACAGAGTAGCATCAGGACCAGCGTCGGGAGCACTTCTTCAGGCCAGAGGCTCCTCAGCAGCCCGGCAGGCAGCAACCAGATAATCAGAACCCAGCCGAAACGTGCGGAGCTCAGTTCAGAAGAGCTTAAACCCCTGAACAACGAGTCCAGGGCGGTGGTGGCTGTGCCAGGCAGCGGAAGCTCTAAAATTCAAGGTATACACTCCAACAAGTGCGAGGACTGTGGTCGCTGCTGTTGCTCAGAGTGCAGTCGCCCGCGGGTGCTTCCTTCCTGCTGGATGTGCGGCCGGCGGTGCATGTGCTCCGCTCAGAGCGCCGTGGAGTACGGAACGTGCGCCTGCTGCGTCAAGGGGCTTTTCTACCACTGCTCCAGCGACGACGAGGACACGTGCGCCGACAAGCCCTTCTCGTGCTCGCAGCCGCACTGCTGCGTCCGCTGGACCACCGTGTCGCTCCTCTCCCTGCTCTTCCCCTGTCTCCTGTGCTACCTCCCAGCTAAAGGATGTGTCGCTGTGTGCCAGAGCTGCTACGACCGAGTCACGCGACCGGGCTGTCGGTGTTAAAATGCAGAAGGATGGAAAGACTCCATGTCGACTGAACTGATAGATGTTTTGGCCTTGTAGTTGTGTAGTTGAAAAGTTTGACTAGCGAGCTAATGATGCTGTTGTGCTTGAGTTTTCCTGTTTTCCATGTAGATCTTCATGCCTATCAGATCCAGGCAGAGACACAATGAAACTTTGCCTTGAATTGTCAGCAGTTCAGGCTGGTTGACTAAATTTTACCAGTAAAGGCACTGGAGGTGCTCTGGCACACCCTAACATTATGAGTTTCACTTCAAAGGTAAACCAAAATAAGCGCTCCACATGTTGAAAGGTATGAAGACGCATTCGACTACTGTTTTGTGCTGAAAAATAATTTCTTCACTCAAGTGCCCAGATATCATGTTGTTGCTACGAGAGTCCAAATGGATAGCCTTTTTTTAACATTTAATACAACTCATGTGCTAAGAACAGACTCCTATTACTAACTTTAAGTAAAGTAGTAAATGCAAAGACTGTGTACATTATAAAATGAGTTTGACAGATGTTTTATTTTTGTACATATAATAATACTTCAACTGTGAAAAGTTTTCTGCCATGTAACAGGCACCTTGATAAATCCATGTTTATATGAATCAGTCAACTTCATTCATACAATGTTTGTACATTCACTGGAATGTATATCAATCATTTTATGTAATTTACAAAGGAAAAGTCTTATTCCTTCTACCTGTAAATTGTACAGTGACCTTATATGAAAAGTTTATTTTCTAATTCCAACATTGCTTAGTGTAAAGTTAAAAATATATATTTATTTGAAGGTTTATTATTTTATAATGAAAAAAAGTATTTATTTTGAGGAAGCATTGTAAATGCGTCACCTCTTACGGGGCTATTCTGTAGTGTCTGCAGATTTTGAGGTGACGTGTAGGAGTGTCAACGCTGGATGAATAGTTCACCATGAATTAGAAGACAAATATATTAACGTTTGAAATTAAACAACCTTGAAGTCTGACAGCGTATTTTTCCTGTTTGTCTGCGTTGTCTCGTGTACTCAAACGTTTGTGGTGATTCAAAGGCTCTTTTTGGTTTGTTTTTTTTGCAGATATGACGATATAGTATTCGTAACAGGAGATTTTGCCTGGATTTGCACTTTTCATGAGACTTTCTCACATGGTTAAAGGCAGACTTAAGCACCATTGTCAACACTTTTAATTGACCCCCTGCCCGAACCCCTCAAGCAGCAGAGCTATCATCAAACCTACGCTGCCATTTTGCCTCTGCAACACAATCACTCCATGGTGTTTACAGAGATCAGACAAGGAAACAAGGATGCATTAATGTTCACCTTGGGCCCTCTTTAGGAGAACATCTGGCTCTGGTGAAGCCATGTGAACAGGAATGTGCACATCTGTTTGCATGTACTCCAGAAAATGCCTCTTGAAAATGAAAATTGGGTCCCATCCCTTCTTTTTTTTCTCCATTATAAATCAAGAATTGTTTTTTTGGCAAATACGTGTTCATGTAAGCCTTCTATTACAGCCTGGCCTGGCCTCAACTTAATTTCACACACGTTCTTTGGGATCCTGCAGATACGAGGCTCTTTTTTTCTTTTCTTTTTTTTATCAAAGGTTTGTTGAGGAATTCCTTGGTCTTGAACGTCCCTGCAGGCGAAACATAAGCCTGAAACATAAGCCCCTGACACTTGTTGACAGCATACGGACGTGTTTGCGGCACGGTATGCATTCAGAGCCGTGATTGACACGCCGAGGCCCAACCTGCGCTCACTTGTTTGTTATTCATCCCCAGCCTTTGACTGACAGGGGTTTACTTTACATAATTGTCAACTTTCACCTATTTTACAGCAGCGGTAGAGGAGATGGAAACATAACGGGCAGAATCCCATTAGAGACAGAAAAGGGAGAGTTGATCTTGTGTTTAGTCTTTATTTTTCCAGTCGCAGGCCGCCTCTCTCCGTCCATTGTCTCAGCTGTGAATGAAGAGGGAAAGGGTGGGTGTGGAGGAGGAGGGGGTGGGTTGTTAGGAAGAGGGACCGCAAAGGGTTAAAAGCATCACTTTGAATGACAAAGACCTAACAGTTTACCCCCGTATTCAGCCCGGCATGCATTCATCCTGTTTTCAATAGTCGGGGGGTCATTTTGGCTCCCCAACGCTCCTCTCAGCTACCTGCTCCTACTTGGTATTCCCATAGGGAGATGGTTGTCTTGTAGGAGAGGGGTTGGGGGTGGGGAGGGAAGAAAAAATAGTCCTATCTGTCGGGATATGCACTTATAAACCCAAATGAGCTGTATTTCCACTTGTGCTAATGAGGAAAAAGTTGTTTTTTTTCTGCTCAAATTCGTCTCCATAGTTTGCAGTACATCCAGAACATTGCTTTTTCTGTTACAGCCACAAGTTTGGCCTCTTTTTCAAAGGGAGTCTGTATCTCAGCTGTGAGGAAAACACTCTCCAAAACTGCACACTTAGATCAGTGTGTGGAAGTCATTTTCCAAAAGCGAAAGCGTATCTTTGGATTTTCTCGGGTTGTTTCAGTTCCTCCGTGCTCTGCTGTGCAGCTGTTTAAGGGGAAGTGTAACCCGATGCTCGTGTTGTGCATTAGATCCAAAAGAGCTGATGAAAGCTACTGATCTTAATCAATCTTTTTTTTTTTTTCTAAAAAGTGGTTAAAGGCAATAGAAATGTATCGCCATATTGCATTATACTAACTTTTAGTCCACCAATTCAGATACGATGCATGCACAGACTTAACTGACCAATAAACTGACTAAAAAGAGTGAGAACTGGTGCAGGAAAGGATGAGAACTAGAAATTCTGACCAAAAAAAAAAGGGGGAATTGGTGCATGAAAAGATAAAAACAAGAAACACGGAGAGAGATTGTTTATCCTCCCGGCAGTCCTAGTGATTTGGCAGCAGAGAGCAGCAGGAGGAGGAGGACGGGATGTGAATTGGGGAAAAAAAAAAGGCCCCAGAACGGCTCTCTTTGTTGGTTTTAGCCGCCGTGGCCCCTGCGGCTCATGGCGGCTGTAGGGCAGAGCGGCCTATTCACCCTGCTCACCAAGGCAGAACGCGGCACAGGAAGACAGGAAGGAAGCGAGGCTATTCTTCATGGACGCATTGTCTGTCTGTCTGACGGCCAGGCTTAAGCAATCAAACAGCACTGTGAGAGAGAGACAGAAAGAGAGAGAGAGAGGGGGAGGGAGGGAGGGAGGGAGGGAAAAGAGAGGAAGTGCAGGGCAGTGAGGGAGATGGGCGCCACCCTGTGAAAGCATTACAACTCTTAAAAATATGAAGATCAGAAACGGATAATGTCTATTTTCATGTTTGCCACAACTATTATTTCAAGGTGAAGGTCCTCATGTGTGTTGAAGTCACAATGAACCAACTCAAATAGCAGAAATAAAGATGTTTACAGGCGAGGCGCCACTAAACTTTTTCCCACTACACGTTAGCAAGATAGCTAATGTTTTCCACTGGATGTGTTCCCCACTAGAGCTAGCGAGTGAGCTGACAGTAGCAAGTGCAAAAATATCATGACGAGTCCTCAACAAATGGATGTTGTAAAGACAGACAGCTTAAAGTAATAGTACATAACAAATGCTATGTGGATTTGCTAATGAAGGGGAACCAGCTGACAGCATCCTTGCATGTCTGCCCTCAAAAGTCAGTGAACTGCCGCTCTGAAAAACGCCCACCCAGAAGCCTCAAGTTTACACGCTGCTCCCTCGAATATGTCCAAAAACAGCTTCATACTGTTTTGAAAAATGACGAAATGTGCATATGTAACGTGCAATAGCTGCAGTATCGTTATAGTTTACTCTAAAAAGTGAAGAGAATTCTAATTTCAGCACAACTTCAAATCCTGCATAGATTATGTGGGTCAGACATATTGGAAGTGTGTGGACAGAATTGCAGTTTGGTTACTTTCTCCACTTGTGTGCTGGTGACTATAAAATACTGTTAACAAACACACATACGTCCTTGTCTCGTTCATGGTAAATGATCTTCGTGAAAGCAACTGGAAAATGCATTCCATCGTTTCAGAGAGATATGTGTCCAAAACATCAGATTGAGCTCAATGCAGCTCTGCAGAAAAGTCAATTTGACACATCAGAATGGCTTCAAAGAGAGGCCACAGAACGTAGGTGTACGAGAAAAAAAGTCACCACACCTTTCTCCTCTACTGGTGAACATTTTCTCAGAAGCTGAACTTGCTTGTTTTCCGATGTGGGTGGCAGACACATGCGCACATCTGGAGCTCAAAGCCAAGGCGCATCTACCCCACCTGACTGTGGTTTTACTTTCCATTGAGTGTGTCCGCCACTACAGTCACGTTGTGTTCAGCTGAATTTTTACATGCTGAATGCTAAAATGTCCAAAATGGCTCTTGTTATATTTCACTTTTTGACCTTTTTGAAGTTTCATATTCACTTTTTCCAGAACACCCAGGAGACATGTTCACCACGGCAGTGTTGGGTGAGCGTACAGCTTTGCAAGGTGAATGAGGGGGCGCGCCTGCAGTTAAAAATCTAAATCTTATGCAACCCAGTTCTATCTCAGTGAAGGCTGAACTACTGATATGCCTTGAGCAGGAAGATTATAGCAGGCAGGAAGGCAAAGAGAGCAAATAGACAGAGCAAGAGAGACACCAGAGAGTGTATCTGTCATGAAAGTTTAGTTCAGTGAGGATGAGGAGACAGAGGGTTTGCATGCACCATAGAAAGCTGCAGATACGTCTTTGCACATGTTGAAAACTTTAAAAATTGGACCTGCATGCATGCGCGTGTGCTAATGTTCATATACACATGTGTATTCTTGCATGTGTAATCGAGTCTTTCGCCTAGACAATAAAGCCCGACTGGAGGCCTAAGTCTAATAGCAGCACTTAACTTCAATCCACCACAGGAAGTTGGCTCATCTGCACGTGTATATACACACACACACACACACACACACACACTCTCAGAGTCAGTCCGTCGCTGACAGCCAGTGGATATTTGTTGGCGACACCGTGGCTGCAAGGCTCTTTACAGCTTAGCGGCCAATTGTTGTTCACCCAGATACACACACGCACACACACACGAAGAGCTTAGAGCTTCAGTTGTTATCCTGAAAGGCAATCCTGATCCCTCTGCTACACAGTAGGACAGACACACATAAAAAGAGGAATTAGTGCGGTCTGACAGCTCACTATACCACTTCGCATTTAGTGTGTGTACGTGTGTGATGGTGGCAATTATGTGTGTGTGTGTGTGTGTGTGTGTGTGTGTGTGTGTGTGCGTGTGTGTGTGCGTGTGTGTGTGTGTTTTGGGATTGGCGTGTGTGTAATCACTCACAGACTTTGAATGATATAGTAAGAGTCCTGTGAGGAGAACAGCAGACAGTTAGTGTTCATGTAGCTTCATCCAAACACTGTTTGCAGAGGTAATAGACAAAGAGTGAGAGAGGCCGTGGGAGACCAGATAGTTGCCTTAGTGATGCTCAGTGAGATTAACTCGAAACATTTTCAGAAAAACTCAGTGTTTTATATCTTTTCACCATCATCTTTTATCACTCGTATTTTTCCTCTACAGACCACAATGTTTAGGACACGTTAATCTGTTGTAATTTACATAAGGCAAGGCACTCTGACATGCACTGATCAATAAGCAAATACATTTCCATATTTGAGTATATTTTTTTTTTTTATTCTGGACAGATTTGCAAGCCAACTTCTCCTTTTTTCAGGTGCACCATTCACCTCAGTGATATCATGCAACCCTCTGTCTGAATAGTGTCATTGAGACCCCGATCGAACTAGTCAAATAACAGCACCAGGAAGGAGGGTGAGGACATTTGCAAGTCAAATGTGCACAGACATAACTGGCGCTGTGGAGAGAAAAAAAAAAAAAAAAAAAAGTCCAATAAAGCAGACTCTGACATCAGACGCACTCACACTCTTAAAATCCACTCGGCCATGAACAAGTGAAAGATGTGAAACCTGTTCAGCTAATGTTCTTCCTCCTAACTGGCCGTCTATCAGCAGGTGCATATTGAGAAACAGACAGACTGGGCCAGCGAGGAGTTCAGAGGAGTCGCAGGGTGATATTACTATATATGTCTCCATTGTCATCCTCCTGGGTGAGGGGGGAGTGTGAGATCATGTGGAACAAAGCTGTGGAAGAAAAAGATATGATCAACCTGTGTGCCATTCAGCTCCATTAAAAACAGATTTCCCCTTTCTATGGCTCAGACTTAATGATGCGTTGGGTATGTCTCAGAGGTTCAAAGGCTGTAACTAAGACGGGCTGCACTGAACTGAAATGCGCCATTAAGTGTGAAATACTGAAATACACTGGAGACCTCCAGGCACGTGTTTGTATTTAATTGAATATTGCCTTTAGCAAATTCGAAGAAAGGCACTGGCATACTTGCAGCATCATTTCCTTTTTTAATAGTTTTGTTTTGACAGCAAAGTCGGCAGGAAAGCCGATTACTGCTTTCAGCTTTAGTAAACAGCGATATGGTGCTAATATTTTTATTTTGACCTGTATATTACCTGCGACTGTTGAACACATTTTTTAGAGCTGAGACGTCAGCGTTTCCCTTGAAGTCCGGCCAAACTTTACGCATTTTTCCTGGGGAAAATACCTGCAATGAGCTAAATCAGGATAGAAACTTGACACATGGCCACAGTGGTCACGATTCAAAAAGAGAAGTAACAGTCTCACTTTACGTCTCCCCTTAAACTCACTTTTTAACTGCAGTGGTTTCTATGCACTACTTCATTGATGTTGAGAAATACCAGTTTTTCCAGGACAGGTGAATAAGATGATGCTTAATATTCACTGCTCTGCATTACATCCACAAACTGGCAACTTTCTGCTTCAGTCTAAGATTTTCTTGTGTCTGATCTATGTTGCAATCAGAGTGGAGGTGAACTCAAATCGCTGTGTACTGTGGCTTTAGACTGTTGTTTTTGACAGCTCAGAATGACTCGTTATTTTGAAGCGTTAACCACAAAATGCGTGCATGTACATGTTGCAGAGGAAATGGCGAGATGCAAACTGTCCCATTTCAGACAGACTACTGAGCGCTTATGGCTGATGATTGTCAATCTGAGCTCTGCTGTCATTTTTTAGTATCTTGGTAAAGCCGATGTGTTTTGGAAATTTGAGGTTATAGAGAGCTTCTTTTTTAAAATCTGAAGCAAACCTCCTCCGTCCTCGATGCTCTCTCTCTCTGCTGGAGGAAATTGATCTCTTGAGTCTGTCAGGCAGCTATGAGAGCGCTGCGAGCCATTGGGTCTTGTTACCATTCACAGGTGCGGCACGCTGACAAGCCAATGATGACAGCAGTCGAGTCGAGCCAAGGTGTGTGTGCGTACCTGTGTGTGTATTATTGTGCACACGAGAGCCTGTATGTGTGTGTTTCCCCAGCCTGAAGACAGAAATTTGTCAATGGCTGCAGAGATTGTCGGCATACCTGGGATTCCTTTGGATTCCAAACAACCAGTGACAAGACAGGAGGGGGAGGGAGGGAGAGAGAGAGGGAGGCTTTCTGCCAAAGTTACCCACTCTGCAACGGGCACAGGTGCAATGTTTCACAAGATATAAAGGCTCCTCTGTTTAGAGAAACATGCGGCTTCACAGACATGATGTATGGAGAATTTCCAGGCAGCAGGAATATGAAGCTTTGAGATGTCAATGTGCAAAAATACAAAGTCATTGTGGATAACAGTCATAAGTTCATCATGCCACTTGTCATAGGGTGAAGTGTGCAATTTATTGTGGAGGTACTATCAAAAGAAATCTGAAGAATTTATCAAGAAAAGGCTCATACACCATTCAGTGCAATTGTCAGGCTGCAGCTATGACACTGTCTTGGTTTTATCACTACATATGAGATTCGATTGGTGCAACATCAGTCACAGCTAGAGGTTCGCTGTTGCTAAGTCCAGTTTGTTATTCTGTGACTTAGTACATTATTCCATGATGTTCCTTGATATCTCATAGGATAATGTACGGAGAGCCGAAGTTACTCAGAGTTTTCACAGTCTGGTCACTAGAAAGAAAAACAGCTAATGCTAGTTTGACCTGGTCCTTTCAGTAATGCAGGACGAACACAACATTGACTCAGCAGCCCAAATATGAAAAGGGACAGACCAGCACATAGTTGGCACAAAAAGGTTTTGTCATCTTTTGAAAAATGGAAATCTGTGCACATCAGCGGCGGCATCGTTGCAGTTCATATTTCCTTTCAAAGAGTGACTTGATTTTGTGCGTGATGGCCACTTGAAATCTGAACATAATGAATTTCTTGTCAGTGCATTTGTCCCAAGTTCCACGTACAGAAGGACAATTTAAAACGAGCGTAAAAGTAAGGGACCAGTGGCAAACTGTAAGTGTGTGTTTGTAGACCTTACCCTACGTTCCATATCTGATTCGCTGCCGGCCCCTGGACAGAGATTGCCTCATTGCAGGGACCCCAAAGTTAGAGAAAACAAGCTGCACACTTAACATGTCATTTCACCGCGAGGCATCTTAAGAGGTAGCACTGCAGCTGGCCCAGAGCCAAGAGCAACTGAATTCCTTCAGCTTGGAATGCCTGCTTGATTAATATAGAAAACAGAGTCTTGCTTGAGCTCATTTGGTGTAGAAGTGTGGCTCTTTCCTGCTAGTTAAGTTGCCTATCAAAATAACGAGCCATGTCTGCCATGATGGAGGGAAGGAACTTGACTATTTAAGGCCACAGCACTCAAAATAATGCTTTACTATAATCAGCTTTTAGATACAGTTTTCAATATTGGACTTTAATGGTTTTCAAGCAAAATATGGAAAGGCATGCTGAATGTTTTTGCCCAAAACTCATAAAACTAATGAAAGCAATGCTCTTCCTGTGCCCTCTCAACCACTCACTTAACTCTATGTCGTTTAAGAGTCAAAGCAACAGTCAAAATCACTGTTAAGGTGAACACGCCGCCATTGACTTTCTTTTGCGCGCTGACACCGAGACACATGGGAGTGCTTGTCCTTTAAGAATTTTGTGTGCAGGCCGAGCGGACAAGCATGTATTTGGGAATCTTTGTGTTTGTGAGGAAGTTCCTGTGGTGAGACAGTCCTAAGCTGAACACTCACCCCACTGGAAAAGCTCTGGAAAACAACTTCCTGTGGTCACCTGTGCTCAATGACCCTGAAGAAAGAGACCCTTAGAAACCAACACCCACTGTCTGCCTCTCATACACACACACTGTGCTGCCCGGGCTGTGGACATGGTCGTAGCCAGGCCTTGGCTGTGACACACAGGGAAAGGAGGATGAATGGGGCCCTCAGAGAAACCTTCAGTGTGACGGCAAGAGAGGGAGGGAGCGCTGTAAAAAATGATTCAACCCAGCAATCCTTTACATCTCGTTTATATTTCACTTACTTCTTACATTACACTACAAAAAAATATCTTCAGAGTTTATTGAGATACTGTCACTCCCTCTACAAGTGACAATGGAGGCAATTCATGAAAACACCACAGTAAAGATGCCTTCCATTGACTAAAACCAGCACGAAATTACTACACGCCGCCAATTGCCAAGTCAGATTACATAAATTTCCCTTTCTGGCGCAGGGCACGGCCCATGAAATCATCATGCCTACTTGAGTTTTGTTTATTTAACACTGCTGGGTGGACTGTGGGGTGTCCACGCCTGTGGGCAGGTTCAGTGGCTGCATTCAAGACAGAAAGCCAGAGTTTGTGTGTGATGAATTCTGTCTGATGAACTGACTTGCTTGCATGGTTGTTATATTCTGCATCAGCTGCCCCCTTCTTTTTTGTTGTTGGCTGATACTATTTAATGCTATTATTAATATTATAATCTCAGAACCCATCAGCCATATTCAGCTACCTCCCAGTGTTTCAAAATATTGTCCTTTGCCTACATTTTATGGAGACTAAAATTAAATTGCACATTGGCACAGTCATTTTCACACAGGTTGACATGTTTACTTCACTTTGGTCAAGTCCATTTATCCATTACTTTTGCCTGTTACTTCAACTTTTTATCATATTACATGCTACTTTTAGCTCAGTATTTCAACTTTTGCACAGAACGTTTAGTTATTTCAACCATTTATTCATTACTTTTGTTCAACTATTGGCACTGGCAAGTGACTGGTATCTCAGGGGCATGTCTGTGTATTCAAGGTACCACCTCAGGAACAAGTACCCCTGGTTGAAAGCCACTGTGCTATTTTGACAGACTGTATGAGCTGTAGTCACTCTCCAGTCGTTCTGTGTGATGAGCTGACAGTGAAGCTGCAGCGAGCTGACAGTGTCGTGTTCAAAACGGATATGCATAAAAAATACAGTTAACAGTTCAGAGAGGCTGATTGGTCTTTTTTTTAAAGAATTACACTCTGAGTACAAAGGCTGCAATGCAAACTTTTGCTTCTATTGGACCTTAACCAGGAATAACAATAGTGAATAGCTTCCCCTTTTCCTCGCTCTCTATGCAGTCAACCATTGTGGATTTCATTATTTGTCTGTCACAGAACAAGATGCAAAAAGGCTTCAACAGATTCAAGAGCAGTTTGGTAGTCGCACACTGTCAACAATGACAAGGACTGTGATGGAGCAGAGAGCACGGGGGTAGGGAGGTTAGTGAGGGGGCACTATAGCAAGCAATATTCCTGTCTGAAGCGGTTCAAGTCTTGGTTGTGCTTCTAACTTCAGCGGTAGGTGGTTATATAAAAGGTGACATCTAAGAGGTGCATACTAAAGGCCAGGGTATGTTTGAAACTAGTTCATAGGAAGTATCGTCCAACCGCGTTACTTCTGAAAGCAGAAGCGATTCGTTGGCATTTAAAAAAGAGAAACAAGGTTCCATCTGAATTAAGTGACATTAAATTTCATCATGTCATCATCATCAAAAATTTCAAAACCAAAGGCCACACAATAGGCAGGGGCCTATTGGAAACTACCCGCGATCGAGTCGGTCTCTCACCTTGATGTTTCTCTGAAATTGAAGCGCTGCCCTTGACTTCAAAGCATTCAAGTACTGTTTGTTTTGCAGCACCTCAACGGAGCAGCATTGTCGCTCTGACAGTGTCCTCGCTTGTCCTGCCATAGCATAAAAAAATCCAAACATTCACTAAAGCGATGGCAAAACTGCTACTCAAGTGGGAGCGCTCAATTTTAAAAACTCAGTATTGAAAGTCTTGAGTGACCACTTTTATTGACAGTTTTTTGAAATGAAGTTCATACATCTGCACAAAGATATCGCCATACTATATACAACAGCTCCCTCTGTTGCCTGAGTGGTTAAAAATGAGCATTTTGATTTTCTGCACTTCACACTTTGTTTGATCTTAAATTCCTCTCAAACACAGATAAAACTAGATGCACGTTGTTCTCTAGAAAGCATCTGTGATCATGTTCCCCCCCAAACCATTTAAGCATCCTTCCTTGGCATCCAGAAAATTTGACCAGCTCTTATCATGGCTGCCACTTAGATACTTCCAGGTCATTTCACTCTGTTAGAAACCTTCCTAAGCCAAGACCACAGCCCGTGTGTTAATCTCGCACTACAGCTGCCTCATGTTTACACTCAAACAGACACTCTCTGGAACATATTCACACAACTGTGCACTCACTCTCTCTCACACACACACACACACACACACACACACACACACACACACACACACACACACACAGACTGCTGCTCTTTGAGGCCACGGAGCAAGGGCTGCAAATGATCGCTGTATAGTTTGCTGTTGCTATCGACAAAGCAGCCTCTGTTCTTAATTTTGTGCCCCCCACACCACAGACACCCCACCACCACCAGCACCCTTCCCCCTCCTCCCACACATTTCATGCTGTCTCCCTCCTATGTCACTCTCTTGCCACCACCACCACCACCACCACCACCACCACGCTCCATCCTCTCTCTCTGCTCTCGTCCTCTTTATTCAGCTCACTTCTGTCTCTCCTCGCAGTTCGGATGTAGGGCAGGAAAAAGAAAACAGCGCCAAGCTCTGTTTAACAGGGGAAGAGCAGGAGCGGAGACTGCGGCAAAGAGACCTTTTTGATGTGTGTGTGTGTGTGTGTGTGTGTGTGTGTGTGTGTGTGTGTGTGTGTGTGTGTGTGTGTGTGTGTGTGTGTGTGTGTCGCTACAGGGTGACTAGACCGAGGTGTCAAGGGAGAGTGTGGGCAAAGAGGAGAAGCAGGATTGGAGTTAGGGAAGATGTGCTTCACAGATCAGGTTTCCAGATACCCACAGGATGAAACTGATGTGCAGGTGACGCTGCGGGGGTTTTGGCAGCTTTGTCCTTGTAAACATCCTGCAATAAGCCCTTATCAGTTTGAGAACCCTGATTGTTCATTTGACGTTCTCTGATAGAAACTGATGCAATGTGGCGTGTAAGCACCTAATCCAGGTTTCTGATTACCGACTGTCATGTTGCTTCCTCGGCTCAAGTTATGGTATGCGTATTTAATAAGTAAGAGTAAAATAAGTAGACTGTGTAATGATGGTACACCAAAGCAGAACTGGGAAATACAGAGTGGCTGCGATAGGAAGACTGAATCTGGACACACAAAAGATAAATTCCACTCATTTCAAGTTTCATTGATAAATTACTGCCTCTGTCCATTGGGCAACAAGATTGAGTCATCAGCCACACTCGCAGCCCTCTGGGGCTGTATTTAGGCACAGAGTTGCTTTGAGCTAAATGCTAACATTCATCCCAAAATACATTTTATAGGACTGATATGACATGATTTACAGAGCTTTTTCGACTTCAGTTCAGTTGAATACAGTACAAAGACATTTACTGTTCAAACTGATAAACTTTATTTGTTGTTGACAGTGAAATTCTTGCTTGATATACAACTTTACACGTAGCTCTTTTGTCAGCAAAACAACAGTAATAATAGTAATGCAGCTTTGAGTGCAAGATTTGATGTATTAAATATTGCAGCTGTCTAAGAATATGCAAAAGAGATCTTTCTACACATATTTAATTTACAGTCTGCCATATTTGTGTCAGGACTGTTGACCAAAAAGGAGGAGGATGTGAAGGAGAAAAAGAGAGAAGATGAAGTCATCTGGCTGGTTGCATTAATTGATGGATCTGGGGGGAAAGGGATGAGCAGGGGGAGATTGTAGGTCAGAATGTAAAGTTGGAATTAATTAGGGCCCATCACAGGAATGAATGGCTCATTGTTATCATGGACAGACAGAGGGGAGGAACAATCTGGGCTTTGTGCTCTGAGTTCACCTCTCCGTCCCCCTCTTTTTCACCAAGTGCATCCATAGATTATAATGTTTCAGCATGCAACACAAGGAGAATATTAACATCACGAAAATAAGATACTGTGATCTCAGAAGACAGCAGTCGCCAGCCTTTGTTTATTCCAGCGCTGCATGAGCAAAAACAATTTTTTAAGAGAAAAATTTTAAGATGCGCGGGAGCACCATCTACAAGTACAAAACATATCTCTTTTACATGACAACTGTTATTGACAAGCAAAATGATTTGCAGCGGTAACACATGCTTCATTCGTCTTTTAACGTATGTAAGTTGTAGCGAGACTGAGGGCACTGTTTGAACTCAGCAGAGGGGAGAATGGGACAGGCAGGTGGCTCTTATCTCTAGCAGACCGCAGCACGGGGACACTCGCTGCATTGTATTCTCCCTCTCTCTCTTTCACACACACACACACACACACACACACACTCTCGAGCACAGGCTGGCTGGCTCAGAACCAACCATCTGCTGTGAAGGACAGGAGCTTTCCACTCTTCAGTGGTGATGCATGGTGTCTGGCTGCTACTTGCCACCTCACCCCACAGTCACAAGTTCAGCACTTCATCATATAGAGTCAGAAGTGGGCCAAACTCTAGTACTAATTGCTTTGAATGCTTTGAGTGTTTGAGTACAAGACTTGAAGAAAATCGGTGCCTCGCACTGTGGAAGATATTTTTGTTGGCTATTACACTTCTTGAGAGTAAACACTCATCTTTGAAAGACTAATTGTGATGCAACCAGATTTTATTTTGTCTTAGCCTTCAAGGATTGCCATTCAATCTCAGCCATCTGCGAGCAATTTGCCAGCAAGTGTTGGTTATTCCTTTACAACTAAAGGGAATCTGTGCATCAGAGAGACAGTTAAACCTTTCCTCCCAGTTGATATTTCGATAAGTGGAAAATCGGGCCTGGAAATTGAGCTGGAGAAGGTTTACAGAGCCTCTCCACCCTGTATAATTGCAGCCTCGAAGCTGGCTGTAATTAATCTTTGAGAAAACTTGTCAAATTATTAATAGGGCCCTTAAGTGATGGCCCTGAAAGGAGGCCACTGTTCAGAGACGGAGGAGAGGGAAGCAAGAGCTTTTGGAGGGGCTGTTTACTGTGAAAATATGAAGAGGTCGCTCTCCAGGAGTTCCACAACTCCACGTGTCAAGGCTATCCACACAAGAAGGAGTTTAAGGGGATGTAGGCCCAAACTTGAAATGTCATCGGGTATAAAGTGAGCTGCACTGTCTGATTTTTTTTGTCAACGCAGTCTGTGGGAGAGGGATGTTCATGTTCAGATGCACGATGTTAAAGATTGGATGCTGGATGCTTTCCAGCGCACAGGCGACACTCTTCACCCTCTCTGCCTCTCACCCCACCCACTGTTCCTGGTGAAAACAACGACGATTGTTTTCACCAACTGGCCATACGCATAAACTGTCATGCAAATTATCATGCTAACCCTTTCCAGGAAGTTGCTACATGCTAACATTGACAAGCTAACATGCTCACAGTGACTACTGCATTTTATGTTCAGTGTTGTTTGATCTAATCACTGCACGAGATGCACCAAAGTTGTTAGTTTTAACATGAATCTGTGAGAAAGGAACTGCAGCAGGTACTGCTTGTATTTTATAAGTCGAGTTGATTGTGTTAGCGTAAATATAACTGAACGGCTCAGACTTCTTTTCTACACTTGGCTGATGATAAACTCTATAGTCAATTTCATATCACTCTGTTGTTGTTGGCATGGAAACTAATTACATGCTTGAGCACAGTCCTTTGCTTTCATAAAGCATCAAAATGGTAGCAAAACAATTATTGAGGGAAACAGACTGCACGCTGAAAATAAGAAACAAGATTATATTTTATGTAACACAGGCCATAATTGTTATTGACAATTATTGAAGCATAAAAAACTCCAAAAGGTTCAATGAATAATGAGGACAAAAATATTGGCATTTCTTTTTAAAACTGCAACAAATGAAGGAGTAATTTGACATGATTTGTTGTTTATTCTTCTTGGCATTCTACCCATTGTCCATCAAAATCAGGATTTTCTATCTGTGCACTTAGTTGAGCTTATTTTCAGTCATTTGGCCAAATACCATATTCTAGCATGCTTCAGATTAATACGTTGCATCTTCCTCCTGTGGAAAGAAATCTGGATGCTGTGTCCTGTAACTTCTGCAGATTGTGGTGTATTATTCCTCGACTAGCAGACCAGGTGGCATCCACAGGAGAATGTCAATATTTGCTGACGTTGAGCTTGCACCAGCATGTGCACATGTGCATATTTTAAGTGCTGTTCCAGAAACACAGTGCTGCGTGGGAACAAATGGTGCAGAAGTCAAACACACAGGTTTTGTGTTTGTTGATCAGTCGGGGTCGAACAGCTGTCTTCGAGCATTGAGATTGTGACATTGACATTGGCTGGGTGGGCATATTGGCGCTTTCACCTCTGTTGGTCCATGTGGGAAAGAGACTTTGGAGAGATCTTCACATCCCATTGACAAATTCCTTCTTCATTTCAAGAGATACATCAGAGCTGGTGTGGAACCTTCCCAGGTCTCCTTAAAAATCCCTGCGTGTGTGTGTACATGCAGTCTTGTGAAATGTCAGTTTCATGCTTGACATTCAACAACAGACAGGTATGTGTCCTGGAAGCCACTGCAGACCCATTCTTCCTGTATGCAGTAGAGAAAAGATACCCCAAGGCCCTGCTGTTCATAGTGAGCGCTGCCTTGTGCCAAACAGATTACTAATTTCCTCACCTAGCGCCACAGGTTTAAGAAGCATTGCTCTCGTGTGGAAGTAGAAATTCTTTTTTTGGTGTATTTCAAGGCAGGTTGAGAGTTGTTGTCCTCAATTTTGAAACTAATGGCTATCAATAGAGACCCGCATACAGTGAAGTAGACTCACACTTCACCAGTCAGTTTTAAGCACAACCAGGCAGCCAAGGCCCTCAGACATGCTGTTGACAGGCTGATCGGCACAGTTTTCTGGCTGCCTTTCCCTCTCCGCATGTGAGTTTACTTTGCGAGGGTACACCTGGTTCGCGAGGGCGAGACACACAGACAGACAAGCAAAAAAGGATGAAGAAAGTGATCAGGTAAACTATTGCAAACCGGAAGAGAGTTATGTACACGGGTCAGTCACGAAGGCCTTCTCAAAGAGAGGGCCAGGGGGCAGGTGGGTCGGAACAGTTGTTGGTTGGTCTTCTCTGTTTAATGTAAGCTCCTCTGTCTTTTTCTCTGTTTTTCAGGAGACCTGCATCCCTGATCAGTGGCTGCTGCTCTTTCTGCAATTCCCAATGTGTGCAACTGGTGCCTCCCTGTGGAAAAACATGCAACGACAATCGTCTCACCTTGCAGGTTTGAACGTGAGAAAGTGAGTTTGCTTGTTCATCATAGTTCTTAAAATGACAAGTTGATTTTAGTGGAAATAGGTAGAAATATTAAATATATTTGTTGTTTGTCTGTCAGGCAGGCAACAGGCTGCGACACTGCCTCTGGCCATCTCTTGAAGAAATGGTCATCATCATGTGTGCAAGTCCAACACTCAGGTGACACAAACACTGCTTTTGTTTCTCCTTTTTTATTAAACATTTATTGATTGTACATGAAGGCGCACTACTACTACTAACCTAGTTTATCTTTCTATCTGTAATGGGAATTCTTTTTATTCATCTTCTCTTTTATAAGCGCTGTTTTAAAGCCAAATGAACAATCATGTCATGGGGGGGGGGGGGGTATGCTGGAAAGAAATAGTTTTGAGTTTTGTTTCTGTTTGTAGAGAAGTTGCAATATTTTTCTGAAAGTGTGGTGTCTTGATGAGTAACAGAGAGGGGCAACCTCACGGTGTCAACAAACTCTCCTCAATTCGGACCAGTTGCTCGGGTGAACTCCATACAAACTGGTTGGCCACAAGTAAGAAAATGCTTCCAAATCAACACTTTGCTTTCCCACACCATCCCCACCGCCACTAGGAGGCAGTACAAGATGGAAAAGTCAATCCCATAAAATTAATAAAATTCATAATGACAGAAGATCACTCATTGGGTTAATCAATGTCGTTTTACAGGATTTCATATGGTGAAGTTCAAAATATGCGTCATCTTGACAGCATGTAATATAATGAATATATACTGGGTTGATATTCTTAGACAACAGTGTTTGACAGTCTAAAGCACTTGTATTTCCTGATTATAGGTTTTTAAGTCTTCATCTGCTCACTCAGTACTGAATTCAATGTACTTTTTACAGTTGAACGGAACCACACGGCTCCTGCCACTGAATTACATCACCTTCTTTGTCCGTCTCCTGCAGGCTGTCCAGAAGACACAACCAGAAGAGTCGCTCCCAGGAAAACATTTCACTGTTGTGCAGCATGATGCCACTTCTATGATTTATTATTATTATATTTCCAGGTTCATCTTCTGAAGGCAGTGTGCGGCCACCTTGTGGTGTCACTGAATATAGCACCTGCCGTCCTCCCACATCTGAGTTTCTGGGTTTGGAATGAACGACTGAAACATTTGTGATATTTTAACAGTTATATTTTATTGATCCCCGAGGGGAGGAGAAGAGATAAAGTATAATAAAAAACAAAAGTGAAAAAAGTGTAAATATGAATGATCTGACAGGGAGTGAAAAAGAGGATACATTGATTGTGAGCCAACAGTACAGCAGAGATACACAAGTATCATTGATTAATTAAACAATGTGTTCATTTGTGAGTTTTGGAACGAAATGATGACTGATGATTTCTTTCACAGGAGAATGCCAGCACCAAGGTGGAGGAGGGGCCTTCTGCCCACTGGGGACATTTAATGAGTATATATTACATTGTTCCTATGTGAGTAGAATATTTTCTGAAAGTGTGGTGTCTTGATGAGTAACAGAGAGGGGTAACCTCACGGTGTCAACAAACTCTCTGGCCGCGGAAACCTAACGGTGACAACGCAAGCGGTACTCCTCAATTAGGACCAGTTGCTCGGGTGAACTCCATACAAACTGGTTGGCCACAAGTAAGAAAATGCTTCCAAATCAACACTTTGCTTTCCCACACCATCCCCACCTTTGGAGAAACTGAGTAGAACACACCAGTACATGCAGCCGTGTGCCACTAGGAGGCAGCGCAAGATGGAAAAGTCAATCCCATATTGTCCTGTTGCAGACACTGTGCCGGCTGATATTTCATGAAAATGCTGACACCGTGAAGTTCCAAACCATGTTTCCAAGCTTATGTTCATCCTTCTGTCAAAAATCTCATCCATAAAACGTGTCTTTTCTGTCCTCTGTTGTGTTTTTCATTTGAAGGCAGAGAACACATGTTTTATGGATCCATCTCAATTAATAAGCTTCATAAAATGTCACCTAGATTTTGTTTTGTTCAGCATAACCCCTTACTTCCACTTCTCCAAGTTACCCAGGGGGCCCATGCCCCCTCCCGTAACCCCCCACCCCCCGCGTCAGACTTCAGCAACCCCCGGGTATCGAACCAGCTTCTGCCTCACTGAGGCAGGTGCTCCCCAAGCACCAGAGTTACCCACTGAGCTACCAAGTCCTGCAGCATAGGCTCCTCACTGATGGACTTTGACTGAAGTAGTGGTAGTATAGCATCTGATGTAGTCTTGTGTTTGAATTGTGTTGTGAAAGTATTAGTAGTTTTAAATGTAGTTGTAATTTAATAGTTATAGTAATTGTTGTAATATTTATAGTAGTTGGAATAGTCACCAATAGTCTTTGTTGTAATAGTAGTTTTAATTTTAATACTAATTGTTGTAACAATTGTTATAGTAAAACTAGATTTAATTGTAAACGTAGTAGTAATACTGGTGGTCATAGTCGTGGTCAATAGTACTGCATCACTCCTGCAGCATAGGCTCCTCACTGATGGACTTTGACTGAAGTAGTGGTAGTATAGCATCTGATGTACTGCAGTAGTTTTAATAGTAATTAAAACTAATATTAGTTGTAATAGTTATAATAATATTTATAGTAGTTGGAATAGTCATTGTTGCTATAGCAATAGTATTTTTAATTGTAATAGTTGTTATGGTAATTTTAATAGTAATATTAGTTGTAATAGTTATAGTCATTGTTGGAATAGTCATTGTTGCAATAGTAGTTTTAATAGTAATAGTTGTAACAGTAACTACAATAGTCATTGTTGTAATTGTAACAGTAGTAATAATAGTTGTAGCAATAGTAGTTTTAATTTTAATACCTTAGTATACCAAGTAGTTGTTTTAATAGTAATTGTAATATTAGTTGTAATAGTTATAGTCATTGTTGGAATATTTATAGTAGTCATTGTTGCAATAGTAGTTTTAATAGTAATAGTTGTAACAGTAACTACAATAGTCATTGTTGTAATTGTAACAGTAGTAATAATAGTTTTAATCATAGTCAATATGATTATATTGACGAATAATAGTAATAGTAGTTTTAATTTTAATACTAATACCTTAGTATACCAAGTAGTTGTTTTAATAGTAATTGTAATTTTAGTTGCAATAGTGAAAGTCATTGTTGCAATAGTAGTTTTAATAATAGTTGTTGTTATAACAACTTGCAATAGTAGTTTGAATTACTGTTGTAACAGTAACTACAATAGTCATTGTTGTAGTAATAATAGTTTTTTTGTTATAGCAATAGTATTTTTAATTGTAATAGTTGTTATGGTAATTTTAATAGTAGTATAGTAATAATAGTACAGTAGTAATAATAATACTAATTGTTATAGTAAAAATAGATTTAATTAAGTAGTAGTAAGTCGTCAGTAGTAAGTAGTAGTAAGTGGTCGTCAGTAGTAAGTAGTAGTAGTAGTAAGTAGTAAGTAGTCGTAAGTAGTAGTAGTAAGTAGTCGTCAGTAGTAAGTAGTAGTAAGTAGTCGTCAGTAGTAAGTAGTAGTAGTAAGTCGTCAGTAGTAAGTAGTAGTAGTAAGTAGTCGTCAGTAGTAAGTAGTAGTAGTAAGTCGTCAGTAGTAGTAGTAGTAGTGGTCGTCAGTAGTAGTAGTAAGTAGTAGTAAGTAGTCGTCAGTAGTAAGTAGTAGTCGTCAGTAGTAAGTAGTAGTAGTCGTCAGTAGTAGTAGTAGTAAGTAGTCGTCAGTAGTAGTAGTCGTCAGTAGTAAGTAGTAGTAGTCGTCAGTAGTAAGTCGTCAGTAGTAAGTAGTAGTCGTAAGTAGTAGTCGTAAGTAGTAGTAGTCGTCGTCAGTAGTAAGTAGTAGTAAGTGGTCGTAAGTAGTAGTAGTGGTCGTCAGTAGTAGTAGTAAGTAGTAGTAAGTAGTCGTCAGTAGTAAGTAGTAGTCGTCAGTAGTAAGTAGTAGTCGTCAGTAGTAGTAGTAGTAAGTAGTCGTCAGTAGTAGTAGTAGTCAGTAGTAAGTAGTAGGTCGTCAGTAGTAGTAGTAGTAAGTCGTCAGTAGTTAGTCGTCAGTAGTAGTAGTAAGTCGTCAGTAGTAAGTAGTAGTAGTAGGTAGTCGTAAGTAGTCGTAAGTAGTAAGTCGTCAGTAGTAGGTCGTAAGTAGTAGTAGTAGTAGTAGTAAGTCGTCAGTAGTAAGTAGTAAGTCGTCAGTAGTAAGTAGTAGTCAGTAGTCGTAAGTAGTAGGTCGTAAGTAGTAGTAGTAAGTAGTCGTCAGTCGTAAGTAGTAGTAAGTGGTCGTAAGTAGTAAGTAGTAGTAGGTCGTCAGTAGTAGTAGTAGTAGTAGTAAGTCGTCAGTCGTAAGTAGTAGGTCGTAAGTAGTAGTAGTAAGTAGTAGTCGTCAGTAGTAAGTAGTAGTAGTCGTAAGTAGTAAGTAGTCGTCAGTAGTAAGTAGTAGGTCGTCAGTAGTAGTAGTAGTCGTCAGTAGTCAGTAGTAAGTAGTCGTCAGTAGTAGTAGTAGTAAGTCGTCGTAAGTCGTCGTAAGTAGTAAGTAGTAGTAGTAGGTCGTCAGTAGTCGTCAGTCGTCAGTAGTAAGTAGTAGTAGTAGTCAGTAGTAAGTAGTAAGTAGTAGTCGTCAGTAGTAAGTAGTAGTAGTCGTAAGTAGTAAGTAGTAGTCAGTAGTAAGTAGTAGGTCGTCAGTAGTAAGTCGTCGTAAGTAGTAAGTAGTAGTAGTAGGTCGTCAGTAGTCGTCAGTCGTCAGTAGTAAGTAGTAGTAGTAGCAGTCGTCGTCGTCAGTAGTCGTAAGTAGTAGGTCGTCAGTAGTAAGTAGTCGTAGTAGTAAGTCGTCAGTAGTAGTCGTTAGTAGTCGTCAGTAGTAGTAGTAGTAGTAAGTAGTCGTCAGTAGTAAGTAGTCGTCAGTAGTAAGTAGTAGTAGTAGTAGTCGTCAGTAGTAGGTCGTCAGTAGTAGTAAGTAGTCAGTGGTCGTAAGTCGTCAGTAGTAGTAGTAAGTAGTCGTCAGTAGTAAGTAGTAGTAGTAGTAGTAGTAAGTCGTCGTAAGTAGTAGTAGTCGTCAGTAGTAAGTAGTAGTCGTCAGTAGTAGTAGTAAGTAGTCGTCAGTAGTAAGTAGTCGTAAGTAGTAGTAGTGGTGGTCGTCAGTAGTAAGTAGTAGGTCGTCAGTAGTCGTAAGTAGTCGTAAGTCGTCAGTAGTAAGTAGTAGTAGTAGTAGTAAGTCGTAAGTCGTCGTAAGTAGTCGGTCGTCAGTAGTAAGTAGTCGTAGGTCGTCAGTAGTAGTAGTAGTAAGTAGTCGTCAGTAGTAGTAGTAGTAAGTAGTCGTCAGTAGTAAGTAGTAGTAGTAGTAAGTCGTCAGTAGTAAGTCGTCGTAAGTAGTAAGTAGTAGTAGTAGTCGTAAGTCGTCGTAAGTAGTAAGTAGTAGTAGTAGGTCGTCAGTAGTCGTCAGTCGTCAGTAGTAAGTAGTAGTAGTAGCAGTCGTCGTCGTCAGTAGTCGTAGTAGTGGTCGTCAGTAGTAAGTAGTCGTAAGTAGTAGGTCGTCAGTAGTAAGTAGTAGTAGTAGTAAGTCGTCAGTAGTAGTCGTTAGTAGTCGTCAGTAGTAGTAGTAGTAGTAAGTAGTCGTCAGTAGTAAGTAGTAGTAGTAGTGGTCGTCAGTAGTAAGTAGTCGTCGTCAGTAGTAGTAAGTAGTCGTCAGTAGTAAGTAGTCGTAAGTAGTAGGTCGTCAGTAGTAGTAAGTAGTCAGTGGTCGTAAGTCGTCAGTAGTAGTAGTAAGTAGTCGTCAGTAGTAAGTAGTAGTAGTCGTCAGTAGTAAGTAGTCGTAAGTAGTAGTAGTGGTGGTCGTCAGTAGTAAGTAGTAGGTCGTCAGTAGTCGTAAGTAGTCGTAAGTCGTCAGTAGTAAGTAGTAGTAGTAGTAGTAAGTCGTCAGTAGTAGTAGTAGTAAGTAGTAGTAGTAGTAAGTCGTCGTAAGTAGTCGGTCGTCAGTAGTAAGTAGTCGTAAGTCGTCAGTAGTAAGTAGTAGGTCGTCAGTAGTAGTAGTAGTAAGTAGTCGTCAGTAGTAGTAGTAGTCGTCAGTAGTAAGTAGTAGTAGTAGTAAGTCGTCAGTAGTAGTAGTAAGTAGTCGTCAGTAGTAAGTAGTAGTCGTCAGTAGTAGTAGTAAGTAGTCGTCAGTAGTAAGTAGTCAGTCGTCAGTAGTAAGTAGTCGTAAGTAGTAGGTCGTCAGTAGTAGTAAGTAGTCAGTCGTCAGTAGTAAGTAGTCGTAAGTAGTAGGTAGTCGTAAGTAGTAGGTCGTCAGTAGTAGTAAGTAGTCAGTGGTCGTAAGTAGTAAGTAGTAGTAGTCAGTGGTCGTAAGTAGTAAGTAGTAGTAGTCAGTGGTCGTCAGTAGTAGTAGTAAGTAGTCGTCGTAAGTAGTAGTCGTCAGTAGTAGTAGTAGTAGTAAGTAGTCGTCAGTAGTAAGTAGTCGTCAGTAGTAAGTAGTCGTCAGTAGTAGTAGTAGTAAGTCGTCGTAAGTAGTAAGTAGTAGTAGTAGGTCGTCAGTAGTCGTCAGTAGTAAGTAGTAAGTAGTAAGTAGTAGTCGTCAGTAGTAAGTAGTAGTAGTCGTAAGTAGTAAGTAGTAGTCAGTAGTAAGTAGTAGGTCGTCAGTAGTAGTAGTAGTAGTCAGTAGTAGTAGTAGTAAGTAGTCGTCAGTAGTAAGTAGTCGTCAGTAGTAAGTAGTAGTAGTAGTAGTCGTCAGTAGTAGGTCGTCAGTAGTAGTAAGTAGTCAGTGGTCGTAAGTCGTCAGTAGTAGTAGTAAGTAGTCGTCAGTAGTAAGTAGTAGTAGTAGTAGTAAGTCGTCGTAAGTAGTAGTAGTCGTCAGTAGTAAGTAGTAGTCGTAAGTAGTAGTAGTGGTGGTCGTCAGTAGTAAGTAGTAGGTCGTCAGTAGTCGTAAGTAGTCGTAAGTCGTCAGTAGTAAGTAGTAGTAGTAGTAGTAAGTCGTAAGTCGTCGTAAGTAGTCGGTCGTCAGTAGTCGTAGGTCGTCAGTAGTAGTAGTAGTAAGTAGTCGTCAGTAGTAGTAGTAGTAAGTAGTCGTCAGTAGTAAGTCGTCGTAAGTCGTCGTAAGTAGTAAGTAGTAGTAGTAGGTCGTCAGTAGTCGTCAGTAGTAAGTAGTAGTAGTAGTCGTCGTCGTCAGTAGTCGTAAGTAGTAGGTCGTCAGTAGTAAGTAGTCGTAGTAGTGGTCGTCAGTAGTAAGTAGTCGTAAGTAGTAGGTCGTCAGTAGTAAGTAGTAGTAGTAGTAAGTCGTCAGTAGTAAGTCGTTAGTAGTAGTAGTGGTCGTCAGTAGTAAGTAGTCGTCAGTAGTAGTAGTCGTCAGTAGT
This sequence comes from Chaetodon auriga, assembly GCF_051107435.1. Classification (NCBI taxonomy): domain Eukaryota; kingdom Metazoa; phylum Chordata; class Actinopteri; order Chaetodontiformes; family Chaetodontidae; genus Chaetodon; species Chaetodon auriga. Next base: position 10,488,775 of record NC_135096.1, on the reverse strand, counting down.
AGTAAGTAGTCGTCAGTAGTAAGTAGTCGTAAGTAGTAGGTCGTCAGTAGTAGTAAGTAGTCAGTGGTCGTAAGTCGTCAGTAGTAGTAGTAAGTAGTCGTCAGTAGTAAGTAGTAGTCGTCAGTAGTAGTAGTAAGTAGTCGTCAGTAGTAAGTAGTCGTAAGTAGTAGTAGTGGTGGTCGTCAGTAGTAAGTAGTAGGTCGTCAGTAGTCGTAAGTAGTCCTAAGTCGTCAGTAGTAAGTAGTAGTAGTAGTCGTCGTCGTCAGTAGTAGTAGTAGTAAGTAGTAGTAGTAGTAAGTCGTCGTAAGTAGTCGGTCGTCAGTAGTAAGTAGTAGGTCGTCAGTAGTAGTAGTAGTAAGTAGTCGTCAGTAGTAGTAGTAAGTAGTCGTCAGTCGTAAGTAGTAGTAAGTCGTCAGTAGTAAGAAGTAGTCGTCAGTAGTAAGTAGTCGTAGTAGTAAGTCGTCAGTCGTAAGTAGTAAGTAGTCGTAGTAGTAGTCGTCAGTAGTAAGTAGTAGTCGTCAGTAGTAGTAGTAAGTAGTCGTCAGTAGTAAGTAGTCAGTCGTCAGTAGTAAGTAGTCGTAAGTAGTAGGTCGTCAGTAGTAGTAAGTAGTCAGTGGTCGTAAGTAGTAAGTAGTAGTAGTCAGTGGTCGTCAGTAGTAGTAGTAAGTAGTCGTCAGTAGTAGTAGTCGTCAGTAGTAGTAAGTAGTCAGTGGTCGTAAGTAGTAGTAGTCAGTGGTCGTAAGTAGTAGTAGTAAGTAGTCGTCGTAAGTAGTAGTCGTCAGTAGTAAGTAGTAGTCAGTAGTCGTCAGTAGTAGGTCGTCAGTAGTAGTAAGTCGTCAGTAGTAAGTAGTAGTCAGTGGTCGTAAGTAGTAGAAGTCGTCGTAAGTAGTAGTAAGTAGTCGTCAGTAGTAGTAAGTAGTCGTCAGTAGTAAGTAGTAGTCAGTAGTAAGTCGTCAGTAGTAGTAGTAAGTAGTCGGTCGTCAGTAGTAGTAGTAGTCGTCGTCGTAAGTAGTAGTAAGTAGTCGTCAGTAGTAGTAGTAGTCGTAAGTAGTAGTAAGTAGTAGTCGTCAGTAGTAAGTAGTAGTCAGTGGTCGTTAGTAGTCGTAAGTAGTAGGTCGTCAGTAGTAAGTAGTAGTCGTCAGTAGTAGTAAGTAGTAGTCGTAAGTAGTAGGTCGTCAGTAGTAGTCGTAAGTCGTCAGTAGTAAGTAGTAGGTCGTCAGTAGTCGTAAGTAGTAAGTCGTCAGTAGTAAGTAGTAGTAGTAGTAAGTCAGTAGTAGTAGTAAGTCGTCGTAAGTAGTAGTAGTAGTAGTAGTAAGTCGTCAGTCGTAAGTAGTAGGTCGTAAGTCGTCGTAAGTAGTAGTAGTAGTAGTAAGTCGTCAGTCGTAAGTAGTAGGTCGTAAGTCGTCGTAAGTAGTAGTAGTAGTAGTAAGTCGTCAGTAGTTAGTCGTCAGTAGTAGTAGTAGTCGTCGTCGTAAGTAGTAAGTAGTAGTAAGTCGTCGTAAGTAGTCGGTCGTAAGTCGTCAGTAAGTAGTAGGTCGTCAGTAGTAGTAGTAGTCGTCAGTAGTAGTAAGTCGTAAGTAGTAAGTCGTCAGTAGTAGTAAGTAGTCGTCAGTAGTAAGTAGTAGTAGTAGTAAGTCGTAAGTAGTAGGTCGTCAGTAGTAGTCGTAGTAAGTGGTCGTAAGTAGTAAGTAGTAGTAGTGGTCGTCAGTAGTAGTAGTAAGTCGTCAGTAGTAGTAAGTAGTAGTAGTAGTCAGTAGTCGTAAGTAGTAGGTCGTCAGTAGTAGTAAGTAGTCGTCAGTAGTAGTAAGTAGTCAGTGGTCGTAAGTAGTAAGTAGTAGTAGTAAGTCGTCAGTAGTAAGTAGTAGTCAGTGGTCGTAGTAAGTAGTCGTCAGTAGTAAGTAGTCGTCAGTAGTAAGTAGTAGTAGTAGTGGTCGTCAGTAGTAAGTAGTCGTCAGTAGTAGTAGTCGTCAGTAGTAGTAAGTAGTCGTCAGTCGTAAGTAGTAGGTCGTCAGTAGTAGTAAGTCGTCAGTAGTAAGTAGTAGTCAGTGGTCGTAAGTAGTAAGTAGTCGTCGTAAGTAGTAGTCGTCAATAGTAAGTAGTGGTCGTAAGTAGTAGTAGTAGTCAGTAGTAAGTCGTCAGTAGTAAGTAGTAGTCAGTAGTAGGTCGTCAGTAGTAGTAGTCAGTAGTCGTAAGTAGTAGTAGTTAGTCGTCAGTAGTAGTCAGTAGTCGTAAGTAGTAGGTCGTCAGTAGTAAGTAGTGGTCGTCGTCAGTAGTAAGAAGGAGTCGTCGGTAGTAGTTAGTAGTACTAGTAAGGAGTCGGTAGTAGTAGTAGTCGGTCGTCGTACTAGTAAGGAGTCGTCGGTAGTAGTCAGTAGTCAGTAAGTAGTAGTAGTAAGAAGGAGTAGTCGGAGTAAGAAGGAGTCGTCGGTAGTAGTTGTCAGTAGTAGTAGTACTAGTAAGGAGTCGTCAGTAGTAGTAGTAGTAAGAAGGAGTCGTCGGTAGTAGTACTAGTAAGGAGTCGTCAGTAGTAGTAAGGAGTAATAAGTACTAGTAAGGAGTCGTCAGTAGGAGTAGTAGTCGTAGTAGTAAGTAGTCGTCAGTCGTAGTAAGTAGTAGTCGTCGGTAGTAGTAATAAGTAGTAGTCGTCGGTAGTAGTACTAGTAAGAAGAAGGAGTCGTCGTCGGTAGTAGTAGTCGTAAGTACTCGTCAGTAGTAGGTAGTAGTCGTCAGCAGTAGTAGTACTATGACCACCAGTATTACCATAACAACTGCGTATTTTTAATACAATTACTATAACAATTAGTATTAAAAATAAAACTACTATTACAACAAAAACTATTGGAATTACTGTTACAACTACTATTAATATTACAACTATTACAATTAAAACTACTATTGCAACAATGACTATTACAACAATTACTATTAAAACTACTCATGCTATACGACCACTACTTCAGTCAAAGTCCATCAGTGAGGAGCCTATGCTGCAGGACTTGGTAGCTCAGTGGGTAACTCTGGTGCTTGGGGAGCACTTGCCTCAGTGAGGCAGAAGCTGGTTCGATACCCGGGGGTTGCTGAAGTCTGACGTGGGGTTACAGGAGGGGGCATGGGCCCCCTGGGTAACTTGGAGAAGTGGAAGTAAGGGGTTATGCTGAACAAAATAAAATCTAGGTGACATTTTATGAAGCTTATTAATTGAGATGGATCCATAAAACATGTCTTCTCTGTCTTCAATTGAAAAAAACAACAGAAGACAGATGGTACTTCTGACAGAAGGATGAACGTAAGCTTGGAAACATGGTTTGGAACTTCACGGTGTCAGCATTTTCATGAAATATCAGCCGGCACAGTGTCTGCAACAGGACAATATGGGATTGACTTTTCCATCTTGCGCTGCCTCCTAGTGGCACACGGCTGCATGTACTGGTGTGTTCTACTCAGTTTCTCCAAAGGTGGGGATGGTGTGGGAAAGCAAAGTGTTGATTTGGAAGCATTTTCTTACTTGTGGCCAACCAGTTTGTATGGAGTTCACCCGAGCAACTGGTCCTAATTGAGGAGTACCGCTTGCGTTGTCACCGTTAGGTTTCCGCGGCCAGAGAGTTTGTTGACACCGTGAGGTTACCCCTCTCTGTTACTCATCAAGACACCACACTTTCAGAAAATATTCTACTCACATAGGAACAATCTTCGCTTTCGTTGTCACCGTTAGGTTTTCGTCATAGAGCACTCGACTCATGAGCTTCATAAAATGTCACCTGGATAGTGTTTTTTTTTTTTTTTTCTCAGCATAAGCCCCCTTTGCATGCACCTTAAGTAAGTGATGAATTACACCTTCCCTGTGCAACTGAAACTCAAAGAATGCGCGACTTACCTGTAGAACGCACAAACTCCAACACCCGGAGTGCTGTTCAAGGGGTGGAGATGCTCAGGTCGTGGAAGAATAAATAATGGTTTCTTAAGACAAATAATAATGACAAAATGAGTGATATTATGTGGCCTGCAGTGTGTTACGGTCGTTTAAACAACAGCATACCCATCTTCATTCGTCCTTCCTATGGCAGCCTGAGCTTGTCATTCCTTTTTTCCAGCAACTCCAACTGAGCTGCTGTTCAAGGGGTGGAGACGCTCAGGTGATGGAGGAAAAAGAGATGAAAGAATAACTGTTAGTCAGAAAAATAATATACTAATGACAAAATGAGTGATATTATGTGGCCTGCAGTGTGTTAAACAAGAACATACCTGTCGTCATTTGTCCTTGCTACTGCAACCTCAGCTTGTCATTTCTTTTTTCCAGCAACTCCACCAACTGAGCTGCTGTTCAAGGGGTGGAGATGCTCAGGTCGTGGAGGAAGAAGAGATGGAAGAACAAATAATGGTTAGTAAGACAAATAATAATGACAAAATGAGTGATATTATGTGGCCTGCAGTGTGTTACGTTCATTTAAACAAGAGCATACCTGTCTCCATTTGTCCTTCCTATTATAACCTGAGCTTGTCATTCCTTTTTTCCAGCAACACCACCTACTGAGCTGCCTTTGAAGTGCTGTCTTTGCTTTTATTCCATAAACTCCAACACCTGGAGTGCTGTTCAAGTGGTGGAGATGCTCAGGTCGTGGAAGAATAAATAACGGTTAGAAAGACAAATAATATAATAATGAGAAAATGAGTAGTAGTTTATGGCCTTTCTGTGTAGAGTTTGCATGTTCTCCCCGTGTCCACCTGGGGGTATCCTCCATAAAAATCAAACCCCCCTCTAAAAAACATGCATGAAGATCACCATCTGACCAATGATGACGAAGAAGAAACTGAGTCCCCGGGCGCCGGTCTGCTGGCAGCCCACCACGGAGGAAGGACTAACCAGGATGGGTCAAAAGCAGAAGAAGAATTTCACCAAAGCATGGCGTGTGTGCATGTGCATGCAGTGTGACTAATAAAGGATGTCTTCTTAAACAAGAGCATACCTGTCTTCATTTGTCCTTCCTATTGCAACCTGAGCTTGTCATTCAGGAAGAGGAAGAAGAGATGGAAGAATAAATAATGGTTAGTAAGACAAATAATAATGACAAAATGAGTGATATTATGTGGCCTGCAGTGTGTTACGGTCGTTTAAACAACAGCATACCCGTCTTCATTCGTCCTTCCTATGGCAGCCTGAGCTTGTCATTCCTTTTTTCCAGCAACTCCACCAACTGAGCTGCTGTTCAAGGCTGTGGAGATGCTCAGGTCGTGGAGGAAGAAGAGATGGAAGAATAAATAACGATTAGAGAGACAAATAATAATGACAAAATTAGTATGTTACGGTAGTTTAAACAATAGAGATGGAAGAATAATTAATGGTTAGAGAGACAGACAATATTTACATGAGACCAAATGAGAGATATTTTGTGAATAATTCATTTGTCTTTACATAATAAAGTAAACACAATAAAGCCAATGTGTTAACATGCCAGTAGCGTGCACTCACTTTTATACCGTGTCAATTTCTGGCATATTCGCACATATCTCCACTGACCGTACTGCATTAGATACCTTACAAGCATGAAAAGCCGGCAAAAAACACACAACCACTGACACTTTTACAAAGTAAAATAGAACATTGTGCAGTTCTGCTACTGTCAGATCCTTTACTTAAGTCAAGGTACTAATACCACACTGTAAAAACATGATCCGGTACAAATCAATGTCTTGCATTCAAAACCTTGTTGAAGCAAAAAAATATATATATATAAAAGCATTATCATTATCAGCAAAAAATACTTTAAGTATGGAAAGTAAAGCGCAAATAGTGCAGTAAATTGGTCCTTGTCAGTGTCTTACTATCCAATGTTTTGGGATTAACATTAATTCTGCTTTATTGTGTATGCTGCATTGTACTACTGTCATTGTTTAAGGTGGAGCTCATCTTAACAACCTCGTGTACTGTTGGGTAGTTGTTGCACATACAGCAATGGATCATATTCGACAAGATCATCATGTGTTTGTAGCGTCGCTGTTCTGTCACGTCACAGTCACGCACCCCTAAAAAGTCTGTTTTCATCTTAGTGAACGTTGAATGTAAATGCTAATCAAGAGGCTTTCAGCAGTTCATTCGTCAAAATAACTAACACAATAATCTCAACCCATAAATGAACACTTCAACAAACAATCAGCAGTTGGTAGTTTACACAATAGCTGTGTCCCAATTCAGGGGCTGCATCCTTCGGAGGATGGATTTGAAGGCCGCTTACGTCATAACGCTGCGCGAAGGCTGTCCCAATTGGTCCAAATTCGAAGGATCCTCCAAATGCAGCCGACAAATGCGTCCTCCTTTTCCCTGTATTTGGAGGATGCGTCGCTACTATCCTTCACGGCCTCCCATATCCCAAGATGCTTTGCGCACCGATTTTTCTTTTTAATAATGGCGACCTGTTGATATGAGGAGCTCAGTTAACAGTTAGCCTTATTAAAACTCTTCACTTACAAATGTTACAAGCTCGCATGTCAACTAATTATTATTTTGGGTGAATACTCGATTGTGATTGGCTGCAGGGTCTCCGTTAAAAAGTGTTGTAGGACAACTATAAAAAAGTTCCGGTCAAATAGCCTGATTGTTCTAAATTATTGCGCTGGCTCAAACGCTAGTTGGTAACCGTGGCAACAGAAACTCAGAACATACATTATTTCACAGTTTATTTAACACAGCGGCAAGACAGTAGACAACGTGAGTGATTTTATAGTTTCCTTTAACCACATTTAATGATCAGAGTGAATGGTGGATAATATTTCTTACAATAAAAATGATTTAGGAAACTATCTGTGGACTTTGAGTCGTTGAAACAAAATTTGGCATCATCCTCTGGACACACACAAGCGGTAAGAGGTGCACTTGCCCTCTGAAACGATACTTTGTATCACGTAACATAACGTTAAGCAACTTCCCTCCACTGATTAGGTCTAATATAACAGTTGCGCCGACCGAGCTGCAGGTTCTGTGGCCAGAGCCGGTTACCTTGGCAACGCGTCACAACGAGCGGTATTAAATAGTCCATTGGGACACAGCTCATACATGTCTTACTGACGTCATCAATTGTGTGCGCCAATTGTGAGTGAGTACCTTGACTGAATCATGGGCAATTCAGTGCATATCAAACCACTCTCACCTCAGCGCTCGATCGAAAAATACCTCATGATCGAGCAGAGCAAACTCAACAATGCACACGGATGAACAGGCCGTGGTTGCCTAACGTTTGCACGCTAACATTCAAAAGTTCCATGGTGTCCATGCATGGTGCGCGAGTCCAGTTGGCGTTTGATAATGGCCCGGTCGCCATCTTGTTTCAAAACATTTCAACGGACAATTTGGAAAATTTGATACACTTAAACCAGAATAAATGTATTTTCAAGTCACTAGACAATTGTGAACACATTCTACACCTTTCCCGACACATTCTGTACATTCTTATTGTCTTTCCACGTGAAAACCTGTCGCTCGAAACTGGGATTTCCCAACAGGCTGCCAATTACGTTCAACAAGTCACCATGATTGAGCCCAAATTGCTCTGAAACCCCTTAATATGTGCAACTAAGACGAATAAATACATTTGCCTTGACATTAGAAGATGTCTTACCAGTAAAGTCGCCGATCCACCGTCTGAGTATGGTCGGCAGGTGCTCCACCGCAGGTTTTGAGTTGCGCTGCTGGAACGTGCTGCCACTGTTTCCATGACTTCTTAACGCGCGTGCGTGATCTGGTGAGAGAGATCGTAATGAAGGAAATGGATGATAAGTGAAAACTGTTGGAAAGTTATGTGTGTAGCGTGCAGCAGGATTACACTGAATACACCTGTGATGTGTCTGATATTTGATTGGCTCAACAGGCCGACAGAGACTCCTGACGTGTCAGTACAATGATGAGCTCACACAGCCAGGCCTTTACAGGCCATCGCAGCTTGACCCAGAGCACAGTTACAGTAGAAAGCCAGAAAGAACCATGTCAGCATAGTTTCACTGCATTAAGCTCTACTGTCTTATTGTTTTGTTCTTTTTTGGCACAAAATAATGAAAAGAACTGTCCGCAGATGATAAATCAGTTAATGTTTCAGTGAACTGTGAGAAGAAGGAATAATTAATTAAACGGCAATTTATACACAATGGCATTCATTGCAGCTTCCCACCTAATGTAAGGTGCGTTTTGTTGACTGACAGACTCAGTTTGACTTTTCTGATCCTCGTGTAACCTAAGGTGCTTTTATTTGCCAGTGGGTTTTCACTGTGTGGAAACTGCTGTGCTCCTTTAACTAACTGTGACCTGGGAAGATGGGAATGTTCACTACTAATGCGCAATATCAGCTGACATGACAGGGCTTTCAGCTGGGTGCTGCTTTATAACAGGTCTTGAAGAGGGGCCCTATGTCAAAATCTAATTTTAAGACCTTTCATACTTGAACCTACATGATGCATATTCTTAAATTAAAGCACATTAACTGATTTATAACTTTACATGTATCAATGCCGACACCTTGCTGGATTAATTATTTTCAGACTCTCTGGTTGAGTGCAGGCATGAAATATTAAGTGTCTTTGTATCCAGTAGAAGAAGACATTTGCCAGCCTCTCCACCACAGCCAAAGGGATTTTGCAATATTTTGTTTCCTTGTCAATTGTCTGACACTTCCACTAAAACATGGACACAAACAGTTGAATGAAAATATAAAAGGTTGGTAATGCATAGATGGTGGTTGTGACCAAGCTCAATGACAGGAAGCTTGATGAGGTTTTATCACTTACTGTGTACCGCTGCATCAGAGGATTCCACAAGCTTGGACAAAGTCTTTTCCCAGGTTTGTTGTATTTTATGACAAACAAACAAACACACACACACACACACACACACACACACACACAGTGCTGGTGTCCATTTAAATGCTGCACAAATTGTCAAGTAAATTTGCAATTTTCCAACTGAGACCAACCAAATAAATACTGACATCTGCCAAGACCTAAGTTTGAGATAAAGTGCCACCTGCAAAAAATAAACCTTTGTGGTTTTTGGAACAACATGGCTGTACCTCTGGCTCCACCTTCAGGCCAAACTCTTTTACTGTTGTTCTCATGCATCTGTGCAGGTGACAGCCAGAGCTGGAGGCATTGTGTTTGTCCCATTCTCATGCCTTCAAGGAATTTCTTCACGTTTACTTGGACTCAGAAGATGAACTGGATCAATTTGGGTCATCAAAGGTCAAAGATCAATGTCACTATGACCCCGCCGCTTGTGAAAGTGACATTTTGGGACCACCTGGCAGGATTTTTTTACATCTGGCACAAACGTCAACTTGGACTCAAGGATAAACTGATTAGATTTTGGTGATCAAATCTCAAAGGCGACAAGTCAAGAATTCATACGCCACTGATAAAATGAATAAGTGATGGCATTTTATATCCAATGTTGTGCAAAAACACTTTTCTAACTCAGGAACAGAAGAGGAGAGTGTGACCATATTTTACATTTGGTTAGATACTGAATTGCTGACACTCATCTGTGGTGTCCACCTTGAAACTGTGCTGATTGTACAGATCTTCTGTGCTGCAGGGTTGAAGATGCGTGTCAAGCATCCACGTTTTACAGTTCGTAGCTTCTTTGCAGCATCCATATCTGAAGTACTGTAGTCCACCACAAGCTCATTGGTTTGCTGATATGGATCTTCATGCAATTGTCGTTGCACCATGTGATGAAGCATCCCACATTACTGTCAGCATGGCTGTAGATGTAGTTTTATCTTATACGTGGAGGAAGCGTCATTTTTGTTTGTCTTACAAAACCAATTTAAGGTTTAATTACTTACTGAAGAAGTTTTACTGCACAATACTGTTAACTGAAACTCAAATAGGATAAAGTAGGGGCAGAATTTAAACCTTTAAAAGTATCTGAAATTATACATAGGTGTATGTAAATTTAATTTCTAAACTTCCTGTTAGCCAGGTGTTCAGTAAGAGGAACTTTACATTGATAGTTTCAACAGGAAGTCGTAGGCTCTCCGTCAGCGCATGCGCAATGCCACAGACTAGCAGCTAACTGCAGTGGGTACAGACAAGTTAGCCAGTTGTTAGCTCAAGAAAGTGGTGATTAACACACAAACATACGGTGAAATGTTTCGGAGAAAACTGACAGCGCTAGATTATCACAACCCCAATGGATTTGACTGCACAGGTAAGAAAAACATCGTGAATGAGCTCTTTAATTTGGTTCGGTAAGTTTAACGTGGAGCCGGCTAGCGTGTATTAATATAGGTATCACAAGTCCTGTCACTGGAGACAACGATCTGCCAAAATCTGCTGACAAAATAGTACTTTGACGGTGCTTTTGGGCATAAAAACTTGTATGTTGGTGAAAAAGCGAGATGAAATATGTCACGACCTCTTAGTACACAGCACTTTTATTCGGCAATTCTAATTCAAACGTGTTCTTCAGTTCTGCTCAAGAAATTGTTGGTTATTCTTTAGTTGAAAGTGAGAAATTTAGCAACCATATTTTATCTGAAAACAATCTGGAATCCTTTCTTTTTTAAAACAGGGCTGTAAATATAAATTTTCTAGTCTTTAAGTAATGACTTTAAATGCTAACTAGCTACCCTGTTAACTATTTGCGTCCTGTAATAAGGAGCTATTCAGCAGACGTTATTGAGATTTTTGAATTTATGTTTTCCGCCACATCACCGTGTGCAGCTGCTGAGATGTTGACATTTATCCATTGATCTCCTGGTGTGCATCTGTCTCCCCTCACTGGTCAGATGAGACACAGTTCAGGAACTGCATCGTGTGGCTGGAGGACCAGAAGATTCGACATTATAAGATCGAGGACAGAGGAAACCTGAGGAACATCCCGAGCTCAGACTGGCCCCAAGCCTACCAGAAGGTGAGCTCGCCATCATGCTGCTACTTTAAATCATCATTCAGACAGACTAGGACTTCTAGAAACACCACCTTGAAGCTGACTTGAATGCTGTGCAGCTGTCAGGGCCTTCTTACACTTGTGATCTGTGTTTCACTGTCCTTTTCCTTTTCCTTTTGCAGTACCTGCAGGATGTGAACTGTCCATTTGGAGTTCAGGACAGGCAGGAGGCTGTAGACTGGTTACTGGGTCTGGCTGTGCGATATGAATATGGAGACAATGGTAGGATGTCAGGACGTGTGCGTCTGTTGTGATAACTGAGACGATGTCAGTTAACTGTGGATGTAGTGGCTGTTCATCATGTTTTCCTGTTTTAGTCTGAGTTTCCAAAAGTAGGTCTGTAAATATGTCCAACACATCCTATGCTACTATGTAATCCTGATGTTGACCAGTAGATGGAGACATTATAAAGGAAATGTTTTCTCATGATGCCGGCTCATTGGTCCCCTTTTAGTTAGAAAACATAAAATAATCTTGATCCTCACATAACACAACAATATCTTCTCAATGCAGTAACACAAACTGGCACCGACTCCCATACTTGGTGTGTATAATGCTGTATTTGGTGTGTATCCTCTCAGTGGAGAAATACAGGAACTGTGAGCCGCTTGCAGCCTCCAGCAACAGCAACAAAGCGGCTGACCCTCTCGTCAACCTTGACAGTGAGTCAAAAGACCTCAGTGCTCCTCCGCCCCTCCTCGCGCTTTGCTTTCTCACATTCTTTCCCGTCTCTTTGCTCCAGGTGACAGATGAAGTTATCATTTGTTTGTGTTTTGCAGGTAATTCTCCAGATTTCAAAGCAGGGGTCCTCGCTCTGTCCAACATCCTCAAGATACAACGGCATGATGACTACCTGGTGATGCTGAAGGTGGGAGTACGCTCATGCAGTCTACATGTTTGGCTTTAAATCTCTGATAAGTCTTTGTATTGGACTTATTTTGCCTTCTTGTATTTCTGACAGGCCATTCGTATTCTGATCCAGGAGAGACTTTCTCCGGAAGCCATCACTAAAGCCAACCAGAACAGAGAGGTATTGTAAACTGAAGATGCACATATTTTGCATCGAGATTGATCGAACCAGCGCAGGCGATATATCCAGACTTGTATTCCTCGTTTCCACTGTGTGGCAGAGCTCAGCTTGGCTCACTTTGGTGAAACTGCCGTGACATCGTCTTCAATGTCACACATAGCGACAGTGGAGGACATTTCAAATCAGTCAAATCAGTCAAATCTTTCTAATGTGTATCCGTGCCTTTGTTTTCCAGGGTGTCCCAGTCGCTTTAGACAAGCACATCTTGGGTTTCGACACTGGAGGTGAGTGCTGAATTTTTGGGTGTAAGAAGTGCAGGAAGCGCAAATTGATGAAGAAACATCATCAGGGATGTGAAAGTAAAATAACTCTCTTCTCAGATGCGACTCTGAACGAAGCGGCTCAGATCCTGCGCCTGCTGCACATCGAGGAGCTGAGGGAGCTCCAGACCAAGATCAACGAGGCCATCGTAGCTGTTCAGGCCATCATCGCCGACCCCAAGACAGACCACAGGCTGGGCAAGGTCGGCAGATGAGAGTGAGGATGAAGAGGGACGCTGGAGGAAGGCAGGACTACGGGATTTTGAATTTGATTTTGAGAGTCTTCATATGATTTGGACATAAATGACTTTATTTTTTCCATTGTTGCATGAGATCAGACAGTTTGAATCGGTATCTGGAGCAGATGTTTTCATTTTTGTCCTGCAGCATGGAGTCTAAGTCTACAGCAAGCACACACGGTAGAATAGCTGCTGAGTAGTTAGTATTGGAGAAGCTCATTTCCACTGATTTGTTACTAACATGTGAGTTTCTTCTGAGACTTTTGTTGACCCTTCTGATTGTCTCCTGGCTCCATCATGTCCCCCTCAACAGAAACACAGAAGTATTCAAACTGACAGTTCTATTAGTATCTTTTGTCGTACAGGGAAAACATTTCTTTTGAAAAGTGATGGAAGAAAAGCTTGTTTTGAAATGATTTACATTGTGTGGGAAAATATATAAATACCGCTGAACAGAGGCTGCTGTGCTTGGTGATCATTGGACGTTAAGTGGAAAACAGAATAACCATAAAATTGTCCGTCAAGTACCAAATCACATTTTATTGTTATAAATATCACGTCTTATAAAAAGATAAAGATTTGAAAAGTAGTAGTAAAAATATTTGGCAAAAAAAGTATTTCATTTTCATTTCATCTTGTGTGAAATCCAGATTAACAGTGCAGAGGAATGTGGGGGTCTGGAGTCGCTGCAATCTGACTGCGGGAAATGCGCTATGATTTTGTAATCGGATTACAATAACTACTTAAATCACTCAACAATGGCAATGGTTTTTCCATTTAGCATATTTTGTGGGGGAAAAAAGTTTCTGAGTATGTGAGGCGACATGATAATGTCATAGCTTAACATTTTCTTCTTTGCTTTTAGTTAAAAGTGTGAAGAGAAGATTGATACCACTGTTGAAATATTAAGCCGGAGCTCGGAAATGGTAATCTTATTTTAGCCTGGCGTATAGACCAAAAACAGGGGGACTGGCCTGTAACTCCCCTTAAAGCCACAAATGTTGGTTTTTACGCGTTTTATACGGATTAAACAAGATATAACATGTTCATTCGTGAGCTTTACGGGATCTTCTGCTTTTGAATGGCAGTGGTTTCTCCCTGTTTCCAGGCTTGATGCTACCATGCTAACCGTCTCCCGGCTCGAGCCTCATATTAAATGTCCAAACATGAGAGCGGCATCCACCTGAACGTCCACCTGGAAGAAGGGGATTAACAAGTTTCCCAAGACATTCAACTATTCCCTTTATTTCAGTCTGGAATCAATGGAACCGATTAGCCTGAATTGGAAAGCCACTGATGCTCTGCAGTTCGCAGCAGTTTTAAAGCTCTTCGTGTCGTTCGTCTTTGGCTTTAAAGAGCAGAAAAACCTCCACTCTCATAGCTACACGTAAAAATCTGATTTCATGGTTCTGTAGCTTTTAACAACAGAAAAACAAAAACGACTCGCGTACAAAAATACAGTAGAAAAAAAAAAATAAAAATGAGGTATAAAACAAATTTACAAAACATTAATTTGGGGTTATATCTTTAAGGTGAGATAATGGGGTCGGGGGCAGGGTCAGTGGAGGGGATGAAAATTTGCTCCGACGGTTGATCTGGCAACAAGAAGCCATCTTGCTCCTTACCGAGTGTCCTTTCCTCTGAGGGACACTGGAGAGGCCTCCTTTTAGGGTGGTCCTGCCCTCTGATCAGGAGTCACCCCAGAACTTTAGCACCAAAGGACCCTGCGGCTGCCAGTCTGTCGTTAGTGGATCCCTGAGACACAAATCAGACATTTCAATGATGTTTTTATTCTCGTGGAAGAAACCTCCTTTTGTCTTCAGATTTATAGCTCCAGGAGGAAATGAAGAGTCTCTTCCTGTGTGAATCCAAATGTGACAGGATGAGGGCTTAAGTGCTGCGGCGGCCTAATGACAGAACAAACAGGCCCTCCGTCTTGGACAAAGCCCTGCACTTAACAACTTGTGGTGACCGTAAAGAGCATGTGCGAGTGTGTGCTCGTGTATTCAACAATTACAGCTTTTAAGCCTCTTACAACCAGCTCCCAAACCCTTAACAAGTGTGTTTTAGAGCTGTCATCATGGTCAGAATTACACCACACATCTTTGAAGCGGGCGGCTGTTATTTTGTCTGAGGCTTCAGAGTGTTCAAGGACGCGTAGACGTGACATTTACAGCGACTTGCAGCAGTGAGAGCCGTCATTCGGACCATTCTGACTCTTCTGTCGTGACCAGGTTTGAAACTCTCTGCAGATGTGTGTGGCTTTGACAACGACACCTGCCAAGGTGCTACTTTAGGGATTATCCTGTGTTTAGAGGGCGACTTTGTACTTTAACGTGAGGCTTTGAAAGGACTTGAAGCCATCTGCAGACATCAACACATCAAGCATGACACACACAAACACAGAATACAGGTAGAGGGTCTTACACAGCTGTGTAATCATTGTTCTTTGGTCTCACGTACGCACACACACACAGGCCACAAGTAAAGGGTCACAGACAGCTGTGTAATCATTGTTCACGGGTGGATGTGAAGTCATCACACACACACACACACACACAGCTATAGGTGTGGAGAAGAGGTGTGTGATGAAACACGAAACACAAAACTTTATGTCCAATGAAGAAAATCTGTTTTTAAACCTTCAGAGTTCAGCTTTTCATTGAAACAGACTATGAATCTATCATAGTTGGTTCATAGTCAAGTAACAAAGTATATTTTTAGTCTTTTTCATCTATTTGTCAGTGTATAAACAGTTACTGTGTGCTGCACAGGTGACCTACACCAAACGCTGTACCTGAACACATCCTGTGCAGACTCAGGATTGAAGCTGCTGCTCTGCTATCATGCTGCTTTCACTACACAGCCTGGGTATATATTGCATAAGAAGTTCATATATCCAGTGTTTTCATTAGACTTGAATGCACCACCTCCCCTGTGTCGACTTCACTGTGTTTTCAGTCTCAAAGCAGCCTTCAGGGTTCAGGTGACATCTGGTGGGAGCTAAGTGATGTGATGACATCACTGGGCAAAAGCCATTGAGCTCACTGTCTAGTACACCTTGAGGTGTGTGTGTGTGTGTGTGTGTGTGTGTGTGTGTGTGTGAGAGAGAGAGAGAGATGGAGGGCATTTGGTTGTTATTACACAAACCCAAAATAACCCGTCTGAACATAGTCTGAAAAGAGTATGTCTAAATCAAAGAGACTGTGTGTGTGTGTGTGTTTGTGTGTGTGCGTGTGAGACACTGCAAGGTAACCGCATTTAATCAATAATGCATCAAACCATGTTTGGCCTTTGCTGAAGTGTGAAAACATACCTGTTTACCCAGTACACGTCTCACCTGATAGACAGCTGCTGGTTGCGATGGCGATGCCGTACAGGTGAGAGCGCTGGTCAGGCAGGTATTCATCAGTGAACTGACTGCTGTCTTTGCTCACTGCGATCACTCCATCCCTGCGGGGCAGCAGACAGAGAGACAGCTCATTGATGGATGATCAGTCATGAATAAAGACAACAGTGCTGCACGAGAAAGATGAACAAACATGGCTACCTCCTCCAGTCAGTGTAATAGAAGTGGTTCCTGTAGTAGACCATGCTGAACGGGTAGTTGAGGCTGGGGTGGATCACTCTTCGACCTGAACCATCCGGGGATACGCACTCTAAACGCTTTGTACCTGACGTACAGAGAAGAAGAAAATGACGGTCATTATTATCCGTACTGCAAAATATACTTTTTAAGTGTGAACAGTTGAAGTAATAACAATGCAGCCGGATGGCCTCTGTTATCATTAACTGTTATTATGACAGTGTTCTTAGTAGACGTAGAGTTTACCTGCATCGGCCCAGCAGACTTGTCCTGAAGAAGAGTCATACGTCAGAGCGTTGGGCAAACCAACCCCGTCAGACACCACCACCCTGCGGTTCTGACCGTCCACCGACGAACTCTCGATCTTCGGAGCCTCTCGGTTCCAGTCTGTCCAGTACAGAGTGCTGCAGGGAGGAACACAGGAGTGAGGGACAACAGAACGAGGACGCTCAAACTCCGCCTCAGACTGCTCTTGCGTGGATGTTTTCTGGCACTGAGCGCTGGGATCTGGCTAATATAACGAGACAAGAGGGAAACCACACACAAGCATCCACACGGCCACACGAGAGGGTACATGAAGGTACGAGAGCAAAGGGCTCGAGGGAGCAGCTGTCTCACGCTGATGAGGTCACGGTCAGGTTACTCTGAGCAACGTGTGACCTTTGACCCCCAGCTCCCCCCTGTGCATTTTTTGCAGCTGTTTACATGAGAAAACATGGACCACGTAAATTGGCCCATTTGTCAGTCTTGATTAGCCTAGTTCGCTCATATTTCTGGTGGACGTGTTGTTGTGATGGATCAATTATATTCGATTGTTTGCAACATTTGAAAGTTTGCTCAGCAGGATGACAACAGAGCTCCAGGCAGAGTGTGTGGGCTGCTAATGACGCCGCGTAGCCTTTCATCTGTAGATGATGGTGTACATGTGGGCGGTCCACTGGGAATGACAGCTAATACACACCACATGAGCAATCAAGTCACACACACACGCACCATGTGTTTACGAGTGTGTACGTTCATCAGTTTGATGAATCCGCGGGTGAGCAGATGTTGGTGTATGAGACGTTCATGCTTTCATAATGTGTGTGCACGTCATTTTTTGTGCGCCTGTGTGTAGTTATGTTTCTGTGTGTGTGTGTGTGGAAGGGCAACGTGTGCAGGCTCAGAAATCACAGAGCACATTCTTAATCGTAAGTGTACCCATGTGAAGCACACACAGCCGCGCACACACACGCACACACATCGCCTTCAGTCAGAAAATACAATTAAAACTGTCAAACCAATCACATGAAACATTCATGTACGGTTTTATGACCTCGGTTATTGCTGCGATGTTTAATCATTTGTATCAACCACATTAACATGCACACACACATGCACGCATACCTGTTGATTATGTGATTAGCTGCGATGATGAAAAGCAGATGTTACTCCTAGAGAGCTGACCAACGGAGGCCGCATGCTTTTATTACGTGTGTGTGTGTGTGCGTGCATGTGCGTGTGTGACTGTCCAGGATTCACAGCATCATTAAATCCAGTGCAGTTTTGTTCTCTCAGTTTGGTGCAACACCGTCATGGAAAGCATAAAAGTCTTGTATGACTCCATCCTGAACACCACATCCCATCCATTTCCCTGTGATCCTCTGTCTCTTACTGATGAAGTCAAGTTCGGGTCCCAGTCTCCCAAGTCTAGAAACCAGACTCAACAAGTCTTTCAATATAATGTGCACTGTACTAATGAATGAGATACTGGTGTGGCTGACTCATAGCCTGTCTGAGGACTTAACTGTGTTGGATTTCATGCTCATGCTAATGGGCTGAGAACCATCTGTGCCCTCCTCTGATGTGAAGTCACTCTGGACACAGAGAAAGCTCACTGTGATTCAGTGCAGCACCTCCAGGAAAATACATTTGATCGTGAAGAGGGTTTATGGGCGCTTGTTTGTTTCTTGGAAGAGATCTGTACATGTTTGCAAATCCAGACTAAACAGACACAAGGCTTCAGCAGTTTTTTGTACGTTTTTTTTTCCAGACAAATCTGCAAGTTCATGTTTTGTTGGGACGGGTTTGATACTAAATAACCAAGACGGCTGCAAGAAAGAGGTCAGGTCACAGAAAGGTAGCAGGGAAAAAACAGCATGTAGAGCCAGAATATTTTCACATCTAACTCAGTGAATTAGGGTTTATTTTGACCGAACCGCAGCTGGCGATTATTGGAACAGCTGAAAGACCTTTTATTTTGTTTCTGTCAAGTTTGAATAAAATGTGACTTGTTAGGATCTACTCGCTAAAATTGCTGTTTCTGTCAGTGGAGTCTGGTGGCTTTGAGGTGAACAACAGAACGGCTGTTTCTGGTTGAAAAGGATCTTCCTCTTTAAGAAAAAGGTCTGATGATGCCAGGCTCTTTTTTTCACTTTTTTGCAACTTTGAGGAAGACAAGACCACAGAAAGACAAAATGAGAGGTTGGTAGGTGGACATATGGCTTTACCCAGTGGAAGAGACCACGATGATGGCCCGGGGGTTCACCAAGTCTGTGTCAAACAGCGTCCGCCTCCCACTGCCATCCAGGTTGGACCTTTCAATCATGTCAGGGTTCGAGTCAACCCAGAACATCAACCGACGATTGACGTCCACCGCCAAACCCTCTGGACTGATCAGATCTACGTGGAGCAGGGAGACCACACAGAGGACACTGACATCATTTAAAACACCACACAACAGCTGTTATAGAAATGAAGGAGTGGTTGCATGTGTGTGTTCTTACTTGTGTTAATGAGTATTTCAGGCTCAGCTCCGGGCGCCATTGAAGCTCTGTTGATTGTCCTTGCAGACAAATCTGTCCAATAGATGCGGTTCTCTTTGCAATCAAAGGCAATACCAACAACAATGGAACCCTGGACGCACACATATACAACATGTGTTTTTTGTCTCTTAGTCTGGACACTTCCTGTCTGATTTTTCAACTTTAAACATCTTTCTAAATAATCAAAGAACCACACCAGATATCGATCTATGGTACAAAGTAAATAAAAGCAGTAAAAACTGACAGAATGAGTCTGTAAGCGGGTAACAATCAGTCATCTCTTACGTGTAAAGTCAGTAGTGTTCTGGACCGAGCTGCATCCAGTCTTGTCCCGTTGAGAGGCAACGCCCCTATTTTCTGTCCCTGAGCGTACAGCAGTGTGATGTCAGTGTTTGGAGGAGGGGTCACATCCGGGCGGGGCAATGGGTGCACAGTGGGCGGGGCCACTGAGGGAAGGCCTGAGACAAGATTGACGGATTAAAGAAAAAGTTCCAGCCGTGATTGGTGGAACGAAATTCATGTGGTCCAGGCGAAGACACTCACATGCAGGCTTGACAACGTCATGTGATCTGGTACCAGGAACCTCCCGCCCGTCCTGGTCCACACACCAGCAGTATGTGGTCTCTCCATAACACTGGACTGGGCTGAGAGACAATTCATAAGTAATCTGTCTTTGAAGAACAGTGTCAGCTCTGTTCTTTGTTGCTGCGTGTGTATATGTGGTGTATACCTGAACTGTCCGTCCGGCTCGCACTGCGGCACGTATTGTTGCGGCTCTGGTTTTCCACCGTAGTGCTCGATCAAACTGGCCCTCCATCGCTCACACACGCTCTCGGGACGCTGGGTCGGAGCCACAGGGACTGAGGGGGACGCGAATCAAACACATCCAACGCATGGTTGTAAAATTACAATTCAGATCCTACTCTACAGCAATTCATCATGATGTAATTATATTCTTGGGGTGTTTTCCAGCTCAAGTTTATATTACAGTGAAAGGTGGAGTGCTTGATTAATGGTGCGGGGAGGCCCTGGGTTTACAGAGGCACACACGCCTAACACACATCTTGCTTTTGTCAATACTGTTTACCTTGTAAAATCCCTTTAATAACTCACTTTATAGGAGAGCTTTAAAACTAAACCCAAAACCACTTTAGTCTTCCACTCTTATTTAGACTGGCCTCTCTCTTTCTCCGTAAATTTCGAAACTGCACAGTTTCTAGACTAAAAAGGAGATCAGGATATTTAAAAGGCGAGTGAGAAGAGAACAGCTCTTAAGTGAGAGATCAGAGAGGTAAAGAGAGGCAAAGACTAACTAAACAATTAGACGGATGTCTCGTAAGAAGTTTTTCCAGCAGGATTTATTGTAGTGGAAGTCAGCAAGCTGCAATCCAGTCTCATGAATCACTTGGTTTTCCTTCTATTTGCTGTTTAACTATATGGCCAACTGATTCTAGTGGCTCCTGTGTCTCTGACATCCTTCCCAGAAATCAACAGCATGAGGATTGTCCACTAAATTAATGGTATTTCAATCCTTAGGTTGACTTACTGCATTGGTAATGACTTAATGTGGGGAGGTATAAATACAGACTTCAGCCAGCACACAAATTTGAGAGTTTTATGTGGGTGTTTGATGCCTGCATGCAACAAGTGTTTATTTTCTTCAACTCATGATCTGGACCAGTGGACATGAATCCCAAACCCAAAATGAGGAGGAAATGCCCTCGCCTCCCTCATCGAGAGCTATTACAGAAGAATCCCTGTATTACGCTCCACTGCAGCAACCACCAAAATAAATTAGTAAAACTGTGGTTGCAGACAGCAGCTTCGAGGTGTGAACTAGTGCAACTGAAAATGAGGCAAAGCAGGAGAGAAACTTACGAGTTTAGATAAATTAGGTTTGAAAACAAGCAAACATGCAAATCTAGAAGCATGTGCTTCTGTCTGCCTGCATCTGCAGGGCGGGTGCAACACTCAGCTGGTCAGGCAGCCTGTCTTGTTTTGCTTTTGGTCCCCTGGCAACAGAAAGCAGCTCATCTTACCGCAAGATGACCACTTCAGATGTTTAGATGGTCATAAATGGAATTTATAGCAAGGGCTGAATTTATAGAACGGCCTCTGTGTGTACATTAGAGCGTGAGTGTGAGGGTGAGAGAGCGCTGCAAAGCTCAGACTGTTTATAGCTGCAAGGACTTCACTTGATTTTTTTTTTCTAGATTTGCAATAAGTACAATTGTATGTTTTACACTGCCTACACAGCTAATCACCAAATGAATTGTTGTCTATGTTAAGCTCATAAAAGTGTCCAGTTTTTATGCAAAACTAACAAAGATGCACAAATCCCAGATTGAATCAATATCTTTGAAACCCAAAGTGTCTCAAGCTGTGATGACAGTCTCACCTGGTCTGTCACAATCTACAGGTGGTGCACCAGGTGGAGTCCTGGTTCCTGCTCGCTCCTGTCCCCTGCTGTCCACACACCAACAATGTCCAGTGGAGCCGTGGCACTGAGGCAGATGACGATTCAAAACAATATCATCAAATACAATAAGACAAAGAAGAATCCATGAAAGAAGAATCCATGTCTGTTTGCAGAGACATCAGTTTTACCTGCTGAGGCGTGTACTGTCCACCAGCATCACACTGAGGTACGAAGACTCCAAACACAGGGTACCCCTCTGGACTGGTGGTCTGCACACTGTCCCTGTGCTGCTCACAGTGAGTTTTAGGACGCTCTGGTTCATCTAGAGAAAATTATCACATTTACAAAAATTATTGAGAAATACATGAGGGTTCTTGGCAAAACGGTAAATATAAGTCACTTTGATTTACTGCCTGTTGGAGCTTCACCTGCTTGGTTCTATCTCTTGCCAAGACAGCCCTCAGTCAGCCCTTATCCTGCACTACCAACTCTATGCAGACGACATTCATCTTTCTTTTTCTGCATCAGGCCCATAGATGTTCTTACTGAAGCCATTTTTTTTCTCAATACGAGGCACCTGTCTCTAAGACTTTCTGGTGTGCGAGAACCTTGCAGTAATTAACCCTGACCTCTGCAACACCTCTCTTGTTAAAACAATAGTGATTAATGCACAGGCTGTTCTTTTCATACAATCCCTGACAAACATCTGGCATGCATCATGGATATTTATTGTCCTATGGGTCTGCAGTCTACAGCATTTGGCTTGTTCAAGCTCCTCACATATCCTGTATACACTACATACTATAAATATGCCTGGCTGGCCTCACAAAGTATTCTTGTCAGCCTGTACAGTTCATCTGTTGTTTGTGTCTTACTCCAAAATCTGTGTGATCATCCAGCGCCTTCACTGTGGTCTCAGTTAAAAAAACCTTGTAACTCTCACATATGAAACATAGCCCAAGGACTGTTTGGCAGGATGAAACTGCAGCCTCACCTGGTTTGTCACAGTCTTTCGGTTGTGTACCAGGTTGTGTCCTCGTTCCCGCTCTCTCTTGCCCCGTACTGTCCACACACCAACAGTGTCCAGAGGAGCCGTGACACTGAAGCAATAAGGAAAGATCATTTAGGTATTCTTTAAAACACAGGCAGAACAGTGAAATAAGCCTGTCAAAAGATGATCACCTGCAAAGGTATGTACTGTCCATCAGCATCGCACTGCGGAACATAGGCTCCAACTATAGGATACCCCTCTGAACTGGTGGTCTGGACACTGTCTCTGCGGTGCTCACAGTGGGTTTTAGGACGCTCTGGTTCATCTGGATCAGAAAAAGGTGTTAATTTTCACAAGGTATTCGGAAATGTGGGTGTTGTGGGTGAGTCATGATGTTTACTTATGGACTTTCCACTGCCCCTAAGTTATAATATTCAGGAAAACCAATTCAGTTTTTACCAAACATCTTCTGCACTGAGGCACCACATGGTTTAGTACAGAGCCCACTACTATTCCTCCGCAAATATCCAAGTCTTGTGTAGCTAGAAACAACAGTCTCACCTGGTCTGTCACAGTCTACAGGTGCTGTACCAGGTGAAGTCCTGGTTCCTGCTCTCTCCTGTCCCCTACTGTCCACACACCAACAATGTCCAGTGGAGCCATGACACTGAAATACACAATAATAGTCACCATAATGAAAGAGCAAAGAAGGCATCATGTCTCCAAACATTAAAACCAGGTCTTACTTGCTGAGCTGTGTATTGTCCATTTGAATCACACTGAGGTACAAATACTCCTGGTATGGGATACCCCTCCGGACTGGTGGTCTGGACACTGTCTCTGTGCTGCTCACAGTGAGTTTTAGGACGCTCTGGTTCATCTGGTGAAGACAGATAACAGGATCATATTCATGTCTTTATTCTATCATTCCAAAAAGGATTGGTAGATATATCAATATATTGGCAATTAGCTCTAAATCATGAATGTTTTCTCCTGATGTCCATGTGTACTGGCATCATTTTGTATTAAAATTACTTTACCATTTCCTGTGGAGACTACTGCTTTAGGTTAGTGCTGGATGTGTGGATTGACTGCATTTGTCTAGACCTAAAAATGTACTTCAATAAATCACAAATTAAAAGGGATGACTGCGGTGATGTTCTTCTTCCTAACAACTGATAGTTTAAACTGCTGAAGGACATAAAATCCATTCAGCTGGTGTATATTTCTGTCCACATTTGACACAGCATATAAACCTGTTTCTGAGCTTCATCTTACAGTTTCACGGTGCCATCCTTTCCTTTCAACTTCCCACCACACACAGCCTCACGGTGATATCACCTGCTTTTCCAGGCATTCCAAGGCTGTGACCCAATGACCTCAATAGTGCACCACTTAGGAGGTTAGACACACACTCACGTAAATGTGCAGTCTGTTTGACTTGTCATTGAGTTGAGGAATTAGGGGGATCACAGGTCAATGTTTAGCAAGAAAGCCTTGGAGAGCCATGACATAATACACCTGCTGCTGGTGGTGCTCTGACTGCAGATAAACAGCTTTAAGCACACATGGGAGTCTATTTGCGTATGTTTTTCTTTCTCACCTGGTTTGTCACAGTCTGTAGGTGGAGCACCAGGTGATGTCCTGGTTCCCGCTCTTTCCTGTCCCCTACTGTCTACACACCAGCAGTGTCCAGTGGAGCCATGACACTGAAAATATACATTTTCTTAATTTCATGCACTCAGATTCAAAAACACTATCAGTTCATCTGTCTGTCAGTTAGCCAATCAGTCACTGATGCTGACCTGCAGTGGTATGTACTGTCCATCAGCATCACACTGCGGTACATAGGCTCCAACTACAGGATACCCCTCTGCACTGGTGGTCGGGACACTGTCTCTGTGGTGCTCACAGTGGGTTTTAGGACGCTCTGGTTCATCTGGGGAGGAAGAAAAAGAAATAAGTTCAAACAAGTTTTAAGACAATCCACTTGTTAAATAAAAGACGTAGTGAAGAAATGAGCTAGCCCGGCTGTGTCCAAAGGTGAAGCTAACACTGCCTACCAACACTTCTAAAGCTCACTAATTAATATCCAGTTTATTCTATGCAGAATTGTACGCGGTATCTTCTCAAATGACTTCAAATGACTTCTCAAAATGTTGAAATACTCATGCAGTCAAATCAGCAGCCGTAAACCTAAACGCAGTGTGCACATGCTGCCAGTTGAGATCTCACCTGGTTTGTCACAGTCTTTGGGTGCTGTGCCGGGTGGAGTCCTGGTTCCTGCTCTCTCCTGCCCCCTATTGTCCACACACCAACAATGTCCAGTGGAGCCGTGACACTAAAATACCAACAGTCACCATAAAACATATTTTAAATTTCAAAATAACGGTTAAGTTAAATAACGTTTCATGGATTAAACGAATGCCAGGCACTGACTTGTAATGGTCTGTACTGTCCGTTTGCGTCACACTGAGGGACATAAGCTCCAATGATAGGATATCCCTCCGGACTGGTGGTCTGGACACTGTCTCTGTGGTGTTCACAGTGAGTTTTAGGACGCTCTGGTTCATCTGTAAAGGTAAAGCTTGGTTAAAACAAAGATGAGAGGGTAGGTCCCTTTTCAAGTTGCATCTTTTCTCCTCAGTGCCGTTTCCAGGCACAGCACAATGGTGTCATCTGCATATATGAGCTTATTTTTTTCGGTTTTATGGCCACACTGAATTAAAGTTTAGATCCATGAGATGACATGCTTCAGCGGCTGATGTTACGTTGCAGTGTTAGTGGGTGTTGGCCATAACTGTTTTTTTGTTTTGCCTCATTGGCTTTTTAAGGGGCCCTCCTTAGTTTAATGGCTAGGCATGGTCCAACTAAGCCTGTGAAAACAGTTTGTAATGTTTTCTGTGTCTCTAGAGGAGTATTGTCATGTCTGAGAAAATAGCCCTGATGATCAAATGAAGGTGAAGTCATATTTAAGCTCAGGCTTGGAGACTACAAATTTATAACTGAAAGTCTGCAATACAGACTGAAGGCATGGAGCTTGAGCTTACCGGGTTTGTCACAGTCTGTGGGTGTTGTACCAGGTGGTGTTCTTGTTCCGGGTCTCTCCTGTCCATTACTTTCCACACACCAACAATGTCCAGAGGAACCGTGACACTGCAGTTAATAATATCAGCAATAACAACAGCATGTTTTATTCGCATGAAATTAAGTTAATCTCCTCTTAGTTTAGTTCTTTCAAACACTTAATTTGTTGCGAACCTGCAGTGGTATGTACTGTCCATGAGCATCACACTGGGGTACATAGGCTCCAACTATAGGATACCCCTCTGGACTGGTGGTCTGGACACTGTCTCTGTGGTGCTCACAGTGAGTTTTGGGACGCTCTGGTTCATCTGGGGAGATAAAACATGTTACAAGATGCTTTTTGATGCAAGAGACTGGAAGTGTGTTTCTGTCAGCGGGTGTACATCTCACCTGGTTTGTCACAGTCTTTGGGTGCTGTACCAGGTGGAGTCCTGGTTCCTGCTCTCTCCTGCCCCCTACTGTCCACACACCAACAATGTCCAGTGGAGCCGTGACACTGGGATGAATTATTAAACGTTTTCAATCGTAATTCAAGTCATCAGTCAGACATGCACTTCACCACCGGCCGGTGCTCACCTGCAGCGATCGGTACCGTCCGTCAGAGTCACACTGCGGGATGAAGGCTCCAAGACTCGGTCGACCGGCATGCTCCACTCCACTCTGCAGGCTGTCTCGATGTTGCTCACACTGGCTCTTTGGACGAACTGTCTGTCCTGTTGATGAACATTAAAGTAACATATATTTCTTTAATCAATTATACTACAACTTTTGTCACTATTTTGCTCGACCACATTGCCAATTTTACCGACCTTCCTGCTGGGAGCAGTAGAAGCCATCACCATACAGCCCAGGCAGGCAGCGACACTCGAAGGACCCCAGTCCATTGATACACCTGGCACTGGCATGACATGGAGAGGAGCTGCATTCATCTATATCTAAGGAGAGGGAGGGAGAAGAAAAAAAAAAATCAGACACAAATAAATGCAGACACACGTCCTCAAATTGAAATTTGGAGAATGTATTTTACACTAACTCAACATTTTTACACTGATATATAAAATGATGTATATGATCTGGCAGCTGGCTGCAAATAATTAAACTTTGAGGCTTTATGTTAAGTATTATATTATCTGCCAAGGAGGAAGGTAGGGAGGGTTTCGAAGAAGTTCATCAAAAGTTCAGACTGATGGGTGAGAGGAGGACACACACACACACACACACACACACACAAACACACACACACACACACACACACACACACACACACACACACACACACACACACACACAGGACCTCTCTCCTCCACACATTCCAAAGCAAAACACACATTGTGTCATTGCTCCATTTGTCTTTCACTTTCACCCCCTCTCCTGTCTTATCTCGCCCTCTCCTTCTCACATTAGTCCTTTCATTCCCACTCTTGTTCTCACATTTGTCACCCATCCTCCCCTCTCGCTGTGTTTTCCTAACTTTTGCAGCTGTGCGTTACTGTTGTGGAAGAAATGTTATGCCTGCGCTTGGACAAATATGTGGGTCTCTTCCAAATACTCGGCTCATTTTGGAACATGCAGCAAAACATCTCTTTAGTGACCTCGATGAGAGCATAATGAAGCTGGAGAATGACATGTTTGCTATTGTGTTGAAGAATATGTTTACAGAGGGTTCCTTTTTATTTGCATGTGAAGAGCATCACATTTGTCATAATTACAGTACACACAGGCGTGATTACAGCATCAGCACATTTAGTGACTGCAGCTGATGTTTTCCTTGAGTCAAGCCTTTATGTTTCGCGGCTTCAGCTGACATCCTCAGTGCAGCTTCTCAGTTAAATGATGAAGTGTCATGGAGCTGAGCTCAAAGACAAACCACAGTAACAGGCATATAACTCATTTTAGAGAATAATTATGCTGAAACATGTTTTGAAACAATCCCTTGATCCCTTATAACGAGACTGCGTAACTTTTGCAGCAACGATATAATAATGTTAATAGGGTAGTGTTACAAATCAGCAAAAGACTAATGTTAGATGCAGTTCCACTGCATCTAACATTAGCTAACATTTTCTAACATTAACTACCACAAGTGAGTAGTCAGACCAGACCAAATAAGGCTGTAGCAGCAAACCCCTGAATGTACTGAAGTGGCCAAAGGTGCGTTTTATTGCTTTTATTGAAATGCAGATTGTGTTAGAACGGATATAATCACACATCAACTTTCATTTAGCACCATCATCAGATCAAAATGCTCATTTGTCCAATACTTTGGTTTATGAACAAATACCTGCAAAACGATTGACATTCCCATCAGCCTCAGTTGTAGTTTATGTTTAGTGCTACTTACTCAACTAAGATGGTACACATTATCCCTTTAACATGCTGACATTAGCATTTAGCTCAAAGCACAACTTCATCCAGCCTCACACTGTTTCCAGCATGGCTAAACGCTCCTGAGTCTAGTCCCCAGACAAAGCACAGACTCAGACCCATATCATGAGCACATACTGGACACGGTAGCCTTGCATTCAGTAACTTTGCAACTCACCAACACAGGTACGTCCGTCGAAGCCGAGCTCATAGCCGCTCTGGCACTGGCAGCGATGGCTACCGGGCAGATTCACGCACTGAGTGTGAGCGCCGCATGAACTCAGGCCCTCAGCACACTCATCTATGTCTGCAGTGAGAGAAAAGAAGAGAAAGCGAGACAGTTTTAAATGAACTCATGAGCCTATAAACCAGGAATCCACGAGCAAACAACATGTAGTGCTAATACATGTGTAGGTGAGTGTAAAAGCTGTAATTAAGGGTCATTACTGTGGCTTTTATATATACATAGTGTGTCTGCTGGGGGTGTGGGAGCACTGTAACATGTACCCCCACACATGGATTCTTGGCTGCATTCTTAAATGTCTTGTGCAACACACAGGACAAACCCACACACGGATTATGTGACCAGAGAGAGGCGCTGAGGCCCAATTATGGGAACTAAGGCCAAGCCTGGGGCTTTCCTAGTGCTGTCAGCAGGTGAGAAAGACCTGCTGCTGGGCTAATGACAGACCATGCAACAGCTTAAAGTCCTGCAAGTCCTGTTAACTGAAGAATTAACCTGGAGGAGGAGGGGGAGGCAGGATGGGACGAAGAGGGAAAGAGGAGAGTACAGATGGTTCCTTCCACCAGCCTGTACTTGACCCGTTTACACTGGATGGACAGATGCTGATGAAACACAGACACACATGTGTTTGTGTGTGTACGTGTGTGAGGGGGAGAGACACCATTAGACGAAGCAAAGCACCATAAAGAGCAGTGAAGCGTACTCACACTGTCACGATGCTGGACAGTACATCCACAAAGACATATCTAACAGGGCGCTGTGTGTGTACATGCATGTCCATACCGTAGCAGTTGCGTCCATCTCCTCTGTAACCGGTAGCACACTGGCACTGGAAGGCCTGGCCTTCCAGTGGGATACACTGGGCCGTGGTGTCACAGTCATGGTTCCCAGCATAGCAGGGGTTGACCAGCTCTGGCCCTGTTGGCTCAACTACAGAGAGTAGGGGAGACATTAAATGAGCTCAAGGACAAACAAGAAAGAAGTGAAAGTAGCAATACAACAATATAAAAAGACAGAAGCAGTACCACCAAAATGTATTTAAATGCTCATTACGCAGAATGTGAGTGCTTTGGATACATAAATGCAAGATACATAGATATTTACCAAATAAATGTTGCAAACTAGAAACATAAAGGAGCAGAAAATGTTAATACTAAAAAAAGGCACTCAAGTATGATGTGAAACCCAGGACAGGCAGACTGAGCAGCACAGAGAGAGATGACATCAAGGTAGAGTCTGTGCATCCAGAGGGACACATCTAATACACATCTGCACAGATCCTGCAACACTCCAAAATGTCCTGAACTGACACTGAATTGAGATCTGGGTGATTCACTTGTAAAAGTTTAATGATTACAGGACAGCCTAACCAAGCACACATGTCAAATCACTCCAGACAAATTCCCATAGGACGGTTTCCACTTAGGAAGTGGCTCCCTTCATGTTCCCAATATTCAACATATGGATAAGGTTAGAGAGAGACACACAGACAGAGGGATGAGTGAGCGGATGTGTGTTTGGGGGTCTCCTCATACCAAAGACAAGTTAAACAACCCTCAGACTTATTTCTGACAAAGACAGCCATGGGAAATCATTAGAGAAGAACGTGAAAGACTTAAATAAGTATGTTTAGAATTAAGAGCTGCTCTGCCTTAAAATGCTCTTGAGAGCATGCATGAGGATGGATGGCACAGTGGGAATCGTTCGACCCTTTCTCTACCAAGAGTCTGATCCACAAAACCACTGAAATGCTGTTAATTAGAACTAGTTGCAAGTGACACTCTTGAGCATTTATCTGATCATTTGTCTGGTTTCGTTGTGGATTTGGTGTCCCGTAGTTTAAATAGTGTCCTAAAAATGTGGTTTGAGTGGTGAAAAAATGTTTGATTTTGAGTTATGCAGGAAAAGAAAAGCAAAAAAAACAAACACACAAATCACTAATATCTGTTATTAATGATGTTTTAAGGATGCATTATCCACCGTAAACAACAGCACACACACACTTACACCTAAACAAAATCACACACACAGACATTAGGCACAGCTTGCTTCCATCTCTTACAGCCAGAGGCCAAGTTTGGCTCATTATCAAAGAGGGAGAGAGACTCTTCAAAGTCCTGAATGTGGCCGGGGAAGACGCAGAGATGAGAGGGCGGGATGCATGTGGATGGCAGAAAAGACTGAGGGATAATTAGAGAGAGAGAGCGAGAGAGAGAGAGAGAGAGAGAAAGAGAAAGAGAGAGAGAGAGAGAGAGCGAGAGAGAGAGAGAGAGCGAGAGAAAGAGAGAGAGAGAGAGAGAGAGAGAGAGAGAGAGAGAGAACACACACGCACACACACCATCAAAGCAATGACTGCAGTTTCCCACCTGTTGCTTTTTACAAAACTCCTCCACACGCACATATACACACGCACGCATGCGCGCGCGCGCACACACACACACACACACACACACACACACGTATGTTTTACAGGGGCATAGCCATCACCGTGTCAAGATGACCAAAGTGCACTGGCTACTCTTGCAATGATCGATCCTTCAAACAAAAACGACTAAATTATCCGTCTGTCGATAATCACTGACTTACTGACATGTTGGAACGACCTGAAATTTAAGAGCGTGGTGTTTAAAGGCATGAAAACAGCATCTTATTCAAGGGACAGCAAGTGGTGAAAAGACAAAAGAGGATCCAAAATGTCCAGTTTGACGAACAGATCTAAGAATTTAAAGGGCCACTCCACCTATCTTACATACATGTCAGTTCATGGAGGGGACTCTTCCAAACAAACCAGATGTAAAGTGTCTTCTGGAGGAGGTTCCCAAAGTCTGAGAAAATAACCCTGTTGATGTCATCAAGGTTAGCTTGACTTAGGCTTCAAACATTTGACTGAAAACCTGCATTATAAACTGAGGGTACTGAGTTTAAACGGTCAAGGCATGGAGGGTCTAATGAAAGATAATGAGATACATTATGGGAAATTTAAGATCCAGAGCTTTCGAGGCCTCATCCTAGAACTACATGACCTCTGCTGCCTCAGTTTTCTCTTAATAACAAGTCCCCCAACTCTATGGAAATGTAACACTGATAGCTGCAGTACCCCTTCAAAATCCTTTATTTTACAACTTGAAAGTTCTAATAGTGACAGCATGTTAGAGTAACACACAGGTTATGGCCTCATCTCTGCAAACCTTCGAGACAGAGTTTGAATTCGAACCTAGAATTTCAGCATAACAGAAAAAGGCTGTAAAAAATTATCCCATGTGGAAATGAGGTGACTACATAATCCACCACTCCCACCACACAGACCCCGACGCCAACGCCGCTGGTTTTGACAAGATCCGGTCCCGCATTAACAAATCCAACTATGGCGAAGGCATGGCCATCGTTTTCGAAATCAATGTTAGTAGCCTGCCAGTAATGGCTTTTTTTCAGGCTTCTGATTGGCCAATTTGGCTTGAGGGTTATTTCACTGCCTGCCGGTCTGGCATGTTCAGTTGTGTTTTTGTGTTTTCTTATGGACAGGCTCCTCTCTGTTCAGTGTCTTAAAGTTCGCCTGCAATCTCAGATTCTCATGACATCAGTGGGCAGCTATTCTGCCCGGTTACCCCCCCCCGCTAGGAAAATCTGTCATTGGCTGGAATATTATTTCCCAGGGAGTGTAAGACCCCTGAAGAAACACACACACGCTCTCTTTCACACACACACACACACACACACACACACACACACACCACTTAACCCGTGTTTACAAAACCCCTGATCCTGAAAGCTCTTCCAGCTGTGCTCTGGGTGTATCAGTGTGTGCACGTGTGCATGTGTGAGATGTGTCATCATAACCTTTTTAATCACCGCGCTGACGTTCAAATGACAGAATCTTGGTCTGGATTCAAAAACTTGGGGGGAAAAAAAACCTCTCTCTCTCTCTTTCTCATTCAATATCCTCCTCTTCCTCGCCATCTTTTGAGGCCTCTTGTCTCTCTCTGTCTCTCTGGCTTTCATCAGACGGAGTGGGAAACGAGAGCATGACCACTGTGTGTTGACAGAGACAGAACATGACACATGTTCGTGCTGTATTTCTGTGCACTTTTCCATAATTGTAAAGTCTGTTATTCTGCTGGTATGTAGATAAAAATGAAGCAAAGGTAGGAGTGGGGACATGAAGGTGTCAGAAACCTTTTATCGAATGAAAGAGAATTAAAAAGCAATATTTCCTTTTCAGCAGCTAATTTCAAGTGTTGTTTGAAAAACGTTATTTCCTGTGTGTGTATATTCTTGTGGCTTCATCAAATCATCCACCCAGTATTCAAAAACTACATTCAAATTGCTCAAAATTAAGAAGTGAAGTAAAGACATCTGCTTAAATAAGAGTTTTCACTTCGTTTCTTTATTTTTAGCCAGCTTTAACTGCTTGACCAGCTCACTCAACACTTGTCCAGGTTCATGTCATAAATACCAATCATCTGCATGAACGACCCAACTGAGACAAACGTCTAAAGTCAGCTGTGACGCAAACGGCGGTTCCAGTGATGCTTAAAGCGGTGTCTTGTGTCTGCAGCCTTTAGTAGACAATGAGCCCACAAACAGCAGAGGTTATACAGACGTCTTAACATTGTTTTCTGTGGTTTTTCGCCCTCGGTTTGCAGCATGTGTGTTTAAATCTGAGCCCTGTCCAACTCTGCGCTGTGGTTTGGCTGAGGTTTCTGTGGCAGCACTGCAACAATTACGAGGTGGTCTGGTTTCTAGTTGTGGTTCTGGAAGAGAAAACCTCACGTTTTCAACACCTCCAGTGTGTCCACCCACTTAAAGGTTGTCGGTGATGGCCTGGAATGGATTTGAGTACGGAGCGTGGATGACAAAAAAAGTATTTCATTAAATCTAATTCAGTCAAGGGGATTAAGAAGGCATTACTGACCAGCTCCACAGTAAATATCTTTTCCACGGACTGCACCACATCTGGTTTGGACTAAAAGCCTGATATCTGCATGTGACGTGTCCATCTAATCCCAGCTTGACTCACCTCCGACTGGGCTGATCTTGTTGGTGACGGCGTATCTCAGGATCCGCTCTTCCTTGACGTACATAACGAGCACCCTCTCCATGGTGATCTGCAGCGTCTCCGGGGCGACGGCGCGGCTGTCATGTCGACAGTCGCGGTAGGTGATGTTCTGCTTCAGCTGGAAGGAGAAGGACTCGGAGCCTCGCTCTGACGAAACGACCGAAAACTCCCTCACAGAGGTGGAGGTGGCGACTGGAGAGAGGGCAAGTGGAAGGTTTTAGGCAAACAGTGGCAGCAGATGTTTCACACGATTCGTCTGTTGTGGTTGTTATGGTTACCGGATGGGTAGTACTGGTAGGTCTCCTTGAAGGGATCCATGGTGACTTCAGCTCCAGGGGGCAGGAAGGGCACACTGCCGCTGAGGACAGTGTCCACAGTGAGGTGATTGTGGTCATCAAGGCCACGGCCAGTCTGGATGATTGACAGGCGCTGGTTGCCAGGATAGAAGATCACCTCTGCACGACGAGTGAACTCAGCACCTGGGAATATAATCAGTTAATTGATCAATCAGTTCCTCTATTTATAGATCAGTTTGCATTACAGATTACTGCAGACACACCGACACAGTGCAGCAGTCGCATATCGTAAAAGCACAATGTCTGCAGTGGTTACATCTGCACACACACACACACACACACACACACGCATGCATATACACACACACACACGCACGCACGCATGCACACACACACACACACACACACACACACACACACACAAAAACACACAGCCGTTTCCTATTAGAGAGGAGGTGGAAGCCTGATATCACATCACATCCCCAGAGACAATACAGCTGGCTGGGAGACTGAAGACACACACACACACACACACATACGCACACGCACACACACAAACACACACACACACACACACACACACACACACACACACACAGCAGAAGAGTTCCCTTATGTCTCTGCAGATATGCTCAAGAGTCAAGTACAAGAGAGTACAAGCCAACATACTTAAACAAACACACGTGCTCACACACACACAAACACACACACACACACACACACACACACACACACACACACACACACACACACTAATTTTACCTGTGATTTTGAATCCTGCTTGGCTATTGGGCAGCTCCAGAGCAAACAGCCATCCAAACAGCTCTCCGATTGGTGCAAGGGGCATCAGTGCCCAGCCCACCGGCTCAGGTACCTGACCAATCAGCACACAGTTCACAAAGGAACCCAGAAAACGAAATGTGGATGAGAACAGGAGAATTCATCTCAAGCTCTTAAAGGAAACGAGCTTTAAAAATACAGCTAACATTGAAATGTGTCTTTTTCAGACTCATACCTCACTGATGGCGGTGTATGCTCTCCCATCTCCCACCACGATGTAGGCGTGAAGATCAATGTTGTTCAGCTCCACTGGAGTCAAACCCACCGTCACTGTTCCACTCACTTTGCCGCTAACACGCTGCGGAGCACCTGGACGAGCAGCACGGGGATTACGCAAAACTTCAACATGAGTACACAAATGTTTACTGGCAGACTAAAACACTGCAATAAGATGACTGTAAGTCTCTGAGTCAAAGGTGGAGCTCTCACCCTCTGGTAGACAGTGGCGTCCGTTTCCATAGAAGCCAGGCCGACAGTGACAGCAGAAGCCTGTGGCGTAGTCAGAGCAAAATGCATTCTGGGAGCACTGCTGCTGGAATCTAAAACAAAAGAAAACAAAAATACACTTTTGATGCTGCTGATTTTGAAACTTTGAGATTTCATTTCGATAACTCTGCTGGCTGACAGGTCCAGAGTGGTAAGGGACTGTATGAAAATGACTGGAGTGTGCACTTTTTTGTTATGTTTGCCATATTTTTGGCAATTTCCTAATTTCTTTGGCAGAACCGTATAATTCCACACATTCTTCTTCTCTGTCAAAACTTGGCGCTGACATTACCCACAATGCAAACCAACCACCAACAGTTCAGTCAGAGATTTGGGTGTGTTGCTAGTAGCAGCTAATGTCGCCATGTGCTGCTATCCTCAAGCAGAGATAAAAAGCAGCCTACAGAGGTCTAATAAACTCACTTCTTTTTAACTTGAAACCACCAGAAAGTATTGCTAACACTGAGGAGGGCCCTGCTTTTTCAGACAGTGAAACCCAGCATTCAGCCTCCCTCCAACTCCCTGTAATTTCCACCAACCACTACAAATAACGAGGACATACACGTCTCACAGCAGCAGGTGTATGTCATGCTCAGTAGTCTTTACATACCTGGCGCATGTTTCCTTATTCTCTGTGGTGTACTGAATCACTGAGAGAGACAGAAAATGATTATTATTATTATGCATTGCATATAGAATAAGTATATAATTAATATCTATATCCAAGAGCCTAGCAAAATGGCAATGGGAAGAAACACAGAGAAGCACATGCATGCAAACCATAAGTGTCATCTTCAATAGTGCGATCGGAGGTTTGAGCTTGATCTCTATTGTGCATTATTTTTATGGCTATTCCCTTTAATTTCCTCAATAAAATGTCTGCTTTTTATTATTATTATCAACAACATGTATCATGCAAGTTTAAATGGAGACCATTAAAGGGCGTTTCCATACAAGTAAATATGGACAGGAAGGATGAGAAGGTGGACAAGATCCAGAGAGATGTACACACACACACACACACACACACACACACACACACACACACACACACACACACACGAAACCCCTGGGAGAAAAACCAGCTGTTGCAGTCCTGCCTCCCACACCCACTGATCCACACACACACACACACACACATACACACACACACACACACACACACACACACACATATTAACTGCTGCCTCATGAACTCCCAAAGCATCTAAAATGTTTCAACACATATTTTAGAAGTCTCAACTCTGAAGGGGGAAAAAAAAATCACAATAAATTGACAAAGTAAGGTCCAGTGACAGTACACAGTGTGTCGTTCACGGAGGCTTTTCCATGTGCTGCTCTAAACACTTGGGGATGAAAACTCCTCTGACACACAGGAAGTGATGCTCTCTGTTCTCGATTTATTTGGAGTAAACAGAAAAAGAACTGGATAGTCAGCATGAGACGTGGTGGCTACCACTGCTGAGCAGACAAAAAGCAACAATTACACTGACATTTCTCATAACATTTCTCAGAAACTAATACGTCTCAAAGGGGATTTAAGATTCTAAATGTCTCCATACTGAAGCAACTGATGGGAACGCAGAGCTCAAATAGTACAGCAGCTATTTCTAAGACTTCAAGGATTACTAATCCTGACTGCTGTAACTTTGACTGGAGCCAAAGCATCACATGGAACAACTGCAGTGCTCAGCTCTTTGTTTGTCTTTTTGGGAAATGGCTGATTTGGGATCCACATGCAGCATTCTATCATCCTACAGGGGCATCGCAAACCCTCTCTCTGTCACACACACACACACACATTCACACACACATGCCGATGAACACAGGATGTCAGGATATTTTCTCAGCCACTGCACTCACACAAAAGACAATTTGCTGCACTTTAACATTCAGAAACACAAACAAACAAACACGCAAATTCTGTAGAGTCAAGCCCACAATAGTAATATAGTTTTGTTTAAGGTTCGTAAACACTGAAGGCACGAGGGTATTGAAAAAAGTTAGCATGTGTGTTGGATCATTGCATTTGCAAATGTGTACACACGCACAGAACTGTATATGTACACACACACTTCTCCTGAAGGATCGTTGATTTGCTTGGTCTTAAAAATCTACTTTTCCTGAAAACAAACAAGGATTTCTGATTGATGGGATGCAAAACAACTTGTTTAAAACGACACATGAGAACTTTGGATTTATTTCTGGAGAACCCTCAATCTGTTGACATATTTCTTTGCATCTTCCCTCAACGTTTTTTTTTTTTTTTTTCGACCCTTATGTAACCAGGCAAGTTGACTGAGAACACATTCTTATTTACAGCAAAGGCCTGTGGGAGTAGATGCAGAGGAGGCAGCGTCGGACGCACACGCGCACACACACACACACACACACACACAAACACACACACACACACACACACCTGGGAGCTGCCCAGCACAACGGCAGTATTGTGCAGCCAGCTGCCGAGCTGCTCTGCAGCAGAGGACGAGGTAATGTTACCCTCCTGTTTCTCAAAGTGAGCGTCCTTTCATGAGTTAAGACGACAACTGCATATACATACATACTTATACACACACAGGCTTTGTCTTTTACCTCCTGTGTCAAAATCAACATCGTCTTCATCCACGCTGACCACGTGACCCCCGGGGGAGAGAGGCGGTTCACTTCTGTGAGGGGGGTAAACGTCCACCACCTCCAGGGGAAACTACAGAGACAGATAGAGCAGGAAAAGGCTGTATTTAACTTCAGATATGTTTTTCCTGTTGTCACTGAGAGCCAAGCGATACCTTTTAATTCTCTCCAGATGCTATAAACCAGAGAGCTGTGCATACTTTACATATTATATACAGTGTGTAGGGGATCGTGGTCGAGCTGTGCCAGCTCTGTGCTGACACCACCCCGCTGTCTCCAAAACAGCGTTCCATCATAACCACAGAATTTGCAAAAAGCAACTACAATTTCGAATCATTATTACAAAACTCTCAGCACTGCCAATTTCAATTCCTCTTTTTTTCATACCCACTGCAGCAAGTTGGGTTTTCACAGAATCTGAACGGGTTACCACACAGCGCTGCTGTCTGCATGAGCTCTTGGGACATAAAATGAAGTTATGGTGTTTGCAGTCTTTCTAGTTCAGATGTTTCTGATTTAAAAAAAAAACAAAACACTAAACTTTTACACAAATATGTATTTACAGTAACATACATTACACGATGTGTTGCCTGACATTTCCTTTGCAAGGACGCTTTAGTGTTACCTGTGGTTGCTGTTCTGGAGTCAGCGCAGCACCTCCTTCAGGCACTGGAGGATTAGGGGGAGCATACTGCCTCTCCTCTGGCTCTGAGATGTACTTGGGTTCTGAGGTCAATGGTACATCTACGCTGCTGTGCGACAGCTGACGACCAGAATCCTCTGAAGGGGAGGAGGGAGCATCAGGACTTGCTGGTTGAAAGGACTCTGAGTGGTCACCACCAGCAGGGGCTGGTTGGAACTCAGGGTCCCCTCCTGTCAGAGGGTAATCGTCTTCTTCATCCTGGTTGTCAGGGTCAAACGTGTTGTCTGGATATTCCTCAAACTCAGCATACTCAGGGGTGGTGGTGTCCTGGAGGCAGAAATCATGGGGGAGTCAGAGGACTTTTCTGCAAGTTCTATCACAAAGAAAACAACTGTAAATAAAATGAAACTAAATTACCAGGGAGAGGCCATATCCTCCGGGTGGTGGAGTCGCAAGAAGGCCGCCAATGGATGCAGGAACGATGTTGTCGAAAGAGTAACGGCTCCCAGTGTGAAACAGCCAAACACCTGGAATTCCTGTGTTACCAACCCTGGAGAGCGAGGAACCAGTCAGTCAAACGACAACTGCTTTGCTCAATTAGCGTGCTAGCCAGTGCGCAATAAGCTAAGAAGAAGAATCAGAGGGACAAACCCATTTATTGTTACGCAACATACATGCGAACACGCCATGCAATTGGTGAAATTTGTCCTCCGCATTTAACCCATCTTGGTCGTCGTTCCTCCGTGGCAGACCAGGAGCGGTGGGCGGCCATCCAACCGGCGCCCGGGGACCCAGTTTCCTTTGTCACCATTGGTCAGGTGGTGATCTTCTTGCATGTTTTTGGTGGGGGTTTTTTAAGGAGGGTACCCCAGGTGAACACGGGGAGAACATGCAAACTCCACACAGAAAGGCCCCTTTTTCCTCGAGCAGCAGGCATCAAAGGCATGGTGGAGGACACACCTCTGCCCGCAGCGAGAATCGAACCCGGGACCTTCTAGCTGTGAGGTGCCACCGTTCCACCGTAACTTCACTACCGTTGCTTTCTTTATTGTATAAGGCGATCCTTCTATGTGCATTCATGAATATCAAGACTCATCTGATTCCACACAGGATCAACCTCAGCGTTGATTTTGGATTTCCTAGCCTCTATTTGCACACAGCTAATGCTCAGTTTAATTACAATGTTGCTTGTCAGCAGATCTGTGGTGCAAACTTGAGGATTTCTACTTACTGGTAGAGGTTTTTCACACTCTGCTCATCGCTGGTAACGCTGTAGTGAGGTCCCTCAGTTCGGGAGAAGATCAGATATGTGATTTCTCCTCTGCTGAAGCCAACTCGAGCAGGAAGCTCTATCTCAACATTGTAAGACTCCTGCAAGCAGAAAAAAGTGCAAAAATAAGAAAACACCAGATTTAATTGGTGCATGTCTGCAAGTGCTGCAGTGGTGTATTAGGGCCTTGTGTCAAACCGGTTTACCTTCGGTCGAGTCCCAAAGAAGTTGAGGCCACCTTCAGGGTAGAGGAAGAGGACGTATGAGTCGGTCTCATCATAACCGATGACTGCCTGGAACGTGTTGAGCTGAAGAGCGAGATGGGAGACAGCGTCAGTCTGAACCAGAATGAAAACTGGGACCAACACGAACTAAACTTTAAGAAGCAAATTCCACCTAAAAAGTTTTGGGGTAAAGATTTTGTTTTGCTTTTCTGGCCCTGATGGAAGGTAAGTCTGCAGCTCACTCACAGCTAATAATTTCCAGCTCTGCTAGTGTTGGAGGTGTCACGTCCTGTGTGTGCGGGGTCAGCCCAGCTCAACCACCCTCAAATTATTCTAACACTAACTCCTCATATTTAAACTTCACACCTCCCCCCCCCCCCCCCCGCGTCTCCTCCTCTTCCTCTCTCATCTCTCGCTCTGCTGGGATCCAGGTTTAGTCTTCTCACCCTTCACGCATCCCCTCCCTCCTCTGACCAGCATCGATTGGCATTACTGACGTCAGTGTTTGGATGTTGCACAAATCAAGATGGATTAAAGGAACTGAGGTGGTATGAACTGATGAATCAGGGAACTTTTTCTACCCGAACAACTTTTGGAACCAGACGACTTGAGGAACTTACTTCCTACGTGTGCGTGGGGGGGGCGTCCAGCCCACTCTGCCTCCCAAAACCACAGTTAAAAAAACACAGATTTGGTGAATGAGTGGAAGACTGTGAGTGATTCCATGTTGTTTTCCTTTGGGACAAAATCAGATTATCTGCACGCGCACACACACACACACACACACACACACACACACACACACACACACACACACACACACACACACACAGACAGACCAAGCAGTGTACACACACACCTCGGTCTCTCAGCCCCCAGCCCAGATGCTGATCTCCACAGCTGTCTTCCTGTGTGTCTGGACATCTTTCATGACGATGTTACAGCATGTAAACCAGACATCCTTACAATGCGAGACATGGGGTGCGCGTACGTACACGCGAACACGAGCACAGATGTCCCTCCTACTATGGTCTCATGTGAATGTATGTGTGTGTTCCTAATTGTTTACATCAACATCTTTAAACTATCTTGTTGTTTGTGGGCGGGGAGGACTTTGTAGCCTCCAGGCTCGATGTAATTAGTGAGGAGGGGGTCTTTCTTTCTTTTTTTTCCTTTCTGTCTTCAAGGAGGCGAAGACGCTGGAGCTCCGAGAGCGGGGGGGGGGGGGGGGGGGGGGGTCTGCTTTTTCTTTGTCTGAATGCCCTTCTAAATGTTTTCTCTCCTGCTACCCCTCCTTCTTCCTGGGAGGAGGAGGAGAGGGGAGAGACAAGATGAGAAGGGCATGAGGAGGGGGTAGAGGAGAGAGGTATGGAGAGATGTAGAGATGAAAGGATGCAGGGGGGTGTTGGGAGGGAGGCCATAGGTCTGGTTTACAATGGGAGAAATATGGGGAGACAGAAAAGAGGACAGCTTTGGATGGAAAGCTGTCCTCTTTTCTGCCTCTTGAAAAGTTCCTTTTGTGAATTTGGATTTCTGTCCACACATAATATGTCGTCTTTTCTGTGTTGATCTGACCGAAATATCTCAACAACTGGATACATTGCCAGAAAATATGCTTCAGATATTAATGCTCCCCAGAGGATGAATCCTACTGACT
Source organism: Chaetodon auriga (assembly GCF_051107435.1). NCBI lineage: Eukaryota > Metazoa > Chordata > Actinopteri > Chaetodontiformes > Chaetodontidae > Chaetodon > Chaetodon auriga. Next base: position 10,447,655 of record NC_135096.1, on the reverse strand, counting down.
TTGACGACACCCTGAAGTTTCCTCTAGCGCCACTATGAGATCGATATTTGTGGTTTTGCATCACCATGGAAGACGGTACACACATTCATGTCTCCCTCAGGATGAACTGTAATAACTTCAGTGATCCCTTCATTTTTCATCCAGGGCTGCCTGCTAACTCGCTGTACTGCGAGCATGTTAGCATGCCATCATTAGCTTTTAGCTGAAAGCCGTGGCTGTAGGTGAAAATAAGACAATCTTCATAGTCAGGAATGAAAGAAAAAGAACAAGGGGAAGTAGATCCACAGATGTTTCAGCAGGAAAACTCGCAACGTAAAACCACAAATTGTTGATTTGACATTTCAGCGTTTGTATGGACCATACAAACAAATTTCATGTTAATAAGCAAATGTCAAACTGCTTCTTTGACTTGTGCTCTCTTCTCCAGCCCTCCTCTGTCTGTGTGGTCATTTGCTGTCTCTGAGTCTGTGTGTAAAGTAGTCTTGCTGTGTTTTACAGACTCACAGCTGGAAGACAACAAATTGCAGCCAACACACATCAAAGACTTTCAGACAGTGTGTCGCTCAGTATGGTTGTGAGTGTGTGCACACAGCCCGCGACCTCCCTATTGGCTTTTTGTAACACCTTTTTAAAAGGGTGTCCTCACACACCTTGGACTGACCAGACACACGCACAGCCGCTAATTGTTTCCGGGACCAACAAATGTTTGTTGTCAGGGCCGTCCTGACTGTGTCAGGTTTACGTGGCAACATCATCAGTCTGTGAGATCTGTCTGCTGCGCGGTGGGTGTTGAAAAGTGTGGAAATAAGAACAGCTTTAAATGAAACACGGGAAGTTTGTTGAGATAACTGAGGAGAAATTGAACACATTATTCCAAGGAATTGCTTCAGAGTCAGTTTCATTTCTGGTGATTAGAAGAAAACATGTGGCCGATTTTCTACAGCCAGCAGATGATCAGCTTAGCTTAGCAGTAAGACTGGATGTATGTCACTTGCGTCATCCACACAACAAGCCTGGAGTAAAAATGATTAGTCCTCTTGCTGCCTGTGATTTGCCATTTTTACACTTTTGCATTAATTAAACAAACTGGATAAAACATGGTAATTGGTGATCTTGAGAGGTGCTGGTAGGTAGATTTAGTTACATTTGCCCTGAGCCAGACAAGCTGTTTCCCCCTGTTTCCAGTCTTAATGCTAAGCTAAGCTGACTGTCTCCTGACTCTAGCATCATATTCAGCACAAAATGCCCAAACTAGTCCTTCAAAGGCAGGTTTTGCCACCAAGCTAAGGTGACGACGTTTCATGTATACTGTGAGAGTCGAGGCTTCATGTCTTTCAGCAGTTTCAAAGGGAAGCTTTTAATGCTGTCAAGCGAGTTCCCTTGTTTTAGCTGACACCAAGTTACAAAGCGTGTAAAATGTATATATAATATATGGCTACATAAGACCTTTGCAAACCCTGCAACGCCTGCAACATGCATCAAACGTTGTGTGGAATTAATCTTGTGTTTCATTCTGTTTAGTCTTTACCTTAGTTTGGTCTTTTAGCATTTGTTTATTTATAGCAATGGTTTACTCTGTCTATGTATGGTTTAGTCTACTCTGCCTTACATGAAGATACTTAACTAACTTCTCATCTTGACTGTGTTTCTAAGTGACTCAGCACTCTGTGGCAAATGTTCTGAATCATATTATAATTATCCAGAGCTGGATGGTTGGCCTGGAACATCCCGAGGAAGAGAGAGACAGAGACGGAGGGAGTCGGGGGTGAACGGACTGCACTTGTTTGTCGGTTGCCGGTTTTCCAGCCTGTCGGCCGCAGGACAGCTGCAAGCAAGCAGAGGAGAGACAGAGAGCAGCTGCAGTCCAGTTGCCAGCCTCACCAGAGTGCTACAAACGGAACTGCTTGCAGCGTGGGAACTGGCACACACACCACACACACACATACACACACACACAGCCCAGGCTTGCAGCCAGGAACAGTCAGTATTTTGCCGTTGTCATATGAAAATCCCTGCTCCAATCTTTTGGGTGACTTTCCTGTTATAACTTCAGCTGCACTCGAAAGGATTCTCCGCTCCTCTAAAGCTGGAGGAAACTGTACAAGTTCGGGGCTTATGAAAGCTTTTCAAAACCCTTTTGATCAACTCAAGAACACATGGTGGGTAAAACCAGAGCTGCTTTTCTTAGATCCTGAAAGGTTTGCGAACATGAACATCTTTACCGCAACTACAAACCAGAGCACGATGACTGTACTAGTAATTAGCAAAGTCGCCAAGATCCCAAGTCTCAATTCGAGCGGCTGTTTTCTTTCAGTGAGCTCGACTGCTTAAGGTGAGGCTATGGTACAGACAGGCTCAACCGACACTGATAAACAAATTCTGTCCCATTGCATAAAGACAGAATAACATATTATGAAAGCTGAAGTTCAGTTAGAGTCTCCTTTGAACCAGGATACACATATTTCAAGAGATGCCCCCTGTGTCACTGCAAGGGGGGCCCCAGAAACAACAAATAACACTAACAGAAACAATAGTTCCTATTGTGCTACGGAAAAGAACAGAGAAGAGAAGAGGCCAGAGGAAGATAGGCGAAGAGAGCAATATGAAAGGCGAGGGCCAGCTCCTACAGAGGAGACCCAGTCACTCAGCCCAGTCTGATCTTCACACAGCAGATATGCTATATGCTGTTCAACACACTCTCCTCTTCTGCGCTTTGAAGAGAGCTCGAGGGGGAGAAATGGTCGACTGTGGTTGAATGTAAAATCGCATTCCTCTTCAAATTGCTGCTCACATACAGTAACGCTCTTGGGAAGGGAACTACAGGACAGATGTGCAATGTTGTACATATTGTAAAGCATTCCTTGTATTGTCCCTCTGTACCATTTCCTGTCAAAGTGTTTCAATATTATGTACCCCGCACTTTGGCACGCATCACAGCACAGCGCATGTAATAGGATGTAGATGTGTGTTTCTTATTTTCTAATTGAGAAATGTGACCCACTGTAAAGTATTAGGAAGCACTGTGAAATATTTTAACAAGACTCAGACTCTACAGACATGCTGTGCTTTGATATGTCATACTTTGAGCCAAATGTCAACGCCAAAATGCTAACATGCTGAGCTTTAGCAGTACAGTGTTTATGTTTACGACATCAGCTAACAAGCAAAAACCAAAGAGGTGGAGAGGTGGAGAGTGGAGTCGTCACTAATGTCAGAAGGATAAATACATCTGAATAAAATTTCATGGCAATTCATCCAATAGCTGTTGAGATATTTCAGTCTGGATCGAAGTGGTGGACTAACCACCACTGCCGTGCTGCTAGCATGGCTAAAAAAGGCTCTATTTTTGTGATCAATTTGAAGAAATCAGTGTTTAGCAGCCATGAAAGCAAGGCTTCCATCCTGTATTAGAATCAACGTATTCTTCAACATCAAACACTGGGACGTTCACACCAACTTACATCTGTGGGTGATTCTGCAAATAAGAAGTTGATATTCATGAGAGTGGAAGAAAATCTGTGGAACAGCATCCACCAACATGACAGGTGTGAAGTAGGATTAGCGCCATGCTGCTGAAGGCAAAGCCTGGTCGACACTTTTTGTAAGATCAACATACAGAAGGCCAGGTTCTCTGTGTAAATGGCTCCGGTCATTAGCAACATGGTAACCTAAAACACAGAATGTGTGTTTTAGGTTTCATGAGAGGCAATTACTTTCCAATCATGATAATAGCCTCTTTAGGACTAATTTCATAGAAAACACAACCCCACTTTCTCGGGATGTGAACTTTCTCTCTTCTGCTCTCGTTTTCTCTCCTCTGTTTTCCTGTTTTTTCTTCCTCATCTCTGCATCTGACCCCCAAACACCACACAGTCTGCACCCTCCCCCCGAAACACTACTCCACCCCGCCACCCCTGATACACATCCTGACAAACACACACCTCAGGTTAATCAGTTCACACACACATACCACTCTACCCCCAACGCACCCCACCCAGCACCTCTGGCTAATCACTTCAAAGGAAGATGCTATCAGTCTGAAGACAGACCCACTGAAGCAAATCCCAGCCGGGACCCCGACTGCTCCAATCTGACAAGCCAGACAGAGCCCTTAAATAAGAAAACACACCACATGTAAAAACACTTTAAGAGGTGGACTCCAATCAGCCTTTGGTCAACATCACATTTGGACTCGGAGACTGAATTCCGCTTTTTGACGCTCGGAAAAGATGAAACTGCCAATTTGTCCGTTTGGCAGCAGGGCAACCAAAAGGAGGCCTCAATATTGAGAACTGTTAGAGGCTTAATGTTGAGTGTCCCCACTGTACGATTTAAACGTTTAGCTTTTGATCAATCAAGAAGAAAGATGGAGGCATAAAAGAAACCAGACCATGAGAGTAAAGAAAGAGGACAAACAGATGAGAGGGAAAGACACAGGGAGATCTCCTGGGGTTTTTCCTCAAATCTGCCACTCCCTTCATCCCTCCATCCCACATGCTACAAACCAGGAACAACAAAGCACTGTTTGTTTGATCGATAAGTTCAGTAGGCCTGGCTTTACTTGGAGTCGTTCCCAGGGATTAACTTACACTCAGCCTCCAGTGCGTTTGTGCCGTCGTCTTAACATTTTTAACAGGAAGTCTGAGTTACAAAGCGGAGCTGTGCAGTTTAAAAGAGGCAGGGAGGGTTGAATGCAAGACACATATGAGATTTGTCTACAGGGGAGAGTTAAGTTTCAACTAATAAGTGAATAATGAATGCAGGTTTACTTGGGTTTAGATTGAGTTTTTCTTTTGAGAAAAGTCCCATTTTCCCTGTAATTAGTGCCAAATTACACGCTTCTTTCCAGGACAATTCCAAAGAAATTCCTAGAAAATTACGGACGTGTAAAAATAAGTGTTCCTCCTCAGAGGGTCACGGGAGAGTTGAAACAGGGCTGGGGAGGGAGAGATGTGATGCAAAGACAAAGTGTGAGGTGAAAGGGACAGGTGCACGCCGGTGCTCTAAAAACTACTGGAAGTTAGTTATATTTGTTTTGTTTAGTGATTTGGTTCGCTCACCAACAAGGTCAGCAGGTGGAGATGCAGCAGTGGCAGAGACGGAGAGCTCATGGAGGCAGTTTAAAACCCATACAGCCCAGTTGCCATGATTTGCAGCAAAACTTTTCATACCTTTCAGGGTCCTAACTCCGTCAAATCTGACCACACAGACATGATGCGCATATTTCTAGTTGCACTGCAAGGTACACTTCTGGAGGATACTATTAAGGCATGTGTCATTGTGAATAAGCGTCCAGAAATCTTCTTAGGATTCACAGAAAAAACGACTTCTACATAAATCCCAAACTTCCCTGAGAATCAACATGTTTTTAAGTTTTGTTCAGCCTCAAAGTAATCCAGTTATTGTTGTCTGTACATTCTTCAGTATAATGCAAACAGGAACCGCTAACAGGGAATTCGACATACTTTTACTGGTTTCCATTTGCCAAAAATGTAAGCAAATATAGGCTAAAAAAAACATGGCTAAAGTTGTATCTCACAACTAATAACAGACTTTATGGAAACATTACACATCCTGTTTACATCTCCCTCAAATTAAGCTGACAGAAGTTCCAAAACATACAGCAGAAGTATCCCCCAAATCAAAGCAAGACAAGGAAAAATAATAGGAGTTACAATTTGTTTGTGTATTTTTTTTAGATATGAAATTTGTGGAAGAAACTTTGAATAATCACTGAGGTGAAACTGCAGCGCTGGAGATAAGTGCTGTAATGTTAAACCAAGCTATTAACTGGAAACAAACAGGGAGGGAAGTGATGTCCAACAGAGCATGAGAGCACGAACAGTCAGAGCATGTTTGTGTCCACCTGTGTGTGAACTGGAGGAGGGGATAACAAGTCGGGAGGGGACGGGGCACTTTGATGACCTTTAAAGATGACCTCTGACCCCTTCAAAAGGTTAAGAGGCAGATTAGGAGGGGATGGGGAATTACAAATAGACCCCCCACCCCAGGCTGATTACAAGTGATGCACATCCTCCAGGAATTCATGATTGTGTCTCTCACGAGAACTAAAACATGCTAGCGGGGGATATGTGGCCTGTTTACATGATGATAAACTCATTCATTCATAAATCACTAAACAGACAGACAAACAAGGAGGCATGGAGCTCGTGCTCACAACCCCTACCATCCATCTTACCTTGTTTGACGCTCCAGTGGTTCGAGTTTGTTCCTCATACGCTGCGACGTTCTCCCATGTCGCAACCACAACATGGGTGGGTGTGAATTTTGCATCTGGGAACCCTCGATGTACTTCCTGGTTGAGCACAGGAATCAATGAAGGAATGAATGAACGAATGAATGAATGATGGAGGGAAAGACGGAAAACAACATAAAGAAAAGATGGAGTGTACAATGGACTGAACTAATGGATGATGAACTGAAAAAAGGAAGAATCCAGATGTGTAGTTAAGTACAGTCCGTCTATCAAGACAACTTAAGTCAATCTGCAATCATATAACTGTACTTGATTTCTTGTTTCAGTGGCTTAACAGACCTGTGCCACTCTGTTCAGGACACTGGGTGTTTCGGTCACCCGGTAATAAATCTGTCCACGTCCTCCGCTGGTGTCAATGTCAGCCAGAAACGGAGCCACCACAGGAAAATCTGTGGGGAAGCCGTCGTCAACATATTGCTTTTCCATCGGCAGGTCCTGGGCTGATATGATACCATTGGTGGCCACCTGCACACAGAGAAAGTCAGTGATTAACAATGAGCACAGTTGACGGCACCACCACTTAAATTATGGATACCAACCATGTTCCTGTAGACCATCTTGGACCCCAAAATCCTTCAGAACCCATCATAAAAACTTAGAATCCTCTAAGAAATATCTGGACAACCATCATGAACCCATGGAACCTCCTACTGAACCCATATGCCCTCATAAACCACTGGAACCTCCTTGGGCACTGCTGGAACCCTCTCATGGACTTCTAGAAACACATAATGAACCCTGAGATTCCACCCATAAACCACTGGAACCTCCTTGGGCACTGCTTGAACCCCCTCATGGACCCCAGGAACCACATAATGAACCCCAATATTCCCCTCATAAACCACTGGAACCTCCTCAAGGACCTCTGGGGCCCCTTCAAAGATCCCTGGGTCTGGACCCTGTCTGTCCCGTAGACACACATTCTTCATCAGTGGTGGAATGGAGGTAGGTGTATTTACTCACGTACTATAGTTAGGTACAGGTTTGAGGTACGTCTACTTCAGCTACAACACAGAAATCCTGCTATTAATGCTTTAATAACATTAATCCCACAATACAATACACTCTAATACAACACTGACAGTGCCTGTTTGTGTGTTTAATGAGCTACTTTAGATACTTAAGGTACATTTGGCTGATGATGCTTCTATATAGCTACTTAATTAAGATTTGGATTGCAGGAGATTTACTTGTAATGGAGTAGTGCTACATTGTGGTACTGCCACTTTTACTGAATAAATCTAAAAAATAGTTATTTCACCACCGACCAAAACATTTAAATACTGCCTTAATGCATCAGTAATGAAGATCTAATTAGAGTGGCCTGGGAAGTACTTAAGTAGAAAGACCACGGTGTCAAAACACTGTTAGAAGTCCTGCAAGTACTCATTATTATGCATTGTGCTCTCTTTATAAACTGCTGGGCAAACGTAGTTGCAGCATAAAGCAGCATAAAATGCAACTACTCAAGCAAAATGTGCAAAGTACTCAAGTAAGAATGCTGCATTAGTTTTACTTGGAATGGAGTATTTTAAATACAATTCAATACAAATACTTCTGCAACCCCTGGTTTTACAGCAATTAGGCTCCAAGTTTTTCAAGAAATTCTCCTTAATCACAATTTAATAGTTTTTTTCCGCCACAATATTTCACCATTTCTTTCAAACGAACTCTGGGTGAAATGCTAACAGTCATACATGCTGCAAATGGGCTGAAGATGTTTAAAATTGAGTGCTAGAAGCGCAATTTTCCCACTCAAACTTGTTAATAACTCGCCCCATTTGGCCCCATAAAACACAGCCACCGCTCTGCCGCGGAGCGCATCCAACAGCTGCGAGCATCATCTGCAAAACGTTAACTCAAGAGAACAATTTCACGCTTCCACAGTCAAAAACACGCATGCAAATGAGAATCAATGAAGCTGTACTTACATATAGCTGGGAGAAGGCGGAGTCGTAAAAATATAAAGTTCTGGGCAGGGACAGCACTCTGGAGGTTTCATCGTCGCCCTCTGCCAGGATCAAATCTCCACTCAGGGTGCCATAAGGAAACATATCAGCCCTCTGGATGGCTGTAACCACACACACACTGCAGCTCCAGCAGAGCAGACACACGGCCAACATTTCCCCTCTCTCCATTGTAGAGCTGTGGGGGGTGAATGAGCAGCTCTGCACTATGAGAGGGAGCAGCAGGAGAGAGGTGCGGATGGACTGAGAGGGAGCAGCAGAAAGAAGGGGAGCTCTCCTCTTCCTCACCGAGCCTCCGACACTCCGCAGGAGGGAGGGAGGAGTTTAGGCCCGCGCTCATTGGCCAGAGGCGGCTTGAGTGGCAGCGGGCCCGGTGCTGGAGGTAACATCTGGCTCGTATTAGAGAAAAGACAAATAGAGCGTTTTTAATCCGGATGTAACTTTATCTGTTTCACAACAATGAAAAAGACACATTGTGTAATATTTTTACACACGCACGCATTTAGAAAACCTGCATGAATTCTTACATAGTCTGAATTTCATTGGATAGAAACGCATAGGGACTATATATACTTTTTCTTAAAACATATTACAGATGATATTACAATCCTCTAAAATCCAGATTTAAATCTAAAGATTAATATCTGCAGTACATCGTTTCAATTCAAGGAGACCAAAGGCATTTTCCTTATTAGCACTTTTTATTTTGCTCAAATGTTTTTCTTTTGAAAAGACTTTAATCAGTCATCAATTCTATGACATAGTTACTCTATTTTTATTTTAACCTGTTTGATTTGACGAACTTTTTCTCTCATTAAAAGTCAATAGATGCAGCCTTAGAATTCTTAACCTTGTGTGCCACCTGCTGTCTTAAACAGCACATTGCAGCTTACAGCACGGACAGGTCACCTCACTGTACGGGTTTAAAACTCCCCCTGAAACAGGTGAGAGATGGTTACCAAACAGTTATTCCAGAAAATGATCATTCTCTACTTCCAGCTTGTTAAACTTCCAGCTTGTATATTTAGTGTGTTGCTCTGTTTTATGATTGTAAATTGAATCTCTATCTCTCTCTCTCATGGCAGAAAGACATGCCACAGATGTGATGAGTTCAGAGCAGACTGGTAAAATTAGAGCATGAAAAATGAGAGTGGCAGTAGATAGACTGCAGGCATAAAGGAAAAATATGATCTGTTGGACGTGGAGCAACTTCCAGACATCAACCACATGACCTCAGAGACCTGGCGAGAGGACAGACTGCAGAAAACACACGAGGCACAACTAAAGCACACGATTCAAACAAAGGGAGATAAGAGGTGAGGCCGTGTCTCCAGATGAGGATCCAGATCCAAACATCTGGAACAAGGCAGCAACAGCCAGGGGGGCCCAAGGAAGGGCCATGGTCCAGCACTGAAATGCTTTGGCACTGTCAAGAGAAGACAAGTTCATCATCATCATCACAAAGTTTTAGGACAATGTGGAAAAGACAATTATCCCAAACGCACAAGCGGAATGTGGATGACAGGTCAGTCAAACACGTGGCGTCCGTCCAGCAGAGCATGTGCTTCACTGACTGATGAGCAGACTGAGGGGCGCTACAGAGCATTAATCTGTTCTGAATGTTACACACTGTGCAGTGATGGCTGTAAAACTATAGGCAGACCACATGAAGTTGTATTTTACACTTTAGTTGATGGTGTTGGTATTTTTACACACATTGACACATCATGACAAACCAAAGACACGTTTCACATCCCTACAAAATTAGCGCTTGCCTGATGTTGACCCGTTTCCTTCACCCTCACGCTGGGTGGTGAAGCCTGCCTGTGAAGCTCCCATCTTTCAGTCTTTCCACATATGGTCCCTGGGGTTCAGGCCCAGCTTTGGCTGGACTATTCAAGGCTACCACCCCAGGCAATGAGCAGCACCTGGACTTCACCAGATGTGGTGCATGGAGTCTCATCAGACCAGAGAATCACTGAATGGCGCCCTCTGTGCTGCTGTGAACACCATTTGACACAAATCAATAAATTTCTAGAGAAAGCTAAAAGATAACTAAAGCAAACAGGACACAGTTTGGAGCGCCGTAGCAAAGAGGCCATATAAAGAAGAGTGTGCAACAACTGACTGAGTACTTTCCACTGTATATATCAGCTGAAGAAGCTCACCATTGGTTAACGCTGATAGTGAGAAAATCAGACAAAGGGCATTTGTAGATTTTGTTTTTTTCTAAAGCAACACCCTCAAAGATAATACCTTGATCCTGCTCAGCCACAGATGATACTTGTGATTACCCAGAGGAACCTATAGGTGGAGCCAAAGGCAAGGCTGAAATGATAACACAGCATGTTAACATCTGTAGTATTTCACTCGCTTGGTGTGTGAAAATTATTGTCCATGTCTTACATTGCATATGTGAAAAAAACAATTATCTTTATTTCTATAGTGTGCAGTCTACCATTAATTAAATGATTATAATCAGTATTAGATTCAGCCAGAACATGCAAACACCCTCATGCAGCCTGATCACACGTGTACATTTGGATTACTGTGCTCTCAAACAAGCATTGCACATAAATACATTAGTTTAATCATTAATATCTAATCTGATTGCGTCTCCTTCCCTGGTGATGTTTTCCAGTATAACTGTGTGTAATTACAGGCTGCTGACTGACTGACCAGCTTCATTTGTGACATCAGATATTCAACAAAAATCAATGAACTCATCAATGATTCAGACAAGGACCATTACAGGCTGGATGCACACACACTGTGGACATAAATGGGTGACGTGAAAAATGAAGCCTCACAGTGGTGCAGTGTGTGCGTGCGTGTGTGTGTGTGTGGGGGGGGGGGGACTAACAATATATACAGCACTTGTCAGCACTTTAACTCACGCCGAGCCCTCAACAAAGGCTGTTTACCAGCAGGGCAAACCAATGGATCTGTGGATTAAGACCTTGGAAAATAATTAAATTGCTTCTAAATAAAGAGCACACGCAGACAGTGAGGATCACCACTTAAGAGACCCAACCGAGTATTTTGTCTAATCACCTCAATCAATATGGACTCAAGGGGGGATCAGTGAGCTTCACAAATCTGGATTCTTGCAGATTTTAGGTTATATATTTATACTTGCACCAATTGACTGCTTTTTTCATTCTGTTTTGAACTATTGTTTTATGAATAAAAGTCAAAACTGCAGCTCTTTATCACAAGTGGACACAATATGTTGTAATAGCATTTTCATGTGCAACAATGTCACTGGATGATCATCTGGAAACAGCTGCTCCTCTAAACACTTACTGTCTGGCTCTGCTTTGGTAGGAAAGGAAAGAAAATGAAAAAAAAGGGAAGCAAGTGAGTGGAAAGGAAAGGAAGAGGAGGAAATGAATGGAAATTAAAGGGGAGACAAGGGAACAGGAAGAAAGAGGAAGGAAAAGAGAAGAAAGAAATGAAAGGAAGGACAATGGCATGGAAAGGAAAAGAAAAGGAATTATGAGAAAAAGAAGAGATTGGTTCAGATAATTAATGAAAAAACAGAGGAAAGGAAAGGGAAGGAAAAGTAAAGGAAATGACAGGAATGGAAAAGAGGAGAAGAAATGAGGAAAGGAAATGAAATGAAAGGAAAGTGAGGGCAGAGGACAAGGTAAAAGAGGCCTCTGCTGTATGAGCAAACAAAAATAGAGCAAGGACAAAAGGAGACAGAGAGAGATATGAATAAAGAGACTGAGCTTCAAAAATAGAGTTAGAGAAAGAGACGCAACAGAGAGGCAAAGACAAAAAGTAGTTGAGAGGAGAAGAGCACAGGATTCCTGTGTCTGATGAGTGCTGTCAAAAGCAGAAATAACCTTCAGAGCTTGGAGAGTCAGGTTGTAAAACACTTATGTGGCTCACACCATAACTTCAACACCTCGTCGGCTCAGGCACATATTAAAGTGCCTGAGGTCATTCTGGAAAGGCACCGAAGGTGTAGAAAGAGAGGCAGGTGGAGGCCAAAGGAGAGAGGAGAGGAGGAGTGAGAGAGGAAGCAGTGATGGCATAATGGCAATATATCACAATTATCAATCTGTTAATGGCCCTGAATAAAAGCACATCATTTCAGGGCTTTCAGCAAACTGAATCTTAAAATGGGTTAAAAATGCTAAAAACGGGGCAGATGCCTTTATGATTGATGTCATCCTCGCTGCACAAAACCATCGAAAGCATGACACAACCCTGAAAAGCAAAACAATAAAAAGTGAAATCGTCATACTGGCCAGGTCTTCCATTATCTCAGGGTCATGAGGGAACAGAGGACATCGCGATGGGAAATAAAGCCCTCAAATCCATGTGATGGTGAGAGGACACCCAGGAGAACAACATGCAATCTCCACACTGAGAGACACGCAGGAGAAACACACATCCTTCATGCTGGATGTGCTGAATTTATATTCAAGGGGGAAGAAAACAGGACGTGCTCAAACACATATGTCCACCCACACAGACACAGAGGGTTACATGATCCTCCCTGTAATATCACAGAGAAACTGTTTCTCCATCCTTTTCCCCTCTTTATTTTTGGAGCCACATTATTTGCAGGTCAGGACATCTGAACAGTGCCATGTGCTGCTTTGGGTCTGTTTTATCTCATTTCAAATATAACATTTTCAGGTTTTGGACTATTTTCTTTCTATAGACTAAATGATAATCGGAAAAATAATCAACAAATTAAAATATTGCATGACTGTGCACATTTACAGAGATGTACGCAAACACTTTCTTTCAAAGCAAATAACTTTAAAGTGAGTTTTGAGCACTTTAAACTTATTTTAAATTTGGAAATGACAATAAATATGTGTCAAATTTGTCCTATATCACTCTCTGCTTGGTATCTTTCAACTGAGCAGAGGTGAAAGGTAATTTCAAGGAGCTTTTCAAGGTGACGCTTGAAGCGCCTCGGCTCGCTCCAGCCTCTATGCAAACCATCGGGGGTGTACCCGTACCACGTGACGTCACCGCATCGTTCCCTCTACCCCATTCATGCCTGCCTCATCACAGTGCCGCGCGCCTCGCCCTCGCCACACCTCACCTTTAAACAGGAGCAGCGTTACAAACGAGGATAAACTGGGATGTATATCTGTACTGGGCCACTCAGTCTGGACTGTAAAACACGGAAATACATGTCAACACTACGCGGAGCAAGTTGTACACAAGGTGAGAACTTCATTATTCGGATGCTTTTCCCCGCTGTGAGGTCCACGCGTATGTGACAGTTGTTGCCTCGCGCTGTTCTCGCACTCGGAGCGCCCTTAGAGCAAAACTCCCTTTGGAAAACTGTAAATTTTTTCTTGCCGACTAAAAAACGGCCACACTGTCAGAGTTTGATTCAAGTTAATTTGCATGTCTGTAGTCGATCTTCCATTCGGCACATTTTTAATATATCCGGCAGCACGTTTTCACGAATAAATTCCAACTTCAACGAGGTACGTGCCTGTTGCCTCACTGTTAGCACACTGCGCGCTGTACACCCTGCTTTGCTGACTCTCCACACTCGATTCATACAATTTAATTAAAACTGTACACCTAACTCGTGTCTTAATGGACTTTAGTTACGTTCTAACCCGTTTTCTGTCCCCACAATGAACGAATCCTTCAATTTTAAAGTAATCTGGCATTTCTCCAAAATTGAGGAAGCGCATGTCAATAACTCTTACGCGTCTGATTTTACAGTATTTTCCAGCTTATATCACAAGTGACGCAAAACCCGAAACACAACCAACACCTGGGCACATCTGTCAGAGCTCTACTCTGTGTTTTGGGGCAGACCCCGGACTTTTTTTGGGACCGCTTCAGGGACATTTGTGGCACTAAATCATCACCGGAGTGGACACGTCGTGCATTGGACAGAGCAACAAGGTGAGTCAGTCATAGCAGCTACACACCCGGTGAAAGTGAAGACACATAACCACGAACACATGCAAGTCACACAAGTGGAACATATGTGTAACATTATGCAGGTCTATATTTACTAGTTACAGAAGCCTAGAGGGAATCTGAGCAGAAAACTCACTGTGAAAACTTGAATCGCAGCTTTTGATCCTTCAGCCTGTCAGATGATGTCTGGTGAGACAGAAGGGGAACATATTTGAGTTTCACAACTCCAAAACTCACACTGGAGCAGAGTTCAAGAGCTGGAATTTTTCAGCATATGTGAAATGATCCTTTTATGTGAGGAAGAAGATGTTCTCGCTTTTCTGTGTATGTATGGGATCAGCGAAGTTAGACAAAGACTCGCAAGCATCAAATTAAAGTGGTGAGTAGAGTCAACATCTTTGACAGTGAGTCAAAACAAGAGTCTGAAAGTAAAGGAGACTAGTAAACAAATGATGCAGGATCTCTGTGGGCAAATGAGTAAGTAAACAAATGTTGTGGCCAGTTTTAGTGTAATCTTGAAAATGCTGGAACACAGCACTCATTTGTAGCCTTCCCTAAAGTTTAGTCAGAATCTAATTCTTTGGCAGCCGAGATCTCGTGTTTGATGAACAAACGGACATGCTTGAATTAGGTTCGAGTAAGCATTAAAAATATCCTCACAAATGTGAACATTATCATAACATGACCAGTAAAACATCCATGTCACCAGTGACATCACTTCTGTCACTCGTTTCTCTTCTAAAACTCTGCTCAACTCACCAAGGAGATAAAAATTACTCTCATTAATAATGAATCTGAGGATTATTTCCTCCTTAATCAATGAAAAATGTCTGTTTTAACTCTCCGAAGCTCATGTAGTCAAATTGCTTGCCTTAATTTGACCCTCAGACCAAGACCCAAAGTTTACTACTGCAACATGTACAATAAAGAAAAGCATCAGATCCTCACTATTTAGAAGCTGAACCAGCAAATATTGAGCCTTTTGTACTTGAAAATAACAAGTTCGATGAAGTTGTCGTTACAGATTCATTTTCTCTTGATCGACTAATCCATGAATCGACGAATCGTTGCAGCTCTACGTCTCACATTCATTCTTCCTTCCCTTCTGTTTAACCAGGATGGCTGCAGACAACTTTTTAAGGACACGCTTTTCTTTGGAAGCAGAGACATATTTCCTCAATAAACCCAGCCAGTTTTCAGCCATCATGGATGTAAGTGACGACCCGTGCCACAGCAAGCACCACATCGACTCCACCAAGAGCCCGCTGATCAGTGCCATCATGTTCGCCGCAGGCATCTTTGGCAACGTGGCTGCCCTGGTGATCCTGGAAATCCGGCGATGTAGAGACACGAGGGCTGGGGAGACGCGGCGGCGTTCGCTGTTTCACATCCTCATCACTTCGCTGGTGGTCACGGACCTGGCAGGCACCTGCCTGGTCAGTCCGCTTGTGCAGCTGTCGTATTCGCGCAACACCACCCTGGTGGGCATGTCGCCTGAAACTTACAGCGTGTGTAAATACTTTGGCGTCAGCATGACCTTCTTCAGCCTGGCCACCATGTCGCTTCTCTTCACCATGGCACTGGAGAGATGCTTCGCCATCGGGTACCCCTACCTGTACAGCCGGCACGTCACCAAGAAATGTGCCTACATCACAATCCCGTTGGTGTTTTTGTTATGTACGTTATTCTGTCTGCTCCCTTTTGCCGGATTTGGTAAGTATGTACAATACTGCCCCGGCACATGGTGCTTCATTGACATGAACCCAGTGGGAAAGGAGGACCGGGTCTACGCCAACCTGTATGCCACGGTTATGCTGGTGCTGGTGCTGGCTATCGTGGCGTGCAACGGTTTTGTGGTGTACCAGCTGTTCAAGATGTGCCAACGTCGGAGGAGGAACGGCGGCTCGGTGATGGCGAACTCGAGGTCCAAAAGCGAGCGCAGGGCGATGTCCATGGCTGAGGAGGTGGAGCATCTCATCCTGCTGGTGTTCATGACCATCATCTTCATCATCTGCACACTGCCCCTAGTGGTAAGATGACAGTTGATCACTCACATGCATGTCTGTGCAGCATTTACACAAATATAAGTATTCAGACTTGGTATGAGCGTGTACACAATACTGAAGGACAACAAGCCTCTCAGGAAGGTTTTACTCATAAAATCAACACGTCAGCAGGTTTAATGTGACAGTATTGTGGGGGTGACTACTGGTGCTGTAGTTGAACCAGCATCATGTCGCTGTAATGGACCATTAAGACCAGGAAGAAACAACATTGAAGGTAATAATGAACTTAATTACTGTAATCATGATTCTCATGACAGCACAATATCGATATTACATTCATTTATTGCTTGGCTTTACAAGCTGATATGGAGCCACTAAAGAGGGTTTGTTTCGGGCCTGTTTTAAGTTGAAGCACAGGAAATAGTCTGTGTTTGTATGAGGTTTCTTGACACTGGGCTGGTTTCTTCAAGGAGAGTGATTAAAGCACAATCAATGTTCAGAAGAAACACACATAAAATAAATTAGAAAGACAAAGGTATGCATGTTTTTTTATGTGGGAACTTATTAAAAGTCCTCTTTTTAGGACATATCCATGTCCTGTAATACAATATTTTTCATTTTCAGTATATCTAATTTCCAGTTCCCAAATGTAAGCTGGTGGCAGCTGAAACATTAAACTGCTTTAAGCAAACAAACTGCTTTATCGAAATGTCACCCAGAGTTGATACAATACACACTATTTGTCATGTAATCTGATATATAAATGTGTGTGTATGTGTGTGTGTGTGTGTGTGTGTGTGTGTGTGTGTGTGTGTGCGCGCGCGCCTGCAAACACTGACATTTTGTGGACATGCAGCTATTCAGAAATAATACAATAGACTATGGGCTGCTCTGATGCCAAGTCGTAGACAGGAAACCCTCCATCAGTGCCATTCACAGCACGTCTGACTCAGCTGCTGATTTTGGTATTAAATTTAGATATCATGTCAGTCAGATATCAGAGTGCTCAGATCTTTTGCCTTTTGATCATTTTTTGTACTGACAAGTTATTTCAAAGTGATAATGTTTTGATAATTTCAACTTTTTTCAGTTCTGGACCTGCTCTGTATGAAAAGTGCCCCGAGTTCACGTCTGATTTGGGGCTATATACATAAATAAATCTGACCTCATTTGGATTGAAGGAAAATACAAGTCAAAAATTTCTATAGAAATAGAAAAGGTGCTGTTTCAGTGGGTTTCACTGTCATCCTGTAAGTCAGCAGGGAAATGAGACAGGAATATGATGATGATGAATTTTCTGTATTTTTCCATTGAAATGACAACATTGCTTGTTCAGGCAGTGAGGCTAATCACTGCAATCATTTCTCTTCATGGAGATGTGGAAGAAATGTTTGAAAGGAAAATATCATTAGGGTTGAATTCCGCAATAATATTTGTATTTCTTTTTCATTTCATACATTTACATACGAGGCATTTTCGTTTTAGTTTAAGGGAACTGCGCTTTGCATAGAAGTCAGGCTAAAAGTACATGTGCAAAAAAGTCATGGGGTCCTAATTAGAGCTGCAGGTAAGGGCTGTTTTAATTATTAACTAATTAATCTGCCAATCATTGTCTCAGTTAATTGTGAAAAAGGCCCTACGTAATGAAAATAAAATGCCTATTTTCCAAGGCCTGAAGGTGATTTCTGTGAAAAGCTTGCCCTAGAATATGTTTCCAAGGCAGTGTGCTGGTTATTTATCTGTGGTGGAAGATAAGAGTATACAGCATCAAACAGAGCAGATATTTAAAGGGAAAGTCCACCACACAAACAGCGGACTGTACATAAAATAAACAGAGTAATTGGAAATGTCCTTTGAAGAATCCAGGACTGAATCAGTTATTTCATCAGGAAGCAATTTGAACAGAGACCATAATGAGAAGATAAGTGTGTCTGTATGAGAGACAACAACAAAAAACAATCTGTGACTGATGACGAGCTGTGGGATGGAGCTAATAATCATTTAGCATGCCTGTTACACACAGACATGATGGACTGCAACAACATTTTAATGAGATTGACCCGTCACAGCAGAGCAGCCACTGAATCACTGCATCCACTGCACATGAATTACACGCGAGGGACGTATGAAGAGATAACAGATGCAACTTTTGGCAACTTTTTGAGCTGTCCTGGTTACCATACAGTGACCGTGAGCCAATGAAATTAAAGACAAATCCAAAACAGGGTTCTGATTAGCTGATGGCAGTGCTGGAGCAAAGCTCTGCTGCTGACATTTCAGTGCATATTTTTAATTTAACTGGCTAAAACGGTTCTGAAATATGAGTCAAAGGTAGTTTTGGGGGGATAGATGGAGCGAAGAACAAATGCAACCCACAAATGGCTCACGATCCAATGATAAGCCATTATGCTGTCTCAGCAAGACGCCTGGACAATCTGTGTGGAACCACCTCAGTTCTGAAAGTGTCACTTTGGATTTCAAATGGTGAATCAATAACTTTCCCAGCAGTATATGATGTTGTGCACTTTATTGCCTTCAGCAGTAATGGGCCAAAGTCCCATCTTGGGCTCTGCTGTGCCTCAGCTGCGGCCTGACAGGCAGAGCCGTGTTCTCTGCGATGGCTGCCAAATTCTACCTTCTAATTTACTTTAATAACAACATCAGAAACACAGACCGCATGAAGACAGAGGCAACTGTACGAGCAGTGTTCTCTAATTAGGCCCTTAGAGAATCTGCTTCAACACAGTCGGTGCAGTCACTGTTCAGCAGCCATTTAAATCGAGTAATCAAGTATGTTTTGACACAAGTCTTTTTATTGCTTCGGCAAAAGCTGCAAAATTTCAAGCTGAAATCCAAGAGGCATAATCAGACACTGTTTGGCAATACTGTACGTCCGGGGACTTAAAATTGCATTTAATTACCTCGATAATTAAAAACTTTATTATCATTACCTCCTTTTGCAGCGAGGGAAATCAATCTGGGAGACCGCTGCTGCTTAAACCGATGAGGAGACACCATCCAACATGTCCACAGGGCGTGTGCAGCCAACTGGCAGGAATGAGAACAGTGTATATTAAACCTTCCTCAAAATGTAATGATTTATTAAACTAACCATTGTAGACTGTGTTCAGCACCAGTTGTCCACTGCTGTTGGCAGGTAAAGGACGCTGGTGTCAGCTTTCCACACTGGCCGTCCTCACTGCTTCATTAGGAGGCTGAATAAAATAGATAACTCCTTGAATGAGGACAAACAAGGACAGACAGAGAGGAGTCAGAGGAAAAGGAGATTGAAAGAGAGAAACACATTAGGCTAAGGCAGATCCTCTCCAATATCAGCTAGTCTAAAAAAAATTCATATCTTCAGTGTTTTTGACTTCTGACTTGTGTACTTATGACAAAAAATATTATCTACTATGAGTCAGTGCTCCTGCTAGTTAGCCTAGCATGCTTGTGTCCACTTTTTGAGTTTAATACAAATTTAATAACACGACAGGTCCTCCCAAAATAGTGACTTTTGTGAAAGGGAAAGACATCCAACAATGTATGACTGTGAAAAATACCTCATCACACGGCGTGTCTCCTGGAAACACCAGCCCTTAAATGTCAATTGACCGTTGCCATGGGAAACACCCACTTACACCACACTTACTTACTAACACCCACTGTTTCCGCAAATATGTCCAAAAATGGTTTGATCCTCTATTAAAAAATGAAAAACATGCAGAACATCTGCGATATTATTCTGTCTTTCGACCCACTGATTACAGGCCAGTGCACTGGTCCCCTTATTGGTCAGGCTGCTTATCTGCGTCTTAATGTCTGCTGTGTCCACCTTTTAGCCTGTCTTACCTTTATCAGACATCCAGTAACAGTCACCAGACCTTTCCCCACTGCAGGCAGAGGTTAACCTAACATTAATGTCGGCCATATATGATAAATTCTTCTTTTCATGGGAAGCTTCTGTCATACATACCAGTGAATCGCTTACCGGTGGCTGTCACATCTGCATCTCCTCTCCTCTCCTCTTCTGTCGGCTCATCATATTTCTGCAGAATGGCCACATTAACGTGTTGGCAGACATTTCCATTTGTTGCCCTGCTGGAAAATCTAGAAAAGCTTTTACCATATTTCATTTAAAGCACACACTAAGTGCTTGTGCTGAGGGGGATTGAGCCTCTTATTTTAAATGAACATCCACACTCAAGCTGTATTTCCTGTCTCATTCCTTTCCGAACACTGCTGAAAAGTGTTGCTGCATAGACTTGTTTTTTTAGGATACACACAAATTCAAAATGATCGACGCTGATTGAAAGGACACACTTTAACAACAGAGCATCATCTGAAAGCATACAGTGTCCACAGTACATGACAGATTGTCCCATTGGTTGGAGCCTTTCCCTGGAGTTTCTGTAGCTCACTACCTACGACATAACCAAGCCTGATTCCAAGAGGAAGAGTTATATTAATTTGTGGAAGTACACTTCATGCTAGAAAAGTCCTGTTGGGGCAGGAACATTCACTGTGTGGGATGCTATCCCTGGAGTTTACACCCAGCAACCCGATTCCAAAACGTCTTAGCTGAGGCACAGAAATCTGCTGCCATTAATGCTGTAAACATACATGCAGTGGTAGACAGTGAAGATTGACAGGTGTAGGAATGTTAACACGTATGCGACTCAGGCTTTGTGGTCACAAGCTTCAGCTCCATATTCAAAGGCTAAACAACAGCACAAATGCATAATTTATCAAGAGCCATATATAAACACTTATGGATGTGCAGCCTATAATGTGATACCACAGTCTGAGGTCAGGACATCTCTCTCTCTCGCTCACTCACCACATGCTCACACACACAGATCATATTACCTTTTTCTGCCAGTATGAAACTGTGTTGATGATGTGTTTGTGTGTGTGATGTGCTCCCAGGTTTCTGCGATAGCATTAAAAATTGAAAAGGCCAGACAGTAGCCTTTCGTGCACCGGAAAAGTGAGACCGTGATGGACAGGCTGATATATTAGACAGAGTAAGAAAGACTGGAACGATCACATGGGATTTGAATGGTGCAGCTGTTTTGGGGGATTTGCGAGAAGGATGCTTCATACACCTCACCAGCTTTTAACGGCATGTGGGAACAGACAAAGCGTCTTTGAAATGAGATATGTTGAATTGTTTCTCATACTGAGGACCAAATTAAGGAAAAAAGCCTGAAGCAGAGTCAAATATTATCATCATCATCATCATCATCTGACTCAAGTGTTTGCACAGCACAGCTTTCAAATGTTTTTCTTGAAATTTAGTGCAGCAGAGGACAATGGTTTGCTCTTTGAGCATCAACCCCTTGCAGACACTTTCACATCAACACTTTTATGACACTTCCTGTTGGTGCTGAGAGAGGAGGAGTAAATGGGCTCCCAGTGTGAGTTGGATTTCACGGCTGAGCCTGGATAAACACACAAAAAAATCTGTCTCCACACACACACACACAAGCCTTCGCCTACTCTGTTTTTGTCTCTCACACATGGCGAGGTCTGTCACTAATCACAGTAATGATCTCATGTGGTTTTGGTTAAAACGGCAGTGGGATTAGCGAGGAGTTGTTCTACACTTAAAGAAAAAAAACCCTCCACACCTCATTCATCTTTCCTCCCAACTTTGTTTGATTTGTACGTCATTTGTATTTTTGTAGATTTTGCTGCGGTGATATAACTTTTCCTGAATGAGACACGTAACAATTACCATTCCCCTGCAGCTGTTGGGAAAATCTGGAAAATTTTGTATTCAAGAGAACTCACCCATCAATTAACAGCTTCATGGCAACAATTCAGCCACTGGGTGACTGAGCAACGGGAAATTGGCCTAATGAGACTGGCGTGACAATGTTGGGCAACCAGAGCAATCTTTGGTGAGTGGGAGCTTTTACTGGAGTCAAACCTGAGTCAGCTTGGAAAGAAAACTTTATAATGGAAGAGAGGAGATAGATGGAGATAAAAGAAAAACAGAAAAGTGGGTGGAGGGATGAAGGAATAATAGAAGCAGGGCTGTGTCAATAGACTGGCTTTACAACCTGCTTTATGACCAGTTTTCCCATCAAATTTGACTGGATATTGTTCCTCTCTGACCCCCAGAGAGACCAGAAGCAGGAATTCCTAAACTTGTGAACCAGTCATAGCTTCCATGGATTGTATCAGCGCGCTGGTTCCCAACCTTGCGGCCATCAGCCCAGGGAGTTTACTGCTTTTCATTCCAGCCAATCACCGCAGTAGCTGATTTCACTGACAGTGAAACCACAAATGAGGAACTAATAAGTGAACTTGACTGCTCATTCCTGGCCTCATTGCGACTAATAAAAGAGCCGTATTCAAAAACAGTTTCCATTATAAAAAGGTCAAATTCTTTGTAATAGAGCAGCGATCAAATTGCAGAAGAACACACGTCACAGCAATGTGTGTGCGTAATACAGCGAGGTGGAATGATTTCCATCTTTGTTGTTTTATTTGTTTGGAGGACGGCTGAAGATTGCATCTATTTATCATTTCGCAAGACAGGCATTCATTTTAATCATTAAAAACACGTTATTACATTCTGTTGTGATGCCCTGCGAAGGCAAAATCCAAAAACCACATTTGGCCAAAATTGAGTTCAGACCAGAGTCAGACTTCCTGACATCTGTTTTGCCATCTAAATAATAACAAGCAACAGAAATGTGGCCTATAATTTCTGTGAAAACAGTTAAAATATGCAGTAGTTACAAAATTGAGTGAAAAATCAAACCATAGTAACTGCACTCCGGATAAGAAAGCTACATGACATTAAAGTTCGCTGATAAGATGGCGTTATCTGGCCTTGACTTACGTTATTGGCTTGCAGTTACCTCAAATTAAAAATAGAAATTACGACAAACCAGCATCTTAATTAGTTAGCTGTCCCACATAGATGAATTCAGTAGTTAAAGACAGACCAGGTAACGAGCCTAGCTTAGTAAGGTAGCAGGACCTGCCATCTTGGCTTTGACATTTTGCTGTTTTAAGGTAGAAATAACATATTTATTAGACATTCAAGCCTGGAAGCTCCTCTCAGTTTCATGTCAAGAGAAAAAACAATTTGTTTTACATGTCATTGTGTAAAAAGTGCCTGACATTCCCATTAGTGTGTCAACACCCTGTGCAGATCGTAACTGATGACATCATCTGTTGATCATTAGTGATCCAACTCAGCTGGATATCAGCATGGGAATCTCAGTTTGGCTTGGCCACAGAAGTCAACATCTGCCCCTCAGCCTCCTTTAACCGTAAAATACACACACGTTCACATTCTCCATTATTTATAGGCTCCCTGTGTTTGCCCCAGCAGTCAGACAGAAAGGCAAACAAAATCGTGCCGAGAGTAATTCAAATATCCTCTTTAAATTAGAGCAATACTCCGTTCTCTGCAAACATCCTGTGTGTTCTGAGATTAGAGACAGCGCTTTCTGCGCGTAAGATGAAAAAAATTAGTAAGTATGCTTCATACGCTTCAGACTGAAAGTACACACTCTGGTTTGGAGATGCTGGCAACTGACAGATTCCCTGAGTGAGCCAGTCTTTGAGCGCACTGATCATAATCTGTCGTGCCGAGAGGAAACACTGCGATTCAACAAAAGAAGCTTTGCAGAAATTTGGTGCAGTGTTTTTACAGATTCAGGTTTTAAAATAAGTCCTCAATACACAAGATAACAGGTCTGTCAACACCACTTTTCAGCGTTCAGCACTGAAATGCAGTTGATGTAACACTTGGGTCCAGTCATGGTTAGAATCAAAGAAAGGTCTCTGGTTTCTCAGATGTCCCACTTTCTCTTTCATCTATTCAAACAACACTGTGTCCTCAACAATGGATTAGATATATTGTCATATCAATACATCAGTCAGCAATGCTGGCATTCAAGTAACTTTGAAGGTCAAAATGCATGATAAGCATAAGCCTGGCATTTAAACTGTTCATCTCCCATATCAGGTTGACCCCACAAACTGGTCCCAGTCTTCATCTGTTACTGCTGCGTTAGAGGGTTTAGTGTTAAACCAGGATGTTAGCTAGGATATGGCTGTGCATGTGTGCCTGTCACGGATGGTGTTAGCTGCTGATTCAACACACAATCTCTTTTTTCCCTCTTGCTGTCTATTCCCTCCTCCCTCTATTCATCTCTCAGATCCGGGTGTACCTAAATTCCATAGGGGATCGCAAGGAGTCTCACCGTCTGGACCTGATTGCCCTCCGCTTCATCTCCGTTAACTCTATCATCGACCCCTGGGTCTTTATCCTGCTCTCCCCCAGCGTGCTGCACTTTTTCTGGTCCTCGGCCTGCCGGGCCCCCCTGGGGATCTCCAGGGGCTCCGTGTTTAAATCATCGCTGGCCAAAGAGGACGCTCCGGTGAACGTAGAACTGTCTCGCCCCACGTTGGAGTACACCGAGCATTTTCACACTGAGGAAACTCTATGACCATAACAGTATTTTATTGTTTGATATTTATATTTATTGGACACAGTGTTGCGTAGTGTGTTTGACTCAGTGATCACATGAAGCAGAGAGGTTTCGTGGACCACAACATTTTGTGGGTGTTTCCATCAGAGAATGACCCTTTCTGTTTCACTGATAAACAGTCGGTGGCTGCTTCTTGCCGTTTACAGGGCGTTTTCATCCACTTCTAGCATTTGAGCTAAGTTTATGCACGTTGAATGCATACTGACTCCTCTGGAGCTCTATATTTTAAGTGTAAAAGCTCAACATTTTGCCTCATTTGCTGCTTATATTTTATTAATCAAATAAATGAAAAAGGCTGCTGATGGGAGCTGGCAATAGAAAGATTCATTCAGGTGCTGTGATGATCTGGAATAGACAAACTGCAGGTGCTTTTCTCTACATCATATGAAACAAAGATGTCTGGTTGGAGAAGCTTCTGCAAAGAGATGTGACAGAATACAACATACTAAAGACCTTCTGACAGGTTTTTTGCATTATTTTCCCTGTTAAACATGTTTTTCATCATTCAGACTGAGGGTCTAAGGAGAGAGGATGTTGTATGCTGTATAGATTGTAAAGCAGCTTGATGCAAATGGGTGATATTGGGCTATATAAATAAAAATGCCCAAAAATTGATAATCTATCAACGTGTATGATAAGCTTTTGATTTAGGAGAAACAGTGATGGAGGAGGTAATCAGTGACTTAAGGTCGTGCTGTACATGCCTTCTCTGATTCAAATGCTGCTTTCCAAACAGCTGTTACTCAGCCTGGGAATGGTGAGCAGAGAGAGACATTACAGACAGGCATGAACCACTTTCATTACCTGGCATTTACATGTAATTGTACAGAGCACAGTCAAGGAAAATCCTGCGTGGAGTCCATATCAGGTTAAAAGAA
The DNA here is from genome assembly GCF_051107435.1 of Chaetodon auriga. Taxonomy (NCBI): domain Eukaryota; kingdom Metazoa; phylum Chordata; class Actinopteri; order Chaetodontiformes; family Chaetodontidae; genus Chaetodon; species Chaetodon auriga. Next base: position 10,422,095 of record NC_135096.1, on the reverse strand, counting down.
CAGAAACCAAGATAAACCTAATGGCATGCCTACACAAACTAAGAGCATTCAGATCAATTAGGATGATGGTGCAGTAAGGGCGTTCGGTGGGGTATACGTGACAAATTTAAAAGGTCACAGTTAACAGAAGATGGGCCTTTTGCTACAGGTGGTGCATTTTAAAACCAAGTGTGTGTCTAAAGCATACCTAGATATAATTCAGACATTTAGACTTTGAATGAGACCTACAAATATTTTGATGCTAGAAATTTCAGGCATTTCAGGAACACTTCAGCTGTCATGGTTCATCGTCTTGACAGCGATATCATGCCGCCTTTGAGCTTCTTAACCCCTGACGTTAACCTCTGGCCAGCTTTGGTAACCTTTCCCTTTGCACTCTCACCACATTCCTCCTGGAAAAGTTGAGGCGCAACAAGCCTGCAGAGACTTTTTGGTATACGAGATAGTGAAACCTTTCCCTGGACTTCAAGGACTGGATGGGAGAGAGTGCAAAGGACCACACACAAACATAAAGTTCTGTTGATTGTAGGGCCAATATTTGATTTAAAGTAACATGTGCAGTATGCAGCAATGATCCATGTTACTTTGACTTGAAAACTTCTTATGTAATTAACTCACAGACAGTAAATATTCTTGCATGATCTGGTTTATGAAATACTAAATCAATGACAGCACACAATTGTAGCAAGTCTGGTACTTTTTAAAGAGCAAGCTACCTCCTTTAACACGGGATTATTTTGTGAAGACACTTTTACTGATCAGGTTCTCTGTATGTCAATTACTGTTATTAAAGGATAAACTTGAGGTCACTCTTTCTTTGCTGAATGAATATATGCTAGTTAAAGGTGCCGTGCGGAGTGTTCTTGTAAACAAAGGGATGTTTACATTCAGTGGAATCATCTTTTTTTTTTTTTTCTTTTTTTTTTTTAATCGAATTTACAATCTAATCTAAAATGTAAAATGAATCATCAGTCAAATCTGGCCTGTAGGTTGTTCACATCAACTGTGTGTTAACCTTTAAAAAGTACCAGGTTTTTTTTCCAATTGGTGCCATAAGTTCTCAACTTGTAGACAAGTCATTGTGGGATGCAACTCAGCAACTTTAAAATGTTTGCTCATTTTTCTGCTTCAGTTTCTCTTGGCACATACTTTGTTCTGTCACGTTGCCTGTAAGTTATGTGGAAACTGAAAGAGCCATCAACTTTACGACTAAAGAGCCATTTGAACTGCGTTCGTTTTACTAGGGAACATCTTGGAATGTTATTTTTATTCAGCGTGTCTCCACCATTCATATGGGACAAAGGACATCCACTTAATTTGCCGCTCATAGCCCAGAAGGAAAACGTCATGACTGCAGTCTCCGGTTACATCCTCAGACTGTTCAAACAAGTTCAACAGCCAACTAAAGCAAACCCAGAAAAAGCAGGTTTGCTTTCAGGTCCACCTATGAACATACAATCTAAAAATCTCCCCCTGCCATAACTGCATCAGTCATTTTGCAGTTACCCTGCACGGTGATCTGCCACCCACCAATCGAACACATCGTTACACATTACAATGATGTCAGTTCAGACGAGTTTCCTGGAAAAAGCTGAGAGTTTTCCTCACTTTCTTTTTTACATTTGCATGCTGGTACAAGTTACATGGGGTTAGAGTCATACTGGTTTAAATTACACAACACCATGGGGAATTGCAGCTATTACACCATGTCTTTACAATGGATCCAATTTAAACAGGGCTCAAGTGTCTGGCAAGAAAAGAAGCTACTACAAACTTTTGCAGGACCTCCGGTCATTAATTTCTCAAAATAGAAAAACTCGTGTGATTGGGTTATGCAACAGCAGGAGTCCACTTTAAATTGACAGAGTCTGGTTCTAAAGTGTGTAAAATGTGAGAAAAGAAATGCAAGTTCTCAACTATGTCTCATTTTAAAAGACGGCAGAAAATGTGTGAGCATCAGGTCATTTTTTTGAAAGCCTTCATTTGAGGGGAGTGTATTTCTATCCTTGTGAGAACCAGTTTGGGAGTGAGGACATTTTGGCCGGTCCTCACTTTCTGACAGACCCTCTAAGGGCTGTTTGAGGGTTCGGACTTGATCTTGAGAGTTAGACTTAAGGTTTGGTTAGGCATCTAACCTCTATCCTCACAACGTTAGAGGTTAGACGTGCGGATGTTGCTGTTGTTGATGTTATGAGAACTGTGGTTTATTGCCTCCATCGGTCTGTTGTTGGTTCTGAGCTCAGCATCCAAATGTTCAGTGTTTACGATGGTGGCTTACTGCTTCCTGTGGGTGTTGTGTGTGAGTTTTGCTTCTGTGTGTGTGAGCCAGTGCTTTTTCCTGTTGCATTTTTGTGAGTGTGCGTATTATTTTTTTTATTTTTGCAAATATGCATTTCCTATTAATGTTTGTGTCCATGTACCTACAAATGGTTCAAGCTTATTTGTACAAGCATGCTGATGTGTGTGTGTGTGTGTGTGTGTGTGTGTGTGTGTGTGTGTGTGTGTGTGTGTGTGTGTGTGTGTGCGGGCGTGTGTGTGAGACAGACAGCACTGAAATGTAATGATGCCAAACGAGAATGCTACCTACCTGGATGTCGTGTACTCTGTAATTATAAAGTACTGTAGATGAAACTGAATGCACTGAGCACACAAGTATGTATGTGTGTGTTTTATGGCTTGTGTAAATAAACATCTCATCCTCCACATAGTCTGTTCGACCTGCTTTGTAACCCTTTACCTACACACACATGAACGCACACACAGTTTGTGAATGGGTTCCAGATGTGGAGAAATTAGCTGAATCTTTCAGTCAGACACGTGTGAGCTTCAGTTTCTGTGCGTCTGCTTTCAGTTTTCTCTCCCTGCAGCACTCAGACACAGGCGGCCGCGTGTATGTTGTTTATGCCATCTTTCTATGGTTTAGCCTAAGTAGGCCAATGTCTTGAGTGTTCGCGCTGACCACATCAGCCTATGTGGTCTTCTGACAAACTGGCACACAGGAAGTCAGGCACTGTCTCGTGATCTTGTTCAACTAAGTCTTGTTTTGTTTGAAGCCACAGTTTTGTGATCATGAATGTGCTAATTGTTTTCGTGTTTCATTCTTCACTCACGCCACTCTATGAACAGAAGAAAATTGACAGGACATTGGAACTGGAAAAAACCACTGCTGTCAAATTTGAAAGCCCGAAAGGAAAATTTAATGGGCACATAAAACGCTGATGTAAGTGAATATGAATACATTATTCACATATGAACAGAGGGAAATATACCACCGTCGAGGCAACTGGCCAAAGACGTAACACCACTTCCCTAATCAAACACAGAGACAACACACGGTACCCATTCTTTACAAGGTGTCGATAGTTTGAAGTTCAACATACTGGCACTCAGTGATGTTCATCCTCATGAGAAAGCCTGACAGATGTTGTACAGACAGTTGTGGGATGAAGTTAGGGACCGCCTCAAAAGAGCATGAAAAATGGCCATGAGAGCTCTTGTGTCAATAGCTTTGTCATTGTTTGTCACAGACACTTCAGATCTCCACCCACTGCATGCACAACTTCCTTTTTCAGAAAAATTAGGCAAGACAGCCTAATGCAATTCTGACATGGATTTTTCCAGTGTTAAAGCATTCTATTTCCACTATTCACTTCCACCAGATGTTACTGTGATGTTAATAGATACAGATGTAGAAAGTAGCTTTGCGTTACACCCCAACACAGCCCAGCTTTGTGTGGGTGGGGTGATCATGCTGGACATTTTGCATTTTGCTTTCTTTCATATCCAAGCCATCTCCTATTGTCTGTTTCCAGAGGTGACCTCACCAAATAAAGCAATTACAATCAATCATCGGTGGAGATCTGTCACTCCCTGCTGCTGCTGCACTTTGCAATTCTGAGATGAGTCTAATTTCATGCGTCTCTCTATTCCTTCCTCCGCCCTTCTTGCGACACTTCCTTCTCTTTTCTCCTCCCACCATTATCCAGCGAATGTGAGACAATCTAATTTGTCAAGAGTTATGATTCGGTGTTGGAGACATTAAATGCCACAACCTGTTTAGGTGCCCATCTCCCTCCCTCCCTCTTTCTGCTCATCTGTCTCAAACAACAGTGAACTGGGACACTGGTGTGAGCAGTCTATCAGTCTGAGTGTGTGTTGTTGTATTAAAGTGTGAGCGGCTGCAAATGAATATTTACTGCTACCTGATTGATACCTCCTGGTGTCTGATCATTGTGCGACAGTATGAACTACAAAGTGCATTGAAAGTGTTCAGACCCCGCAAATGTATTTGATATTAAATCCTCTAGAGAAACATCTGTCTTCTAGTTTGACTGAAGTTATGTAATGAGGACTTCCTGTGTCTTTGCATGTTTTTTAGATGAGTCACAGGTCTTTCCTCTCATATAAACAATGATAAAAACAGTAAAGATGTACGTCATGCTCTTTCCCTGAAAAAGCCAGCACGGCTGTCCTCCCGCTGATTGAGAGTCGCTGCTAAGTGAGAGGTATACTGTTATTTCTTAGGCAAATCAATTACATCTTCGTTCTGCTAGGGCTGCCAAAATGTTGGCTGTGAAAAGGTCGATGGAATAAATAATTATACTGACTGTACAGTGTGTGACAGCAGTCATTGATAGTGATTATCCCTCGACTCCACGGCTCCCCTCAGCTATGTGGAAGAGTGAATTTTGGTTTTACATCCACCACTGACACGAGCACGACTCCAAATTAATGTTAAGGCTGTTCTACGTCTGCCTGATTTTTCTGTGCACGTGCAAAAACAGAATAAGTGATTGGCCAGGCTTTCGGACCTGACCTACGCAGGGGCAGTGAACAAAGTGTCCAGTACAGATTAGGCAGTGACAATGTGTAAATAAACAACTTTTTCAGGTGATAATATGCCAATTATGCAGTTACAGCTTGCTGTGCTGCCTCCATGTGACCAAAAAGATGAAAAAAATCTACAAATGCAAGTTTAAGTCAAACTTTAAATAGAGTATTTACACACTGTATGCAGGATCTGAGTACTTTTCCCAACATTGCTGAGCACTGAAGGCAAAGTATTCCAATTCACATACACTCAAAGTCATCTTTATATATTCCACATACTTCATAATGGTCGATTATATATTTTCTACATGTTAAAAGATTAGCAAATAATAGGAAAGTTCGGAGATATGTATTAAAGCATTCCACAATTCAACAGTAATCTTCAAAAAAGGTATGAATTCACCTGCATGTACACAATGAGACATGTTTTGATTGCTCGGCTCACACCAAACAGCAGTGCTAGCAGGTTACAATCCAAGTAATAATGTCCTCTGTTAATGACGCCTCCTTATTAAGCTCGTACTACCAACGATCAAACAGTGGCCATCATTACATAACAGGACTGATGTCAGACTCAAATTTGCGCCATTGTCAGCACACGTCATTTGATCACATTTCGACAAGAACGCAATTTCCCCCTATAATTACCCACAATTCACAATATATCCTGTTTGCTTTCTGTCAATTAATGTCCCACCAGTAAACATTTACATCCAACGGACTAACCAGACGTCTGGAACACATCACTCATAACTGAGTTTACGCCACATAATTGATTAGTTGATTAATTAAGCCTGTCTCTTTAATTGGATAATCTCTTGTCTTCTTGTGTTGTGATTAGGTCAGAGGAAGGAAGGAGCTGATGTGTGTCAAGTTTGTAATACAGTGTGTGCAGATTACTTCGCTCACTGCTGATAGCAGCATCATATTATTGGAGGCTGACCTTGTTACAGTAGCAGTAAGGATTTAGAAAACATTCAAGGGGATATTTACGACCCCTTTGACCCCTGGGCCTTATACATAATCCATGCCTTATGTTTTACCAAAGACATTTAAGCTATTATGGTAAAAAAGAAAACTAAAATATATATTAAAATCTCCACGGGTGTACAGGAAAAAACGCTATGGCTTATTTGTATTGCTTTATACAAATCGCAATGGTCGTGGGCGGTGCAAAGGCCGGGATGCAGCGACAATGCCTTTGCAAAACAGCATTCCATGCAGGGAAAGATGGCAGGTACAGAAACTGCAATGGCAGTGTCAAGCACCGAGCCAAGAATCGCGATGTTGGCACAAGGCTTTGTTTCCGAGTTCCAGCCAGGTCATCCAGTCAAATGGCTTCAGCCTTTAACATTTCATTTCTTGCCACAGTCAACATTCAAAAATTCAAAAACATGATATAAAGCTGGGTGTCATCAGCATAGCAAATAGTACATTTATGTGCTTTTATCTAAGAAACTGATGCTGTAGGGTGACAGAATATAACTACATATTGCACTGCTTGAATTGGGCATTTTTAGTGAATATTTATTAAATGGCTAAACTATGAAATTTTAGTCCCCCAGTTTTTTTCACTATCCGTTTTTTGATACTAGAAAAGTCTGACATTTTGCCAGTCAGGCAATTGACAGTCGAAGCACTTGCAGGGGCAGCTGAGATATGAATACTGAGAGAAATTGAAATGGCAGATTCAGTTCAAGTGAAAGTCTTGAAAGAAATCAAGAGGTTCAAGAGCACCAACTGAAAGATGATGAGATGAGTGAAGTGAAGGTCAGCTGACGTACACAGCCTAGTCATTACAATAACAGTGACTGCCTAGGTTTTCAAAAAAGAGTTCACAGGGAAATAAAAGACACCGATTTCCAGAAAATGTGTTTCCAGATGAGTCAAACTGAAATTTCTTGGTTAACGTTCCTACATGTTCAGTCATGTGTAACCGCCCACAAATGCAGAAGTTATTGATGAATACTATTTTCCACTTTCATTTGAACTTTTCATTTGACTCCAGTTTTGAGAAAGATGGCTGCTCCGTAGATGACAAATTAAATATGGTAAATTAATGCAAATGTCTTTCCAAAATTTCCCGCATCGGCTCTTAACTTTGCCTGCAAGGACTGAGCTTCTCAGAAAAAAGTATAACAAAAAAAAAAACAAACCACACAGCAACCTCTCTAATAGCGCTCATGGTCGTTCATCAAAAAAATATTGAAGCGAGAATATCTTAACACTTCATCTTAACAATTTTACCACAGTAAACAGCGGACAAGAATAGAGAGAGTGCTGCTCTTATCTTCCCTCTGCTGTCATCCACTGATGAGCTAGAGGTGACAGTCGGTCAAAGGTTAGAAAAGCAGCTTTTGAGAAAGGGGTCACAAGGTCATCATGCACACAGGAGTATAGCTTTGGGGGAAGTGAGCAAGTCAGAACAAGATGCAGATAAGCACAGCAGTTAACTGACATTTTTTTAATCATAGATTAGATTAGATCATGTAGCCTCCATATTTAAGATCATTCTGCAGGGTTAACGAGCTAGCTAGCTGCAATGACGACCATGCATCCTCATTTTTTTACTCTGAATTTACCAGTTTATTCAAGTTTCTGAAAGTTTTCCTCACAATTCAACCTTGACCTTGAGAGAGGCTTCTTGCAGCACATTGAATGTTGTGGTGGTGGTGGTTGCGGCAAATCACCTCCTTTGTAGTCATGTTAAACACATGCTTCTCTAAGATCAAACAATGAGTGCATGCATACATGTCTAACAATGTCTAACAGTGAACACGCACAGGAACGTCCCGTTACATACAGCAGATGCACATGCACGTAAAAAGACACGTTTATGCATTAATACGCAAGTTCATTTTCATTTTAAGATAAAGATTTGACAGCATCCCATAATATATAATGGTGCACAGGAGGCAGAAAAGGGATCAGACTATCAGACAGGTTTAGAGCCATAATTTCATGGATTTCATCTTCTGGTATCAGAGAGAGTTTTACAGCAAGGCTTTCAACGGCGAGCTGTATCAGTGCTGTCAAAGGGTCTAGAGGCCATGTAATACCAACTCTGCCCTCATTAGCCAGTGATCATCAAAACAACCACTAATAGGCTATATATCAATATTAGCACAGTGTATGTATTCTATTTATATATGTATATTTGCTTTTTAGCTCTCTTAACAGCGCAGCTCTGGAGATGGTCCAGAAATATCTCAACAACTACTGAATGGAGTCCCGTGAAACATGATGCCAGAGTGATTCCTACCACTACAATATCACACGAAGCTGCATATATGAATCACACAACAACTGGTACAGTATGTGATTGGTTTTCTGTGAGGTGTGTGCATTTTGTTCCTTTAACTCAAGAGACTGACTCTCACATTAAGGCAACAATCTGTGTCAAACATGGCAGAATGTGTAATGAAATAAATCTCAAGAGCACTCAGCTTTCATGACATCTTCGCCATCCTCCAACTAAAGGTCCACGCAGCTGAATTCTTGCCTAAATGACCGTTGAGAAATGCGTGTGTATCAGATGGGAGAGGTGTGCTGATGGTCTACAGACGCCTCTCTTCTTCCCCTTCAGTCATGAAAACCACTTCCTCTGCAAACCATAACTGCTCTCCTCCACTGTCACCATTGACCATTGACCACTGACTTTTCAACATTGATGCAAATCCCTCGCCTCATTTGCGGGGAACACTGACAAATGCAGGAGGACTTAGAGGCCCTGTTTACATCTGGTAATCATGCATTTGAGCACAGGCGTGAATGCAGCCAGGATGCACTGACATCTGATAGCTCAAGTCATATTCAGAGCTGGTCTGGGCCACATATGGCCACATTCTTTCAGCAGTGTGGATGCAATGTGTCCTGCCACGTTGAGGGACCGCCTACTCAACTGACATTAACTGCATAAGCACACGTGAAACACACTGTCTGATTTCTACTTGGTTCATTATATTTCTGAGTTCTTGAGTTAGGAGAAACTTTGTAAGCTTTGTGAAACACTGTCTACAACACATTCATCAATATTTGGGCCTCCGTGTCAATTCTGCAAACGTTATACATTAAGTCATTTCTTTGGTTGTGGAAAACAGTGTGTCCATTTGTCAAGGTGTGTTTGCAGCTACTGCTGTGCCCCTGTTTAAAAACAACAAAGCACTTGGTCTTAGCAAACAGAAACGATGTGGGTATTTATTTACACAGAGAGCAAGGCAGTGAGATCCAACCACAAACCGTCACTTGAGCCACATATGGAGACGCATTTGTGACACCAGGTGTGAACTGAGATACTTGAAACACTGAGACAGTGAGAAAGGATGCATGAGCTAGAGAGGGATTTCCTCTTTGGTCATGCAGCACAGAGAAAACAGAAAAAGGATTGCCTAACTCATAAATGTCCACTATTACACGCTGCAGAAACAAACAGTCTCTGCACACCAAATGTAGTTAAATATAGCAGCACACAGGCTTTCCACAACTCACCCAGCTGTAAGAGCAGGATTACAATGACAGCTTCAAAACATCTGCCCAAGCAAGTGAGGCACCAGAGTTCAAGAAATGTTGCAGCATTTTTACTGCCGTTCACAGGACGAGGAGCCGTGAACCGTGAGAAACAACAGTAACTGTGACTCAGAGAAAGAGAAACTGAATAGACAACAGAAGGGAAACTCTTCATGTCATGGATCGTTATTTCACTCAGTGCTGAAGCTGTGTGGGCACACATGAGGTAATTCCACTTGCTTCCAGGGTGGTGTCACTTGTTTGAAAGCAGACAACACGCCAGCCTGGTCTTAGTCAGCGTGCTGTATGTTTTGTGTACGTTACTATACGATGCATCACGGCTGGAGAAAGAACAACAGCTTCCACCAAGTTCAGTCACAGACTGAGCTGAACACAAGCACACACACACAGACACTGTTGGTGTGTTTGTTGCTCGTGAGCTTACCGCTAACATCTGTGCAGTTGGTGCACTGGCTGCTGGGGGGGGGGGGGGGGGGCAAATTTCACTCTCTGCCTGAATGCACTTTAAGGATTTCAATTCAACTCTTCAGAAACTTCTCTGCTCTCAGTTTTGTCCTTGAAAAATATGAAGGAAGTTCATGTGCATGATTGCTGGCACACACCAGCACACACCTGCAAAACTTGTTTCACTACCATTACTGCTGGGCATCACCTGTAGGAAGGCGAGGTAAGCTTGAAAAGTCTAAAGTATAAATGCCTCGCCACAGCTGGGTCTGTAATTAAGCTCCGTCCTGACCTTAGTTTTTCAAACTTAACGATTCAATGGCAGGCTTAATTTGGAAGTGTGGGGGTTTTAACGATGCCGCTGACGGCACTGCTATCCAGAGTCCAGCCATGATGTGCTTCCTTTGGGTGCACGCATTTACAGCAGCGCGCTCCTGAAGGAGACGTGGGATGGGAGTCAAGCAGAGATTGTGTAACAGGGAGATTATGGGGCTGCCTTGTCCAGCTGCCAGAGGAAAGTTTGGCCAAAAAGATCTTTCCCGGCGAGAGACCACAGTTATTACGGGTCAAAGGATACTGGAACATTTTCTGATTTACATCTTGTTTTCAAATAAAAACCGCGAAAGATCGAAGGGAAGAGGAGATTAAGAATAAACTGGATTAGAAATGACAGTCAATTCAAAGAGGATTACTTTGCAACCCACAACCAAGGTGGATTTGAATTTTTTTTATTGCTTTTGGTCAAATATTTAGCCTAAAGACGATAAAATGTGTCTCAATACAACATAAACTCGCAAAAAAAATCTGACAACCCACCTTAAACATTTTATTGGTCCAACTGGTACAACTCAGAAACAGGGCTGTGTGTCCTGTGTTTATCCTCACATTACAATAACACTGATTAGTTTGACAGGTTCCTGGCAGGTATTTATACTCATAATGCGAAAAATATGTAACCACTGATATGTCATATTCACCGAGCTTGAGTGACAGCGCTGTGGTTTGCAGCTGCAGTTGCTATCTGTTCTTTGAGGATACACAGAGATGGGTCTGCGTATCCCTCCAGGATACATCTGTTCACAGAGGAAAGTACAAAAACAGTGTTTCTGAACATGAACAGCGCAGACATGTGATGTTATGAGTCCAGAGACAATAGCGAGTGTCCAAAGTTGACTCGGTAAAAAGTGTATTTGTGCATGAGAGTTGACGGGGTGAGAAGTCAGTGGTCTAGACGTGCCTTGTCTGGGGGAGAAGTTAAACGTGTGTTTGTCCCATAATTTCTTATTTATCTTTTGCAGCTCAAAAAACAAATCACTCAGGCTGATGGAGTTAGTATTGAGCCACAGTAAGAGCAGAAGTGTGCAGACAAATAAATGTGAAAGCATTTTCCTGTAACTGTTACAAAGCTGTTTTACCAGAAGAGACTCTGGAGTCATCTATGTTGTATTTTGCATTTAAGGACAAAGAAACCGTTTCGCGAAGTCAATCATCATGAGACATGTGACGCAAGTTGGACTCCTGCTCTCCCTTCTGTTGTATTTCTGACGAAGCAGCAGCTTAACGGCTGTTTGCTGCAGTATGAAAATACATTTGGTCACCAAAGGTGTCGCCAAATCAACCAGGACTGAAATAAAACCTTTCAAGCTTTCTCCGCTAACATGAGTCTGGCATAGGACATGCACACTGATGTTTCTGCATTATTTTAGGGGGAACTCCTGACCTGGCTGTGACACATTCACACCAGAGACTTTTGGATGGACATGATCTTGAGAATTTCACGATTATTTCAGAGTCGCGTAAAAAGCTCCCCCTCAGTTTCTCCTTCCTCTGTGTCACGTCTGAACACATCCAGTTTCACTCTGACATTGTTGCAATTGTCCTCCCCTCCCCTCCCCTGCACTTACTAAACTCTCAACAGGCCTGTCTGGGAGTTTATTCCCACTGGCTGAAAATGTCAAATGGCCTTTATATTTTGTTTAGCTGACTCGGCCCGGCACAAAACACTCACAAGCCTTTGTCTCGGTTTGGTAAACACACATATGACTCACTGAAACGCCATGCAAAATGTGTTGACCTTACATGTCCCTCAATTATGAGAAGAGAGACGAGATGCCTCGAGTCTGGAGAAAGGTGAGTAGAAGAGTAAACTGAAGAAATTCATTCTATCTATCATCCATTCTGTCTTTATAGTTTTGTGGAAGTACACACTCTCTGAATTTGATGCTAGCAACACGTTCCAAAAAGTTGGGACGTGTTGGAGCTTGTGCACCGCTGTGTCACCTTTTCTTTCAACAGGGTTCAGTGAGCGTTTTGGAAACTATGGACACGAATTGCTGAAGTTTTGAAAGTGAAATTCTTTCCCATTCTTGCTTTTCCACTTGGCATCAGTCCATCTCAGATGACTTAACTTAAATTTGCAGATGCAATGACAAACTGTGCCCATGTAGTAGATCCTTTACACAATCATGTTGGCTTTAAACGCAGCGCAGCCTGAGGGATCGGCCCCTGAAATGCAGAGATTTCTCCGGATTCTCTGAATCTTTTGATGATATTATGGATTGTAGATGGTGAAATCCCTAAATTCCTTGCAGGTGTATGTCAAGAAATGCTTTTCTTAGACTGTTTTTACACAGCGGTGCCTCACGATACTTTCACCTGTTAACAATGAGCTTATTTACCTCAATGAAGCTGATGAGGTGACACAGTAAATGTATTTTCTTTGTATGTACTTTGCATGTCATATTCTCCATCTCCAGCTGAATCTATGTACTTATTGTACATCTCACTGCAACTTCTTCATCTCAGCACAGACAGTATGAATTTCCAGTGACATTTTCACTAATGGGAGCTCACAGAAGTGGAATATTGTCTTGCTATTAGTGAGAAAAAGGTCAGATTAAAAAGCGATGACAGCCCATTACCTCTAATTATGCGATCACTCAAATGCTACTACAACAAAGTATGTATCAGGTGATCCTGAGTCACTGGTGTGTTGTGAAATGGCCAGTTAACGCAGGTAAGTGTCTCTCTCCCTGCTTGTTGTGAACAGAGCAATGAGCTCATACCTGGAGCAAAGCCAGCTTCTTCCTATGAACTCGAAGAAACTCTCCTCTTCCTCCTCCTTCCATTCATCTTTCATGTGAGATTCATGTGAGATCCTGTGCTTGGCTAAACACTGAAACAAAATCACCATAACAGTGCATATAAGGTCTTTCTCGCTGGCTGCACAGTTTTGTGTTCTCTGCATGGGTGTGTGTTTATGGAAGTGTGTTAGTTTTGTATGTGAGCCAACAGTGAGCCTTGTCAGGACCTGCTCTAAGAATCTGATGTCTGAATAATGCAGGCCAACAGGCAGAGCAACAGCAGCATCCTCCCATCAGCGTTCTGAAATAAATTCCAGGATCTAGCGTCTGCAGACATTAAGTATTTGTCTTCTTCGGGGACTGACGGCAGGCGGATGCCCCTTGTGGTCTTCCTGTTGACGTTATCGTGGCCACGCCGGGGCTGAATGGATGTTATTGATTGCAAGCCATGTCTCCTTTCCAAACCAAACCACAAGAGGAATAAAGATAAGTGAAGCCACAGAGCTCTGGATAAGATTTTGATGTCACATATATGCTGTAGCTCTCATTTCCAGGATCTTTTAGTTATGTATGATGTAATTTTAAATACTCTCTTGCCTTCAATGTACAATATTTGGTATAAAGACACCAGTGCAGTCGAGGAGAAAGTCGTTCTACCACCAGTTTGTAATCAGCTGTTCGATAAAACTAATATTACTTTGAACACAATGATTTTGCTTTGGATATTTCTATGGTCTGACTTACAAATGGCTCTCAAATTATATGACGAATCAAACACAATCTGTTGATGGCACCGACTTGGAACAAGCGGGTTGTGGTGTCCCACAGGGGACCTTTCTTGGACCCCTGTATTCCTAGTATACATTCAGTACGTCGTCATTACGTCTTCATCTCCATTCTGTTAATTTCTGGTGATGACGGGAGCATTTATTCTGAATTTTCAAAAGCAAATTTTACATCTCCAACTCACAAACATTCCATAAATGCCGATTAATCTAATCTTATGATGTTTGCTGCTGTTTTACTTGGTGAAAAATGAAGTTGTATATAATATAATCTCCCTGATGGTAGAACATTATGGTTATCCTGAAATGTGACCGGCTCAGTATTCCCACGCTCTGCTGATCCTGGACGGAAATACAGCATCACATCAGACTTTACAATTAACCCAGAACAGCAGGCTAAGTCTGTTCTCAAGGTGATGGGGGGGGGGGGGGGGGGGGGACGTGTGATGACTTCCTGGCATCATGTGTCACCAGAGTCTGGTTTAAATATCAGACACATATTTACTTTGGCTTCATCGGAATTGCTGATTTATACTGTTACTATGTTTTGTACCACATTTCTCATAGTCACCGGATGCACAGTGTCCAGCACTGTCATGGCTTCTCCTCAGACTTTCTATTAGTATAGTAAAAATGCCAAATGAAAGCTCATTTGTACAAAGAAAAGAAAAATACACGAGAAGTTAAGCTTCATGAGTCACAATATTGACTGGCTATCTTGTTCTTATTTCATAACATTGACTTCAGTGTCTCATCATTTTCTTTTAAAGATTTTTGTTGGCCTTTTGCCTTTATTTCATAGTGCAGCTGAGGTGAGACAGGAAGACGGGGAGAGAGAGGGGATGCCATGCAGGAAAGGGCTCCTGGCTGGAAGTGAAGCTGGGCTGCTGCGGGAAGGACACATGAGCCATGTGATCCACCAGGTCAGCCACTGACCTCAGCTATTCCACCCTTCATCACTTTCCATCCATTTTTCTTTCCGTTTGTCCCTTTGTTGTTAATATCAATGGATCAGCTTTTTAAATCAAACACTCCCCCATGAGGAGCATTCCTTTGCAAAAAAAATCACTTCATCTGAGCGTTTGAAATCTTATTTTGGAGGGACCATCATTGATTGTGCAGTTTGGTCGATCCTGCTGTCGGTCGTATACTTGAGTGCACTTTGTCATATTGTTGTTCGGAGACGATGCAATCGAACAGAAAGCATTCTGGCAGGGGCTTCCTGAGGATCAATAAAGTGAAGGTCCATGAGTCCCAAAAGGGAAACTACACCATAAATCCAGTGACCTCAGCCTGTTCATTTGTCAACTTCCTCAAATTTCTCCCTAATCCCAGAGACCGAGGCTCAGCCTGGTACTGCTCAAGAACATCCAACACAACAAACAGCATGCCAAATTATTCTAGTTTGTTGACATCCATTATGTGGAGGTTCTGCCCCTGAAAAGGTAAAAATGTATCAGGCAAAGATCACGTGTCAGCACCTCAAACAGCTAACTGTTGAAACTAAGGAAGCTGATTAATGAAAGAGTATTTTGTCAACACAATATATCGCAGTGCCTCGAACAGGCCTCCGCTGTCTTCATTCTGAAGAGGGAAACATGCGTTTCCCTTTTAATGCTTTGAATCTGAAGCCAGTGACAGATTTGTTAGATAACCATAGATATGGTGAGTATTAGAGTTATTAAAACATGTCATTATTCATATTACTGGCCTCACAGTATCTCATCTTCCATGTTTTATAACTTGCGAAGTCTGTAGCATGTCAATTTTGACATTTTTAGACAACAACAAGCAAAGTCACAAACCCAAAATCTGAATATTCAGTCAACTGCAAGTACTCAGAAAACGGGCAATATTTAGAAGAATATTTTCAGGCAGAAAATCTCTATTTCAAAGACTTCAGCTTCTAATGGACACGTTATGTACTGATGTGGTCGACTGAGGCAGATTCATCCTGGTGTGTGATCAAAGCGGACAAACTACACAAATTTATCCCTGATACTGTTTCGAATAACAGAGGAAGTGACGGACATTCGAACTTATTTAATTATACATAGATAAATATATCAGGCTGTAATGGAGAGGCATTTGTCAAGTAAAGATGTGCGTGAGGCATCACTTTGCCCAATTGAATTTATTGATGTTGCTGAAGTAAATAAATGCTGAAGAACTTGTGGGGAGTGAAAGGGAAACAGGAAGGGGGCCGTTATCAGATATACAAACTTCTTCTGAGACTAATTGTTCAGGTCGAGTCAGCCTCTGTGCTAATAAATACGTTCAATAATGTTTCATTTGGCTGTGTTTTGTGTGTGTGTGTGTGTGTGTGTGTGTGTGTGTGTCTGTTAAAATGATAAAACTACAGTAGGTGGTCCTGCAGTGACAGCAACATCAAACTGCTGCTCTAAATAAAAGATGGATGATGGAAGAGCTCAAGCTAAAAATGCATGGACGGCGGAATAAAAACATTATTTTTAACCATCTGAACCAGCCATAAACATTGACATATCTCCATTTATCTCTGTTTATACACTCCCTCTCCTCTATTTCCTCTGCTCTCCCCCTCATACATAATCTACCTCTGCCTTCCTCTGATCACTTTCCATGTCAAACTTCCCTTCCCTCTGACCCCTGGTCATCCATAAATATTGACAGACCTCTCCTTATCGCTCCTTTTCTGCCATGTCTATAGACCCTCGTGAATTATTAAAACCCAGTCCAACATCTGCAACCCACAAATATCCAGTGAAGAAATTTCACTGCAATTACAGAAGTAGTCCTTCGTGTACTTGTGGTTGGGAATTACTGCAGTTCATAACACTCTTTGGCTTCAGACGCAGCTCTTGATTGAACTAATCAAATAAATGCGACTGCTGGCACTCAATAAGGACCAAAGAACAAGAGAGCTGAATACAGAATCTACTTTACACTTTGGATACAAGTGAGAGAAGAACCAAAGAGGAAGTGGGGTCACAAACAGACTGTCGATCTCAAAAGATAACAGTACATACAAGCAGAGTTGTGAAAACCCACGCATGAATTTGTCAGATGCAGAAAAACATTCAACCCTGCAGTAAACAGTCACAACATCGAGGCCCCAGTACTTCAAAACTAATCAAAAGAACGGCGAGCACCGAGAGCTCCACGATGAGTGCAGCTCGAGGCGTCTCGCTGCTGCTGTCTGGTCAGCTATACTGTACGTACGTAGGGTCAAACAGACATGGAGACATGCAACAAGAAAAAACACACGTACTGCATGAAGAGCGTTCACAATGCAAGGCTGAAAAACATAAGAACGATTCAGCCACGATGAAATGCACGGGAATGGAGGAGCGTGTCACAGTCCAAGATAAGTGATAAAAATAGAGATTGTGAAAGATGGTAACTGCAAAATACTATACAGTATGGTATAACGGTACAAACTGTACACAGATAGTATGTATTATGGTATTGGCACACAGATGCAGTGTGACACAATCATTCAAACAAGTCGCAGCCGGTACAGAAAGAGCAACTACGCCGATTCAAGCTGCTCATAGTGGCTGTTCTATATCATCATTTGCTGGCTTGAAGGTGTTTTCTCCACTCCAGTCTGATATAAATGATGCTCTTACTGAGTTTGTTCTTTCTGTTATGATCTCATTCATTTACACGCCAAGGTATGACACTCCCATTCATCACAACACAACCGTGTGTGTGTGTGCGTGCCCGATACACATCATGCACAGCGTCCATACGTCAAACAGGTTAAAAAAAGAGCAAGTGCTTATACAGTGCTTCAATCTATGTATGTGTGTGTGTATGTGTGTGTGCAAGATTATCCAGCAAGTGCCGCATTCAAGTGATTTATCTGCTCCAGTTTACTACAACCACCTCATCAACTCTGCTCTGCGTGTGTGTACAACCTTTCTCAAGGGCACAGCCAAGCGAAAGCCCAAATGGGACGACACGTCTGCTTGAAGAAGTCTGTTACCCTGCTCCTCGATCAATAACACACACACACACACACACACACACGCCATTCATCCAGTTTACAGATGCTCATTCCCACATCATTCTTGAATCACACACTGACCAGGATGAAGAGATCACATGATCTCTTCACTTCTCTCTTAATGCCTCCATTCATCATTCCCCATTCACAAACACATCACATGTTTAATGCATGTAGGTGACCTGCACACTCACCACAGGGGAGCCATTTAAGGCCCTGCACAGACCAGCTTTCTTTCACTCGCAGTGTGCATTGAAACCTGTAAGCTGAATTTTCTGAATCAGCCTCTAAAATGATTCAGTGCAGTGATAGCTGCCTGTTGGCAGTACAAGGCTGCAAGGCTTCAATGAGGAACAGCTGGCAATGATACTGAGTGGCAGCATTTAGAGTTATGACGACTATGTTATGGACTTTGCTGAGATTTGCATCCATGCAGCACTTGCATTGATCTACTGCCCCCACCACCCTCAGCCTGTGTCCCCTTGGGACTCGTACATGACAGAAAAATAGCATATTAGGTGCTTCATACATGCAGCTCACAGCTTTACATCTCACCCTAACTAATGACCCGTGACACATTTAGACATCAATGAAATGGTCTTCACAGTGAATGGGTCGTCCGTCAGCTGTCAGGACACGCTGCTTGCATTGGATTAATGGGATTTCAATTTTCTATCAGAAAAGATGTTTAATGAGGGTTTTGTTTGACCAACAGCACACAACTGGCTGTATGCTGCCTCTGTGCTGCAGTGCAGCTCACACCGAGTCATTGGAAGGCAGAGGTGAGAAAAAACACCCTGTGGTGCTGAGTGAAAGTGGCAAAATGAGCAAACTGCACCATCTGCCATGTGCGAGGCCTCAGCATGCTTCCAACAAAGCATGAGCAGCTTTTGCTTCCAGATGTGGTTGCACAGCACAAACTAGTTGGTTTCGAGTGTAGCCCAGCTTTAAACAGAATGAACAGTCTGAAGGGTGGTGCTGTCCTCCGTCTGCATCTACACAGGATGTGGTCAGGCACGAAGTGTAGGTCACCAGCATTTTGCCAGCACTCAGAACCACAACATACTACCACTGTAGTTATGTATGTATAGACTTTCAGGATAAGCCTTGGCCTTCAGGCTGTCCTCGTATTTAACAGTTAAGAGTGTTTGCATCGACAACTTGTCTCTATTTTATTTTCATTTCTAGTCTGCACTGCACTAACTTAAATGCATTACTGCTCCACACCAGTGATTTTTACGCTGTGGTTCATTTACGACAAATGATGTACAGTATCTGGGCTGCAGCCTCCACTGTCTCGATCATAAATAATTCAATACAGGAGAAAACAGTTATTTATGGTATTCGAGTGACCTGCATAATTATGTTGTTTGTACTGGAAATACGGATTCTGTCATAACCAGTACACCACTGATCATACATGACACGCTGAAACGCAATACAGTACCAATAGAGCATTTGAGAGGGTGTGTGTGCGCGTGTGTGTGTCTGCGTGTGTGTGTCTGCGTGTGTGTGTGGTAGAACAGGAATGTCGACACAAAAGAAAGAGAAGAGCTCTGACGTCGCTGCACACCCCAGGTACCGCAAGCACATGATTTTGACAGGAGAGAGCCGTCCAGGCTTATCATGGGTGAGACACACACACACACAGACACAGACACACACACACACACACACACACACACACACACTTTCTAATCAAGAACATAAACGCTGTGGGACACTCCTGCAGAGTCGAGGTAGAGGAGGATGTTTACCGGGCTGTACATGTGGAGACAGAGAGAGGCACAAAGAGGAGGATGTTTACTCTACTGTGGCTTCACATACCATCGGGAAAGTCTACGTAAAGCTGAGTGTGACCCCGACACACACACACACACACACACACACACACACACACACACACACACACACCCAGAGCACAGTGTATTGACCCTGTTGGTGCCTAAAAGAATTAGAATAATATGGACAAAATTCGCAGAACTTTTTCTCCATATTGATTCAGTAAAAACCTCTTAATGGCAGCAAATGTTATTAAGTGCTGACTACAGAGGTGTGTGTATGTATGTGTGCACAGGGTGAATTCCAGTAATGCAGCAATGCAGTCAGAGAAGATGATCTTTAGAAACAAGCCCTCATTAATAAATCAAATTCAACCACTTAGAAAATCCCTGTGTCGGGTTTCATGTTGTTGTCTGGGTTTGAGTGAAACTCTGATGATTAGACGGCTGTAAAGCCTTTTTGTCTGTTGACCTTGGCATTAGCATGAGATTATGCTGGCATGACAACATAACCAACAAAAAACGTCCAAACAGTTCAATATTCATGTTGGCATTGTGATAAAGACGGTTGTTGGTGGTGGATGTTACTGCGCAGCAGTTCTGTAAAAAGAGGAATTTACATTTTTCAAACAACTGCTCGTCATCCATTAAGCAGCAGCTAACTGAAGCCTACTGAGTGTGGCTATTTCAGCTCAATACTCACTCTGTGCGCCTCACAAGAGTGACCTCAGAAGCAGCGATGCATTTTGTCCAGATGCTTTCACTCTTTATTTATTTATTTATTTATTTACATCAGTTCTGACCATTTGTTTCGTGAACATTCATATGTTTTACCCCACTAATCTTAATTAACACGTAATTTTGACCCAAACCAAAATGTGTCCCTAAACTCTACCAATTTGTTTTTGTGCCGAAACCCAATGTTACGTATTCTCTCATTTACTGTGGAGGGCTGGAATTTAGTCTCAGCTAGACATAAAATCAGAGATGGTTAAATTAAAGGCAACGCTTCAGAAGTTTCAATCATTTTTTCCCACACTTTCCAACAGTTGTTTCAAGTCATGACAGATAATAATCTGTACCATCTCCAAATAAAATACACATTGAAGTTTTGGGAACCTTTCATATATCATTCATTTCCAAAATGAACCATAAAGGACCCAACACTGAGCCTTGAGGAATTCTGAATTCCTATAATTTATCTGAACATATTGATACCCCGACTGGACCTTCAATTCTCCCTGCTGCAGTTGATACTTCTTCTTCCAAAGGTCTGAATACTGTCCATAAAAAGCACATGAGAACTTAGATTTAGTAAACACTGTAACAGACACAACAAAGGCTTCTCAGGATCTGATTGAGTACAAGTCTGCAGCCCTGTGACATCATCTCGAACAACTTCCAGATTAATTTCATCACTTCTTCAGAAACTGATGCGTACACATATCCTCTATGTCTCATAATTACAGCCAGGACACACCTCATCTGACTCAAACAACAACAAACGCACTTGCAAGCACTGCTTCAAACGCTTCAAACAAAAGCAAAATCTACCAAAAAAATAAATAAAAATATTTGGGGGAGGTCGACAGAAGTTAAACTCCGCCACCAAAAATACCTCCTGATGTTTATCACCATCACTTACGTGGACAAAACTGTTGTTTGGAGCAATTCATCTTTCCCTGTAAAACTTATTTTGGCTGACGATCAAAGATTGGGAAACGAGCCAGATCTCAGAGACTAACACGTAACGTTAATATTCTTCAACAGCACATTGCAAGTGGTCCCATTATATTAGAAACATCTGGGGCCAGATGCATAAAACTGCAGATTTGAGACTAAAACTTCTGGTTTCTGCCTTAGAAATTTCCATCATTGTGAAACTGGTCACATATTCAGGAGCCTGACTTTGACTCAAGGGATGTATGATATGAGGCAGGTGGGACATTTCTTTGTATTATCATCCAAAATATGTGAATGCATATATCTGCTTTGTAAATCATGTTAAACAGTGAGCAGCTGGACAGTCAACAGGCCCCTGGCAGAGCCGACTGCTTCTTGTTTTGTGCTTTCTGCTGCTCCACGATGCCTCTGCTCCGTCTGCGGCGTGTCTCTGAGTCTCTGAGGACCGGCAGGAATGCTGACCTCTGGTCTTCCTCTTTCTGGGTCTCTCCCTCCCTACTTTGCAATTAGTTTCCAGGAAAAATACGTGCCTTTTAATCCATGCTGAATTTGGAAAGCTCCAAGCAGGAGATCTTAATCCGTCAGCCTTCATATACTGTTATTGCAGCTGAAGGAGCAACATCAGTCAAAACTAGAAAAACCACCAGGAGAATAAATATACCAAAATTATCAGATCACATCAGATCATTTTGACCTTGATTTTTTCCCCCAATTCTATTTCTGTCTCATCTTTTGTTGCACTTGAAGGTCAGAGGTCAAGAACACTTCAGAAGGCTTTGGGACTCATCGCAGTGGATCAAACCCAGAATAAAGACTGCAGGTTGGGCTCTAATCACTTCCCTCCATACGACTCTGGAGCAGCAGTAACAGCTCAGCAGAGTCTGACGTCCACATGAACTCACACATCTCTGTTCATGAACATCCATGTTTGGAAAATCTAAAAGGTTTACAACGCCACGTCTGAACTTTATCATCTGGGCTCAGCTTGCCTTTCCAAATGTCCTCAAGCTTGATGCATAGGAGACAGAAAAAACATTCTTGAAACACAAGCGCTTCAAAGGAGGAGCCATTTACAAATGAACAGCAGACATGAGATGAAAGGAGGAACCCAAAGGAACTCCAATAAAAGTCCATCATCTATCATTCACGGTTTTAGTCTGAAAGCTTCTCAAACTGTAGATTCAGCCACGAGTAGAGAGACCAGAAGGGATGTTAGTGAAGACACGGGTTAGACTGCAATGAAGACATGAATGTTGACATGAAAGACAAGAAAAGCTGCAAACGAACAAACAAACAAACAAACAAACATTCTCTCAACTGTTTTTTGGCCTCTTGGGGGCACAATATTAACAGATGATCAGTTTTTAAGCTGATCTGGCAAACTTTTTAGCAGACAGTTCCCTGTTTACTCATACAACAGTCAGCAGTGTTAGTTTTAATCTGCACTTGTGTTTTTTGTCCGTCTGATCAATCAAAGTCCAACATTCACTGTCCCTTTCAGCTCAGTTCTTGGTCTCCATCACCTCCTGAGGGGAACAGCTGTGCGGCTTCTGTTCCACACGTCCATCGACAACACAGAAACATGGATAAACACGCCGGGCACGTGCTGACGCAGCATGTTCTGAGGTGACCTCTCCTTCAGTGCGTCGTCATTGCAATGTGATCGCAACTTCCTGTTTGTCTTTGTTTCGGTTCAGATTCTTTTATACTGGAAATTGGTGGTTTATGAGGGCAAGAACCCCAAAAATAGCCAAAGATAGACACACACATGCACACGCACACACACACACACACACACACACACACACACACACACACACACACACACACAGCCAATAACTGAACGACTGTGGGAAAGAGCTCACTGTGAAAAACTGAGAAAACTCAAACTAAAGAGAGGTCAGACATGAGACACATGTTCATCTGATTCCCATGTGCAAACGCTGAACCAAGCTGATTTAGGTTGATCTAAATTTTAGAAAAAGGATCAATGCATAAAAAGGCTCAAGGTGGTTTTGGTCTGAGCAAGATTATTGACGTTATTGGTATCAGCAGGTCGACCAAAATGATCCTGATCCGCGCAAATCAAATGATCTCATGAGACGACAACGGAAAATAACACAACAAATACAAAGTTTGAACGGTCTGTTCGTGCAGCCCTGCAGAGGCAGAACGTATCGATATCAGGCACGTCTGGCTGATTTCATGCCGACAGGATTGACGAGAGGCTTAAGACATTACTGTGCATGGATGCTGATTTTCCCCGGGTTAAGCAGCCAGCAGCAGGAAAACTAAACCTCAAGCTTTCTGGATTTTGGCTGCAGAAAATCTCTGTACATTACTGGAGAGGAGCTGTCAGCCAGACTTTAATCTTCCCCTCTGTGTCACTGACACACACTGCCT
The DNA here is from genome assembly GCF_051107435.1 of Chaetodon auriga. Classification (NCBI taxonomy): domain Eukaryota; kingdom Metazoa; phylum Chordata; class Actinopteri; order Chaetodontiformes; family Chaetodontidae; genus Chaetodon; species Chaetodon auriga. Next base: position 10,398,568 of record NC_135096.1, on the reverse strand, counting down.
TTGTCCACCTGTCCAACACACACACACACACACACACACACACACACAGAGAAAGAGAGAGAGAGAGAGAGAGAGAGAGAGAGAGAGAGAGAGAGAGAGAGAGAGAGAGCTTTTGTTTACCAATCCAATAGGTGCTAAAAGGGATTGTATTGTAAGGCTCCCAGAGCTGGAGGCAGGAGAGGATTTCTTTGTATTGTAGCCAACAAAAGGCAACACAGAGGCGCTTTCACCGTGTCATGAAACCCTGTTTCAGCATCAGCATTCTGTCCATGCAATCACTGCACATCACAGACCTGGTGTCAAACTCAAACATGACATTGAGATGAAAGGAAGAGAAAGGTTGATGATTCATGTGCAGACCATCTTCCTTGTTAATCAATTAACTGTCTGTGACATGATGTAAAAATGTCAATCACATTCTCCCACAGTCCTAGCGAGTACTATAAACGGTTCACAAATATATCACTAAAGTAAAAAAGAAAAACATTAAAGGGTTAAACTCATTGCAGATCACCAAAATCCTGTTTTTCTCTTTTTAGAAAAAGACACGTCTTTTATTTGCAGGTCTCGGCTGGCGCTGGTTCCTAACCAGTGCAGTGCAGCCATGTTTTGTTTGATATATTACGAGAAAAGAAAAACGCATCAAATCCAGGAGGAGCGTGAGAGGATCTGTCCAAAGCCACGTTACCATCTGCAGTATCTTTCTCCCCACAAACTCGTAGAGAAACACCAAATTTCCTGACATCTACTCCATGCTGGCTTTTGTGTTTCTCTTCCCAGAATTGTGTAATAAAGTCAATAAAAGCCTCTCAGATGTCTCTCTCTCCTAGATGGCTTTCACACACACACACACACACACACACACACACAGAATATCAACCTGCTAAAATGACGATAAACACATTCATATTGTAATTCTGTCTCTGCACATTTTACATCAACGCATGCGTTAAGATGTACACACACAAATTGTCATTTGTGGTGAATTCACAGCTCCAAAATGACAGTATTTCATTTCATTTGAGAGCAGTGTGTTTCTGAGGGTCTGCAGCTCAAATCAAAAGCCATGAAATCCACATTAATGAAAACTGTTCGATTAGATCGCCCATGATCTCTGCAGCCTTTGACATTTGCACACATCTGCATAATGACTCACATGTGCTGCAGAAGTAAAAATGAAGCGGAGCAGACGGTGAAGCCTGCATACCGTTAGTATCTGTAACAATACGTTTCTGAACATTAACACCAATGGGACATTTTGTGTGCACAGGTTCTTCATTACATACATACAGAAATGGCTCTATTTGTAACTATGGTCATTTATAGGTCTCCAGCTCCACGGGGTGACTTAATAATGTTGTTGGCTCCCCCTCTTGGCTGACTGCACACAGTAGATGCTGCAGTCAATTGGACCTCTGTGCAAATAATTAATAAATACAGAAACTTCTCTTCTAATTGTAAAATAAGTTTCATGTAACAGGAAATAAATGGAGGCCCTGGAGGATTTCTGCTCAGCTTCGTGTTCTGGGGAATTTAGGCTGGAAATGACATGAGGTCATCAAATTAATAATAATCATAAAGGTGGGAACTGTCCTGCCCCAACATGTGCTGCAAAAGTGAGTATTCAAAGCCTCATATTCATTCTTTCTTAACATATTCAGTTTCCTCTGAGAAACTAATTATCTAATTAACCTCAGGCTGCTGTTTGACCTGCGGTGCAGTGATGAGGGTTTTATTCCTCACACATCAGCACCTGATTGTCTGGACTTCTCACAAATTTCAACAACTCAGACAAATTTTTAAATGTCACTTTCATTAAGTAAGTGCAGAGTGCAGACAGATCATTACACATCTGAGACCTGAGTATGAAGTCACCACCACAAGCGTGATCGTATATTTCATAAAAATGTCAGAATTTCCTCTGATGTTAGCTGAGGTGCTCCCAATCGATCAAATCCTCTTCACTGTGCAGTGCTACATATAGAAAATGTCACATATAGAATTATTGTGGGTCGATTAGATTGAGATTTTGGTAAAACAACTTTTTTTTTTTTCATTTTGCAGACTTCCTGTTCAAAATGATGCAGGGCTTTAAATAGACTTACTGTACAGCATGCATGACATGACATAATGCAGCAGCCATGACGCCGTTGCAGGGTCATAACTGACTCAACTCTCCAAAGACACGATACTCAAAAATAAAGACTCGTCTCATTTTGACTCATCGGTGTCCCCACGCCCTTCAGGGTTTCAGTCTGATTTGTCTGTCTCCCCTATGGTGGAGAGACGGGAAATGGTGCTGAGGGGTTCCCATGGCAACGCAATATGTCACCAGTGGCAGCTGGCCAAATATTAGCAGTGACCTCAGGAGGTGATGAATTAATCATTAATAAAATATTGCAGCCTCAGTGTGCTCTCGCGTCCACACACTATGCATTTGTCAGAATTACTCATGGACTTCCTGATGACCACAGAGGTGCTGATTTTCCCACAAGGCAGAAAAAAGAAAAAGATTTTGTCCACTGAATTTACCAAAGGGAAAAGTTGGATCTGAAACGTGGACACATTGTGTCACGATATTAGACCTTCACTTGATCCAGTCCTCAAATCTCCTGAGTAACAGCTCATTTTTTCCACTGCAGGTAGCACAAGCTGCTGCTTCTACGCTGCACTGCAAAGAGTGCAGCAGAATGGAAAGACCGAGGAAGGAAGAGACCGATGTAGGCTGTTAGTTCAAGACTTTCAAGTCCAAGATCAAGACTTTATTGCCTTCATCACTTGGCTTCGACTGGGAGGAAATTGTTTTGGTGCAGACTCACAAGAAAGGACGGGCGAACACAGGAGCATTAAATTAATACACACCCTGAACCATGTCGTTGGTGCAGGGAAAACAGCTGTCATGCAAAGATATATCGACAATCCCAGAGCATGCTCCGCGGCCCCTGAGGGCCATCAGTCTGGCATCCAGGTATTAACTCCTTCTTCTATTTATTGCAAACAAAGCTGAAGCAAAACAGAGGAGAAGAGCGGAAAGAGAGACATGTTCCCCCCGGGCAAAGAGTGTAACATGACCTGGCTGTAAGCTGAATCATTAGTGTTTAACACAGCGGGCAGCAAAACAGTCTGATTTACATCAGAGTATCAGACACGAGCTGGCTTTAACAAATATTATTAACCCCTCCAAAGAGACAAATCTGAGGGGTCATGAAATGATTGACAGCAAAGAATAGAAAAAATGACTATTAGCCTGTGGATAATTTTCCTGCTGCCTGCAGAGTTTTGTTAATTATTTCACTATTCACTGTTTTCCATTTAAAATATTCAAGGTCTTCAGGTCAATTCTCATTCCTCATACCATCATGATACAGCACACTGTACATACAAGTGGTAAGATTTTTGCTTTTTTCCCAGATAACCACAGCTCTGACACAGTCATGTCACCATACATCAGTTCTTTAAATCCTCTGAGCTGATGGCTGGGGCTTCTCCTCGCTTCTATAAGCACGAACTGCTCCAAAATATGAATGTGCTAGTGTGTCACCTATTGTAACATCTGTTTGGAATATTCCACAGGGAAACAGGTTCAATGGTAAGTCGCTCACAAGCGAGGGTGGAGCGAGGTTCACCACTTTGTGAATACATGATTGTAGAAAAGATAACAGTGCATGAGGGTCTGCAGAAATGCAGCCTGGCTTTGGCAGTGAGATCCTGTGTGTGTGTGTGTGTGTGTGTGTGTGTGTGTGTGTGTGTCTGTGAGAACACGGATAAATGGACATCCCGAGAGGGTTTTAGTGTAATTATGGTCGAGAATTTGATTATCACAATCTTGGAGTATATATATATATTCCCACAGACAGCCAGATAAAGTTCAAACATACACACAAACACAAACAAACACACACCATACGGTACACACAGCCATGATCTGAGAGTATTCCCCACAAGACTCCATATCTATGCAACCCTGCTCCCAGATAGCTGGAGTCATTTGTCTGTGCCACACACACACACACACACACACACACACACACACACACACACACACACACAAACACCAATGAAGTACATCCACCAACTGACTTGGCTAATAAGGCGCGCAAACACACGAGAGACCATGCATGCACACAGTGCAGGATCTGTCGTGTGGATGCCAAGCTTGGCTTGACTGAACACACATACACACGACAGCGCAGGTAAAACCTGTTACTGACACACACAAACTGAAGTCCTGGAGACAGACAGCACGACGACACCAGGAACCTATCTGACCTTCTCTGCTGTGTTTCTGCCTCCCCATCATCTCATCTCTGTTTCTGCATTCTTCCACTCATGCATCTGTGTGTCATTATGCCATCAGCTCTCTGCGATTGCATGCACCGACCTTGTAATCGAGCCAGGTTCCTTCCCCACATGCCTACATGTGTGCCGAATGACTTAACCTTGTGTATAGATGCTGCACAGATAGCTGAAACCAGCCGTTGTGGTCGGTGCTATGCAACTATTTTAAAAGGAATAGATTATGTGTAATTGGCCTTTTACTCAACTACCATAGTCTGCTTTCACTCAGTGTAATATATGGTAATGCAAACACTGAGCCAAGCTAACAACAGTGAACCAAATACTTGATGTGCTGCTTATCAGTGAAAAATCACAGATTTCTCTCAAGTTACTCCTTAAGAATAAAAAAAACAAAGGATGACATGAAACAATCTGCACAGGTTAACAGTGAACACACTGCCTGAGGCATCAGGCCTGGTGTGTGTGTGTGTGTGTGTGTGTGTGTGTGTGTGTGTGTGTGTGTTACATTACGCAAGAAATTGAATAATATACATGGTCTGCTTAGGGTAATGTTATAACTCACATGTAACACAGGGGCGTGCAGTTGGCCTACAATCTAGTTACAAACTTGATCTCCATCAGATCATTTCCCCACTGATTGATTATGCTGACTCAGGTTTTCCAGGCAGCAGCAAATCCAATTATTTGTATGTTAGTCTGTCTGTTTGTGTGTATGTGTCTGTGTGTTACACAGACCCATACCGCACACATATCCCGAGGTGCTCGTGATTCAGACGTGAGAAATGGTAAAACAGATTCAAGCCTATATGTTCCACCATTGATATAAAAAGATGAAATATAACACCGGCACCTTTATCCACTGAATCCACACTGACATCTTCTGAGAGTGGGTGACATGCTCCCTAAAATTCAGGGGGACTGTTGAGGCTCAGATTCAGAGCCTCAGATTTTTTTTTACCACGTACTCACATTAAGCTTTTGGAGCAGCAGCGAGAGCTTTGTTGGCTTTAAAGGTTGCAGATCCTAAACTCCCTTCCTCTGGACTTAAGATCTGTGGACACCTTGGACACCCTTAAAAAGCAGCCGGCGCTTTTAAGGACTTTTTATTTCTGTTTTATGTCTGCTGAATTATTTTATACTGTGAAGTTGTGCTCTAGTTTTTGCCTCTCAGGCCTTTACTTACATGTGGATGATGTTGGGATGCAGCCACATTTTGGTGATCTGACTATTATTATAAAAAACCACAAACACCAGTGTCAGAATATGTCATGATTTGCCAGATAGTTATAAATGCATCCAAAAAAAGCATTTTTTGTTTTTAACTGAAGAACCTTCAACTTCTTCAACTCAAGATATTCAGTGTTCCTACAGAACCTTAAAGCAGCTCGTCCTGCCATCAGCAGACTGTGAATTTGGCCTGTGCAGGTTTGAGATGTCATTATTAATCAAACTGTCTGAAAGCACACATTACTGCCACAATTATCTGGCTAACTGGGCAGCCACACAACCATTATCTCATGTGTTTGATTCTCTTCTCGGCTCTGATGACAGCAGGAGTCAGTCTGCCTGAAATAACTGCCAACAGCAGAAAAGCTGTTAAAAGTAAGTGACAGCGGTTATTTCACTTTCTCCAGCCAACACTGGCCCTGCCATACGTTACACAGCTGACACACCAGTTGAGATGTGATAAGCTCTTTAAGCCCAGAGCGAACAAAATGTTATTTTATTTAAAATTTTTTTTTTTTTTTTCCAGACAGGACAACTGAGGCAGCGCCTGAGGATGTAATCCTGCTCTAATCACCTGCTCCACTGAGAAACTCAAACAAATACTATACGGTGAAATCCACCCGGCCGCCATGTGTAAACATACACCGGTTTGCTTGGTCTTGGCTCTTCGTCGTGTTTTTCTGCTCTGCTGTCTGCAGCTTTGACACTGATCGACTTGAGCAGCGGGCGGTAAAATGAAGACTGACGTCATGATGGAGAAATCACACCAAGACAGCAATCATGTGCTCTGTGAGGACTGCTTTCTGACTGTTATTCTGGCGTTTCTGATTAAAATGGCCTTAAAATAATCAATAGTTCAGAGTGGATTTTCACCCAAAATTATTCTTAAAGGAACACTTAAAGAAACCGTTCCACCAGAAAGACCACACACCCTCACTCTCACTCAGGAAAAGCATTCTAGTGGATGCAGTCTAATGCAGTGAGGAATGCACAGTCCTGTATACTGGAGACACTAAACACCCATAATACAAACAAATGACCCTGCACAGGAGGGTCAGCTCCTCAGATCAACCCTCAACAGTTTGCCAATAAGGGACACTCTCCAAAGACTGCTCTTACACTGTCAGGAGCACAAAAGGCCCAAGTGGTCTCAGTGACCGTGATTATGCCCTCACAGAGGTTAAATATAAAGGGACTCCCCAGCATCAGAGGTGAAGAAGCCTATTGGATGAGAGGCAATGACATTTTCAGTTTCTACAACCAAGTCCCTTGATTCAACGCTCCTTGGGCAACTTCAGACAAGACTTACACACAATTCTCACATATTGTGTTTGCATAATAAATATGTAGAGTCCGACAAAGCGTGCAGTCTGACACAGGTCCAGCTCAGTCCTGAATACTCAAATAGTGCACGTTCACATCAAAAAGCATCAGTGCATGCATCAAATACGTGATTTACGCACTCCCATCTGTATGCTTGCCACGCAAAAATCAGCCTGCAGACCAACAGCATTCCAGTTAGATATCAAAGCTCGTTACAGGATGTGCAGCACAGCTTCAAAAAGCAAAACAAGCAGGAAGAAAATGTCTCCAGAAACTCACAGACCTTCTGCACAGGTTCAATCACACAGTCAGCAGGTGACTGAAAGACCGAGATTAAATGAACTATCGCCCAGCAAGGGATACTGTGTCCATGCAGACAGCAACAATAACACAGCACAAAACACAGCAATAAAACAGCATCAGTGCAGTATATATACACAAACTCCATAATATCACATTCAGCACAGCTCAGGGGCATTTAACCAAGAAACAAGCTGGTAAAGACAGACACAACAGACAAACAGAAGGCGGATGCGACTCACGTTATCTGAAGTCCAAGTCAGTTCTGCTTTCTTTCATTTCAATGAAGTATCCATGTTCACAGTCATCCTGGTTGTTGTTGTTGTTGTTAACAGAGCTCTTCATTTCCTTCCTCCATGGCTGCTTGTTGCTCGCTAATTAGTTCATTGTCTTAAGATCGTCTTATAAAAACGAGCTAATCATTAGCACTTACACTACACTTACACTAACTTAAACTTTTGTTTTTTGTTTTTTGTCCTGAGACGCGTTCATTCATTTTGGCCGTGGTATTCCGCTGAGAGCGTCTTCTGAATTGGATTAAATGTTTGGTAATTAATGTCACCTGGCTTCTCCTTGGCAAACATTGACCGTCACGACCACAGGGGGCGCTGCTTCACGCGTTGGCGAGAAGTCAACGAAAAATGGCCGCGAAACCGAAAGAAGAAGTCCGTCCAGACAACGAAAACATTAAATCCATGTCTTAAAATAACAATAATAACTGTTCTGCTGACTCTTTGCTTGCCTTGGCTTCGCTCCAACATTACGAGGTCTACACTCCACTTTTTAATTTCATGAATGTGGTTTATTTATGAATTGACAAAAATCCACCAATTTAAATCATGTTTCAGTGAGAAGTGATAGTCATTACCTAAACTTTTATACCCGTGTGCTTCAAAACATGGGATTGTTGAACAAATATTGAAGCTACTGAAATGTCCCCTGTGCTGTGCCCAGTATATCAAATGATCTAATTCCAACTGTGTTTATTTTGTGTTGTCTGTTTGATAAACTGGCCCTTACAGCGTCATAACAGCGACTTACAGCCTAAACTGTCCAGTCCTTGGATCGTGTTGTCAGTCCAAAGACAAAGCAAGTCGTTTGACAAAAACTGAAGCTGACGACTCCCATGTGAGTTCAAAAGAAACCCCGCTAGAAACCACAATCCAAGAGCCCTTCAGGCCCTTTGGTCCATGGTTTTGGATGGATGGATGGATGGATGGATGGATGCTCCATTTTAACTGAGAATCAGTCAGTCTGACTGATTCATACAACTCAGAAACCACAACTGAAACCACCGCTATTAAAACAGACCATTTCAGCGAACCTATTCCACCTCCCCTGATCTGCATCCCAACTGCCGGGAAAAATTACACAGCCATCCAATAATGCCACTGTCATTACGGGACAGGAGGTGGAATGATGGGAAAAACAACGTCAGAATAATATCCAAAACCTTTCACAGACACAGATATCCTTCTCCTAAAGTCACTGCAGTTTCCACACGTGGTGCGATTTCATAAGCAGGAAGGCTGAACGGTTAAAACGTTACAAAAACGACTGTTCATAAGATTACTGCTGACAGGAAAGAACAGCACGAGAGCTGCTCTGATCATGTGACTGATTAGGATGTTGGCAAGGCTTACTGGCACTGGAGAGAGAGAGGCACACAGTGAATCTAAATTATACTTTCAATAATTCTACGATAAGTAGGGTAATATTAGTAAAAAAAAAAATAAATAAAAATGAAGCCACACTCATTGTACAGACATGTTTATTCGGTGGCTTCTTGTCATTTCTCTCCCATCTTATTCTGCTCTACAGTTCAGAGTGAATGGTCGGATCATTGGCAGGAGTGGGAGCGCTGGAGGAGGAATCCGTCTCTTCTTCTGCCACCACATCTTCTTCCACGTTTTCCTCCTCCTCGGTCACCTCCTCTTTCACTTCAGGAGTTTGCTGCTGGGCGGAGTTGGGTTCCTGCATATCTATGATTTTCAGGAAGTCTTGAAAAGGGAAAGCGGGAGGCCAGCTGTCGTCACCCAACATCCCTACAGGGGCAGACCAAGACAAGAGATCTGTAATTATAATGTGTAACTTGTGTTTTTATTTTTTTTTTTGTTTGGCTTTATTACCACCAGGTTACACTGAGAGGATCAGAAGAAGCCAGAGGATCCAGAGTGAGTGTTTGTTGAATATCCAACTAAAAACTTCACCATGGTGGATTTCTGCTTTCTACAAACATTCGTCAAGTACTGGTGCTCTTAAAGTACGCTACTGAGGTTTGATATCCAGTCCTGTTTACCTCTGCAACTGAAGATAACCTAACTTTCATTACAACACACACTTGTTTGCCTCACAAATAACAGCAACTGTTACTGAGATTAAGATTTGTTCCTTTGTCAAAGTGGAAGTGAAGGTAGTTTTCTCATTATTCATTCATTCATTCATTCATCTTCTATACCCGCCTATCCCTTTCAGGGTTGCGGGGGGCTGGAGCCTATCCCAGCTGTCAACGGGCGAGAGGCGGGGTACACCCTGAACCGGTCGCCAGTCGACTGCAGAGCAACATATACAGACAGACAACCATTCACACTCACACTCACACCTAAGGACAATTTAGAGTCACCAATTAACCTAATGAACATGTTTTTGGTCTGTGGGAGGAAGCTGGAGTGCCCGGAGAGAACCCACGCAATCTTCACACAGAAAGGCCCTGCCCGACCCGGGGATCGAACCGGCGACCTTCTTGGTCATGCTGCCTACCTTGCTGGCTAAGTAGCTAGGCCCAGTCAGTGTCAACAGCTTGCTGCTTTATTCAGAGTTATGTCAGCAGCCTTCTCACACTCAAGATTTTTCATGCAAATGACACACAACTGTCTTTCTCTGAGGTTGCTCGAGCTAACAGGAGCTAGCGAACATTGCTCCACAGGCTGTTCAAATGCTGATGCTGAGTAATAATCTAAGCTCATGACCCAGCCGAGCCAGTCAGCTGCAGAATGACTTTGATGATGTTTATGCTCTCCAAACTTTAGCCAGTTAACTCCTGTTAACTGGCTAAAGTTTGGAGCAGTTGTTGAGCAGTTGAAGTGCCACTGGGAAAAACACTATTGTGAAATAAATGCACGCTTTTGAAAACGATTATTTGTTTAGTACCAAACACTTGGGGCCTCCATGGTTTTCTGCCTCTAATGTTTCAGCTGCCATAAACAACTTTGCTCCTGAAGTTAAAATGTATAATTGTGAAAAATAAACCCAATTTCAACATTTACAAAGTAATCAAGGTCATTTTAGCCACAATTGTGCAACACGACAATCTGCAGGAAACTTTGAGTTCTCGGATTTTCTTTCTTGGAACTTCCAAGATATTGAATAATGCCAAAAAAATAAGAGAAAGCGACAGATTCAATCCAGAAATGAGCCTTTCAAAACCCATATTAGGCAAGTATTGAGAAATAAACTTTAGCCCAGACAGTGAAACAGTCCAAAAGCCAGTATAGTACTTAAGTATTTAGTTTTGGAAACTGCCTTGCAAGGAAACATTGTCCCAGGAAGTAGAAACTGGAACCTAAAGCCACTGTGCATCTCTAAAGGCTGCAGCTCTCCGGTTTCTTCTTGGAGAATGGATGGAATGTGCTGGATGACAATCCTTCAGTCCAGATAAACAGAGACAGGCCACAGCAGGACTTGTGTTTTATCTTGGCCCACATCCATACAAACTACAGGGTTCAGAAGGTCGAGGGTTAATGGCTCCACACAGTTGAGGCTGAAGGCCTAAAGTTACCTTAACAATCATCCCCTTCATTAAAAAAAACACTTTAACAGTTATTACACGCGTTGCTGCTGAACTCAAAGCCTCTTGCACGTAACTTTGCATTCCTCAGACAGGAACAAGCTCGATCCTGTCACTGTTTCATCAACAGCTTTGTCTGAGGGCCAGCAGAGCTGCACAATCATTTCAAATTGGTGACAGATTCCTCTAACCTGTATATACTGGGAGCGTATAACATGTGAGACTCCCTGTAGGAGAAAACGGTCGACAGTTTGTCTTCGCTGCTTCCATGTGAAGTGACTCACATCTTTCTCAGCTCGGAGCTTTTTAACAGACACACTGCTCCGTATTTTCTTTGTCTGGAAAACTTTTATCGCATTTTCTTATTGTATTCTTTCCCTTTTGACATCTGAAAAAGACTAGATTCAAACAGAGGCAGTTATATAACCCGCTCAGTCTGTATTCCTCAGGCTCTAATCAGCCTCATTAATGGAAACTGTGCGGCTCAATGAGCAAGGTGCATGGGTTTAAATACCATTACAATGTGTCAGAGTGAGTCTCCCTTTTAAATGCAGTATTGAAATAATATCTGGATATATGATATACTCAGCAGACACTGAGCTGACAATGTGCTGACCGGAGTCATCCAGGTGGAAACGCAATCACAGTGCGTTGCAAAGTTGTTGCTGCAGGTGGTCACCTAATCACTGCACGTAAGCAGGCAATCACTGCAGACAGGAGCGCCATTGCTGCAGTTTAAAATGTCCTTGTTGCTACATAGTCACCTGCCACATGTGCTCTTCCATTTGCTGGCTTTGGAAGTTGGACGGAAAAGTTCACATTTGTTCAAAATACTGACAAATACAGACACCGAGCATGCATGTATGCATACATTTTGAGCATTGTTGGAAAGATTTGGGATAATGTAAGACTCAACTCAGCAAAATACAAAACAAAGATTTGGCTGTTCTCAGACATTTAAATGCATAAATGTTACATATTACACCTTTCATAAACACTGGAGTGTGTTTCCCTTTGTTCAGGCTCAGAGACAAGCCTTTAAAATGATTCCTGTAAAACTGAAGTTTTTTCCTGGAAGGTTTTTGGTGGCTCACGCTGCTTTCCCTGAAATACGTCAAGTCATGTTTCCTGCCATGGGCCAAGTAACAAGGGAATTGTTTTTTAAACTGATCCAATAACTTTGTCAAAGATTTCTAAACTTGGTGAAACTGGGCCGTAAGTATCATTCTGCTGCCTTTTATTCCCTTGTCTTAACCCTTTGCTGTCCAGCACTTCCTCCTCCTTACCTGCTGGTGTCTCATCGCCATCCTCGACCCTCTGCAGCCACTGTCGGACAGAGGGGGCCGCTATGGGAGTGTTGGGGGGGTACTGATAGATTTCATCTCCAGAGGGCAAATGGGTCAGGACCAGAGCAGGGAGGGGGGGCATAGAGCCCAGGTACGACCCCAGGACAGGCATACCAGCTGGAGTGCGGCCACTGGAACACAGACCAACAGAATACATCTATTAATATAACAAACAGAGAGCATGTGAAGATAAAAACTCTAGGAAGAGAATCAAGAGTGGTGTTTTTGTGTGTGTACACAATGGATGGAGCAACAAATCCAGTGCCAGACTGACTGAATATCAGCACTGATTGATGTACGTACAGGTGGATCCAGCAGGGCAGGTATTGCTCCGCCCTCCCCACTCCTCTTATCTCCTCCACCAGCGCCTGGTTCTGCCTCCTGCCGATCTCATCCTCCTCCTCTCCCACAAAGAGGAGGAGCAGGGCTTTACCCAGGGAGAGGAAGGACGGCAGGTTTTCCACCGTCAGCTCAGGCTGGAAATGAAACAGAGATAAAGAATAAAGAGAAGTCAAAAACAGCACAAAGCCCAGTTTCTGCAAAATACCTGAGATTTACACATCAGTGATATTTGCTGTGTACTGCAGCTTCACTGTTTGTCAGTCACTAGGTGACAGAACCCTCCTCCCAAACTCTAAAATATTGCTGGACAGACTTATTAAATCTTGTTGTGTTCCAGTCTTGATAAAAATGAAGACAACAGCGCCACCAAAAGGCAGATTTTGTTATCGCTTAGACGACTCATCCAAAGTGTCCAATAATGCAGTGAAAAGACTTTTTAGACTCTCAGCCCTGGCTATGACACTTCAGCTCATTATGTTCACAACACTAGAAAGTAGTGTGGAGCCAAATTCATCAGTGCAAAGCAGCATTCAAAGGGAGAGCTGAACTGTTGAGCAACATCTGCATTAGAGCTGGCAATTTCAACATCAGCTCGATGTATTTGTTTAAATGAGGAAATGTAAACTCAGGCGTGACGCATTACTCTGACCTTGAATGTAGTGAGGAAGTCACATCCAAACTCTGTGAACCTGCATATGGTGCTTGTTATCTGTGACATACTGTGAATGATTCCATCTTGGCTTTGACAAACTTCCAAGAAGTCCACATCATTTATTTATGCCTACTTCAGGGAAGATATGCTCACAATCTGGGCTGAGGGATATTTAGATTTTCGGCTGGATACATTTAGTCTGAACTCTTAATCAGACAATTGCAGTAAAATAGTTTCATTAGCCAGGTTAAAAATAGCTTTCTTTAGTATTTCTCTATGTAAACGAGAAGACAAAAGAACACACAGCTTGGTTTACCATTGGCTGCAGCAGTGCAGTGTCAATGTGTAAGGCCAGCTCTTCAGCAGAGGTGGGCACAGACAGTGTTGAAGGATGAGTGTGTGTCTTCCAAGATGGAAACACAAACACTGCGGGAAGGTCCACAGAGTGCTCTGCCGCCCTGCAAAACAAACATGCAACTTAAACAAACATTGAAGGTCATAAATGGAATTTACTTTCAATTAAATGACAGAGGGATATCTTACACTTTATGAAGTGTTATGACACACTGACTAAAGTGTCTTTTTGATCCCTCACCGGATTTTAATCGTCTTTAATCTGCTGTTATACCACACTGAGTGAACTCTACCTGTCAAAAACAAGGTCAGTCAATCTCATGGTGCCTTCAAGTGCTGCTGAAGATACATATCCTGACAGCAAATGTCCCATTTCTCCTGTTCATACTTTAGCTACACTGTCTTTTGTGAAATCCAGACAAATGCACTTCAAAGAAATCACATGAATGAGTGAATTACAACTCAGAAATTGGAGCTTAAGAGAGGCACTCAGAGGTGCCCGTCAGGGACAACCTTGAAACAGGAATGACGAGACCGTGTTTAAAGCTGTTACCATTCCTCTGCCAGCCCATCTGTCAGCAGTCCAGTCAGCACCTCTCCTCTCAATGACTTTGCTGCTTCAGTGAACACTGATACACCTGGCAAGACACAGAAACATCATTAATACATCATCATATGATGTCACTGACAGCAGACAGGTCAGCGGTCTGTGCAGCGTCGGTCCTGAAGAGCATTTTGAAAACATCTTAAAATTCAGTGGCTGACCTGGCCTGTGTTTTGTATTTCATTAAGATTCATGCTTTCACTGCCCTGCTGCCTGAAATACTCAGTAAGGCCGATCATCTCTTGCCAGAGTACAACCACAAACACATTCTTGGTATGTGACTTGAGAGCATTAGCGCTGTATTTCCACTGTTCACCTCGTATTAGAAACTGCTGTGCTGTGTTTTTCAGACTCCTAGAACATTTAAAAAGCAAACAACAGACATAAAGTGCACTACAGGCCCCTACCTGCATGTGCTTTTGTCTTAAATAGTCCCAGTGCTCTGTCACACTTGTAGCCTGTGAGCTCAGGGTGAGGCACTTCCTGAAGGAATGATGTCACTTCCTCTTCAGTTGACAGTGGCGCAGGAGAAGCTTGGAGGCTCCTGGTTAAACAACAGACAAATAAGCATTTATACACAGACAATGGTACAAAGGCAAAAGAGCATAAAGAGCCTCATGAGTCTTTGTTTTAGGCCTGTCCTGTGTGGAGGGCCTGGTGAAATGCTCAGAAATGGAATTACTCCAAAAGAAAGGCCACAATATTTTGATTGGTGATTGGTGTCATTGTGCTCTGAGGAGATGCTCCTCAGTCAAGACATATATAAAAAAAGCATGACTCAAAGTTTCCTGGTGATGAAAGGACAAAAAGGTTTTCCATGAAAACTATTTTTAAAAGCTCCCTAACATGGATTTATTATATCCTGCTGTTTACATGTGGCCAAGCTCCATTAGTGTAGTTCCTGCGCGTGTTTATTTGCAGTAGTGAAGATAGAGGATGGCTTATTTAAGGTTATACTGAGGTCTAATGGATAAAATGGGTCGACGCCACTGGACCGCCCTCACAAGTAACGCAAACACTTTTATCTGATTGATCTCATCTGTCCTATTATCTGACTTTCTTTGAATCATACCGGTGCAATCATGCTTTTCTTTTAATTGGTGAACCTTTTCCCATAAAAGACTGTCACTGGTTGCTGTTCTCAGGAACCAGTGAATGTTTTTGACGCCAGTGAAATGATGTCAAAGACAGACATTCCCAGAAGGAGATTTAAGTTATTTTGTCTTTCCTTGACTTTGCCCACATGTTTCACACACCCTGGCTTTGCACTTTCTGTTTGTTGTGTCCAGGGCCATCAGTGGGCAAGAACCCTGATGACATCACTGTGACATCATCATGATTATTTCCCCTCTTTTCAACAGATTCAAAAAAATGTCAGACATCATTAGAAAACTTCTCACAGCACGATGAAGCTATGCAGTGCCTCAGCTCCCAGCATGCCTCCGTAGTGCTGGGCCGACTCCTGAGGGCGGATCAGCAAGACGGTGGGGAAGGACGTGACTGGCTTGAATGGGATCGGGGGGGAGCTTCCTTTTGGAGGAACACAGAGATCGGGCCACTCTCCACAGTCGACCACTCTCATCTGAACCGTGGAGTCCTCAAAAACTTCTAAATAACACAAGACAACCACAATGTCCCATTGTCTTACATACGAGGAACGACTTACCCAATATAGAATTACAATCAATCAAACATCTTCCTAGATTAGAGGTCACCAGAGGTGAAGATACCGTGACAGGTGGAAAGGACAGGCAGATGTTCTAAAAACAATGAGCAGGTAGTGATTTTATTTGGGCTGCTGATTTCGCTGGCTGCTGTGCTCTCCTGTTTACCTGCAAGTCTGTCTGCGACTTCAATGAAGGAGCTGAGGAAATCCATCGAAACAGCATCCCCTGGTGGTAAAAACAGAAACCACACTCAATTCCATGCACCTTTATTTGAACCTTTAAGACCGTGGATAGAGGATGTCTTACATTTGAGGTAGAAGAGCGCCACTGTCAGGCTGCTTTGAGCTACTGTGGCATGAAAGTTGTCAGAGGTTAGTTGGGTAATTGAGTCCATGTCCTGCACGTCGAGTCGGTTGTCATAGACATACGCCGCAATTTCATCGTCCAGCTTGACTGTAGGCAGACAAACAAACACATAAGTACGCACAGATATACTCACACATTATCTCCCTCCTTTGCCACTGTTTGGTTCCTCTTTTATTCTCTCCATCAGACACTTACTTGAATGCGAATCCTTCTCCTCTTCGTCGAACCTGTTGTCCTCGTCCTCTTCATCCACCTCGTTCTCTTGATTTGTGAAGAGCTCCAGCACGTCATCAAGATTGTGTAAGGTCAAATACTTCACCTCAGGACTCTCCAAGCACGCACGCACACGCACACGCACACGCACACACACACACACACACACACAAAAACGTAAAACACCCATGGGCAAAACATTATGTATTTTAATATTTTTATATTTACCCTCATTTTGGTATGTAAATGTGTGGTCATAATACCTTCTCAGGCAGCCTGTAGGCAACATTATATTCATCGGCGGTTTTCACTGCAGGACTCTGCCTGATGACACACACAAACACACAAATGAAAGATAAAATACAAATGCAACAAATGCAAAACATGATCAAATTAAAACTGATAACATGATTACATCCTATTTGGAATTACAGGACAAACGCAGCATGTGTGAAGTGTGACCTCTCAACAATGTCTGAAAATTAAAAGCAATTCCTAAAACCCCACCCGTGACATGTACCTGTCTACGAGAAACAGAAGGGCGAGGCCACGGAGCCTCCAGGCCAGAGTGGTGGCTGTGTCCATGTCCAGGTGCTTGGTTGGGGGACGAGAGAACAGGAAGACTTGCGGGGTCTGCTGGTAGGGGAACTGTGGAGCTGGGACCGAGGAGGGGTCCTCATAAACTTCAGACTAGCAGTGGAGAGACACACATTATGTGCAGATTAATATATGATATTCCCTTTTGTGTTTTAGATTTGTTTTATGTTGCATGTCATTCCCCATTTCTCTCTCTGCTCATTTCCTGTCAGCTCTCTACTGTATGGCTCTGAACTTGCATCCTACTGACCACTAGTGGAGCCTCCATGAGCTGCAGGAAGGAGTAGAGGCTGAGGGTGGACAGGGGCGTCCTCATACGGATCAAAGGACAGCGCTCAGAGGTCTGGAACCGATTGTGAACTTGACAGTGAAGGAACCAGACTTGAGATGAGCGAGGCAACTCATTAACACTGAAAGACAGACAGAAACAAAGAGAGACACAGTGATTACCATTTTTCTAATAAAACATCGCTCTCCTCAGACAGAACAGCATTTTTTGTGGATGATTTTTAGTCTGAAGCATCTGCACAGCCTCCCACTCAGTAGCAGTTTGCTCATGTATTCTCTCTTTAAATGTTACCTAATTTAGATCCAAGAGGCAAACACCCAGGAATCTCTCTGTTAAGAATATAGGAGGAGCAGACAGCCAGTTTAAATGTCTTTAAACAGTTTTTAAAAGACAAAAAACATACCCTAAGTATTTCAAAACTGGGCCTCCAGTTATGAGGATGAACTGGTATTTGGTTCCGTACACATACGCCGTCTCCATTATTGATCTGTGCTCTGAAGTAATACAATTAGCAGACACAATACAGTTAATTAATTAGTCATTCAAGTCAATCAATTCATCAGACAATCTGCATTTCCATCATGAGTCCCCACGTCACACAGTACAATCCACAAGTCAATTAATCAGCCCTTAAATGCATCATCCTGATAATCTCGCCCCACATTCAATCACATTCACTCTCACGTTCCTCAGCATTTGTTGCCTCTGTGTATCCAGCCTCTCCTTCTGTTCCATACCTTGTGTTCCCAGACTGCGGACGTAACCAAGCACAATGTCCTTCTTCCCTTTGGCTGCCTTCTCCATGGCCAGTAGGTCGCCGTCTGTGTGGACGTACTTGACCTCTTCCCGCAGAATGGCACTGGGAGAGAAAGCCAGAGAACAAAACTTCAGATTCGGTCATATTAAATAAAAAGACATTTAAAAGTAAATTCAATGAATAAATGCAGGAAAATATATAAACCAATCAATATATTGCTAGATAATTTTATTAGCTACTACATATAGTTTCTGTCTTTCAAAGAGAAATGGGATGCGTAACGTTTTCTTCTGTAGGCCCGATTCCAAGAAAGACTATAATTAGGGCCATAATTACACTAAAAGCCCTTCGGGATGTCCCTTAATCTGTGTTCTCACAGACACACACAGAGCCAGACTGCATGTCCACAGCCCCGACTCCAAAAAACTGGGACGGTGTGGAAAAAAACGTTTATGAAAATCTAGAAGAAGATGAGGTAAAAATTTAAATATCTTGTTTTTGGACTCTTTTCAATCAAGTTTATGTCAAAATGGATTAGCAAATTATGTTTTACATACATATAATATATACACACACACATACATTTATATATACACATATTACAAACGTACCTATGATTATGATTATACAGACTGTGTTCTTTAGATACAATCAAGGACAGAAGGTTAAAGCCTCACACACTGCTGTTGCATTATAACTGAGGAAATGTTGTGTACTTACAACAGGACTTCGGAGACTATGGAGTTGACGTCAAACACGGTGTCAAATCCCAAGAACTCTTTACCACCCCTGACACAAAGATATGGCACAGCGTAAGAGAGAGTTTCAAGAATAAGCCACGACACCAAATACATATACGTCTCGTCTCTCTATTGTGACAAATACAATCGCTTTGTTTAATGTGACTTCGCTCTGGTCGGAGTGAATCCTTCACATCCACACAGTGTACCTGAACAGAAAGGCTGTGTGCTGCACCCGTTCCTCTGTGCAGTATGGGCGAACCAGCTCTTTATTGCAGTTGACCTGAGCAGAAAGAACAAATTCACATCCTGGTATCTGCGTACAGATTTTTAAGTTAAAATAAGTTTGAGCTTTAATGTCAACTTCTATGACAGACGGAGCACTGAGAGGACTATCATTACCTTGCCAACCAGTACTCCATAGTCCTGCAGAGCATCAGCAGACTTTTCCAACTCCACCAAGAAGAGAGAGATGGTTGGAGAGACTGGGTACAGAGAGAAATACTGTTATCCTCGATTAGTGGGTTAAAGGGCTTTAAATACCGCGTGGATTAAGCTGCTATCTGCTGGGGTGCACCTCGACAAGTCGCCGGATCACTGCTGACATGACAGCAGAAACTGATGCGGAGAGGATGAAGGACAAATTGACTTGAACCTGGAACTCTGCGTGGTATGTTATCATACTATTTGCTGCTGTCAGCTGGAGAATATTTCTTTCAAGAAGTTACACACACTGAAAATATGACACAGACTCCACTGTTTCAAATCAAAATTACACTATATCTATCCAGATATTTGTCCTGCGTGTGACACACGTCAGTCCTCAGAAGCTGCTTTGAGCCACGGTGTTAGAGCTGCAACAATTAGTCGAGCAGTTTTCAACCATCAAATTAATCGCCAGTTACTCTGATAATCAATTCATCTGACTGAGTAGATTTTTAAGGAAAAAAAAGTCAAAAGTCTCTGATTGCAGCCCCTTAAGTGTGAATATTTCTTGTTTCTTTACCATCAGAGGACAAAACAAGACATTCAAGGACATCACTGATTGATATTTGTCACCATTTTCTGACATTTTTATAGACAGAACCATTCATCCATTAATCAAGAAAATAACTAACAGGCTGACAATGAAAATAATCATTTGCTGTAGCCAGACTTGGTGGAGCTTTTCATGTGATCTAAAATCAAACCCTTTCGGTCTATCATTTTTGACATTACTCCTGAAGTCAATACCTCTCAATTATAACCGTTGCTAATCATCCTTGGCTCATCAATAGGCACCTTGTGGACCTTACCTGACCTCAGACATATTGCAAGAATCCCAACTATTAACATGTTCAGCGAGGTGGGATTATATTATCCTACTCATGTCATTATTCACTTCATATTTCATCTTTTTCAATATTTGTTTGTAGTCTATGATTTTGTAACCTTGATGTTTTATGTTCTCTCCAATGCTGTTGCCTTGGCCAGGAAACTCAAGTAAATCACAGTGTATAATGTATTTAAAAATGATTTGGAACATTTATGGAGCAAATGGAAATTACTATATAGTCACAAATGTAATGCATGACCTATTAATGCTGAGATGTGGAGAAAACATGTGGGAAAGCTTGCATGGTTCACCTGCGCGTCAGCCTACCTTGATGCTCGAAATAGATAAACATCATCTTCCCAGAATGCAGCTTCTCATAGAAATCTGCAGCTGTGTATTCAATTAGGTCTGACGTGTTGGCTTTCTCTGTGCATCCTCCTGGCCTCATCCACAGCAGGAAAACAGCAATGCACGTCCACATCATGGTGAACAGGTTCTGTTGTGGGGTGGGGGGGAATCATCATTATGAAACTAGGAGGTGCAAAGCTGTTATACAGGAGTAAGTAGCAGAAATCATCTCGTCTGTGCAGAAATGTTAAGAAGACTATCTACATACATCCTGAATGACTGAAGGGGTAATAATATGTACCCTCACAATAACTATATAACTATATTTGCATATAAGTGGTTTATATTTATTGGAACTGAATAGGAACATTAGCTGTGGAGGAAGAAAAAAGCGGTGACATATATGCTAGCATGGTGTTACCTGAAAAAGTTGAGGTGGGGTCTAAACTCAACTTTTGTCTTTCCAAGTGGCACAAACGTTATAAACCACAGAAAAAACTGTGGCGGAAAGAGATAACGACATTATGACGCTAATTTTAGGCAGCAGCTTTTCCTCCGTGAGTGACGTCAAAAAGAACGTCAAAAAATGTCGCTTTCTGGTTTACTTGGGAAAGGAGGTAACGTTAACGTTAGCTAGCTCTTTAGCCAGGCTTGCTAGCTGCCTGCTGATTGATGTTCGACCATGGCTTTAAATAGTTAACTCACGCTAACACATGTACATTTAGAAGATATATGTCGACATATGTCTGTGGGACAAGTAACGTTCGGCCACCGACAAAGCAAGTTTCTAAAAAAAAAATTCGCCGAGCTGCAAAATAAATTTCGAAAAGTGTCTTCCAAGAATGAAGGTCCGTCCTTCAGTGTCAAAGCAGTCGAGTTCAAACAGTGCTTCCGAATACCGTATTAAAATAAGATCTTTATTTTTTTGTTTCATTTCAGTATTGTATTTGATTTTATTTTTGTAGTCCGTCTCACTTTGTGAGATGAATATGAAAGTGATATTGTAAAAATCCGCAGTTGATGAGAACGCAGCTGCTCTACTCCCAAAGCTTGCTGCACCATGTACGCCAACGTTTAAAGCTTTTATTTTGAAGGCAGCACCACTTTCACCAAATTTTGTTATCTCTCAGTAACTTGACGTAGATGTCTGCAAAATTTGTTTTTGTGTCGCCTCTTCGCGAGAGACGCCCACGTGCGTCTTTGAGCCAATAAACTCAGGAGGCAGGTTTTACTTGAACAAATACCCAATCACAAGCGGACGAGGGCGGTCTTTGCCGCAGCTGACATCATCATAAACCAACTGAGAGAGAAAGTTGTGGAGGTTGGGCAACAGGTTCAGCCAATGAGGTGGCCGACTGGGGAGGTGGGTGTGAGGACAAGTTTCACTCATGAGATTTAGCTCGGAAACTGGCTCGAATCTGTGGCTCTCGAGTCAGCCGTTTCACATGAAAATGAGTCAGGTATTGAGCCAAGATGGCGTCAGATGCAGCGCCAGTTTCCGTTTTCGTTGAGAGCAAGGGGGCGGGTCTAAAACTGCATCACAGCTGATCTGGAGATTTTTTTCCCCCCTTAAGTTGTTTTTTGCAGAGAGCAGCTTTGCAGAGATTCATAGGGGGGCCTCTCTCTTGTTTTCTTGGTCCCTTGCTTATTATTTTGGACCTTGCGCTTTTTAAAAACTAGACCCCAGTTTTTCTTCAACCCTACATCGGATTTCAGCCCCAGCGCAGTTTCATTATGCCACTTCTTTCCAGAATAAACTGCTTTTATCGCAAATATCCATCCGAATACCCTCGTCTTTTTGTCATCCACGGAGAATTTCGCCCAGGTCTGACCCAGTTTTAGTGCTTTTGCCTTCACAGCATCCCATGTGTTAGTGCGAGCCGTCAGTGGAGATGTTTTCGGCAGGAGAGGAGGTTAATTCCCATTTGTTTACCTCACTGAAGGAGTCCCGTGGAGCTGCGATCTCCCCAACACTGGAGCTCAGTCTAACTACCATCTACACCGTCCTCTACTCCTTCTTGTTTGTTTTCGTCTACCTGCAGCTCTGGCTCATTTTGCACTACGGACACAAGCGCTTCAGCTACCAGAGTGTGTTTTTGTTTCTGTGTCTGCTGTGGGCAGCGCTGAGGACGACTCTCTTCTCTTTCTACTTTAAAAATGTGGTGCAGGCCAACCAGCTGCAGCCTCTGGCCTACTGGCTCCTCTACTGCTGCCCCGTCTGCCTGCAGTTCTTCACACTCTGCCTGCTCAACCTCTACTTCACACAGGTATGACTGCAGTGTGTGTGTATGAGAGAGAGGAGGTGTGTGAGAGATGGTGTGCAGTGTTTGTGTGTGACCTGATTTTGCAAAACAGCTGACATTGCAAGTCTGTGACCATTGCGTTCATCTTATTTCAAATTTAACACACACTTTAACTTCCTTACAAGCAAATGTTATTATAGTCGACTGTATTCTATTGACTCTGGAGGACTGTTCATCCAAAGATCTCAATTCCTGCTGCCAACACCACCCAACGCCCTGTGGGCAAAATCTCCCAAGGGCTGATCACTCATGTCTATCAAAAGTGCACCCATTTTAACATCAGTTAATTCTCACAAATTGAATTTGCATTAAACACACATCAGTCATTTTAGCAAAGACAGAAGAGCAGCTACTCAAAAACTACAGCTCCCATGAGGCTTTGGCAGTGCTTCTTTGGCACAGGCTCAGCAGGATGAAATTAGATCTGAAACAATCAATTGGTGAATAGGAAATAATAAATTGCATGCCTATTTCAAAGTTTGATTAAATATTTGTCGTTCTTTAAGAGAAAAATGGGGAAAAATAAACTGGTTTCACATGTGAGGATGAGAATTCCTTTTTTGGTTTCTCCCTGATTCCAGCCTCAATGCTGAGCTGTCATACGTCATGCTTCATGGAGAGACGTCCAATCGCACCTTGCCCAAAAGCCTTTGTTTAAGCCAGTCGAAATGACCGGCGTGTTACAGTCAAGATGTGTCTGTTTCCTTGGAAAGGTGACTTAAAACTCGAGTTTTGCTTACTCTGTAATAACCAGAGTTTCTTCTTTCAAAAATGAGGAAATGTGGTCGCTGAGGTCACCGTCAGCCTACATGGTTCACAGAGTGGGCTGACGGACTTCAGGCAGTTTTTTGGGGGTTGCTGTTGGTTGGTTGAAAGCTCTGCAGATCAACTCAGCTCATGTCCAAACAGATGTTAAGACCTCCCACTCAAAGTACTGTGTTGCATTATGCCCCAGCCTCCATTGATGTGTTTTATTCAATCAGCAGACTGAAGCAAATGCTCCTCTCAGCATGGTGTGTGGGACAGAAGGAGAGGGACACAGTTGGTCAGTCACAGTTGTTTAACACCAGCCCACTCCAAATGCCAAAGACGAACCTGTTTGTTTCCCTCTCTGAAAACACCTATTGGTAACACCACCACAGCTCAATCACTGCTTCAAAGGCAAACACGGCCTGTATCTCAATGCCATGGAGGGGTGTGAGGAGAAGGAAGCCTTTCCAACTGGCTGAGCGGAGATTAGGTAATGCAGCCACTGGTGTCATATGACCGTTGAATAAACATTGTTGCGCATTAGCTGATCTTTTGCCAGTTCAAGCATACAGACCACACTCACTTTGAATAAAATAAACATCCTTTTCTATGCGATACTTTGCTTTGAATGCACCGTTGTGACAGCTGCCTTTTTTCTTTTCCACCATTACCAACAAAACCACGTTCCGTATCTGCTAAACTTGTCATTGTAGGTTTAAAAATATGGATTCTATCTGTGAGGGGGAAACCTTGTGACTGGCCAGCTCCATGAACAAACCTTTCCTGCTTGTGGTTTGGTGTCTAGCCGGGTCAGGCCTGAGTAATACATCAGATTCCTATTTTCTCTCACAGTAGAAACTTTGACCATCCCGTTGCAGTGCTGTGTGTCTGACAAACTGCTTTGAAAATCTCAGTAATATTAAAGTTATCAATCAGAGGAGCGTGTCTGGCTCAAATTCAAATAGCTGCAATCAATAATGTTTAATCAACAATGAATCAAACTAGGAGGTGCAGAGCTGTTATGGATCATTCCATTTTATCACAAGGTCAGTTGATTGGTTGATATGGACATGTCTAAACACAGTTTCACAGGTGGACTACAAATGACCTAACATTTGCTGTTCCTGAATGAATCGGCTCACCTGTGCAGGTGGAACCAGAGAATATTTGACATTTTCCTTGAAAAATGATTGAAATGTTAATTCCATTCTGAAACTAATGGTCTGTAGATCAACTAATCAATTTATTGAGTCATGTTTTCAGCTCTGATTCACATTCTTGCAAGACATGAACAACTGTTTGACATAAAAGAATCATACAGTACATGTGGGACGTCTCCAGAAACTAAACCCCAGAGCCTGAACACGCACAGAAAATGTGTCTTTTAGCAAAGCTGTATCTCAGTATGATTAATAATTTGTTCAACCAACGTCACAACACGGTTCCTGCATTAGCACGGCAGTACTGACCAGCGCTTTTTAACGTTGAACTCGCTGACAGTACATGAGCAGAACGCTGATATAACATCATGCCACCGTGACACAGTCTGTCACCTGACACGCACACGCATGTGTGGAAATACTTGTTTGTTTTCTGATGAGTCAGGCGTGAGTCTTGACCTGTGATTTGCTTCCCCCTTATTACATCTAAGCTCTTTCTCACAAGAGAACATGATACTGGCAAGGACCAGATAAAAACAGTCCTCATTTCATCGTGGTGAACCTCACTCTGCACAAGACAAAGTACTGATTGAGCTGCATTTTCCATAGATTTGTGAGGTACTCATGTCGAGTACAAATATGTAACCTACAGTGGTCTGTTGGCTGGTTGCTTCATTTCTAGGTTACAAATTACCTCCTACTGGCCTACATTCTCACACAAAAGGCTGAGTGTTTATGTGTGTGTGTTTATACGGTTTTCAAAGGCCTCGCTGGTCACAGCACCTATCAAATGAAATCACTGTTAATCAGTCTGACAGATAAGAGACGCTGATCGTACTGTATATGTCGACCTCTTAATAACAGAGTGAACTACATTGTGATAAACGTTTTTTCAAAAACACGATATCATTCCAGGAAGAGAGTGAGCTGGATCAGTGGAGGCCAGCTCCTGTGAGGTGGACTCGTGTACATTGTGATGTTTGTTAAGTTCACTGCTGATAACATGTTGACTGGAAGGCCGCTGGTGAGTTACTTCGTTTGGCTTGTCTCTAATATTTATTTGATTATTGAGAGTTTGGAGCAGAAAGGAAGAGGCTGGTCTGATGCTGTTGATGGAGTTTGACTCTGTTTGCTCTTTACTGCGCATGTTCCAAGAAGTGGCTAAAGCTGCTCATGCTAAACACCCAGTTCTTCAGTGTAGTGCTGAAACCAGTCACATAGTTGGTCTAATGAGGTCACCCCTTGTCTGTGCACACAGTCATTGTTTCTTTGTTTGTCCTTTTAAACAGCCAAACATTTCAGTTTAAACTGAAGTAGCATAAAGCAGTAACTGTTACTGCTATGCATATATGCGTATACTCGGATATTAGCATGGATATATTGACATATGCTCTTCTGTGGAGTTTGGATGCCCAACAAGCAGCTTTCACAGACCATATTCTGACAGAGACAGTGTTCTGCAGGTGTTGTGGTGAGCAAGCTTGATAGCCAAGAAGCGGAAACCTCATTCAGGAGGAGAATTTGTTGCTGCTGTGGAGCTCGAAGTAAAATTATTCCAAAGTGTCAGTTTTTCTGGAATAACTCGTAGAGATGAAGAGAAAACCTGACGAGTGATAGCAAACTCCAGCCAGCTTCTCAGCTGATTTTTTTTCCATGAAAAGCATTTGATTTGAACTCCTTAAGAATGCACTGTATCATGATCAGTGTGAGTGTCTTGCCCTTTTCTGCTCACCTGTACTTATTTTACCCATATTGCACATCCTGTCTTAACACTTACAGTAAGTAGCTTGAATTGCACTTATTAAGCTCACGTTATACTTGATTGCTAATTAGCTGAAATTCTGAACATTTTAAAGACTCACCTGCAAATGTTCCGATCGGTCAGCCGCGATGTGGAGCGCCGTGGTCCCTCTGCTTCAACACCCTGCTGACTGTTGTTGTGCTGTAAGACACAGTTCTCAAATTTGCCTATATTGTCTCCACCCCTTGTTACCGGTTCAACTGTCAAGTCAAACAACCACACCAGCTCCAGGCCCGGAGGCTCAAGGAGCCAAAGGCTGCTTTATTTCTTCTTCTCGATTCTAAAATCATATTAAGAATACATTTATGAATCACTCTGACATTATTTTAAAACACAAGAAGAGCTGACTTTTATCATTTCAGTTGGACTTTGATTGGGCCGAACAGTTAGCCCTCAAACCTAATTTCTTCTGTGTGTGCACATTGTTATGTGGATTCTTGCTTGGCTCTCTCGTTTGTCTTGTGTGTCTGCAGGCCCATTTAAATAAAACAGGAATCTCCTCGAGCTCTTCTCCAAAAAGACACGTATCCATATGTGCCTTACTCATCATATTTGTTTGTGGATTTATTAAAACTCCTGCAGAAACTAAAACTAAAATATCATAAAAGGTTGATTATGTGAAACTGAATATGAAAATATGTGTACATCACTGCGTGTGTGTGATGATATTTTTGTACTTTTCTTGCTCAGGTGATGTTTAAGGCCAAAGCCAAGTATTCCCCAGAGCTCACCAAATACAAGTAAGTCTGTCCTGTAATTTTGCTGGTTTTTATGTGACATGCAGGCTTTCGGCTTTTTAGTCATTATCCCAAATGGAACTTTCTATGTCTGCATGTAATAATATACAATAACCTTTTCATCCCTGATTGTTAAAGACAGAAGCTCAGAATGTGGTGGTTTGACTTGAACAGTCATCCTCCTTCTTCCCCATAAGCAGACTCTCTTTTCCTGTCTTCTCTCACACACACAGTTGGTTTGCAGCTTTAACACCATGAATTTTAATAAGTTATTTATGAATAAAGTCTATCCCTTTACTGTCTTTCTGTATTTTCCTCTCTCCAGGGTTCCCCTGCGTTTGTTCTTCCTGTGTCTCAGTGTTTTTTTCCTGGTGGTGAATTTAACTTGTGCGTTGTTAGTGCAAGGAGCCCTGGAGCGCTCCGAGTCACCCAGGTGAACAAAACTAAACATTTTCTCCTTCAGTAATAATGTCAGATTTTTAAATTGTCTTAAAAAAGTTAACACCCTTCATGTCTCCAGTGATGGGGGTATCAGACACGCAGTCCTGGCCCGGGTCTTGATCAACGACAGTCTCTTTGTCCTGTGTGCTGTCTCTCTGGCCGTCTGTATCTTCAAGATTGCCAAGATGTCCTCTGCCAACGTTTATCTTGAGTCCAAGGTATGAACAACACTGCTTTATATTGAGACAGAATGAATAGATATTGAACTTTTGTGATCCATGCAGTTGGCACAAAAAATACTTCTTATGTTGTTATCCCTATAATCTCTCTGTCATTCTGGTTTGTCTCCTCCTCCGTGTGGGCGCTCATCTCACAATGACAGTGCTTGGAAACCCATCTGTTTGCACTGGTATCAATAATTTTCAAGCAATTCCAAGCACCACTGGCAGTAATGATGACTCCTGGTTGTTGCCATCGTGCAGACAATACAGATGCTTCAATTAATTCAATGACATGTCCCTCAAAACTCAATTCCTGGCTTCTAGTCTGTCATTGTGGTCACGGAGAGGCCTCAGCCAAATTGGTGAATCAAATCTGTGGCCCACATCAGACACTCAATTACAAGCCAGTGGCTGACTGATAGAAGAGCATGAGCTTGTAATAAGGACAGTTACTCTTCCTCCAGGGTACATCAGTGTGCCAAGCAACGGCCATCGGGGCCGTGGTGATTCTGCTCTACACGTCCAGAGCCTGTTACAACTTGGTGGTGGTGGCCCTGTCACCACAGGACAGACCCAGTCCCTTCAACTACGGCTGGTACAGCGTTTCTGATCAGGTAGCATGTTCAGTTATAGATGCAAAATAAGCTTTTATGTAGCCAGACACCCAGTGCCAAGTGTTTGTGTGTGTTTGTGAGAGTAGACAATCCATCTCAGGAGATTTGGGAAAGCAATGCTTAGTGGGGTAAAGAGCTTTGTTGGGCTATAAATAGCCACATGTGTGTCTGTGTGTCCTGACCTACATCAGGGTGCAGGCCTTGAGACGGACCGCCCATTACATCCATCATGTGTGTTTGTGTGTATGTGTTGAACATGATACACACCAGCAGACATCCACTGTGTGTATGTGTGGGCATAATCTGGCATTACAAATGGTTTCTTCAATCTGTCTGTATGCCAGCTGTCAGTCCAACATCTCATATTCTGTCCCTTGTCTTCATTTTACTGACTGCTATGTCACTAACCAGACAACGTGTGATGTTTCAAGGTCTTAAATAAAACTACAGCTTTAACTTGCGCACTCAGACCAAGCAGTGTTACACCAAAATGAGCTTGATCACCAGTGTGGGATAATGAATACCTCAAAGGGCCTTTGTTAGCAGAATTCCAGACATAGTTTGACATTTTGGGAAAAATGCTTACTCACTTTGCCACTTGCCAAATGAAAAAGCACAAATGTATGTATTATATAGTGTTTTGTGTGTGTGTGTGTGTGTGCTACAGGCTGACGTGAGGGAGATCAGCGGTGAAGCCTACATCGTGTTTGGGATCATTCTCTTCTTCTGGGAGCTGCTACCAACAAGCCTCGTGGTGGTTTTCTTCAGAGTCCAGAGACCGAACCAAAACCTGGTAAAATGACACCCCGAAAATAATAATTTAGTGTGTCAGACAGTGAGTTTTCAGAGCTGGAAGTTATAATGAAGCTTGAATGTTTCTTTACTTGTCAGGCTCCGGGAGGGATGATCAACAGCCACAGTTTCAGCTCCAGAGCTTATTTCTTTGACAACCCTCGACGGTACGATAGTGACGATGACCTGTCCAGAAGCATCAATAGTCGGGCTGATCGGGCCAGGTGGGTGCACCCACATGCACAAACACAGTCTGTCAGCATCTGTTTACCACTAAAATCCACTATAAACAGCAAATATAAGATGTGTTGAAAAGACCTCTTTTCCTTTTTTTCCATCTCTCAGTCTTCTCTCCACCACTCCCCAGCTGGGGACATCCACTTGGTACGGCTCCATCCAGCGCAACGGGACTCTGACAGCGGGCGTCGCGTCTGCCCAGCAACCACCATCTTCCACGGCCCCCCTCCTCTTCGCCTACGGAAACATCCAGAGTCACCATCACCACCATCACAACTACTACTCCACCCCGCAGAACAACAACTACCACCACCATCATCACAGTAACTTCTATTCCACGCCACAGAATTACTACTGCGGGTCACAAACCTATTTCTGCACCCCACAGAATTAAGTGGCGTCCATGGTAAATGATTGATCAAGACTAATAATTAATTTCCTGCTTTTTTGTCACCATTTTGCTTTCCTGGATGCATCAGAGCAGGTACTCCTGAGGCATTGCTCTGGATCAGGTTGGGCCTAAAACTTGGCTCGCTGAAATGTTCCAGAGAAATGTGGTGGCAATCAGCAACTGGGAAGCTTTGTCACGACTAACTGCCTTTTTTAGGACACCAACATCTTTAAATGGCATGTGTGGACCAGAATGAAAGCAAGCGCAGGCCATGGAGGAATTTTAGCACTTATATGGCTGATACACCTAGAACTGCTAAAACACCTAAAACTGCAAACATCAAACCTAACTTCTGTTAACTGTTTTGGTCACCATAGTTAACATTCCTGAGACTGGAAGGATCAGGGACCAGATAATCATCGCTCTCATCCCCCTTTTCCTTGTAAATTTCTTCCAGTACTTCTATGGAACATGGCGTTCTGGTCAGACAGGAGCCGTGTAGCAGACTTATCAAGCTAATGTGGAGAATGCCAAAGCTGCCTGGACTGTCAGTCAACAGTCCTGGATGCAAAGACGTTACATTCACTCAATATTTGTCAAACTGTTGCTTGGGTTTGTCAGCAATCGGTTGTAGGACTGTTTTCAGAGGGCACACACATGATACAATCGCTAATTAGCATAAAAAGGCTAATTTAGCCTGGGAAAAAAAAAGTGGAGGATGCTAGTCTCCTAGCTTAATCCTCAACCCTCCAAAAGGCTTTTCTGACTATGACGATCAAATGATTTGCATCTACAAAGGGCATTTCATGGCGTTTCTCACCTGTCAGTCAGGTTACATATGACAGGAATTAGCTGTTGCTAATTTGCCATGGGCTGTTGTAACAGTGAGAGCTATCTTAAAGCCAACACTCGCAGTTAGCTTAAACTCACAATGTGTTTAATCAAGAAAAGCCTTGACAGTTACGAAGTCGTACAATCGCTGTCAGCAAGCTTAAGACTTCAGCCTGCCAACTCAGTCCTGCTATACTGGATTCTTGTTTAGTTTGTAAAATAAGCTCTTTACAATGCTCATTACTGACTGTAATCAAAATACTGGTCAATTTATCTCAGTGTTCACAACTATCATCCATGTAAACCGCTTCCAGCCGCAAAATAAATGTGAAACTTAGCTGCCATATGGGTGTTATTATCAATCTGAATAGCACAAGCTTGGTCAATTTGTCAGTGTGTAAAAACCATCAGAGGAATACATTAACACAGTTATTGGTGGAGGGACCGTTGCAACAGGTGACTTTAAGGCTCAGACTCAGGCTTTAACTAAATTTGCTCAATTACAAGAGTGTGCCAGTGCTGTTGGATGAAATATGTAACAGCAGCCAAATCCAGGTTTCCTTCCCCACAATTATACAATGGAAACAATATGACAGGAGTGCCAAACACTGTCAAGTTGTTGCGTTTTAAAAATCTAGATTTACTCAGAATTATCTTAATCAGTATCATTTGCATTATGTGTAATAGATCGGTATGTAATGAACATTCAACATTGGAGTAGAAATCAGCTTTAGGATTGTTTATTAACACGGTGGAAGTGTCTCTGGAACGTCTTTTTTAACCAAAGCTCGTTCATGTAATCTGATCCTCTGTGAGCTGTGAGGCAACAATTTGCACTTAGGAGACGTTCACCTTCGGAGACAAGGCTTCGGGCCTGAATGTCTCCTACTTGTTTTATGTATTTCCTTCCGTTATCGTCTGCATTCTGCATTTTCCTGTTTATACTTTGACGAAGGAAACATCAATGTGCCATCGCGTTTTGTCATATCTAATAGTTTCATTCCTTATGGGAAATATTTTTGCACAAGAAAATGTCTGATGATGTGTTTTTGATTGTGTGTTAATCGATTTCTAATCCATGTGTGTGACGTGACATTTTGAGTCGGTGTGTGTGTGTTTGATCTGAGATTTTTGTTTTTTTTTTAAGTTTGGAATGCTTTTATACTTTTTTTCCCATCAATTTTTATTGTTTAACAGATTTTATACTTCATTTTTATCACTTTCCCTCTCTCCTGTTGTTATTCACAATCTCACACATTTTGACGGACTGCAGCCAGTGAGCAATATTTCACTTTGATGGACCATTTTCATGTATAACCCAGTTGTCAGACAAAGATCGGTGTTTATCTGTGCTCAGTTTGTCAGGACCGAATGGAAAAATGCTCTCCATGTGTTCTTGATCAACTTGGTACTTCAACAGACTTCAGCAGTCTTGAAACTCAATCTGTAAATGACCATGTAAACTTTGACCTCATACAAGAAAACAAACAAAACAAAGCATTACTTGTATTGACAAGCTTCACTGGACACTTACAGTGGTGGAAATGAAGTTGTCAGTGTTGGGTCCAGCTGTTCACCTGTTTAAGAAAAATTTACATCTGCAGTGCATGCTCCTGCATCAGAGTGCAACAACTCGGTGTCATATTTTCTTTCCAAGGTGATATTATTTGTGTAAATATGTTACTTGCTGTATCTGCCATAAAAGGGCAATGATAATTGTTTTATGAACTGTTTTATGTTATTATCTGTGGCCATACTGAATGTAACCTACTGTGCAACAGATCACTAACAATGTATGCAAAGGAAAGCACTACCACGTTTAAATAAAGGCCTACTGCACTGTTTTTAAGATAAGGGTGAACTGGAGTTCATCAGTGGATCACTTGAGTGGTCACAAATAATTCAACAGAATTAGGAATCTGTAAAAGTGTTTTAAGAAATATTGAATCTGAAAACATCAGCCTCAGCCTTATAATGGAAGGGAAACCCCTGCATCTGATGAGCGTCAACAACATTCACAACGATTGATCATTTATTTTCCAGACAAAACATTTACAAGCAACATATCCCCAAAGTCTGGTCGTTATTTTATACAGCATGAAAGAAAACCAAAACGACAATTTCGAGGGGTCGCACGCAACTTTGAAATTTCGATTAACGGTTATGAATACTGCAGTTGTAAAAGTGTTTTGAATTCTTCAGCAAACATCACGTGTTCTCCATGATGATTCTAACAAAGTGCAAATTTAAGTCCAGACTCCGGATCCCGATCCAAGATCCTGCTCACACCTGCATTAGAATTTGAAGTCATGTGAAATATATTAGTATTAGTGTTAATAATAACATTTTGGTACAAGGACCTCCATCATGTTATAACCTGACCAACAACCAATCATTGTTGTATCTCCTGCTGCATAAAACCCTGGATGTTTCTAAAACTGCATGAGCTGAAGGTTTTAGGTCCACAGCTGATGGTTTTTCATGACATCACTGATGGGAAAGCATTCAAGATCCGCTCTGCGTTTAAAAGACGATTGGTTCAAAGACATAACAGCTGAATTTTTAAAAAGGTGGCCCGATTTAAAGACACACAAACGTAAAGGTTTCCAGTGTTTCCACAGTTCTAGCATATTCACAATAAACTGATTCGCTTCTTGTGGACATCTAAAAGAGAAAGCCATGTGTTTTGCCTGGTTTCCTTCTACCAAGAGGTCAAAGGTCAGGCTCAGCTGTGCCACTGCTGAGCTGGTATTTGAGTGTCTTGTTGACGGACACTTGGGGGAGGTCAAGACCACCCTGCTGCTGATAGATCAAACGTACCCACTTGGTGAAGTTACAATGAAAAACTTGAAATCCTATAAAAATACTGTATGTGTTATGTGTTACATCAGAACAAAGAAACCTCATTATTAAAAATACTTAAGGCATCTTGGTCATTAGGCCTCAGAGTCAACACACACACGCACAAGAACACAAATGAGCCAACACATACGTACCGCACACGACCCACCACACACAAACGATATGTAATTTGATGACGGCATCTGTGCACATTAAAGGACACGTGGACATGCGCAGGAATTTGCAGTTACACACAAAAAAAGTGATGTGATCACTTCTTGAAACGACCTGGACTCGATCACAAATTTGAATTATTTCGACATTTTAACATCTTATTTGTGCTACGTGTTTTTAAGGACAGTCAGCCCTGCCGGGAGGAAACACATGATGCGCAACGCTAAAAAAATTCTAGTATTCTAAAATTTGCAATGACATTTTGAATGGTTCACCGTTTTCCAGCATGTTTCCACGCCATCGTTACGCGCTTTAAAATCCCAACTTTTTCTGCATCGGCTCTCTAAACTTTTCTGCAGCCGTTCGAGTCCCAAAACACACAGTTTTAAAAACCCAGATTGAGCAACAATCTCTGTTTTCCCAAGCAGAAATCCAGGTCGTATTTGGTGAAATTGGCGGATTGATTGGACTGGAGATCAGACCACGTGGGAACACAGCGGTCATCAGTCCTGGTCCCTCCAACAGTCTTCTCATCACGACTCACGCTAGTTTAGAGCGATGATAAAACTGTTTTTAAAAGCTTCTTTAAAATCTTAAGTTTTTCTTAAATCCTTCCCTCTGACCCGACAGAAACAGGGTCATTTTGGACAAAAAGGTCAAATCATTGTGGGTCCCAAACAGTACCTGATGAAACCATCAAAAGTGTCACTCAGGAGATTTAGAGTTCATCGTCATCGCTGCTGTCCCAAGACGTGAGGTTTGCAGATCTCCGAGGGAGGAGCCGGTGCTTCTGTCAGGATTCCTCTCCGGCTTCCTGGTTGATCACGTGGTGGTATCCACGGTTACCGACCGGCTCCTTCTGCCAACAGATAATGCCGAGGAGGAGGGTGATGAGGAGGAAGAGCAGACAGCCGGACACCACCAGACTGATGATCACTTCTGAGGACGGAGACACAAAAAAAAATTTGTCATCTTTCTTTATTTTAGCAGTCTTGAAGTTTTAGTGTGTGTGCGTGTTTGAAAGGTTCACCCTTATCTCGCCCCTTCGAAGGCACTTCACACTCTTTGTCCCGGTCTTCAGAGATGGAGAGCTTTGTAATTCTCACAAAGTCATCCAGGGGGCAGTCATGGGAGCAGCCTGGTAGGTGCAGAGGGAACGGCTGCACGGTGCTGTCATTCCGGAAGAACATGGACACCGAAGCAGAGCTGGACCCAAACAGGAAGAGCCGCTTTAACTGGTTCATGCGTCCTTGTATTTCTGACTCCGTTGAATCTAACTGTGTTACACTAAAGTGAAGTCTCATTCTTTTTTCTACTTAACATATTATTTGTGTGTGTGTGTGTGTGTGTGTGTGTGTTTTACCCGTTCTCCCTGTACAGCTCAAATATTTGACAAGAAGCATACGGCGGCTGTCTTCCATTGAATACATCTAAGCTGGACTGAAGAGCTGCTACAGTGGTGTCATGCTGTGGAACACACATGTTTGCACATTTAAGGAATAGTTTAGCATTTTGGGAAATACCCTGATTTGCCTTCTTGCTGAAGGTTGGAGGAGAAGACAGATACCACTCTCACGTGTGCACGCAAAATACGAAGCTAATAGATGGTTAGCTTAGCTTCACGCGAGTGGAAACAGCTGACATGGCTCTGTTCAAGATAAGAAATGTGCCTCCCAGTAAATTAAAGCAATTCTTGTAGTGTTAGCATTAGCTCACCGCTGACAGCATCATCATTTTCAGTCTCTGTTCCGGGTCTGGGGCGGCCATCTTGGTAAGATTCTTCACG
The DNA here is from genome assembly GCF_051107435.1 of Chaetodon auriga. Classification (NCBI taxonomy): domain Eukaryota; kingdom Metazoa; phylum Chordata; class Actinopteri; order Chaetodontiformes; family Chaetodontidae; genus Chaetodon; species Chaetodon auriga. The sequence continues at coordinate 10,362,963 of NC_135096.1, read as the reverse complement.
ATTTCACCCAATAGGATACCTAAAAGACAGACAGACTTCTTACTTTCCCCCAGCAAATGCACCATTTCCTCCTGTTTAAGTAATGCTTGCTAAAATGCAGCATCCAGTTGTTTTTTGTAAAATATGCTATATATATGCATGTCATGCTCATCTTGTATGGCAGGTCCCCCTAGTAAAGCACATACCTCCCTGCAGTCGGCTCTTTTCTTGCCGTTTATAGAGCCCGAACATGCTCTGTGAAAATTGGACATCAAACAGTATCAGTGCAATACTTTAAGCTCCGAAATATCAATCAGAACATCAAGAAAACTCCTCAATGAAAGCAGAGATGTTGCTCCGACTTTTACCCGAAATTCATAGTCCTTCAGCTCTCGGAGCTTCTCCATCACATCAGGAGTCACCCAGTCGGGGGCTGACATGTTGTGAAGGGACTGAAATCACAAACACACACACATACACAAACACATACACAGGGCAAGAATTACGAAAAGCATGAAAAAGACAGCTGACTAAGAGGAAGAGGCTGAACAGCTTTAATTAAGCAGTAGTCAAGTTGACAAACTGTCTTTTTGTTCTTGATGGCACTCCGTCAGCAGTCCTCAGGCTGCACCTCCCTCACTGCAGCCATCTCTCACATGCTGTTTAATTACTCTGTGGCTGTACTCAGTGACCCAGCTGTCCCTGAGTTCAAGTTTGGCTCCTATTTGAAATCTCACAGTCTTCAGTGTCCATCAGATGTGTAACCATGTGGAGTTTATCCTTGAAAATTTGAAAAATCTCAAATGATATGTGCAGTATATTGATTGGTCTTGCGGTACCTGTGCTGAAACAAAGGCGGTGACCTTTGTGAACTAGATAAGACAATAAAAGACAGATGTGAAACCGCCACTGGCTTCACAGTCCTGTTCCTCTTACAGCTTGTTTGTTAAAGTAGGCGTGTGCGCCCCAAAAGCTGGTAATTTCACCAGATCTGGTCGGCTGCCAGAGGTATACTCATCAGAAAAGGAGTCGTGCCAGACAGAGCTGACTTTCCTGTCTTCGCAGATAACAATGCTTTTTTGTGAGGTTGAGCTTTGCTGCTGCAGAGTCATGACATATGTTGCTGTTGTCAATCCAAGCAATTGTAAAGTTCTCACTTCTGCTTCTTGTTTTTGCTGGCAGAGGGTTTGTGGTCCTGCATGTGTGTTCTCACCTCGCAGAAGAGTGTGTCGTACACGGTCCAGATTGACTCAACATTCGTCTTATTCAGTCCTGTTTTATTCCTCACCAGCTCTATGACGTCCTGAAGAGGGGAACACAGTAAGACATTTGTATCATCCTCACAAATCCTTAAACATTTCAGAATAACTGAAAGATAATTGAAGATACACTTGGAGGAAAGAAAGGAGAGAAAATGAGCCTGTACCTTGTACTCAATGGTGACATTAAGAAATTCCTCCGTGTGTTCGGTTTCATTCATCAGCTGGTTGTAGCGAGGACAGTCACCCAGAGGATAAGAGAGGAGCTGAAAGAAGAGAGAAAGTCCAGACGCTGAATCGCTTCCAGCAAGGAGCACTGAAACTAAACTCACACGCTAAAACTGTGCGATACACATACCCTCTCTTCACTCTGTGGCACGGTGTGCACCGGTATCGGCTGCCACTTCAAGTCTGGGGTGAACACCTGCCGACCAGCAGGAGGGTAGAGACCTAGATGATGGCAAGAGTCCGAATAATGCAGACGGTTGGTGTGAGGATGAAAAGTGCTACAAAGAGAGGAATTACTGGTAGAAAGAAGTTGGAGGAAGAGGAGTTAGCTGATGTGCAGACCTGCGAGGTTGGCTTCAGCGCTCATCAGGGTGCGGTCAACGTCCGTACTGCGAACTGAGATCTGAGGGCGAAGGAGTCACCAGTGAGGGATAAAAACGGATTTCCAAACTGACAGGCTTGAAACAGACAGCGTTAAATATGTTGTGTCCAAATATAATAAGTAATAAGAGAGGTGCTCCTCCTCTCAAATTATCATCATGTTCCAGGAATTCACGCACCGCTGGAAACCCCTGTAACACCAACATGGCAAGGGGCCCTTTCTCCCAAACATTAACATCACCACCATCATCTGTCTGCGAGGGTTCAGCTGAGGTGTCATGAGATGTGAAAGCGGAGAGGAGGGTTCATCTACCTCGTGTCTGTCGTAGGATTCTTTGAGGAATCCTTTGTACCGATCCCTCAGAAAGTGGCCCAGCTCATAGTGCTGCCTCATCCCCTCCTGAAAGCACACACAGGCAGCCAGAGGAAAGACGTTACACTTCTGATGCACTTGTTGCTGCAGTAAATACATGAACAGTAAGATTTATCACACCTGCGATAGCTGTCCAAAGCCTTGTGGCCAGGCGCTCTCTTGGTACGGGTCGGTCGGATAGGCTCTGACTGGTGACCGGTCTCCATGCCGGAACAACTGGAGGGGCGAGAGAAGAGATGTTGGGTGAGGCGTGACGAGGAACACACCACTTCCCCTTTATTTTTATAGTATCTGTCACTATTCTCTATTAACCCAAGCTGTTTCAAAAATCCCAGCATTGCCACACAGAGACTAAAGAAGAACACACTGCAGCTTGGATATCAGCAGAATCACTGTCTGTACAAGCTGATAATGAAATATGTATGAAGCCTGACATTTTAAAGTGCTATAACAAAGCTCTTATAAGCTATTAGAAAATAGCAGAATTGGTGACTTTGTTGGAAACAAAAGCCACTTAATCCAGCTGTTGACTGAGCAAATAAGGACTTCGAAGTGACTGTTTCATGGTGTCACTTGTGTTTGCCTTGGCTTTACAAACCTGCCTTGAAAGCCCTAATTTCCAATGCTTGAGGGCAAATGTCTTCTAAAACGACAATGTTTATTATTCCACTTCAGTTACATGTAACATTTGTAAACACTTGAAAAAGCTTTGTCAGCACCGGCTGTTATTAAGTCCACTCAGCTGACAGCAACCATCACGCAAAGACGCTGTAATGTCATTCGCTGACACGAAAATCCAGCTGATGATCTCAGACATTAAACATATTGTCTTTGTGCTGTTTTCAGTTGAGTATGTGTGAAAAAGGATTTTCTTTGGAAGTTCAGGAAAAACATCACAACAAAGTCCTACAATGATTAAAAAAAAGTCTCAGAATACCGTCCAGGGACCTTTTTGGGAACTATGGTTCAAAACTGGAACCTTGACTTGAAACCGCTCCTTTGATGCTAAAAACAAACTAGTGAAGTGAAACCAAATGTTCACGTAGGTTGAAAGAACTGTGTGTTTTCAGTCAAACAGGTCTTGATAGCGGGTGCCACCACAACAGCTGGCTGTTCAAGTAGAACAGTTTCAAGTTTCAATCTTCGAGACACAAAAGGAAAGTGTGGGTTTCTGTTTCCTGGCAGGAGGAAAGCACACACGACTGATCGTTCCAAAATAGCCGAGGAAGTGTGAAAACCCCATTGGAAGGTTGGATTATCCCTTTAAAACTCCTAATCTTATCTGTTCCGTGACCCATTAATGACTATCTAAGCATTTCTAAGAATGAGTGCAAGAATAAGACCATTGAGACACAACACGTCAACAACACAACTCTCACATGAGAAAATCCATGTACCTCGCTCTGAGCGTCATATATTTTAACACTGTGACATGGGAGATGTCATGGCTGTTACATGGGAAGACGGGAGTGTGTCCAATGCTATTCCAATTGTCACATCTGTGACAAATTCCATGTCTGCAGCGCGAGAAAAGGGAATAGACAGTGGGAGACACTCATCGTCAAGACAGAGCAGATATTTCCCCTCAAGCAGTCACTGTTTGCATTCACAGATTATTCATGTATCGTATACTTTGCATTAGAAATTGCAGAGGAAATTCACTGGCTCTCACTGAGGTGATGCTGGTTTTCAGTCCAAAGTATGTGATGATTAGACAACCTTTAAACCATCGATAAAGCGACAACCAACCTCATAAAATCCTCTTACAAAATATCTGAAAGAAAGCATGCATGGGAACAGCTGTGTCTGCACGTTTAGCCAGTGCTTCCTTAATTTGTGCCTCTGTGCTTGCAATCAGGGAAACAACCAAGCAGAGACAATGGACGTTTGTGCATAAGCCATTATCAACCTGACCAGAAATACCCCAGAGATGACACGCAGGAGAGCAGCTTTTAAGAAACACGTGCTGACAAGTGTTTTCCAGGTCACCTGACAGTTTGCGACAGTGAAAAATGTAATTATGGCTATTTCTATAGCTCACAAACTTCTTCATAAAATGTCCAGGTGAGACAGGTCTGTAACGCAGGGCTGATGACTGCTCGGACAACCTCAATGTCCCTGTTATTTATTTACAGTGTCAGCTGGACACATGCTAACAGACTTCCTGTTGTGTCTTCGGTCGTTTCGTAGTGTCGCACGACTCTGAACACAACAAAAAACGCCTTTTTATACATTTTCCAATTCAAACATGTTCACTTTGTGCTGAATTTGAACCATTATTTCAATAAAATTTCTACTTTTACGACGGGTTAGGGTGCAACACATTGCATTACTCGCAAGCTGTGTGAACCAACAACAAAATGTGCTACTTTTAAAAAAAATTGTCCTTCAGGGTGGATTCTTAATTTGCCGAATTCAGATTTAATTTGCGTTAAGATAAATGTACACGTTTACATAAAAGCCAAGCAAAGACAAAACCGTCTAAATTTTGAATACAGTCCAGTGAGCGTCGACAGCAGAGACAGACGAGGGTCAACGGTGCGGACTTCGATACGCTTCCACAGTATTATAGTTTATATCAATATCACTCACCACAGTCACATATACTAGTTCTCTGTCCGCTGCAGCTTTTCCACAGAAAGAGCCCACCGTCAAGAGAAAGACCACCGCAGCGGACACCATCTTCACGTCTGAGAAACCGGAGAGCTACAACCACAGTTAGTTGATTATTGGTTTGGAAGTCGTCTGACCGAGCTGCATCACGTCCGCCATGCTTAACTCCGCCGGAAATGAACGGAAGTTTAAACATAACACGCGACGAAAATTTTGACCAAAAAAAAAAACAAAACGTGTAAGAGTGAAGGCATTGAAAGCGGTCAAAAGAAGCGATGTGTCCATTCTATTACTTCCAACAGAATACTTCATACCTCAGTCATATTTGCCCTTTATATTCGTGAAAAATGGGTCATGTTGTTCAGCGCATATTATATTTTGAAATAAAGAAACTGTGTATTTTCAGTTGACTTGATACACAAAGGGGAAACCGGAAATGACGGAACATCCAGTCTGTGTGCGTGCTTGTCAACAGTCCCGAACACTTCTCCATGTCGCTACCCTTTACGTTGAATAATATCTTGACCCTTTTTACAAGCTGCGAGCTAACCGACCGGTATTTTAATTTAACTCAATTTAATTATTTATTTTTCGATGAGAAACTGTTTCATATCTCTGACTGCCATAGAAAAGAGGAGGACTCGTCTTTATTTACTTCACTATCTATGATCACGATTGAAAAAAAAAATTGTGACTGAAATTAATATTAATATTGACATTAACAACAACGACGACGACAACAACAACAACAACAACAACAACAACACCACAGAAACATTTTTTAAAAAAATAATTAAATATATATGGAGGCCCAAAAGTTGGCAAGTCAAAATATTTCACTTACTAACCCAAAATAAGATACTGAGTCAAAAATCTCACAATGCCTCATAAATTCTGATATGGTATTTACGACATCAACTCTCAGTTAAAAGATGCATTTGCATTCGCAACATTGCAAATGTGTATCTTTTTTTTTTTATTATTCCCAAGTTGTCCCTTGTTCTGTTCTATAATTTTCTTGCCGGAAATCAAATCAATAAACATCTGCCAAAAACACACAGATCAGAGCTGTGCGGTCATTCGCGTGGAGGCTTGCAGTTTTTCTCCTCAGACACTAGAGGTCAGTGTTGTCTTAGCTGCAAATATCTTACATGTCAGACTTGAAGTATCAGCAATCAAACTGCTCTGCAGCCTTCAATATGCTGCTGATATTGCCGGAACTTGTGTCCAAAAATTTGATCAGAAAGTTTTTAGAATTGTAGTGATGAGCAAAGAGTCAACAATACCTACACTTAAACCTAAAAATGAAATAAAATACTACATTAGGTTATATGCATCTTTGGGTACTTGGGATAGGTATTTTTTTATGACTTGTTGACACAAATAATTCATTAGATTTAATTTAGTAAAAATAAGCTGATAAATGATTTAAAATCATGATTACCCGCACCTCTACTGTTCATTCTAATAGTATTTGTACATATTGCACTACAGCTGCAATCCTCAAGAGTTTCTTTGGACATGCATACAGGTATTTACCATTGAGACCTTTCCTCCACATCTGGCTTACAGATGATGTCATAAACACACTTGTTTTAAGTGAGCTGCAATCACGGGGGTGTTAAATGTTAAAGCTGCATGTGTGAAATGTTTGATGTTTGAAAAGGCTTTCTGTGTTTCAGATCAGTTACGACAGAAAACCTTTGGTCCTGAGCTGACCCTTCTTGCATGACCCTCTGCTCTGATCTGTGTGTGTTTACACGGTGAAAAGCTGCCGTGTTGTGTGATGATCTGGCAACAAGAAGCAATAAGCGTGGTTTCCAGCAGGAATCAGATTTTCATCTAGCTTTTTACATTAGCAGTATTCAAAGACACTGTGATTACATTGTGAAATTTTGTTTCCCTGTGCTTTTGTAATGGGTTTTCCATACAAATAGACTGAATAGACCCTTTAGGAACATGGCTTCCCCCAGTGTTTTGGTGTATTTTCCCCTTTGTTCCCGTCACAGTGTTAACACTTTCTTTGTCTCTGTCCAGCTTGATTAAAAAGATGCTACCTTGTGTCATAAGTGCAGAATTAGCTCCTAAATGTCTTCACACATGTGAACAAGGGGCCAAAAGTGAGGGAGACACTGATGGACAGTGAACTCACAGGCAGTTGTGAGTGAATGAGACTTCATTCTCAGAACATTATTTGAGTGTTATGTTACAGACTTTTTGTCGTTTCATGTTTATTCTATGTCAAAAAAACCTCTCCTTTCAAAACTTAGAGGACGTTACGGGGAAATGTTCGAGTAAGGTAACAGACAAAACAGAAAGTAATCTAAATTCCCACACCAGGCAGAGGTTAAACTCAATGAAACAACAACAAAGACAATCTGACAAACAGGTGGTGGTGGAGAGCTACGGCTATAAGTACTGGGGGAACTGATTGGACAATCGAGAGCAGGTGATGAGTGAAACTGGCAGGAAACAGATCAATGGAACTCCAATCAAACCTGAACATGTTCCACATCTTTCAGACATTATGGGACTGATTCAGCTTTTCAGTCACATTCATATTAAGTACAACTTCTCCCACTTTTCCAACTGTCCATCTGCCATCAGCCACAGCTTCATACAAAGTGAAGACATCTCCCAGCTTCCACGGTTTCTTCCTCCATCCTTATTCATCCTCTTTTCAGAGAGTTATTGAACTTTTACAGCCAGCAGTGCAGCTTTCCAACATCCAGCAATCACACCACCATTTCTTCAGAAATGGCTTTCTCTGATTCGAACTGATTTTGAACAAACATTGGATTTCCAACCGCTACTGACACTGAAACAATACTTATTCAGCCATCATCTAAAAAGCAGTCTACATCTAAATATTAGCAGATTCATCATTGAAACAATGTTAGAATATTGAACCAACTTTTTTGTTCTTTGACACATTTTGCAAGAAAGAGACTTTAAAGCAAGAAATACAAGAAATTCAACATCCCTAGAGTACTGCACTGTATGTGAGGTGGTCCAAACTTATCAAACACACTCTATTATTGGCAAATATTAGTATTATTACCTTGTTAAAAAAATTACCTTTGCATATGTTTCCTCAGAAATAATAAAAGAACATGAAATATGTGAAAACACATTTGTTCAGAAGAAAAACTAGCAGCAAGAAAGACAACCAGCAGGGAACATCAGGCGAAACTTAGAAAACATGAGAAATTACAATTACAACTAGTCTATTATTGCCCCTATTTCTACTACTACCATATTGCTATTGCTCATGCAGCTGCTACTACTTATCCTACTACCCCGACTCTTACCCACACCACTAATATAGTATAACGTGGCAGCCTCGTGGAGTCGAAAATTAACTGATAGTGGAAAGAATCCCCAAAAATCCCACTGAAGTAGAAGAGGTCCTAGTTTGCTGACGCTTTGCTTTACTGGTATCAAAGTCAGCTTGCATTAAAGGAGCAGATGGCTCATTTTATGTGGGGTAAAAGCGAATGTGATAATCATAACAACAATGCCACATGCTTTCGTGGCACACCTGCACATTAGCACAAATGAAAGATCCCTGAGTTTCAGCAGAGAACACAGAGATGAGTGTTGAAATAAAGCCTGTGGGAACATATCAGTACATCACATTACACCTGCATTAACTGCCTGCAAGAAAAAATTGAGTAGCAAAACAACGATATTCAACACTCAGCAATATTCCTCAGTATTGTTGCCAAGTTATCGTATGTCTCTGCCAGTTCACTGTCAACAATAATCTCTTTGTTCCTTTGTTTTTGCCCCAGGCTGTTTATATCTGCAGTCCAAAACTATGCGTTACTAAATCCTGGTGGAGGTGTTTATGTTTTTGCTCATATCTCAGATTATAGGTGACGGCTAATGCTGAAAACACATGCTGCGGCCGAGCTTAACCCTAATAAATTAACACTTGTGCGAAAACAGAAAAATAGGCAACAGCCAAATGTCACCAGGATCACACAAACACACACACCGGCATCAACAATAACAATAATGAGAACAATAGTGATTAGAGGGGGTAGGGATTACCCTTAATCTGCAGTATCTATGTGTTTGTTTAAGGGGGTAGATATGCTCATTAAGGAGGAGTTAAAGCAGGATACCCTCCCTTCAGCTATACAATCTAATTCACACTGACACCTCATTGCAGGGCTGTAATCTGCTTGTTGGGAGATTATAAAAAACAATCCAAGTGTGCGTTTGGGCGGGGGTCTGATGGCTGGCACGGACAATGATCATGAAGATCACACGGAGAATTACTAACATAATTACCGAGATGATCTGATGAACAGATGTCTTCCTTCTGCTGACAGGCCCTTCACAGCTGAACGCAGTCAGCCACAGGGGCGTGTTATTCAGCACCACCTCTGGTGCCTTCTGTTTGTCTCTGATTGTGATTTACGCCGAGGAGAAAAACTTTTTTCTTCCCAAGATGTGGGAAGAGTTGTGTGTGCTGGCTGCTGCAGGGGTGCAGAATGAACCCGAGCAGCCAGATGATGGCAGCATTTGTGCAGCTTGTTGTCCCACTGAACCCTCTGACGCATTTGCTTTAGTCATTCCCTCTGTGAGATGGCTGCTTCTCATTCAACATGAACATTTTGTAAATATGACGCAAAGTGCAGCAGAAGCATGAAAGAAGTATCAGATCACAAACTAAATATGGTTGCCTCTCAGCCCCTCTCAGCTGTTTAAAAAAAAAAAATCAGCAAAAAGCTACATTTTCAAGGGATAATGCCCATAATTATTACCAAATTTGGACACTGCTGGAGTGTTGGATGGGAGAATGAATGGTGAGGTATCCTGAAAGAGGAAACACAAGGTTCCAGTTGGAGAGGAATACCCACAGGTTTAAAAATAGGCCACAACACCCCTTATATAACAAGTGGGACATCAGGGTTGTTTACAGTGTTTCTGCCTGAGAAATGAATGGTTGCAGCACAGCAATATGCAGCACATACAAATCCTCATTAATCCAAACGGGCTCAACCGGCCTGTCAAACACACTGTGAATAACCATGTATTAACACGTATTTAAAATATATTTTAATGGACTGTCATTTTTGCTGCCTTAAACAGATAAACGAGCCTCAAGTGTGTGTCTTTGCATAACACTTTGCATGTCGTTGCACACCGTGCGGGATTTCGTGTTATTCAATGATCATTTCTGTTTCTACACTAGAGAGCTGTTTGGAAAGCGGGGGGCGGGGTTTGCCTGCCGTGAATTATATTATCAGCCAATAGACGGCGTCGAAGCCGGGTGATGGACAGGCACGGCCCCTGCAGGACGCACCGCCCCCCTATGACTCTGTGTTTTAGTCTGTTTTTAGAGCAGCAGCGTCACATGTTGTTTTTCTCCAGGATCGGATCAGTCCCTGGTCTGGTCCGGCTGCACTGTTGCTTCTACCGTGGCGCACAGCGGACGCAGCTATCGGTGTCTGCTATGGATTAGATGAAACGCCGGGTTACATTTAAAGTCTTATTTCGCTGAGTTGCTTTTTTTAAGGGCTTTGCTTATCTGGAACTTGAGGAGTGAAGCGCAGAGAAATGGCAAGTCCTCCGGCGACCGGAGGACACCTGTTACCTAATGGGACGAATGGTGTGAAGAAGTGCGGATACCTGAGGAAGCAGAAACACGGACACAGGCGCTTCTTCGTGCTCCGGGAGCCGACCGAGCGCTGCCCAGCCCGGCTGGAGTATTATGAGAGCGAGAAGAAATGGAGAAACAAGTCCGCCGCGAAACGGGTCATAACTTTGGACTCCTGTCTGTGCGTAAACAAACGCGCCGACGCCAAACACAAGCACCTCATCGCCCTCTACACCAAGGACGAGTACTTCGCTGTGGCAGCGGACAACGAGCAGGAGCAGGAGAGCTGGTTCACGGTTTTGACTGATCTCATAGCCGAGGGGAAAGTGTACGACAGCCCCGCTTCCACCTCCTCTTTAGTGGGCTTTGAGGAGGCCAGCTACGGACTCATTACTCCTGCATCAGCTCCCTATAAGGAGGTATGGCAGGTCAACTTGAAATCCAAAGGTTTGGGTCAGATCAAGAATCTCACTGGAGTGTACAGGCTGTGTTTATCCAGCCGGACCATCAGCTTTGTCAAACTGAACTCAGACACAGCTGCTGTCAGTTTACAGCTCATGAACATCCGGAGATGCGGCCACTCAGACAGCTTTTTCTTCATAGAGGTGGGCCGGTCGGCGGTCACTGGGCCCGGAGAGTTCTGGATGCAGGCGGAGGACTCAGTGGTGGCGCAGAACATCCATGAGACCATCCTCGAGGCCATGAAGGCCATGAAGGAGCTGTCTGAGTTCAGGCCGCGGAGCAAAAGCCAGTCTGCCAGCACTAACCCCATCTCTGTGCCCACACGACGCAACCTCAACAACCTCCCCCCCAGTCAGACGGGCCTGGTGAGGAGATCCAGAACAGATAGCATGGCAACCACTTCCCCAGGGAGAAAGTTCACATCCTGTCGGATAAGAACAGCCAGCGAGGGAGACGGAAGTGTGACCCGGCCTGTGTCCATGTCCATATCTGTGAATGGGAGCCCCACCAGTCCAAACTCTGGGAATCACCTCAGCAGGTCCCATACTCTGAGCAGTGGGCGCACCTGCAGAATGCTAGAGTCCTCCTCCAACCTACATCATAGCCGGTCCATGCCAGTGTCTAACTCCCCTCCGGCTGCCTCCAGCCCCATCAGCATGTCTCCCAGAGGGGGGGCTAATGTCTGCACTCCTGACAAAGCCAGGCGGCCTTTCAGTTGCAGCGCCTCCATCTCTGGCTCCCTCAGTGACACTGGCTTCATGCTGTGTGATGATTACAGCTCCAGCCCAGGTGACCCCAAATTCCTCCCCCTGACGCGCAGTGACACCCCTGACTCTCTGTCCAGCACGCCGCCATCCCGTGACATCAGCGACCCTTGTGGCTACATGATAATGGAGGGGGCCAATGGCAGCAAGTCTGGGGTTTGCTTGGAGGGTCTTGGATTGGATAAGGCTTACAGGAAGCGGACACACTCTCTCACCACACCACGTCAACAGAGGGTGGTGGCGCCACTGTCTTCTGCCTCCCTGGATGAGCACACACTCATGAGGATGGCACACGGACAGAACTCTCACTCCGCTTCGCCCAAAGTGTGTTACCCAGAGGATTATGGAGACATTGAAATCGGTTCATCCAGGAGCTCCAGTAGTAACCTTGCAGATGATGGCTACATGCCAATGACACCAGGTGTAGCATCCCAGTCTGGCAAGGTAGACAACTATGTACCCATGAGCCCCATGTGTGTCTCAGCACCGAAGCAGATTGTGAACCCTAGGGTGCATCCTCAGGCGGCTGCCAGTGGCGGCTACAAGAACAACTCCCCCTGCAGCAGCTCCCTGGAGGACAACGGCTACATGAGAATGTGGTGCGGCTCCAAATCCTCCATGGAGAGCCCAGACAGGAATAGTGAATACATGAACATGTCACCTGGAAACCCACCTCCACTCCAGACCCCCCCTGATTACTACTTGGGCCTGATGGCTGGTGAACCTGCTTCAGTGAGGCCAGCCTATCAGGCCGGCTCCCTCACACTTCCTGCTAAACTTCAGACCTCAAAGAATGAAGAAAGCAGCCAGTATGTGTTGATGAGCCCTCAGAGTTTGAGGCAGAGGTTGGGGGAGTCCGACTATTATTCAGTGATGCAGCCCAGTGCAGCTCAGACCTCGCCGCTGAGCCCCTCAGTACCATCTCCAGTCAGACATGGCCGGGCGGAGACCCTGCCCTACAGAGGGAGGCTGGGCAGGCCTAACAGGCTATCCCTAGACACCCTGAGGACCCTGCCCAGCATGAATGAGCACCCCCTGCCTGGAGAACCCCGGAGCCCCGGGGAGTACATTAACATTGATTTCAGCGGCACCAGATTCTCCCAGCCCTCCACTGTATCTACAGAGAGCCAGTCTTCATCACTGGGTTCCAGCGGTGGGGGTCCGGGGAGGCCCTCTCTGACAGACTACATAAACCTGGAGCTGGGCTCACACTCACCCAAGGCGGCTAACACTCCCGCTGAGCGCTTGGACACACTTCCAGAGTTATCAATGTGCCCCTGCTCAGAGGAGGATGGAGTGTACCATCTGGATGGTGAGAAAAGGTCTCAGGGCCTCTGTGATGAGCTGAAAAATGACTACACTGAGATGACATTTGGGATGACCAGCTCACCTCCACAGCTTGTTCCCCAGGTCACAGCAAGGTATTATTTTATCATTTATTAGAATATATTTCAATATTAAATGTTCTATATTGATATGTCTGCAAGATTGATCCCAGAAAAAGGCAACAATAGTGATTCAGTCATTACAAAAACATGCTAACGTTACTTCCAATGAACAAATGGCCATTTTTACTCAGTGAATAAATTAATGTTAAGTGTCAAATAGTCAGCATTACCATCCTTTTATATCTTCATATTGATCACAAGGGAGATGGTGTTAACAAGAGGCAGATAAGGATTTTTAAACTTTGAATTTTGCAGAAGAGCCTGTGACTCAAATTAAATAAATATTGTTGTTTTTTTTATTTTAAACCTTTAACAGATTTATGGTCTCTTTTTGTTCCAGTTTGAAAATAAATGCCATTTACTGACTAAACAACATTTTGAATACTTTTCTCCAGCAGCCAGAGCAGCAGAGAGAGGAGGCTTTCCCTGGAGGACCAGGGAGTCCCAGAAAGCATTGGGGTCTTCCTGCTTGGGGCCACCTCTTCTTCCACAGTGGGCCCCGACTGCTCTGCCAAGGTGATCCGGGCCAATCCACAGGGACGCCGGCGCCACAGCTCGGAGACCTTCTCCTCTACCGCCACGGTGACGCCAGTCTTCCCCTCCTTCGCTCGCGGTGACACAGTCAAGAGGCACAGCTCGGTGGAGAACATCTCATCCCGGAGCAGCGAGGGCTCTGATGAGGAATACGGCAGCCCGGTGAACCGGCAGAGCTCGGCCGGCTACCCGAACGGACTGAACTACATTGCCTTGAACCTGCTGGACAACAGGGACATGGAGAAATGCGAGGACCTGGCTGGTTTCAAGCCCACCAGCAGCTGCAAAGGGGGTATCAATGGATTACACAGCACACCATATGTCTGTTTGGGATTCAAGGAGACTGCAACCACTGCCAAAGGTGAGCGAGGCGAATGTCAGATGTGTTACTGCTAAATAATGTATCTAAACTTTCATCTTGAAGTCCTGCAGGTGTTGTTGTTTTAAAGGAGGGGGTGAAGGGTTTCAGAATGTGAAAGGTGGCTTTTTTAAATCAAAAATGACCAAAGCCGTTTGGTTGTATGGTTACAGATGGAAGAGAAAAACAACAAAGATGAAGGCAAACTTGCATTTTCTCAAGATTCAAATTCAAACTGGCCCCGTGGATTTCAAAGTACATAAGTAGGTGGTGCTGATGTGGCCTTCAGGTGCTGCTCTCAAGCTCCTACTTCTCAGTGCTTTCAAATCCTGCAGCATGAATAATGTTTTGTGGCAACTTTTGCATGTGAACACCAGAGAGCCAGTCAGCCTCAAAATAAAGAGGAGTGGCCTCTGGTTTTTATTGCAATCAATCATGCTTTTACTGTTTTTCTATTTATTTTTAAATCGTTCGTATGTGGTCATCCCAACATTTCCCACAACATGTGAACGCAGCACAAGGCTGCCATGAAACGTGACCAGGCTGAGAGCTCTGAAGTAAACAAGCACCATGACTGAGCAGGACGCTGCCTCGCTGCTACTGTTGTGGGCAGCAGATACTAAAAATACACAAGCAGAATTCGGGATTCCACCAACGCTTATTATGAATGGAAGTTGTTTGTACAGCAAAGAGAGAGAGACTAGAGATTCATGATGAACCATCAGACACAAGTACACAGTAAATATGAATGTATTAAATAGTTCCTTATCAAGTCTATAAAATTGGTTTGCTGTGTTTTGTTATTAGCTGTAATGCTGCTGTAGGTAATGTCAAAGGAAAGCCATAGAGCTGACAGGTAAGGCCTTCTGTCAGCTGTAATGTCACACTGAGCCGCGGGCATTTCCGTCTGTTGTTTTTCAGTTGGGTAGGCTTTAGGATGTGTTGCACATCAATGTGACCTCCACAGACCCCTTATTCCCACCATTCCACGATCAATACAGCGTCCCAGAATATCCCAGTGGACAAACTAAAGCTGTGGCGTGGGACAGCAGACGGCATAAACAAAGAGGACAGAGACAGCAGCGTGTTGACATTAAGTTTGTCTGTCCCCTTGCTGTTCATTGGGCACAGTGAGCTCACATGCGTTCAGCAGTACATGGGGGGGGGGGGGGGGGGGGGCTGCACGCTGACATGTGAGGCCCAGCACAAGTGGATATGTGTTTGTGTGTGTGTGTCCTTGTAGGCAGTGAGGGAAAACAGCAAAGTGGGCGAGTTGCTACGCGGCCATCAGGTAACTGGATGTCACGGTCCGCATTCCTGGCAGAGCGGGTTTGAAAAGTTGCTGTGAGAGGGGCTTGTTTTTGTCCCCAGGCTCCAGGCCATTTGAATAGAAAGTGGCTTTTATTTCACCACAAGGCCCCTGTGTATGGAGAGAAGTTTCATTTTTTAACACACCGAATAGAGAAATGCTATGTGTTGTTATTTCCGCAGGCAGTGATGTTCCTGAATTTATGCTTTTTTAAATTTCCAACTGTGTGACATCTGTGGCGGTGGCATGTGCTTGACTGAAGTCAAATGGCTGTTTTTCAGTGAAACAGGCAGTAAAGTGAGTTAATGATGGTCTGCTGCATCCTTTCAGATATTTGATTTGCAGCTGAGTGACTACCAACAACATGTGCTCGCTCGTTTGTTTTCATCTGAGGTGTGTTGGTGTGCACGTGTTTTGTACTCATGTTTTTGGTGAAGTACAGATATTTTTATGGTGCTAATAAAGCTCTTTGAATGGGACTGACGAGGGAAAGGGAGGGAGAAGACTCAAGCACATACATGTGGAGTCAAGCACGTACGCATGCAGGGCAGTCGGGGGTGTTTTTTTCTCTCAGGGATGTTTTTTTTTTTTTTTTTTTTTCCAGTGGTGTTGCCTGCGTCCGTGAACACTTGGCAGAGATGTGCAGTGAGAGAGAGAGTAGCCTGTTTTGTTTTCCAGTGCTGCTTGCCTGCCTGTTTGTGGGAGAGCAAATGGATGCATGCATAATGGAGCAGGATGGCACGTGCACTCGTGCCCTTCTGCCTCATTAGGTTGTTCACTTAGCAGAAGTAAGACAAGGGGGGGGGGGAGACAGAGCACAGCCTAGTATGCTCAGTAGAAAGAGGAGGGGAGGGGCTTGAGCTTTTTAAAGCAACAAACAAACTCATTGGTGAGGCCCACTTCAACCAAGGTGCATTCTGGGAGTGCAGGACCCAGGATGGCAAACCTGATGGCTTGTTTACTGAACACTCCATCCACTGCTGTGTGTCGAAATGGGGTGAAGGAGGTCAAAGTGGGCTGGGGGGGGGGGGGGGAGTTGGCGCTGGGCCCCACTGATGGACAGCTTTGATTTCGTGTTTATCAGGACGTCATGCTGGGCCCCTGCACCATGTGCCATCCTGACCCAAAAGTCTGTCGGTTTTTCTCTGCGCCTTGACTTAGTTTAGTTTCCTCTCAGTGCAACAGAGTTTGGCTGGAATGAAAACCTGTTGACTTTCCGGTCAGGGTAACTTCTGGTTGACTGCCACCATGCTGGAGGAACATGTGGCTGTTTGTCAGGATCAAAGTACTCAACCAGTCCTCCCCAACGGCTCCTTGGAATTTAGCGTTTACCCCCAGACCCACGTAACGACCCCTTGTTAAGAAGCGTGACTGAAACCGCTTCTAGTAAACAAAACCCCAAAGTCATAAACTTTTGACAGCTGGATCCGTTGTTTTGGTGCTCCACCTAGAGTCAGCTGGGGTGTCTTAATGCCCGGCATAAGGGTCAGGTGTTTGTTTACATCGTGTTTTGGCAGCGGACCAGCCCATGTGACTCTGAGGTGGTGTTTACCTCTGCCCTAACCCAAGCCGCTCGCCTCCTCTCGCAGCCCTGGCTAGCCGCAGCTCAGCCAGGTGGATGTTCTGTACCAGACCCAGATTAGCCAAGTCAGCCGTCTCTGTTTCCACCTCTTCATCTGACTAATACCTTTATCTGACGGCGTCAACCAACTCCTGCTTCCTCATGGCGATTTGAGAAGCTTCGTTAGCACTGTGAGATGATTCGACCTACAGTTTGGCTTATATATCAGTTTGCTGGTGTATTCATTTGATTGCTTTTTACGAGGAGTGGTCATCATCATTTCACCATCAGGCATCATGTACGTTAGAAAAGAAGGGCGAGAAGGAGGGGGAAAAAATATAAGGGGTCTCCAAGACAGGAGCAGCCCTGCTGTGACACCCCGAGTCCCTCCTGAGTGCTAGTGGCAGATGGCCACTCTCTGGAGGGCAAGTGTGTGAGAGAGTGTGTGTCGAAAAGGGGGTGGAACGGGGGGGTTAAACACCTGTCACTCCACCTTAACACACATGCAAACACAGTCATTACACCGATGCCTACAGTAGCACGTAAACACATACATACCACTATATGTCTCATGCACACACACACATACATCCCCTCCTACTCACTATCCCTCTGCTAATGACAGCCCACCATCTGCCGCACCCACAGGCTGCAGAGAATATGACCATCAGCATCATGCGTGTGTGTGTGTGTGTGTGTGTGTGTGTGTGTGTAATTCATCGGCCAGATTAGAAGCATTCGTGTCCATCTACTCAAATCCCGCTTCCTCTTAACGTCATTCAGTCCGTAGTATTGCGAGTGATGTCATCGCAGACATGATGTATCGGGCAGATCCAAATGCAGCCAGAGCGTGTTACGTATATCTGTGTTACTTACACTTCCTGTTCGCTCTGATCTTAGAGGGTGCAGCGAGCGAAAGAGGTCTGGCTGCACAGCCGTGCATCCCTAACTGGCTCTGAGCATGCTCGGTCGATGCGGCTGTCATAACAAGGTGTGCATTGACACACAGAGGGAAGAGGGAATCGGAGATGAGGTTTATTCTCAAAAATAAATGCTTTCCCTCACTTTTAAATTAGATCTGAAATGATTAATCGATGAGCCGATCAGCACAAAAATAAAGGATTATGCAGCTACTTTGATAATCTCTTACTAATTTATGCCAAATATCCTCCAGAACCAGCTTGTCTTTGTCTTATGTCACTGACTTCCAGCCCTCCTATGGCTCACAGGATAAGTATGAGGGGTTCATGAAATGCATTATGGGATAGGTGAAGAAGAAAAACACTAAATTTCAATTCTTATCTAAAATCTTAGAGGTGTCGCTGCTTTGTTCTAAGAGGCAGCAATCCTAAAAATTGTGAAACACTGTGACAGTAAAGTGAAAATGTTAAGGTTCTGGGGTGTTGGTCGGACCCAAAAAGCCTTTCAAAGACAATCTTAGGCTGGAGGAAATGATCACGTGCATTTTTTAAAATATTTTATGACACTGTAGAGATCAAATCAGCAGAGTAATCAGTCATGACAATTAGTTGCTTTTCATTTTGGCTCTCTATTGCTCACACACACACACACACACACACACACACTGAGACATTTGCATAATTGCATTGATACCACTTTTTCCATGGCTGGAATTTAGGCCAGCATCATGACTTAGTGGCACCCATGTGTCTCTATTTTGATTGTCGCTGTGCCCCATTTTGTTCTGGCATTTGTGGAATTACTCATAAAGGTGACACCTGGTTCTACCCATCAGCCTGATTGTCCAGTCGATTGTTGCTGCCTCCCAGCACCCTGGCTCAGACACACACGCACAATCTCTTGAATAGTTTATTTACATCCGCATCAAACCTGCACTGAAGCTGATATCCTGCAAAAATAACAAAGCAGTGCAAATAGCCGAGGCAGGAAATCCAGAAATGCCATGTTACTTGATATATAGAGAACAAACATGCACACCTAACACCGCAGGCTCTTGTGTCAGAGTTTCCAGGCAGCGTGTGCGTTTGTCTGTGTGTGTGTGTGTGTCATGGCACAGGGAGGAGGGGGGCTAAACTAGGCCGGGATGTTCCAGACAGAAGCGCTAGCTGCTAGATAACTGCGTGGCCAGCGTTCCCCACATTTATCCAGCCACGGCTCCAGATGAGATTACAGCCTCTGCAGGCGAGATTAGACGGCCAGGAGTAGCTGAGCGAGAGCCAGTGGCTACTCCACAGACGGCAGCTGGGTAATACGTAATGCAAGGTGTGGGCATTTGTTGGCTTTAGCCTGTCCAAATTTGAGTTTGTCATAATTGAGCACTAAAATCAACAAATCTATTAGGAAATTGGCGAGAAAATCATATCCGGGCAGCGCTGGAGACAAATGTTGCCTCACATTGGCCAAACATCGGTGGACTCATATCAGGATTCAGTGACATCCCCTCATGTTCTCCACTGCCCTTCATCTTTCTGCTTCTTTTTGTCATTCTTAAATAGAATTAAGGTCGTGTTTTTTCGAGGCTGTCCGCTATATGTGTGTATTGGGTGATTGTTCCGAAAGTGGCAACTTTTCAGGGGCTAAGAAAACCAGCCTTGCTTTCAGCCTGACCGCTGCGCATTTTTGAGGTTATCCGGCATCTTTTTAAAGAGTTTCATCAGACTTGCACTGATAGAAGTCTCCCTGCCCAAAGACAACCATGTAATCCTTGTGTGGTTTGATGACACTTGACTGCAGCGAGGATATCGTCCCCCTGGAATCTAGTGTTTTAACATCACTAAAGCTCATTTCTTTCATCCCCTATCTCCTTTCTTGCACACACATTGAGCTGTGCAGCCCTCTCCTCAGGCATAAACTGCTGGACTCCAGCTCCCAAATCTTCCCGTTGACCCAGTGCCCCTCCCTCCTCCTGACCACCACTCTGCTTTCAAGTCAATGCTTCCTTCTTTATGCTAGCAACCCCTCCTCTGCACACACAGTGGCTTTCAAAACATGAAAAACGCCTCAAAAGCCAACATAATTATCGATATCTGTTGCAATATATATGCAACCACAGCTCTCTGTATGTACATCAGAGATGCATCAGCTACTGTACTGCTAGCTGGTCCTCCTCTGCTCTGTGTGTGTCCATAGCAACACGGCAGCGCGACAGGAGACCGCCACCCCCATCATTCTACATCCCAGATTATGTAATTACGACCATTGCCGACCAGCCTCCCTCTCCCAGCCTCCCCCCACCGTCCTTCAAGCGCCTCCTGGGCAAAACAGCTGGTGTGTTAAGAAACGACACACACCATCAAACCACAACATGACAGAACTGGGATGGAGCGGACGGGTGACCAGTCCAGGTGGAGCAAAGTGAACTGCAGAGGCCGGCTGCCATTGGCAGGAAAATGCCGCATGCATGTGCAGACACACAAACCCTCCCACACACACAAACACATTAAGGCCATAACGAACCAAAATGATTTCAAACTGTCGTCATTAGACACATAATACAAATAAAGCAATCAGGTTTACACAATCCAAATCCCCTGTCTTTAGCATGTGTGTGCAGCACTCGCTGTTCTTGTTATTCAAGCTGTTTTCCCCAGTGTCTCCTTGTTATTGTGGCACAAAAACACAGCCTAATCTAAGTCTGTAAATGAGTTCATGCTGTACAGTATGAGGCTGTTCTCTCAGACCTCTCATGTCGCTGTCTGAAAGGTCGCAGTTGTTGGCACAGGTGTTGTTTGTGGGAAAATAATGAGACTACAAACCAGGGTTTGTTCACTTTAAAAAAAAAAAAAATCCAACAAATGAAACCAATCATCTGCAATGAAAGGAGCTCTTTAAACATCCCGACTCACTCCTCATGTGCAAGAATTGTTTCGACATTTGCTGCAGCTTTTTTCAAGTTTTATGTAAAGACTGCATGTAGAGTGTTTGATTGAATTACCCGCAGCTGCACAAGCTTTGACCACTAGTAGCAGCATGTGCAATGTTGAAAAAATATCAACAATGCACAAATTCAATTATTTAGAAAGTCAGCAGATGTGCTATGAGGGAGGAAATGAACTGGTCACCTTTGTCAGACCACACTGAATGGAATCAGAACTCGTCTGTTGTGCAGCATTAAGTCTCCGTGTGTATGTCATGAGTGTTGGCTCTGAGCTGCTTCAGTGGAATTTATGCATCACATCTGTGTTTTTTACATGTTAAATTTGCCTGACAGTTGAATATAAATGGACGCAAATGCTTAACATAAGAAGAGAGTGTTTGAATTTCTAGATATTTCCACTAACTCCCTTTTTTCCTCTCTCTTGTCTCTTTCAGACTGAAGAACTCCTCTATCCTCTGATTTGGCGTCTTCACCGACCTGCTGCTCGTAAAAACAAAAAAAAAAACAACTTTGCCCTTCCACTGGGCACTGTGGCCCTAAAAGACTGTCAGGACCCTCAGCGACACACACACACACACACATACACAACACACACATTCGCACACTTCTTAGGAAACAAGCAGGTCACCATCTATGCATGTCATAAATTTGCCGAAGGCGGGACAGGTGTGATTGCGTATGTGGGTTGATGTGTGTGTTGTGTGTTGGTGCGCCACACATTCCCTGTTCCTCTCAGAGGCCATTTCTCCTCTGACCCAAATTTTGGCGCAAGCACAGACGCAAAGATAGTCAGACAATAACAAAACTCTAATGGTACCCAGATACTATTTATTTACTTGAGGGTAGTTTAATGGCTGCCTGTATGCATGCGAGTGTGTTTCTGAGACAAAGTACGACCAACCGGTATGTCAGCAAACAACGAAAACCTACTTTAAAAATGGCCCCGGGCGCGAGGACACCACGGTACACTGAGTATATAACTATATTTAGATTAGATATTTTATTTATTTTTGGAAAATGAATGTCTGATGAGACCTACACAATGCCTTAATGTCTATATTGTCCTTATGTTTTCTATGAAATAAGAGATAAATATTCTATTTCAGTATGTATGTTTGGACCTACATCTCTATATTGTTATTCTGTTGTGGAACGTAAAAAGCCTAGATTACTGTTGAAAAATATTATTTCACAAATGTACAGTACAGTGGGGCTGCTTGAGATCTGATCTATCGTATTGATATTAAAGTATTTTCTTAATTACTAATTTCTTATTTATTCTAACCTAGTTTATTTTTTTTGTCCACTCAAAGCGCTGGACTTAAAGAAATATATTTCTAAATGTCTTTAGGAGTTATGCATGTCTTTATAACTCATCTCAGACCCCGTAACACCAGGCATCTGAATGCACTGTACCTCCCACAGTTCCTCAGTCACTTGAGCCTGAAAACCTCACACACTCCTACCTTCAAACCTACGGCCTGCTGCTCAGCTCCATGCAGGCTTCTCCTGCTGTGATATCATTGGACGGTGTCTAGTCGAGGTGTCGATGGAGGGGTGGAGCCGCCGAATAGCGTCAAGGTCAGGCCACAGTCGAGACAGTTTTCCGGTTAACGAGTGAGGGCTGAAGTGAGGGGGGAAAGCGGCCGCCAGTGTCAGCGGTGCTGGACAAGCATCGAGGGGAGGAGGGCTCTGCAATTCAGAAAAAGTAGAAGAAGAAAGGTCAACGGCCACATCTGGCGCCATCACGGAGGTTCACAGGAGAACCAGCTGTCTGGAATAAAGAACTGTATTGCAGACAGCATAAAAAAGCTTGATCTGGCGGCAGGGAGTTATGCAACATTACAAGTTAAAGCAACACAAAAGAAACACACAGCCACGGGGTAAAGCTCAATGCTAAAACATAGTCTGCTATACAGCAGCATGTGTCTCATGTTTGCTAACGTTAGCTACCATCAGCTGCTGGCTGGCATTAGCTAGCATGAGCTAAAGCTAGCAAATAAAGTGAGCTCTGTAACTTAACCAGCAACCATAAGGTACTGGTCATACCAAGGCTGTAGCTACAGTGTATTTATTGCTGATAAATTCAAGCTTTCATTTGTTAATATTATTTAAGTTACATGGTATTTTCATCTGGAAAAACTTGATTCATTACAGTTATTACAAGAAAATTAAAGAGCTTTGAACCTCCAAAATGGCTGCCAGGCGGTGTGTTAACTCTATGTGACGCCCTGACACTGTGGTGTTTGCGTTGTCCACTGTGCCGACTCCAACTGGCTCACGACCCCGTCAGTGTACAGTAGATTGTAACACTTTTAACCATGTCTGAATGTATCGCTGAGCTGGTGGGAATGCCACAGGAACACAATGTGGGAACTGGTTTTGACAGAGTCAAATAATATTGGAGCTGTACCACGCTTTGTGGAGTTATTTATCTTATGAGTCTTGAATGTGTATATTGTGTACATAGAAAGAGTTTAACGAAAAAAAAAAAATCTATTGAAAATACATAGAGTACTTAGATTTTACCTATGTTGCAATGATATTCCTGTGTAAAGACTTTGGCTACCGATTTTTAAAAAGGGGACAAGGTTTTTGCTTTGGGGTTGTACAGTGTATTGTATGCTCTTCTCCCTCACAGTCTCTGTGGCTATATGATAAAAAAAATACTCTGTCTATTTTATTATAGAGATCTCTTTGCCTTGTTGACACACTTTACCTAATGGCATATGCAATAGTGACATGAATACAATCTAGTTTACAACCGTGGAACCAAATGTAACATTGCATTGATTTTTTTTTCTTTTTGTGACGAGCAGAAGCTGTTTTGCTCCTTGTGCATTTCTCTTTCTGCCAAGTGTTTTGTTTTTGTCGCCGAGAACTTTGTTCTTGACATGTCTCAAAGCGCTTTCCCCTTTTCTGTGTCCATGGACAGGCTCTTCTTTTACAGATTGATCTGGATTGACTCAGTCTGAATGTGTCGTCGTCTTCCATTGTACATAATTCAGTATACTGTTTATTGTGATGCTCACAAGAGATGATTATAATGATTTATAAATTCTGGTAGTTGAGTATTGCTTTTGTCTGTATTGATTATGGATAGCAACCTACAGAAATAAATGAATTTATTTAAAGAGGTACAACTTTGTCTTCATTTTTTATTTCCATAAGTAATATGTTATGCTGCCTAAATTACATAAAGTATGGTCTGGGGGGAGGTTTTTGGACAAAAATTAATCTATACCTCAGAATTGCTTCAAAGCAAGACTACGTAACTTTTGCTGACCCAAAAATCCTGCTTATGGCCACTATGGCTATTTGAGGAAATAGCAAACTCAAAAAGGTAATGCAGCATTATAACAACTAGAGAAGAGTTGATAGAAGAGTCAGCAAAATGAATCAGAATATCTGCACTAATATAGTAATATATATATGTTGCAGCACTAATATTAGCCACCATATAAACTGGTTTGGACACCAGTCCAAGTAAAGTTGCAGCACTGAAACCCCTGAGTGTTTTCCATTCAGCCAGGCTTTGTTTGATTGCTTATGAGCTCAACTTTTAATTTGTCAGAAGAAAAATGTGTTATCTTGTCTTTAAAACTTTACGTAATGTGACTTTAATTAGGTTTTCTCCTGAGGACTTGAATTTAATATCAGTTAGAATAAACTTTATTTGGAAAGTGCCTTTTGTACAAAAACTGCAGCTCAAAGTGCGTTACAACAACAAAAAAAAAGTAAAATAAAATGGAGAATAAAACTGAATTTATGTTAATTACATAAAACCAAAACATATGAAAATAGAAGAATTAAACTACGATGTTAACAGTTTCATTAGCCTAAAATGTGGGTAAACAGATTTATGAATGGATCTATCTGCCTCTAAACCACTAATTATAAACCTGACAAGACTCCAAATCCCATCCTACACCTCTTCTTTTCCCCAGCTCATTGGAACATCATGCATTTGGCACCAAGTCTAATAGCTTCCTGACTGTGTGTCAAGAGAGGAGGATATCCTGCCTCCATCCTGTGAGGAATCAGGAGCTTGAACTCTCCAGTCCAGACCTTCTCTCTCTCCGTGTTTTATTTCAGACGGAGGCCGGCGCAGGAAGCCCATACTGAGCCTATGACTTCCTGCCAAGCCACGTCTCCAGAAAAAAAACTGTAGTGAAAGTCAGGAGGTCAGCAGGTTCAAAACACGGAGTAAAGATAAGATAAGATAATCCTTTATTAATCTCACAGCGGCGAACTTTGCAGTGTAACAGCAACAAAGATTATAGTGTAATGGGAAGATGCATCAGTAAAAAAAGCAAGTCAGCAATAGATTCACTGGCGTTTTGTCGCATTCCTTCACTACAAATCGAACGCGAGTTGGAGCGAGTCCTCCCAGTATTTCTGTTGCTTCAGAAGCATGACGTTACCCTTGTTATTCTTGCTTCAATCAAAATGGGAGCCTCTTCATAAAACATGTTGAGTGATGGGATTTTTTTTGGTTCATGTTAATGGTGGTTTGGTCATATTGTGAACTTTTCCTCCTTTGCAATAGCTGCATGAGTTCAATAACACACTTGATTTATGGAATGACAGAACACATTTTTGGAAATTTGGAAATATTCCAAATCTACACAGTTGATTTCTCACCTCAAAAAGTAAATTCAGTGGTGAAAAAACACAGTAAAATTGTAAAAAAAACAAACAAAAAAAACAACTCTTACCTGGCTGGTTGTTGTGACCGTTCCAGCGCTTTGCACTGTGGGACACAGTAGGTGAGATGGACTGGTCTGATGCACACTGGAGATTTTTACTGCCTCTGAGACCTGGCCAATGAAACAAAAAGTTCAAATTTACACTTGATGAGGAAGACTTCTCCAATGGGGAAATCAGGCTAGAGAGCAAGAGTCCACAGGTAGGGGGTCATAAAAGGCAGAACTCAAGCAAGAGGAGAAAACGGATGGACCACTAAGGTAAAAGCACAATAGATAATTTAACTGGGAATGCATGAGAGTTGGCTAGCATTATTGCTACTGGGCTGATGGGGAAGTGGGAACAGGTGTGCATCAAGGCGGGGAAGGTCGGGTGGTGGGCAATGAGAGGAACACAGGCCTGACTGCAGGTGGCAGAATCTGAAACAACAGGAGAGTTTGGACATGGCGTACGAAGAGGCAGACGGGGAAAATGTGAGTCTGGGATTGGCT
The DNA here is from genome assembly GCF_051107435.1 of Chaetodon auriga. NCBI lineage: Eukaryota > Metazoa > Chordata > Actinopteri > Chaetodontiformes > Chaetodontidae > Chaetodon > Chaetodon auriga. The sequence continues at coordinate 10,337,026 of NC_135096.1, read as the reverse complement.
GACATTGTGACTTATTTGCAGACGAAGCAGAAAGTGAGCAGCGTTCAGGCGACCACGACTCTCATTCTACACATATCAATTCAATTAGTCGTCCTGGGTCTCACCCAGCACGTCCCCTCGAAACACCGAACCTATAATTAGGAAAACTATCACACACTCACAGTGTGATCATAATGCAGCGTTTACATTATTTACAGGCCTCACTTCGTCAAGTTTCCATCTCTCCAGCACAAATACAAAATGAACACACATGCACAAGCAGCCACTGAGGGCACACCTCTAGCTGGTGTGTATTAATTAGCAGTATGACACTGTCAGTGGGGCTCTGCTCTGCTGCCAGGCAGAAACCAGCCTTACATAAGAACCCACCACCAAGCCACCAGGAGGGACACAATGTTCCTCACCCCTCTCTGCACTGACTGTCTGTCTGAGGAGAAAAAAAAAAAAAGAGGCAGTTTTTCTTCTCTTTTCCTTCGACAAAATCTGTATGGGCACATTTCTGCTCTGAAGGCAAACCGCAGGAGAAGGACACGAAAACAGAAGTCTTTGTTGCATGATGCTTTTGTTGTTTCTGGTTGTCTTCCTTAACATAAAGGACAGCTTGCTAAATAAAGTGTGTCAGGGACGTGAATTTCTCAAGCTGTGCACCAACAGTTAAGGCTTCCTAAAATACAGTTTACAGGATGCTCCTTTGAAGTTATTGTGTGTCTGTGTGTGTGTGTGTGTGTGCGTGTGTGTATGTGTCTATCTGGTCTATTCCTGGATGCCCTCAATTATTCCCAAATTTAGAATCACATTCACAATCACATGCTTGTACAAACACGAAGACAAGCAAGAAGGAATTCAACATGGCTGAGATAGTGGAGCCATGAAATCTGCATCATCATCATCATCATCCAGTTTGAAGGCCTGATATCATCAAACTTGTGACATTTCTGTTTTGACGATCTGGAAATTCCTAATTTTGAGTCACTGCAAGTGGCATGCATTACTTTGCTAAGGGGATCATGTAAAGACAGTTAGAAAGATGTCCACTGAATAAGCAGCCTTAAGTGGATTTGTTAATTTGATTACATGCGGTCACATGGAAATATACTGCTAGCACTCAGCAAACATTTGCAAATAACACCCATCATTTTATTCCATATTTTTACTTGACAGACCAGTTTAATTGTTTCCACAACAAAAGAAATCTGAACTGTGACTTATATGCGACAATCTTTGGGAACCAGCACCACTTCTGGTAACATTGATCGAATAACTACCATTCATGGTACTTTTGGTTAGATAAACAGGTCATCTGCACTGAAACTGGGAGAGCAGCTCGACTGGGAATTCAACCTGTGACCCAGTCCTGATTTGTTAGTGCCTTGATCTGCAGAATGCGGCCAAACTGGAAATAATCAGATGAAATTGAACTCTAAATATCCACTTATGTATGTCTAAGTATGGACTTGATGCACCCAGTGTACTGTATATGAGAACAGTATGTGTGGTATGCACTCTAGATTAGGGTCATAAAAAGCGAATAACTGCTCCTTTGGCAACCTCGTCCACCCTGTGCTCCACTGGGCCTCCCTGGCAGCTTGCTGCCGTGCTGTGCCGCTGCTCTTGAGGGGATTGGGAGTCGCTGGCCCCATTATTTCTCCCTGAATCAGCCTAAGGAGGGTTTCAGGCGGGCTCATTGAACTTCGCCGTGCAGCGGCAGGGCGGAGCTGTGACCCACTTACAGTAGCCAGCTCTGGTTCTCCACAAGAAGAGATGACTGAGGCCCACAGCACCCATGATCCCACATGAAAACATAACATAGTGACATATATTTTAGAAATACTACACTAGATCATGTACTAATGACAATATATTGCTTTTGTCAGTCAAACATAGACTGCGTACCCTCCTCAGATGATCGCACGATCTTCCACTGGTTGATAAAATGCTGCCATGTTGGTTTTTTAAACTTGGAATATGCGCCACACTGCTGTATGTTTGCTGATGCCATTACAGTTTGCCTGTAGGAGATAGACAGCTTACCACCTGGGCAGCTAGTGATAATTAAATTCCTGTTCATGTATGTAATATCTCACATGTGTGAACTTGTGAGATCCTGGGAAACTGTAGAGACACAATCAATGTAAGCAGTGATATTCTGCAGCATTAACTTCACTGTTCTGGTGCCAGTTTGGGGACATGTTTCTGATATTAAATGCAAGTTCAGCTTGCCTTATGGTGTAACTTTAGAAGTGCTATAATCAGGATGACGACAACAAACAAAACAACAGTAACCACCATTTTACTAGTGCATCTGTACCAACCAGGACACCCTATACTTTGAATAAGATGGACAAACAAAGATGTCCAGCCTCTCGTTAGCCTTCAGGAAGAGGAGGCCATTCAGACAGAGCTGGAGTCAGCAGATAGAAACGGAAGGTGCACCAGCAGATTTCTCAACATCTGGAAGAAATGGGGAACGGAATCACAGACAAAACATGTAGTGGAAAAGAAAAAAAAAAAAAAAAAAAAACAGTGGAAACACAGAGTAGGACCTTGTATCAAGACTTACAAGGTTTTTAAAAGTAATGTTTACGGGAAACACAAGGCTGCAGTTTCTTAGGTTGGAAACGGGCTGATGGTGAAGCTGCCCTGTTAACTTAAGCTCTTCTGGTCTTTTGTTTGTTTCCGACTTGTCAAAAGAAGGAAGCGAATTGCAGCCTGCACGCTCTTTAGGTCTCTCTCCTGGAGCAACAGCAGCACTCTAAGTTACATGAAGGTCAACAGGTCAGTCAGCCCTGATGCACTCTCTCTGAATCTTTTTGGCTTTTATCAGCCATCACTTCTACATGCCTGCGCAGACAGAAAGCTGCCTCCGGGCAAAAATCTAAATGCTTGGCTTGGTATCTGAAGACTGGACATTTTTTTTTTTTGTTCATAAAACTCTTGCTGGAATACCAGTGACAGTCCCTGTGTTAGGTTTTTCACTATCTCAAACATCTTGAGAGCCTTGTGGACCATGTGCAGCAGCACTGGTAACGTCTTGGGCTTGTGCCTGCCCAGTTTGACTCAAGCCAAACTAGTATCAGTTGGTGCAGAGTGGATTTAATGCACGCGGATGCTCTATTATCAGTATTTGGTACTCGTTTCTCTGCTGCTTTCAATGAAGAGGCAGACAAATCAAAAGAGAACAAAAACATTGCACATTTTTGTCTGCGAGGGAGCCTGTACATACATGTGAGTTTATGTGTGTGTCAATGGAAAGCTCAAGTCTCTGCAGCTCTGTCTCTCTTGGTCCATAACAGTCAGACTCCACGTGTTTGGACAGCATGTGGAACCCAGGGCCCGCCCACTGCTCACAAACACTCCTGCTGCTGTTTACCACGCTGGCAGCTGAGAGGAAGACTCCAGCCTGCCGGTCCACATGCCGTCTTATCAGCCGACACTCACTCACTGCTCGTAAACATATTTTGCAAAGGAAACGCTACAGAAAAACACTGTTGTAACACAGCCAAACGTATGTTGGCTTGTATTTTTGTGTCCTTGATGAGCTGGTTTGATATCTGATGGGCTGAACGCGAGTCGTGGAGGCAGAATTGTTTGTCAGTTTACTATTTTAAAGTCAGTGAAAACAGATCACTGTCTCTGTGACCTGAGCAGCCTGCTGGTTACTTTTCAACCCTGCTTCTGTTCAAAACATGGCCCTGATGACAACATGCTGGAAACCTTTTTCAGGTTTTTTTTTTTTTTTAAGTTGCTCAGAGGCAAAGCAGGTCTGGAGGAAAAATTAATCTAACTGGTTGAGATAAACGTCATGGGGAACCAAAAACTTATGAAGAGGGAAGTTAGCAGCAAAGGAACTAGGTCAGCATGGCTACACCGATTGTAATAATTCGACATTTTGGGTAAAACCTGAACTTGCTTCCTTGCCAATAGTTTGATGAGAGGATCAATAATAATCTTGCATCTGTCTGTTAAGTATGAAGCTTGAACCAAAAGACAGCTTGGTTAACACAAAAACTGGGAGCAGATGGAAACAGCCAGCCTGGATCTGTTTCGAAGAAATAAAATCAATACGTTATTAAGTGTTAATTAGTCAAAATTTTAACTCAGGAGAGAGCCAGACTTGTTGCTTTTCCTGCTTTCGGTCCTTACATTAAACTGTGCTGACCATTCCCTGGCTGCAGATGAACTGACAGATATGAGAGCCAGAGATTGCTTGTGAATGTGTCTTTGTCTGTGTTTTCATCTCTAGTTTCTAATTGCATTCAGTTCAGTTGTGGCTCAGAGCGATGCACAAAGCTAAAAGCAGTGCTTTATAGTAACAAAACGAACCAGATGACAGTGGTGAAAACACATTTCAATTCTATAACCACAGTGTGACTTACTCTCTTACTTACTTACATGACTATCTCTGTCTCAGCTTTGTTCGTGTGCATACCAAACCTACATGCTTCTATTCATACATTTCACACTTAGAGGCTGTCAAAGTTTCCTCATGAAATTCCTGTGTATGTTCTTTCGATGAGAAAAACATCACACTGGCCTACATGAGTCACTGCAGGCCTCAGGCCAAACATGTGAACACTCATTGGTCTCACAGACCAATGAAATGCTTGCTAATAGCTGACATGCAAATCTAGTCTGACGACAACAGTCACCTTTACTCTGCTTTGCATGTACAGAGTTTGCACAACCTTTACATGTTGAGAGAATGATGTGTTTCAAGCAATTTACTTTAGACCCTCAGGTTGTTTTAAAGGAGTCCCGATCGTTATTTGATGCAGCGATAGGCAGAAAGAGAAAGACTCGCTCGACCTCAGAGAATCCAGCATTGTCTTCACACTCTGAGACTCTTCTACGTTTCTCGATTGATGTCTTCAAACATCCAAAGAACTGCTGAGTCTGGTCGACAGAACACAGTGTTGGCATCGAATGCTTCTCCAAACCACGATATGTTAAATGTGTATGTTTCAAACATGTTTGTGACCACAAAACCGGATATTTATAATGACAAGTGGAGACGTTTTTCCAGTGGCGTTTGTGGGGACAAAACTGGGTATTTTAAGCCAAAACATGATCTTTTCAAAACCCTAACCAAGTTGCTGTTGTACTTAGATCTAACCAGACCTTAGCCCCAGCATTGTCTCAACATAAAATTGAAAAGGAAACATATATTTTTAACATATCCACAGTTTGCAGAAACGTACACCATTCATTCTGGAGATTGGGTTGATCCTATCTTTCATCATGTGGTGATGTTTTTTCTGCATTACATTATTATCAGTCTGATGAATCCAGAACGGGGTTAGTAGTGCAGTTTGCTTCTCTTTGTAACACTGGCGGGCTTGTTTGTGGGTACAAATTGTATCGTGTACGCACACGAAAATAAAGAACCACTGAGGCTGATGGGAATGTGATTAATTCACACAAATATTCAGTCATAAAGCATAAAGTAGAGATCAAAGTGAAAAACTGACCTCATGATGACGCTGAAAGTTGTTACATTCATCCTGTGGAGACGACGAATATGTGCACCAAATTTCATGGCAAACCATCTGCTATTCATCACGACAATTAACTAAAAGCCTGCTGATGGCGCTGGACAAGGAGGGGGTTGTTAAAATCAGTAAGATTCATCAGTGAGACCATGAATATCTGTAGAAAATGCCATGGAAATCCATTTCAGACCACCCAGCCTTGCCATCCCTAGAGCCACGCTGCTGGCACGACTAAGAGGGTCATAGACCACATCCCTTTTCATGTTATTTAATCCATTATTTGCCATGAAAAGCAGAGTTCCTGCTTTATTTCATGCAACTATACATCATACATAATCTCTTTTAATTCATGGAAAAGCATTAACATGCAAAAAATCCACCACACACTGTTTGCCCTCTGTCGCTTAATCCACACGTGTCAGGAAACGCAGCCTCTGCATGATATCGGAGTTTTAAGCACGCCATTCTCCGTCACAATCAAAAACAAAACACGCAAGGCGAGATTAGGAGTTACTGCGACTCTGATGCACACATACTGTACAGTCATGCACATAAACCCTGTCAGCTGATCCATGTTTCCATCTGCCTGAGAGCAAAGAAAACACAGAGCTGTCAAGAGATCCTTACAGAGCATTTCCTCATGTCATTACTAAAGACAGCTTATTATGTGTACTGTTGTTGGAACCTGTGAATATCCACAAAAACTATGTATGTTGGGTTATTTCCTGTAGTTGGTTTGCATGATGTTCTCACTCTTAACATACTAAAGTGCTCAGGTATGAAGTCATTTCACTTCATGCAGAGTTTGAATCGAGCAGTGCTTTTCACTGCATTTATCATGCCATTGATAAATCCAGCTGAGTGGCGTGACATGCCGTTTTCTTGCTTCAGTTTCCTCCGGCTCTGCACGGCTGGCAGTGATGCTAACAGGTCCTCTGTGGTGGAGGAGGATGCTGTATCAGAGCCGAGTCAGTGAGACACTGATGCTAATGAGGCATTAGCTTAAGCCTATAATGCGGAGCATGGCAGTTTAACATTGAGGGCGACCCTCAGCACACAACCAATCTGACTCACTGGATTTGGGATGATACCACTGATGACCTAAAAGCTACAAAACACACATTCAAAGACTAACGCGTGCTGCTCCATTGTTTACCTCATGCATCATTTAGATTGTTTTTTTGACAGAATTTTGCATAAATCTATCTGCATCTGCATGATTTCATTTTATCATTAGCTTTAGTGTCAGTAGCACTACTTTTATCCTGATAATGAATATAAGCACAAAGTACTGGCAGCCTGCAGCTTCAGTCCAAGTATTTAGCAGCCTTCGACAATCAATCGACAGAATGTCATCAACGTAGTTTTTGTAATGCTAACTGCGATGACGACAGAGTGACTTTCGTGCGTTTGACATGGTCGCAAGCTATCAGTTTCCAAATCATTGATAAACACGCCTTAAGTAAATAACGCACAGAACGAGAAACAAAAAAAACAAAGTCATTGCATGTGCAGCACTTTCTACTTTTAGCAGATATAAGCCCTGTGTGTTTGTCTGTGTTTGTCAATCCGCCTTTTCCATCTCAGAACAAAGTTATGAATAGTTTCTGTCTTGAAAGACTTTATTTCCATGGAGTTTGTGTAATTGAACATGAAATATCAGAGTATTTGGATTTTAGCATGACAGAACAAATGAAATGCATTTCATTTGCCTGAGGGACTTGAGCCATACAGTCCCTCCGGTTTTGGCTTGAGGCCAAATCTTGTGTTACCCCCTACACATTCCTCTAATCTCATCTTTGTAAACGTATTAGCGAGGCTCCTGTATCTGTACAGGAGAGTTAAACCAGCTCCACGGTAGCCTCTGAGCCTATTCTCTGCCTTTAGGTTAAACAGCTACAATCAGTGATTTGTGTCTATCGCCATTAAAGCCTCAACACTCTGAGTAATGCTTAAATGTGGATGTCTGCATGAGGGCCTTGTGTATTTAACATTAATGTGATCGCCTTGTTGTCTCGTGATGTTACCTGTGTGCCTGTGTGTGTTTTGATGTTTCTTTGAACAGTGGCAGCTCTGAATCGGAGCCAAGTCTCCCCTCAGGGTACAATAAAGTTAATCTTATCTTGTGTTTCCATTAGCGTGAGCGTGTTGCCTTTGAATGAATGAAGACGAGAATCATTTCATGCTCGCTCCAGGTAGACTGCAGGCTTTAAGTGCATCTTTCAAATTCCTTTTTAAAGCCAGACTTTCACGAATCTTAATCTAAACCTCCGCCACTCACTGCATTGCCAAGTGAGGAAAACTATCTAAATCCATCTACTTAAAGCCTAACGTGAACTTCTTAACCTTTTACGAGCGGCAGGACGCGAGTTGGACTTTCATGGACTGCTGACGCTGTCAAGAAACACACAAATACTGTCATTTAAAATCTACACTGACAGCTTAGACTTTCATTTTTCAGTCACAGTGGTGATCTTAAAAAAACCCATCTGCACAGCCATGTGGGTGAAAAGCAGAGTAGAGGGAGCCACAGTTGGACATTTTGGGAAATATCCTCATTCACTCTCTTACCGAGCCTTACATGAGAAGATTAATACCATTTTCATATTTGCGTGCAGTGTGAAGCCAACAGGTGGTTAGTTTAGCTTAGCATAAAGTCTAGAAGCAGGGGGAGACAGCCAGCCTGTCTCTGCCTGAAGTTAAAAAAATACACTGCTTCCAGCTAAGAATTAGCCTGGCACATCACCAACTTAAACCACAGCTTGTCCTTTTTACACTTCGGTTTGTGTGCGGATGAGATGAACGTGGTAGAACACGTTGATTAGTGAGCTTTACATTTGTTTGCCCTCGTTTCCAGTCTGTATGCAAAGATAAGTTAAGTGTTTCCTGGATCAGCTTCATATTTGCCACACAGATATGAGAAGGCAATTAATCCTCCTCATTTACCTCGCGGCAAGGAGACATATAAGCAGAAAGATTCCGTCCATGAGGTGTAAGCCAGACAGTCAAAGTCTTATTAATTATATAAAAGTCAAACGGTGTGGATTACAAGTTTAAAATATAGCACAAAACTGAAAAACTGAACCTGAAAGTACTCAAAAACTGCACTAAATGTACTCAGTTACTTTTAATCATTTAGGCTGACAGTCCAAGAATATAATAAAACCTTGAAGACTTTCAGTACAAATCTTAATTTTGGGTGACCAACCCCAAAAGAGGAGTGGATGTTACAAGGTTTAACTTACCACAGAGGTAAAAAAAAAAAAAAAAAAAAGGACAATATTCTTTTAATCACGCTGCAAAATAATGACAAAAATGTCACTCTTGAATCCTGTTTGTATGATAGTACCTATCACACATGACCTCACCTATCCGATGTATGCTTGATTTGCAAGTTGTGGTTTCTGCACAACACAGGAGTGAATACATGATCAGAAACACTTTATACTCTCTCCATGGGGTTCTAACATGTGCTGCAGCTCTGCTAGCTCTCATATTCCCTTATTTGACTGAACATGTAAGTACAATAAAGGCGTACAGGGCTTTGTGGCATGTTTGCAGCATATTTCAGTCTTCCAAACATTCTTCCAGCATTCCTCGACCTTCCATGGAGACTGTCACTGTACTACAGTGGCAATTAAATGACTGAGCAAATGGATGCTTACAGTCCTTGTTGATTACTGAGCTTTCTAAGCCATACAGATTTTAATGACAGCTTGAGTTTGTTTGCATGTGGGTCACTGAGGCTTCAGCCTCCAGTGTCTGGCTCCATAGTCGAGCCGGTGCCTCCCTGTTTTTGACCTTAGTCCCGGTGCTTGTTTACCTGCTGAGAGGAATGTAGAGTTATGTAAGGCTTAATCTATCAGAAAGTACATGTCCCTCTGTTGCCTGGACCACAGGGCAAAACACACAAACACACGGATGTCCACACTGACTCACACACAGACAAACAGCTTAATGATATGGCCTTTCTGGTGTCGCGCACAGCATATCCAAACTGTGCTCACATAAAGAAACATAACCTTGTGTACACACAGCTAAGCTTTACAACACACACTGCATACACAAGTGTTAAGGTCTTACGCCGTGTCTGAGCTCACTGTGTCCCGAAGCATGCACTTTTATGGCCAATAACCAGGCTTTTACGGTCGCACAATAACGATAAAGGTCCACTCAGCTTACACATGTCGAACACACACACATCAGGTGCTGTTAACCAGAGTGTGTTGCCATTATAGACTCAGCTCTGACTATGGAAATTCCCCCTCATGTTTGCTGAAAACGCACATCTGACGTGCTTCCGTTATATGTTTGCGTGTTATTGACGCGCAGACGAGGTCAATATTTCTTTCCGGAGGTTTCTATTCATGGAGCCCACCCGGCACAAACTGTGTGCTGCCCCCATGCATCTCCTCTGCGGCCTCATACTGGTCTGGGACTGGGCCAGACACAGCACCCTCAGAAAGTCTGCAACACACCACGTCTGATATCAGTGGGCCATGCCTTGTAAGGTTTTCACATAAACATATCAGTGTATTGAAAGTAAAAATAAACGTCTGCACACAGAAAGCACACGTGTGACAAATATATGCACATAACTGCAGTTGAACACAATAAAAAGACGTGTTGCAACCATTTTGCTTTGTATGCAGAGTTCCAGTTCAACATACTGCACGGTATCTTACATAATCTTATATTTGAGTAAGATAATTACCTGAAATTCATTCTTATGTTGGTGTAACAGGGAGCTGTATGGTTACAGAGTCACAGCTGTTCTTACTGGCAGGTTTATAGTCACAAATATGAGGGGTTTTTTTATGCAACAGCAACACTATAGATGTTCTGTTAATTCAGTCAAGCAAGGACTTGAGTCACCTGCTTCCCGTATATACCTGTGAGAGTTTTACAACATGTACACACAGGAGTCTTATTCCATGGTGTAACTGCTTCTTATATGCCCCAGATGAACTTTTCACCAGCAGCTGTCTGCAGGAGTTTGAAACTGGGCCCAATCCTATTAGAGGGACTGGGTTAGTGCCTATAGGAATCTTAGTCAGCAGCACAACACCCACAAAACCGAGGTCACACCAGGGGCATGTTTGCATGCGCAGCAGCCAAGTAAATCATCCATCAAACATGCCAGCCACGAGGCTAAAGCTTACAGAACAGGACAGAGTTGGAGACACACATCCAGAGGAGCTTAATGGAGAGCGGTGGCACGCAAAGATGCAGCACCCAAAACCTTATGACCAAATCCAGCAAACAGCCCGGTGCAAGAGACCTGCATGGACTGTGTGCTGTCTGCAAACAAGCAAACCGATTCGAAAACAAAGATCCAAACAGCCATGAAATCAGCAGCAGGTGCAGAATACTTGATGAATGATCCACTGTGGGGCAGAGGAACAGCTCCTCTGGGTGGCTGTGATAGGTGCACCAAGGTGTCCAACAAACAAAATAAACATGAGATTATCTTAGTATTAATGGCAAGTGTGCTGTAAACAGAGCGTGACCTTTCATTTGGTGCCTCATGCTTACACAACTAAACAAGACACACCTGCATATGTTATGAGTGGAGGCTGTTTTGCAGTCAACTCCCAAAGTTCTATTTTTTCCAACAAAACATGGACTTGATACTTGTTTTTGTCCTACTAAGGAGAAAGCCAGGGCTGGGAGGTGAACGGGGTTTCAGATGGCTTATTGTTATCAAAATAGCAAACCGTAGCCTTGGTCCAATGAGCGACCTGCTTTCTGATACAGAGGGGATCATTATGTCCATATTTGACATTGGAATAAATTCTGCAAGGCCACAAACAAGCTTCTGAAACATCAGAGCAACGCCGGAGCAGAACTTTGTCCTTTTGGGGTTGATATTGCAATGTTTGCTGTTAAACAGGATCCTGAGTGCATCACTCACCAAAAGCATGTGTGTGATTGAGCAAAGATCAAGAGGTAGTCGCCTCAAAATCAGCCATTTTAATGGTTTTATTCTGTATTAGCATTTTAAAACTAAAACTGAACTAAACAAATCTAATTTATTATGAATATGCTCAACACTAGTAAGCTAGTTAGCTGGTCATGCTAACATTTGGCTTACACTTGCACAGATAAACATTTGACCTGCTAATTACGGCTGCTAAGCTAAGGTATGATTGGACGATCACTGCGCAGGAGATGGGGTTTAGAAAGCAATCAATGAATGACTTATTAAAAAAGACAGAGCCCTTTAACGTGCATCAATAAGGAGAGGATTTTTCACAACCTAGCAACCCAGAATTTGCTCATGAATAGGCTATAACTTATCTATTCAGCATCACCTAAATGTTGAGATGCTGTGAGTCGCCTAAATGTTTGTTTACAAAAGACCAGATTGTAGTTGCTCCAGTTAATCATCGGATTAGGGAGAGTGGCAAGTGTCTCAAATTGCCACCACACATGGCTCAAAGCTGGCCTGAGGAAAACAAAAACATGCTGCGACGGCACCGAGAAATAAACGACACAAATGGGAGCAATATGTGATTTCCTGATGGTCCCTGCAGACACATTAAATGCTGCTTTAAGAAATCAATCCCGCCCTGTTCTGTGGATTTGAAAGGCCTTTGTGGTGAAATAACAGTGTATACTTGGTGCCTGACCACTGTGAAAGAATACAGACTCGATGAATCAAGGTAGAATCAACGTGACCACAATGAACAAGACAGTTCAATGCTCTTGTCCCATTTAACAGCATTTAAGATCGAACTTCACAGCTTACTGTCTTGGCACCATTTCCCCGGTTTGAATCAAAGTTCGACCCCCGTGTCCAACAAGATGTAACACTGCCTCAGAACATTGCCCTGTCATTAATTTGAATGTTATGTAAAGAGTTGTTTTTGAGCAGAGCGCCCTATCTTAAAGCAGGCCCGGTGATAGCACAGCGTTACATAAGATGCATCAGAGGGTGCTGTCTTGTTGTGTTCTCGGTGGTTGCTGATGTATGAGTTTGGCTTCTGATGGGACATGTTAACAGTTAACAGTGACCCAGCAGGACCGGAGCAGGACTTTCGTTCGGCTCCAAAACACTTGGATAACGCTGCGGTCAAGTGCTGTTCAGAATGCAGTGTGATCGGTATTATGGCCGTACCGGACGTTCAGCCTGTGTGCATGTTTCAGTCCTTACATGAGAGCGCATGAGATAATTCCACTGAACTGCATTTAAAATACATTCAAATTCTATGTGAGCTATGCTGTGACAATGGTATGAATGAGAATGTGAACGTCAAATGATGAATTTATTTAAAAATAAGCCCCTGTTAGCATTGCCACTGTGAGCGTGTTAGCTTGCCTTTAGCTTTGCTTTGCATCAAGCACGTAGGCTCCGCAAGTCACCGTGGCAAGAGGTCGTGCACATCCCAATTTCTGAGACGAGCCACCCGCTGGGCTTTTCATTTAATCCAAGACAGCTGGGGCCACGGTGCAGACGCCTGCTTTGTCTGATAGGCAATGCAGCCTTGATCAACATATTAGATTTCGGCGAAAGCTGCTGTATTTTTGAGAGGCAAAATTCAATTTCAGGTTATTAATATTTATTACGTCTTCCATTAAACAAAGGATAAAGATTATGGAAGTAGGGACGGATATCCTCAGCCTTCCATTTATTACAGTTACTTCCTGAAAAATAATGTGTTGAAAGCACAATATAGTTATGGCCCTGCCAGCACATATGATTAGAATTTATGATTCCAGTGAATCTTTCTGAACTTCAGTGCTCTCATTTTCCCTCATTCCCTATAGCACACAGGGATCATGCTGTAAGAATAATCATGTATACGGCACTGGTCCTATAATCTCCTTAATTAATAAAATGTACACTGTGTTTTGAAAGAAGATTTATCAGTCTGTACGAAATCTTCTGAGTTCTGATTCTTCTGTATGATTAAATATGCTGCGGGATCATGACGTTTTATTTGATTTGCACAAAAAAAAAAAAAAAAAAAACAGGATGAGGTAGAGTTCACAAGATCATCCATAACATCCATCCTGCTTTAGACACACACTTACGATGCTAAAAGCCCATTTGGATAGCACTATAGAACAACAGCACTATATGTTTATTTAGAAGCAGGCAAGTCTGGTTTGTGTGTGACAGTAACTCATTCAAGCGTCTGCTGTCAAATATAGGTGCTTAATGCTAACTTTACATGGATAGATGCAAATAAGAACTAATGCAGCCATGTCTGTGAATACTGAGGCCCAAGAGAAGCAAAGAGAAAGGAAATACAGGAGGCCCAAGAACAGAGCCCCGGGGCACGCCGCAGTTCACAACAAGTAATACGGTTCCCATGGGAGACCATAAATTCCTTCTATGACACGAGGGGAGCCAATCAAATGCAGATTCTAATGTGCCGGCCCACGAATTAAACGTATAAATCACGATGGCGTGATCAGCGGTGTCAAAAGCTGCTCTTAAATTTAACGCCAGCAAAATGGGCAACTGCCAAACTGGAAAGGCTTTAGGTGTTGGTGGAAAGAAGCGTGGGTGAGAGTGTGTGGCATTAAGCCAATGCCGCCTTTCACACACAAATCCACCATGCTGATAATTGGACCCAACAACAGTCCTAACAGTTTTCCATGGCTTAACTAGCCCCAGTGACACCTGAGCCTTTCAAGACTGGAGCTAATTTAGCCTGTGATCATTTATAGTTTATGATCAGTTCTCCCTCAAATAAGGAAGTTCATATATGTAGCTGTCATTGGACAAAACCTCCATCTGGTCAGCAAAGAAGAACACTAACTTCAGTTATATATCAGCAGCCTCATTGGTTCGACCTGCCTACCTGTGCAGCCTAAACTTTTGCTTTTTTTTGTTTTTGCAAGGTGCCCGTAATCTAACCCTGAGTCCATCCGCTTCACTTTACTGCCGCAGGAGCTGTGATCTCATGCTTTAAACCAAGCCATGGCCAAGTCGGGGGTCACTGAAGGGCTCTGCTATTACACCACATGATGTAACCAAACAAGGCCTCTGTGCAGGTCAGCCGGCTGTCCATTCAGCCTGATGAAAACAGAGAACGGCCGGGGATTTTATCGGAAATTCAATTTCATAACAACAGAGAGGGGGAGCTGTTATAACATGCTGGCACAGCGTGTTATGACACAGAGCGAAGGGGGGAGACAGACAGACAGCTATTAAACAGGTAAAAAAAAAGGAAAAAGAGGGCAGATCGCAGTGTGGAACAGCAGTGATGTGTGAAGCTGGTCTAATTTTAGCCGAAGGTCACTGGGTACTGTCTGGCTCGCCCTGCCAGCTGAAAAAAAAAAAGCCCAGCACAATATTTTGTGCTATGCAATTTAGGTGAACAGGATCTCCCTGTCCTCATCTCTCCTGACATTTGTGTAAGATTATGTGGCGAGGAGTTCAATCGTGCCTTGAGGTGGCCATGCATCAAAAACAGCTTTGGCAAGTATGCAGGGGTTTTTTTCACTCTGTTTATAAAACAACTGCTGGGAACACACATTAGGCACTGTATGACTGGGTACATACTGTACTGAAAACACACATTCATACATGCACTCTATTTGTGTTTGTCGGTAATGTATGTCAGCCGCAGCCTTCTGGCCTCCGTCGGCAGCTGGCGCTCTACGCTGCCTGATACCGAGCATACATGCCATGTTTCATTTTACAGTTTCTACACCGAATTACCATAAGGTACGCCTTTAGTGATTGCCAGAGGGCAAATTCAGGTGTTGCAGCAGCACAAAATCAGAGAAGCAAGTACAGACACATAAATAAAAAGGAAGAAACCAATTAATAAGAAGTAAAAGAAAATGATATGAATAAAAACGGAAACATGAGAAAGGGAATTTAAGTCAAAATTGCAATGCTGTATGTACAGCACCCACGACCAGCGTGCATGTACTAATCAGCAAAGTCAGCAGCAAGTATAAATACTAGACACACATATATAGTATACATGTGTATGTAAGAGTAATATAATAGAAACTACATTTTTTTAATATTGTAAATATATATATATGATATAGTATGAACAGTGCTGGCTTCATTAAATTGAGGGATTCAACAGTGCAGACAAATCCTGACTTTTAGTCCAAAAGCACAGGATCCTACATTTCCCACAATGCAATGCAATAGTCTCTCTTCATTACATCCTGCCTGGTTGGATAAGCATCTTTCAAACTTTCAGTCCCGCATGTCTGTTCAGAATTTGAAGTCTCAAGCCCATAACCCTGTTGATGTCACTGTGACATCATCAGGGTTATTTTCTCAGACTTTAAAAAGCTCCAGAATATATTACACAACTGTTTTCACAGGCTGAGAAGTACTAATCATGACTAGTAACTGATCTCCATGTGTAAAATAAGTGGCGCGCCCCTTTAGAAATCCTTCTCCTCTCAGCTGTTTCTACTTATTCCATCTTATGATGTGTAATCTAATAAGGAAGTGCCGATCTGGCTTTTACCTGGTGCCTTTTCTGAAAAGTTGTACAATCAGTATAAATAATGACTGGGAAGCTTTTTGCCAAATAATGTGTCATCAACCAGCTGGGGACAGGAAGTGTTTACGACTGTCTCTGCAGCCACGCATCAGCAACAGCTCAGTCAGAATGAGGAGGCTGACGCACCGCTTAATCATCGGCCATGTCGAGGGGGGATTTTAGCTCTGTTACTCTGCCCAGTTCTCTCTCCTTCCCTCTGTGCCTCCATGCCAAAATCTCACTCAGTCCTACACCAACACACTATAAACCAAACCGCCTCCCCCTCCTCCCCCCTTTCCCTCTCAGTCCCGGTGCGAGCTGATGCATGCCACGGAAGCAGTGACGTCAGTTGTTTACTGTCTTGTAGGCCGCAGCTCGCTGTAGTGCAGCAGCACATCCAGCAGGGCTTATGTAACTCCACAGCCTGCTGCATGACAGCATGACAGGCCATTTACTGCAGAGCTGGGGGGTGGGGGGTTATGCTGCACCCTGCACTACATCACCCACTCCCACATAAGCACAGGTGCATGCACACACTGTATGCAGACATACAGTTACAAACAGCCAGTTAGCTTTCCTCTCCACTGCACTGCATTGTGTGAGAAGCGAAAACACAGTGGGTTCACTGCTGGAGCACATAGTAGCTCCAAGTCTACCTCCTCCCTCCCCACACACATCCCAGAATCCTTCACTGCAGCAGCAGCAGCAGCAACAGCAGCAGCAGACAGGTAAACAACTCTGGCCATGTGACTCAGGGCTCAGTGCTGTGCAGCTTGTCACGCACAGGCACAGGGCGCCCCCTGTTGGCAGCAGGAAGCAGTAAACAACACCAAATTTGGGCTGCTGATGAGGCGAGAAGCCAGAGTCTATTCTATTTTTCAGATCAGAATGGAGCCCTTCTGTGTTATTGGAACGCTGCTATTCTGCTATTCTCGGCCAGCTGAACTTATGATTGAATTCATTTCATTCATTTAGTTCAGTTAAATAAATAATAATAATAAAAAAAAAACTGAAACTGAAAAGAAAACCTGTCACAGAAGATTTTTAGCTATGTTTGAAATCTAAACAGACACTCTGTAGGTCTTTACACATCAATCTTTTAGCTGTTTTCCAGTGTCTCAAAATCATTCTGGAGGTTTTGATCATTCCCACCATGAAAACCAAAAATGCAAACACACACACACACCAAAGGTCAGGGACAATGACTGAGCGGTACCTTTGGCCTGGAAGATTCACAGTCTCACTCAAAGACACTAAAGCCGCCATCCAAGTGAATGATTAAATAGTCACGTAACTAGCTGAATAAATGTGATGCTTGACTGATCCTCCTGACTCCTCCTGAGCATCAGCATCTGTGGAATCTGCATTAGTACAAGCCTCAGATACTGTCGACTGGAAACAAGACATCACTGGAACTATTTGGCACCTCTTAAAAAGAAGCAGCGTGCACTTGGAATTACACCAGCTACCATCTAATGGTGCGAGTGCCAAAACAAGTTTGTGATGGAAACAAAGTGCAAGGTTAAAGGGCATAAGCAAGAAAACAAATACCTCTGTGTAACCTTAAATGACCGAAGCCATTACATGACAGCGCAGTAGAACAAAAACATGATGTTCAGTTCATACATGACACCATTTATAATCTACGCATACAACAGGCTTATCCTATCCACATAATTGTTTTCCCCCAGCAGGTTAGTGCTTAGTAATGAGTTTTTGTCCGGTCCTGAAATCCATTTGCAAATATTATTAGGGGGCATCAAGGTGTTTCCTGCAGCTCTTATCATTTGCCAGAAAAATGTCCAAACCTGGTTTTACTGGCAGCTGAGAGTAACGATGAAGGAGTCATTAACTTTGATCTCAAATATTCTCCCCTGACACATCTTGGTTTCTTCTCACTTTCTGCTGGGGTTTGGTTTATCTGGCTGTGGTCTTGCGTAGCAAAAGTCACACCTTGCCAAGCTCAAAGGACGCTGCTTGTGTTCTCAGTTTGCACTTGGGAGGAAACCCATGTGAAGACAGAGAAAGAATGCAAACTCCTCTCAGAGGACCCAGACCCATTTACTCCTTAAAAAAAAGAACAGATAGTATCACTGGGTTTATAATACATTATTTGCTGAATCATGACTGTCGTAATTATTGTTGAGCTTATGCTTGAAGTTAAGATAATACTATTTCCTGCGACCAGAGGACTCTGACCCAAATATCTTTTACATAATCATTGCAGTGACGAGAAACGCCTTTCTGTGGTCAGCAACTATCCATTCCTATCTTTTACTGCCAGCTTACTACTGACTTCTTTGCTCCAGGCCCATGATGGTAAACAACCTCACTGACTGACTGCACCACCTCAGCACTGCATTGTCTCAATGTCGCCCTCCGCTGGTGAATGGCAGAGCAACACAATTATGTCTACGGGGAATTTACACCTTTTTCAAGATAATGTTAATTAATTTTAATTTACAAACATTAATTATGTTTTATTATAATAAACATTAATCTGACAATAAATCATAAAAAGTTATTTTTTTTTCTATATTAAATTAAAAAAAAAAAAACAGAAATGTAGCACAATGGGTATGAAACATGTACATACAAGAAAAAAATTAGCAAATAAATCACAGATCTAATGAGAGATTTCAGATCAAACATTCAAAAAGTGGCAATTTAAAGTGTGAAATCTGAGCTTCACGAGGCTAAATTTAGTTATTTAAGCTTCGAAACCTAAATAAACATTGTCGGGGAACAAAAGTTCCGCTTGTGTTTCCAGGGGGAACGTTTTCCGTGGCGGTCCCCACTTTAAATATCAGGAAGTGTTCAACATGAAGCAGAGAGTGAGAAGTCAGACAGAATGAGGGCAAGGTAACTCTCAGACCTGATATATTTCATTATTTTCTCTAATGAATCATTGCTGTTCGTCAAATAGAGCTAAAGAGTGACACTTCCTACTTTGGCGGTCTGTTTTCACAATGAAAGCGCAACGAACATCAAACGCTTAATGTGTTCACGTTTCGTTGTTTGTGAGCAGAACATCACATTGAGCCGCCCTTAAAAACACAGAATTCATTGTTAATATTTCCTTGTTTGTCGGCGAATGTCCGTACTTCTCTGGACAGACCCGAACAACACGGACGTCATATGACAACAGAAACTTTTATTTTGAAAATGAAGTAACCGGACTTGGCAGTTCCTAGTTTTCTGTTAGACAGCAATAAGTGCGAAGTAAGTACTTTCAAATGTACGATTAGTGGCTAATAATAAGTAAAAAGTGTTGTACTTTACATGGATTATTAACGTGGTGAAAAATTTTAATGCTTCCCACCATGTTTTGATAGTTTTATTCATATTTGTTGAAGCCTTTCTGCTGCTTGTAAACTCAAAGCAGTTGTTTTCAGACATGTCAGGACACGTCAGGACCAGTAATCTGTGACTAGATTTGCTTCTTAATCACTGACTCCAGTTTGGTGTTGTGCATGAATTGGACACATTGCTAGATTTGACAGCCCTTGTCCATTATTTAAAATTGGTGTAGCAGCTAAATGGGTGCAAAAGTGCTGTAAGCAAACTTTAGCCAACATATGTGTCATTCCTGAGGTACATTCTGGCTTTCTATACTTAATTTATGAATCTGTCTGATCTCATAAGAAAGTTATTTGGCCATTGAGAATCACTCATTGATCATCTGATTACTGTATACTAATCTGTAGCCTGTAATTCATATCACTGTTGGGCTGCAAATAATTATTTTCATTATCAAAAGTAAGTTTTTATTGTTAAAATTAAAAACTTCCTTATCAAATATATTTAGTGGGCTGATATTACATAATAATAATAATGACAGATCAGATACTAAAATGTCACAATGAAAACAAAACCAATTATAATAAGAGCAAAAGCAATTTGAGATGCAACTAATAATTATTTCCATTATAGATGAAGCTGGTTGTTTCACTGATTAACCATTTGATATTTAAAATGTCAGAAAAAAGTGAAAAATGAAAAGAAATGCCCATCGCAATTTCCAAAAGCCACAGGTGACTCCTTCATATCGGTCATTTTGTCCAATTGACGACTAAAATCCAAAGATATTGTGTTTACTGTCACCTATGACAAATGAATATATAATTATCACATTTGAGAAGGTTAGACCAGAAAGTCATTGAGCATATTTGTTTGGAAAAATGCCTTAAATTGATTACCAAAATAATTGCTGATTATTTTTCTGCTCTTTCTGTTTCAGCTCCATATGATTCATTCATTTATTGGAACAAATGGACTATTTCTGGACTCTAACCATACTGCAAAAGTGCTTCACTGATCTGCCACTGATTTTTTAATCTCTGACACGTATTATAGACCTCACAATGGAGGGAACTTCCAAAAGTGATGCTGCAGACCAGCCCTCTGTTGCTGCTCAGGTTCCTTTCCTTCACCTGTGTAACACTTTAGAGAAAATCCAGAAGTCTAAACTCCGTCCAGACAAATCCAAGATCCTTGGGGATTTTATTGGGTCATGGAGGAGCTTTCATTCTGCCCTCCACAAAGACAACCCCAAAACAACAGACTCTTTCTACCCAGCTATGCGCCTCATCGTCCCCCCATTCGAACGAGAGCGTATGGCGTATGGCATCAAAGAGAACATGTTGGCTAAACTCTACATCGATGTATTAGGTCTCCCAAAGAATGGCCCAGAAGCCAATAAACTGCTGAACTACCGTGCTCCGACTACATCCCAAGGAGAAGCTGGAGACTTTGCCGGCATGGCGTACTTTGTGCTGAAGAAACGGTGCACCAGTCAGGGAAACCTCAGCGTCAAAGAAGTCAATGACTTCCTGGACTCTGTGGCCATCAACAATGCCAACAAGCAGAAGGATCTTGTGAAAAAGAGTCTGCTGCATCTCATCACCCAGAGCTCGGCTCTTGAGCAAAAATGGCTCATCAGAATGATCCTGAAGGATATGAAGCTTGGGATCAGCAAAGAAACTGTTCTCCAGGTCTTCCACCCAGATGCTGCTGACCTCTACAATGTCACCACAGACTTAAACAAGTTGTGTCAGCAGCTCCACAACCCCTCTGTGTCTTTAAGTGAAGTCTCTATCGGACTCTTCTCTGCTTTTAAGCCGATGCTGGCAGCTGTTGCGAACATCCGTAATGTGGAGAAACAGATGGGGAACAGCCCTTTTTACATTCAGACCAAGCTGGATGGGGAGCGCATACAACTGCACAAAGACGGGGACGTGTACAAGTACTTTAGCCGAAATGCCTTTGAATACACCCAGCAGTTTGGAGGTTCCCCACTGGAGGGCTCACTGACACCTTACATCCACAATGTTTTCAAAAGCCACGTCGTAAACTGTATCCTTGACGGTGAGATGATGGCGTACAACCCGACCACTGAGACC
This sequence comes from Chaetodon auriga, assembly GCF_051107435.1. NCBI lineage: Eukaryota > Metazoa > Chordata > Actinopteri > Chaetodontiformes > Chaetodontidae > Chaetodon > Chaetodon auriga. The sequence goes on along the minus strand of NC_135096.1, from coordinate 10,315,666 downwards.
TTCATGCAAAAAGGGAGCAAATTTGACATCAAGAGACTGATGGAAGACTCTGAGCTGCAGACGTGCTTCTGCGTGTTTGATGTGTTGTTAGTCAACGACCAGAAGCTTGGCAAGGAAACTCTGAAGAAGCGCTCCGAAACCCTTCAGACAATTTTCACCCCCGTCAAGGGAAGGATACACCTGGTGCCAAAGACAGACGGCAGAACCATGCAGGAGGTGGTGAATGCCCTCAACGATGCCATTGACAACAGAGAAGAGGGGATCATGGTGAAGGATCCTTTATCCATCTACAAACCTGACAAGCGGGGGGAGGGATGGCTGAAGATAAAGCCAGAATATGTGGATGGCTTGATGGATGAGCTCGACCTGCTGATTGTTGGTGGCTACTGGGGGAAAGGGAGACGGGGTGGTATGATGTCCCATTTCTTATGTGCTGTTGCTGAAGCTCCAAAGCCTGGCGAGAAACCCTCAGTTTTCCACACTCTCTGCCGCATCGGCTCTGGCTATACCATGAAGGAATTGTATGACCTTGGTTTAAAGCTAGCCAAGCACTGGAAAGTCTATCGGAAAAATGACCCACCAGCATCCATCTTGTGTGGAACAGAGAAACCAGAAGTTTACATTGAACCCTGCAACTCGGTCATCATTCAAGTCAAGGCAGCTGAGATCGTGGGAAGCGACATGTATAAAACCAACTGCACTCTGCGCTTCCCCAGGATTGAAAAGATCCGTGATGACAAGGAGTGGCACCAGTGCATGACTCTGGCAGAGCTGGATCAGTTCCGCAGTAAGGCGTCTGGGAAACTGGCCTCGCGGCACCTTCGCATCAATGACGATGAACCACAAAAGAAGAAGCGCAAGCTGCCAGCCAAACCCAAGAAGGTGGTCGGCATCATTGACCACTGTAAGCCCCAGGACCTCTCTGGGGTTACAAAAGAGACAGACATGTTTGAGGACGTGGAGTTCTGTATCCTGAATGGCACAGAGGATCACTCCAAGGCTGAGCTGGAAAAGGGTGTGGCCAGGTAACATGACGTCCGAGAAAAAAGCCTTTTGTGCTGTTGTTTCAGTTGTTGAATTGTTGTTGAATTAGAACATACAATAAGGATGGCCATGACAGCAGTACAAACAAGCATGAACGGTGTGAGTTTATTACCTTTTTAGTTGATATGGCCGGGATGTCAGAAAACACTTTCTTATTTAACAGTAGCATTGATGTTTTTGTCCACCTGATGAATTTAAGTCCAATAATCACTCTACTTTTAGCTCTGTTTTGCTCTTCATCAGTGTCTGAGGAAAATATCGCTCCTCAGCTGCTAAATGCTCCACTGTGTTCAGCAGCTAGTTACTAACTGTATCTGTCTGCACTGGGCAGGCAGCATGTTGCACACAGAGCTTTTTTTGCTGAAACAGCTGCGTCTGAAAACTACATTGATGACAGCTGTGGGACTGAACCAAAACAGTTAAGTTGGGGGCCAGTAAACCAAAATAGTGAGTTGAAAGATGCTAAAATGCGAAGAGGGTGCTGAGTTTTTGTTGCATTTTATTGCTTATGAATTAAACTTATTAATTTCTTCTTTCAAAATCACAGTCACAATTTTAAGCGTCCTGTCATAAATAACTGATTATCAATGTCGTTTTCTCATGAGGTGTGGAGGTATCGTGGTTCAGAACCCAGGACGGGACACCTACTGCGTGATTGCCGGCATGGAGAACATGCGTGTGAAGAACCTGACTTCGTCTGACCAGCATGACTTGGTGTGGGCCTCCTGGTTGCTGGAGTGCCTGGACCAGAAGGAGGTGGTCCCGTGGCAACCACGTCACATGATCCACATGTCGCCCTCCACCAGGGAGCACTTTGCCAAGGAGTACGACAGTTATGGCGACAGCTACTTTGTGGAGACGGATGAGCAGCAGCTGCGGGAGGTGTTTGGCTGGATCAGTAGCGCGGATGCGTCCGTGAACGTCAGCCAGGTGGAGCAGCGTTACGGTTGGGAGGACCTTCCCACCAGCATGTTCAGACCCTTCAAGGTTTACATGGACAGCTACGCCGACATAGAAGACCCTAAGACCGCTGTGCCAGCCACCTGTTTGGACATCAGGGCGCTGGAGTTTCGCTACCATGGAGGGGTGGTGATGCAGAAGTTAGAGGAGGGAGTCTCTCACGTCATTATCGCAGAGGAAACAAGACTTCTGGAGTTAAAGACTCTGAGGCGCTGCTTTAGGAAGAAGTTTAAGATTGTAAGAGATTCATGGGTCACGGATTCAATCACAGCGGGGTATCTGATGAACGACACTGACTACTTAGTTTGACGGCTTCTGGTGGGAACTACAGGGGTTAAACTGACCCAGGAAAATAATCCTCTTTAAGTAGCATTTTAACTAATTCCTAATAAGATAAGTAATAAAGTATTTAATAAAAGTCAAAAAAAAAAAAAAATCAAGACAGGCAAAATCATGGTTAAGGGTTCAATAAGAGATGTGTTTTAAAACTACACTGTGCTCAGGGGTTTCAAGCAAACCTTATGAGTTTTATTTTTGTGTTCTTAATGAGTGATTCAGGCTGCTTGTTCTTTTGTTATTGCTTTTAAATTGATGGGCTGCTGTGATAAAAACAAGGTATAATATTCTGAGAATTTGCAGCTTCGTCGTACTTTTTGTGATGCGTGTGCAAAACGGGGGTTTTGCTGAGTCGTGAACAGAAGGCTCTCTTTTTGTGAGCTGTGCCTTTGTGCTTTTATGTCTGTTTAATTGTATTTTAAGTAGCACTCGAATAAATATTTTCACTTGCTTTAAAATACAGGAAGGACTGGTGTGGCGAATTTGTTTTCTGTAACGAACTGAAATGGAATGTCTGTGAAGTGGTGGCCTTTGCCTCGGCTCTTCAGCGTGCATTCAGCGGGCAGAGAGACCGAGGGACACCACAGGGGTACGTTAAAACCGGTTCAGCTCAAGGCCCTCGAAAAAGATGTCTCCATGTTTTCCCATTTTCAAAAATGTCATCAGTGTTCCTTGGGACTCATTGATATGTTATAACCTTCATTACCATTGCCTCTAGGGTGCAGGTAGCTGCCTGTGGTGTCCTGGGTATTGTTGTGCGTAAATGCCGCATGAATACATTGTCAAAGTAAAAATGATGAGGTACCTGTTCCTAATCATGTACTCTGAATAATGGCCCTCGTTAGCATGTTGCAGTGTTTCCCCTAGGGTTTGATTTTTTTTGTGATTTTCAAATCACTGTTAAACAAATTAATTAAAATTCTTCCTTGGCAATTTAGGTACTGTTCCAGCTAATGTAAGAGATAGACCGCTGAAAAACAACACAGCACAAAATAGTGAGCAGCTAATTGATCTTCATTCGTGATTAAAAAAAAAAAAAGAAATTGTGCCTCAGTAAGCATTCTGTGATCTGTCGCCCACTCTGGACTATTTCCAGGTTATGCGGAGCGAGTGTCTGACTGACAGGCTTTAATTAGAGGTACTCACCTAGTGCTTATTCCAACGTGGCTTTGTGCATGTGATGTGTCGCTGCAGCACAACTGCTGGTCATGAAAAATCGAACTGGTTGTCCTCTAAAAGGACTCGCAGGAACGGATTCTCGGTCATCTGGAAATGAAAACAGCAGCCGCGCAAACAGCTGCTGAACGCTAGCATTGCACAAATACTATATCCTAATGGGATAAATGCTCTAATTAGGCTGGCTGTGACTACTGGAGAGATGGAACCAGCGAACACACTGGACACAAGCAGAAACAAGTGGTTTGGAAGTGGCGCCGAGATGACCAGCGGCTGCATGCACTCAGCTGAAAGAAATGAGCTCCTGCAGAGACCAAACAGAGGCTCGTGGCTGCAGGGAAGGGTTGTCTGCAGCAATTAGCATGGCCCACCTTCGATAGAGAAAGTCAATCAAAAACGAGAGAATCGAGCTGCACACGCGTCACAAAACTTTGCCAAAATTACAGGAAAGTCTGAAAAAAATCATTTTGAGTAGCATAAGTACACTATGTTTTGCCTGCTTTATCTTGTGACCCCTTGTGGGGGTCCTGACCCATGGGTTTGGAACCATTAGGTTAATGTAGACTTGTTTGTTGGTGAAATGTCAATCAAAAGCTCAAAATTTGTCCATCATAACAAATACTTTTAAAATTGACTAAAACATGCAAAAGCATTGGTGTGCTTTTGAAGAGGAAGCAGGCTTTTTTTTTTTTTTTTTTTTACAAGAGCATCTTGCCTGAGGCTGAAACCAGGTGAGTACCAACCTGTCTGACTGGTCCAGTGTCAAGTCAACTGCAATATAAGCTGTAATAAGTCTGCCAGTGGACATTTTCACAATAAAACAATTATCAAGAAATGTCCTGATCTAGTCAGCACGTTTCATTGTTCCGTGTCATCTGTACAGCTGCATGTTTTGCTTTAAGTGGTTTTAGTCTTTCTTTACCTTTCGTCCGGCAGACCTAAATAGCTGAGCTGGTGTTTATTTTGGAGTCTGACATCATACGCTTTCATTTTGAAGTGACAATTAGAACATTTCTGGTGACATTTTAGCTGACTCTATCGGACTTGACACACATTAGTACCGAGGGATGCGGCGACTGCGGTGCGCGCGCATAACGTCAGAGGCAGAGATGTTTTGTCAAGGTATCAAGGTTAGATAGCACAATACCGGATGTTCGGCTACTTGATCTTCAAAATAAAAGACAATGGGTTCCCCGTGCTTTTTGAGCTGAACAGTGCAATCTTGTAAAAATAGCCAGACTGCTATCTTTTATTTACTTATTTATTTATTTGGGTCTATTTTAAAGTATTTCAAATAATGATAGAACAGCTAAATGTATTTTAAAAAATGAAGAAGCTGGATCCCAGTAAAGCCTTATCATTAGGTCCTAACCTGAGGTGTCCGTTGTGAAAAATGATGTTAGCTCTCATTTACTTGTCGAACTTTGACATACCTTTGCCCCTGTAAAAAACGATTAGTTTCACCTTCTCTGGCCTCCAAAAAGAAACTGAAAAATTTTAAGTTGGAAAAGTCACTGTTTAGTTGAACTGCTCATAAACTGAGATTAGGAGTCACAAATAGATGCTGCTTCAAGGTAAGGATGAAGCAAACGTCGGTGTAGGTGACGGGACACAGCACAAATCAACGCAAGTCAGCTTGTGACCTTTATTTTGAATGTTGCAATCGGAAATGTTCGCTGCTTAACGCTCCTGACTTGACGCAGCTTCCTGCAAACACACACCGTCTCTTGGCGAACATGGCGGCAACTTGACAACGGCAGCGAAATGAAGACGGTGAGGGCTTGAAAAAGAAAAGAGGTCTGTTACAGGCTGTAGGCCCATCCGCCGACACAGAGGCAGACACCTTCGCCATGTTGGAAGAGGATAGCGCCCTTGTCCCTGTACGACCGAGGCCGGGGAAAACGTAAACGCGTCGGTGAGTGTTTCTAAAAACGGAGTCGAGGCTGCGTAGAGGAGCGGAGCGGCGCGGCGCGGAGCTCAGGGCGGACGGGAGGACAGCGGCTTCACCGGTCAGCCATGGAGGATGCGGCCCGTGGTCGCCAGCGTCTAATTTGCCATCCGGCCCACGCTCATTTTAATGGGATGTACCGCTGATCGCAAAAGCAAGCCGGGACAACCCACCACCTGACACTTGAGGGGAGGAAAACGCGAAGCGGACCCCACGTCAATGACTGTTGCGGCAGAGGAGCCCCCACGGTGGAGTCGGCCGGTTCCCAAAATATGACCAGGGGTGCTGGGACGTGTTGGCAGCAAGAAGATGACGACGGCTTCCAAATCTGGCTAGAGCCCCCCCGCGACAACCAAAAGCCATTCACCGACTCAGAGAGGGCGCAGAGATGGCGACTGTCCTTGGCATCCCTCTTGTTCTTAACCATCCTCCTCTCTGATCACCTGTGGTTCTGCGCCGAGGCCAAACTGGCCCGGACCCGGGTCAAGTTCGCATCCTCCCACCTCCTCTCACCCCAGACCCACTCAGCACACAGCAGCCTCAGAGGAAACCCAGATGCTATTTTTATAGGAAACTCTACCAAACATTTGTGGCGGCTTGAAACTTGCCACCAGGATAGTTTATCTAAAAACTGCTTTGCTTTCGCAGATGCCGACCATTTGTGCGGGGGCCTTTCCAACAAAGAGGAGACGCGGGCTGTAAATATGAGCGATTTGTACCTTTCCTTTTGTAATTCCTACTCTCTGCTGGATTTGTTTTACGGGTCGACAAGTCCGGACAATTTGAACTGCAGCCTCGACGTGCTCGGCGATGGCGACACCACCAGATGCAGCCTGTGCGTCCAGGCGTACCAGCGCTACGACCAGCACGCCCAGGAGAAATACGAGGACTTTGAGCTCCTGACTCAGAAATATGAGCCGGGGGCATATTCAGTGAGGACGTGCATGGAGCAGTGCAAGGTAGGATGCAAAAAGGAAGGGGGCGGGTGTGGGGGGTGTTTTGATTTTGGGGTGGGGGGGTGGGGGGTGATGTGGTGGCCATCTGTTGATTTGGGCCCGGATAGATGCCAGTTTTGGTCCTCCTCCTCCTCCTCCTCCTCCTGTCGCCATGGAGACGGATGACAGATTCAAGGAGACTCCCGGCTCCGGGCCTCATGTTCATTCATCTCCTCATTGTGTTTAGGCCCCATGCTAATGTGCAGATGGAGGCCCTGCTCGTGTTTTTTTTTTCCAGCATCCCCTTTTGAGTCCACACTCTGTTCTTTGACATTGAAGACCACCCAGCGCTTCTTTAGCTCACAATCCACCTGATCAGCCGTCGTTAACACACGTAGGGCTGTTAGAACTGCACTGTCGCCCGTTTATAACATTTGAAGGAGCAGGAAGGAGGCTGCTGCCACATGCAAACAACTCTGGGAGCCCGTGTGTCCTGTGTGTGTTGTCGCAGTCCGCCAGGTGGTCATCATGGCCGCCCACTCCATATCGAGAGCGTTTCATTAAAGTCAAGAGGTGGTTTCCCTGCCTAACGTGGCGAAAGGCTTTTTTTTCGTGTTTGCTCATTACCAGGCCCACACGTAGGCCTCGCTGCAGCCAGGCCCGGGCTCGCTGTTTGATTGCCGTGCACTGTTTACCAGCTTAGACCGGCCCAAGGTGGGTCAGAGTGGGCTGTAGTGGGTGTCCGGGAAACGCGGAGGGGCCCCGGTCAGAGCCGCCGCTGTCAGCACGCTGAGCCGGAGCGGCTGCGTTCAGCACCGCGGACAGCTCCGCGCACGGCACCGCGCTGCCGCGGAGCTGTCCGCGGTGCTGAATGGCGCTCCCCAGCTCCATTCACAGAAGCCCTGGCCAATCCCAGATGGCCTCCATTCAGCCAACCAGCGGCAGAGACACACGCATAGGCGTCGAGAACGCGAATCTAATAAGGCCATCTGCCTGCTTATTCAAATCAATGCTTTCAGATAGACCCACATGCATATGAGCCGGGCTTAGTTTGCACGGCTAGCTTACATTTAGAGGAGGGGAAACGCAAAAAGAAATACTGAATCCCTTGTGTGTGTGTGTGTGTGTGTGTGTGTGTGTGTGTGTGTGTGTGTGTGTGTGTGCGTGCGTGCGTGTGCGTGTGCGTGTCTTTTATATTCTCTTTGCTGTTGGATGACTTAATTCTGGCAAAGACAACACAGCCTTTTTAGGCAAGATAAATGCAGCATTCATGTGGTTGTAGACCTCCTCTTCTTATTTATTTAGACACTCAAACACTTTCTTTGTGTACAAGAGGGAGGTGGAGACTGCTGCGCTTTAATTTATCATATGCCCAAACATGAAATTGGGCTTTACAGTCTTACATCTGATGATTTTGATATTTAAAGCTGTGTTACACAGTCAGTCTGAAGGATGTATCTGCCAAGTTGATATAGTGTCCTTTATCCTTTATCTGACAAATAATTTCTTGTAGTCATTTTTTAAGGAATGAATGAAAAATGCCAGACATTCTCTGCATTTTGCTGCTTTTCTCTGTCATTCATTCATATCATTGTAAACTGAATATGTCTGAGTTTTGGACTTACTTTACTGGACATTAGAAGACATCACCTTGGGCTCTGGGAACTTGCCATCGCTCCTTTCTCACTTTTTTATTTATTTTTTTTTTTGAACATTTTATAGACTAAACAATTAGCAAAGAAAATACTCAGCGAGCATTAAAAATAATTCATTGATGGACCCTTAGCTCTGATATTTCATCTCTGGAAGCTTCATATCCCATTTCTGATCGCTCTAAACACTCTCTGCAAACCAAGACCTTCACTAATATTGAGTTTGTGAAGCTTGACCTAAGCTACTTCAGAGTCTCACTTCAAGGTTGGTCAGTTGCCAGCTTTAGAATATGCAATCATGCTACAGAGGAAAAAAGATGGCAATGGCCGCTGCTGAATGCAGCTTTTTTTGATAAATAGCCAACACAGTACCCAGCCTCGCCATCAAGCACCAGCCGTCGAGGAATGCTCCCACTGATGTTCGCTGAAGATGTCTCTGCTCTGCGGCACACTCAAGCCTCCATGTGTGACAATCTTTGTTTTCCTCCACTGAAACGAAGGCCTCCGCGCAATTTCATGTTTTCTCCGCTGCCAGACACAGGCTGTTGTTTCCCCCCTCCCCTGAGCTCACCTCTTGGCACTCGGAGTGAAAACAGTTATTTAGTCAAGGTGCAGATTTCTTTAACAATGACCCTTCTCTATCACCTTCGTGATTATAGGTTTGATTAAGCCTGTATATGTGGTCGACAGCCTTAAGGAAAAAGCAGCGTGACTCAAACGATAATGCCGAGCTCTTGTTGAGTTAATGGATACCTGCCTTGGAGAAGCCAGGCAGTGCTACTTGCGTGCCGGCTCAGACAGATGTATATGGCGTCTGCGTAAATGTGGTAAGATTATAGCGTACACTGACCTGGCAGGTGTGAAAACATTAACCAAATAGATCCCTGCCACAGTGTGTCATTTCAACGTGCAGGGGAACAGCTGAGGCAGGTATAGTGAGTGCTTGGTTGTCCAAAGCCGGAGGAAGATCTCTGACATTTCAAGTGAGGGTATTTGACATGGAGAGTAGTGTTTGTTGTGCAGGAGTGGCTCCTGTGGTCCGCAGGTGGTGCTTTGATTCCTCTAGCCTGAGGTGAAACATCACACAGGGGGCACGGCCGGTGTGCTGTTCCTCACAATGGGATTCTCCATCATCTGACTCCGTGAAAACCCACCATTCATCTTGGCAGCGGGGCCGCGCTCGAAACGTTTAAACCTGGGCCGACGCACTAATGCTGACTCAAAAGCAGCATTTTTTCCCCCCCATCCTGAGTATGAACCAAAATGTCAGGCCAACTAGTAGTTTCACAAGAAAGGATGAAGCCAAAACAAACCTGGCTTCTCAAAATGCATGTCTGCAGTACAGCAGCTGCTAGCCAGCGAAGGCCTGGAGTCTCCACACTGTTATCATGTTATTATTTGGTGTAGGCCTTCCTACCTGCTATGCCACACATTTCAGTGATAGGACACTGAAAAACAACTGGATAATTAGAGGTGTGAACATAATTAGGGCTGCAACGACTGACTCTTTTCAATATTATTGCCCCCAAAAATCAAGTTTTGGTCAGGCTCTGTGTAGAATACCAAGAAAACTGGCAAACGTTCACATTTAAAGGCCCTGAAAGCTTATTTCTCAATCAGCTGCTTTGGCTGTTTCACATGTGAGATTTCTGCATTTTGTTTTTTTGTCTGCTCACTGGTTTGAATCAGGGTTATCTGTTGGAGCAGATTACCTCAGTTTTGAATTTTAAACTTTCACTCATGATCTTTTCATAATTTGATTTCAAGGTAAAATCCAGATTTAAAAGAATTAATCAAGCTATGCTTCAACAAATTACAAACCAATGTATACACAGTATTCAGAGAATGTGAGAGACTGGGGGGGGGGGGGTCAATGCAGGCCCTCAGCTCATTTTTTCGAGGGTTAATCCAGCCCTGGTGAGGACGTACCACAGAACATGAGGTTTGTGAGGGTCTCATGCCAGAAATGAAGAGCTTGCGGACTTTTCCTTTTGGATCTGTCCACGTAGGAAACGTCTCAGTTCCCACCAGACGGGATCACAACATGAGACAAAAGCATCTGCAATTTTTCACAAAAACAAACTAAAAATGACAAGTTTGACAAGTTTGTTCCTCCCCAGTAGTTTCACTCATATGTGAGCTCGAAAGACACAACTGGCAGCACCTGGCCCAGTAATCACGGAGTCTCCAAAACTGAACTCTGTCTGCTTCTAATAAAACTTCTTTTATGGCTTCTGCCTCTTTGACCCTCTGTGACCTCTCCTCCTAGTTCTGCTCCGACCAATCCTGCTCCCTCTTCTGTTTTTACTACCGCCACTGTGATGTAAAATCATTTCAGAACACAATCACTGACAAGTCTATGCACAAATCTGGCTCCGCCCCCACCCTCCAGGTCCAATTGGATGTCTAATCTTAGCCGGTGTTGTGTGCAAGTGGAAAAGAGGACAGCGTCCACAGCGTGCTCCCTCTTTAGATCCTTGTCAACCGCACACATCTGCATTGATCTGAGCTCTTTTTGAGCCAGAGGGACGGGTGGCAGCAATACCAAGAGGTTGATCCCTATTGATTTGTGCCGAGCCCTCCGCTTTCACTTGTCCTTCATTTGATAGTGGGCAGCTCCTCTGACCAAAATAGGGCAGCGCCTGAGCTCAGTGAAGACATCATGTTACTATCTGAACCTATTTGATTGTGCCTTAAGACCTGGGAGTGTGTGTGTGTGTGTGTGTGTGTGTGTGTGCGTCTTTGTTTGGGACCAGTGTTAAGGTGGCACTCGGTTCATCTGTTATTTCCCTATCAACAATATGGGCAGTTATGCAATTCTGTAGTAAATGATGTGTAACAACAAGGATATCAGTTCTCAGACGGGGGCCCTGAAACGAAGTCTCGACACAGATGGAGCCTTGTGAAGTAATGTATTTTCCTCTTCGGGTTTGGGGAAGGTTCGGAAGAACAAATCTTTCCTTTCGACAAAATCTCATTTTTAGCAAGCAGCCTGGTATGGACTGAAGTATCTCAACAACCACTGAATGGATTGTCATGCCATTAGATACACACACACACGCACACATATGTCCCCTTCATGACTTTTCCTCAAGCGCTATCAAGTCAAAATTTCAAGTTGAATACAAATAATGACATTCCCATCAGCCTCAGCTATAACTGTGTTGAGGTGTAATCAGCAGACGTTGGCATGCTAATGTGCTAAATTACGATGGTAAAAATAGTACGTGTTGTACATCTGCATGTTAGCATTGTTTTGGCCTGAAACAAGCTAGCCTCAGTTGGACGACTTAATCCTGTGACCTGTTGCCACCTACGGAAACTCGCTCTCCAGAGCCAGTGTCTGGATTGTCTCTTCTGGGCTACTGTAGAAATATGGCAGATGCCTCTGTGGAACATGAGCCACTCCCTCTGTAGATACTAAGATCTCATTGTAAGGTAACAAATACACAATGATCCTTAATTTCAAGTGATAATACACAAATGCAAAAACATGCTTATGAATATTATGTTCCATTCCTGACACATTCTGCCAGCAGAGCCCCTGATTCTTCCACACCGGTCCTTCAAACAATAATATGCTGCCATCCAGTGTTCCAGTGTTTTGTGTCAATACATCAAGCCAGAGGTGATTATGAGCACTGTGCGGAGGTAGTTTCCATTTCACCTAATTGACAACAACACGTAGACACAGAGACTCTCTCATCCCCAAATCTATCAGTTATGTTACAGTCTTAATGTGGTTTGGTTTAATGTGATCACCCATGCCTCTTTTAATTGCTGCCTTTGTGAGCTTTTTATTCATGATTCATATTGGCCGACACCGTGTGTGTGTGTGTGTGTGTGTGTGTGTGTGTGTGTGCCCCAGTCTCACAGAGCCTGGTGTGCATTCATGAATGACAGATTGTTGCAGTGCACTGCATTGTTCACCTGTCTAGGCTGCACAGGTGCCGCAAACGGAAGCGCTCACGTGGGATTTCTGCCATTGTGCCTCCCTGCAGCGGCTGTGAATGCTGACCTTGGAGAGGGTTTTATCCCCTCAAGATGCCTGGCCCACTCCACAACAGGCCTTTTATGAATGGGCATATCCCTGAGCAGCATGCCAATGAGGCAGGGAGGAGAGAGGGGAGGCCAGCTGCTGCAGTGCACGGCAGAGCTTCCATATTGTTTTAACTGTACAGAGAGCGGAGCGGATCACATGAGATAACAGCAGGGCCGGAGGAGGGAGGGAAACTGCATCCGGCAAAAGGGGGTTAAAGGGGGGTTACCCCATTCACAGGCCTCATTTAACCCTGTCAGCAGTGCGTACAGGAATGATTCCATTTTGGAAACTAGATTTTCTCTGTTATGTGACAACATCACACATCTAAAGAGCGTTTTGAGCTTTGGCTAGCAGCGTGGTTCGAGGGATGGCAATGTTTAGTCAGGTCCACAGCTTTTAACCAGACTGACATGCTGGTCATCTCTTGACTTTTCCTCTCGAGCTGCTAATCGGACTGTAAACAATGACTGAAGAGAAAGTCTTGGTCGGGATGTCTGCCGAACAGGCCGCAATCCCGACTCCCAGAGGCTAAATCTGCGTCAGGTGATAGCCACTGGGTTCTGAGATTGGCCATAATGCATCTAAGTGGTCTCTTTTGTTCGAGACCCCCACCTGGGAAACTGCTACTACATCTTTCAAAACTCCACCCTCAACTTCATGATGCAGGCCGCCTGTTAAAATGTGAAGTCTGAAGCCTGCTTCAAGACTTTTAGAGGCTCCCTTCAAAGCCTCAACGATATAACTGTTACATACTATCAAGCTGATCTCTGTCCCTTTTTTTGCATCATAAAAACAATATCCTCCCTGGAGATGAACTGCATTTAGTTGCCAAGCTGTTCTCCTGTTTATGCAATAATGGCACAACCAGAATTTAATCATAGTAAAAACATTCATTACTTTGGCTTCGTAATTGCATGAAAATGAAGATGCTGCAAGCAGGATGTTTTTTTTTTTCCTGTGAAACACCTAAGGGTCACACTAATGCCTCCATTCATTTATGGGCTTGACATCAATTAGTCTAACAGTCCTATTGTCTGCATAGGTATTTGAATGGATTATTTTTACAGGGACAGATATAAGCCTGAATGCATATCCCAGCCGCTGCAAGCTGTATTGAGTTTCAGCATTTAACTAATGCAGGAAATGCAGGAGCAGGGTGGAGGTGTTGTGCCCTCGTTCAGGGAGGAACTCAGCAGCATCGTCCACAGCTAGAGGTGTCAGATATGAAAACTGATGACTTGGTAACTCAAATATCCTGTGTGCTACCTTCAGATGATCACATCTAAATTCCCCTCCACTTGGCTCTAATGGGATTATCTGACTGATTCCCCAGCAAGGTACCTCTCTCTTCATGTGCCCTTTCTAAAAGCTTTTTCAGACCAGCTCGGCATGTATACAGTGGACTAGGTAAAAGGTTAGGTTTGAATCGCTGTTAAGCTCCGTGTCGCCCATTAGGATGATTGAGGATGATGTTTGTCCTGTTAAATGAATTGTCAGCCACTGGACACGAGTTTTGTTTATGAGAACGCAGTGCAGCCGCTCCACACTTATAGTTCTTTCCATTAAATTGCTTTATGCATGATGCACGCGGCCATCTCATGCAATGAGTTGATGCACAGCATGACAGTCAACCTGCGATTTTATGTGATTGTATTCGGTTTATAGCGTATTAAAATGCCACCACACCAGGCTTCTGGAAAACCAAATGTAACCTATTTATTACCTGCATGGACAGAACACATCATCTTCCTTCTCTGCTCTGACGTCTGCAACAACAGGGCAGGAAATACGATAGAAAAGTCAACAAACTGTAGCCTCAAAGATAAGGTCCACTTACATCAGAAAGTGGTGAATTTCGTGAAATAAGCGATACTTCGAGCACGTGACACAAGGACTACTTGTGGGGCTACTTGGTAAACTACTGTTGCTGACAAGCTAATGGCTAACACTCGAGTAAGCTGGCTTCTTTCTCTTTTGTCCATATTGGGCCTTTCCTCCCCCTGAGATTTTGCTCTCAGGGTCATTTCATTCAGTAAAACGTTGCTGGTTTAATTGCAAATGGGACAAGTTTACACAGTTTTCCTGTCTTGTGCCTCCTTTTGGGAGTATTTTAGGCTATACTTGAGGGGACATTAAGCAGACGTGGGCGGTGCAACACAGCTTCGAAAGCGTCCTCCAGTTTGGACGCTCCAGCTTCAGTCAAAGGTCAGTGCTGTCAGGACAGTTTCTTATTGGTCAGCGGAGAGAATTTGTCAGAATTTGTTGGAGTTTTTTTTATCCTTGCTAAGCTGTTGTTCCCTTTCACTTTCAGCTGGACCTCATGATTCAGATTTGATATTTCAAGTGTAGTTTTGAATGAATAAGACATTCAGAAAGTCATTGTTAAACTCCCCTCTGTACTGCAAAATGTGTGAAGTCATTATTATGATGTTGTGCATGCCAGTCAAAGCAGAAACATATTGTCAACAAATCCCATGTGTTTGTGCGTCTCTCAATACTTTCTGACTTCCCTAATCTGCTTTCGGCACTCAGCACCAAACCAACTGGTGTCATTTCCTGAACAGCTGGCTTTTTGTAGTTTCTGTCAAAGGTTACTCAAACAAAGAACTTGTGCATGCTGGGGACTATTTTCAGTTGCGGATTAATCTGCACTTGGTGCTCTCGTGAGTGTTTGTTGGAGCAGTACGGTGTAAGTTGGATTGATTCAAAATAAACTACAGTGTGTGTTCACAGTAATGAAGGGACATGTCAGCCAGTGCAATAGAGTGGCTCATTGATGTGTTTTTAATAGTTTTTGATAACAATGGAGCTCTGTGCCACAGAAGAATGAGATCAGGCTGTACATACACACACACACACACACACACACACACACACACACACACACACACACAGTGCTTATTGTTGTGCAAGTGTAAAAACCAGCTGGAGACTCTTGATGGTGTTTTGGATTCATTCAGACTTTTGAGCTGCAGTGTATCATTATTCCATCTGAGATTAGCTGTGGTGATATTAAAAGAAAGCACCAGCAAACATGTAATTTCTCACCAATGATGAATTCTTCGCCTTGGACAACCAGTAATGAACATCACAGTAATTTGACCTGCAATACATCACTTAGTCAGTGTTATTCTGAAGCTGTTCAAACACAGCAGTGCGCTAGATTATTCCTCCAAGCTGACCTCAGATCTGATAGTTTTTAAGTGAAGGTAAGTCTGCGCAAACACAGGTAACACTGAAAACAAAAAGAACTACTGGTGGTGCAGAAGGCGAGTCTGCAGAGAAAGTGCATCATAAACAAAAGCAGTGATTAAAGAGCAGATTCTTTCTAGTGACGATGATGTTGTAATAGAACACAGTGAACATGCTGTTTACTGGAGGAGGGAAAGGAGGCTTTGCTGTGTCCTTCATGTGAGACTTGCGGCAGAGAGACAATGTTGTTGGAACCAAACGGAAACCTTTGATGTGTCTGAAATATCACATTGTACAGTATAGCTGCACTGTCAGCAAAATGACTCATGTTAAATTGGCCTTTCTGGGATACTTAGCAGGACGGAATAGTGAAATTTGCCTTACAGGTTATCTCACCTAAGTCTCTTTGTGTGGTTCCCCTCCATTTTTTGCACCTGTATTTAAAGGTTGGTCTCATGTATCCTCACTCATGTCTCCTCTGCCTCTCAGAGGAGAAAGCAGGAAGTGGTGAAGCCTTTACGTATCGAGGCTAGGAGTAAGGGTGTGGAGGTATCATGTCAGACTCTCATGCAGGAGACCAGAGTCATGTTTACATATTTATTAACTGAAACTACAATCTTTCCCTCACCAGCAGTGTTTTAAGCCAGGATCAGACTATTTACTATATTTTTGTCTGCCATTAACTCTTGCCATGTCTTGGTAGGTTGACTGGCAAGACTACACGTATGGCCCCGACCAATCACAGCATGTCTTATTTCACAATCAGGCACGAGTCCGGATGTTATTGGGAAAGCGGGTGAAGCAACTGACAGAGGCTTTGTGTGTGATGCTGTTGGTCTTGTGTACCGAAAAAAAAAAAAAGTACTGGCCGTACATTAACACTAACCATACATTAACAATAGTTTAGATGCTATAGCTTTTGTCTAACCCGAACCAAATCATAGTTGCCATGCACAGGTATTACAGAAAGTGAAAATGTTTTGCAGAATGGTCCATTATCAGCACTCTTGTCTGGCTAAAGGGGTCCATACTCAGCAGCGATCTGTCTAAGAGAGCTGCTCCATTTAGTGTGAGTAGAGAAGAGACAGAGGATGTCAAACAATTACCAAAGCCACCTGCTACACCCACGGTCCTGATGTTGCTCCCGCGTGACCTCTCCTCCAAACCCTCACATCTGATCTGCCAAGTGGCCACCTGAGTTGAGAGCTGTTCTGCTGAGCTTTGAGGGGCTGCACCGCTGTTACACCGAGAGTCCCTCTCTTCAACAGCGTTCAGCTCTTTCATAACAGTAGATGCTCAATGGGAACGCTCGATCCTGGACTGTATCTCATTTCTACACTCAAAAAGGACCCTAATATGTCCCAGAGATATCAGGAAAGTTCTTTTGCAGTGACTCGAGGAGTCTGGTTTTTCAAGGCTGCGATGTTGACTGCAGAGGTTGGGGAGATGGAGAGATGGGGGGGGGGGGGTAATCATCACAGGAGCTTGTGGGCGGAAAGGGAGGCCTCTTGGCTGTTTAACTTCCATTTCGTCCTTGTAAATGAATCCTACACTCCAGCAGCTCTGATGTATAATATACCAGAGCTCTACATAGCAGTCAGGTTTTATTCCAGACCAATCGATAGGTTTAATGAATCCTGAGTTAATTTGTTGCTAACTGAATTGCGTGTGAGAGTTAGCTGTAAGCAACTTTTTCACTTTTCTTGGCGCTTTTGATCAATAAATGATGTGGAAACAGCCTGTTGATATGCTCACACCTGCGCCTTCTGCTACCAGGGGATGGGGGGGATACCCAGAAATGCCTGTTCCTTGGAGCGATACATGTATAATATTTGTCAATATGCAACACTGCAGGCCCTGAAAACTTCTTTTCTGTATCACCCTCTCACTATGAGTGATGGCATCACATAGGAACACATGCTCGCATTAGCATTTAGCTCATCGCGTTGCTGCGCCTGCATTCTGCATTCCTGCCTCCTCATTCCCTCGCTGTCATTACTGCCAACACTTGGCTGACGTTGACGGCAATTTACAGTATTTACCTTGAAAAGTGATGAGCGACGCCACCCCCCTCATATGCTGTTTCCTGAAGACACCAGAGGAGTTAATGGATATTTCCAAAGATTACAGACTTAATATTAACCTGTTCCCAAAGGTAAGATAAGAATGTCAGGTAAACAGCAATGTCTATCTGAAGCTTGCTAACATTAGCCGATGTTAGCCACCATGAGCTACTGGACATACCAGGCCAACTAAGGCTGTAACAACAAAACTCCAGAGTGCACTGAGCTGAACTCCTTATGAGTTGTCAACTTTCATGTGTAACAGGAAGACTGTGCGATTTCTTCTTTTAAAAATGACACAGTCTCACTTTAAAATGAAATCGGCTGACGGCTGGAGGTGATTTCTGCTGGGGCCTATCAGAGGTCCTTGTATTCCTTCAGCTAATAACAATAATAAAGCTAATAGCTGCAAAAAAGCTAACAGGAGAGCTTGGGAGATGCCAATCAAGCACAGTCTGTACATGCCCACGCACACCTGAGAAGACGTCTGATCAGCTAAAATAAGCAGAATCAGATATGTGGCTACTGGAGGTGTGCAGGGCCTATAAATGTTTGGGAAACAAGTTTGCCCATTTATTCAAGGTTGCCTACAACAAAGCTGCGTTGCTCATGTACATTTAAACTATAATCATTTGGCCTTGAAACACACAGGCAAAGCTAATATGAATCTTCAGCAGATCAGTTAGTTGAATCAAGTGGGTGTCAGAGTCACAGTCTTTATTACAGCACATTATTCCCGCTTTGTGATACGATCCCTCCACTGCAGCTCAGATAGACTTGAAAGAACGTGAACCTTTCCTTTAATCAGCAGTGGTATTCTGAAGTCGCAGTTTGATTGCAGTGTAGCAGAAAGGGGTGAAAAATGTTGATTTGTTTTCTGCTCACTGCAAGAAACGGGACAGTAAGTGCATATCACGTTCAGTCAGAATGCAGTATGGAATTGAGACACAGCGCTTGTTTTCACACGGTTTGACATTTTGGGAAATAACACTCATTCAGTTTCATGTCTGTATTCTAAATACAAAGCTGGAGCCACGAGCCAAACGTCAAGACTTGATTTTTACAGAGTTACCGAATTATTTCTCCCCGGGCGTATTTTTGGAGTTTGTCGCCCTGCTTTCAGTCTTAATGCTAAGCTGAGCTAATCGACTCCGAGGTCTAGCTTCAGAGTTAACGTACAGTCGTGAGAGCGTATCGATCGAACTCTCAGCATGAAAGCAAATAAGCGAATGTCTCAAAATGTCAAACAGTTGCTTTGAAATGGCCGGCACAAGACCTGAATCAGGGCCTGTGAAAACAGCGAGGACTGCAAATACACACAGGTTCTTTGGAACATGTTTAGGATATTTTATAAAGCTCAGAGTTCACACTGCTGTAACCTCATCACTGGTGGGAAGTAAGTAAGTGCATTTACTCAAGTACTGTACTTTTACTTTACTGGTCATGATAGTTATGATGAATTATTATAGAGAAGACCACTGATGTGACACTGAACTTTAGGTTGACGTGAGTATAATCTGATGATAAACTCAAGTAAGTTTAGGATGCATGGCTGCTGATAATAGTATTACTCACTTAGAAATGTGTGGAACTTGAACTGTACAGCTGAGCTCAGTCCAGTTTGTTTCGCTTCTTGTGTGTCAAAGCGTCACAGCACCCACTCAGCATTTATCTGTCTGTGTTTATCGTGGAGCGACATCTCTGGGGGGGCTGTTCACTCAATATGTCCTGGGCTTTGGTCTGGCCTCCTGCAGTCAGCAGGCTCTGCATCGATAGACAAAGCAGAGCCACCCTGACCCATTCAGCAGCCTCCCAGAGCTCTGATCCAGCTGAAAATGAATTCTTTAAACCTTTGGAGAGGAGAGCTGCAGAGCTGGAACTGAGCCAACAGGGATCCTGCGACCAGAGCACGGCTTAATCTACTCAACATGAAACCAAACCTGGGAAACAATCTCGTATCTGCTGGCAATTGGGTTTGTTTCCCACAGCAGATGGAAAGCCAGTTCTTAGATCTACCTGTTTTGTAATCTAAACGATTCGTTGCTGCGCCTGCGCGTTCGACCAGGCTGAAAACAAATCCTGCCATACACATTCATGACCATGCTTTCTCAGAACTGATCTACAAAACATGGTTCAGGGAAATGGATGCCATCCGGTCCTCATGTCCACCCAGCTGGTTGGTCAGACCTCATGCTCCAGCACTCCATAATGCTGTACAGGGCATTTCCAGTGAAAAGGTTCAGGGTTTTCTGGAAGCCCGTCAATACTATTGATGCATCACTAATCAACAGCGCAAGATCAGAATGTACACCTGTGTGCTATGAGTGGATCTGATGCTACTTACTTACTGAAGATTTTAAGGACAAACCAAAGCTTTATGACTGCAACGGTACAACACTTGAACATTTCTGCAATAATTCCTGCTCCATATGGTTTCAGAAGTGACTTTCTTATGCAAGTCTTTCAAATGACTGCATTCGGTTATAGATTTAAGCCAATCTGCATCACCATCACCACCAACCAAAGCTGCATGCACAACATCTATGAGTGTGAATACTTACTAGCTGCCTAAACTGTGTTTCAGTCTTTACACTGACACTGTCCTCAGTGCAGCTGAGACATGGCAGCTCGCTCCTTAAAGTTCATATGATATGGTATTGTTCAGTAATTCACTAAATGACAGCTTTTTGGCCTATTTGATCTACATTTGAACCTTCTGCAAGTGCGGCAAAGTGAAAATGTGACAGCAGAATTTATTTCCAGCCATTTGCACAAATAAATGAGTTCTGATTGGTGTCATAAACCTGAGATTTGAAACTAAATGTTGTCTTGAAAAAACACTTTAGTTTCACACACACTGAGCTTAAGCGCTGTGGAGCCAGGGGAGCATGTGTATTACAACCATTTCACAAAAAATAAGACTGATTACTTGGGGGCTTGTGAAAAACAAGTGTTTTCTATTTTATTAGAAGCACAAATACTGTTCCATTATTTTTTGAAAAAAAGTCTAAATATGTTAAAACATTTGGCTTTATTTATGTTTATGACGTTTCAGAGTCTGGTTGAAGAGGTTACATGGTTGGTGTACAATATACTGTAAGCATACTGTGTAATCCACTGCTTCTCTTTGTAGGCAAGTTTATTTTTCCAAGATAAGAGATAAGATAAAACTTTATTAATCCCACACCGGAGAAATTAAATTGTTCCAGCCAGCAAAGTATAAAAAGAGAGGCACAGAAAGATCAGAAGGACAATAAAGAAGGATACAGAATGAAAGAGAAGAGAATAAAAAAAAAAGCACATTTCATACACAAACAGCAAATAAACACCTCCCAACTTGACTAAATTATTGTGCATTTAAAGTCCACAGCTGTTTCTGAATTTTTTAAAAATTTAGAGGATTGTGCAACTTTGGCAGAGGCACATGCTTTCCACCTCAGCCCACTTGCATTTCCCTAAGGAAGTTATGCAGGAGTTCAACATTTCCTGTCAGTTTCTCCTGTGTAAGATACATGTCAGTGGCGGACTCCGCCACTAACCTCTGTATCCAGAATGTAAATACATAGCACATAGTTACAAAAATGGGTTTTGATTTTATGAAAATCTTACGGGTTATCACTTCGAATATGCTTTCATTCTTAACAATGCAATTAAACTAAATTTATTTAGCAGCTTGCTAGCTCAGTCAGTCTGCTCGTGTCAGAGGTGTTACTCATTTTTGCAGGAACTACAGGTTGGACCGAGTTCCCCTTCCATGTTCGAACCCTCAGGCCATTGCTTTCCAGAACGTCATTCAGAAAAGAAAACCCATTTTAAGCTCAGTCAAATTTGTAGTCCTCCGCCGCAGCCCCTCTTTGACCCTGTTTTTTTAAGAGAGCACTCATTGGTAGAAGATGACACGGTGAACGTACAAACAAGGGTTGCACTGAAATTGCAAACCATCTAATTTGATGAAAACGCTCTGCCTCAGAGTGCCATTTTCCAGAAGCACACATACAGCGCCTGGATTCGTTACATCGCCAGGGAATGGGATGTAATAAGTACCAACATCAATGCGGGAAGACAGACTCCAGTATGCATCCCTGTCCTGCTGGATTATCCCAGGGTTGCGTCAGTGACCCGAGGCGGCCACTGAGATTTGAGTTGTGAGTGCATCAAAGTCCTGTCAACAACATTTTGTCAGGACTGATTGGGCTTCTTTCATGTTGTGTGTGTAGAAATATGAAAATGCTCTTGCAGTTTTTTGCGACCCAGACTCATGAAACAGATGACTGCATATTAAGTTTCACCTCAAAAAAGTCCTAATTTGAGGGTTATCAGTGTCAGGAATCTGCTTGAAATATTGTGCACGCTCAGTGTATTTAAAAAAAATGAAAAAAGCTCCTCATCAAAGGGAGAAACGCGACTGAAAATAGTCCAGGTAGTGTGATCGCTGCTTCCTGTTCTACACGGGCCGTGATTTGTGTGAGTGGTAATGATCTGTGTCATTCAGCTTCTAACTGGGATCTCACTCTGCAGCTGACTCATATGCTTTTTATAGCCGTCTCTGTCATTCCACTTTACAGCTGCTGTGTGTGCGCGACAACACCGTCCTGCTGGGAAGAAAACGACTGTTGATACTTAGTGGCGTGTTGAGTTAAAGTTCTTACATACCCGGGAGCTTAAACCAACGAGAGTACAGTTAATGTGGCACTTGACTTAGAATTGTAGTTCAGGGATAGACTGCTGTTGGCTAAATTTGTGGTTTTGTGAGATTTGTTTTGGTACTACATCACTGCACATACATTAAACATCACTATGGATTAACTTTTTTTTTTTTTTGCTCTCAGTTTCTTGTAATTACTTTTAAAGCAGTTATTATGAATATTCTATGTCAACATCTGTCCATTCCAGAAGGCATGAAGTTTAGATTTCTAACCTCCACCATGCACAGGATGCACATGAGTCGTGGGTAGAGGATCTATTTAGGCTGGTGAAATACTGCAAATGCATCTTGTAAGTGAATACTGTGAAGCAGTTGTTTCATGTGTCCCACTACAAGTGTCCTCCCTGTAATCAGCATCACTGACGAGGACGATTTCCAATTATTTCTCCCACTTTTGCTTTGCTATAATTTGTTCCAAAAAAGAAACTCAGATTTAGAAGCTTTTCGAATGACTGAAGTTATTTTGTAACACATTTAATAGCAGATTAGGAGAGTTCTGCTTCTTTTAAAGTGTTTCTTCTATGATTTTATGTTGGGGCTGCTGCTGAGGAGTAATCTCAGTTTGACGGTTCCTCATGGTGGTGGCAATTTTTGCGAGGGAATAAATACTGAGCACTTATATTTCTCCGCTGCTCAGTGGTTCCTCTTGTGTGCAGACGAGCTCTCCCACAGTCCTCGCTGTGTCAAATGACTGGCATGTGAATGGGAACGGTGAGGGGAAGCCCTGCGCCCGGGCAGAGTGGAATGGAGGAAGAGCTGCTTTGCATGTCAGATTTACAGGAGCTGTCAGCCTGAGACGGTCGGTCGATGCCTGTGAACTGCTGGATGCTGGTGGAATGACCAAAACTGACCCGCTTTTACAACAGAGAAGTCACAGGGGTGTGTGTTATCCATCTGAGCTGAGCTGTGGATCCCCCTGAAGCCGAGCAGTGAGAAATTCTTTGTAGCATCAAACAAGGACGATCGCATTGCATCATAAACGTGACGTTTCTCTCTCTGCAGTTGCTAATTTATATTGCATTGCGCACCAAAATAGCTCAGTAATACAGCTCACTACCTGCTAGGTGCAACATCCGTACATGATGAAATAAAGGGGCCACCACACACACAAACACACACACACACACACAAGCACCCTCCCCACTGAGGCAACATTCGATTTGAGAATGTTTTTTGCTCCCAGATTGATTGATGCTACATGACAGCACACGGGCAGAAACCCCCCTGAAGGCACAAGATGCACATTTGTCCAACCTGTCCATTATTATATTTGCCAGGAAGAAAACACAAACTAGAAGCCTTTAAATTGAACTGAAATTAAAATCCATTTTTGCTGTGACATGAGCATATATATTTACTTTGACTTATGCAGTTACTTGGTTAATTTGTATTTACCAAAAAGAGGAAATTTAAATGACATTCACTTGTCTCGAGGTGGCATGAACTTTTAGTTCAAACTGATTATTTCAGTATGGTGTCCGTTTTTTAGTTGACGTCGCCGTTGCTAAGTCCCTCCTGTGATGCTGAGGTTACAGGACTACTCTCGTTGCAGTGGGTTTTGAAAGTCAGGTCATTTGCCATCGAGACATCTGGAAGCATGAAACAAAGACAGCTAATGCTAACTACAGCATTATAGCTCCTCTCATGTGTCACGAACGCAACACTGAGTTGCTAACTAGCTTCTACCCTCCGAGTGGAAACACTAGCAGGTTCCACTCGAGCTGGGCTAACTAGTTTTACCTTCCGAGTGGAAGTACCACCGCCACAGTTTATACTTCCACAAAAAGTGAGGAGAATTCAACTTTCACCTTGATGCATCGGCTCTAGATTCAGATGGAGGAAAGTGTGAGCTCTCTTGACGTGTTGCAAGGCATAAAGATGTCAAGGTTTCAAGTTAATTAACAAAATATGAAAGAAAAATTAATGTGTACCGTCAACCAAGAGTAATTTAAAATAAAGTTGTGAACAGTGTGTTCTGGCTGGTGCAGCAGCTGGTCCCAGAGAAGGACTGCATGCTACAGAAAGAAGAAGCCGTCCATGACTTGATCTACAGTCTGCCTCTTATATAATAGTAATCACTGTGATGAAATACAGATGCCAGTGCTGTGCTGACACTTATCTGCCACAGCGTCAGTGTTTGAATCTTAATTTTTAAATGTTATTTCTAGTCTTCAAAAGATGTGCATGTAAGCACTGGCGGAAAATGTCTCACTGGCGTATTTTACATCTAGAATCGCACCTCTCAATCTTTAAAATGTGAAGTACTGGCCGATGTAACACCTGAAGGTGGGGTGAAACGCTGCGTGCACAAATGGCAATGGAATCAGCTGCAGACGTGAAGGCCTGGTGGAAACGGTCGCCAGCTTGGTGTCTTTCCTGTCTGCGTCTCTGGGCTTCAGCACATTGTTTGAAGCGGACTAAGCTGCATGGCGACAGAGGCTTTTTGAGTGCCAGGTTCCCATTCACACTGATCACACATTAGACTGATCAAATCAGCCCCCCGGCCTGCTTCCTGACTAACTCAATTTGCTCTCATACGCTTCCCTTTTCATGCTGAGCGCACGCACGCACACATTTACACGCGCACAGGCCTGGGTGCGCGCTTAAACATGTGCACACAAACAGAAAACCAACAGAGAGTGGGGCAGTACCCATTGAGCTCTAATGAAAAGCAGAAAAAGCCGTTACCTTGGCAACTGCCAGCATACATCTTCAGGAGGACCCAGATTTCCTGTCTGACTGCGATCGTATTGTTTTGGTTCTCTTTTGATAG
This sequence comes from Chaetodon auriga, assembly GCF_051107435.1. Lineage (NCBI taxonomy): Eukaryota > Metazoa > Chordata > Actinopteri > Chaetodontiformes > Chaetodontidae > Chaetodon > Chaetodon auriga. The sequence continues at coordinate 10,290,840 of NC_135096.1, read as the reverse complement.
CCGCAGCATCCCTAGACGGATTATCTCACCGTTGGCAAGAATTTATGCGAAATCATCACGAATGAAACAGCAGCCATTTGTGCAGACAGGAAGCCACCACACTGAAGATCCTGTCATGGATTTAACACCTCCGGCTCCGACAAAATACAACAAACTCTTGAAACACGCATGTAATCAATGATCTGAGGGATTTTTACCCTGGCCTGGAGCCAGTTTCTGCTCAGCGCAGAGCCCCTCTACGGCGAGAACGCCGCTGCCAAAAGCAGAGGATCACGGGAATTCAACTGCCGGCGTGATTTATCCAAATTACTGTCTAACACACAAAGAGGTGTAGTCACTACGGTTAGGATGACCATGAATATCCAGAGAAAAACCTTTTTCACCCTGCACCACGAGCGTAACCTGCATTAAAACTGAGACGGATCTCCCGTCAAGGCACTCAATCCAGAGTGTTGACCTTTTTTGTTTTTTGAGGGATGAGTGTATTTCCTGGCAAACAGGTATGGGGATTTAACCCTTCCACACGCACAGTGCATCAACATGAAGTCATACGTGTCTGGAATATATATTTGATTTTCCAAAGCATTTGGGTCCACGCCGTTCTCATCATTATCATTCTCATCACCATAATCAGATTATTATAATTGCCTGTGCAGTGTTTGTTATCTTTGCATGTCGGTCTAAACAGGAAACAAATCAGACACCCATTTCATTTCTCTGCATTTGAAAACGCAGGGGAGGTAAGTGGAGGGGCAGATTTACCTTTTTAGCCTTGTGGAGGTCCTGGGTGTAATTTAACCAAACACCCATGACACTTTAAAACCACACTGACAGTTAACCATCCTCCCTCCACAGATGCCATAGATGTTCCTCTGTGGTCAAATAACACAGGAAATAATTAACTGTGCTCAGTGTGTTCTCTACGCGTTCTCCGTGGGATTTGTGCTTGTGATGACGTTTCTGTAGGCGGCCACAATTGCAAATGCCAAATGCTAAACTTTAACGAGAATCTTAAATCAGACTCTTCACAGACGTATTAACAACAAATGGAATGTAAAACCAATAATCCTCAGGAAGACGTGGCTTGATTCCATCACAAAAAAATGTCAACTGCTAGACAAAAAATGTTTTTCATGAGAATTCCTCACATTATTACCTAAAAACGTACTTTCACAATGATCATTGTCTGATAAAGTATCTCAAATTTTACACAAATATAAAGAAAATGTGTGTTTCCATTCACTGCCACTATGCGGTTATTAGAAGTGGGTGCATTGATGGAGGAAGGATAAACTCATACATGAATTAGTTTATGGTGACTTTTAGCCGGCTAGCATTGTAGCTCTTGCAAATGTGCCTAATTAGCACGAAGCTGACACTCTTTGTTCTAATTAGCAGCATTTGTTAATTAGTAGCCTCATCAATGAGCCACAGTTAGCATGTTACCGCACCAAGCAAAGATAATGAACATGTTAAACATCACACCTGCTAAAATGCCGGCCTGAGCCCACTGAACTCATGCATTCTACTGGCATATAACATGTTTATGTTGTTTTGTCCAAAGTTTGGGTTGTTGCTCTGTATTTGCATGTAGCTCATCAGAAAGAGTTCTGATGACCTTTCTTCCCACCAGGCTGGTGGAGATTTTGGCTAAACAAACCCGATTAAAGTCTCTGCACAGTGGATTGACTGTGCTCTTTGCTGTAATTTGCCTTCTCTGGTGTTAATCCCAGTAAAAAGCACATGAAGAAAAGGCTAAAAATGAGAATGAATCCAGACTGTGGTTCGCCCTTGGTTCATTTTGTTTTGCTAAGCTTTCCAAGCCCGAGGCTTTGGCTATTACATGTCACCATCTGTCTCCTTATGCACAAAAGTCTGTGCATTTTGTATTACATTCTGCCTCACAGTGAGCTACAGCAAATTTCACTCGGAAGAGGACAGAAACTTGAATTTGATGAGGTTCTTCGGTGCCACTTGGTTTTGAATTGCTTTGTTATACCTTGACAAACTTCCAAACTAAATAAAGAAAGGCTTTCTGAGGCTTTTGTTAATCCACTCCATAGCTGTGTGGCGTAGACCTGAAACGACTAGTTTGACAGAAAATGTTTCAGCAACAATTGTGAAAATCAGCAGCTCTGGTCTGGTGTTAAAGTGCCTTTATATTCTATTATTGTAAATGCTACTGTGACAAGTTGTACGTCTTAAAACTGCTGCACAAATAAGTGAATCATTCCACTGTATTCAGCATGGTTTACTTTCTCTTGGCTATTGCTCTGCGGTATGATTGATCCAATATCCAACTGGCTTTGCTCGCAGACTGGCCTTGACTCTCCTGAACTTTCATTAATGTACAAAGAGCTGGGAATCCATTTTGGAAAAAGTGTTTGTATCTGATGCTCAGTGGATTAAGTGCACAGGTAATTACTTTATAGAACAAGGTGTTTAGATAACAAATGGACAAATGACTCTTTTACAAATGTACAACTAACAGACCCAGCACAGCCAAACCGCGTTCACCAATCCTCAAGTGGATCCCGAACCAGCATCTGTTAATGTCACCTTCTCCTCTTCCCTCTCCTCCTCAGACGGCCTATAAGCCCTGGCTGTGCGCTCAGTATTTCCCCACCACCCAGCAGTCCTGTCAGAAGAGGGTACCGTGCCACCAGTACTGCCTGGAGGTCCAGCAAAGCTGTCCGTTCATCCTGCCCGATAACGACGACCTGATCCACGGCGGCAGCCCCAGCTTCATCTGCACAGGTTAATCCCCGCTCACTGTCCGGTGGTACTCCCTGTTTACGCAGCAGCAGATGAAGAGTGGACTGTATGTTTGCGTGTGTGGGTGTTTGTGTGGCCTTGCATTCTCTACTGCCTCAGAGAAAAAACCTCATCATTTAATTTATGTTGGTGGATAGCATTTTCTAAACGAAGACACAGAATTAATTCATGCACAGTGTGGATCTCCTTATTTACTGGGTGGTATTCCTCCAGGAAAACTGCAAGGCGTTTCTGAAGGCTTTCTGATGACATCTAGTGGTGCTTTTGAGCACAGCCGAGCACAAACAAGAACATTTTAACAATGCATTGATAAATTGAATTTGGTCTGTCTCTCAATACTTACTGCAGTTTATACAGTAGTACTCAGCAAGGACTCTGTCTCAGAGGACCAGGCGCTGGCTGTGTGTCAACACAACAAGTTATCTGGACGAGCTGAGCGCCACAACAGCGTCAAATTAAAGTCCCTGCGCAGCCACACTGGTGTTTTCAGTGATTCTGGCTGGTGAGATCTCTGCTCAGGTTCATGCTCAGTGGACCTGCGCTGGGAATTTATGTGAGGTCATCAAAATTTTCAGAGCTAAGGGGCTGTAGAAAAATGAATTGTGGCGACAGGGTGGTCAGAAAGGCTGTTTCCTTCTACTTATCGTCTGCAACTTAGCAAAGAGATTTGCAAATGCTTCTGCTGTCGATTACAATTGAAGTTTAACCTTTTATTTATCTGCAAAACGTTCCTTCAGAGAGTGGCTGGACTATTATTTTAACTTTAAAGCCATTCATTTAGAAATTCCTAACCTCTTCTAATGTGACGGTAAATGGTACACACGTTTAGTCTACCATTGTGGCAACCTTTACGTCCTCAATACGGAATTTTAGTCATTTTTTTCTCTCAATTCCTGATGAGTTTTCAGTCCAGAAATAAACTTAATCCATGTCAGATCAGCCAGTCCCAGATCTGTTCTCACCACCCTCGACTGCTCTCTCCCCCTGCTTTCGTTCGGTGAGTGAGGTTTTCCCTGTGCAGCGACAGCTCCTCTCATACACTGGCAAGTCAACACTTCTAGAGCCATCAACCGATACAGTGAAACGTCACCCTGCGAGTGGTCACGGGCTTTAATTTGAGTTCAGCTCAGGGTCACGGCGTCTGGTCCTCCGCGTCGCTGTCACAGCTACAATCGGAGATCTCCTGATCGGTCTACAGAGCTGAAGGATGTCCAAAAGGATGGTCAGTGTTGATGAGATGACCATCACCACTGTCAAAGGCATTGGCCTTTTACTGGACATAAATTAGCATCTCATTTATAACATATCTATATCATGAGACAGTATAGGTCGGTCTAATTTGTCATGAGACTTTGTAATAGAGCATTGTGCCCAGTGTTGCAAATGAATGAGTAGAGCCGCTTTTTGGAATTATTTAATTTTTCTGTCGTTTTGCATCACTTTAAGCATGAAGTACAGTTGGTTTGTCACGTATTTAATTTGCTGCATTGAACAATTTCTCAATTCATTTTCCACATTTCCCCATCACTGACATTGCAAGCATGTGAGGAAATGACTTTTTAATGGCCAATACGAACAGGAGGAATGATTCCAGCAAGCAGAAACGGCTGCACTGTTCACGTGGGCACTTTACTGATGTTTGAAGACAGACGGGGCAAAACTGTGGACTTTTAAAAGCTGCAACGCGGCTGAAAGACTAACTCATCATTCTTTTGTAGTGACGATATGAGACGTTGTTCCTCCCATGAATTAAAAGGTGAACGAAATGCCCTCTTTCTCACAGCCTTGCTCGGTCCGGTATGACCTGCAGGTAATGTTAGTTTATGTGAGCAAACCTTTGACAGACATAGAAACACACAACACTGAGTCATGAATACTCTTTTCTGCTTCCACTAATTTCACCCTGATCACATAATTGTATTTGCCAGTGGTTGCTATTCATCAGGTGTTCCATAGTCTGACTTGAATGTCCACTCTTTTGTGCTCGACACAGACTGAAAGCTGCACTTGTAGTTAATCCGAGCTACAGAGTACGAGCGTCATTTATTGGCAACTTCATTAAGATTTCTTTTTTTATGCCATTTTTTATAGGTATCAGCAAACTAAATCACCTTGACTGTGGTTATTAATAGACACATAGTATGCAGCAGGGAAAAAGTCAGCATTTCTCTTCTGTGTCATCTCTTTCTCAGGGCTCTTGGGAGATCATCTATCAGACAGTGAGGCGGAGTGCTGCGACGTCCGATGGGACTCCAAAATGGACAACCCTTCAGGCGGGACACTAAAAAGGACTGCTTCTTCCTGCCAGCCCGAGGGGGCCTCGGTCACCTCCGCTGCCAACCCGAGACTGTGCAGCGGGCGACTGAAGATCTGCCTGCTGGCCCTCGTCCTCCTACACACTGTCATCATCATTTCAGCCTCCCATAATTCTACGTTGGTGGGCGTGGCTGCCATTTTCTCGCCAGAGGAGAGTGCTTCGAATGAGGAGTGAACCTTGGGGTTGAATCTGGTGCTTGTAAAGAGTGATGTCGCTCGAGAGGATTATGGCTTTTACAATGTCATGGCTGCCAGGGACACATCTGGCGAGACATGCTGGAAATGCCTCTACAATCTGCCGCAGATGAACCATCCACCACAGGAAGTGGGAGGGTTTTAACTGGAGCTAAGGGTGCTGGGACTGGACATGGACCGGACCGAGACGTTTGTGAACCACCCCCCTAAAGAACTGACCTCTTGCCACTTGAAACCTGCTCATTGTTTCTATTCCATCCAAATGTTTTCTAGCATATTGTCCCTCCTCTCCCTCCATCCCTCCCCTCCGCCCTCTCCCTCCCTTCCTGACGTTTTCGGTGTGTGTATGGATGGCTCGTCAGAGGAAAAACGGACACTGATGAAGTGTGCGCTCTCACTCATCATTACCTTTAGATTTTTGCTGTATTTTTTTTTTTTTTCCAGGTGCCAGAATGTTTTGACATATCAACCGTGTTCCACTTCCTACTCTCCATCACCTCCGAGGCATCGTCTCACTACCTTGTATGTGATGCTGCTTGAGGGCCTGCCAGGAACAGCTCATCCGTCATTCATGTGGGTCTTGTTTCGCTGAAAACAAAATGTATGTGATTCTTCTATATTCTAATGTTCAGCTTGTATTTTGTCCCCCTAGAACTTATTGTCAACCCCTTACGACGGTACATGCCTACATGTTTTAGGACCTTAAGTGCTCTGAGACTGGCTCGCTTTCTCTTCTAACTTGTTGGGCCATTGAGCAAGTTAGGAGCGATGAAGTGCAAAGGTAGTGACGGCTCAGCGTATGCTTACGGGGTGTTGCAGGAGTTCATACTGAGCTTAGTCGCCAGGCAGTGCTCCTAGACAGGAAGTGGTGTTCTCTGGTTGCTTAAGTGTTCAGTTTACCTCATACGGTAGTGTCGGTGTTGCAGACGGGCAGCCCAGTGGCTCGCCTTAACGCCACAGAGAGTATTTAGAGTTGTCGTACATGAGACTACAGGGACAACCCAGGGACACTAGAGAATAGTTGCGTGATGCCAAAACACCAGGAGCCTCATTTATCAACCGTGCCTGCACTAGTTTCTATGCACAGAATCCGAACTACCCATTTCTTCTTGTGCTTGAGAATGTGTGGACCTTTAGAACCAGTCCCAACCATGAGTACCAACAAAACCCCAGTGGTGCACGGGCGGAGAAGCTGAACTGCAAACACACAAACAACTCTACTGTCAGCCGTGTAAGCATTAACGGTAAACTGTCGGCTTTTCCGTTTTCATTTGGAAACAAGTCTAACCTCGAGCGAAATGAATCCACTGAAAGAGCGAATTTAAATTAAAACCTACAGATGGGATCGATTACAAGGTGATATGGAGCATAGGAGCTACATGGCCTCTACCTACACCTCCCTCACCCATATTGTTACATCAGAAGGAGGAGAATAAGGGTTAAATGACTAAATTACACCTTAATCGCTTTCTTTGGAATGTTTTTTCCAAAAAAATCCAAACACACACACACACACACTCCTTAGCTAGTTGACCCAAATCAGATTTTACTGGATAAGTGTACGTAACTGTTCCTTACTTCAGCATGAGTATTTTTAAATATTTTGACGTGTTAGAGGAAGAGTGGATTTTCACATCAAAATACTAAAACGTGTTTTTTGAGAGAGATAAATTTATAACTATGGCGGGAAAGAAGAGCATTGAATCATCCCACTATGTCTGCAAACTGTTTGTGTGATCACACATTTTCAATGTCAATATAGCCGATCTCACACACAATCTTGTTCATGTTGTAGTGACCATAAAGTAATGATTTCATCTGCAGTGCAGCAGCTTGGTAACGGCTGCTGGTTGCAGCCCAGTATCACGCCAAAGTGTGTTATAGACCCACCGATCTACTAGATGATAGCGTGTCAGTGCTATGTTTTGATTCACCCAGGCATGAAAAGTACACACATGTATGAAGGTGCAGTACCAGCAGAAGGTGATAATGAGAGGAGCAAAAGTCAAACGCAGCATAAAGTGCGACAAAGTCTACATATGGAGGAAGTCGGGGTGGATGGATGTGTCAAACACAGGACTTTCACTGGGGTTCGTGCCACATGTGAAACCAAATGCAAAAATTGGCGTTTTCTAACTGACGTAGGTGAGCTACCTTAATCACATACGTACGTAAAATACTTAACTTACATAACTGTTGTACTTATTTCAACCCAAACCATGATACCCAAGTAGTTTTGGTCCCTTAGTGTAACCAAAGTGTGACTGTCACCTGAAGTGTTTCTCAGCAAGCTTTATTTTGGAAGTGGAAGCAGACGCTGCACATTTATCATTGCTGACTTGAGTGCAGAATGAGGACATGTTCTGTTCATGCCTTGGCGAGCAAAACATGACACCGACACGGCGGACCTGCAGCTGTATTACACACACTGGTCTGATACCGCGTTGATTTATGAGCCGTGATGGAATTTCACGCTGCTCCCGACGTCTGCCAACAGAAACGGTCAGATGTGTCAATGAAAACAGCAGACATGCCACTCCACCAGACGCACCGTACACAGCGCATCGCTCGCAGTCATTCGCTCGCCATGACAAGTTAAATATTGCAAACGTTGTCGAACATATAAACTAAAATAAGACCAGCAACAACGCAGGAGCACACACCATGCTGCATGTCTCCTTTTGCCCACAGAAAGTAACTGCCTGAAGGCTGGGGGGGGGTGTTTCGTGTTTGCATAGACAGTTCCTCCACACACGATTAGATCTTGTTCTATGCTTGGTTTTGATAAATGAGGCCCCAGATCTTTGAGTGCCTCTCTGCTGCGTACGCCCAGTGAGGCAGATACTGGCAATGGAGCAATATAGAAACAAAAAAAACAAAAAAAAACCAAAACAGCCAGTGTGAGTGTCCTACTTTGTGGCATCTTCACTATTGTTGACTCGGCTTTTCTGAGTTGCTGCAAGAGACCAGCCAGCCAGTCAGTCAATCAATCAATCAATCAATCAATCAATCAATCAATCCGTCGACTCTTAAATACCCTTAGGCGAGCTGATCAACTGCTATCTTTCACAGACTAGCAAAGGGCTGTGTTAGTGTCAGCATGCGAGGAGTGTGAGGAGTTTTCAAGGGCTGATCCATCCAATTTTGTTTTTTAGGTTATTTTTGTTTTGTTTCTTTTTTGCGTGGCTGCTGCCAGTAAAGTGCACATTGACACGAGGACAGGTCACGCAGGGATTAAGAAGAGTTCAAACTCCCCTTTTTAGCGAGGAAGGCACTGAGATTTGACAGAAAAAGAGATTCATCCACGATTAAAATCTGATACTGTGAGCAACTAGTGATACACCAAAAATTAAAGCTAAGGACGCTAAATGTCTTTAATGAAGCATCTTTTTTTTTTTTTTGTCCTCCATCCTGGTTGCCTCCAACGATCAGTTAAAGACAGATTGGAGTTGTAACATCTCCTCCAAATTGTTCTTGGCTGTGAAAACATGGTATCAGTCCCCCCCCCCCCCCCTTCCCCATTAACAGCTTGACCTTCCCTCGCCTCACATCACGTAACGACCATCGGTTTGCTCTTCACACTCATCACCAGAGTGGGATGTCACATGGAAGTCAAGTCTACACTTGCCTCTGGATTTTCAAGATGCAGTCCATGGACTTAAGCCCCCCCCCCCACTCCCCGCCCCCCCAGTTTACTCTCTGATCCCTTTTTGCTTGGTGTGACGTGTTGTTTTGTTCCTTTGTTTTCCCTGACAAACTGTGACGACGAGAACTACATTCCCTTGAAGACAGCAGCGGATGTAATAGGCCCACACTTTGTGCTCCGTCCCTTCGATCTCTAGCTGTTCATGATCTGAGTCCTGTGGATCTATGCAGATGAACCCCACCCCAAACTAAACCCCCACCTACCCTCCCTGACCACCACCACCACCGCCAACCCCCTTGTCCTTTCTGTTGTAAATATGTTCTGAGGATGTGGGATCCCAAAATGGCCACCCATCCCCTTCCCAGACGTCCCCTGCACTCCTCCCACTGTTGGAATCTCACTGTGTTTTCTGTTCGCCTCCTTGGTTTTTGTCTGTTTCTTGAGATTTTTGCTGCATTTTTCTGTTGTCTAAAGCAGTGGTGTGAGTTGATGAGTAGGACTAAGTTGGATGTTAAAAAGATGAGATAAAGAGGTCTTAAGAAAAATATACAAAAAAAATGAAGCTTGAGTTGAGAAAAGGGTTCAAATATAGAGAAAAAATTATGATAAAGTTGTCATATTGTCATACTAGAGATGCTTTAGTTTGCTAATTTACTTTCTTTTTTTTCTACAAAAGACTTGGATGAAATTATTTATAAAATGCGTCCCACGAGTCATGATCTTTTTTGGACGTAAAACAAATACATTTATTAACATTTTGTTCAAAAGAAAATAAATATAAATTATGTTAAACATTACTGGTGTTTGTGTTTTTTTCACTGCCTTTGACATTGATAAGTATGGAGCCCCAAAGGGGTCAATTACAGAACATTATATTATGAAATAGTCATATGAATAAATTGTGTGAACGATATAAATGAAGAAACGATTTGTGGAAGAATCAGACATTTTTAAATTCAACTGACTACTCTGAAATATTATCTCATCATATCATTCACAGTGAAGCCTCACATACTGGAACATTTTATTTCATGGGGACACTTTTCTTAATGATACATTTTATTTCATAATGTCACTTTTCATGATGGTGGTTTTATCACTGTCCCCTCAGCCCTAAACCAATCACGTACCCCCTGCCTCTCTCAAAGAAACTAACGCTAAACTCAATATCTTCACTTTGATAATGTAATAAAAAACCCTGTCGAGCTACTTTGCCAGCAATTAATATGTCATTGTTGCTTTAGCTAACTGGTGCTAACTGGCTAAATTTAGCAGCAGTTGTTGAGCTTCCTGTATTTAAAGGGCAGGGGACATGAAATTTTCCATTAAGTCTCACAAAACATAAAATGTTAATTCTGAAAATAAGAATGATGACATTACATTTTATGATTATGGGTTGAGTTTTAAGAATTTCTTGATCTATTTCAATAATTATTGTTTCATTAATATTGTTCACATGTTTATCTCATGATGACTTAATATTGATCACTTTGTGGCTTTACAGGTAATAAAGCATCTCCAGCACAACTCCCGATATCCAGCAGAGGGCAGTACAGGATAATGACCCAGAATTCAGACCACAGTGACTGTCCTGTGAGTGACCAAGTCATGGCAGTGAGTGGACGACATCGTGCACCAAACTGCTAGAGAGGTTAAAACGCTCCTCACAGAATGGAGGTCTGGTTATGCAAACACTTTTGAAGCAAAGCTGCTCCACTTCAACCCCATTAGGGCTGAAAAAAGCTACCCAAAGACAATTGAAAACACATTTCTGACCCAAAAAAAGGGTGGGGAGGGGTTGGGGGGGGCAGGCAGCATGATGGCACCAGGAAAGAAAGGAGGACTGGTTTTTGGATATTCTCCCAAAAAGAAGCACATGTACGTAGGTGTGGTGGGGAGTTTTGGAGGGATGTTTGAGGACACATTGCTGAACCACTCTGAATACCTGCAGCAACAGTCACTTTCATATCATCAAGATCAAGTTGGTGCTGAGATCGCAGTGTGTTTAAGGCCTCTTTAATGTCTGCAGACTCGAGGTCTTGGGTGTTTTGCTGCTTGCAGAGGGTAGTAGAGCATTTGCTGGAAGAGCCTTGCATTAAGAATCAGACAAGCAACATCAAGGTCCTGTTTGAAATGTGTAAAATAAATAAAAGATAGTACTATTATAATTATTACTAATGCAGGATCTCTGAGATGTGCCAGTCTCAGAGGTGCCTCCCAGTTGGAGGCCAGAACTACGCAATACCTGCATTGAGCCACAAGGTGGTGCCATAGGACCGGTTTAGATCCCAAGAGCGTGCTCGCATGCATGCTACATGGATTTCCCCACCTCGGAGGTAAATTTGAAGAGGTTACACTCAACTGCATGGATGGCCTTAAGGGGGGAGTATGGCTGGCAGTGTCCCACAGGTTGAGAGAAAATGGAAGCAAATCGGTACAGACAAAAAGAAAAAGCATAAACGATGCACAAAGGTCCCAACGGGGAATGTGAGGATGTAATGAAAATAACAGGATATATATGCAGCATAATATATCTCACTGTGGTTGTATTCATATTAAAATGTCTATACACGGCAGAATGTGTCCATGATGTATCGACTTTAACAACAGATACTTCATAGAGATGGTACAGGGGAAGAAAATCACTAAAACAGTATTTTAAGGATTATGTCCTTCTTCTCAAACCTAGGGGTGTCAGAGGTAATGTGGACACAAAAACCCTGCTCGTTCATCTTTATATTAACATGTTTTCAATTTCCGAATGGTAAAAATGATTCCAGTGGCAGTTCTGGCTGTTAAAGTGGTTTGATTGCAATTTCCTCTCTGTGCCTTTGCCATTTCATGCAGTCTCCCACAGCAGAGCTCACACACCTCCCACGCATTTTCCCTTTTTCTCTCTCTCCCGCTCTCTCTCTCTCTCTGAACCACATGTCAACTGATCTGACATTTCCCCATCTCATGGGCTCTTTTTTTTACTACGCGGACATTTGTAAAGGAGTTGGGAAAATACTTGTCAGAACTCTGAGATCTCGTTAAATCAAGAAATGAAGAAATTCCCAATTGTGTCGTTTGTGTGGGAATGTGCTTCACTTTCTGGGTATTGCTATCCATGTGCATTGGTGCCATTTGGACTTGCCAGAAATCCACATCAAGTGCCTCTATAGTTTTTACAAAGGGTTGTAACGTGTTCCTAAACGCTTAAAAGCTGCAGTGCACCACATTTGACACAATAAAATCCACACACGCATTGGAACGAACACTAATCTTAAAGCTCCACTCGCTAAAAAAGTGCTTTTCGAATTTCTCAGAAGTATATCTGCAGCCATTTATTGTGTTATATTTCTGATCTCCATAGACACCTACGCAGCAAATTGAGCAGATTTCTATTCATGGTGTTGATGAGACTTTAATTTAAAGCCATCTGCTGTATCTACACCAAGGCTGGCTACACCGTGGGCTCCTCTTTGCTCGCCGATCAGCGCTCATCTATCAGCAATCTAAATGCGTGCCCTTTTCCAAAAACTTCTGATTTTACCCACACACAAGTAAGTCCAGATTTGGCATTTTGACTGCAAAACTTTGTCTATGTATCTTCTGCATCAGGTTGCTCGCCATGCTCTGCCTTGACCACACGGAACGACAGGAGTGCTTTTATTTGTGCCTATGGGTTCTTTCACGTACACTTGTGTCATGTCTTGTGAGAACGTTCCGTATTGGCTCATGCTGCCTATTTTTACTTGGTATTTCCTGTATTAATAATGTTTTCAGAAAGCTAACCACTTCTAAAGGCACTGCAATGCATCCAGGCTGCCCATTCTCTCTCTCTCTCACACTCTCTCTCACACACACACACACACACACACACACACACACACACACACACACACACACACAGATATATACTACATACAACTGATATGAACTGAATGGTCATTTATACATATGATCATGTCTCCATATGAATACTCTTGCATATTTCACATATTGACACCATTTAAACTTCGTACTCAGTGGGTTCTTTTGCTTCGAGGCTGAAGTCGTGTCACTAAACTCATATTTTGAAAATATTTATGTGGTGCCTATTCAAATAAACTGCGTGGTAAATCAAACACTCTGCTTCTTTTCCACATACTTTACAGTGTGCATACTGTTTCAAGGCATGTTAAAGCTGCTGAAAACTTTTCCTGTGTTCATTAAGACAGAAGTCAGTTTGCTTTTTCAAGAGAAAATCCACAAATTTTGTCCTCGAGACCCAAAGAACTCTGACACTCTGGCCCTAAATTGCGAGGCAACATCACATTTTACCCCCTGCATCCCGAAACAAGCCTCCAGCATGTAAATATAGCTTTCACAATGTCGACTGGTGAGCTCACAGTTTACAGTGTTGATCGGTGTTTGTTCTGTCAGGGTTCCAACGCATTTTCTGAATTTCTGATTCAAGCTCAGACTGAGCCCTGAGCTCAAAAACTCTTCATCAGATTCTGATTCAAATCTTGCGAAACGCAGGTTGGAGCACTCCAGCATGTGTTGTCACGTTATTTGAAATGAAACTCTGCTCACTTTGAGTCTGTTAGGACACTGATTGAGAAAACGTGTGCATTTAAAATTACGGTTTTCATCCTGAGCTGCACCAAAAATATTAGACACAAGTGAACACAACGCACACGTAGATCACACTGCATGGTGCTGAAATCCAGACATGCACACAAGCACGCGTGTGATTCCTCCTCTTTTTTTCTTAATCACACATAAAGAGAACATATGTATGTACGTACAGCGCTCGTGTTTAAATCAAACAGCAAACAGCACCAAAAGCCCAGTTTGTGTTCTCGCTGTCACACTCGAAATGTATCGGAGATGCCAGCATCTCTCCCACATCTCGTCCTCTTGCTGCCCACTTTCCTCTCTAGTCGGAATTTATTTATTGAACAAACTGGCATCCGGCTCGCCCGAAAAGCTTCAGCGACTTGACACCTCAGCTACCGTCGCCCAACACACCATCCATCTGACGCCTGGCCTCGTCTGCATCAAAGGCCCCGCTGCAGCAGCAAGTCGGAGGGGTGACAAAAAAACCTCCTGACAGGGTGCATTTGTTGCTGCTGCTGCCGCCGCCTGAGGGAGAACAGCTGGGGTTACCACTGTACATGAGGCTTTGAGAAGTCAGGCAGTTTGACACGAGAGCGAAGGAGAATAATGCGCTCACAAGATCCCTTTTTGTCTGAGGGAAGTGCCGAAACAAGGTGTTACACAAACTAACGCACACCCACAGCATGACTGAGGTCCAGTGACTCTGCAGTCTTACATCGCGCCCTCCGGGCACACGTGTCACTTCCCATCTGTCCCGCGCTCTTTGTCGAACGAGCTCCTGGAGTCTGTTTCCAATCCAGAGGCGGAGAAGCACGTTAAATTTTAATGCTGCACTGTGTCTTTTGTCATGTGCGCCACTGCATTTGAAAACATGGTTTTGGTGTATTTTCTGACTGTTTACAACATTTAAATATCTTTAAATTTCAAAACTTCCCTCCAAATGAGCACAAAGTGATCACGTGTTGACGCTTTGCTCACACCCCCGAGCTACACGAGGAGCTTTAGCTTTGAGCTGCTGCTGCTGCTGCTGCTGTAATGCACTTATCATTAGTCTTGCAGTCGGTTGCAGTCATTTTGTTGACTTCAGTGAGTGTAACAATACTGAGGGAGGAAGTTGAGGTTGTGTTTTGATTTGCATTTTCTCACTGATGAGTGAAGGGACCCGTTTGTCTCTGAAGGACTCGGATTTAAAGCTGAAATTATGGGAAATGTGGGCGGTGGGCCCGGATTGATTGTCAGTCTGGATGTTGTACAGTACGAATTCCTGAACCTTCTTCATTTCATAGCCGTTACAGAAGAAGACGCGGATATATAAACACTGCACGAACCGACTGTCATGAAATCTGGCAGGTTGTAAATACTCTGCTCGCTGCTGAGGGGAACCATCTGAATCGCCATGCAGAAAACGGACTCCATGTGAGGCGAGTTATGCAGGGAGGACACAAAGTCATCCCTTTTCCTTTCTGTGTCCAAGAATCTGCAGAAAGTCACAATTGCCAGATTGCCTGTGAGACGCTCCAGACTGCACCAGACATTTAGCAGATATCACTCTTTGCAAATATCCTCCTGTTGCCGCTTCAGACATTTTGTTTCTGTATAGAATTCTACTGAATGAATCATTCATAACAGTAACTGAGCTTTACATGAATCGTGACTTCAAAATGTCAGCAAATGTCACGCTTACCACATTCTTTCATTGCCTGTTCTTTGCTATTATTACCTGTTCTTATTTTCTATATTATTCCATTGCAAATGTCTCTCAAGTCAACAGGGGTTGCCTTAGAGACAACTGTTTTTCATCTTCTCTGGCAGCACAGACAAAGTGCAGAACACCAACACACATCTGTGGCTGTTAACCAGTCTGATCTGCCGTCCAAGTCCAGTCAAAAATACTGCTGTGGACAGAGGATGGAGCCCTGAGCCACTTCGTTTAATTAAAACTGATATTATCTGTGGGATGACCGTCATCTCACTTGAGGAAAGCAAATCTCAGCATTAAGAAGTAGAACACACCCTAACCACAATCAAGGCAGTCAGCGAGAGACGCATTACAAAGGTCAGTCACAAGGAGTTAGCTCGCCCGGCAGACAGGAGTGACAGCGCGGACTTCATTTGTTCTGATGATGATTTTGCGGTGTGACATTTGGTTTCGTTTCCAGCATGCAGGACGCAGCATGAGGCAGCTGAAAAGCCCACAAACTCAGGGTTTGTTCTGAACTCCTGATAAATACATTTCCTGTAATTTTCCAGCATTAACACTCTCACAGTTCTTTCATGATTGCATGTGTCACATTTAACTACTCCTCTCATACTGCACCTCTAATTGTATTTACTAGCTGACCTTGGTTGCAGAACTGGCCCTGTTGTTTATCCTTGCTTGCTTTCCAGCCTGACTTCAGCAAGCTAACTGCAATGTTTTCTACTTTTACTTCGTCCCAAATACACAGAACACTGTTTACACTGTCACAATACAAATGTCGTATCATATCACTGTTAGGAGCTGACTAAACATGCATCCTGGAGGTCAATCACAGCCATCCTGCCCCCTGATGAATGTCGCTTTACTGCGGCTTCCTTCCCCATCGTTGACATCGTTGTCATGGATACTGCTGGTGCGAGTGTTGTGTGTTGTCGCTGCCGTGTTCACGCCTTAACGTTACACCAACGTTGCTCACAGATCCTAAATCACAGATACAGAATGTGTCTCCTTGCCTGTCTTTTTTTTTTGTTACAGCCAACGATCAGAAGCGGATCTCGGAGCATCTGAGGATCTTTAATAAGTTTGAGAACCTCTGCTCCAGAATGTCAGCTGGAGGTGTTCAATGCATGTATGCACACATTTGTAACAACGAATCCACAGAATGAACTCACCATGCTAAATAATCACTGACCGAACCAGCAGCATGTGAGTGTACAGACAGAACACAGGAGACATTTTAGTGACGCCACGATTGCAGACAAAGCAATAATATTAATATTGAAACTGATCTGAGTCCATACAGCTGAAGTTGTTCTCATTAACCCGCACTGATTATTAGGCATGAACTCTACTGAGTTAAATCTGGGGTAATGACTTCTGGTTGAAATGTTCAGGCTCACATCAATCGAATGCCTTTCAGCCAGGAGAAAAAGTCAAATAAAGAAGCTGCCACCAGGTAAAAGATGCCTCTGATGAAAAGCTCATGGATGTGCTTGAAATACGAGATTTCTATGTTTCTGTGATAAACAATACGTAATGACAGCAACGCGGTGACACAAAAATACACACAAATCAGTGTGTTCCTCCCACAGACCGAGCGTGGCGGCATGCAGGACAGTGTGAAGTGTGGCGCCCGGGGCGAGCCGATGCTGCTCGCGACCTGATTACCTGGAGGGGACGGAGAAATTGGGGAGTGCTAACACTTTAAAAACCCACAGCGCCCACAAACATTGATTATAATCAGGGCCGGACTGAGGGGCGGTTTGTTGTGGACAGACGAGAGGAACAAAGCCCCAGACTGCATTTAAAAACAAAGCCCCTCTCCACGCCTGTGAGTCAAGCAGGGCTCTCCTGTGAATCACTGCCTCGCTGCACTTTCTGTGCTCAAGTCACAGTCATTGAAAGTGTGCGACTTTCAGTATGCATGTGTGCACTTTTGCTTACATTCTTCACCTCTGCTACAACCACGAGGTCTTCTCCAGACAACTGCTGGTCGTAAATTGCTCGTTAATCTTGAAATAATTTGAATTTCCTTCTGGTACAAAAATGAAGCTCACTCCAAATTAATCACTAAGCTATTTGGCCTTGAGGCAGATGGAGGCGGTTGGTCCTAAACTGCAAAATAATCACAGCATCCTTTTCACGGCGCTGTCAAATGGCTCGTAGTTGTAACTCTAATGCAGCGGAGAATGCATTACAGCCATCCCTAAAGTAATTCAGCCATGACTCTGGGGTCCATAGGAAGTGTGAAAATAATGAGTTTTGATTCATAACAGACACGACAACCATCTGAAGTTTCTGTCTTACATGAAAACCCTTTAGGGCATACGCAGACACTTCTACAATTGCTTGCTGAGAGTTACATGAGATTCATGTCTGTCCCCTTCTATGAGGCTAAATTCAATTAGCTTCGGATAAAGACTGGAAGCAGAGGCAAACAGCTAGCCTGGCTCCAGCCAAAGCTAAAAGGATGCCTGTTCCAGCACTTCTAAAGCTCACTAACGAACACACATTGTTTGTTTAATCCACACACCGACCGAAATGCCAGAACGACAGGCGGTGACTCACAGCGGTGTCAATCTTCGCATCCGGCTCGAACGCGAGCGAGTGTACTTTTCGAAATGTCAAACTATTCCGGCAACAAAAGAAGGACTCGGAAAGTTCACTTTTCAAGAAAACTGATGTTCCGGGAAAAGAAGCCTGACGAGGCTAATGCGTTGTTAAAAACATCTCTGGTGAAATTTCCAGTGAATTTCATGTACAAAGTGGTTCACTCAGGCCCAAAAGCTCTTCCTCGAGGATGTTCTCTTCACAGTCTGGTTGGTCCTGAGTACTCTTGCATGGAAAGCGCAGCTTAAGAGGGTGAGAGGGAGGCAGGTAACTAAGTGTGAAAGGTCTATTTGGTATTTTGTTAAACATCCCCTCAGTATCAGTGCTTGCATCACACTGGCTTAACCTAGATTAATTTATTTCACAAGGCTGATTTTATTTCCAGCACAGTGATCAATGGGAAGCTTCTGTATTGACAGTGCTGCAGGCGTGCCGGCTCAGAAAGATGCAGCCTTTGTATCATGTGAAGTATGATTCTTCTCAAAGACGCTCTCATAAATAAATCTGTGTCTAAAGGCACAAAAAGGAATAAGATTAAATCATCACTCAGCAGTCCCTCATCGGGAGTTTCTCTGAAGCCCTCTGTGAATAACTGAATGAAAATCCTTTGACTATAAGGCACCTTTTGTGGGATGCAGAGAATGATTGAGAAGCACAGGCAATAAAGACAGACTAACAACCACATGAAAGGTTGTCCAGGACCAAAAACTAGTCATTTCCAAGAGCAACATGATCATCAGGCAACAAACTTTGTTGGTGAAACGTCTGAATTCTGCGTTAATGGATGAATAATGTGTAGCAGACAGACAGTTAAACAGGCAAACAGCCAGACGGTGTTGATAGAGTCATAAGGCTTAAGAAACTTTGAGTTGAAAGTATTTTCTCTGAGTGGAGTATAATTCTTTCACGCTCGACTTTCAGACCAGAATATTTCACGGTTAGGTGGAGTGATGGAGGGTAAAAAACTCATTTCCATTAATGGGAGATTCTTTAGAGCCGCGGAGTGTGAATACATTTGGGAAAGGCACTCTTAGAAAAGCCTGTTCCTGTTTGAAGGACTGTACATTGGTTGTGTTCATGCTGTAGCAGCAATGCTTTCCAAAAAGGCCAAAGATACTGAAAAGATACTGCAAAAACACGCGTGAAAATAAACAGCCATTATTGGAATGACAGCCGAGGAGCTGAGAGACCTGACAGCGAGAGTATAAGCTTGATTCATCGCTTTGGAAAAGTCCTGCATCTCAAGGACAGAATATTCCACTGATAGAGATAACTGCAGGTGAAATGATGCCTGACATAGCTGCTATTACCATGATGGTGATGCTGCTTGAAGAGAATTAGCGTCGTGATAAAGTGGCAGCCCTTGGTGAACAGGTGTGTGGAGTTTATTGGTGTAAGCATTAAAGAAAGATGTCTTCCTCCCTTCCTGTTTGTTTTATTGTCAGTGCTATTGTAAGATTAGCTTGACAGCAGCATGGACAAACGGGGTCTATGACAAACCCGGGTCGATCACAAACACTTGAACTTGACTTTGCAAAAAGGGAGATTTACTTTGCAGCAGGCCAGACAGGGATGTGACATCTACCCATACACCCTCACATATTCTTTGCAAATGTGTTGAGACGTGTTGTAAACCTAAAACCATAATTTACAGCTGCTCTGATGAATATTTTATATCAACACTGAATCAAAACTCTACTTGTAATGTGGAAATGTGCTTGCACTGACGAACCCCCAGAGAAATCTCACCCAACTCTGCAGTTCCCCTCAAGCTCTGCAAACATTTTAGTCTCTTTCAGCTCATTGTTTCAGTTCTCTGATGTGCAACTTGTCTGTTCTGGTTCAGTCTCATCAGCGTAGTTTTAGGCTGCAGCAACAACAGCTCTACAGGTCCATTGTACACTAGCTGCCCAGCACCAAACAGCACGCAGGCAAAGTCAGCAACCAGCATTTAGCAGCTAAACCACCAGACGTTTTATTCAGGAGTTGGAGGAGACCAAAAACTGAGGTAAAAGAAGGGCAAACGTTCACCTGGTGGCAAGACACACAAATTCACATGAGTGCTCACGTGCTCCTGTACCTGCCAGAGGGTAAATAGCCATTGCCATTTCAACTTTCAACAAGCTGATAATAAATGTGTATAATGGAACATGCTGAGTCTCTGCTGCCCCCAAGTGGCTAAACAAGCCAACAAAAAACCATCACAGGTGTAACTACGACGCAAAAAGGAACTTTACTGGTGTGTGACTGTGTGTGTGAGAAGTCCACCCCCACACACTCACACATCCTTTGCACGAGTGCAAGAGTGTAGAGCTAAATAATCGGAATACATTTGAATACTGTGTATGACAAAGGCACATAAAACATTTGGGACAGCCACAGAAAATGCGATGATGCCAGTAGCTATGGAACAGATGGAGACAGCGTTTACTGTGATTAAACCATATGCCGTCTTTGTGTGTCTTTGTCAAGAAATTCTTCCGTGTCTCACAGCCAGATGGAGTTAGCGCAAGTGTCAAAACTGCATTAAATAACCAGAAAATAGGGAGTCAACATACGCACTGTGCAAAAGGGCATACAGCCATGTTTGCAGCTCTGTGACGGTGTAATGCTCATCGGGAAGAAAACTAAACTTTTAGAGGTCCAAGTGAGTTTTTGATCTTAAGCTGTATTCCCTAAGTTACTCGTCTACAGAGAGGGGAGTCTGAAGCCTTTCCTCTCGTAAAAGTGAAATGTGAAATACTTCAGCGGAGTGTGAATCCCCAGCTCGTTCATGTAGCTATCAGTCACACGCTCACTCGCTCCTGTTAGACTCTTTGAAGCAGCCAGATTGATCCTCTCTGGCTGTTAACATCTTTCAATCTGTCTCTCTGAACTCCTCTCAGCGACATCCAGCCACAGTAATATTTCTCGGCTATGTGACCGATATACGATCTGAGGTGTGTTTCTGCAGGAAAGACAATTTCAAATCCACAGGTTGGATTCAAACCCAGGCCACTGCGGTAACAACAGAGCCTTAACACATGGGGTGCTTGATCTACCAGGTGAGCTACCTGAGCACCCCAGTCAAAAAACAGCTTTTAAACTGAAATGGAAATTGTTTGAGGGAGCAGTGTTTTGCTTGCTAACCAATTGACAGTAAAACAAGGCTCCACTTGACTGCTTTCTGCTTTGTTTCAGCTCACTGGGCAATTACAACTCATTTCATCAAATATGCACAGAAGAGGAGCCAAGCCGACAACGAGAAGCTGTGCAGCAGAGGAGGAGAGAAAGCGGCGGAATTCAGGGGCTTTGAATCACGTTGAGGCTACTTAATCTTTGAGCATTCGAGCTGTTTGTGGATGCTCATTTGTGAGGCTGTGAAAAGGCCCACACGGCCCGTTTATCTCTGTCTCCTCTTTGTTTCCCGAGAAAACTGTGTAAACATTTCAAACAGAGCCACTATCTTCTCTTTGAAATTTCGGGAAACTATCGCGTTTCTTTGAACTTGGAAGGTAATAAGTCATTTTTATGTCATTTTACTTCAGTGCACTGACACTGGGATGCAGCGTCTGGTCTGAGACGTCAGATATAAACTAGTTCCTGTACATATGGTGCCTCCATCTGGAGTTCGGATCCTGTGACGGCGCATGATGCACATATAATACGCAAAGCAGGACATGATGTTTTAACCTACATGGAAGATGAATATTAAAAGCCATGCATACAAAGCCTGTTACAAAACCCATTTCTCTTTCTCTGCTGTGTATCTTTATATTTCTCATTATTTTTTCACTGTTCTACATAGCTGAGACTTTGCACACAAATGCTTTAATTGCTCATTATACATTTTTAATACCCCTACTTTCCTGTTTATTCATCATATTCTTTCTCTTTTTTTTTTTTTTTTGCTGTATTCTATCACTGAAATCCCAATTTCCAAACGGAACACCACATTCATCTTGTATGTCCTGAACAGTTTTTGGACAAAATGTTGCACGTGTGAGAGGTGCAGATGAGGACGGTCTGCGGATCTGCAAAGCTGTCAAACCACGATTCATCTAAATCGACTAAAAAGCTAATTACGAAGCCTGGGCTCATTTAAACGCCGACCTCCACTCCACCGGAGACCTTTGTGCAGCCCAAACGCTTTCAAGATATGAAAGTAAACGATATTTTACTCATCAACTTCAAAGTCGTGCCGCAGTCTGTTTGGACCTCGCAAACCGGGCAGAGACGAAAAGGCGTAGTTCAAGGGTCAATATTTGCATTATGCAGCTTCATTTTCAAGTAGATAAGAATTAAAAGTAAGCCATAACTAGAACTCAACTTTCCCTTCCCACCGATCATTAAATGCAAAACTATTTTGGTGGAGCGTGCACTGCACGTGTGTAACACCTGGTGGGTGTGTAACACCAGCTGTGGATGTCCGTGACAGAGGCAGTCACAGAGTAACCTGCCATGTTTGTTTTAGAAAGAACACAAGATCACTGAGGAAAAACCGCGCCAGACCAACATCTTTTAAGTAAACAGACTTGTTGACTTAAGATATTAACATCGTGTGTAACTTGCTGAATAATAAAAGTCAAATGTTTGTAGGTCCATACCTCACCTTTGGCATAAGACTCCTCAAAGGGAAAAGGCACGACCATATTTGCATGGTGATATAAGAGTTCCGGCATGTGACTCCTCGGGTGTCGATGCTAATGCTACGGTATCATATTTGCAGTTCAGAGAGAAGTCAGTAGATTGAGAGCGGCGAAAGGTCTGTGCAGGACAGTTTGACATTTTCAGCAACATGCTTCACAGTGGAGCTAGATGAGAGGACCACTGCCACTCTGATTAGGTTAGATTAGCTTCGCAGAAAGACTAAAAACAGGGGCAGACACAGGAATTAACATGCTCGATCCTGTTTGTTTAATCTGCACAAAAAGTGAAGTTAAAGTTACAGAGTGAGGGAGCAGACTAACACTTGGCGAGGTGCCGTGACATCCTGCCACACAACAGACATGAAGCACTTATTTCCCAAAATGTCAAACCACTTCCTTTAAAAAGTTCTACCCATTACTTGGTGTTGTGCATGTTACTCCGGGGTTCAGGTCCAATTTGACTATTTGTCAAACTAGTCTTGTAAAATTCAGCTCGACGGTTCATTCTTGACCTTGCAAACTGCAATTTGATCTAATCTAATGGACTGGATCTCAGTGGATGTCAAAACCAAAACTGAGAATTTAGCTGGCTTCTGATGAGACGGGCTCACAGGCCTTGTCCACGTGGATACTTCCAGAACAAACATTTTCTTGTGCTTTTTGACCACTTGTTCACATGCAATTTACAGAGATTTAAAGGGAGATTTTTTTCAGAAGCTGGATGGAGCGCTGGACCTTTAACCTCTTCTGTAAATGGATGTTTCAGGTGGATGAACCCAGCCAACACTCCACCTTTTCCTCATGTGACTGTGGCTCACCGTCAGTCCCCCGGGCCCTGTGCCTGTCAGGATGACTGACAGCATCCCGCGAGGCAACTCAAGTCAAAACCCCTCTGCTGGATCAGTCTCACACTGATGTTTCTCTCTGAGGACTTACATTACGCTTCATATTTCCTGTGCCACTCGAAGAAATAGCGAAATGAAAGAAAGTGAAAAAGACGTACTGCCATATTTGTGACATTTCACTGAAGCTAGTGAGCAAAGAAAGGTGCCAATGCAGAACTGTAGCTGCTAATCAGATTCCACTCAATTCCAACAAGAGTTCATCGTTTCAATTACCTCGTCTCGCCTCAGCTAGGCTTCTCACCCTGTGACCAAACTTTAACACATGTGGTTGGTCCAGTATCTAAGGGTACGTAGCAGGTAGCAGCCAAGAAGTTCATGTTAACATACACAGTTTGTTCCCAGCTAAAGTGCATCCACTCAGTATTCGCGCACCTTTCTTGTTTACTCTCATGTACTTAATTTTATATTTAGATTTCTTTAAATAAGATTCAGAATAAATGAATATTATGATATCCTTGTGATGTATTTGTCCATGTTTGCTTAGCCAAAATGTAGCCGACATTAGCGGTGCCAAAGTTGAAACTGCAAACAATCACGATTCAATTTCACATCGTTTACTGACTGCAATGTCTGTTTTCAATATGCTGAAGACAGTGTGTGAGTGTGTCACAGGTTAGACGAACGAGTCTGACCAATAATGTCTCCTCAAGCCGCTGAATGCTTTGCCAAAGCATAAATAGACATAAATAAATAAACAGCAATATTTCCATAGTGAGATCTGTAGCTATCATACAGCAGCAGGATGCATATGAGAGTTGCAGTGCACATGTACACATATTGCACAACAACTTCATTAATTATTTCTGATTATTAATAATGCCTGACATGGAGACAGGTTCGGTCAGGATCTGAGCGTAAATGACATTCAGTACTTTTCTGCACAGGTAAGCCGTCACAGTTAAATCATCTGTCATCCAGCCTACAGCTTCAGGACATTTTTAACGTACTGAAAGAAAAACTTTGATCCATTGGCTGTGGAAAAGCCAAAATATATATATCAAGTTTATTATTACAGGGACTGCATGTTTCACAGCACGAATGCGTTACGCAAAAGTACACCGAGTACAAAATCCATGAACATGTCTTCATCTCTGTGCGCAGAATGAAGCCTCTCTCTCTGTTTATCTCGATCTTAATCAACATCTAATCCTGCTGCTTTACTGTCACACTGAAGGCCACATTCGTATCTGGGAATAAGCCTTAATCTCGACCCAAGGGGCTGCATTAGGCTTGATCTGAGAAATCCTTTGGAAGCTGTGAGGCATGTGTGATATGTTCAGCCTCTGTGCCGAAGTGCTGTCTGTATGTATTTGTAGGTAACAGCCATGTCACTAGATTTACAGTAAAAAAAAAATACGTTCACCTTTTCTTGGTCTCCTATTTCTTTCTGCCTTTCTGTCATCACACACACATTCCCTCGCACTGGCGAGGCCAAAGCATCCTCTGACTTCCCCCGCTGGCTTACAGACTCTCTCAGTGAACAGAGCCAGCAGCAGGCGGCCTCATGCCACCGTGCCATGTGGTGTGGCCTCGGAGATCACCATTTTCATAATGAGGTGTCAACAAGGATGACGGATGATGTCTCTCCTCTCCTCCTCAGTTTGGATTCCAAGGTGCAGGGACTTGGCAAACGGGGCCAGAAGGAAATCAGAGAGCAGAGGAAATGTGGGAGATGTGGGCAGGGTGACTGAGTCGCATGTGTTTCCATCTCTATCCATTAACACAGACATCAGCTGTGACGCAATTAAGCGCAGAGAAGTACAACAGACCCAGATATTCCTGCCAGGATCAGTCTGATCTGCTGATAACTTTTTCATAATCTGATTCCCACTGTGTCAAAACAACTTTCTTTCTTTCCTTTGCATCAGCACATGGTCTCTAAATGTCACCACCAGGTGCACGTTGCTCTGTTCATGAAACAGGATCTGCAGCTCTCTGAAGCTGGAGCTTGAGATCGGTCATTACATGTTCACACACGCAAAAGAATATTCATAAAAATGGAAATCGTACATGAACGTGCAGACAGAAAAGGAATTTACAGGAGCAGATTGTGAGTCAGCTGTGTTATTGGTGGCTATCACTCGGGAGAACAAGGCTAAAGTGTGCTCGGACAGAGAGCCAAACAAATGTTCACGTCATTTGTGCGCATTTGACTGCTGGTCCGTTTGACTTTATTTGCCCCAAAACAGCCGGTGTACCGACTGCACGCACGTTAGCTCTGAGCTAGCTAGCGTCATCTAAGTTCTGTCTATTTCCTGCAGACTCTTTCCTTTGTCTCTGTGCATTTATGAAGCAGATTCATTCTTTTTGGGCAGACGTTAACTCCTATGAGTCAAGGGATGAGCTGCAAATGTGCTCCTAGGGAACAAACACTGATCCCCATTGCTTGCCTTGGATTTTATTTTGTCTTGAATTCACATGAGTGAGTTTTTTTTTTTACAACACTAATGTCAAACTCATGTCTAGAGGAAAAGTCTAGGGATCACCTCCGGGCCTTATGAACGTCTCTGCAAAATTTCAACGTAATTTTTCATTTTAGGGCTTTAAACCTGCATAGATTCTTAAAACTATTATTTAATTGAACTGATATACTGTTAAATAAGTGGTTTAGATCAGCTCTTAATGGGTTGCGACTCTCTGTGGAAGCACACTACCCTTGTGAATAATCAGATATAACAACATCTAATCTACATGGTCAACACACGACATCATTAAAACAAACTTGGTCGTCAGTGTTTACATGGCCACATAAATCGAGAGTTTGCATCTCGCTCTGCGCCCAACACTAATTAGGTCCTTTCTTTCATTAGAAGATTCAAAATGAGGCCAGTCTTAATCAAATTACCAACCAATTATTGTTGTGTATGCAAAGTGGAGGTGTTCCCAGCGTGAACTATGCAGGAAGTGGTGTTGTTTGATGTGTGCTCAGTCTCTCAGGCAGACTTGTAATAGAGTTGGGTGTGCAGCTGTGTTCGGTAATTATTTTATCCAGTCGGGTATTCCTAATTAGAAAATCGCCCTGATGTCAGGATTGGGATGAAATTAAATTTTGCTTCATGAATAACACTGAAGAGCTTTCATTTTATTCTGTGAGCCACATACACTCCTGTACCCTACGCATGGAATATTTGTATGAACAAATTAAACAGGAGATCATTTGAGGCCCCCGAGGAGGCTCCTTGTTGTCACTGTTATGATCAATGGCGCTGTAATGGTCATGTTAATGAAGGCCCTGAGGAAGACACTCATCAGTTATTGAGAAAATAGTCCCTTAATGTGGTGCAGTGACTTTTAGATAGCATGAGCTAAAGGCCCATCATGGGTACTGATTTATTTGTCAGGCTTTCCTTGCTTCATCTGCACAGCTTTGCTCTGTCCCGAGCGACTGTGGTTTACATTAAGAATAAATTGCATCTGACCAACCAGATGCGTTTCTCACAACACAGAATCATCAGATGCATCGTTAGACGACTGTGACAGTGTTACTCCTTTCATTCAATCGTCAAACGCTTTGAGATCACTAGTGATTGTCTTATAACGCATATGTGAAGGACAGGGGGCCGCAGTTGTATCAGATCACACCGAATTATTTCACACATACATCACACTGACCTGGCGAGATGTGCTTCTATTTGGCAAGGCGTCTGATGTCAGATGGTGATGATGATGATGATGATGGTGATGATGATGCTCGCAGCTGGTTTTCCAGGTTTGGGTCGATCAGTCTCATCGGTCGTGGCGGAGCAGCTCAGTGTTTTCATGTTGCAGATTGTTGGGGGGGGGGGGGGCATCAGCTGGTTCCACATTACACATATCGCAAATATGCTCAGTTCCTTTAGTTTGCTTCTCGTGTCCTGAAATCTCTCACCCAGTGCCTGAAGGAGCTGTCGCACTCTGCAGCGCGCTCAGATGTCATGGCAGCTTCTGTTCTTGCACAGTGGGAGAACGCACAGTGTTTCCTCTTTCCAGTTTCACTCGCCACAGCTTGAATTTCACTTCAGGTGACTTCACATGTGAAAGCAGAGAGGCGAGAAGCTGTGCTGGAGCTGGAGGTCCAGCTCCGACAGGAGAAGGTGGTCTGTGAAAGCTGCTTGTTGGGCCCCCAGACTCCACAGAAGAGCGTTAATGTCAGCCGAGCTAATTTGCCCTCCCCTATTAGCCTTTGTCTTCACTGTGAGCTCGTCCCCACTAGCTTAAACACACTGGTTTGTCTTTTACTTGAACAAAAACGCAACTGTTTGTCCGTTTTTAGTGGAAAATGCGACACTCCGCGGCTTCCTCCGTTTCTTCAACAGGTGCAATAATGTACGGACGTGTTGTCAACGCGACGCTTGTGTTGTGTTCAGGGACAGCTCGGAAAAATGTGAAGTCAACGAGTTTCTTTTCTTTGGCCTCACGGGCCGAGTTAAACGGTCTCACGAGGCTGTGTTCCGCACCACTGTTTTAAACGCTGGTATGAGGTGCGGCTCTGGTTAGTCCATCTCCTGTTCCTATGTTTTCTTCTTTGTCACTGGTGATTCTCTAAATGCTAGCATTAAACCTGGATTAGCTCAATATAGCCTATTCAGAAAAATAACCCCAAAAGACAACATTCCGAGGAATTGACAGACAATCAACCAGCCTCCTCTTTGAATTCAGTGTTGCCCTGTCCTTTGCCACATGCCTCAGGGAGATCATAAATATGCTGAAATCAGTCAAGAGACGTTCAGCTTGGTTATAAAGTGCATTCTTAATTAGACAGCAGAATTATGATATTTCTCATGGCAGTGTCGGGGTGACAGCAGGGAGATATTAGACACCCTGAGAGCTCCTCACATTTTTTATCTTTTTTGCTTCTTCTGCCCCAGTGCTGCACTTGAATTCATTTTCCTTCTGAGGAAAACTTCAAAGTCCTTTTGAGGCTGAAGACGCCACACGCTTGAGTGCTTCTTATATGAAACAGCAAAGTGTTCACGTGAGAGAGTCTTTCTCATGCTCACAAAAACTGTTTCCCTCAGTTTTGAATTTTATCCTGTTTCCATTCCTTTATCCGTTTTCAAGATCCAAGCTTGAAGCATGGATCGCAGAAATAGATTTTCTCCAGAGGGCAACCCCGTCTGCTCTGCAAAATCTCACAACAATTGTGGTAAAAGTGTGATTCTCAAAGACACGGGGTGACACTGAGCTGTCTTTTGGTGGTCGGCTTGAATCGGCTCCAAAGCGCAACATCCTCAACCAACACAGAAAGGAGAAGATCTGAGAGTATAGACCTGTTATACTGACATCCTTCTCTCTGGTGCAGGGAATTCATGGCCAAGTAAGACGTCTAGGGCAGACAACACAAAAGCCAAATGAAGAAGGTGAAGTCCAAATCCATTACTATTAGCTCTCATTCAACAGGCCAAGTGATTACTTTCTGCAGAAGAGCTACATGCCAATCCCATCAATCAGCAGATAATTGCTGGGAGATGAGGTTCCCACAAGTTGTTACATTCAGAGTCTATGTCTTGTCCTGAGGCAGAGACATGGAAAATTACAGCGTGTTATATATATATATATTTATATATAGCGCATAACCATACATGCATTCAGGGTTTAAATCCCATGCACTTCGAACCATATGGTCTGAATTTTAATGTAACCACCCCCTCTCTGCTCCTTGCAGTCCTCAAACCAAGCCAGCCAGCCCCATGTGTTATTATAAGGAATATGTCAGATTTTGCATCGTGGAGGCTGTTCTTTTCACTTCAGTTACTTAGCAACTTGGTGACATATCTCGCAAATAAAAACCCGAGTCCTCAGCAGTGAGAAAACTTTGACAAACAGAAGGACATCACACTGATTGTTGCGATAAATCCATCTCCTCTGCAACATCGAGCTCAAGGTCAGAGTGTTGACCTCGAGGTTTTCCTCTCGTGAACCGTTTGAGCTGTGAGAGCAAAACTGAAGCCATCAAAGCTCAGAGTTGCAGGCTGAGAGTGAGAACCTTTCGCATCTTCAAGTGGCGTTCATCAGGCTGCACAGCATGTCACTGATAGCCTTAGTCGCTAACAGTGCCAGCCGGGAAGATTAACTGAGTTAACAGGAGGGAGGGAAAGTTGTTCAACAAGCAGGTTTTACTTTATTTATTTTGTGGCCTATACATCAGATCTCTTGCAGCAGGGGCCAAAAGCAAAATTTATTTTCTGCTCTTACAGTTTGCTTTAACCCTTACTGTAAATAGGTGAGTCAAACCTCCCTGCACATCTCATCATATTGCTTGTAAACCTTTCATATTATTAAGAATGACAAACAGTCAATAAAAAAAGCCTCTGTGAGATCATCTGGCCTCCAAGAGCGGTCGGGACACCGTCCAGCTAGCTTCGTCACTCTCATCCTCTGGTTTTTACTCTCAGATGATCTGAACAACAACCAATTCCTCACCAGCGGCAGCCATCATTCATCTCAATTTCAAGAGCTTCTGTCATCCAAACACTCGAACAGTCAAGAAGCTCCCGCTCTGCACTGGACTAGACACCCAGGTGCTGCACCATCATGGCACTGTGACAAGAAGATAGTATCAACAAACTCTCCATCACGGTGTCTGTATTTATTCAGAGCAACAGTAGGATGACAGGAGAGCATGACCCGCTATCACTTTCATCCAGCATATCATATGCACACACTGCACGTCTGGTGTCTCTTCTTAATGTATGCATTTATGCACTAATGCTATCAGCTGTTTTGTAATGAAACAAACTTACTGGTAACAGCAGTTACATTAAATTCGGCTCTTTCATCGCAGGATACAGGCACAGTAAGTGAAAGAGGTGGGTTTTTCTGGTAGCCTGGAGGTCGGTGGTTTCTCCACATTAAAATCCAAAGGTCTGTCCTTTCTCTCTCTTTCTGTCCCTCTCTGAAAGCTGACCTTTCTCAACACACCCCCTCAGCCTTTGGATCTATATCACTCTAAAGGTAAACTGAAGAGCTCTTATTATATCTGAATTAGCCTGCCAGGACACAGTGAGTTTGACAACACCTGCACCATGTTTTGCTCACACTGAAATGTGTGTGAAATGCATAGAAAAAATAAGAAGAAGAATTCATGGCCTGAAGGCTTTTATAGCTCACACTGGTTTCCTTTAGAAAAGCGCTCCATGTGTTGAGCTGAAAATATCTACAGCATACATGTTCCGGCCTTTGGAAATGGAAACATTGCTTAAATGCTGCAACTATGCAGCAGCAAGGGATGAGATGGAAAATGGAAATGCATTTCTAAAAATTCTTTCATTCCTTCAGGCCGTTTGGATGCAGGCATCCTACTGCTCTGTATAACGCTGTTTTCTTTGGGGTAACAAATGAAACAACCCCTGCCCATAGATAAAAGCAGCAGGGACATTTCATTGCTTTAACCTGCTCGAAAGGGTTATTTCATGGGAAAAGCGAGCGTTCCCTGTGTGTGGTGTTGCAAGTCAATATGGGAAGAAGGAAGAGGAAGATGAGGGGATGAAGAGAAATGTGCCAGAGGTAGGGACAGGCCATTAGGAGCACCTGGTAGAGGGTTGGAAAGAAGATAAATGAGCAGATTGCGTTGCACCGTTGGGGGGGAGGTGAGGTGGGTACAACAGAGAAGCTGCATCCATTTACTTGACTCTTCACTGCAGACTTCCATTACTGAACCCTGTGGCGGAAAGCAGCTATGACAGATAACGCTGGAATCAGCAGGCTAGTGGCGCACAGAACATAGTATGGACCGAGTAAACACATGGTTACAAATCATTCATCAACCGTGTGGAGGCTTACAGGTGTTGAATGCTTGAGTAACAATGATTCTCAAACATTTCATGATGCATTATCAGTGTACTCTTACTTGAGAGTCCACTGATGAGATCCCACTTTGCAGCCAGGACTCCAAATCAGCTGACTTGTATTCAGCACCAGGGATACTTATAGTATCCATAGTTCCAGGACACTGCAGCCAATGGGGACAATGTTCTTCCTGCTGCAGATGCTCCTGCAGTGATTTGCAAGCACTGCTTACATGCAGATCACACGTGGTGGTACATTTTTGCACATTTTCTCCTGCTTAAGTCACAAACATGCTGCTGTTGGAGCTTGTGTGTTTGGTGGAACTGGCCCCTCGCAAACAAGAACGGAGTGATTCCAACATGTTTGATGATCCGTCTTTAGCTCTGTTTTGATCCTCGCCGGCTCGCCATTAGTCGTTGACTTTGTCTGCTGGCTGGTGCTGGGCAGGTCGTGCACAGTTGATTTATTGGAGTTTTTTCTGATGAAAACAGCTGCCTGCATTTGGACACAGCGGCGTGTGACCTCATCAGCCTGATTAATGCAACTGAGCGATCAGCTGGAACCCCTGGCTTTAATTAGCTGTTGTTTCAAACGCCTCTGCCTGACTGAAACAGCACTTTGCCCCCTTTTTATTATTTAGTTCCTCCAAAATGAATATTAGACTTCACATAATGAGCATTTAGAAATGTGAAAAAAAATGTACGGTGTTGCAATTCCTCGTCAGCATTACTTTAGAGCAGGGAGCCGCATTTAACTGATATCTATTACAACAGCAAACAGCACAGTGATCATTAATATTCATATTTCACTGTGCACACTGACTGTGTGAAATATTTAAAAAGCCTCAAGGATTTCTGCATTGCCGGAGAAAAAAACAAATGTTTTTCTGGGGAGAGCAAGATCGATGTCTCTGAAGGATAACTTGAATGCGAAAATGTATTTTCTCAGTTTTCTGGTCCAAGACGACAGATTAAAGTTGTGGCCGGGCACGTTGCTATGGCGATGACTCCGAAGCATTCAGCCTCTTCCTCTTCCCGGTCCGTGAAATGTGAGCTTGAACTTCCTGAGGGCTTCTCGTCCCCCGAGGACGTTGAATCATGCCAGCGTGTGCTCGCTGGGGAAGCCGACTTGCCTTTGTTTGTTGCTATTTTATTATTCATCTCCCTTTTTCATGTTTCAGTGCTGAATACTTACAGTCGTCACAGTCCAGCTCTCATCTGCCTGAGATGAGAAAGTGTTTCAAACGACTAATTCAGAGGCAGATATTTACACAAGAAGCCTCTTTTTTATTGAAGAAATCACTCAAGCTCTCACACGCACAACAAAGACACAATCAGGCTGTTTCCCAATATTTATTTTTTGTTAAATAATGGACATTTGGCATGAAAAATACTGTACATGTAGCCAGAAACCATGAAAAACAGAAACTGCTTCATAATAATTATATCACACTGGAGATACAGCGAAAGCAAAACATCACAAACATCAATAAGCTCACGCTGAAAACCTCTCAGACATGAGAGCACGGCCCTGTTTTTACTAACAGACACTTACACATTTCATAGTATTACAACGTCGCACAAGCAGGCACCAGATGCGGCGAAAAGAATCCAGCAGACCTGCTTTGGTAAACATTTATCACACAGAGACGCACGAACACGGACGGCTTCACCATCAGGGAAGTGTTTCCAATGCTGTTAACAGCTAAATATACGATTTCATCACCTCATCTCTGCGCCTGCTCTTCAACTCATTTCTCAGTGTTAAGTTGCGAAGCATCTTTTTTTCCCCTCCTTGAAGCAGTGACTTTAGCTTGACGTACATGTGAACACTTAAAATGCTCCCTCAGAAGGTGTTAAGAAGCTTCTTGAGGAGATCAACTCTCGTCTCCTCGTCCCTTAACTCACCTTGAGGGGAGCAGAGAAAGACACATTTTCCCATTTGACAAGGACAGAACGTGTAAGGCTGCGCAGACATGAACATGAAAGGGAACAGCAGGTTTTCTGACATCTCACACTGACTTTCTTTGTAATACTCAGGTGCAGAACCTGTAGGCCAAAACAAAATATTTCACTCGGTGCCTGAGGTGAAACTACAAAAATCTCTCTTTTCCGAGTATTCATCGTTCTGCAGAGGAGCAAAATGAAAAATCCAGCAGGGGCACATTTTACACACAGTGTCCTCCTGGTAGCCATTATAAATAATTGAAAAACAACTTCTTGTAATTTACTTATGAGTGCTTTGTCAGTGTTAGCTGCGGGTTGAAAACATTTGAACTCCCAGCAGTCAACTTTTCACCAATGAGAAAAGCCGATTCTATAAGCTCAAGGTGAGCACTTTCTTCAGAGTGCATAATCCTTCAATTAACGCGAAAGCATGAAAATCCTTCAAATTGGAGGTTAACTAGGGGCACAATCATAACGAGCGGCTTAAAGATCACATCATCTGTCGGAGCTGTTTCCTGCAGACGACTGACTGAGAGTGAACGGTTTGATTTACAGCTTTGAAAAGTGACACAAATGACATGTCCTTTCAAGAGCGCACAAATGAATCATCACAGATATGAGGAGGCTACTATTTCACTGCCACAAAGAAAGATGACACTGCACTTCAGATCCTGAGCTGTCGCTTCTTTTGTGTTCCGAGTGGATCAAAATCTGTTGCGTGTGTCGTGCGCGGGGCGAAAGAGGCAAATGAGTTTCCCTGTTTTTTCCTCCTCGTGTGCCGCCTGGAGCACCTAATGGGATTCTTGTTGAGGGAGGTGGAGATAAGAAAGAAACCAACTGCGCACATGGTCCCATGCCTCCGTCTCATTTCGGTTTCAATTTGCATCAGGCATTGTTCTGGGAGCGGGGTGAGAATTTGATTTCTCACCCCTGGAGGGGCATTTTTACCTTGTTTTTTAGGAGTCTGTAAACTTGTTTTCTGGCAAAAAAACACTTCTTTCAGGAGACATTCACAGTTAGTGAGCAGAGTCTTGCAGTAGCGGAGGTGCAACATACAGCCCGTATTTTGGGAAATACGCTTATTTGCTTTCTTGCTGAGAGTTTGATGAGATGAGTGTCACCGCTCTCATGTCTGCACGCTAAATATGAAGCTAAAGCCAGCAGCCAGTTACGTACGCCCTACATAAAACCATAACTTTTGCTTT
This sequence comes from Chaetodon auriga, assembly GCF_051107435.1. Lineage (NCBI taxonomy): Eukaryota > Metazoa > Chordata > Actinopteri > Chaetodontiformes > Chaetodontidae > Chaetodon > Chaetodon auriga. The sequence continues at coordinate 10,256,561 of NC_135096.1, read as the reverse complement.
TACACTTTTTAAACACATCACATGTGGACTTGTGAGCTCAGAGGTGCTGGAAGGCAGACTTTCTTTTAAACTTTGGACAGTCGCGCTAGCTGTTTTTTCCCCTGTCTTTCTGTTCAGCTAGGAAAGCGATTAAAGCCCAAAATCTCAAACTATTCATCTTTTCAGCTCTGTCAACATTAACCTTCAAATACAACTTAAATATCTGGAAGTTTGGTTTAATGCTCGCTGTACTCATACCATCAAAAGACTGAAAGAAACCCTCTGTCTGGAGTGCACGCTAACACCGTAGCGCACTGAACAATACATATCCTGAAATCCTACCTCCTTCGAGTAAAACTAGCTCGACTCCAGCAGTATGAAAATAAGACAGTGGCAGCTCTAAGACTGGCTGGTTTGCTCGTTTTAATAATTCATATCTAAACCTGCTGGCCTGCTCAAGTGAAAAGCAAAACAGATCTAAAATTCAACAATACAGTACATTTTCAAGAGCAAATCTCAGTCTCTCTGGGAGGCTTCGACCATAACTTTTAGTCAGCAAGGTTACCCAGACGTTTCTGCATTTCCTTCCCACTGACCAGACACAGATTTATTTTCTGAAGCTGTAAATCTACAGGCCATGGAATATAAACACTACCAACTCTGGATTAAAAGACTTATCTTCATTATTCCTTCACAGATATTGTTTGCATTTCATTAAACTACAGGCCTAAAATTCAGAATGCTTAAAAAAACATTTGGATAAATGCAAATTTAATGGAAGGTGAAAGGTGGACAGACTGTGAAATAAATCCTGTTCTCCTGTGCACCAGCACAGGCAAAGATATGGAAATCACTCACTGTCTCCTGCCTTAATTACAAAAGCGCACGTGGAGTGAAGCCGCCAGAGGAAGTGTTTACAAGTGAGCCTCTGTTGGGGATTTTTTGTTTGCCAATTGTCTGTCTGCGAGCCGAACCCTCTTCCACCTCTGCCACCGCCTGTGAACTGCTCTCGGACAGCGCTTGTGCCTGCAAATCTCAGCTGTCACCCACACGCTATTGTCATTCATGTATTCCTACGCCTCTACACTGAAAAATGATAAAACGGAAGGGTGGTGGGTGGGTGGTGGGGCGGCAGGGACAGGGAGCGCTAGGCGATGGGAGTGACATGAAAAAGACGCCCTAACTTGAAAGCAATTGGAAATGACAGCACTAAGCTGTCAAGGTACACTGTATGTAGGCCAAAAGCATTACATTACATCACTCTGCTTAACACAAATACAGATATTTATGTGTTGTAGAGGCAAACTCTGAGCCCACCTATACGTTAATGGAGTGTTAAATTATTCACTGCAACACTATCGTGTTCATATTTTGGCATAATTGACTGAATTCATGAATGAAGTCATGAATAATTTCCATGGAAATACGCAATTTGTTACTGAGCATCATGTCCTGTGTCCGTCATGTTAACAGTGTATTTTCATGTGTGTGTACGACTGTGGGCATTTTTCTCGATTACCCTTATTGTAGCACCACTTGAGCTTCACTCTTTGATTCTATTGAAATCAAGTTTGCTGTTGTCATTATTACAGATGTGGCGCATTAGCAGAGCCAGTTGTCGCCAGCTTTACAAGGGCAAAGGCAATGCAATGTGCACTGCAGGAGAGGGTCCCTGAGAAACACCTCGTTAGTCTAAGCCCAGAAACGGGGTCGTTGTACTTAGGCAATGCTCAGAGTAATTGGCAGCAGTGAAGCAGAAAGCAGAGAGAGTACATAAAAGACACCGCAGAGATAATTGAACACAAAAGGTGAGTTTGACTAAAGAACTTTTTCTTTTAGCAGGGGTGGACCAGAGCGACAGGCCAGTGCCATCATCCTTACATGGATGGACGGTCTGCACATTTTCTGCTCATTCACATCCTGATGTTAATGTCTCATCAGTATGCGACATACATTTGTCGCACTGGCTGCAGGAGATTTAAGTTCCATGAACAAACAATGCAAGCCGAAACCAGATGACGGTAAACACGCACCCTCCTGAGCAGCCTGGATCACACGGCTGTGCTGCAAAATCGTCCAACACATGCTGTCATTACTGAGAAACCAACAAAGTCAATTGAACGACTGAACGTTGATGTTTGGATATTTTCAGAAAATCTCGCTTCACACACAAGTGACGAAACGAACTCAAAAAGAGCGAAACACAGAGTCAGAGCTCAGCAAGAAGCTGGAAAAAGCTGCACTAAAACAGGATTATTTCTTGGTGTTCAAATATTTTAGGAATGAGAGCGATGTCCAAGTTATTCAGCAGAATAATTCTGATAGAGAGAGAGAGAGAGAGAGAGAGAGAGAGAGAAGCTCCTGAATGAATGAAGATGAAACAACATTAAACACAAAAAGAGCTGACATCCATACTGATTCATCTCTGAGTTACTGAGTCTTCATTGTTTAACAGTATGTCTCAAAAATGAACCTTTGGTACAGTTAGAACATGAAGACAGCATGTACACGTGCACAAGATTTTTCACTGAAACATCTTGTGAACAAACCACGACAGACCAAGCCACACAAAGAGCACAGGCACTTGATGTTCTCCTCAGGATGCAACAAAGCGGTTGCTGCCAATTACGCAGCAGATGAAAGAATGTCACCAAACTGAAACGGCGTTCTCTCCGACTCTCATTCTGCAGCCATGCACACAGAATTTGAAGGAGACCTTTCAAAAAGGCCTCATAAACGAGGGCAGGGATATTACTCAGCGCGTGACTCACAGCGTATTAAGATGAAGAGTGAAAAACAGAAGGTTGAAAAAAAAGCAGATGGTGCACACAGTGACCGCCAGCCACTGATGCGACCACCCAGCTCTCCCCGGGGCTCAGCAGGTGCCGGTGGTGCTGACAGTGGTGTAGCTGAACTTGGACATGGAGGTGGCCATCGACGTGGCCATGGAGGTGGCGGCGATGCCGTCTTCTCCCGCCTCCCTCCTCCTGCACCAGTAGCACTGGCGACAGAACCGGTTGCGGCAGCAGCAGGCGAAGGTGGACAGCAGGGCCTTGCGGAAGCGCATGTTCATGAAGCAGTAAATGACGGGGTTGACGCAGGCAGAGGTGTAGGACAGCAGGTGGATGAAGGAGATGGGCGCTCCTGAGAGGGCTTTGGAGGCCGACTTCAGGTCAAAGGCCTTCCAGGTGTTGGCTGAGTACAGGGGCATCCAACAGATGAAGAAGAGTGCCACGATCACCATCAGCATGCGGACCACTCGCCTCTTGGCCTGCAGCTTGGCCTCCGAGGTGTTGCTGCGGGCACGCTCAGTCTTGGCCTGGGTGGCGCCCGATGAGCCAGAGAGGGTTGGGAGCTCCACGGCGGAGGAGGGTTTTTTAGACACCTGGTTGTAGCAACCGTCATCGTCATCATTCGACGCTGTCAGACCCCGTCTGACACCGTTCTTCTGGCCTGTGGACAGTCAGAAAGTTTACATCTAGAGATGTTTGGTGGAATTCAACATATGCAAATGCCAAGTATTGAAGGACAGGATCACAAGTCAGTTTGCTAGTCTCACATTGGCTATTAAAAGATCCCTTAACTTTGCACTTTTGATGGAAGTATTCAAATGTTTATCTGACGTTAATACAAGGCTTCAACATCCGATGACATCTTCAAAGCTTCGTCGTTTTAGTACACCGTTCCCTCTGTTTCCCTAAACTGTGTTTCCCTGTTGAGCTGCAGTGGAAGGAGAGTCACACAAAGAGAGAATTTTGTACCTAAAATACAAAACTCAGTCTAACTCAGACTTCTGAAGCCGCATGTTAACTTCAGATGAGCTTATTAAATACATTTTGGCACAGAGCGAGGACTGTGGATTTTGTCCCACACCACTTCCACTGAAAGCACATCATGATGGGATCTTTTAATGGACTGTATGAATAAGAGGAATTATTATAGCAGGCACAAGCTCTTTCAGTGCTCACATCTGGCACCTGGAAGTTCATTATTTTGCTGCTCACAAAGAAATAAAATGCTACATTTATAGTTTAACAGTCGCTTACCGAAGGCTATTTCAGATCGTCTCAACCTTGATGAATCACGCACAAGACTGGACTCCATGGAAACTGGTGCACTTCATGCACAACAGCAGTTACAATTCAGCTGCAAGGACCATATTTCAAGCTATACTTGACCGATTTTTCCTTTTCTATGGGAAATACCAGGTTTAGGACCATGGACATGCTCCGCGCAGGCATCAAAACAAGTAGACATTAGGAGAATGGAGAGGAGGTGTATTTTTGGGTGTAACAGGTGCAGAACCTGTAGGTAGCAGCAAAATATGTCATTCTCTGCTTGAGGCTAGACAAACAAATCTCCCTGTTTTATTGGTTTTGCCTGTATTGCCTGAGAATGGTGGTATATGTCTGTTAGAAAGTGCCTGACATTAACAGTAAAACCCCCAAAATACAATCAAAGCAGGTGGGTATTTAATTGTGTTATTATTGGGAGTTATCATGTTTTCCCTGACTTTTGATAAATCCTGCAGCTTCCTGTCTTTCTAATGTAATTCAGTGCAGCTTCATGCAGTTCTATACCAGGTGAAATAGAGATGTTTTCATCCACAGTGCGAGTTAAATCAGTGTGAACAAAAAGCCTTTTGCAGTTTGGATTGAATTTATGATGGATCTCACCGGTGGTCTCTCTGCTCTGGCTCAGCTCAAACTGAATGCCTCGGTAGAGCTCTCTGGAGATCAGACCATAGGCTATAATCATCACCACTCCCGGGACGAAGAACAGAGTGAACAGCAGCAGCACATACCTGAAAAGCAGCCAGAATGGAAAGAGAAGCAGAAAAGACAGCGAGCGAGAGAGCAAAAGTCACTTCTAAATCTGAGTTAAATCAGCCTTCAAAACCAGCCAAACACATCAGATTCTCGAGGTGCTGGATGCAAGACTTTCTTCCCTCATGCACCTTCATGCACGCGTTGGAGCTGTGCTGGAGGCCCTGCAGATGGTTGACCCCTCCCGACAGCCCTCTTTAGCTCCATGGTGTCTGGCAAAAGGCACTGCGGCATCCCGGGCCAGCTCTGCAGCTTCTCCCCGCAGGCTATCAGGCACCTCAGCACCCTGTGGTTTAACCCTCCTCTACACTTGCTGTGTTCTTTGGACTGTTCTACCACTCTAAACATTTTGCTGATGCAATGTTTGCATATATCTACAAAGTTAACTTTTTTGCTGCCAGTTAAACTACTGTAACTCCGCATTTACTGGATAGAGTTGTGTTGCAGTAACATCCCTCCTTGCGTTATGCTGTATACTGCAGTGTTTAATATTCCTGTCCACTGCACTGTTTGTAGCTCCTTGTCCTCTCCTGAATGTTCCAAGGGTATTTCAGGCCATTTTGGTGCCCAAGACCAGACATCCAATGGTACCCCAAGGGGACTGAGCTAGTCATAACAAAGGCGGGATGTTAATTAAAGGAAAAATGATGGAGAAGCATAAAGAATGCAGACGCCTCCAAACAGGTGCACTGCATGGTACAATTACTGCAAGAAATTAACACCCAGTCATGCGGTGTGGCATGTATAACTACAATTACAGCTTCGCAGTTGGATGCAGTTAAGTTGTATTAACATCCACATCTGTCCAGACTAATATAATATCTGTAGTGAAGACTTTGAGGGAATTTAACAAAAGGTATTATGTGTATGTTTTTGGCAAAATGGAGGTTTTATATATAGATATACTATATTGACATGTATGGTTCCAGTGAGAAACATGCTGTCGTCACTTATAGACTACAAAGAGGACTGAAAGAGAGCTTCATCACACGATGCAAAAACAATCACCTGAAGGTCAATGTCAGCACAACCAATGAGCTTGTGGTGGACTGCAGTGCTTCAGATGTGGATGTTGCGGTTCTAAAATGTTCTCAAACATGGATGCTTTACACACAGCAGCACAGAAAATCTACACAGAAATGTGTTTTGTGAGGTCACAGTGACCTTCATCCTTGAGTCCCAGCACATGTTTGCGCAAAATTTGAAGAAAATCCCTCAAATAACACATCCACGAGAATGGGACGGACGTACGGGCGCACGTATAGGCTGAGGCTGAAAACGTTGAGCAGACTCAGTTGATTCTGGTTTTGCAAGATGGCAAGAGGAAAAGATCTAAGAGACTTTGAAAGAGGGTTCATTGTTGGGACACGGACGGCAGAGACTGATCTATTACAAAGACATCAGTTAAAAAAGGGGTTGGAAACTGTGGTGGACTGAGGATGTCAGTGCAGGACGTGAGAACAGTCCATAAACAATAACACAGAGCGGGGTGTTATAGTCTGACTTTACGACATAAATCCCTCATTACAAAGAAAAATGCACATTTGAGAGCTCAGTGCTGGAAAAACCATCAGCGCTGGCCTACGGAGATGTGGGACTAGTCAGAAGAGTCACCTTGACCATATTCTCAACCGACGTGTTAGACAGTGTTGTAGTGTTGTCCACCACCATCATCAAATGATTTTAGGAAGTGTCCATCCCTCCAACAGAGCCCCAGAGACTTGTGGTATCAATACCAAGGTGCATTAAAGCTGTTCTGGTGGCATGCTGAGGCCCAACACCTTGTCTTTGTTGGCATTTCCTTCACTTTGTCTGTATGTATAACCTTTATTAAATGGAGTTGTAATGTTCTTTCAAGTTAATTCAAATTACATGGTGTGAAGTACTGGAAGGTACTCTTCCCCAGTTCAGTATCTACTGATTAACCGGGATCTGCTCTAATGAATAGCAGCTTTAAATGTTAGCAGAGATCAAGTGATGAGAGTGGAGTAAAAGAAACCAGAACCTGGAGAAAATTGTGAGGCGGGCCAGTTGGGTCAGGTAACACGACCTCCTCCAACTCTTCTGTTGGCACACTGCCAGTTTCCATCGTAACACGGTGCATTTGATGCATGGTAACAACTGGAGCTCATATGGACACGGCGTACTATAGACAGTACACATGGTTATATACTATATATAAAAAAAACATGGCTAAATATGCTGGAACATTCGACTTTTGTAGACATTTTCTGCAGCTCCAGGCTGTGTACTCGTCTGTTTTCTGTTCATAAATGTTGCATTTTTTCTTGCTCAGGAAGATTAACGATCACCGCTCTCTCCAGTGCTCGGATTGATGACACATCAAAGGAAAAAGTAGTGAACAGAGAAAAGGGACGAGAACACTGAACAAAACACTGACGGAGAGGAATTTTTGAACATGTACAAAATTCAAAGGGCTCAGAGCTTCTGTGTCGGACTGTAGATACCAGCCTGCATATATTCTATATGACAGCTTCAACACAGCTTTCTTTGAACACGCCGTAAAGTACAATGACATCAGAAACCACCTGGGACTACAAAAGTAGAGACTCTATCAGTGACTCAAATCAATAATACCTTCACCTGAAATGAGGTGAACTGAAGGGAGAATGATGGGGAAAGGAGGAGGCAAAGAGAAAAAAGAGGAAACTAGAAAGAGGATGCCATGAATGAAAAAGCCCATGAATGAAAGAAAGTGTACAGATGTCACTTTGATGGTAATAAATCTTTGCCATCTGTAGCCTCATCTCCCTTTTGATTCGTCGCAATCAGAGAACGCTCCACTCAGCCACCGATGTCTGCGGTGCACATCAGTCAGCACATGAAAGCGGCAGCAGAGAGGAAGAGACCGGGTTTCATTCATTCGCTCATATTCTAATGTCTTCCTGGGCACCCCTCTGAACTCGGCACAGCCTCTCTCTCTTTCACTTCACATTAAAAAAAGAGGCTTCAGTCAAAGCCTCTCATCAAGGCTGTTTGATGCTGTGGAAAATCTGTCCGACAAAAGCTGTCAGGAAGCGAACATGTAGGAGTGCGGGAACACACCAAAACAACAGAAAAAAAGGTGCTGGTGGATATCTGTGCTTGTTCTGCCCCAAGGGGGAAGCCCGGATGGAGCTGAGACAGAGGGACACGTGAAAAAAATGCTAAATATTCATATGAGGCTCCCTCCTTCGACTGCTCCCACGTCATCTGAAAGCTACACGACTATCAATCATGAAAGGTGTGTTTGCTTTATATTCATCAGCAAAGAAAATGATTTCTGCACTTCAAACATGGCCGCAGATAAACTCCGCCTGTCAGAGAAAGACATGGAAATTGGATCACTGCTTTCCTTTGTGGAGATTTGATTTCTTCCTGCTTGAGTTTTCAGCCATGGCAGATCTTTGCAGCTATTGGACAGACTATAAGACAAATTATGCATTCATACAGTCATTCATGTCCTCCTCAGGAAGACTTGTTATACTTGGTTTAGTGAGCTCAACTAAACTTTGTGTTTCCTGCTGATTAGCAAATATTAGCACGCCAACATGCTAAACTAAGATGGTGAACATTAAACCTGCTTAACATCCACATGTCAGCATGCTAACTGTGAGCGTACCGCCATGCTAGTGCTAACAACACAGCCTCACAGAGCCGCGATGGGGTGGCCGCACACTCGCGGTCTTATTCTGCAACCTGACGACAAACCTGAGAGCTTTAACTCAACTGCAGGGGCTTTTCTATTCACAGTCGACGAGGCTGTTGCCTAGGGCAACATCAGCTAGAGGGGTGCGTTTTATTATTAAATAACCTGACTGCTGACTCTGTGCTGTACACCTGTTGCTGAGAGTTTGCAGACAGACTCTGTTGTGGGACGCTGTGGAGGGCTGATGCTTGTTATCATAGCTGGTTATGCTTTTGCGACACACGGTGACATAAATAAGCAGGCAGTTGCATTTGTTCCAAGCAAAAACATCATATCCAGAACAAGGATCCTGCCTCTTTTCAAAACCCTCTTTAGATCACCCCTCGCTTTACAGCCTCAGGTTGCCTTTCTTCATAAAGTAAAAATCTGCTTCTCCGCTTCGTCTTCTTACATGAGAGATGAGAAGAGCTGATAAAAATGTCGATACATTCCCCTGAGGTGCCTTAATATTTACCGTGTGCTCAGTTCAACGAACTTAACGAGCAGCAGCCGGCGTCTTTCGGACTCTTTTGGCCTGGATTTCGCCGCGTACAGGCTATATTCTTGCTGGAGCTCATTTGAGAGGAGGATCGGCAGGGCTCAAAAAGAGCTGCCGCCTTCTCTGCAATATTTTCAGGTACAAAATCTCATTATTTAGAAATGCAATGCAGTCATTTTTTTTTTCATAAAACGACATCTAAAAACGTTGGTTACATTTTTTGCTTGACCTCAATTTTGTTAATTGTGCCACTTCGCCCTAGATCCTGACTATGACCGTGACTGTGGGCAGTTGCACCCAGATAAACCAAGGACATAATGTTAAAATCTGTAATGATTCACACGCTGACATTTGAAAGTGAAGGAAGGAGCTATACTGAGCGAGCCACAGCCTCCAGATCTGGGATCTATCCTGTTAAATATATATTAAATATTTTACTAATGCAGGCCAATTGGAGATGAAGTGTCCACTGTGAGCTTTATAATGTCAACAGAATTATATATTGGAAAATAAAACATAGGCCGGACATTCATCAGCCAAAATATCAAAATGTCTGCTGTATCCAGTGGGTTGATTTGCATCAGAGTATTATTCAGATTATTCATCCCTCCAGAACACCTTTGCAGTTTCTTCTTAATGTAAAACTCCAGTCAATGCATGAGAATAATAATAAAAATCAAAAATCATTAAGTTTGTCTTTGACTTGACACAATGGGTTCATTAACCACTTTCTGACTCTTCGGCGTCGATTCATCATCTCGGACTGTGGTTTCCGTCTAAAAATGGATGCCGCAGCGCACTGCTTCATTAGGTGAAAAGAAAATGAGCCATTCTCACACAGTGAGACAGAAAAGGTGTTCTGTCCTCTCAGTTTAAGTTTGAACCCCTAACCACGGTGTAATTTAAAAGACGGTCATGATGGGTGAAGATAAAACCGTGAATTAAAACTTGAAAGGGCCTCGTACTCCGTGACACATCTGGACTTTTGACATGTGAGCCCAGACTTTCTTCCTCCTCCCTCTCACCGAGCAGACTAATTAACTGCTCTCCCACAGCCTCGTCTTTCCCAGAGAAGCTTTACGGTTTGATAAGACAGTCAGAGAAAAGAGAATTCTTCAGAGTGTTCCGCCACAAAAGCCCGTCAAGTGGAGAGACGTACAAGGCTTTACCTCGCTCAGCTTCTTCTTCATTATAATTGCGCCATTCTGCAGGAATCCAGGTTGTTTATGGACAGATCTGTGAAAAATCCCTGAGCAGTACATCCCAAGATGCTTTAACATATCTGGTCCTTAAGTGCGCATCCATCGACTTGGGATGCTTTTTAACAACAAAGCAGCATTTATTGGTCCTCGGGGGCGTGTTGATGGATGGATGGCTTTCCACCTGGAGCTTACTCTCCAGGAATTTTTCAGAAGCTTTCCTCTTCCATCCTTTTCGATTTTCAGTCAGGAGCAGAGAAACAATCATGTACATTTAAAATGACGGCAAGGTGGTCCTCATTGAAACCGAGGGCAGACACGTTATCTGCAGTATCTCTGTCTAATGATCTCGTCTCTACTTTCTGTCTGAGCTCCTCTATCTTAAGGCCGAACCCCTGTTATGCCAGAAAACTGATCCATTTCATACAGTCGCCAATTACGCCTCAACGGGAGCTGCCTGGTCACCTTTTTCTGCCTAAGATACAGTCTCTCACTTAATGATTTCATTCATTTTTCAGACACCTCCTCTGTAGGCACCTTTATGGCTTCAGCCCTTGGGTTCAAGTTCTGAAATGACAAGAATTTATTAGCCCTTGCTCCATCATTAGCTGTACTCTTTATCCCTCTCATGTTTCCTGCTGGGTAGGCAGAGAGAAAATACACCAAAGGCCCAGTCACACGAGCATTTAAAACTGAAAGAGTTGCAACATGAGTCAGTGTGTCTTTTGGACAAATTGTGTGGACCTTCTGTTTCATTAGCGACTGAGCTAACAAACAAGCTCACAAGCTTGGAGTCTTTTTTCCCCTTTTCGATGATTTGATGGAAATGATGTACAATCAAAGAAGCTCTGAGAGATATTGTGATTGATTGGCGCTAACATGTTCCCATGTGGCTAGCATCTCAGCCATCAGCTCACCAGCTACAGTAGTTTACCAACTAGTCCTGAAAGTAGTCCTGACATAAGCCCCTGGCCCTGCCTATTTCAAGACGTGGATTAATTCGTTGTATCACTTTCTGGTGTGACAGGGCTCAACTCGACACAACACAAACTGCAAGTGCAGCACCAACTGTCGTTTGAGTTGAATGACTGCAGTCCTGGAATATGACAGATCACTCCATCAGCCAGTGCACTGGAAGGCAGCAATCCATTTCACAGCCACACAGGTAAGCTGGGCCATAGTACATAATGTATTAAGTTCCAAATCTGTTCCAGAAATTGTACCAAGTGAAAATGACCAAATCAGCATGCAACCTTTTTTCCAGCTGTGATCAATCAGTAGAAAGACGGTGTCCATAAAAATGAAGCTGCTTTGTGCCGTCATGGTAATGCATAAATTACACAATTACACTGAACCTAAATGAAGCTACGTCCACGCAGTTGGAACCAAAGCCAAGACGTTTGTATTCAATTCACCTTTTACTCACATATCCCTGCTGAGGGTAAAATTGACAGCCCTGTTATGGAGGCATGTCCACCATATTATTCTCACGCACGTGAAATCTTTTCACAGACTTTGTGCAGACCGTGTAAAACAGAAAGGTAGCTCATCGTCATCAACTAAACTTAGTTTGAATTATTAAATGACTGTGTATCCTTAGTGACCTGATAATAAAATGAGTAATGAATGTGCCCATGACAGGATGTAATCCCACCAGTACTCACCAGGTCTGCTCAGCATGCTGGCTGGGCCAGTCCAGGCGGCACATGTGACCAACAGTGCTGTTGGTCTTAGGGAACGACCTGAGGACACTGAACACTGGGTATGGCACCATGATTAACAGTGACACCACCCAGGTGGCAGCAATGACACGGTAGGCGTGGGACTGGGTCTGCCAAGAGCGGGACTTCAGTGGGTTACAGATGGCGCTGTATCTCTCGATGGCAATGGCCACAAGGCTGAAGGTGGAGATGCTGACAGAGATGCCTGCAGGAAAGAAAAGACAGGCAATGAGAAAACATTTAGAGAGCTGGGCTGTTTGTCAGCTCATCCAGCTGCTGTATGCCAGGCAAGATCTCAACTACAAATGACGCTGTACATGCCTTGTATCAAACGAGGGAATATTTCAGCAAAACACACTTATATGTCAATACTAACACAGATTAAGAGTTCACCATGAAAGGATGGTTAGGCATATTGAATGAATTGATAAATCTGGTACAGTTCACCTGTCACCATGTCACATGTTCCATTGCACCATACACACTGAACATTGCGTGACTGACACTATTACATTGACAGAATCTGTCACAGACTCAAGAGGTGTAAACAGCTAGCCACAGGGTTGCGGCTGGTAAAAAGTTGTTAACATTGACATATCATCAGCTCATGAAGTTGACACAGCCAATATGCTAAGAGTTATTTGCACAGCTACTTACACACCCAGCAGATGGAGCAATATGAGCAAGTGGCCACCCAAGTCCAATATTCACAGTCCTTTTGGCTGTTTTTGGTGTCCACCAACTCCCGATGGAAATATCTGGCTCCTGAGCTGCTAAATGCTCCACTATGTTCACCAGTGAGTCACTTACTTTGTCTATCAGATGTTTGGTGGTGGGCAGGAAGTGTACAGTGGGCTTATTCGAGTTTATTCGCTGAAAACAGCTACCTGTGCCAGCACCTCTGTGACTATTCAAGGACACTGTCTGTAAAGAGTTTGTCACAGGTTAAATTCCTTTAGAGACAATCCAAGGCCAGGCTACATTTGCATGCATGAATATGCATAATCTAGAGAAGGAGACAAATGGCATTACTAAACCTGTACCGGCATATCACTGGCAGCTGCAAAGGACCCCCCTAGGAATAATTTCACCACACTGATCCTCTGTCGCTACGAGACGCAACGACCTCGATGCACCGTTTCGCTGTCACATATTAATCCCCATTCATTGTTCCTTCACAGCGGAAGAACACATCATGTCTAAACCATAGCAGTGCATTATCATTCAAGGGAGGAAGTCATTATGCATACTCCTATGAGCATGGTGCAATTCAATCTACAGGAACCATATTAAGTGTTTGAGTAGTGGACTGCTCTGTGGCCTGGTTGAGAACAATTGATTCTCTCCGGGATCACCAAAGGCTCATGCTTTCACCTGCAAACCAATGATAGGGTCTTTGTTATTTTCTCCGGTGCACTGTTATCATAAACTAATATAGATATTGGTAAGTGCAAAATTTAAAAATGTGTGGAATGTTACCCGGAGAAGAAAGAGAACTGTGTGGATATTTTTCGGCGGATTTGATGTGAAGTCTGACAGAAGCAAGACGACGGCTTTATCTTAGTCCTGTGCTAACAGAACAAAGGAGCTGACTTGTATAGATACTCCAGAACAAAGAGAACATAATTGTCAGAAAAGACATCTGAATGCCTTTTATGCTCTGTGAGCAGTCAGCGAGACTCTGCCGTGCATTATTAAAAGCAGTTCAGCTCTTTGCGAGAAAGGCAATTTTTTTGATTGCTGCTACGCTGACATGAAGCCAGACAGGATACTACATCAAACCGAGCCACTGTGCCCGTGACGCACTCGGATGGAGAAAGATAGTTACATGTTGTAACTCCAGCTCCGTGTTCGCTGACATTTCACGGAACATGGGGGTTTTCATACAGTGAGGCACACCATGATGCAAAGATACTGCACTAGATGAGAGTTATATGTCATGTTCTAAAAACAGGAAGTTAGCTATTGTAGTCTGGTCCCCTGATTTGGCCCACTTTTCTATCTTGGTATCAAATTTGCATCCTTCTTGGAGTAAGAACTCAAATCTGAACACACAGACGAATTTTTCAATTTCGTGAAATTCACAGTTTCCACCCCAAGTTATCTTCAGTACCAAAGTAATCCAATGAAAGCTGTCTGTGTGTCTCAGTGGGTTAACTGCAGTCACTAATGATGCCAGTTTGGCAAAGAATGTTCACAAACATAGAATAAAAAACAGGGTTCAAGTGGTAGCCCACAGAATAAAATCCACAGCAGCATTATACTTCCTGTTCACATGCCCCCAAAATAAACTTAGACCACAATTATCTATCAGATAAAAGGAAGGCAAAGAATAGAAATATTGAAGAGGCCAAATTATGCTTTTTGGGTTAGTCCCTTTCTGTTAGTTGGTTTTATGGCTTTCAAATCAAAGGGAACTTTTCCCTCTGCTGGGGCAATGTTGGAATAATGTTGTAATACTTGAGGGAGAGTCGGGAGAGTCAGGAGAAACACCATGTATGGCTAATTCTAGTATTTTTTACCTGGACCGTAGTTTTACATTGGTATCGGAATTATTATAGTAGATTGTCCCAACAGACGTGAAATAGGCTGAAATGGCTGCACATTATCCTTGCGGGCAACTGCGCCTGTTGAAGTACGTCCACCAAAAGGTTTTTGCCACTGACAGGCTCAGATTGTGACTGTGTCTGGCAATGTTATGGAAAGGATCCCGGATCTACAGAGATGGACCTTTTTATTCAAGAGTAAGATCCTTTTTCACGCGGCCATTAAATTGGTCTCCTCAAAGCCACCAGACTCCACTGACAAAAACCAGTAATTTTACTGCTGTATCAAAGTTCAGTTGACAGACATGCCCTGAAGGCAATGATACAGCTTCATATGAAAAAGAAATGGCCAAAATAAAGGAATCAATTTCCTTTGGACACGCTGTGCAACTTGGATTAGCATTCGGCGGCTTGCTTGCCCTATCATAAAGCCAGACGTTGGCCTCAGCCCACTGGACAGTGAAGCTGCAGCTGGATAACATAATATAGGCTCTTCGATATAAACTTTGGTCATGTTGCACATAAATCAAGACAACCGTATATCCACTATATACCACAGTGTCAGACTTTGGGCTTTAAATGGTATGTTTTTGTGCTCAGACAGGGAAGGAAGATCACATTGACTGGCTAGCAGGCTCCACCTGTCATCATAGAACAAAGACTTATAGCTGTTTTTTGTCAAAGAGCTGTTGCTGTCTGGAGGCCCAACCTCATCCAGTGACTCAGTCCAGACTGACAGCAGAAACTTCCGGTCAACTAGAATAACCACCTCCAGCTCTGGCTAAGCAGAAGGAGGTGGGTGGCACAGTCAACACATGCATATCTTAACAGTACACCGGCACTGTAAAGAGTCTTGCACAAGTCTCTCACGCCCACACTTTTCTTTCAAGTGCTAAGCACAGACACAGAGAAAGACCGTATCACACACGGGGGGGGGGTTTCTTTGTTGATGCTTGACGGCGGTCATGCCCAGCCACAGCGCTGGTTTTCAATGATTGTGGAAATGAGGAACACAGAGAGGTGGGAATTTCGGTCTTTTTCTTTCGTCTGGCGAGCTTGGCAAAGAGGAGGAATAATCAAAGCGAACAATAAAAGTAATGAGTAAAGGAAGAAAAGGATGGAGCGTTATTTATACAGTGCTTTTACAAAGCGAACACACACACACACACACACACACACAAACACACAGCAGGATTAAAAGATAAAGTGCATTGTTTGGGAGCAGTAAAAACAACAGAAGGTAAAAGGGAGATAGGTATTCAAAAAGAAACACTATTCAAGGCTTTTTCATAGAATAAAATTTGACATGAACAGAACTCTCATCTCTCTGCAGTAAATACAAAGCTACAGCCATGAGACAGCTAGCTTAGCTTAGCATAAAGGATGGAAGCAGGGGGGGAAACAGCTGGCCTGTCTAGTCCAAAGCTCACTGATTAACACGTTACTCACTGACATCCTACATGCATTTACTTCACGAAGAGATTTAAAAAATGAATTCAAGGAAGGTGCAGTCATCTTTAGCAGTGAGGCATGTTTTAGGAACAACAATGAAAGAATGGTACATTCATCTTCACCACCAGCATAAAAACTGCATGAGCAGTCGGGCTATATTGAATTCTTATCAGGCCGACCACCAAAAGGCAGATTTAGCTCATTGTATTTGGCTGAACACATATTTAAGTGCAATCTTTCAGTGCATGGATATATGCTGATGAGTGGCTCAGCCTACAGAGCCCCATTAGAGGATGAAGCCTGCGTGAAATAGTGCCACCGCTTTTCAAATGAGTGATGTTCTCGAACGCTCCGCTTATGAAGACTGATCGCTGGGTGGTTGTGTACATTCATGTTGAAAGGAAGTGCACTTCCAGGTGATGCATAGCACTGATACTACGGTGATCTCAACTGATGACACAGTTGCAGCTCAAAGCCATTCAGATCAGACTGATGTGATTCCTGTCTGAGGGATCAGATTCTTGTCCAGGAGCACCAGGCCCGAATTCATCAACCCCTTCAACAGTTCAGTCCACTTGGCCATCTGTTTTATTACTGCATGGGAAGACAACACTGATCTGGGACCAGATCAGCGGTGCTGCTCGACCTATTTGTTTGGGCTCTAACGGAGAGAAACAAAACAGGAAATCTTGATGTCGTGCAACACACTTAAACACACACTGCAGCAAAAGCAATTGTGCATTAAGACGTCAGCCGCAGGTTCTCCTTCATATGAATTGTAGGTTTGAAATTAAAAGCTGCAGATAAAATACTTCACAGCTAATGAAACCCACACACCTCTTTCATTTTACATGTGATATTTAAATACAGAGAAATAAAATAGCTCCCCAATATCCCTGCTGCTGATGTGGCTACATTTTCTGTGCCGACAATAAAGAGAAAATTAAAGCGTACATTTCCCATGATATATGTACGCCTCGCGTGCCTCAGTTATTGCTGCACAACTCATTCAAGTTGAGTTTTCAGACAGTCGAGCTGGTCAAAGCTTCACTCTCTGACACTTGGTAAAACTGAGGAGATTCTGGACAAGGTGCTGCCAAACTAATTACCACCCGACTAACCAACTAAGAGCTCACAAATATCCCCCCCGCGCCGTATCTTCTCTTCTTCGGATAAAAAAGAAGCTCTAATCCTTTTTTCTTGTTCATTAAACCGGTGTCGGGCGAACACGCAGCAGGCTGCTTGATAACTGGCTTTCGAGCGAATCTGTGAAGTTTGGAGTTGAGGGTCTCTCAGCGCACCTCAGCCTGGGAGAGGAGATTTACACTCCGCTCCTCATTCTCAGAGTGTTTTCTTCAACGCAGTCCTGAAGAAGCCTAAAGGCATTAAAAACTTTCCAAATTGAATTACTGTTGCCAGATGCAGCCAGTTCTGTAAAAGTCTGCTGGAAGCCGCAAAAACCCAAATTCGAATACATTATGCAAGCTGTACCTCCGGGGGGTGGGTGCGGCTGGGGGGTGGTGGAGTTGCACTGACAGACTGTGCTGGTAAGTTGGTTGGTAATTGCATCACATGACCAGCAACAAAAACACAAACACGGATACAGAAATGTGATTGAAGACTGCACACGTATACAAATGCACACAGGCCGAAAATGACGACATCAATCTCATAACTGCCAGCGAAAGAGCACAGGGGCTATGATTCACATGATTATCGAGCTACGGGCTGCGCGGGCGAACGGGTGAATGGAAGGATGGATGGTTTATTATATGTCTCATGTTCGTGTGCTAACAGAGGAGCTTGCAAAGGGCAGATGAATTTCCCGAGCAGGATTGCCACAGAATCAATGGGTGAGGACAGTGACAATGATCCTGTGCATTGATTGGCTTTGGCTGACAGAGGTCCTCACTCGTGGGAGGCTCAGATCAGACAATTGGGGAGGTTTGATTGATGTGGGATTTTATTTGTCGTTAAGCAGATTGATAGTGTTTTGCTGCAAATCATCCAACTGGACAATTTTCATGTCAAGAAGTACAATGACTCCCGTCCCTGTGTCCCGTCTGTGGGCAGCACGAGACATCTTTTCTTCTGAATTACTCATTGGTGGAGCGATGGTCCAGGCACCCATGTGCAGCATTTGGAAGTCATATGCCTACAAGAAACACTTCTGATGAGTCACAAGCACGACAAATTAAACACGCACTGTTTTTTAATGGTAGAACTAATAATATTCAGCTCTCTGATAGGATGGAAGATAGGACATAAATGCAGGGCAATGGAAGCCGATGCAGAAAAAGAAAAAGTCTTTCATCTCTGTTATGACTCTATTATATGTTGTAGGACGGTGGTGGGGCCGCATTTAAAGCAGAAAAATTTCATGGCAAAATCAATTTCAATGGCTTTCAGTCATATGAAGCAAATCAGCTTCAAGTTTTTGCATCAGCTTTAACTTTGTTGAACTTTGGCAGAGCTGACCTTTAAGGGAGTCAAAAGTGGAGGAAGCTATCAATGGCGTACATCATCCACTGCAATTTCATTTGCTGACAGCAAGAAAAAGTGCATCAGTGAATCTGCTGTGCAGAGAAAATAAAATGTTACGGCAGTTTTTCGGTAGCTGAGTACGGAACAACTATCCCATTCACAGCAGAGGACATCCTGGTCATTATTCACAGTCAGTATTCATATGGCTCAGTGATTCATCATTCAATATCAGTTTATCTACTCTGGAGCCTTTACCTTGACTGAAATGCGAAGCATAAGACAAAGCAGTGACAAAAAGTGTTGTAATTAAAGTTCACAGCAGCTGGCCCTCCTGCCCTCCTCCTCCTCCTCCTTATCACAGCTCAGAGAACCCAGTAAATGAAAAGGAGATTCGGTAAGCCTGTTCTCACAGATGGTGCATTGCATTTCTGAGACAATAATAGGATTGTGGACTTCACCATTCAATATCTCTTCTCAAGCATTCAAAGCTCAAAGTGAAGCAAAGACGGAGAAGGACCGCGGCAGATCTCGTCTGACTCAGGCCTCACGTGGCACCTTGACTCTGGCCTGATGGGAGCCAGCTCATTGCTAAGTCACACTCCTGAAGACGTGTGACTGTTCGAGCACTTTCAGCGCAATGGTTACCTTCTGACAGGCAAAATGAAGCCCGGGGAAAAGCCTCTCTGAAAGACAGGCTCTTGTTAGATATGGAGCAATTTCCAGGCAGGATTCTTAAGCTGGGGCACATTTCCTGATCGGCTGCCAGCTGCGAGAAAAGGACAGATTTCTAGGTTTGAACGAAAAAAAAAAAACCCATTAAGCTAGTCACTGAATGACCAGCATGAAATTATACGATAAATCTGATCCCTCCCGTGTTCGCGTCAGCCCTGTTTAGTGTGACTGGAGCTTGTTGTTCATGATTTCGGAAAGAAAAGGCCTATTTCATGCATCTCGAATTAGTATTTAATTTAAACATTACATGGAAGCTGTCTCCCAAATGCAACATTTGCACCAGTGAAACATTTCTATTTGTTTTATTTTCTATCGCCACCTTTGTCACTTAACCTCTCGTCGGTATTGCCAGCTAGAAACATAGCGAGCTCAACATAGTAGACGATGCATATATTATCAAAGTGAAGAATGGGTTTGCACTTGTTTATGACAGGAAGTGGTCCAGCGAACCCCATAGCTTGCTCATAATAGCTTAGCCGAGCAGCATAACATATTCCCACTTTCAGGGGAGACGGCAAGTTAAGTGAAGACAACAGTAAATGCATTGGTTAGAATTCAAATAATGTGGACTAAACCAGAGCCAAGGTGATCTTTAGCACGGATGAGCTTTGTGACTGCTCAGATAACTGACTCAATATTCGTGCAATATGTAAGATTTTTACTGCCCCCAAATACACAATGATTTTATTGATCTGTGCAATGCCCTCCATGATTAATCTGCCAGCTGGAGAGATTTATGAGTCACTGCTCAGCTTTGAAACTAATCTCCAAACCAGTCCATCTCTTCTTTCAAATACAGAGGAAACTGAGCTGTTTGAATGTGCTGTGTTTGAAATTAATTCACCCTCACCCATAAAGTAGGTGACGGTCTTGCACATGGCGCCTCCGAAGATGAAGTCCTCCAAGATATTGGGGATGAGGGTGAAGGGCATGCAGAAGATGGCCATCATGAGGTCGCTGACCGCCAGCGACAGCAGGAAGGAGTTGGTGACCGTCCGCATGCGCTTGTTCAGCATCAGGACCACGATGATCAGCAGGTTGCCGAAGACGCTGACCAGGAAGATGAGTGAGTAGAGCAGGATGCGCAGCGAGTCCATCTCTGACAGAGAAAGACAGAGGACGCCATTTATAAGATCTGTTTTTGCATAGTTCAGCTGATCAATTAAAGGAAGGAAACCCATTTGCACAAGTGAATTACACAGCTTTGAATTAATGGGCCACACTGAATGATTGTCATCTGTCATGTCATATATCAACTTCTTTCATTAAAACCTCTCCGTGCGCTCATGTAGGTACTTTTCTTGGAGTCATGAGAGACAACCAAACATTTAATGTTACTGGGAACAGCAGTAAATCAGAACGAGGAACCTGAAGGAGGCGAAGACTGATTGATGCACTAAATGAACTCGCCGATGGACAAAACAGCAGCGCTTCTAATCATTCCAGCAACCCACGTATTAAAGGAGACCAGAAATAATAAAATAAGAATATGAGTGATTACATTTTTTAATGAATAAAAAAGCCCAAAAATTAAAAAAATTAAAAAAAAACATACACACACAGAACATCAATACACGAAGAGAACAGACTGTTAATCTGTTTTTCACCTGGGAAATAAGACTCCAGGCACACACACCAAAGTCTATTACAAGACAGAATAACTTTGCATAATCAACATTTTTAAATTGTACTTGTGTCAATATTTCCTTGCTTGCCCCGTGAGCCAAATGTTAATTGAAATAATGACACTGACAGAAAAAGCCTGAGACAAACAACATCATCAGACGGTGCCAGGTGGAAACCTGGGAATACAAGCTCAAAATTACACAGTTCCTATTATTCGCATCATTGACATCTTTCCCTCAGCTGGCACCTCTGTTTATATTCAATCCATTTAATCCATTAAATTCCATTTAATCTATTAAATACCGGAAATACAAATCAAAGAAACAGGGGCAGGACGAGGCAGTGGCATGGATCCCCGTTTAATCTGGTTGGGCACCCCTGGTGTCCCTCCTGCAGGAGTGCCGTCTGTGTGTATGTGTGAGTGTCTTGCAATATTATCACATTAGGATGAGAAAGGGTGGCTGGGAAATAAGGTGAAGAAAAGCACGAGAGCCACAACAGACTTGTCTCTGAGCCCACAGGTGATAGCAAATTAGCAGTGTTAACGTTAGCAGCAGTGGCAACAAATGAGCAAAGGGCAAAAATGAGTGGATCAGCCATCCTGCTCCAATCAGCAAGAGAGGAAGAACCAACTTTCTTGGCAAGGTGGATGGATCATGCATCACAGGCACAGGGAACAAAGCTACTAACGTCACATTGGGTACGTTTTGTTTAGACAACTTGTAAATTAACGTTGCAAAAAAATGTGCAAAATGACCACAAACAGACACAAATGCGTCTGCTCTTATGTAGGAGGTGTGGAGGATCCAGGGGCCCATTAGTTATAAAGTTACCAAAAGCAGCTATTTATCTGACTGACACATAGACTATGTAACTATTATTAATGTGCAGTTTATCATCGCCAGGAACCGTAACACATTTCACGAATGTCCCCCTTACACGAGGGCCCCATCTCCCCAATTAAACAGTTTCTAAACCCACTCCTGCATAGAAATAAAGGAACATTTACTTTGTGGGACCTGACAGATAAAACTAAGAATGAAACAGTTTCCTTCCTTCAGCTCGGCCACAGAGCTGAGCATCAGCGAGAGCAGGACGGCCCAGCCAGAGGGTTTCTGGGATGCTCTCTTCACTCACACCGGCCTGTCACAGCGCGTCTGTTTGAGAATGAGAGCATCTAACCGGACAGGGTCGGGGCAGGCCATGTGCTGCGCTGACTGAGTCCTCTGATTAAAGACAGCGACATGGGACGAGTCTAAAGGTCTGCAGCAGAGCCTGCAGACAGGGCGCCACACATCACCTCGAGGGTGCACGCACGCACGCTCGTCATGAGGACTGGAAGCAGGACACACTGTGCTGTATGTTCAGGTAGTTTTTAGATTGGCTTAAAAATGTGTTTTTGTGCCACAGTGAGTCGCGAACCAAAGAAATAGTGTGCTGATGATGTAATGTGGGCTGTGTCATTTTATTTTCTGAAATTCATTTTGTGCTCCCACACAGAGGCATGACTTGGATCTTGAATCACAGTATTTCAAAGAGGACATCCCTGTTTTCTCACTGTACAACACAATACTGAAATGATTGCTAATTTGATTTAATGATCTTGACACAAGCTTGGTTTTTGTTTTGAATACAATAACATAATGTATTTTGTAAACTAAACTGTACTGGGACTGAGACTGTGGAACAACATGTGTTAAATATAAGAGCTTTAGAAGTGGGAGTCTTTATGCTAAGCTAAGTAGTAGCCATGCAGCACACTGACGTAATGTTGATTAAAGTGCATTGTTCAATAAAAGGTTTTTTATTGGTAGGGGTCCTTTCGAAAGACAAAACACGTTTATTTGAAATATCAATATCAAATCAAATTTGTGCATTTATCGGGCAATCGGCGGAGGAGCTAGACCGCAAAGATAAAAACAGACGAGGTGTGGATTTGAACCCAGGACACTGCAGGGTGCATGTTAATCACCGCTGCCACCCGAGAGGCCCAGCTGCACTCCAAATATGAATTATTCTTTTGATAAGAAAATCCTCTGATGGCTTTGTAAGCCGTTTCATCAGCTGAAGACTGACACCACGGTCAAGTTGAAACAGTATAAGCAACATAACCCTGTTTCAGTCACTGGCAGGTAAATTGGCAGTGCAGGTTTGACAAGAGACACGGCGGCATTATGTCAGGTATGCATGATCAGCACTAACTTATGAGACACCCTTCACAAACAATAAGCCCCCACTGGCTCAGCAGCTTCTGTTGTGTTAGATTTTGTGCAATCCAGCCAGGGAAAAATTTAATTATCTCTTCACTGAGCACCAGCGGTATGTTGGCTCCCCTGTGCCCAGCGACTGCAGGACAATTCACTTTGGCTTCATTGACTCCCTCAAGCATGACAGCTGTGTTCAAATCCACGGGCATCTTTGAATGCATCACACTGAGACGCTCGTATGGAGCAGGAGTTGCTGATGTGGAACATTTTAGCCATGAGCCGGTTCTGAGAGAGGACTGAAGCTTAACCTAGGGTTGCGTCTCTTTATCTAACCTTTACTGTGTATCCTGTTGACTGCCGCTAAGCAAACTGCATTATGTTTCCCCGCGAGGATCATTCAAGTTTCATCACTTTAGTTTGCCTTATCTTTCAGAGAGGATTAGCACGACTTCACAGGGACAGTAAGTCATTTGAAAGCCGAGGAATGTGGAGTTTTATGCATTGATGGAGCTGGATCTCATTCTGACACGTGAATGATTTCTAATAAAGATCATTAATAACGAGCAGCAATAATTTTAGAGGTGACACGAGTGAAATGGAAAAAAAAAAGAATGGCACAGTTCTGAGCAATCCTTTTAATCAAAACCACGCCATGAGGCTGTATTTCAAACCCAGCCCCTGTTAGATGATGAAATGTTCAAAATGAAGCTCCATCTAAATCTGATGTTACTCCTAATTACAAGTGAGCAGAAAGGCCTTTGGACATGAACCTGTGAAGCAGTAGACATGAGTCAGGAAATGAGTCCTGAACTTGTGGGAGTCAGCAAATAATTCCCTTTTCTCAAGTACTTTTCAAGCAAGAACGAAAGTCACGCCTTCACTGTGCAACACGAAAAACGGGCTGCAGCCGACAACGTTTCTTCACCATTGATTCATCTGTTTGCAAATAAATTGATTGAACGCTTATCATGAGCAATATTCAATCAACACACCGAGCGAGCGTTCAGTCTGTGAAACACAGCCATCACAAACTGACAGAGCTGGAGGCGACGTCTTCAAATTGCTGGTGTTGTCCAATCAGTGGTGTACAGTATATTAGCAGTTAATGGAAAGAGGAGACACGAGGAATCATCAAGGGATCAGGAAATGTATCATTGATTGACTTTTCTGGAGTGTTTCCCCCAATAAAGGACCACATCTTCTCCCGGTGACAGGTGAGAAATGGTCAAAACGAGGATAAGATGATTTGCTCTCTATTTATTGCATTTTTTTTTTATTGCTTCGCTGACACTGACATTGTTCAAACCATTTTTATCCCCACTGATTGGATGCTTTTGGCAGGAAGGTGAACAAAAACAAACCTCTGTGACTTCAGCTAACAATAATGAACTCCTGTGCCCTTTGCTGTAATTTGCCTTCTATGGTGTTCATCTTCCACACAGCACATGAAGAAATTGGCTGAATTGAAGTCAGGCCGCGCTGTGTTTTGAAACTGATTCATTTTTCTCTGAAAGGCTTTCCAAGCACAAGGACCTGCTGGTTATTACATATAAACATTTGTTTGCTTATAACCATGAATGGTTGTGTTTTGGAGTCTGAACTAGTAAACACTCCAAATTGTGAATAAACCACTACAAACACACTTGCTATGAATGTTTCCTCCGTGTGGACGGCTGCTTCGAATGCCCAATTTGTATGCGCGCTGCCAATAAGTCACTAGCTTACATCACGGAGCACTAAATAACTGCCTTTAATTCCTATCATTCTTTCGCTGGTTGCCACAGCTAATCAGATGCTGCCTCTTTTCAAACTGCAGCTGTGAGTCCAGAGAGTTTATCGCATGTCTGGCATCCTTACAGATTCAATCAAAAGATTGGGATCACGACAGCTCGCTTTTAACCTCTTCCTCAAGTCCAACTGCAGAGGACTGATCTCACCTTTTGGCAGATATGTGGATCCCTTTTAGACTTTTCTTGAAAGATAAAACTGCATCTGTGGGCTTTACAAGAAATTCCAGTAGGTTTTTGACACATTCGGATTCTACTGGATGAGACACAAACATGAATCTGGCTCATTGCATATGTCACCTGTGCTACGGTTTGTCACCATATACAGGTACCTTTGATTTAACATGTCACCCTATAGGCCTTTTAAGTTACACACTGCTTTACTGGGTCTTAACGAAGTGGTGCAAAACAAATCTTTTGACAGCAATTTAGGATAGTGCTCACTGTGCAGAAGCTGATCTCTGTATGGCATTTTATCACTGTAATGAGGCAAGTTACTGTTACCGTCAGCACAATTACACTCAATTAGTTCCCACCCTGCCATCCCATGAGTGAATAATATTGATCCTACACTTACTTGGATTTTTTGTAAGCTGGAGAGAGCTCAGCACATATTCAATTACCCATGAGGCCTTGTCAGACATGTATGTTGGCTTCAGAGGCCTCCTTTCTCTGCCACGTGAACACATTCACTGACATATTCGAAGAAAGCATGTAAAGAAACGAACAATGAGACAGGTAACCAGTACTCTTCATCATGAATGCTGGCAGAATGGGACAATCAGCTTGATGGCAGATAGCACATGCACCGTAGGTGTGAGCTCATGTCTATTTTAAGTAAAGCATTTAGCAGTGAAACGGAGGCAGAGTCAGCGCACTGCAGCCTCTCCTGAGGGTGACAAATTCAGTAAATCCCTGTCCATTCTGCCGTCTCTGAATACACCAACTGCCTGCCAATGTTCATGCTGGCTGCAACCTTGGAGCTCATGTTCCCAGCAAGTGTGCATACCAAATACTATGGTATGATGTGTGGAGATGCCTCAGTGCCCAAGAATAATGACTGCATGTTGCATTAAGAACAACTGAGGAGTTTTAATTAAGAGATTTGTGCAACCCAAGTCACGATTCTGCAAAGCCTGGCATTACTTTCAATGAATGTCCAAATCCAGCATTTTTGTCAACTCTCACTAGGTCCAGTCTCTTCTTAAAGACATGCTTTAATAGGCAGGTGATCAACAGTCAAGACTGTGCCTGAAAGCAACTGCTGGACATTAAGTGTACTTAATGTCAACATATTCTTTTGAAACTTTTCAATCTCCCTCTTCCTGTTAAGTTTCCTCACTTGCTTGTTTTGTGGATCTGAGACAGCCACATCGCTCAGTGTAATAGACTCTGATGGGTAGACAGTGCAGAGAGGACATCCACTGACCACGGGGTGGAGGGGAGGCAGGTGATTCAAGAGTCCAACCTCTGAAATACACCTGCGCTCAAAGAAGAACTCACATTATGTCAATATGGTTCCATGTGCTATAGATGCCGTCGAAAAGGCAAAACTATGATGATGTTATCTAATGTCAAGTCGCTATTTGATCATGTGACCACACGTGCGCTTCATCATTCGGAAAAATGGGAGTTTCCTCATTCACTTCAGTTCAGCCTCGTTGGAACCAACGCTTGGTAGCTACAGGATTAGAGGAGCTGCATCTGAAGGGATTGCCTTAACTAATTAAACATTCAGCCGAGGTGTTTGCAACTCGATTTCCATGAATCACGATGTAAACAAAGCCCGCAGAGAGGCACCGGCGATTCCAGAGGGAACACAATGCAGCGCAATTACTGATTGGACTTTCTCAGGACTGTCGTGACATTGCAGCTCAATACACCTATTGCATGGTTGAGAGAGTGCTGCACATGCTTGATGGGGTCTATATTTGTGCTGTCACGATCTGTGATCCATGTGCTGTTTGCAGGGAGTGGACTGATGAGATAAATGCATTCAGAGGGTATAATCTCTTCTCCTTCTCCTTTTTTTAACACTCTGGTATTGTGCACAATAGACAGCAGCTCATTATCAGGCAGGAGGACGCTTCAAATAGTTTGTGCACTCCGTGTTTCCAATTATTTGTTCTGATTACCATGATCATGTTATGACAGTCTACATCAACTTACCCAAAAGAGATGCTAATTATTTCCGCAGTACACCATCACAGAAATTGGTTAGCTATTAGAAAAACTCCTGAGCCCTCTGCAGTAAGTCTTTTTTACCAATAGCTGAGGGCGACTGGTTGGCCCCTCAGTTCATTTAATGCTTATGAGATCCACTTCATGATAACTTATTTCACATGCACTCAAAAGGACGGGGTGAGCTCAGCAAAGTGTCACTTTGAATCAGCGGGGGGGCGGAGAGCGCCCAAGCCGAGCCAAGGTGCAGCTGCAGATGTTGTTCCACATGAGCGGGGCCCTGTCTGGGCTGAACTGCTCTCCGGTGACTACGATAATGTGATGTGTGTCGGGTGTTGTTTCATTTTTTTTTGGCGCTTGTGGGAGTTTTACAGCTGCTGCTTCAGTTGATGCAGCAACGGCTGATCACAAGAGGTGGAAGAAAACAGGCAGCGTTTCCACTTTTAACATGTCAAGACCCGTTCCAAAGCACAGAGTGATCGTTTGGCAATTTGGCAAACTGGAACCAATAAAAGTTTGCCGGATTAGCCATTAGCAGCTCCTGTTTGCAATATACCCATGGATGTACAGCCAGCTGTCACATGACTAATTTGATACTGATGCTTCTCAAGCAAGTTCCGGATTTCTAAAGAACATCTTTCTTTCTATGATTTCTAAGCGTGTATATGGACATTTATTCACCGTAGACATCTGAGGTTATCCTCTGGAAATGGAAGTCACACTGAATCTAAAAACATGTGAATCATGTGTCGGTTGTGACTCTGAGAAGGAGTGCGATTATTGACACAAACTGCAGCACTTCCGATTTCAAACTACCTTAATTGCCTCCATGAGCTGTGTGTTTCAGCCACTGCTGCAGCTCCCACTGCTAACTTAATGGGTGAGTGGGCCAAATCAGCAGGCCAAACTCCAATAAGTGATTTCCAGGCGTTTTCGGAACACATGCCTGCGCCTGTCTCTCTCCATTCACACAGTTTCTCTCCCTCCACAGCTCTCCCACAACTCCCTAAAGAGACACGCCTCACACTTTGAAAACCTCTACACTATGCATAGTAACTAAAAGAGGAAGGAAAGCAAAACAATACAGGAAGAGAGGGAGGCAGCAGAGGAATGAGCAGCCTCCAGAGCATGTCATCGTTTTACATATTATCAGCAGTCTTCAGCCGGTCGGAGATACAGTCAGAGCTGTGTGACAAGATCATATATAATCATATATAAACACTTCAAGTCACGTCCACCCTTTGAATATTTGTAGCCTGTGAAGAGTTCCAGTGTTACATGATCATGTATCAAATCTTCATCATCAAATCTCTGGTTCCAGGTTCTCAAATATGAACATTTGCTGGTCCTCTTATGCGATAATTGAGACAATAATCAGCAGATTTATCGATAATGAAAACTAACTGCTTATTGTTCAAGTCCTACACATAGAAAATAAAGCCTACATTCACATTTTTTACTTTAACTCTCATTGCTTCATGCTCTGGTCTGATGCACACAATGTGTTGAAATGCTTTTGGGATTTATTTTGATCAAACTACTGCTTCTATAAAAATACAGTAAAAGGGATCATTTTCTGTCACTATAAAAAGTGCCCATTTTACAAATATATGTTAATTATGTTTTGAAACCTTTTTCTGAGTTAAAACAAATGTGAAAGTCGAGTTTCAGAAGTTCAGTCCTTTGGCTTGGAAAATGACTTTTTCTTTTCGACTCTAATTGCTTTGGTGCTCTGGTCCAACATATACAATCTAGAAACACATCTAAATATTTCCTCTACTTTCTTCGATTTATTTTGCTCAAGCTGCTGTTATTGTTTCTGCAAAGATAAAATGCTTCACTTCCTGTTTACAGATTGTAATAGAGCTGAAACGATGATTCATTTAATCAAGCAGCGTATAGGTTTGTTATTGCTGTTCAGACGCAACAAGCAATTTAATGGCAACTGACCCCTAGGAAACTATAACAGGCATTATTCTTTATTCCACTTATTTTTCAGAAATTTTATTAACCAAACAAGTAATTAATTAAAAGATAATCGTCTGCAGATTAATACTGAAAAACAGTCCAAAGTTGCAACCCTAGATTATAGATGTGTGAGCTTTCTGAAAGAGTTGAGAATTATTGTTCAAAATGTGATTTCGGCACATTTTTCCAATATAATCAACACAAGAAACTTTTTTTGGATTCAAAACAGAAAGTATTTTTTCACTGCATCAGAAGCTGCACGTGAAGGACGAAATCTCCAATTCAATGAATCGGACTGGGGTACTTCTACAAGTGGAAGGGGGGTGGGGCTTTAATTTCCTGTCCCGACTCTGAAGTAGCACATCTGAGAGCAATAACACTGCTGCATATTCAGGCTCCATTGGCCCTCATTGGATTAAAGGAAGACAGCAGAAAAGGAATAGGTCCACTAAGGATTAAGGTAAATAAAAAGAAGACGTGTGTGTGTCACCTCAGAAGCCGAAGAGAGAGCGAAGGCAAGCAATCTGTCCACAAGACATTTCACTTTGTCAGACACTGAACAATGCCCTGCAGCTTTTGATTGCTCTCCAGGTAGATGAACCTGCACTGCTGATGATGTTCCAGCATGCCTCCCGTGTGAGGTCAATAAAAGGAATGCAGCACAGAAGGAGGAACGGCTGTGAATAATTTAGTGGGGGATGATTTGAAATTTTCTTGATACTGCAGCAGTGGCAGGGGGAGAAAGAATTTAAAAAAAAAGAAAAAAAACACTCCCACGTTCAGACCTCATTACCCAATCAGCCCTTATTTTCCACCGGTGTCCTGATAGAAGACAGCTCGGGGGCCTTATCTCCAGACTGGTGTGGGGTTTAATCCCTTCAACTGGTACTCAGCATTTAGAGAATTATAAGCAAGAAAAATAAACATTTCAAGTTAAAAACGGCCTCTCACTCTGTACTCAAACAACACTGCCGCTCATCCTGACTGCGGCATTATTGACTGAGAGAGAAGCAGCTGTAAATTGGGATGCTTGGTGATTGATTGCATACACTTAGGCTGAGGAGCTTGATTTACACAAAACTCCTTACTGAAAATCATTTCATGATCAGCTCAGTGATCAGGCAGGGAGGAGAAAAATGAGAACATCGGTGACGGTGAGGAGGTAAATGGGCATCCAGTAAATCAGATTACATTTTTAAGCAGGTGATCAGTCATAGGTGGCGGTTTGTCATTAGAAGAAAACAACATTATCAAGCTGAGGAAAAGCTAACTCCATCTTTTCTGCCAAGTGGCTGGTGCTTTTATTTTGTAGAAAATATCTGATAGAAACTTATGTTTAATGGAAAAGAAGAATAGAAATTTTTTTTTTTGTTAGTTTTTTTTACAGTGCCAACATGCTAATTGGAAATAATGACAGCAATATAAGACACAGGTTCAATCAGTTTAACACAAATAATAAGGTATAACACCTTGGTGTTTTAAAACCCATCTGTTGGGGGCCAGATGTTGCCTGACTGAACCACTTGGGTGCCATCTGAAGCATAAATACAATTTCACACCTCAGCTTGGGTGATTCATGAGAGGCAGCCTGACGTACAGCAGATGCGAAGAGAAGAAGGAATCTTACCTCTGACTCTGGTGGCCGGTCTGGGGAACACGGAGCTGTTCGTGCAGCTGGTGTTATAGTCGATAACTTCCATGCTGAGGTTCCCCTGCCCCACGCAGCCCGCCGACACCTCCACCGCACTCGCATTCCCCGCCTGCAGAGCCATCCTCCCTGGGAACAACGGACGATTATGGTGAGTATTATTACACCTGAGCGGGCTGTTTCAAACTGCAGAATCAACTTGCCGCCGTCGCCTTGTCCTTCATAACAACCGGAGAAGGCGCGTTGTGAAACTTGGAGACAGACCAAGCTGGAGTTCAGTAATTAAAAAAAAAAAAAAAAAAAAAAAAAGATCTCACACCGTGGAGTGACGAGAGAATAGGCGGACTGTGGTAGGTTAATTGACGAGAAGTCGTGAGGGAAGCCCCGTGAACGCAGCACGGCGCGCACAACGCAGAAGCCCGACTGTGAAGGAATGAAGCTGCGCTGCTAAGGCAACTGAGTCCCCCCCCACCCCTCTCTCTTTCACACATACACTCACACTCTGCCTCTCTCTCTCCATTCAACTCACGACCGTCACTGTACAACCAGTACACCAATAAGCTTCTTATCCATAGCTGCCAGGGAGGCTGGCACCAGGTTCTTCTCTCTGGACTGAGAAAATGACTTCAAATTGCAATCTAAGTGACACTGCAGGTTAAATGTATCGTGGAAACAGTGGAATTTCTTAAAATGGGCTACAAGTGCATGTCCACTCTGCAAAGAATACACACTGGGTCTATTTTTGATGGATGAAGTGTCAATGTGCACAAAGAAGATCAAGCCAGGTAATGCGCTGCTGACGCGATGACACAGGGGATCCATCCAATGCAATCCTGGGAGACAAATGCTGGCTATCAAGATGACATATCAACTGTACAAGGAAATACATCAGTGTGTCACAGAAAAAAATGGCCATTGGAACATTCAATTTGTCAATAAATTTGATAATGTTGTAGCTGTTGTTGCTGGTCTGAGCCACTATTGGACAATTTTCCATATTTGTGCCTCGGATAGTCATTTAAATGAGACCATCTGAGACATTTGGAGGGGGAAATCACTGTCTGATGGAAATGCTCATCACAACTCATCCAACTAGGCACTGCATTTTTGGAAGGGATCAGCAAGCCAGAAAACTATAGCTGTCAACTCAACGCAGTCAGGTAAAATTGGTACCTTAAAATGGAAATACGCAAATGAAGCTCAAGTACTTCAAAGTTGTACTTATGTAACATACTTGAGTAAATAGCAACTTACTTTTCTCCACTGAGCTGAGCTGTTTCATATTTGACATAACCTCAGTGTCTGATCCCTGATAGATGTGAAAGATGGGGGCTCCCGAAGCAACAACAGCACCCAGGGCGCCATAAAAACTGAGAGCGGCGCTGTCTGAATGGCCCTCTTGGTCCTCAAAGTCTCATAGGTCTCCTTCCCTCAATTACAGAGTAACTCTCACCAGTTTTGTTTGACCTCGTCGTTCCTTCAATTGTTTTAATTTCATGTACCACTCAGTGGATCGATAACAGAGCGATCTCTCTCCCTCAAAGAGTCGATACTGTTGATTTCTCTGCTGTGGTGAAAAACCTCGAGGTCTTCCAGGATGTCAGGAGGGATCATCAGTGGGACAAAGAGCCCCAATTCTGCAAGGTGGAGAGAAGAGTATTGGGTACTTTTTCCCAAATTGTCTGGTGATTTAAAGCGGAGGATGGCACCGTGGCTGTAAACTGCTTCTTTGGCACAGGAGCAGATATTGCACATCCTGTGTTTTTAATAAAAAGTGCTTCACGCTTCACTTTTTTGCGAATGCCACTGTCTTGTTTACACTTTGACTGTTTCAAATGATTTCTTTTAAAATGGAGGTTTTCTGCGTCGCCTGTGGAGCAACTGTGAGATTTTCCATTTGGCCGTTTGGCTGACCTTCAGGAGGAAGGTGAGAGGTTCAGGGACTCTGGCTGTGCAGCATGATGGCTTTATTTATGGGGAACGATCTCAGAGTGCCACCAGGTTTGATTCATGGTTTGCCACTTGAGAAATGACTGTGATGCTTTGAAAAACGTCTGGAGGCTGTGGGGGAGATAGTTTGCACTGTGGAGGAGGAGGGCTTCACTATTTGTGTTTGTGTTTTGTAAGGTAGTTGCTGTCAGTCCTGTTGATGGTTTTACAAGTGTTGCTGCCACTGTTGTTCCTGCTTTTATCCTGCTGTTGTGTGGGAGGTGTGTGTGTGTGTGTGTGTGTGTGTGTGTGTGTGTGTGTGTGTGTGTGTGTGTGTGTGTGTGTGTGTGTGTGTGTGTGTGTGTGTGGTGCTCCAGCTTGACTAACATGTGCTGGTGTTTCTTCCACATTTTTTAAGATAAAGGCTCATTAAAGGAATGCCAAAAGTCTCTCCCTTCTGTTTCCTCTCAAACGTCCGATGCTGAGCGTTTGGCAGCTGCTCCGGATTGATTTTCACTGTGAGGTCTTCACACAGGTCACAACCAGCATGTCTGATGAGGTGGGGAACTGCTCGCCTCCTGAAACTCCAGGGTGTCAAAGTATTTGGTTCCAGCTGAGGCATTTATTTGGCATTTTACTGTAGCAGAACTGAAATTCCTTGTGTTAAAATCCAAAGAAGCAAAGGCAGCACAAGCTAAGCACTACAGCTACAGATGTGTGTAAAAGGGAAGGCCAGTCTGCCCATTTGAAGAATTCACATGATGCACCCGAGGACAGCTTAATCAATACTAATAAACATACAATCTTTTCTGACGAAACAGGAAAAACTGACCTTCACTTTGGTAAAAATTATTTGTTGCTGCATTGTTCCAGTGAAGTGGTGTATGATTATACTGTGTGAATCACCTTGGGGCACAATAACAACATATACGAACTCCTGAAAATGAGTGGGATCGTCCTCAGTGGAGGCACATCGCCTTCTAAAGTCGTCTGACAGACAGGCTGAGTCAAACGATGGGTTTCACTCTCACAACAACAGTCACATAAAATAAAACCACATCAGTGCCCCTCAAAGGAATTCAGTGCAGTGAATACAATGATTCTGTGGAATAAATGTGAAACCATCACTTTGTCGTTCACTGGTTTAGATCAAGCAACCATATTCAGGATGTAGATATTAATTGTAAGTCCTACCTGATCAGATCCAGGAGGGGTCATGTGCGGTCTTCCACAGGGATCAGTCCTGGGACTCCTAAGTGATGTGAATGGAGAAATGTTAAAACTGAGCTCCTGGAAAGTAGACAGCAGACTTTCAGTATGTTTGAGCAGGACTGAATCTATTTATTCAGCTGAAATAGTAAAGTTGCTCAAATCAGATTTCTTCATGTCACTGGCGGTGGAGTAGAGAGGACTTCAGTGGGTTACTCAATCAAATCTGTCAGATCAGGGCCTGTTGTCCACTGTGCATCTACCAAAGAGTCTCTGTCATTGGGAACATTTAGGAAACCACAATAGACAATGTGAAACATATCATAAGCAATCTGCTGCTCACATTGTGGGGACTGGAGAATACAGTTTGCTGCCAAAGCCTCGCTACACTCAAGCTATAGTGCAGTCAAAATTACAGGGTCCTTAAAAGGTTTCAGGGGCCCCGCTGCTAAGTTTTCACTTCATTCCTCTAGAGACTTATTTAATATTATCCCAGTCTGTGTATGCATTACACTGACAACTATAATCACTTGTCTCATGACTATTATCTCCATAAGTGCAGAGACAGACAAGTAAATGACTGTGTGAAACCTGCTACTTTAATGGCCTTAGGTGTGTGTATTTGCTCTTTAACATGGAAATGTTTAATAACTAAGTTATGCTTCCATTTTCACCCGAGTATATTATCCTAATCCTGTGACGTGGTTATTTTAGCACATGGACAGGAAGCAGGGGGGACAAGCTAGCCTGGCTCTGCCTTCCAGCACATATAAAGCTCAGTAATTAACACAGATGATAATCTTTACATTCGTGTTTGTTTTTCCTGAAGCCAGACTCGGTGTTTCAGCCTGCTGCCAGCCGAGACAACCGCCTCGTGTCTGTCCATTAAATATGAAGCCTGCGGTAGGAGACAGTTAGCTTAGTGTTGCATAAAGATGGAAGCAGTGAAACGGTTAGTCTGGCTCTGTTCAAAGATACGAAATACACAGCTACCAGCCCTCATGAAGCTAACTGAGTTAAATATTGTCTGTTAAACCCGATTAGTTAGCTTTAGGGCTGTTGGTATTGCATTTTTTTTTAACTGAGTCAAGCTACAGTATCTGTTTTTGCTGCGTTTTACACTAAGACAAGTTAACTATCTCCTGGCTTTCGCTTCATAGCTCGCGTACAAGCACAAGTGGCAGCAATCTGCTCATCTCATTCCTGGCAAGAAAGCCAATAAGTGAAAGTATTTCCCAAAATGTCAGACTTTGAATCATTATCCACTGAGTTTGGCTTGTTCCTTTTGGTTAAATAAAAGTAAATCCAACTGAGAAATGTCACGTCTTGTACCACTTTTTCTCGAGTAATGAAGCTGAAGGCTGAAACAACGGTAATTCATCACTCACATGTCAACGCAGCACCGGCGGACACTCCACTTAAAACCCACCGACCCATCAGAACCCTGAAGGCCTCTCAGGAATTTGTGCACCAAAAACCTGCCAGCAACCCTCAGCTCTGCAGTCTGTCCAGATGTTGACACAGCTTTTCCTCTCCACGTGCGCTCTCCACGTCAACTGCAAGTCATGAAACAAAGAGTCCAATGCTCAGATAAACTGCTGGGGTGATCAGAAAACTGTCCGGGGATGCAACGTTTAGCTGAATGTGTGGGATTAAATGTGTCCCAAACTGGAGAAAAGAGAATACTTGAGTGCATGAAGTAGAAATAAATGACTAAATTCAGCTCCAATCCTCAAGAATAGTCTCGTATTTATGCACTGCATGTTACCTTTAAGATGCTGTCAGCGAGGTTACAGTGATACTACGCGTGTTCATGCAAACACATATAGATGTACTTTGAAATGTTGTAAGCTTGTGTCTGAGTGCAACATAGCAGCCTGCCTCTCTTTTCCAAAAGCATTAGTGCTTTCACCCATCATTATGAAGAAACAGCCTGTGATGTTTGCTTTGATTCTCCGTCTGGGACACACACACGAACACACATCCTGAGTTGGTGCACGCACATCCTGAGTTTGTGCACACAGGGCTGAAGCTGAGACAGGTCTTGTCTCTGTATCTTATGAGCAGCTCGTGAATGGACATGATGCACATGTCAGCAAAGGAGCAGGAACAAATACTTGGGTTGCTGAGGTGTAGTAAACATGCAAGCGTTTCCCCGTCAGGGTGGAACCACGCAGCAGCCAGACTGAGACAGCTGAAGAGAGAAAAGACTGCAGTCCTGCTCTGATTCATCTCAATGGGCTAAAACGTGCATTAAAAAGCACAGTGCAGACGTAGTTAATTATTAGTTGACAACACAATACCACTTAGACACACAGTTTTATTATAGATGGTTCTCTTGAACTCCAAGTGATTGCTCCCACTAATAGACTGTGTTTCAGAATAAAGCTGGCATTGCATGCTGCTCTAATGGCTGTACAGGTGTTGGCAAGCACGCTGCCTCTGCCCGTATTTTCCTCTGACTATCTCATGCTACAGGTTTGATCTAAACTCAGCGTTGTGCTGACATCTTCTGGTCAGATGTTTGAGAAGACAAAAAAAACTCCAAAGACAAATGCTGTTCAACAAACTGGGAAATGAACCGGTGTTCTCCTCGATTCGGATCTAAGATTCAAGTCCCACAACAACAAGGTGACCGAAACATCCTTTTTCCACCTTTGAAACAAAAGCATTTCTAAATCCACTGAAAAACTGTTTCATGCCTTTATTTCAAGACGACTCGATTACTATCACACACTATTTACCGTCCTCCTGAAAAAAAAAAAAAACACTGAGAGACTTCAGCTCATTCAAAACGCCACAGCTCAGCTATTAACCAGAAGCACGAGGAGAGAGCACATTAGTCCAGCTTCAGCTGCTCGGCACTGGCTTCCTGTAACATTTGGAATTGATTTTAAGGTTCCGCTCCTTGCTTATACGCAGTCCTTAATGGGCCAGGACCAAGCTGCATTGCTAAATCCCTTGTTTATTATTTGCCTTGGAGAGCACTGCGATCATCAACTGCTGGTTTATTGGAGGTTTCCAGCAAGTCGATAGAAAATCAGGGATGCAGCCTTTGTCTATTACCCCCCAAAGCTCTGGAACACAATACCTATAAAAGAAAGCTTTCAACTTATCTTTTCACTTAGTCCTTTAACTGGCGATGACATCCTGATACAGGCTATGTAAGAGCAGACCTCCCCATGGTGGCAGCACATTTAATTTAGCAATACATGTTTAGTTAGAAAGACTGTATTCGCATCTTTCACACCTTTATACACAAAATGCTGTCCTTCATAAAAGGTACAAACTAACAGATGAAATGCTCAGACCCCAGAATCAGCTTCCTCAGCAAGTTTCAGTGCTTATTACTAAGGATAGGGGTCACTGCTGCAATGCAGTAATGGAAACATAGGTAGAAAGAAAAGAGGGCAAATAAAGGCAGTTTCTTTGCAGCATTACAGTACTGCTGTGACATACTGTAATGAGGAAAGTGCTTCACATAAGCCTTGGGGTCTTAAATAAAACAATTTCTGTCACTGATACAAAGCAGAATCACTCTTCTGTGTGAGTGGAGGATTTACTGCAAAGTCAGACTCTAGGCCACTGTATCCCTATTTACATCAATAAAGCATATTCAAGAAATAAAATGGAAGTATGGCTCGTCTTTTCTAGCAGGTGTAACATTTACCATGAAGTTTAGCATGTTAGCATTGCTTATTATGACTATAAGCACAAAATACAACTGTAAGACAAACTATTTGACCTGATGGTGGCGCTGCATGCAAAGTTTATGCTACAAAAGGTCTGTCATCAAAGTTGGATTGTCACAATGTTAACACACATGCACAAAAACACACACCTCCACTGATTTAAAGGTTATTGAGATCATCAAAAACAGGCAACTGGACACTAAACAATGCCTCATTGTTAAACAGTGTATTTATGGCCCAGTACTTTACGGACCTCTGCTCTTTATCTTGATGCTATCTCTATCAGAGTGTGCGGGTGAGCTTTGAAATTTTCAAATCAAAGGCTTCTGGACTGGACCAAGGAAAACACAACAGCAATGATTTCCAAGGTCTCACAGCCAGAAGAGTTATGAACTACAAAACAATGACTGCGCCTCCTGGGAGTTTATTTGGAGTCTGAATCAAAACCCACAAGAGTGAGACAGAACAGATGCAGCTGAAGGTTCACGTTGAGAAACGAGGAAAGTGTAAAAAGGCAAATAAGAGCGGTCAAGAAAACAGCTGACAGAGCAATTTAGTGCACTGAATGTGGCTCCAGTCTATTTTTATGGCCATCAGTTTGTAAAACATATGACATTAATGCATGCTTCTGTGGTGCGTTTAAGGCCCGGTACTGACTGGATCTTTGCTCTTTATCTTTATGCTATTACGGTGTGGGCTACTTTTTAATATTTAATGACTTTTTCTTTATTGGGAGAGGGGATGACAAGCAGCAAAGGACCATAAGCTGGACTCGAACCCGACATGACCATTAATGCTGCGTGTTGAATGTAAACACACAAGGAAAGAGTGAGATGGAAAACAGTTAAAAGTTCAGGTTGAGAAACACAAAAGGTCACACTGGGAAGTGTAAAAGGGCAGATAAGAGCTGTCAAGAAAACAGCTGACAGCGCAAAATCAGTGGATTGAATATGCCTCAAGATTATTTTTATGGCCATCAAATTGTAAACCACATGGCATTAATGGATAAGATAGGAAATGACAGTGAATAATTACTGATATTAAAAAAGTGACTGCTACATTTCTGAGAAATAAACTTGACATATTCTACATAATATGAAGTACACAGCGTACAGCTTCATCACCTGATTATCACTGCATCCTGCATTAAGAAAGAGAACAATCTACATATCGGTGTAAAAGTATTCCAGACTGATATGATTGGATTTGGAATTATATAATCAGCTAATATTAAATATTAATCGACACTATGACAGCGTGTGCACTGCCGGTGGTGTGTGGCTGAGGCAAAGGTGTATCTTTATCTGATGGGGATCTTCTATAAAGGCTTGTCGCAAGTGTCTTTATTTAACAGCTGCAAACCAGGAGTTCGCTTTGACGAAGTGACCATGCTGAACTGTGCCGGACTGAGCCTGGTGGTGCTGCTCTCAGCGATGGGAGCGGCCACCGTAGAGGGGTGAGTTTAAATCACATACTGGTGGTTTGTGTCACATCCGAACTCGCAGAGGGCAAAGCACAGAAAGGCTCGGGGCATTACAGTGGAGGTCATCTGTCAGTGAGACCCGTTAGGCCTCAAGTATAATATATTTCTGCATACTGGCTTCAGAAAACCACTGCTTCTCATGTGTCTCATGTATTTCAGCGTGCCCAACAGAATGAAGTACGACTACTACAGGTACCATCCCATGCCGGAGGTGAGGAGGCCCGATCACTGCTCTCATCACTTTGACAAACACGCTCATTCTCTGATGTGTAACGCGGCTCCTCTCTACAGATCCACAGCTGGATGGCGCAGATGGCAAAGGCTCACCCTGACGTCGTGACCATCGTGGATTACGGACAGACCTACGAGAAGAGGACTATTAGCTTACTCAAGGTAAACCAGATTTTGACGGTGCAGTGGATTGATGGTTTGCGTGTTCGTGTCATGCATGCAATTCGTCTTCCAGATTGGCCTGAACACTGGAGCGAAGAAGAAAGCGATCTGGATGGACTGCGGCATACACGCCAGGGAATGGATCGCCCCGGCCTTCTGTCAGTACTTTGTCAGCCAGGTAACAGCATCATTTAAAGTACAAAACAAATTATATTCCAAAGAAAATCTGCTTGAGTGTTTATTTAGCTGTAGCAAGGAGAAAAACATCACGACATAAGTTTATATCCGACATATATCAACGTGACCCCGATGTTGTTTGTTCGCTCCCTCAATTCAGATCCTGCAAACGTACAAAACAGACCCAAAAATGGCAGAGATGATGAAGAACATGGACTTCTACGTCACCCCTGTGCTCAACATCGACGGCTACATACACACCTGGAAGAGCGACACAGTCAGTGCTCGTACACGATAGATATTTATCAAATTACTTGGCTGGGTTTCTGAGCGCTGCCTCGAGAGGCCGCAGGTGAACAGGATATGAGATGAACGATGGCGATGATGGCAGTGAATGAAACGATTTGTCATGCTCAGCATGGCCCGAGTACAAATTACTCAGAATTGTTAAAAAAAAAAAAAAAAAAAAAAAAAAAAAAAAAAAAAAAAAAATAGATGAATGCAACAATAATAACAGCAGCAATCCAGGGCAGCATTTCAGCCTGTACCCAAAACGTTAAGTGCCCCATTTTATTACTAACTAAAAATGACCGAACATCAGAAGGAGCTGACTGAACTGATTATTTTGACCCGTTCAGACTCGACTGTGGAGGAAGAACATGTCACCAGGACCTCCAGGCTGCGAGTGTGCCGGCACTGATCTCAACCGCAACTTTGACGCCAACTGGGCCAGTGAGTCTTGTTGTGGTCTTGTTGTCTCCTGATTTAAACAGCTGCTTGCTTGGTTAATCATGAACGGTACCAAATAAGAGTCTGCAGTGAGGAACTTGGACACAGCCCAGAGTTTTATTGGACTCATTTCACGTCTTGTTTCTGCTGCCCCTAAGTGGCCAAAAACCAGTTCAGCCGTGTCACTGATTCAATTCACATGAATCCATTTCTTCGGCTGCTTTCACAGCAATCGGGGTTTCGTTTGACTGCTGCTCGGAAACCTACTGTGGCACCCGACCCCTGTCTGAGCCCGAGGCCCAGGCCGTCACTTATTTTGTAGGAAGCCGGAAGGACGACTTCCTGTGTTTCCTCACCATCCACTCCTACGGCAAGCTGCTCCTGATTCCCTACGGAAACCCCAATTTCACAGCACCCAACTACGATGAGCTGGTATTTACACCTACACACACGCTCATGCGTATTTTACACGTTTCTGAGCATGAACACGCACACACAATGTTGTACAGAATTTCAGGGTAAAATTTGCACATGCATCTTTAAAGCCTGTAAATCAATAAAGAGAATACATACTGCCATAGAAACTGCTCTATGCAGATTACAAAAACCGTCAGTCTGCAAAAAACACCAGTAAACATATTCATTTATTTCAAGGTTTCAAGGTATCGTCCCTTAGATATACAGATTTCAGTGCTTTACACAGAGCACACACACGACAGTACAATACAGTCCGACAGATGTCGTTTACGCCCTTGGCGTCCAAGAGTGGTCAGTCCAACTCTGCCGAGACAGAGGAGAAGAGGAGGAGGCTGAGGAGCACAGTGGAAAATGAAGGGCTGGTTGCCATTAGCAGGGAGGCTGATTCAGGTAATCACCCACTGAGGCCACAATCCACAGAGAATAATGCAAAACAGGATTATGTCCATTGGTCTCGCCAGCTTTAGCATGACTTTAGCGCAGGGAGGGGAGCCGGCACGCTCTCCTAAGCCACCAGTGTTTCTTCAGCTTGGCAGGATGCAGACGTTCATGGATGATGTGGCGAGGTTTTCAATTATGTCTCTCAAATGAGGGAACCTGGAGCAGGATGCATTTTTTTTCCTACTGGCTGACATGTGCTAGACACTGATATGTCTGCAATAAGCTAATATCAGCTGATATAGAGACCTGGCTGACTTGTCGGCCTCGCTCGAAGATACCCAGGAATTAAACTGTGCCGATGCATTGTGTGTGAAGATTTCCCACTGTGACATGTCCTGCTCATTTTCTATCATGGTCACACACACACACAAAAACTAATGAAAGGGATCCTATCAAGATTATTTGTGTGTCTTGAAAAAACACACAGAAATTTACAATGAAAGGCCCACTGGCACCAGGAAAAAATGGAAATCCATCCCTAAATATTTACAGAAACGATCAAGGTTGTTATGTAGATCTAAATGCTCTGAACAGCAGTGCTTGTCTTGATCAGATACAAAAGCGTTTCACACCTCAGTAGACCTGAGCGAGTAAGTCTTGGGGCTCTGTGGATCCCTGCGCACCTCAATGACTGTGTGACAAATGCTCATGTCTGCTTCCTCAGATGGAAGTGGGTTTGGCTGCAGCAGACAAGATCAAGAAGGTGCATGGGATGGAATACACTGTTGGAACCTCGCCGGCTGTATTGTGTAAGTGCGCACATCGGTACTGGTCACAGATCAGGTCAGAGAAATATCTCAACAACTGTTGGATGGATTAAAGTTTGGTTAAGACATGACGTTCACCTCGGTAAGCCAGAGCTTTGGTTTATGACCAAATACCAATGTCATTCCCATCAGCCTCAGCTGTACTTTAGCTGTTTAGTCCTAATTAGCAAAAGTTAGCATGCTAACTAAGAGGGCAAACATCATACTTGCTAAGTATGTGCGTGTTAGCATTGTCATTTAGCTCAAAGCTAAAAACATTTATACCCTTATTCTACAGACGCCAACTCTGGTTCATCCAGAGACTGGGCCCGTCTGCAGGGGATCCCCTTTACCTACACCTTCGAGCTGAGAGATGATGAGAAATTCGGCTTTGAGCTTCCCGAGGATCAGATCCAACCGACCTGTGAGGAGGCCTACAGCGGAGCCCTGCACATCATCACCTACGCCCACGACAAGACCTTTAAAGGTGTCTAAAAAGCGCTGCTGCCCTGTGGACCATGCTGTTAGCAGTGGGTGTCACCGGCACCACCCCGGTGGAGAACCTGACCAAAGCAACATTTCTTTCAGTTCTAGCTATCCTGCACATACAGCACTAGTATTTAATTTAGGCAACAGGCCCAGCTTTTAAGACACCATGTTTTCAGGTTTTTATTCTCATTTGAGGCAAAATGTTTTTGTTCAGAAAGTCTGACACATAGTTTGGAAAAGCACGTGTTGCTCAATAACAAAACATCATTGGTTCACACTGTTACGACTGTTCGGAAATGTCTTTGAATGATCTGAAATGTTTCCACCTGTTCAGAAACTTCCATAAATGTCACATTGCAGCCAATAGTTGATGCAGTACAAAGTCCATTGTTTTAAAAGCGATAACAACTTGCCCCAAAAGAATAAAATCTTTAAACATGCTGCATTTTTCTTGTGTTAATGTGTGTGCTTCAAACATCTGTGTGCATCATTTGCTTAAAATCTGAATGAACGCACAGCTGACAAACTGTGTGTCGCAATAAAAACTCATAATACTGTCAAAAATGACAGTACTGCATGAGGATGAGTTTAGAAGAGGTGTGTGTGTGTGTGTGTGTGTGTGTGTGTTTCATCATTTCGGGAAAGGTTTCCCGAGGTAACAGGCAGTGTCACAGCTGAGTTTCAGTGTTTGTTACTGTGTTCGTGAACGGCTGGAAGCCTTGTTGTCTCAGACCGGCTAGCGGCAAGAACAGCTGCTCCTCAGGGGGAAACTGGTCCCACCGTGTCCATGTCCAGCCTGGAGGGAAGAAAATCTTCAATACCAACTACTCAGGTGGGTGAAAATATGTTTTTGTTTTTTTTCCATTTCAAACTTGTGAAAAACAGTCGTTCCACATCACATACCCTCGTTCTTCTCTGGCTCCAGATTCTCTGGCTCTCCCGACTGCCTCCTGTCCAGCTCTCCTTGCATGATTATGGTGACATAGTGGTACTGCTCCTCCAGTCTGATGGAGTTCACCACGGATGCAAAGCGGACGTTCACCAAACGCACTCCTGCTTCCTCCAACACCTCCCTGTGAGCGCACTCCTCCCATGTCTCCCTTTCAATGACAGAAAATGAGTGTCACATGCTCTGGAAGTCATCACATTCAGGTCTTAAACCATTTCACATTTCAGGGCAGGTCGTCTGGACTGAACACACATTTAGACTACTGCTCAAGAAGCTGGACCTGAACTTTAACATGTCTTTAATGAAAGTTCTCTCTACTTGACACCAAACCTCATTTAAAATATCGCAAATTGGTGTCTGTGCACACTTATTTGGCAGGCATTTCTAATTATGCAACTTGAGAATAACTAAGGAAAATTCGGCATAATAATAACGTTTTTATTCATTCTAATTTGTATTGTAATGGCAGAAAAACACATTAGTTGAAGGAGTAAAGTGTACGAGTTACAAGAGATATTTGTGTCAAACATTGTGTGAATGGAGATTGCTAGCTAGCTACCTACCCAAACTCCAAGTGACCACCGGGCAGCTGGTGTGTCCCTTTGCCCATTTCGCTTCTTCGTTTTCCCAGGAGAACGCAGCCTGGGTTGGCTAAGTCTGTTACCAGCACCCCGACACCTACTCCTGGACGTTTCACGGTTTTACTTGACATCTGGTCAACCTAAAAACCGGCTTACAAATGAATAAAATGTTAGCTTGACAGACCAAACTCCTCCGTGTCACACTGGAGAGTAGCGACTCAGGAGGTACGAGAGGTTTCCCTCCTGCGTACTTCCGTCTTCGCTTGAAAGTTTGTTTGGTTCAAATAGGGTAGAAATGTTATGATATAAAAGTACTGAAGATTTGATATGCCACATTATATCGTTAGAACTGTTCTACTTACCAATTTATTTTCATTTGCTCGGCTAAAGGTGCACTCTTTTGATACGTAATGGCCAATCATTAAACTTAAAAACACCAGGCGTACCGTCTAAAAGAGCAGGGGCGCAACACTGCCACCTCGTGACAAGTTGTGTTTGGTACATATTCTAGTTATCGGCCGATGTGAAACAGTGTCACGAGTTAACTGGAAAGCTGTAATCACTGCTCTTAGCAGCTGCACACCATTACATCACTTAGTTTAGATATGGTACGGCTTTGTTAGAAATGATAAGATGTTTTCACAGCGAGATGCATGTGACCTGAAGGGTCCTGTGTGATGAGGACTCACCAGCAATTGTAACATTTTAGCCAAAATAAATCTTTTTTTTTTTTTTTTTTTAATCTACTTGAAAGTCATCTTCTTGTCCAATTATCAAGACCAGGTAGAACATACTTTGTGATATTTAACAGGTGTTATTCATATCTGATACATTCTTAATTCTGATAAATACACAACTGTTAATGCTGGTTCACATTGTCCATTGCCTTCTCCTACACACAAAGTTCACACAAAGTTCTACATATTATTTCCTAACACAGGTCTAAACTCAGAACTTTTCAATGGAATTTGGTGCAGTGTTCATATTATGTAAAAAGGGCACGTATTGCCTTTTAAACACTTAGCAGAGTCACTATAAAATTAATGGCCCTTGAAAGGTGGCACTTGAGATGTCTGTAGACTTTGTACATGCTGGCTGCAGGGGAAGCAGTGATGAAAGTTACAACACAGAGCATTTGCTCACC
This sequence comes from Chaetodon auriga, assembly GCF_051107435.1. NCBI lineage: Eukaryota > Metazoa > Chordata > Actinopteri > Chaetodontiformes > Chaetodontidae > Chaetodon > Chaetodon auriga. Next base: position 10,211,579 of record NC_135096.1, on the reverse strand, counting down.
AGCGGCAGATGGCTCCCCTCTTGTGTGGTGGTGTGATACTTAAGAGAAAGAAAACAAGGTGATTTAAAGAAAGCTGAGTTCTCAGTGTTGTAAAACCTAAGAAGCTTGTACACTGACAGCCAAATTTCATCTCGGGCTTGAACCTTGAATTATAAACCAAACTATAAACTCTAATTAAAAACATAATGGAATTGCATGATGGGAAATGCCTCCCTGGAGCTTGACTGAAAGTCCCAACATTTCAACCTCAGACAAGTGTCTTTTTGGGGCCCCTTCTTGTGATTCGGGAATCTGTGATTTGTTAGCTGTTCCACCACAGAGACATTTCCAATATCCAATATTTTAAGAACAAACATTTATTTCACAGCTTAATTAATCATCACAGGTGACTCTGTCGGGGACCTGACTCATAGGTTGGCCACCACTAGAGTAACTGAATATAAAATAACCAAAACAAGGGCCACCTTATTAACATTGCAATAATGTCATATTGGTAAGCAAATTTTGCTGATAATACTTTTGTACTTTTACTTTAGTTGGAGTTTAAATGTTGGGCTTTTACTTGTAAAGGAGTATTTTTACATTGTGGTATTATGTTTATTTCATTAAAGGATCAGAATACTTCTTTGGCCTCTCCATTGGTGAAATGATAAAATGATCAGTCCATTCACACCTCTACTCTCCCGGCCTTTCGCAGTTTTCCACCGACACCCGTTTTCCCCGCTAGACCTGCCTGGTGGCTCTGGCCCCGCCCCGCTCACCTCTCCCTGCTCTCACCTGAGAGACGTCATTTTCCTCCTGTGACTACAGGCATCAGGACCTCTTTCCTTCTCTGGATCTTTCTCTTCCACTGTTCTGCTTTGGATTTATAGAAATCTCTGAGTGTCACTCTGTTCACTGTCTCTCTTCTCTGTTCCTTTAGCTTCTTTTTCCCATTGTGTCTCACAGTGTCAGCATGAGTGCTAAACTGTGGACGGAGGAGCAGTTTAACTGCCCCGTGTGTCTGGATCTCCCAAACGATCCCGTCACCATCCCATGTGGGCACAGCTACTGCATGGCCTGCATCAAGGACTACTGGAGCAAGGACGACCCCAAGGGGATCTACAGCTGCCCTCAATGCCGCCAGACCTTCTGCCCCAAGCCCTCCCTGTCCAGAAACACCATGCTGGCTGAGGCTGTGGAGCAGCTCCGCAAAGGGGCCCTCAAAGCCGACGTGCGTGATTCTATTCGAAGCGCCCGTGGGGTCGCCTCCTCGTCATCGAGATCCAAAGGGAAGCTCTCCTCCTCAGCAGTGGCATGCGACATGTGCAAAGGAGAGCAGCAAAAAGCCGTCAAGAGCTGCCTGGTGTGCATGAGCTCATACTGCAAAGCCCACCTTAAGCCCCACCAGACCAAGAAGGCCCTGAAGCAGCATGAGCTGATAGCACCCACAGGCAACCTGGCTGAGAAGATCTGCACCCAGCACAAGTACCTGCAGGAGTTCTTCTGTCGCCAGTGTAAGATGTTCGTCTGCTGGCTGTGCACCAGCAACCTGCACAAAGGCCACGAGTGTGTGTCCACCAAGGCCGAGCGCTTGGAGAAACAGGTAGGCAAGAATGGATGCGGCAGTGGGCTTAGGCACCAGGTGAGAAGAGAAGCTGGCGGTGATGAGGGGACCTCAACCAGTTACCGTTTCAAGCGTTGGCTTGTGTGACAGGCTGGGTTCAACCCTTTCTAGTAATTGGAGTAAAATTATTTTAAGTAATTACACACTGTGAGACGATGTAGAACCAGTTAGGCATATAGGCCCATTGTGTGTGGTAAATGTCGAATCACTCAACCAGGACTGCAACTGACAAATATTTTCAGTTCAAGTTTTGGCAACACCTCAAAGCCCAAAGAGATTCAGCTTCTATTTTTTAACGCATTTTGCTTAAAAAAAAAAAAATCACACACTAAAAGTGATTTGTTCCCAACTTGAGCTAAAAATTCACACACGAATCTACTTTATCAACAAAACCGAGACAAGAGGGTAAAAAAAGAAAAAGTGGAGTTTCTCGTGAATTTTAGCACAAACACACATAGACGTGGTGTAGCGGACACACCTGGAGCAACTAAACGGTGCACCTGTCAGGTTTGTACAGATGATATGAAGAAATTTGCTTTGCTTTCTGTCTGCTCACACATTATCAAGACTTGACTGATTTTGACTTTTTAAACGTTTAAAGCAGAGCATAAAATTCATTCATTTAGTCAAAAAACAGCTGAAACAGAAAGTCGGCAGCTGTTTCTCGAACAGGTGACCGTCAGTACGATCGTCATGTGTTTCTGTGTCAGGTGTCGTCTTCTCTTTTTGTGTCTGACTGTGGCTCCAGCCAGGCTGAGGACATTCCTAACCACATTCCTGTCCATTCATAACGCTCCACCCTCTCGCGTTGTCTTCTCTGTCACGCCTGCAGCCGTTTCCTCATGCTTGCGTTTGTCTGTTTGAGTCAGATCGATTGGGATTGTTTTGATGCCGTGTCCTTTTGTGTCCTGCTGCAGAAAGTGCTGTCAGAGATGCAGGCAGAGAACCAGCAGAGGCTGAAAGACAGAGAGCAGGAGCTGAAAGACATGAAGAAGATGATGGAGGTGATGAAGGTTGGTCAGTAGGGTTTTGTCAAAATGAGATCCACATTTCCCAAAAACATTGCAATAATGTCACAGTTATTTCAGAAAGCTGCAAGCTGGCCCAACTGCATATGTAACGAAACATACTGGGGTATTATCACCGCATCGTCTCTTTGCCTGCCTGCACAGCGTTCTGCAGACAGGGTCCATGAGGACACAGAGGACGTGATGTCCGAGCTGCTGCGCTCAGTGGAGCGTCTGCAGGAGCTGCTGGAGGAGGTGCTGGATCAGGCCAACCAGGAGAAGATGGGCCAGGCTCAGGAGGTTACCGACAGCCTGGAGGCTGAGATCAAGGAGCTGAAGAAGAGGGACACGGAGATGAAGGACCTGGCCCAGTGCGAGGACCACATCCACTACCTGCAGGTAGGCTGGACCAAGACGGCCAGAGGGGATGGTCTGGTGAAAGGCATGGTAGGAAATGCCCCCCTGAAGTATCTTTTAAATTAGTTTCTTGTGAGTCGCCCAAATGAACTGAGCTGAAAGGGTAATGTCAGTGTTTGGGGAAGAGAGTGTAAGTATGTATGTGACAATATCTGAGCCGCATGCTGAAACACATTTCCTGGTGGGGATGGTCATTTCTCGTACTGTAAAAAGAGAATGAGAAACACTTCCTGAATGTGAGGTTGGATTTTTTTTTTTTTACTTTACCTTCTTACTTGTTGCACCTCTAATGAGTCACAGCTGAATGTCCTCACTATGCTGCTATAGTCTATACGTTTCCTCTAAAAATCAAATTGTCCACCATGTTTTCCTTCAGACGTGCGAGTCCATGTGCAGCCCCCTGGCGTCAGGGGACCTGCCCCCTGTGGTGGTCAATCCAGAAGCTTCTTTTGAGCCTGTGCGAAATGCCATCCTGGACCTGAGGGAGAAAGTGGAGGACCTGTGCAACCAGGAGCTGGGCAAGATCACCAAACAAGGTCTGCCATGAGAGTCTTGTTTTGTCAGACCTTCATTTCTTTTCATGCCTTATCTTTCCTCATCGCATTGTCTGATCTCTTCCAGTCAATGACACAACGCCGTTCACTTTGGGAGAGTGTAAGTTCCAAATATTTTCTTCTGAGCGTGCCAAAAGTTAGAGATGCGTTCACTTCCTGCTTCACAGTGACTTCCTCTTCTCTCATGTAGCCAACCACAGCGCAGGACTGAAAGGAGGGATTTTTAAATGTGAGTCTGAATTTTGTTCTGTTTAATCTGAATATATTAGAGGACGACATGTTCCCGTTCAAAAAAATTAATGTTTGACTTCCTCGTTTTTGATAGTGTTTTCTGGTCTGGGTTCACGCAACACAAACAGCCGTTCACCAGGTATGTCCAATGGTTTTAGCTCCACATTTTATCTACCTTTCACTCTACAATCTGTTCTATAACAAGGTGTAACACATGCATGATTTCTTCCCTGTGTCACAGCTTCCACACCCAGTGTCTCAGCTGGAGCGCGGAGCACAGACAGACGAGGACTTGGTACCGTGCACTGACATTAATTATGATAAATGTGACAATATCAAAGGTAATTCAACGCGCAGGCCTTGTTAAACATGACGTTCACGTTTTCTGTTTCAGGCATTGGACTCAAAAGTCAAGACGTGAGGAGTCGGAACACACCCCGAGGTGAGGCTTTGTGTGCTGCTGAGAAACCCCGAAATGAACCCCAGTGCTGCAGTGTGAGTCACTACCACGGATGGAGCTGTGAAAATGTGTGTGTTTCTTCCTCATTGCAGACAGAGGAAACGCGAGCTCACCCAGAGTTCGGGACAGACAGAGAAGAGAGGACAGAGAGACAGGTATCACAGACACTATCCATGTGCATTTTGTCATAAGTAATTAGTAAGTAATGTATTGGGTGAGCTCCTCTTTACTGGCACTGATGGTAACCCCAGCCTTGATTTAACATCTCACGTGTCGACCAAATAGTGAGGGAGGCCAACCCCAGACCCAGCCCGGCTCCCAGCCGCAGAGAGTCTCAGTCTCTTTGGAGCAGGTCCAGTCAGAGTCAGGCAGTCCCTGCTGCAACCCCGATTCCAACTCCAGTCCCAGTTCCAGTTCCAGTTCCAGTCCCAGCCACCCCAGCTCCTGCCCCAGCTCCAGCTCCTGCACCAGCATCAACTGGAGGTACAGCTCCAACCTTTAGACAAGAAAAAAATCAGAATTGTTGCTATTTGCTGCCACCAACTGGCAAAGCTTGCATGGTGCAGCTCTGATTCCATCACTCCTGTGTCTTCTCCTCCTGGTCTGGTCAGGTTTCAGTCGAATGGCGTCCATCAGCAGCCTCTTCCGCTCCCATCGACGTGGCACCAACCCGGCCACCCCAGTCAATAACACACCATCTGCAGGAGGAAACCCATGTAAGGCCTGACTCCACCTCCCATTCCCTCCTCTCTGATTCTAGTGTTAAAATCATCTCAATATTCTGCGGTGGAGGTAACTGAGGTGTTGATATGAGAGCTGAGGGCCTTTTTGGCATTCTGTTGTACAAATTAATATATCAGGACATGTAATTTGTGTTTAATCTGATGACCAGTTGTTAATAGCTGCTGTAGAAAGCGAAAACTCTTAAACAACTTGCTGCACACATTGATGCACATCGACGTAGTTACATGAAGTCAGCAGGTTGATTCTGTTTCAAACTGTCTAAGTGTGTGACTTCACTCAACAGGGGGGATGGCTGCTCTACCTGAAACACCAACACAAAGTAAGATGGCTGCCTTTATTTATGTAAAATCAGTATTCTTCTTTTGGCTCATTGCCACACAGAGTCCTAACACTTTAATAATAATTAATGACAACACAACAACGAATAAGTTAATACTAATGTGTCTTATGTTTTCTCATTGGACAGTTAACCCCAGTCTCTTCTTGGACTCACCCACCCCCAACACCATGAATCACGCTCCCACTTTCCCCACATGTGAGTTTATGTGTTTTGTGTTGCCATTTTCAGAAGAGAAATGTAAAAAATTCCAAAATATAATGTAAAAGTACATAAAATGAAAACAAATCAATATATGCATTCTAGGTATTTGCAAAATGTGACATGAACTTACATATTGTGTGTTTCCAGTGAGAGAAATCAACATTGACAGCATCCAGGCGCCAGAGCCGAGGACCAGAGAGGAGTTCCTGCAGTGTGAGTCTCAATGTTCAACAACAGCAGCACATTTCAGATACGAGATGTCAGCATGTCTGCTGCAGGGGACTGATAGAATCTGCCACAGTGTCCATCGCTGTTCATGTTCCCTCAAAAGAAACTAACAAAGAAACTTGCTGATGAAGACCATGTGACAGTTATGTACAGTTAAAAAGCTCTGATAAAGGCTAATATGTGGACTTGTCAAATCATTATTTTCAAGATCAAGAATCAACTTAAATGCACTTAATTATCAAGAATATGTGAATAATTGTTCACTGTCCATTTCCTAGACTCTGTCGCCTTGACCCTTGACCCCAACACCGCCCACCGACGGGTGGCTCTCTCTGAGGACAACACTAAAGCCACCCTGCAGGGGACGGCGCAGCCATACCCCGACAATCCGCAGCGCTTCGACGGCTGGACCCAGGTGATCTGCCAGGCCCCGCTCTACGGCCAGCGCTGTTACTGGGAGGTGGAGTGGAGAGGCCGGGGCTCCTCTATGGGTGTCGCCTACGGGGCTTTGAGCAGGAAGGGCTCAGATGCCAGGTCGGGGATCGGTTACAACGCCCAGTCCTGGGCCCTGGAGCTGTCGGACACCTGCTGCGCAGCCATGCACGACAATGAGAAGAAGGACATACCGGTCACCTACTCCCCCCGCCTGGGCATCTACCTTGACCTGTCCATAGGGACGCTGGCGTTTTACAGCGTGGCAGAGAGCATGACACATCTTCACACCTTCCGAGCTAACTTCACCCAGCCCCTTTACGCTGCCTTCGGGGTGGGCTGTGGAGTCGGGGTGGGTCTGGACTTCGCCCTTGGACAGTTCAGCTCCAGCTCTGACAGCATCAAGATCTGTCCCATGTGAGGGTGCAGGCTGGAGGGCAGCGATTGGTGTGTAATCCCACAGTCATGTCATCAGGATGGCACAGTTTTGGAAGCGTTCCTGCTGATCAGACTCATTCCAAACTCCCACAATGACTGAAAGATTTTGTAAAATGTGGCTGCACTGATTGTCTTTTTCCATATTTTAAATGCACTTAGTGAAAGAAGTTTCTGTTCTGGTCAAAACGCAAACATTGCCTTGTTTACAGCCACGCTAGCAGCAGCTTGGCTCTGTGAATAGCAATGTCACCCTGTTGGTTGGTCCAGACTGAAATACCTCAGAACTACTGGACGGATTCCACTGAAAGCTTGTAAAGACGTTCACGGTCCCTCGGGGGAATCCTAATGACCGGGTGATCCCCTGACTTCTCCTCTGGCGCCGCAGTGAGGTTGACATTTGAGTTCAAGAGTGGAATATCTTGACGTTTCACAGATTGCTATGAAATTTGGCTCAGACGTTCATGGTCCCTAAAGGACAAATGTATTGAGTCATAATAAAGGAGTCGCCGTCAGCGGCTTTGTTTCCATTGCTTTATTTTAAAAAAGAGGCAACTGAATAATAGCCATGAGTAGTTTACAGAGGATCATGATCTCAGAGGGGAGGCATAAAGAAATCACAGGATGTTTTTTTGAAAGAAAGACACAAACCTGAACCTCCCGCTTTACTGGAAAACAGTGGACATAACAACTACAACAACTGGATTTGCCTTCTTTCCTCTTCTCCCAATCCTACAGACACACAAAACATTAAACTGAAGCGCTTCTTCCTTTGTTAAATATTTTAGAGCTAAAATGCATCACATACACACATGTAAGCAAGAGTATTCCATTTCTTCAAAATAAAAGTTTTGGCTTGATTTGAATCCCTTCAGTGGGCCTCTACATGTGGAAAGCAAAAAAAAATTAAAAATACTGCTACATGTATTAAAATCTTATGGCCAAATGTTAGCCGACATCGTTACAACAGGCACACGTTACGCTAAATTATGTCATTAATATGTTAGAATCTATAGACTTCAAACAGTGACGTCAGTAAAACAAAGGTTACATAAAAAAGTAAAAGTGCTGTAGCTGGGTTGGAGGGTCTGGTTGGACTGACGAATGTTAGGGACAGCACCACTGGAGGTGAAGGGTCACGGGAGTCGAGCACAAAGCTCTATGCCTCCTTGTATCTAAACGTGATATCAGTCAATGCGCTGCAAAATGAACTCAGGCCTTCCTACAGGAATACTCCCACCTGCTGGCCAGTGTGCAAACCACATATGTCCTTGAGACAACCCAAAACACAGAACACAACCACGTATAATAAACCCTGACGTGATAACACAACTAAAATAACGTGCCAATGGTTTTTCCCTCTGAACAGATTGAACCTGAACGTCCCACGGGCCTGAGATAGGGTGGTGGCTGAAAACTGAAATGCTAAAACTCCCCATTTGTTGCCTATTGAAGGCCCATGGCCGTGTTGAAATGTTTTCAAGCAAGCCAATGAGCCCAAAGTCGACCTCCACATCTCACTGAGTGCAACTAATATGTACAAACATGGCTTAACACAAATCATAACAGTGCTGGCTTCTACATAAGGCCTCATACCATTAAAAACGCGCAAAATACAAGGACCTGCGTCTGACATGGTTCTCACCTCGCCTTCGGCCTGGCCCCACCCATCTGCCGACAGGTGCATGCTGGGACCTGTAGGCATGGTTGCTTTTGACATGTCATGCAGACGCTTGCAAAGAGGTGGGAATAGGGGCACGGCACATGGACGGTCACCAGACATCAGTGCAACAATGGACTACTGTAAAATCATTAGAATATTAATACTGGCATGTCAATAGCATGGTCTGACTACGAGATTAGCCTGGCAGTATGCCGTTAAGTCAGCAAGCACTTAGAGTTGTCTAGTCGTTAAGTCATAAAAGTAAGTTAATCCCTTCTCTTCTGACTGTCGTTATTTGCAGATGATACTGTTCTATTACAGACTAAAGCTTTTCCAAACCACTACACAACAAGCCCTTGAAATAGCAAGACTCTGGATGCTCAGTCTCTCTTTGCCTTTCACTTACTTTCTCCTGACATGAATAAACATGCAAAGACTGCTCGTCCCTTTCCTATCATACCTTCATCTTAACCCTTTTCTAATCCACATCCACAAACCTTCATTCACTTACGTGTTGTCCTTCCCTGACCTCCTCTACGTCCTGTTCCTGAACATCCAGAGCCTCACGGGAAAACCACATAAGCAAATTAAAAATTCATACACGACTGAGAAGGTACCAGGAGCTGAATAACCCACTCAGAGGCTAGCTAAGGCCTCGATAACTAGCATCATGGCAAATATCTACACATATAGACACTGCGGTATCGCTAAAAACAGTCAGCTTAGTTAAATTGTGCTTTAAAATTAAGTCAGAAAAAAAGGAGGGATTGTTCTGCCCACCAGATGCCCTGACTCCTCTCTCCAAAGGCAGAAAGGAGGAGAGATGAGGGGAGGAAGAAGACATGTAAAGGAAGGGGCTTGTGTTCTGAAATGTCTGCCCTTCTGGTCCATCCACCACTTCCCCTCAACGTTTGGTTGAACTTGACGGGACATGAGAGATGGAAGCAAGATGCCGGCGCCTTTCTTTGAGGTTTCCCCAGGGAGGTGGGGGGATGGCCAGGGTGGTGGGATGAGGAGGAGGTGTCGGGTTGCCAGATGACTTCCCTGCACGGGCACCAATCATGGCCGGGAGGCTCTGGTTGCGCCTCAGGCCGTCCAATAGGCTTCCTCCGCCCGCTGACACAAAAGTAGCAGAATCCTGGCGCGGCACCGAAGCCTCTGACTCGGCACCCTGCAGCACCTTGGTGAATCCCAGCCGACGCAGCCTCTCCACGAGGCCGACGTTGACTGGGTCAGGCCCGGCTCTGTCTGACTTCGGGGATGGGACAAAGGCTGGGGGTTCTTGGGAAGAGCTTGGGAGGTCTGGATGTGGTGCGCGGCCCAAATTCAACCCGTAAACGTCCTGGAGAAAAAGCTCTGCTGGTCGCGAGGCGAGGAAATTGTCAGCCTGGTGCTGGCGGGGCTCCATGGGCACAGGGGAGGGAGCAGGTGAATGGGAGGGGGAGTTAGGGGGTGTGCTTGGGAGGAGGCGGAAGAGGGGCTGCCGGCGTGTGGGTTTTGGGGATGAAGGGGGGGTGTTGGTGGAGACTTGTGCAGAAATGCCCTTCTCCAGCACCAGCTTGGCCAGGCCGCTGGGGGGCGCATGTGGACGTCGAGGGGGAAAGGAGTCACCAAGGCTTAGTCTGCAGGGAGTCACAGGGGTGCTGGGACCTGTCCTCATGGAGCTGGGTGTGTTGACCAAGATGGACGACTGACAACTACGAGACAGAGAAAGCGAGACACGTGTCAACATGACAAAAGCGACCACGTGTAGACATTAAGCTGTATGAATGGGGATGTGGTTAGAGAGATGCCTGGTAGAGTCCTGTAACAGGCCGGGTACCCGCGGATATCCGACGGGTACCCGCAATTGACGGGTACAAACGGGTGGAGAATGTGCATTTATAATTTTACGGGTACGGGCACGGGCGGAACGGAACCAAAAGCGGGCGGGTAACATTTTATTGTGTAATGAAAATCACTATTTTTCAAGCAGCATGACGCAGCGAAGACGCTGTGCACCGCGCAGCACGCATTCTGACCCCCAGTACATATACACACCCCGGCAGCAGCGCGTGCGCGGAAATAACAACAAAAACAGCATGGAGGAGAAGGAGATACGAGCTAAGTTAGCAAGCGGTGAATATGAAATAGTGGTGCGTCTGTGTGTGACTAGTCAGTCTACTACTGTAAGACTTCGCTGAGAGCGTTAATGAAGGCTGCTGTCATCTTGTGTTAAAACAGGCTTGAAAAAATAAAACGTTTTTTTTTTTAAGTGAGAGACCGTCTGTTGTAGGCTATTTAGTGCATGTAATCACGGGTAACGGGTCGGGACACGGGTCTGATGATTGACGGGTGGGGCGGGCACGGGTTTCGAAAATTGGACCCGTGCAGGACTCTGATGCCTGGTATATGAAGAGTTTGGAGGGTGGTGTCTCTTCTTTAGCCTTTGCAAAACCAAAAACTACATCAGTTTGTAAGGTTAGAGGTTAAGTTTAAAAACAAAGGAGCACATCCTCTGATTCATACCACCTACAGGATGTCAGTATGCGTTCCCCTTCATTTCCTGTCATTCATCACTGCATTAAAAAAAGAAATGACATAAACATGACACTAGCCTTTGCGAAGGACTTACCTTGGGGTGACCTGGGTGATGTCACTGGGGTGCAGGATGCGACAGGTCGTGATGGTGTAGGTGGAGAAGGTGCAGCTCTGACACTTTCCTGGATTTTGGACTAAACACAACAATTCAGGTTGTGAGAAAAAGTCTTACTGATGATGGCAACAATTCAGACTCCTCACCTCCTCTAATTCTAGTATTTACCAGAGGAAGATGCTGTTGTTGTTGTCGTTGTTGTTATTTTTGCAGAGGTGCAAATCTGACTTTGTGATTGGACCAGTGTTGTACAGGCTGCTGGAATGGGCTGAGATGATAGGCTGGACTTCACAGGGACATGATTGGGTGCGGGGGTCGGGCAGAGGACTGACGCGGCCGAGGAGGGCAGGGCAGGTGTCCCAGGCAATGTCGGCAGGGTGGGCGAGAGAGGCGGGACGTGGAGAGGCGACACCGAATGCCTTTTGTCTTTCCTCTCCTCCGGCGTCGACGAAAAGCGCACCTTGAAGGTGATGCCGCCTTCCTCCTCTTCTTCATCTTCCTCCTCCTTACCCTGCTCTGCCGCCCCCTTCTCCAGGACACCAATTCCTCTGTGCTCTTCGTCCTCCTCATCCTCCTCCATGTCGGACAGGCGATAGACAGCGTCCTGAGCCAGTGGGCAGAAACCCTTGGTCACCACCCCGGGGTGGGGGTCCAGGATGGTGGCCAGGTGTGGTTTGGCCAGCTGCTGCCAGTGATGGAGCGTCAGTGAGCCTGACAAAGAAATGTCACAGTTTTGATGGATAAGGTAAGACAAGCCAACGTGTTGTATCATTGTACATTAGCTTTTCCACAAACATTACTTCTCCTGCTTAAACTGGGCACTTTCTTGACATCATTTTAATAACTTTCCAAGCAAAAATATCGAAATTCAGACAGTGACTGTGCAGCTCACTGCATCAAGAAATGTGTCACGAATCATTTTTTTTCTGTCTTCACCAGAGACTGATCTGGAGCTGGTGCGACAGAGGCTGTAATTGCTGCGTCTAATGTGCTGTTCTACATTCTCGCACTGCAGCATGCAAACTCGATGTGACGTCGCTGTAACTTTACCTTCCATGGGCTTGACGATCTGAAGTTTCTCAGGCAGGAAGGTCTTGAACAGGCTGGAGCTGAAGGAGAGTTCCGACAGGTTGGAGAAAGAGGAGAGCACGCTGCCCATCGGCGAGCTGCAGCCGCTGCCCTCCTCATCCACCAGCGCCTGCAGCTTTTTCTCGCGCTCTGCCTGGAAGAACTGACGCTCGCACAAGAAGTTCTGACGCCGCAGCGACAGGCGGTGGAGGGCTCTGGTCAGGTCGTTTCCTCCCGGGGAGCCAGGCAGGCCCAGTCTCACCTCCTCCCTGCAAACACAGGTCCGTTTATTGAGCTGAAAGGGTCCGAACTTGATTTAAAATGCAAGACAGGAAGTCAGCGTTCTTTAAGACGAACCCCTGAATGGACTGGAAGGGCTGGGCAGTCATCACTAGAGAGCTCTGTCCCGAGCCGGGGATAGGAGGGGTGGCCAGAGCCGCCCGCGATGCTGAGGCATTGATGGAGCGGACCGTTTGGAAGACTCGCCTCTGGGATATTCTGCAGGGCGAAGAGGGAAAAGGTCAGCGACAAGGGCCACAAACACCATCGACCTCTGAACCACAAGTCATTAAAAGCAGCCATCATGTCCATGAAGTTGATTATGAGCTGCGATATCACGGCCATCTGTCCAAAAGACTGGTGATGTCAATAAATGTGGATGATTGGACCCAGTGCCTGAATTACCCTATAAAAACAGTTTGGATTTATGTGACAGGAAATAAAGAGAACTCAGTATATTACAGAATTTATCTGTTGTTAAATTGCTGTTGTTGTTTTTCTGTCTCCTCAAAGAACCCCTCGTGCATCAGTCTTTTTCATTAGACGTGGCTTTTACAGCACTGACGCTTGAGGTTTGTCTGACCTTTGGTCCTGAAAGGCGGTCTCTTCCTCCACACTCAGCTCTCTCCTCATGGTGCCCTCGATCTCTGCTGCCAGAGAGTCCTGTGCACACACAGACGCACACACACAGAAACACACATGTTTAATGGTGTCCCCTGGGGTTTTCTATTAAGCTGTATTCACATTACAGTGGAAAAATATGCCCCTGAGCAGGATTTTTGGGGGGAATCTTAGTTTCTATAAAGTTTTATATCACCGTTTTATGTCACTAAAGGCCAGAGTTTACAAAATGAGTGCTTAAAATCTGCATTCAAGAGGAAATAAACGAGGCAGCAACTGTAAAATCTATCAGTAATTTACATATGCTGTACTGACAGGCACACTTCCCTGACATTTTTGTTTTTGATGCATCTTATATCTTCATTTAACTATTTGTGCCTCAAGACTCCTTCCATCTCCTGCTCGGTGCTGCCGCTCCATTAACCTTCAGAGTGTGCTTCTCTCACCATGGGGTAGAGGCCGTAGGAAAGGTGCCTTCTCATCCCAGACGAGGGAGTGTTTTTACTGCGAAGTTCTTTGATCTCCTCCTGGGACTCATGGAGCATCTCTACACACTCTGCATTCCTGTCCGCCAACTCGTTCAGCTGCAGCGCACGCACACACACACACAGACGCAGTGGTTATTTAAGGGACTTGGTTTATGTATGCAGCAATTAATTAGGTAAAGGAAACACTTCAGCATGTATTCAGACTGCAAATGTATAATTTAATAAGTCAGCTGAATTGTCTGAAATTAAATTGCACTGGAATAAATACACTGCATAACCCCTGAATGGATTTACAAAATTAACATAATTACTGATTAAAAGATCAATTTACAGAAACTCTTCAAATGGAATTCCATTTAATCAAAGAATTACTGGGTGTAATAATCGGAGTTGCTGTAACATGCTGAAACACACACACACACACGCACACACACGCGCACACACACACACACACACACGCACACGCACGCACGCACGCACGCACGCACGCACACACACACACACACACACACACACACACACACACACACACACACACACACACACACACACAGTGTCACGTTTCATCACACACACTGTGCTAAAGCTGCGGCTGTGCATTAGATGATCTGCGACCAGTGTTGAGTGTGTGAGGCTGTACCTCTGCTGTGAGCTGTCTCTGAGCATCTTTGGAGGCCTGCAGGTGGATCCTCAGCTCCTCCTTCTCCAGAGCCAGCTGCATCCAAACAGCAGCAGCATTTAAACACACACACGCCATAAATGGCTTCATTTGTGAATTGTGATAATCAAATGTCAGGCCAGTGTGACACCATTCATTTTTGTCATTTTGGCAAAGATAGACCCGGCGCTGTGCTCCTCACCTCCTTCACTCTGTGCTGCAGCTCCACGATCTGGGAGAGCAGCTGAGCGATCTCCTCCTGGTGTCTGAGCAGCTCCTCGTTCTTCTGAGACAGTTCATCTGTCAGAGACACCATCTGGCTGTTGGATTCGCCTAGAACCAACACACAAACACACACACACAGATCAAAGTTAGGGCTTAGTTTATGGCTTTTGGTTGATTTTATTCTCTCTGTGTTAAATGTGGCCTGCTTTTATTAGGAAGTACATTTTGAAAGGTGCTTCATAAATCATGTTTGCGTGTAAATGTGTGTGCATGTCACTCACGGAGCTCCTTCACACAGTCGCTCACGAGCTGCTGCTCCTTCTCCTCAAAGGTGATGGTGTCGCTCTTCAGCTGACATGCCTGGAGTGGAAATGCGGAGAGGAACCAGTCATTCATTCATTCACTCATCCATTCACTTTCACCATCATTCACATCCTATTGCTGCTGTCAGCACACCTTGTCATCATAATGAGCCTTCTGTAAAAAGCTTAAAAAGGAACTGAAACACACACACACGCACAAAAGGTTAAATCCTTCATCTTCCTCCCACTATTTTTGCAGGGGAAGAATCTTTCAATTTGGCTGCATCACTAATATATTTATAAGTCTCTCTCCCTTTGTTTTTATGCAGATGTAGCATTAAATCAGATCTGTAATTATACCAACTTCTGGAAATGTGCTTCTGATTTCAAGCTTCCTGTTTCACTTCCTTATATTTTCTGTTCTGGTGTTTCACTGTTGCCACTACGACCTCGCCGTCCTACATACACTTCCTACCTCAGATCTCAGTGCCAGGTTCTCCTCCTCCAGCTCCTGCAGCTTGCTCTGCAGAGACTCCAGCTGGCTGAGTGCCGCGGCGGCGGTGGTTCCCCCCGGTGGCAGAGGCTGCCGCAACGGTGTGGACACGCTGGAGTCTGTCTCGCTCTCTTCCGAGGCGCTGGCCACCATCCGCAGCAACTCGTCCTTCTTACTGAGCTCATGCTGCAGCTGGTGAACCTGGCCAATGTGGAAGGTTTGGGGAGAGTGATTAATCTGCAGATCCCTGATATTCATTAAGAGGTTCAGGGAGACAAACTCATCATTTGTGGACTCTTTAAATAAACTATTTCATCTTCAAATAGTTTATTTTGGACAAGTTAAACCCTGGAAAGTCACAAAATAATGACAAGCATGTTTAAGCTACCTGGTCCAGGGCCTGTGCGAGCTGCTCTTCTAAGGCATCGTTGCGTTCTTGCAGCAGGTGATTCCTCTGCAGAAGTGACTGACCAATCCGAGCCGCCAGCTCCAAGTCTCTGTCCCGCTGTGCAACGAGAGCACAGAGCGTCCAGAGTCAGTTAGCCAATCAAGTGCTGCTTCTTGATAGAAAACACATAGCTTCGAGTGAGGGGACACCTACCTCAGCCAAAAGCTGGGTGACCACTTCCATGTCATTGTAAGTCTTGGTCATCTGCTCCACGCGATCAGCACTGAGGACTGGCCAGAAAGAAAGTTTTACTTTCAGCAGACACACAAACAAACACGCATACACACATGCAATCTTTCATACACACTGTGGCATGTGCATGCAAAATGTGCATTCAGGGAACTCCACACAAAAAACTAAAACATTTCAGGAAAAAATCAAATATCACTCCAAAACTAATGGACACACTTCTGCAGTATGCCACCTTTACTGACTATCTAATAAAATGTTCTGACCACAAGCAACGCGAGCAGCCAAAATCTGCTTACTTACTGTGGCTGCATTTGACCACACTGTACCATCAACCATGAACAAGTGTGGTTAAAATATATGTCAGGTCATTGACTCCATTTGATGGTATAGCTCCACAATGTGGCCAGGTGGTTGCTAGTGGTCTGAATGTAATGAAGCCACAAGAGCCCTATACAGACATGAAGAGACTGCACAAACACACGATACCGTGCTACACCACTACAAGCTGTTTACAGTGGCAGACAGCAGACCTACACTACACAAATCGCTTGTCTGCTGCCATCTACATGCAAAAAGCAGAGAGAGGCTCCAGGTCTGTGGCTCTGGAGTGGTTTCAGATCCAAGTGTAGCTGCCTGAGCCACATTGCGGACTGAAGCCCCTCTCTCACACTGGAGTGAAATGCACAAGCTGCAGAGCAGAACAGGCAGACAGAGAAAGAGAAGGATACCTTTGGAGAGGCTCTGAGAGCCGGGGTGGGAATAAGAAGAGGGCTCCAAAGCAAGATACGCTAGTGAGAGACAGGAGAAAGACAAGAAAGTAGAGTTCAAAAGGTGAACAAGCAAGCAGCTTGCTTGAAGACGAATGGGACAAAAAGACAGAAAAAAGGAGGAAAGGAGCAGCACAGAGAGGCAAGACATAGAGAGAAGAAGCTGAGGGTGAAAGCTGAAGCTTTGACAAATCCAATTCATGGAGGAACATTAGTTTGTTGAGAGTAAGAGAATCTACACATCAATTAGTTTGGTCCGCTTTAGCACCTGAGTGGGTGTCACCAGCGCAGCACCGCTCGCCTTTCCACCTGTTTAAAGAAAAGTGGCATCTCTAATCATTGAAACATTGCCTTTTACTGAGACTCATTGAACAGACTGAGGAAAGACTCCAGACTCTGCCTGAATGAATCAACTTGGTGAAAGAAGATCCATAAAATACAGTAAATTCATTTTGTTTAGAAGAAAAGACTCTCTTTGGTCTGGTTTGTTTCTGGTGAAACAATCTACAGAAAGCCTTAAGTGAAGCAGCTGCTCCAATGGATGAGAGCTGCGGTCCAGTAATCTGAGGCGCACAGTGACCTCTGGGTCTGGACGCTGCACTTTCCTCCAAAAACTGACTGTTAAAAATAACCTCTGCCAGACGGAGCTATCTTTGTTACACACAGCAAGACCGACACTGTGCGCGCACAATGCATATAATCTTTCATGTGACTCTCTCTCTCTCTCTCTCACACACGCGCACATGCGCACACGCACATGCACACACACACACGCACAACCTACCGGGAAGAGTTATGCTGTCACTGACTGTATAAAGTCACACACTGCCCAGACACAGTGACACACACTAGTGTGGGTTGTGAGATTGAACTCTGACCATAATAAATTGCATAACTGCAAAGTTCAATGAATTATGAAACTGGTCCTTTCATTTTCATATTGGTTAATGAACTGCATGCATGCTCACATACAGTGCGATGGTCAATGAGTGACTGAAAAAGAAACATCACAGACATTTTATTTCATGGCTGTTTGGACCTTTGGTACTAATAAACCTAGCTGTACCAGCTGCAGGTACAACGGAACACCCAAAGGTTAAGTTTGAGGACCCATACGTTGCATTAAAACAGACGCAAGACAAATAGTGCCGGCTGTGTTGCTGATGTGGTTAGGTGAGGTTGGATCAGGCAGGACACACACAGGTGGGGTCACAGTTTCCAAGACTAGAAACTACTAGAATCAGGCGTAGCCTATAAGTAAACTCTGATGATGTGTCAACACTATGACTCATTGCTGCACAGTCATAAAACCACATGTTCATATAACCCAGATACCGAAAAAGTTAAATATAATATCCATAAAAACAGAACAAAATCATTTGCAAACAAACTTTGTTTACTGACAACGGTTCTACAAAGTGTTCCTGAGTTGATTCAGTAATGTTGCAATATTTTTAATTGTATTTTAGACTTGAACAATAAAATGTGTGATTTTCACTGCATTATGAGCCTTGCATTTACTTTAAAATACAGTTGTAACAGTGTAAAAGTCTGCTGTTCAAACGGCCAACTGTGTCAGACAGCTCCTTCTTCCAATTTCAAAACATGACACAAAAATGGGACACTTGATAGTTGAGATACTTGTATCATCATAAACGAGTAATTGAATATTTAGGCTGTGGTCAGCGTTGTAGGACCGCATCAAAACCACACTTTTCTCAGTGTTCTCACATGTCTTTATATCTACTGTACATGTTTGCTTTAGGACAACCAGGGGGCATGTGATATTAACATGACATGCCTCTGCGACGGCATCAGGCACTATTAATAGGTCATGTTTGATTTTACCCTGCAGAAGTGGAGCAGGAGCAGGACTGTGAAACCGATATTCCCTTACAGTTCCCCTTCTGTCACACGTGCAGTGAGCACACACATATACAGACCACCGACACACACAACCCATACGAAACCGTGTCAACAGCATTCTGCATTCACCGCCTTACGCTCGACAGCTCAGGTCAAATCAAATCAGACTTTTAATAAAACGGTTTGTCATAAACACAAAGCTGCAAAATGATTCACATGCGGAGACGAAATAAAGACAACAAATTGAGCAAAGAAGAGAAAAACATAGACAGGAAGTCACATCTATCACTGTTCCCACATACCACGACTTGTTTGAATGTAAACACACACACAGGCATTCATTCAGGCATGCACACTTCCTGTCTTTCGAAGTTTTGACTTACACACAGAAACACACACACAACACAGCATGTGCACGCTCTCCCCTCCACCCTGTCATGTTCTGTTTGACCTTGCAGACAGAACTGGAGCTGCTTCTGCAGTCACACTGACTCACATGTCTCTCACACACACACACTCTAACACACACCGAGCTCACACCTCCGCTCACCTTCCATAGCAAAGTTATCGTAAACCTCCTCATTGTGGGTGTTTAAAACCGGCATGGTCCGACTCTCCTCCCTACTGTCCTGTCTTCATGCTCTATCAATCCTCTCTGCCCTCCCCCTCCTCCTCATCACTCTCTGTCCCGTGACTCTGGCCCTGGATTTGAACTCAGCTACACTTAACTCTGGCTGGATCACTGGATTCCTCTCTCTTTCTCTCTCTCTCTCTCCATACACACACACACACACACACACACTGTCAGAGCTGTTGGACACATACAAGCACAGACAAACACACACAATGACAACCCCGTTCCAAATAATAATATCCACGCTGCACTAAATCCCTGTGATTTTAATTGAAGAGGCTGTATAAAATGAATCCCTCACGTGTCTAATGCACTGAGACACACACACACACAAGCACACCATCTGCTTAGTGCTGTCGCCACAGGCTTCGCCAATCAAAAGAAAGTAGACGCAAAAACAGGATAGCAAGAAAGACACACAATTTGTTCATGTCTATCCATCCAACTGATTAAAAACTGGTGTAATGACTTGGTTTTCCTGCATGTATGACATTAAAGTGAGATCTAAATACAAACACTCACTCATGTAGCGGAAAGTCTCCTCTGCCAGCATGGGGGAGATGGCACTGTGGTGGCCGGGGCCTTCGTCTGGAGAGCAGCTCGGGGAGACCACCCAGTCCTGGCTGTCTGAGAGGTAGACAGAGCCGGCCGAACCAGAGCCCAGCGAGCCGGAGCCGTAATGCCTCCCACTGCTGCCCAGCCCCTCATCTGTGGGTCAGAAGTGTAAAAACAAATGGTTGTGTTTGTGTCCTGCTTTTACTTTGTGCATGTGCAATGTCTCCTGAGGGCCTGGAGTCACATACAAAAACATTTTATCAATGAAAATTAGGACTCTTTAAGACCTTCCCTACATCCTGTTTGGACAGAGCTGTGTCTGCTTCCAGTGTTTATGCTAAGCTAACAGCCTCCAGGCATCAGCCCCATATTAAACAAACAAACCAGTGAACTGTTCCTTTCATTTCTGTAGCTCTCAATTATGAAAATGGCCAACAACAACGTCAGCTATCATACTGGTGATACTTTGAAAACAAATCAAGGACTTACCTTATCATGTGTCACAATGAAAATATTAAGTAAGTGAATGAAGAAGCATGCTTTTATTTTGTAAAAACAGTGCCGCGCTGATGAGATGAGGAATGTCAGACTGCAGTGAATGTGTGTTCAGAGCGAGTGTGGGTTGATGAAGACTTTGAATGTGTATGTGTGTGTGTGTGTGTGTGTGTGTGTGTGTGTTTTCCTGGCTCAGCCACTGTACAAGCCAATGTCCTTCCACTTGAGCAAACATGTGGTTTACTGGGACAGATGGGGCTAACTATAGCGTCAAGCCCAAAGACACAACACACTGTACTGCAGGACAGCATGACATTGGCAGAGCATCATTCTGAAAATCCATACAAAGCTTACAGTGGCCGCACTGCGCCCTTTGAGAGAGACACACTTTACTGATAATATTCCAGTATCAGCATTCATTTGATGTGTGACACAGCTAAGCACAGCACAAACACACTACCTGTCTCAGTGCTCGACTCTTTCTTCTCCACCGCCCGGGGCTTGGCTTCAAACATGTCCTGTCCTTGGAGCGAACACAAAGCTGGACAGAAAACGGCAGCCGCTTCTGCTGTGGCATCACATCCTGTTCCTGCACTAATGGGCGGTGCCCGCGCACACCTTTTACCTGAGGAGAGACGTGATAGGCGTCAAAGAAGCAACTCCACAGAGGTGACAGTTCGCATTGACTTTGCTCATGTTTAAAAATCAACTAAAAGGCAGTTTGGTGGTGGAGCATTTATGTTGCTAATGATCAGTATGTGCATGGAGCATCTCTGACTCCAGGCTGCTGACAACATTCATCACTTCCTTCTGCTGCCCTCCCTCTTTTCTCCTTCCCACTTGGTTGCTGGCATTGAAAGCCGGATGAACAAAGCATTCCTCCCACAGTGTTTGCTGTTGCTCACTTTAATCACCGGTTGTCTGGAATCTTCTTTAGGCTTTGACATATCTTACGTGCCACTACAACCATTTAAACTACTCCAGTCAAGTCGTAAAATCCCAAGAAGCTACAGTGAGTCTATTTTCTTCAATCCATGTCATGAAGATATAGATTATGAATTCATAGTAAATTTACAGGCGAGCACAAAGCAGACCATTTCCTTCTTATGTGTCACATACTGTTTTCAGGGAGGGCCGAGGGGTGAGACAGATCCCTCCCACATCCTGTTGCCTGTCTCTGTAGGAATGAGACGGGAGGCTCTCTCTTGAAAGGGATGAGCTCCCAGCAGAGAATTGGGAAAATGAAAGACATTTGGCCAGCAACAGTGCCATGCCTAAGAGGCTATAACTGTTTTTATTCACACATTTCTTCTCTTCCAATTAACCCTCTGCTGCTAGAATCAGTAAAAACATCAAGTAAAGGGGGAAGTTCAGCAAATTAGTATTGTGCTTCCATAAGCTTGTGTGGCTTGTGCAGCAGAGGCCAAGATATTCAGCCCTGAGCACGAGTACTGCCCCCACAACTGAGCTACTTCACTTAGAGGACACCATCTGCATCACTGCCCTTAGTGCTTGGCCTGTGCATGAAGACATATCCCATGCAAATTTGTGTGTGTGTGTGTGTGTGTGTGTATCAGTAAGTGTGCATGTGGAAAGACAGAGTCCTTGGGCAACATTCATCCTCTGCTTACATAACGCTGAGGCTGAAGCTGTTTGCTCCATAAAGGAGATTACTGTGAGACACGCAATGCTACAGCCTAAATGTACTGTTTACCATTAGAGGCCTGGCAGATATCCTGTGCTGACCTACTAATGACACTGGCATCAGCTGTCTGATATATGAATTACAATAGTCATATTCACTTGAGAGCTAGGAGCAAAAAATACTTCATTTATCAATCATCCTTAATAGCGACTGACATCAGTATGAGGCGGGTAGAGAATTTCTCCATCCATTATGTTGATGCTGCTCGCAGCAACATCTTCCAGATGCGTGCTTCTTCTTTCCCCAATTTAAAATGTAAAGGCTGATCTTGACCGAGTGCCAGTGAGTCATCTCATGAGTAACACTGTCACAGCCAGACAGCTTCTTGTTTATGATACGGCCCGCTCTTCTAAATTGGAGTTAAATTTCTCGAAATTAAAAAAGCGGGAGATGGACTTCTTGTCCCAGGGTCACTTAGGCTTCTTGACAAGGTTAAACAAAAACACTTGCTCGCTCACAGAGATTAAATTAAATGTGTGGTTTGCATTTTATTGACTCCAAATAATTCCTTTTATCTTGAAAAAGCTGGAGAACATTCTGACCACAATGTGGAAACCACCACTTAATGTTGGTGACATATTATTGCACATTACAAAGCTGCAAAGTGCCAGCAAGGCAGGAAGGCAGCAGCCCTGACAGTAACTCTGTGAAACGCAGACAACACAGCAGCATTATACACCACACTAGTCTGTCACGGCTGTCCCAGAACGACTGTCTGCTTACATCAGCTTTTGACAGGCTTCATCTCCCTTCATGTCTAATCTAAGCACTCAGCTGATGCTCTTATCCAGAGAGAGTGACCTACAACAAGTGCAGCAGCCAATATGAATATCATACTCTAGTATAAGCTGATGTCAAAACAAATAATACAATGCCAAAACCTAAAAGTTCTTCTCCCTCCACAGCTGAAAGGCTAACCTGAATTTGCCAATGTTAAGTATGGAAAGATCCCCCCCCCCCCCCCCCCGATTCATTTGCCAGTTATTTGCCTTGCTGCACTGTCTCTATTTGTGCTGCATCACAGCATCTGCAGATCTGACAAACTGGACGGAGCCTGGAGGTCTGCTTTTAAAGAAATAAGGCGTGAGAGGCAGCATGTGACACTGACGAGACCATTTCAACTGCATAACCAGAAACCTCTGACTGGATCATCAGCAGACATTACTTGCCTAAAGCAGTAAACAGTACAGTGCAATGCAACTACTACCTACAATATCTTATCTTTATACTTTTATGAAGTGGGTTATATTCTCATCTTATTTTCCATTCATTTTCTCTTCCTGTTTTTATGTTCATTCTGTCTTTTATATGTGAAGCACTGGGTGCATGTGATTTCTTTGTTGTAAAGCAATTTGAGCTGCAATTCTTTTATGAAAGGTGCTGTTCAAATTGCGTGTGTGCAGCTTCTACAGTCACCTTGGCTGTTTGCGGAACACTTATGAGAAAATGAACTATTTTGTACCTCGACTGGTGCTGCTTTAGGAAAATCCCTAAATGTATGTTTTAGGATTAAGATTTTAGAGAAGTGTTGTAATTTGAAAATGACTAATGCCTTTATCGGTGGCTGACGACACTTCTCAAGCAGACGGAGTTACGCTTCGTGTTCAGTTGTGAATTAGGTAACGCTTAACTGAAGCATATGTTCATTCTTTTATGAATAATTACGACGGTTACTTTGTCAAATAAATGCAAACACGAGCCACTGATGACATTGATGTTAACTGTGTTGTGTTAGCTGACGTTAACCAATAAACACGTTTAGCAGGCCAGCTAACATTTACCCTTATTGAAGCTTAACCTACAGATCCAATGGTGAGTTGGTTATTTGTCCTTTGTCAAAATCTCCAGGAAATGAACCTCCTATTGTCTTAATAAAGTATTTAGCATGAGCTAACGTAACGGTTCACGTTTTCCTCTGCTGGGTGAGGATGACAGCTTCAGCGTTGCTTAGCTAACATCGCCATCGCGAGCTCAAACTCCGGCTTCCCTCACGCGGGGACTATTACAACATTAAAGAACTTAAAAAATGGTGTTTGATAAGCATAAAACTTACCCTTTGTTAATGTTATTCCACGCACAACATGGGCATTTCTCGTGGTACATGCAGTGTCTGTCAATCACTCCACCAAAACCTCAAACAATAGAGGGGAAGGGAGGAATCGACAAACGCCTACCCCCCTGAATCATCAACGTGCGACATCAGGGCTCGATGACGTTTTTATCATGCGCCAATTGTCTGTGTCAAATTAAAAGTCCTGTCAAAAGAATGCATCTTCGCTTTGGGATGTGTAACGACTCGATATTGATAGTAACACTCGTTGCTTTTTGCACACCTCATATAATTTGGACAGAAAATCAAAGAATATGAACTTTATGGACAAATCGTGCTTTAAGATATCAGACTGTCCTTCGTATTTTTAACTTGTTTACGTCGAAGCGTTGGAGCTGTTGTCGAGAGGAGAAGGTAAGCAGCCTTTTTTCATTACAGGTTAATTCAAATGTCAGTGAAACAGTTAATATAAGACCCATTCTTTAAGTGAGCTAACGTTAGTCCCATGCTTGAGCTTGAACCATGCAAATATATTCACACTGGTGAGCCTAGCTACCGAAATGGGACACTCAAAGGACGTGTGTTATTGTTTTTGTGTAGCCTGTCCCGTGTTTTCTTTCCTCCAAAACGATATGTCATAAAATAGTGGGACCTAAAATGAAATAATTAGCCTAAATGTTTTGAAATAGTCATTAACTGACGACATTAACCGTTGTTTTTAATTATAGTGACGCTTTGATTGAGCTAAAATGGCTGCAGTTCAGCTAACCTTGAAGTGGAGCTGACTTTGATAACTGTGTGAAGAGATTGTTCATTTTGCATTGTAATCAACAAAGGAAGCTTAAGTGCACGATCAACGTTACCTATTTTTAGTAGATTATAATCGTAGACAGCCAAATAAAATACATGTGAACTTCTTAGCTCAATAACCGATCACTTTTTCTCCAGGATTCATTCACAATCTTCCCTCTCATGTTAACGCGACCGGACGGGGATCTCCGCTGGTGAATTTCACACCGTCCCCTCACATCTGTGGATCAGCTGATGCAGCCAGGTAAAGTGCAGGCGGATGGATGAATGGCCGAAGTTGGATGGATGCTGGCTGCTTTCTAGTCTAGTGGGGGATTCGCCTTTGGGTTCGTATTACGCTGCTGCGCTTCATCCTCCTGTCTCCCTCCGTCGCGGTCGGTCTCCTGCGGCCTGTGAGCGGATGAATGCCAAAGCCTGTGATTTTACCATCGCCAAAAGGACTCCATGTCTTTCTTGGTAAGAATAATCGCGCTGCATGGGTTTTTGCTTTGGTGCCCTCCGTGCGCGCTGCTGAATTGGGACCTAGTGAGGTGTGTAGTCACGAATCAGCTGGCTCATGTTGATGCCTCGGGTGGGACACGGCAAATTCAACCAGTCTTTTAAGTGTATTAAAAATCAGGGGCTTCCAGATAGCGATGCACCAGTGGACAATTTACATTGTTCTGAATTATATGAGCTGCTAAATATTCTGTAGATGTATTGTCTGAGAGGTGCAACCCCTTTGCATCATTTACATTATATTATGGGCTAATATAGGTGGAAAATATCTGTCTATCTGTGCATCCCTCACATCTAGCTATGTACATATTCAGGCTGCAACGAATGATTATTTTCATTGTCAGTCTGTCGATTATCTGTCTTGATTAATCGATTAGTCGTTTGGTCTATAAAGTGTCAAAAAATGATGAAAAACCCAAAGATATACAATTTGCTGTTAAAGAGGTGGTAAGAAACCAGAAAGTAGTCACCTTTGAGAAGCTGGAATCAAAGATTTTCATGATCGGTTCTCAAAATAGTTGGCGATTAATATAATAGTTGACAACCAATCAATCAATCGATTAATCGCTGCAGCTCTGTTCTTGTTCTGTCGGGATGCTCCAGTCGGTCAGCTGCCTCTTTGCTCCCTGTTATCATCACTCTAATTCTCTCTCCACTCACCACTTCTGATAAAACGCCCCAGAAGTGTCTTCACATATTCCCCCGATGCTTGCTTCTCTGCCACATCTCCGATCCTTCCAAGCTCCCTGAGGCACTGTATCGCCCTCCACTCCCGAGCTCCATGTTTCCTCCCCACTCCTCCTCGTCCTGTCGGGCATGTCTCACCTGTGCTCCTCCCCCCCTTCACCAGGACTGTTCCTGCATCTCCCACGCTCAGGTCCAGCCCTTGGACATAGAGGAGCGCTATGAGGACACCAGCCACCAGTTCCTGGTCAGTAGCCAAGACGCTGTCAGCAGGGAGACAGGTGTCACACTGATGCTCTTCCACCATTTCATTATTCATTTATCACCTGTCTGGAGCTGCTTAACCCTCACATTAAAAACAGTAACCACTGGAATAACATTGTTAAAGCTGTTGGTAAGGCTTAAAGGAGCACTCCATCGATTTAATATTCATAACAACATATTGACAAAGCTCCTCCAGAGCCACAGAAGGCATCACAGACTCAGTGCTGAACAAGCAAATCTTCATTCAAATCAGTGGAGTGCCCCTTTAAAGCGAATGAACTGAAAAATGCTCTTTGCAAAATTTCACCAATTCCCTATTTTCCAGTGTTCTTCTCTAACGATAATCATTCTTACTCAATATTGAATTAAAATTATTCATAACTGCTTAAAGTGTACTGCCAGTGTGTGAGGTCATTCCCCTCTGATAATACAGACACAATGCTGGGGCAGTATGGTTAAAGCCAATAAAACACATTCAGCCTGTGTGTTTTAAAGAAAGCCACATCAGAAGCACCTGCAGCTGTCTGATGCTGAAAGACAACCAGACTCTGTCCCAAAAATCTGTCTGTGTCACTGAAACTGCAAGCATCCCCCCCGGCCTCCCTCCCTTTGGCAGTCATCGTCCCCTCACGCATTGTCAGATCTAAAGGGGCAGTAAGTCATATTTTTACGGTAATTATTGGAATGGAACTGAAAAGGCTTTGCGTGGTTGTTGTTAACAGCAGTAGCGAAAGAGGAATTTTTCAGGCAGGGATTGATTTTGTCCCAAATCACATTTTCTCTCTTGCTGAAATCTAATCCACCTCCGCCCTGCCTACACACAATTTCAGCTGCTTAGTGATCGTCCAAAACAGCAACAAGCATATTTCATATTCCTGCAGTATATTTTGCATGGTGCTGTTTTACCTCTCTTGAATCTGATTAGCTTACACGTTGGCAATGTGTGACATATTATTGTTGGAAAAGAGGGAGACCGGAGCCTGTGAATGAGGATGAGTTAGATGAAGGTCACAGATAACTTAATGCACATTTGAAGTGACTGCACATGTGTACATGTGACTTACTTGCTATATTACTTTGCTGAGTGACTTTATTTTCTGTTACCTTCAAGATAAATGTAGAAATATGTGTGTGGGATGTGTGTGTGTGTGTGCGTCCCTGCAGAGCTGTGACGGTTCTGAATACACTCTGCAAGGGCCAGCAGGTGGCGATGACATCACAGGGCTGTCCGCTGAGCCTGCCCACTACCAGCTACTGTCAGAGCTGGGTGAGAGCGCCACCACGTTGAGTCAGACCATTGCAGCTGTCAAGTCAACCTCAGAGTTGAAACTGCACATAATTTCCCACACAAATCGTTCAAAACTGTAAACGCAGTGAGATTTCACTTCAAGTGAATTCTCTGTATTACAGGAAGGGGCTTCAACAACCTGAGCCAGGTCAACATGGCACGCCACATCCCTACTGGCCAGCTGGTGGCCGTCAAACAAACCAACCTGGACGAGTGCACCGAGGAGGAGCTGCTGCAGCTCATGGTGAGCTGCTGTCCAGAATCAGACATTTATTGTATGTCTTTTTTTGAGGGTAATAGCTGCTTTCCAGCAAGGTTTGTTCACGCCTGATTGTGTCTCAAACCCCAGAACGAGGTTCTGCTGTCCAGGCTGTTCCGTCACCCCAACCTGCTGACCTCTCGCCTGGTTTTCAGCTCCTGCTGCCAGCTATGGGTCCTCACACCGCTCATGGCCTATGGTCCGCCACTGTCGCAGCTCAATAAGTTTTTGTTTTGTCTTTAAACTCCATTTAAAAATCAGAGTCATTTTAAAGTCAAAATTTAAAAGTGAGGATTCGATGCTTTTCTTTGTCACGCATGACAGTTAACTTGACTTACCTGCTCAGCTGTCCTTTTCCCTCTCCTCTCGTCCGCAGGCTCTGCAGACACCTTACTTAGAACATATTTCCCAGATGGAATGAGTGAATCCCTCATCGCGTACTTGCTGTACGGTGTGCTGAAAGCATTGGAGTACCTGCACCGGATGGGCTACGTTCACCGGTCAGTGGGAGACAGAAGACATGATTGCATGCAAATAAAATAAAAAGAAATAAATATATACATAAATATTTGTGTCTTAGTGTCTGTCCACACATTCTGCTCCTGTCAGGGGGGTGAAGGCCAGTCACATCTTGCTGTCAGGGGAGGGCCGTGTCTACCTCTCAGGGCTCCACAGTGTTTACAGTATGATGCGTGAGGGGAAGAGGATGAGGGCGGTGTTCGACATGCCCCACCACAGCCCCGCCCTGTTGCCCTGGCTCAGCCCTGAGCTACTGCGACAGGTCAGGACTCATGAGATTAAGACACATACTCTGAGATGAGCTCATATTTCAGAAAGAAATAACATTGCAGCGTCAGTTTTTCCATGACTTAAATGCATTCTGCCTCTCCTCTCCGCGTGGTGTTGGCCTCAGTAGGACCTGCACGGTTACGGAGTGAAGTCAGACATCTACAGTTTAGGAATCGTGGCCTGTGAGCTGGTGAGCGGCAGGGTGCCTTTCCAGGACATGCCCCCCACTCAGGTAACGAAAACTCTTCCATCCAAACTGCTTATGTTACAACACTTGCGCTGTTGTCCACAGTTGGCGTCAGTGTTTGAATCCTCCTGTTCAGATGCTGCTTCAGAAGCTGCGTGGCTCCCACTGCTGCCTGCTGGATGTGGCTCCCTTCCCGCTGGGCGAGCTGGGAGGCCTGAAGGTGTCGCGGTCCGGGGTGGACTCGGGCATCGGGGAGAGCGTGGCCACCGGGAGCCTGACGCACAGCGCCACCGCTCCTCCTGCCGAGCGACCTCAGAGCCCCGGACCCAAAAACCACTCGGTCACGCTGCACAACCTGGTTCAGCTGTGCCTACAGCAGCAGCCTGAGCGCAGGTCACTACATTAAAGGACCAGTCAGCTTTATTTGACCACTGATCTAATAGCACACACAGACCTCAATGCAAATGACACAGTGTCCTGTTTTTGTCTTCCATAGACCGTCAGCGTCTACACTGTTGACCCACGCTTTCTTCAAGCAGGTGGGTTTCCTAGTCGGGACGCCTGCTCCTCTCAGTGGAGCTCTTTTAGTTCTTCCATCTAAAATAACTTCCTTCTGAAACTGTCGTCATGTGTACTTCCACTATGCTCATGTCTCCTGGGAGACTAATGCTCTGTGACAACATAGAAGCAAACTGAGTTAAATGTCAAATCAGCACACATCAGTGAATTACAGCCTACATATGGAGTTGTGTTGTTCTGTGACAGGTGAAGAGGCACACCAGAGATTCCTTCCTCAGCCTCATGTACCCAGCGGTGCCCCTCACCAGCCCTGAGGACCCTCCGGTGTCCTGCCCCCCGGCCCCGTCCTGCCATGCTCCGACGTCAACCTCCAGCGACGCCGTGTGGGACTTCTCCTAACCCCGATTCTCTGTCTACCCAAAATCTTCAAATCCTGACTAGCAAGCCAAACACGAGACAATCAAAGCAAAGCAATGAGGCCAAATTCAACTGTGCTTTTATTTTTTATCATTAATCCGACTCTCTGAGCCTTTTTAAATAATTTTTGTAGTTTTTTTTTTTTTTATATGTTTGTCCGATGCATTTGTGGAGTTTGGGTCATGGGTTGCTGACGCGACTGTGAAAGTGCTGGATCAAAGAAGCTGCTCAGATTATGTATTACAGATCCACAACAATAATAATGGACTGTCAGCAAGTCACAGAACAAAGACTGATCGGCTGAGTAATAATCACGCACTTCCTTTGAGGTAAAACTATGAGTTAAAGGAAAAGTCCACCCACTTTATGATTGGAAAGAAAGGCTATTTGAACTAAACAGTATGAATCTATGTGGGTGACCTTGTTTTACCTGTTCGTCTCCTCTAAAGGCATTCTGTTTTGTAAAATGAAGGACCTCATCGACTGAATCTGAAGCCAATAAGTGGATGCACCAAAAAGCTCAACCCTCATCACTCCTGACAAAGTCACCCCCGAAGTCTAAGACATGATGTCAGGGTGGGTTTTTCCTTTAAAGTACGATTTTGTATTCAGACTGTGAATAGTGAATGCTGAGGTACGTATAAAGGTATTTACAACACATATGTGCATATATATTCTTCTATATCAGAGGTTTTCAAATTGAGTGTTGGGAGATGCAAATTATTCGTACTCCGTCTGAGTCATAACTCAACCAGTCCGAATGCACAGACACACTACACATCTTTTTAGATCCACAGTGACTTACACTTTCTGAGGATGTATATAGATTAAAATGAGGAGATATCACATTACCTCCGATGTCCAGTGTGCATCAACGTCCACAAATCCGCGGAGAAATCCTAGAAGGAAAGACACTACTTTTAACTCCAGGACTTGCCTGAGCAACATTACGTTTTTAGGTTTTCTTCGGTGTCAAAGTAATCCAGTGATAGCTGTGTGTACATCCGTGGGTACGCTACAAACAGGGATGGCTAATAGATAACTGGGCATACTTTTAATGGTGCCAATTGGCCAAAGTGTAAAAAACTATAGGTTAGAAAATGGGGCCTCAAGTTAGAGCAGCTCACTGAATAACTGACTCCATGTACTCCCTGTTTATCCAAAATGTGTAGAAAACGGGCCACAGTCAAATCTGTAAATACATTTTTGCTGTATGTTTGAACATATATGCACATAGTGTTCATGTATAAACATTTTCAAACATGTTCTCTCGTATTTGCCCATGAGCCAATAAGCCAAGCTGCAGACCTGGCTCTGGCAGCAGAGCACAGGATGTTTGTGTGGGACTTAGACGCCATCAGTATTGACAGCAGACGAAGACCTTCCCTGCCCTGATCATCAGTGATACGCCAAAAGAATACTTCTACTGTGCTCTGTGACCACTTATCCAACAATGCCTTTATGTTTGAATGAAACCTGCGTTCTGTAACTGTGATTAAGTGTACTGTGTATGAGAACTGTGACCTGCAGTACATATCAAACATGGTAGCTGTGTGAGCCTTATATATACACACATATTAGAAATGATAAATATGTACATACAAAGTTTGATTTGTAAGCTTGCTGTTAGCCTTGATTGATTTGTGTCTGTAGAAAAGTGTTGTGTGTGTGTGTAGATTTACCGTCTTCATGATGACCGTGGGCTCGCTGGTTTCACACATCCAGTGTCTGAGGACAGAAGAACAAAGAAACTGTGTCAAAAAGAAAATCAGCATGAGTTTGATGGAGAAAACAAGCAGCAGCACAACAGTCTGAGTGGATCTTAAGATCAGAAGTGGCAAAAAAGATGAAAACAGCCCACCTTAAAACCTTCAGGCCAGTTTGACCAACTTCAGGTGGACGTCCAAATTCAGGCTTTGCACCAAACCGTAGTTGTCAACGACCTTGAAGTAGAACCAATTTGCCAGTGAATTCTTGCCAGGGGGATGGCTAAACTGGGCTGAAAATAGGTCAGTCTTTATTTTCAAGAAACGATTGCATTAGTATGAATTAAAGAATGAAATCTATAACCCAATCAGAAAATATCAATCAACTCAGAAGCTCAACTCTCAGAAGACTAGTTCCAATAGTTCTGTCCCAGCCAAGCCGCTCTGCACCACTGTTGTTGCCATGAGGGAGGACGGCTTGGAGGTCTTACTGGGTGATTTTTGTCCAAAGGAAGAAGTGAGAAGCTCTGAGAGGCAGTGCACACCTGTCTGGTCCTGTAGCTCAGGCTGAAGGAGGACGGCTCATGAGTCAAAGGTTGTGTGTTCAATTCTTATGAAGCTGGATGACTTTTGAAGGCCGGTATCCAAAGGAAGAAGTGAAAACTTCCAAGAGACAAGTACACCTGTCAGATCCTGTAGCTCAGGCTGTCAGAGGACAGTTTGGGAGCTGGAGGTTGTGTGTTCAAATCTTATGAAGCTGGTGACTTTTGAAGGCCGGTCTCAAAGGAAGAAGTGAGAAGCTCTGAGAGGCAGTGCACACCTGTCTGGTCCTGTAGCTCAGGCTGAAGGAGGACGGCTCAGGAGTCAAAGGTTGTGTGTTCGATTCTTATGAAGCCGGGTGACTTTTGAAGCCCCATGCTCAAAGCAAAGAGTTAAAAGCGCTCAGAGACAAAGTCCAAGTGCGAAGAGGACCCGGTGGTGTGGTGGGAAGATCTGCGGCTGGGGAGCAGCAGTGATGAAGAGCGTGGTTTGAATCCTACCCGTTGCTGGTAACCGGAGCAAAGTCGTCCCCTGCAGGAGCGAGGTTCAGAGTGCTAAACGCAAGGGGTTATGTGACTGAAGACTACGACCAGCTAAAGTTTTACTACAGCATAAAAATGCTAACATAATAAACATTCTAATAATGTTAGAAATATGAATAATATTAAAAACAGAAAATAATTTTAAAAATAATCAAAAGCCATTGATATATGTTCTCCCAGATAGATATATAAAATAGAATACACAATAAAAAGTCTCTGTCAACTGTTCATCATCCGGCAACAGTAAAATTCCATTTTTTCCTTAAATTATCTCCTGTCAACCTGTCAGCACTTACTAATTTCATCTATGAGCTGCTCTCTCACAGCTATTTGATTGGCTATGGATCCCTGAGGGACACTGCTGCCTCCTGTGTGCAGCGGATCCATGCCAGACCAGGAGGGAGGTGTGTGTGACTTCTGAAGGCCGGTGTCCAAAGGAAGAGGTGAAAAGCTCTGAGAGGCAGAACATGCCCACCTGGTCCTGTAGCTCAGGCTGAAGGAGGATGGCTCATGAGTCAAAGGTTGTGTGTTCAAATCTTATGAAACTGAGTGACTTTTGAAGGCCGGTATCCAAAGGAAGAAGTGAAAGGCTCTGAGAGGCAGTGAACACCTGTCTGGTCCTGTAGCTCAGGCTGAAGGAGGACGGCTCAGGTGTCAAAGATTGTGTGTTTGATTCTTATGAAGGCCGGTGATTTTTGAAGGCCGACTAAACTGGGCTGAAAATAGGTCAATCTTTATTTTCATGAAATTATTGCATTAGTATGAATTAAAGAGCAGAATGAAATCTACAAACCAATCAGAAAATATCAATCAACTCTGAAGTTCAACTCCCAGATGAAACACTTGTTCCAATAGTTCTGTCCTAGCCAAGCTGCTCTGCACCATTGTTGTTGCCGTGATGGAGGACTGCTTGGAGGTCTTATGAAAACTGGGTGACTTTTGAAGGCCAGTGTCCAAAGAAAAAGGGAAATATTCAGAGAGACAACCTGCAACTGTCTGGTCCTGTAGCTCAGGCTGAAGGAGGACAGTTTGGGAGCTGGAGGTTGTGTGTTCAAATCTTATGATGCCGGTGACTTTTGAAGGCCGGTCTCAAAGGAAGAAGTGAGAAGCTCTGAGAGGCAGCACACACCTGTCTGGTCCTGTAGCTCAGGCTGAAGGAGGACGGCTCAGGAGTCAAAGGTTGTGTGTTCGATTCTTATGAAGCCAGGTGACTTTTGAAGCCCCATGCTCAAAGCAAAGAGTTAAAAGCGCTCAGAGACAAAGTCTTAGTGCGAAGAGGACCCGGTGGCGTGGTGGGAAGATCTGCGGCTGGGGAGCGGCAGTGATGAAGAGCGCGGTTTGAATCCTACCCGTTGCTGGTAACCGGAGCAAAGTCGTCCCCTGCAGGAGCGGGGTTCGGGGGGGGGCCGTGTCCCCCCCCGAAGTTTCGGAGTGCTAAACGCAAGGGGTTATGTGACTGAAGACTACGACCAGCTAAAGTTTTATTACAGCATAAATAAAATTCTTACATCATAATCATAAGAAGAATGACAATTGCAATTATTATGAATAAAAAAAACTAAATAGGAAAGAAAAACAAAGAATACAAAGAAGTTAAACCAACCTATTTATGTCATATATGTACACAGACACATACATATGTATTATATAATTTTAAATAAATACAAGAAAACTAAAAATCTGCTCACTGTTCAGCATCCAGCAGCAGTAAAATTTCATCTTTTTTTAATTATCTCCTGTCAACACTGTTCACACACACACACACACACACACACACCCTGGCTGCACCCAAAGACAACAGAACAGTGTGTGTGTGTGTGTGTGTGTGTGTGTGTGTGGTTTCAGTTCAGAAACAAACAATGCAAACACACTGTCTGAAGAGCTGCTGCACTAAAAGAGGTATTAAAGAACAAAAGCTAAAAATGATTTATCTTTTAGTATTTAAACATTTTTAAAATGACATCACACTTTTGCCAATGACTAACCAGAAATCTGTCTAGAAGTCTAAAAACAACCTGGATTTGATCCTGTGAAGATGCTTTCACAAGCAGTAATAAATCTAAAATACAGGGAAGTTTCACTGTTTGAAATAAATTTAATTAGGGGGAAACATGAACTTTTGCATGATATTCTCATTTTTTCCTTTAAGATG
Organism: Chaetodon auriga; assembly: GCF_051107435.1. Taxonomy (NCBI): domain Eukaryota; kingdom Metazoa; phylum Chordata; class Actinopteri; order Chaetodontiformes; family Chaetodontidae; genus Chaetodon; species Chaetodon auriga. Next base: position 10,177,125 of record NC_135096.1, on the reverse strand, counting down.
CAGAGAAAAGTTAGAGAAATACTGAATGTGCTGCTGTTGGAGGTGCTCCCATTGATGGGGGTGTGTGGCCAGTCCTGTGTCTCCTCCTCTTTTCCTCCATCCTCACTCGCCGGGGGGGTGGGGGTCCACTTGTGCTCTCGTTTCTCTGCCCGTTACCCCTCCATCCGCGTGGCATCTGCCTCCCGTCTGAACGCGTCGAAAACCAACGTGTGGGGTTCGTCAGTTTTTCGATCAAACGCCATGAGCGCTGCCACCACGCGCTTCTATCTCGTGATTGGTTGGTTATACCGACCACTAATTACTCCACAGGTGTAGGTGATCTTACATCAAGTGACATTCAAAGGCCGAAGTGAACTCTACATGTGGTAAAACCAGGAGCAAACAATACAAACAAGGATTAAAACACATCTAATAAAAAATGAAAGTAAATTAACGATCAAAACACGCACGCAATCCATAAATTACACAATAAAATCACTTCCGCCCCCGTTCTTCATATGTGTAGGTGTTCCTGTGTCGTTCATGCTGTTATTTTGTTCTAAGTCAGTTCGATATTAGCAGTGAATGTGGTCAGATATGAGTGGACTGATGAGGTTCCCATCAGATTTCAGATTTCAAGATACTTTTAGGTGTTAATCATAAGCCTGCAGTGAAGGACCTGTTGCTCTGACGTTTAGATTTCCAGATTTATTTCAAAGCAGCTTAGAAGAACCAAAAGTGCAGACTTGTTTCAAACCTTCAATAATATTATAATGTGGATAACTCCATTTCCCACGAACAAATAATGGAACCCTGGTCTTTTTAGCATCCGTGTTCCAGATTTAAGCAGCTCCTGCATATCTTTGATCTACGGTGTGCATGTTGGTACAGAATGACTGGAGTGACTGGATGCCAGGTCACCTTGACATTCACACTGATAAACCTGTCTGTGTCGAGATGTTCAAAATAGGTACGAACTGCACTCATACTCTGCAGACACACAGTGACTTTGGAGAGCACACATTTTGCTGTGTGACAAATATTTCTTTGCTAACCTTTTGCCTTTGCCATTCAGGGGGAAACCAAGTTAAAAATACTCTTCTTAATTCTGTCCCTTCAGCACAATTATACAACATTTTATCGGGCTTAGACAGCAGAAATACTTTATACTCTACCAGCATGATGGGTTCGGTCATAGTATTACTGCACGGCCTTACAAAAATCCTGAGAGTGTACGTTGTGTGATAATCTATCCTGACCTTGTTTTGCAGATGAGAGCTGGTGGACGGCTGCCGATTGTGAACTGAAGAGAGCGTCCATCTGCTCGTACCCAATCGCTGCAGGGAGACCACAGAGACACACAGCTTCAGAGGGGGGCCCTCTCCGTGATGCACTGATCCAATCTTTCTCTTGTTTGCATGAGTTTGGGCGACTGTCTGTGTTTCCTTGAATAAAACAAGTGTGCAAAACTAACATGAACAAAAAAACGAGACATTTTTACCTCTGCCGTTGAAACTACTCTTCATTCTTGCTCAAGTGTTTCCAGTGAAGACGTCAGACTGATAAACTACAATCCATCCATTAAATTTAGACAAGACTTTAATGATCATTTTCCACTTGTGTATACAAAGCAGTTTGTACAGATTAGGGAGCCGAGTTAAAACAATTTGTTACAATTTAGTACCTGGAAAGTGCAAAAGTACATTTCAAATACGCTGAAATAAAAATCATGCTGTACATTATATACTGTATTCATAAATAATCACAGATATACACACATCCATTTGGTGACAGTCACAGAGAATGCTGCTAAGACACAAAATAGTACTTTTTGATTTTGCTTTGAAGTCCTACAGTATATCCTTGGTTCCCGTTGAACCTGTGGAGGTTTTACTTCTGGAATGCTGCTTTCATTGGATTTATGACAAGGTCAGGGACGATAATCTTCGGTAATGAGAGAAACCTAGCTCTACGTTAACACCGCACTGGGATAAAGGCACTCCGTATGTTGCAGTCGTGGAACAACTCAAACAGTGGTCTTTCATCTGAATGACAGAAGTGGATAACCAACAACAAAATTTTATGCACCTTTCACAGAAATCTCTCAAAGAAGGACACAGATTGGTCTTTGCACTCCAACTTGCTGTGACCATTGCAGCAACCCCGTGTCCAATGCCGAACCCACGATTGAGCCAAAACAACTGAGGGCTGCCATGGTTCACAGAATCAGAGACACCATGTCAACACGTACGATGAAATCAAGAATTTGGCTATAAAAAAATACACATGCATCATTGGCATGTCCTCACACGCGCGCACTCAGTCACACACATACAGGTATGGTGCAAAAATATAAATCACACAGTCTCATCCACAGGAGCTTCATACTGTGGCTTTTTTGTGATTCAAATATTACAGAAATCACGTTCACACACGCAAACAACGCGTCTTCCGAGCGACCTAAACAAGGCGTGCAAAAACCTTCTCGATGCCCTGTAAAAGGAAAACTCCTCTGAAGTCAGTCGCTTCACAATGAGCAGGAAGGAGGATGAGATGTAAAACGACAAAGGGTGACAGCGGAGGCGATGATGAGAGCGGAGGGTGGTTGGGAGGGGTGTTAGGGTTAATTCACTGTCTAAGTTAAGCTAGAGGAAGACTAGAGATAGAGGGCTGGCTGAGCAACCGATATGGAACAGAACAGCAGGAAGAAAGCATCGACAGCCACCCGGCGAAGGAGCTGTATTGCTGTTAACACTGACATCACATAAAGCCCTTGAGGATTTCTTCTTTCTCCTTCTTTTTTAGGCGTCGGAACAGTCGGAAGAGTTTAAAATATGCCAAACTGGTGTCTGTATTCAAGAGACAAAGAGTGATTTAAAAAACTGCTACTCTTACTTATAAATAAACATGGATTCAAGTAACTTAAAAACATTCGATGAAGCACGGAGAGCGTTGTGTGACTTTAAAGTTCATTTTCTCTGTACTGCTGTGACAAATCATTACATGGAAGCCTCTCGCATGTCATAGTGTAGTGTTTTGCCTGTAGTGAGAATTCATTTGTTTTTACAAAACTACGTCTTAAATGATATGCCAACATGAAAGACAGACGCTCCAGATGCCGTCTTCTGTGGTGTGTAAGATGTTTCTAGAACAAAACAAGTCAGCTATATCGAAGCAAAAAAACAACATCAGATTCATCATCATCTCCATGTGTGTCTGCTGCCTAATCTCAAAACGGACCAAAAACAGCATGCCTACAAACAGATGCCAAGTTACTGGGCACATGCATAAATCTGCAAGAAAAGACAAAATGAAACAAACAAGCAAAAGAACACACACACAGACCAACACACACACACACACACACACACACACACACACACACACACACACACAGGTATAAAAACACATAGGAAAGGCAGAGGGTTTGGTCTTGTGAGTGATGGCGCCCTCTTACTGCATAAGGCTGCTGAGTGGCAGCTTTGAGGCAACCATGAAACGTCTCGGCCTTCAGAGCACAGGCCCGCCTGTCTGCATCCAACGCAAACGAAGAGGCGACAAAAAGGCCACTTGAAACTATATTTTGAGATACAGCATGGCAACATACGCACGCACGCACGCACACAGCCACACACACACACACACACGAGCAGTTAGCTGACCGATCCTGTCAAACTGAAGCTGAGCAGGTTGGAGAATACACAGTGCCTGTGTGTGCGTTAGCATAACCGTGTAGCACCGTGTAAAATAATGAAGGCTGGCCGAGGGATTCACAGAGACGCCGTGGTGTTTGGGAGTGGTGGGTAGTGGTGTGGCGGTGCTGAGGCTGGCGCTACTTCTGGATTTGAACCACAGCGCCGGCGCCGTACGTTCAATCCAAAGCAGGAACACACACACACAGAAAAAAACATGACTAACACATGCAGACTTTGTGATGCTCAATGCTTTAAGCATCCCAAAAACAGCTGCCCACCACCTATTAAAGTGTGGAAAGGTGCTGGAGAGAGACTGAAACAACATGTTTGGTGACTGACAGGTATGGAGGCGAACTGGGGGACAGGAATGTGTGTGTGTGTGTGGGGGGGGGGGGGTCAGGGCTCGGGGGCCAGGATGGGCCAGTTGTGGTCACGCTAGGTGTTGTACACCGTCTCCCCCGAGGAGATCTGGGTCAGTCTCTTGCTGGAGCCCCACAGCTTCCGTGTGATCTGGCCCGAACGCATCTGAGAAGAGTGGAGGAAGAGGAAGAGGAGGAGGAGGAGGAGGAGGAGGAAGTGGGACGGGGGGAGAGTGGGGAAAGAAAAGTGAAGTCAAAGGAAACGGGGAGGAAAAAAAGGAGGAGGGATGTGATTCATGAGTGACTGATTAGTTCATTGGAGCTTGATTGACTTGTGAGGCTTGTGAGGCATTCAAGAATAAATCAAAGCTTGATTCACTTTGGTGAGTCAGTTTGAACTGAAAAGATGATTAAAAAAAAAGGTGTGATGATCAAACTTCTCAGAGGGGGACTGCCTGCTTCAACCTCCGACATCTGCACTACCACACTATCTACATTATCAAAACATTTACGTCTACCTTGGCGCTAGATTATTCGTTTGCATTATTAGATTCTAGCTACACTGTTAATATGGCTTGAGTTTGCAGAAGCGTTAATTAGTGTTAAGTTTGTTTCACAGCATATTTGTTATAGTTGTAGAGTACACTCAAACACGTAACATAATGACACTTCAGGTAAACAGCAGGGGATGGAGTTTATCCCAGGTCGACGGCCAAATCAAGTCAAATATTGCACAGATGCCAAATATTTGGGAAAAAAAAACTGAATGAGGTAAGCACGACAAGTTGTTTCCATGTCACAGTTGTAGTTGTAGTGGCCACTGTGTCTGCCCAGCTGTGTGCTGAAGGAATGTGTTAAATCTGTGTGGCTCAGATGGAAGTGTGTGTGTGTGTGTGTGTGTGTGTGTGTGTGTGTGTGTGTGTGTGTGTGTGTGGGGTGGTTTGGTTCAGGAGGAATGAAGCCAAAAGAGTGAATGTGGGCGACAACCATCCCTGAGAAGGAGAGGTGACTGTGTGTTAAAACGGGGCATTGAGGCCAAGCATTGCAACACAGGTTTGTTTGTTTGTGTGTGTGTGTGTGTGTGTGTGTGTGTGTGTGTGTGTGTGTGTGTGTGTGTCAGATCTACAGCAATGAAAGGGGAGGAAGGGACTATGAGCTGCTAGGGTTTGTGGGAGCTGGAAGTGGGGCTGAACACCAGCTGGTCGCGCTGGTGCAGCAGGCGGGTTGGCGAGCGAGCTCGAAGCGGGGCCAGCAGGGGGGAGGCCATGAGCGGCGATCCCTCCAGGCTCTGAGCGATGTAGTTCCTCAGCGAGTTCTTTACCTCCGCCGGCTTGCCCACGCCCACGATGATCAGCTTGCCGTCCTCCAGGCCCACCAGGACGTGGCTCTGCTCCTTGGTGACCGAGACGCAACGCACCGGCACCCGCATGGCCATGGGCTCCGTGCACAGAGACAGACTGCACGGGAGAAACAAGTATATCTATTATGTCCACATTAGACTAAGGTGGGAAAAGGGTCAAAATTTTGACACTAAGAACAGTTTTCCATTCAATCAGAAGCTGTAAGCTCTATGGGAGTTCACCTGTAGAGGTCACGGATGGACAGGTATCCCTGCTCGCTGCCGATGACCACGTACTCGCCTGAAACACACATGTCAGTCACCTGCTCCTTCAGAGGTTCACTGCAGAGGTGCTTCCCATTTACGGAGTAAAGATGTAGAGCATTTTTATCCTGGGAAGAGAGAGAGAAAAAAACACACACACATGCACCAGTGAATAACATTTTTGGACATCAACATATCAAAGTCATTTTCCCAGATCCTCCTCAGCGTCTGTGGAAAAAAAAAAAAGTCCGTGTCTGCACCTTGAGTGTTGCTTTGCCCTCGAGGCAGGTGTGAACCAGCAGGTGACCCTCCCAGGACACGGCCAGGTGGAGGATGGAGAGTGGCAGGGAGCTGTCGCACGGCGGCCGCAAGCAACGCATGTACTGACCCCGACGCACCGTGTGGATGATCACTGTCCCATCCTGGGGCACACAGAGTGACAGTCCATATTAAATAACAAACACACAGTTTTTCATCATTCATTCAATTATAAACTCAGCGTGCCATTGAAACGTTTTCCAGTGCACACATGACTTCGGGGTGGCACCATCGTTCTTTCATTCTCAGAGTGATAACTAGTATTTTAGGGACCAACGTACGGGACTTTGCAGCAGCACACACACAATCAGTGGTGAGCTCTCAGGAGGAGCAGCCTGCTGTGTGCTCTTACCCGTGATCCAGACACAGCCATGTCCAGCTCTGTGCTGATACTGACACTGACCACCTCGTCTGTGTGTCCGTACAACACCTGAACTGGTTTGGGACAGAGACCCACAGGAGCTCCACCCTGAACAAGAAGGCAAACAAACAGACTGAGGAGTGTGTGGTTGAAGAAAGTCATGTATATCATACCATATATACTGTCGTAATACCCCAATCTACCTAAAAGTAAAAAATGACAAAAGAATGTAATTACTTTGGCTCCCCAATTCCTGAGTAATGAACATACAGGGATTCTGCTTTTGTGTCTGCATGTTTTCTGAAGTCAAATCTACTTCATCTATCTTACTTTATTTGCGGATCAGTATCTGTCATGGTGTATAAGCGAGTTCTGGCTGTCCTAACCTGCTGCAGAACCTGCCACACCATGCAGGTTGTGTCTCTGGAGCCGGAGATTAGGTGGATGCCGCAGTGGTCTGTTGACAAGCAGGTCACAATGTCTGCATGAGAGGGGAACAAAAGTACAGATTATTATAGGACATACACACGAGTCACAGACTTAACTGAAACTGTGTATTTGATTGAACATTTGAACAGACATGCAACAGGCTGCTTCCAAGTACTGTCAGCCTTATACTTATTTCCAATGTAGAAACTGTCAAGTCAAGATGCAGACTTTCCCTCAGTGAGGCATGCATAGGGTGTGTTTACCCATGTGTCGGATGTGCTGTCCCACAGTCTTGCCCTTAACCAGGGAGGTGACCCGCAGGCTGTTGTCCCAGTGACCACCGCTGAAGAGCAACTTGCCATCATGGGAGACCACAAACAGCGCCGCTGTGACCTCCACGCCAGGGGCGAAGGGTCCTGACAGGAAACGCAGGGTCCTGGGTGAAGATGGGGCGCAGAGGACAGAGGATACAGAGGGGATGGAAGGTTTAGGAAGATTTTTCAGGACACAGTACGTCATGTATTGCATTTGCACATGTGCTGAGGGGCTTCTCACTTGGTGTTGGACACTGTGGGGTCCTTAATGAAGGTGAAGTAGTTGGAGATGTTCTTGTTGTAAGGCAGCCACCCATGGGTGCCAACAAGGCAGTTCTGGCTGACCGTCACCTGTAGAGAGCGCAAACGCCGTCTATCATCCACCCTTCATCTTTTCAATCACTGCTTTTATTTACAATTTAGAAGCACACAAAAAAATGAAACAACTTTCTTTTGCTATTTCTTTGATAATGATTATTAGCATGAGCACCAAGGCTCACCATGGTGTCGGGGCTCCCCTGGGTGATGAAGGAATGGGACTGATTCTTTGGCACCACGGCTTTAACCAGCGGCACATTGTCACTGATGCCCTGCAAAATGACAGAGGAGAGAAGTGAGATCCAAGCTGATGGAGAGGGAGATTTTCATGTCAAGGGCATCATAATAGTTTCGGCCCAGCTGTTCCTGACTGGCGTTGTGTTCTAGTTTACGAGCTTTTGACAAGTCAGACAAAACACCAACGAGCAATAAAGAGATCAAACCTCAACAAAGAAGGACTTGAGGTCGCTGAGGTGTTCGAACATGTTGAGAGGACACGAGTCTAGCTGAGCCTTCCTCTTCTCCACTTCCTCCTGAGACAGACGCACCGGGTGGGGCTCCTGCGCAGACACACACACACACATATACAAAAGTCTAAATCTGAGACACCAGCACAGACACAGACACTTCATTACCCTGAGCCATGATAGGATTCCTCCTTTGGTTTATTCATTTCAAAGTCTGATCTGTCTCTGCACCTTGAGTAACTGGCAGGGTGTCTGTCCGAAGTTGCTGATCATGCCTTCCAGGGCCTTGCGCTCCTTTTCATCAGTGATGGCATCCAGATCCACTGCCCCTGCATCATCAAATCAGTCACTCTGTCAACCACTCAATCAATATATTTGATGATAAAATCCACAATTATTTCCTTTTTTTTTGTTTGCAATTGTGAAAAGGCGCAGTAATTGGAACAAAGCGACTGTTGTTTTTTGTCTTTATTACATCCTTTTGTAACCAAATTGTTGCCAAAGCACTTCATGCACACAGCACTGCATATGAGAAAAATATTATGGACTGAGGGAAGATAAAAAACCATGATGTGACATTGGAGCATGATTGTCCTGGATGCTTTACCCTCATATGTGCAGTAGTAGAAGACATTGAGGGCCTCCACCGCTGCAGGGCCCCTCTGCTTGTAACCAAAGATCAGATCGATCCACTCATGAAGGTGAGCTGACACGTACTCAGACTCCTGTCAGAAAAACACAAACACGGTCATAAACCAGCCATCACAAAAAAACACATAAACGGAGTGAATGACACACAGACTTGCAGCATAAAATGACATCTGCATGTGCAAACAGAATCCATCAAAGTGCAGTATATTCAAGGACTCCAACCACAACATGTTTAGATGCTGTATTAAATTCTGGACACTCTGCACTGATGTTAAGGTTTTAATCGTTACAGTTATTAATTCAATGCTTTTTCAGAGTTATAACACAGCAGCAGAGCTAAAACTGCATCTCACCAGGGCTTTGCGGTGCTTGTAAATGAAGTCCTCAGGAGACTTGGCCCATTTGGGCAGAACAACATCATTTACCCTTTCCTTGGAGATCTGCAGGCGACCCAAATCAAAGCCTGGGCGACGGCAAGGGAACAGGAAGAGAGTACAGGGGGAAAAAAAGGAAAGGTGTATAACGGTATAACATGTTTATGACCATCTTCAAATAGACACTTGACGATACTCCCTGCAAAACTGTTAAATCCAGAGAACAAGAAGAAGAAGCAAGCCAAGGCATAATGTTTTGCAATTTGTCCATATTGTTAAAAAACAGCACCAATGTACTATTGATTCATTCAATAACAATATGAATACAAACAATTATAATTCTATTGATTTCTTCTGCTGATCACAGCTACACGGATCCTCAAGTAGGTGCACATTCAAAATATTAAAGTGGTTTGAAATTTCTTGCTCCTGTCATCACAACCTTGACAGTGATGATAGTTTTTAAAGCAGGTGAAAAGGATACTCACCATTTTGGTTCTCAAGGAATTCTGGGAAGTAGAAAAACTCTGGGATGAGCTCCTTGACGTCATTGGGGTTGTCCATGAGGGTCTGCCATGTCGCGGGGATGGAGTGGAACTGGCGGTCGGCACAGTCAAACCTGAGGCGAGGCAGGACGATACAGATGAGCTTTGATAATAAAGGAGACAGACAGCAGCTCTGTGCTGGCACACACACACCTAACTGGCATAGACATGTGTGTCTGAGGGGCTGTAACGCAGGGCGAGTGTCCGGCCGAGTGGCCTCCTTACCGTCCACTCTGCAGCTGGATGTGCAGAGAGGTGAAGGGCTCCACTCTGATCAGGTAGTGCATCACTCCGGCAGCGTTTGAGTAGTGGGTGCCATAATGGAACCTGTCAATGGTGCCGGTCGGGTCCTCAAAGCTTTCATACCTGACAGACACATTTAAGAAGTTAACTTGTGCTTTTCAGCGATGTGCCTCCCTCTAGCTACTGACAACCTTCTATCCAGTTTTTTAATGACAATGGTAATTCAATTATGAGAAAAACTGAACTTTGGACATATGAAACTTACTTCTCTCTGACAGCCTTTGCATTGCGCTCGTTAAGAACTGCTACTGGTTTTGACAGATCCCTGAATACTCGAGGATCAGACAGGTCCAGCTCCTCTGAAGTGTAGTCAGCTAGAATCCAGGGAAACTGGTCACACACACACACACACACACACACAGAGCAAGTTAGCACAAATATCAACATTCACCCAGTCACTACAGTAGTACAGCGATGTGTTCAGTGAGGAACGTACCACTGGATACTGAGCCAGATTGTTGTACGTTCTGCCTGCAATCGTGTTCAGCTGCATCAGGTAGTCAAAGTTGGAGATCTCCCGGTTGACCCATTTCTGTGCAAAAGCAGGAGAAAAAAAAAAGAAGCAAGGGTCAAAGTCGATCTATTGACAGTGCGTACGTTTGTACAGCATGTTGTTTGAACTGTAAGACTGTGATTGATTAGTTTCCTCCCTTTGGGAAAACCTTAACATCTCACCAGACCATTAACTACACTATGTGTGTTCTTGTAAATGAGAGCTCTGCATCTTTGTTTCCTGACCTGCGTGAGTCCAGAGGCCTTGAGCAGCTCCTGCGGAGAGCGGGTTCCATAAAGGCTGAGGGATCTCAGCAGCAACATGCGGCTATAGACCTTATTCCTCACCTGTTGACAAGAAAACAAAGTTTCATCTATTTCAACAGGAGTTTGCCTATTTTTCCACAAATACTAATATTATCTGATTTTTGGGACAAGTTCAATTTGTGACTTATCACCTCCTTTTTGAAGTTGAGGAAGTAATTGGTCTGGTCGATGAGGAAGATCTCCAGAGCGGAGCGACGCAGGTTGTAACGCCGTAGGTGGACCTCTCGGATCTGAGATAGGGGCCATTTGAAGTCGTGTCCCACCCCTTCAGGAAGCAAGTACACAGTTAGCGTAAGCAAAAGATTAGTGATGCTTTCTTTCCCAATGTTTTCTCATCCACCTCTGTCACCGCCTCCTCACCTTCCTCCTTCTCTTGGCTGCTGTCGTAGAAGTAGATGTGTTGGGTGGTGAGCTCCAGGCGCCCGGGCACCACGTCCACCACCGTGACCAGCTCACAGTCCTCCCACAGCACCAGCTTCTCCTTCTGGCTGGCCTCTTCTGCTTCAACTCTGCAGGACATGGACAAAGTATGGGAGGCTGTAATTTCTAGCATCTATGACTTGAACGCCGCTGTTCTGTGGTTGTTGTATTTGGCGACTGACTGGTTGTTGGCAGCAGCAGGGTCGTCCTCCGGCAGCTCCAGGATGTCATCTTCCAGGTCGCTGACTTTGACCTGCTTCACAGCCTCGAGCAGCAGAGACTCTGCGTTTACACGCTGCTGATGGACACCTGAGCAAATCGAGGGAGACGGGAAATGATTAAAACCTGAGAGGTGATGTGGTGGTTTATATCACATGACGGCGCTGGAAATTAACTTCATAGCACGCTTGTCAAGGGCTGCCAAACTACAAACAGAACATAACACTGTGCTTTCGTTTCATAAGCAGAAGAATTACAGTTTTAAACTCGCTGACTCACAAGCTGGCTTTTACCCTTTTGAATCAACAAGGTGGGAGAGAAGAGTTTAAACGCCTCTGGTTTGTGTTATTGTGCCATTTTTAATCTGACACATGCTGGGCGGTTATTTAATCACCTGCAAAACTCCAGCTGGCTTTTTTTTTCTAAATATTCCAAATCTAAACATATTAAATATAGAGGGTGAACACAATGCAAGGTGCCAGACCCGTGGGAGCATGAGCAATCTAATCTGTGCTTGAAGAACTCAGTAGCAAAGTCAGGAGGTTGTTTCAAAAGCTGTAATCTCCATCGAATTGAAATGTTTCACGGAAAAAATCCTGAAAGGTTTTGTCTAGAGAGAATGTGTGCACATGGCAAGACGTACCAGTCAAAAGGGACATTTTAAGTTCAAAATAATCATATTTATGGCATGACTGTGGAGGTTTCAATCAAATGCAAAAGGTTGCAGGTCAGTAAACTGCACCTGGCTGCGCCTCGACACCCAGTCCCCACAAATCATATGTGCTCAATATTTGCCACAAGGTCTCTGATTCTGATAAAGCATAAAAGCCTGGAGAGTCCCGGCTCTGCAACACCCTTACACACGACTTAATAAGGAAAAGATACCAAGCAGAGTGGATCATCCTTCTCGTAGAGTTGATGGAAGAGTAGGACATAAGTTCAGCTTAAAGAGGATTTTCAAGGTCAGTCCTTTTTAATCTGTTTATCAAGGGCAAGCTGGATGAGTGTGCTCATGACATACAGTACACACACTTATCCCTCATCATCACATCCATTCACTGAATATGTCTACTGGAGCAGGTACTTTAGAGACACCGACATGCAGCTTTCAGGCTATTGTAGGTGTAAATTTAGCCCAAATATTTAAGCATACATTTAAGAGACATGTACCAGGCTGCTAGTCTGGAGCAAAATCTCACAGGAAAAACCCCAATTTAAAGCCCAGAGAGGCAGTGCTGTCTTACCCAGGTTGTCTCTCAGAGCGCTCGCCTCTCTGTGTGGATCAAAGTTGTAATTACGGACCAGCTTCAGCCTCATGCGGGAGAAGTTCTCAGCACTGGACACCCTCCAGTGCATCTCATCCTGCTGCCTGTTAGAAATCGTTACAAAACACACTTGTTACACTCCCAAAGCCATCCGTTATCTGCATCTGTATGCATTATATTGATTTTACCAACACACTTTGACTTCTTGTGTTTTTCCTACCACTGCTCCTGCAATTGTTTCCATCTTACTTTCATCAATATAAACTGAGGTCGACATGAAGTTATTCTCCCAATTGAGGTTTGTATTACTATGGTACATAGTATACAGTGGAAAAAGACAAGAAATGCAGAGATGGAGACATGTTGATGTCCGTACCTGTCAGACCAGGGCCCTCTCTCACACACCAGACCCCGGCGTGCCGCCTTCCACTGCCTGAGAGTGGCACTGTTCTGGCTGTGCTGCTGCTTCAACATGCTGTTGTAGCGGAGGTTCTCCTGGCGGCCTCGGCGCGAGAAGGGCTCCACAAATTGCTCCTGAGGGGAAAGTGAAAGAAGAGCAGCTCATGGGAGATAAGCTTGGCACCAAGGCAACATTAGATAGAGTCCATAGTGGGACAGAAATAGAGGAAAAGAAGCTTCAATTATGATTCATTTATTATTGATCCAACTGACCTGGAAGCGGATCTTGCTCTCACCCCTCTCCCTCTCTCTCTTATGCAAGCTGACCATGAAGGCCTCGTAGCACTCCTTCCAGTAGAGAGCCATGGTCTCATGGCCTTGGCTGAATGTTTCAATTTCATACTGCTTCATGTAGGGGATAATCTGAAGACAAAGGGGAACAAAAGGAAGAACATTTCCATTACATTTTCCAATAAACGTGCATTTAATATAATCTAAAACAAGAACTGACTGCAAATTTAAATCTCATACATATTTATCGAGGTAGACGCGCCACTCGGGTGAGTTGCAGTACAGCTGGAAGTCCTCAAAGAAGGATGGGCTGCCATTAGTGTCAGGGAGCTGGGGAAGGTGCAGCTCCATGTAGAGGAGGCGGTGGACTTTGGAGAGCAGCGTTCGCAGCAGTGGAACCAGGAAGGAGTACGTCTCCTCTGTTTGCTCCTGGACAGAGCGCCGCAGGATGCCCTCTACCTTACCTAACAGGTAGCAGGCCTCATCCTGGCTGGACACCTCCTTGGTCTGCAGAATGCCATTGAGCTTGGCCGTGGCCATGGCACACACCTGGGCAGAGGTAATTTATTATTGTGCTTGCTTGGGTTTGTTTTGTACATACATGCACAAAACTTGCAATGGAATAATATGCACAAGGTAGAAATGGTGGACAATGGGAAAAAATTGCTCACTTCCGGGTCCTCCTGAGCCATAAAGCCCAGCAGCAGTCTCAGTCCAACTTGAGAGAGCTGGAACCACTGGGTGCCAGCAGAGTACCACACCATGAGGCTGTCCATCAGTGTCACAGTCTCTTCCAGCACCTTCTCTGTCCACAGAGCTGGATTGACCAGGCCCTCCGCCTGCAGGAAGTCTTGTACCATGTGAAGCAACCGCACTGCGTTCTCCGTGTGCTGCGGCAACGTGGCAGCAGATGCCTCGCGGTTGTCACTCACTGCCCACTCCAACATGCGTTCCATAAGACTGAAACGAGAAAGAGAGACCATTCATTCATTGTTTTCAGCTCCTGCAATGATTCCTACCATCAGCAGCCAAATGGAGGACTGACCTGAGTTTGATTTGGTCGACAGGAAGCAGCAGCTCGTTGGCAGTTCCCAGCTTGGTGAGAGCTGAGAAGACCTGACCACGCTCCAGCCACGCCGAATCATCTGAACCTTCTACGCCACGCCACATCACGCACAGCACAATCTCCAGTAGCATGCTACACAGTTCCTCCTCCGCCCGCTAGGGGGCGACGCAACACCAAAGAGACAGAAACAGAGATGGGTTACCATTCGAAGTGATTCGATAAGAGGAAATTTCATTGATCCCTCTGCTTGTATAACTGCAGCCACAGATAACAGGATACAGCATAGAAAAAAGGACATTGATAAGAAGATGACAAACATAATGTCACTAACAATTAGAACAAGCAATCTTAATCCAATGCATGTACAGATACTATTGCTGACACTTTAATTCTATAACTGACTGCCTCCTGCTGTGGGAGGAGAGAGGCTGTCCCTCTCCCACCTCTGCTCTCCGGTGACTCAATGAAATGGCAAAAAGAAGCCCACTGGACGAAAGTCGGCATTGGGCTCCCTGAGGTGGCGGTGACATTTCACCCACTGAGCCGGAAGCTCTGGCTGTTCATTAGCACTAAGGCAACCTTGAAATACAGATGATCATATGAAACTAAGACACCAGAGTTTCCTCTGACCTGCTTACTTCTAGGGGCTTCATGAGAAATTATTCTAAGGCTTATTGTATGTGACAATAAAAAACGCACATAAACAATGTACTGACATAACTTTCTCCATAACTCTTGAGCCATCTCAGCAAGAGGAGAAGTATCACAAAATCACCCATCTCACCTCAGCATTGTTGAAGGACTCCCCCAGTGAGATATTGTCACTGAAGAGAAAGCTGTCTTCAGTCAGGGAGGAAGTTGCATCTCGATCCCCGGAGCTCCCTGGGAAAGGCTTCGAGGTCTCAAGTGGCGACGGTGTGCTGGGCATGCTGCCGGGCGTCTGGCTGCCACTCTCTCCGCCCTCGTAGGCCTGCAGATGGGACAGATCCAGCGTCAAGCCGCCCGACTTTCCCACTACCCAGGGCTTGACGTGCAGTTGCGGCTCGGTTGAGGCAGAGGAAGATGGCGTGTCCAGCAGCGAGATGACGTCGCCGTTCTCAAGGCTGTCCACAGAGCGGGTGTCACCTATGCTGAGCCGGTCATCCTCCAGTCGGTCCAGGCGGCTTGCGCTGCCTGCCCTCGCCCTCCTCTCCAGCGGCAGCTCCAGGCGGTTGGTGCTGCTGCCACTGGTACGGCTCAGGTCCAGGCTGCAGGTGCTAACGGTGTCTGCGCCCCGTAGTGGCAAAGACCCTTCACCCCGCAGGTATAGCCGCATCAGAGTGTCCTGCCAACACTGCTGCCTTGAGATCTGGACGGCAGCGTCCTGTTGGGATTGTAGCAGCTGGTACACCTGAAGACAGCAGAGGAAAAAGATTAAACTTTAATTACACCTGCAGGAAAACTAAGTCATGTTGCACCAAACAGTAAAGAATGAAAAAAAAAAAAATCTTCAAAGCTTAACTTCAACTGCTAATGATGAAAAAATTTATTCACTTCTTTTCCTCCAACTGTTGCTTTGTGCTGCTTTGTAAGTCACGTACTTTGATCATTACTGCTTCCCAACTTCAAATGCAGCATTATTAGTACTAATACACACTTAAACATTAGAAAGGCATTATTGGTCTTTTGAATGATGCAGACATGAAATTTTAGAGATTATCAGTGCATTTCAAACAGGATATCAGGAAACTGGTTCTAGCGAAGAGAATCAGATACAAACACAAGGACAGAGCAAATGAATGGTATTAAACCGATCAAAACTGCCACATGCAAAAAATCAATCAATTAAAGTGAGAATCTCTTGCTCTATCAGAGCTGGACTCTCTCACTGTGCCCTGCAGTTGTACAGAAAACTAAATCTAAATACTCATGGCATGATCTTTCCGACTTTGCTATCTTTCAGGGACACATTTCAGAGTAGAGACCAGTTAATTGGGGGCAATTTGTCTGTGTACTGTAGAAGTGACCTCAGTGTGTGCGTGTGTGTGTGTGTGTGTGTAAGGAAATTAGGGATGAAGGGAAACAGGGTATACACAGCAGAACGGAAATAGAAAGTAATGTAGAAAGCCTTTGACGATTGTAATCAATTGCTGGAAGCTTTGGTTATCTCCTTTGTCTGCTGTTATTAAATTTATTTAACAGTGTCAGCAGTTTTAAGTCCAGGCGTTTCCTCACCCTCTTGCAGACGATGAGTCGTACGCTGGGTCCGGCCCGGTGGGTGAGCTGGACCAGAGACATCAGGTCCTTGTAGTTCACCACTTGATCTGTGGATTTTCGATACACACGTACAATTTTACATTTGTGCAACTGTACAGGAGAGTTAACTGGGAAATAACCAGACTGACCAGTGACATCTGACTTAATGACAGTAGCTACTGAGCAGCGTAAAACACAGTTTAATGAGTGAAAAATAAAGCAGACCTGTGTGGAGGACCTGGTTGAGGAGACACCGGATCAGGGTGGGAGTGATGTGAAGTTCGGAGAAAAGCAGTGACAGGCCGGCGTAGCCTGCTTCTCTCAGCCGCAGACGCTGCTTATTTTTCTCATAGACACGGTCACAGCGCAACATGCGCTCAAACAACTGTGCAGGGGTGAAGACAGAAAAGAAATATCAACCCTTCTGTTATTAGTTAGCTATAGCTATTAGCTATTAGTGAATCGTGGTGGATACAATGAACTCTGAGAGTGATCAAATTCCCTGACTTGAAAGGCCCTGACTTTTCTCCAAGACATCAATGACATTCCAGGAATTCCTCAACTGATCATGACCATTTGCAACATTTTACTAAGTCGAAGTGATGGACTCATGAGCAATACAGTTATGGCAAGTATTAAGCACAGCGGCTTAGAAATGACAGTGGCACAGAAAGGCATTTGGTCAGTCAGTGCGTCCCAGATGTTCTTGGCTGTAACCAACCTTGAAGACGAGCTCTCGGAGTCGGTCTGAGTGTTTGTTATTGAGCAGGAGAGCATAGCACGAGTCTGCCGCCCCGGGCTCAAAGAGGAGCAGGAAGAGCTGGTCCCTTGCTGGACTGCTCTGAAGAAGGCTGAGCAGCAGCTCCAGCAGTCCGCACAACTGCAACACACACAACCACAACACACACAACCACAACTACATTTAGTTTTACACAGTTGAGGTCGCTTGTACTGACAGATTGTTTTGAGAATAGCATAGCACTAAAAGACAGCAAAACAGCTTGTCGTGCATACATCTCGAGGCACAATTTTTGAGGTTAATTTAAAACATAGAAGAAATGGGAGCTGGGCAAAGCAAATCTGATATTAATCTGTTGTTTCACAATGTAAAATTAAGTGCTTGTTTTGCAAGATTTACTATATGTGGGAAATGTATGTCATGTTTACCGAAAGGTTATGTTTTAATTTGAAGTTTTTCATAGTTTTTCATAACTCATTAAGTGTGACATTTGAACACTCAGTATGGCTTGATGTATAGCATCAGAAAGATGGCAGATGCAGAGCAGTGTGGAGGAGGATCCTGTGATTATATTGGCCATATGTTCATAGAGGGTGACGCAAGCTTCCACATATAGTGCAGCGGTGTAAGAGGATATGCAAAGTGACAGACAAAATGAAAAACAAGGAGGGACAAAAAAAGGGAGAGCAGTGAGGAGGAGGTGTGACAAGAGGAGGAAATGGATTTCACAAAACAGGTGACAGCTTCTGAGTCCTGTGAAAACTTCACCTAGCGGGTGTTGGAGCTTAGAGGAAAACACTCAAGAAATTAAGTGTTTTGTTTCAGCCAACAGCCACTGATGGATAGTGCTTACAGAGAGGAAAATGTTTAAAAATAATGCAGAGAGGGAGGGTGGTAAAACAGCTGCCAGGCGGGAAACGAGCTGATAGCTTCCTGTAATGGCAATACTGCAGCAAGCCTCATTGGGAAACAGAAAATCCTGAAGTGAAAGGTCATCTTATTTTACAATAACGTCCTCATATGGCAGGAGTGGTTGGCATAAACCTGTTTCACAATATGTGGGTCATCTGGCAAGTGCACACTAATAATAATAATTAACAAGGAACATTCTGGTGCTTGCTGGGAGCGATCTGATTAGGCTACTATATGATCTAGTACAACAGGATAAACAAGCATCGGAAAAGGATGACAGTATTATTCCAATTCATGTGGTAATCACAAGTTTCCACCTTCAGGATTTACTTTAAGATTTCATTTTCTTTCTGCTGCTGTGATGCATTTCATACTAAAAAAGCTGGGGATCTGACCCCCTCACCTGGTCCTCGTCTCCAATGGCAGCAACATATCCCAGAATGCTGTGCATCTCCTCCTGTGACATGCCCTTGCTGATGTAGTACTTGATGAGGCCGCAGAGTGACGCCCGGATGGTACGAACGTCATCCTCGCTCAGGTCGCTGTCTTTATTACTGTTCTTCCTGAAGTTCAGAGCAGGTGACAAAGATGTTTTGGGAAAAGAGACTAAATCTATCAGACGGGTATGAGCTTCACGAAACGGGATCTCACCCGTAATATAGACGGACGGTGTCCAAAAGGAACTGAACTCCATATTTTCTTCTGAACTGCTTCCTGTTATCTTTGATGACGGTGGACATGTACTGGATATGACCTTCATTGGAAGAAAATCACATGAAGATGTATAAACAGACTTAAATACATACTAATGCAGGAGAAATGTGAAGGAGCTTAGCATGAATAGCTAGTCTGGCCCTGTCCAGCGAAGGTTAAAAAAAACAAACAAACAAAAAACAAGCAGGGGCTCCTGTTTTACTTAACATATTCTTTTGTTCTTATTATTGGTTGCTTCTTGGATTATACAACCCCCTCATTTGCTCTCTTCTTGATGACTACTGCACTTTGCTTAACTGTATCCTATTTACTAACACAATTACCGAATCTCCCCTCTTTAAGTTTTACCTGAACTCACCTTTGTACACATGCGCACACACATACGATACACACATGCAGATCTAACCTATGCGTAGAGGGAAGTCTCCCTTGTTCCAGATGTTGAAGTTGAACAGTAGATGTGTGTGCAGCTGCTGCAGCAGAGCCTGGTTCTTCTCATATGTCACCTGCTCTATCAGAAGCTGCACAGCAACCAGCACGCTGACGTCAACATGTCCTGGTGGCAGCTGAACGCACACACAAACAACAGATTGTATTTCACCACTGTTAGTTCAGTTATATGCACATTTACTGCGCACATATGCAAAATGACCAAACAAAGAAAGGGGTAGATTATGGGAAAATGCATGTGAATGTAAACAAGTGCTTATTAAGTATAATTGGACTTATATTTGGACTTTTACATTGGCAGGGTGTGGTTACTTTGGCTCGACTAATTGGGCATGTAAGACATTTTCTTTGATCTGGGTCTCTGTAGAGGCTTTCATTTTCCTATGATGTAAATGCTGATTCAGAGGCATTTCTATCGCCCCCCGCCCCTGATAAACAAATAAATACTGAGGCACTTCCACCAGATAAAAGATATAAGAACAAACATGGCTTAGGGAAAAAAAAGAGCAATCAAGGGAAACAGAGAGACACAAAGGAAAAGACAAACACAGACACAGCACAAACACAGAGACAGACCTCATTCGACCGGGGAGGGTCCAGCAGCATTCATAATCACAACTCACAACATGTGAGCCTCACACAGCATGAGCTATGTCATGACAGCTATAAGTGGCCTTTTGTCGGCTTCAAAAATACAAGTCAGCAGAGATTCTTAATTCGTCTGCTACAGAAACCAACTAATCCAGTGTGGAGAAAAACAAAAGAGGCTTATGAGGAGATCTTGTGTAATTAATGCATTGTGTGCAATGCACTCCGCTGGTAGAAAATGACCAGTTAATGCTTTTAAAACATCCCTCTGGATCACCGTCTTGCCTTCTTTTTGTATAACTGAAGGAGGAAGAAGCTTCATACCCCATCAAAAATTAAAGCTGTGCCGAAATTAATTCGTGTGACTCATGCAGATTTAGTATTATTAGGAGACACCTGATAATTATGTAACTTGCATTGTAATAGGGTCACAAATTGCAGAGAGGCATAGGATTTGTGTTTCTGAGTCACAGAGCCATAAACTGCATAAACTGTCTTTCAGAGAATTCAAGCAGCACCCAGAACCTCATCCTGTGCACAGTGTCATTCAAAAAGCTAATTTAAGATTAAACAGAGACCTTCTGCAACAGCGCTCCCAGTGTAGCAACACCATGTGAGTGGAGCAGATTCTCCTGGTTGATCAGGTGCCTCTGCAGGAAATGCTTCAGCACCAGCAGGAAGGTGGCCACAAGATTCTTCTCCAGACGTGCCTCTGGAACACACACACAAAAACAGCTTCAAATTGAGAGCAAAGAGAAACGAGGAAAGAAGGAAATATATTGTTGGCAGTGGTGGTGGAACATACCTGAAGCCCTGTTGGATGGGAGAATGACCCAATCTCCATCTGCAGGCGTGGTCACATCAGGGGTGATGAAATCTGACCCAGCTGCCAAATCACTGGATTGCTGATCAGGGGTCACCAAGGCCAACTGCTCCAGGATAGGGATGAGCACTGGCAGGCCGCCCACACAGTTGATCATGTCCTGCCACACACATATTCAGATGTATATACATCCCTGCTATTCAAGATGGAACACAAACGAAACACAAAACAGCATGAGCTGGATGTTCCTCCCACCTTGATGTCCCAGTTGACGACTTTATTCCCAGTCAGGCGTCCATGCAGCATGTTTGGGGACAGGTCGAGACAGATGGGGTTCCTACATGCCTGTTGACAAAAGGACCAGGTTTAGTTAATAGTTAGCAGATTTCCTTCAAATAAACACCAGAGTTTATTGAGTCTAAACCAACAGACTGTGGTGAAAATACCATTTAATAGAATATTTCCTCAATTTCCACTCATTAAAGCAAATTTCCTCATTCCTACAAATAAACTTGCATTGCTGTGTTACAACGAACTGATATGTCTCAGAGAATCTCATCCACTGCACTCCTCACTGTGTATGGCTGATATTAAAGTTTAAGTGGGAATCATAGTAACCACAGTGGTCCAGTCACCTTGGGTGAGTAGTACAGCAGCAATTTGGATGAAAGGTCGCCAAGTTCCGATTCCTGGGCTTTGAATGGAGAGATGCAGTTTGGACCTGCACAGAAGACAGACGAAGAGTTTCCAGACAGACAAAGAGAGAGCAAAAACATTCGTAAGCTTATTTTAACTTGAACAACGATCTGTATTCTCCTCCTCTCACATCGCCTCCAACTGCTTACCAGCACTACAGATCACTTTTATGTGGTTGGGCTGCAGGGGTTCATGGAAGACCATGACGCTCCCAAGCTGGCCCTGCAAGGAGGTAGGGCTTCCCCACTCGCTGTCCTGGGTCCCTGCAGAGATGAGCTTTGTCACAGACTCAGACTTCCCCCCCAGCAGCCCACCCCAGGTCTGCGGTGACAGGATGCCGCCCAGCGAGGAGCGAGTGGTGGGTGTGGTGGTGGAGGAGAAGGGAGGGTCTGGGATCTGGGAGGGCGGGGGAGTGGTGGTCCGGTGGCCGGCTGAGCCGATGCAGCAGGAGGTGAATGGCTGTGGGTGGAGGACAACAGAATAAGACAGAGGAGTGAACAAAAACAGATAAATATGTGGGTTTACCTTCATAATTAAGTGTAATATTTATGCAGAAAACGTCCTACTGCAAGGCCTGATGAAGGCTCACGGCTGTTGCACAGTGAGCATTAAAGCACAGCCACTCATGTTTTATTGCGAAATAGAAAAGAAATAATGATGTTTAAGTAAAATCCAACACAGTTTTAATGGACATCACATCTGTGTATTTCCCTCTGTCACTCGCTGAAGCAGATTAGCTGTATAAAAACACTTGTTGGTTGACCAAGTTGCCAAGAAGCTGTTGAATTTCCTTTATTAACCAAGTGAGTGCAGGTCTCACCTCTGTCATGGTGGGGTACTTGAGGGGGGCAGATAGTTTCTGCTGTCCGTCCACATAAATGTACACAAGACTCTGCCCGAATGGCCTCTTTCCTGGTACATGCACCACACCAATGCTGTGCTGTAAGCAGAAATCCAGACAGAATTTAGTACTTTTAATCCTTAATGTTGCTCTCTTTAATCTGTCTACAAGACATTTGGCTAAAAGGTGTTAATCTTCTCAGAGTAGGGTGTCATTAGTGCTGCCAGACTTTAGGACATTCAGAATCTTCAGCCTGTGTTCGGTGTTCTCAATCCGTCTACACTTCCATATTTCAGTGGCACTGACCTTTCAGTTAATTCACTGTCAAAAATAGATGTCGTTCAGCTTGACTCACCCAGAGAGAGTCACAGAAGCAGTAGTCAGGAAGCATGACTGTGACATACTCCTTCTTGGTGCATACAGCCACCACCAGCACACCCGCTGAGCTGATGAAGGCCTCAAACCCCGTCCCTCCTGGGGTGAAAAAGCTGTATGGGATAAAAGATAGTAAAACAGTTTGAGCAAGCCTTAAAACCCTCTGCTGTGATTATTCATCAATCTGTATCTCGTTTCCTCTCACCTGTAGAGCTGCTTCCGCTTGTCCTTGCTGGGTGGGCCAAGCTGGTCCTGATCGAGTGAGAACCAGGCGAAAAAGCTGAAGGCAGAGCCTGGCCAACGCTGCACTGTTGGGACGACAATGCCGGCCATGCTGGGTGACAAGTCAAAGTACTGCATAGCACTTTCCAGGCCCTGCTTCCGTACCATGGCGAGGAGGGCTCTCAGAGCAGGACTGACGTAGGGATGTGCCTGCGTAGACTCTGGAGGCCTGAGGAGGCGCAGGAGTCCCAGGAGTTCCCTGGCACTCAAGGACTGGGAACCCAGTGAGCCCACAAGCCCCAGCAAGCTCTCAGCACAAGCTCGGTGTAGCCGCTGGTGGCGCTCAAGGGCGGCCAGCGCTCGCATGACCATAGCAGCATTGACACAGGTGGCGCGGGTCTGGCGGTTCAGGCAGCTGAGGCGGCGGAGCCAGTCTGCCGTAAAAAGCTGCTGCTCCGATGAGTCCAGCTCTGGGAGCCACTGGACCAGCAGCAGCAAGGGCTCCACATTACTGATGCCCAGGAGCCCCACTGACGTGTGCTCACCCTCCACCGCCTACAGACATATGGAGAAACACCGATGAAGATAAAGACACATTCGTATCAAATATCACAAAGAGAAACATGCCTGCAGGAGGTTGACGAGAAGAACAACAAACACAATCTTTCTCTCACCATGTTCATCAGCTCTTTGAGAAGATGCCGCGACGGCTGGCCGAGTGAGGTGAGCACTTCATACAGGTGGTTGTAACCAATCCTCTCCTTGAACACCTCCTGCAGGGGTGGCAGAAAAAACATATTTAAATACAGTTATAGGGCATCTGAGCGCAGAAGATACATTCATACATACATTCAGATACATACTGCAGAAATAGTGGATAAAATGCTCAACTCAAGGGGCCGTTAATGATGAATGTGTGAAGAGAAGATGATCAATTGCGGTCAAAGCACTTAACTGTGGAATGAATTACCATTCACAATCTGTATCACGATCAGCAAAAAAACCCCACACATTTTTAAAATAGCTTTTAGCTGACTGAATTATTCAATTGTTTTTTCAGTTATCTAATTTGTCTGTATTTACTTTTTACTGTATAACTTCACTGTCGCTCCTTTGTTTAAGCACTTTGTGAAGAAGTTAAGAAAAGTGCTATAAAAATAAATCTAGAAGTATTACTGTTACCCCCATCGCGCTTTAGAATTCAGCAGAAGTAAATTAGGACTGTAGGTATTGCATGTGACTAAACGCATGTGTTTGTGTTCTCGTTACCTTTGCAGCTGGTGATTTGTGCATCACTGTTGTCAGGGCTTTGATGGTTGCTACAGCGAGGGAGTCGAGTCGCCCTTGAAACACCTGAAGGAAATTCAGACATGTCAGTCAACTGCCACTTGCCCTTTTAACAGGAGACAATGCACGTACAGATGACTGGACACAAGTCAAATCTCCCCTTATTCCACATGAATGTTATAGAACTTTTATAAGGGGACAAGCATGCATACAGTTTAATACCACATTCATATATAAGGTTTGCAATGCTAAAATGATAATGGTCGACGCATTTAAAGCACTGAATACAACATGCATCACACTTGGAGGAATAACAGGGAGAATTAAATAGATGCTTTGGAGTTTGATTCAATTAGTGTGTGCGTGAAAACGTGAGTAAAATCATCAATGATGGTTAGAACCCTGTTTGTCACTGCAGTTGGGGCTGGCATCAAAGCTTGGACGGCAGATGTCTTCCTGCTCCAGGTAAAAAAAAAATCCTTTTAATGGCATGGTGATCTGACTGGAGCAGGAAGCTCTTCGGGCATTGTTAAAAAAAAAAAAAAAACAACAACACCCACATCCACACAGAGGTATCTCACTCTTTTTCCTCACATTCACAAAAAGCATGCAACCCACAAAACACAAGCCAAACCGTGAAAAATAAACACAAACACATCTCCATCCAGCTCTGTCCTGCTCAGGTCCAACATGTTTCCGGGTCATTGAACCCGTTATTCCACAGGAGGTAAACATGCAGCCATAGACTGGCTGATCCAACAGAGAGTCTTGGACCAGCTGGAGAGGGACTGTGGTGAAAGTTAAACACTCATCATTGTCACTGAGTCCAGATCACCTCAGACCACTGAACTCTGTGAGAGCACACACCAGGCCAATGTGACAGCATTCCAGTGAAACCCTTAATATACCGCAGGAAAACCAGGACAATGTGGAGGGGAGGGGAGGAGTGAGGAAACTGAAAATGGCAATAAAGTAAATGAAATGACATAGCTGTGAAAGAGCCAAAGTGGCCACTCCACAGCAAGGTGAGCCGTTCAGCATTTTGGGTCAAGTCTGGTTTGGGAATTTCAGTTTTGGGTTTTGATTTTTCACAACATCTGCGTGCCTTCTACATCCCGCTGCTGTAAACGAACTAAGAAGCTGCTTTCACCGACTAAGCTGGAGTTCTACAGGTGACCTCGGAAGCAACAAAAGCTCGATGCACAAAAACCAGCCAAGCAGGCTGCAGCATCTGCCACTGCAGCGGGTTACAGCTGCATAACAACAAAGGCACACTGGAGTGTGTGTGTGTGTGTGTGTGTGTGTGTGTGTTCACATCGGTCCGAGCACCTGTATGCTTATTATCCAGATCAATGGAGGGGTTTTACCTTATAAAGGTGGCTTTGTGAGTAGAAAAAGTAGACAGAGTGGAATGAAAGCTGGTATACTCTTCAGGGAACAAGTGACCTTTCTGTGCACACAAGATAATTCAGTGAGAGAGCTCTGACTGATAGTTGACACTACACCATTCAAAAGACGGGCCTGGGACATTATCAGGCAGGTGCTGCAAGTTACAGCTTCGTGTTGTAGAGCTCAGCAAAACAAAAAGTGGCCAAAGAGCAATAATAAATAAAACTGATGCCTTTTAAGTGTGGTAAAGACTACCTTTTTCTGTTTTTCTAAATTGAGGTACATGCTTGAGGAACCTCTGTGTGATTGATTATGTGCTTTACTAACCACTAGCTGACTTGTTGCAGTATAACCTGCTTGAAGCACCGGACGGGTGGGGTTTATAGCATCATGATAACTCTGATATTGCTATAGGAAACGATGCATATTTGTTATCTTGCAAAAGTTAGATGAGAAGATTTATTCAACTCTCATGTCTGTTCATTATATAGGAAGTTATAGCTAGCAGCCTGTTAGCTTGGCTTAGCATAGAGACTGGAAGCAGGGGGAAACAGCTAGCCTTGCTCTTCAACAGAAGAACTTGTTCGTTTAATCTGTGCAAAAACAACAATTTGTGGTTTTATAACAGATTATATGCCAGACTATTTCTTGGCTGGGTGCAGTGACTTCTTGTCTTGAAGTCCCAGCCAACAAAATTATGCTGGCATCCTGCTTTTGCGATACTGTTGGGCAGAGCCAGGATTGTTGTTGTGACCTGTTTCTAGCCGTTGCGCCAAGTTAAGCTAACTGGCTGTAGCTTCATATTCTACAAATAGACATGAAAAAAAGCATCAATGTTGAACTATTCCTTTAAGAAATAGGTCAAAGGACAAAGCAGTCTTGCTGTGGAGTGGCTCTGGTGAGGTGAAGGTGGTGGGACTTGGCAGCAGGTGAGGGCAAAGGGCAGGTAGGTGGATGGTGTAGGGGGGTTTGGGTCGGGTGAGTTGGGGTGGGGGCTTTCTCGGCGGTACCTGAGTGTCCCTCTCTCCTGTCAGTAACCTGTTGTTGGTTATATCTTTCTGGTCCTTGTCTGCCGCCGTGCACCTAGCATTAACCAGCTGACACACACAACAGGCAACATGTCAACATAGCATGTGGGAAGGTTGATAAAGAGAGAGAATGGAGACAAGGGGGAGTCAGGGGATGGTGCAGGGGGAGGAAAGATGTTGTAAGTAGAGGGGAGGGTGAGAGGTTAAAAGCCACGACCCTCAGCAGGGGTCACTGTGTGGAGGCGTGTTGGTGATCCAGCCTTGCTGTGAGGAGGCAGACATGCAAGGTGGGCAAAATGCTCTTTCTCACGCTGAAAGAAATACCAAACTTCGACTAAATCTGGACATTAATGTATCCAAATTATATGTTAAAGTCCTGGGGCCTTATTCACAAAACACCCAAAGGCTAGAAGTAGCCGAAGAAACTCCTAAATATAAGGGCGTGTCAGTCCTAACTTTAGGACACATGTTTCTGGCAATTAAGAAAGCATTCTAGCACTAAAAGTAGCTCCTTTGGCTTAGAGAAGTTACTCCTCACTCAGCTGCTGCTGCTGCTGCTGGTAGTGTGCCTCACAGGGCCAATACCAAGGAACACAGCAACAATAAATAACTTTTAAAAACCTACGCTGATGGTGGCGAGTCAATCAAGATCCAATCAGCTCACCAACAATTCAATAACACCGGAGATGATATTTGAACAACTCTCCACTTCTGTGACTCTGGACAAAATCAGTTTGCAGGATGTCTCAGCCAGCATTAGTTTGGCAGTATCTTATATGCATAACAACAACAATTAAATCCAATAAAGCTGGTTTCATGGTCATCTCTGGATTTCCAGATAGAATTGGTGCTACATATAGAACTACCCAATTACAGTTTCTCTCTCCCTCTACTTTAATTTGTTTATTGTGCTCCTGTGTATCAATAAATACTAATTCACTGACAAAAAACAGTCACTTCTCAACCAATCACTGCAGACACACTGAGTAAGTTCATTAAAAAAAGCATGATTTCATCCACAGGAACATGGTCAGCCCTATTCCTCATCTTATCTTCAGAGTTCTCTTTGTTCCTTACCAAAGTGGCTCTGAGCAGTTTTGTGAAAAGCTCTACAGAGGACCTTTAATGTCATTTACGATGACTGATAGTGGTAAGATCCTTTGTGAATAGAGCCCCAGAACTACAGATACAAATAACTAATCCAAGACAAAACTCTGAATTTGAATCATATTCATGGAAAAGTACATTTACTCAAGCACTGCACTCAAGTACAGTTCGGAGGTTTTGGTCAATTACTTGAGTACACCCATTAAAAGCTTCTTTACAGCTCTACCCTGCTACATTTTCAGAGAGAAATACTTTTATTAAAATATAAGATTTTGTGTATAACAATTACTACTTTGCAGTTCAAGATTTCACGAACAAAACATATAATTAACAAATAAAATGTGATGCATGTTACAGATTAAACTATGCAACAGTATATAAAGTAGTTAAAATGAGCTCCACCTGGACTATCTACAACAATAAAATGCTGCTTACACGCATCAGCAAAACAACTGAATAGTATAGTATACATAATAATATAACACACTGGCAGGAGCCACTCTGCACATTGAGTACTTTTCACTTTTGAAGCTTAAAGAATATATTTTCAAGTACATTTCTGGGTACTTTTTCAACAAAACAAGCAAAAATATTGTGACTTTTCTACTTCATAGACAACAGCAAACAAGCAGCGAGCTGTACTGCACTGTGAGTCCTTGTATCAAAAGCATAAAGCGATATATTTTAGAACTTAAAAATGACTACAACAGTGGGGAAAAATGGCATTTTGGGGGATGTCATACTAATATGAGATTACAACTTAGGATCTTGCAGTATCAGGTACAAGATATGATCAAGTGCAACAAATAAGTTAGTAATGTTCAACTTCAACGACCCAGTTCTGAGCTACAAACACCTCCGAATGATCAAACCAGAACCAGCCACTCAAAATCACGGCTAAGTCGTGTCTTCAGGATACAGAATGAGCTGTACTGTTACCTTGCTGTTCTGCAGCAGCCGTGTCAGATGCTCGAAACAGTTGCTATTGAGGAAGATGGCTTGTAGAACTGGCCTGTCTGAACACAGGAACATGTCCCTGATAGTGTCTGAGAGACAGGCAGACAAAGGGACAGAGAATCAAAGCCAGAAAAAGGTGGAGAGAGACACACAGACAGAGAGAGGAGAAGAAAAGCAAAGACGGACATAAAAGAAGGTGGAATAAGTTATATTACCAAAGCAGAAGAGCTCAAAATAGCATATTTAATGTCACAAAAATATTGTTTGTGTCCTTTATTGTCAATGAACACCCTACCTAGCATGTGCACTTGCAGCGCCACAAATCGGCTCTCCCAGTGCCGGCCCAGTGTTGGCACTCGGCCCTTGGTTTGCTGCTGCTGCCGGGCGGCGACCACAGCCGCAGGGTCCGAGTTGAGCAGCTTGAAGTAGTTTTCCAGCACAGAGGCGATCTCCACTTGCCGCTGGTCAGAGCTTGAGGCCAGGAGGCGCTGCACCACCTCTCGCAGGCAGCCCAGAGTCAGCAGCGCCTTACGGTCGGGGGCCTCGCTGTCCCAGTCCTCGCCCTCGTTTGAAGAACAGCTACCCATGGAGCAGTCGGCCAGCACCCGCATCAACACCTCCATGGTGGCTGGAGAGATAGCAAGCAGAGCGTTCCTCTGCCAGACAGGGAGGGATGGAGAGAGGTATAAGAGAGAGGCTTATTCGCTTTCTTGCACACAGACAAGAAGGTCAATACCACTCTCATGTCTGTTCGTTTAGTATATTTTACAAACTGTTTCTTTCATTTACAGGTAAACAAAACCTTCTTAACCCTCAAAATCCATCTGTGACTCGTGCTTCAAGCTCGTTTTCATGGGAATTAAAGTATGCGCTGCCATCTTGAAACAATCTCCAAACAGCTCCATGGCCATTCAGACGCTTACCTGATCCCCAGCTACTATGGCTCCAAACAGATGCAGCAGGCAGCATTTCAGACTCTCCTTCAGGTGCTCGCTTTCCTGGAAACACTCTGGATCAAGGGGCACACGCCCACAAACACACATTGACACACACAGGCACACACACACACAAACACACAGTTCATTAGTTTGATCAGCAGACATGATGTGTGCTATGCAAATACAACATAACCACACATTGAAACTATAGCTCACAGCGAACTGTTGAAGTTCCTGTATTTTTATCTGGAAACAAAACAGTGATGAATGCACACATGGACACACTTTCATCTTCTCACATTCTTTCACAAACACACACACACACTCACACAAGGAAGCCATATGAAATCTGCACAACAGATAAGACAGAGGCATGTGGCAGCCCTGTCAGTAACCTCTGGGTCATGGTGGTCCCAGTCATCTATTAACTCATCTGTCAACATGTCCGACTGGGGAGAAGAAGTGTGACATCTTGGCTCCGTGATGTCTGTTTCTTTTATCCCATTCATGCTACGACTGAATTTCACTGTAGTATCACTGGATGATGGTGATGACAATACTATCAAACTATCAAATATACATGGAAAAAATAACTGAACTTTTGTCTTTACCAAGGTCTGCCGACAGTATTCCCACAAATATCTCTTAGTACATTTAACACAAACCAGCATGAAGACGCGCACGCGCGCACGCGTGCACGTGTACACACACACACACACACACACACACACACACACACACACACACACACACACACACACACACACAGCCTGTCAGCTTGGGCCTTGGGTGTTAGCTTTGGTGCCAAACCACAGCAGCCACAGACAGGACATGGGACAGAAGGGAGTATTTGTTCAAAATGGCCGCCAGCGCGGCTTAAGTGGCTTGACAGACACCATTCACTATCTGCTCATCTCAGCGCCTGGCAAACGAGATGCGGGCACAAAGAGTGGATTCATCTGGACCCAGAGAGGACAGAAGAGGAGGCAGCGGGAGAGAGAGAGTGACGGCATGGGAGCTCTCAGAAAAAAAGATGGTAGAGGAAAAGAGCAGCGAATTATGTTCTGTGATCACAAGCCGGAGTTTTTATGATGCAGAAGATTGCTGCCTCATCCACACCCAAATTGGCCACTGAAGCAGGAGATGCAAAGTATGGGCCATGCACAGGAAGCTCTGTAATGTTGCTCCATGCACAAGTGTGTGCAAACAAGTTACACACAACCCACACAAAGCTGACAGCTGAGGTGACTGTTTTTTGGAGTCAGGCTAACTGAACGGACCACGCACAGTCGAGGTTTATGTCTCAGTGTAAATATTTTAATACAGTAGTTTAAAGTTTTCTCCATAATTAAACTAACACTGTGCTGCAGAGAGTGGGACTGAGACGTAGCCTGAAAAACTTACGGTAGAAGAAAGGAACAAACTCAACAGTGAGCGGAGCTGCCTTGTACTTCTGTCTGCTCCTCTCTGCTGTGCCCAGCTGCTCCCTGGAGATAAAAAACACATGCAGTTTAGGTAAGACACAACGAAGACGCTATTTTGTAGTCTTGTCAGCACATTGGTTTGATTTGACAGCTGATGAAAGTTAGCTTTATTCATGTTAAAGCGACGGCAAGCTAGCCGCTGGATGTTGTTACCCGCATGTTCGATGCCTCCAGTTGTGATACGGGTCATAGAGGCTCTCGCAGAAAGCCAGCGCATGACGGACAAACTCCTCTGCCTGGCTCTGGTCAGCCATCTCCTTCTCTTTGGTCTTGCTCTTCAGCTGTAACACCACACACACAAACACACACAGACCCACTTCACACCTGCTATCATGTGTCTAATTCAGACTACTCAATGTATGATGAGGTGATTAACATTTCAACTTCAGCGTGTCTGAACAGATTGCTTTTTCTGTTGCCAAAAAGCAGAACGACACAGATGTCACTTCCTCATTCATGTTCCTCCACAGTGAGTAAAGCATATAACTAATATCTAATTACTAAAATGGAGATTTTGTGCCTTGTTGCTGATCCAGTTCATCGGGGACCAAGTCTTGCAGAGAGAAGACAAACAGAGAGATCAGAACCAAGAAAAAAGGGAGGTGTCAGACCTGCTGAATATAGAGCGTTGTCATGGTGATGATGTGATTGATGTAAGAGCAAGTGCCAATCTCCTCCACGTTGGACAGGTTCCTTTCAGAAACATCCAATCACAGACACACACAGACACAGACACACACACAGACACACAGACACAGACACACACACACACACACACACACACACACAGAGAGAACAAGTCAACCATTGGCTCATCAATAAAAGAGTTGGAACTATTCAAGGAAGTTAAAAACTGAAGCAATGTCCCCAAAGCACACACAAGCGCTTTGTTACAGCACAACAACAAATTCATAGCTCACAATCTTAAGCAATAATATTTGTGTGTGTTTGCTGTCCAGACCTGCAGATGATGATAAGGAACTTGAGCAGCAGCAGAGCCAGGTTTTGCTGCTCAGGCTCCAGGCCGTCAGAGGCTTTCTGGACGCACTGCAGCAGCTGATGGCGCAAAACCTGCAGGATGTTGTCTGGGAGGAGCGTCAACACTGGGGGAACTTCCTCTGGCCTGGAGATACAGAGGGAATGAGGAAAATTTGCTTA
This sequence comes from Chaetodon auriga, assembly GCF_051107435.1. Taxonomy (NCBI): domain Eukaryota; kingdom Metazoa; phylum Chordata; class Actinopteri; order Chaetodontiformes; family Chaetodontidae; genus Chaetodon; species Chaetodon auriga. The sequence goes on along the minus strand of NC_135096.1, from coordinate 10,144,987 downwards.
TATACCAGAAAAAAGAGGTTAATGGCAACTTGGTTCAGTGCAGATAGACACTTGTATGCACACTTTAAATGGAGCATTTTATCATGGAGGTTTACAATGGAGGTGTCACTGCAGTATACACAAGGGCAACTTCAAGGACCCTGTTCTGCATTCACTCAATCGTACACACATGCCTGATTCATTCAGGCATTAATTCCTCGGAAAAACAACATGTGCGCTGCACTGCCAATAAGAGAGAGGGAGAGAGGGAGAGAGGGAGAGAGAGAGAGAGAGAGAGAAAGAGAGAGAGAGAGAGAAGCTAAAGCAATGCAATAAATGTTGCTGGGAAAACAGGACAGATGTGAATGTGGCAGCTGCAGAGGAAGGGAAGGAGAGGAAAGGAAAGAAATCTGAGAGAAGACAGACAAAAGGCAAGGAGACAGCGAAGGGAAGAGGATGAAGGAAGGAGTCCAAGAAAAAGCAGGAAAAATTGGGAGAAAATGAGTCAGGAGGAGTTGGGAAAAAGAATATGGCAAAGAGAGGGAGAGATGAAAAGCTCAACAGAGTTTACGCACCCATTTTCACATAAATCCATTAAAAAATGTGCCTGACTTCCTGGGGCTTCATCTGACGTTCATGTGCTCATCGCCTGCGTAACAACAGACTTCACCTATTTCTGCATGCTCTGAAGTACTGGCTTTTAGATGTGTGTTCAAGCACTGAGGGCCTCTCACATTTACCTGCATCACATGTTCACATGTCAGCACCAATCAGAGCATCACCTGCAAGAAAATGGGACTGTTCTGCACAAAAGCATCTGGTGTGGCCGTGCTATTTTGGGTTGTGCTGTGGAAAGCGGCACACTATGTTGGCACGCTGTGGATGACGCACACAAGAGATAGTTCTGATCTCACTCATGATGACCTAATGCAGAAAACTGCATTGGTGTATTTTCAAATGTAATATGGAGGTCAGTGTTATTGTGCAGCACTAAATAGCAGAAATAAGATGCCACAATGGGGTGATGTAGGGCAGTGATTACCAACCCAGGGTACATGTACCCCAGGGGGTACTCCTGTAGTTGTTCAACTACAAAAAATATCCACATGTTAGTGGATAGGAGAGAAATAAACAGGAATTTCCAATCTGTGCATTGTGACACAATCAGATGTGCTGAAATTGTAATTTCCAGTTCGCTTCAGACAAACAGAACAAGGTCAAAATTGGACTTCAAGTGATTATGACGGCCAAAAGTTACCTTGAAGGTGGCTTTTCGAAGTCCACATCCAGGCATCGCTCATAGGAGCTGATGAAAATCTCCAGCCATAACTTCAAGTAGTCTGGATCCCTCTGAGAAATGAAAAGAATGAGAAAAAAGAGGAAGGGAGGTGAATACAGATGGAAAGAAACAGGAGAATATAGTTAGTGACCTTTGCTGTCACTGCATACACACAGTTTGCTGTACTGTGTGTATGCGTGTGCAAGTGTGTGACTTTAATTGCCAGACAACAATAGGAGGCAAACTCTTTTGTCTTCTCATGATCATGACAATGGACACGAACAACTGACACACCCTTTCAGATGTTTTCATTTCCTTGAGGACTTGCTTACTTTAAATATACTTTGAAAATGTCAATGAAATCAGACATTCGTACTTTCTATCTGACAGTATTAAGATTAAAAACAAAACTTTTCTGATCGTGTGAAGCAAAATTAAAAGAAGACACCACCTGCAGTGTATACTGTACATAGCATAAAAATGGTTTATCATAGTTTATGAAGCTGCCACCAAGGCATGTCAAATACGTGAGGGCAGGAATGTCTCAGGTGGTGTGTGTATCTTATCTTTTTAGGGTGGGGAAGCTAAAACATGCACCTGCCGGGAAGATAACAGGCCTGGCTGCATTCTGAAGGGGAGTTTGTAACAGCCGGCTGATCGACATTTCCTAAATTCCTGGAATGATGCCGAGAGAAGGACGGGATGGTAACATCAGCTGCAGAGGAAGGCTGGCTTGGCTTGGCCTAAAATCCCCTCAGCCCACAGGAACAAACACCAAACGCCAAACACAGGGGACCACATGGCAAAACTGCTTCGACAGCAAGAGCTGGGACCATGCTTGACTGAAAAGTCTCGTAACACTCATTACCTGTTACATATTACTGCTGGGAGCGTTTGCCATTGTATATCCAAATTAAAATTACAAGTGGTGTAGATTTATGTCAGTTTTTACTCCCATCATTATATTAAGAACTGGCATTGACCAAAAGATATGAATCACATCTACAATTAACACTTGTGAAGACAAGAGCTCGCCAGTAAATGCACCTTTACTGAGGTGAAGACGGAAATGTTTTGCCAGCAGAAATTGAAAGAGACAATGCAAGACGCTTCATATTTCTCTTTCTGCAGGAAGCTTTTCCATGGTTTTCAATACAAATGGACTTGAAGTTGTTGTCTGTCATGAAATTATGTTGCACATGCTATGGTTATCATTAAATCTTCATCTATCCACTCAAACCTTCACTACCGATGGATGTGACCTGAGGACACAGAGAATGAACAGCTGAAAGCAAATCATAATATAATGTTATTACGGATCTCTCCTAATGCTGATCATAATTGATGGCTGGAGAAATTACATTTGCGGCAGAGGTGGAGCTGTTACAGCATACACCACAGTAGGGCTGCAACTAACGATAACAGAAATTAGAGAAAGGTGCATATCATCGAGTCCAAGAGCTGAAAGTGATATATTCAAATGACCAACAGCCCAAAACCAAAGAATAGACAATATTGCTTGTAACAATTAATGTATAATCAGAACAGTGGTCAGAGAATAATTACTGATCCTTTCAGCTCGAAATGACAAACAAGTACGGTGCAGAACACATTGGATGAGCCAATACAGAAAGCATCATTGATTCATCACACAGGAGTAACCACTTGTTCAGGACTCCCAGCAGATCCTGTCATAGAGATTTTGGGCCATCTGGACAGTGAGTGAGCAATCTAGGTCAAGGAGGGCTGAAGAAGTAATAAGGCCAGATTACCATAACACACTATATTGTGCATTTGGTAGAAAGGTTAGACCAGCTCAGGTCTGGAGGCAATTCATTTAGATGATAATTTAGGGGTATCCTGCCATGATATTAAGTGTTGAATAATTGGAAACTTGTACCTGGTTACAGGGCTTGGTGGAAAGTCAGGGTGTTGTAAAATCATTAGCATTTACTGAGGTCGGGGTTGAATGATTATCGGCCTGGAAGGCCAAAGATGGTCTCCTTTATGACTAATAATTGGGATTGGTCAACCCCTAATCCTGAGGCTCCTGAAGATCATTGTTGCTATGAAGCTATCCCCACCTGGGCACTGCAAACGGCATAGACCTGAAAATGTCCCAATGACGGCAATTTCACAAAAACAGAAAGACTGACAGATGAAATGCATGAAAAGAGGAGACTACAGACAATTCACACACCGATTTATCCAACTTCCTAATAAGGTATTATTCTAATATGGAGGAATTTGCAGATTAGAGCTTGAAACTGAAGAAAAAAACACAACTGGAAAAAAATGGGGTTTTCTCAGGATAGCAGTGCCATCTGGCTAAAGAGTGGGAGAGGGGCTGAGAGGCTGACTGCTTCTGTCTGCGTGTCAGAGTGGGAATCAGCCAGAACGAAGCAGGAAGCCAGCTCTCTGCAATCCCTATGAAGTCATCAGAACAATCCTGCAACGTTGGCCTCTGTGTGTGTGTGTGTGTGTGTGTGTGTGTGTGTGTGTGTGTGTGAGAGAGAGAGAGAGAGAGACAGAGAGACGGATGAGAGAGTGAGAGAAGAAAAGAGGGAGAGAGATATATGAACGGAGTCTGCAACAGCCACGTGTGAATAATATGTTCTGTTGGGAGAACACGGCATGTCGCCTGTGTCGCTCTTTTTCCTGTGTTACCTCAGCTGCATGACTTTCTAACTGCACTGAGGAAAATACATTTATTTGTGCCGACTGCTTAAGCCGTTCTTTAACTAATGGCGTAAATACTGCATTGTCTTGACGTGGATGTGCGTGTTACTGTCTGAAAATTAGAAGTCACTCTCAAGTGACTGAATGACTGCGTGTGTGTGTGTCTGAAAGAATGTCCCCTTTTAGGCAGCAGCTTGGGAGCACAGATGCCCATTGAGGGTTTGGACTGTGGCAGGCAGGGACACACCCTGCTCTACATGGCTCTGTTTATCCTGTGCCTTCATCACCGGCCTGGCACACATATAATGATGTAGATGTACAAGTAGGAATCCTAACTCAACAACAGTCACCTTGTCCCAGCTCTAACAACCATCTTGTGACCCAGTGTGTACAAAAACAATTCCCATGAGAGGATCACATGTCTCTCCAGTGTAAAACCATCATCTTATTAGGCCCTCTGCCAAGCTACTCCATCACATTCAACGATCTCTTTAAGCTGACCTCTGTAAAGCTAACAAGGTCACCTGCTACACCGATCAATGCGCTTCATTCTCGAAATTGAGACGTACATTGACCCACAGAGGGACGGGAATGGCAGGAGTGGAATATGGCCATAGTGAAAGTGCTGATTAAGGATTGATGTCTGGTTCATTTTGATATGAGAGACACCATGCTCTGAAAAACATATGAGATATGTGTTGACATGGGGTAGCAGATCAGGCTCTGCAATGCGATATGACATCCTTTCAGGATGCTTCATTTCAACTGATGACAAGACAAAGCCCCCTGAAACAGGTGGAAAATGTGATACAACCATTTCAGTCAAAAAATTACTAAATGTTAACATTTTCATCAGATGCGTATTGCAGAAAATCAAAAAACATCATAAACACATAGATTAATGGTTATTTAGCCAAAATCACTAGTTAATTATTAAGCGATTTGACCTTCATCAAGCTTTTATATTTGCAGTTAAAAAATCCTTTCAGCCAACATGTTTGTTAGACCTCAAGGGTACACACAATGCATTTTGGTGAGAAATACTACGTCTAAACAGAGCGTTTGTGTGCAAGAAAACTCCCCAGTGAACCTTTAAGCGAGTGGAGCAAAATAAAATGAACAGCTAAAAAGACAAATTAGCCACCAATAAAAACAATGCAAACTACAGAAAGTCAACTGCTTCACAAACCACATAATACTGAGGTCAACCAAGTTTTAAACACAAGGATTACCACTCTAATAATAACATCATGAGAAACAATATAAAAACCCTGAGGCTAAATATGTCATTATTTTCTGTGGCAACTCAACAGCAACAGCTGGGATTGTATTTTCGACTAGTTTAAAAGGACACTGATGAAAAAACAATTCAATTACTTCACCTATTATCAGTTGCTATTTGCTGTTATGCAGTGCAGCTACACTCTCTGCCCCTCCAGACAGGCGTGGTCAGCAGGCCAGTCGGGTGGCTGCTTGCTTAGTTTGGGTGGGTGACCTGGTTTGGTGGAAGTGGCATGGAGTCACTGAAACCACAATGTTTAAAGGTCTCCTCCCCGTGGCATTAAAGAGACGGCTGTGGTCATTGTGCTTCTGCACCGTCACAGCCCAACATCACTACCTATCAGTTGGTGGCAACTCTGATGTGACGTCACCGCCAGGGGTGTATTTAAAGAGGCTGGTAGGAGGGGTCAAAACCACATGAGGCACATCAGTGACTGACATCAGTGTTATTGCAGAGATATTCATAGCACAGAGGAAAAATGAGAAGCAAGAGGGGAGCACAGAACGAAATAAGCTGCAGTGAGAAAGACAGCTAGCCTGAGGGAACAAACTTTGCATACCAGCATATAAACCAAAGCCTGAGTGCGGTAGCTTGTGTGACTGTGTGTGGCATGGTGTGTGTGTGTGTGTCACAACGGAGATTAGAGTGCAACAAGCAAACAAGCAGCAAAGCCGGAAAAAGACCTGAGTAATCTACTTGAGCAAATATGTGAAACCATGGCACTTTCTCCTCCTCCATCGTCTCCAGCTCAACTGTTGGGTTTCATTTCCCTCCTCATTTCTCTCTTTCCCCCACTCTGTTTTCACTTCTCTCTCCACAATCCCCTCACTATCTCCTGCCTCCAATAAGTGCAGGGGTTTATGCAAATATCCAGTCAAAAGTGTGTCACCAGGCATGGTAGGCAGGGTGGGGTGACATGAGACAGGAGGACAGTCCTGTGAATGTTAACCAGAAACCCCTGGTTTGTGGACAATTAAAGGGTCAGGATTTCTGCTTTAGAATTAAGATACTGGACTTGGCTTTAAAGCCACTGAAGGGTGAAATGATGCCCCTGGCTGTTGAGGCATGTTCCCTGTGGCTGGGTATTAAAAGGGCTTTTCTGCAGCAGACAAAGGCTTTCAGAGAGTAACTGGCATTATTCAGAAGGCTGCTAAACCCTCCACTTTCTCTGACAAGTCCTTCTGGATAATATACTGGAGAGGAGAGCCACTGCAGTGCTCTGTTGTTGCTACTGTACATCAGCGGCAACCAGAGGCTCTGTGTGCTCGGAGACAACACTGTGGCATGAACCAATGACAGGCAGCTAAGAGGATCCCAGGTTACGTAACAGTCTCAGCATCTCTGTGACCTCCCGGCCCCCTACAACTGCAACAAGCGAGCTGGAGTCAACCTCAACAACTGCTGGTGTTTCTCATTACAATTGTCAATATCATGTAGTGTATAATGTATAATCCTCACTTCATGAACCCCTGCTGTGTGCAGACACCTGAAGGACAGTTCAAAGTTTCTGAGTGTGATGATTTGACCATTTTTAAAGGAGAGACTAACACATTTTAAGCAATGTATTCTAAAATTTGGTGGCGTATGCAAACATACGTCGATGATAATATGCATCTACAGTACTGGTGAAATGGTACGCTGTGTCTGTCTTTAAATGCACACACACAGTTTTTGGACCACATAAATGTATATTCACAAATGCAATGATCAAGACCATGCCTTTCGTGACTCCCGAGTCTGCTTTAAATGCACAACACTTGCAACATTTCCCCCATGCAATCCCATTGCAGCATCAGTCCCCATCAACACACCATGTCCAACACGCTCCTCAGCACTGACTTTGACGCTACAGCTGTCTCACCCAACAATTTGTGACATCATCAATATGTGAACAGCTGCTACTGCTGGCTTGAAACGTAGACTGACTCTATTATTACAATGTCACATGTCAAAATTCTCAGACATTAATTTGGAGCATGGGGGAGTGCTTGACAATCAGGTGAATAATAATGACATACAGAGACAAAAAGACAGCTGATGTCCAGCTGACAGAGCAGGTTGAGCCGGTTCTCTGAATGTGACCACCGGCTGCTTATACTGTACTTGCTTGTGCTGTCAACAATACACACCTAACTCACTTCTCCTCAGAGAGCAGTGCGAGTGCTAACCTCTTACTCTAAAGGCGGTGATGTCTCCACTGTTTGGTCAATCATTAAACACACAGATGACATGCAGGAGCCATGATGAGCACAACAATAAAACAAAAGCTTTGTAAGTGATGAATTACTGTACATAACCTAGTTTATATAGCTATTGCTTGAACTCTATTCATTTTTTATGCTTAAAAGGCCTTAAAAAAGTGACAATACTGTGGTACTATTTGGACTGGAGATGCACAGTAAGATAAGAAAATTGTGCTGGGTTGAGACAACCAGAGGCTGGGAAGGGGAGGTAAGGACCAAGAATGGTTGTGAAACAATTAACCCTTCGGTGGGACACAGGCGTCTCAAACCAACGTTCCTCATCTGATTTAGGCCACCTGACTGCAGGTTCTCCTTACAGCCAACATATCCTGGCAACCCTCACACACAAGCACACACATAGTGCAGAGACACCCCACCAGCCATGCCTGACATTTCAGCTGCTCATGGCTGACACAGGCCGCTACACACATATATACTTAAATGCTTCTCTCTCAGCGTCTCTTTTGCCTCATGCAGGGAGAAATATTGGCCCAGTGGACCCTGGCTCATAGCCAGGATGAAATGAAATGACCCCCCTCCGTAATGCTTAGTCAATGCAAATACACACTCCAGCTAGAACAAACGCAATGTGTATGCTTGCAGCAAATGCTGCCATTTTCACAAGTGACTGTGACAAGTGTGTGTGGGTTGCTGTGTGTCTGAATACTTCTGTTATAAACCCCAAACACCCACACCATTGGCATTAGATGTTGTATTTGTGTCAGCGTTCAAGCTTCCATACTTCTAAGGATGGGGACGCTGTCTGCTCCTAAACATGCACAAAACAGCCGTTCTTTAATGGGGTAAATACCTCAGAGAGGGTTGGGAAGTCTGTGTGTGTGTGTGTGTGTGGATGTGGGGGATTACTATGGGAAGTAAGTGTGCGACTGCAGCCATGCTCACGTGAGGAGCGGCTCAGGCAGGCCGTTTTGATTGGACGCCAGGGCGTGCACATGCTTTATCACCAAGTGAATTAAGTCTAGCCAACAGCTGACTCAAGGGGTGCTGTTTCTACTAGAGTGTCATCCCTTCATCTCTTCTGTAAAAACAAAGCAGCATCCTACATGCACCGCACTGTTCACCGCATAGCATCCCTACTAGTGTTTCATATAGGTTATTGTAGGATATCCTATGTACACTTAATGGGGATGGGAGAACTTTTCCTGTAAATATCAGATATTATTTATTCAGCACCAATGAGACGGAGGTTCTTCCCTGACCGCAGCTACAGAGAAACTGACATTAAGTTGCACTGGTTCTCTGAGGATTAATCACTCATTTACAAGCCTAATGTGTCCCTCACCAATAAATCCTTCAGGATATGCAAGCAATTTTATTAGTCTGGATTTAACGATGATGTTTTAGAGTCTTATAATGTTTTATGTGCTGTTTCAGAGGCTTTTGCATCCTTGAAAGTTCAATCTGTGGTATAAAAAGATGTTGCACATTGGCAAAAAAAAACCCAACAACAATGGCAATCAGACTTTGGCATAAAAATGTCTGTCAGCACAAGCTTTGAAATCACATACGGATTTAACCTACTAGTAAGCACAGTCTGCCACTGCGTTTACGCTCAGTCTGCTATAAAAACAGGCAGTGACACTTTCAAATGCCAAGAAAGGACAACCTCTTCACCAGGGAGGAAATGTCATCACACTGTCCATTACCTCACAACATTTCTCTGGCTGAGGGAATGTGTGAGTGTGTGTGCTCACGAATAACATCTCCTCACCTTCGTGCAGTAGAGCATCCAGACCTCGTAGAGTCTCTCCTTGGATGCCATGGTGCCAGTGAGGGGCACCCTCAGGCTGTAGCGTCCAGCGGGGTCACTTCCCTGGCTGCCTCATGGTTTTCAGTCATGAGCCAAACCTCTGCTGCTGGCCTTCAAAGCTCGACATCACGACTGTGCCAACTCTGGTAAGGTGCAAAGGTGCTCCTTCAAGGATGCAGAAATGGACGGTGGCAGTCGTTGTTGTGGCAGAAACTTTCCGAAAATTATTCCATGGCGGAGGAAAGCTGTGCAGTCCCAGAAAGGTCTCGGTGCAGCTGGGCCTGTGCCTACACTCCTTCAGCTCTTCTCGGAGAACCAGAGGGTCTTCCCAGCAGCGCTATCAATCACAACACAGACAATTACATATCACGCAGGCGGATGTTTTTGTCAAACAAATGGCGAAGCTGCTAGCGACCACAAAATACCTCCACTAACGTTACTCTCTGTGTGCACTTTGAGCTGCCCCGCTGGCTCTGAAGCGCACGGACTGAGGCGATGGTGGTTTAACTACACGGCAAAGCACACACCATTAATAATGTCTGTTTCTGTTGTGTACTCCGCTAATTAGCGCCAGGCAGTCTCGCTCGTCCAGCAACAGCTCCACAACGTCTTCGGCTGTACTCGGCAAACGTTAGCGTATCAGTCGATCGTACCTGATGAAGCTAGCTAAAGGCTAGCTGTCAAAAAAGCCCATTTCTATTTTTCAGCCTCCCTTTCTCCTCCTCCTCCTCATGTGACAGAAACGCCTCGTCGTCCCCTGTCTGTTCGCCTACAGAAGCGTCATATATGATAAAAAGTGACGAAGGTTTACCTGTTAAAATCTATTAAAACCGTCGACAAATTGAAGACCACTCACCTGTGTGAGGAAAAGCCCAACTGTCACTGACGCCGTCTCCAGAGTTGTTGTAAATTTGTCAAGCTACCGACAACAATACGGCGAGTGTAACCAACAGCAACTTCCCGTCAAGGTACCGAAGGATTAATTTCAAAATAAGACACCCTGAAAACACAACGACCGCATAGACGCATCAAAGACAGAAATTTGAGTATGTTTTTCTTTTCTTTCTCGAAAGGTACCCTACCCAAAATCTAAAATCTAATCTAACCCAAACCCAAAGAGATAGACTGTGTTTGATACTATGTGATGCATCCTTGTCAATATCAGTGTTGTTGGTTTAAGGGAAAAGCGCAATATGCCCTGACCTCAAAGTTGACGATGATATATAAAGTTGTTTGCAAAGATTGCACCAGAAAATCACTTTATGCGGACTTAATTTTGGTATGAAAGAATATGTTCCTTTTGTAATCCAAAGTTGAAACAAAGGAATGTAGTTTCATTGTTCTAAGAAACCAGACTTACATTCCGACACTTATGTAAAACATTAAACCGTATTCTATATGCGGTATGCACAATAGAAGTACATTTGATTTCGGAGGCAAACCAGATCAATAAACCGGATCAATAATTCAATGCAGCACCTAGCACAAAAATACTACCGACCAAAAGAAGGTATTCAGCTGTTAATACAATATGTGTTTCTTGTTTAATGTTATATTTTCTTTATATTACTTTTTTATATATATTTTCATGAGAGAAGAAGACGTCACAGAATATGCTTCCTCTCCCACTTATCCTAACGCTCGGTCTCTTTGCGACAGTCGAATCACTTTACGTTGTCGATGTGGAGCTATGTGGTTGCTAAGGGCTGGGCTGGGTCGCGCTGCTCCGTCAGTTTGTTTTGATGTTGTATTGCTACCTAGTGGAGCAGTAGAGAAGTGCTACTTATCGCGAGAGTTTAAAAAAACCTGTCATGTTGCATGCATGCATCTATAACACTACAATGCAGTATTTTAAACGAAAGAGCAGCACGTGCGCCCTTTTGTTCTCTTTTATAACTGATTATAAGATGCCGAGAAATCAATAAAGTGGCTAAATATTAAAACTCTTGTTATCATACACATACTGTATACACATTGTTAGTACCCCAGGCCTAAAGACAGCGGTGTAAGCATGAATTCACGGCTCCTGATTCTGATTTTTAATAAAATGTTAATAGATATTAACATTTCCAGAATCACCACTCTATTTCAGCAATGTTAAAGTCATTATCAGGACATATGCATTCTTTATGAAACAGGTAATAATGATCCTATAGGCGATCTCTGGCGCCACCTGGTGTATATGCTGTAACATTCACACTGCTGGTGGAAGAACCAACGAAAACAGTGAAAACATTATGGGATAGTCACGCAAAGTGTTGCCAGATTTGTTTGATTAATCATAAATTACTCAAAATCTGCCCACACTGAACAAATAAAAGGCCAAATATTATCTATAACAAACAATACAAATGAATTCACAATAACAACAGTGTGAATGGTATTTTTAAGTGTATTCCCCACACACGAAGAGTGAGAGACAGCACACGCTTTTATATCTGATCAAAAAGCAGAGTAAATGATGTCATGTTGTACATATAGAGGTGCTTCCTGGTACAATGAAAATACAGATTTGCAAAATGGTTGGTTATGATGGTAAGTCTTATCATAGATTATCATCATTATTGCACGTACAGTGCTCAACATGTTCCTGTTATGACTCGGTCAAAGTGCTTAAACAAGGTGTGTCCTGAATGTATTGTGGCATTTGATTTGCGTTTTGTTCAATTCATTCTAGCAGAGAGAGAAGGTTGTAGGGTCCAAATAATAAAGGGCTTTAACCTTTATTGAGCAACGCTTTGGTGTTTCTTGGTTTTAAATCTCGGGTACATGGCGGGACAGTTTCACGGCTCAAGTGAAAATTTCGATGGCGTTCAATGTTCTAACCCCGCTCTGCCGGCGTACGCGGTAATTCAAAACGAGCATAAACTCGCCGCTTTTCAAACTTACGCAAGCACGTGTGGAGGCACGCAGCATTTTCTGATAAAGGAATCAAGCTGCTTCACAATTAACAGCACCAAACAGGAAGGTGGCGGTTTGGCTTTCAAAATAAAAGCACAAGAATAACAGCTTTGATAATCAATGAAAGCTTGTGTTCTCCGGACAACATAGGGGATATCAGTTCTCTTTAGATCTCTTCATATATACACTGATCAGGCATAAACTTTATGACCACTGACAGGTGAAGTGAATAACACTGATTATCACTTTATCATGGCACGTGTTAGTGGGTGGGATATGTTCGGCAGCGAGTGAACATTTTGTCCTCAAAGTTGATGTGTTAGAAGCAGGAAAAATGGGCAAGCGTAAGAATTTCAGTGAGTTTGACAAGGGCCAAATTGTGATGGCTAGATGACTGGGTCAGAGCATCTCCAAAACTACAGCACTTGTGGGGTGTTCCCTGTCTGCAGTGGTCAGTATTGATCAAAAGTGGTCCAAGGAAGGAACCGTGGTGAATCGGTTAGAGGGTCACGGGTGGCCAACGCTCATGGGGAGCGAAGGCTGGCCCATGTGGTCTGATCCAACAGACGAGCTACTGTTGCAGAAGAAGGTGGCTTGGTCTGATGAATCACATTTTCTTTTACATCATGTGGTGGACAGGTGCATGTGCGTCACTTACCCGTGGAACACATGACACCAGGGTGCACTATGGGAAGAAGGCAAGCCGGCGGAGGCAGTGTGATGCCTTGGGCAATGTTCTGCTGGGAAACCTTGGGTCCTGCCATCCATGTGGATGATACTTTGACACGTACCACCTACCTCAGCATTGTTGCTCACCATGCTCACCCTTTCATTCCCTGATGGCTGTGGCCTCTTCCAGCAGGATATCTTGTCTTGCCACAAAGCAAAAATGGTTCAGGAGTGGTTTGAGGAGCACAACAACGAGTTTGAGGCGTTGATTTGGCCTCCAAATTCCCCAGATCTCAATCCAATCAAGCATCTGTGGGATGTCGGATCCATGGAGGCCCCACCTCACAAATTACAGGACTTGAAGGATCTGCTGATAACATCTTGGTGCCAGCTACCACAGCACACCTTCAGGGATCTAGTGGAGTCCATGCCTTGCCGGGTCAGGGCTGTTTTGGCAGCAAAAAAGGGGACCAACACAATATTAGGCAGGTGGTCATTACGTTATGCCTGACCGGTGTAATCTGAATGTCTGGACAGCAGCCAGAAACGTTTCAACATGGCGGTTGCTAAGCTTTTATTTTTAAAGTCATGACAGGATGTTGTCTTATGACGCCTACTCTGTACTGTTTTCCTTACCAGGAAATACATTGAGGACTTTTCACTTTTACTGTTAGACCAGCATCCTGGGAAGTGTGACTACAGCCGGTAACACCTACTTATTTTGTGTTTTGTTGCCATTTTCGCGAGCTAATGAACTAAATGATTCTGCATTTCGATCGTCGAGCAGTTGCCAAGTGTTAGACATTACGCAATGAAAGTGACAGTGACTGAGTGGTTTCTTGCAGATATAACAAGCTAGCTTAGCTCGCTAGCTAACTCCGTGGGCAAAGTCAAACGTCTTTGGGTCTCTCTCCGCAGAGAAGCAAAGAGCTCCACCGAAGTGGGCTGTGCAAGTCAGAGTGTCCAGCAGGTCGGCTACTTCATCGGCTTTTCTTCACGTCCTTGCCTGTAACGTTGCTTGAAATGGCTTTGGTATCAGCACTAAGAAGACTGGGTTGCGTCAAGCTAAGAGAATATTGGACGGCGGCTGGGACTTCGGGTGCCTGTCTAAGGGGTCAGAGGAGTTTTTCCACCGTTACACAGTCTCTGAGGTATGTAATAGCGTGCGAGTGCAGGGCAGAGCTGAAAAGTCAGCTCTCCGTACCGCTGTGAACTTCATTCAGAAAACAGGCATTTTAATGCGAACACGACTGGCACACGCCCGGCACAGTATCAGGTCGAACATGAGCCAAGGCTTTCAGCGCACTCTGTTGTCCCTCAGTTTGATTCTGTCCCTATCGAGACACCTGTGAAGGAGCGACCAAGCAGCCCACATGACCCTCCATTGGAGTCAGTGGTGAGGAGGCATTTAACTAGACCAACACGGCAACCCGTGGGTTTTAATCAAGGCAAACGGCTGCTTGATTCGGCCTATGGACCAAGCCTATATAAACAGATAGTGTGGTTGTCTGAAAGTTCTAATGTGTGTATTGCACCATTAAAGTGTGACTTTTGTGAATGTAGTTTGGTGTGAAATGTTTTTCCAAGATAAATAATCTAATTATCCAAAACATCCGAGAAGTGGTCAAACACTGAAACAACTTTTATATGTATATTTTTTCATGAGTGCCTGACATTGTTTGATTTCAGTGTTTGAAAACTGGTACGTGCCACAGAACAGCAGCAGAGTTTTGTAGGCTTATCATCTTAGGAAGAGGCTGATTGAACTTACATGGCCACAAGGCTAAGGTGATCCATCTCTGTTCAGATACAAGGCTTCGATCAAGGCTGGGCTTCCCAAGGCCAAACAGCTGGTTCAGTTGCATAATGGTTGTTGACATGCAGCTCAGGTTGAAGGTTTGGTGTGCCGGGCTGGCCTTAAACCAGTGTGCTCACGTCAGGCAGGCATGGCTCTCCCTGACCCTCCTATAACTGTCCCTTTTTTTTTTTTTTCCCCTTTAAAAAAAATCCACTTTGGCGATCCAAGTTTCATGCAGTTATTTCCAAGTCTTTTGTCTTAAAAGGTCATGCAGTGCAGGAGAGTTTGACATATTTCTTTTAAAGCAGTTTACACAGGGTTCCCACTGGTCCAGGAGCTCATGGCTGGAGAAAAGTGTCTAATGTTGTCAGGGAGTTTTACAATGAGGTCACTGAACAGGAATACTTGTATACATTTTATTATTAATTTATGGAAAGTAATGCAGTTTGCAGCCTTTAATTGTATATAAACATCTGAAATACGAATGTATAAAATATTGAAAGGCAAACAGGTACTTTTCCACTGCAATTGCAAACAAAATAAAATGGGAATATCAAATAAAATATCGAAACCAAACACATACTGGACTGATGAATCTGTCGGGCCTTTGTCTGTTTCATGAAGCTGAAAAAGTTGCCGTCTTCATTTCATTCCCAGCCAGACAATCACTGCTGTTCAACAGTGACTTGACAGGCGAGGCTAATCGGATGAAGAATGTTGATCCTCGACTTTTACTACCAGGAACATTCACATGCTGAATGCAGTCAGGAATTGTCAGCTCTAACCATTGTAACACAAAGAAACTGAGAAATGACCCTCACTGTATCTGTGGTCTTCCTGATGTCTATGAACATTTGTTGGTGGATGCTGCAGATGGATGTATGTTCAGCTTCGTTTGAGTTAAGCTACAGACAGCTGCTTTAAAATGGGAGTAACCTGTGCTTTTAATAAATAAAATGTAAAACTGAAATGATTTCATGTGGTTTGCACTGTTCTCAGTTTCACACAATGAGATTTTGAGGCTCTTTGTAATGTGTGGTCATTTGAGAGGAGTATAATGATGAGCTGTGACCACCAGAGGGCAGTGTGAGACAGGTTGGTGCAGAGCCTGGCAGGTAAAAATGAGTCATTTGAGGGGAATCATCAAATATTTTATCCTTGAGCTCTGTTTTTCTGACTGCCATCATTAGGGAGTATTTCAGGTTTTGGTTCTTGTCACTATCTTTCCATGTAATCAAAATAAAATATGTTCTCTGTGTGTATGTTTTTCAGGTCAGACAATAAGGTGACGGTCCACTTCATCAACAGAGACGGGGAGAAGATCACAGTGAAGGGGTCACCCGGAGACTCGCTGCTGGATGTCGTCATTAATGAGGACCTCGACTTTGATGGTTTTGGTATGTAAGTGCACGCACAAGTGAACCAATCGGACATGACACAGACTTTTGTACAAGGCAGCTGGCAGGGGTAAACATTTTCTCTTACACAGTTCAGGGCTGCAGAGCATGTGTGAACAGATAGCTGCCTCTGTTTACCTGAGCTGAACCTCGCCCATCAGATAAAGTTGTAAAAGTGTGTGTGTGTGTGTGTGTGTGTGTCTTCAGGAGCGTGTGAGGGAACCCTGGCGTGCTCCACATGCCATCTGATCTTCGAAGAGGACGTCTACAAGAGCCTGGGGCGAGTCACAGACGAGGAGTTGGACATGCTGGACTTGGCCTATGGCTTGACTGACACGTAAGGACACACACACACACACACACACACACATACACACACGTCTATCTACAGTCTATCCAGTAGTGGAATTATCAGCAACTTTAATTAGATTTTTATAGAAATTTTGAGCATTTCTCAGTTGCAGCATGTTATAAAATTAGTCCATTTGAATGTGTTTTTAATTTTTTCTATGACAACAAAAGTCTATCTGCATACAGTATGAGGCTTTGATCACACACACAGTTGAGTTTTTTCTGTGGAACGTGCTGATAAAAATGATGAGATGGACAACGTCGGCCTTGTTTAAGAAAGTGGTCTCACACCCTGCATGATATGATGATGGTGATGATGAGGTAGTCCTGTTGAGGTAATGAGATTTGTCAGAGTTGATCAGTTAATCAGCGAGGGACAAAGGAGCAAACACAAGAGAACCCCCCCACACACACACACACACGCATGCGCGACCAAACTTAGAGACAACAGCAGGCCGCACTGTTCAACGAGCCGAAAACACAACGCTGATGTATTATCGCCTCAGGCAAACAACTTGTGCTTCAGCTTTGGGGAGCAGAGTCGTGGTATTTTGGCTCTTGGCTTGTAAAAATTTCTAAAAGTTCAATAAGTATGTCGAAAAGTAAAGTGATTCAACTCGAGTGGCTTGTCGACTGATGATTTGAATCATCAGCCCAACATGACTCTGCAGCTCCCCTCAGCTCGACGGAGCTTATCGGTGGAATGCAGCATTTAGCAGCTGAAGAGCCACATATTTCCTTAAGGGAGTCCTTTTTAAACAAATAAGACTGAGTACTCCTTTTCCCCCCACAGATCTCGTCTGGGTTGCCAGATCTGTCTGACGAAGTCTCTGGACGGCATGGTGGCCAGGGTTCCGGAGAGCGTAGCGGACATCCGACAGAGCAAAGATGGATCCTCTTGAGCCCGTGGACGCAGACGCCGTGCTTGTGCCCGGGCAGAACTGAGGGTACGACGGCTGGTCGGTGCAGCTCTGTCAGCACTGCTGTATCTGCTCGGCCGCCACCGTATTGTTTCCTCCCTTTTTAAAAGAAAAACAAAAAAATCCCTCCAAGTCACAGACAAGAGCCAGCTCTCAATAACCAGGGTGTAAGAATACAGGACTTTGATTCCAAGTGAAGACAAAATTGCTAGGGTTAGGGGTTTGTTGGTGTTTTTTCTATAAAGTAAAACTGCACTTGGCAGTATTTTTCGAGTAAAACTAACATTGAGTGCACAGGACAGTCTGTGATGTTCTCTAATGGTGACAAAGTATAATGATATAAACTGTAATCTACTGTCAGATTAACCACTGTAAGAAAAATGTGACTTCCACGTGTCTGTGGGTGACACATGAGCATCAGGTTACAGCAAACAGCAGGGTTTTTATCTTACTGTCATGGGTTAACCCCCAGACTCCGTCCTGCCGCTGCTGTGCCTTCAGTGCGCTCAGAAAGCATCTTTTGCTTCTCTTCAATGACTGAATCCACGTCGATGTTCGTGTAGAGACTCTCTCCATGTGTAAATCCATTCATTTCCACTGAACAAGGAGATACACAGCTGGAAAACCTTTGGCTGAAATGTTTGTTAACCAATGCAACTAACAGTTCCAACGCCTTAGAGATTGTGATGATGCTGACAACCCCCCCCCCACATTTATTATATTCTACACACATGTATACCCATTCTGTTGTTTTTGATCAAATCATGTAACCATGTAGTTTCATTATGTGATTGTACATAGCTAGAACACACACATATATCTGTGAAAAGAAATCTGAGAAATAAAAATCCCCTTTCTAACGGCGTCTTGAACTGTCAGTTTTTACGTTATTTTAATATTCGGTTTGAAATGAAAATATTTCGGCACGTCCTGTTTCTGATGGTCCAATGACCAGAAATGTCGGGTTTTAATCAGATTTTCACTCACAGCTCATTTGCAAATGCAGATATTTATTCATATGAACAGCGTATGAATGCATGTGTATAGAAAGGAGGCGTACACAGTATAATAAAGCAATAGTCTTGTGGCCTATTTAAAGAGTTTTGAGCTGCATAAAATACAAAGCTTGATTGACACGAATGTACTCATTTTCCCCTTTTGGGATCATATTATTTACATAATAGAAATATTGGGACAGGATGCACGTTAACTGAAATCAATACAGGCTTGTGTGAAAACCACATTGTTGGCAACAAATAGAAAACAAGGATCAGACAACAAAACTGAGTTACTGCGTGTATAAGCTGGAACTCGTGTAATTTAAGTGCGAATGCGGAGAAGCATTTGAAACGTGCGCAATGTAAGAAAAAAACGTCACGCTTTTATGATTCGGACTATTTAAAGGGCAAAGCTTCATCACCGTCATCTAGAAAAGTCCGCTCAATAAAAGTATTCCAAGACCTCCAAACGCTCCAGTTGGGAAAAGCAGTATGAACATCGGAAGAGACAAAAAAAAGCACAGAGCTTTATAGTTTCCATTAAAATATTAAATAATTAATAATCACATGACCTTAATCTACAAAACTCAACTTGTGTAAATGTGGACCTTTCTAAAGATGCTAACAGTAACATGAAGTGATGGTTCTGAATCTAAACTGTAGTCTCGACTGTGTGAGCTGCTCTTTTGGATTGAACACTGACTTGGTGTGAAAAACAAAGTCACTTTGTGGACCCAGGCTGCTTAAAAAAAAAAAAATCCTAATTATATCCATAATGTCTCCTCTGAATTCTGGTCAGATGGAAATATTGTGCATTAATTTTTCAAACAGTGACACCCAGATAGCTTTTATAAAGTCGTGTGTGGCGGTGGTTAGCTTGTTTTCATGTTGTGTTGACTTTTACAGGCATCAGTATTAAAGTGAGTGTTTCATAACCAGTGTTGCACAATCCTGAACAATTTCTTAACTGTGCTTTAGTTCTCACGCTTGGACGTTAGTTTGTTGTCCATACAGTACTTTTACATTACATACGGCCAAGCATAACGCAGCTCTGAGGGCAGAAATTAAAGTTAGACCTGACAACTTTTTCTTTTTTAGAGCTCAAGTTAGATATCGGGCAGTAAAAGAGATTAGACTTTCATTATGAAAGAAGGCATCACCAGGTAGTTTGAATTGGCAGCTTTGAACTTTGGCCTGATAGAGATTAAAAGACAATCCATCTGCTTCGACTCTGATTTATGGTTACAAAGTAATACTTCCTCTGCACGTGTAAATCCAGCCTTCAGGACATTCAAGAGAAAATGTTTAGATTCCCTTAATGGCAATAAGCTCTAGGCAAAGTTTAAAGTGTGCTTTGTCTCCTTCATTTGTTTAAAAAAATGTAGATAGTCTTGAGTGAAACTAGTTTTCTTCCTGTTTCCCAATTTCATTTAGTCCTGTCACAGACTCAGTCAATCAAAGGGTTCTGAAGATAACATGTCTAATGAAACACTGCAGCAGTCATTGTTAAGGTGGAGAGTACAACAACCGATCGTTTGTTTCTTCGGTTGGAAACGGCAGTGACGTCATGTTTTTCTCATGTCGACTGTAGGTCAGTGATTTGTGTTTTGCTCCAGCTTACAGTCACAATCAGACGTAGGACTCTTCAGCAAACAGAAGCTGGTCAAAGTCTGGCTCCGCTGCGGGATCGCTGCATCTCTTCAGCCATTCCCTGCGACTCTCCACCAGGGCGAGCGCCACCTGCTGGCTGCTCTGGGGGTTACTGCACGGGTGAGAGGAGAAGTAGTCCCTCACTGCTTTGGTGGCGTAGGGGGAGAGGCAGAAGCGGGCCTCTGCTGTCCTTCCCTGTGGATCCACCTCAGCGGCCTTCAGTCCGGGGTCGCTGGGCAGCCTGGCCCGTGTGACTGTGGAGGCTCGGTCCACAACTTGCCGCCCGGGTTCTGAGCCGCGGCGTTGGTAGAGCCTGGGGTTGCACTGCTCCTCCACGGAGTGAGACTTGCTTTGCTTGAACAGGGACAGAGCTGGTCCTCTCTGCTTATAAAATAAAGATGGCGATGGCTGCTTCAGCTCGTTCACTTGACTTTCTGCTGCGCACCCCTGTTTGGTGGGGCCCCCGGTGTTGGCATGGACGTCACTGAGCTGCCTGATGGATAGCGGGGGGTCTGAGGAATGGACCCAGGGGGATTTGGGAAATTGGAGACTCCCTGTAGAGCGGTGGTGGGAAGGGGGGCTGGATGAGTCCTGTTTCAGATGTCTGGACTTGTGGGACTCCTGGCCAGGCCTTCCCTTGACGTGGCCCCCTCCTCTTCCTGCGTCTTTTGAAGTTCTGCAGGATGATTTGGGCTTGGGTTGGCTGCTGGACATCAGTTTTCCTCCTCCCTTTTCACCTGCGACAACTTTCCCTAGTGTGAGCGTCTTATCGCTGACTCCTCCCTGTGAGGAGAAACATGCAGTGAAGAGAATTTTAACTCAGAGGTCAACTTCCAATGATTCAGAGCGTCTGCATGGCTCATATGGTTAACTTGTGATCATACCATTGTTATGGTTCTAGGATGGTCTGGCACCAGATTTGGATGGACTTCGTCTTAGTTCATGACCTCGACCCTGTCTCAATGTTTTCACCAGTTTTGGTCTGATGTTCACAAATAGCTCATGTTGTCTGAGTCCGGAGTTCCTCAAAACTACTTCAATTAATGCCATCTACCACACACTTAACTTGGGGGACTTGTCTTGTGTCCGACGGTGTACCAGCAGAGATCCTGAAGTGTTTAATGGTTTGTGGAAAGTGCTGGAAAATACAACTTGAAAACACCCCACTAACAGGCTCAGAGAAGCCATGGGGAAAACAGTGCATGGAGCCCAAATATTTCATATTTTTCACATCTACAAAGACTTAAATAGGTCAGAATTCATCTGATTTTCCTGGTAAAAAAAAAAAAAAAACAGTGTACATGCATGTTTCAGTAGAAGGAGTTGGACAAGTAGCAGTAAAGGCAATGCAGTAAACAGATCTAGAATCAGCTCTAATAAAAATGCATCAAATGTGCATGTAAGGAAGGCTGCCATCTTTTTTTTCACCAATTAAAGTGAATAACTCACACCATCAACCAATTATTAAACTTCACTAATGATGTCAGCACTGAGCCATGCGTATTATATTTCACATAAAGAGTGTGTGTTTAAATTTGAGTGTTGCTGGACTCAGACTCACCCCGGTCTTGTCCTCCTCCTCCTTCTCCAGGTTGTCTGGTTGGGTTAGTGACAGCCTCCGGCCTTTCTTCAGCCAAGAGTTTGGGTGGAGGCCCCTGCAGGCTTTTAAGGTCCCCCAGTTGAGTTGTTCTTTTGGTGGGGAGCCTTTTGGACATGTCCCCAGGTCTGGATGTCCACCAGAGGTCAGAGCAGAGCTAGTGGTGAAGGGTGCAGAGGGGACGGAGGAGGGAACAGATGAAGAGGAGGAGCTGAAGGGCAGCTGTGTCTTGGTGGGGTAAAGCCCCCGTCTGGTCGCCCATGCGTGGTCACTGCTTAGGGAGTCAGGAGAGTCCAGGGGGGAGCAGGTTGGTGCAGGGGAGGTGGTGGTGGAGGAGAGGCTGGAGGAGCTCGCCTCAAGAGCTGCTGACCTCCCACCACGTAGGTTTAACGTGGTCTCACCTCTGGAGCGCGTGTGAGCGAGTGTGTGGCTGCCGGGCTTCTCCGAAAGCTCTTCTTCACCATCTTCATCCTCACCAGAGAGACCTTCGTTGCTCCCTGAAACGCACGGCCCAAACTTGGCCACGTACGCGATGGCCGGCTCTGAGCGCCGCCGCTGTCTGTGCCGAACATCCAGACACAGCGAGTCCAGGGTGGAGGAGGCGTCCTCAGTCGGCGCGTCCTGGCTGGGGCAGGAGAGGAGTGGGTCCTGTCTGCTGCCTCTGGTTGTCCTCAGTGGGTGCACCGTCAGGCCATGCGGACTGTCAGCCTGGGTCTGGTGTGCATCTGCGTCTTGTTCGTAGTCGCTGAATGTGAGGATGGAGTCCAGGCTGCCTTGCAGCGGTTTGGGTCGAAGGCGTCTTCTGCTGCAGAAACCCGGCGACCCACCGCTGCTGTTGTCCAGCTCATTTTCTAGACTGTCGTATGACGAGTCGGTCAGAGGGTACAGCCAGGAGTCTGCTGGTTGAGGGGAAGGATGACGAGTTCATGCAGAGGGAAAGAGGAGGGTGACAGCAAGAAACAAATCATAGCTCAGGACTTAGTAACTGCTAGCTAGTAAATACTGTTACACCGTGCACTGTTTTTGTGGCATTTTTATCATAAAGAAACAATGAAATGAAAATCACATTTTCCAGCTCCTAATGCCTCTTTTTCTGTAAAACGAGAAAATATTTTGGATGATCCACACTGAACTCAGGGAGGGCGGTTACACACTATTTGTGTGGTCAGAGGTGTGCGTTTGGATTTCAGTCAGCAATAACCTGTATATTTTCAAAAGAATGTGGTTGAGTTGATTTGACTCTGATCTAATAATACAGACTGTTTGATGTGACCAAATACACAAAAAAGACGTGCAAAGCTGCAACTGTCATGTATCAGCTGTTTCCTGTACCTGATCCCGTCTCGTCTGTGTTGAGTCTTTGCGGCAGCCCTCCAAACAGGGAGGACGGATCCTCTCCCAGAATCTGCTGGCAGTGTTCAATCATGAACTTCACCAGCTCACAGACCTGCAGCCGACAGAAGGAAGAGAGACTGATGTTTCATGAGTACAACACTTTTTTCAAGGCTGCGTGGAGGCACCCTGACACTCTGATCTCCTGCTTTCTGCATTTAAAGTGCATCAATTCTGAGCTGCAACTTGTGTTACAATGCTCAGTGCTTTGTGGAACAAAGTTTGCTTTGTTCCTGTCCACATTTCAAAAAGTCAAAGTACTCTAAAATTAGACATTTTACCCTTTCTAGAAAGCCGATTGGAGACATTCCTCATTAGAGGTGTTACAATCCACTCATTAGCACAGGAATTAACAAAAAACAAAAATAACATTCAGTCGACAGATTAGGCAGCTCAGTGTTTGTGTGAATGACAGTTTGAACTCAAATATCTTATAAAACATTTTCAAGAAAATGTGTTTTTTCCTCCAGTTGTCCTGATCCCAGACCAGCCGCAGTCGTTTGGTTATCTATTGTTTCTTGGGTTTGCAACTTAAGTGCTACTTTTCTGTTTTTTTTAAGGCCCGTGGACATAACGAACAAACTCGTATTTGTCACTGAGCCGCGGCGCGGCTTAGACAAACTGATTTCATTGTGTTGCAGCAATCTTGAGTGACAGTCATTACAGCAGAAGTGGCCAAAGTTACAGCAGCCAGCTCTATTGAGGTCTGGGTCAAATTCCATAATGTATTAGCTGTTAAACTGATATTCTGCCACGAAACTGAGTGTCAAACACTGGGCCCACTTTCGGTCTTTAGGGCTGTGAATCTTAGTTTCTTTGGTGGAGAAAGTGCCGGAACGTCTTTTTAAAATTCTCAAATCATTTGTTTGCTCTCAATCTGCACACTCAGGATGCTGCGAACTCACCAAATTTCACCAAACAAGGCTTCTTCCAGAAGAGCTGTGAGGAGGGCTGGAGCTATCACTAAGCTAGCCATATCATTAGCCATAAATTAGGCACAACTTCCTCCCACTCTTACCTTCTTAGTTCCTTCTCCCTCCACCTCAGGGCTGGAGGGCGCTCCAGGAGGCCAAAGCATGCTGGGAGCAATGCACACTGATAAATTGAAACTTGTCATCTGGTTCTCCTTGGCGTTGACCTGGATGCCATGCAGCATGGCTAACAGGTAGCGCAGCAGAAGGGCATTCTCTTTGGGCAGACGGCAAATCATCCTGCAGAGGGACAGAGGGACAGAGGGACAGAGGGAAAACAATCATATTTATGTATTAGTCTGTTAGCCAAAGCTCCACACCTCTGCAAAGTCATGCCATGGTCCAACACTGATGCCCTTCAGTGGTTAGAATAACATAAAGAGTCTCATCATATGACAATAAAGTAACAGTACAGTGTGTGCATGGTACCTCTTTATGTCCTGCACTTGCTCTTCCTCCTCCTCTTCTTCCTCCAGCACGTCCATCCATTCTTCATGCAGTTCACAACACAGCAAGCTGCCTGGGATGCTGCGCAAGAAGTCCTAAAAACATGCACGGATCAGTGTTTTCCCTAAGATGACGACTGTCCTAAAGTGTATCACTCACAGCAAAAAAAAAACACACAAATCATTGTTTATTACTCGTCTTTGTCCCTGAAAACTCCTGATTGGTGTATTTCTACGTATTGATGAATTGGTGTAAGACATTTTTACTTGGTTTCAAAATAAAAATGGACTGAGACAACATCATGGCCGTGACAGAAATCTCCAGTGCAGCCGTGCAGAGATGTGACACAGTTTAAGCGCTCGTGCACAGAAGCTCTCTGTTATCCCTCCAGATAATAAGAGATGATAATCCAGATCACATTAACAAGCCCATCTGAACAGCTTGTCCTGCTAATGTAGCTGCAGAGTGTGTCACACAGAGGCTGAGTAGGATGGATGCAGATTAATTTTGTGCTTACAGATGTGAGTCTGCAAGGGAACTAACACAGTGATACATGTGCACTAACACAACACACTGAATTTGAATGGGGATGTTTTAGGGGAAAGTGCTTCCTGTCAAATTGATGTGTAATCAAATATACACACACACACACACACACACACTGTGATACCTTAAAGACTCCAGCAATAATGAAGACGTGGTCTCTTGTGAGAGGAAGCTCAATGTTTCCGCTGTCCAGAGAGTCCCGCAGCTCCCGGACAGCCCGAGCCCCCGCCGGCCGACGGAAGATCCCCCGCGTCCATGAACCCTCGCAGTGCAGGAACGCCAGCATGTCCTGGTGAGAGAGGAAGTGAGTTGGTTCTTATTAATTGTATATCATTGCAACACTGAGTGAGAAAGAAGCAGAGACAAGATTTGATCTCCTCCTGTGGATCCCAGCTCTAAAGTCAAACTGGCATCATTAGTTAAAATGAGTAAGTAGTTTACTGAGAGCTTTGTGTCCACTCACCATGACTGGCTTTGGCAGCGCGTCCTCCACACAAACAGAGCTGAGCGGCTGGCCAAACAGGCAGCCTCGGGCCGCGCCGACCGTCAGTTCATTCAGGTGAGAGGAGGAGCCTCGCCAGAAGGCCCAGGTCATGAGAGAACGCCTCCTTTTAAATGGCTTCTGAGGCAACTCTGAAACAACAACGCGGTATCCCAGAATCCATCAGCACTGATGCTCAATCTTATGCTTCTACTGTTAGTGTAAAATGAATCTACACCTGCAGAAACATGCAGCGTTTCAATGGGTCGAGGCTTCAGGATGAACTGGCACTGCTTGTACACCTGCAGCTGCTCCACCTGCGTGGCCCTCTGTCTGTCTGCAGGTGGTGCAGCAGCGTCCCTGCCGCCGCCGCCCCCCTGCGATGTCATGTGTCTCACATGACTCATCTGGATACTGAAGGGAAACTCGTGACCTGAGACGGAGGAGAAGCGGCAGCATCACTCCCTGGAGGCTAGTTATAGTTGCTATAGCATCAGCACCACCATAACATCACATTGTTAGTCAGCACACACTCCGTGACCCCAGCAGGAGCAACACCACGTAACACACACTCCTCTCTGGGAATGAATGGTACTAGTGTGTCTGAAAAAACATCTCACCCCTCTGTCAAAGCTCAGAGGTGGTTCTCAAACCTTCTCTGTCATGTCCCCCTTCAGAAAAGAATCATGCCATACAACAACAGGATGTGACGATCCATCGTCAGACTAGTCTCAACCTCACTCACTGACCGATGAGAGGGTAGGGGGCGTTGTCCCTCTTGGAGATGACCCACAGCTGGAAGTCCTTCACGTTCCCCTGAGCGAAACGGAGACAAAGATGGTGAGAAAAACAACAACGTGGCCTCAGAGAACAGGATGCCTCACAAACCACATCACACTGGTCAGGAGACATTTTGGGAAGCTGAGCTGTGACAAAGACAAGTATTCTCCTTCACTTTTCACATGCTGTGTGTTTATATCACATGTAACTCGCACAACGAAGCTGCTTAGGGGCTGAGTAAACGTCCTCTGTTGTCTGTGTTTGGTAAGAAAATGTTGGCGCTGCAGAACTTTGGAGGCAACACGGGGTGCGTTCCATTCAGCTAATCCTGCTTCCTCTCATCCTCACTCCTCCATCCTCCAGCTCGTGACCTGGAAATCGGCCAAGGCCATTACCAAGAACGTTTGGATCACTTCAGTGTGTTTCGGATGAGACGAGGAGCGAGTCGAGAGAAATCACAGGCGCTTCTCTGAATGGATGGCGACCCTCCTTCGGTGTGACTCTGCTTTGTGATTGGTCAGCTGATCTGATGGGATGGTAAACAGGCTGGCCAGCTGCTTTCTGTGGCTGATGCTGCTAAATTTGAGAGTATAAAAAAAAATCTGATAACAGTCTCATAACAGTGTGTGTTTAAAATTTTCCAAACCTGAACACACAAACTCAATTAATTTGACAAAGACAACTTGTGCTTCTTAACGACCTCAAACGTTGCTTTGGCATTTCTGTACTGATATTTGTCACTTATACATTGATATGATATCAGCAACAAGCTGATGGATCTCACTCTGGTCCAGCTCTCAGAAGTGGAGCACTGCCATTGCACAAACACCTCAGCGTTCACATATTTAAAACTTTCTTCACTCACTATGATGCTAAACTGCTGCAGGGCCAGTCGGACCACCTCGTTGGTTGAATCCGAGTTGCTGACAGGAAGCGTCTTGATCTAATTGGAGGAGAAGGCAGCAGACACACGCAGGTCACACTGACATATTTGGATCAACAGGACAACACATGCTCCATGTACACTGAGGAAAGAGAGCCGAGAACTACAAATACACATGAATCAGTGGAAGAGAGGCAGAGGTCATTCAACATCTCAGAGGCGGCTAAAGTGGGCAAAAAGAGGTTTAAGTTTACAGATGCACATGTAACAATAGATGAAGGCGACTCAAACATTTAAGTAAACTTACAACAGCAAAAGTATTGATTCCTTTCCCGTACACTCTCAGAGGAATGGTTTTAGGCTCTTCTGTCTCCTTCTCCTCTTTCACCCGGCTGGAGAGGAATCAAAAAGCGTTAGATTTCCCTCCACACACGCACACACACACACATATACACACACACACACGTGAACACACTTTTTGCTGATGTGTGAAGGCGAGAGTTTACCTTTTGAGGAGGGAGAGCCATTTGTCTTTCTGTTCAGCTGAGCTGAGGGGAACATGGAGAAGAACGTCACACTGTGGCGGATCTGTGTGTGCGCGCTGATGCTAACTGTTTGGGCCACTTTTAAGCTTTTAATGGGTTTTATCAGTACTAAAACAGATTTCTATTCCAGGTTAAGCAGGATACTGGTGAACTGGCCTGCTGTGTTTTTCACGTGCATGGTGGGATTTTCCGTTCATGTGGCATTTAAGGGCACGTTTACAGCATCACCAACATAAACGCATTTTACCGCCTCTGACGTAATGAAGCATGAACATGAACCATGAAGCTGAACAAGGTTTATAGATACCTAATATCTGAGCTTGACAGTCACTTTGGGAGTCCTATTAAAATATCTCCTCAGCCTCAGTCCAGTTTAAGACCTTATGTGTTTATGTGAACATCAACAGGTCATCATCTGTGTGTACAGACGATAAACACATTCCAGCGTGTGTGTCTGGTCACAGCATGTGTGTAGATTTATAGCAATGTAAATAATGACATCACTGGGCTGGTTTTTAAGTACCAGCGTGTGTGTGTGTGTGTGTTTCTTTTTTTTTTTTACCTAAACATGGCGACATAGTTGCAGGTGGGCCAGCCCATGACGAAGCTCCTCTCCGGGTGGGTGCTTCCCTCACACACCTCGTCCATGCAGCCTGCCGTCCACATCTCACACACTCGCACCTGGGCTTTCTGTTTGAAGTGGTTGGCTGATCTGTGAGCGCAGAGATAGAGCAGCGTGAACGCGCCCGCACACACGCACTAATTTTAACCTTCGACTGAGGCATTAACCTAAATCACCAGTGAAGGGCATGAGGGGCAGCCAAAATGTTCCTGAACTGCTCCACACGAGGATAAAAATACAGCAGCAAACACCTGTGCTTACTTGGCTTTGGCAATCACCAGCATGTCAGTGAACAGGAAGAGGTGCCTGTCCTGAGTCTGCATCCCGGTCTTCAGCTGGGCATGTCCGTAGAGGAGAAAAGACCTATCAGAGCTGGCGAGGAAGGACTGGACCAATGGGCAGGTCTCTGGGCACACAGGAACCAGGAAGCTCTCTCTGGAATGCAAACACATGGAGTCAAGAAACGCTGACACATCTTATTTTCCACACTCTCAATACTTGCTCATTATGGATCCATTAGCCTGATAGCAGCAATGAGTGTTTGCCACAGGT
This sequence comes from Chaetodon auriga, assembly GCF_051107435.1. NCBI lineage: Eukaryota > Metazoa > Chordata > Actinopteri > Chaetodontiformes > Chaetodontidae > Chaetodon > Chaetodon auriga. The sequence continues at coordinate 10,116,254 of NC_135096.1, read as the reverse complement.
TCGATGGTGATGCTTGAAGACTTTCGAAGACCTGCAGACACCTAGATTAAACTTTTTTATTCATTTTTTAAATTATCATTATTATTTATACTTCTGATGCAGTACTGCTGCGTGTGTGCATGTGTCAGCAGATTAAGGAGGATTTTTTTTTTTGCTGCAGCACAACGAGACAACAACCATGTGCAGCTTCTTCTGGCACTGTTCCTTTTATGGCTTATTTCCATTGTTTTGCTTTGCGTAGATTTCGTACCTCGGACTGAATGCATTTCCCTCTTTAGATAATAAAGTTGCATTTGATTTGTTTTTGATAAAGTGCAAACAAGCATATCTGCTCTACCACAGCAGCCCGGGCTTCCAGCTCTACTGTCTGCTCCCTCTCACTGTTTGTAATACAGTGAGTTGCTTTTGAACCAGCGTGACTGTCTGGTAACGCTGATTGCATCAAACTTTTCTATCTCAGGAGATATTTTGAGGTTTTCAGTGTTCGTTTATCAGACGGCTTGTTTGTTGCTCTGAACAGAAAGAGATTCTTATGATGCAGTCAGTGCCTCTTTTATTAGATTATTCACTTCAGATCTCTCTCGTACCCTTCATCACTGAGATTATCTTGCAAATACTGACTTACTGAGTTTCCAAGATCCACTTTGACTTTTGTTTGGGATTCAACAGAGACTGATAGGAGATCAAAGAACTTGCATTATGAAATTATCGTTATGTTCATTATGTAAGGGAATCTGCAGGTTATAAAGGTCAATCTGAAGTCACAGCAGGACAGTACTTGCATCCTTAAATGGATGCTTTTCCCAGGCAGCGTCTGCAAAGGAATCCTTAAAGATTGTTAATAAAAAGGATGTCAGTGAAAGGGTTGGTGTTACCGAACGTTCATTGTAACAAATCACTGATCGTTTTACTGTCCGAATTTTTATTTTTGTTGACTAGTTTTGCTAATATCACAACCAGGACATCATTTAAAGGAATAGTTAGACAATCAGGGATGCAGCCTTTGTCCATCACCCCACAAATCTCTGGAGCACAATACCTATAGATATCAGGGAAGCCAGCTGGCTCATTATCTTTAAAAGAAAGCTTAAAACTGATCTGATGAAACTTTTGCACGTTGCCTCACACTTATGCTTTGCTGCACTTCTTTTAAAATGCTGTATCTTACTTGATTTGATGCATTCTATGTCATCTGTTTTTAGCTATATTTTGTGACTATTTTTTGTGATTTTATGCATTGTCTTTATTTTCATTTACATCCTGATTCTATCCTACTTTATTCTCCATCTTATTTTAAATTCTGTTTTTATCTGTTTTTCTGTCCAATCTGTCTTTTCTATGTGTTTGTTGGCAAGCACTTTGAGTGGCAATTCCTGCATGCACAGTGCAATACGAATAGTGTTTGGGTTGAGAATTATGTCATAAAACAGGGACATACTGTACACACTGTCACCCGTCCAGGTGGGTGGTGTTCAGCAAGGTGCCCCACCCTCAGTGGGAGCCTTTTAATGAGGTTATTTCTTCTTCACTTTCCTGGTCCATATGTTCAGAGCAGAGCTATTAATAGACAACTGATCCTTCTGATAAGTCCAGTTACAGGAGGATTATCTATCCGAGTGTATTCAACACCTCGCTCAGGGTTGTGCCTGGGGCATGTGAGTGTGCATGTGTGTGTGTGTGTGAGTGTGTGTGTGCGTGTGTCACCTCAGTGACCTCTGTGTAAGAGAACTGGATAAACCGTGACTGTTTCTGAAGATGCTATAAGTGACCTACTCACCCTGTTGAGCGCTGCTGCTACCTGAACATCAACTATCACCTGACATCTGACTTCCAACATGAACACTGGGATGGTTTCAGCTGTGGGATACAAATGCTTCACATCCCTCACCTGATTGTAGTGTTTCCTGTTCTTCATTGCAGTCAAAGTGGTCACACTATTTTTACTGAGCAGGTGCAGCAGGCTGGAGTCACAGCTCGTGTGTCACTTTAAGTGTTTGCGAGGTGAACCTCTCTCAGATGCTTTGGCAGTATTTTCATCTCTTCTGTCAGAGCAACTTTGAACAAACTGTCCTGTTGACACTGTTACATTGACCCAGATTCATCTGCGTGACTGCAGATGTTTATACTAAACATGGGAAACAAGCAGGAGCATGAATATGCTCTATGTGTAGACGTGACTGAGTGTATATTTGATATACTGTGAATATCTGCATGTCTCCGTGTGAAATATGTGCTGGCTATGACAACAAAAATCATCTCCTGACTGCATAAGCATTTAAAGGAAGACCGTGCACGTATAAAGCGGGGACTTGCATTTTGCACTGGTCAGTTTTGTGGGGAAAATCCTGTCTTTGAAAAGCAGGTTTAAACACAGCACAGGTGGGATTTGCAACAGCCATTAAGACATTTGTGGTTGGAAAAGAAACTTCACTTTTCCTTTTTTCTGCAGAAATCCCGACATCACAGCAGCAATTATTAATGTAAATTCTTACTTTGTAAAAACTCTCCTGCATCAATCATATCACCAGTGGTGATGATTGTAAGACATTTATCAAGCGCGCGGCACCATTTACCTACTACATGTAGCCTTGAAGTGTGTTTTACAGTACCTGGAGAGAGTCTTGGACCTGGTGAGAGCCTTGGTGATGACCAGAGACGGGGCCGACTGGCGCCGATAACTCTGAGACTTCATCCGCTGAAAGAGGCAGAGAGATGACGTGAAGTTTTCTAATGAAATATTATCCACATTATTAACACAAACGCACTGACAGTGGCATGCAAAAGTTCGGGTACATTTGTGTTTAGGATCATTATCCTGTTGTAAAAGCCACCCTCAGTGTGATGTTTGCCTCCACAATTTGTTGGTATTTAATCAAATCCATTCTTCCCTCGACCACTGGAATGTTCCCTGTGCCACCGGCTGCAACACAAGCCCAAAGCATGATCGATCCACCCCGTGATTTACAGTGGAGAGGTGTTCGCATGAAATTTTGTGCCCTCTTTTCTCTAAACATACCCACTGTGGCCTCATCTGGGACCAGGTTTGAGGAGTCACAGTATTTAGAAAGCTCTTAAATGTGCATCACTTGGCCTTTCCTAATGATGACTGGGCACAGGCCAGAGCTCTACGTCACTTCAAAACCTCCAGTAAGTCCAGGTGACTTTACCAGTTCACCAAGTATGAATAATCTTTCCTCATATCCTCATAGCGGTCTCCACTCAAACGTTGAATAACGTAAAAACCAGCCGTAAAATAATCTTAAAGAAACCACATCTGACCACGCTGCCCTGAACACAGAATTCACTCCATGCTTATGTCATGCTGACACTTCCCTCATTAGTTACATAAGCAAACATGCAACACATTCATCAGATCGCTGGGACTGACGGTGGCCTCCAAAGGGACGGGAACAGCGGGCTGAGGCAGGAGAGGAATGCTGGAGCGTGGAGATTAACCAGGTGACAACATTTCACCGCCGGTGTCACCTTCAGCACCCGGTCTGTCTCTGCCATGACACTCCTGACCTCTCTCACACTTCAACTCCTCAGCAGAAGCTGGCTGGAAATTCCTTCTCAATTTAACTTTTACTCAGTGTATCTAAGTGTTAAAATGATGTCGCTTTATAATGACATAATGTGCTTTTCAATGTACCTTTTAAGATGAAATAAGATTTAACAGGAATACGGTACTTCATTACTGAATCAATCCACAGCTACCACTGCACTGCACCCACCAGCTGCCTCTTGCAGCCCTGCAGAGATCCTATTTTTCTCTGCTGGATCCTATTATCCTCGTTTCCCCATGAGGATCATTAAAGTTTCATTTAATCTAATTGTAGAAGGATTTGTGGAAGGAGTGTGAAGCACGGTGACAAACAGCCATTACATAACCACAGGTCTTTCATTGTATGTCAGATTAACACTCTGTGGGACGGTCGCCTAACAGTTACTGTGTTTAATGTGATTATTCTCAGCCAGATGGGAAGACAGGTAATATAAGTTTTATAAAGAAGAGCCTGATGTGAACAAGCCTGAGAACAGAACACCATCTGAGTCTGACTGCAGCCATCGACACTGACGCTCTGTAATTGATCGCAGTTTGCAGGTAACACTGTAACCACAAGGACTGCAGGATAGAAGACCTGTTCAGTTCAGTTCAGTCATGATGGTCAAACACAGAATCATCAATCTGCTTCTGTCCTTTACAGAAATGGGCTGTGTTTCAAACATAATGAAAAAATGTTCATTTGTCTTTTTTTTTAGTATGATAAAGACTTATAGCAAGCTAAACTCCATTCTCAATAATCATGAAAGTACAATCCTGATTCCAAAGAAGTTGGGACGTGATCATTTGCTCATCCTCTCTGACATCATCCTCAATAGAAAACAGTTCAAAGACAATGCTCCAAAAACACCTGTTTGGAACATTCCACAGGTAAACAGGTTCATTGGAAACAGGTGATAGTATCACGACTGGGTATGAAGGGGGCATCCTAGAAAGGCTCAGTCGCTCACAAGCGAGGATGGAGCGAGGTTCACCACTTTGTGAACACATGATTGTAGAAAGGATATTAGCACAGAGGCTCAGGAACACTTTGTCAAACTGCTGTCTGTAAACACAGTTTGTTTGTAAATGACTGCATTATGTGTGCTTCACACAGGGTCCCAACTTTTCTAGAATCAGGGTTGCACACTGAAGGATCCCTTCAATAATTCTATCAATTAATAATTCAAATTATCCAATTGATGCTGAGATATTTCAGTCTGGACCAAAGAGCTGGACTGACTGACATCCCCCCCTGAAAAAACTAGAGAAGATCAATCCCCCTCCATCCTGTAGCCACCGTCCACACCTGAGGTTTAACATTCCACAATGTAATATGATTGATTTAGGAGTGTCACACGCTGGTGAAACATTCCTTACACTCCGGCCACACTGTTACCTTTCACTCCTCAAAATAAACTAACATAAGCTAACATGGAGGGGTCTGGCAAACAAAGCAACTGACCAACACCAGCCCAGCTCTTACATTACTGACTGTGTTTCAACACAAAGCAGCTTTAGAGCAAATTCATTCACAGAGGCTGTTTCCAGATCATCACACTGCCAGCAGGTGCCGCAGGGCTGAGAGGAGCAGGATTCAGCTAATCAAATGCTGACGTGGGTTCATTACAGGTGGAACTGCACGTCTCCGCTGTTCACTGTCAACAGCTGTCACAGATCAGCGGCATGACAGTGATGTGCTGCATTCCTGGATCTTTTTGATTCAGAACATGATGCACCTATGAGGAGCTGGAGCCGACGTGGCATCAATCAATGATGAAAACGAGGACGCGGCGCACACTGCAGCCTGTGCATCACTGTCCATCACTGCTCTGACAAACGAGCCAGGAACCAGACACATTCAGTTTAAGAGGTACAAAGCTACATTTTAAATGAGTTCACCATTTCACGCCTGACAGTGGAGACTAGGTTTGAAAACTGGTAAAATTTGTACACAAGTGGCATCAAATGTTAATGATGAATACTGAACACACTATAAAAATGTTGTAAGCGAATACATTCACATGTTGTGTTCATTTTTTTGTCAGCTTGTGTGAAACATCCCTGAAAACTGTGCACACAACCACTGAATGCTCGACAACAGAGCATAACATAACTACTGTGATCACATACATGACTACACAAATCTTACAGCGTGTCATTCAGCATTTTAACTGTTGAATGAGGACAAATTACATACATGTATGAATATTGTGTAACCACGTATTCACTATTTGTTCATGCACCGGTAACAGATACTTAATGAGATTTACTAATAGACAAATACATTCAGAAACACTCAAAGTGTCCACATGTGCTCACAATTACATTATATTGTTTTATCAGCATTTATTACTTAATTATACAAATGATAAAAATGTTATTATGGAGAGGATTTCAAATAAAATACAAAAACACTATGAAATAAGACAGAATTAGCTTGCATGATGAAAAAACTACATTTCATGATAATGGAATTATCGGCTATTAATCACCTAGAATTACTTTTTCCTCCTGTTGCTCATCACTTTAGTGGAGCTCGGAGCATTTGAGGCCAATTACTTTGGAGATACTTTCCAAAAGCCTTAATTACCGGTGTTTTTAATCACCTGGTGTATCCAAACGCGGGTTTCCAGCCACTTCATTACATTTCACGGTCTTTTCCATTTGCTATGGCGCAGCACTATACTAATATTCCTATTATTAATGATTGTCTGTGGTATTTAAGTCCTAAACCTCTCAGAGCGGTACTTTGGTTGCCTGACAGTCTTTCTGGAGGCGGGGTGTCACTGGGGTATGAGCCTTGAACTCTGAACTAACCTCTCACCCGACTGGACCGCGCTTACAATGCACCCATTCATGCGCCAGCTACCTCCGAGGAAAATAAGCTCGTTTGCGCACAATCATCTTGAAGTTACCTAAACCAAAAGTCAGCAAATTTACGCGTCATCCTCTTTTCCATGACTATTAAAAACAGAGCTATCCATTATCAGTAACAAAGCCTGTTGATCATGGATAGAAATGTCATACCCGTTTGTTCTCTTGCTGTCCGCCGCCGCGGCTGAGGCTGTCCTGCTGCTGCTGCTGCTGCTGTGGAGACATGTTGTCCATCCAGCCTCCAGAGGCCTTACGGCTCACTGTCCGCCTGTTCTCAGGTGATGCAGGGGAGAAAGGAATCCCATTACTAACCTCCGTCTCCGGCAGAATGAAACCATCTCAACACTTGCTGGAAGAAGTCACTGAAAAGTTTTAGCCGGCGACCCTCAGCGCGTAAATGGAAAACACGACCTGCGAGGAGGAGAAATCAGTTAAGTTCAAAAGTAAAAACCAAGTTCAGAAGAAAACAAGCTCAGATGATCTCTCTATCTCGCTCCTCACCATGAATGAAAGTATGTGCTGTAACCAAACGCACCTCCTGTCTGGATTATCAGCCGCTGTGCCACTTCTTATTGCGCCTTTACGCACAGAACGGAGGCGGCGCCAACAGGCTGCAAAAAATAGGTTTAACTATTTTTAACCACACTGCTCCATTCATCTAGCAGACAATCAGCTTTACCCTGAAGCAAACAATGAAAAAGGTGAGATCATTAGTTAGAGAAGAGATAAATAGAACTTGTTTGCTTTGGAGATCAGCTTGTTTCACGAAATTCTCGTTCAATGACACCAAACTGGATTAGAAACATGCGCAGAAAGAGACGCGTCTGCATCTGCTGTCCATCAGCAGAAACAAGATAATTCTGTTAGTAAATTAGACTCATACAAGCATTTCTCAGAAGCATATTAATCCAAGTGATATCATTATCTCCTTATCTAATGTTAAGATGAATGAAAGTGTATATACTGACTTCAACTGTATCCTAATGGTTTGCAGCTGCTCCAATAGACAACAAAGTCATTTCATTCCATAATACTGTAAATCTTTCATGTATTTTAGTGTTAAACCTACAGAACCAAATCACCACAATTCTGACATTATTTAAGAACACATTCATACAGCCTAAAACGATCCAAAAACCCCACTTTTTGTCACCAGTGAAGCCAAAAGAGCTTAAAAAACATCTAATCTGACATCACTTCAACATTTCTCATCAAACTGATAAAACATCAGACGTTTCATTGTTACCTTTCCAACCACAAACTGACATGTTTTATACAACTCCTTCAGCCTAACATTCTGTTCGGGGCAGTGAAGAAATATGACAAAGTACATTAAGTACAAATTTGAGTTTGTGCTGTACTTGATTCTTTTCTTAATACTTCTACACTTGTTTTTACTCCACTAAATTTAACTGACAGCTTTAGTTACTGGTTACAGTACTTATAAGAGAACGACACAGCAGTATATACAAATACAGCTGAAACTATCAGAAAGTTACCTGCAAATACTTACAGTTATTCATGTAAAAACACTTCCTGCATGTGTTGTCGGTGCAGATGAACAAACACTGAGGAATCCTGGGAACATTTTCTACGCTGAAAGAAGTTATTTGGATCCAGCAGACAAACGTTATCAGATTATGGGTCAACAGTGGGAGTCTGATTCTCACTGTCAGTACAGTAGCTCGGGGCTCTCCATCAGTCTGAGGCCACATTATTAGATTCAAGTGTCTCTGGGAAACAGTCGTGAATAGTACTGACTGCAATCTAGGCCATAAGGTTGTAATGTAGGGCACGTTCAAAACTTAAATGAAGCTATTTTCCTTCAACTGACCCGACAATGAGGCATCTTCTTTGATTTGTAAAGCAGGTATTGATGCTCCAAAGATGTAAAAACTAAATTACAAAAAAACACGGTGAATAATCATTCATTTATACACCATTCAGTGCATAATGGATACCAGTAAATACCTGTTTGAAGGGAGGGAATCTAGATTTTTAAATGAGAGCCTGCAGATTTGGGACATTTTCAAAAGGGAAAAATGACAATTGCCCCAAAATCGATTGTCCTTCTAGAACCAGAAGTGGGCCACAAACTGGGCTAAAGAAGAACCAGGCCAGAGTGTGAAGAACAGAGACACAGATATTCATTCCCCTAATTGGCCACAATCAGCCCCGTTAAAACTGGATCACTTCAATGATTACCTTCTCTCGTGTTGATAATGAACAGCCTTGGGCATGGCAAAGAAAAGCAAGGTGCCCCTCCCCGCTGTCTCCCAACTGTCCTGTGACAAACACACTTTTTCACCCTAAAAACATCAATCAGTTTGCTGTGACTGTATCACAGAGGTAGTCCAAATATTCCAAGTGAGCCTTCAGATCTCACTGTTTGTCACTTATATTCAGTCATCACGCCAACAGCCCAGAGAGTCTGACATGAAATGCTGATGTCTGAGGTCTGAATTTAATGGGCTGCAACAGTATCTCATGTCATTTCCAGTTTCAGGGTTAATAAGACAGGAAAGACTCGTCTCTGAGCATGACGTAACAGAAACTACTGTTCAGCATTCAGGGATTACATAACTTCCATGAGATCACTGTTGGATTTATACCTGCAAAGGCAACTATTTCAATCAACTGATAAAAAAAAAAAAAAAAAAAATCATCGTCAAATCATTGACATCAAGGTCAAAATCAGAGGCATCAACAGCACTGTGGTTTTTAAAATCATCTTTATTTCATGCAGATACAACACGAGTTTTAAAAACCTACCTGTGGCATCACACGTCGATCAAACTGCACATCATTCAGGCGTCTAAAGAACTACACTGTATTTTTTTTTTTTTTTTTTTTTTTTTACATCCTTTTCGTGACTGCATTGAAAATAACCTTTGAAATTACATTTGAAATATAATACAATCGACATGCAGAGCTGCAGACTCTCACCTCAGTCCTGAGTGGGTTAAAACATGAACAAACCGGTGTACACGACTGCGTGTGTGTGTTGGGATTTACCTATTCCTTCACTGGAGGCAGTGGATAAACCGGACCTATGAGAGATTAGAAAGACGACAATTTAAAATAAATATTCTGTAACGCTGAGCACACAAAGACGTGACAGTTCACAAACTGTGTTACTTCATGAAGCCTCTGAAATATGTGTGCTAAATGTAAGTTGTTCGGAGTAGGAGAGGTAAAATCTGCAGAAACAGACAGAAAGAAATACACTCAAAACTGGCTGATGATGCTTCTTTTTCAGTCACTCTTCACTTTTAGATATATTTTATAATATTAGCAACCATCAAACATCAACACTCTGCATTGGCAGAGTCAGTAACCAGAACCAGTAGCGGAGCCTTCACTGTTAAAAGATGGGCCATTATTTTGTCGGTATGATCAAAGTAGGTCTTCAAATTATGAAATTAGAGTGAACATTACTCAGTGCATGTCGGATGTAAGCAAAGGTATGACTTCCAAACACAGAGGTGAAGCTGCTCTTCTTAACACGCACAACCTGCAAAATCAACCTGCGTCATCTTGGTTTAAGATGTGACAACTACCATTTCTTATTTTACAGCGACATCCTTAAACTTCTTCCGTGATTTCATCACATCCCCCCAAGCACTGCTGATCCATCCCTCTGATTGACAGTCATGAACCCCGCCCATCTCACCTGTCGCGAACACTGCACTTTGTTCAACCCTTCAGTTAGATCATCTACTCCAACGTACGCCTATGAACCACATTTTGGCTCCATCCAGCTTCCAACTAAGCAGCAACAGAAAGCACTGAAGTCAAACCAGAACTGTGGTAAAATGTTATTATGTCGATGAATAAGCAACGATTTATCTTATTACTGATTCATAACACTGTTACAGCATTTGCTACAGAGACTTGATGCACATAGAAAGGAGGATTATACAGAAATGCAGTTCAAGAGAAGTATGTACATGTATTTTGTGTGTGTGTGTGTGTGTGTGTGTGTGTGTGTGTGTGTGTGTGTGTTTCAATGCAGAGATTCAAGAGAGGAGAAAATGAAATGTGTTTACCTGTTATAAAACTACTCTTTAGATTCTGTGATGCCTGCCGGGGTTTATCATTTCCCAGATCGAGTGAAACAAAGACCGAGCACAGAGAGCCACGACCACAGTTTGTTTTTTAACTGAAGTTAGCATGAGCACAGATTTTCTCCTTTGCAAAGGGTAACCCTCACCAGAAAACATTTTAGGTTTTGAGTTTTAAAAGCACCACAGAGAAATGCCTGACATGACAGAGAGGGTGCAATATTACCACAAGGGCTTCCTCTCCAAAGCCTGCCTCTCATGCAGGAGTTCACCTTTGTTGAACAATGATCTCTTTCTAATCTTAGTCGTACCGTAGTTGCAGATATCGTAGAAAGCAATTATTTTAGAAATGTTGACACTGAAGAATTTCTGCACACACTGTTAGAAACAGTCTCCGGGGCCGCTCATGGACGTGCTGGTCCTCCCCACCAGGGTCTTGACTGCAGTCAGTCTTCATAACTGACTGGAGTGGACAAACACTTTGGAGAAGTGTTCTCTTCATGGAGAAATCCTGGTTTCCACTGTGCTGGGCAGACGGCATGCAAGGCGTCGTGCAGGCGAGCGTTTCGCTAACGTCAGCGTTGAGAAGTGGCCCGGTGTGCCGGTGGGATTATGGTACAGGCAGGCATAACTTACATAGAACGAACCCAGCTGCTTTTAGACACCGTCTTTCAAATCACAGAGAGACACAACTTCCGACTCATGTTTTATTTCTCTTAACTATCAAATACAGGATGCAATGAGGTTCCAGAAACTTCTAATCAGCTACAGTATGTTTAAAAAAAACATGGCCAAACTAAGGCATGTTTGACTGAATGTAGATATTAACAAGATTGTTCACTCCCAGGAAGATTTTTTTTGTTTGTTTGGCTGTTTTTTTTGTGTGTGTGTTACAGGTCAGCATCCTTATTTTGGCTTTAATGAATGTCCAAACTGAATCACTCACCCTTGAGCAGCTTAGTAAAGAGTATCCAAGACCACAGCAGCCATAGCAGCTGAAAAGTTGTATAACCACAGAGGCTGATCTTCAGCACACCAAAAAGCACTATTTCATTCAGAAAACAGAGAGAAACAAATGCTGTGGAAAATATAGACATTGCAGAGACTCTGAGAAACAAAGCGTCATCCTGTCCTGTCCCCTCAGGGACGGCCCGCGTTACAGGAAAAAATAAAAAAACAGAAATGATGCCGATGGGGCAGTAACAAAAGTCAGAGAACTGTCTCCATGATCACAGAGGAAAGTTAGTATCTGCGGCGCTTGTTATTAGGCCCATCAAAAACTCCCCCTAGTGGACTCCCCCTGCCATATCCCTGGGCCGGTCCGACTTGAGGGCCCAATGGCGGCTGCTGCTGTTGCTGTTGCTGTTGCTGTTGTTGTTGCTGCTGCTTTGGGGACTCAACTTCTGCTCGCCCCCCCATTGATGCCCCCTGTGGGTATCTATCGTTCCGCTGTGGTGTCACGGGGTCAGCGTCATGGGAATGGTGAGAAATTGAAAGAACAATTGGCGAGGGATGATGTTCGGGGGTCAGACACAAGCACAGGCGATCCAGAAAAAGTGATGGAGTCCATCAGTCGGGGTTTAGTTTGATCCAAGCATTTCCATCCGAGAGTACAAGGAGGAGGAGGAGGAGGAGGAGGAGGAGGAGGAGGAGGAGGAGGAGGAGGGAGCCAAGCAGACAAACAAAGACAGAGGAATAAGACTATTAGTGACGTCTACTTTTAAAATCCATTTTCAAGTACTTGAAGTACTTTTTCCCTTTTAAAATACAGCTTCTAAAGGCCTGCGCGTAAACTCAAGCACTCCCTATTGACTTTTCAATTTTTTAAACAGTTTGAGGTCAACTACTGTTTTGAGGCAATGCTCTCGCAGTATATTCTCTCCAATGTCAAAGCTGGACTCATGAACACATGAGCTTCATCTATTTTTCCTGATACATTACCATGGCTCCATTCTCTGACATCAGTGGTGTCCCCATATTTGTAGTTCCCTCTGGGCCAATGGCTCCTCCCCTTCCACTCATGCCCATCATTTGACCCTGGTTACCACTGGGCCCCGGGGAGGCCTGGTTATAGCCATCTACACGCAAAACAACGGAGCAGTGCTTTGTCATTTGGTGGGTCAGTGCAATGCACCCAACGCCCCCAAGTACTGTAGCTGAATGCTAGAGCTAACCTCAATGACCTCAAAGTTAACGTTGGCTTTTGGTCAACAGCTAATATGATGATCTGTCATCCGATGGGGACGGACATTTAGAATAATTACAATTTTTGCTACTCATTGAAAAAGCATCTTAACGGTACACATCAATTTGAAGTACGACCTTTAGAAAACAATTATACAGTCAAGCAATGCCCTCTTCGCTCATCTGAATCAATGTAAAACCAACACAACCAAAAACCAACGTTAATTTAAAGGGGTCAGCAGGAGGTATTTTATATTCAAATAGACAAGTCACATTTTACAGGGAGGATAGACAGAGACAGCAGATTGCACAATAGAATGAGAGGTTCTCACTTTGAGGCCAAGTGCCAACGTCCACATCTTTAGTGAATTCAACCGGAGATTGCACATCATCTTGAAAGCATTAGAGTTGTTAGAAAACAACCTCAGACCATTTCACAAAGCAGTCAGACCTGCACAAACATCACAGGTTCAATCCCGAACAAACACAGACCCAGGCCACAGCCACAGATCTACACACCACAGATTTGACTGTAGGGAAATAAAACACTGTGATTGACTTTTGATTGCGCCAGTCTGAACTGTACGCAGCACAAACAATCGAAAATAATCGCATTTATGAGCAGCCGAGGGGGAAAAAGCAGTTCATGTCAGCCTCCAATGTAACTCAAAGACATCAACGATTTCTCCAACTTAAAACAACGAGGCATTTCAAATACCTGTCGAGGAGGGTTGCAAATGCAGCATCGCTCATGGTTCAAAATCAATATGAAATCCACTATTACCACTAAAATGATCAACTCTGCTACCTTTACGTGATCTGTTTGGTCTGGTTTGACTTGGTGACGAGCTGCTGCAAAGAGGCAACGTAACACTGGGAGCTTGGAATAATGGTTTACTGGCATTAGCTTGGATGGAAACACTCATTCACTCGCATTTCGTTTCACGATTTTCTAGAAATTCTATTAACATTTGCAGTGCAAAAGGATGGAAACTTAACTAACCTTAACTAATTATTATAATTTTGCCCATAAATATGTCCATTTTACAGTACATATACATGTTGCACACACACATTCAGGACACTAAATACTACTGCAGGCAGAACAGCCAAGATGAAAGCTTTGAGAAAATTAACTACACCTGAAACATCACATGAATCTAAACCCCGTTCTTGAATAACTGACCCCCCCCCCCCCCCCCCCCAACACAAAAAAAAACAGTGCAAGTAAAGACTGTTTGTTACTGGAGTTCATGTGTGAAATAAATAAATATGCATATGACACATGGCAGCTTTGTTCACAGAGATGATGTGCAATCCTAGGTTTTAATCTTTGGATGGTGAAGCGCCACCATGAACCTCCAACAATCTGTCCCACATTAGAGACTCAAAGCTCAACCCGTGTCTGGACCGCAGGCCTGGTTTTCACTCGCACGTCTCAAGCAACAGACCCGCCCTCGCTGTAATCAACGCAGCTGTCTGCACCGGCTGCCTTCAGGCTCACGTGCGTGACCGCCACCTCAAACGTTTGTTTACGCTTTAATCCAATTTTTCGCCATCAAAAAGTGCAAAAACTTGAGGTTGATGCCCAATAAAAAGACAATGAATATATATATTTATCTACATTTTGCAAGACGGTGCCAGTTTGTAATCCCACAGACTCCCCCTTTAATTTTGCCCAGCAGCTGAGAAGGCAGGCAGCCGCTGGTGTGACGTTTTGCGGTCTAGACATGGGGTCTGTCCCCGGCCCCTCATCCTGCACTCTGCAGATCAAAATTGTCATCGTGGAATACAGTTTTCATTCCTGATCAAAGTCAACGGACGTTTGTCTTAACTCTTTGTCTCCAATTATTTCCTGCATAAAAATAAAGTTCTAGACACATGCAGCAATATTATGGAACGTTTTATCTTATTTTTTAATCTGCCAAAATGTGAGGATGAGAGCTCAGGGACCAAATATTTCTCACACTATGAAACCTTTCCCAAAACAACCCCGTTCAGGACAATGTATATTCTGTTAGTATAAACATTATGTTGTCATGGAGTGTATTATAGTGTTCCTTACCTTTGCACTGCATCCCAAATGAGTCCATTTTACACCCAAAAGAGTGTCAAAATATAAAAAAAAATTACTTAACACGATCCAAAAAAGGTCATTACGTCTTGCTGGAAAGGATCCACTTGGGATGCAAGGCAAATAAAGGCGTGAAAGGACAATGAGGCAGTCATAATTCACGTATACTCGTCACTTTATCTGGTTTTGTGTAAGCCAGTCTTTACACAATCATGCCCGTACCTCCCATATTAATGGCTCCACGAGGGCCCAGCTCACCCACTCTCATTTCCTGTTCTCTCTGAAAGAAGTGAAGAAGAGCCTTAAGAACAAAACTCAGCTAAAGTACAGATCTTTAGCAGGTAGCCTGCTGGACAACACTCACACTGTGAAAGTACTGATTTTCAACACAAAGCTGATAAATCGCCCCTGGCTCTGAAGGAGTGTAATTATCCTTCTTTATTATTGACGGGGGAGTTAAATGGAGTTTTAGCTTCAATGCGTCCTTGCCTCTATTCTTTCTTCCATCCTCCTGCTGGTCTTTAGGCTGATTGAATTTAAAGCATTTTGTCAGCTTCTACACCCGACACAAATTAAGTTAGGTCAAAATCTTTCACTGCGTTCACACATTCACACAAGGCACTGACACACCAAGCCAACCCAGAAATGTGCAACAACAAAGACCTCACGTCGACGGAGCAAAGACTGCAGCTGACCACCAGCATGCAAGTGTACTCCTCTCCGTACATACACAGCACAAAGTAGCGCTGCAAATTCTGTTTTGCGTTGTTGTTGCCAGCCTGAGGTCTTTGCTTGTGAGGCTGCTGCTTCTGATGCAGAGCCAGTAAATGCAGAATATTCAAGCAGCTGCTGAAACACATCTGTTGGACAACTGTCGGCTTGGCGTGTCAGGGCCCAAACACACAGAATCAAAGGTGCTCTATCACCCGTTCATTCATTCATTCATTCATTCATTCATTCATATATGCTCTCACAATAAGACAATTAAGGACACATTTCATTCACACACACTAACATACAATCCTGTCTCTCTGTCTGTTTCACATGTAATCTTGCAAACACACAAAGTAAATGAAATTCAACAATAATATATTCCAAAGCAACTATAATGAGTGGATTCATTTTGTCACCGGTGTATATATTTTCACCATTTTATCACAAATAACAGCGGTGAAATGCAGCTGGATGTAAATATATTTATGCTCTTAGTTGTGATATTAGGATAAACAGACATGAAGGTCGTAATCGTCGCCCATGGCTGCATGTGCAAGTTTAATTTGACCAAAGCTACAGAGCTACAGCAACAGATAGAATATGCCCCACACACACAAAATGTCTGGAAAATTGTTAAGGAAAACATGTTAAATTACTGTAAATACTGTGATGGTCAACCTTTGTATTCTTCTGTACTTACCTGGTCAATATGCTGCACTTACAATAAGAAGAGCAGCAAAGCAAATGAGCTGAAATATGACAAAACCCGATCATTGTTGCACACGTACTTATGGATGAAAGCTTCAAACCTGTTTATAATCAGACTGAAAAATGGTGCCTGAGCTGCAGCTAATTTAAGCACTAGATGGCAGCAGATACCAGTTATATTACGGGAGTCTTCACCTGAACAATGATGCTCCCAGCAAACAAAAGGACAAACCAGAATAACACCAGAAAGACAGTAAATAGAGTCAAGAAGGTATGAGTTCAGTATTACAGTACACACAGTTTATGATGTGTAGAAATATGCTCAAGGGAAGGGAAGTTGGGAAGTGTATTACTTGTACTTATGAGTAATGTCCCGCCCCCCCACCAAGTTTAAAATAAAAACAATACAAATGAAACTTCTCATGTATTCCACTAAAAACTACATGTGTTCATGGCTAAACACATTTGTTGGTGTAATTTAACATTAGTGAATTAAGTGAAGACAGTTGGCGACCATAATGGAGTCTGAACTGGTCTGACGTGTGCTTGTGTTGCATGCATGTAAAGACGTGGACTCCGACAGGACCTCTGAACAGAGCAAAGGACTTGAAGAGAAAAGTTATGACACAGAAAACAACATCATCACACCGACTGATACTGACAGTTCAGACCCTTGAATCCACTCTTTTGTTTGTGCTCAGACTAAATCCCTTAAATTGTGCAGATTACATAACGGCTCTTGCTAGCTTTGTTTTTCCATCATCTGCATGAATTAGCAATATTTTCTTTTTTTTGTTTTGTGAACTGAACCTGCTCATTGCTACTAAAGCACTGACTTTAAATGTTCCACTCAGGTGTGTTACAGTGTCCCCCAGAGCTCATAAAGACCACGTCTTCCCCGAGATGACCCTTGTCAGGTCATTCTCCGACATGCACATGAAGCCCCCATTGGAAAAAATCTAGTATTAGTATTAAATTGGAGATATTTTTAGCGCAGCAGCAAAACTATACACCCTACTCTCTTCCATATATGTTACCTCCATCATTTTTTTGTGTCTATTTCTCATCAAACTGATCTGATAAGGCTGTTAATCTACGTGCTCTAGTCTATACGACCTCCTCTGTCGCTCAAACAGAACCATGAAGGTCCAACAAGAAAAAAAATGATGAACACAGACTCCTCAGACTTCAAGGCAACAATTACAGCTGCTTTTTATGGTGAACTGTTACATCACAGGTTAACGCATTTATACGGCGGAGATGAAGGAACTGCACACAGGAGTGTCGGCCTCGAGGCTTATGAGAGTGCAGAGCTTCATGCGCATAAATTCAACATGGAGAGAAATGCAAAGCTTGACAGGCCTGTCGGTGCCTTGTTACGGTTACTCAGCTATGATTGGACAGGTGCAGTTCAGAGAAGGGCTTTAGCGAAGGGTCAGGTTCGACACACTGAACCACAGGGTTACGGTGATGTGTTATCATGGCAGCCCGGCCGCAACTACTCAAATGCAGGAAAGTCATTACAAATAATAAAACAGATGGAAAATACTGTCTCTGTGGACATCAATGAAAGCTGCTACCAAAGCATGAGAAGATCACAGATCCCTGCACAGCAACATAATTCATAATTCAGAGGCCAGATATGCATTTGGAGAACAATAAATTTATAACCCAACAACTTTTGGGTAATATTTGATGGGTGTAATTCTTGATTGTCGGGATGTGTATGAAAATATAACAAATATCAAAAGCCCAAATGTAACTGGACAAGTTTTAGCATGTCTGTAAGTGCGTTTGACTGCATGTGTGTGTTCCAGCCGTACTCACATTGTCCAGGTAGTTTGGTTTGAAGCCGTCTGGGTGGCGTCTCAGGTCCTCCTGTTCTCTGTGTCTCATCATCTCCTCCTCTCTCCTTCTCCTCTCCTCTTCATGCCTACAGCCGCAGAGAGGAAGGAGAGAAACCAGCCAGTATTAAAATCATCGAGGAGAGAAGAATGCCAGAATCAATCATGTGACAGTCTGTGCTAATGATTTGCTCAAGAGAGGGAACACACCTCATCTCAATCTGCTTTCGTCGCTGCAGCTCCTGGTTGCGGAGCTCCTCCAGTCTCCTCAGCTCCTCCTGACGTCTCATCAGATCTGGAAGATGGGGGGAGGAAACATAAATAAGAAGGAAGTGGCAGCTGGATCCAGATAGAAGGAATAATAAGTGCAAACAATCATGATTTGAGGACCAAAAATAAAAAGGCGACATAAAGGAATATTTCCCTATAATTCATTCCTCATCATTCTCTAAGTCTATCAAGAAACACACCAAAGTTTCACAACATTTATTCCCTTCAATGACAGAGCGAAGCAGGCCTTTTACTTTAGACAAGCTAATGCTGAGTGGCAGGTTTTATCCACATGTACAGTAAGCATATTCAGTAGGGCTGTACCAAACAGTTCAAAGCTTCATTCATGAGCATGCCAGAGACGAAGGCCACTCTTAATAAAACCTTCTAAAGGCGTCCAAGAAACCACACGTCCTACCTTGTCTCATTAACATGAGCTGATGTTCATGTTTGGCCGATTCCAGCTCAGCCTCCAGTTTCTCTTTGGCCTCTTTAATGTTCTTGTCCACCTGCTCTCTTTGCTGTTTCTCCATCTCGTGCAGAGCTTTCCAGCGAGAAGAGTATTCAAACTCGAATGTCCCGGGCTGAGCGAAATGTGGCAGCTGCTCTCGCTCCCTGGAGGGGGAGGATGAATACAACGATAACACCGACGCTGAGCGAGATACGCCAACCGCAAGAGTCAGACTGAGCATGGAGGAGTTCAAAATGCTCTAGAAATAACTTACTTATGGTACTTTGGAATCTTCTGCAGCAATTTTTCAGGCAGTCCATCCTCATCATCAAAGTGCTCCGAGGGCTCCACAATGGCTGGACAAGGCGTGCTGAAGAAAAGGTCAATAAATTAAAACTGTGCGTGATGTTACAAGCAAGCAACGGTCACAAATGCATTAGAAACAGACTGATTGATGAAAGACAAATGAGACTGACTGACACCAGAGTGATTTGTGAATCAACGCCAAACTGGCTAGCAGTAGTATCTTATCTTGTTTTTCTCACTGGCTACTCCATATTCCTTGTGGAAAGCTTTGTGTTGATGTTGCAATGAAGCACATAAAATGAAAAGTGAGTTGGTTGAACCATCGTCACAGGGTCAATGTGTCATCATTGGCAAGACATAACTGATAAGTTGTTTGGCAAGAGCATCAATATATATCCGTCCTTGGACGGGTTTTGTCATAGTCATGAATATCTCCAGGTGTGCAGGTGCGATCGAAACATCAACATGTGGACGGGCGTCGCAGCTGCTGTGGTGCATGATGAGCAGATAAAGACTGAACCCTCATTTTGGAGAAAAACACTCAGCGACGAGTACAAAGCTGGGGCAGCTTCAAGAATCTGACATGCAAGCTGACTTTTGTTTTTAAAGGCAACCACTAAGGCACAATGTCTAACATTATGCAACTCACAAACACAGAGCCCTCGCCCACTCATTCTGTGTTCACCCCTCCAAACCACTTCATCCCACGCTCCTTACGTGGTCAGCAGCAGCGCTCCCTCCGTGCAGCGCTCCAGGGCTTTACGTGCAGCCGCTTTGTTTGCAAACTCCACTAAGCCTTTCCCAGTGGGACGACCGCGGTCATCTGTCACGACAATAGCCCGCTCCACCAGCCCAAACTGAGAAAACGCCTGATGGCAGAAGGTGGTGTTCAGGTTAGACATCACAGCACAGAGATGGGCAATTCACCCGAAAGCTCTTGCCCAGTTTACCTGTTCCAGCAGCTCATTCGTGACGACAGGCAACAGGTTGCGCACTGTAAGCGCAGCACCATGTGTAGCAAAGCGGATCCTGATCGGCCGATTATTCAAAATGGTCCCATCCAGCTCAGCTTTGGCAATCTCTGCCAGCGTCCGAGTTTCCTGGAAGATAAGGGATGAAAAGGAGAAGGATGCTGATACCCGTGGCACCCACTTACAGCTAATTGACAGTTGCACCTGTGTGTAAAACCTGCACCACTGTCTTAGTTATGATGGCCAATGCAAGGGTGTCACATACATTCAGACTACATATAAACATTTCAATATAATGCCACACAGTACAGGAGAAGCCGACTGTCACTAAATAGTATTAACTGTAAGTCAACCTGCACCTTGTGCTAATGCTAACACAACAGCTAGCTCCTCTTGGCCACATATCGGTCGACGAACTACACGTCAAATAAAGTTTGAGACACACACACTAATAACAGAACATCTTAAAGCCAATAAGCAGAAGTTTGTAACACTGCATACCAAGCGAATGAAGCCGAAGCCCCGGTCTCTGTTGATGAAGACCTCGTTAATGTTCCCGTATTTAGCGAACATGTTTTTGAACTCCTCTTCTGGGATATCCACCGGGAGATTCCCGACAAACAGACGCGAGCGCTGGGTGAACGTCTTCTCTCCGGGCTTCCGAAAATTCGTGATATCCAGAGTCATTTCTGCCGGGCCTCCTTCGTTTCTGTCACCGGCTCCTTCTGCTCGTTCGGCCGCGGGGGACTCCTGTGACGGCGGCGCTGGGCTGTCTTTGTTCGCCGGTGTCTGCTCCGGGGCCGGGGAGTCGGTCCCGTGTTTCGCTGGTTGAGATGAATTACTGCACGGCAAGCTCGCTTGTTGCATATTTCGGTTAGCCATGTTCGCACAAAATAATTAATGCAACGCTATATAAATTAAACTAACTTTTGGGAAGGCGTTGTGGTCCTGTGGTGGGAGCACACACCTCCTGAATTTCAAAGATGGCGACAGGTGCGCACGCAACCGAAATCCGGATGTCGGCAGGAGCGTAAAGAGAAAATCTGGACACCAGCTGGGGGGTTTCTGTGGCCCCCTTCAGCTGCTACAAGAATCATCGTTAACTTCCAAAATCACAGATTTGGCACAAAGGACATTACAATCTGTTAAAATTGTGCCATCCTCTGTCCTTAGACCCTTGGTTTAGATAAGGAAAACCTCCCCAAAAGAGCAGAGGAGGGTTTACTCCTTCAGACTATGAAATAGATGTTGTATGAAGTAAACAAGTCAAATGTGTCTGGAGACATAAAATAGCAATATAAGCCAAATAGATTTCAAACATAAAGCATACAGGAACATGCCTTTTGCTGCCAGTTTTTGTCATCCGATCAGAGTGCAGGTTCGTAAGGTGCTGCTGAAGGTTTTTTCAACGACAGACCGGCCATCTGTCCAGATATAATGGCACATCTGTGTGCATATGCTACTCAAATTCCTCTGTTTGACAAGGGACTGAAGGGTTGCTGCCTTTTTCCTCGCTTTCCTGTCAGGGATCCCATATCCAGACAGGTCAGAGGGCCGCTGCCTGTCACTGACGAGTCTAAGTATGAGTCTGTTCACATGGGCAGCATACCATGTGTCTCATTCAAGGAATGTGAATAAGCAAGCCGTTTGTAGGGCACGCATATGTTTGGAGGTTCTTGTTGTAATCTGCCTGCAGCAAAAATGAACGCTCATTATGGAGCAGAGAAGGCTGCCTGTTTGATCTCTTTTGATCCTGAGCCCTTAAGCATTCACTGTGTAGATGACACACTGATATTACTCTTAATTAAATTTATGTTGGTTAAACATGTATTGATTGCACATGACCCTCGATGTTGTGTGACGTAGAAGCAAATTGTGACCCTGTGATGGCTGATTGCCAGTAAAGATAAGATGTTCAGATGAACAGTGTGATGTACAATCACTAAAAGTACTTCACTTGAGTAAATGTACTTCGTTGCAATCCATTAATGCACTATGACGATAATGTCACTTCCTGGGATCCACAAAGTTTGCAGAAAATAAAAGTATATTTTATTATGGGACCAGGTGCGGTGCTGCTGATGGGAGGAGTGACGCAACAGTGACGTCGCAGCCCCCTCCTCCCTCATTTACACGGAGGAGCGCGGTCCTGTCAGATGTTCATCAGCGGACAGTCAGGCTGCAAGTCCAGGGAATAAAGCTGGTAAGTTGTAAAATAAGGTGTGCTAGACTACTTGTATAAGACTGTTCAAGTTAAAGTTTCAGTGCGTCTGTAAATCTCATGCATCCAGTGTAATTAAGCCGGAGCAGCGCTTATTTTAACATTGGTTATGATCGTCGTGGATCAAATGAGAACACCTTAAATGCAGATCAATACTGTAACATTCTGGAGACAGTAGAGGCTTTCAGTCGTTTACACCCTTCGAGCTTGTTACATCAGAGTAAGTGTTTATAGTGCTGGAGTAGATCCATAAATAGGCGTTTTAATTATTAAAGTGGTTTTAATTAAGGTGAAGGGGCTGAGACTGGAAGCGCAGCTTGAGCAGATATCTTTAATCACATGCAGGCTGACACCAGAGTGTATTTCTGACATGATTAATGTCACTCAAATAAAGCCCTGCTGTATCTACACATTTGTCTGCATGTGTGTGGAGTTACACATTTCCATTCATGTTATGGTGTCCATGAGTGTGTGTGTGACAGACTATTCATGATGTGGTGCATTGTGCTGTGATGGAATGTAACCTAGCACATTTATTTAAGTACCGCTGTTAAGTAACTTGAAACTTGTACTTGTACTCTATTTTACTGTCAGACTGGTTTGAAGTTGTTATAATGAAGTCAGTTATACAAAATTAGAGTTTGGCTGCATGTTACCAAAAATAATTATTGACCTTTGGGCGTAATTCTTTACTACAGTAAATGCAGGACATGTTCATGAAGAGCCACTGGTTTGTGACCCGTTTCAACCCAGTTAAACAAGATGTAACACATTTTATGAGATTCCAGCTCAGCAAGGACCCCATGAAAATGTCACAGTCGTCTAATGACTCAGTAAACCCAGATGTGAGTGCTTGGGAAGCAGAGTATGTATTTGTTTGAATAGTGGGAAGCTGAACTCTGCTGGTAAACACTTTAACTATACGTCTGATTAAAAATTCAAGTTATGATTCGCTGTGCTTTGGTGTATCGGTCATCAGTGAAGTGTTAAACAGCTTAAGACACAAAGAATTCAGCCACAGTGTAATTTCTGTGGTGCAGTCATGTATCCCCGACCAAAAAACATTAGCAGTGGTATGACAGAAGTTAAGCCCCTGCCATATGTGTCTGGTCGATAGAACTGAGCTGCTGGATATCGGCTGAACTTCAAAGGCCACCCTGGTGGCCTGAATCTTAATAGAGACACACATGACCAACATGGAGCAATTATCCTTCATCTAAGGGAACAGGTAGCTCGAATTTAGCGTTTTGTTTACAGCAGCCTTGATCACATTATGATTACTGTCGTGATTTTTCAACACTGGCTTTGTTAATAGGGTCTAATCATGCAGATTCTCTCCCAGTGTTGTTTTACAGCGTGTACAGCATGTGATGCATTCAAGTTTGAAAGGGTGGGTTTGAACAAACACTGAGCTGGCTTTCTAAGTTGTAAACATGTCTTTCTGCACGTTTGAATGGTTTACCTAAAGAATTATAAGCAAGCAGAAGTTTCTGCAGAAACAGAGTGAGTGAGACAACATGCACACAAGGCATGCACCTAATTAATGTATGCCCCAAATGTTCCTGCAATATATCATACAGGAAGAAAATATGTCAGTTGCATTGTGGTTTTGGATAAAAATGACTTTCCCAGTAAAATTTACAACGTTTTGGGTCTTTCACGTGTGTTTCAGTCATAAATCTAACATCTCTGACAGCGCTTGAAGGCAGCATAGCACTGCCTGCAGACAGAAGGTGAGAAGCAGTTAGTTTGTCTGCATATTATTTTCACGGTCTTCTCTTGGAAATAACTTTGTTTCGTTGAGCCATGTTGTTAATTTTCTAAAAGAAATATATGTGTGGAAGACACAGCTTATTCCTTAACTTCTGTTGGCTGATTTGTTGCGTCGGACTCAGCAGATAAACGTAACTTATCTCTGGTATGAAGAGGTCGCGGGCAGGGTCATGAGTCAAACAGTATTTTAAACTTAATCCTTGTTTTGTTTTGGTTTTTAACTTATTTTCTGGATAAAAGAGAACAAAACATGACACTTTTGTCCACAGCGCTGCATCACCACCATGCCCGAATTTACAGTAGAGAACATCTTCTTGGCCAGTGCTGCAACAGTAATGTCTCTGTGGATGTGTCAAGCAGTATATTACAAATAATATCGCTGAGAAACTGCACAGCTCATCAACTTCTACACTCCCAATCTGCAAACTTGATCCCCAGTTGTCAGGGGAGACAGAAAGATTTAAAACCTGCTCTCCTTCAGATTCTTTCAGCCCTGCGTGGCCTTTTAACTGGAACCCAAAGGAGTCGGTTGGTGCTGATTGAACTCTGAGTGATATAAACCCTCTCCATCCCTCTCCAGTTGTAACAGGGAGCCATTGTATCTAATCCCTGCTCTCCTACCCCTTAGACTCAGACCAAATTTTACCTCTCGGCGTCCATCAGACAGCTCAAAGTTGGAGAGCCAATCTCAAGTTTTCCTTTCAGTGTGCTGCATATCATTATGAGCTATACTGTAGCATGAGTGCTCTGATGAATGCAAGCCCATGGATTGAAAGGCCTCTCTGAATCACTTCAACTTAGGCTCCGTCATGTAATTAGTCTGCGTTTCCAGAACTCAGCGTCTGTGGTGCAAGCTAACTTTAAAAAGTTAGAGCTGATTGAACTTCCAGATGGAACTTCCTTTAGCTTTCAATGATGGAATAAAGCATTTATACATTATACCTCAGGTGCTGAGCTAAATGTGGTGCACTTAGGGCTGCAACTAATTCAACAATTAATGTTTATTTTCTTAATAATTGAATTATTTGCTGTATAAAATGTCAGACAATAGTGACAAATTAAAATATTGAAATGTTTTGTTTTGCAGAAACAAGACAGTACCCAAAGATATTCCTTTTATTATCATAGAAAGTGGCAAATCTGAAAAATTTGGGATCCTGGCTTAAAAAATGAAATAGCGTATTAATAGTTTATTTGACTAATCGTTCCAGCTCGGGATTCTGTTGTGTTGTCTTCTTGTAAATACACAGTGTTCATTATAGTCTCATACAATATTCACAGAGCTGTCCACACAGAGCATTTAAAGTGATTTTGCTCTTAAATATTGTAGAGTGTAGAGTAAACTTTGTCATGCATTGCCTCCATCTTCAGTTTGGTTTAATTATTTTTTTTTACTTTAAACATAATAATCAGGGCCTTTGATAGTCAGATTCAAAGAATGCTGTAAATAGTACAGTGCACTACGGTTATTCTATCTGCAGCAAACCCATTGATCAGTCTTATTGGGGCATGCATAACGCAAAGAAAACAAGCATTTACAACCACACAGTTACCACAATGCCTGCAGGATAAAAGGCAAAATAGAGTCAGAGGCATCTGAACTCATGGCTGATCTTGCACAAATCTACTGATCTCAGTTCTGGGGCAAAACCAGGTCATCTGGTATTTAATCCATTGATTGACATCTCGGTGAATCTAAGAAGAGCATTTGCTGGAGAGTGTTCTGGCTGGACTGTAAGTGAATACTCAACTGAATAGTATGAGATGTCCTCATGGGGACAAAACTTAAATTACAAAGGAACTGTTGTCAGTGAAATTGCAAAAATCCTGTAAATATCAACACTTTGTCCTGAACCATATAATATAACATGTATTTTGTATGTGCAATAGAGGCCCGTTAATAATATTGAAAAAAAGTTGAAACACATATCAAAGCCCATAGAAAAAAATGTTCATTTCATGACACACTTCTGTCTTGCAAACACTGCTTGAAATCTTTGTAAACCAAAGGCACTCAGGTTTCTCTCAATAGTGAAAGACTATATGAATTAAACTCACATAGTGACAAAGAACTTACATTTTTACGAACAGGAGTGCGCCCTCTTAAAGTTTATTTGATCTGCTGGTGTTGAAACGAAGCTGTGGGATTTCCTTTCGGCTCTGGACAGACGTTCACGTTGGAGAGTTATTGTCTACAGTATGTGTTAGTACAGACATTTATGTTCCTTTCAGGATGAATTGCAACAAAATGACTATACTTTTGTGATGTGACACTCCTGAAATGGACATTTCTGTGGAGAGAAGTGTCAGCACGGGCTGCATAGACCTGCATATGTGCCTCCACAGTCAAGATTGTGATCTTAAGCTCCTTCTCTACAGGGCCAACAGTGGGCACTTTATTAATGGGGCAGTGAATCTTTTTAACCAAGGAACTGATTTGGAAGTAAAGAAGGTGGAGAGGGGGATGTTTCCTTCCTGAGCAGACCTGCTGTTGCAATCTCCAGTATAAAAGAGTCAGAGTAAAAGACAATACAAATGCTGACTTGGCTTTACCAATGAATGGCCCATTGCATGACAGAAAAAAGAAAAGAAAAAACATTTGGCAAGCACAACTCACGGCTAAATTCCCAGAGGGCAAAAGGGGCTTGTAGATGAATCATAAGTCATGTTTATGTCAGAAAGTAAAATGAATGTCTTCCAGTCCTTTGTCATCATCTAATGTCATAATTATTCAGATCCAGGGATGGATGCTTTGAGTTAAAGCTTACAGTAGGCCGCTGTGGTTCCTCTTAACATTTAAATAATGAAGCAACCTCACAGCAGGAGCGGCACACACAGCTGATCACTTTTATAGATTCATTCCTTCCATGATTGGATTTTATACTAGAAGAACTGACACACACACACACATCTTTTCAATTTTATTATTTATTGTTTCTTTACATTTATTGAGGTGCAGAAAAAAGTAGGCTCTGAGAAAGATCTGCATCAGCTTAAACTGTTAAGTGAACTGACTGTATGTGGCTTGTGATGAATATTCTATATGTTCTGTTATTTGACTGGTTCATTCAGTTTTAACGTACATTTCTAATAGATGTATTTCAATTCCTGTGCTGTATTCCTGCTGTTTGTGGTCCCCTCTCTCCCACAGAGCTCTCCTGCCCAAGCAGAAAAGTGCATGTAAGTACTTCGGGCCAATGATGGAAGCCTGGCCAACACTGGCCTGGGTCCTGCTCATGACCAGCGTTGCTGATTGGCTGAAAAGTGTCCAGTCACGGGACTTCACCATGATGGACATCATCCTGCTGCATCCCTCAAGTAGGAACATGATATCGCTGTTTGATTCATGTGTGTTTTCAGTGTAAACAAAAGATACATGGACCCTGAAAGTCATCGAGTGTGTCTGAGTGTGTGTCTGTCTGGTGAGTAACAGGATTTGTCCTGATTGGAAACTGGCTGATCCTGAGACTCACAGCTGTCCCAGCTGAAACATGGGCTGATTTCTAGTACAGATGTGATTCTTGCCAAGGGAAAAGCCAAATAACTCCTTGATTCTGTCTGGAAAAAAGATCTTTTATGGAAGAACTTGACAACATCTGTTCCGCGGGTCATGAGAATGGTAAACAGGGGACAGTCTGAGCATCACGCCAGCAGGCTTCAGATTTAATGCTTTTCATGCCGAATCAGTAATTGCATTAATGAAGAACAAAGAAAACAATAGTGTGGCAGAGCAACACCAGCTGCTTCACAGCCAAGTTTCTCCACTCTCATTTGCAAACAACATACAGCAGCTACACTTGGACTACAAGCCATGACAGGCTTGACCCAGGCGACATGGAAGATGAGGTGGGTCCACATCGTCACACTGCTGCTGGGTTGAGCACTTAGGAGATGGAAAAGGGCCTCACAAACTGAGGCACCAACTTGTGATACTCCATCCTTAGAGGGTGATCGCAGATGGACAGCCAGACCCTCTGCCCTGGGTAATAGCATGGGGCTAGGACACAGCAGTCGGTGGTCCTCTGGTAGCAGATGGAGGTACAGAGGGGGACAGAGTGGGTTGCTGCCAGAAAAATGGCCACAAGAATGGTGACAAGTGTGGTAAATTTGACTTCCAAGTCGATAAAAGCAACGACTGTTAAATTGGTATATTTATTCGATCATCGTGAAAACTGCTGTCCCAGCTTCCATGTTGACTCCATGCTAAAATACTGGCACACGCACATGTTTCGGATGTGCAGTTTCTAGTGAGTTTATGGTATGTTTTGCTGCACATGTCAACACATAAATAATTAATGAATCCTCATTTCAGAAGTGCTCCAAGGTTCATTGAAGATAAAAGGAGATAATCTTTTATTCATCCCACAGCGGGGGAATTTACAGTGTAACGTCAGCAAAGGTGATAGTGTAACAGTCAGAAGCATCAGTAAAAAAAAAGTAAGATATGATAGATAAGTAAACTATATAATAGATAAAAGAGAAATATTGATATTGCACGTGAGTTAATTTGTCAGTTTTGTTGTGTGTGGTCGACTGGGAGCAGTGTTGTAACGTCTGGCAGCAGCAGGAAGAAAGGGCCTGCAGTGTCCTTCACACACTGTGGCTGAAGCAGCCTGTCACTGGAGGAGCTGCCCAGGGCTGTGCTGCACTGGGTGGGACACGTTCTCCATCGGGAGAACCCACCACCTCCACTGGGTCGAGGGGGTGTCCCAGGAAAAGCTGACAGCAGTCGAGATGCTGCTGCCCCAGCACACATCACTAACTCAGAGTGCTTAAGTGTGTCTGTCTGTCCTCCACAGCTACACCTCATCCTGGTGGCTTCAAGTGCTTCACCTGTCAAGACGCTGCCGACAACTATGAGTGTAATCGCTGGGCACCAGATGTTTACTGTCCAAAAGGTACATCAGCTTGTTCCCATTTGCTCAAATGAGCTCAGATGGAATTTTGGGGCATAAAACTTTACAGTCTTTCTAAAATATGAAAGACAGTGTGGTGTGAAGGCAGTAAAATAATCCAGAAATGAAGGCGTGTCATCTCTTCCAGATGCCAGATACTGTTACACCCTCCACATGATGGATGACCGTGGAGACAGTGTGTCTGTGACCAAGCGCTGTGTGACTCTGGAGGACTGCCTGTTTACTGGCTGTGCTCATGTCACTGATAACGGCTATCAGGTAAGTGGAGCCTCTGGATTAAAGTGCATCGGCGTCCACGACCTGATGCTCATTCTTTAAATCTCATCCGTCAGGTGTGCTCGTCCTGCTGCGAGGGGAACATCTGTAACGTGTCGGTGCCGAGAAACGAGAGCAGCGCCGTCTTCTCCTCGACTTCTCCTCTGGTCAGCTCGAGCAGAAGGCTTCTTCCCGCATCTCTGAGCTACGCCGTCATCATCATCTTCACAGCTGGACATGTTTGAGAGGGAAACTCCACGCCAAGTGCATTTCCTAAGGTCGCAGTGTTGTTTAGCTGGTTCATGGAGCATCACACCTGGGATTTGCGTTTATTGCCTCCTGCTCACATTGATTAGACTGGCTGCATAAAGAGGCTTCAGAAACCGTCCAGAGAGTTGAGTGAAATGTAAGTTCAGGCTTGGGAAAAAAAAAATAAGTGCAAACTTGTCACTACTGCTCCATATTCCATTTTAATTAGGTTTTCTGCTTCCTGTCAGACAATATTTCCATTTTCTGGTAATTTATTTAAACTGTCAGTATTAATGTGAGGCTGTTACTGTTTAACTGTGTTTTTTTTTTTTTTTTGGACGTTGCTTGTGAAATCCATTGTCATCTTGTTTGTTGGACGTAATAAATTTGTGTAAAAAAAAAGTCACATTTTGCTTCACGGTGTGCGATGATGAGACTGACCAGTTGATGACGTAACTAGTAGTTGTTCAGTGTCTCCTTCAGTCTGGGGGTCTTTCTGTCTGTGCCCAGGGGGACATTGTCTCCTGATCTGTCCATGGCTGGATGCTACGTGGCGCGACAAACAGCAGCTAGTTACCCTAAAAGACAACATAATGTAAAGTTGCTGTTCCTCATATGTGGCTAAACTAATTCAGGTAAACTGTTATCAGGCTGAAATAATCCCTTTCATTCTCATCCATCTCACTGGCTTCTTTGAATGCAGCTTGATGTAATTGATTTGTTAATCCTGGATGAAGTTATCCTCAAAGAGTGTGCTCTTATTTTCAAATAAAGGCAGAGGGAGTCGATCAGCATTCATGTGAGTGCTGATCATGTGAAAGCAGTTATGAGGTTGGTGTGATGGGAGCCCTCCAATCCTGCACTCCGAACATATTTCTGTGTGTGTTCCTGCATTGTTTCGACTGTTAATTTGTTCGACATCAGGCCTCGACAACGCTTCCAGTTTCCACACTTTCATCACTGTTAAAACAGATGCTACCAGCCAATGTGGTCAAACTACAAGTGGCGCTGGTGCATGAGTGGTGCGGTCCACCCCACCTGACATGCAAGAGACTTTATGTAACTGTGCTATGAAAATGAAACCTTACTAAACTCCCTCAAAAAGCAGCCGCAATTACAGAAACAACTTCCACCAGAAGATTCAGAATACAATCATTTCAAACAAACTGTTTAATTCAACAGTTTTACAAAGTGTTCATGAGTGCACATAGTAATACCCTTTATCCAATCGTGTGTTCACAAAGCGGTGAACCTCGCTCCATCCTGGCTTGTGAACGACTGAGCCTTTCGAGGAACCTAGCTGTCATCTCAAACTGTCAATATTTTGGCCCCGGTGGTAAATTAGTTCAGTGGGTCTGTTGCACTTCAACTGAAATAGTATCCACATTTCTTTGCATCCTATGCAACACAAAAAAACACTACAATTTCTCATCTGACATCATCAACCAAAATCTCAAAGTGTTGTTGGAATTGGGATCTTTGACCTGAGCTATGGGCAGCTTCATGAGACCATTCGGAGGGTTTCCATTTCATATCCATGCTTTCAATATCATAAAACAAAGATGACGTCATCCGCTAAAATGTGGACATTTTCAAAGTGAAAATATTCTATTTTTAGTCAAAATTACATTTGTAGTCCCTCCCACTGTACTCAACAGGTCCGCATTAGAGTCTCAGCCGAGTCCTTGTTACAGTAAGACGAACTCTGCACAACCTTTCACTGATACAACCATGTACCAACACTACCACACATAAATAAACTATTCCTCATCATCGACTACGTTTGAAAGTCCTTGTAGTCTTGCGACAGCGGCGCTGTGAGCAGGTGCGTTGGTGAAAACAGTCCCCACAAACAAAGGCGTTCCTCTCAGGATGTGGCGAATGACTGTGCAGGAGCCCGACGCTTCGATGTGGAAGCCCATGTGACTAAGCTCCTCCTCTGTGCGTAGTGTGGTCTGACTCGATGGAGACGAGAAGAACTGTAGGGGGAACATATGGTGATGGTGCTGTAAGTGAAATCAGTGAATCTGCTTTGCAAAACACACTGGAAGCCACGCTGAAACAAGACCTGGGTTTCAGGTTCCTTCAGTGGAAATGAGCGAACACAAGGCTTAAATTGCTTGGTATTCACTATTCACGCATTTCTCGCACAAGAAATCGTTACCACACAAAGAACTCACAGCTGTTCCTGTTGTCGGGTCAATGAAGTCTGCCCAGTAGCCTGCGGTCCACAGAGAGAAGCACATTTCCTTCGCACCGCTCACGAACTGCGGTGAGGAGGAAACACAGTCAGCAGCTGCTTCAACGCCACGTCACGGATACACGTCACAAACAAAAACACCGATAAAGTGACAGGACTCACTCTGTGGAGCAGCTGGTCTCTGTCCAGCTCTGTTGCCTCCTCGCCCCGACTGCTGCTCTGTGTGACCGTCACAACTGTGATGGAAGCGGTGGGCGCTGAGGGGAACAACAGCTCCAGATCTGCCACGCACACAAACACACACCTTCGTTACTGATGACGACAAACAGATGATACAGCTTTCTGAGATGACTTGGTTTCAGAGAGTCAACGCCAAATGAACTTCACTTACCTTTCTTTAACAGCTCAGGGCAGGAACTTACGGAGCAGTCTGTGCCCGTCTGTGTAAAGTACTGCTCAGCTTTGTGGACTCTGGTGGATATAGGACCCAGTTTTCCCTGATGAACAAACACACACACACACACATACATGTTGACAAAGCAGCTCTGAGGCCTTCAATCATTTCTTCTGGCAGATAATGTGATTTTCTTGGCAAATTATTCTTGAATAATTCCGAAATAAATAACAATAAATATACCCTGAGCTGAGTGTCTTGAATGGTAACTACAGGTCTGATGCAAATAATTCAAAAACCTACGTGGAACTCATTGACGAACTGGGCCAGTATGAACTGCTGTCTCTCTGCGCTGCTCGGGACTGTCAGTACATCAGGCACCGTCCTGTGGACTGGAGTCTTCTTTTGGTCCTCCATGCCCTCCAGGTGGCAGTCAAACCCAACGTTACCCGGCAACTGAAAGCGCTGGTCCTGAGGTCCGAATGGTCCCATGCTCTCATCAGGCCACACAGTCCTGGGGCCTGGAGGGGACGTGACAGAGATATTTGAGCACATCTGCATCCGCAACCCCATCTGTCGCCATGTGCGACACACCGTCCTGTCTTTACGTGTTTTCGAAAGCAACAGACTGGAGCAAAGCACCAAGAAACAACAAACTAAAACGTAACTCATCAGCTCCCTTCAGATCTCCACTGAAGACTACGCTGACATTTACCACTTGACTGACCTGACTCTGTGGGTGATACAGGTATGTAAGGCTCATCTGAGCTTGCAGCAGAGAAGGTTCTGATTCTGCTGACACGGATAGCAGCTAATGCTTGATATCCTGCTGTCTGAGAGAGGATACGCCTGCCTCGACCACACAGCACCTGCAAAAGAACAAAGCCATCTGTTAACAGCCAGCCAAAGCTATGAAGCACATAATTATATTTAAATGAAGCCTGGCTGCCACTTCTCTTCATATAACAAGCAGGGGTGAGCTCACGTGACCACGGGAAAGTTGTTATGTCACTTACACTGCTGGACATTGTGCTTCGTCTCCGTCTGGGCTATTAACTTTCACCTGTTGGATAAAAACAACAACAATTGGTGCAACGGTGGACATGCCGAACTGTATTTCTGAAATTACACATTTAAGCTAACTTTAAGTGTACTAGCCACAGTTTGTTAGCATAGCTGACATGATGCAATGATGGCGTGTACGGTTCACGGGGAGGCAAAGCAGCAAGGTCAAGTCTTCAAACGCTTCAGAAATAACTTGAACAGCAGCAGTAACAGCGGTAAATTTGTACCAAATATGAACCGTCACAAAATGTTACAACATCAAGAAAACAGGCAACTAGCTCGCTGCTATCGTTAGCACGTTGCTTGCTAGTCCAGTCAGCTGATTTCTTATTGACACTTTCCCTTTAAGACAGCAGTTTATCTCTGAACTTGAGATCACCTTGCACAAAATACATGGCAGCGTGGGCCATGAACGTCTTAGTACTCTTTCTAAAAACGTGATAAATATGGATCTGCTAATGGGATTCAATTGTAAATTGTACAAATTGTCCTTACTTGCAAAGTTGCACGTCCGCTGCTACGCTCTCTCTAAACAGGAAGTGACGCAGAAAAAAACAGTCATGCGCTGTTTGCGTATCAGTAGATCAATATTTTTATGCATAATATGCATCATAACATCATATATTATATGATGTTAGCGATGATGGGGGGTTTGATTAGAGCTTCTACACTATCGTCCTTAAGTTGTGTTGTATTGAGACAATATTAATTTCATGATACAACACACGTTTTGTCCTTTGAGCCAGCGCTGCACGTCAGATATTCTAGACTGCTTTCCCATGTCTTACCACAAGATGGCAGCAAATTAACAGTTAATAGGACCAGTGATCTGATTTTAACAGTACCACTGCTCCTATCTGCCCTGCAATGTGGCCTTGAGGGAGCATGCTTGTTGGTATTATGACTTTTATTGATATTTTAGGGGTTCCAACATGATGACAATGGTGCCTTGTCTTAGCTTAGACAGGAAATACTCCAAAAATGGCATATTAGTTTTAAGAGGTGTTAGAAAAAACAGTCTATTAATGTCAGGTGGCAGCTGATCACTCAGTTTTTCATTGGGCGGATGATGGCACAGGCCTGAACTCTTAGGTGGAGTGTCAATATATACAGTATCAACACCCAATGCTCTCAATGCCATGTGATCAGCTTCAGTGGACAGGACCCCCCCCCCCCCCCCCGTGTAAATTACGACATTCAGGACAGGGAAAGTGCATTAATAGCACTTTCACTAAAGTTCCCCAAACTCCTTTAACTCTATTGAGCTTTACCTTGGCTAACCTCGAAATAATGTCCAGAATCAAAGGCTGCGTGTGTTTGTACTGGGCAGTTCCCAGGTGGAGCACTGTGGAGAAATGGTACACATACTCAGCAAAACCCCCTCCCTTGATCAATAAAGTTTAAAAACGAGAATAGAGGAATTGTCCTAGCAAGAGGAGTGTTGTTTGCTGTCAGAAGTCGGGAAGGACAAGGACATCTAGTAAAGTGCATTTTGCTAACGTAGACACATCTCTTTAGCTGACTTGGACAAGCTGATTGACACTTTCTCTGAGCTGACAGGATATGCAGTGGGACTTTACCCTGGGACCAACATGCTTCAGTCACCGAGGGCAGCTGCAGCAATGTGATGTGTGTGTGTGTTTGTATGTGTGTGTGTGGTGATGAGGCATGTAGAACCACACAGAACTTGGCTGTCAGTGAGGCTCCCACAGGATCATTTGTAACAGCAACACAGCATCCACCCTAGATAGAGCCCCTGTAGGTTGCACACACACTTACACACACACACACACACACTGATATGCACCAGCATCCAAAAGCAGCTACTAAATGAATTCTTCACCCCAGGCTCTCTCCGCAGTGTTGTTGTTTCGAGGTGAAGAGCGCCACTGAACAAAAGGCTGAATCAAGACAAGCCAACTCTGGTGGAAGTTCAGTACTCTCTGTTTTGTAGTGAGATAATACGCAGACATTAAAATTGAATCCTAATAATTTACTTTTTTTTGTTGATTAATTGACCCACTGTGTTTAAAATAAATTGGTTTATCAATTAAATATTGGGAATTAGTAAAACTCTGAATCATATGTTCCCAGAGGCCAAGGTGACGTGTTCAAACTGCTTGTTTTGTCCAACCAGCAGTCCATTTTCAAAGCTGTTTCATTCACAATGATGAAAAGCTGGAAACAAGAAATGCTGGCATACGTATTGGCATGAGAAATGATTTAAATGATTGTCAAAATAGATGAATTTTCACTCGGCCCACTGATCGTCATAAAAGCATATTTTAAAGCTGTCATGTGGCTTCAACTGATCTTCGCAATTAGAGGTTATTTTGTGCTATTATTCATTATTTGACCATTTCTTTGCCTGAAACAT
The DNA here is from genome assembly GCF_051107435.1 of Chaetodon auriga. NCBI lineage: Eukaryota > Metazoa > Chordata > Actinopteri > Chaetodontiformes > Chaetodontidae > Chaetodon > Chaetodon auriga. Next base: position 10,080,797 of record NC_135096.1, on the reverse strand, counting down.
TTAGCAACAGCGTGCTAATCTTGAAAAGCCTCTGAAACAGTCTTTAAACGAAGATAACGATTGAAATACCTTCAGGATTTTGCAGCTCTTTGAAGGAATAGTTTGATCCTTTGAGAAAAACTCACTTTGCTGCTGAGAGTTAGATGAGGAGACTGATACCGCTTTGCATATCTGCACTGTAAATATGAAGCCAGAAGGCGATTAGCTTAGCTTAGCAGAAAGTACGGCAGCAGGGGGAAACAGCTAGCCTCGGGCACTTCCAAAGCTCCCTAATTAGCACACTGTAGCTTATTTATTTCAGCTGTGAAAAAAAAAACCCAAATGTGAAAACTATTGATACAATTTACCATTAATTTTTCAGTCTTTTATCTGTGGCTGTGGTCAGTGATGAACCTTTACCACATCAGCATGGACTCAGCCATTCGCCAGAGTAAAATCGTGGGCCAATATCAGGCTTGAATTGTTTCCTAAACACTTTTCCCTCGACGGCAGTAACTGGTTTTGCGAGTGGAATTCCTGAGTGCAGCGAAGCCTTGAGACCTCCAGACAAAGCCATGAGTCAGTCGAGGCCTTTTTATTGCTGCGCTGTCAGGCCACGCCGGATCTTGTCTGGAATCAGCACTTTTCTGTTGCCATTTCATCCAATGTTGAAAACCGCATTTCCATCTCACACATTCTGTGCTACCTGCCTGCGTCAGCACACCATCAGCTGCCCTCAGTCCTCAGCTGATGATTTAGTGACGGCCATTGAAGGTCTATTTCCCATTTTCTCATCAAGTGTGGATGACAAACCTATTAGGACTGTTGAGTTACAGGATTTTGTCATGTTTGGCACCCACCACCACCGCCACCTGATTCTTGATCCATGCTTGCTTGAACTGGATTTAAAACCCTGGTCCTCACATGTAAGGCTTTAAATCTCCTCTATCAAAAGGCCGCGGTCCACTCCTCAATGAAAGCCTTTACGTTCCTCATCACAATTGTCAAAGTTAGTTAAAGGCTAAAGTGGAGAGACACGACTGGATTTGCTGCTCTGTTTCATGATATCACGGGAAAACTGAATGTACTGCTGAATATATCAGTGTGTTTCCATTGACACAAAACTGCTTCGAGAGTCATTTTGGACAAGTTGATCTCCATAAACCTCTGGGAGTTGTCAGTATTTCTCAGCAGCTCCTGATTTGCACTCAGACTAACTAAAGAGGAGGATGAAGAAAATGAAAAGTTGAACAGTGAACCTTTAGTTCTATTAATGAGAAGAAATGATCAAATTGATGTAAACATCACAAAATAAAGAAGCTTAATTACCATTTTAATTTTCTCATCGCTCCATTTACCCAGCTCTCAGTTATTATTCAGTGGGTCATGTTTCGTGGTTTGTCTGTCAAGGACATTTCAACGACTGTTTCTGTTACATCTGCTGTCATTGCCAATCTGCTCCTGCAGCACAACCATCAATGTCAAGGCCTCATCTGCAGCTCTCCAGGGTGGGATCTTGGTTTTATGATGGGGTTAATCGTACATTTAACCCAATACCCGTTTTCTTACTTGTGGTGCCTTCCCTGACCGGCCTAACTTTGCGAATATAGTCACAGTGGGCACTGATGTAAAATGCATGAACAGCCCCTCCTGAAACATCCATAATTATATGAATGCAGAATATCAGCTCACATGCACAGTGCGATCTCATTAGTGACTGTAAACCCCAGGCATGCACATGGGAAATAATTGAACAGTTCAGCACTGCTGACAACGCTCAGAGCATTCTGGAGTCCATTTCAACAAACAAGCACCAGGTGCAAGCATGGAGGACACTAAATTTTATGATAATATCGGAAGAAGTAGCACAGAGGCTCAAGCAAGTGCAATAAACCACTGCAGAGATAATCTTTATTTCATGTTATTCTGTCCATTGACTTTGGGTTGTGGGTATGATGGACGGAGAGGTATTTTAGCATAGCTTGTTTGCTGTGCACTCTTTCACCTTATAAGGCCAAATTAAGCATGACTGGTATTTTTAGCTACGTTAGGAGCAAAAATGCAAACTATGCATTGGCTGATAAATGCACAGCAAAACATTGTCTATAGCTCAGTCAAACACACTTACAGGCTACAGTGATAAGTATGACTGGCCTGTTTGAAGGACATTTAAAACACTTATTAACAATTAATCAGTCCAACTGCTGCTCTCAAGGAACTCAGTTGAGCTGACACCTTGTCCCCTGGTGCTCCAGAAAGTTTCAGTGACTTCAGATGAGCTTAACCTGGCAGTCACAGTTGTGACAGGGAGGGTCAGAAATAACAGAATATTACTGTAGGTGCTTGCACCTGATGCTCATTTGTGGAAGTCTGTTTCAAAACGCTCTGAGCGATGTCAGTCCTGCTGAACTGTGCAATTAGGCCTTTTCCCAGTTGTAAGCCTGGGGGCTGCAGTCACTAATGAGGTAGCAGAGGGTGTGTGTGTCTGCTGTTGCACTGTGCGCATAAAATTATGTATATGCATAGAGGGGCCCTGAGGTGTAGCTCTACCACCAACACTAGTCAACCAGTGACCGGTGGTAGTTTAAGGCAGATTCTGATATACCGACTAATTTCCCGCCTTCCTGAGTTCCCTGATTCTCAGTTTTACTTTGTTCAGTAACACCGACGTCACACCTGAAAACAGCTCCATTACACAGCAAAGGGTTCATTAAAATTCAAGCAAGTAGTAATTATGAGGAAGATAATTACGACACTGTTTGCATGCGAGACCACTCAAGCATGTGGCACCCTGATCATTTCTGCCATTTTACATATCTTTACATATCATGAATGCAAGCCTGCCAAGGTTCACAAAGTGCTCTCACATCATTCTGATCCGAATGATATTCCCAACACTGCTTCTCCTCTCATCAGCCTGAGAAAATGGAAGTCACATCTTAAAATAGAAATATGATTGCACATGTATTTCTGACGATCGTGGCAAAAGATTAGAAATACTCAGAAGTGCTGCATGATTTCATTCTGAAGCAATTCCTCTGCTCCCTCAATTGGTTTTCCACCAGGTTCCTTCTGAAAAGTCTCTAAAACCTCAGGATGAATCTATGATATAACTCAAATCTGATATGTGTGTGTGTGTGTGTGTGTGTGTGTGTGTGTGTGTGTGTGTGTGTGAGTGAGTGATTTCTACCGCTAACCACAAGCAGAACCAATACCTGCACTCTGCGTCTGGTATCTGGAATGTCTGAACTTGACAGACTTTCATGAAATTTGATTGTCAGCTGATGTGTAAGGATTTTTACTTGTTGCACCACAGCTCAGACCAGAGTGTGCTAAAGCCATGCAGCTGGCAGCACGGAGGAGACTTGGAACAGTTTATTGCCACATGAAATCAGACAAAAAGTACACAGTAGGAGAGCAATCTCCTGCTCCGATGGAAAGTGCATCTTCGTCCAGAATTAGGAAAGTTGGGTTTTAGATGATATAAAGCGTTGTCCACCTAGGAGGTTTCGAGGCTACAGACAACTGACCCTTAGAGAATAATAATGGTTAGTATTATTAATAGTATGGTTAGAGCAATGAGTTGGTTGAAAACTGTCTCCAGCTGACATATTTTAAAATTATAGCCATGTAAAACGGTTTTAACTACAGACTTTATGGCTAAATACATCCAGTCATGCTAAGACACTGTGCTAAAGTCAACATCCTCACCAGTGATGATGACTGCGGAGATTGCATTGTTCTTGCATTGCAGGGTAAGGCCTGGTATTGTTGTACATTATTAAAAACAAAAAATAAAAATGCTTGATGCTCACTGTAGAAAGCCTTCCAGAATATAATCTAATAAGAGTTCATTATAGTCTAATAAAGAGCAGAACAGACTAGCCAAAACTCTGATACACAGGACACACACAACTTGCATCCATACAGTGAATGTTCACGGCCTAAAATGGATTTTTCTAATATCATCTCTAATCCCACAAAATAATGTCATTAGCAAATGATACTCCTTGGTTTCTGAAGTCTGTATTTTAGGTGTATGTGGTAGTTAGCCAGGCATGCTAACGTTAGGATCCCAGGATCCCATATGCATGCAGGAAGTCAAGTGATAAACATGAATGGTGCAGAGCAAACTTTCAACAAAATATGAATAGAAAATATGCATGCAATGACATAATTATTCATTCAGTAATTAGCATAGCATTCATGGTCTTGGAAGGTCAGCAGGAGCCTTTGGTCACAAACGCTGCGACAGCAAGATGAGACTTTGAAGGTCAGCCAAGCGGAGCAGCAGGATCATTTATAACAGACTGTATGTTTGCAGTTTGAAGTAACAGTGCTGGATTTCAGATTTCCTCCTCTCTTATCTCTTGCCTTTTAACCAGGCCTCAATCTAACATTTCTTCTTTTCTTATTTAGTTGGAAAAACTGTGGTTCAATCCTACCCACTGACATTTAACACAGCCAACGAGGTCACTTTTGCCTCAGGATCAGCTAAGCCTGCGAGAAATGTTTGTACTGTACAACTAAAACTTCAATTCTCGTGTACGTCCGCGTGGCATCTGGGCGAGTTTGTGTGTGAGTGTGTGTCGGCGCTCATCATCTCTCAGGGACCAGAGGTAGGGGTGACATTTCTGAAGGCACGTAAAACCTTGCCACTGTCTCTCAGCACTGTCTGTTTGGATTACGGTGGCAGCGTGTGCAATGTGTCGAGGGGGAAAGCTTTCTGAAAGTGTGTAAAAATATCCATGTCCTGCTCTGTGTGATGCACAGAAAATGAAAATAGACAACGTGACTTCAGTGAGTATTAAAGGAGGCTAGTGAGTATCAGCTTATGTTAAATTGTGTGTGCATTATGTGCTCTCTAAATGCAGGAAAACAGCTTGAATACTAATGAAGCGATTATCCACAATTTGACAGTTATGGCATATTTTCTTCATGCTTAAGTATAATGTCAGCCTCTGGGGCAGTCTTTTGGAATGGCACTGGAATAATAACAAGCTAATGTGTTTCACAGTAAATTAAAGGGTCACTTCACCTAAATTACAGAATAAACACATTTTCTCACTCAAACCTGGTTTTTAAGTCGTGTCAGTCATGTCTATTTTACCAGTACAAAGCCACAATTTCAGCAATATTATGCCGTTTTCTCAAAATTCGGACTCTATTCTGGAAGAATATATTCTTAACATGCCACTAAAATTGTTTTTTTTTTTACACCTATTTCTAACAGATATTTTGGAATTACACCCCCTAAATTATCAGAACTGAGGAACAAAAATCCAGCCTTGTTTCAGTGTAATGGTCTGCTCCCAGTCTGACACCTTCAGGCTGAATGACACAAGACAGCATTGTGATGACTGCATGGTGCACAAAGGGTGTGGACGGGGCTCGGCGATGCCACCGCTCATAAAGCCCTGCTAACCTGTGCTTTCAGTTTCTGTTCAAAACAACAGAAGATCACAGTCCCTGTCAGACCTCGGAGGGCAGCATCTCAGCGCGAAAGGCGGCAGTCTTGTGACTCTGATCCAGTTTGATAGAGGGGATGGGTTTTTTACACTCACTGCCCGACGGTAACGTATTAGCTGATCTCATTGTGCAGTGCTGCTGTTTGTCAGCTCTCTGGAGGATGAAACAATTCCTCACAGAAACACAAATCTCTGAGAGATATCACCACGCGGCGGGCCATTCAATTGGTGCATACACATCCGAGCAAGAAGCATAATGTGTATTGATGTGTTCATGTCAGCTGTCTCCTTTGCTTTGCCACACGCTCTGATGGTTGCCATCCTGCCTGAGAGCCACCTACACAGACCACATGGGGCTTCGAGACAATGACAGACTTATACAATGTATAGGAGGATGTGGCGTGGAGGCAGACAGGATGGAAGGATGTCAGTGTTGAACAATTCTTGCTGTTTGTTTAGAAAGGTCTATAAAAGGTTAATAGGTTTTTGTTTCTGCCGCTGCATCGTCAATACACATCTGAAAGACGTAAAGCTGCATGAAATGTATTCTGTGACGCACATTTTCATTCACACCAACCAGGTAGCGCTAAAACAATTAAATGTGTGAATTAGCCTGCAGGAAACTGACCAACAGTATTAAACAGGAAGGCAGATAATGCTAGCAGACAGCTGGAGGTGCTCCAATGAGTTCATCACACATCAGGCACCGCAGGGCTGATTTAACTCTTCATGGATGGATTACACACACCAGCATGATACTGTGCCGAAGGGGAGAGCACCTTTGAGACACACGCACTGTGACCTCGTAAGCTAAAATCTCTCAAAGGTCAAGGGTTGCAAGGACCAAAGAGTCTCAGAAGAAGCTTCCTTTATTGTTTCATTCAGTCATACTGAGCGAATTGTACGGAAATCTGTTGTCACTAAGAAGCAGTGGGCAGCCACTGTGCGAACAGGCAAGAAATGTTAATGCTGGGAAACAAGGCTAACTGAAAAGGGTGAGAAGCAGCATTTTCACAAGTAGACGAAACTGGCTCCAAACACAGTGCTCTTCCAGCACAGTTCATCTCAATCAACATGAATTAATATGTAAAAAAATCAGTGATAGCCAAGATTTTCACATGCAGGAACAATCACATGCCAGAATGTTGAATGGCCAAATCTGCAAAGATGAAGATGTCTTACATATTTGCTACAACTGCACTCACTGCACATACATTACGCACTACAACGTCACATAATAAACAGATAAACCAGAAGAAGGATTACAAGCAAAAATGGCATAATGACGTGGCAAAATTGATGAAGAAAAGCAAAGAAATCAAGCCTTGAATATCCTTCAGATGTTCACTCAGAAAAGTTTCCAAAGACATTAAATATGACTCCATCCGTATTACATAAAGTATTATTAAAAAACATTTGGTAGGTGTGGGTGACATTCACCTTGGCCAACTCCAACACGCTGCTGTCTGCCAAAAGGACTTGGAAACGTCCTGGACAGGCCTGTATGCCATCGTGGAGCAATTAGTGCCAAATCTGCGAACACATGAGACTCTTAAAAACTGAAATAATTTAGTTTCTTGTCCACTTGGGAAACTTGTAAGCATGTATGTTAGCAAACATCCAGCAGACACAGAGCAACATCAGCATTCATTAGTGGTTGTGTTTCAGGAGACCTTATGGATGTAATTTCCTCTCCTTTTAACTCTGTTTTGGTCTCTACCAGACACCCTGAGATAAATATCTGCAGCTAAACGCTCCACTGTGTTCACCAGCTTCTTGCTAACAGTGTCTGTCTGCTGTTTGGTTCTGGGTAAGTAGTGTACAGTGAGTTTATAAGAGCTTTTTAAAAGAAAATGCTGCCTGCTGCTGCTGCTGGAATCAAGACTGGTGAGAGCTGAAGGCAGAGAAAAAAAATTTAGCTTAAGGATGCTCCAACCCTCCATAAAGCTGAGAGCAACTACAGGGTTGGGGGATAATTATCTGTGGGTTTACACTGCAAGTGACCCCTTTCACATTATGTAGTATGTTGATCATCCATTTTTAATGTAAAAAATAAGAGTAACCTCAAAGGTTTGGGAATCAAACTTCAATCTTTTTAGCTGTAATAATCTTCTGAGCTCCTCAGTGTTTGTTGCCGTGTAGTCCTGGTAACCTTTGCTCTGCAACACCATTAAATTAAAGCCTAGTGACATATCAAAGTGCACACATGTCCTCTTTTAATGACTCACACTCCATAAACCAGAACGCTGCCACACTTTTACTAGGTTTTTGTGTTTTCCAGTCTGCGGGCAGGGCTACAGCGGTGAGCGCTGAAGCATGACCATATTGTGCTGCTATTACTGGCTTTGTCTCCTGGCTTTGTGCCTGCGTACAGTGCAGGAATGTGTATGCGCGTGGCGTGCCAGACAAGGTGAAGGCGCCGACCTCTCTCAATCAGACAGGGGCAATGATCCGACCAGTGCTGACCTAATTTGGTGGGGTATCGCTGATCCACTCATGTTACCATCAGCAACCTGCGCGCCGTTTAAATTCCCTGCAGCTGTTAGTCGTGACAGGTGGAGGGAAATCAGTGGTGGGTGCTGTTAGGTGATCCAGGTCTGTGTTGTAGTTTGTCTATGAAGCCTTTTTTGGTGTCAGGTAAAAACAAAATTGCTAAAATGCTCTCCCCCCTTCTTTTAATATCAGTAAAATCAAATATGCATAATTTGCATGACAAAATGTTTGTTTCTATCATACGTTATCTTTTCAAAAGTCCACTTACTCTTTTTGTTATTTACTGACCTCAGCTGAGCTTACACATGTTAGCATGCTGACATTTCACCTCAGCCCAAGCACAGCCTGTTTTGTTGTAGTTAGCCTTGTAGTTGTAAAGGAACGTGCGCTAACCTTCACTTCTCTCATAAAATGCACATTTCAAACTTCTTTTATGAAATTGCACTCATTGATGTACCGCGGCATCACTCCATCAGGCTAATGTACAATAGGATCATGCAGAGACAGTTCCTCCTGTTCCTCTTTTGGTCCCTCATGAATATGAAAAGAGATGAATTGTATCTACTGTGGTATTGATTGACCAGCCATTTCGAAAGGTCAAAATAATCCATCTGGACCAGGAGTCACACTGAATGAATTTGACTAAATAGAAAAATGTATGCATTCAGGGGCATTTGTGCGACAGAAAGACAAGGCGGGGAGGACCTGAATCTGATTATCTTGGCATATATAATGTGTATATGTGGAACAATTACCCAGTCAAGATAAGTCATCAATTAAAAGAATGTTCAAGTAACATTAAAAGAATAGATTACAAACATTAACATTAAATGAAGAAATTAAGGCAGATCCATTATTAATCACACATTTACTATTAAAAAAAGATGAAAAAGGCTGTCAAATGACACTGATCTGGAGGACATTTTGGACCAGTTCTCTCATTATTTACTTCTCCCACTGGATTAAGGCCATTGATTCACCCAGTGCACTTCGAGGTCAAAAGCTGGCTGTTTGCTCAATCTGTCTGTCTGTCTGTCTGTCTGTCTGCCAGCCAATCAATAGGCCTACCTGCTTTAATCTCCCTTAGCTTCCTCTCAACATGTAACTCAGTATCTATCCTGAATATGGCACTGCATCCTCACCAGCGAAAACTCATAACAGGGACCAAATTGGTCAGGATCTCCTGAGGAAGAAGTTAAAAATCAATACTTTAAAGGATGCAGGCGATGGTGCTTGTTATGAGCCTCTTCCAGCGAGATGATCACAATCTCATGCACACAATGATGGAGGTTATGTGGAAAACTGAGTGTAGAGAGATCCAATTGTGACTTTTCCTATTTTTGAGTCTGATGGACAGAAATCTCCTGACGCAGGAGCAAAACATACTCAAATATTTTATTTTCAGATGCTACAAAATATTTGAGGTCTGCAAGAGGCCTTCATGGTCTCTATCGTCTAAAATGATGACGAGACTGGATAAGTGAATAAAGAAGCAGCCAGGCTGTTGAGCAGCAGTACCCTCAAGGTTCCCCAAATCCCAAGAGGGAAGGGTGAGCAAAAACAATTCTTCCCATTGATAACCATTAATGAGGTGTTTGTACAAGATACCAAACCTTCAGTAACCAACAGTGTAACAGTCACACCTGCATGAACTCATTTTTAAGATTGACGTGGCTAACAGGTGAGCAAACACTTGACTATTTCCTGAGAAAAATATCTCGCTCAGTGAGCTAAACTCACCAAAAAACCCTGTCGAGCTGAGGGGAGCTGCTGAGTCGATGATAATTTTCTAATTTTCATATTAAAAGCGCTCATTTGATCCATTGTTCATAAACAAATATTGTCTAGAGCAGCTTCAATACGGCCTCTATGCTGCCTGCTATGACTGATGTAATCACAATAGGAAAATTAATGAAAGCTTTATTCTTTTTTTTCTTTTCTTTTCTTTTCTTTTTTTTTTACAGGAAGTAATGTGTTTTGTTTGCAATAAACAGCAGAAGACAGAGAGGAACGACGGCCAGAGGCAGCCACAAACTCAGACTAAATCACTTTGGTTTGATAAGTGATCTCTGGGAAGAAGAAACGGCAATAACCACTTTACCAGCAACAATGGAGAAAAAAAGGATGATCTTGTGGATTACCACACAGTAAGGGGTAGCAACATATAGCATCAAGCCCGCCACCCCCACTGTGCACTCATGGTGCAGCAACAGGGCCAGATGAAGGAGGTAAATAGGTTTTGACAGCACATTACAAAGCCTCTCGGCTGGGCTGGGCAGCAGCATTGTGTGTTTTAAAGGATGGTGAAGGACATAGAACAAACACACACACCAACAACACATTTATATTCAGAGTCTCTATTATCCAGACACGATGAGTGTAAGCAGGTACAGGTGCGACATGTTGGCAAGTTAAGGACCCTTTAGTAGGGTTATGTTTTGAACTTATAGCTCCATCATTAGACACAGTTGTATTAAATGTTATATGTAGTATGATTTTGACAAGACTGATTGAAGAAGATTGATGCCAATCTCATGGCTGTACGCTAAATATGAAGCTAAAGCCAGCAGACATTTCGTTTGTAATGAAACTCAGCTCACATCTCCACTGCAGAAACTTGTTTCTAAATAAAAAAAAATACAACAAATTTGACAGACATTTGTCCTTCTCCGACTCTCTTTCAGGAGGCAATCACTCAATCAAGGTCACACAAACTGCCTCCCGAGCTCGTAGCAAATTAAGACAGCCGTCTGGATGTGCAGGCATGTGTGGAATCTATTATCTTCTGCTCTGAGGAGCCTTGAATGATTGTCGGCGCAAACGCTGCGATGCACCGCTCCTCCATCCTCCATAGAGCCGCTCTGAACCAACCAGAATTCAGCTGCTTCTTTTCAGACGCTCCGCTCTGCAAAGGTTAAAAAAAGACCTTTACCACTGCACACACAATGTCGCCCTCCATTGCTTATTCATACGCGCGCACACAGACAGGCAAACACACAAACACACACACCGGCAACAGAAGATGAGGGTCAAGGACAGGTGGGACCTCAGAAAGACATTGTTGGAAGCTGATGGCCTCTCCAAAACAAGCACGCAGGCTGGGATGCAGGGAAGGAGAGAGCGGCAAATGAAAGAAAGCTATCAGAAGTAGCAGCTGGATCGGTTGTGACAAGGCACTGATGGGATAGAGAGGCTCCACCAATATAGAAAGCCCTGCCATCAGCAGTTCTGTGCCTTCAGGTAATGGGCAAATAACATGAATTCACTTCCTCGCTGATGCACTCGCTGCGACACTTTGATTCCTGTGAGAGTGCTTTCCTTTGTCGCCCAGCAGAGCAACAAGGGCTGACGGTCGCAGCGGCAGATAAACTTCCGCCGTTGTCTTCCTTACGGTCGCTGCTGCCTGCATGTTTTTGCTGAGCATCCAAAATGGGGAAAAAAAACTTGTAATTTCAGGCTGCTTCTTTTTCCCTGTTACACAAAACCAGCCTTGATATGAAATAGCTCTGATTCACATCCCCCTGACAAATGGAGGTGAATCGCCGTTCCCGATTTGCAGCTACCAGCCGAGCTTCACTCAATTACCCAGTGGTATTTTTGTGACCTTGCACAAGATAGTAATGACCTCGCTGTCCCACTGAGCTCTCCTTTTTATTTTTTTCTCCTTTTTTTTCTGGGGGACGGCAAGTCCTCCATCACAGCATGAGCTGATTGATGCCTTAGATGCATGACCTCATGTTAGACGAGGATGACAGCAAATCCATTCTCAGCTCTCTATTTCGACGTCCACTGTGCAGCGCAATTTGTTTTTTAAAGGCAACAGATTTCCAGTTTTTTATTTTAATTTGAAGATTTTTTTTTAGCATCTTGAATCAATAAAATAAATGAGATTCCTTTTCTGTTAAATATTAACCAAACCACACATGGACTCAGTTTGCTCCCTGTGAATCGAACAAACAATCTTGTTGGATAATCAGAAACATAAGAAGGGACTAAAGCACTACTTTGCAAATGATGGCATGAAAGTTCTGCTCAAACGTTGTTGTGCTCAGAGCAATAACCACAGATTGTACAGCTGCAGACAGGATCATTTAAACATGCTAAATTCAAAATCAGTGTGAGCATGCAAAACATGAAACATTACAAATATTTCAGCCAATTTCACAGCCAAACTAAAGCTAATGATACAATATGAACAGGACCTCACATAGGGGGCGGCTAGGATGCATATTAGCACCGTGCAGGCTGCCGAGTGCCAGTCACTGTTTTCCTTGCAAAACATTCACTTAAAATTCAGAACATTCCTTGAAAATGAAACAATGAAAAGGCGCATATTGCGGCGTGCCAAGCCACCATCTTAATAAAATTAGCTAACAAGCAAAATAAATTGCATCATTCATCGTATCCTCATTATAAGAACCTGCTCTGGAGAACAGGAGAAATTTAAGCTTTGGTAGAGAATATTTGGCCGGGGAAAAAAGAAAAAAATGGGCTTGACCTTTGACCTCATCCACATCAAGGGTTGTTTATGCCGTCAGAGGGAGGTGATGTCAAATAATATCTGATCTGGTTCCAGGTCAGCAGAAGCTTTAACAGATAGTGGGTTTTCTCCTCAAAAATCATTATGCTTTGTGTACAACGTGCACAGTTGTTTATGTGACTGAAGAGAATTCATTTCTAGTCGCAGTATCGGGTTCAAAAAGGAGCTGACTGGGCAGCTGCTCCGGGGTGGAAACATTTATCTGCAGCACCTCACCGCTTCCATAGTTTTTGGACTGTGACCTGGTGACAGTTGTGGTGCCACGCTCCACCAGCTGAGCTTTAAACCAGAATTACCGTCATTAATGGAGGTCGAACACAGGACCAAACAACACGAGCATCCAAAGTCATCTGGGGCACGGATGCTCTCATCCTGACACATGCACCCGCCTCATGTGGAGGTCACTCAGTCTCAGCTGGATAGAAAATCCAGCTCATCATCATCATTATTCAATATTTGGCCCGTTTGATTTGTGTTTCATACATGGTATGTATGGAATCCTAATAGTTATGCCCACAAGCAACTATTTATCAATGAATATATGTATGTTTTCTAGCTGGCAATTGTTCATTTATATGTAACACCCTGAACATCCTATTCATGTCATCATATAGGTAATAAAATCATCATAATCCATAAATCAGTAAGGGAAAATAGACACAGTGTTCTGAGACAGAAAAGAATGTACCAGCTCGAGCCTAGAAATGGTATAGTCCTTCTAATAACTGTTTGTTTGTAAAGGCTCAGTTCTGCAGGTAACAGACTGGAAAGCATGACCCAGAGGTGGACAAGCTGAATTAACAACTAACAACTAACAATTAACAACTTTCCCTGTGTGTGTTTGAAATGCGGTTTGTTAACAGGGGAAGCAAAAAGAAGGTGCTACAGGCAAAATGGCCAAAAAGTGCAATCAGGTTGTCATAACAGGCAGGAAGAACAGAACATGGTGAGGCTGAACATGGTAAGGTGATGACTAGAAGAGGTGATGACAGCTGCTGGATGGTGGGGGTCATAAATGACAGCACCCAATTCCAGATAATCCCATACAGTACACACTATATACTCATTTATCAGAGTATACTGATTTACAGTTGCTGTCCAGGAAATCAACATATTCAACCTTTTTACACAAACAGGAGATGATACAACATGTGCACCATTGGATGTCAATCAAACTGCGACGATCTATTTTACTACTGCAGAGTTTGGAGAGGTTTTTTTTTAATTCGAGTACTAGAAACCAGACATCAAATGATAATTCCTCGATGCATTTACATCAGCGATGTTGCACTCACAAAATTTTTGTGAAGTGAGATGCTCTCATAAACTCAGATATAGACGACGGCAGCTTTGTTTGTCTGAACAGTAACTCGCTAAATTAGTTTTCTCAGTCAGACCTTATGCCATTAGACTCACTTCATTACTACCTCATCCTCCTCACATTATTGCACACCATCTCGCTTCAAGCTGCACACACACATTAAACTATAATGCCTTGATGAGTGGTGACAGTGATCAGAGTGCAGCGCCTGATTAAAACACACACGCGACACACACCTAACCACTGACGAGCGGCGATATGAGCAGTGACAGTCATTGCTGTGAACTGTCTGATGAAAAATGGTGGCTTTGCTCCATATTTAATATGTCAGCTGCTTGTGTGTCATTGTGGGACTAAACTGTTGTGACTGTGAATAAGAAGTCTTGATACAGTAGCTTTCTGTTCAGCAGTGCTGCACTGACACCCTGAGGCCTATGTGTCACTCCTCCTGTACAAGATGATGAAGTCGTTCATGGGATAGATCCCAGCTATAAACATAATGTTGCTTTAAGTCTAGAAAATGCAGGAAAACATGGGCAATTTGGAATATTTTATAAACCAATATCACTTAACATTTCGTAGAAAAAAGATTATATTGTATTCTTGTGGTGCAATAAAGCAGTACATGCACCAAATTCACTCTGAACTGATGAAACAAAATCATTTAAAGGCAATAAGCAGCCTTATCAACATTTTACAGAGTCTGCAGAATGTTGGCTCAGTGAGATATCATTTTCAGCTTCCTGGGGGAATGTGCTACTGTTCATTTAATCTGTGGCTCCCTGCAAGACTTCCCTCAAAGAGACGGAAAACAAAGAGGGCTGAGAGAAAGGAAAACACAACTCATATTTCATTAAATCAGTGGGAAACCAGAAAGCAATCAATGCAGAACACGACTTTGCCATTTTCTTATCCACTGACTCAGAAATTGAAGGATAGAGATCTTGTAATTTGAAAGCTTAATATGAATTCTGTTTGAGTGGCAGCTGCTACAGTTCGCGCATATAAAAACGAATGTGCACACGTGGGCAAAAGCGCACTCACATCAATACTGTGTCAAAGCTGATTCTTCATTACCAATTTCTCCACAGTCAAAGAGTGTAAACACACTGTCATACTGATTAAAAGCCACACCAGTCTTAAAGAAGCAGCTTTTTTAAGTGCTAGAATTTGTATTTCCTTGACTGAAACTGGGTGAAATTAGGAGATAATTAGACATAAGAGGCTTTCCCAAGGGCACCAAAATGGGAGCTTCAGCATAGCATAATTTGATAGCAAGATAAAAGCAGCAATGTGTAAGCTGGACGTGTGAAACACAGCTACTGAAATGGGAAAAGGAATATTTTTTTTTCTGCTTTTTGTGCACCACTTTTGTCCAAATCAAAGGCGTAACAAAATTCAATCAAAGCAATCCAGAGTGATGGAGCAGTGACATTATTGTGTATGTAATATTTGTAATATTTCAAAGACATCTCTGCTTTGCAGCGTCCGCAGAGTGTCACAGGATGTGACAGCAGGCTGTGGAGACCACTGTGCTCTGCAGTGACACTCTGTCCACTCGCATCAGCGGCATTGTTCCCCACAGCGGCCTGTCACAGCCCTGCCTTTAACCACCTGCTTGGGGGGGGGGGGATAAAGCAGCTATGGCAACACCTGCCCACATCTGGTGCCTCTGCAGCCACCCAGTCACTGTTTTTATGGGTCACAAGATGATGGCTGGTCATTTTTTTTGATGCTCCAAAACGCTGGCAGGCTGCTGAAGTGGAGCAGGGGCTGTAGTTGCAGGATTTAGTGTTGCTGCATGTGCAGCTCCACAGGAAAAGCCACAACAAAGTATCATATATATTCTGTCTCTGATGATGCTAGTGCACGCAGCTGTTATCTGTTAACATCTCTTATTGCTGGATGCTACCTGACCAGCACCAAAAAGCAGGCAGACATAGTTAGCAGGTAGCTAGTGGAGTAGTGGAGCATTTAATTGCTAAAGAGTCAGATGCTTTTCTCAGGAGTTGGTTAAAATGGCAAAAATGAGAGTGAATATTCGACTGTTAATGCTAACATTGCTCCATGCCTGCTGGATGTGTTAATACACGACTGTTTGGTCACACGTTAGCCGTATCAACTTCTGCATCTTGCATCTGAAAGCACAAATATTCTCTTCCATCAGACACTTCTCTTCAATCTTGCCCGATAAGCCTCTTGTTTATGTGTCAGGGCGGCATGGTGCGTGATGGTGATTAAATTTCAGCACTTATCTTTATCATCGTCACAGTTGGGGTCTGCATTTATCTGAAGATTAAATTAATTCAAATGTGAGCTGATCTAACTGTGGAGCGATCAGTCGGCCGTGCTGTCAGACACACACCGAGAATCAGACGCTGGGAGATTAAAAAGGCGTAAAATGAACTGACTTAGTTCGTAATGAACAGGGACGCAGTGAGTGTTGAATCTATCAGGTTAGATTGTATCTGCAGCAACTGTTCAAATCTTTCATGTGTAAACAGGTGAACAATAACAGAGATGAAGAGAAAAATAAACGCCTGTACATATTCTTTCTTTTTCAGGCCTGAAAGCGAATTTTGTCCGAAGCTCTGTGATCATTTTTTGCCAAATGACAAAGAGGCAGAAGATGGTTTCTTTTGAAACTCACCTGAGAATTAAAGCATTAAATAAACTACCTGTGCACTTCTGTGCCTTCAATTCTTATTCGAGTGAAAATAATATCTCCCACCCTGTCTCAGAAGTTATTAACCAACATAAAATGCTGCCAGTGTTTGGAGAGGGGGTTTCAGTATTCATCTAAGCACACTGAGGAGATTAAGTTTCTGGAGCACGCTGAAAGTAGGACTTTCACCAACACACTCATCTCTCCAAAAGTTCTCTGCTTATGAGCAAAGTTAAGAAAATGAAGCTCGAAAATCAGCAGTTTGCAGCAGGTTCTGCTATTATCCAAAGTCTGAATGCTGTGAAGGCTTTTTCATGGCCTTTGTAATATTATCTGGAAATCAAGCAAAGCAATGTGCTATGAAGGCAAAGAACAATACTGTATGATGTCTCAGAATCATAAAACTCTGAGGCAAACATTGTCCCAGTGTATCTAATTTAAAAGTTTTCCATTTGCACAGTGTGAGTGCAAACACTGAGTAAGAGCTTTAGAGGCAGGTGAACCAGGAGAGGAGGGAGACAGAAAGGGGAAAAAGTCTGTTTGCACATCTTTAAAAAAAGTGGTATTGAGAGTCACCTGCGCACGGCTCGTACCTGGATTTTTATCGTTGCGTTGATGGGATGGAGAAGGCCTGCAGCACCAATCAAAGGCACATTTCCATCAACGCATGTTTGCTCGTCAAGCTTCACAGCCCGTCAGCTTCTGGCTGCTCCCTCCGTGAATGTCACGGCGATGAGAAAGTGAGCAACTGGGAATTCCACATTTCAGATTCTGCAATTTCACACGTTACTCACTTGAAAATGAATTCACGAAATCTCATTTCCAAATCTAATTTGCCTCACAATGCTAAACTCCCAGGTGATAAGAATAGATTAAATGCAGCCACACCACATGTGCAGCACCACAGTAAAACACCAGGAGATTAAATTTCCTCTTGGAGTTGCACAGCAGCAAATTACTTTTAAAACTGTCATGCTTATTAAAAAAAACATTCAGAACTAATTTCAAAATATAATTAAAATCAGCGTTGCTAAGAAATCAGCATGTATATCGTCCTGCCCTATCTGTTGTGCACTTCAATACTGTATTAACATAAAGAGGAAATGAAGGAGTCATTTATTGCTCTGCAGTGACAGCGAGCCCGACATCTTTCATTTTCAAGCCGCATGAATTATGTTTCTGTCTGATATGGATAATTTGATTGGTTGAAAATTTGTGTGGGCAGGCACCGAAATGAATTCCAAAAGTCACACTGGCTGCTCACCAGCTGGGGCTGTCATGTCAGTAGCAGATGTAGCTGTTTCTTATGCTGTGTTCACATATCAGAATTATCATAATTATGACTTTCTGACTTATTAATACCGTTCACATTAACATCCCAGTCATAATTAGAAACTCAGACTCTTCTGAAGGCTCTGATACATGTGACTTGGTGCTTCATAATATGGAAGAATCAAGTGAATAGGGAAGCTTAAGCTCATTGCTCAAGGTGACTGAACCCAAACACTGTCATATACTGTCTTACATAATAAGAAAGTACATAACCTTGCTCTGTTGCAAGGTTCGTTAAAATCACTGGACTAATAAATATGCACAGCAGTGGTTATATCCTTATCTTTTTCAGCGAAGCAGGTTATATGGCAGTCATGAGTTGAGAACACCGTGCAGAGAATATCATGGGTCAAATGTGTGGCTGGTTGCTTTTTGTTGATCAGAAGTCTGCAGATCACACCGGCCTGCAGCATCAGCCGCCTCCCTAGCAGCAGCGACGTGGCACTGCACTGTCTGCTGTCTGTGGATCTCCTCTCCAGTTCGTCTGCGGCTGCTCTTTCCCGTGGAACCCGCCTGGGCCGATAATGAGTTTGTTATCAAAATACCAGTCGCCTTTTCCTGCGCTGGTCTGTTGCTCAGCAGGACGTTCGCGAGCCTGGAGCCAGCAGCCTGCTGCCTCTGCAGAGCTGCAGGAGAATGAGCGCTCGACCTTACACAGCGGCGGAACATAATCGGTGTGCTTTCATTTGACAAAGCTAAAATGTCATAGCATTTTAGGAGAAAGCAGTTTAAAGGTCTTATACGATTAGGTGGCGACTGATGGCTGCGTTTCCTTTTTTATCTTAATAGAGTTTTTTAAATGCTTGCATGAACATCTTATCCCTTCACTTATAGAGAGCTCCAGATGCCAAAACACTGGAGGTGAAAAGCACCAAAACATGTAAATCTGTAAGATGCTTAACTCCCACACAGCACCTGTTCTTTCTGCCTGTGACTCAGCCAATCTGCTGGCTCCGTTACACTGACGAACATCTTCTGTGTTTGTCTCTGAGGACTCATAAAGGTATGTACGCTTGATACACACACAACTCACAGAAAGGGTTGAACCCTCTCTCTGACTTAATCCTGATTTGTTTGTCCTCCAGAAAATAAGCCACTGTGACAATTCTGGAGAGATATGCAGCTTGCTTTTGTTGAACCACAATCCTCCTCCTGGAACAGAGAAACTCGCCATTTTTACTGCCCCAAATTACAAAACATACAAAACAAAGGAAAACCACAAAGAGCCTGAAGCATCAGTCTGGGATTTTTTTCTGCCGAAAAGGCTGCAGCTGAACTTTAAACTGATTGCAGACACATTAGATCTTGTGCTTTTGCTTAATATTGATGACAATACTGACAAATATCAGAACTCTAATTTTGTTCTGTGGTCACTGGAGCTCTCTGCCACAATGTGAGCAAATAGTCCCATCAAGTCTGTTTCAGTTTTCCATCAATCTCAGCACTGGACTTTTCTTCAACTTTTGATGTTTAAAGTGCTCAGAAACCACACAGATATAAAGAGGTTTTTGAGTAAGCGTGAAGTCACGGCTGCAGGCCAAAAGATAAGATTTGATTCTAAAGATTTACAAAAGCAATGGGTCCTTTATTCGGCCTTGCCATCATGTTTTTTTGTCTGAACACGTTGAAATAATCAAGTTAGACTTAAATCAATTCCAAAAACATCTTCCATTGCCTCGCCACAGAACAAAAACTCCTTTGAGAGACTGGAAGAGAAGATTAAGCAATCCCTCCTCAGGCTGCAAGCCGCATGCATCACTAACAAAACATCACTTTTACTGTCAGTGTTTCCCGGGCGCAGACATGTGCATCGCTCTCAGTCATTTTGTGTCTTTTCGTGGTAGTTTGCAGGTTAACCATCACACTGATGTTGTGCTGCTGGTGGAAAACAGAACCTGAACTTGAGTATTTTCAATCATTTTAGTGTTAAAGAGAGACTGTCTGAACCTTTACTGCCACACCACATCGACTCTGACACGTCTTCACATATATCATACATAATAGTATGTCATACTGTATAAAATATCACTGGAAACCATCAAAATAAACCAGTGAGGTTAAAAGGATGAGGCCGCATGAAAAGACCAAAACCAACATGTGAGACCATCTCGCTCCCTTTCTGACTTCTGTCCCACTGGTTCCCAAGCCAACTGGTTCAACCCCCAAAGATGTGAATCTTTAAAAACAAGTCACAAATATATAATTTTATCTTAAAAACAAAGCTAAATAATTTCTTCAAACAGCTTGGCACTTTAGTTTTGAGAAAACATTGCTCAAACAGGAGGAAACAGGACTATTTTCAGCGGTGGATTAACGGCAGCCTGATGGTGTACAGCGTGCGTGCACATGGTAATGAACGAACGTGTCACAGAGTGCAACAGTCCTTGTTGTGTTTTCAATAGTTCTTGGAAAACAATGGAGCTCTGTGGCACAGCGGAATAAGATATATGAGGCTTTGGACACACAATACTTGTTAGCAGGATACATTCATCTATATTGTCCAACTCCTCACGACGTGCACATGATACAGAAACATATTGTAGCACCACAGAACATAATCCAAGCATAATTTTCCAACAAAGCATACTTGCAAAATAGATTAGCATTAGCTAGACAAAAACTGTTTGTCTTTTCACGTGCATTAAAAAAACAAACTCATTTCAGGTCCTTCCAGTGACATTGTCTACAATAACCAAAGGGCAAAGTGTGTGTGTGAGTATCCACATGTGCATCTTACTGTGTGTCTGCGTGCGAGGAAGGGAGAACGTCATGTTTACACAATCTGACAAGCAAATCTATAGCGGAGGAAAAATGCTCAGCCACTGGAGTAAAAGTCTGCAGCTTCAGAATTTGAAAAGATAAGTCTTCTATAAAACACATCACAGATATGACATATCTGGGTCTCCACCAGCGTGGAAAAATTGTCTCAGACTCGTACAAGTGAAGTCACAACAACTCGCTGTCACATTTCTGCCCCTCGCTGGCGTTAGTGAGTCAGTTGTGTTCAGGATTTCAGGTTTAAATTAGTCAAGCTGCTCCTGCTGCGTCAGATGATTTCACAAATGCACGTTATGACTATTTCTAGGCATACACAGTTACTATGCACAATATATGGCACACTACTCTATATACTTAAAAACAGAGTTAAAAGTGGCTTTTAAACCCAAATCCGTTCTCCAAACAACCTCCTGGTAAATTTGCCATCACTTTTATGGTGTTTCATCCCCTGTGAGGGCTCCACATACACACACATCCTGTTCCCCGAGTGACAGCCGGATGCCAGTGGCGCGTAGTGCAGGATCCTGTTGACAACGCACGAGTGTGTTCTGCACCGCACTGCAGACACACAACAGAGACCAGGCTTTTTTCATTTTCGAGGTCAGGGAGGTTGTAAATGTCTACGTTTAATGTGTACTTTTACTAAACAAAGCTAAATTATGGTTGAAGTAAATGCTTTCATGACCTGGTCATGGAGGATCCAGGATCTCTGCTGCTCTGTGAGAAATAAAGCAGGTCACTGTGACAGTCATGTGTGTGCAGTGGTGTGGGATTAAGATTTCTCACCGCCTGATGAAGACAAATGGAACCAATCACATTTTTTTCTCTGAAATCCTGATAAATCTGAACAAAATCCTGTAACACGACCCGGATCCATGGTTTTCAGTGGACATCAACACTGCAACACTTTTATTTTTTTGGCCTAAATGCATCAACATTGTACACAGCCTGACTCCAGCACCATAGAGCTCCACTGTTGCCCAAAACACATCAATGAGCGCTGCACTAGATGACGTGTTGCCTCATTACCATGAACATGAGCACTGTACTCTGTTTTGACTCTTGCTGCTACTCATTAAAACACCAAATGTGTACTAATCCACATCTGAAAATACCCGCTGACAACAGCACCATTTCATCCTGTTTGAGTAACATTTGCTAAAACCCACAGTGCCCAGTTGTTTTAATGAATGACTCAGCATTTTTGAAAATTGAAAGTGGATGTGCGTCACTTGTTTTCAAAGATTTACATCTTCATCAGGATCCAGTGGGTTTGAGGACGGGTCTCACAGGCAGAGCTGACTTGCTGACTTGCTACGCACCTATACACCACCTCGACTTCCTCACCTTTACTTTCCATTGCAGTGGACCTCAGCACTGGATGTACACTGCGTGATGCAGAATCGACCAATGTGGACGTGGTACCTCTGGATGCTGGACTGCAGCCTAAGGGGGTCAAAAAGTAGAGATTTGAGTTGTTGAAAGGCTTCTGCTCTGTTTTAACTGATTTTAAACACTCTTCCTCAAACGGTGTCCCCTCTGTCCTTTTTCTTATTCACCTCTGCAAATGCACACTTTTCCAACATGTCAGCAAGTTTACCCGTCGCCGCTCTATCGAGAGTAACTTGAAAGGAGCATCTGACTGCGACTTGGCTCGCTAAGCCTCTGGATAGACTCCCACCGCCATCCCCTGGCTTTCACATCCACACATAGAGAGAGAACCCACCCCACCCCCACCCACTCGCCTTAACAGCGTGTAGGAAGCTTGTGGAAACACACAGGAGATAATAACTAGCATGTCAAACCTGGAGCGAGATCAAAGCAACCTGGCTGACAAGAAACTTTCTTACCACCACAGCAATAGTAGTGGTGGGGGTGAGGAATTTACATGTTATGCAACGTGTTGGCTGTCGTATTAATGCTCAAAATATACCCAGAAGTTCTCAATGTAATGTTCCCATTAGCCTCGCATTGAACCCGACAACCTTGAAATCCTCCCATGGCAATAATTCAGCATTGTGTAGAAACAAAGACTGAATCCCACGTACGTCCGCAGCCCTATTATGGGATATTATTTCCAAATGCCAGTTGATGCAGCAGTGCAGGAGTTTGATGTAAATTGATCTTCTATGGTTGTACAGAGGGATCCCTAAAAGCAATTAAATGCTTTTCAGTTTGTTCTCTCCAACTGAAGACTGATTGTGTTTTCATCAGAGGCGAGGGAAGAGCCTGAGCACACCTGCAGCGTTTTTTAATTAGTCATTTTTCTGAGGCACTATTAAAGAGACTAATCTATGGAGAGATGCTGGAGTCTCTTGATGTTTAGCTCCTTACTCCCACATGGGTTCATGCAGAGAATGTGAGGACAATAAAGTGTAACATAAAAACAGGTAGAGGGGATGGAGGAACGACAGAAAGACAGCTATTTCTTTCTTTGCTTTGGCTCACATCACATCAGCCCCACTTCATCTGAGCAAAGTTTTTGTGTGGCAGTGACCTTGAAAACAAAGAAAAGTTGTTAGTACTCTGTCAAGAGTACCTGAGACAGTTTTCCAGCGACTTCTTTTGCCAGCAGATAACTGTGTTTCTATTGTGTGTTGTCACCAGTGTTGGGCCATAAGATAAGATTATGTAAAGCGTTACAATTTGGGGGTCAGTTTCTTTGCTGTCTGACTGAGAGTTCAATGGATTATTGATATGTCGCCTATAAATTTGGTCTTTTGTTTGCTTGGTGCAGGGGGAGAAGGTGTGGAGAGGTGGTTATCCTCCACCAAAAGAGGTGAAATGTGTCTCCTGATTGGTAAAAACGGAGGCTAAGCTCAAGCTAGCTGTTGGTGGTTAGGGTTTGTGTAAGGGTTGAATACATTTTTCAAGTGATTTGCCAAATGTGGGTCATCCCATGAGGCATCTTATAGAAAGAAGTAATTGCAGTCAGTTATAATCAATATGTATTTTTTTATGGCGCTTCAACAAAGTGGCAATGGAAAACACTGGCTCAGGCTTCCTGTTCACAAGAGCACAGAAGAAAAAAAGGCTTATTAATGAAATGTTACAAATGGAAATGTGTTCCCCTGCAGCTCATGTGTGGAGCTTTTTATCTTCATATCAGCTAATCAGTATTCATGGATGTGTACATAAGTTTACAGATGGATGACCTTTCTCTTATCTCTCTGTTTCTGCAGGCTCCATAAACCACCCATCGTATGCAGCAGCCAGGTGCCCAGATCAACAGTCTCACACACAAGAAGCACAAAATTAAGAACATTCAGAGATTAAAAGCTTAAAGCTGTGTGTAGAATTTGTGATAAATACATTAATTAATAACTATTAACACCTACATATGGGATTAGAAGACTGTTTCACTACTATAATTATAAAAATAGGTCTTAACAAAACAGTTCAGGCTTCTTCTGTCTTGAGTGCTTTAAAGAGTGAGACAGTTTCCCTGTGACGTTATGTCTGATGTGTCTAAAATGAGTAAGTAGATCCTTGGTGGTGGATGCATTCATCACCAAAAGACTGTCATTGCACGACTTCCCAGTAGTAGGAAGAGCACAGTCCTGTTCTGAGACAGCAGTGCAGTGTTGTCTGAGACCTGGACTGCCTCGCTGGCCAGTCTCAGTACATCACAGTGGATGTGTAATGATCAGGCCCTTTTTGGTCATTTCATGTGTTCTCATGCTCTGATCTTTAGCTTACATGAATGTCCTTCATAGCCTAGAGCTGTAAGGATAACATGGCTGGTGAGAGCCACTTCTCATAACAAAAAGGCAGGTGGCACACTGGTTGTTGACAGTCTCGTCTCCTCTTCTCTTTTTGTGATGTCTATTGCATTTAGATCTGGCAGTCACGCCTTGACCAATTATATTCTGTAACGTATATCTGATAATTGTACTGGGTTGGTCAAACCCAACATGATAAATGTGAACTTTTGTATGACAACTGGGCTCATTCTGGCGGAGCTCCTGCGGGAGCTCTGTCAGTCTGAGACCAGCGCTGTATTACTTTACATGTGACCTTAATAAATACTTTGACTGTGAACTGAAGATTGCTTCAGACCGTTCTTGGGCTTTCAACAAAGAACCGGGCTAACAAATGGTGCCGTGACCCGGATTGGCTGACTCCGAGATCGTGTCCTATTGATGACCACTGGAGTTGATTGGAGGAGAACTTTTTTCAGACAATTCCAGGCGCCTAAATCAAAGGTATGCAGAAACCTCTTTTCTATGAGAAACTTCTGCACATTGGACATACCAAATTACAATTGTCTGATTAAATGGCATCCACTGATCGCTAAAACCTAAATAATTTGATGTTCAAAAGAAAAACTGTTGTTTACTAACTGACTGGTCACATATAAGGTATAAACTCATAGTAGTAATAGAAGGACAGCTCCGTCATTAGGGCGTGGTAGCTATAGAATTCAGCTCCGGCCCTGGGTGGCGCGTGGTAGCTAAAAAGAAAGCTCCGGCCAAAGAAGGCGCGTGGTAGCTAAAAAGGTCAGCTCCGGTCTTTAGGCAGACTATAGACGCGTGGTAGCTATATTTTTATTAAAAAAAAAAAAAAGGTCAGCTCCGGTCTTTAGGCAGACTATAGACGCGTGGTAGCTATATTTTTATTAAAAAAAAAAAAAAAGTCAGCTCCGGTCTTTAGGCAGACTATAGACGCGTTGTCACTATAGTTATATATTTTAAAAAGGGTTCTCCTGGTGACCTGTGAGCTGTAGAGTTAAACTGTTCATGAGGACACAGGGATAAGTTTGTTATTTTTCATGCAAATGTGGGGGGTTTCCTACTTGATTGATATTTTTACTGTGTCAGCAGCAGTGTATCAAGCTGTATAGACTGATCGAGAATTCCTGCACTGACACAGATCTCAAGTAGTTCTGTAAAAGGGGGGCATTGGAATAGGTTAGAGGGGATTTTCAGTTAAGGTGTTACAGAAGTTGGTGAATTAAAACGAGTGAAAAGACTGGGAGAACCCCCAGCGATCAAGCGCACAGAGTACTAGACTTTGTGTAGAAGCTTCTTGATTGGGTCCTCACTCGGGCATTGTGCCATTCACCCTCTCTGAATAACACGTGTAAAATATGTAAAGATGTCACAGAAAGTCATTGATAAGTGGAAGAACTGTAAACCTGGCTCCTTGGGGTCGGTGCTGTTTGAAACATTGACCAGATGGTAGAAAAAAGTCCAACATGAGGAAACATGATAGATTTGTAGATTGGTCTGGGAAATGCATATGAGGGGTATGTTTGGAGGACGTGAAAGCGCTCCACCAAAGGCGAGCAATTTAAGTATTTTTTTGTTTGTTTGTTTTTTGTTGTTTTTTAAGCAAGCAACAGGCAGTTTGGAACAGACGAAAGTTACAGGAGGCAGGAATACTGCAGAAAGGCAAAGCAGAGAGAGAAGTTAAAAAGGCCAGAAACATTTCTGATAAATTGTCAGTGTTCTTTAGGAGAAGGTAAGCATGCTATTCACACACAGTCATCTGCACAACCAAACCATAAAATGCTAGTTAAGACATTGACTCCTCCAGAGACACAATGTACTCAGCCAATTGATAACACTCCCTCGCCAAAACATCAAATGACAAAGCTTTTATTGACGTTAAAACTGCTCTGTCCACAGCCTGCTAAATCCAACCCAAACTACTCAGAGTCTTTTCATGTGGATGGTGATGAAAAGAACGATTTTGTGAATGCCCTAAATTGGCAAAATAGCAAAAGGCAAGACTGTAAATAGATATACTGATTCGGTTTATGCAGTCCAAGCTGTACATGTGGACATGTGTCACTGGAGACAGAAAGGTTGTGTGACCTCAGCTGGCACCCCTGTTAAACATTTGAATCAGCTACTTGATCTCTATTATACCTTGCTTGAACCAAAACAGGTCGCTATAGTCAAGTGCAGAGGACATCAAAAAAGAAATAGTAGAGTAGCAAGAGGCAATAATGGAGTAGATATGGCAGTAAAAGCAATAGCAGGGTATAACATATATAAACAAATAAACAAATGCATCAAAAGATATCTTCTAGTTGTGTAGATTCATTCTCAAGGTGGGTAAAAGCCAGACCTACCAAAACTCTCTGACCTATATAGATACAATTGGAATCCCCAGAGGTGTACCTAATGGTTTTGTATAAACCGGTTAATCAAATTGTAACAGGATTAGAATCACCCTTATTTTGATGGATAACCATAAATAAGAATGTGGACAGAATTAACTATTTAACTATGTTCATTTTAATATCCAAAGACTAAGTAACATGACCAGAGATGCCATAACGGGCCTTCATGGAGAATTGGCAGCTACTTCATTGATGACTTACCAAAACAGAATGGCTCTCGATTTCCTTCTAGCTGAAAGAGGTGGTGTGTGTGATATATTTTCCCTAGACTGTTGTGTTTTCATCCCAAACAACACCGCTCCAGAATTGGCTTGATAGAATGTTCTGTATTTATCTCACTTATTGCAGCAGTGACTATTTCTACCCTATGTGGTTGTTATTACATACCAATGTAGCACAATATCCTGGTGAATTGGTTTCTATGCTGTCTGAGGTTCCACAGGGAGAAGGTGAAGCTGAAGCGGACCCCAACATGGACGGAAATGATGACGTTCGATGTCTGTACTTGTGAGATCCTGTATACACATGTGACTTGCTAATGGTTAACACATTCCCACATATAGCTTTCGCATACATGTAGAGGCGTGGTACTTATCGAATCCTGAATGCTGGTAATCCTTAACGAACAATGATCAATGACCAAATTGAGAGGTGAAGCCAAAATCTACTGAACAAAGACAGTACTTTCCAGTATTACGATTGATGCTCTTGATGTGACACTAATGTTTTTGTACTTGTTTGACGAGTTCATTTGTTTGATCATTTTTATTATTTCTATTGTGCATTTTGTGATGTTTTCATTTTAAAGTTCATATTTTGCCATTTTGAAAGGTTCAATTTGTTGCTTATTTTACTGTTTTGAAGTTTGAGCTATTTCAGTATTCACTTTGATATGTTTATTGTTTCCACATTTTATTATTTCCACATGCTGGGGCAATGAAGAATTGCTTGCTGCCTATTAATGCAATGAAGAACAGCTTACACATAATTGCTCATATATAGGCTGCCAAACACAAACACCCTTAAATTACCGTGTATTCTCCTTTCACATTTTAATTTTATATTTTAACATTTATCACATTTACACATATAACCTATCACAGTCACAGTCAAAACTGTTTTTAATCATTATATGTTTCTCTATTTTCTTACTAGTGCACCGTGTGTTGGATTGGAGTCCTGCAGCTGGCCTCACCCATTTGCTTGGGTTACATAGCCATCACAAGGCGCCGCTCCTCTGCTGTTACCGACACCTGACGGCCCAGGTGAAAAAGTATGTCTGTCCTACACCGGATGTCTACTGCGGTCATTCTGGTTCTTCCCGTTTCACTGTGGTGCAGTTCGGCACAGACTATCTGGGACCCACTCATGGCAGTTCGGGACAGCCCTCTGATTGGACGCTGGCATAAAGTAGGCCTCTTCATGCTGCTTTGCATTGACTTCTATGTCATGGACTCACAATTACTCACGTTGCACTAGACCTGTTTGATCAAGACATCATAAAATTACATCCAATGTTATTCATGTTTTTTATTATTTCATTTTTAAAATTATATTTCATGGTTCTGCAGTTATTTTTCAAATTTCAAATTTTATTATTCATGTTGTTATTTTTTCACTTATTTTTTCAAGATTAAAATTTCATTCAATATGATTCATGTTTTTGTTTCTTCATTTATCTTTCAAGGTTGAAATTATATTCAATATTCATATGTTTTTTGTTCTTTCATTTATGTTTCGAGTTAAAATTTTTTTCATGTGTTTATTGAGTTTGAATAATACATTTCATGTGTGAATCGATTTCCATTGTTATATTCCTTTGTTTCAACATTTACTCTATCATTTGTGTTGACATGATAGAATCATGTCAAAAGGGGGAATTGTAATGATCAGGCCCTTTTTGGTCATTTCATGTGTTCTCATGCTCTGATCTTTAGCTTACATGAATGTCCTTCATAGCCTAGAGCTGTAAGGATAACATGGCTGGTGAGAGCCACTTCTCATAACAAAAAGGCAGGTGGCACACTGGTTGTTGACAGTCTCGTCTCCTCTTCTCTTTTTGTGATGTCTATTGCATTTAGATCTGGCAGTCACGCCTTGACCAATTATATTCTGTAACGTATATCTGATAATTGTACTGGGTTGGTCAAACCCACGACCCTGAGATTAAGAGTCTCATGCTCTACCGACTGAGCTAGCCGGGCTGGTGACCCCGACGTGATTTCAACAAAGAACCGGGCTAACAGATGTTTGTGCCTGTGAGGTTGTGATAAGCAACATCAGCGCACCTCAAGGAGCTGTCCACCGTTCCTCCTCACACTCTACGCCTCAGACTTCCACTTCAGCTCACCCCATAACGCTGAGGCCCTCCTCAGGAACAGGGACGGAGCGGACTGATCCTTCAGTGAGTGAAACAGGCTCCTGAAGATCTTCCACTGCATTACTGCCAATTTATCTGTAAATTTGTCTCCAAATGTTTTTTTTGTTTTTTTTTGACCAGAGTCTCTCAGATTCATCCTCTGGGGACCATAAATGTCTGGTGATGAAGGGGAAAGCAGATCATTAGGATCTTTTTCTTCTCTTCAGACATCGAAAATTAAAACAATTTGAGAAGAGGAACTCATGAAATTGTGATTCAGTCCAATGCTGAGCTCACAAAAAAAAAAAAAAACAGTGTTACTATGGAAATACAACAAAATCACTCAGAGACCGACTCCTGATTGGTCCATATTTGACCTTGGCAGGAGGTTGATCGGCTTTGTAAACAGTTATGTTAATGATGCTGCATCTCCACCCGCTGCTCCATCAGCATCAGCACATGAAGGATCCCTGAGGAGTTCTCCTCCCCTCTTCCCCCCTGCTGAGACGCCAGACACTCACAGTTTAAGAGCATGTGGAGATGCTACTACTTGCATATGCATTTTTATCTGTAATAAACCACCGTGATTATTTGCACTTTTAAAGTGAAATGTGTGTAGCTCAGACAACAAATCGTTCTCAGCAGTTTTGAGAGACTCGTAAAAAATAACATTTGAAATCCTCCCTCTCTGTTTCTTTATTCCTTGTGGGCGGACTCCTCATTGTAAGAGTCTTCAATTTGAGAGGCTCTCTGCTGAGCAAATGCATCTGAGTCCATTACAGTCCATTAACAAACAGCCACAGCAGGGACGTAATTGTGATTTAACAGCCTGAGACAGGAAAAGCACCAAATGGATAAGACAAGTTTGATTAAGAAGATGATCATTAAGTGTGAACCATCCTTGAAATGTGCATAAACAGCATGTTAAGGTGACATTTAGCTTTACCTCAAGCTTTGTCTGTGTGTTATTTATACGCCACAACAAATGTTTGCACTCCAGATGTTTTTCTTGTCTCATAAAAGTGGGATTTCCTTATTTAGCACATTTATCTCTGCACACACACTTGACAGAATCCAAGCATGCACCATAGTCATACTTGCACAATGAGCCTGTTTGCATGGGACTTGAGGCAAAATATTTCACGACAATGCGACAAAGAAAACTTGTCATCGATTCAATTTTTACTGACAAAATGAATATTTTATTCTGTTACCTTTCACAGCTCATCAGAAGAAAACAACGTCCATGAGCACAAGTATGATTTTTAAAGCAAATTGAGTTACAGCTCAGCAAAACAAATGCACAGCAGGGTGTCAGCAGCTCACCAGGAGTGGCTGACAACTGATAAGCGTCTTTGGCTCAGTGTTGAATAAGTGGCACAGTTGGGGGTTTGGGTGGGGAGGTGTGATTGTTGGGGTGTTGATGGGTGGTGGGCATGCCAGGGACCCATCCGGAGCTGATTCATGCTAATCAGGGCAGGTGGGAGTTGTGGGTGCTTTTTGTTAGGGGTGAAGTAAACACACTCAGCGGGGGGGGGGGGGCAGCCACTCTGTGTCTGTCTCACACCAAACACACAAAGTGATTTTAGTGACGCTCCACTTTCTCTCATCTTTAGGGGATCCTCGGCTCATGGAGATACTGTAAATGAACTAATAAATGAACAAACACACACTCGCAGGTGTTAATGCTTCATTGAGAACGGCTGGAATTCGGATTAGTTGTGACCCAAGTGTGTGTGTGGGCCGGAGCCAAGTCCGGGACTGCTGAACAGGAAGTGGTTACAGCCGAGGTTAACGAGGTTAAAGCCCGGAGGAGAGGCTGTTAAAAAGATGGAGAGAGGAGGCGAAGTCACAAAAGAATCACAAAATATTTGTCTTGCTAATGAAAGGGAAGCTCTGCAATCATTATATGCCCGAGGCAAATCGTGTTTACATCCTTTCATTCACAGTAAAGTTTGCTCTGGAAGTGGCTTGGCTAAAATATTCATTTGAAAAGACAAAATTATGAAAGCATCGGAAGTGTGTCGGAGAAAACAGAAGCACCCAGAGCTGACCAATCACAGCTCTTTTACTCTGTCTCAGGAGCAAAACTGACACAAAAATGGCCAAACTAAATATGTTTCAAGCCACCCGCTCACCAGGCATGAATGTCAGTACTGGACACTAATAAATAAGACAAAAGAAGTTAAATGAAAGTAAAAAATAAATGTTAACCTGCTCACAGTGACAATACTAATGTTAGCATGCTAAGATTTGCTATTGAGCATAAACAGGAAGCTACAGCTGAGAGTGATGGAAATGTTTTGCAGGTATTTAGTCATAAAGCAAATTGAAATTATGGCCCGTTAGCGGCACTAGAGGAAAAGCAAAGCACAGTCATAATTCATTATCTGGGGAACACAAATGTGTGGGGTGAATTTCACAGTAATCCCTCTTATAGCCGTTGAGAGATTTCATTCTGGGCTGCAGCCGTCGGACCAGCATCTCTTCACCTCTCAGTTTTGACTTTGTACTTTCACTTAATAAGCAGATTGGAAGATTTCTCATGTACGTAAACGGGTTAAGACCTACATCTATGATCACAAACATAGTTGAAAAATGGACTTCACTTGTTAACTATGAGGTTTTTCTGTTGGTTATTCTGCATGTTTAAGGAGAAGAAGACAAAAAACAAATGTTGCCGTGTCCCCATTGGTTCCTGCCTACTGTAGCATACATGATGTTGACTGATATTATTCCTCTGAAGCAGATAAATTCGAGGCTTGAGCAGCCGATGAGGGCTTTCTCCTGACAACATACTCAGACGTGTTGAGTCAGCCAACATTTGGCCCCTGACCAAAAAGGCCAAGCCGGGGAGCAGATGGCAAGGAGAGGGGAGATGCAGGAGGTCAGTGGTCTGGATGAAGCCCACAGTGAAGATCAGACATATGGCAAACCAGACCAGAGAGGAGAGGAGAGGATGTTGAGGAAAGAAGAGGGAATCCAGTCCAGAATATAAAAATCTGTCAAGTATATAAACGCCGTTTAATGTCAACTTTAAATGTCAGAACAGCTTCGAGCTTTGTAGTCTGAGCTCGCTTCATCTCAAAATCCACTGAAAAATCTGGCACTCGCTAGCTTTCTGGCAAACTGTGCATCCAATAAAACATGAGTCAGGAACTTTTCGGGTTATTTGGAAACAACTCTGCAGCTCGCCACAGAAATATTCCACCAAGAGGCATGAAAAGGTTTTCCTGTTGTTCCCACAGTGTTCTCCAAAATCAGTCCCCCGTGGAGGGCAGCAGTGAGCCAAAGTGAAACATTTTTCAGCTTCACTAAAATAACAACTGACTGGTGAATTGCATGAAGTGAAAACAGTACTTTTTAGTGTTAAAAGTTCTTTTTAGCATAATGACAACATCCCACAGAATACATATGCTTTGACAGAAAAACAGTCTTACTTTTGCTTCATGGAGTGCATTATCTGAGTCACCACTCCTGGTTCCACATTGTTACTTCTTGTGTCAGCATTTTAGATTAAGCCACATTTTTCCCGTGTTGCACCAGTTCATTCACAGTGAACTAAAGGCTTGTCATTAAGCCCAAGCCGTTTGTTTGCCTCAGAGCCGCAGGGAACACGTTCTTCATCTTCATCCTCTTTTCTCAAGACCTTCAGCGCGAGTCCAACACAAGCTTTTTCTGTAAAATCGCCCATTGTTTTGCTTTCAGCCTGTCTCTATTTTACAGCTGTGCATGACTGATTGTGTGGGGCAGGAGGATTGGGGGGGGGAAACAATGCACCACTAGTTTAGACCTATTGATCCACATGCTCCCAGTCTGTGCCCGTCCCAGCTGGTCCTGCAGGAAAACAGAAAAACTGCGTGGGGGTTGAGGTTAGCGGCTGGTCTCACACACACACCAACAACAACTTGGGGAAGCCTGCAGATTTACATTCAGAGAGCTTAAAGAGTGTGTGAGGATATTCTGTGGGCGAGCAGGGATGACTTCTGCTTTATTGAGCTGTTGCGTGAAACACAGCAGCTCGCTCCACTGCAGCCTTGACTTCAATATCAGGCAGTCGACTGCATGTAAAAAGCAATATGCGGGTGATAGACGATCATTCCATCTCAATCGAGTTGTTGCTTTTGTCATGATAGTTCATCAGAGCAATTTTGTTTCTTAATCAAGATGAAGAAAGGGTTTCTTCGCTCCTGCAAAGATGGTGATGAATAGTGTCTTTCTCTCTCTAAGCTTGTTACTGCAGATAGATTAAGGAGTGTAGCCTGTTTTGCACTGGAGAGCAGAGAGGGGCCTTTGGCTTAATATTAAAACTATTCATCAAAGAGGTGCATGCACACACTCCTGATGAATCAAAGTCAAACAAGCAATCAAAATGACCAAAACTCCACTTATTTGTGGAGAATTTTAAAAAAAAAAAAAGGCTGAATGAGGAACGCATCCTGTAAAAATCATCCTCCAGCACATTTCAAACACCACAGTTTGTCACCTGTCAGATTAATGGACTGGTGTAAACAAAAAAACATGACAGCAAGATTCTTTAATCTCTTTTCTTCAAACTTAGGTGCCAAAGGCTACAATGGAGCTAACCTTTTCACATGCACCACATAGGCATAGCTTCTTGTTACATTTCTCTCAGAAATGCCACCACTGTGTGTGTGTGTGTGTGTGTGTGTGTGTGTGTGTGTGTGTGTGAGTCATGCCTCTGTCAGTGGGTGCAACATAGTTCTGTATTAAGCAACACTAAGACTCGACAGCCACACTAGCAGCTCTGTGAGACTGTGCTAGTGGTGCTTTAAGCTAAATGCTAACATCAGCATGTTAACACGCTCACAGTTACAATGTTAACAGGCTGATGTTCAGCAGATATAATGTTTAAAATGTTCACTACTCTAGTTTAGCATGTCTATATGCTAACATTTCTTAATTAGACAATGTAAAGCTGAGGTTGATGGAGATGTTATTATGCAGGTATAGTTTTTCAGATTCATCCTCTGGGGACCATGAATATCTGTACAAAGCCTTCACACTAACATGGGCAAAAAAACATCCTGAGCGTATCTGACCAGCTGCAGAGTCTATGAACATAGCCTTGGGAGAATGGCGGAAACCACTCAGAGCACATCTGCAATCAATGGATTAGCTCACTTCACCTCCCAGACTTATACAACATGGGTAAAATGAGGCGTCATGGGACACATACAGTACAAGACAGGGTGGACTGCAGACTTGCTAAAGACTGAATTTCTGCCAGCTCAACCCACGCAAAGGGAGTGTTTAAGACCATAGCTGTGCTCCGCCGCTCTGCTTTTGTGGGATTCCTCACTTGTTACAGTATCTGGGTCAGGCTATACCGTTACAGTCTGGACCCAACTGTAGAATTGAGGTTAAATGGCCTCAGAGAAGTTGTGTCGGCCTATCACAGTGAGTCAGCAGTGAAATGTTTGAAGGTGTAAACATATATGAAAGAGCAGCTGCATGCTGCATGTGTTAACATGTGGGCTGCTCAGCCTCTAGCTGCTGTTAGTGTGAAATTGAAGGGAAAAAAATGTCTTTTCTTGTATGCAGTACATGTCTGATGTTCAGTTGCTTGCTGGAAAAGCCTCAGAGAACTTGCCTGGACATCCCAATTCAATGTGTGCATGCA
Source organism: Chaetodon auriga (assembly GCF_051107435.1). NCBI lineage: Eukaryota > Metazoa > Chordata > Actinopteri > Chaetodontiformes > Chaetodontidae > Chaetodon > Chaetodon auriga. The sequence goes on along the minus strand of NC_135096.1, from coordinate 10,046,088 downwards.
GGAGCCAGCGTATAAAAACAGTGCAAGCAATGAGAGAGCAGGATTTTCCAGTTGAAAGAAGTGCAAAAGTTGCATCCTTCTCTCAAATGCTCAACATGCCAGACATATTACACTCTGGTTTATGAGGCTGTGCTCTGGGTGGAGAACGTGTGAGTTAGATGATCTACATCGTGCACAAAAGACTACTCCCCTGTGTGTCTGATGAATGTAGAGGCAAAGCCGACTCCAGAAAGAAGCCTTTGCTGAGCGACTGACACTGAAACCTGATTACAGCCGTTTTGCTGAAAAAAGTACTTCCAACTGCACTTTGCTGGAAATAATGTCACCGTAACCATATGAAAGCAGGAACATCCGTTAGCATTTAGAGCTGAAAGACATACTTAAGACTTGAGGTCAAATCGACAACAGAGATTTATTAGAGCTGTTAGGATATTTGGATGTTGTAGCTGCAGCGTGTCAGTCCCCTTAGAAGTGTAAGAAATGAGAAAGACTTTACAAATGAGACTTCAATCTAATACTAATGCATGTTAGTGGAAAAAGAAAAGGCCCTCCATGCTGCCATAAGCAGCACGGTCGTGCCTCTTTCATCACTGACATATATTTTTCACCTGACCGCCCTGCTTTCCTGCCCCTGACAGCCTCATACATCTGAGGCCTCACATATATGTGATGAAGTCATTGCATGATGTATAGGCTTGCTGTGTGAGGAAAAGCAGTTTGCATGCTCGGCAGCCCCGGGGAATTTGCCACGGCCTGTTCGGCGGTGTCTGCTTCCAGTGATACTGAAGCTTTTCAAGCGGACGAGACAATGCAGTCTGACTCACAGAGAGCTTTTTGTTCCATTCAGCTGCTAAAAAAACCTGCTTTTCACTGAGATGTCAAGACAGTCAAGGACTCAAGTCCAACTTTTTCTTTCTTTTTTTTTTTCTGAAAGGAAAGACTGGTATCATGGTGAAGAGTGTTAACTCTGTTGTGTAAATCCAAATCTGTTTCACCGAGGCAGTTTTTTCCAGTTCGCTCAGTCAACAGCTTCTTTTTCTTTTATGTGCTGCTGCACATCTGGCCCCTCCAGCACTGGGCCGCATTCTTCCAGCGAAAATGGTATTAACTCTCCTCCAGCTAAATGTGGCTCTTTGAATGGACTGAAATGGTTTGACTTGAAGTTTTTTTTTGAACACCAGTGCCGTCTTTTTTGAAATAGAGGCAGCATGAGCAGAGACCAGTTGATCAGTTGAGCAAACTTTCCTGCAGCTGCACAGGTCATTTGAAGTCCCTCATAAGGCTGATCAGGACTTAGAGATTGAATAATTCACCCATAATTTATCAAATTGGAGTAAAACTTCTTTAATCCAACAATTTATACCCGTGATTTGACTGATGATTGTGAAAATACACCTGCAGATTCTGATATTTCTACATGTTCTCATCTGAAATCTCCAATGTATTTGTGTCCGAAATGACTTCATGTCTGCCGTTCAGGTTGAAAAGTCTTTTTGGTCCAGCCGACTGTGAATAAACTGAATGTTTGCATTTGGGCTTAAGGGCTCGTTGCTATGACAGCGGCTCCATATAAACTTTAAACCAGCCTTGAAGGACTGAGAAAAAGCAGGCTTGTGTCAAATCATCAACAATCAAATCAAGTTAATTCAGTTAAGCTCCGTACGAAGAGCGGGGCCCAGCAGAGGATTTGCAGTATTGTTGATGTGACTGGAGCTCATTCCACACCCAAAATGTCTCCACCTGGGCATCAGTAAACCTTCCTGTGGCAGGCTCACACCTCATCTCCATTTAGATGGCTCTTTCAAATTGATACGCCGCCCTGAACAGTCTGACAAAAGTAAATTTTGCATAATCCACCAAAGCACATACAAACCCAGTGGAAAATATTGACTTTATTTCCGGTTTCTCAGAGGTTTGACTCCAGGCATGTCTGTGTACGGCACATGTAAAAAGCTTTTGTCTGAGAGCGCAAACAAAAGCTTCCAGCTCATTTCGGCTGCATGGCTTTGTCTGAGCGTCACAGATTAGCAGACTAGCTGGCCTTAAATGGGCCTCACCTGTGCAGTCATGCCAACTGATCACAGGTGTGTCTTTTGTCCCAACTGGTAAAGCTGAAGGACAAAGGAAAACAAAATCTTACTCATCCAAAGGACAGCCAATGTAAACCTGCCTGTGCTCATCTCTAATTCAGATTTAGTGTAGATTTAATGCCCAGGCTTGCTTTTTGTGCATTTCATTTCCTGCTTTAAATGAGGAAGCTGGTTTTTTTTCTTCTAACGTTCACTTTTTAGTCTCTTCAGCTGCAGCTATAGAAATTTTAAAAACATTGGGGACAATACATTCATTTGATCTCTGCGATGATGCAGCGGCTCCACAGAAACACCCCGTTCATTCATTCATGAGTCGTTTTGTGTCCAGTTTTACTCTCAGAGAGCAGACACCTGGCTCATATCGCCATGATTGCAAGCTCTTCACCTAAACACTCAGACTTCCCTGGAATGAAGCTGCTGACATCTCAGGCGCTCGAGTCACACATTTTGGTTCAGAGCAGTTTGACCTCGATCTGATACCTGAGTTTACACAAGAGCTCTCTGGCTGATCACTGAACAACCGCACAGTCCAATTACCATCTGTGATTGACGTACATGTGGAAGAAAGGCTATTTCAAGCTGTTTCTTTCTATATAATGATGAAAAAGACAGAACATCCTTGATAGTAGTCTGACATTGTGCAGGAATGACTGCTGTTACCTCAGCTCAGAGGAAAGAGTGAAACCTGGTGAGACATGTGCATGGCCTCACCTGGCCTCAAATGGAAACCGGGTGTGTTTCCTGTGAATGAACCGGGTGAGATTTGACATCACGCTTCCTCCCAATGACCAGAAAACACACTTCTCTTCAATTCCATTTGCATTTATTCTAAAGGGAAAATATAGGACTCAATAAATATTGCGGCAACAACATCGGCAAAGACATTTGAAGGTGACATCAACATTCAAGAAAAACATGATAATGTACACGGGGGAGAGACGACAAATTAGAAAGTGAAGGGAAGAGTCAGGCCTGAGCTGCCACATGCGACAGCGCTGGCATTTGGACAAGGTCACAGGGAAGTTTGAAAGTTACATTAAAAGTGCATCAATACCTTTGCTTTTCTCCTTAATTGCACTGTTGTTGGAAGAAATTTAAAAACACTGTTTGTCAAGACTTTAGGAAAGTCTAATTTCCATGAATGCAGTTTATTCAAAAGGCGTATTTGTACCATACACTCCTTTCTCTTAAGTGTCTGCAAACCAGTGCTCTTTTGAGTTAATAGTCAACATGTGGATGGTGCAACACAGCTGATAAGATATGACAGCTTTCTGACTTTCTGGCTGGTCATTCCCTCAAAAATCAGCCCTGTCAAGACTGTTAACGACTGATTGATGGCACAAATTCACCAAATTTTAACTCCACACGAGAGAGAGTCCACTCCTTCAGGCTCTTCCACTGGAAAGAATTCATTTTACTGCCATTTTAAACGGTGGTGTGACCGCGCCTTTAGGAGGATTTTACCCAACAGCGATCTGAGCACTTCAGGGAAATGCAAAGCAGAGATGTGCTCAGAGCCTAATGAACTCGCTTTAATTGTTGCTTTCATTTCCACTCCCTCCCTGAAGTGCAGAGGAAAGATGATTCATAGCTCAAACCGGCTGTCAGCCTGTTAGGACGGACACATTTTACGCAATTAGTCAAACTGGTTAAGTGTTGGTCAATTAAAGCATTTGGGCCAATTAAGGGTTTTAAAATGTGCAATGGAAGTTTTTTAATCTCAAAACACAGATTGGTGAATGGCTTTGCGCCATTTTACTTACGGTATGGTACAGTGTGGACAACTGTGAGGACAATCTGTCTTCAGAGAGTTGTTTTTGTATCTATAGCTGAAGTAAATGGACACAGAATGGCTGACTGACTCCAACACACGTGCAGCTACAAACTGAAACAGCTCAGCGTGATCAGAGGATACGTTCAGCTCTGAGCATCACGGTCGGGACTCAGAAGCTAAGATAAAAAAAAAAAAAAAGAAAAAGTGATGCAATTACACACCAATGACTTCACATTATATCAACAACATATCAGAGACAGGGGAAGAACAGCGTCAGGTTTCCTTTGTGCAGGACTACGAAATTCCTCCTCTAACCTCCTCTGCACGCAGACTAACAGTTAGAGGAGCAGGGGTGAGAGTGAGTCAGTTCCAGACGACAGTGACGAGCTGTTGTACAAGCCCCCCGAGCAAAACGTCTTTGATCCAGCGCAAACAGCAACAGCAGCTCCTCGTTCGCTTCCCAGGCAGTAAACCCCCGTCGCCGGCTTTGGCTCTCGTCCAAAACATCACATGTTCTTACACCCTTCCTTTGCAAATGAGCATCTCCCAATGACATCACTCCTCCTGCTCATTTCCTGTTGGCGTGGAAAGCCTCGACCGCATCCGCTTCGTGGTCCCAGAGGAAGCGGGTCACTTCCCCGAGCAGGTAGCTCGCTGACAGATAGCTTCCTCGTCTGGTGGGGGCGGGGGGGGGGGGCCACATGGATTGGGACGCTACTACGCATTGAGTTTTCATTGGTGCAGAGTATTCCAGTAACATGTACATCAACTGAAGCTTATGAAACCCCTTTCCAGACAAACAAGGGGTCTTTAGCATGCAGGAAAGAGCGTTGCCCCGTAGCTTCCTGCTTGCACTGTGCTCTGTCCTCCTTCCCAGTCTAATCCTCCTCAGTCTGATCAGTCACATGACCGAGCAACTTTTGGCCTTGTCCTTCCGGAGGTCCGATGCTACGGCCGCCAGGTCGGGCCTGCCGGGCATGTGTGAAATCCTCTTGTTGCCGCGAGCGGCCTTACTGCGCTTGACGTTTTTGTTGTTTTTGTTGATGCAAGCCAGCGTGGCCACGTGAAAAATGTCTCTGACGCTGTTCTCCGACTGCTGAGCCGAGCACTCGATGTAGGGCGCCGAGATCTGCTTCGCCATGCTGGAACCCTGGGGAGGAAGAGGTCAGATATGGTCACCGGCGGAAAGCCCAGGTTAGGAGGAGGTTAAGGTATACTTAAGCACTCGGATTTTCGCTCTTAAACCTGGATTAAAGTAGAGTACAATGAGTGATTCTTGAATGAGTTCAGCCACAAAACTGGTTTACTAACTGCATGATTCACTCAGATTTCAGGTGTCTTAACATCCGTCATTTTCAACATACCTGGTCGTAAGAGACAGGTGTCTGTCTGTGGTTGGAAAGCTCCACCAGCGTGCTCAGGTCGGTGCGCAGGTCTGACTTACATCCAACCAACAGCATCTTAGTGTTGGGACAAAACTCCTGGATCTCCCCTTTCCACTGTGGAGAAAGACAAAAACGTATCTACCACCGCTGCTAGAGACAGGTATTACATGAGCAAAAGATTAATATTTAGCTCCATTTCCCCATAGAACCACATATCTAATGCAACGAAAGCATGTTTGAAAATGCTGATTTAACCAAATAAAGGGTTTAAATATTTGTTAAAATTCAGCCAGAATGACCAAACACAAGATCCCATGAGTACCAGCCTCCCCGTCACCCGTCCTTTAAGTACAAAGGTTACAGCTGCCACTTCCTGGAGCCCCCTCACGCTTTGAACCCTGAAAAGGAACCAAAAATAATCCCCATGTTTCCTCCCTGACAACAATAAATGCCCTGTGATCAATGGCATTTCTCCAGGGGCTTTAATCTGAGGCTAATGTGCCTCAGGGCTGGCTGGCCGGCTGGTCAGGGGATCAAGTTCATCGACGTCCAAAGAGGAAGTTGTTTTGTACAGCATGTCCATCACTCTTCTGTCTGCACAAACACCAGTCGGCTAAAAGCCTCGAGCAACGCGAGACGCTCATTGTGTGAAACATGACCTTTGACTAACATAAGCAAACACACAGTTTGATCACCTGGCTCTCACAATGCAGCGTGTGAGCGGACAGCCCACAAAACGGAGCAAATGGTCAGCGTGTTTCTAATTACTGCTAATGATAATTACAGCATGCAAACCAGACGAACAAGAAGATACGATGGCGAGCCAGCTGACACCAACGTCATCAAACAATAACACAGTTGGACATGTGGTGAAATTACGCATTCCCAGTTAAACAGAGCTCAACAGATTTTGTTTTCCAGCAAATCGTGTACATTGAGACCTCCAATGCGGCTGCCACACATGGCTGTACCTTGCAAAATTTCGATTTTGAGCAGAGTCAACGCTCTCACATGACTTTTGCAGTTTCTTCTGTGTGAAAATAAACTACACTTCAACCTGGGAAGACTTCTAATTTAGGAAACTTGGTCATGATAACTTTTATGGACGGCTAAAATAAAGCCCACCCAAACAGGAAGTTCCTTACAAAACAAGAGCACAAGCCAGGTGTGTTTTTTAACTATAGAGAACAATGGTTTCACATTTTTAGCATTTTACTACCATTCCAGCAGTCAGATGACTGCATGTCCTGCTTTATGCTCAATGCACATGTGGGAGTCAACCCGTATAACCACAGTCATCAGACTACACCAGACCACCAGCTCCATGTGAGTAACTGGTGGCTACACCTCAGTACGAGCTGAAAGGTCAGTCAGTGTTACTTCCCTCTTCCAGCCACCTTCCAGTCACACTACAGCTTCACATCTTCACATCACGAGATCTGATGTGAGCAAAGCCTCACAAAAAACCCTCTTGACAGTAGACTTGAGACCTTGTTGATCCGGCTAAATGCAACATGGCCCGGATCAAACTGATTTTCAAGGCTGAAGACTTCCGCTGAGCTTATCAAAGGCTTAATGATCGGCCCCTGGATAAACGTGTCAGCAAAGAGCGACAAACCTTTTTCAGTACGCTGTCGAGCGTTTCGGGGCGGCTGATGTCGAAACAGATGAGGACGGCGTCGGAGTCTGGATAGGAGAGGGGCCTTACGTTGTCGTAGTATGGAGATCCTGAGAGGGAGGGAAACAAAGTGAAATGTTAAGATTCAGCTCCGCTGGTCTTTGCAGCACATGTACATACAGCCAGGTTTGTGCAACACTTTCTCCATTTCATCCTTGTGAATGTAAAGCCTGCAGCTACCCAAACCTACAGAAAACCTCAAACATACTTTCTAGAATGCATGAACACGGCCCAATCAGCTCTTTAAGCTCCGGAGCATTTCTGACAGTTATTCTCATATGACATGATTGCAGCTCAGCCATAATCCATGGCAACCAGGCGAGGAAAACAAATAATGCAGCATCAGTCGAAAATATGTGCTGACTACGACGAGATCGCTTGACGAAGGAGTCTTCGCCGGGAAACGGAGAACTTCAGAGCGAGGAAATGACTCCCTCACCCAAAATTGAAACCATGTGTGAGGGCGACGCCCATCTCTCCGCCAGACTCAAACGTCTCCGGAGAGGAGGAGGAGGGGCGGTGGCATCATGTCAAGGTGAGTCAAGATCACATGACAAGCAAGAGGCGGCCACACACGAGCGGCTGCCAAAAAATCTGGAGAATTTTGTTTTTGGTAACTGAAGGTTCCCCTGGGAGGTCCTCTCCAAACACCGCTGTGGAGAAAAGCCAGGAATGCACTGTCACACACACACACACACACACACACACACACACACAGAGGAATCGAGTGATCCTAATCTAAACAGTCTGGATGGGAGACGACACCGTTTGAACAATCTACGCTTCCTTCCAGGACTGGGCCTCGTGGAACAAAGCACGACGCTGGCTGATGTGTGCGCAGTAAATGTACCTCTGCTGCACAAAGAAATCTGAAGCGGATCCATGTCCATACATAATCATGCATCGAGTGTGTGTGTGTGTGCCAGGACTAGCCTGGGAGGAGGGCAAACGGGCTGATTAGAACCTCTCTCAGGGTCACTGCTCCATCCGACAGGGACAATAAACAACAGTGTGGAAAGCGCACATGCAACAACGTCACATCAGAGTGATGAGGATTAATATCAGCCTCTTTGTTGTTGTGCCGCTACTTTAATCAATACCTTGCCTTCAAATAACTGGATCCCTTTTTTCCAACTGACTATTTGACTCCTCACATACAACCACAAAGTCTTTGGCGAACTCGTGTTTTCCATTCGCCGGTGTGTGTGCACTTCAGAGCGTCTGCTGAAGTCATGAGATCTTGCTCAATCCCGCCGCCTCTCTCTCTTCGGACATGACTCAATGTGTGTGGGACACCAAAACATAGCGGCATGGTTTTATTTCTGCTTAGGCGTTGTGCAAAAACATCTATAACGTTTGGGAAAATCCCTATTTTTATGAAGTTAGTTCCGCCTCCCCATATGGCTGAAATCACAGGGCGCAACTCTTGGTCGTCTTTTGAGAAAGCAAACTTTGGAAATGTCAAAACTGTACCGAGTGGCGTTTCTAACATCTCACACTTGGCTATGCACGATGTTCAATGCACGTTTACAAGCTGACAGGCCGCAGCTTTACAGCCCTTGATTTTATGGGAGACCATCAGGCGCAGTGACAGGACATTTTATGCTTTCAGGGTGTCCGTGATGACTTGGTGTGCTCTGTCTCAAACCCTGAACTCCACAGGATCACCTCCCCAAATGTTGCCTCACACAGCCAATCCAGGATGTAGCTTATTTGGGCCTTGATGCCTTTCAAAAACCAAAATTCAGAGAAGCACGGACGCCAGGAACTCCACAGGATTAATTATTGTGATGTCTTGAGCTGAACATAATGTGTTTCATATGGGAACAGGCTTGTCGTTTCCCAGCAACCTTCTGCTTTTCCAGTTACCCTCTGACGAAAGCCGGACGATGGGTGACACCACCGAGACAAAAAAGGACTTGGAGCAGCTACGATCAACGCAACACAGGAAGTGCAAGGCCAGGAGGAATGTACGATCCTCCCACAAGAATTCATTTCCCATTTTTCATGGCTGCCTCACAATCAATCACGACCACATTGCATTGTTTCAAGATTTCACGTGTGTTTTTTCCAGCCCTCGCTGCCTGGAACCGATCACTGGAAAAATAAGACCCAGCGGCTGAGAGGGTAAGCTGACATTTTACAATGCATTGATTTTTAACAACCCGATGAGATGAAATGCACACATCTGAGTTGCTGGGTTCAGTGTGTGAGGTCTTGCTTTCAAAGTGTCTGCACATATTCCTGTGAATTCACCTGGAGATTAAAGTATTTATAGCTGCAAATCCTCCGAGTGCATCCAAGCAAACCACTTCAAGCTGCACAACGCAAACAGGAAAATGAAGAGCAGTAACTTTCACAGGGGATCAAAATGTGTGTGTGTGACGTGCTGAACTGTGTGTGTGCGGGTCTGTTAATGGTTTTCAGGAGACGTTTTCCCTCTTGTCTGCCGTTTATAGCGGAGTCGTAACCGCATCAGGCCCGCATTTGAGACTAAACTCTGCTTTGAGGTCATCTTGCTGCCAAACGGAAAGATAAGAGGAAATCCCACAGCGAACACGCATTGTGTATACACACACACACACACACACACACAAAGACCTGGTGACTGTCATCTAATTAGCTCCTGTCATTGTTCTCCCACAGGATCTCTAAATCTGGAAGGAAGACACACACCCTGTCCACCCTCTGTCCTTTAAACACACAGTGACACACACTCTCCAGCCCCCTCGCCTTCAACGCGTCCTCCCTTGTGTCTTGCTCATGGCACATGAATACTGTTGTGTTCAAGGACATGAGAGGATAGCGAGCTTCCACTGTGGTCCTGATGAAAAACCGGACGGCTTTCCATGACTAAGTAGAAATTCTTCCAAGATGGAAGAATGTCCTTCCTTCCTGCTTCGCTCGTGTGCTTTTTCAGGCTCGTTTCCACACCAGCTGGAATGAAAAGCATCGCTTAATGCAATAAATACACCCGAAACAAGCTGGAGAATACATACTGCCCTATTCACATAATGTGACTCCTTATTTAAATTTCCAGATGTTCCCCCGCCTTCCACGAAAAAAGATCCTGATGTTGCCTGTCTGGAATACGGTTCGAAAATACTGTTTGATGTTAGAGATATTCCACTTTGTGTAGGAAGCCTTCGCACAAATGGCTTACTGACATGGAAATTTACTTTATCTCACACGAGCACACACAGTCCTGAGGTAAGCCAGCTGCGTCTGACAGTCTGGAGGTATGGCAACAGGTCTGCAGGCCTGCTGATTTACTGCATAGCTCGCATACTGGAGCCCAGCAGAACTGAGCCGAGGGCTGGTGAGCGTGTGTGTGTGTGTGTGTGTGTGTGTGTGTGGGGAGGCGTTAAGCCTTCGGGAACACCTGTGGAAACAACAAACAGCGACAGGCACGTCCAGCCATCCCACACCACCAAGCTTAAATATATAACCTCTAGCCAGCCAGACACCCTCAGCACACACACAGAAGACAAAGAGCGAGTTAATCTGAAGTAACCTGAACCGATATCTGCTGTGGTTGCTGTGGTTACCAAGATATCTGTTGCTCACTAACGCTGCATCCTGCCATGTAAAAAGGCATCGCGCTGATATGATGCAATGCTATATTTTCGAACACGTTACGATGTAAGATGATGCGTTATGACACAATATCCAACGTGATGATACAATACGTCACCATAAGATGTTAACCTGCTGTGTTACGGCAGCACAAGCTACAATACGCCTTTATACGATGCCATGATATGATACAACATGTTATCACTGACACTGTATGTGGCAACATCACTTCATGATACAGTATTTCATGCTAAAATTATGATAAAACACTGAATAAACAACCTCCCAACATCCAGAACACACTACAAATATCCACGTGCACGACCTCTGAAGGTGCGTTTAATGACCCCCGAGGCCACACAAGACTCCACACTGCAACTGATGCAAAAACACCAATGAGGTTCAACATGGGCGTTCCAACAGGCAGCATATTTGAGCAGGTGAACGGAAGGAAGGAAGGAGCCAAGAATGCAAGGTGTTCAGTGTTAAGTCCGGACGCAGAGTCTAATGTCAGGTGTAACATCACACAGAGAGTCCTCCCACAACGCTAGAAGACAGGAAGTCTTTTAATCTCTCCCAGGATCCCACTGTCCTTTAGCTCATACACTGCATAACCACGGCTGGCTCAAGGCTCTCTCGCCAGTCGGCAAATTCCAGCGTGATTCAATTTCCCCTTGGAAACGAGGTAGGGCTTAGTGAACCACGCCACTTCTCTTTCACTCCGCCAAGGATCTGGGCCTGCTGGGTACAATAGGGGTCTTTGTGGAGGAGGAAGTAGAAACCTTTAGTCTGAGGAATGCCAGACATGCGGCTCCAATTCGCTGAGCCCAGAAATGTGATCCAATGCAACAATGGCCGCCGACAGGGGAACGGAGGGGGCACAGTGTGTGTGTGAGCGGCAGAGGAGTTTACTGAGTGCATGGAAAAGCCCCATAGCAGAGCGGTCCAGCAGAGCAGGGGAAACAGCACATGCGACATGCTGCAGAAACGACACAAGGAAATGATGATCCGGGCTGCTCTAACCAAACTCTGTCATTATGCATCTGCCTTTAAAAACTTCTGACTTTCTTCCAGTTTTTCAAAGTGGGTCATCTTTTAGTCGGCAGCTGTTCAATTCAGCTCTAAACAAAAAACAACAAGAACTTTCCCACAAGGTTCCCCGGGATAAATATTATCAAATGAGATCCGTGGGGTCTGTCGCGTCTCTCTTTGGGGGTCCTTCATGTGAAAATGCCTCAGAGTTCCAGTGTTTTTCTGATGAACAAGTTTTCTGAGGATCTCATTGAAGCTTTTATTTATCTTGGCTTTGGAAAGTTTCACAAGAAAGTTGCAAAAGTTGTTTCCTGCAGTACATTGTGAATATTTCACCAGTGCAAAGGTGCACAATCTGTATAAACCAGCCTTCCATGAGCCTGGGATTAGCACAGAAACCATGGGTTGCATTAAGAACAGCAATTTTAAGGCGTCTTTAATGCGTGTTTAATACAAACAATGGGTCAGATGACTGTGTGTTGTTTGAGAGAGGTCGCTTTTGAACATATAGCCACAGTTTTCCCTCAGGAGTGACAACAGACCAGCGCTAATAGGAATACTGAACATACAATTATCATGCGGCCAGAAACACGAACCTAATTAAACACGCCTGTAGCTCTGGATCTGCCGGACTGTTTGCTAACACATTAGTCATTAGCTGTAAGTGTGTCAATGCTGTGTTTACAGCCTGCTGTGCTGCCCCCGTGCACACACACAAAAATCTATTTATGCAGGTTTAAGAATCACTAAACTGTAAAAATGCCAAACATTTGCTGGTTTCAGCTTCTGCTGTTCACTGTTTTATATGACAAGCATTTATACGGAATGGGCTCTGGGAACGTGTGGTGGGCATTTATTTGCCTTTTTCTGACATTTTAAGAATTGTCAAGGACAATAATGCAAATCATTGTTAGCTGCAGCCCTGCCTGAGATCACCTTACTTACAGGTGCTGTGATGCATTTGAGCTCTTTAAACTCAGTAAATGGGAAGAGGCCTCAGGCCCCCAGGCGCTGAGAGACGGGGCTTGTTCTGTTTACCTCCACCGGCTCTTCCTTTCCTCCAGTTTGACTCTCAAACAAACACCTTTGCAGCTCAATAAAACGAGCAGGCAGACAGAGAGACAGACTAAACCGCTTCCTCTGCTGGTGAAAGAGGTGCGAAGCATCAAAGGCTGCGCCTCGGCCCCGACGGGCCCCACCCTGAGTCCGGAAAGCAGAGCTAGCACAGACAAGCAGGGTGGGGGACAAATGGAAGGCAAAACGACTGGCAGGCATTTACCTTAATGACCTGAATTAGTCTCATCACCCTCCCTTTTAAACACACACACACACACACACACACACACCAGGCAGCTCATTAGGCCACTCATCACTGCAGAACAAAGACAACCACAGTGTGTGTAGGTGTGTGTTTGTGAGGGAGGAGGGTAGCAGTCCAGAGTGTTTGTCTTCAGCTCTGCCTCCTGGTCTTTGTCCGAGTGCATGCTGGGGTCACACACACACACACACACACACACACACACACACACACACACACACACACACACACAGCCCCCCCACGCACACCTCTGGAGATAAGAGATCGATTGGATTGGCCATGGCCGATGGGTGTCTCTACAAAGGGACCAGTCAAGCCGAAAGCTGTATCAATCAGTCACTGGGTGTGTGCATGCTTGTGTGTGTTGGGTGGGGGTGAGGATTTGAAGTGGGTCTGGCTCCATCTCAGACCCACTGATCTAATAGGAACCGCGCCCCCCCCCCCCCCCCCCCCCGCTCACTGTTTTATGAAGCAGAGAAAAAAGAAAAATGGCTCCAGGCGTCCGGCCAACACAGCGCAATAAAACAAAATTCTCACTCTGGCTGGTTTTCATTTCTTCGTCTTTCCACTTCTGCAGAAAACACACACTGTCGGGGTGGAGGAATCTGAAATGTGAGCTCCTTGTTTTGCTTGCTTGTCGTGTTACGGAGCCTGAAATTGAGGAATATCTGCTGACGCTATAATAAAACAGCAAAAATCGAACTTTAAGCCGCTGCTCGTCTCCTCCAGTGAGATCCAGCTGTCGTCAAATCTGAAAAAATCTCAATTTGTCAATCGAGTCTGCTGCTTTGTTTCTCTTGAGAAGGACAAACGGCCTCACGCTGGCCTTTGCATTAGAAAAAGTTACTCAAACATCACTCAGGAATTCCAGGCCAGAGCCCCGCAACAGCTGGCTGTCGACTTGTCCCCGCCCATCACACCCACACACACACACACACACACACACATACACACCACATGCTCGCACACACGCAACATACGCCTCACTCACGCCTGACTGCTGTGCTATTCACCGCTCGGACATTGATGGATGGGAAAGTGGGTTTGTTTACACACATTCAAGCACACACACACACACACACACACAGAGGACGCAGCAGCTGGCTTGGACCCTGAACACAAAGTCCAACGAGCGAACGATAAAAGTTGGACAGTCCGAGCACGTGTTGCACAACTGAACTTTCCCAAAAAACAGGGAGATTTCCACAGTGTGTTCTCCAGATGGATGAATGTGCGCTCCACTCAGCCTTGTCATTATCTTTCCTCTCCTGGTTCTGCTTTCTCTTTGCTCAGCTGGGAGGAATTCAGAAATCAAACCCAGCATTTCTGTTTGAACACTTAGCTGTCACACTAACCATTTCTATGTAGGTAAAAGGTGAGCCGCTTTCCCAATCTGAGGGGAAACGTGTCTGGCTTGTGGGAGCAGGAACTCCAGACTATGAGAAAGGATTAGCCCAGCTTTATTGATTAAAATGGGTCAGAGATTAATTTCATTATTCAAAAATGCAAGCCAGAGCCTTTTAAATCTCACGATTCTGACATTTTGAGGGAAATACCTCAGCTACTGATGTTTATTAATGAGGATGCGGCCAAACTTGATTAAAACTGCACCTCTATCTGATCAGTCTGCATGTCCAGAGGGGTTACAGAGGGTTTGTGTGTGAACCTGCATGCTTGGACATGTACGGACATTTCACCAGAACCCATTTGCAGTGACAACCAGCATGAAGCAGACAAGAGAGGTGACGGAGGGCGTCATTACCTGAGGTGTCCCACAAACTGAGCTCAATCCTCTGCGTGTCGATTTCAAAACTGGCTGTGTAGTTTTCAAACACCGTGGGGACGTAGCTCTGCAGGAGACATGGACAGAGGCCACATTAGACAGGACAGTGAGTGTGCACACTGATAAAATGACCAAAATAAGCTTGAGTGTGGGCTAATACAACTGCAGCTAGAATTACCTTGACAAAAACTAGTACCAAAACTCAATCCTGCAGCACTATTAGACCTCATTACAGCTGCTACACATACTAATACACATGCATCATACAGGGATTACACAGAGCATGTACTTCATCATTACTGAAGCACCAGCCTATCTGTCACATCCATCTCCATTAAAGCACGACATGTTAGGTTATCATGGCACCGTGGATTAGTAAAATCAGGTTAATTAGCATCCTGTTCGTCAGTGCGCAGGTTTGCAGGGTCTCACCTCAGGGAAGCAGTCCTTGGCGAACACGTGAAGCAGGGCAGTCTTCCCGCACTGGCTGTCTCCCACCACCACTATCTTACACTTCACACTCTGACTGGGATCCATGCCGGATTTCAGAGATAATTTCTGACACGAGCGTCTCTCCTTCATTGATTTCAGTCGGGATGAAATGTAAAAAAAACACACGAGTCCAGTCCTGTACGTGCGAAAAGCGTCGAGATGTGGCGACTGATGCGGTCACGGCGCCTCCAGACTTGCCTGCCTGCCTGCCTCCCTCTGTGTCTCCGCCTGCTCTGAGCCGGTAAATGCCATTTGCTTGTATTTATAACGTCGCAGGAGCCAATGGCAGCGGTCTGGACGAGGTTCGTCCCTCTCGCGAGCCTCCACACAGCGGCCTGCTGGACCCGTCCGCCATGATGGCGCCCCCGCTTGGTCTACGACTGACCACAACTTTGTACATCCAATATGTGAAAGATAATTAACTTTACAGTTTACGGAACAGAAAAGTAAATTTCGAAGAGGATGTAGTGAGAGCAAAACACAGGATTAAAAGAAAAAGGGATATGAACACAAAATACTATTAGAGTGATTGCAGCCATTTGTCAAATGTCTAACTTTTTTCTAATAATTTCAAAAACGTGGAAAACTCAAATGTACTTGGTTAATGGTTAAATACCGCAGGCGGGATCTTGTCAAACTGTTTTATTTTCCCAATCTGATGTTTGTTGATGCGTAAAAACAAATAAAATATACAAATACCACAACCTCTGGAAAAACAAACAAACAATTATACCACAGAAGGACAGGAAGTGAACTCATCATGCTATTAGCTTGTTAGCTTAGAGCAAAAGCTAACTGCTAACTGTAGTTACAATTATAAAATATGTAGTTACCTGCTTTAGTTTACTTTGTACACGTTTGTCCAAAGTTAGTATGAGTTAGTCTGTGTATAATTGTACTTAACATGCTTAAACATTCATATTCAAAAGTCTCAATGTTTTTAATTGGGACGTCTTCTAGATGTATATTGAACAAAAAAAGTAAACATAGTTTAGAGTACATGAAAAGAATTATCACAAAGATAAAACTGGGTATTGAATATAGTTTTTAATTACTCATTTTAAGCTTGTTTACCGAGGTTTGTTGATTACAAAAGTCATATCCTCTGTTTAATTTCACCTATGGCACCAAAGGAGAAATAATCCACTAATTAATATATTCCCCACACTTTACATTTTAAATAATATGCTAATTGTTGTGGTTTCAATACAAAAGGCGCTTTAAAAAAGCTTCTGCTGGCCCAGGGCACAATAAAGAGCCCCGCGAGGCCCCCTAATTCACATGGAGTCAAATTTGATCTCAAGGCGACACAGCAAGACATCTTATTATCATCATTATTTATGTTTAATACACATTTCACTCAACTCTTACACAGAATGAGCCCTCAGGTTGCGTCTTAGCTGAACATTGTGAGCAGGGGTTGTTTGAGTCACACACATCGAGGATTTTCTTTACGAACAAGCAAATTTGAAATCTCTGCCACACAGAGATCTAATCCACCCAGTGAACCCAGTACCAGATGCCGCTGATTTCCAGTGAGCAGCTTTGGTAGCTTCCACTGAGGATTCTCTCATTATCTGTGAGTTATAAACATACTTATTGCGGCATACACAGCCAGAGAAAACACATTAGCTTTCGTCCAGATCCTTATGAAAAAACAGAGAAAAGAGGAAAATGAAAACGACATTTCCCCATGGGCTCCATAATGTGCCACATTCACATTTTTCTATCTTTTTCAGAGTGTGAACAGGCACCCTTCTGGTCTCAAGGCCGCATCTCTCAGCCTTCAGGCTACTTTCTCAACACGGCATCACTGCTAATTTTACAAAAATGGGAAAACAGCAGCGTTCTGCATCAGCTCTCCCCTCTGTGACAGAGTGATTGGACTCTCAGTGCTGCTGGCAGCGTTTTTACAGTGAGACAGCTCCACCCTGCAGGCTGTGTGGTGGGAGCCCCGTCTGTTGTGTGGGAGCTCTGCCTCCAGGACACAACACTGCCAGGGGGATTTTACTCACTATAGCACTGCTATTTGGCTGCCATCTCCACACCATATGCATTTGACCTCATTCAAATTCTGAATCAGAAGATGATGGAGATCCTACCTGCATGTGTTGCAAACCACTCATTTTTGTGCCTTTTGCATTGTGTATCTGTGGTCTCTATCTAATCTGATGGCCCTCCTCTGATCATTATCATTTCTTTATGTTCAAATAAATCCAGCTTGCGGAGATTGAAAGGGCCACAGCAGAGGAGACAGTGAGCAAAACCACATTAACTGAGGTGTTTACACACTGTGCCCCTGTGCCCTTCTCCTGTTTTATTCAGGCTGACTGCCTGTGTGTGTGTGCTGCACTCTGCTATAGCCTGCAGCGTTGCCAATCTCACTTGGGTGCAGCCACACATTTGGGACAAAGTGAGAGTGTGCAGATTGACGACACGCAGAAACATCTTAAAGCAAAATTGCACCAATTTCTATCATCAATCTGAAATGCATAGGATTGATTTGTCGTGTTAATCTTTGTTGTTGCTGTCATTGTTCAGATGAACATGCAATAAACTCAAAATTAAACTGGGTCTTTCACCAGATCGGCAGTTGCCCAAATACTGTACATGGTTCCCAGAATAGAAATGAGGGTACCACCTGTTTCTGGTCACATGGTGCTGTCAACGTCTTGTACATCTTGTACATTTCCACGAGGGCATGCACACATGAACTACTCCTGATCAGAGCTCATTTCCTACAACCTCCTAAACTTTTATTGTGCTGGTATTTTTATTTTCATGAGGCATCTTTAGTGGCTTTAAACAGGAGGAAATGGAAGCAGACTGGTCTTTTTAAGCACCACAGTGGTCTTATTTTGGAATTCGTGTGGGTTAACAGAACATGGAGCTCAGCATCTCCTGTGCTGTAGAGATGATCTTGAAGTATCCTTGACCGAAACGTCAATAAGCTCAAGCGCTATTTATGTCCATTGGGAACCCTTTTACCACATATAGCAACCTCCCATCTTCAATGCCTGTCACATACAATAAAATAATGCAGAGATGCCCTTGGAAAGTGAGGGATTTCGAGTCGCTCTCTGAATGTATGTGACAACTGTGTCAATGCAAGTCACTGAAAGCAAATCGAAGTCCGAGACCGAATGATTTTGGATGTTCAAACTCCAATTTATGAGAACAAAATAATGATGTACTTCACGTTTCAATGAATACACTGCGATTAATAAAAGTGTAGATGCTGTATGAGTGGACACTGGATGAGACCTGAGTCTATTCCAATAATGCTTTATTACACAACTAGGTCAGCACATATCCACCTTGCAGTATTTTTAAAGTAGTTCAGTGTTCAATGTGTTGGCACAGAAAAAAAAAAAAGAGGGAAAAAAGGTCTGCTAACATTAAATCAGCAACAGATATTTTTAAAGCTATAAATAATGTGAATTATTCATACTGAAAATACCTCAAAGCTGCAATGCTGTAGTTTCCAATGATAAACTGGCATCTGTGTGTGTTTTGTACGCAAGCAGCCGTCGCTATCTGTGATACCCAGCACAGTTCAGGTCTGGGTCACGCACCGGTGCACATAACTCTTCCTGTGTGGGGAAAGCTTCTCGGAGCACCAAATGAGATGGGATTTGCCATATTGCTGCAATGATCTCCAGATATGTTAGGCAATCACAGGTAACCATATGAAATTATGATTAAGAAACCTGTTTCACATTCTCCAAGCAGGTCACAAGATGATTAAGAATGAGTAACAAATGATAGAGTTTGATCCAGGTCTGGAGTGGTTTTTTGCCGGCGGGGCAGCAGTGCCGGAGGTGTGTGACGAGTCTAGGTCACTGGGCCGCTCTCCCTCTGCCATGACAGCATGCTGCCCCACAGTTATCTCTGTCGACGCGCATTCAATCAGCGGCGCACTGACATTTACTGCTGGGGCGAACACAGCGCACATTCGCTTGTTTCAGTTTGAGAGGGATTTCCTCGACAGTTAGTCACCGTGACTGGGAAATTAAGGGCAGATTCAGAACAGTTCAGGGAGAAACAGTGATGGATTTTTTGTTCTATAGTCAAAAAACAAGTGCATGCTCCAGGGGATGATTTGCAGTCTATTATTGCTGCTGCCTTGGCCTGCGTACCCATGAAAAGAAGGTTTGTATTAGTCAGAATGTTGGAAAACATAAATTAAACATGTAAGTAGTTAACTAACAGTGACATAATCTTTCAATCATCCTTAACTGACCTGTCCACTGCGTTACGGCTACGAATGACTAAAACCTTCAAAGTGCCGCTGCAAAATGAAATACAAGATGTCAGTCGCTTGACCTCTGATGACACGCTGCCTAACTGCTCCCGCCTTCAGCTCTCAGCCTTGATCTTTGGCTGACAGCAGCAGGGGGTTACAGTCTGAAAGTACTCTACTTTCAGAGCAAGGAGAGGTGTTATTTTACACCAGCTGAGCTCGTGAGTAACCCTCATGTGAGTGTGTGTGTGAAAGCATGCCTGGATGTGTTCACGCTCAAATTCTTTTTCCTAAAATAAATGTTATCATGGGCTGTGACTTTGCTGGAGTTGCTGCAGTTCCACCATGGTGATGTGATAAAGAGGCATAACTGCAGTCATTGTGATTTTACTATAGTGACATTTGAGATGTGTCATTATGTTGACAAGTAGATGTTAATTGACTTTGCGGAGCTCCGTCCCCTTACAGTTGTTGGTGTTTACAGTGATAAAGGTGGTAAATTTAATAATCTATGATCTTATCAATGCTTTTAAGGGTGGTGATGGTGGTGTTAATGAACAATCAATGATACCTATAGACAACTTCTCTTCAGTGATTCCTTTCATGTGGCATCGCTGAACTTTCTGAAATTTCACCTCCACGCTGCTGTTGTGAAATCATTGTTGTTTTCGTAACATCACAGTGGAGAGGCTGCTATATTTAAAATGATACCACTGTGGTGTAATTGCTCTAAATACACACACGCTGTGTTGTGAAATCAGTTGTTGGATTGTACATTGTTGTCTACTGTGATTTTCTTTTTTGGATCTCATGTAATATAAATGGAGTGTGGACTGGAACACAGTGAACATGACTGAACACAACTGGGAAGATTTCCAAAACTCCTTTTAGCATTAAAAATCTCTTACGAAATTGTTTTTCTTTTCCTGTTTCCAGAAACCCTCTGAGTTCATTCTGTTCTCATTTATGGCTCGAGCTTTCATGCACACACGTTTTCCATATCGATGATTTGTTCATTTTCCAATGTAAACTCTATTGTTGATGATGTTTTTCTCTGTTGAAATCACTGAGGATCCTTTAATCCCCATTTCCAGTAATTACAAATAACCTACCCAGGGTTAATCTCTTAAAACTTTCATAGGAGTGCACAGTTTTACCAAACAGCATGAGTCACCTGCTATCACTCAGCATTGCATCAGCTGAAATGCAGCACCAGAGCCAAAATGTCTCATTTAACAGGTAAACTGCGGGACAGCGGACCGTCTCACACGACTCGACAGAATAACAGAAAGTTTCATTCCTCCATTCTGGCGTTTCTGGTGCATGAAACAGTGGTAACTTACTGGAACCCCCTAATGATTCCTAATAAGCTTCGGCTCTTTTTCCTCCCCCCTTGGCTGACAAACACATGACATTTTGTTTTAATAAACCATTAGCTTAATATCCTCCACCGAATGTACTGTAGGGCAGCAAGGGCATGACACACACACACACACACACACACACACACACACACACACATACAGAGGAGAGAGGCAATGACGCGTTAGGCAGAGTACAGTAAGCCTGTCGAGTGTCTCCCGTCAGTCATTATGTCTGTTCAGGCATGGATACACACACTGATGTAATGAGGCACAGTGAATGTGTTCAGTGTGTGTGAGTGTTTAATAGTTTGAAAGATGAATCATTGCAGGGATGACCTGATTCTTCAGGGAAGTTTCACCATATGTGTGTGTGTGTGTGTGTGTGTGTGTGTGTGTGTGTGTGTTTGGGGCTTAATGGTGCATGAAATTATGTCTTCATTAGCATCTCCTTAAGATAAACCACATGATGGGACAATAATCATATCTGTCACTTACATGACTGAAACAAAGGATATTTGTGAGTCTAATCATTAAACGACAGCGAAAAGATTATTAAAACCTTTTGTATTGCGTTTTAATTACACCTGTCCCGACATGATTGGATTGAAACATGAATAACTGCTTCCTGAAAGGAAGCTAACATTACACCCACATACCGTGAAGCTCTTCACAATGAAACGGCAGCATTAGCTTACCTTTTCATAAATGTCAGTGCGCTTTAGTGGGTTTTTTATCCTTGCAGGAAGCGCTAACATTAGCTAACATTACGACCAGAGATAACAGGTAGAGCAGCTAAATCAGACATGAATTTGGATCTGGGGCTGTTCATGAATATTTCTCACTAATGCAACCAAAACTCCCCATTTCACCCCAGTTCTGGCTCCATCCTGCAGCCATGCCGCCTGGAATCCAAACCAGTGCCTGCTGTAATTCCTCCTGATCCTCGGAAATGTGCGGCTGCTGTGCGAGGATGTGGTTTTTTTTATTTAACAACCACGCGCAGACCCACCACAGTCACCTCCATGAGTCAAATCACATCACAGGGCGATCCAGATCTGAGGCGGCGTGCGTGTGATGTGTGAGGTGCAGATGAGGGTGACAGCCAGGAAACAGCCTCCGGTGTCATCCAGCTCTTTATCACAGCAATAACAAATGAGAAGCTCCATATGTGTGGCGATGATTTTAATGTTCAGACTGAAATCTGCCTTCAGATCTCAAATACACAAAACAAGATAATGTGTCCACAGCTGTCATAGTCAGTCTGATCAAACCCTATGAAATACAAATAAGCACTGACTGATGATAATGCTGACATGATTGGATTTTGACGTGTGCACACATGGCTTTCAGGTGACACAATGTGCCCACTGGCTGCAATATTAGAGGTCCTCAGCTGTTAATGGCACACATGAGCTGATTATATTTCTAAATGCATGACCAGGGGCACCCCCTTTTTTTTTGAGGGGGTTCAGTTTCAAAACTCTACAACCAGTTTTAGCTCATCACAAAGACGATTGCTTTATTAAAGAAGACGAAACATCTAATATTGATGTTGGAGGTGGAGGTCTCACATCACACTGTATAAGCTGGTTTGTGCCACTTAAAAGAAAGGCAGAATAAAATTTCTTTCTCATTTTTTCAAAGGATCCAGTGTGTCTGTACCGTAAGCCTCGTGATAGCCTGTGGCGCTAGCCTGCAACAGCCTTGACAACGACACATTGATTGATTAAAGCAGGTACAGACAATCACTGCTGAATTCATACACGGTCATTTTCAGTGCTATCCCTCAGCTGTAACCTTTACTTAGCTAACCAGAAGGGCCTTGTTTTTGACACATTTGATTGAGTGTGTGATAGAAGTCAGCTATGTCACAATAAGTCAAGAATTAGATAGAAATCAGCCTGCTGACGCTCTTAAAAAGGCCTCTACATCCACGCTAACCTCAGAAATTTCATGTTCTGGCTAAATATAGCAAACAACCAGGCCATCTCTCCCTGGCCCATATATGTGCTAACTCTCCAACAGACCTATATGAAAGTGCCAGACATGGCTGCTGGGAGATTTGAGAGCCTCTTCAGAGCAATGAAGTGCTAAAGTACACTGTGCCGTGTTACCTGTGAACTGACGCTTTTCTATACAGACGTCCAACGACGAAATGTTGTTTTAATGTCAGTGTTTTTGCTTTGTCTTTACTTTACGCATTTTTTCACAGCAAACATAACATGTCGGCTGGATTCCATTCAGCTGCTTCAGTCTCAGCATCAAGGTACTGTGCATGCTGGCTCACCGTCACAGCTTGCTGGAACACTTAAACAGAAGACAGCCATTGTTAATGTGATCAGTAACACCTTTTCAACGCTTCTCCTCCGATGGCAAATTGAAATGTCTGCTGTGAAAAAGGTGTTTTTATTGGTACTTAACTTTCTTTTTGTGAAATTAATTTGATGCATTCATAATTTGTTGAGTCATTTAGTTCATAATATGTGAAAATAACTGTGAGAATGGCATTTAAAATCTGAACATTTTAGAATTTCCAATGATACAAAAGAGAGAAAAGTCGAAAAATGTCCATATTTCAGAAGGCTTAACAAGCAGATATTGGCACGTGTTGCTTGGTAAATTACTTACGATGACTTTTTTTTATCAAGTGCTCTGATGGAAATCGATGATTCCACTAATTGTTTCAGTGCTGCTGTTCATTGAGAAAACACTGTTGGCAGCAGAAAGCAGAGCATCGCTGTCATCTGGACTCCTCCCTGTGGTGTGCCACACAGTCAGTTAAGAGCATCACAGAGAAGCTCAGAGTCCCCTTCTCTTTGTCAGCACTGCGGTGATGTTCATGCGATCTTTGGAGCTCTTCCACAGCTCAGCCCTGCAACACCCCCCCACCCCCACCCCCCGCCTACTGGCAAGCCTCGGCACCGTGGCCTGGAAATCAGCACCAGACATGGCGAGGATGCGGCGCGTTGAGCCAAGCCAGAGAGCTGCCCAAACTGATGGAGGGAGCTCAGGAGGGGGATGGGTGTGGAAGGAGGAGGTGTGATCGTGTCAGCATCTGCGAGGGTGCATTTATCTGCCGGGATATGGGAATCCTGCATGCAGAATATGAGAATATGGGGATCTTGAATGTCTGTACACACACAAAACAGCCATCAGAGATATCAAACATCTTCCCTGACGGTTTGGATAAGACCAGAGTGAGAGCTTGGGTTGGAAATCAAACGGAGGCATGCTGACCCTGTTACAGCTCAGTCTGTCAGGGCTTCTGTCGAGGCTTCCTGAAAGGGGAAGAGCAGCTGAAGCAAGAGTGTGTTGAGGGGTTACTTGGAGCCACTCGGCTGGTGTTGCTGGGATTTTGGGGCTTGGGGGGGGGGGGGGGGGGGGGGAGTCCTACCAACATTTCTTTGATCTACTGAAGTGGCCTGAGGTCTGAGCAGCCTGCTGTGGGTTGAGCGGGTGGGTGGAGGGTAAGTGGGTGGGATGGAGGTGTGTGCAGTTGAACACATAAAAACCAAGGTTACACATGAAAACAGTGCAGTGCACAGCCTTGCACTGAAAGGTAATTGTTTTAATGAGATTATGTGTCAGGTGAGATTAATATGAGAGGCTTGTTGAGATCATAAATCATACTTGCACACACACCTTTGTCTAATAAAAACACTGCAATTCAACACTTTTGCACGCACATTATTACGTGTGAGTCAGAATAGTGGTGTGTATGACAAAGAATTACAGTGGTGATAAGAAATTATGGTGTGAGAGAACAGCAGCGTGTATGGAATAGAATAATGGCATGTGCATGTGTGTGTGAGACTGAATGACAATATATGCGACACAGGCAGTTTAAATTCTGAGTTCCTGATTGGCCCAGTGCTTGAACAAATTCTGCACATGCTCAGTACTGCTGACGACAACGCTGAAGCTACACACGGCCGATGGTTTTCCAATGCTTTCAACAACTATTTGCTATGAAATATGAGCAAAAAAGACAATCAATTACATTCCACTGAACATAAAGTTAATGACAGCGCGTGCGATTTTTGACCACTGGTCGTGCTGATGATGAGATGGATGGAACCAACATGCGATTAGAAATTTCTGGTGTGAGGCGGGAAATACCTTCACCATATTTATGATGCTTCCAGGATACACACAATGACTTTTGGTGAGAAACACTGAATGTAAACAAAGCTCTGTTTGTTTGGGGGACTTTAAGCACATATCGCCAGTTTCTTCAATTTCTGCACATTTTCTTAACATGCTCTCATAAAGTTTGGGCTTGTGTGGGAGAGTGTCGAGGTGATTATGTGACATTATGAAGCTGTGTATGCGAGCAAGTACGATCTGTGACTCAGATGGCCTCATGAAATTACTATCCTCAACATATTCTCATGTTGACTAAACATTTGGCTGTCTCGGTGGTAAAACCCACCATTTGTCTTTTAGGTGGATGGGAACAAACATGAAAATGACTAGCTCTGTTCAACACAGGGCAGGGCAAGGCAGAGAAGCAACTTATCTCGCAGAGGTGGTAATGCAAGGAGAAAGTGCATTAATGTAATATATGGGGGAGGCGGCCTTAGCAAACAAAGCGGAATTCCTTGTAAAACATGGGTGATATCACACAGAGTGCATGTGACACAATTGCAAATGCAGCAGAGAGTTGGTGGGCCGAGGGTGCAGCTAAGAGGGGGAAATGTCACTTGTCTCTCCCCCGATTTCAGCCTGTCTCCACTTATAAAACTCCCATAAAACCAATAATGCTGTGCAGATGTAGACATTTTACCCGTGAGCTAACAGTATAGAAGGCCCAGTATGTCGAGAATGCCTTTGATCAAGGCTTTATGAAGGAGACGGCCGCTTTGATGATTTTGCTGACATTTCCAGGAGACTTTAAAGACCCGAGTCGGGCTAATCAAATCAGCGTGCTCTCCCTCGCTTCGAGGTTAAGTAGCATGTATGTGGCCAGCCTCTCAGGAGTTTGGTTTTTTATGGTTTAGAGATGAGGAGACACTGTGTCTAAGTGCTTTTCGAATTAATGAAAAGATGTTTGCATTTTCTGTCCAGATACAAGTCATTCTGCAGACCACTTAATACGATGCACGTTTGCACCAATGGTGGAAGAAGTATTCAGAGCTTTTACTTAAGTAAAAGCAGCAGCAATACTGCTGTATTAAAAAACTCTGTTACAAGTAAGAGTCATGCATTCAAACCCTTACTTAAAGTACACAAATATCAGCATCAAAATATACTCAAAGTATCAAAAGTACTCAGTCTGCAGAATGATCCACTTCAAAATCACATACATTATATTATTGGAGTATTGTTAGTGACACGTAATGTGTACATCACTCTGATGTTGCAGCTAGTAAAACGGGGCTTATTTTAATAATGTGACGATACACTGGTGGGTAGCTTCACCTGTGATATAATAAATCATTTATTAGTTGATTTATATGGTGTATCAATAATGTAAATCTACAAAGTAACACGTGGCTAAAACTATCAAATAAATGTGGTGGAATAAAAAGTACAGTATTTGCCCCAAAATGTAGTACAATGTAGTACAAAATAGTAGTATAAAATGGAAGACTCCAGTGAAGTACAGTTACCTCAAAATTGTACAGTCCACCACTGACTTACCTCCATTAATTTCTTACATTTTCAGTGAACCATTACTGTTTCTGCACTGATACCATATTTTCACGTATTTGCATGTTTCTAATCATACATGCAGAATGTATTGTATGTTCTGGAGTTTAGCTGGGACCACTGACTGGTTTGACTGGGGTGTTGGTTTACATAATCTGCTGAAGCATATTTATGTCGTGGACTTTGTATATATATGTCTTCTGTCCTTTGTCTGAGCATTAACATTTTGAGCACCATTCATCTTCACCACGCGACTGATTTCAGATGCCGGCAGCATACAAATGTGCTCATCACACACACCTGCATGTGCAAACACACCCATGCTGGCACATCCTGTTGGCTCAGTAGGCCATTGATGTATTCACAACCTTTTCTTACATGCTGTCGCCTCTCTCTTCTCCATCTGTCTCCTCTCTTTTTACCATTTAGACCAGAGAAACCGAAAACGGTCAGAAAACACTGGTGTGGACAGAGCGAGGAATGAATTATACAGGGATTCATTTAATGTCATCTGTTCCTAGTATAATTATGTAAATCTTCTCATTGTCAAGGGGAACTGGATTTCTTGGACTTCTCTGTTTGGCTGTCCCTGAAAGTAAACTGGCAAAGTTCTCACTTTCTTGGGTCCAACTCATTGCTGTCTTTCACACCGTGTAATTGAACTCACCACGCCGATTACGTGATCTGAACCCTCAGTGTCACAGATCTTACGATCAACCTGGGGTCCTATCATGGTCAGTGCAGCATGCGTAATGGCAGACAGAATATGAGATGGTGCCACTGATGCCATTTCTGTAGCGACTTCAATTTTGAACATGTCCAGGCCTTACACAAAACTGAATTATTACACCTATTTCTGGAGTATTTTCCCCTCCTGGACGCATCCACACACAGTTTAAAATAAGACAGACTGCCTCAAATAATTCACAGGCCCACAAATCATCTGATGCCACGTCATGCCACCTGAGAAATGTGCCTCTCTCCGGCCTCTGGTATCTTTTGTCAGCTAATGGAGCTGAGAGATGAGGGCTGAAATTGAGAAGCTCTCCCACAAGGCAGCATAACCAATCATATGACATTTTGGACCGGCTGCAGACGATCACAGCGGACAGTAAAACACTTCTGCCATTAAGCCTGTGTCTGAGGCTAAATCTACCACAAGTTTTTATCTTCTTCGTGCAGTGAGTTATTTCTCCCAAAGGCTACATGGTATTGATGGCATCCCCAAGGTTTAAATTATCTATTATTATTGCATTTTATAAAATAATTTGTTTGGTGTCATAAGATTGTAAGAGATTACAGTTAGAGGGAACCGAATCTGAAAATAACTCTCAAATAAGGATTCAGTCCCAGAGGCCTTTGCTAGCATCCACAAGAAATCACTGGACTGAGATCACGCAGTGGCGGCTTCAGCCTCGACTGCCCCCTGTCTCTGAATATCCTGGTGCAAAATAATAGTTCTAAACTCAGGGGGGGCCACATGTGGCGTCCGTGTGTCGAGTGTTGCGGCCTGCGGTGTTGAGGTTTAACAGGCAATCACGTTTCTTCTTCACACCCCACTGCCTGCGAGCTTTTTGAAATGGTCGGAGGAGAGCCTGATAATTACGCCGACACTTCCTGGATCGGCTCGTAAGTGAGGCTGTACAGATGGGGCGTCGCGATGTGAGAAAGAAGGAAGACGGAGCAGATGACGCGCGGTCAAGTGGACAGCAGCTCAGGCTGCTTTATTGCAGCCTGGGTCTTGTTTTCATGGTTTTGACCATGGTTTTATTGACCGTGCTTCCACTGCACTGACTAAAGGAACTGATCTGAGAACACAGCAGCACTGTTACAGCAAAGTCTGGGCGGACTGGTTGTACGAGCCAAGTACTGGGCCAGATTATCTTCTGCTGGCTGCCACACTGTGGATTTATTTGCTCACACGACTGCATACCAGTCATGGATAGAGGGATAAGAGTAACCAGGTTACTTGTGCTCCATGCAAACAACATGCATGATCAGGAGTGCTGTGCATGCATGCGCTCAGCTCTGACCTCAATTAGAGTCACAGCAGTTGATTAAACAAAGCATAATGATAACGATCTACACCTTGGAGTGATCGCTGCTCCCCTCAGAGTAGATCCACAATGCCATCCTCTCACTATGGCACGATGGTGTGAGGATAGGAAAGGAAACATAAGAAGGAAAACATGTCTACAGTGTTTTACTCGTTTTAATGTGGGCCTATTGCATTATAGGCTAAGAGCACACTGTCTTTTGCATAAATGTAGGAAAATGTGTTGTTGATGACATTATGGAGACAGAAGCTGAGTAAAATTGAATTCAGCTAAAACATCATTAAATTATCTGGCTATGAACAGATTAGTGTCCTCAGGGACGCCAGCCGATGTGTGGCCTAAGGCGACAAAATGGCCAGAAACAGCCTTGATGCGATCACTATTTCAGCAAGAAGGGTTTAGAAACTAATGAATGTTTAAAACAGACATTAATGTGACTGTCTGCCTTCTTTTCCCCTTCCAAATAAAAACTTTTAAAACCATGTTCTCAGGTCACAAATCTTGACTTGCCAAGCAAAATGAGAGGCAAGTTGTCATAAATAATAATTGTTCTTTGCATTTCTGTCCACAAACACACTGCTTTGCAGCCTGACCAGTGGGTGGAGTGAGCAGGCAGGTATATATATATCGACACATGTGCTCTGTGGGGATAATGAGAGTCAGGTGTGAAAGCAGGAACGAGGGACAGGTGTGCATGGAGGCGCAAGGTCAGGTGACTGGCAAAGGCAGGAGACTCACTGAGGACAACTGGTGGAGAGATGGGGATCTAATTTAATAGAGCCTCGTGTTTTTAAAGCTGCACTAATCAATACTTTCAAATGAGTATTTGGAGGAAAAAGCTTAAACAGGTGCACAGTGAAGGAGATAAGTGGGATGACACGAATCTGAGGACACACATTTTACACTCGAACCATTAGTCACACATGGGTTACATTTGTTAAATTCAAGGGGATCTGGTCTGTTTACATTATGGGTCATATGTTGTGAGACCAATTAAACACCATTCATCCTTCTTCCACAGCCAGCACACATTAAACTGTTTTCTTGGTCTGTTGCTCCCAATTTCTTCTACAAGCCTCTTCAATCACAGCTCTCTAATACCCATACAGCATTTAGGCAGAGCAGCAGGGACGGCACAACTCGCATCCCTCCCCGCGCTCCCCTCCCGGGCAGGGTGATGGTCTGTAAAGAGAGTCATTAAGACGCAATTTGTGACTGCAACGCGCGCACACACACTGCCTGGAGAAGACTATTCATCACCAGCAGCCCATTCCTCACTGTGAGGAAAGAATGATGCAGAGGCTCACTGCTCGTCTGCATGACCTCTGACCTCCAAGACGTGTGTGTGTGAACATGACCGCATGAGCACACACGCTCAGAAATGAAACAATCGCTTCAAATCAATGGATGGATTTTGAGACAATGGACCCCCGATCGCAGACACGTACCCCCGACTGCGCCTACATGAGCATCGTTTGTTGTCGTTTGTGGTCGTTTTCCATCTCTCTGTCGTCATTTTGCATCTGCTTGTGGTCATTTTGAGCATCTTTGTAGCCGTTTTGAGTATCGCTGTGGTCGTTCTGCATCTCTTTGCACTTGTTTTGTGTCTTTGCTGTCTCTTTGTAGTCATTTTGTGGTAGTTTTGCACCTATTTGTGGTGCATTACAGGTCTTTGTAGTCATTTTGCATCTATTTGTGATCTCTTTGAGGCCACTCTTTGTACATCATCTTTCCAAAAAGAAATGTCAACAGTCACCTCAGAGACCCTGGGCCTGTGCCTGGTAAACCATCCATAGTCCAATCACAGGTTTGATCCCCAGCAGAACCCGTCCCTGATGAAATGCCCTTGAGAAAGACACTTTTTCTGGCCTGTTCCTGTTTTTGACCTCCATCCTGAAAGTCAAATGTTTAATATATTCAGGAATGCAGTTACCTAATTATACTTAGCGCATAATGAGGAGAAAGAATGAATCGGGGCGTAATGGAGAGCCGGCGTCTGGGCCATTTCAGGAAAAATAATTCACGCTTTCTGCTTGTTGACCCTCCTTTCTATTCTACAATAACCTCAGCCCCCACCCAAATATTGGGTAATTGTTCAAGACGTGCCATCAAAGGGGCAGCAGAGAGGTCTGGGTGTGAAGAGCCAGTTCTCTCTGCTCGTCTGATGAAGGGCTCTTCTGCTGAAAATCTAATTCCTCCTTCCTCCTGGATGTTTTCATTGTATTCGAGAGCTTCCCCCAACGACGCCCAGCTCTGCAGCTCGGCAACCTCTTCCACTATGTTCCTATGGTAACAACCCAGAGTGTGTGTGTGTGTGTCTGGGAGATGAGCGATTGTCTCTGTTTGTGTGTCTTCATTATGGCAGTGCGGCTTATTTTTACATAATGAATCAATTATCGAGGCTGTGGAGGGAGCTCATTTGAATAATCGCCGAGGAGCAATGCTCTCCGCGCAACCGGATTTTACTGAGCATCTTCACACGTCGTCACAGGTACGGATCAGCGTTTCCCTTGGAGAAGACGCAACACTCTGTGTGTGTGTGTGTGTGCGGAGGGGAGAGGGTGTATGACAGGACATCCAACTGACATCATTTGCCTGCCACTCTGCACCATGCTTGCCAAACTCAGCCTCTGTAATAGCTGCACTGAGCAGGATGATGGCAGATCCAGTGTCTCTATTCTCTAACAGTTGATCACACAGAAAACAGTGTCACACCGCCCCCTACTGTCCAACGTCGGTCCATATTTCAAGCTTCCTCCCAATCATGTCTTTAGCTTATTGATTGATTGGGTGTTTGAGCTTCACTGTGCAGAGTTTACAGCAAACATCTAAACATCCAGAGATCCGTCAGGTTTGTACGCTGACAAACGACGACGGAAGAATCTCTGGAGTCAAGACTCGAGATTATGTGTGACAGGCTGGCATCTGTCATTTTTGGCTTCAATTAGAACTCTATCTTTCATAATTACAGTGTGAGGAGGGTAATTAATACTTATCTCCACTGCTGTGAGAACATCATACGGATTAAGACCTGCTGTTTGAAGGCCTAATTATGAATGCATGCATAAACAAAGGGACGCTTCATCACAGAAACAAAGCAAAAGCACTGGAAAAGGGTTTTTTATTTTTATTATTTACTAAGAGCACCGAACTGAGCTTTCTGAGGCAGATGTTATCAATACAGTAATCTGCATGAACTAGGAATATGTAACACGGGGATCAGAACTGTGGCTGGAAAGTAACTCAACACTTGCATTTGTTTGAAGAAGATTTTGACTTCAGATGAACACTGTGTGAAGGCAGCATGCAGCACAACGGCATCCCCTTGTGGTCAAGGGTGAAATTACACACACTTATTTTTGCCAGATCTGCTATATTCTCAGGGATTTGTCTTTGAGTTTAGCAATTCTTTTCTCCACTTTCTTATAGAACATGTGACTGGACACCGAGGGGCCGATCACCTTTATGCCAGAATCCTCCACGATGTACAGAACGTCATCAAACCGGAAATTCACATCTTCGCAGATCCAAATCAGTTTGTGTTTCTCAGCTTGCTCCTCCTTGTCATAGTGGAGCTGATAAACTCTTAAGGAGGACTGCCAACGGTCCACCAGAGTGCTGAGTTTCATCAAGGCCCGATGGATCCTCGAGGCTGACTTGGAGGTTCGCTTCTCAGTCAACGATATCTGCATGAGGTCGACTCCTTCAACGTACTCAACAGACGCATCGACACCTCGGAGGCACCTGTCGAACTCCTTCTTGTCAAATCTTTCAATGTATCTTAATGTGTATGAGTCGACAAATATGCTCATATCCTCAGGATCCTCTCCACAGACTGCAGGCAGCTCTTCTGTATCCTGAGCATCACTCTCGGAGGACTGCCAGACATCTTTGAGTCTGGTCTGGGGGAGCCCAGCAGTGACGGCTGAGCTGCTCTGATCTGATTCCTTCAGATAGTCAGTGCTGCCGTACTGGGAGCCTGAATGATTCTCTCCTCTGATCTTGGCTGCTGAGACTCTGTCTGGTCTGGTGTGTTTTTGGGAAATATCATCTTCTCGTGACTGTTTTGCTGATGTTTCCTCTGCAGGGAGCAGGCCGAGGCCTGATAAGGGAGATCTAATCCCTGCATTGATCTCCCCTCCGAACACTTGTCTGGGGTCGGCCTTTGCTCCCTCGGTTCTATATTCTGTGGGCATTTGGAGCCTGGACTGAGATCTCTGCTCCTCTTCATCGCTGTCTGTGCTCCAAAAGCTCCCTCCAGCCAGACTCCCACAGGAAACGTTTTGCCTCGAGTAAGTGTTTTGAGTTTTTGCATTTGAGAGCGGGGTCTGGACTTTAGTTGCCTCACCTGTGGTCTGCAGCAGTGTTGATAAGCTGTTTGAGCTCGCAGGCTCCAGCTCAGCTTGAGAACCGCTGCAGCTTACAGAGCTGACACACTCGCCATGAGATCTTACTCTGGTATTAAGAGGAGTTTCTTTTAGTTCGACAGCAGCAGTTTGGGCTGAGACTGTGGATTTAAGCTGGCTGGCCCTGTGGATGAGGTCCTCTCTCAGGGCCTGGACGGCAGCAAAGGGCCCCTCAATTGTAGCTTTCCTCTGCTGGAGCAAAGGCTGGAAACGTAGCGACCTGTGAGCTGACCGCAGGCTCTGAATGAGCGGGGCTTGATCTCTGTCGAATACGGAGAGATCGACCATGGCGCTGGAAACATAGAGGAACACCTGCAGCACAAAAACACATTCAAATCAACATCTTATACCACGTGATATTTACGAATACTATAAATTAGACGGTCATACTTACATCTCTGGTGAAGGGGAACACAGTGAGAACGTAGTCTTCAGGAAACTCCTTGTCCACCATGATGTGTTGCTCTTTTTGCACCACCCTCTCTGCATCTGCCAAGAGGACTGAAGTGTTCTGCTATGGTCTCCACCCATGTCAGCATAATAATGTTGCTCGTTACTTCTTTTCACAGGGAAATCATAAAAGCCGAACTCTACTCAATACCCTGCTGATGTTGGCCTGCTCATGTCAGGCTATGAATCTATGACGAGTTAAACCCCTCATCAGCTGTGCATACATCCAGGCAGCGCTTCATGCAAATAAATGCTTGATTTATACTTCACCTCTCCACACAACCTACTGGGATATTCCCATGGGAACCACAATTCGTCCCCATGGCAACCAATTATGGCAGAAAACAGGAGATGTGTTAAACAATGGCTGCACGTGGATGGTGTACAATGCAGCTGCTTTTAGGCCTTAATGTCTTTTCATTGCACTGATGAGGTTTGTGCCTCTCACTTATTACCATTACATTGAAGTCACCAATAATGAGCATCTGAATTTCTAAAAATGAAGTGAAGATTTAAGTATATTTGAAAAACCCAGAAGCTGCTGATCAAAACACTTACATCAATTTATCAGTTTGCTCCTGTATCTCCTGATTCACGTAGTTGGCACGTACGTACATCCTTGCTCTTTTAGTGAATCCTTAGCAGAAATATTTAGCATTACTTTAAGTGAAATGTAAAATATTAGAAAAAAACATCATTATAACTCATTTTACTTATTGAACCGTTCGGGTACTTCTTCATGCTCATCTCTGTGGAATTTAAATGAAATATTTCATTAAATACATAGCAGGCACAGACTAGGGCTCATGTTGGATTCGGAAGCGACCCTTAAATTTACCGGTTTTTGAATGGAGTTCGGCATGTTAACAACACCCAACTATTAAGTTGTTTGTTGTGAACTTATTTACTTGAACTTCTGCTCCTCAAAGTGGAGACATCTTAAGAGACACATCAAACTATCATTGGCTTGTGGACTGTTCCTGGTTTTACCTCCAGCTTCGTCAAAAGTGACAAACGCAACTCCGTCCATATTGGTGGGATAGCTGACCCCCTCGACGTCTCCGCCATGGCTCCTCCTGCGGGTTTGGAAATGAATAGTCAGCTTGTCAATCATCCTGCTGACGGAGAGCACGTCGGGCACACCGGACACAACCACGGTCCTCCTCTCACTCCAGGAATCGGCCTCCATTTCGGCTGCAGACACGAAAGCTAGCAAACATCTCAGCTAGCGGCTTTCCACGCCGTTGCCTCAACAGTCATAGTTTAGTTTCATTTTCACACCGCCTGTCTTAGTTACATACTGTAGTAACAGCATTTGTCCACCAGGTGTCTCTGTTTCTCTACATTTCCATCCCTAACAGAAGGGTGTATTCAAAATGGCCAATTTATGCAGCTGGAAATTAGGCTACTAAGCAGAGCAAATATGCCTTCAAATGCCCAAAAGGCAGACACACAAACTCTGCAGCAACATTTTCCAAACAGTTGCCTCATCTGTTGCTATTTTTTCACACGCTCAATGAACATCTTGCTCTGAGGAAGACCTTCAAATTGCTGGCAGGATAAGCGCTCGCCTTTTCGCTTGGAAAAAGTTCCGTCAACACGTGTGGTGCAAACATTTATTAGAGTCAAACAAACAAAAAAGAAAAAAAAAAAAAAATGAAAGACAAGCCACACCAGACACAGAGCACCTCTGATTCACACAAACAAATCCCACCCCCCACCCACCCTGAAAAAAGAAGCCAAATAGAGTGACAAACTCGATTGCATTTTTCTTGTGCATATAAACATTTTAATTAAATATAAAAGAAAGTGGCTTGGCCGAGTGCAACAAACAGGTACGAGGGGGTTGATAAAAGAAAATCCAGGCCCTGTCCGATACCATCAAACATCCACCTCCTTCATCACTTCAGTGCAAATCCATCATTCACTGTGAATCAAAGTGACTTTAAATAATTCAGGTAGTATATCTATTATTCAGTGTTTATTATTGTATGGGCTCACATTGTACAAGTGCTGCTGCGTGTTATTGTTGGGAGCATGTAAAACGAGAGAAGAAACCCGCTCTGCTGCTCAGCTTCATGAGACGGTGGCTGGGACACAGATGATCGAAGTATTGATGAATGTTAAAACACTAGCTTTGAAACGAGTGCTCAGTCTGAATGCAACGATATTGTAAAGAAACCCAATTTCACAGGTCTAATTCTCGAAAGTGGACACAAAAACTGGAACCAGGAACAAGCAGATTATGTGTACGATTGGTGCTGTCACACTCATACACCTGCTATTAAAAAGAACCACAGTGGAGTTGCGAACAGCTGGCAAATGAACCCTGAAGCTCTCCAAAGACTTTTCATCAGCAAACGAGACTTTTAGAATATAGAGGGGCCTCGAGTTGAGCTCGGCGGCCACGGACGTATCGCACAAACAAAACCAAACTGGTAGGTGGTGCTCGGTTGCCACCCTGCGCAGACCTGTTGGCCAGAAAACAAACAAACAAAAAAGATAAAATGAACTAAAACTAAATAAAAGTCAACATTCATTCTTCACACATTGGATACGGCTTTTGATTTGGAGTCTGGGACTAAAACCGAGACAGTCCAGACCGAGGCAGCAGAGGCAGGTGGTTGGATGTGCGTTCATGTGGCGCTCCTCAGGTGCACCGAGATCTTAGCAGCTATGAGCCGGCTTTGTCCGAGTCGCACAGCTCCCCTTTGTGTCTGGTACTAGTTCGGAGTTTAAAGGTAGCCCGGGGGCCGCGAATCTGGAGGGAAGCATGGAGAAGATGGAGTATGATGAGGCCAGGTCCCCGCTGGGAGCGTCTCTGGTTGTGCTGCACAGCCGGGGCTGATGATCCGACAGCCGCTGGATCAATTCGCCCCCTTTGCAGAGCTCTGCCAGGAGGTGGTGGGAGTCTGCACAGCTGATCCCCTCCGGAGGATCTGTCACTTCCAGGATCTGACTGCTCACTGCAGACACACACAGACAGCGCTGTGAGCAGCGGAGCCAGTAAATAAAACAACTGTCATGGGTGAAGAGAAAAATCAGACCTGCACCATCGGGAGGCTTCAATAAACTGCTGCTGTCAGCCTAAAAGCTTGAGGTGGATGGACGGTCGAACCTGCCGCCGTGCGCTCAAGCAACATGATGTCACCATATTACTCAGATTCTGTATTTTCACTGTTTCCAGATATTATCAAAAGTGCACGATGCTGCTTTTCTGATTTTCACACAGCGTGACATTTTCGAGGCGGCGGTGGAAAGTTGAACTTTGCATTAACGCACACGAGCCCCCTTCCTCGTTGATTGCGCTAATGGGATTGTTGACACGAGCGCCTGAATAATGGAAAAAAATACCTGGGCGAGTGCAAAAAATACGACGCCATATTTGAAATAATCAGCACATTTCTGTCGGCACAATACCGCCGGGGCTGCAGGTTCCACTGCCAGGTGTGAATTCTGCCCTGTCTGTGATTTATTCTGCTTACATCCCCAAACACACGCTTTCTCCACAGTTACGGAGCGCAGCAAGCATATTTTGACACAATAAAAACCTGACGTTATTTCAGTGAATCTGCTAAATAGGCTACACAGCAGCTGACTTTATCATGTGATGAATCTGATGACTTTCCCTCTCTGATTGACATCTGCAGCCCGATGTTTCACTGAAGGCTGCTCGGCTGAATTCCAATCCAAAACCACACAGAAATCGCGTCATGTTTTACCGGGTTTACATTTGGTGCTTCTCTCTGTGGAGGGAAGGTCAAATTTCGGTCATGACTGCTGTTAACTTGAGGTTCACTAAACTCAAGCCTCCCTCTGGACTTCCTATTACCTGCTTCACCTACACTGAGATCTGAAGACAGAGGTTTCCTGCTGGCCTTCCTCCCATGACCGCTACGCCAAACCCCCAGTGGACCCTGAGGAGAGACAGGTCAGCTGTTATTTGTGGAAGGCAGGGAGGGATGTTTGCTGTATAAATCCTGAAGATTCCCTGATATTTATATAGTAAAACTGTGAAACAGCCATCATGTGAACTGGTTTTAGGCATTCAATGAATAATGCACAGAATAATCAAGGCACAAACAACATATTTTACTAAAGAGGAAAAACTGCAGGCTGAGAAAATAACTTTAGAAGACTTCAAAAAAAAAGGTTCAAATCAAGTGTAATAAGTGCTGTGTGTGTGTGTGTGTGTGTGTGTGTGTGTGTGTGAGACCTGGTGTTTGGCCACCATGTGGGCAGTGTGGATCAGCGGAGGTCTGATGGCGGGTTTGTACTGCAGAGGCTGGCCCAATAGAGAGTAGTGTGCTTCACCTAGACGTCACAGCCAAAACACAAAGTTAGCAAAAACAGTGAAATTTCAGATGAGTAGAAACAAGATCCTGAGTTTCCTGAGGGAACAATGAGACATTTACATAATTATATTTCATACAGAAATTATAACTTCTAAAAAACAATGTATTCGATCAAACTGAAATCTGTTTTGTGGTTATAATTATTATAATTATAACAACCTAGCCCTCTTTGTAGCACCTACCTAACTTCAGCAAGAAAAGCAGTTTCGAACTAAGCTAGCTGGCTAATTTGATAATTCCTGCAATACAGCCAAGCTTTAAAAAACATTAACTTTTAACTGCGCCGATAAATCTGAAAATTAAAATCAAAGATATATTTGTAAGACAGAGTGCTAAATCTTATTTTAAAAGCACGCAAGAAGGTGTTTAATAGGGAAGTGAGCCAACTATAAATATGAAACTCTTTACATTTACAAATTTTGTGGGCACTTTGACAACTGAGGGAGAAAATTTAGGGGCACAGTTTCAGTTAATTTTCTTTAAAAGGCACCAAAACGACAAATATCAAGTTAGCCAACTTAGCAAAGCTTAGCTAGCTTCTGCTACTTCTGCTTCGCGAGCTAGCTACCAAGACGACAAGGCTGCAAGCTAACAGAAGGACAGACTAACTAAAAAAAAAGATTTTATTAAGATTGATAAAACTAAATATGTAATCACAACTATATAAACTACTTAATGGCTGCTTACTGTTCAGTAACAGCTCATCCTTGCACCAATCAGAAATGACCTACTCCAATTTTCTGAGTAACTTCTCCACAAAATGCACACTGAGGACTGAGGCACAAATACACCCCCATCAGCTTCAGTTAGCCTGCTGTGCTGGTCTTTAATGCATTGTTCTGTGTCTGTGAGGAAACGCCCTGGTGGCCCATGCGTCTCTGACCTTGTCCACTGTGGCAGAACGCTGTAGGGAGCTGCGGGTGGTGGGCCATGACAGGGATGGACGAGATGCCTGATGGGAGGCCCTTGACGCTGGGCGGCTGACCTGGCAAGGGAGTGAGTGCCGGAGACGAGGGCAAGCTGCTCTACACACAACACACCGGCAGTGCGGCGAGAGATTACGGGGAGGAACACAAACACTTTCATTCAAAAAACAAAACAAAAAAAAAAAAAAAAACCAGCCAACCATCAGTATTTCTCTCTTTGGAAAAGTCATTGCGCTGTTCAAGTCGTTGCTTTAATGTACCATTCCATCCACATTAGTCCCCCTAATGTACCATTACACCCTAATGCTAAGGACTATTTTCTCCTCATTTTCAGGCTACGCCAGCGTTGATTTCATTTGCAGAGCCTATTTACTACGACATTTAACCTGCCTGGAGAGCCGGGGAGGCCGGGTTTGGCTCGAGGGGGCAATTCTCACGTCACTGTCAGACTCCGACAACCAAACTAAATTGGCTTTCAAATTGCTTTCTTGTGACCGTCTTAGCTTTCTGACACATACCATATTGTCCTATGTGGCAAACATTACCTGAGCAAATTCAGAATTTAATTTAAAATCATTTGGAAATTGCCGTTGTCATGTCAAAACCTCCAGGCCACTGAGCTAATTAAATCTTTTCAAAACTGTGAGTCAAGTTTTTAAAAGGTTGTAACTACAATATTTTCACTTGACAGCACAAAAGTTCAATTTCATTTTAACCACTGTCTGCCAAGTGTTTTTGTTTTGAGCGATTGTCTTTGCCTAATCGATGCACTCGGGCAGCGTTTGTACCTGGGTGTTGTCTGGAGGCGGGGGGAGATCAGCAGGCCTGCGGCTGCGCTGGTGCTCGGCGCCCGGGTGTTTGTAGTTGGGCTGCTTCCGCTGGCAGGGGGAGGGGGCCCGGGGCTGCTGGCAGGGGGGTGCTGTCATTTGCAGCATCACCATGCCGCTGCTGGGGCCCGGGGGTAATAACCCTGCACACACACACACCAAAAAAAAAAAACAGGCTAGAATTGAAATATAGTGTTGACAAGAGGCAAATCAGGTCAGGCAGACATGGCGAAACACTTAATGCTGCTTATTTTTATTCAATTCATCACATGAAGCCTTAATTTATGCACCAAAGTAAACTGACAGACTGAATGTGTTTTCGCCCCAAAGCTCTATTTCAGCACTTTTGTTGAGCTACACACCTCATCAGTGAAACACCGTTAGCCGCTGAGCAATTAGGTTTTAAGTGCCTTGATTATAAGGGCACAACCGTAGTGGCAATAACAGCCTCCATTCCCTTTTCCTGCTAAATCCTCCGCGATGATCCGGGAGATCCAATTATCTTATTAGTTTGTGACGCATGAA
The DNA here is from genome assembly GCF_051107435.1 of Chaetodon auriga. NCBI lineage: Eukaryota > Metazoa > Chordata > Actinopteri > Chaetodontiformes > Chaetodontidae > Chaetodon > Chaetodon auriga. The sequence continues at coordinate 10,006,155 of NC_135096.1, read as the reverse complement.
CGTGACTGATGTGACTTTAAATAAAAAAAAAAGAAAAAAGAAAAAAAAAAAACCCCATCAGAGGTCGACAAGCGAATGAAGTAAAAAAACAAAACAAAACAAAATATTCTATATAATTATCTCGTGTTTACATGAAGCTCACATGAGGTGGAAATCTTCCTGCAAACTTTGCACAGCCGACGCCACTGTTGATTTATGAATTAATACCCAACAACAGTAGCAAGGACAATGGATATTTGGACTTAATCTGCAGATTATTTCTGGCCCCGGCCTAGCCAATTAAAAATGTTTACTGGTGACGCTGTAGGTAAGGCCGTCGCGAGACCTTCATCTGACCTCATTACTGACGGGTTGGAAATGACGGCTCCCTCCATTGCTCTCCCATAATAATCAGACATGAATAATAAAGGTCATTAGTGAGGAGACTGCCCCACCTGAGCTCTGCACAGAGATCCTGTGAGCCCGCGAAAGGCCAATACTAAACAGGTGATACATGAAAAGATGAGTTATTATGGTGATTTTTATTTATTTAAACTTCACAGCAAATTATTCAGACTTTCATCTACCAGTCTCCCAATTTACCTTCTGTATTTATCTATAGACTGCTATGCTCCACTGATATTAGCTTCATGCCTCAGGGGGCTATAATATCTGTCATCTACCTATTCACAGAAGCATTTTAGGTTGTAGTGACATAAGTAAAATAACAGAATTTCTCTCTGTATGCACAGGACACTGCATAATGCAAAAATGTCTTCTCCCTTTAGCACACAAGTTATTAACATAATACACACACAGGAGAAAAATAGCCTCCTTGGGTTACAAGACAGTTGCACTGCAGCGCCTACAGTACAAGCATATGCAAATACACACAGCTGTACATGTACAGAAATATGTAGGAGTACACATATTTTCACACATTAATAACAATATACTTTGAGCAGTTAGATGCTGCTGCTAAACATGTAAGATACTCCCTTCATTGTAATCATGATAAATTATGCAGAGAATCACTGTTCAGGAGCAGAGACAGTTGGGAATATTCTTACTTATAGTATTCGATTTAACCACGCCAAACCCTGTGATAATCTATCCCAATACAAGCACTGGAGCAGAGCTCGCACTGGAGATGCCTCAGTGATTTCTTACTTTAATCGTTTTCCACTGTACCAAACAATATTTTGACTGAGTTGTTGTCAACATAACAGTAGCAGTGGTCGACCCGCTAGCTGTTTAATCTGCGCGCAGCTCCGGAGGAAGAGGTGGATGTGCAAATCACTTTCACTTATCCAAACTCCAGGGAGCCGTCATCACCACGCCTCACTCTTTCTCATTTTGAAAATCCGGAGTGTAAATCTAATCACGCGTCGGACGCACATACAATGGCAGAGTAAACCCGGGGAAGATTATTTCATTAAGAAGCCCGAGTCGTAGCTATGAAGGAATACATTCTGCAGTTATTGACACTGAGAGATGAGGGAAAATACAGAATGCCGGAGCGCTGGCACTGATGGGGAATCTCCAGGGTGGCTAATGTCAGAGACTGAAAATATCCTCACTCTCCTGCGTGATCCTGCTGCAGATCACCGTGTGTTTGAATCTAGAGCTCGGCTGTGGTTCGGGTTTCAGAAGGGGAGCGTACCTGCATACTGCTGGCCTGGGTGCTGCTGGGAGACGCAGGGGGACGAGGTCTGAGGAAACTGGAGCTGCTCCATCATCTGGGCCGGCAGGAAACTCACTGTGGAACTGTGACGAACACACAGAGCAAACCGAGGGCTTTAAAACAGGGTTTCTGCAGGGTTCAAGTTTAATTCAAGGCTTTTTCAACATCACAGAAGGCAATTTATCCCCGTTTCACAGGCATATCAGCCAAAGTATGAAAGGCATCACATTTCTGTCAGTACATCCCAGCAGAATGGAACAATTAGAGCTGCAACCATTCACTGAGGGACAGAAAATTAGCTGGCAACTATTCTGATAATCGATTAATTGTCTACTGTACTGTAAAATAAATGAATAAATTAAGGTTCCAGTTTCTCAAATGCAAGAATTGTGGCCTGCCATTGACTTACAGTTTAGTAGATTTAAATATAATTGGGTTTTGGACCGCTGCTCAAACAAAACAACACAATGGCTGACATCAACTTTGGCTCTAAGAAACTGTGAAACCAGTTTTGACCATTTTCTGACGTTGTTTAGACAAACTGATTAATCTAAAAAAATAATCTGCAAATGAAAAGCCCTAAATACAACATATCTTCATAACATTGTTAATTAATCTTTAAACATGACTTAGATCCGGATAAGCAGCAGAAAATGGATGAATGGATGGATTAATCGATAAAAAAGATTCGTCAAACTCTGCAGATACCGTGTAAAGTATTTAAATGTTGCCAAATTTGTCACTGGAAGAGCTTCTTGCACTGCAGAACTTGAAGAAAAAGACGTCCAACACGACGCTCACACCTAAGTAGGTCTTAAAAATCACTTCTAAACCTGCACAGACGGAAATCTCCAGGAGCTCTGAGATCTTAACGCTGCAGTCGGGGTATTAAATTTGAAATTTAACTTTAAGTCCATCTGCACGGTAGCTGCGCTCTGCTCTGTAAGCAACCTGCCTGCAGGGACTCGCGTACAGCTGGTGAGAAAGCAGGCTGCAGGTGGACAGTCGGCCCTCGTGGGAGAACACTGAGCCGCTCCAACACTGTCGCATAAATCATTTCCACACTGACTGCCCTACAAACGCAGCCTCATTTTACAGCTGGGACAATGAGAGAGTGACCTCTCCTCGCGTGTGTGTGCGTGTGTTTGTGTGTGTGCCTCTGCATTGTTCTTCTGCAGGTGATGACTGTGTACATGGCTGTGTTCATGTCTGCCGTTTGTCATGTATACCGGCGTGCACAGCGGTCCCAGTAGTGCTACACTCACCAGTATCCAGATTGATTGGGTCCATGGAGGTAGAAACTAATTACATGTTTTGCTTTCTGTGAACTAGTTCTATCAATCAGCTTTATAATGAGAGAGAACACGACGCTCCACACTACCCCACACCAGCAGAGTAATGGAGGAAAACGACTAAAGCTGCATTTGAGAGGGCGTCAAGAGTCGACATTCATCCGCTATATGAACACCCGGTTCACCAAAAGCATCGCGGTAATAACCTCATTTTTTCCCCCCACGGTGAACAAAGATGACCTTGGCCCGGAGCGGCTTTGGGGATTCACTCATCAGGCCTATAAATAAGAGGCACCTTCAGGAGTGAGAAGCAGCATCAACTACCTGCAAATCGGTTTCTGGGACAAAGTACATCTAAAGGCGAGCTCATAATTTCACCTAAACCTGATTAAAGCAGCTTCAGCTATTAGACGCTGTCATTAGAAAAGGATGAACATAAATCAGAGGAAGTTTATTATGAGCGTATACATGACTTAAGTTCATTTAGGAGGAAAAAGCTGAAGCAGAAAACACCATTAACTCTATATAACATTTCATGCAACTGCTTTAGGCCTTTAGAGTTATTATTAAATGGATCGATGTGAGCTGGGTCATTAAGAAAAATCATGTTAATGCCAAACATAAACGTGCAATATTAACTAATTACTCCCATACATCAAAAGTATTGATGTGCATGCAAACTTCTGTCTTGTCTTGTGCAATAAAGCAGCATAAACATAAAGTGATTTGGTATTTCAATCTAAAAACTCAATCTAAAAACATGTGCAGAGCAAAGATGGTACCTCATGGTGGTGTGCTGGTTCGGGGGGAGCAGGCTGTAGCAGGGCTGCATGCCAGCAACAGCCACTGCCCCCTGTCCTGGCTGACAGGACACAAACACCGGCTGCTGGTACGTCTGCTGTGGCACAGAAACCTGCTGCAGAAAGAAAAAAAAAAAAAAAAAAAAAAAAGATTGGGAGAAATGGCAGGTGAAAACAAAAAGCAAGCAAATAAAGCCACCAGAAAACGGAAAACTGGCTTTGCTGGTTAATTCCAGTACATATACACAGCCGTTAGATCACTTCCAAAGGTCGGTCAAACGCAATAAATGTAAATATGTATTAATTTCTCAGCTGGATGATGAGAAAAAAACCCCCAAAACTTCTGTGTTTTGAGATTTTCACTTGCTGTGAATACCAGCGTAAGACCTCTGAGCATCAGGGAAAATGCTTTTCTGTGACACTGACTGCACTGCCAAAGACTGTTCTGAGTGAGCACTTCAGTTTTACATTCCTCTATTTGATATTTTAAAATCCACTGTGCCACGGTTTCTGTACTTTCCCTAATCTTGAGGGCAAATAACTCAGAGGTCTACTCCGGCATTCTCTGGCCAATAGGTCGTTGCACAAAATGCCACCAGCCACACGGGAACGTACATCACCGGTTGGGCTGGCACTCACCGAGTAATCTATTGGCCAATAAAAATACAACAATGGCTTGACAATCAGTCAGCCTCTATTCTCTGCTACCATCAAATGCACGCTCTTATTTTTGAAGCTCTGCTCTCTCCCTGTGCCTTGATACAGAGCCACTAGCAACAAAGGTCTCAACAACAGCAAGTTTCATTCATAACAAAATGAGCTGAACGCTCTTCTTCACTTTCAGAGCGCTAATCTCTGTCTGACACTGTCTCGTCATCACAATACCTGATAAGACTGCATTGGAGGGTACTGGACCATCATGCCTTGCATCTGGTTGCCCATATTGCTTTGCTGGTTGCCAGTGAGAGCGAGGTTGGGTGTTGGCTGCACGCCCACTATGGTCTGGTAGCTGGACGCTGGGTTTGGCATCACGGCTTGGTGCACTGAGGCAAAATGAGAAAGGCACAATACTGTGACCGAATGAAAAGAGAATCCTGATAGGAACACTGATAATAATAAGACACGATTAATATTCATGAATCCTACGCAACATAGCCAAAAGATGGCACTAATACAGCCTTAGTGGGAAAGATTTTTACAAGGAAAATAGTTGAGAGTTGACAGACTTTAAAGGAAATGAGCTGCTCGACAGAAGAACAACAGAACGAGGAAGTCAGATTCGGCTCGAGGAGTTCAGCTGTTCCAGCGAAGCAGGTCTGAAGCACTTGGAATAAATGAGAAAGTCAATAAATTTGATTTAGCTTGCGGTAGCCTGGACCTGCAACCTGAGCGGCCGAGCTGCTCCCCTGCCTGCGCTAAGAAAGAAACTTCCACTTCAACCAGTGATTAAGTTCAAGGGGTAAACAGAGAATGGGAGCACGCTTCGGCAGAACTTGTTAAAAATGCATTTGGAGCGGCCAAAGAGAACGACACCCGAAAGATGACACAAAGTCACACGGATCCGTCCATTTTCTAATGGCCTAAAATGGCGGCACTTCATTTCTAACGGGAGGGGCAGAGAATCGAAACACTTAAATGTCAAGGTGACAAAAAGAGACATTTGAAAATACTGTCCCTCGTGACACACACATGCGGTAATCCGAGTGACAAAGGAGAGGACGTCCTTTTGTGAAGGTGTCTTTACAGTCTGCCGCCCTGGGAGAAAAGTACAACTAGACAATGAAAGTGCTCTGAGAGGAACAGAGAGGGAAAGGACTATTTTTATCCACCCTGTTCTCCCCACCTTCACTTACAAACCAAGCATGAAATGGCCATAATATCAAATTTTATTCCTTTCCAGCGGGCAGCAGATTGTGACTTCTTCACTCAGGAAGTTCCCTCAATATCATGCAAGTGTCACGGACCATCCCGTGGCACCCTCCGCCCTGCATCGCCTGTTGCCGTGGCAACGTCGCTGTACGTCCGGCAGGTGAGGAGTGAGGGGCTGAAAAAGAGACCGGTTCACTGTGAGATTCATAGAGGCCTCTCAGACAGCGTCCCGGCCCCGCATCCCGCCTCTCAGGCTCAACGTCCTCTTTGGCTTAAAACCATGATTAAAAAACACGAGAGACGCTAGTCGAGCTAAAAGGAATCCAGCCGAAGGCCCCAACTTAAAAATTCAATCCAACAAACAGCTGTTCATTTGACCCTAAAGAGACACTGCAGGGTTTATATCCACTGTCCAGTGTTTCAGCCTGTTTAGTAAAAGCTCATCTTTTTAATGCTGCTTTGATCTAAAGGACACTTTTCAAGGCAACGTTTGGACGTACAAGCTCTTCCTCAGGCCTTTTCTGTCTGTTACATACGTTGTATGTGTTGCAGTACAAGCATGGCATCAACCAACTCTGGCACCGTTCAACAATAAAGAGGAGCGAAGACAAATCCTTGAATCCCTTCTCATATAATACAAGCTGCTTTCCCAGAATGACCATGACCGAAGCCGAAGCCCTGCGGTGGTGGTGGTGGCGGCGACTGTCTGATGCAAGTGAGTGGAAACATTCGCAGGTTTCTCTGTGGACACCGACTGGGCCATCAGAGAATTTCCACTGATAACTTACTTATTATATGTGCAATGCATGCCACTGTTTCTTCACCTTTAGTTGGTTTTAGATTTTTTTTATTTAATTAATGCAAAAACAGACGGGAGACAAGTCTTTTTTTTCTGTTTCCCTGAGAAATAATTGCTGTCCTTTGCCTTTGTAGGTCAGCTTCATTTGTCCGCTGTCTATTCCCCAGCTCCCCAGCAGGGAAGCCGCATTTGCAGCCTACAGATGACAGAATAGTGCCGCAGCCACTTACACAGATGTGTGTGTGCGCTAGTGCGTGCGTGTGTGTGGCTGTGCAAGTCACAACCGTGCCAACGCCACATCCAGTTAAATGTGTGTGTGTGTGTGTGTGTGTGTGTGTGTGTGTGTGTGTGTGCATGAGAGAGAAACACCGAGCAGGAGCTAACAATCTCCACTCCTGTGGCGAAGAAGAAGACCAAGAAAAAAATAAAAAAAAAAGAAGTGGATGACTCCCGGGGAGACATCTGAACTTGTGAAAACAAACAAACAGAAAGGAAAGAAAGGGAGAAATATTTGTCCTTCAGTAGAGCCGTCGGACTGTGGCTGGCATAGCTCCCTTGTGAAGAAACGCACAAGAACAACAACGGCAACAAAACAATGCTATCTAAGAGCTGAAAGAGGGGAGTTAACAAAGTCTATTGATAGAGGACGGCTCTTGATAGAGCAGCGAGGCTGAGCTTTGCTTTCGACGCCGCAAAGTCTGGAAATTCAAAGAAAAATTGGTCCCTTCACATCAGAGGCTGCAGACCTCATTTATTAAAAATATCCTTTGATTTGTCTTTAGATCCAACATGCAACTATTTCAAAGCCTTGTTTGAATAAGCTGCAGCCTTGGTTCATCACAGAAATCTGGAGGAACGGAGGGTAAGGTGCTCTGCTGTTTCTCAGTATCCAGGTGTGTTAGTCACACAACGCAGCTTCAAACTGGATTTAATGACTATTTAAGTATAAAATAGCCTTTTTTTTTGCTGAGGATACCTGAAGTAGTGTGTATGTATGTGTTTCTGTGAAAAATGAATCCATCTCCAACAGGTCGTTTACAGTCACATTTTTGTCTGAAAACGACTTCTGCTGAAAATGCCAGTGTGACGCACATTCTTCAGGTGTCAGAAGGGGAAATAATCTGGAAGGTTTTGAGATGGCCGTGTTCGTACCTTGTTGCTGGGGCAGGTTTTGGCTCTGAGGGCAGTTATAGGGCAGCGAGTTGACGGGGGGCCGGTAGTGCTGCTGCTGGCTGGAGCAGTGGGGGTGGTGCGCTGAAGAGCAGTAACACGTGGACATCTGTAAGAGACGCATTAACACAGATTCAAGGACTGTGTGGCACATCAGCGGTCCCATTTGAATGCACTTCACAGCGACAGGAGAGACGAAGGATTAGTCATAAAGCTGGTTTCCACTGCAGGAGTGACTCATGACTGAGACAACCAACCGACAGATCGCCACATTCTCAAACATTTATGGACTGCCGGTGTGATTTTAGATGTCCCTACCTGCTGGACAGGCTGTTGGATGTATGTGTGTTGCTGGAGCAGCGGCTGGTTCATCGTGGACCCGGGAAAAGCAGCGGGGCCCGGGGTGGAGCTGGGATATGCATGGTTGGGGCCCGGGGTCTGCAGCGCAACGGCCTGACCTTGTAGCACCCCTGGGTGTCCTCCCGACGGTCCTGCCACCATGTAGCTAGCGACCTGCTGCTGTGGAGGAGCTCCCTGCAGTACCACAGAGGAGGGGTGGTGGTACACAGTGGGATAGTGGCGGGCTTCCGGAACTGAGGCCCCGCTGTCGCCGGGCTGCTGCTGCGCCAGAGTCATGTGACTGAACTGGGCGTTGAGGGCGTCAGGCTGGAGAGATAGAGTTAAACGGTAAATGCAATGCGACAAAAGACTTCACCATCACCATAAACATCCAGCACGAGGGCACTGACCATCAGAACCACCGCTTTTTAAGCATTAAATCTGCTCAGAATATGGATCAACACAACCACCAGGGACAGCTTCTAAGCTAATCGCTAAATCAAAGACATTTACTCCACTGACGTTCCCTTGAAGGTTTAAACAAATACAGATATCTTAAATCTGACCCAGGTCTGCAGAGACGAGCCGAGTGTAAAGCTAACTATTTTATTTATTTATTTGCATCACCACTGCACGCCAGTTCAGGTCATTTCTGACATGTTGTTGGAAAAGTAGTGTTTTTAGTCATGGATTATTCAGTGCTAACATCTGGTGATGAATTAAATATTAATGGAACTTTCCACAGGCATAATTAGTCACAGAGGCATGTCTTTCACTAAAACCAGGTCAAAAATGAGGTTAAGTGAATGCATGATCTATATATGTGGGGAATGGCTCCTGCTGGATTTACATACACCTTTCTACCAAAAAAAAACAACCCTGAACTGAATAGTTAATTGGGAGAGTAATAAGATCTGTATTGAAGTTTGTAAAGGTGAGATAATGCTGTGCTTGATTTTCGATTTTTAACCGTTAAGACAAACCTCCAACTATGTAGAGCTACGCTGAACATGAACACCAAACTCTGCCTGCTAAATTCATAAGTTAAGACATTGATAACTTTTTATTGTAGGACAGAATGTAGGTAATAATGTAGCTCGATTTTCAATATATCACAAAAGATTACTTATCCAGGAGCTCATTTAAAGGCACATACATATAGTATGAAGACCTGAGTCAAAATAGAGCTCAGAGCATTTCCTTAGCCTGACACAAACTGTGCAGACTTTTTGGACATCTGTGTCAGAGTTTAATTTATTAATTTAACTGCTCAGAGAAAAGTCTATAAATAAACTCTTAATGAGCCAGGTCTGACAGGAGATGGAGCGGGGGAAGAATAATAAAATGGAAGAAAGTAGTTCTGTACCACAGTGTACTGTTGGTTAGGACAGACGGGCAGGAACTGAGAAGGAGGAAGAGGAGGAGGAAGAGGATACGAGACCGTTTGGTTGTGGACAGGCTCAGAGGACAGCTGGAGAGGAGGACAGATCAGCTGAGGAGGGAAGGGGAGAAGAAATGGACAGAGGGACAGGAGATGAGACTGAGGAAGGATGCTAGTAAAATGATGGGAGCCTCAACTGACTGTTTGCAAAGCCCCATGAGCTAGCTAACAGGCTAACGTTAGCTCTATGAGTTGGTTGAAAACACTGTCTCTAGGTGACTTTTTAATATTTAAAGCCGATTTGTAAAGAGGTCTTTAATATGCACTTGGATACACGGATACATGCATGGTGTGCTAAAATACTGAGGCTAAAGCTACATGTTGCAGGCAAAAGTTAGCATCTTCACAAGCTGATGAGCCATTCTGACTGTATTGCAGTATAGTTACCGCCAGTAAGGAAACTGCTGTTTGTTGTTGATTACCCTGTTTAGCTGCTTAGCTCACATACAGAGACACAGAGAGGTTTCTGTATCTTCAAACAGCAGATGTTTCAAGAGAACAGACTTTTAGGATGAGGACGAACTGATGTGTTCATGGTGCTCTCCCAGGGGAAACGCTGGCTGGAGCAGCTGGACCGTAAAGGTCCCCACGTCCAGTAAAGAGTAGGACAGAGGCATCATTACTTACACTCTGATAAAGTGCCATGTCGGACAAGCACACACAGTGCTTCCCTAGCCTGCACTTTGTTTTTTTATTGTAACCTGTTATCCCAAATAATAATAAAGTAGGAAATGCTCCTTTGCCTTGGGAGAAAAAGCAGGTTACTAGTGCAGTTAGTTAGCTTGACAGGCTAATGATTGCAGTTTACATTAGAGCAGACAAACGCACCATTTACTCAGTTCTTTCTGTATATATGTAGGATCACCCTTACTGCTTGTTTGACGGTGCCTCATGGCTGCTAAGCTGTGATTGGACAACGGAGGGGTTTATTAAACAGTCAATTAAGCTCCAGCCATTCTACTATCAGCTCCCATTTGAACACTACAAGTTAGTGAGGTTAGAGAAAGTTAGAAAAAAAAAACAAAACACTGTAGTCTTAACATGAATTCAGTGTGAATTAGGAAAAAGTCAAGAACCCTGCTGAAAAATGTCATCCCACCCACTGACCTGCGAGTGGAGGTGATTGGTTGGCTGCTGATGTGTTGGGGCAGCGATTGGCTGCTGTGGGGGTTTCCCCTGCTGTGGGTTCCTGCCAGCAGCCGGGGCAACAGTGGCCGGGTTATAAACTACAGTGCTGCCATCGGGGTGGATGAAAGGCTTGCCTGTCAAATGAAATTCATGAGAGACCAGAAACCACAGTGATGTGAGCTATACACACACTAATAATTCAGCATCATACAAAAGGAAACACTTGAATTATGCTCCTCATGACAGGGAAGGACACACCCAAACATGGTCTGGGAGAGGAGAGTCAATGAGAATTAACAACCTTGGCAGTATATGAAGTTCAGTTGGTAGCCCAAAAGTGCACAACTGTGTGTTTGGCCCATGATGAATATTTACAGATCTCTCCCATCTGTTCTATGCATTTTGATCAGCAGGCTTTGGTCTGACTACTAATTTGACAGACAAACCCAGTGCAGCCCTGTGCCAACCTGTAATTCTGTCCTCAAGTCATGAATATTGATTAGCAAAGCAGAAAATTACAAGACAGGAAAAATGTATGTGTGGAAAAATTGACTTTGATTTAATGCAGTTGATCGGGCCACCAAACTCCGGCTTTTCATGTTCACACGGAGGCACCGCATCACCCACCTGTGTGTGGGTTGACCAGAACGCTGCCGGGTGGTATCCCTGAGGCTTCCAGCGGCAACACATAATAGTTTGTTGCATCTGTAGCAGATGGCGGCTGTGAAGGGACGCTCTTGATCATCTCAGGGTGTCCAGAGCCTCTAGCGTCAGCAGCCGGGTGGATCAAGGGGGTGCTGGGGATGTTGGACCAGGATGAGGCTGAAACTGGGAGAGGCAGCTGGGGACGGGATAGCGAGCTGGACGAGGAGCCGACGCTACTGCATGATTCTGAACCTGTGAGAGAAAAGGAACAAAGAGATTAATTGTTGATTCAGACATTTCCTAGAATGCCTTTAAGATGGCATTGGAGAGGAGGAACATTGACTTGTTGCTTTCAGTCAGTCAGTAATTCATGAGAGTGGACAGAACTGACGGTGACAATGAAGCAGTCGTGCCTCTTGCTAAGAATGCAGCCTCTTCTGTGGCTGCATTGCATTCTGGTCTCTTGAGGCATCTGCTGACGGACAAATTGGTATCTGTGTACCATATAATTACTGAATGTTGTGCAAAATGGCGAAGCCCTTGGTTTTTGGGAGGAAGACCTTGCATCGCAATCTGGTGTGCTGTGTTTTCCATGGCTCAGTTTCATCATGTAGCTACACTGGAAATATCACCATGATGTCACTTTTACACAGAAAATAGCTTTTTCTTTTAATTGTCCTTTTTGAATTCTGAAATAGTTGGAGAAAGCAGCAATATCATGATATAAATATACTTTATTACAAGCAAAAGTTATAGGAATTCACAGCAAAGTATTATGCTTGACTGTCAAATATTATAGCATTTCAATGTCCTAGGGATCATGGTGAAACTAATTTCAATCAGATGTGTACATTTCTGTTGCATAGCTCAATGTAGAACAAGTAATAAATAAGCTGTCAAATAAATGTAGTGATGTCAAAATGATATCATACAGGCAGAAACAATAGAATTCTCACTTCAGACTATTGATCATACATAAGCTCCCATGTTCAGGTAGCCATGGCGTGCAGGGAAAAGTTATTTGAGGGCTTAGGAGAAGGGCAAAGGCAGGAGAACATGGCAGCGCAGCCAAGATGTCTCCTCGACTTAAACTCCCAAAACACAAAGTGAGGGCAGCCAGCCGCCTCGTAAACAACTTAAAAAACTGCTCAGGCAAGAAGCCCGCTGCTGCTGCTGCTACCTCTCAGTGAGGGGAAAAAAAAGAAGAAGAAGAAAAAAAAAAACAACGACAGGAACTCGGCAAAAATAGAAAAAAATGGCAGACAGAAACAGAGGCAGGGAACAGAATCGAGAGCAGAGGCCAACCAAGGATTTTCACCCTGCGTTCACTGAGATAAAGAAGCCAAACCCGCGGTTCATCTAATCTCAGCCAGTCAGGTTACAAATGTATCATATTGTGGAGTAAGCACCTGCAGCTGGGGAGCAGCCCTAACTTCATCTCAGTGACTTGTGCAGCACTTCTCGGTGCTTAGGCTTATACATTATGCAGCAACTCCACACCGTTAGGTTTTACACTACTGCTGCTACAACACTTTTTTTAAGAGCCTCCTCCATCACCACGTTGCTGTATGGTGATTAGTTTTGACAGCTGTCCGGCTACAGGGCGGCCCACAGACTTTATTGACCACGGCAGGATGCAAACACTTGTTCTGATGAGACCTCAGGTTCCCCGAATGCCACATGATTTTACTCAGAGCTCGATATGCCTATTTGTGCTCCCCATTTACACAGTGCACTGTCTAATTAGCTAATTTTTCCTTTTCATGCTGCGACAGAAGGTTTCCTATCCCCTGTCTGAGTGACTGATGGAATAAATTACATGCTCACATCCAAGTAAGAGAAATTTCAGAACAGAGAGATCCCTTCATCTACAATATTGACTGCCACGCTTTTAATGTGGAAGCAGAGGCAGGATTTTTTGTATTTCGGGCACCCTCACGAAAGTACTTTTCATTTAGAACAGAGTGAGGACATTGAGCATCTCATCTCTGCCGTCTCTCTTGCCTGTTTTGGAGAGCCTCCCGGTGCTCTTGCTGCTGGCCGTGCTGTCCCCGCGGACGAGGCCGGGTGAGATGCCGCTGAAGCTGCTGGCCTTGGTGATGGCGGGCCGCGGGGCGAGCCGGTTGGAGCTGTCCGAGCTGTCGGTGCTGCTCCATGGCCGAGGCTCCCCATGCCGCGGCAGCGTTTCCGTCTCGGAGCTGCTCTGCCGGCTGGCGCCTGAGCGACCGGCTCTTAACCTGGGCAAGAAGAGAGCACTTTGAATACAATTGTTCGTATCAACATGGAATCTAAAACACTAAATAATACAGACCCCATCTCTGATGATATCACAGTGACTCGAGCTGCATATACTGCTTATTTTCACCATCTTTTCATCTGTTGATTCATCATTTGGTCCCAAAGTTGACCTGTTCAATTGCTTATTTTGGGACCAACAGTTAAACAGCCCAAAGATATTTAATTTAACATGATAAAATCTAAAAAAAGCCAGCATCTATTTACATTCAGAAGCTGGAAGAAGAGAATTTTGGGCATTTTTGCCTCGAAAAAATACAGTATCATCCATTACAGTCGACATGGAACAGTGGGGGAAAACATCAAACCAAAGCAGACACCTGCAGAAAATGTTTTTTTAATTATTTTTTTTTAAATAACAGGCATATTTGTTTATTTCAAGAAGATTTAATTTATGAGATCTTAACGATGATCTGCTGTCATCCTGGAGGACCATACTCAGCACCTCATTCTTTGGTGGATTTAACTACAGCAAGACTCCACCTTCTCCCACCAAAGATTACGCTGATGTATTCTTAAATGCATGATCATTAAAAGGAGACATTCTTTTAAACAACGGTTACATCGTTTAATTGGCTAGCTTTGGGCCGAACAGGCCGTCCCACACGAGGAAACCTGGGGAGAAAATCCTATTTAGCTGAAGCTTTCCTGAGCAGCGAAAACAAATCCTCAGCTCAGCACTCCAGTTCCTGAGCGAGCCGATTAAGGCAGACGGTGATTCAAAGGTTTCTCCTCTGCCTGCGGTCTCTGAAAGAGCTGAATGATGTGTGACTGGGGGGGGGGTGTTGCGGCAGTGGACATACCTGAACATTTGCCGCCTCTGTTGGGTGCTCATGCAAGCGTCTTCATCCTGAGCACTGAAGGGAGGGGGAGAGGTATTACAGAACATGCGCTGACAAAATGAGACATCCACCATTTTAAAACATGACAGAGCGGGCTCTAATTGCTGCTCTGACAGCAAAACTATAAAAGTGATTGAACATTTAAAAGTAGAAGCTATCTGAAGAGCTTTAGTTCCATTTCAAGGGATGAAATTGGTTCTACTTTAGCCAATTAATTGACAATTCATCATCCATATTAGGCACAGCTTGCTGGCACCAAATTGTTACATAATGAGAGGTGAAGATAAGTCAGTGGTCATGGGATTAATATAATTTTACTACTTACCTTCTGTCTAGTATGAACTGATCTTCCTGTGGGTGGGAAGAAATTACAGAAAATTACAAGGGTGCAGAGAATTCATGCCACAGTTTGTTCTTACAGTTATCTCCAACACTTATCTTTGCATTTTGAGCTCTGCTGAAGGCTACGTTTCACGGTCCTGTGCATTCAAAAATCCAATTCATCAGTAACAATCACTAAAAACTTGTCAGCTGCTTGGACGGCATATACCTGCTTGCAGGTCTAGTTAGAAATCTGACTTTATGAATTTGGCTTCGAATCAGAGCGACCCTGTCTGAAAATTCATAAATCCAGCAGTGGTAATTGGTAGCAAGAAATCTTCTGAATTTGCACATGAATAGAAACGACACAAAGATTTGTGCAACATGGCCCCCACCCCCCACCCCGCCTACACAAACAGCTCTCACATCATGTGCAAATATCCTTTCTCTGGCTCGCTGGTACTCCTCCTCCCTCTCCTCCATCGATTTGCTCCTCTTGTCAGCTTTCAAACGCATTCGAATCTGGCAAGGACACACACAGACACACATACAGGCGTGCACACACACACACACGCACGCACACACACACACGCTTCTTTAGCACCAATGTCAGGGACGCCAGATTGTCCCACTCTTACCAACATGTCAGGAATGAAAGTGACAGCTTGGTGAAGAAAAAAAATATCCATATTTATATATATATATATATATATATATAATATATATATATTTAAAAAAAAAAAAAAAAAAAACACCTACCGTGCTGTCTTCACGATCAAAGCTGGAGTTGTCTCGTTTGAGAATGTAGCGTTTCTGAAAATCGTCCGCCCTGTCATCCTTGATGTGCTCTGAGAATTTCTGATCGGGTCTGTCGGTGGGGGGAATTCACAAGAGTTTTAGTGGCAGCTTAATTTCAGGCAGATGCTGACAGCAACATATGTTAACCAACAAGCAGGGCAGGCAAGCAACTGATGTGTTGATTGATTCCAAGAGCTTTGGATGGAGGAAATTCTCCACCAATTAACTGGTGAAGTGATGGTGTAGTATCATGAAGGTCCATTCAGTGGCCTGCTAATACTAGATTTCACGTCCTGCTTTGACTCAAATAAGGTCAGTAAACTTGTAAGAGGAAAGAGCAAAGAGAGGCTCACATTCTTGTGTTGGTGGTTTTGTTGATCACCACTGACTTCCCACTGGGGTCCACATTGTGGTCCATGCCAAAGTAGGCTGCCACTCGATGTAACAGCATCCTGTGATAGGGCGTCATGGGTGGGAATTTTCTCTTTTGGCTTCTAGAAAAAAAAAGGGAAAAGTGGTTGATGGTCTACAGTTGAAATGTAAAGGGGAGAAGGGGGCCATCAGTCACAAACCCAGTGTGGAATGAGGGGTTAAAGAAGCGAGGGGCTGGTGCAGCTACGCCTCTTTCATCTGGTAGAAGTCTGTTGTTGTTTTACCTTGTAAGGACATATCTGCTCTTGGGTCTGTTTGGAAAATGTTTCACAGCGCTTCTGAGTTCACTGGAGGAGAGCTTTAAGCCCTCAGTAAACCTAGATCAACATGACTACATTGGTAAAAGTGATAAACTGAATTTTCCACACTTTCAAAAGACACTGAGAGGAAAATGCGATGACCAGCACCCAAAGTTCACAGACTCCTTTTAAAAATGAAGCAGCACATCCAAACACGCTCTGCAGTCCCCCCGAAACAGCTGAGACCATGAACAGCTGTTCGTCTTAATTGTGTGACATCAAGCACAGCCCATCTGAAGGTGTAAAGACCCTTCTGTGCTCGCATTCTGGAGGGCTCCGGCATCTCGAGAATAATTTAACTTGCTCTATCTAGATCTTAATGTATGTTAATGAATGCTCCTCACTCGTTATTGCTGATGAAGTCCAAGATGTCCTGCTCCAACTTCAGTAGCATGATTCGATCTCTAAAAAAAAAAAATGACACACAAAAAACACAAAATTGGATTCATAATCAATAATCACAGGACGTAATAAAGATCACAACAGTGCAGATGGTTATAAGAAAATGGCCAAAGGTCTGGTCACACCAAAAAGCAGAGAAACAGTGAAATCATCAGCACGTTAGCCAGCTGGGAATTAGCGACAGTTACCGATCTCTGAAGCTCAAAGTAACATATCTCCTTGCTAGTTTTGTTCAATAGAAGAAAAAGTTTGGTTCACGTTGCACAAACGGAGCTATGAGATATGTAATATCTTGCGAGCAAGCTTGTTAGCTCATCACTAACCCGACAATAACTTATAACAGTTGATTCAAAGACGTATTTGTGCCTTTGACGGTCTCTTCACTTCTGTCGAGCAATTTATACTCTTGACAGAGCAGATGAAATGAGTGTGGATTGTGTAAAAAAAAAAAAAAAGCTAATAAACTACAATAGCCTCTGTCCCGTCAAAGGTGAGCATTATCAGGACGGCTTCATACTGGTCAGTGGTGGGAATTCCTGTGTCAAGTTCACTTGGGGTCAATGTGTTCACCTTCGGGTGTGGATGTTGAGCATACCTGGGGTTGCCCTTCAGGGTGTTGACCAGGAACTCATGGAGATCAATGCCAGTTGAATCTGTGTAGTCTTGACTGGAATCTAACCAGCAGAGACACAGATCATGTTTCAGCGCTCAACTTTGGAAATTTTGCATCACAGATTTCATTTCGAAAACACAGACGTGCACAGATTCCACCTTAAATGACACCTGAGGACAAATAAAACTCAAACATATCCAGATTTATAAAACAATCCCTGAGATTACAATGCAGGCCATTTTCTCGACATCATTTTCTTTATATGAATAACAAGGAAATTGAAATGTTCCACCCCGTTAACTCCCCAAATTAATGATAAACAGTTAATGAAACGCACGTTGTGAATATTGATATGCAAATTAATCAGCTTGTCATTCAACTATTAGCAAGGAAAAAAATGGAAAAGTCCGTCTGCACGTCTGAGAAACTTTGCTGAGGGTGACATTGCTAAGAACCGTGCTATTGGACGATTATTGTGTGACCAACGTGAAATAAAAAAACAAACATCCGGCAGCTTGTATCAGCGGCACTGAGGCTGCCAGCTGAACCACTTAAGAAATGAAGAAGTTGTTGGATAACGACGTTGACACCGAGAAAAAAAAACGTGTTCCTGTGCACCAACAAAAGATAGGACCCATCAGGGGGAGTCAGGGGACACTGGAGCTCGTTCCCCTCGGTGGGTGTCTGGTTTCTATAATTGGAGGCTGTCTCATCAGCGGTGTTGCTCCACAGAGGGAAGCAGACACCTTTATTCGCCTGTGGGAATGCGTATAATTGCTTAACACCTTGAGCTTGTCGCAATTAACTGAATCACGCCAATTATCGGCCCATAATGAGATATCATTTAAAAAGGAGAAGTGCTTTTGGACAAACTGGAGGGCACGGTGCCAGAGAAGAAAAATGTTTAGGACTGGATGTTCCTTGTGACATGGTAAAGGATATAATTATTAGAAGGCTGTAATTTGGCTGAGTGACATGGACTGTGTGATAAGTATCATTAAAGCATTTGGCTTCATTTCAATACTTCGCTTTCAGTGTCTCCAGTGACAAACTGGCAGCAAGCATGTACATAATCTATGGCAGGGCCGTGCACACAGCATGGGTGACACAGTGGCCTGAAATGGTACTGTTTGGACATAACAGCTCGACAAAACATCCAGATATTATGCTTCAACTGCGTCGAACAAATCTCAGCAAATTTAGGTTGTCATACATGCAAAATCATTTACAGTAAATTCATATTTATCAAACAGCATAAATCTGCAAAGTGTTTAAAGCTGTGCAACAACTAAAAACTAGAATCTGAAACCTAATCTTTCAACTTCAGTGTTTTTTGTAATTGTATCTATTTTTATGTACAAAGTCTTCATTTATTTCCAAAATTAGACACAAAATCACATCATGGTAGCCATTTTCCCCGCAGAAAGAAATAATATACGTTGAAACTAATTAAAAGTTCCTTTTAAATATGACTGTTATTATCTCCATAAGATGACATATTCCTATTTTATTTCACTCAGTATCCTACATCATAAAAGCATGTCTGGGATTTGTAACAAACCAAACTGCATGAAAATCAGCGAGTTATGACGATTCTGAGGACACACCTCCTGCCTCAACACGCATTCGGAGGCGTGGCTTCCCTTTACCAATACCATGGCCGTTCCTGAGGAATTGTGGGAATTTGTGTTGGATGTATGGACTCTACACAGCTGGGCACATGATTTTTAACTCCATGATGACTACAACTACCAGGCAGAAAAGCACCGCACCATCGATTCACTTCGTCTGGACAAGCCCTTTAGAAACTTTTTAGGCTGTCTTCCACACACACGCACGCACTGCAAAGCTGCATTGCACCGGTGCCACTGCAAGAATTAAATTCATCGCACAGATCGATCTTTTCGGAGCACGTGCAACAAATACATTGCACTGTACAGCCCTGTATTTTTGATATATAAATTCCAATTTTTGGATGGGGGAAGCACATGCATCTTTCAGGCTCCTTTTTAGGACTAAGCAATGTTTATAAATGAGGCCCCAGGTGTTTCTGATGTAAAGAAAGCTGAGGTGTTAATGGAAATATTTCAGCTCCTGTGGCGGCAAATCTATTTCACCGGCATCAGTCTCGTCAGGTCTTCACAAAGGTTTCCAACTTTAAAATCTAACCAGGCTCAGTGATAAATGCTTATTTTGAATAAACAGGGTCGTCACTGATGGTGCAAGGACTTAAATATGTGCGAATGCAAACAAATAAGCAGAGAAGGTTAAGACATTTAAGACTGTGTAATTTCCAAAACAGAAAAGAAAGAAACAAAAAAAAAAAACTCCCATTTTCTCAAACAAGCACTTCACAATGTGTGACGCTGCGTTTCTCACCTCTCGACAGCATTTTTCTCGGCGCTTTCTCCGGCTTGTCCACCTTATCGCATTTGTCCTCTTTCTCAGCTTGGTCCTGTGTGGCTCGATCTTCCTTTTCAAAGGGCTGGAGAAGGAATCCATCCTAAAACAAAACAAATACAGAAGGACGGACTGATTCACAGGCACGTGTCTGAAAGCTGCTGATGTCGTGTGTGTTTGCCACGTGGCTTCAACCGAACCATTTTGGGAGACAAGTGTAATAATGTCAGGATTTCACAAGACAGGTCAAGATATTCAAATACCAAATGTGACCTGGGTCAATGAGCAGACAAGAGACATTACTTTAGAGAGGAGGCATTAAATATGAGGCATTTCATTCTCTACGATCTAGCCTCAGGTTCTAGGTTAATTAGAGAGTAGCATGGGCAAAAGAGGCCACAGCAAGACACTTAATAAACTCTCCTGGTTTATCACTGAAACCTGTTTCCTTGCCAGAGATAATGTGCCTGCATCCATGAATTCCAGCAACGGCAATTAATCTGCCAGATTAGCTGTTTTTATGAAAGCACCTGAATAAAACATGAATTTGAGGTCGAAATTAAACAACGCAGCACGTCATTCCTTAAAATTCAACAGGATGACGAGTTTAGCTGTGATCCTCCAACTGTTGTAAAAATGACAAAAAAAAACACAACCATGCTGCAATCAGAATGGAAGACTGCTGTGGATGTTTTGCGAGATCTATTAAAAACGGCCTTGGTTCACCCCCGTCGTGCCCACCCTCCCCCGACACGCGCACACACTCTCACACACACACACACACGCACACACTCAGAGCAGTATCTGATTTGCTTTTCAGGCAATTCGACAAAAGGCTGAAAGGAAAATCTGAATAGAGGAGAGGGGTTGCCAGTGCACCGTAAGTGGATTAAACACAACTCTGGAAAGCTAACATCAGAGCCTGTGAGCGTGTGTGTGTGTGTGTGTGTGTGTGTGTGTGTGTGTGTGTGTGTGTGTGTAGAGAAATGAATGAATGAAGGAGAAGGGGTGACTGAGTGGCGGGAGAGCAGCTCATAACCAAAAAAGGTCATGAGTTTGATCCCTGTAACAGCTGCGAAGCAAGATAATGAGACGCTACGTTCTCCTTCATTTCAATACGCTCTGAATATATGTGAAAATGTAATATGCTAATGAGAAACGTGACTGACTAATTGCCTGAGCGAGACTGGGAGAAAGCAAAAATGAGTCTCGGATTGTGTGTCGTGCAAGTGACAGCGAGTTTGTGTGTGTGTGTGTGTGTGTGTGTGTGTGTGTGTGTGTGTGTGTGTGTGTTCGTCAAAGCAAAAGGATTTCTTTCTGGCAAGAAGCGGTGATGTTTGCTGCTTAATGCCACCCTCGGCATCACATGGAAGGCGCCTGGTTGATGTGCAGCTGTTGCGCGCTGCCTCATTTGTTTCCTGACATCCATTTACCTCGAGATAAAGGAAAAACGGCATGAAAATGATGGTCTTCTGAATATGTAATGAACATGCTGTCAGTCTGAAACAAAAAGTGCGGTGTGTATTCAGAGGCCCGCGACGATCGGCCATTGATTGGAATTGACAGCCGGGCGTACAGTGGAAGGGCAGATGTAGTTTTTCAGGATGCAGTGATGGTATGGACAGCCTACAGATCCATACAGCTCTTTGCTATTCCTTCTAATTTGATATTGGAGACATAAATGGAAAATGACAAAGCATGCGACATGTTTAGATTTGATAATCAGGAGGTCTGAATGGGAATCAGTAATCATACAGCTGAATGTGTACTCCACTCATGTTTTTTTTTTCCCCCCTGTTCTTTCTTTATTGCTTTACCTCTCCCCTCTAGGTTAGTTTGCCGCAGAAGGAGTTTCGACTCCGGGCCCCAATAACAGTAACGGGGGAAATATCAGGAGTATTCAATTAGAGCGCTCCGCAGCTCTCTGTAGCTGACGTGTGGAAATTGTAATTTCCTCGACATGATTGATGGCAGTAATACAGGACGTCGTGTGAGTGCAGACGATGCGAGACTGTTGTGGGAATAACACCGCCCTCTGGTTATGGAGCTCGGTGCTGACTGGCTGAAATGCCTCAAACGGACACACCTGTGTGTGTGTGTGGAAGCATGCCACGAGCTGTGCAGAGTGGCATGTAATGGAGAAAGTTTGATCGGAGGGGGGTTTTGCCCGGAGACACGGCGCAAAAAGAAGAGTTAAATTAGCAAACTAACGTCTGGCTTGCTGTTGGAGCTCTGCGCTTTCTGTTCTGATGATGTGACGTTTTCATCGGGCGGCCACGGCCAGGTGTTTAATCATCGCTGTCAGACAAAGGCCGCTAATCAGAAGTCTACCTGCTCAGTTGTAATGAGATGAAATGAAGAGCTGATCCCTGGTCAGTACTTCAGCGCTATGCATGTGGGGTTGCAGCTTAATGAATTGGGCTGAGGTGTCAGAGAACCACCCATATCACACTGAGCTTTATGAGATGATCGAGATGATGTGAATGAGTGTGGTCGCATGTGAATTCGGGATGTGCTGTAAAAAAAAAACTTTCAGACTGCGATGAGCCTTAAATCTCACAATAACCATCAAACTTCACAGAAATACTACCATTAGAGCCGAAGAATAGTGAATTTAAAATGTTTAAATGACTTAAAATGTCTGCTTCTTTGAGACTCAACATCTCAGAATGACATATGTGCACGGTCTTACACCAGAAGGCTGTTTGCACACTGATCTGCTGAAACCTCAGTGTTTACGCCATGCACGTACGAGAATGATTCGTGATATCGCGACTAGTCTGGAGCCAATCGTGGTCCAGTAAAACATGTCTGGAGGGGGTCTTTAAGTTAGTAGGTGTTTCCTGCTGGGTTTTAATGGTTAAAAAGCACAATGTTAGAACATTAGTTAGTCCTGCTGGGCTCTTACAAGTCAGTTGCGCCACCCACCCGCGTGCATGCCATCTCCACACAAACTCCAAGAAAGAATATTATGTGCGTGTTCTTGATGCAAGGACTTCCCCCTTTACAAGTCATGTAAAATGCATGCTCAACATGACCACTCAGCATCCATAAACTAGCTGCGCTTTTGCAAGTATTGGTTCCATTAGAATGTTTCACTACGGTTTACAGCAAATCTGGTCTACCGGCACATCTCTAATGTGAATACACTCTGGTTATTCAGAGAGATTGTTACCTGAGGTGCTGCTGAAGGCTCAGGAATAGGGCAAGGAAAGGACTCTTCACACACTGCCAGGCTCCGCACGAGCTTTAGCCTGGTGTTGGACTAAGGAGGGGGTGCAGGTAGGTGGGCACAGTTAAAACCATGCACACACAGACACAACTGCATCAATATCATCACGCATCACAGTGACAAGCCAAATAAAACAGACACAGCCAGCGAGCACGATC
Organism: Chaetodon auriga; assembly: GCF_051107435.1. Taxonomy (NCBI): domain Eukaryota; kingdom Metazoa; phylum Chordata; class Actinopteri; order Chaetodontiformes; family Chaetodontidae; genus Chaetodon; species Chaetodon auriga. The sequence continues at coordinate 9,983,217 of NC_135096.1, read as the reverse complement.
GATTGTTGCAAGCAAATCACACAGTTTCAATATTTCACATTTTAGCTGACAAATCTATTCCCGAGCGACTGAGCTTTCCGCTGCCGAGATGATTGTAGACCAGTGGCTGAAGATCTTCTCAGATAACCTGATCACAACAATCTTAAATAAAAAATGGAGTAAGCCTTTTCACATAAACCAGGCCTTCTCGTGGTTATTCTGAGGGAACATCAACAGCAATGCAGCAGGCACACAGGAAATTATTTCAAACTTATTGTTCTTTCAGGCAAAATTCACACCTCCACTATCATTCATATATGAGCAACTCAACATATTAAAACAATTTTACACGCCTGGAGCAATGCGTAAGATGACAACTTGCTTGACAGGAAACACAGGTACAACTTCCAACTTAATCCAAGCAAACAACGCAGTCCAAGTGCACATTACACAGGTTGGAGCATCCTTGCACAACATGCATGTCGAGCGTACCGTACCTTAGAGTACTTCACAGGCTGTCCATACGTAGGGGAAAGGTGCAGGGAAAAGTGCACAGGAAAGGGGAAAAAAAAAAAATCAAACAAACCACAGAAGTTTGGAGGGGAAAAGAGGATCGTTACTTTAAGAAAGTGGAGAAGTCTGAATTAAATATGACTGGCCTACATTTTGTGCATGCGTGCGCTACTAGCTCTGCAAAAGAGCAAAACAATTCATACCAAGACAGCACAAAAAGACAAATAACCTCCTGTGCTGCCTGTGTCTTTATGTCTGTTCCTAAACTGAAAAATTTAAGAGCACAGAACAAAAAAAAATTTGCGGCATTGATGTGCGAAAAGAAAATGAAAATTCCCTGTGCAGCGTGAAATCTCGAGTTGAACATTCACCATATCCTGGGAGCATGAATTAATTTTGCAGAGCATATGCCACCAAAGCGGCTGCACTGTCGAGCCCCTTCCTCTCTCACTCTCTCTCTCTCTGTCACACACACACACACACAGACAGAGGGCAGAAAACAAAAGCCAGACATTTTGGCTGCGAGCGATTCGGGTCAGTTTTATGCGTTGCTCCCAGCTCCATTTAGCTGTCATGTGAATCAGACCCAGGCGCTGGAGGTGAGATGCAGAAGGCAGAGAGAGACCGGATGCCCAACAGTGTGTGAGACAGCTCGGTGCCTCTGTGCTTCACGCACTAGTGGCTGTGTGTGTGTATGTGTATGTATAAACAGAAGGTCTCTCAGTAGCACGCATAGAGGAGGGGGGAGACCTGGCAGGAGCCATTTCAGTCGAAATTGTAACAGAGCCCAGTCCTCTGCTTCCTAATCCCAACATGCATGCACACACACACACGTGCATGCACACATACACACCACACGGCTCTGTCCTTCCCACCTGTCCTCTAAAAATCAAAAGGACAACCCCTCCCTTTCCTCATTGAACTCGAGGGCCAAATAACACCTATAAAAAATTGAAATGGACCGCTGTTCGCCCATCTCCAACGGCTGCGACCCGCCGCTCCCCTTTCTATATCAGGTAATATGGATGCGGATGGAGGAGGGGAAGGGTGGGGAGGGGAGGGCTGGGACTGTGAGCGCACCGCTACACCAGCTAATTGAGCGGCGTGGGGCCGGTGGGGAATGAACAATGCCGGCAGGAGATAAAGGAATGGGAAGGGGGAGTGGGAAAGGGCTGAAGTCAGCAGAAGTAGGGCGGCCACCGGCCACCTGTCCTGCCGCAGAGGATGGAGCTGGAGAGCTGGAGGCAGATGGTGGCAAAGTCACCCAGTCCCCCCCCCCCCCCCCCCCCCCCCGCCCCCCATTTCGTCTGTCGGAATGCTTTTCCGTCCCCCCATTACACCTACCACCCCTTCTCCCATTTTCTTATCCTACTTTTCTCCCTCCTCCAGTTCTCCTGCAATGAACATTTCCAGCATTTAACCGCTGCCCTTACACAGAACGACAGAATTAGCTTCACCTCCTCCGCTGCCGAAAAATTCGAGCAGAAAGGTCAGGGGCTTCAGTGCCGTCAGCATATCTCGGCATATCCTGAGACCACGGAATAATTATGCCGGGGTGAGTTTTAGGAAAAGGAGCGAGTGGCTGGATAAATCCTACATTTGGAGAGGTCACCGAAAACATTCGAGGAGGCAGGGATACATGCAAAGTCAAATTAAGGTGAGATGTGGAACCAGGGGGACAGGTTTTTTTGGGGGGGGGGGGATGTGATGAGAGCGCAGGAAAAGAGCAGCTTGCTCGGTTTGAAGTCAAGAATTTTCCCCATACTACAGCATGTCCTGTTTGCCAAAGAGAGGCCGCTGTGGCTCCATGTGGAAATGAAGGATAACAGCGCACTGAATTTCCTTCCTTAAAAGATTTTCTTGAGTCAGTTACGTTTTGGATTGTCGGACATATTGAGAAATACGCTTGTTAACTTACTCAGACCATTCATTAAATATGGAGCTGCAGCAAGCAGCTGGTTAGTTTAGCTAAGCATAACCATACGCACAGGGAAAGAGAGCTCCACCAAACTGTAAGTAAAAAAAAAAAAAAAAGTGTAAAAACACAGTTTTTGTATGCATTAAATAACGGAGACATATCGTATGAATTGATGGTGGTGGATTTTTCTCTAACCTCTGGACGGAGCCAGGCTAGCCTTTTCCCCTGGCTTTCAGTTGCTGGCCAGCTGGATGCGGCTTCATATTTAGCATACAGACAGTAAAGTGCTATCAATCCTGACGTCTAACTGATAAGAGTATTTCCTAAAATGTCAAACTAAGCACAAGCAGAGAAGAGTCATAAGGTCAGCAGACTGACTGGGGTCAGTTACACTGAAACATCTATCAAGCGCTTGCTAACATTAGTCCCCATTAGACCAGACCAAGTAAGGCTGTAGCAGCAGAACGTCTGCGTGTGTTCAACTGAGCAATGGTGCATTTCATCGCTTATGAAGTCAACTTTTCATTTCCAGGGGGAAGATTGTGTTATTTTGTCTTTCAACACTTACGTGCTCTCACTTTAAACTCCTTCTTGCTGTGTCTACTCTGGACAGAAGCAGTTTTAAATGATTGCAACCCATGTTTACATCATTTCAAATTACTGCTGCTGCATAACTCTTGTGGCTAGTGAGGATATTTTAACCAGGTTTACTCTATCATCTGAGCTTGTACTGAAACTGATTTTATTCCTGCTGTTGAGTACAATGATTTCAGAAGAAGAAATCTTTCCTCCACTTCCATTTTCATGCTTCTTTATTCTCTACCCTTTGCTTTTCCTTCATTCTTCAATATCACGTCTCTCATGTTCTCGTGCCTTCCTCATTCTTACAACCTCCAAACCCATCTCTCCCTCCCTCTTCCTCCTGTGCACCCTCCTCTCTCCCCTGCCACTCCCCCATGCTGGTGTCATTCTGTTCCTCGGGGTAACAGACACAGGAAGTTGGTAGATAAGCCAGGATTTGAGCTCCAGATTATCTGCCTGCCTGACTCCCTTGCTCTGCCTGCCTCCAACCACAAGGCCAGATTGGCCTGAATCCTATTTTTAGGCTGCAGCCAAAGAGACAATCCTTTTCCTTTCCTGGATTTTGTTTTCCTTGACCACACTCGGAGACATTTCACACCATTTTCGCTTTTCAGTGTCCGTTCCTCTGTGAGCAGGAGCCAGTCGGCACCAGTTTCACTTTCAAAGCTAAATTAACAAGTGCAAATTTTCTGCGGTCCCAAAGCACATTTGTTGCAATGACACAGAGACCTAATTAATTAGCAGTTTATTTGAAAGTGATCTCAGCTGCCCTGAATCCCCGGTAGATCCACTGCTTTAATGTCTCCCGTGGAGAATACATGAAATTCACTAGTTTTCACCATCACAAATGATCTTTTCCGCACTCTGAGGCTTCTCAACAACCAGGCGGACGGCAGTGAAGAGTCTCTGTGTCTGACTGACCTCAGTGCTGCGGCGAGGCAGAGTCAAGCCTCACCATTATTATTTCAGTCCGGGCAGATTATGCTTTTCAGCAGTAATTCTGCCAGGCGGGGAAATCATCTTGAATGCCGCGAGTGACAGGAGATCCCCAGGGCAGTTGGTGTTTGACGTTTACTGTTACTGAATTTTCATGGAGATGAGCGTGGAAGGAAAGTGACAGTGTTTGGTGAGGTGTCAAGTGTCCTCAGCTTCGGTCAGGCTGCTGTCACCTCTAACCTCCCTGATTAGACGTCTATGAGAGGGGCTGAGGAAACGCTGAAAAAAGACCGAGCACTTCTCAGCCTGTCAGCGGTATGTACGAAGAGAGACAGGAGGATTTTAATGGCAGACATAAATCTCATTCAGTTGCGGGGGATGTCAGAGGTCTTTACCTGAGCGTCCCTCTTATTGTTGCTGCCGTGTTCGTCTCTGCTGCTTTGGCTCTGGTCAGTGACCTCAGACTTGGTGGCGCTGTCCTTTGGAGATGACACCGTGTCGGCAGCCTCGGAAACCTTCATCGTATCACTGTCGACTGTGTCGGACATTCTCATTGCACAGTCTTACTGGGAGATGCTGGCAAATACAAAGAACCTGAAAGAGACGAACGACGTCTGTGAGGGCCATTTTCTTTAGCAATCACAAGGAAGGATTCAAGAGGATTGTGACAAAACGTTCACATTGGTTGCATGTCAGGATGAAAGGCTGCACACGCTGACGTTCTCCATTATTATTATTTTATTTAGTTTCAGAGCCTTAGGAGCAGGAGCATACAAATAAAATACACCACAAAGTAAAACTATTCTACGTTTTATTCAAATGGATGTGCTGTATCCGGGCAGCTCTTCCGAAATGATAACTGGAGTGACCAAAGATGCATTAAGTTCCCGGATATAGATATACTTAGATACAGATATCCAGATACAGATGTAGAGATATGCCAAAGCACTTTAAAAACCATGTACACTGCCTGTCCTCCAGAGAGCACCGATCCATTTATTTTTCTACGGCAATACAGCATACAAAATATCATTATTACCTTCAAAAAACCGTTTCAAATGATCCTTATTCAAAACTGTTGTGTTCATGTGATTAAAAATATACATATTTATATCAGCCTCCCAAATCCTGGACCAGTCAGGCTGTAATTCAAAGTCTGTTTTTTTAATCTTTTGCCATTTATTGCATGAATTCTACTCATTAAAACACTCACATATTAGCAGTTTTACACTGAATTTGTGTTTCTCCAAAAAGCATATTCCAACATCATACCAACGCAGGAATACACATCACTCACTTTCAGAAATAACACAGCAACAAAATCAACTGTGAACTCATAATTAACACCACAAGTCATGAGGTAAAGATCACTGCAGAGGCTGCTTTCTGGGGTGTATCCAGTGGAGGTGGAGGCCTCCAGTCACTGTCCTCATCCTTCTTCTCTAGACTGTGTAAGACAAATAGTTTAAAATGAGTTCATATGACTGACATAATGATGATCAAATCATACAATATTTTAAAAATTAGATTACAGTAAACTATGTTATTAATGTCAATTACAGTACAGAGAGTAAATAAACTGATATGAAGAAAGCTATTTATCCAGAAAGTAATAAATAAAACTTACTTGTTCACACTGGATCATTGAATCAGGCCCAAAGCGAAACACCTGCTTTTCCCCCGTGGTGAGATCCATATTGTTGTTTGAGGAGAGTTCAGTAATGACTGTTTAGTTTGTCTCAGTTTTTCTTTAGTTTGAGAGAAAAGGGGCTTTAGTTTGAAAGAGAAAGCTTCAACGCTGCAGAAGCCATAACAGTGATTTGCCGCATGTGTAAAGATGCTCATTTCCCATGGACCAGCCGAACGTGCCTTCATGGCAGACATTTAGAGCGGTTACAGGATTAGAAACTCAGGTGTGATATTCCTGATGGAAAGGGATTTATGAATGTCATTAGTTACATCTGTGTTTGACAACTCAAACTCACAGCAAACACACCATGAGGAAGGTCTGCGAAGCAGCAGGCGGCAGAAGGAGGTGAGGGGCAGTCTGTGGTCATCAGTCATTAATTTCTGTCTGCGCTGTCTCACAGCTCTGCAGCTGCTCCTCGACACACAATAGACGTGATTGGACAAGACACAGCAGGAGGACAGTGTGCTCCTGTGAGACCAAACAGCTTCAGATTACAGCGTTCGTCTCCACAAAAAATAATACAACTTTGACATGTCTATTTGTGTCTCAAGGCAGCATTGGGGGGGGGGTCAAGTGTCCCTTGCATGAGACTCGTGCCCACTCATTCCACCCCCAACCTTTACTTTGAACACCACCGATTGGAAAAATAAAGTTTGAAATGTGTTGAATGTAGACAGAGCTGCAACAATTCAAAATGGGCCCATATGATAGAACCTGATTTAAATTCCAAGGGTGCAGACTAAGACTTGGTTTTGAACTTAATTTGGTATTAAACTAATTCATAATATATTAAAAATTGTGATTTATTGTCAGCAGAAATGTGGAATGGCCCAAATAATTTAAAAACTGTGCTTTTATTTGATTAACATCCCAAAGGCAGTTTCTAATTACATTTTTGTGTGCAGTCGACCAACAACTTGAATTACCGGCACACAGTATGAAAGGTCCACATCCTGATTTTACCCCCAAAATCCGTGTGTGTGTGTGTGTGTTTGTTGTATGGGCAGTGGAAATGGGAACAGCTCAAGCGTGCAGATTACACTCCAGAGAAGATTTTGGTGACTTTAATGACTCTGGTTCAAAAATGGTGAATAAAACATGGAGACTCTTTGGGCTGGCGTCAGCTTAATTCTGCAGAGTAAAAACATTTTCACAATAAAAAAAACCCTCTACATTATTGCCAATCTTGGAACATTATTTGCTTTGCACCTATGATCCGTTGTCAGAAAATATCCATGTAATGCCACGACCTCCCTGTGCTGAAGCCATGGTGCGAGTTCGTCCTGCTGATATGGCCTAATTATGCAGCCAGGCCCCATGCAGTGAAACACACACACAGATACACGCATATGCACAAGAAGGGAGGGCAGACATCTGGTACATGAGAGCTATGATTAATAGGTTAATTAGAAACGGGCTCATCAAATTCACTTTGCACATCAAAACTGGATCCACACATGACAGCACTTACTCTGTGCTCGAGTGTGTACGTGACTGGCTGCGTGTGCGTGTGTGTTCCGGCCCGCGCCAATCAGCGGGGGCCACAACCTATTTGCCCGGCGGTGATCAGAGCCATTTTCCTATCTGATCGCAGAGCAGCAAAGCGGCTGCCTGAGACTTGATTGTTTATCTCTGTCCCAAAAGAGCTGAGACGGCGCGCGGGAGCCGCTCTCTTTAAAAAGGTGGCATCCAATTCCTCTATGTCAGAGTAATTGACTTCTAGTGAGGTCCGCCTGAGCACTTCTGCCAGGCAAATGTCCCGCAGTGAAATGCTGTGCAAGGCTAAGAAGTTAGCTTAAATGTAGCTGGGCACTGGAGAGCCAGATCTGGAATTTCAATGACCTGTCAGAGGTTTGACAAAAGCAACGCCGGCTGCTGCTTTACATTATTTTTACATTCTGAAGGAAAACAGCTTAATACTCCAGAGTGCTGCGCACGCCTTTGAATATTTAGTGTCTGTTGCTGACATTTTGATGAGTGAAGTCTCTTGAGTGGCTCTGCTGAAGATTTGCAATATTGGACAGATATTTTCAAGAGCCGGGCTTGTGATAGATAGCTATTTTGTCCCTCAACGAATCATTCATTCTTCCAAACACACTTCATCGTGGGACTGGAGTGTTGGACTAAATTTGGCTTCAGACTTTGATGCATTCAAATCTCACAGTCTTGTCTCTCATGGCTGAGGTAATTGCACTGTGTGCCTGTTTAGAATCCCTGTTGTTTTGACTGCATAAGTAATAGGGATCATCATTAGATCCTCAGTGTAAACGTCCGGGAATTTAGGAAACAGCAAATTGGTCTCTTATGAGTGAGACGGAAAACTGACATTGCCATATTTTTCTTATAATATATATTTATGGCTCCCTTATTGTACCATATTATGGAATATCCACTCAAAGTAATGACAGCTATTTGCTTCAGTCAATAAATGCTGCACTGCTATAATCAATACTTTCATTACAGGTTGACACTGTGCCAAAGCCTCGCATTAGGTTTTGACATATGTTTGAGCTTTACTGTAGTTTGAGTTTAACATTGAAAGCTTTAGAAGAAAAATACAAATGAAAGGAAAAGAAATTAAATAAGTGGACCAAAAAAATAACAATTTGATAAAACAATTATCACTGACTTTCTATCAAGAGTAATGGATCGGATCAAACTGAGTGAAGCTGAGAGGTAAAACACAGGATTATTCAGGTGTTTTTGATGGAGCTGACACTGCATTTACTCATCGCATTTTAATGTCAGTGGGGAAAGGGTTCAAGGTGCTATATGTGTGTGGTTTTGCGCGGGCTTCAAGGAAATGAACGTTGAGGACACAAATACAGATTTGACATATGAAATGCACGTCGGATATTTGATAAAATAAGTGTTGTTCCTCAACATGCTTACAGGACTTTACTCTTAAATTGCAATTCCTGTGCAGTACAGACATAGAGCGTGAACGGTCTGATTTCACATGGAGTTGGACTGAAAAATAAAACAAAGCCAATGACCGCATGTCTGAGCCAAGTGAGAAAATACAACAGTACATCCGGCGATATTCTTGTGACATGACTCATTTGTTATTATATGATTTGTTATTAGAGGTTTGAATCACTTCCTGACAAAACAGTTTCATGTTTAGATTTTGGCTTATTGTTCTCACATCTAAATGAATCAGATGTGAAATTCTGCCAAAATCTGTCAGTGCGAGATTCTAGCATAACATTAGAGACAATAGACATAAAATTATCATCATATCATCACCACCCCTATTTATGTCCGTTTCCATCCATGTGCTTTCAATCGAATCATCACTGGAGTGAAGAAAAATGGCGGCACACAAAAACATGAGATTTGTGCGGAGTGATAAGGATATGAAACGTGCATGAAGTTTGTTCATTTGAGGTTTGACTGGTGCTCTTAATTATGTCATCTTGTTGCGCGCTGCTCTTCTGCAGCAGTTTAATGGCACCCAATCGGTGCATTAGCGCCACCAACTGTTTATCTCGGTAGCGCCCACCCTCTAACATTCACAGAAACATGCATTAATTCACATTTTCTTGTGCAGACTTTCTGAAAATTCAAGTAAAATGTACGCTAAAGCTGGATTGAAACATGAGCATGCATTGTCGTCCCTGACTGACTGTGCTCGCCAAACAGAAATGAACAGGAGACATACTTGTTGCGTAGCCCGTGGTGGTTGTGGCGAAGGAGGATGTGGCTGGTGAAGTCGATGAGGCTGAGCCTACCGATGCCATTAGAGACTTCTTTGCCCATGTCTGCTTCAGCTGCTCTGAACAGCAACCGGGGCCTCCGACACCCTCATGACCCCTGCTGACCTGCAACCAAGAGAGGCACGGGGTTAGCGCCGTGTTGCTGGGGCGAGAGAGGGCAGAGGTTAGGAGCGGCCCTGACACAGAGGTCGCATGAACTGACAGCACTCGGGATTGTCAGCAACTCTGAAATATTTGTGTGTCGGAGCAAAAAGTAAAAGTGTGGCGAGCGTGTATTTCTGGGCCTACGAGTGCCGATGCGTCATAAATAATGGATGAGCACAGAGACGGGAGTGCGGTGGAGGCAACAGGAGAAGGCACCCCTGCCAACCTCGTAAAAACCAAGCATTAGGAATTCAGAGAGCAGTGGGGGAAGATAGCATTTCTCAGCTGAAAATCCTCTGCCATTTGGTGGCACATAAATTTCAAATCGTCTCGTGCACAATCTCTATTTTCCAGCTAATTCCTTTCTTGCTGAACTACAGGGTGACAGTGGTTTGAAAGGGCAACATCAGAAAACTCCAACAACAGTGATGAAAAATATTGACAAAATAGGAAAAAGTCTTTTTGATACAGTAAATGTGATTTCCAGTTGTCTGGACGCTTCTGTGCACTTCTCTTTCCTATTCTGTTGAACGGCTGCCTTAATTAGCCATGCTCCTCCTCTACATTGGGAAAATGTGACTTCATTGGCTGCAGTTGACAAGCGAGGATGATAAGCATCCTGTTAGGACTGCAAGTAACGATTATTTTCACTTTTGATTAATCTGGCATTTGTTTCCTCTGTTAATCGATTAACCATTTGGTCTATAAAATGTCATCATTTTCATGTCTTGTTCAGTCCCACTGGCAGATCAAAAACCACAGATAACCAGTTGTCAATGACCGAAAACACAGAAGTGCAGTAAAAGCTGCAGCCAATGTTGGCATTGGCAGAAACAATGAATTGATTACCAGAACGTTTTTTGTCCATTCATTTCAGCTCTGCTACTCGCTGCTGTGCATTCCCCCACAGCAACATACACTGAATTACTGACCCTCGCCTGAGCTTCTCGTTTTCTCCCTGCATGTCTCTCGGCCTCTCCCTCCTGCCCTAATCTCCATCTCAGTGAGTGGGCGAGGTGCCACGCAGACTCTGGCACCCCACGGTGCCAAGTCCTGGCTGCTGCTCCCAACATGATCTTGGTGCGACCCCCGTGCCAGCCCAAAAAGGTCAAGTGGAATCCCTGCTCACTTCATAATTCCTTCCTTCTCACGACGTCGCCACCTGCACCCAGACTGAGATGATGGGTGGGATCGTCGTGCTTTGGAGCAGTCAGCCATTTGGTGCATTGCTTTTGTTATGACTGTCCAAACCAACCACAAATCCTTTGAGCGTTCATCCTTAATGAATGAGCCCAGCAGAGCCGCTTCATGTTGTTTAGTGTTAAGACAATCCAAGAGTTATATTTGTTAGAACTGTGATGTCACACATAGTAATATAATGTGAGTAAAAGGGGAATTCAATCCTTCAAGCTTGAAAGCAGAATTGTCCAATTGACATTTTAGCAAACTTCTGAGCAAAATGTCCCCTGCAGCCTGCAGCATGTCGTCCTGGCACTGACAAATGGACAAATGTGAGGTCCAACTCGGGATCCATTCATCAATGTTGATGTCATTTACACGATTATTTACACCTGGAGAGTACGCAACCGAGTTTCTGCAGTGAATAGCCAGGAAATGTCTGTATGTTGGTCATCTTGTGACAGAATCGCCTCTCCTCTCCACAGCCTCTATCTTTTTCTGAGATCATTCTCTTATCTTCACTCTACTGCTTGTATCCCTTTCTAAAAGCACCCAGCACTTTTTTTTTTTTTTTTTACATGGTTATTCTGGTGTGATAGGAGTATCGGCTTGAAGCTGTGACTCGAGATGTTGGCAGGCAGAAGTGGTGCCAATTGAAGCCGCTGCGAATAGGACTGCCAGCTCAATGTCTGAAACGGAAAAAAAAAATATCTGGAGCCTACTCAGTAATTCAGCGCCGGTCCTGCAGCTATCACACATGCACACACGCAGAGTGTAAAAGTTGCTCTGACAGCGGTGTGGCTGAGTCTGGCCATAGGCGCTCCAGGTTGTATGACCAGAGCTGCTGAGCAGGCTTCAGGACTTCACACTGAGCGTGTGTGTGTGTGTGTGTGTGTGTGTGTGTGTGTGTGTGTGTGTGCAGTATGGCAGAGATGGTCTTATGAATGCTAATGGTGCAAACAATGCACGGCCCCCGCACCAGTGCTAAAAAAATAAATAAATAAAAAATGTTATGACAGGGAACCATCACCACTTCTAATACACCTTAGCACCGCAAAAAACACACGTACACACGCAGCAGTGAACTTGTACAGACGCTCTGCCTGCCTGCACCTCCTCCAGTATTGTGCTGTAACTGACAGGGAGTGGTTCATTGGTATTACAGTCGCCGCAGAGCGCAGCAACCTTAAAGAGGCTCCCTCAGGCATCGTTCAGTGTCACACCCGCCCCTTCGTGCCACCTTTATCGCCATGCCCGACGACATATCGGCAACCTTTCGCTCTCTCTCTCTCACACACATACAGATGCATGACACCTGCACATCTGCACACAATACGAACACAAATGCATGAATGTATTTAAATGAGACAGACTGAAAACAGAGATAATTGTCAATAAGATTTGATTAGTCCAAACATCAAGACTAACAGCCTGATTGGTGGAACAGCACATCCACACAAAACACATATTCTCCATTACACATCCATATTCTTGATGGAAATTAATTCTTTAAAAAACAAACAAACAAAAAAACCCACAGTGGGGCCATAAGGCTGGCCGTCAATTGAGCCGAGTTAATCACAGTGCAGGCGGACTACTCTCGTGGACAATTATTTTCGATGGCATGCTAATGAGAAAATTTTTCAATCACTGTGAAGCGCATAAGAGCCTACTGGTGAAGGCATGCACACGCAGGAACAGGCAAGCAAACACACTCCAGTACACTTATTTTCTTTCCCCTTCACACAAGCGCGTGCGCATGCGTGCGTGCATACACACGCACGCACACACACACGAACACACACTCACACACCTCTCTTGCAAAGGCTGACCTTTCCCTCCCACACCTCCTCTCTGTTCTGTTCAGCTCTGCATGGATCAGGGCTCTTGTCTGGGCTATAACCAGCTCAACTGGAGGTGAAGGACCCTCAGTCCCCTCCCTCCTTCTGCTACTCTATCCCGAGCTCTGCTCTCTGTGGAGAGGGAGGATATGAGTCAAATGCGGGGTGGAAAAGAACAAGCCATCACCTTTGCGAGCTTCTGTGTGATCGCGAAGAAAAACCACCAATGATTTCTAAGCGCCTGGGGGGTGGCATCTTTCTGCATGTAGTCGCAGATTTACGCATTGAAAAATAATGGCTGCTTTATTGCTGCTGATGAGCTTTTGCAAGTGTCACATAAAAAGGACAACGGTAGGAGCTGTGCCAAACAGCTGGGGCATTGTCTGCAGAGATGTAGAATACTAAGCAGACTTCTATTCAGTGGAGCATTGTGAAACAAAAGCAGACACACAAAATGCAAAGGTAATGCCATGTCTGAGGGCTACAGCTCTGTCACCTGCTCGCCATTTCTCGGGAAAAATGACCAGTTATGCTCGGCTCATTTCTGAAAGTGTGCATTTCAACCACAGGAAACACATCAAGGGCAGCCAAACATTTGCTGAGCAGTTAATTGCACACCCCCGCCCCCCCACAGAAATTATAATACCCAAACAAAAAAAAAAGAAAGAAAAAACACACACGGACAAAAAGACAGATTTAGAATAAATCAGCTTCAGCAGAGTGCAGGACATGCACCCTGGCAAATAAAATCAGACATCATATAAACAGTTAATTAGGTTACTAATGCTGGTTCGCACTCATGGCGCTGCAATAAAATTGATTTCAGTGTTTTGCTAAACTGAGTAACTAATCTCCCATTTTCTAGCCATTTCTGCTAATTGCAAAGCAAGGAAAGCACTGACAGGGGAGCTATATAATTGGACCAGAAAACGATTAGCGTAAAGCTTATGAAATTATATCACTTTCATACACTGCTTGCCTCAATTTCAGGGCAACTGAGGCGGTGTCAGTTTAAGGAACTGCCTGTAATAGCTCAGACTGAATTAACAGAAAAAACATAAACAGGCACAAATGAGGCTCTAATTGCGCTACTCGCTCTGCCTCCAGGTCGCATAAGGCAGTGTGAGTACGGTGCGACGCAGCGGAGGCGCAGTCAGCCAGAATTAATAAATTAAATCCACAGCGGAGCATGTAGGTAATCCATTACCTATCCCATAGGAGAGTTTCAAGGGAATATCAATCTAGGCAATTAGAGGAGAAACAATAAACACAGAAAACTAACATGCAAGTGTAGCAGTTTTAATCTATAGTGCCTCAACTCAAAAAGTCTGCCAGAGTCATTAAAAGTCCATTTGCAGACAACACCTGCAGAACAAACAGGGGAAATGGGGAGACAGAGGATGAGCTTGGCTGGAGAACAAAGCAGAGTGAAGCCTCTTATTGGCTGATCTTGGTTAATTATCCTCGTAATGAAAAGCAGAAGCAGTAACTGGCAAACTAGCAAGGAGATTTCGAAAGCTCTGGCTCAGCTCAGTGAGCAACGCGGCACTGACAGCACACCAAATCTCATGTTGCGCTCAGTTTAACAAGCCAAAGAAAAAGACTGCACACTTGCTTGCTGACTTGCTGCCATGCAATGATAAAAGAAACAGAAAAGCTCATGCGGAAGAGATTTTCTCACGGATTAAAATTTTTGGCAGTTTTTAAAAAACTGGGTACAACATGCATGGCATTAAACGGCAGACAATCAACAGCCTAAAAGAGGCAACATGACAAAGACGATGTTGAAAAAGCTGAACAGAATTAACTACAAGGAACGTGAACAGGAAATGAGAAAAAGCATGTGAGACTCATGCCTGAAGCTGCAGGACCTACCTGCCCGGCAGCTCTGCCCTCCATCCCTTCTGCTACTCGACCGTTTAGTTTCCATTGTACAGGAGGCACAATTTGCTGGAGAGGAGGCTGGAGTCGCCTCCCAGCTCGCTCCTCGGCAGCTGCCTGCTGCCTCCTGTTCGCTCCCTCGACTGAGTGAGAGTGTAAGACAGGGAGAGGGGAGTGTAAAGGGAGAGGGCGAGGAAGAGTGGGTGTCACAGAGAGAGAGAGGGAGAGAGAGAGGGGGAGAGTGAGAGAGAGAGAGAGAGAGAGAGAGAAAGAGGGAGGGAGGGAGGGAGAGTGCTGTGCGAGCACAAGTCTACCTGCCACAACCCATCAAGCCAGCCAGCCTTGGAGACAGCGCCAAATCAACAGCTGGCCCCTGTGTGATGTCAGAGCCTCAACAGCCAGTCACGGCAGCCGAGGCCGGCCGGCGCTACAGAGCACCGACTGAACCAAAGTCACCGGCTAAATGGGGCTCTTCATTAGCTACTCTGCTTTAGGATGGAGGCGGGGGCAGGAGGAGGAGGAGGAGGAGGAAAGGGCAGTCAGGGACATGGGATAGATGGAAGGAGACCGAGACGAAGAGGAAAGGAAGATGAGAAAACGGGAGGGTGGGAGGTAGAGAGGTACGAGAGAAAAGGCGAAGAAAGGAGCACGGAGGAGGCGAGAAAGAAAGCGAAGAGGAAAGAGAGGAGGCAAGCAGGGAGGACGAGAGGATAGGGGACAGGATCGACGTGTTTGTGGCCAGCTAGGTGCTCAAAGACCAGGTGGAGAGTCGATGGGGAGGCGATGGCCGCTGAGAGGCCGAGCTGTTCACTGGGCTACCTTCCCATTAAAGCTGGCACCCTGCTTTTCACACAAGAAGACAAGGCTACGGCTAATCCCACTGACTCAGAGAGCATCACCACCTGAAATACCACCCATTACAGAAGCAGAAAAGCGAAATACCGCAATAAAACATTCAGCTTTAGGCAAATCTAAGATAAGCTCGTTGGTGGATCAGCCAGAAAACAACACGCTGACTGCATAAGGAAGAAGGGCAGCTGCCTGTGCATGATCAAACCGCACCCCTTGCCTCCTCTGTTTCATCTAAATCTGCCTTTTGTGATTTTAGAGGATTTAATGGGAAAAACAATGAGGGATCACCGCCTCCACTCGTATTCACTCGGCTTGTTCATTTCATTAAAGATCAAGTGTTCTGTCTCTTCAGTACATGCAACGAAGATCGCATGGATAAGAGTGATGGTGAAAATAATAGACTTCATGAAGCACCTTCATCACCAAGTGACTGACAGGCTGTCAAAGACATTGGAAGTCACAAACAGGTCTTGTGCGCAGCCGAAGTCTAGACTGCCATAATGTGATTGTTTTTGTCCTTTCAGTCACTCAGACTTTAACAGCAAACACAGTGGGCGGAAAAGTTCCTGCTGTCACTTAGCAACCAACACCAGGCTGCGACAACCGATCCGATCCAATACTGCTTCATAATTGTACCATTCGTTATGCCAGGTCTCTGAAGAATTTATTATTGTGCTTCCTTAATCCCATGAAAAGGTCAGCTATTGAACAAACAATTTATGGATGGGTGGATGAATTATTTAATCGCCCAGACCAAATATTATAGCAAAGAGAGATTTCCCCCCTGGAAGGCGATGAATTATTTAGCCACTGGGCCACATCTTTTTTGAGAGCTATTACACAGCACCCTCAACCTCAATATCTGGTAATGTCATCAGCTCCAAATATGCCCTAACCTGCGTAATGAGTGGTCAACAGCGAAGCGGCTACAGTGGCCTGAGCGCCCACAGGTGAAACAGCTTTAGCAAACAATTACGAGCATTTATTTCAAGCCTTGAGGAGGTGTGCCACAGAGTGTAGACCAATCACAAGAGAGCATCTGAGCAAATATTCAGTGTACTTTCCTGCGATGACCATACACTATACCTCACCCTGCAGAGAGAGAGACATATATGTATTTTTAATCACCAGTAACACAAACCTGACTGAGGACTTCTAAATTAGTCCACATAATGGATAATAATGGCCACAATTCTCCAAATTGACATGTTAACTCACATACACAGCACACAACATATGTAGCATATCACTGGACAGCACAGCTGCAAGCCCTGCAAAGATGAACACTTCATCTCCGCTCTCTTTAACAGAAGCCAGAGGCAGTGAACAAGCTTCCACTCTCCACCCACCAGGGCTCTGCTGGTACCTTAATGAAAATGAGAGCATCATGACGCTCAGCCTCAGTGGCGGCAACTTGTAAGTTTTCACTGCCATCTCTGTCCATCTCCACAAAGTCTATGAGATAATTGTCTTGGATGGTGGATCAGAGTAATAGCATGGCTGGGCTACTTACTAAACAGGATTCAAAATTAGTTATTAAATGGACGATGTACGACGTCTACTAGCATAAATCTAGTTCATGTCAGGTATAAGTGTCCACTTTTATAATCTGTGAAACTGCAACTATTGTATAGGTCAATCTTAAAAAGATATACTTAGAAACAACAAAAAGGTTTGGGAAAAAAATCTATTCAGCATCAACAAATATAAAAACAGATAATGCACCATTCACTCATTTCAATTCATATTTACAATTAATTGGTATGCAACCAGTGTTAGGGAAGTATTGTCACTGATAGTGATTGAAATTGATTAATTTTATCTGTCACAACACGTACAAAATTAAGCTGCTTTGCCTGTATTTGGTTAACTCTCTGGTTTGGTTCCCTGGTAATTCTGAGGCAACTGCGCAATGTTAGATGCCATATATTAATACGTGGGTTTGATTAATTAGCGTGTGACTTGTTTTTATCAGCTCCCATTAACCAAGAAAACGTCTCCTTGCCAAGCATGTATCTACCACAAAGACAAGAGATCAGGGTTCGTACTACAGCAGAGGAGGATTGTAAAGAATCAATCGAAATTAAACGCATTTGTTTCGATAAATCTTTCGGAGCCACGGAACTTAAATGCCTTCAATGTCTTCGATAGTTTCCGCTCGCCCGTCACACCAGACTCCATGACAAATCTTGCAATTTTAAGTTTCCTTGATATCAGCAAACGTACATCTCGCGGACAACATTTGACATTTTAATCTGACAACTGATAGATAAAACTAAAATTCGGCCGTTAAAACATTTAATCAAGCAGCGAAAAAAACCAACTGAAGCTCAGTTTATTGAAATGGCTAACAATTAACCTTAGCGCAGACTGTTCGTTGCCGCATATTGCTGGGAGAGAAACAGTCGAACCAGGCCTGAAAGTTATTGAATCATGCTGTATTCTTCAGGAACTGCTGCTTGGTTTTTGGGACTAACGCCGAATTTGAGTACAGCCGCTACCAACATGGACACGGTGTCTGCTTGCGAGGTGTGTATTTCTGACGAAGAGCAAGGCAGCATAATGAGCAAAATTTGGCGTTAGATCATGTCGGGGCTAAGCTAACGATTATTACCTGGAACTGTGGCTTGCTAACGCTTGAAAACGGCCAAACACCGGCGCTCTGCGCTGTCACTCACTAGCACGAGAGATGTTTATTGCTAACTAGCTTGTGTTACATGATTACAACTATCCGGTTAACATTTTTTTTTTTCGCAAACCGGTAACAGTTGGACGTTGTCCGCAGATATCTAACGTTGCCTTACCGCTTTAGTTTACAATCGGTGCACAGCCGTAGTCTCGACCGAAGGTGAAGTAGCTAGTGTTTGTGGCGGAGTGACGGAGAGGTAGCGGAGTCCACTAAGCTTGTGTGCGTCAGCTCCTTACGTTCGATGCGTAGTGTGTTGAAAATATGTCACGTTTGGTATTGCTGGGTTTTTTTTCGTTAAGCAGCACGCATGCACGCACGGATTCTGTCTGACAATTTCGTCATTTGTTGCACATATCCTCTAACACCGATGTCAAATCTTTATACTTCAAGGTGAATTCTATCGAATTATACCATAAAAGGTCAGGAGGTTGCATTGAATTGTCGGTGGTAAATACGTGCTGCGGATGCCTGGTGATATAAACCGAGTGAACCTTGAATTTACCGCGAAAGTTTTCAGTGTCTCTGTTCCGCCCGCTGTTTCATACGCCATTTAATTGCTGCGCCTCGTCCCACTGTCTCGCCGGGTAGGCAAACCACACATACATTTATATTAGTAACGTTTGTCTTTTATATCGTTTTACTATATGAAAAATGTACATGCAGGTTGTTAGATGACCGAATACTGCTCCCTCGCTATAATGTCACAACAATACTGTATGTGACAAGATTGGCTCTACTAAGAAAAGCTAACTATAATGTTTATGTAAACACACATAACGTAAAAATGAATATGTATGTTAGCTAACTATCTTTTTCCACTCATGGGGCAGCTCGTTAGCTCGGACCAAATGAAGTCGAATGAAACATATACGTTTAGAAATGAGGACCCGTTGTCAATATTGCAACGAACACAACGAATGAGTTTACAAAAGTGAATATACGGTTCTATGGTTGTTAAGCACGCGCAGTGCTTTTATTTCTGTAGTCCAGCCTCTCGACTTCCGGTGTATGTAGCTAGCGCTAGCTAAAGATGCGCTACATCATTACCTATTCAGGTAGTATTATGAACTCTAAATTTGCTTTAGCATAGTTAATTATTTTTTAATTGGTTGTTGTCGGCATCTAACTTGCCAAGTTGCTTTGTAACAGTCCTCTAATATATGGCTGATAAACTTACGGGTCGACAAGTTATGAAGGATACTTTGAAACTTAATACAATAGTCTAGCTAACTGGAGAATGTGACCTCCGGATATCTTGATGCATTTAAGGTGGTTTTGGAGGCAGAGGAACTATTAAATGACATTTTTGGTTGTTACTACAGAATACGTGTCAAATAGCACACTGAAAATGCATCACACAAGTAATTAAGTTTTCCATATTGCTAGTACGAGACTAATGACAGACCATTAACGTTAAAGGAAAGACTGGGAATCTAAAAATAGTCCAATGATTGCTATTTTATGTAATACCAAGCAATTACGTAATATTACACTTACAGAAAATGTATGACTTTTGCATTAACTGCAGACACAACTTGCTCTCTGGCTTCTATCTGGACAGTGCTGTCTTTATGGGAAGCTGGGACAGTTTTAACAGTAATTTTGTGGGGTTGTTGGTGTACATTCCCTGATAACTGTAATTACCCGTGGAGGCCTGGATGGAGAAGGACAGCGCCGGGTGAGGCAACACAATAAAGAGGCTTGTTGCTGTAAGCGTGGGCAGCTGAGACAGGCAACTTCTGCCATCCCATCTAAAATCAAGACTTTCTTCATTGTGTCATTCAGCTTCTGATAATGGTGTTCCTGTCAGTGCAAGTGGGCAGCAGAGGAAAGCACCTCACCAGTATTGCAGAGCAGTATTAAATCAATCAGAAATCAATATGGTAAATGAGAGCACGCTTTAATGTCTAACTGATGCTGCAGCGAATGTACACGAATTCAGACTAAACCTAGACTACATAGAGGCTCATTCAGATTTAGGTCTCAGTATGATAACGTTTTTCTTCTGCTCCAGCTAAAATCAGAGCCAGCTGACTGAGCAAGGACTGAGAAACTGATGAGGACTTACTAATGGAAATGGATAATAATGGCCTACAGACCTCTTGCTGTGATACAAGATGGTCGCAGCAACTGTCAGGCCTTCCTCACAAGCTCCTGCAGCGCCTGATGCCTTTCCAAAGAGAGGGTGTGGAGTTTGCCTTATCGAGGAATGGACGGTAAGCAGTGCTGCTGCACCACACTTAAATATCTAATCCAAATGGAAAGGTCAGCTCGCATCTTGCAAAACAGTAATAACATGACAAAGACAGAAAGAATTTGTCAAGTAAATGTAGAATGACAGAAAAGTAGGCCTGTTGTTCATTTTTTGAGTGGCTCCATTTGAGAACATTGCATTGTCCCTCTGGCTTTATGCCATCCTGTGTTTGCAGCCTTACCTTCCACTCTGCTTTTGCAGTGTGCAAATATTGATTTATTGCTATGAAGGTGCTTTCTATTGTGTGAGCGTTTCAGAGAAGAACACAAATGGTTTCTTGTATCTTCATGTAGAATTCTTCACACATTGGTCACCACCAATGCATGAAAAGGAAAAGCAGTCATAAAATGTAAACTTAAAGTGAGATAATGTTGCCAAACAACAGCCATGTTGTTTGTAAGACATCATAACAGAATAATGGTATCCTAAAATGGAAATGCTAAGACGTAGCTTTGTTGTAGCACAAGTAGCAAAGACCACGGGGTACCTTTGAATATCCAGACATCCTACAAGACAGCATTAATCAGCTACATAAATGTGCTCGTTTTTACAAGTCCATGCAGTCTGTGATGTGCTAAATGATACCGAGGAGATGAGAACCTCAAAAATTCTCTTGGTTACTGATATGTTTCACTTCCTGATAATGAAGACGTTCAGCTCGTGGCCTAATTTGACACCAAGCAAATCTGTAGTCACACATTTTTCTCTCCATTGCTGCATCAGTGTGTGATTTAGTTGAACAGGATTACGTTTTTATCGATAATTTGTCTAATGGAGCCTTAAAGTAAGCAGTCCCAAAACTCTAATATTATATTCTAAATTCATAAGGTCAGATAGAGACCAGGTTGCATCTTTGAAACCAATTACCAGTTCATGGGAAGTTTCTCTGTCGCACAAGTTCACAAGTGTTTGACTGCGTTAAGCATTAGCTACAGGGGCTGGCCAGGACTTGCCCATCTCCTCCTCTCCAACCAGTCGATGTGTGCTCGGGTTCTCAGGAAGGTCAGCACAGGGGGAGCCAATCTGAGCGCCGCTGCTGTGGTGCGGAGCGGCCATATTGATTCAGGAACACTGGGAGGCACTGTTTTGTTACACGGGTGGGTCAGAAGTCAATTGGTTCTTGCTGCACTGTGTGGACAGTTACCTCAGTCAATTGGCATCAATGTGACAATAAGAGCAGTGTGGGCAGTGCTTCTGTCCAGAGACAAGCAGAGGTGGCATTAGCACAGGATGTTATAGGGAGAGAGAGCCTGAAAGTAGAATGAGCACAGGCGTGATGTTTAGCCGAGTTAGCTCACCTAAATTTCCCAAAACATATATAACATAGCTATATTCTGTGTGACAGCGCCACACAAGCACAGATGTTACTCAGACTGTGTGTGACTCCATCGTCTTATACCTGGATGATGTTAAGCAGAACTTTGTAAATGCAATTCTCGAATAACCTTGAAAAAGCTCCACAGGTTGGTTGAAAATGTTATCACTGGCTCATTTTTTAATGTCTCCAGTTGGCTTGTTTAAATACAAGAACACAGTTAAAGGGTCTGTGACTATGTCTACATACATAGATGATATTCATTCATTCATTCATTCATCTTCCATACCGCCTATCCCTTTCGGGGTTGCAGGGGGGCTGGAGCCTATCCCAGCTGTCAACGGGCGAGAGGTCGGGGTACACCCTGAACCGGTCGCCAGTTGATTGCAGGGCAATGTATAGAGACAGACACGCTCACACTCACACCTAAGGACAATTTTAGAGTCACCAATTAACCTAATGAGCATGTTACACAGATGATATATCATAGAATTTTAAGCCCTCTGGAGTGCAACCTTTTATCCACATATCCATAACTGTGTGCATTCACACACAGACAGTGAAGATGATTACAAGCTAAAAATGGTAATTTTATTGACAGTAATCTTGATCTTTCTTCATATTTCAGTCACCCTGCTGTTCTTTATTTGTTCATTCAATATCATTGAAAAGAGCCTCAAATTAAAGCAGCAGTCTCTTTTTTCCACTCAAACTCTTGAGACTGAGATTCATTGTCAAAGAGGCAGAAATAGCGACATTTCTACCTTCAATAGCCCGAGTAGACCATAATGCAATGCAGCTGCAGAGTTGTTGGATTTTGAGGAAGGAGCTGAACAATTCTGGGAAATGTAGGCTATTACTTCCTGAGGTTGAACTAGACGAGGGAAGCTGACAGACAAAAAATAAATGTCAGCCCTTCATTATAAAATAACTCCTGAAATGCACAGAACATCATAGATTGATGTCAGATATCTAACAGTGTGGGAGGATCCGTGGGCGGATTTTTCCTTTAAATCTCATAGTCATTGTGTCTCTTCACATCCAGAGCATTAAGAGTACCGAACCAAAACATCAAATGTTGTTGCAATTCAAATACTCATGGAGCCCGCTGTATCTGTCTGTGTAGGAGGGTGAGTGAATTTTATGGGGTTAGATGAGGGATAATGTGGGAAAGTTGTGGTACACCGTGACGATAAAAACCTGTGAGATGTGGTTGATTGTATTGTTTGGAAAGTTGTGCAGAAGCGTCTGTATATATTCAGCTATTCTAAAACATAAATGTACCCAGGGTACACCTTTAAAATGCAGTACTCTCAGTGAACAAAAGCATCAATTTGGAGTAAAAGTACATCCATTAAGACCTCTTGGTTACCTCCATTAAGTCGCTGACTGAGGCTTGATGCCAGCCACTTGATGCACTGTCTGTCCAACCTGCTCTGATTTGTCCAAAATATTATTGTGAGTGACTGCCTGTGCTTTTATTGAACAAGGTCTGCTCTGCTGATGCGAGAGGAGATCAATAAGCAGACTGTGTTGTCTCTCGCTGTGATGGTCAAATTACTGAGAGAAGTCCATTCCAGACGTGGAGTTTGTTCTCTGGACACACACAAGTTGATGTATTTACGCTACATTTGTACTGACCCATAACTATTGTTCATAATGCAGGCTGCACACAGAGTGGTTTCATAAAATCATTTGGGCCATTCAGCAGCAGACTGGAAGTTACTGTGCTGGAGGTATAATCA
Source organism: Chaetodon auriga (assembly GCF_051107435.1). Classification (NCBI taxonomy): domain Eukaryota; kingdom Metazoa; phylum Chordata; class Actinopteri; order Chaetodontiformes; family Chaetodontidae; genus Chaetodon; species Chaetodon auriga. The sequence goes on along the minus strand of NC_135096.1, from coordinate 9,959,980 downwards.
AGCTTATTTCCAGAGTCCCTTGAAAGTCTGTCCATGTAAGATAAATTCAGTTCAACAACCAGCAACCTTTAAAGGAGGCGAGGTGAACATCACTCAGATAGTACAGTATTAAAGCCCCTGCAAACTTGATTTTAAATCTGGAGTATTTCTCTAATATCTTAAACACTCCTGATTAAATAAGCAACAATCAAATTTAGAGTATATTTATTACAAGTTTGACACTCAGACGCTCAGTTTATCTGTTTCACTGGGACTCTGTGGGTGTGATTTGATTAGAAGTGCAGGTAACACAAGCAAACAGCCTCGCAACTGTCATCAGATTCTGATTAAAATGTTTCTAAATCCTGATTGGGGCGCAGAAGTGTGTGACATCATTTTTTTCCCAGCTGATCCCCGCCCACTTCAAACCAGTGAAGAAGAACACATAAAAAAAAAAAAGAAAAAAGAAAAGAACACAAATCTCTGGCCAAATAACCAAAACTGGTCTGACTTTGCAATAAAACTGTGTTCTCTTTTAAGCCCAGTAAGAAGGTGATCGAGAAAATATGTTTTCAGGGCCTTTAACAGCTTTTTTGAAATTACTGAGTCAGTTTGTTTGCCTGGACAAGTAATCAATAGGGGATCCTACATTTCCCATAATGCAACAAGACAGTTTATTTTAATAGAATCTGCATGCCAGCATGTTTTAAACTCAATTCACACAATTTGCAGTCAGCCCAGGCTGATGACATCATTGCGGCTGTGTTTTCACACGGCTCTCTTCAGGGCCACAGAGGACATTAGGGAAGTGTCTTCACGGACTGAGCCGTCTTAATCATAATGAGCGTCCTGATCTGGTCTTCATTTGTAAAAACATTGGAGCTCCCCTTTAATGCAGACAAAAGGAGATTCAATGCACACATCAGTATGAAAGCTGGTGCTCAGCGGCTTTAATGCTGCACCGCTCTGCCGCTTACGCCGTTTGCTGATTTCTGGAAGTATTTTACAGTGATGGGTTGATACAACAAAATCACATTTTCACCACTGTTCTTACAACAGCTGCTGGCCAGTGTTACATAACAGCTGCTCATCCTTATTCTTTATTCAGCCAAAAACACCCTGACCCCTAATTCGACAGCAATAGTGTTTAACATCATAGGTGGTGCATGGGTTATCTGTGCCCCAGCCATAGTTAAAAATATTAGACAATTGAATGACATGTATCTGACCTGTAATCTGAGGAGGGACACCGGGTGCAGTATTATCTTAGAAGTCATGCATCTTTAAAGTGCTTCGGTTACAGTCTACTTTCTGAGGTGCTCTAAATGCCATTTCCTCCTAATTAAGCATGAAATTTGTCTTAATGGAAGAGGGTATTATATTTTTGTGTTATGAAGACGGCAGGAGATGTGTTCTGTTACAAGGCATGAAAAATGTTATTTTAGTCTCCATCAATAACCCATTGCCTTAATAGCCGACTCTCTATTATTTGGATATGATCCATCCAGGAAGTAAAGAAGAGGTTTTTATAGAAACAAAGCGTTGAGGCTACACATGATAAATAAACTTTGTACCCTGCTGGGTCAGTTTGTGTGTTGGAGAGGAGAATTATGCTGATGGGGGAACACTTTTAACGAGTGTTGTAACATAAAACAAAATATACTCCCTTAGTTTAGCATTTCAAGAAGCGGAAATGTTCAGAGTAAATGCACCATTAGAGCCAAACACAACATCCTGTACATTCATACATCTTTATGTACATTCCACTGGAATAGATACAGGAGGGGACAGACTGTGATTAAACATAGCAAAAGAAAGTTTCAACGATCACCTAAGTAAGCGAACAGCTGAATAACACCTACTTACCATAATGCAGCATATACATATTATATTCACTGTGCATTGTGAGACTGACCTTTATGAGCAGCCAATAGCCAAGTGGGACCTGCAGCTTGATGCAGATTGTCCTGAAACTTTTAATTAGAAAAAGTGAATTGCACAAATTTGCCCGAAAATCCTGCACCTGAGATATATCTTTAAACTCTTAAATGGTCTGGTATGACTGGTAGCTTATGGTGGCTAATGTCTGAAATGAGCAAGAGTGTGTTTTGTCGGGATTCAGCTTTTCATTTATGAGGAGGACATCGTATTATTTCTTCTCTCACAACGTTCATAGTCTGACTGCTCCTCCCCTGAAGCCATGTTGCCTTTCTATGACAACTGGTAAGCATTAACTGCTGTCAGCAGCCTTAGCTGCAGCGTTACTGCGTATTTAACAAGACATTGCTTTTTTAAAATGGTTATTTCTGTGTCAATTGTTTATTTTTTCTGTGTCAGTATGGTGGAAAACATAATATAAAAATGCAGTTAATGTAAATGTCACCCTGTGGGGAAATGTCATTAAAAATACATGTAAAAAATGGAATAAATCACTTTTGAAATCGCTGGTCTGAACGTTGTTAAGAGGCAGAGGAAAAAACCATTCGACTCAACAAAAGGCAAAAACAGAGCCTGGGTGTGTGTGTGTGTGTGTGTGTGTGCGTGCGTGTGCGTGCGTGCGTGCGTGCGTGCGTGCGTGCGTGTGTGTGTGTGTGTGTGTATAACTATTGTCCCGCAAGTATATGAAGTTTTGTTTAGTTTTTCTATTTTAAGCTGCGCTGAAAAAATAGAATTAAAAGAGCTCTCTGATAGATTTGGGTGAGCAGAAGGGTGCTTAAGTTGGGGAATCAGAACTTGTGAGCCAAACACTAGTTGTGGATTGCCCCATATAGAAAGGGTTTAAACTTTTCCTTTTAAAGTCACACACACCATTGAAACATCCTCCTCCATCTCCTGCAAGTCGAAAAAGCCCTAAACCTTTCAGGTCATTTAGAGAATGCAGCAAAACTGTACTCAGAACCGATAACTGTATTAGATCCTACTGGGTCCGAGCGTGGCGTACTGTAGCCCCCTCCAAGTCAGCCTTTTGTGCAGCATCCATCCACTGAGCAGTTTTTCCAGTGACCGCAGCGCACTCCAGGTCCAGTCATCAGAGGAGAACCCTAACAGGGCTGGAAGATTGGGGTTAGACGCTGGGCCACACAACACATCACTGCGCAGAGGTCAAACCCATCAAATCATCGTAGCCAGCTTTGGGAGGGAGGGGAGCCCATTTCCTGACACTTTGTGGCTTGTGGGTTTCAGAGATAACATTAGAAAACGGGGCGACGGGGACCGTGCCGTTGTCAGGCAACAGCAGTGCAGCATCCTCGCAGTCTCAAACCGTCAAGACGACACTCAGGTTATTTAAAGGAGGATGATTAATGTGTTGAGAAATGGCAAGCACCTGCCCCAGCCGCACTCCCTCCCCAGTGTGCGAGTGTGGGTGTGTGTGGGTGTGTGTGTGGGTGTATGTGAAGCACATATATGCGTGAGTGTGTGTAGACGTTTACATGTGCTTGAATATGTTTGTGTGCGCGCGCTTCATATCTATCATGTTGGGGTTTTTTTTTTTTTTTTTTTGCATATCTTTTCTTTTGTGTGCATTTTTCACACATATACTGGCGTGCGTGCGTGTGTGCGCATTGCGCTGACTGGGCCGGTGTGCTGGCAATTAGAAAAACCACCAGTGGCAAGGTGCACATTAATCATGTTCCTCAGCTGAAAGAGAGAAATGGGGCGGAGATGGGGGGAGGGAGGGAGGAGGGAGGAGGAGAAAGAATAATGAGAGGCTGTGTCTGAGGTATTCAGAGCTGCTCTGTTGCACTGTTTGCTCTGACATGATGTTGGAAGCATTTATGAATAAGCAAGGTCATGACAATAGACTCGAACCCACTGGGCAGGGAGAAGCAGAGGTTGATCAATCTGCACTTTTTCCGTGGGGACAACTTCAGCTGAGGAATGTGTCACGCTTTCATTGTTCCTTTATCACGTGTAGCGTAAAGGGGGGAAGTCGTTGGCTGTTCTGTGGCTGCTAAAACATATCATATCAGAGACAGGATGACAGGTGAGCCGTTACTTTGATCCTCGAGTCAGGCTCAGTTGCAGGCTTATGCTTGAAAATGTGAATTAAAAGGATTTAAGACAAATAGTCTGATCATCATCATCAGCATTGTTCAGCGATGTGATTGATAAGCAGTAATAGGGCTGCAGCGAGTAGAACATCTACTAATATTCATTAATGTATTGATTACTTTTTGATCAAGTAATGTGTGGATGATCTTACGGTTTGTGTGCTGCAGCCAACTTCAGTTTTATTTTGTATCAGTCCAGACCACAGTAACCAAACCATGTAGAATACTACTGTAATGATACTGAAACAAACTCACTGCATTTACGAATTGAGCATTTGGTGGTGGTTATGGATAGGCCACACCCTCGTAACGCCCGTGATGGTGATTGGATAGTCATGAGAAACATCATCAAGAGGCCTCCTGAGGCCTTATGACTCATGCTTCATGTACAGACTTTAGTATTACATACAATTTATTGGTTAAAATGGTAAAAAAAAATACCCTCGAAAAAAATGGAGACACATTACAGAAAACACAGATTAATAATCTATATTAAATCAATGAGACGTCTCGGACGGTGGCTCCAAAAGTGTTCCCTTCTGGACAGTAAGACGTCTAAATTACCTCCTTTCAGGGAAGTGATACTTTTTTCAATTCCGATATATCTAAGAGAGGAAATGGGATGATTAAATTTAACAAAATGTGCTGCTCCTGGATAATTCACGTCTTTGCATCTGATAGGACTGCTGTGTTCAGCAGTACCAGTTTCCAGTGCTCTACACGTGACTTATGACAGAGGCAGGCGATAAGATAAATGGCTGATTTAGTGTGTCATGAAATAATTCTCTTTATAAGGATCTCTTTACCTGTTACCTGTCACAGCGGCAAGTATAATTGCACTGATCTCACTGGTTTTTACCTCTTTCATGTACCATGAGTGGTCATTCGTTGAACACACCATTGAGTTGGCAGTCAGATTCAAGTATACGCCAGTGTTTTGTTATTGTTCACTTTATCTGTTCTGCACCTTAAGGCGACTCTGTTGTCAACATTATACGGTCAGTTGATTTGGCTGTAGGTTTATTGTTGAAGAGATCAGATCTGGAGCTATCTTTATTTTAATACTTATTGGATTCACCTCATGGACTGCATATAGATTACGACCTGAAGCGTTTTCTGGAATTTACCTCTGTTTGTTAGACATTTACATAAAAGTGTTCATTTCGAGCTGATGTTTAGCTTTCTGAAATATGTTTTTCACATTTGCTCAGACACAAAAAAATAGGTATGTCACTTTGTCACTTTGAAGTTATGTGATTGGCTGAATCTCCTGTCACTGTTAAAGCAGTTTTCAAGGCCTCTTGATGACGTTTCTCATCTTATTGGTGGAACGTTATTATCCAGTCACCGTGGACTGGGTCTGACTGTGATGGTGGCTCTTGAAGAAGGCCTGAGGGCTGAAACATCATCTTAACAGACATAACTGAAAACAAATATTATTGTTTTTCTTCAGGAATTACACTCTAGCTTCTGCGTCGCCCAGCATGTTCATTTCTTTTAGTAGGAATTGGGTGAACCCAAACACAGTGAGCGCTCTCTCTCAGCTGCAGCAGACACAGACGTATTCAATAGGAACAACAACATAAATATTGAATAGCCACAACAATTCTCAAACTGCAACAAAGTCCCAGTGCAGACATAAATTATAAGTGACACATCTGTAATATGTCCAAGAGCAGCTGAGTCTGAGGCGACTGTGGGGGTATTTGCCGTGGCCAGAAAGGTGTGAGAAGTCTGGTTCTGACAGGAGGGTTTCTGGTGTGAATCCTGGGACAAGCCAGGAATGTCTGGATAAGGAAAACCTCTCCAGTGAATGCCGTTGTGGTGCCCTTGAGCAAAGCCCTCATGCTGCAGGAGCTGCAATCTTTATATGCAAACTCTAAACTCTGTCTTTTTATAGCAGCCAGCTTTTTATTACCAGCTTCAAAACTCATCTGATAAAGTTTTCTCTGTTTTCTTTTGTTTTGCAGATGTATGATTGCTGATGAGGTAAGCACACACAATGCTGGCTCAGGAAATCTATTTTCCAAAAAAAAAAACAAAAGAAGAGAACCTGGGACTTAGCTGCATGCCTTCCAAATTAATTTGTCAGCCCTGTGCAGCACTCCCACGTGTCTAATCGGTTTTGACACAGGAATCATTCCGAGACCTTATTACTCTTGGGCCTCACATCAGCTCGGCCGTCATATGCAATTTACCGCAGCGTCGGTGCGCGATTGACTTGTTTTTCTCCCCCTTCGCCGTGTGTTGATTTGGTCGGTCCAGATGGGTCTTGGGAAGACGGTGCAGGCCATCGCGGTGGCGTACGCCTTCAGGCGTGAGTGGCCCCTCCTGGTGGTGGTGCCCTCGTCTCTGAAGTATCCCTGGATCGAGGAGCTGGAGAGGTGGATCCCCGAGCTGCAGCCTGGGGACATCAACCTGGTGGAGAACAAGAGCCACACCATGTAGGTCACCCCATCATCCCCCCTCCTCATTCACCTCCCCCAGCCACCTCAGCCAGACCATGCATGCCTGCACATAGATGTAATAATGCACAATGGTCATCAGCCTCTAAGTTTCTTATTTAATAATAATAAAATAAAATATGGGCTGTTCCTTAGAAGAGCCTTTGCAAAATGTCTTATTCGAGTATATTTGAAGAATGGGCTTGAAATAGAAAATATATATGTAATCAGCAAACTTAATATTATTCTTCACATCAGCTGTGAAGGACACTGACTGGCTAATATCTGGCTTTCAGTGAATGGCAAACTGATAAAGCTTCAGTCCTGTCAAGCCGTTTATTAAAGCTGCACTTTGAGAACCAAAAAGTCAAGCTTTGAAGGACATATGCTGAATTTCATGCTTTTCAATACCACTGCTCGTGGTCAAAAGTAGCTGCATTTATTACTACTTTCAGTTAGAGGTCACATGGTCAGCAGCGGCACCAGTAAGAATTGAGGGACTCAAAGAAAAGGAAAATATTCTTTAGGTAAAAAAATGTTGAGCTTTCATTATTTGATTGATCGCGGTTGATTATTTTCTTGACTAACTGGTCAATAATTTTGATCTACATAATGGCAAATGTCCATGACAGTCTCCTAGAGCCAAAGATGTTCAGTTTATTATCATGCATGATGCAGAAAACCAGCAACAATTTACATTTGAGCATCTGGAACCAGTGAATTTCAGGCATTTTCGCGTAAAAGGGAGCTGAAAAGGTGAATCAATTACACATTTTTAATTGATTTCTTGATTGATTCTCTGTTATCTTGCAGATCAGGACACATTTTGCACATTCAGACCCACAGTTTATTAATGCAAACAAGGTCTATTTAGGGCTCATAAATATGTTCTGAATATCTGCAGAGGAAATAATCATAGGATGACAGCCATCATTTGAATTTAAGGGAAAGTTGTCCTTTTAACAGGCAGGATTTAATGTCTCCATCTTTCCCGCCCTCTGCTTCTACACATGGTCATAATTTACCCAAAGACCTGGAATAGAAATGTGAACACACCTGGTCACGCGGTGTGAAAGTGAGGCAGTGTGACAGACAGAGAGGTTGCGGCTGACAGTTTAACGTCAAAGTGTCCCTCGGTGTCAGGAGCCAGCACGGGCCGATGTTTGCCAGCGCTGACAGACATATCATGTCAAGGCAACGTCTGCAATATTGAACAAGACTTGAAATGTTTTCAATGCAGGAAAGGGAAAAATGCCGTGGCAGAGAAACGTGTCTCCTTCGCACAGCTGTTTATATTGATCCAGGTTCACGTTTTATTTGTGCACTGTGGACTAATGTCACATATAAGCCTTTAAAACAGCTACCTTTATTATCATCTCAACTTTCCCCTAGTTCTCTTAGTTTTTATTTTTGAATGAAACAAACTTTTTATATCTGTGACTTGGAGATGGGAAAAAAAAAACCCTCTCCACCTCACATCACAGATGAGGCGCAAAGAGGTTGTGAAAGCCTTCTGGGGAAAATGTGTCCTTGAACTGGATGTGTTAATGACTGAACGGCGAGGTAAGAAAAAAAATTATGCAGCACCTCCTCTCAGTATTTTGACTCGCTTGTTCTTTTGTAGAACATGAATGGCACCTCAGGTTTATTTCAGCTTGGAAATGCGCGTGTGGTGAAGGCGAAGAATTAGAAGCTGCCAGATGCTGGAAATGTTTTTGATTTCTCGGCGATCCTTATTGAGTTTCATGCTGCTGAATGAATGTCACCGCTGTGTTTGTTTGTTTATCTGTGACTGTGCTTGTGTGTTTGTGTTAGGGCTGCACATCACCTGGAAAATATAGAAATTGCAGTACAGCCCAGGAATGGATTTCTTAAGCACTCGAGAGGAGGAGATGTATGAACCCGCGGCCCTAGTTTGTGTCTGGCTGTATATGTGTGTGTCTTCCTTTGTGTGCCTTAACATTTATCAAGTCCACACACTGTTTTTAAGTCTGGTTTACTTTACCTTGAGGGCTCCGTTGCCAAGTCAATAACACTAGACCATTTGAAAAGATGTTGAGTTTGTATTGAGTTCTAGCTGTTGACACACATTGGTCAGTGTTAAAGGGGACTGCTGTACGAACTTCAGTCGCAGTTTAAAAGATAGACGGTGGTTCTATTCTATATTTTTGTTATGGTCAACAAATCCTACCCGTTGCCTTTCAAAAGGTCTGTTTTGCTTCACAAAAAACAATTGAAAGAAGGCAGGAGTGCATTCAAATGTGAAATCCCAGTCAAGCTGTTACAAGTAAATTCAGAAAAATGACTTAAAGTAACAGATCAGGTCAGATAATATAGATAACAGGGCTTATCAGAGGATCTCAAGCTAAGGGCTAGTGAGTAATGATTAGGGAGAAATATATATTATTCCTCTGTGCCATAGAGCTAGGTTGTTGTCCAAAAATGATTAAAAACACATCAGTGAGTCACTGTTGCACTGTGATGACATGTTCCTTCCCTTCACGCACACACAGACTGGCTTATTTTGACTCAATCCCACATATACCATCCAGCCATGAATAGGCCGAATATGTATTAATCCACGGCTGAGAATAGTCCCAAGCAGATGCGCTGTTTTCCTCTGTTGGAGTCATGTTTGCTAAATCCAACATTGTCCAGCTGTACACCCGCTACACACACAGTTTACATCCACAGTTCTATGCAATAAATATTTGCCTTTTGTTTGTCCTCTATGAGCTGGATATCTTTTGGGTTTTGGACAATTGTTTGGACAAAACTAGCAATTTGAAGACTTCTCCTTGGGCTCGCAATTTTTCCTTACTTCATAACATTTTATCCACTAAAGAAAAAAAATTGAGAAACTAATCAGCAGAGAGTGAAAATAGTCACAATTTTGTCCTCTCCTAAATACTACCAACAGAATCGATAGGTAACATAATGTTTGTCATCTGTTTGTGTTTATGTCGTTAATGATTTTATTTTAAATGAACAAGGTTATCTCACGAGACCTCATATGCTTGATATTTATACTGCGTTCCCTTATTGTTCGTGTGTGTGTGTGTGTGTGTGTGTGTGTGTGTGTGTGTGTGTGTGTGTGTGTGTGTGTGTGTGTGTGTCTGTCCCTCCAGGGGCATCAGCAGCAGTAAGGTGACGGTGCTGGGCTACGGCCTGCTCACCACAGATGCCCGCCCCCTGGTGGAGGCTCTGAGCAGGCAGCAGTTTGCGGTGGTCGTGGTGGACGAGGCTCATTACCTCAAATCCAGGAACGCAGCTCGGACTAAGATTCTGGTGCCTCTCATTCAGAGCGCCAAGCGGGCCATCCTACTCACCGGTACCCCGGCCCTGGGTCGGCCTGAAGAGGTAATAAAAGCTGATTAAATGAACGATGCCCCATGGGGACATGGCTATTATGGCAAAGAATACAAATTTAAGTGGCGTAAGCTGTTTTATTTTTCTTCCCGGGGGACATGATCCGCACTTATTCAAAACTCCTTCAAACCCTGCTTTGAATTTTTAATGCAATTGAAACAGTGGGCTGGAGATGAAGGAGCAGTGTGGACAAATATAAAACAACACATTCAACAGATTATAAAACGACATCCACATGCATCTGAAGGGATGCTGAGCCCAGACTCACGAAGAAAGATTAGTAGGCCACAGAGCTAACTTAGGGCTCATCTGTGGCATCTCACAGAGGTGTTTCACTCCGCAGCACAGGTAGATCGCCATGGTAACTTGCTCAGGGGCAGGTTACGCTCAGATCCAACATTCAAAAAGCCAATTAACTCTCTCCAGCATCACTTATCCTCTAGGATCCCGTGGACTTATTTCAATAACCTTTGTTGCAAAAACTTCATTTACAAAGCCCGATATGAACAGACACTGCACTGCAATAAATGAGACAAGTAATAAAAAGAAGCGCACGGGGGGGTGGGGTGGGGTGGGGTGGGGGACTATTGAATTTAGAGACAATAAGAAGGGCTGTTCACAGGACAGCGGTGTTTGGAGAGCGGCAGAGCCATTCCCCTCTCCATAATGATTTATTATATCATTTTTATATACAATATATTGAAGCAGCAGATTGCAGCCATATTCCATCACTGCAGCCGCGGAAGATGAAGTGGACTTGGTGAATAGAAAATCTTTTCACAGTCTCAGTGTGAAGACACAATACCGTATCAATAAGAAGTACTGTATGTCCACTGTACCCTAATGATAGGCCACTGATACAGCTTTGTGCTTCGGCATTTACACCGTCTCTACTTTTCCACTCTCCTCCTGCCTCAGAAGCAGCATCACTTTTGGCTTTTGCAATGTTTTTGCGTTGCTCACGTGACCATTATGACAATTTAGTGAATAACAACTAATTAGTTGTCAATTTGTTTAATGTATTTCAAAGTTATGCTGTTGGTTTGGAGAATATTTCTCCTTCAATTTCCTCTTTTTTTCCCATCACAACTATCAATTGTGTTCAAAAATTTTGGAACACAGTTACCTCATTATATCTCATTACAGATTGACACTGTACAGAACATCCTGTTTGTGAAAACCTCTGTTCTCCAGCGCTGGCACACACACACACACACACACACACACACACACACACCCATAATTATTCATAACCAGCAGTGTCGCTTTTTTTTTAGTTATTATTTTCTATCTACATCTGTGTTCCATCTTAAAAATAATTCAGCCTTATTTATACAGAACATTTCTTAACGGTGCCTTACAAACACATAAAAGATGCATAAAATCATTGAACGAACACGACAAAGCTGAGAGAAGCAAGAACACAATTGTTGTTAAACCCCTAAAATCCTGCTTTTAAATCTTAAGGATGTGTCTATGAAATTAGATATTCATGAAAAATAAGCAACTATCCCTGCTAAAGTTTGAAAAAAGAAAAAACAAACATTCAAAAACTCAGACAATCTGCTTCATCAGGACTGTGCGGGGGTGGTAAATGATTCTCAGTCCTGATTGGTGCAGGAAAATACGTGACATCACCTTTTTCCAACTGAGCCAAGCCCACCCCACACAATTGAGAATCACAGACAAAGCAGCACAGATGGAAATCTCTCATGAAAAATGACCAAAACTGCTCCAACTTTGACAGAAATTATTGTGTTTGTGTTTGCTCATCTTGAGAAGGTGACTAAGAAAAAACATGTTTCTCATTGTCAACGAATCGCACAAGAACAAAACCAATAACGTGTTCCTGTCTGACTTCCTGACCATGTTGCATTTGTTACCACTGAAGATTTCAGTCTCACACAAATATAGTTAAAAAAAGAAAGACTCAGAAATTTCCTGAAACAGCTGGGTGCTGTAATTTTGTGCTAACATTACTCAAACAGGAGAAAAAAGTGCATTTATTGGGGACTACTTTCAGCTGTGGATTAACCCACATTTGGTGCTCTAGTGACATGTCACCCATTGCAACAGTGTGTCTCACTGATGTGTTATATATATTATATAAATATGAGCATATAAAAGATAAAATGTGTAAATATATGCTTTCAGAAATTATTTAAGCTTGCGATGCAAGACCAAGAAGAGCCTTGAAAGTTAATACTGAAATATTGAAATCAGTTCTAAAACCGACTGGAAGCAAATGTAAAGCTAAATCTGGTGCGATGTGGAGGTTAACAGAGTGAGCTGATAACCAGCGACATAACTAGTAATCAAAATGGGTTTTGTGTCGACTACATTAAAGCATCGATGTGAGGCAGGACTCCTCAGATCCTGCTGCCGTCGAACTGCCACATTGCTGTGAGGAAAACTTAATTATTGGCTAGACCCGCTCATGATAATTAACTGATGAAATTTAGGCAGCTAATTAATTCCAAAATGAGTGAAGTTAGTTCTTGTAAGAAACCTCGAGGTGTATCATGGAGAAAGTGTGTGTGTGTGTGTGTGTGTGTGTGTGTGTGTGTGTGTGTGTGTTATATATCGCACCTATGTGTGCGCGTGTGATACATGCCATCCTGTCTTTGCCATTGCCTGCCTGCAGTGGTGAGGTTAGTTTTTAGATATCATCTCTCTCCCTCTCTCTGCCTCTAGAATCTGAAACTGAATATAACATTTTATCATCCGCAGCATAAACCTGATAAGCCCTGTCCCTGCCTCTGTGCCAGTCTCCTCACTGCCATCATTACTCACTGTGGCTCTGACATCGAGTTAGCACACAGCTCAGGGCATGCTGCACCGTTCATGATGTGCCCTCATTCCACCCACCTATTATATCAACAGTGTGAGGGGGAAAAATGCAAAGCTCCTGTTGAACAAGCGCTGAATTTAGAATGCCGCTCTCACTGCGGCTGCTTATTCAGATCGTCTTGCTGATGATTACCTGTCATTACTTCAGAAATTGCTGCAAATACTGAAAATTGACAGGGTTGTGGTGTACACACAGGCATGTTGACATTTGCACACACACAGACACACTCACGCTGGGAGCTTTGTTGCAACCTGTGATGCATACACACGCTTTACCTACTTACCGTATGAAAAAGGCTCTTTTCAAAATGCCGCATGTCCACTGAAGACAATGCAGCAGCTTATAATTCATCAGTATTTTGGAACTCTAGTGATGCAAAGATCTGTTGATGACTCATAATGTTCATGTCTGCAGTTATTCAGCACCCGTAGGATGATTTTCTTTATTTATATTTAATTTTCACATCACTTTTGTTCTCTTCGCCTCATCTGAAGGCACAGCGGTTTGACCTGGTTAATCGCCGCTGACACAAATTACCAAACAGTTGCGCAACACAGGACTGGTAAACTAGGCGAAGGACAACAGGACCTTGAATAAATTGCACACAAGATGCACCGCATGACAGTAGAAGTACAAATGCAAGTAAGGTCTTTGTTTAAAGCCAAGAAAATGCTCATGCTACTTTGAGTTATTTCATGCAGCTTTCAAAAACCTAAAGGTGAGAAAAACTAAAATAGCATGCAATCTTAATGTTGTGCTGCTAAGTCTGTCAGTTTGGTGGAGGACATTGGTGATATTTACACAAGAAATGATGCTACAGGTTTTGTTTTTTTTTTTTGAAAGTAATAGTTTGACATTTGGGGAAATACAGTGTCCTTTTCTTACTGAGAGTGAATATGGGAAGATTGAGACTGTGCTAAATGTGAAGCTACTGCCAGCAGCTGCTTAGTTTAGCTTAGCTTAGCTTAGCACACAGTTTTTACTGTCCTGTTTTGAACAGAAAGTGAGGGTTTTGAGCAATGGGTCATGTGAAGCTGTTCCGTAAATCAAAGATGGCTGTCAGTTACTATTAAATAATGTTTTATTTTTAAAGTGTGTATCAAATGCTAGCATGAAGCTATTTGTGACATGAAACAGTAGCACAGGTAAAGAACAGTCAAGAACTTAGCAGCCTGATGTCTCATAATGTCAGTGGCACAGCAATATTTAGCCAACGTTTTGTAACATTAGCTAACATTAGCTACTGGTCATACAAGGCAGAGGATGGAGGAGTTAAAGAGCAATAATTATATGAAGTTAGCTAACATTACCCACCTACCTGAATGTACTGAATTAATTGTTCATTAATTCAACCTGAGGAAGAAGGTCAAGGCCAACAATGTCTTTTTCTCAATCTCACTTAAAGCAAGATTTGCTAACTTTCTGAAAGTTTGCTAACATTGCCTAAAATGAGGCACCATAAGTCACTTTTCATACCAGAGCAAATCTGGTTTTATTGCTCGTTATTCCAAAGTCATGTATTCTCACTTTAAGGTGTGTATGTTGGCATCATTTAATGGGGAAGATGACAAATAGCACAAATCATATTGCTTTAAAAAAAAAGAGAGAGAGAGAGAGAGAGTCAAATTTTATTGGGAGGAAAATATATGAGAGATTGAGAAGGATGATACAATAAAAAGATAAATTAAAAAATGAGACATTGAGGTATTGTCAAACACATCCTCTCTAGCTTGTCCCAAGTCTCTGTCTCTCTTTCCCTTGCAGACATACACACTCACGCATACAGAAAACACACCCTGTAATGTGTTGCTGTTAAGGTCATTTTTCTGTCTGTGTATTTCACAGCTTTTCATGCAGATTGACGCCATCTATCCCAAGAGGTTTGGCACCTGGACTGACTACGCCAAGAAATACTGCAACGCCCATTACAGGTGAGTCGTCAACACACACACACACAGACAAGCTGATATACATATAACATATTTAGGGAGAGTCAGGAGACTGTTAGTTTCGCTTAGCAGTAAGACTGGAAGCAGTGGGAAAGGTTGCCTGGCCACAAAAATCCAGCTACCAGCATTGCCAAAGCTCCTTAAAGACCAAGAAGTGTGTAAATGACAAGTGGTATTACAGGGAGAAAAGTCAGGCACAAAAAAACTCAACTTGTTACGCTTTGTTTTTTTTTGTTTTTTTTGCTTTTGAACAGAGCTAAACTAGCTGTTTTCTCCCTGCTTCGGGTCTTTATGCGAAGCTGAGCTAATGGTCTCCTGGCTCCTTTACAAGAGTGGTATCAATCTTCTTGTCTAACTCTCAGCAAGAAAGTGAATAAGCATATTTTCTAAAATGTCACACTCTTCGTCTGAGTGCAATACCTCAGTTCGGTCCATTCTTCTTTTTTTGCTCCGAAGTCTTAGCAGAGTGGAATTAGCACAGTTTCAATAGCTCTCACCTTCCATTTAATTTTCACTCTTTTCAAGTGTCTGCAGGGATAAGGCGGGCTGTACCTGAGTCTAGAGTGGCGGTGCTGCTGAGTTGAGGGTTTGTTGTCAGAGCCAGACCACAACTGAAGCCAAGCGTTAAATGCCAACTGGCTGCCAGTTGCCAGTGACGATCAGTTACATGTGTGAACAAACACATCAAATGCATTGTTTTGGATGTCCATCAAAGTCAGCAGCTTGGTCGGGGATGGGCCCGGCGCCATTAATGATAACACTTTGTATATAATAGCACTTAGTGTGGCTGGGGAATGCCATTCTGAGCAACACACACACGCAGAAAAGATCGTACACACAGAGGGGCACAAGGCAGTGTCATGTGAACAAAGTCCTCCCTTCATGATAGTGAAGTTGTTGTGGGATATGGCAGCAGCCCAGGAGATAGAGAAGCAGCCCCACAGCTGTACAGTCACTGTTTCAAGTCTCCGCACCAGGCAGAAACATTATTATAGAAGGAGCGGATCAGTTTCCCTTCCCTCAGCAACTACAAGTTAAATACTGGAGTGTGAAACGGCAGATTTTGGCAGTGGCTTGTTAAGTTTATCCACACTTCCAGCCAATATGGCAGATAACCAGCGTTTGTGTGGAGGGCCAGTTCTATTCTAAAAATCCATTTGGCTGATGAGTTGTGAAAGTTGCCGGCGAGTTTTGGGATAAACCTGCTGCTGTGGCCATTAGACAAAATAGTTTCCTGGTCTGCAAAGTGCCCTTAAGCAAAAAGCTGATCCCCCGACTGCTCCAGCAGAGCTACTCTGCGGTAAACGATGGAAGGCTGTTGTAGTGCTGGGCAGCTCCCAGGTGGGAATGTTTAAATGTGTTTAACTATTCCTTCAGGGCATTTCCGTAAATAAGTATGTTTTCTTGGTGAGTTTCTGTCGGTAAGAAATGCGTATGAGATACATCAGCAGTCACAGCTTCGCCTCTCATTCTTTCTCTCACAGGTACTTCGGGCCTCGCAGGCAGTGGGACTGTCGCGGGGCGTCCAATCTGGAAGAGCTGCACCAGCGGCTGAGCGAGATCATGATCCGTCGTCTCAAGGCTGACGTGCTCACTCAGCTGCCGCCCAAAATCCACCAGCGTATCCCCTTCGACCTCCCTAAGGAGGCTGCAAAGGTACGTACATGTTTGAACATAAGCAGGACAATGAAAAGCGGCGAAACCTCACATTTGAGAAGCAGGACTTTGCTCATTATTGCTTGAAAAATTCCTCAAACAATTAGATAATTCTCAAAATAGCTCTCAAATAATTTCCTTTTTATTGACTAAATGACTAATCCTTTCAGGTCTAACATTTTCATACATGCCCAGCACAAATCCAAAAGCAATATGTCTAAATATCCAGTCGAGTGTTACATCTCAATTAATGGACATGCCACAGATTCATGCTGTTAAGTAAAATTAAATTCTGTTATCTCCAGGTATCTCACCACACAGGGAGTGACTAATTCAAACATACACTGACTCCTACTCATCACCGTTTGATATTTTTCTGCTGTTAACTTTCCTCCCAACTAACTTTGAGAATTGATCAATCGTTTTGAGTCATTTATCAAGGAAACATTTCAAACCCTGGGCCTCGTGCAAGAACCGCTCATACAGACAGATTCATTCTTAAGAGGCTTCATGAGTGATTAAGAAAACTTGTCACATTCACCAGTTTTTTTTTAGAATTTTCTCTTAGGGTGATCCAGACCTGTCTGAGGCTCATGTACAGATAATCTGCCTTAATCCACAGAGAGAAAAACACTTGCTTGCTTCTTCATCGCTCAGTGGTAGAAAACCTACTCAGATCTTTCACTGCAAAATTAGCAATACATCTAATCCGAACCTGCCAAGTAACTAGTAATTAAAGTTGGCAAATAAATGTAGTGGAGTACGAAGTACTGTAGTTACCTCTGAGTAGAAGCTCAGTTGGGAAAGTTGTCTCACTCCAACGCCTACCTCAGGGACATCGGGAACATAACAGATCCATTATAAGAGCTGACAGTGTAATATAGTCAATAATATTCTCTCGTCCATTTCCATAACCGTCACCGGCCGCTTTGCTTTTGAGAGACGCCTCTTAGCGTCTGACTTCATGTTATTCAAAGTATTCCCTCTTTATTTCTGTTCCAGCGTGGTGCTACTCTAATAACACGTCGCTGGAAGATGTATTAATATTTTTTAATTGCTTCAACTACTGACACCCCTGAGTGTGTTATGTTTTCATCTGCTGGCTTCTGTCAGCTGACTTAAAGCTCTGTGTTCGAGTCAAATTCGGGTAACGTGAGTGAAACTTGTCCACAAACAGGCCGGAACAGATAAGTTTGACGAGTCTGAAGAGGAGCACTTGAGCAACGCTGTGAGCAAACCTCACAGAAATTGGTCCTGCATGACGCTCATTCTCTTTTAGTAGCGCTCAAATGTGAAGATTTGTTGTTTTTTTCCGATTTCTATCAGACTAAACTGAATATGTTTAAGCTTTTCAATTATTGGTTGGACAAAAAAAAAAGCAATTTGAAGACGTCACCTTGGGCAGGGGGAAATTGCGGTGGGCATTTTTGACTATTTCCTGACATTTTATGGACTAAGTGATCAACAGATAAAGCAACCATGAAAATAATCCTCCTGTGCAGCGGCATGACCGATCTGTATTGGCAAAGGAAACAAAAAAAAAAAAAGATGTACTGCAACTGAGTGTGATTGGTATTACTTCTATTTCGAAGTAACAGTGTGACAACTGCTGATTGCTGCTTTAAGATTGAACAACTCTCCTTTAGCCTTTGCTGAGACACACTGATGTATGTGTGTATGCGTGTGTGTTACCTCTCCACCGTCATAAAGAGGATACCAGGGTGTTTGTAGAGTAAATGTCATGTTTCTTGTGTAGGTGTTTGCATCTCTTTCAGCATCTCCAAAGCTATGGTTGCGGTTTCTGCCTCCCACGCCACACTGGATGCATGTGAATATGCATGTGGATGCAAATGCGGCGTTGACCTGGCCTGCGCGCCTGTCCGTGTGTTCTAATGTCTGTGTTGGGTCACCAGTGTCAAGGCTACGAGGGTTTAGTTTCCCACGGGGAGCGACCGGCGCCAACAACAATACACACTGAGCAGCATCCACCAAGAGGCCTTTGTTAGGTTTTGTATCATATCAGCAGGAATAAAAAAAACACTGGAGGAGGCCTTTCGGCACTAATTACGCATCGAGCCGCCGTCCCAAGAATGACACAACAATAAGGAAGTTGCTTGGAAAAGTGATGATGCAGGATTTTTACCCCAATCTCCCTAAATGTTAAGGGACGCTTTAATTGGTGGCTAAATATGGTCAGTGTTTCTACATAGTGGTGCCAATTAGGCCACAGAACGTACGTGCGGAACTGTTGGAAAAGTTCATGTCATGTTTTGTAGTTGTTCTCGCCCTGCTCTCTTATCTGAAGTTGGGCTGAAACAGCAGCTTCGATGCGTAATATCCTCAGAGAAATGAGCTCGGAGATCATTTGTCTTTCCTGGAAACAAAAAGCGCTGCTGCAGCTTCATGTTTTTTCTTTTTTTAATTTGCTCATGAGATGAATGTGTGAGTGTTTTCTGCAGGTATTTGTCTGCTGAGAAGAATAGACAGACATTTCATCCTGCCGGCTAAATGGATTGGTTTTAAGAGATGAGAAAGGGAGGTATGAAGTGGTCAGTCACCCAAAGCGGCGGCGGCCATTGTGCTTCCCACAAGCACAAAAATTTGAACAATATAAAACATAAAAGACTGTGCGGATGTTATTTTCCTCTAAACAAACTGTCTTTTCAAACATAGTTTTGCTAACTGATGATATATGTGTACAGCAGAACCACTCACCAGTTCAGCCTTGTTCATGCTATCTCATTTTCTCCCTAATGATGGCTTTTATCTTCCACAGCCAGACACTTTTTATGCCCCTGCTGCCCTTTACGTTTTCAGCCGTGGCCTTTTGTCAGTGTTAGTCTAGTGAATATCATCAGGGGTGGAGTGTTTAGCCACTTGGGTTATTTTTTTTTCCAGCAGATTATGAAGAAATTGCTTGAATGTAAAATTTTTAATTAGAAATAAACATTGAGAGACAGTGGAAAGTGTGTTTATGTGCAGGTGAGGGCTGAGTGAAACATCTGAGAGAAAACATAAAGGAAACGCCGCTTCATGCTCCTGAAATATGATACTGTTTATCCATTCCGCCGTCCTTGACTTTGAATCCACTGAAATGCTAATTATTTCACTAAATGGTGCAAACCTTTCATGTTTCACCAAAATCTTTTCATTGTACTGGTCCAGAACGCACAGTGCGGAAATGCAGTTGTGGAACTTGCTTGCTGAAGAAGCATCCATTATATGTGTGTGCGCTCGCATTAATAAGGCTGCTCTCTGTTTCTCACCCTTTTTCCTTCCCTCCCGACACCCCTCGCATGCTCGTCATTATGTGTGTGCGTGCGCTTAATCACGCACGGACCCCCTCTTCCTTCAGCTTGCCATATGGTTCACAGTTTTGCATCGTTTGATATGCAGCGCTTTCGGAAAGTGTTCGTCCCTGTTGATTTTTTTTTTTTTTTCTTTTTTTTTCCCACCGTTTGTGGCGTTGCAGCCTGAATTCAGACAGATTGAATCGAGCTGTCAACAAAAGGCACAAAATAACCTCTAATGACAAAGTGATTAAAAGTTGGACAGTTTTTGAGAAAGTCGAGGGGGTTCGGGCACACTGGAGTTCTTGCATGAAAATTGAATCAAACCCAAGCTTTGCAATTATTCGAAGCAGCATGCTGCTTTTCTTGTCAGGTTTCCACATAATATGTTGCATTCTAGTACAAAATATTGACATAATGTGCTGAAGCCTGCTGTTAATTGACAAAGTTTCATATTAGCCTTATTTTTATGATAAACAGGGCCAATCTACACGTCGACAACAAATGCACGGCCTCTCTGCGTGTCCTGTTTGTGAGCAGGAGGTCCGTAGCATATGCTGCTCTTCACCGGCAGCCTCTCCCACTGCGATCCTCTCCGCTCTCCACTCCCGCCTTAAATACTTCTCGCCAATCACCTTGAGAGCACGCGAGGCGTCTTTGATTTATTGTACCAGCTCGGCTGCTTCTCCATCTTCGACCCCGGCTTGTCACAAGGCGGCTATAATTGGGAGATGCTCATGACCCACCTAACACAGCAGCCCAGTCGGAGGGGCTGGCTTCCTTGGGAATTCTCCATCTTTCTCTCTCGTTTTTTTTTTCTCCCTCTTTCTTTCTTTCTCTTCCAGGGAAAGTAGGACACCCAGCAGCACCATTAATTGTTTTGCCCTTTATATCTCAAAAACAGTAGAGAACAAGAGAGAGGGAGAAGAGGAGGGTAGATGAAGAAATAAAGGACGTAGCCTCACTGTCTTTGTGCTCTCCTTGCTTGCAGGAAGCGTCAGCCAGCTTCGCCGAGTGGGAGAGGCTGATGAAGGGACTGAGGTCAGGGGTCGCCACCACGGACAGCCCCTTCACTCAGGTCATGAGTCTGGTCACACAGATGTACAAGCAAACAGCTATTGCCAAGGTAATGGAGAGCAGGTGGTGCTCGACTCCATCTTACTTTACCCCAGCCTTGATCATTACACAGTGGATGAAGATGGTGATATTCTGCATTTTTAGGAATCCTCCTAACAAATGTTGCCTGTGCATACAAAGCCTGATATATATCTTATTTCTCTCTGCCGTCAAGCTCCACTGTTGTCTAAAAACACACCAATGAGCCACATTGTTGCACGGGGTGACATGTTCCTTCATTAGCATGAACACACACTGGAGTTTATTTAGACTCATCCCACAAACACTGTCCTGCTGCCAGAAATACTCTCTAGAGCACCAAATGTGGGTTCTTCCGCTGCTGAAAATAGTCCCCAACAAATGCACATGCACAGCCTCCTGTGTTACAAATGTTTTCCAAAAAATCATTAATTCTTTCATTAATGTAATTTGATCTGCAGTTGTCATGCTCTTACACAGTTGAAGCAGAGCCTCGAGTCCATTCCTGAAGGTCACTGCCTTTTCTTTCACTCTGCCTGCGCAAAGTTGCAAATGGAACACCTGAATGTGTCGTAGTGATGTTGACAGAAAATATGGAGGCCGGATTGGTCAAACTGTGGCCACAGCATACATGCCTCTGATGTTTCCTCCTCCTCCTGTAACAACCGATATGAACAAGAGAAGCATAGATTGTGAGCTTTGGCTTTACGTCGTCTATTCACTTGTACAGTAGGAGCTGGAATTAAACATTTCTATAACTGTACTGTGTATTCCCAGCTTTGGCTGTGTATGAAGACTGGAAAGGGAGAAATTGGTAGCCTGGCTTTGTCCAAAGGGAACAAAATCCACCTAGCACCTCCGCTATAGCTGTGATTTCCCAGAATCTCCGCTCGATGCCAGGCAATCTCACCTGAAAGACAAGACTCCAGGAAATCACTGCACCAAGCCAAGAAATAGTCCTCCAGACAAACCAGACTTTTTTTCCTTTTTCTGTGGCGTGTTTAGATCAGCTCACTGCGGTCAAGTGAGCTGCTGTTTGCGAAAACCAGGCGAAGCAAGAAATTGACATGCGTCTATCCATGTTGTTTGCGATCCTTTTCATATACCAAACAAAAATTACAATACTCATCAATATATCAAATGTGTCTTTATATGTATTATATATTGTTATAATGATCAGGCATTTATGGAATCCACTGTGAAAAAGACTGATCAATGAGAAATCACGTTAGATAATCGTGATTTCAGTGTTTAACAATGATTATGATTTTTGCCAAAATCAAGCAACCCTAATATATAGTATTTCCCAAAATGTTGAACCCTTCATGTAAATTGTTTTTCCATTTGCACATAATGAGCTGAATTCAGCTGTGCACATACTGTCGTCATCAATGCGATCTCAATAAAATAACATTCAACGTGGCTCATTTTGTTACTAATTTGCCCAGTATTATTAGCCACATATTAATATTCATTTTCATGTTTCAGGACGTGGTGAATTGATGGTAAAGCATCATGTTCAGAGCACTTGGCCGACCACTCAGTGAGATCTCATGGGAAAGCATTGCCATGGTAACAGAGCCTAATGGTTGCCAGTGAAAGCACTTAGACAAAGTAGGGAGTTATAACTGAGGTATTATTTAGCTGCGTCCAGCCTGGCATGATTACACCTTATCTCAAAGTTACACACCGCACTAAAATAGCATCTCTGTGATGTTGTTGCTATGGAAACTCAGCCGGCTCTCAGTTTGAAGTGACGTTTTCTTTTTAATGAGAGAGAAATAAGCAATATGGCAAGGTGGCTGGATGCACGCAGTGTGAGGAAGGTTGGGGTCAGAGCAACTGGTGTCGAGAATCTGACAAGCGTTTCCATTTCCTGCTCCTGTGGAAACATTTGTAAGACAGTAATATAGTTTAAGACCACTGATCAGTGTCCAGCCTCACTAATCTTGATGCTATGATAACAGGCAGTTCCTCAATCTCTTGTATTTGTTGTTGAGTAAACATTTCCACCTAGTGTGCCTCTCCAATCATCTGCCATGTTTGAGCGCTGACATTCCTCTCAATTAGCCCGACGCCCTCAGCCATGAGTAGCGCAGCCCCGAGGTTAACGAAGACCGGAGATAACCACCAAATGCAATCATCGACACGCTACTCGCTCAGCCTGCCTCCAAGCTTGGATCTTTTTTGTGCTTGGCGCTGTTTGCTGATTGGATTTCTGCTCAGTTTAGCCTAACACTGGACCTCCTTTCATTACAAAGCCCCCCCCACCCCACCCCGCCCACTCACCCACCTCAAAGCCGATACTGCCAGCCCAGTCTCATTTCCTCTCCTATTGGTTTTTAGAGTCAGACACACTTTCTCTACTTCAGAAAAAAAACCACGTTCTTCTTTTTTTGGATCATCGGGAGGGGTGGAATGGTGTGATAGATTCACACATCTATGTCACTCTGACGAGCATCACGGCCTCTGCCTGCCTGCCAGTCCGCCTGGCGACGAAGCTGCCAAACGCCTTTGGGGTATTTTTATTGCTTTACCCGCCAAGCATCTGCTCCCAATTACCCAGAGAGGACAGCTCTGATGCTGGACTTTAAAGCAAGCTAACAGGCCGCTTCAGACAGCCGAGAAGTTTGTGCACTAATTAAACTCAGCGGAAGGAAGCCAGCGAAGCCAAGCCGTCAGTAATGAGGACCCCCCAGATCAGAACAGGGTCGGCAGGCCTGGCGGAGAGGTTCATTATCAGGCGCATCAGCTAATTATCAGCAAGGCGAAGCAGAGGTTCTCCCACCAGAGCAGGTGTGATGGCTGCAGAGGTTGTCATGTTGCAGGAGGTGTGGAGATTATAGGGGTGGGATTCACACCACGGAGAAAGGCCTGTCTCCAAAACCGTCTAGTAAGGGCTCTGTTTGACTCAAATCCAACCTCAGTATTTCTCACTAGTTGGTGCTATTCTTGGCGGCTTTTTGGCCTGGGGCTCTGAAATGAGCCGAGCCCGGATGCTCAATGACACGCTCATACAGCACATCCACTCCAGCTTTGCTGAAGGTAGCGGGAGCGGCCACAGCCATCACAGTGTGATCGCTGGGCAGCAGCGCGCGGTGAAATGATAGATACGGATACCTGCAGGGTACAGTTAACTCACTTGCACTTTTGCTGCTTCCTCTTTTTTACTTAGTTAGCGTCACACTGTCAATCAAGGTTGGAGGCTTCAGCAGAAACAAGCGAGATGCTGTTGAATTTGGATTGTGCTGTTTTCAAGCATTGCTACCATTTGACTTCATAAATAAAACGATGAACAGGTTAAAAAAATGCCAGACGTGAATAAAACCAAGGTTGCATAAGAAAACACCAAGCAGAGAACTCCAGAATAAAATAGTTGAGGACTGAACTTTTACTTACTGCAGTAATTTTGGGCCGTAGCTGTCACTCTGACAGGTAACCAGCCTCATATATTTGCAAGTGTGAAAAAATCTGAAAGCATTCTGTGTGTAGTCACATTCATCCATATTTCAATTTAATGCTTAAACAGGCTGAAAACTTAATAATATAATTTGATGACATTTTACTTCATTAAGTTGTTGGTGAATTCTGAGATTCAGCTGGTTGTTTGCGGATCAAATGGTGAATTTTCTCGTATCTGTGGTCCCCATAATCCGAAAAGAAAGAGCACACACCAATCATATCTCCAAGTTGTGATTTATTGATTTGCCCTCACTATCTGTGAGCTGACAAATGCGCCCCAGTCGCTCCGTGTGCTCTCTCCTTTTAAAGTCTGGATCCCTGGCATTCAATAGAGAATCGATCAGACGGAAAGGATGCCGCGGTGATTAATTGACTTCTTCACTGATCTAGCCGATTCCACTGTGTGTGGTCGAGCAGTGAAGTGATGGATTCAGTAGCTCTCTTTCATCTGTGTCTATTTCTGTGTCTGTGTGTGTGTGGGTGGGTGTGTGTGGCCAGGCAGGAGCTGTGAAGGACTACATTAAGATGATGCTGGAGGCAGAGCAGCTGAAGTTCCTGGTGTTCGCCCACCACCTCACCATGCTGCAGGCCTGCACCGAGGCTGTCATCGAGGCCAAGGTAACCCCAGGTGGTCTGCAGACAACTGGATCTTCTAAAACCTGTTAAAGGGGTAGTAAGCGCTGGCCATGTAGCACCTGTCAGAAATGGCTCAAAATGTTTGGGAGTCAATTAAAATTCACACAATACCCTGCTGATTACAGGGACACTTATCTATTTCCACTATGCGTACATGTGCATCTGGATATGGATGGTAAAGTGATGTTACTGTGTGAGTGACCCTGGCTGTATGTGCTCTATGGATGTGATCTTGAGGCATGGATAATGCACACAATTACCCCTTTCCAATGTAGGAACTAAGTGAAATATAGCATGTATTCATTGATGAAAGTAGATTATAGAAAAGTAAAGAATCACAGTGCACTTGGAGGAGGAAGCTGAAAAACTCGACTCCTTTTAGACCACCGATCTGCCCCAGTAATGCCCAGGATTCAGGATTCAGTCAACTTGAAAGGAAGTCAGTAACAATATTAGCTCCACATCTTCCATTCGTGTGTGTCCCACAGTCTCTCTCACCATCAGCTATTAAGCTAATTCTCCAGCTAGCTGGCTTCCCACCATTTCATATCTCTATCTACATTTCTGAGTCATCAGAATTATTCACTTGTAATGTTATAATGTGTCAGTACAGTCATGAGGTCTTGGTATTTCATGCAGTAGCACATATCTCTGTGTTTCATGTTCATTGTTAATGTCACGTCACCTAACCATTAATTTTCTTTCTTGTTCCATCCACAATTTCAGATCTTTTGTCAGCTATGGTCAGGAAGAAAACCAGCCTCCTGTGCACTGAGCCATTACAGCTCTCTCAAAAAGCTTCAATCTAGGTTCCGGAAACCTCCAAGAAGTGGCTTGAAAAGTGCTGGAATTTGTGTTATTCTTGCGCTATCAATCACTTTAAAACAAGAGGGAGGGCTGTTTTATACGATTGATATTTCATTTAATCATTTCCATTTAACATTTTCAGATTTTTTCCAACCACTGAGACCCGAATCGCCCATTAACAGTCACCTGGAAACACTAAATGTGCAGACTCTATTCATATTTCACTCCTCCTTCCTGGCTAAGCAGTGGTAATTGGCCCCATACTTAAGTTTTAGTCCTTCATCCATTGTCCTGCTGTGTTTATAAGTCCAATCCTTGCCATATCCGTGATTAACTTAGACAAGTACTGAAGTCGAAGCTCACAGCATGGGGATATATGTTCTTCGGCATGGGGATATGCAGCAGATGCTAGCAGTCATGAATTATTTGCATCCTCCACTTATATGCTAAATTCATCCCAGTGTAAATCAGGTGCAGTGTTTAGATAATTAAGAGCATATATTTCATTGAAGCACAATATAAGACGTCCATCATTCAGCATCTCTTAAACGAAGGTTACATAACTGCAGGTATCTATTAATCATCATCGAAGAGATGAAAGAAAGAAAAGTCTACTTTTCCTCTCTCAGAAAGTTAACTTTTTCCACAACCAATCTCCTAAGGTGTATTTCACAAGTCATCGCAAGCAAGCGATGTTTCCTAGCTCGACACCGGCAACCTGTGAAAGAGTTCAAGTTTGTGTTCTGTGTGCATGGGTGTGTGTGTTTGTGTGTCGGGAGGAAGGGGGGTGTTGCAGGGGTCGAGGAGGTGTCGGGTGAATGTAATGCAGCGGTATGACGTGTGATAACACTTTTCTCTGTGAGAGGTTCACTCTCTGGTGTGTTCGCACTCACCAATTAACAGAGAAGGGCTAAAAAAAAAAAGGATCGACAGGCAACGCGCTGTGATTAAAATCTTGGCAGAGACAAGTGACTGCGCACTAATCACAATGTTATTCCTGCTTTTATGCTCCACGCTTTCCCATTTCTCACCTTGTGTCAAACCAGTCGGAGGGTTTATTTTCATAAAGTTGTGCATGTTTTAAACTTGTAAATACAGCACACTAAATGCAAGAGACAAGAACTCTGATGAAACAGCAGGTTGATTTCTGAATGTTTTTATGGCCTTGAGATGCATACTTAGTTCTCCACTGGCACATTTATTTGACCTTTAGTTTTCCAGGAAAAGTCTGACCTCTGTGGTCTTTCTCAGCAAGGTTCTGCTTCATATTCATGCAGTTACAGTTACATTCACACGTGGGAGCTGCACAGTGTAAACACTCTGTTCTACTGTCGGCCACTGAGCAGCTCTGCAGGACCGATGGACCCAAATCAAAAGAGTGCAGTCGCCACAGTGCATTAGCAGCTCAGTGAATGTCAAGTTCAGGTTTAATGAACACGCCGCCGCTGCTTTCTTTGTTTGGTGTTATGAAATGTTACAAAGTACGATATTATTGCTCTCGTCTTCTTTCAACGAAGCTATTCTCTGTACTGTAATGCATTGTTCATGTTTTCTGTGGTGCGTTCATTCACACACCTGCCGTTGAAATATCTACAGTGTAGAAGGCACGTTAATGAAATGCTCCCCACCTTTAATGTTCCAGCACATACCTGCACCGGCTTTTTAGAAGCAAACAATAGTGTCCCTCAAATTGTGTGAACCCTTCAGTCAGTTCACTGGAATGTGCAAACAACCAAACATACGTTATGTCCTCCAGTTATTTTCAGTTAGTCCTCAGATCACAGCCAAATGACACTTCTAGGCTCATAAACCTGTGATAAATAACACGACACGTCTCTATGAGGCACAGAACTCTTGATTGATTGTCTTGTGGCTATGTAACGTTTGAAAGATGAAAACTTTCATTCATAACCATAAAAAAAAGCTCAATAAACTCGGCAGTTTTGCTGCTGCAGCTTTGCTTGGGCTGGTTTGGCCAGTAGCTTTTGCTGTCTAATGCTAGCTAATGTCAGCAAACTGTAGGCAAATTTTGGCTGACCTACTGATGCTGATGCTGATACAGTACATTTTAGCATGCAGCCGATAAACATTTCATGAAGCAGACGTGGAGCAGCATGAGCATCATGTCTCTGTTCACCTGGATGATGGAAGTCCAAGATTTACTTTTATTTTTTGCTCTGCATGAACCCCTGGGGGTAATTATCTGTATGTACCTGCTAAGTGCTCTCAAGACATCTGCTAATTTTGTGCCATTTGGTGTTGGGCAGGTAATGTGCAGTGGCTTTTTCACTGACAACAGTTAAAACGAGGGTCATTTGCTGGCCAGGAAACCAAACATTATGCATAATTATGTGATTCATTGTTGATCTGAAAAATATGTATAAATTCAGTTCTAAAGCAGTTTTTCCCTCTTCTGAATGAAACAGAAATGATTCCAAAAACCAGCATTTCATTCAAAGGTTTCTGTGTTGCAGGTGTTCCATCAGCTGTGCACATGGCAGGTGGTGCTGTCTGGTTTAGTGTTGCTCAACGGTCAGCCATTACAAACTGAATGTTCCTCCAAAAAGGAAATATTCTCTTGTCTTCCCTCTTTTGTTCCAGGCTGGTTATATCCGTATCGATGGCAGCGTCCCAGCCTCAGAACGAATCCAGCTGGTCCACAAGTTCCAGAGTGACCCAGAGACGCGAGTGGCCATCCTCAGCATCCAGGCAGCCGGTCAGGTACTCACACGAACAAACACACAGACCCTCTCACACACACACTCTATGAAGTAAATTCACTTGATCGGAAACAACAAGTTTTCCGAGCTGCTGAAAACAAATCTCACATTATGTCCTAGAATCGTCATTGAAAAATAATTGATTGATTAGTCTACAGAAGTGTCTTAATAAGGACCAAAGAACTGCTGCAAATAGTTGTTCATTGAATGTAACATATGAACGCACATTGGCTGAAGAAATGAGCTTGTGCTGTTCTACTGTAATGCCACAATAAATTGGCTAAATGGAGTCATTTGTTTGCATATTAGTAATAATGATGCTCGCCATTGATTGTAAGGAATCATAATCAAGGCTTGTTCAAGTAGAAATAAACGCTGAAAATGTGTTTTACTTACAAACTTAATAAACTTGATTATTCCGAGTGACCGAGCATGTGCATTCCAATCAAATGAAGTAGGTGCTTCAAGCACTAATATGGCAATTAACTGCTAATATTCTGTTATCAAAAAGGAGTTAACTAGATGACATTTCATTGGTAGTGGAATGTTCCGTTTGAAGTGGTTGAATGACGTGCTTTTGTTCTGATTGGGCTATCGTGTGTGTGTGTGTGTGTGTGTGTGTGTGTGTGTGTGTGTGTGTGTGTGTGTGTGTGTGTGTTTGTGTGTGTCCTCTCCAGGGTTTGACCTTCACCGCTGCCAGCCACGTGGTGTTTGCCGAGCTCTACTGGAACCCCGGCCACATCAAGCAGGCTGAAGATCGAGCCCACCGCATCGGGCAAACGTCCTCGGTCAACGTGCACTACCTCATTGCCAAGGGCACCTTTGACACCGTCATGTGGTCCATGCTCAATAGAAAGGTGGAGCAAAAAAGTGCTTTCACCACTCGCTCCACCAATCAGACGTTCATTGATGTCACATTTATTTTGAATGATAAATCGCTGGAAAAACTCTGGACAGTGCTGCTGAATGAGATGTCACTTGTGTGTTTCTCTGTTTAGCTGCATGTGTACATAAACGTAGAAGCATCAGTGACATTGATTTGCGTGTCTTTGGAGATTTACGTAAATAAGAACAGATGTCGAGATTCATAATCAAAGCTATCCAAACGTTTTATGGTGAAACCAACAAAATAGAAGCGTGACAGAAAAAAAAAAACATGTAGAACTGAGTGTCCTGTGTCTTTCAGGAAATGGTGACCGGCAGCACCCTGAATGGCAGGAAGGAATATCTGAAGGCCGACGAGGGTGACAAGGACAAGTGGGAGTTCCTCAACTTTGCCGACGCGTGGACGCCGAGTGAGATGGTGCTGCCGCTGGAAGGAAACACGGGAGATGTCAAAGGCGGCATGTTCTTCACTCATGTGAGTTCATCAGAAACGTCAGTAGTGAGGGACTGTTTATTGATTGATTCAGGCAGATTAGAGTATTTAGTACACAGCAGCAAAAAACAACAAGTGTTAAATCACAAAACACTTTTCAAAATAAAATGAGTGTACTGTCTTATAGAATAGTCACAGCTGTGTTGCATTTCTTATATTTTCCATCACATAGTCAGTACGTTCATTTTTTGAGGAGGTTTTGATGGAAGGAGGCAGAAAGTTCAATTTTTTAGTTGCCATTGTGGAGAAAGCTGCATACTGTGGAAGGACCTTGGGAAGCTCATAACAAGGGGCCTTGTCGCTCCAGTGATGTTCTCTGAATGGAGCTTAATAAAGTCCTTCAAAGGGGAAGGAACCAGATTGTGAATAATCTATAGAGCAAAGATACTTTGGAATATTACAGTTTTTAAAATTCAGATGAGATTCCGGTGGAGTAACCATGGTAGCGCTGAAATTTGCCATCCAAGCGTTTCAAGGCTTTTTTTTTTTTTTAAATAGACGCGGTAATTGAAAAAGAACATAAGAGCTCATCTTCATTTAAGGAAAAATTAATATGTCAGAGGTCTGCGACACTAAGTCTTTATTTATGTAATTCTCATAGAAACGTACATGCAGTAGGTCAATGATAATTTTCCTCTAAAGCCAGCTGAATAAACTCATGTGATAGAAACACCACTTTCTACGGTTTATTTACTTTTTTTTTAGTCTGCCGGTGTCAGGAACCTCTGTGCACAGTGAGTTAAAATGAACACGGAAAAACAAAATGTTCGTGTCAATTAGGAGCTGTTTAGAAATTAGAAACCTCATCGGCCATCCAAGCACTTTTTGTCTGTCTGTTCACAGCATTGCATCTTGATGTCTGACCCCCTTAAAGATATGAAAGGTGTATATTCCAGAGGTTTCTGTCAGTTGGCTGCAGGTGAGGATTTACACAGTAACCCCACCGACGAACATGGCTGTGAGTCATGCAGATGTTTTGAAAAGCAGTTTAATCCATTTTGGTGACCTTCGCAAAGTCAGCGCGTCATCGGACACTTAAACGTATGGCGATTGCAATTTTATCCAGACGTGAACACGTGCTGCCAGTGGGGCAGTGAAAAGTGAGTTCGATATGTTAAACACACATCCAGGTTCCACTACACGGAGATTACAGTCGACATTGAGCCTATTGAAGGAGCTGTGCAGCGTTAATGATCCATATTCAGCGATGAAAATGATGTTGCTGTCAGACTTTTGAAAAACTGAAAGGTTTTTCAGCGCCTGTTCATTGTTAGTCATCAAGTAGTTTTCATTATTCTTTCCTGTGTTACCAGGATACAACTTGTCATCAGAAAGTGTCGCTTTGTATTTTATCAAAGGCTCAAATGACAGTTGCAACAAAAGAGAGATTTGTATCATGGATGCTATGTTGTTTTACAGGTGGGTTGAAAGCTGTAAGTCTTGTAACAAATGTTCAGTGTGTGACAAAAAGCTAACTGCAGCTTTCGTTCTTCTTAGTTTGAGAAAGAAAAGCAGCACAGCATTCGTTCCTTCTTCTCCTCGAGTGGCAGCAAGGAGGGGAAGAGGAAGAGAACAGAGGATCAAGAGGCGTCTTCCTTCTCCTCAGATACGACCGCCACGCCAACAGGCTGTGGCACAAACTCTGAAATCGGAGAGGAGAAGCAAGAAATGTCCTGCTCCCGTTTCTCCGCCTCACCCGACCAGGACTTCTCCCCCCAGCTGAAGAGGCTCCGGACGCCACAGCCCAGCCTGAGCCCCAAGTCCAGATTTGCGGGGAGGCGGAGGTCGACGGCTGCGGGGATCGGCTCCGGCAGCCCCAGCACCCCGGTGTTCTTCACGGCCCCGCGGAAGCTGTTGGAACCCGACCCTCCCGCTGAGGGGTGGAGCTGTGGGGCCTGCACCTACTCCAACAGCAGCCTGTTGCCTTACTGCGAGATGTGCGAGTTCCCACGCTCGTCCTCCACTGCAAGGTCAGGTAGGATTAAGAAACAAGTAATAACAAATCATCTGATCAGTCCACCCCGTCTGCCCGTGTGCTTCACTGTTTACTCTTTTCTTAATTCACAAACTTCATTTCACTGATTGCAAAACAAGCCGGCCTCCATTAAGAAAAAGACAATCATTCCATCATCCCTTGCTTGAAATGAAGCACCTGAAGCTGAAATCCATTCATTGCTTTATTTTCCTTCCCGTCAATATCAATCGTAGCAGTCTGTTGACATAATACTTTTGAACAGCATTACAGATTTCACCAGATGGAGATGCGTGATAGCGAAAGATGGAGGCAGGCTTGCCAGAGTCTGAAATAGCTCTGCTCTGAGAATATTGTCTGTCTCGCTCTCTCTCTGCAGATGACAAGAACCCAGTATAATTCTCACCTGTCAAGCTGAGAGAGAGAGCGAACAGGCGCCTAGTATTGCTGCAATCGTCTTGCACAAAGTTGGGAAAAGTTGAGCTGGCTCTGGCTGATATCTCTGACAGCCTATGATTGTATCTTGCAAAAGAGAGGGGAGGGAAGTCGTTATGACCTGGCAGGCTGCAGGTCCACGCTCTTTAAATGTCTGAGATGCATCGGCTCAGAGATGACTTTAAAAAAAAAAAATCCCAAAATTCGATGCAGGTGCAGCAGCAGTGATATTTAAGCAGTGTTGGTTTTAATGCCTCTTTTAATGCATGATGTTCCGTTGCATGTTATGGTTGTATTGAGATTAGAGTGCTCGTAATTTAAAGTCAGACAAACATCACACTTGCATCCAACTGTCCTTTCTGACACTGCCCCCCACTGAACTGAAAGAATCACCACACACAACAGGTGGCAAAGGTGATTCATTCAACAAAAGCTGTGACAGGATAAGATACTGTTTCCTGAAATGAAATGACGGTCGAGGTCTGTTAAGTTCACTGGCTGTTCCCCAGCAGCACATAGATGAAATCACATTTCAGCTCCAGAGCTAGGTCATACAGTTGAAAGTTTGTCAGGTCAAAATTTAGGAAAATGCTCATTAATTAAGGACAATTTCAAGGAGTCAGAATGGTTATCTATCAAGACTGCTCATAAAAAGAATCCTCAGGTGAACATAACCTCTGGCCCTTCGGCTGCCAGCCAGCCAACTGAGTAAATGGATCTTTTTCCCCTGTTGGCTGACAAATAGAGGCTTTTCTGTTTCATGTTGGAATCAAAATTCCATGTTTAATTTGACAGAATGCATCTACCAAGTGAAGGCATTATGTTTAAACAGTCAGAAATCTCAAGGCCTGATTGAATAATTGACTGAGTTTTATTTACCTTCCCTTAAAAATGGTTTAGAAAAGAGATTATGGGGAAAAAACACTTCCAAGAACATCAGTACCACTCTCATGTGCGCACTAACTATATAGCTGGAGCCAGGAGGCAATGAGCTTAACTTAGCTTAGCATAAAGACTGGAAACAATGAGAAACAGCAACACAGAACAGGAAGAAAACCTGCTTACCGGCACCCCTAAACCTCACTAATCACCAGTCAAACCTGCTAATTGCAGTATAAGCTTAAGACATGTTTAGACATCTCATCGAACATTCAGCAAGAAAGTGAATCAGCATAAATCCCAAAATATTGAACTTTTAATTGATTAATTGAGTTGTATTTACCCGGTTTTCCGAATTAGCCCTAGTGTGAGCTGTACTTCCTTAAGTGGGAAAGTATAAAACCTTGGATCAAGTCATAAAACCACTATATTCTGGTTGTTTTACTTAAAAGGAATGTCACCTAGCTAGCCAGCTGGACAGGCAGACTAATTGTATTTTTTCAGGCATGTTGACAGGTGCTGTCTTTACAAATGCAATGAGCTATTCATTGCTACTGTTGCCCAACACCTGAGGACATTTCATCAAATTAAAACTTTCCATATTGTTGTCTTTTACTTCATTAAAATCCCACTCTGTTCTAGAAAGCAGCCAAGGTGTTGATATAAGATGCGAAAAGAAACACATGCACAGTATGTGTGCATTATCCAGTATGACGTGTTTCAGTATTAATAGTTTGTTCATAACACATTCAATTTCTCGCCTGTCTGCAGTAATGATTATCAAGTGTCTTTATGCTAATATAGGAGCTATATTTATTGTCAAGTATAGAGTAAATATTGGCTATCCTGAAGGTTTGTTTGCAGCTCAGTCCATTGGACGTGGTGATGGTGCACTTAAAACACACAGTTCAAACAACCAGTACCTCAGCCTTTGAGCAGCACAAAAACACACACCCACACACACACCCACACATTTTTTTTTTTTTTTAACAGAATTCACCCCCCATTTCATGCTCAGCTGCAGCAGATGCTTGATAACTATTCAGCAATCACACTCTCTTCTTTGTCACAAGCGCCACTCTGCATTCACGGCAGCAGGCTGTGTCAGCTCGCGAAATGTGGAATTTAACAACCTGCTAAATTTGTAAATGACAGACTGTGCTGGAAAATAACAACTGTATTTATGGAGATATCTCTCAACTTGGCACTGCAATCCTCAGCTTGGTGAAATGTAAGAAAATAATCAGGTCACAGCCCATGGTGTGACATGAGAGACGTTACCCTTTCAAGAGCAACAATTTCTCACAATGTCTGTAAAGAAAAGTGTGACATTGTGTTACAAGTTGCATCAGTAGTATTAAGACATGTTGCAGAGAATCACTTAATACCAGCACATGATGCAAGGACATCAGGGCTTCATATTTGAAATAAAGGAACGGAAGACGCATCATTTGGCCTTCGCTGTCTGTGGATTTGAGCAGCATGGCAGAAATACAGAAAGACAGCAGCTGGAGAGGAAGAATAGTCAGCATGCAGACGGATATTCATCTGTTGTACCATGAGGCACTTGTACCACAATGACACGTTCAAGAATTAAATGCATGATATAAGAAGGCAAAGAAAGTTTTTCATGATCAGACGGAATAGTATTGAAGCTTGATGTGGCAAACAGAAACTGCAGGTTAGAGGCTCGCCACCGACTGTCAAAGGAGCAAACTGACCCCTCGCTAAGCACCTTTCCCTTCGATACCGTTGCTGCATCTGTAAAGCTTTCCATCCTAGAAGTGCACGTGTAGTTTGCTGTGATAGCAGTGGTAGATTTACCACTCAAGATTGATCCTAATTCTTGCAACAATTAGTCTGAAGTTTCAATCAAATGTAACTCTGGCCAACCATCATCATTTTCATAACGCTATGTTGCTACTGGAGGTAATAAGCTAGTTATCTGGGCATGCTAACGTCATAGCTTTCATTAGAGCACATAGACAAACTGTCAAAATCATTGCTTCCACTTCTGCTCTTTTGTTTTATACACCATTATATATGGAGTTTTGCTCTTACTGCAGCCTCATGAGCATCACTTTGTCGTTTTGAGAAATCCAAAGTTTGACAGGCCTGCGGTGCCTCGCTGGAGTTTCTAAACTGTAATTATGACTATGCAATTGTATTAATTGTTGTTTGGTGTAGAGTTTTAGTGAATTGTAATTTGTTAAAGACGATTTTTATATTTGGAGACATCTTTGGTGGGAAGCTGTGGTTGTTTTCTAATGTCCAGAGTTCTGTCGTTCGACTTCTGAAGTTGGAATTTCTGTCGGTAGCATGCTTTGCTTCATCTGTGTAGCCATGGTAGCCATCACCACAGGAGATTATTTCCTATACGGCAGGGAGGGAAACTTACCAAATTCAGCTTTCATTAATCGGACACAAATTGAATCACTGCCGTGCTATATTGTCAATAATCGGGGACTGTTTTTAATCAAACTGTCATGTATTATAACCTCCTTTATGTGACAGGGATTGGCATCTCAGGTGGGTTAGTCTAAACAGTTTCCTAAAGTTCATTTTATGTCTGTAAACAACCAGACGTCTTCTGTTCAGCTGTTTTCGGGTTGAAACAGTGGTGCTGAGTTCCTGCGTTTGCAGCTTTTTCAGGCCGAGAGCGTGGGCAGAGTTCAGTCCTCTGGTAGACCAGCAATTTGTCTTTCAACACCTACTGTGAGAGATGTATACAGGAAGAGAGCATGTTGGCTGTCTCCTGGCTCTCTGCACCTCTCAGCTAGCACTCTATACTTGTCCTGATATTTTTTTTTGGACTGATTTTTAGAACGTGACAACAAAGTCCAGTCAAATATTTAACTGTTTGATATCATACAGTCCTTGTGGACCCAGTGCTGTTCTTTGATGCTTCTTTGTCACATGCTGCAGCTGTTTCATCCCTGCAGACTGCAAGAAAAGCATTTCCTGTTTATTCAACTACTGGAGTGTGTCATTTTTTCATGTAAATCCTCATAAGCTTATGCCATTGGTTCACATGCAGGATCACATGCTTTTTGAATGTGTTTGTGTATCGTGGTATGATTGTGTGCCTGGATTTGCGACTGGATTTTGGAACCTTATCAAGCCACTACAGACATAATGGGGCCCTGATTGGGAGGAAATCAAGGGGGTTGACTGGTAAAGTCGAGGCACAGCCCTGTAGGATTTCCCCGTTAACATCTTCCTCGGTGGGGACAGCTTAACACAAATTGAGCCGTCTCTCCGCGGTCTCGCTCGGCTTGTTAGCGAAGGGGGGCAGCGGTGAGGCCAGGAGCCCGGAGACTCAGATGACATTTCGGGGAGCCGACTAGAGGCTGGCCTTTTGAAGAAACAAGCCACAGAGAGGCAGGATCACTAATTAGCCCTCTGCGTCCCTGAGTCTCACAACTTACTGTCTTGTTAGATTTCACACCTCAAGTTCAACAAATAATGTGAAAGGATGATTTAAATTTAACCAGGAAAGTCGGGAAAGGAAATTGTGCAGCACTCCTCTCGAAGAAGTTCTGCTCAGACTGAAAGTGACATTTACATTTGCTTATGAATAATTGTTTTCTTGCCTTTAGCAGCTAATCTGTCAGTTAGCTTTACCTTGATAATAAACATCAGTACTAGTTTATGAGCGGCAGTGCCTCCGAACATGACTTAAAAGTAAAATTTTGAATAATGTGGAGTCTATGAATGGCAATGGCATAATCCTTGCATCCATTAACATTTTTGTGGCTTAGATTTCTGCCTGACCTTCACAGAATTACAACATTCGGTATGAATGAAAATCACATGAATGCTTTAAGGGTGGAACTGCAGAACAAGCTTGAGAGTCAGTCTACAAGGTGCTGTAAACTGCTTCTTTACAGCGAGAAATGCGTTTGGCATCTCGCCATTAATCAGCTGTTGAATGCCGTTCTCTGCACCCGGCTGGAGTGCTGCACAGATGCGGCAATCGCTGCCGATTATTTTGTTTAGGTTTGATTGCACATGATGCAGGCAGGCAATTAAGAAAACAATGTGACATGAGCATAATTCAGGCACATTATATTGGCTGTTTGATGCCAGAGTTGGTGAAAGGAGGGGGTTGTCGGAGGCGGCAGGTGTTCCATCTGCAGCTTTCTGCTTCACTGCTGATGTGCTGTTGAGCAAGGATCTAAAGACGTGGCCAGTATGTAGCAATCAGACAGATAGCTAGAATAAATAACATAATGATTTGGAAAAAATGCACATTAGAGAAACTGTAAACTGCTTCCTTGTATAAATGTACCACCTCCTTTAAAGATTTGGGTGTGTTCATACATTCCACAACATCCCTGCTTATTTCTTCCTGTTTTACACAATCACGTCTTCTAAATTTGTCAGTAAAAGACTTATGATGGCTAATAACATCACTAATGAGCCATATTGAGTTTTACTTTCATGTCAGGAGTCATTTTGTCACACTGTCGCTCTCCTCAGCTGATGGATATCTCGCCAGGGAATTAAACTCTTCAAAGTCTGATTACACTGTGCAACTCGGCCAATAAAGTAATCTTCATCCCTCTCTCCCTCCCTCTTTCTCTGCTGGCTCAGAGCCACCCAGGCCTCAGCAGCCCCCCTCACCCGAGCGGGACCAGGCATGCGTCGTCCTCTCCAGCACCGACAGCGAGCCAGAGCTCAGCCGGGGAAAAGCCCAGCCTCCGAAATCGCGCAAAGACAAACAGAGCGAGGAGGAGGAGGATGAGCCTCCGAAAGACAAACAGAAACTAGGAGAAGCAGAGGAGGAGGAGGACAAGCGGCAGCTCAAAGGCAAACAATCAGCGGGGGAGCAAGGCGACAACGTCGCTGGCGACCGCCTCCCCCCTGACCACACACAGGGTAATCCCACCTGCAATCTTCTCCTTTTCATATCTAGGGAAATTGGCTGGTGCCGCACTGTCACCTGCCCATATAATGCTGTTTAATATCATCACTTCAAACCAATAAGGGACTATATCTCATTCCATATGTGGCTGGGCATTATTATTCTTACTATTATTGGTATCTAGTTGGGCATATTGCCTATTTCTACACTCAGTAAGGAGATATTGAGTAAAGCCACGCTCATCTCCAGAGTGCACCTTGTTGAAACAAGAGACTTGCTTGAAGCACCAAAATACACACAAGGTTTGAGGTTCAATCACTGTCCAGTAGGCAGCTGACGGGCATCTGATTGGCTATTTTTTAATAAAGTGGACTGAGCTCTAATTACATAAAAGGCACAAGTTCTCTCCCAACACCAACTTATCCTTGAAACACAACCTGCCTTCCCTGCTTTCTGCGTCCACTCTGGTTATATGTGTACATGTCTGCAGGTCTCGGAGGGATGTGAAGAAACAAATTCCCAATTACACAGTGTGTAATATTGCAAATTAAGACCTCTGTGTTCAAGTACTTGTGTCTCAAAGGGATACGCAAAGCAATAAATTGCACTAATTACAAAGAACTAATTACACCGTGTGCAATATGAAGAGCTCTAAAAAAAAACTGCCAGACTAGCAGAGTCTAAGAAAAGCCTGTGACCTGGGTGTTGCCTCTGAAAGTGTGCAGACATTTTGGGGCAGAGTTATTGAAGGATGAAACTGAGCTGGCAGCAGTTCAGGCCTGTTTTTTCAGCTTCTTTGTAGAATACTTAACATATGAAAGAACACAAGCCATTTAGGTTTAACAGGCGAGCTATCAACCCCTATTACCCTTTAACATCCTCAGATCAGTGTGCAACAACTTGGCAGATTCCTTTCCTTGCAGAGCCACACACACACAGAGACACACACACTTTGACATCTATTAGTGGCCGGAGGTTGTCAAGTGGTTAATTTCCTTTCTCTGTAGCTACCTATGCCCCCCACCCCCTCAACAGTCTAGGATTGAATCCCACCGCAGCTTCCCACAACAGCAGCAGCCCCCCCCCACACACACACACACACGCACGCACGCACACACACACACACACGCACACACACACACGCACTCTCTCTCAAGTGAAAAAATACTAAAGGTGAGCGAAAGGCCCGCTTTCTTTTTTAAAAAACACCTCTATTTAGAGCGACTCTAGGGGAGAGATAAAAGCTTCACTGTCGATCAGAAATGGCAGCACTAAGGAGACACTGCTGGGTGCCAACCAGGCCCCCCACCTCCCCTTTAGACGTGTACTTTTCCCTGGAGACTGCAAATAAATGTCTCGCTGTCCGTCTGTTGTTCTGCCTGTAGAGCTAGCAAGCTAGCGAGCTACGTTATTAGCTTAATTTCATCATCATCCTCCTGTTTTCAGTCTGCCTGCCTACCTACTTAGCTAGCTACCTTTTTAGTTTGCTGTCCTCTGTTTATCAGTCTATCTTTTTGTCCATCTATTTGTTTGTCTGTGTAGCTGTCTGTCAGTCATTCTATCAGTCTCTCTAAGTCTAAAAAGCGATCTATCTGTCTATCTATCTATCTATGTATCTATCTATCTCTATAACTGTCTGTCATCTATCTATCTATTGACAGTATCTGTCTGTCTTCCTGTCTAACCTTCTGTCTGTCTGTTTGTCTCTCTGTCTGTCCTGTTTGCGGTTCATCAGTTTGTTAGTTACATGCCTTTGCCAGTCCGTCTCCGTCAGCGTGGGTTCAGTATGAAACACAGCGGTTGTCCAATAAAAGTGACCTATGGGGTCAGGAGCGGAGCCTAATGATTTTCCTCTACCTGCCCGTGGTTTTAGAAGGCAAACCGCAGAGCTGCCGGCCGCCCACGTCTCTTGATTGCTCTGAGATTACTTTCCTCACAGCACAGACAGGCAATCACTCCTCCTCCACCTCTCTGTCTCTCTCTCCTTACTGTCTGTCGCTCCATCTATCTGCATGACCCAAACATTTCAACATGGATACAGCTATTTTATTTTTGTTTTTTTGGATGTTACTTCAAGCGTTGCAGCAGCAGCAGCATCAGCTGCAGCAAACGTCTTCATGCTTGAAGTGTGCAGTTAGAATTTTTGTTTTATATCTTTTGTTTCAATCCTGCAGAAGATGAGATGACTCAGTCCAATTAGGCGTTGTTTTCTCTCTCTCGCAGTAAAATAACAGATAAATCCCTTGGGGTGTTTTGAAGGCACTGTTCATACTGTGTAAGTGACAGTCTAATAAGACGGCTTTGTAAGATGAATTGCCCCCATCGTATAAATGGCCCACTTAATGCAGCTGGCGCGTTCCGCCACTACAAACAGGGAAAGGGGGGAAAAAACTGCTTACAACAAATATAGGGTGCACATTGCAGAGCTGCTAGGTTTCATTACAGAGGTAGAAGGGCAGATAGATGGGATTTTGTGAAATGTTAGTGTCCTAAAAATGTTTGGTTCCAGGGTTGTAATGCTGCACAATACTTCCAACTGGTCATCTTGATATTTTCAGACACAAAGTGGCCCATTCCAGCTGAAGCCAGGGCGAGATTAGAACAGCGTGTACCAGACCCAGAAATTGCACCTATGAGGACAGCAAACATAAAAATGAAAGATATGGACATTGTACAGGACAGGTCGAAGAGAGAAATTGACTTCTCAAGATGATCTCACCTTGAAACAAAAAAAGTTTTAACATTACAAATATCAGACATATCAGCGGTGGGACATAGCTACCGCTTGTCCTTTTAGTATAACTAAGTGAACCACAAGTCGCGCAATGGAGTCATTTCTTTGTCATTTTTATGTGACTTTTTTTGAAGCAGGTACATTAAAGCCCCTGAAACACTGGTTTACAGTAAAAAGTATGTCTCTGTAACATTAAATTTGCATGACTGAATCGACAAAATGCCATCAAAGAGTCAAACAACCGACAGCTGTTTGCAAGTTTTGATGCAAATGTTGCTAAATCCTGATTAGTTCATGGAAGTACTTCATGTTGCCAACTGGACGCCTCCCACTTCAAGCCAAACAGAGAAAAACACAAAATACAGGAAAACTGCTCTGACGTTGGCAGAGAGTTGTGTGTCCATGTAAAACTCCATCACTCGTAATAAGAAGCTGAGAAACCATGTTTTCAGGGCTTTTGAATTCTTGCTGGTATTCAAAGTTCAAAGTAGATGTAATATGATTTTCCATAACACCATTATGGCATAATGCTAAAATGTTCCCATCCTCAAAGCATGATGGGAGTGAGTCACTCAGCCCTGTTTCAATGCAAAAGCTGACTCTGTCCCATCACCGGCAGAGATCCGGTGCAGATACATGGCGGCACCTGTTCGATGGAAACACTTGTCAGAGACATCAGCCTGTGTCAGTATTTTCACCCATTAGCAAGCCAAATGGACACACACACACACACACACACACACACACACACATTCTCAGGAACATGCACGCACAGTCAAGGCAGACAACTGGCCACGCGAAGTGATTTAAGGCAAGTATTATCAGAGTGTTATAGGTCATTGTCTAAATGAAGCGTGGTCGAGCAGCGGCGGTCTCATTTCCACCGCCTGACCTTTTCTTGCTCGATGCTGGCAGGATGAGCGAGCTACATTGCTGACATTAATGACTCTCTCTCTCTCTTCTCTTTCTCCGCTTCTCTCCATCTGTGACCATCATTTTGTCTCTCTCTCTCTCTCTCTCTCTTGGTTTCGCTCTCTCGATGCGTTTCCATCAGCAAATTCTGGAGTGAACTTGTGAAAAATAAATTGGAAGGTTTCTGTCAAAGAAATTGTCCTTCGGCGTAGCTTTACAGTGAAACACGACATTAATCGAGCAGTTCGGCATTTTGGGTAATATCCTTATTTGCTTGTTTTCCAAGAGCAAACGGGGCTTTCAACTTCGGTCAACTTTGACATGCAAATCTGTGCCGCTGTGTTGAATGGAGAAACCAAAGCAGGAGAAGCTGTCGGTGTCGCTTTCTTGTGCAAAAAATGTGTCAAATGTAGGTAGAGGGAGAATTTTCTCCAACAAGAAAGGAACACTGAACCTTTTTGCCAAATTTCTGAAACGTGGATGTCTCCCATCCTCGTGCTAAGCTAAGCTAAGCCTGTCCGGACTCTGGCTCTGTACTAATCAAGTATGAGTCTGCAAATCAAAGTAATTGCTGACACAGATGATAAACTCACTAAAAACCAACCCATGATTGAAGATATTTGTCATTTTAAGCTCTTATATTTTGGTGCTACACATTCGTCTGTTCATCCAAAACAGCCCACTCTTACGAAAGCAAGACCTCCACGTGTCGGTTGGTTGTTATATGAACTGCTGACAGAAAAAGCAAAATTGACTTTCAAGCCTATTTATATGAAAATGTCAAAGATAATTACATACATACAAGGTTGTTTGTTTCTCAAACATGCGCTCTGTGTGCATACACATTAAACTGATCTGCTACAAATGTCATATCTTCTCAATATTGTGCTGTGTATAATAAGTCTCAAAAGCTGCTGGAGTTTAATGCCTCTGCTAGTCATTACATCACCAGAGGAGCAAATAGGCACCAATAAAGCTGTGAAAGCCAATAATGAGTCAATAATATATACTCAGTAAGATATTAGTCAGCCTCTTCCTGTCTCCCTGCAGACCAGAGAGCAGCGGTGTGCCGGTCTTCTGCTGCTGATGCTAATGACGATGATGAGGGCTACGATGGAGATGACGCCGGCACCGCCCATCCCATCTACCCGGGCCTGCAGTTCTGCGCCAGCCAGTACACAGACCGAATATATCTTTATTCCAAGGTATGTGTGAGCGTTCGATTGTGCATGTTAGTTAATGGTTAAACTCGGCTCATAATGGGACTCGCAGAGGTTTTGCTGATTTCCTCTCAAGGTTGTAAACAGATGGTCCGGTGAGAGTGAATGTGGTAAGATCAAGATCAAGACATTTTAAGGCAGAACGCTGCTGCCAACTCCAGCTTTTCTTTAAACATCGTTGTTTCCACGTGCTCCTGTCATTTCTAGGCCTTTTTCACGCCCATTTGAGTCTATGATGCGGCCATTTTGACACGTCATGGTCGGAAGAGAACAGGTAGATGATAAAATGAGTGATGAATTCCACCGAGCTGCTTCAGTCGCTGGGACACTTGAACAGAACGGAGCCGTCGTTAATGTTATTAGTAACGACCGTGCTTTTCCTACAAGTAAAATGTCAAGTAAAAATGTCTGCTGTGGAAAAGGCCTATTATGACTGGAGTTTTAATATTTTCCATAGGCCATAGGGCCATTTTCAAGCTGCAAGCAGCAGTGCAAATCAAAGCTGCTGAGATTTGCGCTGCAGTGCTCCACAATACATTTGTTTTTGTTGACACTTTACAGTTTGCAGAGTGTTTCAGCTCCAAAAGTCTGCACTTAGAGTTAGTTCATTACTTAGTTTAATTTCCCATCAATAACTCAAGCCAGCAGGTAGTTTTTTTTTCCATTCATATTATATTTCAGACAGTTATTTTTGGTGCTATATGGAGACGCTAACATGCACACCTATCACATGCAGCTTTAACTGTAGGGAAACAGGAGCTTTTCTTACTGTCTGAATGAAAATCAGAAGTGACTGATGTAACAGTTTTTATTTCAGGTCTC
The DNA here is from genome assembly GCF_051107435.1 of Chaetodon auriga. Lineage (NCBI taxonomy): Eukaryota > Metazoa > Chordata > Actinopteri > Chaetodontiformes > Chaetodontidae > Chaetodon > Chaetodon auriga. The sequence goes on along the minus strand of NC_135096.1, from coordinate 9,916,451 downwards.
AAGGCAATAAGAATAAGTAAAAGTGAAAGGGCATGTAGACTTTTGATACCCTCTCAATGTTTTGTTCCTTACCGGCTTGTTCCGATCACATTCAGCTGCATAATGAACTAAACATAATTAAATCCTTTTTTTCGAGAGGGAAGTCTCATTGAGATCACGATCTCTTTATCAAGATAAAGCTGCAAACAACAATACAGTTGAAAAAAAAAAAAGAACGAGACGTGCAGTTCTTTCACACGCTGCCAATTAGCAAACAGGACAGATGGGAGAAACTCGTTACAGCCAACATTAAGAAAGTCAAAGTTCAAGAACCGTTTTCTGAATTAATGGTGATTGAAAGCGCGACAAATTATTCCATAACAAGTTGCATGGCAACGGAAACCCAACTTTGATGAACTTAGACAAGAAAAACTTATGTTCTGACTTATGATATGTGATTATAGGTTGAGCACAGAAGAGAAAGATATTATTGGAGAATAACCTCGATGCTTAATGCCCTGATTCTCTTACCAGACGGAGACTCATTTCAACTTCTTTTTCTTTCTTTGAGATTGATCGAAGCGGTGTGGTAACAGGGGAAGGAAAAGCTCTCCAAATCCATTCATATTCTGTGGTTCAATACAAATTAAAGGTTTAGGAATTACCAAAGGATTACCAATACGATTTAACGAGGATCCGCCCATCTTCACTTGCCTCCAACTCTTCCGCTTTCATCCACAATCCTCCTGTATTTATCGACGCCCAGCAAGACAGACATCTAAGGATTTTATTGAATATGTTTGGTGCTCAAATCTATTATTTATATGCATTTAAAGTGGCAGTCTGCTGATTTTACTTATCAGGATCAGCTTGCTTTTTACGGAAAATACTCAGCCTGTGAAAATTTGCCTTTGTGGGTCTGGGGGAGGCTTTGTCAAGTCCAGGAAAAAAGCCCTGAAGATGTCATTGTGATGTCATCAGGGTTGCATCGAAGTTGGCTCAGAGACGACACGTTTTTAACATGCGTTGCAATGGAGGGATGAGAAACGTGGGCGCTTATCAGGCAGAAATGATCTCGTGAGAGATGCGTCAGCCGAACAGGAGTGAGACTTTTGACTCATTGCTAGTGATGATGAGCAGAAGTTAAGACACAAACACTGCATAAAGTCAATACCGGAGACTAAAAGTCAGCTTATTTTGGCCTCAGCTGCAGAGATTTTTAGTTCCTCACATGTCCCCCAACGTTATGGAAGTGAGGTGCTGAATCACCGCAGTGCCCCTTCAATATGACTGTTTTCTGTTGTTCTTGATCCCTTGTTCTCACAGTGTAAAATAAATGGTTGTTAAGATTGAACACCGGGTGCAGTGAGAGAGCACTGCAGACTGCAGAAGCGTTAGATCAGTCATAAATTTGTAGATATCCTCTAACAAGCTCTGGTCGCTTCATTTTGAAAGAGCTGACCAAGAGAGAGCAACAAACAACCAATCATGTTGCCTTTTAAACAAACTGCAGACAGTCACCGGCGGGGGGCTTTTGTGTGAAGACTTCAGGTGTTTCATTCAGATAATCAAGTAAAATGTTCTATCAGCTGCTTTTGTCATTGAACTCTCTGGTGCTTCCAGCACACCAGCAGACTAAGATAAACTATAGTTTAACCCCAGTCTGACTCTGATTACACTTCTGTGCATTCTTGGCACTCCTCTTGAGGGCCACTTGCCAACAGACCTCCGTATTGATCGGATTGTGATACTTAACGCCCTTTTGTTTCATTCATGAGGGATCAGTTTCCCCGCTAACGTAGATAAGAGACAAGAGGGTTTTACAAAGAGAAGACCAAAGCGCTGAACTGAATCACCAATGGAATATTACCCTGACGGCAATAGACAAGTGTCATGTACGCGTGGCTGAGACGATAAGCCACGGAGATAAATGTCCCCCGCTGTCGTTTAAATGATAAACTGTAGGAATTTGGCAGAGAAGCTGTCACATCGGGATAATCCTGGACCAGGCGGAGAATTCACACAGGGGGCCGCTCAGAGCACAATCAGAAGAAAATTTATCACTGGGGTTTGAATGAGAAATATTGAGAGTATTAGGAATTTGATGTCCATTTTCTACACATCAAACAGTTGTTTTATTCAAGGATTCACTGTTCCTGCTCTGAGGTGGGTGGCTGGGTTGTTTCATGTCAACACCAGGAGCAGCAGACGGGTGGGGTTTACCACTCACTGTGTTGTGCTCTGCATGTTTGTGGTACTCATTATGATGTCATTATGATGTGATCTCAGAGTGCAGAGTTAGCTGGTAGCATCTAGTGAACTTGTCAGAGTCTTGGATTTGAAGAAGGTGGATAGTTTTGCACAGCTGGTGAGGAGGAAAGAGCTGCTTTAAAGTGAGACGGCTCACACTGTCACTGTGTGCTTATTCAGTATTATTATTCAGTGAACATTTGTGAGGCTCTGTGATCAATGCTCAGGTGATCAGTTTGATGTTCGTTTAGTGTCAGTGTGCAACTCTGTGATAGAAAAGCAGACTTTTTGCATTGTGTCTTGTTTATTTGGAGGGCAAACAACAGGAAGTTCATGCTAATGTCACGAATATCCATAATAAGGGGGCTTCTGTGCTGTGAACTTATGTAAGTGTTCACTTCTCATTCTCACTTCATGAGGCCTTGTTAGCATTATGTAAGTTAGTAGCTGCCATTTCTTACTTCAACTCTATGTATCATGGTAGTTAGAGTGCCACATGCAAAGAAATTATACTAGTTTCCAGCAAGTTGCTTCATTTCTAGACACTGAAAATGTCCTTCTGTAAGCTATCGTGATGTTGTGTTCTATTCCCTGTTGTTCGTTCAGGTACGTCCTGGACTGCATAGCATATATAGACTAGAAAGATGTCTATACAGAACATACTTAACACACACAGTATAAGTATGAAAAAACAAATTACTTGAAAGTCATGTATGCCTAAAATTGTTATCAGATTTTCTTTCATAGCCAATCACGACACTGTCACCTGTTACCAGTGAACCTCTTTACCTGTGGTATGTTCCAAACTGGTGTTTTTGGAGAATACTACAACTTTCCCAGTCTTTAGTTGCTCCTGTCCCAAGGTGTTTGAAACATGTTGCTGCATCAAATTCAGCATATATTTACAAAAATCAGTGAGGTCAGACATTAAATATCCTGTCTTTGTACTATTTTCAGTTGAGCATATGTCAAACAGGATTTTATGTTTTACGCAGCATCCCAGCTTTTTTGGAGTCAGGGTTGTACAATTTGTTTCTCCTGTGCTTGTTATTGGGGAGGATAATACGCCTCTTTTCAGTCACATCTAACAAGGCTCTATTCCTGCCCCATGCTGTTGCAGCTCAATCCGCTCCACCGTTCCCCCGACTCACCATGATATTTATTTTACCATAATCCAAATAAACACATGGGCCTCTGTGCACTGAGGGTACAACACAGGAAAAACTTCTTAATGTTGATTTGGATCTTTAAATCTATGTGTCGGCAGCCGGCAGGTATTAACTTTTTAAACTCTATCCTTTCTCCTGCCTGTCCTCTCCATCCATCGTTTCCATGCTGGATGTGGCTCTGAAAGTTCAGATCCAGACTGTAACTTTCACCTGGTCAGCCTCTTTCCTGTAAAAATCCAGATGTTTGGCACAACCGCTGTGGTGTGAGTGCGGTTAACACTGAGGCTAAGTGGCTTCTCAGGCTTCAAATTGGCTGTAGTTAGTGATAATGAAGCAGTAATAACTCTGAAGATGTTCTGTATTGTGGTTATTTTGTGCAGTGATTATGTAGTTACCTCCTAACTGCATGAGTGTGATTACCCGTAATCACAGGTACACTCTTGTGAGTATATACAGGGTTTTTTTCTACTTTTCATAATCCTCATTAGAACAAGAATTCAATGTGTGACGCTGATGCGAGCAAATTCAAACTCCTCGCATTGAAATGCCACAACCCTCAGCCGCTGCAGCCTCTATTTGACTGTTTCCAGGGCGTTAAAGACTGGATGTCCCAGAACGTTTTGATGCTGCACACACTGAAAGCCGAGGTGGTTCTCTTTAGCCCTCCTGAATCCAGCAGCGCTCTGTGTGGGAAGTTTGGCTCACAGTCATCCTTTGTGAGTCCCTGTGCAAAAAAAAAACAAAAAAAAAAAACAACCTTGGGATGATTTTTGATTCTACATCTGAATTTGACAAATAGCCTCCAATCAAATAAGAAATGTACTTGAGAGTAAGCAATAGAGTAAGATGAAGTCAGGCTGGAGCATCAAAACGTACAATATTCTCAACCCAAATGTGAGAAGAGGAAACAGCCGGAGCAGGAGGATGCACGCCCTGTTCGACTTCATCCTGCTCGTTCACAGCAACATAGCATTAACTTCTGCTATCTGAGAAAGTAATGTCAGCATTGAAATGAATTTTTCTGTTGTAGCTAATGAGAAAACAGAGAGACACCCACCTTCTCTGACACATAAAGGTAACATTTATTTGATATCATCGGCGAGGTTTGCGGTCCATCCCTCCTCCTAGGTTTGTGTTTGAGTTATATAACTATAATATTACCCTGACATTTATTCCTGTCAGGCAAGTGAAACAATAACTGTGCTGCATCATCATTCACTTGGAAGTACACTGAGCAAGTGAAAGTGCGTGGTTGTATTTGTTTGCTTTGGTTACACCAGTGACTCAGCAGCAAATCCCACGTCTCACCAACTGTTCGTGCAGGAAAACACGAGGAGCCAGTCAGGAACCTCCAAAGAACCACAAAGGGACTGTGTGTAGCGTAGTGGTGCCACTATGCTCTGGAGCTCCATTTACTGCCTCAAACAACCGCCGAGTGTGTTTTATGGCTATCTCTCCCTGCCTTGTGAATGAGAGTGAAGGTTGTCTGTTCTCCACCACATTAAATAACCTTCCAGCGTTTGTGAAGTTTTTGGCATTTATGCTGTAAATATGACAGTTAATCAAGAACTTTGCGGATTAATTTTCTGTCAATCGACTCATAATTTCAACTTTGCTAAGATCAAATACTTGAGTGACTTGTTGCCATTTATAGTCCTGATATGATAAGCTGTGATTAATGTAAAGCCCTAGTACAAATTAGACAATTATATTGTTGATTAAGTATGTTTGCAAGAAAATTTGTTTTTTTAACTAAGTAATTAAATGAATTGGACAGAAAGTCTTTCGTAAACAGAGAAAGAGAAAAAAAATCCTTAATGCTAAATGAATATTCAGAATTAGAATTAGAAAAGAATGACTGGCTTCAAGGTTTATGCGAGGAGGAAAAGAAAAATATTTCCCAGGTTGTGTGATATCTGTGAAGCCTTTCTTTGGAACTACTTTCTACCGAAGAAATAGTCCCTGTAAAAACTGCTGACAGCATGCTCTCTGGATTATCTAGAGTAACGGTGACACCGTTTCTGCAAAGAGATATTTCTGGTGAATTTTCTAGATTTTCAAATTTCAGTGCTGTGAGCGCCACTTCCATTTAGCTCCATTGTGTTGGGGTGGAGGCAGAAATCTCAGCAACAGATAATATCTCAAAGCCTCTGCAAATCGGACCCAAACGGTCTGCCTGGTGCTATATCACTGTTAATGTATTTGTGAAAAACTGTAGCTCCTCCTATGAAGCATCAGTTACTGGTGTCTAAACAGATAAGATGTGATTAATAACCTGGCTGTAATCATAATTAGTGATATAAAGTTATATGCACGAACAAATCCTCATGTATCTATAACGTATTGTAGCAGCTCCAGTAAGAGTGATGGTGCTGTAAGTAGCAGTGGTAGTAGTCTTAGCAGGACTAACAAATCTTTTCTCTTTGTCTTCTTCCCCTCCGTCTCCTCATCTGTTAGGACGGCACTCCGTTGAACTTGAGCTTCGTCCCTCTGGACATCAAACTAACCAACTGGGACGACCTGCCCGAAGCCTTCAGCCAGCGCCGGGAAAATCGAATACAGGTCTGCCCTTCCCGCCAGGCTCTGTGTGTGTGTGTGTGTGTGTGTGTGTGTGTGTGTGTGTGTGTGTGTGTGGACTGGAGTGTTCACACGAGGGAAATGTACCTACTTAAGGTGTCATTACTGTAAAAAAACGCCTTAGAGGAGAATTCCACTGGTGTTGACCTTTAGGTTGTAAAATATGTCAATATTTCCGTCTCTTGATTGATCAGAAAGAACAAGAAAAATTCAGCCGTATGACTTCACGCAATTTCCAAGATGACAGAAACTTTTCCACAAACTCGCGTAGAGTATAGCTGAAAGTTTTTCAGTGAGGAAGCCTTTAGGCTGCTTTAAGAATGACCTTAATTTTAGACTAAGATAATTTAGTTTGATATGACAGTGAGCAGGGCTATCTCCCCAATTCCACTGACCCAATGAAGATGAGGCACAAGGCTGTGAGGGGGTTATTAAATAGATATCAGACGTGTGTGTGTGTGTGTGTGTGTGTGTGTGTGTGTGTGTGTGTGTGTGTGTGTGTGTCACTGCCATGTGCAACTAATGACACCGCTGATCATGAGGAGAAAGAGCAGCAGCTCGGCGTTGGGAGTCCAACAGATAGGGCGAGTGTGCACGCCCACTTTACTGCAGGGCCTGAAGGGAGAGACAGAGGAGGGGCTGGCTGGATGATGGAGAGAGGAAATAAGAGAGGGGGCGGTTTGGGGGTTTGAGCAGCCAAGGAGACCAGCAAAAGAGAAAGTGCCGTTTTATGAGGGTCGTTAAAGGAGACGGATCATCGCCTCAAACGACCCCGCACGCCAACCAGCTAATATTAAATCCTGCAATCTGCCATGGCAGTAACGGAGCTGCTGACAGACGCCCCACCTGTCACGTTGTTTATGTTGGTTTGTAAAACGAAGGCGTGAGTTGCATCCATCCTCTGACCCATCATTTATGCCCTGTTAAACTCCAATTGTCCATCAAAATCGATACTAAGCACGCAGTTTAACGTGGGCTGCAACACGGCGTGGACACGGAGGAAAGTGGTGAGTAAACTCACCTACACACAGTGCAGCCACAGAGAGGCTGCCCAAGCAAACGTGGGAAACTATTATAAGTCCGTATTTTATGAAAATTGGCCCTTTCAAGGAAATGAAGCATAAATAATCCATTTCTGAGAGGATGGTTGTTAATCGTAAAGCTGCAGAGTGGACACTGTCATCCTCTTCATTCAGTGTTTATGTCTTCTTCAGGCATAAGGCTGGCATTACTGAGCACTGTAGGTTTGAGCAAACTCACCTCAAATCAGAGCTCAAGTGAGTATTTCTACTCAACAGTGGAGCTCTACAGCACAGAGGAACAGCCTACGTCAGGCTTTGACACACACACACGTACAATACTTGTTTCAAGGATTGCATTCATTTTTCTTTTTTTAAAACCAATACAGAACATCACTGGCCTCGTCCTTTAAGAGACAAAAGCGTGATTAACACACAACTTTGTCCAGCTTCACAGTCATAAATCAAAGCCTTCCCTGTTTCCACCCACACAATGTCTGATTGTCACCTATTAACCCATCTGACCTTTGGAGAAGCTGGAAGCTGCAAACGCCAGCCCACCCTCCTCCTCAGTCACGCCTTTTGGCATCTGATTCGACTCCCCGACTTTCCGCTGACCTTTGGTGACCTTGTGAAACAGTTACCATCTCAGGGTATTTCTTAAGCTTGTCTGTAGTCTTCATCAGTCCCCCTGACAGGAACCTCCAGGCAGTCCGTTATATAGTATGTAGAGCAGGTTTTCCTTGATCACTCATGACCATTACATCCATCCTAACTGGAGCACTTTGACCCCTGATCGCCTCCTTGGCTAAATACAAACATCAGCTGACTTTGAAGTGCATCCACAGGATTATCAGCCTCTCAGTAGGTGAGGCTGAATTTTCTGAAGTCAGTTTTTTAGTGTTTGTGTGCAAAAAAAAAAAAAGGCCACAATACATTGAAACAAATTGGCAAATGAATACCCAACTGTGAAATGTGAACACTGCCAAATATATTTATAGCAGTGACATATTTCACTTTCAAAATAATCTGAGTTTTTCCATTAAATTATTAATAAAATTCATGAAAATGAGTCATTTCTGAGCTAAAAATTCAAATCAAGTAAAAAATAAAAAAATAAAAAAATAAATCAGATTGCTCCAATTGGATTTGTGAAATTCAGACACCAGATTTCAAAATGAAATATTCAAACATTGATTATCCTCTGTAGCCCAGATGTTCAGTCCACCCTGAGCGGAATCGATCGGACGGTTAAGTTCTCAGTTAAATGATCCAAGAAAGTGAAGCTCAGATCAGCGAACACATATTAAAAAAAGTAAATAAAGGATTATGAAATTGCAAAAAATGTTATTTTTTCTGTTCTGTTTACACTCAGTTTGATTATTTTGTGTGATCTTGGTGAGACTGCATTGCCCATCTCAAGCCTCCATTTGCATCCTCAGGTCAAGCCTGTTGCTTCTTCTTCTTCTTCTGTTGTCTTTTACCTGATGTTGATCTGCTGCTGTTTGACATTTGTTTTTAATGAATAGCAAACAATATTTCTGTCAAAATATGCACAATTCAGTTTCAACAAAGCAAGGCTGGACATGAAAACTCTCTATCTGTACAATACATATTGAGTTTTATCCTCACACAAATAATCTTTTTGTGAGAGGTGGGTATCATCCATGGAAAAAAAAACAAAAAAAAAAACACTTCTCCAGTGTAATATACGGAGGTAAATTGCCCATTAGGCCTTGGTGCTTGGTGTGTTATTTGTTATTTTGCCAGCGGATTTTCTTTGAATCCTTGACTTGGCTGAAAGCATATACAGCTCCCTCTTCGTTTGATGGGTTTTATTCAGCTATCTTGAAAACTGTCTCTTTGTGTGTATTAGTGTGTATGTGTGCTCTGCGGGTGAGGGTTGTTTGTTTTCAGCTCAAGTGTATTTTCAAAATTGAAAACCTAAAAAATGTTTTGCTCTTTAAGAGGCTCCAACGTCCACACTATCAATTTGTGTTGAAGATGAAGGCTCCAGCAGTTTCGGTTTCATCTTGAAATTGAATATGAAGTACGGTGTTGTGTCCCCTCGCAGGTGCTGAGGTTCGTTCAGGAGTGGAGCAGCCTGGCAGCCATGAAGCAGAAACTGCTTCGACGCAGCAGCCTCCTCTTCCACAGCCCCACTCTTGGCTTGCAGCAGCTGGCCGCCTCCCAGCGCCCTCACTCGAGCACCAAGAGGTCAGATTCTAGCTGGAGATATGTTCTTGAAGGAAACATGCCACTTTGACTTTCAAAAAAAAAAGGTAACGCTTTATTTGAAGGGGTGTGCATGAGGCCAACATGACACCTGTGATGAACATGAAGGAATCTTTATGAATTAAAGTGGCTGTCTCCAAGATTTCAGACCTGGTTGATTTGGAAACACCTATGGCTACTGACGGTCACAGCAAATGTGGTTTAATGCTACGGCTTACAGAATTCTGGAGGCTGCAAAACAGCTTTTGTCGTAGCAGTAATTGGCTTTTTTTCCGTCATTCTGTGAGCAGCTGTGATCTGAGTTTATGCTGCACACTGCGTGAGTCTGTGAACAGCCGGGTACGTCGGATGGAGTCGCTGTGGCTGCTGCTTTTTGTTCCATCACCCCTGCAACATTTCAAACTGATCCGCAGACCAAAAATACCAAAAATGACTGTTTGTTGTCATGTTTTGTAGTTCTTTGATGAGTGGTAGCAGTACATGCTAAGCTCACTGGCAAACGCAGTACATTTCCTGTGACTGCTTCATAATAAAAGTCGCATTCCCAGTAACTTAATACAGCATTTTTTTTCTGGGAATGTCAAGACCAACACCTGGTTCATAACCCTGCAAACATATAAATACGTTCCTCGGCAGGCCAGCGGCTCAGTCACCATTGTATTACATCATTCAGTGATCGATAGGAACTGAACAGATGTTTTTTTTTACATGGAAATCTTTGAGTGGCATTCAAGCAATTAACCCTAAACCTCATAAAAAATGACCTAATTGACCAAATGACACTTAATGACAACAGTCCTAAACAATCAGAAAGAGTCCCTCGTGTTACAGGTGTCATGTCCTGTGATTCAACATTCTGGACTCATCCACTCATGCTCCATCTGCCATTCAGATCTCTTTGCCTGAGTGTCCATAACCAGGCCAACAATAAATGAGACATGACTGGTCTCTTCTGCAAATTCTGATTCTTTTTAGTATTTTTCTCATCTTCACAATAGAAGCATGTGAAAACAGTGTATGCATGAGAGTAGGTTGTGCACGACAAATCATATTGAATCAATAGGGGACTGCAGTTTTTTTTTCAGTTCAGATCAATCCTTTATTATAGTGGCTGGTGGCAAACCGAGTCAGTGGCTTTGTCCTACTCACTGTTGGATTTTGGGAATTTCACAATCCAGCAACCCCAGCCAATGTTACCCAAGATGCATCAGTAAATCAGCCAGAGACAGTTTTCAATCAGTTCGGAAGCTAACGTTACGGCCCTTTTAGACACAACATGATTTGAGCTGTGCTCGGCGCTGCGTTCAGTGGTTCGACCGACACGTGTGCCGATGCAGGAAGAAGCCGGTGCAGCACAAGCCTTTGGAAATAATGGGTTTCAGGGCACAGTGGTGCTGTTGTCACGTTGTGTCTGAAACGGCCTTTAGCATAATTAGTATGCAGGCTACAGCTGATAAAATGTGCTCGCAATGGTAGACAACAAAATTGATGGTCTCTTCCTTCTGAAATCAAGACCCCATTTTTGTCAAAAGAAAGCGAAAATTTCAAAAAATAAATTTCCCCCCATTATCATTGTAAATAAATCTAGAAGCTGTGGTAACAGAAGAAATCTAGTTTCCCCTCTGAGCTGATCGATAAGTCATAATCTGATCTAGTGTCTCCATTTGTGCCGATTAGTGTGCATTTTATAACGGTGGAAATAGTGAGATGAAATGGTTCCCAACATGCAATGTGGGAGATTTCACAGAAAAAAAAACTAGCAGATTTGTAAATACTAAGTGCCCCAGGCGTCATGGAAGGCTGAATAGTATTTGTGTGCATGTGCATGTGTGTGTGGGCGTATCAAAGGGTGTCAGCTGAGGCATAAGAGAGGATGGGATGAAGGCTGTGTATGTGTACATGTGTGTTTTTTGACAAACAAGCATTGTTGCTGGCACACTAATTACAGCTGGCGTGGATAGAGGCAGGGAGAGTTTGCCAATTACGGGGTAGACTTGCTGTGTGAGTGTGTGTGTGTGTAAGTGAGAGAGTGTTTCTCAACTGGGGAACGTGTTTGGGTGCATGAACCTAATCAAGGTGTGAGTAGGAGGCAATTGGCCCGGCTTGATTTGATACCTGTTTGATTTATTCACTAATCAGAACCAATCAAGCTCCAGCTTCGGCTCAGCGGGGCGACCGCGGCTCACCTTCCCAGCACTGAGACGCTCAGTTTTCAACTACTTCAAACTTAATGCACTTTGCTTGGATTTCCAGCACCGTCGATATTTTCGTCGTAAGCCACTCATGGTGATTTACAGTGATTTTAGAAGAGTTAAGAGGATTTAAATCCAGTTTGCATCCTGCTTAAGTACCTTTTATTGCTGAAATTACTGCCAGCATTGGCTATAAATGGTGTATTGGTTCTATCATACACCATTATTATCAAATGAGAATGTACATGACAGTTTTTCAGGTATATATGTGTACCAATGTCCTTCATATTGATAGCTACTCAGTTTGGTTTCTAAAAAATTTTGAAGTGGAAACAGACACCACAAAAAACACCTGAAAACTGAGACAACAGAAGTCCTCTGCGGCCAGAGAATATGTTATACAACTGTTTCCACAGGCTAAAGTGCCACTTTAATGTAATAATCTTTTTCCGTCTTCATCATATCGGACATTTTTGACTCAATTTATGGCCAGCATTTTTCTTTTCATGCATTTGCATTCAGTGATTGCCTCTCTAGTTGTAGTTTTAATTCTTCCTGGTGGAGTCCACCTATGCCATTCAGGATTCAAGTGTCACCGAATCAACCAGGACTGAAATCTAAAGGATTATAGCTTTAAACGCAACAATGTCATCATGATCATAATACACAGATACGCCATTATGTTAACCTGAGGTAAACTCGATTACCTGCTCGAAAGCTCCCTTACCTTTTTTAGTCTTATTAAAACATTAAACAACAAACGCACCTCAGTCCACAAAGGCTCTGCGGCTCAGCAGTAACTGCTCACTGCTGTGGTGGTGTGTTTTGTGCTTCTGGGTTACCTGCTGTCACTGTTGCAGCAGTGTATTGTTGTCATCACTAACCACACCAAATTACCTCCTGTCTCATTCACATGTAAGAAAACGCTTGACATTATCATATTGAATGTAACAACATGGCTCTTGTTCGTACTCATAGCTGTCAAGCTAGCATGTGAGTGTTGGGAAAGTCTGGCTGCACCTTCTCTGCCATTCAATTTAACTAGCTTTGCTCTGGCTTTATACATTTGCTGAGCCATGTGGGAGACTTCAGTCATGCATAATCAGTGCAGGGCAGAATGCACGCAGGTAGGCAGGAACATAGGTATTGTTCATTCAGGCCAAATGAAATGAGTGGATGGGCTTAGTACAAATTCCTCGTATGTGTAAAATCGTACTTGGCAATAAAGCTTTCTGATTCTGATTCTGTACAGGCCTGCAACCCACAGATACCTCTAAAATATGTTACCTACCCCAGCTTTACACATATACATTTTAAATTTTTTGCTCCATGTTTCTTCCTCCGGACCGTTGCAGTGCATTTCCAATAAAAACGCAGAGAATTTCTTTCATTCAACATTGAATAGGCTGTTGCTGCGCCAGCCATGTCTCACTGAGGCCAGTGGAGGATAGCAGCAATCAATCAAAGCATCTTCAGCGAGGCCAGACCTGAGCATTAGCTTGTTATTTTGATTTCTCACAGCTGAGCAGGGTCTGGCCCCGGAGCTGAACCGCAGGCTGGCCTGGGAGGACTCAGGCTGCTGTCTGCAGCTCTGCAGCTCTGCAGGTAGGCTGTCAGCAACCCGCTGCCGCCACAGGTTTGCAACAGAACTCCTGCAGCTGCGCATCAAATGGCTACCAACAGAAAACGATGTCCACATAATCCAAGAAAAACACAGCTAACCGCTATGAGAGCGGCTGCAGCCTCCACACCTGTGTAACATGTTTACATTTACTGTAGCTGTCAGAAAAGTAAAAATTTACCTTGAAGACATAGTTTGACATTTTTGAAAATACACTTATTTGCTTTCTTGTTGAGAGCAGATGAAAAAATTGACACCACTGTCATGACTGTCCAGTAAATATGAAGCTAGCACCAGCAGCCAACCAGTTACCAGGCAGTCAGCTGAGACTTTAGTGCGCATGGCTGCACTTCTTTTGGGTGACTGCCACTAACTGTCAGTCAGTGGAAGAGCATGAAACCCACAGGAGTGTGCAGTGCAGTTTGTATCAACAGTGTCGGGGCCCGCTCCGATAAACATTACTCCCTAAGACTACTAGTGGTCAAAATAGGTAGTGCAAAAAGTGTAATGCATAGTGAGCAGCACTCACCTACAGAATTACTGTCCAAGCACCGAGCTGCATAAAAACATGCAAACACACACACACACATCCACTCTCCCAGAAGCGCAGTTGGACTCCAGTTTAGTGTAAGATATCTCGTTTCATCCAGCCTCTGTGCTGGGACTGTTTGAAGCAAAGGAAGCTCATGTGTTTGATGGAGACTTACCTTCTTCCTCATCTCCCCTCAGCTTCCACAGAAACTTCTCCTCTTTGATGTGTCTCCCTCCTCCACTTTCTGCCTCCTGTCATCCATCTTTGCTTTATATATATATTTTTTCCATCTCCCTCCCAAAGGACGTATTCTGTCCAGATGGAGGTGGTGGAAATGCATAAAAATGCCCCTGCATAGCCCGTAGGGCTGAGTAGAAATACTAAAAGCGTAGTTTAACAGTGGCAACACCTCCTGGATAAAGAGCAGGGTGTTTCACGGAGGCGAGTATTTCACTAGTAATCCGGAGCTGTAGTCAGGGTAGAAATGCAAACATCCAATTTTGTTTCTGAATTTCAACCTTTCAGGAAGACGTAAAATTGTTTTAACATATAAAGAAGCAGCATGATTCTACATATAAGCAAAGACTAGTTTGATCTGTCTTTCACTGTGCAGTTAGTTTAATTGATTTTTTTTTTTTTTTTCTATATGTCTTATAGGTCTAGGAACTGTTCCAGTTATTGATTTGATTTCAGAGTTGCCAGTGCTGCTGTTTGTTTTACAGCAATAACGTTTCATCAGACAAGTTCAAAATAGTTCAAGAATTGACAGAGCTGTCAGAACAAATGTTTTTGAAGTACAACATACTACGTAACAATTAGCGAACGGCTTCATCACCCGAGTTGATTGTCTGTGAAACAGCCGTACGATGCAGTGGCTGCCTCCTGTCTCTCGATCCATTTTTCTCTGAAAGCCGCTGTTTTGCTTTTCACTTCTTTAAACCCTTTTGCTCATTATCCTGCTCCCTCCCTCCCTTCACTGGTACCATTTCACCACCAGGACTGACATGTATGTTACTTTGTCCCAGCAGCAGAGTATTCGTACCACTGACTGTCATCAATGCAATCCATGTCTTTATAGTCGATACGGCAGAAAGCTTTTCTGTGAGTGGGGAGCAGAGATGCTATTTCACCTTGATTCAATGTGAAACAAAAAAAAAAACCTGGAAACAAGAGCTGACTTCCAAAAAGAGATTTTTAAGCATATCATATTGTCACTGTGTAAAAGCAGCCTTTGTGTTCTCTACAAGAAGTGAGATGGAGACGTACTGCACCTCTAATGCAGAGACTCGCCACAAAACAGGGATTAACATAACATCTGCTGACACAATTTAAAGGAAAAAGGTCCTTTGTTATGTTGGTCCGTGTTTGGTCGGTGAAGTAGTAGCTGGTTCACTTCCCAGAGTCACCAAACATCCACTCTGCCAAAGTGTCTTTGAGCAAGACACTGAGTCTCTGAGCTGCAGGATTGGTGTTCAGTAGCTAAGTCCAGCCTCTGCCCTTCCTGTAGTGGAGGAAAGAGAAAGGATAATTGCCCTATGGGGCCCATTAGAGTGTTGTATCATCCCTCTGTTGAAAGCCTTAATGTTACCTGGGGACATTTGGTGATTGGTCACTTTTCTCTCAAGACCACAGCAATTTTCTTCCACCCAGAACAAACAAGTCAGTGATCCCCCACCCCCCTCCTGACTCCTCCTCACCTGTATTTCATATCCACTCTGACATCCTGTGGTCATTTTAATCCTGACCAGATTGACATGTAGTGTTTCATGCAATTTTCATCGTGCACACCTAGCGTCTGTATTACAAGGGCCATAAAAACCAGTGGTGGTGCAGATGGATTAGATTAGATGATTGACGATCCCTGTGGGGAAATTAGATTGGTGCAGCAGCAATAGTAATAGGATTCAGCAGGGGAAGGGGACAAATAGAATATAAGCACACAAATAGAATTGAAAATAAATGAAAGTCAGGATTTGTGCGTTTAAGCACAGTTTGGTGCCAGGAAAAATACAAACGTGCATCTGGCATTGCACTCAGGCGGTTTGTAGAGTTTGCCAGTTCTGTGGGTGTTGGTGTGTGTTACATTTATGTGTCCCAGGATTACCGCAGTCTCGACCAGATGACTAAGATTACAGATACGCTTGAGCAACATCAAATTTCCCATCTTACCTGGTACTAATGCTGTCCAGAGAGAGTTTCTGAATCTATCTTCTTGCACCTACTCCCCCATGCTCTTCATGTGAATCAGCTCTCTTCATCAAGCTCTCTGCTTATATAACAAATCCTCCGGTCCTTCACAGCCCCGTTTATCCCTTTTCACAGGTACCTCAGTAAAGACGAGGTGGCTCAGGCCTCCCTGAGCAAGGCCCAGCAGGAGGGAGGCAGCGTCCGACTGGTCACCAGGGAAAACTTCTTCATGAAGAGGAGGTCTGCCGCCTCACCAGCACCACCAGTTTCAGAGAGGTAGGTTAAATGGACAGATATGTGGGTGGTTGTTCAGGGCAGGAGAGGTAAAGCTGTCCTCGGGTCTGGAAAAGCCTTAAATAATATCCTGGAGGCTCAGAGTTTTCCACCACAGATAAGTAGACAGACTTAAATTTCAAAATCTGCTCTGGATGCAGCTTCTAGTGATGCATTCGCTGTCAACTATATTTGTTTATTTGTTTGGTTTATTACAAATGCCGAATCATCACCAGCAGCATTTAGGTTTAACAGATCATGTCCAATGTTGTTTGTGGTTTTTAAAGATGAGGCGTCTTGGTCTGTGCATGAAGGTGGTTTGTGTCATCACGTGGCTTCATCTTTGGGATTTGGTGTATTTTCATTTTCCTTCCCTCAGCTGTCTCCATGGAGATCTGTGTTTGCCTTGTGGGAGAAACACAAAGGCCTGCTGAGTGTGTTAGTACAGTAAATATAGACCATAATACAATCTACTGGGTGAGCTGCAATGGCCAGCTCACCCCAGGAGGCAGAATCACTATGGAAACCTGCAGCAAATACACACTCTTTCTCACATGTACACAGCAACTGGTGTTCCAAACAACATGCCTATGGTGGGTCATGAAGTGTCTTAAAGGTGCTTTGCAGGATTTGTTCTTTTGTAAACCAAGTACTTTTGTCCAGCTTGAGGAATCACAGAAGTATCCCTGAAAATGTAACAAAGGGATTGTTGGCGAAACAGCATTAAGTTAGCTTGTTACAACAGAAGCAGCCAAGTCTAAACGTCTAAAAGTGGCAGAAGCTGCAATCAAAATCAGGAAATTAATACACATACACATTTTCATTGAATCTGAAAGCTGGAGTGATGGGGTAAAAACAGCAACGAGGCCACGAGGCATTAATCACGGCTGTTTTGCTTTAATATTCCTAATGTGAACGCTGAGGTGCGCTGGATTTTCCCACTGTCTGATGCGGTCACCCTGCTGTCCACAGGAAGCGGCAAATTAAAAATCGTAAAACAGATCAACAGTGATTAGCGGCGAGCAGGCACTCCATGGATTGACAGCTGGACTCAGCAGCGTCAGATCTTTTTCCTCACTCGTGCCTTTGGTTTCCTTTGGTACGAAGCATCAGAGATCAGCCTGGCGGTAAACATTTGCAGGCTGTGTGCCGTTTGCTGAGGGCATGTTGCGTGATTTCTGGGGTTTGAAGTATGAGTTTTCTGAGAGTTACCTCATGCTGCAATGTAGAGCTGCCAACATGCTTGCTTGCTTGATGCATATATGAATTTAAATGACTTTGAAGCTGAATGTAAAGTACTTATGCTCATTAATGAAATCATATTGATAATGTTGCGACATAAATACATTCTTTAATTTGTATGTTTGATCACATTTACTGTAAAAGTACAGCAAACCGTGTATTTCTGGGTTAAATTTTTTCTAAAGTACCATGTTTTTGCTATGCACAGTTTGGGCACACCAGTAAAAAGTCTATTTCTGTCTCTCTTTCATCCACTAGATGTTGCTGGCACAGCATTTGTCTCTTGGTACTTCCAATTTTTGGTATCTTCTCAACTTTGAAGCAGCAAGGTTCCTTTTTTAGGTTTTTTTCTTCTCCATTTCAATGATTAAATCTCTCTCTGTAGTGCTCTGTCTCTCTGGCTCTTTGTTCCTCTCTCTGTCTTTCTGAATTGTAAACCATGGGGAAAGAGAATTTAGTCCATCTGTCCCCTCCAACGTGGCTCTAGCACCCTGCTGA
Organism: Chaetodon auriga; assembly: GCF_051107435.1. Taxonomy (NCBI): domain Eukaryota; kingdom Metazoa; phylum Chordata; class Actinopteri; order Chaetodontiformes; family Chaetodontidae; genus Chaetodon; species Chaetodon auriga. The sequence continues at coordinate 9,898,677 of NC_135096.1, read as the reverse complement.
GACAACATGGCAAGTGCCCAAAACTCGCTGTCCTCTGCCAAAAGGACAGGCATGCACATACACATACTTGAAATGTTCTGCAGATACATCACCGTCATGTATATAACCACAATATATGGACAGTGTCCCGCACACAGCAGCCGTATGTCCATCGACTCTTCATCTGCCCCTCACAAAGCAAGCACAGGTCATTTTATTGGATGAATATATATTGAATTGCGTCTGATGTACTGCTGATGTTGAAAACACATTAGCTCTGCACTGAATGTGGCTGTTGATTTGCAGATCGATGTCTTATCATGTTGGTCAAGGTAACTCCTCTTTGAAGTTCAGAGCACAAAGGGCTAAAAATCTGCTGCCGTCGCGCTGCCTGTATCAAAACGATGTAAAGAATGGATTGCATACACAGATGGAACAGATTTATCTTGTGGAATTAGCTGCATTTTATCTGCCTTATCTTCTGACATTGAATATAGTTGTGAATACTGCATTTTGTCATTTCCTGGCAATACGTTAAAGTATTTACCCAGATTTAGATCTGCTAAGTTCACATTTCATCATATTTAGTCACATTAGTGATGGACGCGTTGCAGTGCTCGGCATACTTCATGCTGTGTTGAAGTGAAGTGTTGAACGAAGTGTTAGCATGTACACTGGACAGAGCTACCGTTCGTCTCCAAAGCTGTCAGAGTCACCTGTCACTGTTCATAGAAACAGGCCTGTATGTGTGCTGTTAAATGCCATCACCTTTCGAACTTCATGCCTCCAGTTTGTAACAGGTTGTCTGACAAATATTTGACGTCTAGTTCATATGTTATCATATGTCATATGTTATGTTATAAGTTCCCTCCAAAGCCACAGACGACATTATGCTGTGCCTCATTAATATGTCCTTTAATATATTCCATTATTTTATATGACTGTTCTTTCAGATCTACACCTTCATCTGACGCTTCAACTGCTTGAAGTGCTTCAACTTAAACTTCAGCTCCTGTGTAACATCTGACATGCAAACAGATCTTTTCCCTGGAGAATTTACAATATCTGTCATTGATTTGATAGTGATTGAAGAGTGATATAGGTTTTAACTTTGAGTGAACGATCTTGGTATACTGTAGTCCTTCAACTAGTGACATTTCTTTGGTCTTAAAGTCAGTGCACTGATAAGAGCGAGCAGCCAAAGAATGAACTCTTCACACCCGAGTCGGTGTCACAGATTTCTTTCTCTATCTGCGTCTCTGCAGGCAGGACAGGGATTCCTGTGAGACGGCGGAGGAGCAGCCATCATCAGAGTCCAGTTACCTGCAGGCAGTGGACAGTGAAGGGGTCCCTCTTTGTCTGTCCTGCCAGCAGGCCTGTCATACGACTGGTGGGGCGTGGGACACCCGATTCTGCAGCCACAGGTATGGTGACACTGAACACACAGTTTAGAAGCTAGTGTGTGCTAAGTGTGACAAGTGAATCTTAGCATTTCCTGCCGGATGGGTGGGGTCAGCTGCAATGGGGCAATCCAGGCAGTCTTTGGTAAACTGTCAGTCAAAGAAAAGCATATTCAATCACCTTTTAAATAGTTTAAATAGATTGCTTAAACTTTCCAGCAGTGAGTGTTGTCTGTGCCAAAGCCCAACCATCTGGCACGGAAAAAATCAATTATTCTCCAAGCTGGAAGAGTTTTTGTGCAATATAAACTCAAAAATGCAAGAGTATAAAGTTGACTTCACTGTGTTGCTTTGCACTGCACAGAATGCTAAAATACATAGCTGTTCCCAGATTAGACTGCAGCTCTGATTGTTATAAGGGTCCCTTTTTCCAGTTCAAATGATAACGATTCAGTCTCTGCAGTGTCTTGCTGTCCCTGACTTTTCACCCTTTCCTGCTCACTCCAATGGTCACTCTGAAGAAGAACGTCAACTAAATATCTTTTTTGTGTTACACTATGTTTTTCTTCATTTTTTGCTTTATTGATAGTGAGAGACAGGAAATGGAGGTGAGGGAGAGAGGGGGTGCCATATAGCAAAGGGCCAGCCTTGATACATGGTACACACTCTACCAGAGGAGCCTATCTTAAATTATTTTCAATAAAAAAATGTGTCTGTACATCCCTTTAGTCTTTCTACCCATTTAAAGTACAAATTCAATTTCCTCAAGCGGTTTTCAAGGGCCAGCGCCTGGTCATTCAGTCAAGGTGAGATACTGTACTTCACTGCTCTATACCTGGATGTTATCAAACTTCAACACAATGTTATTTTCTACAAATGATAGCTGTACTCCTTTGAGCAGAACCGTAGCCACGGTCGAGAAAAAGACGATAGTGACTTTCTTCTTTTTATGAAAATAAAGTATTTCATCTGTGAGTGTTGCGAGGGTGAAGGTCTAGTCCAGATTTATATGTTTCTCCACCCATAGGTGTCAAGAGGAGTTCCAGCTGCGCACCAGCCAAACGTACATGCGCTCGCGGGTGCTTGAGGCAGAGCAGGGCATCTGTCAGCACTGTGGCCTCCATGCACACGACCTGTTCCTGAAGGTTCGTGTCGCCCCGCCTGCCCAGCGCAAGGAGATGCTAGAGAACACATGGCTCGCCCAGCTGTCAGTCAAACAGGTCAGAAGCCAGTGTTTTGATTGTTTTTTTCTGATACTTCAGTGTAAACCGCATGTCTGTGATCAGAAATTAAAGATAGACATAATGTCTTGGAGTACAAAAAAATGCTGAGTTAATAAATACATGAGACATTTCTACAGCCACGCTATCAGCTCTGTGAGGATGGTGCTTTGAGCTAAATGGTAGTATGCTAACATGTTCACAATGATAAATTTAACATGCTGATGTTTAGCAGGTGTCACGTTTACCGTGGTTACCATCTTATGTTAACGTGTTAACTTGATCGCACTTAACACAGAGTGAAGCTGAGGTTAATGGGACTTATCTTCAGTGATTTAGGTGGATGTTTTAGGGATTTGGGTTCAGGTGAAATAAGGTTACTGGCACCTTCAGTACATTCTCAGTATGGAACAGATTTATTAGATGCACAGTATTAAAAATCCTTGAATTCACACACCATGTTAACGTCAGTCTCCTAATGTGAGCTAAAGAACTGACAAGGAAAGTGATTTTTTTATTTGTGTAAGTGCAAAAATAAAAGCACCCTGTGTTCTCCATCCCACCCACCTACGCATATATGCACGCGCGCACACACATGCGCACACACACAGGTTGATCTGCACTCCAGGGGGCCAGCTCCCAGTAAATGGATTGCTGGGCCCATTGATTTTTTTCCCAGTGCCAGGCCTCGACCAGTAAGCCTGTTTGATTTGGTTGGCTGTTATCCTGCAAAGCCACCCCCTGCCCCCCCTTCCTTATGCACACACACACACACACACACACACACACACACACACGCTCACCTCCCTTCCCAGTGCCGCCGGCAGCAGCATCAGCGCCGATCGATGCACCAAGCTTTAGAGGAAACAAACTCAGCCACATGATAAGACGCCACAGCGGTGGAGGAGCCTTGAGATTATAGGCTCATTCTTTGGTTCATACAGGGGGTTCTGGTGTGTGTGTGTGTGTGTGTGTGTGTGTGTGTCTGTGTCTGTGTCTGTGTGTCTGTGCATGTGCAAGTGTGTGTGTTTCCTGGTGTGTATACATGTGTAGATGGGTCTTTATGTGTACCTTGGGGTCTTTTGGTGTGTGCAAGTATGTGTATAACAGAATTTGTGCATGTGTGTGTTGGTATTTTGGTGTGTATGTGTGGATTTTCTGTGCCTGTGAGCAGAATTGTGGTGTGTTAAAGTGTGTAGTAGTGCTGGTCTGGTGTAGCAAGGTGCATGGTTTTGGCACAAAAGCAGGTTCAATTGACTGGAGAGTCTGTGTGTGTGTGTGTGTGTGTGTGTGTGTGTGTGTGTGTGTGTGTGTGTGTGTGTGAAAGCTGAACTCTGCCCCTGTGAGCAGGCCTGTTCTTTAAATCTGTTGGGATCAATTCCAGCTCGCTCCCTTAATGTCGAACAGAGTAGCACTCAAAGCAGGAAAATGGATTTTTTGCCCTGAACTCTTCCCATCAGGCTCCTCTCTCTCTATTTCTAATTCTCTCAATCATCTTTTGCTCTTCCCCTTGCTTGCTCTGTATTCTCTCCTTTAGTTTGTGTTCCTTTCTTTCTTCTTTTTTTCTGTTTCTGTCTTTCCCTCTTTCATCTCTTTTCGATGTGTTTTCAAAATAAAATCAAGCATTTGGTTCAGATGTAGCAAGCCACATACTGGTGCTGTTTCCAGGTCATTTTGTTCCCAGTGTTTCTTCACTGCTCCACTGGAGCTCCTGTAAAGACCTTCATCAAACTGTGTTGAGACACAGTGGTGCTTTAAGCTAAATGCTAATGTCAGCATGCTAACATGAGCGCAGTAGCAAGACCAATATACCAATGTTTAGCAGCTCCTTTTTCTCGTGTCTGTCTTAATATGCGATCATGCTAACATTTAATTAGTAATTAGCAATTTAAAACGAGTATCTAGCACTTCACACAGAGCGACATGGTTCCAGTGAAGTAACCTTGCCAGCACCTTTAATGCATTTTAAGCACATCACAAGTTCATTAGACTGAGAAGAATATGAAAATACGACGATGGACACGAGATCTTTGGTAGCATCAGTTTGTAACATGCTTCAGCAGGTAATGTTCACCGTGTTCATTATCTTAGTTTAGTATGTTAGCATGCTAACATTTGCCCAATATTGGTATGCCAGTGGTTTGTCACTGTCTTGAGAGTCAAAGCAATTAGTTGTCTTTGTATTTTTACTTGGGACTTGGATTTGCTGGCAAAGTTGCTGCTACAAATAGGATTTCCTCCAATTACAATGAATAATCATATTTTACATTTGCAGTCCGCAATAATCTGTGGTGAACAAGATCTGTGATCTGAAATGTTATCTTTGCAATGCAGTAGCTCAGCTACGAGACCATCCACAATATGGTTATCAGGCTATCGTTGCTGTCCAGTGAAAACCATGGATCTCCAAAGTTTTTCAAATAAACTGAAGGACCTTTATTGCATTGTCACAAAGCTGGAACTCCTTGAAAAGCAATGGCGTGGTGTGTAAATGTATAATTCCTGAAAGCCATTAACAGCATACAAACATGGAAACATGTTGTTTCCTGTGGTTTATTTAACCTCCTTTCTGTGTCTTTGTCAGGCAGATTAACATGTACTCACTGATTAAGTTTCCCTACAGCTGCTGCTATGTAGGCCAACAGTTTATATGGCTGTACCTGTGGCATCTGATGGTGATGGATTGCAGAAAGTCAGTTTGAGTCTCGCATTAATCTCATTATTTGAAACCTTTAGAGGCCTTTTTCTGCTCTTTTTCATTTAATCGTTTCCTGCTGTAGCTTTTTGCCATCGCTGTCATGTGTCCTCCTTGAGACTTATTTGTTTTTGTCTTCTCTTATTGTGAAGTGTCATTGCAAAAGTGCCCCCGCGGTGCTGAGATTTGTTTAATTCAAATGATCTCGTGTGTGTGTGTGCAGCAAAATAACAATTTAGGTCACTTTAGCACTCGGAGAAAAAGAGTGAGCTTTACTAAAGACATCACATCAGCTACAGAAATGAACCTCAGCGTAGATGGATGGTTTGGGAGGGCAGCACACTCGCAGCTTATTTTTTTGCCAATTTAGAGCACTATGGGAAAACATCCAAGGGTAGTCAGTGTACTGAGACGCTCACTATTTCGTTCTGTGTGTGTTTCTAGCTGAATGAGATGATCCGCGCTCCGGTCGAAGGGGATTTCTGGCAGGTCGACCACATCCGGCCGGTCTACAGCGGAGGAGGACAGTGCACCCTGGACAACCTGCAGACGCTCTGCACCGTCTGCCACAAGGCCGTACGTGCACACTCCGCATCGCTGCACCCTTAACAACAGCAACACCGGCTTTTAGAGCCAAAGGGCTTAAGGGGCAAAAGCAATTTGTCTAACATTTAAGGTGCACAGTGGATGGACCTCTCCTTTATCCCCATATAAAAAGAAAGCCTCATCACTCATGTTGAGGATCACATGTGATGTCAGTAATGCGATACACGGTCAAACACATTGATCAAAAGTCCTGCCATCCCTCACATCGCTATATACTGCCTGTAATAACTTCACATGATGTAGCTATATGACATCTTGATGTATAGTATTTGTTGCAAAAGGCTACTGTATATATCTGTCTTGGGAACATTTTGCTTCATGAGCGTCTTCAGTCAATATTTCATAATCACAGACAATTCACTTCTTAAGAACAGAGCTGATGCGAGAGCAGAGGTTTCAAAATCAAATAGAGCTTTCATTGTAAGCTAAAATGTGCTTTACTTTCACGCCAGAAAGCGGTTTTGTCGGAGTGGGTGTCAGTTAAGAAGGAAACGCTTCATATTTTGACGTATCTAAACTGATGTGGAGAACTGCGCGTTCTGATAAGGGGATCCTCTCGCTGTTTATGCCACCGCTCAGACACTTTAATCTAGGGATGCTCAATATATTGATCTCACTTTTCTCTTCGGCGCAGACTGCAGATTTGACTCTTACATCATGCTCCATTTTTCTCCACAGAGGACGGCTCAGCAAGCCAAAGAACGGAGCCAGATGAGGAAGAGCGCCGCAGCCTCCAAGGTTGCGTCAGACATCAGGATGTTCTTCATCAGGAAATGAAACGGAGGTTCAGTAGTGGCTGTATGGCTGGAAAAATTCCTAAATCAAATTGCACTGGTGTGATTTGTGAGATGCATCATGATTTTTCAGTAACAAAACTCACATCAGAGTGTCAGAAATGCCTTTCACCCTGACAGACTGGGATAAAAGGCTTGGATTTCCTTTGAACCCCTTCAAGATTCCTACTTTCCTTCTCCCTCACTCTGCGATGGTAGCGGTGTCCTGTTGGTTGAAGCTGTGGAGAATTACTTAAAAAACAGCGACGACTGCGTCAAATGCAAATTCAGCCAACTCCCCTCTCGTCCCCGAACCGTCACAAGTGCGGTAGTTGTGATTTATGACGGCCCCTTTTTGCTCGAGGCTGAAATGGAGCAGGTTGTTTAGAGAGATGCTGCTATTTTAAGTTTTTGCAAACTTGGTGAAAAGTAGCAGGTGAGGGATGAATCGGGGCCTTTGTGATTAAAACTCCACGGAAGAAAACACGCGTGTCCTCATTGGCGCCCTCAACAAGTGGCGCCTTGTAAATCTTTCTTTTTGGAAGATAGATGAACGCTTCTCGTGAAATAAAAACCTATTTTCATCTATTTCATGTTGTCTCCCTCTGTTCCTCTGGTGCTTTAACCACGGTTTGGACTGTAAATACACCAAGACGTTGGTTGTTCTGACAAGCTAGCAAATCGTTTCATCGCCTCAAGTCATGAACATTATTGGCCATGTCCACGCATCTACCTCCTACCATCTTCAGCTGTGCTTGATGATCTGAGCAGGGCTAAAGTCAGTCAGGAGGGCTATGTTTAGAGAGACGGAGAGCAGAGTTACTATGGAAACAAGGCTTCAGGTTCAGCAATGTCGGGAATATTGAATCTCTTCTTGTGAGAGTTATACAATGAGCCAGACAGACATCAGAAACTCCAATCAATATCAGCAGGCTCCTGTGAAAATGAGGCCGTCACATTCCTCCGCAGCACAATCTGACTTCCCCTCTCGGCGCCGAGGCTCCGCGGTTTGACGTCGCAGATGTCGTCATGTCACGATTTGTCTGTCTGTCAGCCGTGTCAAACTCCGAACTCAGCAAATTCCGCCGTCGCCAGAAAAGTTTTAAATTTTTCTGGCAGCCCCAACTTCTCTTAGCCTATCAGAGCACTCGGTCGAAGCCACAGCTTCTAACTTTCTCGGAGCCCATGTGGGTGCACGCGTGGGTGTGTGTGTATTTCCCCTACGGCTGCTCTAGGTCTCCACTTAATAAGACCGTTGTTCCTCTCCTGTCCAAACCGACAAGCTTTGTGAGTAATGAACATCTCCCAGGCAGCCTTCCAACAACAGCAGGTTTCAGTGTCAGTTGCTGTCAGCAGCCAATGACTCTGATCTGCTGTTTTATTACACCCAAAAGGTGTGTGTGCGTGTGTGCGGGAGGGAGAAAGCAAGTGAGGAAGTAGTGCAGAAGTGTAGCTGAGTGTGTCTTCTGTGCGTTACACAAATAACGCGTGTGTGTTTCACAGAGAAGTGTATATTGGAAGAGTGTTGTGTGTGTTTGTCAGACGGAGCCATAATGAGGCAGCGCCCAGATGAAGACGTCTCATGTTCTTCCCAGAGGGTCTGCTGGGTAAAGAGCAGCGCTGCAGCCGCGTGACACTGTTTGCGTTGGACAACCTATCAGCTCAGAGGAAAAACATTACCTCCGCAGGTGATGACAGTAATAAAGATGGACTCAAACACCGACGGACGGCCGCAGAGGTTTGCATGTTTGCTCTCTGTCTAACACGCTCATCCCCTCCACTCTTTCTTTAAAGCCAGCATCAGAGCAAAACTCACTCTTTCCATCAAGTGCAATCAACATCTTTGCCTCGGTGCCGCCACTGCAGAGACATTTCAGCAGGTTTCATAGCAACGCGCCACACTCTGAACGTCACATGGCCAAAATTAGCCGGGCAAATGTCTAGCGGAAATAAGGACATAAAATCACAGTATAGTTACAAAGAAACGACAGTAACAAGAGGAAAGCCAAATGGCGCCGTCAGAAGAAAATCCTTGCAAATGGAATTAAGGAGAAAAAAACAGCACAAATTTGACAAAATGAATACAGCACACATCTCATGGAGTCTTTTGATATTGTAAAACTGCAGTATTATTTCAAAAATGAAACAAAATTTGTCATGAAGTACAGAGAGATGGACAAACACACATTGTTGGTTTTCATATTATCACAAACAAAAGAAGAAAGCACCAGTCGGAGAGTAATACATTTCCTCGACACGTGCACATCAGAGTTGCAACAGAAACTGTGTTTCTCAATGTGGGTCAGAGGACCTCCAGGGACCCTTCAGAGGACTCCTGGGGGTCCACGGCAAATTGAGAAATAGATTAATAGCGCTGTAACTCAATTCCACAGGAATTTCTTCTAATTACAGGCATTACATTATGTATGAGAACGAGTATTGTTAATTGTAGGTTTCATGTTCAATATTATCTCCCCACAGGATGGTGACAAAATGTGTCTTTTTAGGGGTCTGTTGCATGGCAATGTCTGAAAAGTGCTCTTCCAAGCAGGCAAAACTTGACAGTAAACTGTACAAATCATTCATAATTCAATCATGATTTGCATTCAGACAGAAAGGCGTTATATTTGGCGCCATTCCATTGGTTATTCCATTTCAACCTCGCCTGCCCCCATAATCTACTTTGGCCTTTTCAGCTGAAGGAAGCGCTTCTACAAACCCAATCTTGTGTGACAGGTGTGATGGAGAAGGGCCAATAAAAGCCTGCACGGCGCGCTGCGTGCAGCCACCGGCTCTCCAATCCGTGGCTGAATCCTGCTGTGGTTTGATTCCTGGCTGCCACACTCTCCACTGTGATCCCTCTGTGTCTGTGACCCTCCCTGCCCTTCAGCAACAAAAAGGAAATAGACACGAGGGAGGTCATACCCCGCTGCTCTCCTTCAGGAGTGTAAAACAGGAATGGCACCGTCTGTTTTGCCAGAGCACCTCTGATTTTATGTCACTGGGAGGGAATGTGAGCTGCAGAACCTCATTACAGAAAAGGAATGGATCTACAGTCAGACCTCTGCGGTTTTGTGTTACAACATCAAGAAAGCTTGTATTCTAAAAGGCTGCACCCGTATCGTCTAATTGAACTCCGGAGTCGGCGTTTAGGAAGCAATTCTTGGCTTTAAACAGCCACAGCCGATGAGAGGCTTTTGTCTTTATTGTCATATTATCTCTTGGGATGGTGATGAGATGATTAATCATTTCCTGCTGCAGCCTCGCGCTCGCAGAAGGCTGGCATCGCTCAGCAGAGCGCAACGCCCTGGGTGGAGGAAAACGGTATTATGGCCCAGGTAATTGGTGGAGGACCATCACTCATAAGCGATCTAATTAATCTCATTAAAACATCCCTCTCTGGTTGCATAGAGTTGTTTCTTGAGGACCGCTGCAACAGAAGGAGTTTTCCAAAATGGTCTTATCCATCCTGATGAGTGTCATACACGCAAAAGAGAAAGTGCAGCTGAAGCGAGTGACAGAAAATCAATGCAACAATGCCATGTAAACCGCGGCTGGCCATTTCCTAATGTCATTCTGCGTAGTAGGGGATGTGCGGTGGTAAAAGGATGCTTTCTCATTGCTCAGCTGGAGGTGGCTTTTGTCAAGTCCAAATTCTATTTATTCAAGATGGCTCCCTGGTTGTCTCCCAAGACGCATGGCATGCTGCGGATTAAGACCAAAAACGCAATCAATTCACCCAGCAGGAGATCAGGGGAAATAACAGATAAGGTTCTTAGCATAATTCATACAGTCCCCAATCTGGCTAGGATTAATGTATGTCTTCACTGTAGCTCGCTCTCATTTGTATGTTGGAGCTCGTGTGGGGCTAAATTGGCGCTTCATGTGGCCCATTACAATCAGGCTTTGTTTGGAAAGGCCCCCGTGAGGACTGGATGTGACCACATTGTTCTGCAAGACATCTGTACCTAATGCAATTTAGGAGTGATGTAATCTCATCTATATTTTATTATCACAAAGCTTTTCTTCCGTTGCAATTTACAGCAGGTCGTGTCAGCATATTAATCTGCATATATAAACAAAAAACTGTGGAGTATTCGGTGAAAAAAAGTCAAATGCCAAATGCATAGCAGCACTTTAAGCCAAGACAAGAATGTATGCAGCATTAACTCAACATACAGTTCATGCATGAAAATGTTCCATAGAGTCACAGGAGAGTCTTGGTGGTACTTGACATCAGTGGAATAAAGCCACAGTAGGTTACAGTTTTACCGTTTTCTCCCTTTAATGTCTGCTGTGTTCAGATGATTGAGGTGAGACATGGAAAGCTGAACAAAATGCCCTCCAACAAGTTCCCCTTTCATGAGCCTTAAAAGACATCTTTTCATCTCCCATTTCATTTTGCAGCCATTGATCAGCCATCTTTCATAGATTGCTTCCAGACATCTATTCAGCCGCTGTGTTGCCACTCAGCACGCCTGTATTTCATAGGTCTTAATGGCAAGGTCTGGCTTTTGTGCGTAGATTAAAACCTGGATCGCAATCACTTAAATCGCCAATAAATTCACAGGAAATAGTCTTTGTTGACTTTAGTGAGAAGTGAATCAACAGCGGGGAAAGTTTCATGGTGCACACTGATGCAAATCTGGGCAGATTTTCAAATTTGGGGGCAAAACAGGACTTCTCTTGCCTCATCCTGTGACATTGTTTTTTTTTTGTGTTTTTTTTTCTTTATTTCGGCGCATGAGCCAGAAAAAGGTCATGTCAGTCGTGTGACAAGAGTGACAGGTCTGGGGCATCATTACTGAGACTTGGAAGGTCTGTGTAAGCACCTTTGGTCACCTCAGGAGAATAGATCCCCACTGCGCTGCTGCCGGCCTAATGAGCACAGACAGCCCTGCGTCTAATGAGAAGAGGGCGATTGCGACTGTCTTCCATCAGCCCTCTGCTCCGTCGGTACAACATCCCATAATGCCTTGAACACGCGGCATGAGCAGCCGAACAGCGGCGGATATCTTGTCACACATCAATGCAGGGGCTATGGAGTCGGCCAATCTGCCAAAATGTCCCCGCCGCTGGTCCGGAGCTGAAAACATTGCGACTGGGTTCCTTTAGGTTGACTCGATATTCATCCACAGCCTATACGCTCACGTGACTGCATAAAATCGCAGCACTTTTCAGTCATTGCAGGAAAGTATCCCCTGTCTGTCCTCCATGTCGTCCCTTCTTTCCAGCTGGCGAAACATGTTTGGTTCACATCTACTAAAGCAGTCCTTTTTAGTTCCCAGTCAAACATTTTGTGAATTCCTGGCATCTCAAACTTAACTTACTTTTTGCTTCTGTTCTCAGCCTCTTTGCATTTCAGATTAGAGTGTGAGTGATGCTTTATGGATGCCAGAAGGGAACCTCAGCCCTATTCACATGCACCCCTTCCAGCAGATGAAAAACAGCTCACCTTCTTGCACGTGTCGCAAGTACGGACGCATCAGAAAAGAGCTACAGGTTTGCAGCATTAACTGTGTACTTCACTGGAAATCTATGGCTAAATTAGCTCTTCTGTCCACATTGAAAAGGTTACATTTTCTCAAACCCGTATGAACAGCTTTCAGTGGATACTAGTGGACAGATTGGCTTTGGACTCGGCAACAATTGATTCGCCTTTGGTGACGGTCCAGATCTGGGATTTCTGCCACTAGATGATTATCACCTTGTAGCCGTAATTATAAAACTAGCAGGAAAAAAAAAGATTCCAAAAGTTTGAGATGAGTTCGCAAAAGGCCAAGAAATGAGTTTAACTTGAGTCTGAAGTGTTAGGAGCGATTTCTTGGGGTGTAAGCTGCAGAGTTGTTCAGCGTTGGCGGTGGGTTTTTGAGTGCCTTGTAGTTACCAAATTAGTCCAATCAAATCAGAAAGGAAGGAAACACCTTTTCTTAGCAGCAAAGCACAATTATTCACATTCTGCAAAGTTATGTTGGCATTTAAATGTGCATTTTCAGCCAAGGCTGTGTAAAGCTGTGATGTAAGTAATTATGAAGCCTTCCCTCCCTCATGCTGTATCATTAGCAAAGAGCTAAGCCTATTAATACACTGACGAGCAGTGAGTGTAATTACTGTGACCACAAAGAATGTGACATTTACCTCCTTTGTTTATCATATTCTCAATGCATTGTGGCAAACGACAGTGAAAAAAAATATGGTCATCCTCAGATTAGTTTGAAAATGATTTCACTGGATGCTGCCAAATACACATAAAATGCAAGTGAAGGAAAAATTTAAAGCCAAGTGCAACCAATCTGTCTTCAATCTTTCATCATTTATGGAAATCTGACTTCATACTGATGCAAAACCAATTATACCTGTGTCACAAACGTCCGTTGAAATTTATTGATAAGTACTTTGACAATTGGCTGTTTGAGTGGGTTGCATTTGGCCACTCAACCGTGGACATCTTCACACCCACACCACTTTTTTTTATATATTTAATTATTTTTTTTCTTTTTTCTGTGTACTCAGTTATGCCAGTTTCTCAATTACTGTGTGAGTGGGCTGGTGCAAAAAGAAAAGGGGGGAAAGTTGGCTATAGCAGCATTCACCAGCAGCCCACACAGAATTATTCTATGTGATGATATAAATCTTATTTAATTATGTGATAGCGGGCAGGTTTGCCAGCCGTGATGAGAGGAGCGAGGTGTTCAGATATACCTGGAGAAGCGAGAGCTTTTCAGCGAGTTGGACCATTTAACACGCGGCAGAAGCATCAGCGTTAATCCTGAGAGTGTAAAACCTGACTCAACTCCGTGCCAGTGTTTATGTAAGTCCACACCATCGGATAACTTTTTTTCAGGTAGTTCTGAACTCATGATGTCCTAGATTCATATCAGGTGCGTTAGTGAACTGCCAACACTGCTAGCAGCAAGTAACTAACAGAAAATCAGGTGTCCAGAGTCTTGACAGCAGCTGAATGGTGGATGCTGTGATGCATTTTGTCATCTAATAAATGAGAGTCACATGACTTAAGTCCAGCACCAATGCAGGATGTACTAAGTGTCACCGTAAGGTCACCACTTTGAAATACAAGGACGTCCGAAGAGGATTTGAATTACAGGTGATGTTAAAATCATCCCAACTCCTCCGGAGTCCAAATTAGTCTGTAACACATGAGGCACATAACCCCCCAGTAAAACCACTGCTTGGGGTTTTTTTTTTTTGGACAGATTACGTATGAGGTATAACATTTTAATTTGTGAGCATGTTGGCACGTGGAGGCAGATTGTTTATACCTTTTCAAGGTAAGCTAAGATAAGCTAACAGTCTCCTGGTTACAGAGCGGTATCTATCTTCTCATCTAACTCTCAGCAAAAAGGCAAACAAGCATTCTTCCCAAACTGCTGAGCTATTTCTTCAACCATAGTTTATTTGCCACATCCACAATCCCTCCCTAAGTTTAGTCATACTGTAGTTGCCATGCACACATATTGCAGGAGGCAAGAACTGGCCCCTGCAAACATCGTCACATCGTCCAATTTCAACGTCCTCATCTGGTTCATAATCCATTCATGTTTGACAGCAGTAGATTTCTCCACATACATGAAGCCTCGTGGTTCTGGCTCCGAAATAGATTAGCTAAGTTCAGATGAAATTTTAATAGTGTCTGTGGGGAACTTTTCTTGCTTTAGCTACAGAGAAAAAGATAGAGAGTAATGAAGAGGATACAACCAGTAAACACAACAGTGAAACATATTCAGAGCAATAGAGCAAATAATTAAATATACAGCACCTTTACATATACAGGTTTATAGTGTATGAACAGAAAAATGTCCAAACAGGCAAATATGGTGAAGCTATTCATAGTGTAACGTGTGCTGGAGTGATTGAGCCTTTGTCAAATTAATGAGAAGCTGATTCAAAGGAAGAAAGAGAAGATAATAAGAGGGCATGAACACACACTGGAGGAATTACCCAGCAGCAGGTGCATCTCATCTTCGGGATATTTCTCTCAGACACACAGAGGATTAGCTTTGTTCCACCCACAAATTCACACACAAAGGCATAAATCACTGCCACACACACACACACACACACACACACATACACACCTCTGCTGTTGAGGACATGTCAATAGAAGATTACAGATGTTTCAGCAGCAAAACAGTCTTTTGGCATCATTATCTCAATGTCAGTGGTGTAATACTTGACATCACATTAAGGCACCATAGGCAAACCAAGAAAAAGAAGTTAAATATGGACACAAAAACAAACCCTTTGTCGTATTATGATGGCTCGTGCTTTTTATACCTGCTGTGCCAGACGAGCACAGCAGGTATGAGAATATATAGTTTTTAGTGCCTGTCATTATTGTGTAATATACTTTATGAAACTGCAGTAGTTATAGAAGCAAGATCCCATTATCGTAACTCAAAACCGAAACTGGAGTCACTATTTTCATCTGTGCTGCTTCACCTTAAAATATCAATAAACCCTTGGCAGCACCCCCACTGCTTCACCCTGCCGCTGCAAACACAGAAAACCAGATTTCTATGCTCTGTCGACCCAAATCCAGCTTTGGAAAGCCTCAACTCCTACCTTTCCAATTCAGCTTTCTCAATAACCAACTCATCCTCCTCCTCACACTCCCACTCGGCCTCATAATCCATAAGGTTTTTGTTTCGCTGCTACGCCGATGACACCCAGCTGTATCTCCCACGGAAACCTGATGATCCAAATAGCTGCTTCTGTCTTGTTAGATGCGTCCTATGGCGTCACGTTAGGACGTGCTAGGAGTTCACGAAAGCATCTTTATAAGCCAGCGAGCCGATCAGTTTGGCAATTGAAGGTCGGGAAAATGAGTTTAAGGCCGTAGAACAACATATTGTGTATTCCTGTTTGCATATCACTTTGTTTGGTCTGTACTCAACAGTCCTCTTTTATTGATCATTTTAAAATATGAAAGCTCTGACTTCAGCATATTCTGCTCTGAACCTTAGAGCTACCAGGTGCTGGCTGAGGCTCGAATCCAGCATATAAACTGATTCAGACAGACCTCCGGGGTGCGCCCCCGCCTCTCCCCCGCTGTCAGCTAGAACCCTCCAAAGGATGAGCGGTTGCAGGTAAAGGATGGATGGATCAATCCAAAAGGCTACTTCTTTATTTGTTATGTATTCTGGTTTCCTTCCTTGTCTCTTTGCTGACTTCATCGTTTTGTTGGCAGATGCCAAATTTGCTCTTTGACAGGAGCTAACGCACTAGATTTTAGCAATATTAGCATTCAGTTGGCAACTCCTGTTGACTAGCTAGTCGCTAATTTGTCTCTCTGCCCCGTGTTGCTGAGCGGGTAGCATAGAGTGGATTTATCAGAGCTTTTTGGCTGAAGCCAGCGTTGTGCTGCTTCTATAAATGAGGTTGATGAGGAGCCATTCATTAAACCGTTGATGAGCTTCAAGACACTAAAGTGCTCCATACAGCTGGGCGGAAGTGCAGAGTCAGGTGGAAACTCTTTGTGGACTCCTTTCACAGTACACACATTCACTTGAACTATGGTCAATATAAAAATATTGTCAAGTCCGGCTTTAATTTAGGATAACTGACTTGCATTACAACACGTTAAAAGCAAAAACAAGGACTGCTTTAGACCAGTCTAACACACCTTTCTGCAACAAACCCAGGCATAATTGAGCAAGTCTAAACCATGGATGAAAGTATTTATATAAAGATGGGCGACAAATTAAAGGAGTCCCTAATTCACCGCTCTGTCTCCCGTGGGTGTTCATTCGTTATGACATTTGGCGACTGAGTCAGTGGTGTGTGATCCTTTTCATTCTCACACTCATCAGACCATTCAGCTTGTGTGTGTGGAAGCATGTCCACTCATTTAGCTCCATGGATGGATGTAGTGCTTCATATGTGGTGACACATCGTTCGTTTTCTCTTCAGCCAGTTGCTTCAAGGAGTAGTTTGACATGAAAGCGTCTATTTGAAATATGTATTCCTACCTGTGCTCAAGGACCGCTTACAGTTGCCGTAATTCCCACTTTTAGAAAAGCTGATTTTATTGTCAGCTCTGTTTTATACCGCCGTCAGCTGCTGACTCCTCTTAACTGACCAGCAGGGGCCGCAAGCGATGCTTCACCCACGTACCCCCAGACACGCCTGGTAGAGAGTGCAGCCTTCAAGTTATTACAGTGTAAGAAAGCCTTTAGGTTGTTGAGGCACTGATCACAAAAGCCATAGCAGAGTCTAAACTGAACCATTAGGAGGAAAATAATTATTAGGGTAGGTATTTTCTTGGTGTTGTGATTGCAGGGTCATTATGCTCTCCCTAATGAAACAAACCAGCAGAGAGTCTCCATCTCGGCTGTAGCCGTTATCATCGCCCTTCAGAGAATATAAAAAGGAAAACACTTCAGCAGCAGGCTAATTAAAACCAGAGAGGTCTGGATGAGGAGGCCAAACAACCCACACAGGTGGCGGGCACGTCACTGTGTGTGTGTTTATGTGTTTGAGCTACTGTAGCACATCATGTTTATGCATGTCTGTATGTGTCTGTAAGAGTGTGGGTGTGTGTGAGCCAGCAATTCATGTTTTTTTTTTTCTCTGTATTTGTGTGTGTTTGTGTCACAGTGCTCACATCTGTGAGTGTGTGTGTGCGAGGCAGCAAAGGACGATGTTAAAATTTGTGGGTGCGTGTATTTGAGGCTGCAGTTCCTGTTTGTGTGTGTGTCAGAGGTGTATGATTGTTAGAGGTGCTTTCCATTCATTTTAATGGCTTCAGCCTCCACTGCTGCCGTTTCATTCTGGTGCCTCCACCGCTGACAGGGAGGACCTAGCAGCTTTCATCTGACAGGACCCTGCTCAAATAGGCCATTGGTGCACCATAATTAGTTCAAATGTCGAAGCCGGTGAATTATTGATGATTGGGGACGAGTAGGGAGGAAGACATTTCACATCAACTGTGTGGGGTTTTTTTTTTTTTTTTTTTTTAGCCGTCTCTTTTTAAAGGACAGCTGGTGCTCTGCGGTTCCCACCACAAACATGAATCTCTGGTGTTCAGGCCACGAGAGGATGCATTTGCATCGGGCGGAGAAATAAACTGGGGTAGTACAGGGAATAATTACAGAGGAAAACTGTGAAATAATGTCTTGTTTTTCACTGAGAACAGCTGGTTAAAGAGAGCGCTGCAGCTTTTTTTTGTCAGCATGTGAAAAAGGGATACCTTAGAACTGGTTGGGAACAAAAAGTAAAATACACCATGAAGACAGAGGCTAATTTATGCTCCTGCCAATCATTGGCTATAATTGCGCTACCATGGCATAATGGCAGCCCAGGCCCAGTCATTTTCCCCCTCCGGCTCTATCACAGGTACTTACAGGGGTTTCCATCAGCTCCTGATTTTTCAAGTGAGACCTCTCAGACAGGAATGACAATGGACTTTCAATGGCTTATAATTATGCCACTCTCCTGCACAATTTCCTGGCCATCATTTGCATTAAGACTCATATGGGCATAAGTGCACCATATGCTGCCCCACTAAGGCCTTTTGATCTACTCCACCGTTGAAATTTCCAAGTGCCGTGACATTTCCTGGAATGCCTCTGAGCCTCCGCAGTCCGACAGTTATCTGAATCTGTTAATTAGATGGATCAAGTCCAGAGTGTGTGACAGTACGAGCTGACACGTGTGTGTGATGGTTGTGACTGAGGATCACAAAGTGTGCTGAGAGGCACCTTGGATTTATGGCATGAAACGCTGCGTCCTTTTTTTTTTTTTTTTTTTTTTTTCAAGGTTAATCAAAACTGCGTCTTGTTTGCTTTTTGAAAAATTCCTCTAAAAACAGAGAAAGGGATACTGGATGTTTGTGCTGCAGCTGGCATGAAGGGCCAAAGGTAACACTGCCATCTAGTGGACAGGGAGCAGTAAAACAGCTGTGAGGAGGGACCTGAGCTGCACATCAGAACCTGCAATTCCGTGAGAAATGGCCGCCAATGCTGATATTAGTCTTGTCCCAGATAAAGTCAGTTTAAATGACTCTGCTTTACTCTTGCATCCATTCATGTGGCAGCTGGATGACATCAAGAGCAAGACCCGCGCGAGAAAATGTCTGCATCATCTTTTAAAGTGCAACTTAATCATCCATTAACTTTTAATTGGCTGTCTTACCTGCTGAAACAATCAGAACGATAATGGTTTCTGTGTCTGGGGCCTTTGCCTGCACAGCTATACATGTTCCCGTCTTTTGAGTTGTAATTAGAGCTTGGATGGTGTTTTCCTTTCAGATGGCTCTTAATTCTGGGATTTGTTGCTCACAAAAGCCGCTCTCATATCTCTTCCTCTCTGCGGATTTTCAGGCAGTAGGCGTCTCTTATTCAGCTCGAGAGGTTGCTGAAAATAAATCATCACCCTCCCACCAGTATGCGAGAATGTCCAGATGGTTGAATTTTCACTGACGTCCTCCCGCTGAATTTCCCCATTGTCTTCCACGCTAAAATTAGAAGGTAATACTTGGTGAAAACGCTGCGTCTGCTCTGAGGGTGCTAGTTAATTATCAGGAACTGGATTTATGTTCCACCCACAAATGAAGCATCGACGCTGTATTGTGTGAGAGTGTAAAGTCCAAAGATAAACCTTGAAACCCCCTTGAGGTTTCTTGGAGGGACTAAACGGCAGGTTTCACTGTCAAACAGTCTTTCTTGCTTGTTCCTTTGGCAAGAACAAAGGGAAAAAAAACATGTCCTCAAGGTAATTTATCTACTGGAAGAGAAAGATGGCATTTTTCTCTCAGAGTTTCCACCATAATTAAGACACAAATGCTTTGATGCAAAACGCACTTAAATATTCTGCTCATGCAGTCGCTCAGCATGTATTTCCAATCATGCCTTGTTACTTCCATTAACGTTACTAATTCAGCAGCGCAGCGACCCAACTCTCTTCAGCGCTCTATTAGTTCCATTATGGCTGTTTTAAACATAGCCTGAGCTGAGAGCTGACACTGTGGTCATTTAATGTAATCAGCATTGTTCAGCAAGTAGCCTGTAACATAATCAATTAATCAATCTGCCGTATGTAAGCAGACAGACGGCAGGAAATGACCATTGTATATTCTGTTTTGATGAGAATTTTCTTTGGCGGCGTTTGACAAATGACTGTTTTATCTTCAAATGCAGCGAGGGCTTAAATTCAATGGGGAATAAATCCAATGTTATGAGGCTGGGATTAAACCATCTGCTTGATTTGGCAGTTCTTTTCATTTTTGCACGCTATATGTGCTTCCTGGGCCAAAATCGGGGGCTTAAGATATTTTCTCGCACTGAGGATGGCATTTTTAAACTCAACGGGGAAACTTGAATCAAGGCGATCCAAAGTACTTCCTGTCAATTTTCTAATGTCCAACCAGGTTAAAGGACTACATGTCACACCACACACAGACAAAACTGTAGCAACCCTGGAACAAAAACCTCAAGATCCACCCTTTCAACCACCTTTGTTAAAAGACAAGATAAAAATCACTTTTATGCCTTTATTTGGGCTCCCAATACACAAATCGAGGATGTTCATCAGTACAGTCTGCTTTAGATCTCATGATAAAGTGAACGTAGGAGGTTTGGACTGATGCAATAAACCAACAGCTTTAAATCTGAACTACAGTCCTATATACACAGTCTTAGTTTGAAGATCTGTATTTTCTGATAGTTTAATAACATTTATCATACTGAATAGCGATTGACAGAGTACAATCACAAGGCCTTTTTGCAATTTTAGCCGATATATCTTAAATGCACTTTCACAGCAGATGTAACGTAAACTTCATTTGGAGCTCTATGAGTCTGCACGTTGAGTTCAGGTGCAGCCTTGGAAGTCCCAATAGACGGTAAATGGAGTCGGCCTCACATTTGTGTGTTTTTTTTTTCTTTTGGTCACGACTGATGCACTTATTTAGATATAAGCAGACCATGTTTGCTAAGACAGACGCCAAAGGTCTGCCCTCTTCGTCAGCAAATGGACGAGGTGATACATCTCCACGGATACATGTAATAAACCCAAACAGAGGAAGATTCTTTCTTATATCAAAAATGTTCGAGACCTGAGATTTTTAGTGGAAGAAAATATCATAACATACAAAAAAAAGGGGAGGAAAAAAAAAAAGAAAAAACTGTCTGTAAACCTTCATGATGGCTGCGAACTAGCTCCATCTTCCCTTTTGTGACTGAAAACATGCACGTTAAAATCACGTCAGCTCGCGTTAAAGGAACTTGTAAAATCCCGTTTTTTCCAGCCGCATTCATAAATCTTCTCATAGGCTGTTTGTTTTTTTTGATGCAAGCTAGTGGTACACAGCTCTATGCATATAACTTTACATTTTTGACAGCTTAACGCTAATCATGATCAGTGTGTAGACACGACTGAGGGCGATGCAGAATTCAGATAACTTAAGACAAATAAATCAATTTTTTTAAATTCTATTAAACATGATAATACCTTATTCTAGACAACACTGTGGACTCTCTGGGGATTACAAGTTCATTCCTTGGGCACTTAGTAAAGAGTCCAGCATGTCAAAAGTGTCTTTGTAGTCAGTGTGTTGGCCGTTGGAGGTCAGCAGGCCGTTGGTTCCGTCGTGGCCGTGGTGTTCCATCATCCTCTGGCCGCTCTCTGACGAGTAGTGGGACGAGCTGAGGCCTCCTTTGGAGCTCCTGCTCTTGGAGGAGTGGTGGTGGTGGTTGTGGTTTCCAGCGTCAGAGTGAGGCCTCTTCCGAGACGAGCCGGAGGAGCTCACGTCGTTGCAGTGGCTGCCGGGAGCTCGTAGGGATAAGGAAGGGTGGTCTATCGTCCCCCTGCCGTTTCCGCTGAGGGAATAAGCGTGCGAGTGGCCGTGTTTCGAGTGGCGGTGGCCGCTGTGCTCTTTGTGCTTGTCTTTCCCAGGCAGAGTCCCGCCCTGCTCTGAGCCTCCGTGACGCTCTGACGAAACTTTGATTCTCATCTTGAGCTCCTCGCTGGTGGCGGAGCCGTTCTCGGTGAAAGAAGGAGGCAGCCGGGCCTTTTTAGAGCTGGACTTTTCTCTCCTGCCGTCGCCCGACTGGCTGGCCTGCTGCGGCTGGGAGCGTTTCTTGTGGTGGTGGGAGGAGAGAGCTGGAGGGGGCGCATACATGTCTGTGCTCGTCTCCTCCTTTACACCGTTCTGCAAGGCCAGCTCCGCCGCGTGTTTCTCCCTGTACTTTTCCAGAGTCAAGACTTTCTGCGGCCGCGAAAAGGCTGCCGCGTTTGGAACGAGCTGCTGGTGTTTACTACTGGACCCGCCTGCAGCTTTGTGTTCGTGTTTCACCAGTGAGAAGTCTGAAGGGTGAGGCTCGGGGAACTGGTCGTAGCCGCAGGACTTTGACTGGTCACTCAGTGGCTGGTAGGAGGAGAAGGGGACTGTGATACTGTTGAGGGAGGACATGTCTGTAGAGTCTGATGAGGTGGAGGGGAAAAAGGAGTTGGTGACACCAGGAAGGCCATCTAAGGACGTCCCCTGGAAGGCACTATCCACTGCTGAGACCTCCGTCTTTGGCTTCTTAGCTGCTTGAATGGCCTACGAAATAACACCGAATTCACCATGAGACAGTGCCACTTCATTTGTCCACACCTGCACCAGTCACACAGTACGTCCTGCACCGCTCTCATATGGTTGGCTGACATGTACTTATGACATACCCTCCAGTTTCGTATCCTCTTCAGCCTGCTGGGCGTCTTCTCCAGGATTTGAAGGAACTCGTGTGTGAGTTCTGAAAACAAAAGACAACAATGTAAGTGTTACGGCCTGTGATAAAGCCTGTGTGCTGAAGGGTCAAATCAGGATCTGATGTGTCAAGGTGGTTCGCAAATACACGGCCATGATGTACCTGCAACCAGTAATTATTTCTCATTGCACATTAACAAGCTGATTATTTTCTTGATTAATTGTTTGGTCTATAAAATATCCAAAATAAATATTGAAAAAGTTTCATAGTCAATTAATTGTTTGGTCTATAAAATATCCAAAATAAATATTGAAAAAGTTTCATACTCAATTTTCAGACAAGATATCAGACAAATTCATATTCTTCATGCACATGGGCATTTTTTTAAAATCATAGCATTGTGCCTTCGGTCCACACACAAACACAGCTGCAGGTCACTGAAACCGGAGCTTTGGAAAACTCCTTCCACGGTGAAGATGTTCAGAAGCTCTGTTTGCAGTGCTGACGTGTAGTCAGGGAAAACTGAGTATTTGGCAACAGAGTGTGCGCCATCATCTCCTTTGTTGACATCAGTCGATTTTGTGCACTGGCAGACAATAGGAGGAAACCCCATTTTTAGAAATAACCCACGTATGTGTGGACGAGGCAAAAACGGCAGCTACTCCTCACATTTTCAAGGTTAGGCTGAAACAGCTGATTCATCTTAAGCTCTACATTTTTGTTTCCAGGTCACAGTGAGTCAATCAGTTCCCCTCATGGATGGAGGGAGGCAGCCTGAAACTTAAGTACATGAAAAGCCCTCTGTTCTATTAACTCTAATCTAATCTAATACTAATCCTGATCTGAAGCACTCTGAGTCCAAATTCAGCCCCATTAAGATCCAGTAAAAGAGATATTTAATTTGCAGATGGCTTCGGTCTCAGGAGTGGTTTGGTGAAAATAGCTTTTGAGTTACTGAGACAGTGAAAAATACTCAAATTTGAAGATTGTGATTTATAATACAGTACTTCATATTTGACCTCCAAGACAGGGATAAAGCAGTGACGGAGGGCCTTACCATCCAGCAGCTGTAACGTTACGGTGCGGTCCACATACTCCCACCAGTGCTTGCCATCTGTAGACACGGGGATCTCCCAGTTGGACCACTTACAGGCCAGGTGAATGCAGACACATGCGACGACTGTTGGCCTGTACTGCAGGCAGAAGGTGGTGAGGTGCAAACTGCAGGAGGAGACAAGAAACAAAAGAAAAAGATCCACCTGTGAGCTGCGGGGCTTTTCTACTAATAAATACATTTAATATATCGACATAACGAGGCGACATTAAAATACAATCAAATTCATAGCAGAGGTTTGAAGCTGTACTGACAATGAGAGTCAAGTATTATTTTTACATCACATACACACAGCCTTACCTTCCAAACCTGGAACATCTAAGAAAACCTTTGTTAGGACATGTTGATAATTGTCTGAAGGGGGCACATACAGTTTCAAAGGATAATGTAGAAATAAACGTATACTGAACCTGTGTTAGGTTATATTTCTGGGTTGAGATTTTAATGTAAAAAAGGGGAAATTATTAACACGTTAAGTGTTTCTCAATCTCCAGAATTTCAGAAAATTTCTGCTCCTATAGTCAAATTAAATAAAATTTCCACACTACTTGTATTTGTGTGAAATGAGTCAAACTTTCAGACTGAGAAACACTGACGTTGGTAGAGAAGACAAATGATTAGGCTTTAAGTTTTCTACGGTTAATTGTCTCTGCACCCTGAATCCCAAACTACACTGCAAACTGCCTTGAATGTACTGAACTAAAAGGTGGGGAAAAGCAACATGGTGACAAAAGAGGGCGCTCACAGTGTTTATCACACATCTCTGAATCACTGCGAGGAAAACACTGAAAGTTAAACTCGGACTAAAAACACTCCCACCTCAAAGGAGGACAGAGGGTTATTTATGAGACAGGCTACTCTTGATATCAGCAGCATGTGTTGTAGTTTTATATCAGTTGCATGCATTATAATTGAACATGTGGGCTTCTACATTACATACAGTACAGGGCTATGCAAAAATTCTTAAATCCCTCACTTATCTCATAGGGCGTATGAGTTAAAAACACTCAAAGCACAATCAATTAGACATAGAAAGCATCTTGACTCAGCTGTGATTTTATCAAACCTGTGTTAGTGCCGCATTTTAGACTGTGCAATACAGTATGAGAAACCTTCTCTTCTCCTGTCAATCCCCCTCCTGCTGCACGCTTTGTTAACAGACTGTATTTGCCCTTATAGAGAGGGAATATTTAGGTACGTCAGTAATGTTGCCCGGTCTTGAAAATACACCATAACACAGCTCTCAGTTATTAACAGGATCTTTGAAAAATGTCATTATCATCAGTGAAGCTATTACAGTCACAGCACTTTAATCTACAGTCCGTCATTTGTGCATAAACTCAAATTAAGAAAAATCCCTGTAAAGGTCGGGTCTACCATCCTCTGCTGTGAACGTCAATCTCCCAGACTTGCATATTAAGCTAATGAAATGCACAGCAGCAGCACAATCATAGCAAAAATTAGTAGCTCAGTACTCTCTAAGACAATAACCCTGACATACACATGCATGAAGCATCTACGTCATATCTCCGAGATCTACTCTACCACACAGAACTGGCACTCAGTTTGCAGTATAGTTTGGTGTTTCATGTTAGCTCTTTTTGGGTGAAAATATGAAAAAAAAGAAAGGAAAAAGAACTGTAAACTATACTTACCAAAGCACTTTATAAGTTTAAGAATCTTTAGTGGCAATCTATATTCAGGCTACCGCTTGAGTCTGTTTTTTTCATACATATGCACTCTGTACCAAACAACCTCGAGAGGTAAACAGCACCACTACACTCCACATTGTGCATTCAACCCCTATGTGCCAACACAGAGCCCTTGTACAATACACCGCACACAGCAGCCTGGCCGGTACTTCCCCACAGTGGGGGTTCCCAGGATCCAGGCGCAAACAGGGCGTTGGACACAGGAAGGGGGGCCCTGCAGGACAGGAAGCTATAGTGTGCCATTACAGTGCAATAATGGGAACAGGATAATAACCTGTTGGTAGCCATGAAATAGGAAGTCTGTGCCAAATCCTTGCTTGCTGTAAAAGGAGAAGAAAGTTCATTTTAGAACTGAGTTGGTGCATTGAAATGGCATTTCAAAATCAGCATGAAGGTAGATGTATGGATGAAAAGCTAACTTCTACAATGAGACCTCCAAAAGTGAATGAACGATTTGCCATTTGAAGACAGCTCTATAGAAATAATATGAAGTGAGAAAGAAGGTTATACCTCGCACTAGCTGGGAACACCTCACAACATCTGTGTGTGGATGATCAACTGTTATTTCAAAACCTGCAATCGAGATTGAGATGATCAGCCACGGGTGCAGACTCAGACCTTCAGTGTGATACTGTGGTTTACATTCATTCAAAAAAGGGAACTAAAAGAAAAACCTCAAGTGTTTGTTAAATATTTGACAGTGCAAACGTCATATATCCAATGTCAGCATGCCCATGTGGTGCCTATGTCATGTTGTTTGCTCTTGCTGCTAAAATAGCCGACTGCAGAAAGAAACTCAACACGGCGACAAAAAAAAAAAAAATAGTATGTGGAGTGCTGAGGCTTTAATAACACTCACCCAGCGTTTGCAGCACTATTGTTTCCAGTGCTACAAGCTCTTGTGCCTGCTGCTGGAATGCCTGAAAAAGATCGATCAAGCAACACTTTTAAATCTGGTTTCCAATAAACCACATACTGAAGTCCTTATCAGCATTCCTGTGGACAAAACTCTGAGAATGCAAGTTAACCAAATTATCTTTGTCGCACCAACGGCAAATTGTGGTTTACGTGGTTAATAAGGCAGGAAAGGCACTTGATTACAATAAGCGGACAAAGACATCTTATGGGTAAGATCGTCAGGTAAATGTTGTATCCAGGGGTACACATCATTTTTTTTAGTCAGGGACTCAGGTGAGTACCAGGAGATGGTGTTTGGTGCTCACTGCATGCACAGAGTGATCTTAGTAAACACTATCTTCCTCGCTGTCCTCCTCAGTGTTTCCCTCCCTACCCTCTGCTTCAGCTTCCTGCATGGTGGATGATGAAGATACCCCTCCCAGTCCTCCCAGATCAGCTGTCTCCATCCACAGGTAAACAGCTGGCTTTGGGACAAATGTCTCTGTGGTCATCTTTGACAGGTGAATGTGTATCAGGCCTGAGAGACGAGGTCTGGACTTGGTTTTTGTTGTGTTGAGATGTGAGAGTCTGCTCTTGCATGCTGCACTGCTCAAAGGCAGCGAAAGAGACAGTATAACCGCCTTGTTGATGTTGGAGTGACAATCTGGATTGCTTGTATTTACTATCTGGACCAGGTCACACTCAGAGGACGTTGCCTGCTTGCTTTAGACGCATCCTTTCTCTCAGAATGGAGTCTCTGTAAAGTTGCAAGGCTTTTTTTTTTAATGTCCTCTGATGCACCAAAGAGCATCCCCCAAACTTCAGCACACTGCAGCTTTGCTCTGATCGGTGTGCTCATTCTTAACTTAAAGCCACAGCATGTCTTGGAGCAACACATCATTTCTTCAAATTGGATCTGTTTTACATTTCTTTTGAGGTGGTGAAACACCAAAGTAACCGCTTCATGTCTGTCTCGCAGTAGGCTACTTCAAATGTGGTGACAAGAAATGCCTGCCTGACGAAGAATGGGTGTTGATAACCAATGACAGCTGCTGCCGTCCTCTTCTGTTTAGTTTTTCCATCTTCTTCTGTTGAATTTTCTGGCAGTTGGCATTCATAACTGTTGCATTACTGTTATCTGCTGGATTGTATTGTTACAGTGTCTGCTGTCTGGAACGTAACGTGCGTTTTGAGACAACTGGACGTTGTGCTTTCCTGATTATTGCCATGCATGCGTACCAGTTATGTGCACCCCGCTTTATACGGTGTCCTGGGGACATAACGGATGAACATTTGGATGAACAGAGAGCTTCCCCAGGACACCTCAGGGATGAAAGGGTATATATGTATATATGTACAACTGTGGCTGAGCAAATGACAAACTGAATGCTGACAACACAGCATGCTCTCCGGTGCTGTTACCATAGTACCATCATATATTATTTGGGACCTTTTTTGTTAGTCTAAATAATTGATCCCATGATGTTTTGGTTCGCAGCGATGTTGCTGGGTTTGCATACTGTGTCGGTGACGTGTGAAAATCCAAAAGGACACAGTAAACTCTCGACTGACTGGGGACATCCCTGATAACGCCACATTGCGAACAACAAATCCATGTTGAAATCTGCAGGACAGCGAGTCAGCTGTTGGTTGCTGGTTGGCAGCAGAGTCCTGCAGTGTGTTTGGCTAACAGACTTTACAACTAACCAAGCTAACAGCTCGTACAGCCAGCAGAGCTAACAGAGTTAGCAGGATGAGAGCTCCTGTTCAGAGAAACACGAAGCGTTAGACAGTAAACTGCAGTTGAATGTGACAACACAACAGGTTTACTGTAAATAAATGAACTGAAGTACTTCAGCTGAGTACAATGTGGAGGTAAAAGTACCTGGAGTTTGGAGTTGATGTTACAGACACGAGATCAGTGTCAACATTTTACCAAACTTCTGTCAGAGATAAAAGTAACCACAAACATTTCCTCCAGTCCTGTGCTGACGTATACTGCTGAGGCACTTGCAGTTTTATAACAAAGATTGCAGCTGTTATAGATTAAAAACATAAACTATGTAATGAACAAGTAACAACTACAGATGATAGAAAAAATAAATAACATTTTGATCTTAGGATAAAGCTCTACTGCACTTGAACATGTGTTTTCTCTCCAAAGCCTCACCACT
Organism: Chaetodon auriga; assembly: GCF_051107435.1. Lineage (NCBI taxonomy): Eukaryota > Metazoa > Chordata > Actinopteri > Chaetodontiformes > Chaetodontidae > Chaetodon > Chaetodon auriga. The sequence continues at coordinate 9,870,397 of NC_135096.1, read as the reverse complement.
GTATAAGCAGTAGGACTCCATGTGTACAGAAACACTGAGCCAAACAGGCACCAAAACATCAAGGCTGGATCAGCCTCGTGCAAACCGACCTCAGTGTCACTGTGATTCATTACGTGCATGCCATCTTCCACACAGCACGTATTTTTGGCCACAGCATTAAGCCACAGGTGAATTTCAACAGAACACTGTGTCCATATAGAGAAGACTATCACGCGTCATGTCGGAGTAATTTTGAGAAAACCAAAATCACTCCTTAGTCATGGTCTACTTACGTTGCTCTTAGTGTCTAGGGCAGGCTCTTGTGGGTTAACGCAGGCATGGGCTATTTTAATGACATGCTCCAGCTTCCTGGGCTGCTCCTCAACTTTAGCTGCCAGGAACAACGTAGTCTGGGAAATTATCTATGGAGGAAAAAAAAAAACCTTGGTCAGTTCTCGTAGTCAGCACCACAAGTAATTATGGTATCAGTCGTCACTGCAGTGGTACTTACATTTCTATGGAATTTGGTGAAGGAGTGAATCATATAAAACCTGTGCATATATACTATAGCTGTGTTGATAATCAGTTGAGAGCTGGGTATGCAGTTAAAGAATAACATACGGATGACATCCAGTCCAAACCCAAAATGACTCCAACTTGGCACATTAGCATCAAGCTACCGCTGCGTGAACAGCTAGCAAAACGTGCACCTTGTCAGCTAAATCCAAGCGCAGAATCAGCTCATTGGGCTCAGATTGTACAACGACACAGTCATCACTTGTAATGTATAAGGCTTACTTAGACCTGCAACCCTATCAATAAGTAATCAGGTATCACTGATCTCTTTAGACGCGAAGCTAACAATAGAATCTGCAGTCTGAAGAGACAAAACAATGGCTAAGCTAGCAAGCAGGCCTCTACACTTCCAGCTAGCTAACGTTAAATATAAGTACAATATTAGCTGATTGAACAGCCCATCTTGTCCAACGGGACTCTGTGTGTGATAGCGAAAGGTAATAAGGGTGTTTCGAGGTTTAAAACATGAACTCTAACAAGCCTTGCCGTTCCGGCCTTTATGTAAGCAAATGCTAACTCGAGCTAACCAGTCTATCGGCAAGCTAACGTTAGCTTTTCCGTTTCAGAAAGGATACACGTTGAGTCTCTGGCCTATATCTTGGATTAAGTTTGCGGCCTGCTGCCGGTAAGACAGCTCCCTGTCAGCCTCTATTCCGCAGCGTCGAGACGGTGTGTTGTCGAGCCGCTCCCGGGAGAAGAGCCATTTCGTAGAGGGTCCCCGGTGCACCGCCATTACGCTCCCACAGCCAAGCCCGACGGTGCTAGCATCGGGAGGGAGTGGGGCTCTGGGGGCACCGGAAGGACGAAATGAGCTACCGAGGCTGATTTAAAACCGGTTCTCCACTTTCCGAATAGTGCCATCAGTGGTCGGTGGTGCAAATAGGCCTAGTTGTTGCCATGCATTAATGATGCTGTGACGGATAACATTGTGTCCAAGACAAAAAGCGTTCATTTGGATGTATTAGGTAGAGGTATTGAGCCATTTAGCCAGTAGCCACTGACAGCCTGTGTTTTTCCTTATTCACAAAAAAGTCAGCAAGTTTGGTTGAAATATCCGATTTAGCCACTAGGTGTCAGAAGTGCGCTTTTCTCTCCGATCGCATTTTTCTCATTACTGTACTGTTTGTTTGTAATGATTTTGATTTTAACCCTAAACTGAGACTATTATTTGCGTCTATATAGTGGCTGAATTCCTGGGGATGTGGAGTGACTCCAGACCCAGGCCATAGCTGATATTTTTATTAATTGGAATTTGGCGTTAGATATGGCTACCTGATGAATTCTAAAAAAAAAAAAAAAAAAAAAAAAAAAAAGCTCATCTTTAATAATATAACATAAGGCCTGAGATCACATTTGACCTCACATGGGCTGAGGTGGCACAATTTCCATGGGAGATAAATACATGTGCAATCTGAGACCACATGGTGGAGCGTCCTCTGCCCTGCACTACTCCCTTTTTACCACGAGGTGGAGGCAGAGACGAAGCACTAAAGTCAAACTGAGCGACTGAACTCCCTCAGTCCCAAAGTGCTCTAATTAAACAAGATAAATGTCAAGTGTAGGTTTATAAACCTGCTGCACAAGAATCTTCTCAAATAACTAAACGTAACCAGGGTGTGGAGTCTGAAATGTGATTATTTTGAGAGCATTATGCCTCTGAGGGAGAAAAGTGCACATCATGATCAACCTGCTTGCTTCAATTGTCCACAGTTACAATACTTCCCTGCTAAATAATTGATAAAATCCTAATTTTGATCCTCAGAGAGAGATATGGAGATAAATGTTTAAACTGTGCTCACGTCAAAAAAACATGAGCCTGTATACAATGAATGCCAAAGGTCGTCTTGTGTGTAATTTTGCTGCCCTTTTTAGTGAATGTGTGTGAGGTTGTGATGGCATGCACAACTGTCTGCGAGCAAAAATCTTCTTCTTGCCTCCCTTATTGTCTGTGAGCACGATGCAACAAGAAACCTTCAGTTAAATGTTCCAGCTCGGTCTGTATTTCTCTGTATGTGTGCACACAAGGGTTTTTCAGTGCGACGTGTGAAATGATTATTTTAGTTTTTCAGTCTTACATTTCAGTTAATCCACTTTACATGACTCAGAATGGACGCTTTATGGTTTGGAAATACCATATCATTGGTTGTAATCTTGAAAATAACATATGAGTGCTTATCAAGCAGGCCGAGTTCTGTGTCTTAGCAACCCGTTACAGGAATCGCGTTACTTCCCTCTGTGTAATATGATAATTACGCCCCCCACCCATGATGAAAATAACGATTCATGTTCATTTGTGGGTGTGACTGCAGAAAAGTAAACGAGCCTAAATGATGGGTGGCTTCTCACGAGACCAAACCCTTCCAGGTGACTTATCGTCGCTCTGTGTCAAGCAGTGCGCGTGACAGGTGAGGAACGATTCCAGTCGGTCGGCGCGTCCGCCAGCTCGTTAATCCACACGGGATAGGTGTCCCCCTCGCGAACGCGCAGACCAGAGCGCGCGGCGCACAAGCAGGTTCGCCCTACTCAGGTCTCGTGGACTCCACGGGGATTGGTAATTAGAGTCCAGGTGCAGATTTTTCACGACGTCGCGAATCGCAGCCTGTTGTGAATGTTTGCTTTTACTGCTTGTCCAGACCGCCAGTCCAGTTTGTCAGCACATACACATACTAGTACCGGTTACCACCTTCAAAATAAATACCGAGCATGTTTCTTTCATGGAAACTATGCACACTTTACCTTTAAAACTTTAATTAGTGATGATGGAAGTATTTCTTTTTTACTTTGCCTGAGTACACATTCAGATTAATTAAAAGTGAACGTTCTGCGTTCAGAATATTACTTTAAGCCATATTATGTAACTCTTGAGTTAGAGAAGAAAACTAACTAAAAACTAACACATTCTTCCTCCTACAATTAAACACTTGAATGCATGAGCGATAAAACATGCCTTTGCTCAATTTCATGAACACAAGGCTTTTTTTCTGCAGCCTTAAGTTGTCTGCTATGATCACGAGCTCACAATGTTAGGACAGCACATGTAATAGTGGATTATTATTTTTATTATTATCAAACTGGATCTTATCTATAACAATGCGTGGTATTTTATTTTAAGTTGTGTTTTGAATGGGGAATTTAATCTGACATTTAATTAGCATCTGTAGCTGTCAAATTAATGTAGAGCAGTTAAAAGTACATTTCTCCCTGGAAATATAGTTCAGTAGGTTAGTATGAAGTAAACTACTCAAGTTAGTTAAATGTAAATCACCCAAATTGTGTTTGTTTTTACAGCACTTTAGGTAGCAGACCGTAATAATGAACATTTTTGACTAAAATTATAATTAGAGATTATATCCAAAGGCTCAAATCTATTGTCTATTTGAACCACACACACATTTTGGCATTATTTTTTTCAGGTGACAAATCGGCGTTTGTTTTGAAGTCCTGCCTCTAATTTCCGGTACTGTTTCACCTTACAGGCTGTAATTTGGCGCAACTGGACCTACAGCCCTGCGAGGAGTCTCCCTCCCTCTTCCCTCCCTCTCTGTCTCTGGGTCTCTCCCAAGTCGAAAGCCCGCACTTCTCGTCCAGGTGTGACATTTTTGGAGTGCCTCACTGGAACCGCAACCCTCCGAGAAGATGACGGACTCCACACCGCCAGACTCCACCGCCGCCCCGGACCCGGCTGTGGTAGTGGACCCCACGGCGGTGAACGGGCAGTGCGAGCCGGCGGACTCCCAGCAGCAACAGCAGCAGCAGCAACAGCAGCAGCCCAGCGCAGAAAGTCAGGGAGAGGGTTTCAAAATGGACCAGGAGATGAAGATAACTGACAGCATAGAGGACCGAGGTAGGCGGTGTGAAATATGTTGAAAGTTTCGGATTCACCGGATGCCCCGTCGCCAGAGCGCACGCTGTGCGTAATGCCTTGTAGAGTGGCCCGGTGCATGTTCTACTGTACATGTCCTGGAAATCTCTGCACACTTGTTTTCATTCAGCTGTGATGAGAATCACTGCTCCTCTATTTCATATAGTTTGCCCCCAGCTGTTCCAAACTGCGCAAAAATAAGAATGACTGTGGGGGAAAGAGCTGATCTGACTGATGATGACTCCATAATGCTGCGATCAATATGGTGAATTATTTACAGAGCGAGGTAGACATGGACTACAGAGCGTGCGTGTCTTCATTCTGTCAGACATGTGTTGCCTAAAATACTGAGCTGTGATTACAGGTTTTGTGAATTAATGAGTGGATTGCCTTTGGGGACCACAGGCAGCCATTTAAACAGTCGCAGGTGTCCCACATCTTAAGCATGGCACAGCAGTGTGTTTTTTCCTCTGCCTGTACACTCCCTTGTAATCAGATATTAAACTATCATAAAGATGCTTTCTATTATTTGGCCACTTATCTTTGAATGTAGGGATCTTTGATGGGTTTTGATCAGGTGACTCATCACTGTAATGCATTTTTAAAGAACCTACCCAGCCCTGATTGTTATTCAGGCACTAACAGAGGTTTGGTCCAGAGTGTACTTGAACAATCTGCCCTTACTGTAACTCTGAGAGAAGTGAAAGGAAACTCATTGTTCCTTTGAATGGAGAACTCAAGCACATTTAAGCCTCTCAAGTTCATGATAAGAGCAAAGTGAAGAAAAACGGAAACTAGCAGCTTGGAAGGTGTGAAAGACATGATTCAACTTCAGCTACGTCACAGATTTCTCACAGATTTTTTAAGAGTCTGGAGGACAGACTGAGTGTGTCATCGCTGGAGAAGAGAAATACTATGAAATGGGACCAGGATCCGTTGATAAAGTCAATAAAGTGACTGGAAATGGAATTTGCTAAACAATAAAGTAGATTGAGTGTTGAGTCAAAAAGGCAGTGTTTTGTTGGGCCCTTGTCACATTTCAGATGCCTGTGATTTGTTAGCTGTTCCACCAAAAAGACAAACTTCTCTCTTGGATTCACTGAAATAACTGCTGGACTGTTGGTTTGTCAGTCAGAACACTTAAAAAAACACTACAGATAATCATGTTCCCTGAAGGATGAACCCTGCTGACTTTAGTGATCCCCTGATTTTACCTGTAGCGCCACTCAAAAGGACAAACGTTAATTTTGGGGTGACTGTGCCCTGCGCTCTTGTCTGCAGGTCTTCTGGAGAGCAGCATGCGTCTGAAGCCGCACGAAGCGCAGAGTTACCGCAAGAAAGCTCTGTGGGTGTCCTGGGTGTCCATCGGGGTCACCATCATCCTGGCCATCGTCGCTTTCAGTGAGTAACTCTCCTTCTGATGTTTCCTTTGATGAATCCTCAAGGTCGCAGGATGTGATGCTTTCTGCGTTCTACAAAAGACACCTACGCAAAACCAAATCCAAAGAAATCCTGATGCCTGTTGTTTGGTCCGTCAGTTGAAGGACAGGTTTGATAATTATCGTGACATCCTGCTGATCAGCGTGACACCCGAGAGCTTGATTAAACAACAGTACTTGCCAACAGACAACACGAAGGACGAGCAATTGATGCGAACCCGCTCCTTCGACAGACACTTCATGCCGAGATCCTGTTTCATTCCTCCCCAAAACCTTTCACCTCTCACCGCTTTCGCTTCAAATGACAGTTTCTCTCAGATAAGAAAACAACAGTGAAGATTTTTGCTGTCAAGAGTGTGAATTCGACCCTTAGTCTCGCTGCTGTTCCTCAAGTTTTACGTCTTTCAGAGGCAGAACAAGTTGGAGTGCCTGTCTTTGACCCGAGCGTTCTGGTCTCTCTTTCCGTCAAACCTCAGCGCGTCAAGGACGAGACCCCTGCACAGAGACAATGACTCAGTCTTAGTTTTGAGATCGAGAAGAGGCAGAGCTTATTGCTGAGTGTCTCTCAGACGCCTACAGCCTCTCTACTTCTTTGTCATCTCTCTGCATGTGTCTCTCTTTGAGTAGAACTTGAGATAGAAATTACTTGTGTGTCTAACTCAGGTCATGTAAGAGTTTTTTATGAGGAGGCCCATCCTGCAGCTTATTTAGATGTTGACGTTGACAGGCGTGGAGAAACATAAAGATGATCTTCAAAAAAACAAGCTCGAGGTGATGATTTTTGATGACAGACATGTCACAGACATTGTTAGTCTCTTCTCAGAGATCTGACTCCTCGCACACGGCGAGATTCGGCTCGTACTTCCTCCCCCTCTGCAGTAAATGCAGATTAGTGCTTGACAGATGCATAAGTAAAGAGGACAAGCTTTGCTGCAGTGTGGCTGATCACCTCAACAGATGTAAAGAGATATGAGCGCTTCCTGTGATGCTGAGGACAGATAGCATGTTCGTTTTCTTCATGAGTTTGGATCTAATGTTTTTGAGAGCATGTTTTCGTGCAATGGCTTCCTCATTAGCTGTGTTTTTCACATCGCTTGTCACATCTTGCCTGCCCTCGCCCATAAATGAAACATGGCGCCGCTTGCAAATCAGCTGCAGGAATGAGCAGAGGAAGCGATGAATGAGGCCGATGTAGCAGCCGTGATTCCTGTAAACAGTCGTCTGACCCGCAGTCACACCGGGCCGCTGTTGTTACACATGAATAATTGTTTTATTTGGATTCTGACCCTCTGTGGAGAAAAACAGGCCGGGCTCAAGAACATCCAGCCGCTCAATAATTAATCTTGTTTGAGGACGAAATTAAGAATTGGAGTTCAATTTGTTGCTGCGTGGCGTAAGTTGACCACTTGGGGCAAAATTAACGAAGCAGCCAATTTGTCGGAGCGATGGAGACATCTTGTTTGGGAAATCAGACCCTCTTCCTGAGCTCAGTCCATGTTGTTTCAAACACTTTGCCCACTTCCTGTTCTGATAAGTTAGCGGCGGTAGGGAAGCAGCACAGGACAGGCCTGTCTCCCAGCTTCCTTCTTTATCATCTGTCAAGTTGCTTTAAGCCATGTCTTTAATGCGCTCCACTCCGACGGACGTTGATTCATCGCAGACTGGAGGATCCAGTCCCCTGCTGGTGGTTCAGCTGCTGATGCTTTGTGCTGTGGAGCAAAAATGTTGGAAACAACATTCATGTCACGTCTGCCTTCATTTTGGTAGATAAAAAAGTCAATGATGTTAGTCGTACAAGACTACATCACACCATTTTCCAGTCTCACAACAGATTGATTTCTGGATTGACTCAATTTTTTTCTGTGTTGAAAACGCTCAATCGGTACATTAGATTTTATGTGACTGCAGCTGATAATCAAGCCTCCTTCCCCCTCCTGTACCTGTAGCCTCCTGTTTGTTTGACACTGGTGCAGCACTCCACTGCACCAGTTGTGTGTTCACTCATCAAGCCATCTATAAAACTGTCACTGGCTCTTTAGAAAGAAGTCAGTGTGTTCTGAATGTAAAGTAAATCCTCACTGATGAGCGTCAATGCAAATAAGAACATTTTCAATGTGCAAACTGTGTGAGAAACCAGCTGTCAGCATCACACTGTGGCCTCCTTCGTGCCTGTTATCTCCATACTTGGACCTGCACCTTCACATGTTTCTAAACTGAGCTTTCTGTTTAAGGTTACGTGTTAAGGAGGGTGTACAGTGAAGGTATTGGCTAATGTTCGGTGCCTTTAGAGCAGAATTTCGGTATTGAAGCTGAAAGTGACATATCTTTACCAGAAAGCAGATTCATAAAACAGTGAGCTTTAGAGGAGCTGGTAGGTGGAGAGAGCCAGGCTCGCTAGTGTTTGATAAGCTAAGCTAACCGGGTTTATATTCAACGTACTGTAGCAGGAATCCCCTTTTTCTTTCATTTACCCACGTCCTTCCCTCATGTTTCCGCTCGTTGTCACCCCTCATTTACCTGATGAAGTTCACCTGATGGCTCCTTTTTGAAACACTGCCCTCCCTCTCACTCTCTCTCACCCTCCTCTCTCATGGGGCTGCAGTTGTGGGAAGAGTTTGTTTGTCTTACTCTTCAGTTCTTATCGTACGTCCATGATAGTTTAAGAGCTGGAGATGGAAACAAAGGAGCCAGGTGAGGCAGAGGAGGATTAATCCAACGCAGACATGGTGTGATTTGTACGCTGGGTTTGAGGGACGCAGAGCCGCCCTGTCGGCGCCCTGCAGGGTGTCAGTGTGGTCATTCCCCGTCAGCACTTCATATTGACAGAATGATAGCGGCTGGGTAACACACCCTGTAAAACATTAGCATCACTCAAACACGACGAACACTCCTACGTATCTGTGAGTGTGTGTGAATCTTGTTACGGGCGAGCAGGTGCAGCTTGAAGCTTCACAGCGTGTGAGCATATGAGGGCAGGATGGGCGTCAGTTCAACACATGAGTGGAGATTTCCAGTTTCGCTTTTTACACACTGAGCCACAAAATCTCTTGAGGCAAAGTGTGATTTGTCACACTGGGCTGTGTGAGTAACGATTAACTTGATTTGACATTGAGGTTTTAGTCCAGTCTGAAATGTGAGTGACTCCCATTGACTGGTGCCAGTTTGTCCACAGAGAATGAATAAGACATTAAACTGTTAGAGAACATCAGTTAAGGACTGTACACTGATTCCTCACTCAACTGGCTCCAATTCAGTTAAAGGAGAAGTTTGACATTTTGTTGCCAGGAGTTAGACGAGAAGATTGATGCTGTTCTCATGTCTGGAGGGTAAATGCAAAGCCAGAGCCAGCAGGCAATTAGCTTAGCGCCTGTCTCCGCTCATAACTCCCACATAACAGCACATAGCTTGTTGTTTTTATGCTTAAGCCAAGACATAATATTAATCTGTGAGTTTTAGAGGTGCTGGTAGGCAGATTTTTAAGATTTGGACAGAGCCAGTGGTGCTCAATCTGACTGGAAACTCATTTTTGTCCTTTCATTTAGACTGAGCAGCTTGACTGGGCTGTATTTAAAAAATGATCATCGTCTAAACTGCCCTGTCTCGTTAAAACGGAAGCAGATTCGTTGCCAGTTTGGCTTCGGGCGAATCCGAGTTTCACCTCCAGCTCATGTTTTCAGTCGTCGAGGAGAACGGAGCTGAGTGAATGAATGAAAATGTCATCGGGTCCCTCGCTGCTGCTTTAATAACAAGGCGCGTGCATTGCTGCAACAGCACGGTGAGACAAACATCATCAGTCCAGCAACTGGAAAAACAACCGTGACAACAAAGTGTTTCACTGATATGCATAATGCAGCTCCAGCAACAGCCAATAAACCGGCAGAGCTTGGATGGTGTTTTATCTTCTGTTCTCCTGCTTCTCTTGTCAGATGTGACAAGGGGGGAGGAGGGGGAAGAAAGAGAGACGAGAGACCTTGTGTGTGTGTGTGTCTGTGTGTGTGTGTGTGTGTGTGTGTGTGTGTGTGTGTGTGTGTGTGATGCTGGAGCTCCGTCCCTGCTGACACCCACCCAGCTTTCCTGGGAGCCAATTAGCCGTCGCTGGGCTCAGCTTTTCAGCTTTTGCGAGTGTGGTGCCGCCCCATGTTCATTTACACACAGTTTCTTCTTCCTTCTGCTCCTAATGAGGGAGAAACGAGGAGAAGAAGGAAGGAAAGAGGCGATGAGGGAGGAGGAACGTACGTTTCTGGATGTGGACCACCAGCTGACGGTGTTATAGGGGGAAATCTGTGAGGTTTCCATCCCAAAGGAGATGAAAAATCAGATAAAATAGCAAAATTCGCAGCGGTGATGACAGTGAGGAAAGTTTTTTCAGCCATCTGAAGAATGAAACTTTGCTCAATGACGGAGCAGATGGTTTTAGAATGAAACACAGAAGCTCTGCCGTGTGTTTTTGGTGCTCACACATACGCGCCTCCACAAGACCTCCACATTTAAACAAAAGACTTTCTCCTTGTCATGTCAGCCCTGGTGGATGTGTGACACTTCAGTGTCTGCACAGTCCCTCCCTCTCTGTTTACTTTCATTTGAACTGCTGTCAGGTTCTGTTTGCTGTATCATACGTCTGCTCCCACACTGAGATCTACTGATCTACTGTATGTTTAAAGAGGAGGGTAAGCATGTCACATGGTTTGATCTGTTTTCATCTCACACATGCAGTGTACAGAAGTTTCACTCCTTTCATCATCCATTATTCGTAAATGTTTACCAGGAAATATTTGAACATCACATTAAAGCAAAAACCAAACAAGCACCAAGCCTTTTTTTTTTAATATACTGTATTTAATTTAGGAAAAGACTGATGGAAGATTGACATTTCAGCGTGTTTGTCCATCTTGAACAGTAATTTAATCTTGTTTTCAAACAGCACAGTTGGGAGCATTTGTCACAGCTGTCTGCATCATCAGGGTAAATCTGTGCCAGTCTAATCTTGCTTTAATGGACGCTGGGACCAGTTAAAATGCTGTTTTCATTTGAGCCTCCACCTTTAACAGTTGAAATCGTTGAATATTTCGTTGGCGAACATGAACTTGAGCTGCATACTAAAGCTTGGAGGGAGGATGATGTGCCGGATTCTGCTCCTGTCGCCTTGTTTCGAAGCTTTTTTGCCATCAGTTTCGCATATTACACAAACTCCTTTTGTCAGAAATAATCCGTCCTGTGAGATGGATTCCTGTATTGAAACAGGTGGTTGTGGTCTGACTGCATTTTCCAAATCAAACAGCAGGCTTGTCAGGATTTGTGTGTGACTCTTTGTGAAATTGACCAAAAGTTCTTTTCTAGATCATTTTTGCATTCAGTGTTTGTCGCTGCTCCCAATGCTGCATCTCTGCAGATCTCTGGAATCATAAAAAAATCCCACTGACTCATCTGTATTCAAGGGTCGTCCACATGTGTGTTACGTGTTTGCAGAAGCACGTGAAGGCAGCATTCACTCCTGCTTTCATTTTGGTCTGGGAAAGAGGATGATTGCACCTTCAGCCCAGACAGAGCACCTGAATGTAGATGAAACAATAAAGGCAGCGAAAGAGAGGGTGAAGAAAGAGGGGAAAGAGGGGAGCTTGGGGGGGGGGCGCAGGAGGAGAGGAAGGGGGGAAAGGGGGAGGTAGATGCAGGAAGAACTCATCTTGGTATTCTTGCAGCAAAATAAAATGAGCGACAGAGGAAGAGATCTCGCACAGTGCTGTGTTTCTGCATGCAGGGCTGAGGCGAGTTGCTGGCCCCCAGTGAGTCTTGCTAAAAATAAACCGAGGAGGAGAGGAGAGGATTCCTCCCCTCTCTATCTATCTGCATCTTTCTCTCCTTTGTCTCTCCTTCCTTCTCTCCTCATTCCCTCCCATTGCAGGCGGATTGGTTGCACACAGTTCTGTCTCAATGTTTGTTTTCAGCACAACTACAGCTCTCTGTCATAAGGCCAAAACAGGCACGTCGTACGCTGATAACTCGATTTCTTCAGTCGACAAAATGCTGCTGATCATGTTTGGCAGGTTGGTGCGCAAACTAATAGACAGAAGACAAGCAATTCCTCATAAAAATGCACCTGTGGACATACATGCTAAGCAACCATCAGTGTGGTTAAACAGGAAAGGACCCAGTCAACGAGGGATCCTCCAGATTGATATTGTTATTTGGCAGCAGTCCGCCTTTATTTGTTCATGTGCACAGACAGTGGCAGGAAATGTTCATCGTGCTGTCAGTGTTCTGCAAAAAAGACTTTCATCTTTGTGTTTTAATGTCTGTAAGTGGAGCTATAACACATCTCCAGTGAGCAGGCTGCTGCATGTGACTGAGTATGGGAAGTGCACTACAGCAGGAGACTTGGTGCTAACATTCATGTGACATAACAAGCAGAATAATTCATGTCTGTTCATGACTGCACACTGGACGATCAAAGATCAAACAAACGATGCGCTGACTTTTCTTCCACTGTGAATACGTTCTGCATCAATATCACTGACCGCAAACACGTGAAGAAGATTGTGTCTCTGTTGCTTGTTGTTCAGAGCCTCACTCTCTCTCTCTCTGTTTTCTTTCTAGCTGTTTCCATCATGCGCCACAGCGCCTCAGCTTTTGGATTTGCTGTAAGTCGCCTGTAAAGCCTCCACTTCACTAAAGCTATGATGGCTAACACTGTAAAACGTGAAGCGAGTGTCAAAGTGCTTTTTCTTTTCATTCTGCAGTTTGATGCCACGCTGGATGTGTTGTCCTCGGTCATCGTACTGTGGCGGTACAGCAACGCCGCAGCTGTCCACTCCGCACACCGCGAATACATGTAAGCACAATCGCCTGTCACACAGATCAAATCTGACCTGGTTTCAAATCCAGATGTACGTCACTGTCAGCTTTGGGTGTCTGAGAAGTTTTAAATCATTCAAGGCATTAAAACCGCTAAATGCTCAATAGGGAATGATACAGAATATTTAATGATAGCTTGCACAAGTATGTATTAGCAATTAAAAACAAACTGGCCCTGTATGATGTGCACTAAGACCAAGATATACACTTAATCACCAAAAAGTGAGCCAAGCATTGACATATTTATGGTTATCACAGAATTGGATTGCCTGGTGTTCTTTGTATACTGCCCATTTTTAATTTTTGTTATTTTGTATTTCATACAAATAATGTTGTTTGTGTCATTTCCTTGTGTTAAAGTCTGATGATCAGACCCTCTGCAGTTGTTGTTGCTGCAGCGTGTTGTTAAGGGTTTAATTCCACTCGGACCAAACAAACTCAGAAATGTGATGAAATCCATTTCAATGTGTCCACAGTGTCTCGTGTGTGTGTGTGTGTGTGTGTGTGTGTGTGTGTGTGTGTGGTCTGCTTTGTCCTGTGGGGACGTGTGTCAAACAGCAGATCTCTTCAGCTTTGTCAGCCTCGGCCCACTGGGACCGATCACCGGCAGGCGCCTCACGCTTTATCTGTACCTGGCTTAGAATGGTGTGTGTGTTTGTGTGTGTGTGTGTGTTTGTTTGTGTGTGTGTGTGTGTGTGTGTGTGTGTGTGTGTGTCTAGGTCGGGTGGGCTTTTCAGAGTCTGTTGAATGGTCACCATGATGGCAGCGAGCAGGCGACAACAAATGAAATTCAAGCAAAACAAAAGCATCTGTTACTGGATGAATCAGATGAGAGAAAATTGTCACCGTCTCTGCCCGTACTGTCAGAGCATCTGGTAGATTCATACAGTGAATCTGTCCGTCTCAACACACACACACACACACACACACACAGAGGAGCGACTGCTAATTGGTGGAGGGACGACAGATGAGATCCCGTCCTCTGGAGATGAGACAGAAACACAGACAGAAGACACATTAATTCAACTATCGATCCAATTATCTGTTAGCGGTTGGTGAGCAGCATTTCTCTGAAGAGCAGAAAAACGTTCAGACCTGTTTGGCCACACATCCCTGACCAGGCTGCAGCGTGAACAGACGACACCGACGGTTAAAAGAATCGTTTGACATACAGGACAGTCTTTCACTGTCCTCTCTTAGCTCTCTGATGTCTCTCCATTCAGTACAGAGCTAGAGCCAACGGTATTAGCCTTGGAGGCGAGGAGAAAAATGTGTCTGACAGAGAGCTGAAAAACAGCTTTTTAAACGTTGGCTAACACTGTATTTTAACCAGAAATGTGAATTTCCTCCTTAAGAAGCATGAATAAAACTCGATCTGCTACGTTCATCCGTGAGCTTTGAGGGAGAATCAGTTACACAATAATTTCCAGCTTGTTTCACATGAAACCTCCGAGTGCTGCTGGTCACACCACACCAACGACTGCAGCAGTAAAACCCCTGAGAGTGTTGGTGTGAGAGAGGGTGTAGCCTGTTTTATTGCTTATCAATTCAGATGCAGTTTGTAAGATAAAGACTGTGATCCAGGATCGTTAAAATGAACAAACTGTATTGTACAGCTTACTTTGAAGTCGCTCACCAGCTGGCTCGAGATCAGCTGCACATTTGAAAGATGCACAAGAGCGTTGAATCTTCACAATAAAACATCCACATGTCATTTCATCAGCTAATTGGAGAATTCGGACAGGGTTCAGGAAGCTGCTCAGCCAGTAATTGGCTTCACGGAGAGATCAGGCTTCCTCTTGGTTCACACGCACACACACACTGTTAACACGCTGATGATGTGAGAATCACCTGCAAGCTACTAAAACAACCCGACACATGGATGCATGATATAGAGAGAGAGAGAGAGATGTACTGTATGTGCTGATCATTTGTAGGCACTTCTAGCGTAGCACCGTTTGTTTGTTTGTTTGTTTGTGTGTTTGTTTGTTTGACTGCTTGTGGCTTCCAGCAGACTAAGCGAGACGACTACTGACACACGACCAGAGAATCGATATCATTCTTCTTAATTTTTTGATCCGTCTGCGTTTGATGGAGGAGATGTGGCTGAATAGTGATGCCCGTGTACAGAGCGGTTGCCAAGGTAACAAGGCTGAGATGTCAAGACAAGACGAATTACGGAGTTTTGTTCTCAAATGAGACACGGAGCCTTTTTGAGGTAGAAACGCCTTTATTCACATGGCTGTTGCTGAGGTGAGACTGAGGCGCTGCTGTCATTTTTACACCGTTTGTGGGAAACAACAGGGGGCCTGTTAGAGGGGACCCAGTGCTCCCACAGTGTGTGTGATGGAGGGGGGTGTCCTGCTGTGCACTTCCTAGAGGGATGTTGGGTGTGGCCTTGGTTACCCCATCCGGTCAAAACCCAGGACACCAAGTGTGACTCGAGAGCAGCCTTCAGAACTGAACACACTCTCGTAGCCATGCGTGACGAGGGCATATGCTCCAGTTGCTTGTTGTCTCCCTCTAGACTTTGTTAATTGGGTGAAGGTTTTTAAGGGACATCTGATGCTTCCAAAGAAGCCTTCGCTCTGCTCATCAGTGTAACACAGTTATCTGTCATTCAGCAGTGTTGTCGGCTCACAGGAAAATGTAGTTTTAGCCGTGCTAGCAGCTCTGTGAGGCTGTGAAATGCTAATGTAAGCGACATGCTAACATGCTCACACAGACAAGATGATTTGGGAATTTGAATTACTTCAGGAGGCCTCCATGTTAAAGGGACTTCCATTAAGAGTGGTGCTGACCCCAGTATTTTTAAAAACGGTTTGACCCGACAGAAAGCAGTTTTGTACCACTTTCATTAGCGATCCTGGTTATCAGCGTCAGGGTCGACTCTCCGGAAGGAATAATCCAAAAGAAGAAACCTCGGCTTCACAAGCTTGTTGTCATTTTCTCTCTGGTCACACTTGCTGGTGCTAAAAGAGAGCAGGTGGTTCCTGCTGGCTTTCTGCAACACAATCTCGACTGCTAATGAGTATCAACACTGTATATTGCTTCTCTTTCCCTTTGTCTGCAGAGCCTGCGTCATCCTGGGCGTGATTTTCATCCTGTCGTCCCTGTGCATTCTGGGCAAGGCCATCCACGACCTGGCCACCAAGCTGCTCCCTGAAGTGGTAAGAAATCACAGAGCAGCAACACAAAAGCCAGATTTAAACAGAGCTGAAAAGGCTGCATGAAAATGTGCACGAAAAAGAGTCGATAAGACGAGATGAGAGTGAACGTCAGGAGGAGCAGGAAAAGGCTCTGAATGTGGTGCAGGGGTGAGAATTTGACTCAGACTAGAGATGGAGGAGAGTTTTGGATTAAAGCATCCACCATATGGGACAGATTATGTTATCAATTTAACGCTGAGAGAAAAAAAACCCTAAACACATTAACGGGCTGTGGTACATTAGGACAGCTGTATTGCTGTCAGCTGAGCAGTTAAACAGGGTCACGCGACGGTCGCGTCCCTCTCTCTGAGGTCAGGATGCAGAATTTAAGCCAAAGGTTTGGTTTATAATCAGATTTTGTTTTCAGTGGAGTTTCTGGCTATTTTTAAAGCTTGGCCAGATAGTAATGACCGCTTTGTGTAGCCAGGACTCGTCTGATGTCCCCGCTGGAAGACCACCAGTCTGCCAGAGACGAGGATTTCACTGAGAATCCAAAAAAGCCCTGTTGACTTTGTGCCTGCATCTAATAATATCTTCTCAAAATCTGAGTGTACCTCTCAGCGTCCAAGACAAACAACACGCAGGCTGTTCTGTACGTGACGCTGCAGATCTAACGTGGCTTTTCTGTCCTCTCTTGGCCTTTGAACTGGCAGTGCGTCCGATCAGACAGCGCATTTCCAGCTACGCCCGTCACGTGGCGCCGGCTGCTGGGGGACTGGTTGTTCAGACAGCGAAGAGGAGGGTTTCCAGTCTCGAACGAGCAGCTCAGTGTTACAACACTGAGCAGGTGGCAGGCTTCAGAAATCATAAATCGAATCTAGATGATTTGCTTTTAATTAAATTTCATCAAGGCTTCAAGCTGCAGCTCGGACGTGCTGTAGTGCTGCAACACTGGCTGTCACAGAGTCTTTCATATTCTTTAGTTGGGGGGGTGGGGGGGTGGGGGGGGGGTCGCGCAGGTCATGCAGATTCATCACAAAGAGGACAACAGATGCTCTAAACTTGTTTTTTTGCTTGTGTCCAGTTGTCACATTGTATTGACCCACTATCAGCTTTCTAACCTTTAAATGCAGTAAATATCATGTTAAACAGCTTTGACTGAATATACAAAAATCTCATCTTAAGTAAAGAAAAACATCCCTTTTTTTTACCCAAACCAGGCAAAATATTTTATTTTTCAAATAATTTGCTGAAACTTTCCAACCAAACAATCTTTGGTCAAAGGTGGATCGATGTTTAAGGACAAGGTGGACTGAAAAACAGCCAAACGACCGCACGGCAGCGTCGACGTGTCGACACAGAAACATGATTTGCAGACTCAATCAGATTAGGTCAGTTTAACTCCGTTAACGTTGTGTGCGGATGTGTGTGAGACAACGTTTTGCTGAGGAATGTCACAAATCTCAGGAGTGAAGACTCAGGAGCAATCTCACTTCCCAAAATAGCTTCATCACCCTGTTGCTGGGCAATCTCCGTCGAAACGCTGTAGAGGATCTGAACACGATGAGGATGAGGAGGAAATACGGAAACATTGTGACTGAAGAGAGATTGTTGCTGTTCGGCCCTTCACTGCCTCTTTCCACTTCAGCTCCGCGAGCTGATTCACCTGGGTGTAGTTTGGAGAAAGTGAATAGTTGCTGTCTGTTGGAGCTTCACCTGAATGACTCCGTGCTTTATAGAATGAGCTGCGTCTTCTGTGCAGCTCCGGGGCTGTTTTAATAAGTAGGCGTCGAAATGCTAACAACTGTTTCAAAACTAAGTCAATGTAAGCACACCTATGTTTGGAAAAGTGCTTTTTAATCACATGCCTTGGAGAAACAATATCACGAGTAAGGTGTTTTACTTAA
Organism: Chaetodon auriga; assembly: GCF_051107435.1. Taxonomy (NCBI): domain Eukaryota; kingdom Metazoa; phylum Chordata; class Actinopteri; order Chaetodontiformes; family Chaetodontidae; genus Chaetodon; species Chaetodon auriga. The sequence goes on along the minus strand of NC_135096.1, from coordinate 9,852,636 downwards.
GACTGACAATGACACTGATGATGATGATGATGATGCTAATAATAATAATCATTCATAATAGGGTAAATGTTGCTGAAGTATTTATTACATGTGGAAGGACGTGGGATGTGGTTTTGTTGGTGGTGTGCTGGAAGAAAGAAGAAAACTGCTTTGTAGGATGACAGATTGCATGATTTAGCTGATGTTTGTGTTTATTTGCTGTTTTTGGGAGTTCTAATGATTCACCGAGTTTGTGGTCATAGTATTAGCGACCGCACACACTGTTCTGGTCAGATTTGGAGATTGGCGTGGAGCATCAGCAGAGCTGCATGCGCTTTAATCATCGTAGCCTTGGATCAGCAGGAGCAAAAATATACCGAGATGAGATATGCAGAGATTCAAATAGCCTTTGCACCTCCCTCAGGCTCAGGAATGGAAAAAGTTTTGAAATCTTTTATTGATTTCCTGGACCCGCTATGTTTCCCGTCGACTCGTCTGCGCTCGCAGCGAGGCAGAGACGGGCCTGACTGACAGTGAGCACCAAAGCATAAACAAGGGCAGACTGTGGGAGCGGCGAGGCAGACAGATTGTGTTTTTCTGAGTCGACCTGCTCCTCTGCTGTCACACACTCTGCTTCAACCACACCAGCTGCTGGTGCATCACAGGTGGACTTATAAATAGCTCGTGTACGCTTCACAGCCCTCCTCAGTGTGCCGATAGTGGAAATAAGGTTTATTTTCACCGCCTCCTTCTCCTTCCGTTTGCTCTGAAATGTTAATAAGCTAAGCAGCTGCTTCGGTATGCTGTGGGGAGAAAGAGAGGCAGAGGAGGATAGAGGAAGAGAGAGAGGGGAGAGGAGGAGGAAACATGAGGAAGAGGATGTTTGCTTTTTGACACCTGACTGTTCCTGCTCCAGTGGTCCTCTGAGCCCAATTAATGTCAGTTAGCATCCAAAACGAAGCTGTAGTCCTCATACAAGCATTTCAACACTGGTTTTGCGTCCCAGCTGTTTTTTTTTTTTTTTTTAATAGTTTTGATTAATTTGAAGGGCTGCAGTGAGCTCTGGACCTCTGGACTCTGAAATCCAATCACTGGCTGTCGGCTCCAGCTTCATATTTCCCACACAGACAGGAGCGATCCTGAAAGAATAACTGTCTTTTCCTAAATGTCAAACTATTCCTTCATGGATTTGGTTTTGTGCAGACAGATGTGTCAGTTTCAGGCTTTTCTGCCTCCAGCTGTGTGCTCAAACGCATTTACACCACCAGACCTGAACGTTCAGACTGAATGATGCCACTGTAGTTTTACTTTTCTTCCATTTTAATGCATGGAGAAGTGATTTGCATTGTTCTTTCTATCTGCTCTGTCGGTTCCATTTTGGTCTCTCCACCTCCAAGTTATTATAAATGCCCCCCCGACGCATTCCCTCTAAAGAACAGAGGAAGAGTGAGAACCATTTTAATATTCTGCACCAGGATCTGTGGTTGTCAAATGGAAAGGTCAAGCACTGTGGGCAGGATCTGTTTGTCATGACCTCTACCTCCCATTCGTGTGTGTGTGTGTGTGTGTGTGTGTGTGTGTGTGTGTGTGTGAGCGTTTCCCTCTCCCATGGGCCAACAGGCCAGCTCAGCCTCTTTGAATGTTGATTAGAAGGTCACATGGTGGGATTTCCCATGCCATCTCTCATGTCAGCTTACTGGACGCAGAGTTTTCCAAAATAACCAAGTGACTGCGGTCTGTGTTATTTTCTCAATAAGGCTCCCAAGAGGGTTTGCTGGTCACATTAAAAGAACAGCAGTGCCACCACTACAGGAAATGTGCAGTTTACCAAAAAGGAAAGGAGAAAAAAGAAGTAAACCAAACAAGAGATGAACATAACTTCTGTCCATGTTGGTCCTGATCACCCCCAAATCATGATAATCACAAAGGCTGCTGCACTTCTGCTTCACTGTGGGCTCAAACGAAAGTCGACTTGTGACACACCGGCCTGTTGATGCTTAGAAAGAGTTAAAAAAGGCACCAGACCTCTGGACAATTGTGAATCATAGATTTATTGGATGCATTTTGATGAAGTAAACCACCTAATGTGGTTTGAGAAAGGTTACAAACATACCTGAAGCATCAGAATGTGAAAGAAGCTGACAGTCAGCTGCAGATTTCATAGAGTGTGCATGTATTAAGAAAAAAAAGGGGCCCAGGGTTGATCCCTGTGGAACACCACATCTGACCTCTGCTGGATCTGATCATGTACCAATAATATCCACACTCTGACTGGCAATTTAAGTGTGATTTAAACCTTAACATAAAATGATTTAAAGCCATGACAAATAAGGAGCAGCTCCCATTGAATGTGTCTGTATTTGTTGAAATATTGTTTTAGGGATACAAGCTATTTAGATTTTATTTCCACCGCTGAGTCATAGCACCGATTCAGGTTTTATGCCGCATGCTGAGGTTTTGTCTCCATCACCTCTTTGAAGTCTGCAAGCTCGCCAAAGTAGCTTTTCATGGCTCCAAGGCCATAGTGCAATATTAATGCTGCCGCAGAGGCGCTGAGTGCTCTGCAGCTCCCTTTCTCTTCTCTCAGCCATCTCTGCCTCTCCTCCATCCATCCTTTGTGCATTTACATCATATGATGCTCTCTCCAGTGAGATTCACAATGCGTGCAACAAGAAAGTCATTAAAATTCCCCAAAAAAACATCTGAGAGATGCAGAGCGCGTTAGAAGGTCGAGATAGTTGCTGGGGAAAGCAATCGAGCAAAAGCTAGGAGGAGCAAAAGAAAAGATTTTTGGATGGATTGGATGGGTGTAGGGCAGGACCGGGGCCACTCCTGAACGAGCTGCGCAGCAGAGACCTGCAGTATTGAGCTGTGGTTGCACTGTGGACGCAACTGTGGTCTTGTCAACAATAATAGAAGATCTTTCAACGTAAAAGTGCAGCTTAATTATCCGGGATGACTGTGTGAGTAAAGGTGTAGCCCTGTGAGAGCTGGGCTTCTGATGTAATGGTCAAAAAAATACACAAACGATGGAGCAGATCATAAAAGAGAAGCAAACTGACTCCCACTCTCTGTCTCTGTCTCTGTGCTGCTGTCTGTCTCTCAGGACGGGTTCCTGTTCAGCGTGTCCATCGTCAGCGGCTTGGTGTGCATCATCCTGGCCGTGATCAAGTTTATGCTCGGCAAAGTGCTCACGAGCCGAGCCCTCATCACCGACGGTGCGTACGCACGTGCTCGAACGCAGCAGTTCATCACCCAATCAGATCTGCACTCAGCCGCTCTTTGGTTTACCGAGATGACCTCTCAGTACATGACAGACATTTGAGGCATTTCGAGAATCTATCATGACACCAGACACTTTGCACACTGCCAGAGGCCACAGCAGTCAGAATCACACGTCCACTGGACTCTTAGCAAGCGTCCGAGCACGGCGAGGGCCGCATTCCAACACTGATCCCACAAAGTTCAGCAGCTGACTGTTTTTCAGAAGAAAAAACAAGACTGTGTTGCGTCCTCTTTCCAGGATTCAACTCTCTGGTGGGGGGAGTCATGGGGTTCTCCATCCTCATCAGTGCTGAAGTGTTCAAGCATGAGCCCAAGGTGTGGTACCTGGACGGGACAATAGGCGTCCTCATAGGTCTCATCATCCTCGCTTATGGAGTCAAGTAAGTGACTTGTAGAATTTGGACCGGACTGGTTTGAAATATTTCTCACGAGCTCCCTTCTAATCACCTCGGCCGATGCAGTGACTTTTTCTGCCTTGAGCAACAACCAAAATGTCCGAACACGACGCACGTTTGTTTCAACTCTCTCTTTTTCCTTCTTCTTCTTCTTCTTCTGCCGCAGGCTGCTGCTGGACATGGTCCCACGGGTCCGTCAAACCAGGAACTACGAGCGTTTTGAGTGACGGAGCGGGGAGGACGAGAAAGAGGGAGAAGAGGAGGGTTCGAGAGGGATGGACAGGGGCTGAGTGACGGGAGAGGGACGGAGATTACAGTCCCAACAGTCTCTGCACAGACAATCACACTGAGTCCTCGTGGTGCCTGCGGAGGCTTCAGTGTCTGTACAGTCCCCCCACGCACAGATTTGAACTTCCAGGCCAGTGAGGACGGCGGGGCGGATGAAATTCAAGGCACCTTTTAAGTGTTAGAAAATTTGGTGTACATATTATATCATTATCTGTCTTTTAACAGTGAACGGGGAGTCTGTCCTTTCATGCCTCCACATTTAAAGCAGAAGGTTAAACAGACAGAGGGAAACGAAACTCAGTCACAGAAGAGACAGAAGTGAACGAACAGGACCGAGACATCTCGGACTGCAGCCTGCAGGAGACACGCGGACCCCGGGAGTCCACGCAGCAGCAGATTTTTGTGCAGCAGGTTGATGTGCGATGCCTCAGTCACACCTCATCGCCCTGTCAAAACACAGCAGTTTATCTTTCCCATGGTTCCTAGAGGCCTTCGCTCAGCCGTGCTTTCAAAATGTTTGCGTGCAAACTGATTGACGTAGCTGACGTAGCAGTGTTTTAATGGTGTTTTTATGAGAGGATATGTCAGCACAAGGCCCATTTGGCACACACACACACACACACACACACACACACACACACACACACAATCCACTGAAAATGAAACCAAAATGGCCCAAACGAGCTCACTTTAGTGTTTGAGATGACAAACCCAGAATATCATTTGTTTCCAACATGTACAAATTACGCCATCTACTGACCAGAAGAGGTACCTGCGACATGTGTGAATATATTTGACTGTGCCTCTGATACATAAAATACAGCTTTGTTGAAAGAGTGTGAAGACATGTACAGGTCAAAGAAAGCTTTTACGTAACTTTAATACATGAAGTCAAAGAAAAGGGTCCGTTCCGGCGCACTGGCAGCAGCGGGGTCATTAGAGATGAAACTGTTCGGTCCTGGATGTTCATCAAGCATCAAATTCACAATACGACTCAGTGCTGGAGCCATGATGTGACAGAGGGACCAATAAAAACCCTCAAAATCAGAATCCAAACAAAATGGTGGCGCAGGGTTTGTGACGTCACTCGCTGACAGGTGAGGGTAATTAAGAGGTTGGGTTCACCTGGGCCTCACACAGCCAGCACAGCTCGGTGCGGACGGTCACGCAGGGTTTCAGCGCTCTCGCAGAAGACTTGTTTTGGCTGTTTTTGAGCGCGTGGATGCTGAAGGGACAGCGGCGTTTGTCCTCAGCTCGTGTGGGATTCTTGGTGAGTATTTGTGACTTTGTCCGCGTGAGGCCTGAGCAGGCCGCAGCGCGCAGGACGCCACACGGCCTGTCCGCCTCTTATCTATCTTTCGGTTTCAGTGTAATGAAAGCAGCGGGTGGAGACGGGCATTGGTCAGTGGAGTCTGATAGATTAGGGTGGAGGAGATGGGCGTCTGTGTTGCTTTTTGCACCTGAGCGCACCTGTGTTCATGGCGTTCATCTGGCGTTTCCACGTGTTAGCCATCTTTAATTGAGCGCAGGAGCGAGTGTTAGCCTGATTTAACCACCGTTTGAACGTGTGGCGATTCTGCAGCTTTCAGCCAAACATGCCATGAAGGTGGATGAGTGTTTTCATGCAGTTTCATCTTTATTCGGTCACGCCGTGCGGCTCACAGGCCGCCGGCAGCCGGCGCCAACTTTTGAGGTGGAATATTTCCCTTCACGTCACTCCATGCAGGAGTTGACGCCGTGAGTTTTATGTCATGTGGACAGTTTTGACCTTTTGTGTTTATTGGCTTTCTTACATGACAAACACTTCAGTGATGGTCGGATCTTCAAGCGCGTTTAACACCTTTCTGAATTTCATCCTGATGACCTGAAGCTGTCAGTGCACGTGGCACTATTTGTTTGATGCCTCACCACGACTGAAGCTCAGTGCCGACAGTGTGCCTGAATTTCAGCAAGCATCGGTGTGTCAGCAGTGATTTAGACTCGACTTGATTTCACTGTATGAAGTATTTTAAAGCCCATAATACCGTGAAGGTCTCGGCTGTGCAGAGTGAAGCCAGACTGCAGTGAACACCACCACCTGCTGGTCTGAAGCCCACCGTCCATCAGTGTTTTCAGCCTTGATGGTGTTGAACGTTGCTTTGGCCTGCTCGGTCAATATTCACTTTCTTTATATTGCATCCAGAGTCAATATGTGTCCTCTTTTATCTGACGCTGCTGTTTGTTTTGGGATCGAGAAGGGCAACTCCTAATCTTTCTGGTGAATTAAGTGTGTTGACTTTTGGAGTAATCACAGTAACAAAACTGGTGAATGTTAATAATTCACAGATGAATTTCTGTTTCTTTTTTTTTCTTTTTTCTTTTTTTTTAACCAGATGTTTACATTCAGGCTTGGTGGTCGTCGATAGGCTCAGCTCTGGCTTCATGCTTTCCTCCAGTTGGGCTGCCAGTTGGAGCTGCAGCTCATAAAGCTGAGATATAGGTGTGAATATGTGTAAAAGCACAAAACTGAGTTTACTGAAGCACAGTGGCCACAAAACTGCTCTCAGGCAGTGATTGGAGTGAGTCATCAGTCTGAGAAAACGTTTTTATTGTTGATTTTTAGCTCCAAAGCCTTAATCTTACAGATCAGTGTTTGGTGACTGCGGACCGTGAATGTAATTGTCAGGCGGCGTTTCGGCCTTCAGGAGTTCAGTTTGTGGGTTTTCCTCAAGTCTGTGTTTGCTGCTGTGACTGTAACTGAATGTGCACTGTGATGTGAGACTCGTTTGTACGGCACACACACGTGTTTGTGATGATTTGTGTGAAGACACATTTAAAGGACCTGTATGAAGACGCAAGAGTTTGAGACCCATCAGCTTATGGGGTTATTTTTGTGCCTGAAATGTGCGTGTGAGCGTGCGACAGGTTGAGAACAGAGAAGTACTGTCTGGAAGCACATAAATGAGGTTTTGAAGAGGAGAAAATGTCATGTGGGGCTGCAACAAACTGGGACTGTCATTATTGATTTTTGTTTAAAAATGGTGAAAAACGTCTTGTTGATAAGATGTTAATCATCAGAGAAGACAAACATTCACATTCGGAAGTCAAACTGAAGCAGCAGCCAAGAAATGTTTGGTTAAATTGATTTCCCAAATTCCGATCGTAGTTGCTGATCTATTTGCTTTCTGCTGACTTACGAGTGTTAATCATTTATCATGCAAAGAAGAACTGATGCTGAGCCAAAACATCTCTTCTGATTGTTTTGTATTATCCTCATAAGCTCTGTGTTCTGTTCCCTTTTAAAACCTCTGGACATGTACTCAAATGAAGTTCAATTATGTGTGATCGTTTCTCTACAAAATCTAATTTATGTGCACGAAAGAGTCTTTGCGAGCACATAAATCTGTTCTCGTATGTCCCGCTGACCGCTGAGGCACAAGTGTATCTCCATATCTGAGCTGTTGAAGCAGAAATATGTTTTATATACACACACACACGTGGACTCCTGCTGCCGACTGTACTTCTTCTTGTGCTGGTGTAAATACTGAATCTGTATTGCTGTGATGTAAAACAAATATGAAACCAGAGTCAGAGCCTTTTGTCACAGAAAAAAGGTTTATTTAAAAATAAAGTTATATCCCTCTTACTCGTCAAGGACTGTGAAAAACAAAAAATGTTGTCACTGCGTTATTCTCTTGTCGCTGCTCGCACCACAGTCGCCACCGCTTCCAGCTACTGGACGCTGACTGACAGCTTCAAACAAGGTTGAGATTGAGAAACAAAGATTGATACATGTTTGTGACTGTAAGTAGCACGTTTGTTTGTACAGTGGAGACATTCGATGCTGAGGTTAACAAAGACAGATATGGTGAAGAAAACATGTTAAGCACAACATTTTGCAGATGGCTCCAGTTTCCAGCAACAGACGGAGCCGATTTCTCTCGAAAGCAAACAGTTGACAGCATGCTTTGAATAAGCCCGACGAACTCAAAGGAAATAAGGCCTTTTACTGCAACAAAACAGGTTTGAGCCAACAGCTGCTCGCAGAAGGAACCAAGCTGCCTTCAGAAACCTTCTCTCAGTCAAGATGGAGGTCAAAATGTTTCTCGCTGTTACACTGCAGAAAAATTCAAGCCAAGATTCACTGTTGGTTTAGATTTCTGGTACTCTGTCACATACAAGGAAAGGTGTGATGATGTTCTGTTTGTCTCGTCAAAAATCTCATGAAAAGAGCAAAACTATGAATTACGGAGAAGGCGAATGTGTCCAAAGCCTGATAGAATCTGGCAGGTTTGTTCTCTAGATCACGCTTATTCATCCGCAGCTGAAAATAGTCCCCAACAGATGCCCCATTTCCCTCCAATTGATTAGTTCTTAAAAACTGCCCAGCTGCTTCAGCAAACCACTCAGCTTTTTTCATGTCAGACTATTTATTTGGGAAGTATTTTTAAAGATTTCTGTCTTCAGTAGGACCAGTGGGCTCATGAGGGCCAGTCAGAAAACATCACTGGTTTTGCTCTGCACATGGGACTTGTTGACAGACTGTAGGACAGGCGTCTCCAAACTAGTCCACGAAGGGCCGAGTGGCTGAAGGTTTTCTTTCCAACCAAGCAGCAGCACACCAGACTTGACTCATTTCATCAGCTGATCTCAGTCTTCAGACAGCTGATTGGTCAGACTTCGTGCTCTTGATTGGTTGGAGGAAAAACCTGCAGCCACACGGCCCTTTGTGGAATAGTTTGGAGACGCCTGCTGTAGGATGCAGTGAACCTCATTCTTTCAAATGAAAGGATAACACCACTGTTGCTTCTTTCTGACTGTATCACTCCTGAAGCTGACGGAGAGCGTGAACCCTCACTGCAGCAAGAAAACAGATTGACTCGCAGCAATCCGTTTAAGGCATAAAACGAGAAGACCCACGGAAAGTACACGTGCTACGACACCAGTTTATACAGAGTTTCTAGTAATACAGACAAACTAGTTATCCTAATGTATTAACAGGAAAGAAGACACATGGATGTTTCTGAAATCAAATTACTGCTGGAAGTGGGTTTTAGAAGTACAGTTCCTCATTTGGCAGACTCTTTTATCCAAAGCGACGTACATCATCGAATGACTGCAGAGCATGGAAATGCACTGACAGGCTCCTGGTGTTTAACACTGGTATTATCCTTTCTTTCAGTCCGAGAACCGCTGAACAGCCAGTCGGAGTTCTTCTCAAGACCTGAGCGACTCGACCGAGTGGAACAAATCACAAGGTTTGGATCCATATCAATGAACTGATTTGAACTGCATGAAAATCAAAATTCGATTACAGAATAAAATGATTTGAAATGAATGGTCAGAGTGATTTAGGAGAGACAAACAATAGGTTCCTTTTATCTGATCTGTGGAGTTAAATTTGGGACTGACGGCTGCACCGTGTGAGCTCACATGTTGAATTGGTTGACCTGACCTCTGGCTCAGCAGACTGTCAGGCTGATAATCAAACAGAAGCAGAGCCAAACTTAACCATGAAAAGGCACATCATGTTCTTTGAAACACTAACTTGGCGGCAGATCACGGACCTGTTTACAAAAATTAAAAAAAAAACAAAACAACAACATAAAAACAGTCTGAGCTGACACAGTGAGAAAGTAGAGGTGGTGCACTGTAGCTGAACGCTGCCATTCAGGCTGAATTTACACGTGTGCAGACAGAAAAACCGAGATTGGAAATCAAAGCACAAAGTGTACGAGGCTCCCGCTGACTTTCACAAAGACGCGAGGCCCGTTTGTCCACCGCTGTCCGTCTTCAGGACACAGCGATGAGAGGAAGAGCAGCTAAAACCAGCGACGAGCGAATTCATGTTGTAACTCGTGCTCAGAACTGAGGGACAAACACAGCTCCCTCTGATTTCCCACTGTCATTTGATATGTCTTCTCTCTCTCTCTCTCTCTCTCTCTCATCACTGCTGGAAGCTGAACAGAAGCAGACAAAGACACCCCCCCCCCCCCCCCCCCCCCATACACTTGAAGGTAAGCACGTATTTTTTTAATTTGTTTTTTTTTAATTACTCTCCATAAATAAAAATCTATAAAAAGGGAAAAAAAGACACCCCTCCTATAAATAAAAAAACAAAGATTTCCAGCAAAACACAGAGATAAAGATCTGTATACAAAATAAATAAAGAAAATTTAAACCCCATATGAACAATATACAGTGTTACTAATATCTTGTTAAACCTCTGCGAATAGATTAACGTAGTGCATTTTTTTCTATTCATCACAAGAACTATGAGTTTTTTCTCAATCTTTTTGTTTTTCTTCACAAATCTGCAGGCAAATTAAAACCCCAACGATTACCCAAAGAAAAGGAGATGCAAGATTTTTTGCGTCGCGGGAAACGCTTCGTTGGCATGTTTTGGTTGCTTGAAAGGATTTCCAGCCGTTGTCTGGCAGGCGGGAGATGAGTGTGGATTTGTGTTTTTCGTATTTTCTCGGGAAGGTTTTCGTGTGTCTCTGCCGGCTGTTAGGGCTTCCCAGCCTGGGCTGCGATGCATCTAGGTGTCACCACTGCTACTGGCGGCCTATCATCTACGACACGACGACACTGCGACTCCGTACACAACAGCTTTAGCTACAGAGAACGGCCATCACGCCCTCCCTGATCGTCCCCTCAGTGTGCGCGTAGTACCGGATGGCGTGCTGAAAGCGGTCAAACAAAAACAGTTACGTCTCTACTGGCCTTGTACAGAAACACACGCGATCCTCTTTATAGCTTTACATAAAACGTCTTGTCACTTACAACAAGTGTGCAGCTTAAATGTGAAAGTTCCTGTCTTTAAAGGGGGGATGAAGACCGCTTTAAGTGTGTCAGGAAATGACGGAACTTCCAGAATTAAAATCTAGACATCTACGTTACATGTCCGCTCTCGTCACGCGTGTCCCGAGGAGAGCAACGAGTTGGTTACAGTGTAAAACTGGGTTCTTCTGAAGCCTGTCGGGTTAGGCCGGGGACAGCCTTGTGTGTGTGTTTGTGTGTTTTTGTGTGTGTGTGTTTGTGTATTTGTGTGTTTGTGTGTTTGTTTGTGTTGGCCTTTGGGCATGCCAGTCCAGTGCAAACCTACCTAAAGAATAAACAGTTTCAGATTAGACCAGAGGTGGATGGAGGGGTGGGAGTGGAGTGAAGGAGGGGAGGGCGGGGCGAGGTGGCGGTCAGGAAGGGAGGCCTTTCAGCCTCCTTGGTCCCTTGCTGCCCTGAGCCTGAAGTCAAACAGGCAGGAAGTCACTGGTGTGTGCACTCGACCAAGGTGGCAGCACACCGCTCCTTTGCTGCAAGTCGAAGTCGACTCCCTTTGTTGATTCAAGTAATTGTACACGGCTTCCATGACTCGCAGCGCCGCCGCTGGTGAATCGGAGGGGTGACGGATGCTCAGGTTGGCTGCAGGACCGCTTTCAGGTCCAGCAGCTGGAGAAAACAATAAATATGATGAACAGACGCAGTCAGGTGAATGTTTTTCTGTCCAGGCTGCTTCCCACAAGAAAGTCAGGTGCGTGCTTGACTGACAGCACTCGCTCGTTAAGCTGCTCCGACGTCATTTAAACCCCATCCAGCCACGCCCAAAACCGCCCCACCCCCCCTCTGCCCATCAGCCCGTTTGTTGGTGCTATAGGCAGTCTTTGCACAACGCCACCTGGCCCTTCATGTAGTCGCGGCAGGGGCAGATGCGCTGCAGCGACGGGTGGGCGCCCGCGCAGCTGAACAGCAGCAGGTCGGACTGGAAGATGCAGTGGCGGCGGGTCTCGCTGTAGGCCGGGACCACCGTGTCGGCGCTCGACTCCACCGTCTGACAGTCCACACCAAACCTGACAGAGAGAACACCTTCAGTCACGATGCTCAATGACTTTATTGTTTGTACAGAAATGTTTGAATCTGAGTGAGAGGGAGAGACACACTGAACGACAGCCATGATTTTCTGGATCTGTCATGAGTGAGTGAACTGCACCCTCAACTGGTAATGAGGTGACACTGCAGGTGACTGAAATTCACAGCATATGGCTTCAGACAGATGGTGTGCTGCCCCCTAATGGACACTTTTAAAACAACTAGAACTGGGAGAAAGCATTGACCTGTTCATGTCTCAGTGTGTATACATGTACTAATCTGTCTGTCTGTCTGTCTGTCTGTCTGTCTCTCACCTGGCCAGGTCCTTGTCCTTGTTGAGGTGCTGAAAGAAGGAGGGTTCACAGATGAGCTGCTCCTCCTGACACACCTGCTTGCAGGAGCGTCCGGGCTCGGCCAGCTTGACCTGCAGAGCGCTGAGAGGAGGCCACATCACCTGACCGTGGCAGAAGTCCTGCAGACACAACGGGACGTCACACAGCTGCACAGAAGAGCTTTCAAACTGTCATGTTACCGAAAACCAAAAGCTCGTGCAAACACTAACTTGTTCCTAGTTGTGTTTTACAGAGTCAATGAAATACATTTTAAAGAGCCTCACAGAACTGACTGGAACAGCTTTTCATTTGGTGAGAAACACACTGATAGAGTGACTTTAACTGTTTGTCACTGAATTTTCAGTTAGTGCATGCAGCCCAAGAACAAAAGACCCTCTCGCTCACTCACTCTCTCACAGACACACACTGACTCTCACCCACACTCCAACGCTCTCTCACTCACCTACACACACTCTTACACACATACTCTGTTTCACATTCACTCACACTCGCACCCTCTTGCTCACTCACTCGTCTTTCTCACTTGCTCACTCACCCACACCCTTACATACACTTGCGAGTGTGTGTGAGAGTGAACGAGCGAGATGGTGTAGGAGTGTGGGTGAGAGTCAGTGTGTGTCTGTGAGAGAGTGAGTGAGCGAGAGGGTCTTTTGTTCTTGGGCTGCCTGCACTAACCGAGAATTCAGTGACAAACAGTTAAAGTTGCTCTATCGATGTGTTTCTTACCAAATGAAAAGCTGTTCCAGTCAGTTCTGTGAGGCTCTTTAAAATGTATTTCATTGATTTCGTTCTTAAAACAGAACTAGGAACAAATTACTGTTTGCACGAACTTTTGTTCTTCAGTGACATCACTCTCACACACCCACACTCTCTCCCTTACTCACTCACTCTGTCACATTCACTCAATCTCACTCACTCTCTCACATACACCCTCTCGCTAACTCACCCACACTCTTACACACCCTTCATCTCTTACACTCTCTATTGCACCCTCTCGCTCTCTCACACTCATTCACTTTCACATACACACTTTCACACTGACCCGTACACGTACATCCTCGCAATCTCTTTGACACTCACTGTCCCACACACCCTCTCACTTACAGTCACATCCTCATGCTCACTCTCTCCCACCCTCTTGCTCACACTCACCCAGTCACTCGCTCTATCACATTCACTTACTCACTCTCTGCCACACACACCCTTTATCACACTTGCACACCCTGTCACTAACTCAGTCCCAGACACCCTCTCTCACTAACACACCCACACATTGTCTCCCTTCCTCACTCACTCTGTTTCACATTCACTCACTCATTCTCTCTCTCCCACCCTCTCACTCACTCACTCAGTCACCCACATTCTTAAACACACTCTCTTTCACTCTTACTCACTCTCTTTCACATTCACTCTCAAACCCCCTGACTCACTCACTAGCTCTTTCCCCACACACCCTCTCGCTCTCTTACTCTCCCACTCAGCCACACTCTCCCACTCTGTCACACTGTTTCACTCACACACCCACTCACTCCCTTACTTACTCACTCACTCTCTCACTCACTCCTCTTTCAAATTCACTTGACACTTTCACAATCACTCACTCACCCTCTCTCACACACACTTTAAGATTCACACTCAGTCTCTTACACACTCACACTGTCATACTCACTCTTTCCCACACACCCTTACTCCCACCTTCTTGCTCATACTCACCCACACTCACCCACATACTCTCTCCTGTACTCACTCACTCTCTCCCACACACTCTTGCTCACTCATTCTTACTCTCTCACACTCTGACACACACACACAGACACTCAGTCTTTCACATTCACTCATGAACTCACACACTCTCTTGCTCACTCACTGTCTTTTGAACACTCACTCCCACTTTCTTCCACTCTCTTAAGCACCCTCACTCGCTCACACACTCTCTTTCACCCTCTGGCTTACTCACTAACTCACTCATTCCTACACTCGCCCACTCACTCTCTCACCCCCCTCGCTCACCCTCTCACTCACACACACACAACCACTGTCTCGCTCTTTCACAGTCACCCATCCATTCTCCTGATCACTCACTGACTGACACTCCATCTTTTACCGTCTCACTGTCTCACCCTCTTTCCCCACACACTCATCCACAACTTTTCACCCTCTCGCTCACGCACACCCACTCTTTCACCCTTTTGCTCACTCACTTCCGACACTCACCCACACACTCTTTCCCTCACTCTTTCACACACCCTCTCGCTTGCGCTCACTCTCTCTTCCTCACTCATCCTCTCTTTCCCATTCACTCACTCTTACAGTCACACCTTCATGACCACTCACACTCACCCACTCACTCTCTCTCCCACACTCACTCATTCAGTCACCCACACTCTCTTACACTGTTACTCATTCACTCTTTCACAGGAGAGTGAGTGTCAAAGAGATTGAGATTGGTGTAAGATAGTGAGTGTGAAAGTGTGTGTGTGAGTGTGGGAGAGAGTGAGAGGGTGTAAGAAAGTGAATGAGTAAGAGAGGTGGGTGAGTTAGCGAGAGGGTGTATGTGGGAATGTGGGAGAGAGTGAGTGACATTGAGTGTGAGAGTGAGTGAATGTGAAATACAGAGTGAGTGAGTAAGGGAGAGAGTGTGGGTGTGTGAGAGTGATGTCACTGAAGAACAAAAGCTCGTGCAAACACTAATTTGTTCCTAGTTCTGTTTTACCAGCAAAGTCAATGAAATACATTTTAAAGAGCCTCAAAGAACTGACTGGAACAGCTTTTCATTTGGTAAGAAACACATCGATAGAGTGACGTTAACTGTTTGTCACTGAATTCTCAGTTAGTGCATGCAGCCCAAGAACAAAAGACCCTCTCGCTCACTGACTCTCTCACTTACACACACTGACTCTCACCCACACTCCTACACTCTCTCACTCACTCAACCACACTCTTACACACACACACACACACACACTCTCACATTCACTCACTCTCGCACCCTCTTGCTCACTCACTCGCTGTCTTTCTCACTTGCTCGTTCACTCTCACACACACTCGCGAGTGTATGTAAGAGTGTGGTTGAGTGAGCGAGACAGTGCAGGAGTGTGGGTGAGAGTCAGTGTGTGTCAGTGAGAGAGTGAGTGAGCGAGAGGGTCTTTTGTTCTTCGGCTGCCTGCACTAACCGAGAATTCAGTGACAAACAGTTAAAGTCACTCTATCAATGTGTTTCTTACCAAATGAAAAGCTGTTCCAGTCAGTTCTTTGAGGCTCTTTAAAATGTATTTCATTGACTTTATTTGTAAAACAGAACTAGGAACAAGTTAGTGTTTGCACGAGCTTTTGTTCTTCAGTAACATCACTCACACACCCCACACTCTCTCCCTTACTCACTCACTCTCTGTCACATTCACTCACTCGCACACTCTCTCCCACATACACCCTCTCGCTAACTCACCCACACTCTTACACACACTCTTTCACTCTTAATCATTCACTCTCTATTACACCCTCTCACTCTCTCCCACACTCACTCATTCACTTTCACATTCACACTCACTATCATACACCCTCTCAATCTCTTTGACACTCACTCTCTCACACACCCTGTCACTCAGTCTCATCCTCCATGCTCACTCACTCTCTCCCACCCTCTTGCTCACTCACCCACAGTCACTCACTCTGTCACATTTACTCACTCTCTCCCACACACCCCCTTGATCACACTTGCACACCCTGTCCCAGACACCCTCTCTCACTCTGACACTCACTCTCACACACCCTCTCGCTTTCCTGCACTCGCACACCCACACACTCTCCCTTACTCACTCACTGTTTCACATTCACTGACTCTCTCTCACCCACACTCTTAAACACTCTTTCACATTCACTCTCAAGCCCCCTCACTCACCCGCTCTTTCCCACACGCCCTCGCTCGCTCACTCACACTCACCCACACTCTCCCACTCTGTCACTCACTGTTTCACTAAGACACTCACTCCTCTCATTCAAATTCTCACACACACACACACTCTTTCAGATTCACACTCACTTTCTTACACACTCACTCTCATACTCATTCTTTCCCACACACCCTCACACTCACCCTCACGTCCACATTCTCGCTCACTGACTCTGACTCTCTCACTCGTACTTACTCACTCACAACCTCACTCACTCACACTCTGACACATGCTCACTCTCTCCCACACACACAGACACTCAGTCGTTCACATTCACTCATGCACTCACACACCCTCTTCCTCACTGACTGTCTTTTGAACACTCACTCCCACTCCCACTTTCTTACACCCTCTTAAGCATCCTCACTCGCTCACACACTCTTTCACCCTCTGGCTCACTCCCTAACTCACTCATTCCGACACTCAGTCACTCACTCTTTCACATTCACAAACCTACTCTCTCACTCACACACCCACTCTTTTTCACCCCCCTCTCTCACCCTCTCACTCACACACAACCACTCTGTCACCCACCCACTCTCTTAATCACGGACTGACCGACGCACTCCATCTTTCACCGTCTCACTGACTCACCCTCTGTCCCACACACACTCATCCACAACCTTTCACCCTCTCATTCACGCACACACACCCACTCACTCTGACACACCCACTCTTTCATTCACCCACACTCACTCGTTTGCTCACTTGCTCACTCACTTTCACTCACCCTCTCGCTTACTCACTCTCTCTTCCTCACTCATCCTTTCTCTTTCCCAGTCACACCCTCATGACCACTCTCACACACACAATCTCTCCCACACTCACTCATTCAGTCACCCACACTCTTGCACACACTTTCACTGTTACTCACTCACTCTTTCACAGGAGAGTGAGTGTCAAAGAGATTGAGATTGGTGTAAGATTGTGAGTGTGAAAGTGTGTGTGAGAGAGTGAGTGAGCCTAAGAGAGTGAGTGTAAGTGAGGGGGTGTGTGAGTGTGGGAGAGAGTGAGAGGGTGCAATAAAGTGAATGAGTAAGAGTGTGTGTAAGAGAGGTGGGTGAGTTAGCGAGAGGGTGTATGTGGGAGAGAGTGAGTGACATTGAGTGTGAGAGTGAGTGAATGTGAAATACAGAGTGAGTGAGTAAGGGAGAGAGTGTGGGTGTGTGAGAGTGATGTCACTGAAGAACAAAAGCTCGTGCAAACACTAATTTGTTCCTAGTTCTGTTTTACCAGCAAAGTCAATGAAATACATTTTAAAGAGCCTCACAGAACTGACTGGAACAGCTTTTCATTTGGTAAGAAACACATCGATAGAGCAACTTTAACTGTTTGTCACTGAATTCTCGGTGAGTGCATGCAGCCCAAGAACAAAAGACCCTCTCGCTCACTGACTCTCTCACTTACACACACTGACTCTCACCCACACTCCTACACTCTCTCACTCAACCACACTCACACACACACTGTTTCACATTCACTCACTCTTGCACCCTCTTGCTCACTCACTCGCTGTCTTTCTCACTTGCTCGTTCACTCTCACACACACTCGCAAGTGTATGTAAGAGTGTGGGTGAGTGAGCGAGACAGTGTAGGAGTGTGGGTGAGAGTCAGTGTGTGTAAGTGAGAGAGTGAGTGAGCGAGAGGGTCTTTTGTTCTTGGGCTGCATGCACTAACCGAGAATTCAGTGACAAACAGTTAAAGTTGCTCTATCAATGTGTTTCTTTTGTTCTTCAGTAACATCACTCTCACACACCCACACTCTCTCCCTTACTCACTCACTCTCTCTTTCACATTCACTCACTCTCACACTCAAGCTCACTCACTCTCTCCCACAGACACCCTCTCGCTAACTCACCCACACTCTTACACTCACTCTTACTCATTCACTCTCTTGCACCCTCTCACTCTCTCCCACACTCACACACCCCCTCACTCACACACTCTCTTAGACTCACTCACTCTCACACACACTTTCACAGTCACTATCTTACACCCTCGCAGTCTCTTTGACACACACTCTCACTCAACCCCTCATACTCTTTCTCGCTCACACTCTCTCCCACACACACCCTTGATGACACTTGCACACCCTGTCACTGACTCAAACTCACTCACACACTCTCTTATACACACCATCACTCCCACCCTCTTGCTCACATGCACCCTCATTCGTTCACACACTCTTTGACCCTCTGGCTCACTCTCTAGCTCACTCATTCCTACACTCACCCTTTCACATTCACAAACCCACCCTCTCTCCCTCACACACAACCACTCTCTCGATCACTCACTGACCGACACACTCTCTTTCACCGTCTGGCTCACTCACCATCTATTCCACACACACTCACCCTTTCACCCTCTTGCTCACTCACTTTCCTACACTCACCCACACACTCTTTCCCTCACTCTCTTTGACACATCCTCTCGCTTACTCTGACTCTCTTTCTCACTCACCCTCTCCCTTTCCATTCACTCACTCTGTCACACTCACCCAGCCACCCTCTCACTCACTGACTCTTAGTCACACCCTCATGACCACTCACTCTCTCATTCAGTCACCCACACTCTCTCATCCACTCACTTTTTCACACTGTTACACTGACACACACACACACACACACACACACACTTTCACTGTTACTCACTCACTCACTCTCAAACCCCCTTGCTTACTCTCTCACTAACTTAATCACAAACCCTCACTGTCACACTTTCACACCCTTAGTCAATCTTACACTCACTTTCCCACACACTTGCTCACACACACTCTCTTCCACCCTCACTCTGTCCCACTCTGACTTGCTCACTCACTGTCACACTCACACACCTACTCACTCTCTCTAAAACCCCCTCACTCATGCTCTCTCCCACACAGACACTCTTTCACATTCACACTCACTCCCACCCTCATCCTCTCACCCACTCATTCTCTCCCTCTCACACTCTCACTGACTCAGACACACCCACTCTCACTCTTTCAGTCACCCACCCACTGATCACTCACTGACCGACAGCCTTTCAAAATCACTCACTCGATCTTTCGCCGTCTCGCTCATGCACACACATCCACTCTTTCACCCCAACGCTCACCCTGTCACTCACACACACCCTCTCAACCCCCCTCACTCACTCTCCCTCGTACCCTCATATTTACTCTCACAGTCGGACACCCACTCTGTCGTTTTCACATTCACACACCCTCACTCAGACACCCACACACTTACTCTCTTGCACCCTCAACTACTCTTTCATTCTCACACTCCCATACCGTCTCACTCTCCAACACGCACCCTTTCTCTTACACGTCTTACTCACGTCAACACTTTCACATACCCACACACTGTCACTCACTCTCTTCCTCACTCACCCTTTCTCACTCTCTTGTTCTCACTGTGACACCGTTACACCCAGTCACTCAGTCTCTTTCCAACACACACCCACTCTTTCACACTCACTTTCTTTTTCTCGCTCACCCACACTATCCGACACTCACTCTCCTCACTCACTCCCCTATTCTGTCACACTCACACATCCTCACTCTCCCACATTATTTCATCCTCTCTGACACACTCCCTCCCACTCACTCTCAATCTCTTTCACTCCCTCACTCACACACTTGCACACAACCATTCTCTTTGACAGTTTCACACACCCCCTCGCTCACACACCCACTCCTCACCCTGTTGCTCACTCATACACCCTCACTCTCTTTGTCACTCAATCCCTCTCTTACACTCTTATACCTTCACTCACTCCGACACTCACTCTCTCTTTCACTCATACTCGCACCCACACCCCTTATCCTTGCCCATACACCTGCATCCTCCCAGTGCTACACTCAGACACCCACACTCTTGCTCACCCATTAACCCACTCACTCTCTTTCACACTCTCTCTCCTAAACACCCACATTCACACTGTATCTCTCATACCCTCTCACTGACTTACTCTCATCCACACTCTTTCCCACACACTCGCTCCTCTCCTACATGCAGACACACCCACTCTTTCCTTCCCTTACTCACCCGCACCCTCATTCTTACACTCTCACACCCTCTCAGTCAATCAATTATACTTTCAGACAAGTTATCAAATTCACATGTTTCAGAGGTGTTTAATTTGATCCGATGTATTATTCAAATGTGTGCAATAACCATTCATAAAATATTGTTGCCAATATGGATAATAAACTGTGCACATACCTAGTTGTCGTGTTGACCTTTTTTATGCTGCAATGACTGAATTTCCCCAGTGTGGGATCAATAAAGTTTTTCCTATTTCAATATATTGCTTTTGTCCTGTTTGACATCTTGGGTATAAATGTTTCAGTAACCCTTCTACAAAACCATAAGCGCACACTCAAATAAAACCTTCACTTTAAGTGCAACAAGACAAAAATGGAGGGTTGATACCATGACATGTCTGTCTTTCTAATCTTTATGGCCCCTGAAGAACACACCTACACTGAACTTATGAAGCGCTAATACGTGTTCATGCAGTACCTGGTTCTCAATGAAGGCGTTGACTCTCTGCAGCATCCCCTCACAGGTAAACTCGTAGGGAAGGTAGGGCTCAATCTGAACACACAAAACATGACAGGTCAAAGACGTGTCAGGAGAGGATACTCTGCGCCTGCCTGGAGAAATATCAGCCTGCTCTTTGTACCATAGTGGTCAGGGTCCTGTCAACCTCCACAGACAGAAAACTTCAAGCAGGGACAACAACTGAACCCTTTGTCAAGGCACTAAGTCACTCACTACTGTCTCTGTATCTTTGTGTACAGGGAGGGGGAGGAGGAGGAGAGGGAGGGGGTGCGAGCCAAGCTGGAGCCTGGTAGGCTGCAGCTCACCACAGATCAAAAAGCATATGAGACTCTGCATGCTTGCCCGGTGAACAAAGCCATTGTTCCGACTCGCTCGGCGGAGCACAACACAACACGAGGTCCTGAGCCCGGGCTTTAAATATGCATGGGCGTGAGTGTGAAGACGGGACAGGATCGCTTTCTTTTCCCCATGCTTTCACTCATCCTGTGACTCTGGCTAGCCTTCCATGCGAGCATTTATGTCAGTTCGGGCATCCAATTTTGATCATGATTAACTGTCATTATTTCTGGCAAGCAGCCTAGTTTCAGCTGTGAGGATTTGTGGCTTTTCTTTGTGTGTGATAGAAAGCAATGGACGAGAGTTTATGTATAAATGTGAATCTATCTATATAATTTCTGTAATGAGTCCTATTTATTTTTCTAGCATTTCTCACACAGTATTACTTCTTTTACATCATGTTTTGGGAAAAAAAAGGTTGAACCTACAACAATTGTGTTAACCTGAAGTAGCTGTAGCCCTTCTTTACATTGTTGTGTCCTTATAAAATGCAATAAAACAATTATAAAAAGGAATTGCAGGGTCTCATATTTTTTTTTTTTTTTTTTCACACTTTTAGAGCTAATTGATTGAACCTCTTTTTCACTTAATGCTGCTTTTCTTTGTTCATCAGAGTTAACTGATGAAAACTAACTGACTGAACCTCTATCAAAATGTTCCTACATTCAATGAGTGTCTCTCAATGCTTACCTTCTGGCTAAGGATGGAGCGGATGGCCCTCTCCACCTCTGCAGAGTTCTCGATATCCACCGTCCACACGTGGGGTTGACCAATGTACACCTCAGCATACGGATGTTGAGAGGTCAACTGCAGAGAGCAGAGGTTGGGGGGGGGAAACACATCTTAAAAGTCCTATCTTGAGCAGAAGAGTCTGCAGAGTAAACACGTCCCCACAGATGTGCCCTCCTCCTCTCACCTCTCTCAGAGTGGGTTTGCCCTTGAAGAAGTCTGTGTTCTTGCTGCTTTTTGGTGGACTGAATTTGGGGTTGAGGAAAGCGCAGCCGTTAGCGATGGCCTCCAGGGGGGCGGGACCCTCGTAAGGGAAGGAGAGACCCACGAACAACTGCAGTGGAGAGAAAAACAAAATGATTAGCCTCCACATGCATATCTTTTCAATGAACATGGAGGGTAAACTCTCGATGGATTAAAATACACCCTTGATAGGGTGTACTTTAGTCTTTAGTTAAGGAGGCGGCACCTGGGAGCCGCCAGATTGCAGCTACTGAAATAACCAGAATAACAAAGAAGCTGGAGGGGTGGAAAAGTTCACTGGCTGTGTTGAGGAGTTTCTGTTGTTTGCTGATAGCAGCAATTAGCCCTTGTTGAAGCAAACCTCCCATGTTATCAGCACAAAATACAGCGGAGGCAGCACTTTCTCTCTATAAAACAAGGAAGGAAAAACAAGCACAATAATGTCAAGACAACGCTCTCATGTTTATTCTTCCCAAAGGCCACTGAAGTTCGGTAAAGAGCGGGTACCATGGATATTTTACATATGGAAACACACTGCCTGAATTTAAAGGAAATCAAGTCAAACTCTGTGGTCTATAGCAGCCAATGGCTTCCTCTCCTTGTTTACAAACTGTACGTTCTGTGGGTATTCAAATACAGCCCACAGTCCTGCTGACACAGCTTTAAGTAAATACTGTGTAGAGAACTACGAGGGGCTCTAATAACAGTTCGCTCCTGGATGGGAAGAGCAAATATTTGCGAGGCAGTAGCAGCTTGTCAACATGAGGGTGAGAGAGTTATCCAGAAACAGAGGGGGCTAGTGGCTCATTTATTGGAGGGCTGGAGCTGGCTGACTACAATGGCTAGTCTGTGTGTATCTGAAAGCCTGATAGACGACACACTCTCTTGTTAACACACAATGCAGCGCTGTACCGTGAAGTGTGTCTGTACACGCTCAAATAATCAGACGTGCCTTTTGAATGATGCTCTTCTAGTTTACATGTGACCATAACCAACATTTCAACAGCCTTATCAGCAACAGATGCCTGCCAACAGGTGGCAGCAAAGCACACTTCTTCTTCTATGTGCGTGTGCATGCAAAAGCTCCTCATTGCTGAGAAACAGTCGCCCACTATTTATAGGGAACAGGGAGGGGAGGGTGAGAGGAGAGGCAGCAAATCCATACAAACTGAGGGACTTAAAGGTAGAAGTGAATGATATCTGCATCTCCTGTGTCACAAACGGGGTGGAACGCTCTCTATCGGTGTGCATTAAAGCGGTTTTGTGTATTTGTGTTCAAGGACATTCTGCTAATTAAATCCAACGCTACAGATCAGAGATGGTGTTCCATTGATTTATTCTCCCCTCTTGCAACGTCCTGCCTCGGATAATTTAGACGGATCCTGATCCTCGGCCACATGCAAATGCGACAACACCCAGGAAGAACGACATCGAGAACAATCTAAAGTCACAGACCGTGACAGACAAATGTTCTAAACGCAAAATACGGAAGTAGTAGTCAAATCCTCGACTGAAGTAAAGGTAACAATACCACGGTTCAAAAGTACTCATTATGCAGAATGGTCTCTTCCCGAGTGTTAAGTTACAAAGCCATGACAGCGTTTCTTATCTTATCTCAAAATCAAGATAACTAGTTAAGAGCAGATTGTTCATTACCACAAAGAGGAAACAGTACATTTGCCTCTGATGTATGATAGGGTATAAAGCAGCTTCAACTGAAAGCTCCTGTGTGCCTGTATCTTTTACTTTTTACATATCTCATTTGTCATGCAAAGCGTCTGAAAAATAAAGAATACAATGTTCGACAGTATTTTTCATATCATATTTCTCGCGTTGTACAATTTTCCTATTATCCCACACCGGCACTGTTTTACTTCTCTAATATAGCTGTGGCTCACAAAATGTGCATTTATGATTCTGTCAGCTTTCTGAGGAAAGTTAACCACTGATTTTAATTTCTAATTCACTAATTCCAGCACCTGCCATGGGCTGTGTTTGCTTTCTACTATCCATGATATCACAAGTTGAAAACAATACTTCCTCTCTGTTTTACACACAAATTTATGGTTAACATATATGTCGTGGGTGTGTGGCAGAGTGGGAAAGAGACAGAAAATAAGAAACATAGGTAAGACAAACCAGACGCAGACGGGGGGGGGCAATTAAACAGAGTCAGACATACGAGATGGAAGAGAAACAAAGTCAGAAACCTTCGACGCCGTCAGCACGCAACGCGACGCAGAAAAGCTTTGCCTCACTTTGGCGGTTTGATCGCTGACACTATTCCCCTGACACAGCGCAGCGCGTCAGTGTCTATTTCAGGAAATCAAAAGTCAGAAGTCAACAGTGACATTCTTTTCACAGAAGTATTTTTACAACACACCCTGTCAATTATCTAAACCCCATGAGTTCAATTAGCTCAGAAAGTTTGATTGCAGGCAACGGTAAATGTGTTGCTTAAGCATCACGAGGAAAACTGTGACTCCAACACTTCCTTATTTTCCTTCGAAGTGATTAAACAACACTGCAGCTAAAATGTTGGGTTTTTGTGGGCTTTAATAAGCCGTTCCCCTATGGGTTTCCATGCAGAACCACAGCCTACGTGAATACGGCAAACCAAAACTCACTCTGGCACAAGTTCTTGAGTGTTGTTTTGTCTTTTTTTCCCCAGCACTGTAATGATCTGCTCCACTGCTGAATACACCTTTGTTCTTCTCTTTAAACGCCTCCAACAACACTGGGTTCTTGGTTTTAGGTGCTCACTACAGCTGGATTTGCCGGCCAAAAATCGTTTTTTGGCTGAAGCAGCGCTCAGAATCTTTTCAGTACAAAAGGGGTTTAAATCTCAATCCATCTTTTTTTCTATAAAAGTCTGAATCGTGATCTACGGCTCTCTCGCTCTGTTTTTATCCCTGCCCTTGCTCTCGTCTGATGTCTCTCTCCTCTGCCTGCCTCTCCTCCCTCCGTGGTCTGACGGGAAAGCATCTGGTTTCAGAGGTTAAAGAAATCGAAGCTCTCCTCCACCCCATTCTTCTGAAAAGGTTGACGACTGGAGCCAAAAGACAGACTCCGTCTTTCGACGCCGGCGCTAATGATGGTTTTCACCTGCAGCAGACACTGTTGTCAGGTTTTTAAGGGCCGTGTAATTTTAATTCCATTCCCTTACAGCAATGGGCAGCTCCATAAAATCTAGTGGAAATTCACTGCTTTCCTCTATGTTGTTGAGCATAAAAGAAAAGTGGGTGCTGTGATTTAATCAATGATGAAACAGCGATTGTGCAATCGAATGTTAGCAACCGTGACTTTGGCACAGCTGCTCTGTCATACTTTATTATTCCACGCAGAAGTGGTGTGGATGAGGCTCTAATAAGACCGTTTGGAAGGTGGTGCCTTTTTTTAGCCTTTCCAAAAGCACAAAAATATAAAGAATGGATGAAACAGTCTTTGTCTGCTCTAACATCAGCTGCAAAAGTTAGCATGTCTGGCTGACTGGCTGACTACCACCAGTAGTAACCTAGTGTTACTTCCATGGCGCACATCATTAGCTAAATACGTTCGGGTGTTGGGTTACAGGTTCGGTTAAATAAAGCTCTGTTCACAGCTACTATATTCACTGTGTGGAAGCCGGTCCTGGACGCTATCGAAGCGTGGGAAAAATTTGAGGTATGATGCTCTAAATGCAGCTTTCACACAAAACCATTCGTGTTTAACAACTCCACACACATTCTGTTAATATGTAAAGAGCGTGTTTAGCTGAGCGCTCGCTCCACACGGTTCAATCCTGTCTGGCCGTAGTCTCTGCGGCTGTGTCCTTGTCTTTGTGAATGAAAGTGGTTTGAGTAGTGAGAGGAAAGGACAAGTCATGACGTGAATGGAGAAGTGCTTCTGTGGATGGCTGGACTGAGGACAGACTCAGACAAACTCCTGCCACTTGGATCGAGGCTCTTTTCAAAAGGCGGCTTCTGTTCAAATAAAGACACCCTTTCTCACCCTAACAACATCCAGCATTTTTTCGAGGAATCACATTTTTACTCTCTAACTTGTCTTTTACTGTACGTTGCAGTCTGTGGTTTAAGGCTAGCCAATTTTTTGGAATATGATAAAACCTGAATGTCTCACTGGGTCACTGAAATCTCACTTGATTCAAAAAGAAGCTTTCTGAAGTCAGTGTCTCACACACTGATTACTTTTACAGGAAATGTTCAGAGCAGCCCCGACGCACAGAAACAGGCCACGGTTTGTGAAAATGATAGTCCTCAATATTCTGCAGGTTAGCTGGGCCACAATTTCTTGGTCGCTTAAAAATGTCAAAGGGAAAAGTGTGGGAGTTGGTTTGTGACTTTCATAGCTGTCTAATAAGCACCGTGCCCTCGCACTTTTATTTCCCTGCGGGGTCGTTTTTTCATGTGAGACAATTTACAGCTGGGAAGACTCACCTTGGTTTCTCGGAGGAGGAACTGCAGGTCTCGGCCGCTCAGGATGCCGTGGTTCTTGACGTAGCTGGGGAGGTGTACGGTGCTGGTGCCGTGCACGGTGCCGTGGACCTCCATGTAGCTGTGGATGGTGTCCAGGTACTTCTTTTTGTCCTGGAACAAACAGGGTGATATATTCAGTTTTTCATTATTCTTCATTATGAGAGGTTCACGAATCAAATGCGCCGTTAAAAAACACACCACCTGCTCTTGGAAAATACAGACACAAATCGAAATGAATTTCGAGAAAAAAAGAAATCCATTTAGTTTATTTAGGTTAATCTGGTGCGATGAAAAAAAACCCCTATCCTTGAATGAACCATTCTGAATTACATTTTTTTGGGGATCAGTGTCATTACTTCGCTATGTGGCCCGGTGAACTTTTTGTTCAAGCTACCTGACTGACCATCTGGCCACAATGGCAGGCTGAGCTAAAAATAGCACTGCATGAAGAGCATCACTGCACACAATACCCTGCTATTCTTATTAAAGTCTACCTGATCCACAATGTCCTTGACCAGAGAGACAATAAGGCATTTAAAGCATGCCAATAAAACCAATGTAAGTCATGTTCATCACACAGCAATGCCATGTTTGAGTGGACGCGGTCAAAAGTCAAACTGGGAAACGAAAAAATTTTAAAGACATTTGTCATTTCTAAAGGGGAACTCCACCTAATGTCTCACATCAACTTCACTTGACTCATCATGGGGTGTGCTACTCATCTTGGCTCTGGAGGAGCTTTTAAGTCTCAAAAAACAACCCTGATGATGTCCTCAGGGTTGTCTCAGCTTGGCCTTGAGACTTGAACTCATTTCAGGCTTTAGCTGCTAAAGCTGTTTATGTTATTTGTGTATGTCGCGCTCCAAACAGTGAATCACCTCAGAAAACAATAAGTGCATTGTGGAGAGTAAGCCACTGTCTTTGTAAACACTGTGCCAAAGTCATTTCACTTCATGATGTTTGAACCCCGTGCAGCGTGGAAGGTGTAAACAATCTGCTTCTGTCACACACATCCTGACCAACACCCTGTGAGGTCAAACCATTTGTATGCCCCCCAAAAATAGATGGCTTTAATAATAATAATTTTTCTCTGCCTAAGAGTGCGCTCTCATCTTCAAGGGCACCTTTGAGGTTCCCTGAATTTACTGCAGTGATTGCACTTTGCCTCGGCATTCCTTCATGTGGTTGGAGGATTGTGAATTCAGTCCGAGCGATAACAGTCCGGCGTGTACCGAAGCAGAATTACGATATCAAAGGTGGTGTAATATACTGAAAGTGACTCAAGCGCATGAGTGAGTTGGGGTTAAGCACACCATGTAGCACGATGTGAGATAGTAAAATCCCATAATGGAATCTCATCAAAGTGTAAATCAACTTAAAGTGGTGGGTCAACTGTTTCTCGGACTGGCCTGTAATGTGTTTACTTTGAACATCTTTTTAGCTCCTGTCAATCCCTGTCGAGTTGGCCGTCGAAGCCACATAAAAGCTTCTTTTTAAAGAAGAAGTTATGTTAATCAGTTTAGAAGGAAACATTACCTCCACAATAAAAGGCCTTTGATCGTGCCCACGCTGAGACTGTCACAGCAGGTCTTTGATTTTCAAAAAAGAGGACTGCTGTACAACACAGCTAAATTTGTACACAAACTATTCCCCCGTGTCTCCTGCTGAAACGTGTCTTTTTCACTCAGTCCAGCGCCTGCAAACACCGAGCCGTATGGTAGCGACATACGGTACAGTCGAAAGCTCATAAAGCCGAGCCATTCAGGGAGGCCGGGTAGATGAAAGCCGCTCATTTTCTCCATGATGACAGGATACCTCAAAAGCACAGTCGCCGGAATGTTCGACGTTCACACACTAATGCAAACTGGAATATTACTGATTACTGGTGGTTTCAACACTCGTGGGGCAGCAAGGCCTCATTACTGTCAAATGCGACCTGTTTCAAATTTACACACAATTCCTACATACAAGCCTGCCTTTGAAACAGTTCTGCCTCCAGGACATTTCCCTGCTCTCACTCTGCGTGTGCGTGTCTACCTCAGTGCTTCCTTTTCGGGTTTGAATTTCAGGTAGCCGCTCGTCAGGGTCCCTGGAGGCCTGGCTATCAGATGCCTCCAGCCAGCCTGTAACTAAAGCAGCCTGGTGTGTGTGTGTGTGTGTGTGTGTGTGTGTGTGTGTGTGTAAGAAAGAGAGATGAAGTCCTAATTAGAGGGTGAAATCACGATCCTGTAATCTTTTCACTCAGGAGAACTGAGTGAGGTTTTATGTGTGTATATGATGGGATTTATAAATGAAAGATACTAGTTGGTCCATGAACAGGAGGGACGCACACGCACGCACACACACACACACACACTTTGATAGAGGGTTGTGCATGAGATCTGAAAAAGCTAATGTAAAGAGAAGAACTGACACATCCCCACTTCATAACAGGAAATAATTAAGAAATACTATTAACGCTGCTATTTTCACATGTTTCTACAAGTGAAGCTAAAAAGCACAGCAATTTCAATGCAGTCTGGTGATTCATGTACATCTTCTGAATTAAGATGCTTGTTGCACCTTTACATTAGCTTTGGTGCAAAAGTTGACAGTATCTTGAGGGCATATGTACATATAGACAGATGTTCATCTTGGGAATATATGCTTATTCTGAATTTGATGCAGCAACACAACAGGTTCACCTCTTTGTGAACACATGACTTTTTTGGGGGTTGCATGATGAACATTTTAGGGAATACTGTTGGGCTGTGGTAAAAAAAAAAAAAAAAAATCATCTCTCTGATTGTGTAAGACACTGTACATGTGAAATGACCATGGCTGCATGGAGAGGAAGGAAAAAAAAAAAAACACTACGAAAGGAAAAACATCATAAAGACTCTTAAGGCTGCAGGATGTGTGTGATGTGTGTTTATTGTGACCGCTTGAGTGACTCTGTGTGCGTGTGTGTGTGTGCAGAAGAGGAGCATAGATTGGCTTCACCCTTCGAGGCCGTCGCCACACAAAGCTTTTACGGTCAGAGGACATCACTTTCCAGATGCTCTCTGGAGCATGTCTGAATCCTCACACAGACACACTTTGAATAAAGGGGAGTGTGTTGAAAGGTATGGCAAAGAGCAACAGGAACACGGAAGTGGGACAACATGTGAACGAGGCATGTTTGCAACGTGCGGCGCTTTTTTTTTTTTTTTTAGATCCATTGTGGATGTTCTTTACTTTTCCTCCACGGAATGATGTTGTGTCAACTTCAATTCATAATCCTGTCTCGACTGTCAGCGCACTGTGAGGCAAAGTTATGACTTTGTAACAGACTGATAACA
This sequence comes from Chaetodon auriga, assembly GCF_051107435.1. Lineage (NCBI taxonomy): Eukaryota > Metazoa > Chordata > Actinopteri > Chaetodontiformes > Chaetodontidae > Chaetodon > Chaetodon auriga. The sequence continues at coordinate 9,822,888 of NC_135096.1, read as the reverse complement.
TTACGAGAGAGTTATCCCCTCCGTGTCCTCGGACAGTCCGTGTGGTTTTCGCCAAGAGTGTGTGTGTGTGTGTGTGTGTGTGTGTTCATCTGTGCTGTATGTGGACGTATATGTCTCAGAGCGCATGCAATATGCAATCTGAAACCAAGAAGCAGATCGATTGCGGCAGCCTTGTACAGGAGCATGTGCTTAGGGAGTTATAAAATAACTGCTTTAGCTGGAGAGGTTGATTGAAGCAGGAGAGACGGAGGAGGAGGTGAGTTTTATGACCTTGTAAATCAGAGGGAATTTGTAAACCCTGGCTCGGAGAGGAAACAGGAGGGGAGGGTTGAGGGATGAGTGTCCGGGGAGGAAGGCTTACTGGTTGAGAGACACAACCTCTGAGTAAAGGCAAAAAAGATTGAGATACACTTCCTCTTGATGCCACTGATCCCTTTTTATGACTGCTAGCATTACAGCACTCATAAGTAATAAGCTGCCACATTTTCCAACAAATACTTGTCAGGTTCACTATTTACAACCAGATGATCTCACAGAATGACACTCCAATAGACTGCGTATCCAGTTAATGAAAGCTGCCACATGTTTATTGCTTTTTAACACAGCCTACCATGATCCGGGTGAATATTCGATTCTGATTGGCTGAAACTGTCTGTCGGCTGTTCTAAATGAATGCACTGGCGACATGGTATCAGCCTGTATGTGTAACCACAGCAACAAACATGCAGTAAAAGTACGAAGTATTGCAACATGTTAACAAGCTAACATCTGATTACAACACTGACTGACTTCAACATTTCTTTGAATCTATTTGGAGAATATTGCAAGTTTGATGCGATATGCTGACATCTGCACTTCATTCACGCCTCAACAGAAACACTGACTTCTTTCGGCTCGTCCATTTTAACTTCTATTTCACCTTCGTTCAGTATTTGTATTCGACTTCATCCTCATTATCATGATTTTTATGTTGTTCTCCTTCTCTCTTGTATCAACGGAGGAATGACTGTTGTAGGAACTGGAGCGGTCAGACTTTAAGTGGCCTTAATTTAACATTTATGGCGCTATCACACACGTGGCACAACGCGCCGCAAGTGTCATTGCCAGCTGACGCAGCTGTCGCTTTCATGCCCAGTGCCCACGGTGTGCAAGGAGCAAATGTACTGCCCATCAGTGCACTCATGGGAGTGTTGGTCTTCACATGAGGTGTGCTAAGGTCCACTGCTGTTAGGCAGCAGAAAGCAACTGCGCCATTGACCAACAAAAACTTGTCTGAAGTCAATGGCGCATTGTTTTCCTGCTATTTAAAGGACACATTATGAAGACATAAAGACCCTCCCATGCCTGCTTCACCTCAGGGAGCTTTGGTGGATTCCTTCTGCTCCCATAGACGTCTACTTGCGTGCCTTCACGCGCAGGCACACCTGGCTTTTAAAGGGAATGGAAGAGAACGCTGATTGGTGTAATTCATTTTGGCCAAAAACACACTAATAATAAATGGAGACAAAATACAACACCTTCAATCCTTGTGCCTTACTTTACCTCTGTTCAACTAGCAAAGACGAAGCTGGACAAGCCCTAAATGCACGCCATGCCCCTGTTTATTAGCTTTTAAATTACAGATTACAGAAGAGAAGAAGTCTCAGATCTCTTGTTCAGATGGAATTCAACAAGCTTGATATGCGAGTTTATAGCAACGCTTTCCCTTTTGTATTAAACCTCTCCTCTCTACGTGTTCGCAGAGGGGCACAGCTACAGGGCTGAGAGGAGATTTTGATGTTTCAGCGTTTTATCTTGACAGGTAGTGATGTCAAGACACTGGGGATGGAGCAGATTAATCTTGCTTTACAGCACATTTCATCTGAAACAATCAACGTCTACCACAACCTGAGACACTGCGTTTGGTACAAATGCTGTCCTCCATTTGTTCACTCCTTACTTTATTTTTTATGTGAATTTTATTGTATTTTGATGAAGTACATCACTGTATGATGTCATTCTTTAGCGTTGAGGTTCGTCTTGAACTAAAAGAAGTTTTATGAGCAAAGCATCATGTGTGTAATAGTTTCTGACACTACTGCATAATCTTTAAGAGGCAAGTGGAGCTCTTCCCTCATCAGAATGCAGACAGGTGCACTTGGCTCGACCCTCAAACTGCCTTCGACATCAAACATCAAATGCACCTCTGATCATCTTCCCATCGAAAATAATTTCCAACCGACAGACTCTGAGGCCCCCGAACTGGAAGCTTGTCAGTCAGGCCAAAAAAGAATCACTCCAACCTTTCTTCAGAGAAGTAGGAAAAATCATTTTCCCACATGACACACACATTCTTACATGCGGAGCCCATCATACACACATTTCTGCAGTGAGCAGTCAGTCAGAGATAACGGCAGTGGTTCATTTTAATGTGGTGACTTGCACCAGGGCACTTCAGCAATGCTAGCGGCTGTCAGGCCCTCTTGGTGCTCCCGCAGTGTGTGACCTTTTGTCCCAATGGTTGACATCTGCCCGTGTGGTACAAAGCCCTCTTTGACTGTGAGGACGCCGTCACTGAATAACTAGATGTGGAGGAAGCAATGGACATCAAAACCTGAGCAGAGTTTTTCCAATATGACATAATGTCATGGCCGTAATTTCGAGCAATTTTTCAGTATTTATGCTATATTACAAACCAGCACTGTGCACTTCAGCTACAGAAATTGTCTGACCTTCCTGTGCAGCAGCATTGACCGTTCACATACTGACGCAGTCATCATTTTATTCAGTGTATTTTTAGAAAATATGCATTTTACTGACTAGAATTTTTTTTTTAAATTGCATGTTTAACTGCAGTTTTAATGTTACCACATCAAACTGTGTATATTTCTTTGTGGCTGGGTGCTATCACTTTTTTATAGTCAAGTTTATGCTCGGAGTTATTCAGTATAAAAATCAATTCCATAGCTGTTACTTGCCTTTATATGTCAGCCACTGCAGATGGTATAAACCTTGATTTCTGAACACTGATATTTCAAAACGCCCAGTGCTGCACATTTATCAAGAGTACATGAGCTTAATACACTGAAATGTACAGTTTGAGTTATTGTTACGAGTTTTATGATGCATTAAAGTATATAGAGGCCCGTTCAGTGCCATTGTATTTATAACTCAGTGACTGCATGCAGCAGAAATGGATTTCAGATCTCAAATGCTCAGCGCATATGAATTAATTCTGAATATTATATGATATGTGAATGAGTGAGTGAATATTAATGAATCACACACTGTGAATAAGTTCATTCTAATGACCTGTACAGTTTGATAAGAGGTGTATTAAAGTCGAACGCTCCAGTATTTTTACTACTACTGCATCTCTAATTCAGCCAATATTTCACTATTCAGTATATTTTCAGATACTGTAACTAGACAGTAATCCAAAATCACGCCAATCAGGAAAGATGTAGCGCACATCAGAGCGACTGAATGACTTCTGCAAACAAACCCTCCAGAACTCTCAGGTCATCAGACACTGGTCTCCGGAGTGAAATGTTGCACACAACTTCAGATAAAATGGCCGGTCTAACAGAGGAATATAGACGTAGATCTTTGACAGATGTGCTTGTAAATAAACAGATTCATGGATGCACTGTAAAAGCCAACAGACACTTTGACAGATACTTAACAAATCCCCTGGGGAACATGGAGTGGGGGGGTAGTATCCAGAAGTGCTTGGAGTGCAGTCAGGAGATGTTATTTACCTCAGTGCCTTGCCACGCCCCATTAGACATAACGGTGTAGAATCTATTGTATTTTGGTGGCTTGCCATGTCTCTGACGGTCAGAAAGAGAAGGTGGTGCTCTGCGATTGCTGAAAAGTGACTCCCTGCTATGCAGATGCGGAGCTGCACAATCGCCCACTTGTCGCAGGCAAAACGCATATGTGAGGAAACACTGAGATGAAAGCCTGGTTCAAGAAAAATAAATGAAAAACACATGCAGCAGCTAGAATATTCCTGCCTGTCCTGCAGCGATGGAAACACCTGTAACGTCACATGCTTCACTGGGTGCAATTAAAAGCGCTGCGCCTCGTATACAGAAGCTAATGGTACCACGGGGATCTTAACACCATTTCCATACATTCAAACGACTACTTATTGAAGCATGCAGTGAACAAAACAGGTGCCATCGGGGGGTGGGGGGGTGGGGTGGGGTGGGGACCATGTTATTTCAAGCCTAATTATCACTAAATTTGCAGCCCTTGGTCAATGTGGTGTAAGCAGAGCTGGGAAATTACAGTTTATATCTTCCTGGATATGTAGTTCACTGCTTCTGTGAATGATTATGGAGGTAAACAGAGCTGACGTTCAATCCTCCTGTCCCCCTTTTGCTCTATAAAATCAAAGCAGATGAACACAACACGTCAGGTCATTCCCAAGGCAGGCCAGTGTGCCCCCATGGTAAGAAAGGAAATGACTAACTTGAACCAAATTACAAAACATTCGGCTCATATGCGACCTTTCAAAACTGTTCCCACTCAAAATATCCAACTTGCTTGCATCTTCGAGAAAATGCAGCTTTTCCGGTTGTAATATACATCAGATATATGGGAAACATAGCGCCTAACTCCACAGATTAGAGTTACAGAACAGAAACAAACAGCAGCTTCTGGAAACGTCTTGGGCCTAATTCAATAACACATCTGTGACAGAAGGAGTCGATTTAATAACTGCGATAACGTTTCAAACTTTCCGCAAACGTCAAATTCGAGTTTCTTCGCTGACACTCGCGCCAGATTAATAGCACAAGGGACCGCTTCATCAGATCAGACGAGCACAGAAAAACTACAGAAGCTTTAATGTTCAGCTCAACTTGGTTATCTGTCATGAAGGCAGGATGAAACACACTGGTGTCTGTTTATGAGCCTGTGAGGGTAAGACAGTGGGATGGTTGCCCTTCCTGCTCTGCATATGCCAGCACTGTGTGTATTTGTGTATGTGTGTGTGTCCCTGTCAGCTCTGTGTGTCTCTCTTCACCATGTCCTCTGATCTGCTGCCAAGGGCCTGCAGCTTTCCCTCTCCGTACATCCTACTCATTCTCACCTTTCTCCATGTTCCTTTCTGCCTCGTCAAATGCTTTCTTGCACAGTGAACGCTGAAAAACAGGGACGCTGACCGATTTTAATGCAGATGCGGTGCACTGGTGAGGTGAGTCTGGGTAAATGGTTTATCGGTTTCTTTTATTTAATCTCGACCAATTAAAAGGAGATGTGGATTAAGTCGTGCCAACAGGTTGCCTTTTTTTTTTTTCCTTGAGATGGTTGTGCGGTGTTAGATTCTGAACACTGACCATCCATGAACACACACTGAAACATTAGCCGGTTTGTACTGTGTATGTATGGAAAGAGACAGACAGAGAGAGGAAAGACAGGCAGTCATTCTCGGCTCCCCTCGCTCTGCCTTTCTACTCCTCCTACTGGGTTGCTATGGAAACGGCTCCCTCAGAGGTGGTCTGGCCATTTTATTTCAGGTCTCACCATCGATGCTGTCTCTTCGATAACACAATAATTACTGGCCATCCTGGTTCTTTAATCCCCGGGATCTCCTTCAGGTCCTTCACGTCACATGAGCGACCGGCCGCTTTGACCTTCATGACCTCAACAGGAGGCCGCAGCAACATGAGCAATAATCTAATTTCACTACAAACGATCCCAGATTTAACTCAACTATTACCACACAGACAAGCCGACAGCTGAGTAAAGTGACGGGGGTTAATCCCAAAGTTAGGTGCAATCTCAACCCCGGAGCGCTCAGAATCTCCCCTGTGCTTCCTGAAAATCTGCACACTGTTAATTAGCTCACAGTCGTTTTGAACTGCAACCTTTCAGTTCGGCTGCCCTTAACAGACATTAATGTTTCATGATTCACACTAGCGCTGCTGACACAAATGTCCAAGTGGGTGTCGGGCACCAGCCACACGCTTTCTCCTGAGGTTGTTCTCGGCACGTGTGATTTTTTTGCTCCTACACACACACACACACACACAACAGTGTTTAGACGGTTCGACTACTGTTCTTGATAGGGGTGGGTGATATGGCCAAAATCTTCTACATGAGATAAGGCAGAATTTGACTTAAAAACAAGACTCAAATAAAACTAAATTTCTTTCAGAATGAGAAGCTTTAAGGTTCTAAATGAGAACAAGAGATGCAGCAGATGTGCATTATCACCACCACAACATGAAAATGTGGTAAACTGTCCTGCTGCTCAAATGACGTGATCTAGTGAGGCAGCTGGATTGCTACATCGCGCTGCCTGCTGCTAATGTGTCGAGGAGACACGAAAGCTGTTTTCACAAATGAAGTCTGGACAATGTCCACAGATCCAGGTCTGGACAATATCCAGAGCTGCACATTTGTCTGTGTCAGACGCGTTTTCACTTACTGGAAATACTTGGTTTGGTTTAGGTGACAAGTGGTGCCAGGGTAGAGCGCCCAGTAGGAGGAGGAGGAACCACCCGTAATGATAACGGTTTTTGGGTTGATATCAATACCACATGTATTTGGATGTATCCGCAATGTCAACGAAAGAGTGGAAAGCAATCCACAGATAGGCAGAAAAGAGTACAAAGCGGCTACGCTACGCGCAATGTCATCAACACACCCACTGGCTCACATAGCAGGGTGGCAGAGTGTACACTGTGAATGACCGTGTGTAAATACGGCTTAAGGGACGGCTTCCAGGGGACACGGTATTGCCAAATCTCTACCGGTGGACACATTTCTACCGTCACGTGGTGTCAATCGTCATGTCATCCCACTCTAGCTCATGATATTATGAGGTTTGAGCAGAGGAGAATCTATATTTCGTTTCCCGTTTAACTTCCTGGTGTACTGTGGTTAACAAAAAATTTGCAATGAAAACATGACAATGAGAGTGTGTGTGTGTGTGTGTGTGCGTGTGTGTCTGGGTGATTCCTCAGTCTGACTCACGCACTGGTTCACTTCTTCCACCTGTGGGATGAATGTGACCTGCGCACCTTTGCATACTGATCAGGCAGAGAGACGGCCCTTCAATAGGCTGTATTATAAGAGAAGACTAATACTTGTCTAACCCACATTAACCTCGCAAAATTAATCTCCAGGAAGGAGACAGCATTCGGCTCGGGAACGTTTCTGTAACAATGCTGGCTCAGGCACTCCTAACAGGGCTGCAACTCATGATTTCTTTCATTGTCCATTAATCTGTCAACCATTCCCTCAATTAATCAATTAGTTATGTGGTCTACAAAATGTCAGAAAATGGTGAAAGTCAAATGTCTTGTTCTATCTACAAGATATTCAGTTTACAGTCCTAGAGGAGTAAAGTGACTAGAAAATGTTCACATTTATGAAGCTGGAATCAGAAAATCTTTTTTTTGTTTGTTTTCTAAAAACAAAAATTATGGTTAAAGTTACCACAGATGAGCACAATCATTTCTCTGTGCAAACACATCAACACGAGGGTCACGTGCCAACAAACCAGTTGATATCTTTTTTAGATATCTTTATTAGAGTAAATCAACCTCGTGCATTAATCGTACATCAATAATAGCCTAATTAAAGCACGATCAATGACGATGACGATACAGAAAGACAGAAATGCATGGCAGAAATTGCATATTGCCAATATTTTAGAGACCCCTGAAAATTTCAGAAAACATGTTTTCAGGGGAGCTCATGTCTCATTAAGGGGAGCCAAGCTGCCCCTGGCCCCCCCGTAGTTTGCACCCTGCTTCCAGCATCTACAGACTTTTATGACTATGATTGTCTGGAGCTTTCCTTATCTAATCAAATGATTTTTTCTATTTGTTGAATGCATGCCTGTAAAGCAGGCAATTAAAAGGCACACGTGGCACTATAAACATGGCCATTTGGTTGTTGTTTGAGGAACTTTTTTGAAAAGGGTTTTAGAGATCAATTATCAAGACAGATGCTTGCACGGCAACGTAGCGAAAGAAAAAGACATTAAGGAAAAGAAGTAGGATTTGATAAGGGACAAACACTGAACTCTGGCCATGTTATCAGGGCTGGAAAGAGATTTAATTTAATTGCTCCATATTAAAAAACCTGGCTGCACACTCCTCAAGTGTCAGCTGGTGAGTCTTCACATCATTATTCTCATATCCTGAATATAGCTCCACTTTGAGTTTTCCGTTCTTTTTCTTGCAGTGGGACGCGCTTTCTATTTCAAATGGCAGATATATGGTTTTGAAATGAGCCCTCTCAAGAGCAGAGAAAGAGATCGAAGGACAGTGCGATTTAAAAGGAAGAGGGAGGGAAATGGAGTAAGCCAGTCAGCTCGTTATCAGTCGGCTCCAAAATGGCCCTTTAATTAAAAGCGGGAGGTAATGAACACGCTTGGGAGTCTGATTAGTAGCTAATGCCCCTTGCTGTGAGCTGATGGGCTCCCTCGTCTGCCCTTATAAAGCTACACTGAATGGCTTTGACTCAGTACCAGAAGCCACAAACGACAGCAGCACACCAGCTACCTCTGGATGAAAAACTATGACACCTTGGGATTTAGGGCCTCACAGTGCGGCTTTGAAGTTCAAACTGCACAAGTGTTGTTTATGAATACGTTTTAGATTGGGTATGTCTGGACTACATCTTGTTGTTAACACTGTCCAACTTGACTTGCCGTGCTGTTTCAGTGGGCGCCGGTTGCTCACGTTATTCCCTCAGGATGAATCACATAATTGCGTGATCAGGATCACATGAATCCTGGAGGTGATATACAACTATGGGTGTAATAAATCTGATCACTTTATGGACTTTTGATCTTCCACGCTGGGTGTGTCAACATGTTGAGCATGTTGATGTCACGTGTGGCATGAGGTGAAGCAGGGCACAGCAGAAGCAGGCTGATATGCGTCCCTGAGTTAACACAATCCAGTCTTTGAAACATAATGTTTAAGTGCCCTTGATCCAGACACTCAACTTATGCTCCAACAGAACTCCTCAGTGGTAAGTGGGTAAAAAAAAAATCTCTATATATAGTGGGCAGTGTTGACATATGTAGCTGTTAGCCCTTTCTGACTCAACAGTTCAGGGAACTATAGGAACACAGCAGCTCAGGAAGTAAACTAAGAACTAAAAGGCCCATTTAGGTTTCCGCTGAATCTGAATAACCATGAAAAATAAAGCTAATTAGACCAATGACGGAATACACAAGGAGACCACACTTGTGTGGCTCTGATATTAGAATCAATGTAATGAATGAATGAAAGGGGGACATGAAGATGAGGAAAAGGACACTGAGTTTCAAGGGCAGTGATTCCCAACCAGGGGGATTTCGTAGCCTACCTTTGATTACAGGAAAACACTCACATATTGTGCCTGTAAACTAGTAAGCAAGTGAGCAGAGAAGTGCAAAGACTTAGGTTCGACTCAAAGTGATTAATAAACAGTTCACACAAGTAAGCTTAAAGTAATGGATAAATGGGTGAAACGGTTAGTTAAAGTGATTAAACAGTTAAAATAGTAAAGGTAAAACCAGTGGGTAAATGGTTAAAAACGTAAAAAATGAAAAGCTTTTGCCTGTCCAAGTGCTAGTGCTGCAAATGTACTTAACCAAATCAACGTAAATGTTACATAAACTGTCTGAAAATATTCTTACTTTATATAACTGACTGAGGATAACAAAAAGGTTGGAAATCACTGCCCCAGGCCACCAGGGTGCTCCTGCTGAGTATTTCATGATGAGCTGTCTCCGCTTTAGAACATAACCACGTAGCCTATCCTGCGCAAATAATGCATGAAATATCATCGCTTGCCAGTCAGCTCTAAGGACATGTGTGCAAAGGCAATGAGTTGGTAAAGTGAGATAAAGTCAAGTGGGACAAACCACGACTGGCTGACGCAACAGTATCTGCAGTCTAAGATCATCAGGCAGTTAGGTTCGTCTTATTATTCACTGCTGCACATCTTGATCGCACGGCCTCCTGATGTGAGGAGGCATTTGCACTACACATACGTTACATGAAGACAAGTCTCTCTTGTAGCTTCTATGCTATCACTCCACTGTCAGACATCTAAAGAGCCAGATGAATCTGGAGCAACACAGTCTCAAACATACATGGTGTCGGTTGAAGGCTCATCAAGACGCGGGCAGTAATCCAACCATCCATGGCATGCCAAACAATGTGCAAATCTCTCCAAGTCTCTAAGTCGTTTTTGTCTGGGATACAGTAATCCCTTGGTCTCTGTGCCGCAGTGTGAGCATGCATTTGAATATATTAAAAACGCCACAGAGAGGGTGATAAGCTGAATTTGAGCTCCTAAACCAGACTGCTATTAAGTTTCCTGTGAAAGTTTTACCCAAGGTTGTTCAAAGAGTTTCACTGCGGAGCTCTCAGAGGCCTGAAAATGGGTTATCCTTGGTGTGCTGCTGTTCTTTGGTGTGCCTAGTCTGTCACTTTCACCTTCAGAAGGACAGCATACGTATACATCTGTGTGTACATTTCTATACGTCGTACATATTAGAACCTAAACATCTGAAAAGCTGTGTGTCTGTAGTTATGTGTGTACAGTACATGGACATACTTGTCGGGTTTTCTGTGGAACTATGCTGTAGACTATCAGAAGTCAGAGCTACTTTCTAGCCTGTCGGTGACGAGAAACAACAATATCTAGATCACTGATTGTGAACTGGCGGCCCGCTGGCCTCATTCGGCCGGCCAAAGCCTCCAGAAAAGGACTTTTTTGTCGAGATAAGGAATCACTCATTGGTAGTTGAACTGTGGGTTTTGTACTGAGCACTGACTGCCTGCTTGGCAGAGGTCTGAGAGCACTTTCCGGTGTCTTATCTAGTTCTCATTATAGATTTTCCATGACTTTCAGGAGTCTGTTCACACTGATATCGGCTCATAAAAACACATTCATTTTGTCAGAAAGTGAAAATATTACACAATAACCAGCCCCAACGCATTTGCTCAGAAAAATTCCGGCCTTTGACAAATGTAGTTGATGACACCTGATCTACAAAATAAAGCTCAGTGAACATGGAATATAGCAAAACTTACCGTTTTCAAATCATTAATAACTAAACACACTCAGTCATAAAACATAATCATGTCTAAGTGTCATGTTCATGGTTCAGAATGTCAAAATGTACACAGTGTGTTAGTGATATCACAAATGCATCGCGCATGTGTGCAAGTGCAGAAAAGACAATAGTACCTTCCAGAAGTTGTCAACTTTGCCGTAGACTAGTGACTGGTTCTGTCTCTTGATGTCATCGATGTGCTTGATGTCGCTGGCGTTGAGGTGCTGCTCCACTACGAAGCCCAGGAAACTGTTGTCTGGGGTGTGAGCTGCAGCAAAATAAATGCATATAAACATATCCAAACAATTAATATGGGCGCTCTCAAAGGCCTCATTTCACTTTCAGTATGATGCATTTCAATGTGGTTTAAACGTGGTTCAGCAAAATTCAAGAAAAAAAGAAAGAATGTAGGAAAGAAGTGGGGGAAAAAAAGTCAGCGATCACTTCTTTGGGAATAAAATGACGAATGACTTCTGGTCATTTTCCTCGCCTTAATTTATGGATCCCTTAAGCAAAAACAAAAATACTTCAAATAAATCTTGCACAAGTGTCTGCTTTTCAAAGTGCACACAACTCAGCTAAATAAATAAGCATATTTCAACCTCATCATTTAGCACAGATCATAATTCCACAGACAGACCGGAACAGCTGCACAACTACAATGCTGCAGGGACCGCAAAGCCCCTTGAGGCCGAATTTGTGATATTGGACTATATAACCAAAATGAACTTGACATCTCGACAAGCACTCTGGGATTTTGTTCCCTCCGTTCCCTCTTGCCTGATGATGACTAGTTACTATGGGAACCGCAGGATGAGCAGGTCAAGTGTGGAGCCCGGAGTTGGCAGCACTTTACCTCGCTGCCATCTGCCTTGTAAAACCAATGCGAAGACAAGGGTTTGGAGTGTGGACAGAAAAGAATCAGTCAAAACTGAATGTGATTAATAATTTAATTTAAAGTAAAAAGAAAGGAACGGTACAAGCAGACTGAAATGCAGACCTCATTACCTCGGTGCATGAGAGGCTGCGAGGGAGGTGTTTTGGTGCACAGTTGTGGTTTGTGTCAGGGCCCCAAGGGTGCTGCTGTGGTCAAAGCTTGTTTTTTTACTGCAATGCTATTAGTACTACAGAGGCAAATTAAGGTCAGTCATTCAGGGGAGATGGAATTCGCTTCAGCATACCCAAAGACTTATTGAGACCATTTTCACCGTAGCTGCAAAGAAAGGTACCTTCAGGCATGTAAAACAAGTCAGACTGAACAACTGCAAACATCCTCCAGACTAATCACACCTTCTGCAATAAGAGGCAATGAATCATGACATCTGACACATGAGGGCAGGGATACAGCTGCTGTATCCTGATCTAACTGCGGTAGATACCAGCAGACACACAGCAAGCTCGACTACGCCGAAGCCGTTTCAGAAATAAGGTTGACGTGTTTTTGTCGGGGTGTCGGCTGGGATGTGACATTTTCCCCCACTCCACAAAAAGCCACTGTTTGTTCAATTGGTCTCTCCCGGCAGTTCACATATTGGCTGCGGCTAAGTGTCTTTAGGCAAACATAAAAAAAGAATGTAGAGTAAACGAGCCGAGCGCCAGACCGAGAAATCATTGAACGACGACAAAAATGTGCAGTGTCATTTTTCCCTAAATGGTTGGAAAAGGGCACGAACAGAAGTCTTTTATGATGCCTTGTACTGATCATAATTCAGATCATAAAATCAATAATACATGTGGAAAGTATAACTCCAGTTTCCATTACACTGGAAGAATGTTGTCTGAATGCTTATCACGGGTCACTATCGATACAATGAGGGTGTTATACTTTAATGGTGGAAACAGTTGTAAATTTTACTGCTAATCTATTATTGTCATAGTCTGTTCCTGTTGTTCACTTCCCAGTTTTACAATGCACAGAGGAACCTTTTAACCACTGAGTACTATCAGTTCACTTTGTGTTATGCGTGTGTGGGAGAGCACAGGAATGAGGCAGTACATGCTATGAAGGCGGCACCAGATCTGTGTGGGCAGGAGTCCAATGTTCCCAAATTACCTACAGAGTCTCTCTAATAATGGCTGAGAAAACAAGAACTTTAACTATAAGAATACAAACAGCTCGACAACACGGCTGATGACACTGCTTTGAAGCGTCACTCCCCAAAAGTTAAAGGAAAAACCTGAATGGATTTTACATGCGACGATCATAATCATCCAACATCTATTAAAAAGCAATCACTGTGCATGGACTTGATGTTAGTAACTGTTACATCGTGCTATAATGTACTAATTCAAAGCTTATGCTAATTGGATACACTTAAAAGAATATGAATAAAAGAGGATTTTCACACCCTTTTTTAACAAATACATTCCTGTGCAACACCTCAAGTGCTTGCTCATAACTCAGATGTGTTTCTGATGGCTGAGATGGTCCTAGGCACAGGGAGGAGGCAGCACTAATACTCATGTACCAAACTGACTGTATAAACAGGACAGGCTGTTAATTAGCGCTCAGCCCTCTTGATGCATTTGGCAACAGATGCCTCCTCTCCCACTAGAGCCGCCACTCAAAATGTCACTCAACTTGCCACAGCTTCATTCGCTATTAGCTAACAAACAGCCTGGGAGGACAGCGCTGCCGGAGAAGCAGCTGCTTTGTTGCTCTTGACTTTTGAGAGGGGGGAAAAGTTGGCTTTTTTTAAGGAATCCTGGATTCTGTTAGATTGGGAGTCATTATTGGTAAAACCTGGTTGAGCTGATTGAAGGAACAGGGTGAAGAAAGGTAATGCGATAAGGGCAGGATATCCTGTTTGACAGGGTGAGAGGGACTGTTCACGGGCTTCCTCTGTGCCCTTAGCTGCAGCAGTCTCACTGAATCAGTGGCAGAGCCAGACTATACCACATCATCACACAATGGGAGCCTGCACAAGGAAATACACCAGGAAAACGTAATCCAAAGGCACAAGAACTGAGAAGGCGGACTCATTTTACAAGAAACTAACAGAAGAAAAAAAAACTTGAAACTGCAAAAAGGCAACATCAGCACTAAAATCTCCAGCAAACTCAACATCAAAGACTGTGGTTGTACGCCTTCTCTGAATGGACCTGAGGGTGAGAATAAATAAAATACACCTGAAACACTTTCACACAAGCGCTTTTGAGATTTTAACCGATGAGCTTTTCAGACATCTCGAAAGATTTGAATGTGAAGTGATGTGAAGCGTTCGATCTACCGGGCAGTGCTGCGGTGCTGCCAAATTCACAGTGAGGGACATTAAGTGTGTTTAATCTCAAAGTAATTCTCTATAATCAGTAGTTATTTCCATCTCTGTAGTAATTGGAATATAAACGTTACCATCTGCCAAAGAACTAATGATTCATGATGTATGTCTATTATGCCAGCATGTCCTTCAATGCTGCTGAGCTTGTATTTAGTATTCAGCACAGCAGCTGGGTTTTGAATTTGTCTATCTGGGAGATGAAATGACAGGAATAGTTTGATTCTTGCCAAGAGTGAGATGAGAAGATTGATACCAGTCATGACCACACAAATGACGAAGCTACAGTCAGCGGCCGGTTAACTTAGTGCTCGGTGTGGAGACAGGAAACAGGATGGCCCTGTCCAAAGGTAAACAAACCCCCTACCAACACCTCCTAAACATGCGAACCACCGCCTTACTGTGCACATAAGAAAACAATGTACAGAGGGGTCGGAATGAAGTGGTTGAGTGATGTGTCTCTGCGGTATTTCTGGACTTCAATGTTAGCGCTTTCTGCAACAGTGAAGTATTCAAGGGTTGGACGTAGTTGTCCGTTTCCAAGGTGTTTCATTTCAAAAGGCTCTAAGTCCAATCAGGTGCACAGATACAGTATAAGGCGTGCAGGTACGGCAACATCTTGAAAGCCGTTCGTCCGCATTTCATGAACTTCTCACGGTGTCGAATGGTGTTTGTCCCATTTTCAACAAATCCTTCCTTTCTGCCTAGAAATTCTAGTGATATCAATTGCAAAAAGCACATTTTTGTGTGAGGCATGTGACAGACCCACAGAACACAGAACAGACGCCTATTGATCCCACACAAACGGAAAAAAAGACAACCTTTAGAGAGAGGGTGTGCCAGCAACATTAATCAATAATTTCTGCATGATTTCTTTTAATCTAATGCCTTATTGTTATTTATTTATTTATTTCTATGTGCGTTCATTTTGGAAGATTGTCAAAACAGGACCAAAATAATTTGCGAATACTGCTAATAATACGGCTACAAAGCTTTCCAGGCACTATCAGCCTGCCAGATCTCGGGCTCAATTATGTCGTTGGCAAGACTTCAAAGATAAATACTATCTGCTGCTATGTATGTTCAACCTCTGACCAGTATGACTAATCATTTCCATTAGGGCTTTAGCATTCAGCAGCGGGTATACACACGGGAAAAACGAGCATAAGCAGACAGAGTATTCGTTATGTTTTCAGTGACTGTCAGCTTTCTGCACTAACCTGATTTCTTTAACCTCCTGTGTGAAATGGCAATGGTAACTGTGGTAAGGGTTTAAGAGACACCGGGTTAACAAGGCTTGGCTATTTTTATGCTCAACCAAGTTTCTAAATGGGTTTTTATGAGGGTGTACATGCATGACAAATATGTCAGACAGGTGAAGTATCCCTCTGACAGTAGAGCAGAGGGATTAAAGAGAGGATCGCTATTCATAATCATCCTTGTTTCCACAATAATTAGATAATATCTGCCTATAATCACTATTGTTGACTTCAGGGTTATATCCCATAGGAAACCGTTAGCAGCAAAGTTGTTTTTAAGATGATGAAGTGTACAGTACATAAATCAAACTTGACAGGACTTGAATCCCTCCATGTCATTCTGACACACAGGAAAAGTGAACTATGAGTATATTTCTTGATTATAAATGACTTGTGCTCGGAAACAGAGCCAACTTAACGAAGACGTGCAGCCCATTCAAAAACATATTGTACACTAGAAAACACTCCCTGCTATCCCGACTGAAACTGATTAATGAGGTCAATTTGGCCTTGTCTTGTCTTATTGGCCTGAGGCCACATACTCCCAATTCCTCCAACCAATGATTTATGGAGCGCTGCCTAATCTTAACAAATGGACCAATCCAGATCTAGGATAAATTACCTACTCGCACCTGATTTGTCCATTGTAACATCTACACTCAATAGGTGAGTTTTAACATAATTTAAGGCCCAGGGTATCCAAATATGACATGTTATATAAGGCTTGAGTTTCTATTGTGTTTACTTTCTAACTAGAACTACTTTATACACTGTATTTGCAAAAAGTTATTAATGTGCAGCAGAAAAATGCTTCAGGACTACTAAATTTAGGAGCTACTTTTGCAGATCCTGACACCATCACTAAAAAGTCCTTTAATAGTAAGTAATGAACTCCACCCTTTTAAAAACCCAAGCTGACAGACACATCAGCTCAGAAAACACGCAACTAGCTCAATGTGCAAATATTACTTGTGCTCAGCCTGCTAAAAATAAGAAACCTGAGATATTTACATCATCATCCTTGGAGGCGTTGATGTAATGAGCTGTTTGACTTGCACGGCACACCATCCAACTCTCTAACCTGGAGCTAATGTGCTGTGCGGCACAGTGCAGAGAGGGGGAAAAAAACAACAAAAAAACCTCCCAAATCTCTCGTGCCTGGAAGTGATGCCATTCTGTGGTCTTAACACTTGGCCAAGCCACTGTGCACTTGTTTCAGCAGCGATATCATCTAACCTAGCGACTCTTAACTGGATTTTGTGCAAAGGCCCCAGTGTGTTATGAGAAAGACATACCCTATTCAGTGAACAAAGGGCCTTTTCAGGTGCAGTGGTATTCTGGATAGCTCCGGGCCTCACCTCGCAAACGGGGACTGCAGGGCTAACATTTCACTTTCTCTTAGCCACGGGGAAAAGGTCAATACCCCAGGGGACTGGCTCCCCTCTCTCTCCTCTGCTGCACCTCCACAACTCATCCACCTCAGCAAATGTGGTTGACTCCAGTTACAGAGTGATCTCACAGTAGGAGTGATGTGCACACACAGAGCAATAAAACCCCTACGTCCTACATTCATAATCACAGTAAAATGGAGAGCTGAGTGTCTGACCTCTTACTTTCCTTTAATCTGCTTGATGATATTCCATTAGCGAGGGACGTGCTGGATTTTCAGAGCCTCTTTTATGCCTCTTTCCCGACCTAAACATCTCATTCGTCGGAGAAAATCGAACTGGAATTGCGGACGAAGGTCTCGCATGTAATGGTTCAGGAAAACCGATTTATACTGCAAGTAGCCATGCTCGGCATCTTGACCTAACTTAAACAACAGAGTGGGAACGTGGTGCGGCCATTAATTCTGTCAGAGTCACGTGAAGAAGGCGTGTTGTTCCTGACTATCCAGCACAACATACGTATAGAATTTTACATTGTTAACTGCAAATCAGCCAGAAGTTTTCACTACATAAATTGTGGTAAACTGTTTTCTAAATCCTGCACTCAGACAGACATGACTGACCCAAATGCTCTGCTTTTCAGCTAAAGCTTACTCGTCCTTTAAGTGACGGCTGACAGTTGGTGCTTTTTGTGTGTGCTGACTTACGGAACATGGTGTTGAACTGCTGCGGGTTGAGGTTCCACTTCCCCCAGGGCGTCTTGTGACCCTTGGACTGGGCGTAGTGGGCGTGGTTGAACTCTGGTTCCGTCCCAAACGAGTCCAGCACCCGCAGCATGCACCTACAATGTCGCAGAAAGAGAGTTAATGGCTGCTCCGTGCCAGAGGCACAGACGCACGTGTGATTAGTTACTCAACATTAACACCATATTGTATATTTCAATGAAGTTTGCTTTGAATCTTGCGAAATCAATAAATCCCACAAACAGTGTCATGAATCATCTCTACACAAACAGGCTGTGTTGTTATATTACGTGCTCGAAGAAAAACTGTTCACACCTTGTGCACACAATTACAGTTAAAGAGAGAGGCTGAAGTGAGTTACTACACAGAGCCTTTTCCCACAACATTCTCCCAGTTATTCTCATGGTAGTCCAAGAAACAAGCCTCTGGTTACAGTATTTCATACCAATTTAGACCACACCAGCCTGAAGACCGAAACAATTACCCAACCTGTTCTTAGTTGGATAGTACTGTAAGCATCTACAGGGCTTTAGAAATAAACACTGAGCTTTTTCATCTGAGACTTTGGATGCTGCAGCAGTCTTTTACCTGTATTTTTATACAGTAAAAGATATGTTATTTGGCCAGCTAAACCACTACACCTGTCACAGCTTTGTCACAGAAAAAATACTGTATAATATAAAAATAAAAGGAATATGGTTATATATAAAATATCGTAAAAACACAGTTTTCAAGCAACTCCATACAGGATGATGAAACCGCAAAATGAAGGCGTCCACTCTCATACTGAGAGTGACATTCTGTCCTGCGGAGGTGTGAGACTGTGAAAGGACACCGTGGCTGACTCAAAGGTCACAGCACAGGATTAATTAAACCACAATCATGAGAGGAACAGTACATATGCAGAGAACCAGTCACTCATGTACTTAACCCCGGTGTGCTGCATTCACTAACTTCCTCATTTGTTACTTTTCTAGATACTGGTTTGACCTGTCCTTCCATATCTACATGTTTCCTTTTAAGAGGGCAAAGGGCCAATGAAGGAAAGGAAAGTTTATATCAGTCTATCACTCTCTCTCATGCTATTAACCAATTTCTTCTGTTTCTCACGCCAACTCCTTGGCTCAAACTTGTCTTAACTGCAACTTATTTTATTGGCCGGAACAGTATTTTCTTGTGGGTCAATAAAAGAAAGTGACTCCCACTTTGGGTTGAGATGGAATAGTCTGTATTACTCATAAAAAGAAAGGAGGAAACCAGGTGTAAACAGACGTGCATGTGTACACACAGTCTCACACAGACGTTGACATCTGCCCCTAAAAATTCTCCCTCTCTCCCAGTGATCGTGCCTCCGCCCAGGCAGATGCTGCGCAGCTGCCTGTGTGAACTGTGAAAGGCCCTGGGAGATCGGAGAGCTGGGAAACACATTCACCATGAGGAAACTTTAGACTGAAAGCAGAACAACAACAACATGCCCACATGCCATCTCCACTGGCTCCGGAGAAAAACAACCTTCATCTGTCCCCAGTAGATATATCCTCCACAGATGGGCTAAGTGTTGTTGGAGCCATAACATGATGTAAATATAGCTGCAGCGAGGCTTTCAGCGCATATTCGGAGTACAGTGAGTTGAAAGTGGGCGTTAGAATGTGGCAGGATTTGAGGCTGTTCAGCTCAACAAGTATGCACTTACTAGCACTTGCTGCAGTATCACAGTCGAGCTGGACAGAGTGGGGATGTTGCTGTCAAAGTAAAAGTGGAATTTCACTATAACTGAGTCCACCTGAAGTGATCCCAAATGGATAATGTATGACTACGGTTATTGTAAATGAGAGGTTTCTCTCCTGCTGTGATTATCTCCCACGTGACATTGGAAATGGTTCTATATGGGCCATTAACGGTGATTTCAGATGGGAATTTGATTTTCTATGAATCTACCTGAGGCTCTGTCACATGTCTGCACACCCCTGAGGCTGTACACAACAGATGGATAATAAACTGACATATGAGTTAATGATCTGGCTTTAAAAAAAAGGCATTAGGCTGAATTACTTCCAAACATCAGGTTTGGGTTTGGAGCTGGGAAAGATACACTCTAATATGCTACTGATTATCTCACTGGCACTGTCATAACCTGAAGCACCAGATGGTTTGTTACACAGAACTATCTGGGAAGTCAACTTTGGAAACTGTTTGGCAAACAGCAGCAATATTCCAAAAATATTTGGCAGGTGATTGGATGATATCGGTCACTGTCTATCAAGGGATAATTTCAACCAATCAGACCAACAAACCATCTGACTCCCAGTCAGGAGAAGAGCAAAAACATCTTCTCCATGGAGAAATCCAGAGTTTCCAGTGAGTTAGCACCTAGCTAACCTCTTTAGAAGCCACCATTATTCCTCATAAAACATTACCTTGCAAAGGAAATAAGTCTGATATTACTTTTTTCTTTTAATATTGTACCATTAAAAGAGGGATAACTAGCTACACTGTAGTACAAGTACTATGCTGTTGTTTTTTTTATTATCATGGCTTTGACATGGATCAACTGGTGAAGATACAGCTTGAAGCTTTAGCCTCATTCTTTATTGCACCATCAGACAGAACTGGGTTAGCATGGTATCATATATGTAACCATCAAATGCATATTTAAGATCCTTCAGCAAGTTTTTGAGTGACAAATCTGCCACTGTTATCATTGTAAACTTCATATGTGCCATGCCAGAATGGAAATCTTGACAGGCGTAGCAGTAATAACTAAGGGCAGTGTGGCTAAGTGTGGGCTCAATTATAGCAACTCTCTGCCAAAACTGTCGAAAAATATTGGCATTTGCAAGTTACTGCTTCGTGATGAGCACAATCGCACGTCGTCAAACCACGCTGTTGTCTTGACAGCATCACAAACACCTCAATGACACGAATGTGGTTGAACAAAAGTCAGTGACATGAATCACACACCCACACACGCACGTACACACACAGCAATACATGCAGACGGTTGTAACAAAACAATCTCCATGGCAAAAGAAAAAACCCAGAAGAGACATAGAGGAAGAGGAGGGAGAGGCCAAACAATGAAATCAAACTTGTGGAAGGCCCGTAACTGATGACTAACTTTTCGTTTGTCCTGTTTCGCCAATTGAGGAACTGGTTAACACTGGCATATTTTCAGCGGCCTGGCTGATGCAGATGACAGTGCCTGGCCCGATTAAGTTATTGGATGAAAGGATTAAATGAAACAGAACAATAGGGCAACACTGGCTCCAGTTTATACCCAGAAAACAACAGCTCAGAGTATTCCCATTCCTGCAGAGCAGTATGAAACACAGTGCCACAGTACTGTAAGACAGATAGCCAGAAGACTGGAGCAATAACAAAACACATTAATCACAAACGGGCCTTACAGCCTTGGCTGCTTTGTCCCCAAACACAAAGAATAACCCAAAAAAAAGGAACCAATAATGACACAGTTTATTGTTTGCAGCAATTTTAGGTCTGATAGGCAAACAAGTCTAGCATGGTCTGCCTCTTCCTGCCTTCCTGTATGACAAATAAAGTCAAGAGAAGAATGAGATGGTTTCACAAAGGGATTCTCTGGCCACAAAGGCAAGGAATGTAATTCACTTATAGGAGACAGCAAAGTAAAAAGACACTCTAGCAGCAAGACGACACAGGAAAACTGACTACGTTACATTTAGTGGAAGAAGAAAGAGTAGCAAAAAACCCACATTCTCGGTCCTCTTTCACAAAGGTACGACAACCACACAGTGACATAGAGGGCTCTGACACAAGTTTTCACGAATGCTAAGAGGAGTGATGCAGACAATAGCATCTGGACCTTACATTACGCCTGAGGCTGAATCAATTTCCTCAGAGCACAAAGGGAGCGGATGTAGTTTAAGGTGTTATGCCGCAGACAAACAAAACCTGGTGACAAGTAGAGGAACCAGCGGGGCCATTAGTGCCCCCAGACTTATTGTTCCCTCTCTTTTCCTGTCAGTCGGAGCTGATGAGAGCTTCTTCAAAACAAACCAGGAGGGCCTCATCTACAGTCCTCAGCGGAGCAATCGGAGACAGAATAGACTCAGTGGGTGAAAACATCGCGAACAACAGACGCTGCTGCGGCCTTTTGGGAGATTGTGGTAATGTATGAGCAGAAAATAGACTCATTGTCCCACCAATAGCCAGACAAGCCAAAACCCAATGCCCTCTGCACATGTGAGAGAAAGCTGTTAAACCACAGTTGGCAGCGGCAGCACAAGGTTAGAGAACTGTATAAATTACTGAATTCACCGAGTGCCTGACATAATGATGTGAAGAGACTGAACGAGTGAGGCCTTGCCCAAACACAAAAGTCAATGTGCAAGATTTTCAACCGTCAAAGTGACTATCGGGTGACTATTGTGGTGGTGCAAGGAAGTTTCCCCGTGTGAAAGCATGGGGGGGGGGGGTTTGAAAGAAAGTGCATGCTCAGTAAAAACCTCCCTCGATGAATAAAATGAAAGATAAAAATCAAATTACAGCAGCCACCAAATTCACATTGTGTTGACGTGGCAGGGTCTACAAAAGTCTAGCAGTCAGTGGTTTTGTCCCTGATCAAATCAGATCGCTGACAGGATTTACAAACTGAAAATGTTCTGTACTGACGAGTGTTTACTGGAATTACCACATCAGAACTTCTCATATCAGATAATTAAAGATCTCTGTTCTTGTTTCGACTTTGCAGGAGCGATATACAAAATGCATTCAAGGCCCTGCAAGCTTGGTTTCAAGTATTTTTCTACAAAATCAAATAGTTATGAGTTCGGAAAAAATAACATCCTTGATATCATGTTTTCAGTTAAACATCAAAACAGGTGCTAATCTGCTTCATTAGTTCAGTGTGGGTGCGCTTTAATCTCATCTGACTGCACTGGCAACTCAGTGTGATCGTGATTGAGGACACGACATTTCAGGTAAATTAAAACAGAAATGTACTTACTGGTAATGTACCCAAGAGGGTCCCAGCGTCTTCTTAAACTGGGTAAGGCCCACAATGTCAATGTAGATGAGCTCAACCACTTTGTCACCCTGGGTCGGGCAGCTGGACTTGTTTCCCATGACCTTGCGCATGATCCTGGGAGGAAGAGTTTGGAATTAAAATCAACTTCAAACCAACAAAAAAATAGATAAAAATAGTGTAGCAATCCGAATGCATGATCACTGGCATATTTGAATCAGAGGGACCAATCACCACCAATCACCACTGCTCCCATGCAGTGGAAAAAAATTTGTAGAGAAGTGGAGTGTAGATTATGTAAGAGGATATATGTTTATACTATGTTTGTTTGTCAAAACCAAACCCCAGTCATGACCTTTAAACATTAAAAATGGATTTACTTCCTGCTTTACTGCATATTTGCGCCTTTACAGGGAGCAAAGGATAACTATCATCCCTGACATAGTGAGGAGACTAGAAGGCCATGTCAGAGAGCATCCACTCGCTAGACAAGAGGAGTTAGCAGGCCAAAAACCACCAACAAATACTGGACAAAGTACATGAGAGCTGAGAGCTACCTTTGTTTACCCTCAGCCAAATAAGCTTAAGCAAATACTGAGGTAGTCTACCTGGAAAAAATAGACAATCAACAAAAGGTGCTTTGATGTTAGGTCCTGTTCCTTACACACACAGCTGCATTTGGATTACACAGCACCAATGCAGCAGAAATGAGACTGTTCCACTGATTCTGCATTGCACTACTGTAACACTGTCAGACAACGACCGTTCAAAAAACAATCAAAATCGATGCTGCAGAACTTGAGATACTGCATTTTTTATCGGTGCATTTTTCTTCCTTGTCAAAGCTTGGCACCTACATCACCCACAATGCAACTTAACTACCAACAGTTCAGTCGGAGGGTTTGGTGTGTATTCTTTCAGAATTGAACTGCTCGCCTCGAGCAGAGACTAGGAGAGGGCTATAGGAGTTCGGCTTCTTCCACTTCTAACTTCACAGCCTTAAATTATCAGCCTCGACTAACTGACTCTGGTGACGTTATTTGAGGTGATTTGTCAGACATATTATGACTTCTGTCCACTCTGATTACAGCAAACAATAAAGACTTTTTGAAATTATGCATGATTCACTCCTGCAGTCCCATGCTGCCTTCAAATGGGGTCGTGTTAACCATGTTCATGAAAAGAGTCCATATGAACGGTCCTCTTGTGATATTCACCACTGCAGAAGTTAGCTGCGACTAAACCATTTGAACGGCAAGTGTATCGTGCACATGTCAAGAGCACAAGTTCCATTTGAAAGCAGCACCAGCCCAACTCAGAACAAAGAACAATTTAGAGTGCACTTAAGGCGTATCATGGTACTCTGTGTGTCTGTTACTGACTCTTTGAGCTCAGCAAGCGAGGCTGAGATGCGAACATCGTGGCCCAGCAGGTACAGCGTGGTTATGAGGTCACTCCATTGGACCAACTCGCCCAACGGGCCACCGCTGAAGGCGTTTTCTGCTATTTTAAAGCCCGACTCCTTGGTCAGCAGGCCCAAGTGCACCAGGATCTGATGAGGGGGAAAAAAAGAATGGAATTAAATAATAAATATATGTATTAAAATAAGTGACACTACAGTAGAATTCTGTCTTTTTGGAGAATGCCACATTTTCCGGTCCGTCCCTCTGTAGATTACTGTGAGAATAATTCAAGGAAACAATCAATGAGAATATTGCGTACTTGATAAGGGTTTCTATTAAAGCAACAAGATGCAAGAGGCAGCAGTTTACAGTGATTTTAGAACAGTGAAAGGGCGTTGTTCGGCATAAATCACAGTATTTAAACCACATCAGCCTCATGTGGCCTCTGCATAAACCTGGCAAGGTTTCATAAAATATACACACAGCAAAAGAAAAAAAAAAAAACACACAGACGCAGCAACACACAGACACACTGGAAGGCATGCTCATAAAGTGGCGTGATTATTACCGTACATTGCATAAACAGCGCAGTCGTTGAAGTTGTGTTTAATTATGTTGGCACTCCTCTTTGCTGGTCAAGGTGTGGTTAAACTGCGTGGAGCGAGAAGCAAGAATATTGCTCCAACACCTCGCTGGAATTTGGGCGCCAGTGAGTAAACAATGAGGTTCACCTTCTCTGTTTTTCACAGGGGCGTGAATCTGACAGAGAGCCAGGGTTTGCTTGATTATGCTGATGGTCTCAGCACACCAGGTCTGAAAAGAGTCCATCTCTTTCCACCATTCATCCACGCTTAGCCCGTCCACTGAATCTAAATTCTCAACAAAATCTGACATTGCCAAACAATTTGGTGCACTGACACTCATGTAACGCAGTCACAGGTGTGTGTTTAGAGAGTATTTTACAACTGCTTTGAACGCAACTCAGCCAATCATAATCAAGGGCATAACTCTCCGTTTGTCAGTGGACAATACATTGGTCAAGGCTACAGAACAGAAGATATACTGCAGAGCTGTTTTGGACCCCCCACTGGTTTGTATTTGAAAAGAGTTAGATGGGGAGGGTAAAAAGCATGTTTATCCTCCGAGAGGACTGGCAAAGCAGTTCCACTTTTTCCCCTGTACGCTGCGGTGCACAGTGCACATGCTGAGAAAAACACATGCAACTTAACTACACACACGCACACACATACACACACACACACACAGGATGATTTTCAGTGGCTGAGGGGAACACAGTGTTCCACAGCAGGAGTAGGAAGTAATAGCATGCTTTGTTTGAAGCTGCCGACGCATTTTTCATTGTTGACAGCCAACCCCAGTCCCAAAGCACACTAGTCAAGGATTAATATGTACGGATTAATATCCAAAAGAGATTAGCGGCTGAAATAAAGAGCTGGCTTTGAAAGTATCTGGACAAAAAGAGGAGAATGCATTTTGTTTAATTAAACAGTGACAAACAGAAACGTAAGGAAGGATAGGTAATATAACAGATAGACGGATAGATGAAGTTCTTGATTCTTGTATTCTCTGGTTTTGGTTTGACAGGGGATGCTGCTTTACATCAGCACCAAGGTATCATGGGAATTATTCACGAGGCCAGTGGAAAGTGTGGAGTGCATTATTCAGAGCTGGGAGCAGCTACCAGTTTGGGACACAACGGAATATCCATGTCGGTCCTTTCCCACCACCACATCTTTCCTGAGGAGCAGCCGACAAGTGTGAATAAGTGTATGTGTGTGTGTGGGTGTGTACCGAGTGTATGTGTTTCAACAGGCTGAAAGTTAAGGAGATGTGTTTTCAGGAAGTTCTGAAGAGAATTACATTCCTCTTGCTTTAAGGTGGATAAACATTAAAATTTAAGCTAACAACTTTATTAATATTCACTTAAGATATTTTGTGTGAGAGTAGGCGTTCCCAAATAAGTTATCTCTTATCCATTATCATTATATCTGCTTACACCTGTTTCTGTGGACGAGTGTGTGTTTGTTGGCTGGTTAAAGTGACAACCAACTGATTTATTACAGTAATTAAACCTACCACGTTTTTCAGCTCACGGTTTTTCATTCATTATTGACACAAAAAATTTTTCAGAAAGCAAGAACAACAAATTTGTTCAGAAAAAATGCAAAACATGAAAGTGAACAGCCTGAAAAGAACAACACGGAAAGATCTAAAGAAAAATAGATGTGCACTGATCTGTGCTGTGCGGCAGATTTCGCCACCAACAATGTCAACAAAATGCCACCCAAATGCAGCTCGAACACGATCCCTTTGCCTGACCGGGAGCGAATCCCACTCAGCGCTCCTGTGCAATACGATGTATCGCATGTATTATGCCTACCTTCTTCCTCCGACGCCGGGCCAGGTTCTGCTTGGCAGCCAGCGAGCGGATGGCGCTGACCCACGGCTCAGCCATGCGTTTGATCCTCAGCATCATCCAGCGGAACTCCTCACGTTGCGACATCACACGGTAAAGCTCCTCAAAGCTGGTACGGATCTCCGCCTGCACACACCGAGACAATGTGCAACAGTGACACAGTCAGTATGACCCCCGTACGTTTACTGTGTATTTGGTACTACTGAGCAGTATGTTCCTTCATCTGCACACCAGATAATATCAGGCCATTTATTTCAAAGCTGTAAGACACTGTAACATTATGTTCAATTTGTTATCCTGTTGCTTGTTGTATCATCTGAAATAAATGTGTTTCTTTCAAGTGCTTTCATCCTTTCTGCTGCTGCTGTGACGCAATCCCATGGGGATCTTGAAAAATGTACCTAATCCAATTTAAAATTGCAATATTGACTACTGCACTTTTCAAAGGGCTGTTTTCTTGGAGGGGGACCCTTCTAGAAATGCTATAATGGAACTAAGAGCCCCTGCTCCGAGTCAAACGCTGCATGCTAAAGGATGAACATCTTATTTAAACTGCCAAAATCTGATATTTTACCACTTAAGGTTGGCAGGTGGATCAAATGGATAGAGAAAAGAATGCAGGGATGGGTTATGTATAAATGAATGAACAAATGAATTTTCGATGCTTAATATGTTGCACCATTTTTCAACCTCAGTGTGTCCCATTTTTCCCAAGAAATCTCTTTATAATGATTGACGCTGGAGTGATTCTGTTGCAGTGATAATAACCACCATAAACTCAGAGACATCTGCAGAAGAAATTATACATTGAGGGCATACAAAAAAAAAATGCCTTTGTACTGGCAAAGTAAGTATGTTTGAGAGCTCTCCAGAGAGCAAGACATCAAACAAACCTGAGCATAAATTTGTAGAGTAAAAGCCGTGAGAAAAAAAAAAAAAAAAGTGGATTCAGAAAGGCATCGTATTTATGTTGACAGGAACAACAAATACTGAAGCACTGAGAGCGCCTCGATGTTACGAGTCAACGTGAGCTCTGGCTGTGTAGTCTGAAAGGGGTGAATACATCAGTCACACCTTTAATAGCTCATTTATAAGAAGGCTTTAGGGAGGAGAGGAGAGGAAAGGACAACAATGAGAAAAACATGAATGGAAAAGAGAGAAGAGGAGAAAGGGGGAAAGGATGGGAGAGGTAAAGGGGAGGACAGGAAAACAAAGAAAAAATGAAAGGAAAGGAGGGGAGAGGACCCATGAGGACAGGTAAAGGAAAATCATGACAAAAGAAAAAGGGGAAGGCAATGACAGTACATAGTATGCTTACTTCTCAGACAGTCAAATGAAAACATTTCTTATGTGTAACAGTGGGATGCAAAAAGGGGCAATATTAAGTTTATTCAATGAGATGTGATGGAAAACATGCTTTAAAACACAACACAACAAGTGTTTTACCAAACCCATCCTGTGTTGCAAGACCGGCGACTAACTGGAAGTCAAAATAACATAATACAAAACACAGAAATGAAACTGAGGTGACTGCCGGCCACATTTTCAGGGTTTGTAGTGTCATGCAACACTATAACTGCGGCACACAGCATTTAAGCTGAACATTTCTGTACTTCTGTGTATTTCTGATATTGAAATTCAAGGCCTCGCGTGAAAAGAGAGCAGTGAATGGGACAGAGCCAGCGAGAGAAAGACAGAGCGAGCGAAGGAGAAACCACAGTGGCATTACCAGCTGCTAAGGTGGCTGAAACAAGGCTGTTGCAGGGCATTAGCATCCCTCATCACGACAGGAAATCACTTCCGCAGACTGAACCTATTAAAATCTGGGCCTGAATTAAAATCTCCAAAGCCTGTCAAATGGCATCTCCCCACCACTGAGGGCTCAGTGCTGTTGATGCATCCAGAGAGGGGGATGAAGAGTGCTTAATATTGATTCACCCGCAGCAGAGGGAAGGGGGAGTGTTTTCGAGGAGCACTGATTCCGCGGACTGCGCGCAAGCCAATCGGCCCGCAGAAGCCTCCTAAGTGGGATTTGAGTGAGCTGCCGCATTGGCAGGGATAGAAGATCATTATTCCAGATTTGTCCCAAGGTCCCGTCACTCCGGCTTTGCTCTGTGAGAACTGCTCGACTCTTTTATGCCATCGAGGCATGTTGACACTGTGGATCAGCCTCAGCCTGCTCGTTCATTTGCCGTCTCGTTTTCACACACACAGCAGGGGAAATTACCTCCCACACCACTGCCTTTTGAGTACATTTTAAACAATTAAATATTAAAAACTATACTCAGATATTAGTATGAGTGATTCTTAGAATTAAGTATCGCATTAAATGGCATTTTCTGTGGTGTCTCCACATTACACAGGATGATGGAGTGGGACTGAACGCTGAGAGGGACTCGGGTTTAAAAATTCATGCTAATGGAAGAATGGGCTGTCACAAAGTCGGGACTTGTCACAGACACATACAAGCCTCTCTGAAATGAATACGTTTGAGCCACTTGGACCGCAACCGTGACACTTGAAATGCAATCTGACGCCCGAATACATTCCAATAATCATTTTTTCTAGCGATAACATTTGATAGCTTTAAAACAAAGCTAGGTTTTGTTCAGTCTTACTGCTGCATGTTGATTTGGTCACATGGTAGGCTCAGTTTCATGACAGGAGCAACTGCAAGCATCAGCCTGTTTTGTAACTACAGCGTAGCAGTGTGAAAAGTCCATTAGCTGTTTTGGTACAAGCAACGTCTTTTGCTGAGAGCCCTCGAAAGAGCAGCTGAGGTAGCTGAAGTGTCCGCTGTGTTTTTAGCTTACGATTAATCGGAGCTGTTGCTGTGTTTCTCACCTGTCCCCTCCTGTCTATTTCTTCATTCAGAGTCTTTATCCTCCAGGGCAGGCGAGGACACCAGTTCTCCACCTATCAAAACGAAAAAGCCTATTTAGTTGAGTGGAGACAAAAATCAGAACACACACACACACACACACACACACACACACACACACACACACACACACACACACACAAAAAAAAAAAAAGACAGAGCAACAGAGATGCTTGTGAGCAAAGTGAGGTCTTGCTGGAG
Source organism: Chaetodon auriga (assembly GCF_051107435.1). Lineage (NCBI taxonomy): Eukaryota > Metazoa > Chordata > Actinopteri > Chaetodontiformes > Chaetodontidae > Chaetodon > Chaetodon auriga. Next base: position 9,793,237 of record NC_135096.1, on the reverse strand, counting down.
TCACAGGAGGACATTAAGCCTAAAGGGGTGCAAATATTTGCTGAGCCGCAGTACATTTGATCATCATCATGAAGTGGTACTGAAAATGACCGAGGTCGTCATAATGTGTGTTGCACACGTCTGAAAAAGGACGCAATCGCTTTGTGCTGAGGAGGAAACATCTCTGGAACGACAAGAGTGCATTCATTCTGCAAGAAGTGGGATATATATGAGGAAATATTAGTTACATAGCGCAATGCTGACCAAAAGAGCAGAGATTGAATGAGTTATGAAAAATCAATGGCAAGATTACTTCTGTAAACAGCAAGTATTATAGGTATTACTGCCTGCTTCAGTCATATCTTACTGCACTACAGCCTGAAGCAATCCATAAAAAGTCGGGAAAAATAGAAAACATATTCAAGCAAGGAGGCCGCTGAGATAGAAAAGTGCCTGTGGTGCTGAACAGAGATACTTTTAAGCCATTTATATTCATCTTTGAATTTGCTGCACTATTCTTCACTATGTGTCACTTAAACATTTTCATCATCAGATGCTTGATGCTGTTTCTCGCTCATCGTATCGTCTCACTCCCTGTGTGTGTGTGTGTGTGTGTGTGTGTGTATGCCACAGATTTCCTTAGGATAGGATCATTTGTTTGAAGCCAAACAAATGGCGCTCTTAACTGACACTGGCTCATCATCTTCATCTGATGTAAAATACTTGGCCCTCCTTCAGCTTCGACATCTCTGTTACAACATTTCCTTCCTCTTGGATCAAGCACGATTGCCTTTGACCACATGCAGCCTTCTGGAGAAGTGATGTGTGTGTTTTGCCAATCTCAACAACAAGAGAGACAGAGAAAAAAAAAAAGCTCCTCGAGATAAGGTGCGTGTGTTTATTTTCCTTCATGCCCGCACCATGCTCGTTGAGCCCTGACCTTCTACAGCTGACAATCCATCATGATATGTTGCCCTCTCTGGTCTGCCCCTTCGCAAGGTTAATGCGGTGGTTGACAAATATGAATTATACATGCAAAAGCGTGTTTATTTGAGAGTGTGTGTGTGCTCTTAACAGAGGAGCCCGGTCGCAGCTGTTTCTCAATGGAAATGCATGCTTATTGCTATGGCAACCATGAGATCACGTGACCGGGAGGCTGAGTGTTGTTAGATAAGCAGGATTGGACACGGAGCAAAGATGCATCTGTTTCAGATCTTTACAGCAAGTGTTTGTTTCCTGTTGTCTTAAGCACTGGTTTGACATGAACAGAGAGCGAGAAAGAAAAGGGTTTCTCTCCTCCTAATGGACTTCGCTGTTGTCTCACTTCTATTTCCATACAGAGAGGGCCGGACTTTGTGTGCTCCTTCTGAGTTCACTGCAATGCTTTCAGCTCATATACAATATTCATAACAGGCTACTGACCTTCCCAGAGCTGAAGCCAAGACAGGAATCTTTTCTCAGAACAACAAAAAGACAAGGAAGAGATCTCCAAAAAAAATAAATAAATAAATAAATAAATAAAATATATATATATATATAGTTTCTCACTTGAATCAGCACTTGAGTTATTAACATTGACACTTCCAGTAGAAAAGAGAGTGAATGAGGAACACACTAACGAATCAGAATCAAGCAGAGGAGTTATCACAGCTATGATCTGTGAAGGATCTTTGAAATGGTGAATCACAGTGGCGTCTCACGGGAAGCGGAACTGTTTTCGAGATCTGAGAATGTGAGTGTTTAAACAGTTTTGCATCCAGCGCTCATGAGTTTAAGTTTTGCATTCAGACGGTGATGGGAAACGTGTAATGGCAAATCATTATCAGATCGGATTTTAGTTTAGCGTCGGGGAAGAATGAAAGCCATTACAGTGACGCTGAAAGGATTTAAACTCTTTTGCCCAAACTTGATCCATTTCTATAATCAGACTTTCATTAGAATTAACGACAAGATTAATTTCATTGCTCGGAATAAATTCTGGCCATGTTGGCTGCTCTGACAAAGACAAATCATGCAAAATTGAAAGTCTCAAAGTGTCCCCTGAAGGAACATGAGCTTCTATATGTTAGTGCTTGTCAATAATGTAAGACTCCTCCATGTTGGTCAGGCTGCTTTCTCCTCTTTGCCAAGGATATGTAGAGACGCAGACGGGGAAGCAAAGCCTTCCCTTGGAGGCTGAAAACTCATCACTTCAAAAAGTACCTAACACCACCCCTCCTCTCCCTCCCTTCCGACTGAATCATCTCCTCTTTCTTCCACATCATCCTCCTCAACACACTCTAATTTGCTCTCATTAAAAATGAAATCCTGTCTACCTCTCTTATTATCTTATTTTTAGCCATTCGTTCTTCGGTGATCTTTCTCAGGTTACAGGAATGTTGTCAGGGTGCTCTGCCTTTGAACCGTCAATTTTTCGGGGCTGTCTGTCCCGGTATGCTCCTCTACTCTTGTATGCACTGTACTGCTGTGACTAAATAGAGCTCCACTGATAATGCATTCTTAAAGGTTGACACGGACGTATTATACGGAAGTTAAAGGGATAAGTTGGATATTCTACAGTTTTCTCATTGTCAACAAATCCCTGGGAAAATCCAAAAGCACTGACAGACAGACGAACATGTTAAGAAACTAGGTTTTGGTCTTTTCATTGGTTTAATTGGTTTAAAAACATAAATATATTTATGTTTAGCAGATGAATTTTATCTAAAATGTGTGTTGTTTCGAGACAAGTATTTGTAGACCATTGAGGAGAAAATAATAGTCTTCAACTTCGAACATTAAATAAACATAAATGCCAAATGTCCATCATGTTTTTCATTATTTGAGGTTCATCTCATTGTGCCTTCTTCAGCTACTTGATGGCATCTGGCTGGCAAGAAAGTGCATTCATTTGCATGGTCTTTTGCAGATTTTAGGAAAATTCAGTTCAATTTTCCACTTCATTTGAATGGAAATTTGGCTAGTGACTGCACCTTTGTTCTATCGTTTCTCCACCATTTAGCAAAGTCAAACATCCAATAATGAACAATGAAACCTACAATACTCAAGCATTACACAGTGGCGCAAGAATGACTCCTACAACCCAAAAATGAATTAGCACTTTCAGCTCCCCCGTCTCAAAGTCAATGGGTTGGGCTTTTTTTTTTTTTTTTTTGTCCCCCTCATAGATTTTTTGTTAGATTCTTGGAATAAGCTCTGAAGAGATTTGCACGTTTTGTTCTTCGACATAAAACATGTCAGTGAATACCCTACTTGAGAACTTTGAAGCTTTTACATGCCTTAAAAACGGCAGTTGATAACAAATGTCTAAAAGAGGCTACGCAAGTTGACAGTAGATGTCACCACACTGATCAAGGAAACTCATCTACTCGCTGGTTTACAGCCTCGTGGTGTTTACGCTTACACTCTTTGCCACATGCAGATTCATCAACTTATAGTAAAGTGTGTATCGTGTAGTAGGAGGCTCAGTGGTGCTTCTGGCAACTGCATTTACACATCAGAAATCGGTGTTCATTTGGGAAGATTATTTTGCTGAACAGAACTTGTAAATATCTGAATCTGTTGTTTTTCTCAGAGTTTATTTTCTGCAATAAATCCAAAATCCAATGAAGGATCCCATTGGCTTTTTTTCGAGGGAGCCAGGTTGGCCTACAAAAATGCATCATCCCTGCAGCACTCTATTAATACACACATGTAAGAAGTGCCTCTTGATGCTGTGATCAGTCAAATACTCCCAGTGTGTTGGGAAATATTCAAAATGTGGGGAAAATAGAGGTATTTGTTGAGTATTTTTTAGGCACACTCGCAAATCTGACACCTTCATGAACCTGAAATATACATGCACGATTAACACACATACGTGCACACACACACAGGGCTCACCTCGCTGAGATAGATGAAGAAGGAGCAGGTAGATCCATCCACACCATAGTTGCCGTAGCAGGAGTCAGAGCGCCACATCTCCTTCATCCACTGGGAAAGAGGAGGAAAAGGAAAGGTCACATCTGAGCTCCATGTGTATTTTCACCCAAATCACCCCTTCCACTCACCAAACTTTAATATCTGTAAAACATATGAGCCCTCTGTGACTTATCAGCAGCTGTTTGGGAGCCAAACAACTGTCATTTAGAGCTGTGTTCATTCTAATAATGGAGCTCTTTGAATAGACACAAAAAAGAAAAATCAGGCTGATGCTGAAATTCACCAGTCAGTGTGGCGTGTAGGCAGGTTGAGATGCTGACAGAATACATAACGCACCATTGCAAAAATCTATAGCACAAGCTACCAATCTACTTTTCACTGTCCTCAGGGAAACGGTCCAGGCTCTTTTCGTGGCTCAGAGGTTAGAGAAGCAGGATTAAAAGCCGTCACGTCTATATCTAGGGAAAATCTAGGGTTTGAAAATGAAGGAGATGATTTCCCTTTCATCCAATACATGTGCAAGTCATCCAGTGGAACTGCTCCGTGGCCAACAGGAAAAGAGTGAGGTTGGAGTGGCTCTCGTGTGGAAATAAATTGATGTGAAAACGGCATTCTTGACTACAGCGGAAGAACATGCATCCTCAATAAATTTTCCAAAATAAATAATAGTGAAAACCAAAAGGAGACATTTCCTCCATGTCTTCTCTCAGAAGATCAGATCCCTGGCAGGCAGATTTCCATGGGCCGTCATGAATGACACGCTGTGGTACATGCAAAGTGGACGGGCTGCTGAGCCAAGATGTGGACTGACAGCTATCCTGCTTAGTTCATCGGCTCGAGCACATCATGCATGCTGACTTACAGTAACCTAAGGGAGCAGCACACGGGGAAATCTAAAATCGAATTTTCAAAGCTGTTCACAGAGGGGAGACCTGGCAGATGGGCTTGGATCAGAATCGCTTGGATAGTGAAGGCATGAAGATTGTACTATATTTGTTTCAATGACAACTGAAAGGCTCTTTAAACTGAGAAAATGGATTTGTCAGATGTTACAAACTGTGTACCCGCAGTAAAATTACTGTGGAAAACCAGTTAAGTGAATTTTGATGCCTTTCTGAAAACAGGCTCGTGTACTCTGTGTGAGTGTGGCTGTGCTGGTGTGAGTGTGTCGAGCAAGCTTTGGCATCGGCTGGCGCCCAGTTGGAAACGCTGACAGTATCAGTGGAGGATTGGGACTGGCTGAGCAGATGGTGTGTATGATAGGGCCCTATCAGCTCCAGGGAGACCCGCACATGCACAGAAAAACAGACACATTGGAATGAAAATGTGCATACATTTGTGTGTGTGTGTGTGTGCACCTGCATCTGTGTGTGGGCTCACTTGGGCCCCATTGTCCCGAAACGTGAAATTAAACCTGTCTGTCCATAGATTTTCCTGCATGTGTCTCTGGAGCTGTATAGGCGTTTGTAACTGTACTGTTTTTCCAAGGTGTTGGTCAATGAAACCACACCTTTAAGATGAATGAACATTGGTCATACATCAATCAATAGATAGTGCGTCAGGTCAGACTGCAATTATGTCTCACATTTGTTTGCACCTCATGTACGCGCACAAGGAAGCACGTGCATGTGCATAAGTGCACTGCAAAGCCAGTTTCACGTGACTACACTGATCAACAGTTGGTGGCAGTAATGTGCCAAGAAATGTAGCAGTGTGTCAGGCAGAGAAGAAGAAGACACCCAGCTGGACAGACATGTTTTTAACATGTTTGTCGGCCTCAAAGACACACTCAATTAGCTCTGGTATGACACACTGAATGTAAACATACATTTGTTTGCTTATACGAAAACTCCACAGGGTATCTTTAAATAGGTCAAATGCCTCTACATCTATATTTACTTGGAAGTAAAGCAGCATCATAAAAACACATCTTAAAAGAAGAGGCTAAAGGCTTCTTACTGATGCACATTTAAAGTAAGCCTTTGCCCACAAGAAACAGCGATATGATAAATGTGTAATGTTGCACAAGCAAAAGATGAGAAGTGCTGACTCGGTAATGCCACTTTGACGAAAATATCTACCGTAAATTTGCAAAGATTCAGCTCATAATCGTCTGATCATTCCAGACTAAGTAAAGCTTTAGCTGCAAAGCCCCAGAATGCAATGACGTGAGCGAGGGAGAAGATCCGATCTGGGAATTTTTAATACCTAACACTCGTGAGGCTCCAATGTTATGGTGATAATAAACAAAATCATTGTTTATACGTGTGGTGTTTTTGCTCTGCTCTTCCCAGAAGATCGTGTGTCAGTCAAACAGCGTGGGCATCTGGTTACAATTTCCATTCATGTACTTACAGTTTCAGTTGCTGGTGCTACTTTTCTTGCTCAGACTACCAACCTAGTTCTCCCTTTACTCATTTCACACTCATTTACTCACACATATGAAAACAGTGTGAAAGACAGACAGACAGTGAGTGAGATGGAGAGGATGGAGTGGAGTGTACAGCATGTGTGATTCACCTTGAGCTTGCCCTCGCAGTGAGGGAAACCTTCCAAAGGAGGCAGCTCACACTTCTCCTGGGCACCATTTAGGAGGTCTGGAGGAAGAGACAGGAGGAGAAAGACAGAGAAAAATCGATAAGGTTAAGTCAGTCGGCTCCAAAATTCTTTAACCGTCTGTAGCTTTAACAGGATGTGTGATCCTAACACTGGAGGTGAGGCGGATGCAAACATTACCATTTCAGGAACATGCACAGTTCACAAAGCCTTTCCCTTCAGATGTTTGAAGAGAGAGGAAGAAGAATCCGTGTGGGTGGGTGGTTGTGTGAGGAGCACGGGGAGAGTTCACTGATTAGATTTCTACATCTTAATGTGTGATTTACAGAGAATCTCTGCAGTTGTGAGGTTAGAGTTAGGAATCACTGTGAGCCAACAGGATGCCAGTGGCAACACATGCACAGTATGCACCTTAACGACAAGCAGCTCTATTGGACAATCATTCACAACACATGAAAATCCACTGGAGTGAACTGTAGCCACTGCAGCTGTGTCATACATTCATCTAGCCCAGACCATAACACCAAGATTTCTTTATTCCCCTTTCCTTTTGTCGCTCTCTCTATCGCAGTTTTCATTGTTCGTGGCTGAGTTCGTCACTCCCACAGGTGCATTCAGATTTCCTCTTTATGCATGTTGGATTCACAGGAAACATAGAGTAGTAACCTGCTCTTTTCAGTATTATCACAGCTCACAAGCTTTCTTTAGGACTGAAAGGAACATTCAATATACGAAGTGGCTGCCTGCCAAAGCAGCTTGTACATAAGCAGCTCGTAGAAAAAACTGCCTTCCTCTGGCCAAGACATAAGGTCATTTGGCTGCTCAATGGTGTCAATTTGCATCCCAGCTCAATAGACATACAGGTACGCCGGCAGACAGATGACATGGCATTTTAAAGCTGTTTTCTTAAGGCAAAGGTGAGAGCATCTGCTTGATGACAGCTGTGGTTTAGAAGTGGGAACGTCCTCATGCGTTTCCTCTTGTGAAATAACAAGGCGACATACAAAGCAACAGAGCGACACAGAACAGGACAGAAGAAGAAACCCAGTATGCAAACCAGGTGACCGACACCTGCTTTCAACAAGCGGTACAGCTGCAGCACGTCACATCAGTTGCATCTTTATATGAGTCTCGTAATGACAGTTGGAGACTGCCCATTTCTCTGTGGTCGGGGATGACTGTCAGCCAACAGGATCACCTTTGGCTTTGCAATCTGAACTCCATAACAACGGAAACCACAGAGAGCCGAGAGCTGGGCCAGTCGAGTCCACAATGATGCAAACACAGGTCGAGAGGTATTTAAGACATTTTTTCTTTTTGCAATAAACAAAATTCCTGCAACTGCAGTGGGGGAGGGAGTCACTCTGATATTTTCTCCACACTGCTTTCAATATCGCCATAGGATTAACATTCAAGGCCTGCGTGCAGGCTTCCCTTCCATATAATCACATTTTTGATATTCCCCATTCAGAGACGTTAACGTCATCACCACTGACCTTTATAGCCAAAATATAAATAATGCATCGTGGAGGACTGTGCAGTGAATAGATAAAAGCTTAGAGGCAAACATCAGACTGATGTAATGTGTTTGTGTGTGGTGTTTTAGGAGGATGGTGTGTGTGTTTACTGAGGTGTGTGTATGAAGCTAATCATCGGCTCAAGCACTGGGTCAGGCTGCTGTCGGGGTGGAGGGTGGAGGAAAGGCTCCTTTCTGGTGTTCAGAGTCAATTCTGTTTATTTGCACCAAGTTGCTGCACTAAACGGATATTCTGATGGTTAACTTTTCTCTCTCCCTCTTTCTGTGCTGCTTCTACACCAAGATTAGTGTGAAAAACATATTTCGCTGACACTCTCTTTGGCTCGATCCCACGGCGGTCTGTATCAGGGAAGAATGAGAGATAAAAGGGCGGCGATGACATGCCACAGAGTACAGCAACTGAAAACATCATCAGTTCCATGGAAAGCCACCAACAAGTATGCATCCACTGCTTCAGTCACTGCTAGTCTACATATGGTTGGATAAGGGTCTGAGCTGCAGAGCTACCCTGCAAGAAGGACGCTCTTAAACCACAAATTTCCCATCACTGTGACCCCTCTGCGCCCATACAATGTAGGGCAGGATCAACGCTGTTGTCAGGCTTTACATGTTAAGATTTTATCATCTGTAGTCAGTTAACGTGAATTCAGTTCGTGAGCCAAACGGCAAATGTTATTTGTAAGCTGGTGTACATAACGTAACGAAATGCCACTCTGCATGGTCTTGACATTTAAGACTATGGAGAGGATTGTGTCTTTGAGCTGTTCAAAAAGCTAAATGTCTTCCTGTCAATAAACAACTTTTCCACTCCTGCATGTTTACAGCTGACACTGGCCGATACTTTTCAGCTCTCTATAACAGCATCTTAATCACCTTAATCTGCAACCAGAGCTGAGCGGCAGCCTGTCCCGTCAGTCTGTGAAACAATGATTAGATAACATAAGGTCAGCTAACGTAACTTTTAGCCTCGAGAGCTGTTAACAGGAGCAGTTTACATGACATCTGATATGTTCACCTTTGTCAGAAGAGACTGCATAGCAACACAACCTTATCGACATGAAGTCAGAAACTCTGCAGCACTGTAGTCAACACTAAATATACCTTTGAATGAGGTGATCATTTTTCAGTATAATAACAGTAATTTTAAAAGTAATTTAAGTTTCCAGAAAATGGAGCTGTAGTCACCAAATGTGAGCTACAATAAATTAGTCTGGATTTCAAAAAGAACAAAAAAAATAATAAGTGCACATTTAAGACTTTTTATCATTTTGTGTAGTCAAACACTAACAGTGGTTGTGTGTCTAATAGTTATGTCGAAAATCACTTGTCAGATTTTAAAGCGCTCAACAGGTGGACAATTTGCAGAGGGTGTTTTGTCCCCCTGGGTTGGATCAGTAATGCACTTGATAGTTCTTTATTGCTCCTTCCAGATGCTGAATCCTGGCTCAAATGTTGTTATTGTGCTGTGTGTTACAGTAGATGTATAATGTAAACCCCCCATTATTATCTAATGTACGATCATTTCCATCTGCACGAAAGACAGGAAATGATTAATTCTTATCAAACGGACGACACGAACATCAAATGTCACCACGATTTCGTTTCCATTACCAGTGCACCCAATGGCTAGGTTTAGACATACAATGGAAAAGTTTTCATATGAGAAACACGAGGAAAGTGTTCATTTTTCCTTTAAAATAAAGCGGCTCAAAATGATCTCTGCTGTCTTTCGTCCACCTCGGCCTGCCAGTGCTGCAGTGCTGCTGGACTTCACCACAGCCGGGCTTGACAATGTGAGCATTTTGCTGCTTGTGAAAGTAAAAATTGAGTGCGTGAAAGGGAAAAATGAACTGATTGCATTTGTGGCCATCTCCCTTCTGACAACTGGTTTGTCAGAATTCGCTAAGCTCTGACGGTGACGACTCTGTTATCTCTCATCTGTCTCTCTCTCATTTGTCGTGAGCAAAGAGCGGTGAGCAAAAACAGGAAGCAGCTTCTCTTTTTTTAGCTGCTGCTCAGATATTTCATGAGATCACATCTAATCAATATTTGGTAAAAAGAAGTATTGCATCGCCCTTGGTATGGAGACAGCTAATTTTAAAGGCTTTAACATTGAGAAATTCCAAACATGTATCATACATGTGTCCTGAATGTCGTGCTTTTACAATCATATCCATGCACGCTTGCTGTTCTTGTCCCAGCATGTCCCTCTGTCTCCTTTGTTCTCATTGCCTTTGTGTGTTTTTCTATAAATCACACTGTGGCGATGCTGTGTAGTGTTGCCTACCTGACTTGTTGTTTGGTAAAGTGGCTGTCTTGTGCAGCATGCAAGAGCTGCAAAGTGTGGAGTGAGTTGCTGTAATCTCATCCTTCATACGCCCAGTCATCCAGTCGGTCTGCCAACCAACCAACCAACCAAACAACCAACCGACCAGGCGGCCTGTCATTCACACTGTCATTCAGCCAGTCAGCCAGAGAGTGCCAAAGCCACCAGGCAAATCTTCTCCAAGCTTTAATCAAGCAGAAGAAGCTGCTGCCAAGGAGCAGCTAAATATAGCTCGCTTCATAATCAAACACAGCAGAGGTGGTGCTGTTAGAAAAGGGAGCCGATTCTTTGTGGTTCACCTCCAATATGGATGGACATCAATCCGTCCAAACCCTTCACCTGCTTCTTCCACTTCATTCACATTCAGTTTAGACAAAGCGACTCCAATCACTAGCTGCGATACATTAAAGCTGAGCATGGCATGGTTAAAGAAACACACAATGGCAGAGCGTCTAGCAGCATTGGCTGGGCCTTTACAGACCAGGAAAATTCACAGATAGACATAAGCACACCGAGGCAGCTGCACCTTTGCTATCAGATGTACAATGTGACTCTGAGCAGGGTCACATGAGGTGTGACTGACACGCTCAGGGAACAATATGTAGCAATAAGCCGAGCACCTAACCACACCTCTGTCTAGCACACATAGGAACAAAGAAACCAAGACAGAGGAACACAAACAGTACACACCGCTAACATGAAAAACCTTCCTCAAATAGTACTCCCTTTGACAATGTACTAAAGGCAGGTCACAAAAGGCAACGCCATGAGGTCAAATGATATAAATAAATGATGAACGGCATATAAAAGTAAAAATAATGAGGTAAAATACGCATGAGGAAGTGAGTTGCAATGTACAGAGAACCAGAGGCAGAAAACAGATGAGATCATTCAGAGTTGCATAAGACGTCCAAGAGCCTCTCACAGTACTGAGGTCACTATTAGCCAGTTCCTAGCACACAGTGTTGGCCATCTGATAGCCCTTAAATAGCATCATCTCTGAACAAGTGATATCACACACACACACACACACAGACATACACAGGGTTATTTTTCCCTCTCCCTCCCTGTGTGTGTGTTTGTCCAAGTCCATGAGGTAATCTGACATTTGACAACTCCAGAATTGGATTGAGGACATCTGGTTTGTGTTATTCTTTCTCTTCTCGTGTCGTTCTCTTTTCCCCGTCTCTCTCGCCCTCATTGATGCATTTTGAAGCGTACGTTCTCTCATAAAACATGAAATCTGCCAGCGCCCAGCGTCAGTAGCAAAATCTGGTCAGTGGAAACCAAGTCAGCCTGATACTGACTGATGGGGGCTTTGCACCAATTATGCAGCGGGTTCTTGACAATACAGTTTTCTTAACAGAAAACTCAGCAATGAACAAATGTGGTTTAAAGTGAGAAGCGTCACCATGGTGATTTAGTTTTCGCAGCTGAAATTTCCATGGTAGCTCACACTCTGTGCAGGACATTGTGCTTCCACCTGGAATGAAATGTGCTGTATAAAGAAAGTTTCGTGCTCAATTCTGTGGTGAAAGCTTGGAAAACATAAAGAAAAAATTCAAGGGTGAAAAGTGCAGCTTTCCACATCTCCGTGTCCTCTGATGCACTGGCTCAGAAACACTAATTTTAGATGCACTTTGCGAGAAGAAGCAGAGGTATCAGAGTGTGAGTTTGTGTGTGTTTAGTTCATGTGTGTGAACCTCTGCGGCAGCTCATCAATTAGACAGAAAGCAGGCTGGCTGATGGACGGTCGCCCCACCAGCTGTGCGGGTGGAGAGAAGATGGAGAGATAATCACCCCACTAACACCGAATGACGAAATGTATGAGATTATTATATTAGCCTCTTTTTTTTAAACATACGGCTGACATTTTCAACACATTCAGTGTTATTTTCCATGGTGACATTTTGGTGCTTTTTTGTCACATAATGACTGTTCCTGCTGCCAAAGCAGAAAGGAAAAGGAAGACAAAAAAAAAAGGCCAGAATGGAAGAGAAGAAAAACCAACAGGGTGCATGAGAGCAAAATGTTGGATTTACATTAAATAATTTGCCGGGCTAATTAGCAACGAGCAAATTTTGTTTTCCCTAATAAAAACAATGAATGTGCAGCTGACTCACGGGTCTGTTAGTGAGGTAAACTACAATCCCTCTGTTTGTTAGAAGGCCTGTCCAGTGGAAACTGGCTGTGCAAGAAACTGTTTCTTCTATCAGTGGATAATAACCACAGTAAGTGATTTTACTGATGCATGAAAATGTCTCTATTTCTCTGTACTTGTCATTTCATTGTGAGCGTCGTACTTTTGTCCGTGTCTGAATGATGACCGCATCTTTCCAGCGAGTAGGTTGGTCAGTACCCCCCTGTCTCCTTAGAAGCACAGGGGGATGGAAACAAAAAGGGTTCAATGATATTTTTGCCTATATTTTCTTACATTTTAGCAAAGTGGCACTATTAAAATTAGTCGTTACCACTTCCTGTTTGCACTGTACACATGAATGTACAGACAACTACGGCTGGATGACTTTGATACTGTAGCAAACTGAGAATGGCGGTGCTAAAATGTCTCGTCTGAACTGAAGCTGCTCAGGAACAGGTTATCCATTTCCATCTAATCTTGCTTCGTTATACCGACAAAAGACAGAGATTTAGTTTTTTTTTTTTTTCTCGTCAGATTTTCTTTACACATGCCCTAGAAAAAAAATTCTCAATGACATCTTGTTACTTTTATCACTTCATCTGAGGGGAGGACAAGGACAGAGCATGAAAACAGCTCAAGTGACAACACGCAGCACCTTTTCAGCCCAACTATTCCTCTCATTCTATCTTAGCGTAACCTTCAAATCTTATCTTACCCAAACTCACTGAAAACAACTGGTCTAGGCCCTGCCACCTGAGGGCACGCAGCAGTGTAACACACACCAGAGGGGCTTCCCAGCATGAGGGGCACATGTTTGGAGCTGGTCAAAACACATGTCTCGCAGCGCCTCTGGTCCACACAAGTGTTCCACAGTGAAGTCCTGGAGGCAAAAAAACCAAATCCAAATTTCCCCATCTAACCCCGCTCACCAGCGCAAGTCCAGTTTCCTCTTTCTCTCCCTTCCTCTGCTGCAAAGAGCACAGCGTCTGTTGTCTGGCCGTAATCAATCTCCCTATTGTGCTCGATGCAATGTGATCAGCCCACTGTTCTCTCTGAAAATATCCAAGTGGAAGATTTAGATTTTGCACCAAGAGCAGTGCAAGGACATGAGGCGGCCAGAAAGCCTTGATTAGCTCCCATCATTGCAGAGCTATGACTAATGTTCCACTGTTGATTTGTGACAAATGGTGGAAAGCTGTGGATTTCGGCTTTAAGACACGCTGGACTTTGAGTGCTGTGTTGCCCAAGAACATGTTTTTGTGATGAGAGGGGCTTTAAACAAAACAGAGAATAGTCAAAATTGTCTCTGGACTGAAAACAACTACATTCAGGTTTCATCGAAATGTTCCATTTCCACTGAAAGGCACAAATTAGGTAAACATTTTCAGTCACCTGCCAGACATGTGCATTTCCTGTAAACAGCCAGGCGACTAAATGCTCAGCCTGCTTTAGTTTAACTCACCGGCACTGCAGCGAGGCTGAAAATATTCTGCATGTTGTCATTTGCGAAGCTGCCCGAGAGCCACAGAGCTGCATAGTGCGCAACCAAAAACATTATCTCATTGCCAGTCTTTAGCTCCTTGCAAAGTGTGAATGCATGTGTGAGCCTCTGACACATCTACGGACAGGTGTGTGACATTACTCACACGTGTCAGTCAGTGGGCAAATACATCTTTGCATTCTACTCTCGGTTCCAGTGCGCCTGCATCTGCTGCTCTATCCTCTGATTTGGATCCTCCCACTATCGCCTGGAGAAAAACTATCTGCAGTGAATGTAAGATGAAGCTGGAGGGGCTGTGGATTTTGTGTATATTATGATCACATGTGAGCGTGTTTCAGTGTGGATTTCAACCACCACAACAACACTGGTGAAGAGAAAGAGGAGACAATGGAGGACGGAGGACGCAGATGGAGATGGAGTGCAGCATACAAAGAGAAGCAGAGCCATACAGTATGCAGAGAGCAGCACAAAGAATACAAAGAGACAGAGTGTACGGGGGAAAGAATGGTATATATTATTCCTTTGCTTTGTTAACGCTGGGGTTTCCACCGAAGCTGTTATGTAAAACACACCCTGAAATTGCACAATGTTTCTGATATTTCAGTGGAGGCTCTGTTAAACAATCACTGACTTCAACTACGGAGGGAGAGAAAACATTAGCTGAGAGTGAGATGGTGAAAAAGTGGGGTGCACGTGTCCCAGCCAATGGTGTGTTCGCGCCAGATGTTCCTCCCATCCCACCCCTGCCTCCTCAATCAGCCACAACCTCAAGAGGGACAAGCATGCCTGTGGGGAGAGGGGAGGAAAGGGAGAGAATGTGTGTGTGCTGTGTGGATGTGGTGGGGAAGGGCCCTGCTGTATGGATATATCTGTGTTTTCCTGGAGTGGCCTCAGCTCACCTGTGATTTGACTGATTCAAATTGATTTTACAGATGATGAGCATTGTTACGCTGCAGCTAGTTCTGATTCTTTGTTTCGCTGAAAAACACTGCAGTATCAATGCTGCTAATCTTTATTTCACAAGCCAAGGAATAAATGAGTTCAGTCCAATGACAGAAATAACAGCCATCTGCAAAAATCACTGCGCTTGGTAATGTGTCAAGGGCCCGTGTCAGTGTTCAAAGCTATTATTGCTATCAAATAACCAATTAAAGTCAAGATAACTACATTCAAACCTGCTAAGTGTGCGGTGAAGAAATACAAATAGGGCTGATTTGTAGTGATAGCAAATGTTATTAAAAAACTGTTGTCATGTTTTCAAATTCATTGCAAAATTTAATAAGATTAATTAATATGATTTCAGGTTACCTCTGGCTAAAGGCAGCATGTGTTATTTTGATTAAAAAAAAAAAGTTTTGGTGTAATTTAATTTTGGTTCACCTGCAAAATTTCATCCATGCTAAAGAGCAGTGCCCCTTGCAACAATTGGGTCAGTGGAATTAGCTTCTGCTCTGCATTATGCTTGTCATGATTTAACATGAAAATGGCTCTGCTGACTTCCAGTTGCTCATTAGAAGCGTAAAGCAATCAAATGTAAATCTAAACCAACTGGTACCCCTTCTATGTTTACATTTCTGACATGAAGTCTATTTCTGGATAGTTTTTACCACTTTGTCTTGATCCTTGCTCTTGTTCTACGCAAGTTGAAATTTAACATCTTAAACATCTTAAATATAAGTGAAACTGCTCAGTGTCAAACAGTAACTGCAATCATACTGGTATTTCTGGTATGAAGGGCATAAATGAGAAGAAGGGTGCTGATAGAGTGAGTGTTTATTCTCAGTTTACCTTTCCGTCTCCAAGATTTAACAACAACGCCTACCAGGGCTGTGGAGTGACAATTAAAATATGTTCATACAAGTTTGGACAACGTTCTTCTGCTAACATTTTTGGGGGTTTGGGAGTGTTTCTAAATTCTACTTTCAGGAGTGGTGTGATTTAAGCATTAACGTGTGCAAGATAAATGAGTGATGATTCCCTGAGCCGTGTCAATATGGCCTCAGGGGGCATTCCCAGGCTCTCTGCAGTGCCACACAGACAACCTAATGAGAGCAAAACTCTCTGCACTTTCTTGCTGTTTGTTTACAACACAACTATAAGAAGATCTGATGAACTCCATATGGGAGGGGCCTCTAGGGACCTGCAACAGCACTACACAAGATACAGGCGCAGATTCACTCTTGTGTGTGTGTGGTTAGCTTTGCTGTGACGTGTTCAGTCGCAGTGGTGGAGCTTGCCTGCGCTTGTCTGTTGGAAAGTCCTGGAGAGGCTCAGTCCTCTCTGCCGTGTCGAGTCAAGCTCTCACACAGGCAGGTAAGATGTGGAGGCTTTGAAGCTGAGAAACACCTCCTCTCCTCTCTCCGACTGCTGACTGTGCAGAAGATTTTCATGAACTCAACCTCCATTTTTAAAAGTATTCATGGTCATTTGTCTTTAATGGTCATTCAGTGTATTTGCATTTAGCACTTAGTGGCAGAGGTCGCCATTGGAGTTTTGGATTCAAACTGCCTTCACACACACAAGGGATTGACGTGTATGTAATACAGTGCAATTTTATCTAACGCCCTCACACAGTGGCTTTTATTGTGAAGCAGCCGCAGGAAACACTTTGTATTTGTCACTGCTGACCCTGCCTAATCAACCAGGGCTAAAAACCTTAGGGATTACAACTTAAATTTGCAAGTAAAAATGGACATAAATAATTCCTCTAATTTACTTCTTCCTTCAACAACTTTGTCTATTGTTGCTGCAGTACAAGAAAGGTGAAGAAAGTTGAAAATAAAACACTACAAATTACACAGTAAATCGCCACTGCTGCAAAACCAGTCATTCCAATTCTGCTTTCAATTATATGCTGCTGCAAAAATTTACATTAAACTGTAGAGTGATGAGTGCCAGAATTTATACAAGTGTTTGAAAGTGTGTGGGAGCAGACGGCATTTCTCAGCAACTTATTAGCACTGAGTGGGTTTTGTGTGTACGTGTGTACTTGATTAGTATTGATCTGTACACCGAGAAGTAAACAGGCCTCCCAAAACATAATGGAGACCACAGACTCTAAATCAGCAAGAGTCCCACAAGCCTTAAAATGGTAACTATATGGTGATTGTGTGAAGATTCAATTTTTCAGGCTTTGCAGGAAAACCACCATTAGTCACGAGGGTAACCAAGACACCTCCGATCCGCAGCAGAAACCTCGTCTTTGTCCCTTACCTTTTCAACACTGAGACCTCAGATCTCATCTTTCACTGGGAACTGCAAACAGAGATGCAAGCAGATCAATAGCTGAAAAGGACAAAGCAGTGAAGATGCCCTGAGCTGTGAAAGCACAGGTCTCTGTTTACGGAAAAAGCAAAGTGTGTCAAAAAGACGGAACGCAACAAATCAGCCAAATGTCACTGGCAGCGTGGCTGAGATGTAAGGGACACAGATAACTTTAAACGCAAGGAGTAATACATCATAGAGGGAACAAAATGGAGAAAGAGGGAAGCGAGGGTCTTGTTAGAAGGCTGCAAATCACCACCTGGGTGGGCGCCTGGGTGTTTGTGTGTGAAGGAGAAGATTACATTTCTATGCCACAGGCTGGCCCACAAATGAAACACTGCTGGGGAGGTTGATTAGCTACATCAGCGAGACATGGCAAGACAAGGCGTCACAGACCGCTGTTGGACCGCGTCCCATCTGCCTCCTGCTGAGCAGAAATCAAGGCCTGATCGACTTGTTTTGATTCTATAAGGGGCTTCTGTTGCTAAATGCAACTGCACCCAAAGCTATTCCTGTGCACACACATGCAGCTAGGCATGTTAATACCATGCGTTATTTTTTTTTCAATGCAGTTGTTACAGCGCACACAACAGAGTGTGGCTGTGAATCAATGAGAACAGGCGACATTTTTGTGAGATGACCAATCACAAGAAAGCAGCAATGTTCCACAAAGAGCGCACAGCTGTTAGTTCACAGCAGCGGCAGGAAGAAGCGGAGGAAAAGTTGGACGACGCTGATCACACATGAGGCTCAGTGTGAAGCAAGAGGCTTTGTTGTGCCGTTTCTGATGAAATGGTCATCCAGTCTATAATCTATAGGCCACAATGGCTTCACGGTATATTCAGATTTTTGTCATTTCAGCCCCATAAGTAAATCATCAGAGGCTTTGGGAAGAGTCCCTGAACATTTGGGTTATTCATTAATGTTTTTCTTTCAAAATAGCCTCAACCATATTTGTGCAATGTGGGATTTTAGATAGCATGAGGGGAAAAAATGTAATCAAGATGCTGTGAATCTCTTCAGAAAGAAAGGAAAGGAACAAATTAGACTGCATTGTCACCCTCACAGTGTATATACAGTATGTTTATGTGTTTGTGGGTTTCTGTCATATAATAGGCCCAATTCAACCTTCACATACTCAAGTGCATTGATTTATTTCCACTGAACAGTACAAGTGTTTTCCATCACCTTGTTTTTACGTGCATCTTCAGTTTGTGTATTTAAAAAAAAGTGGAAACAACATTTGTTGATAAAAATATTGCAAAAGTTTTTACACTTGGCTGAGGTGATCTATCAATTAAAACAAAATGAAGCGTGGTGGAAGCAGACAAAGTAATTATGATGTGTACAAAGGATGTCATTTTAATGTCCACTGAAGCTTGAAGAGATGGAAAACATCGGATTTGCGTGTGATGAGGACTCAGTTGTACAGGGACATGTTTTTAAACTGGGTTTTTTCCTCCTTCATTCTCAAAAAACAAAAAAATCATGTCCACACAAGCATTGTTTTTCAGAAAAAATCTGTCCACATGAAAATGTAAAAACACAATCGCAGTGTTGTCGAGAGCATGCCGAACCAAGAGGTGGTGATATAACTCTAACCTTACAACCATTTTGGCCAATCAGAAGCCTGAAAAACATCTATTACTGGTCTACCTGTAACAAGAGGTCAGGCCCTACAGTGGAAAAGGCATTCGCTTCACCATCATAGACAAAGGAGATGACTGCACACGCTGTCGTCACAAGGAAAAATATCCACGCACGTGTGGACTCGGCCTAAAATCACCCTCAACTTAATACATGAAACAAACAAACACCATTACTCCATTTTTCTTCTCTATCCTTGTTCAAATGCGATTTCACTGGCGCACTTTAAATCTCGTTGCGCCCTCTTCCTCTGCGATGGTTTAACACACCACAGTCCTTGGCAATGAAAATGTATACAATCGAGGTGAAAACAGTGCAGTCCCTGGGCTGCTGCTCAGCTCCATCTTGATAGCAGCGTCTCTGAAAGCCAGGCGTGTTCCCCTCACTGTCCCGATACTTATCTCTGTAATTGCCTTCCAGTCAGAGAAGCGCACTAGCGGAGTTGGCAACGGCGCTGCCTGCCACCCACTCCAAGACAGGAGACATGCTCCACTGGAGACTCTGGAGTGTTGGGGTCTTTAGTTCATTGCCAAGAGAGATGCGGTTGCCGCTTTGTCAGCTTGACCTGCATTCTGGATCCAAATGTTGTCTCTCGGGGGTAGCGCTGGAAGTTTTAAGTGGACAGGGCACTGCAGGTCTATTGACATGTGTCACAGGTCCAGGTGCTATCACTCTACAACACAGGAGCTAAAGCCAAGAGTGCCTCGATGTGGTATATGAGATTAATGTGTCTCTCTGGTGTCCACAATGGCCGGATTGAAACCAAACAGAGAACCAACTCTTGTATACAGGGTCCCCAGGCAGTGTGAACACATGTACACGTACAGGCTGCCTGAGGAGACTTGGCTGCCAAAAGTCATTTTATTAATTAAGGACTTATTTAACCATTTGATTTTTTTCCATTATTTTCTTTTTTATGTATTCTTACACATAATTTTGTGTTTCTTTGGTTTTGATGGAAAAGTTACAAAGGCATCCTCAACATCTAACAATAAATGGTAGTGCAGCAGCGGTGTTTAGGATTAGATCCATTCAAATGTGAACAACTCAATCAGTCTAATACAGGTCTACATATATTGCTTCAGAGCACAGACTCCACATTCCTACTGTTTAATGCTATGCAAACAACTGAGAGCAAGTCCCAGGATCCCAGAAAAACCAACACCTCGCTGCCTCAACTGGGCTGAATTCATCATCTGAAAGCTGGCAGGAAAATCAATGAAAACTAATAAAAGGGTCATGCAGCGTGAACGGAGGCCTTATTTGAATTATGTCCAAGGATGCGGTCTGGTCCTATAAAGTGCTTGGTGTGCACTGTGCAATGCTGGCAGACTTTAGCTGGTTGTATGGCTCGGGAATGTTTTTCAGTGTGGGAATTTTTGATATGAAACGAGGGTCAGAGAAAACAGCCACAATCAGCTCTTCATCATTTCTTTAATTGGTCTTAGCTACGATAAGCTTACTGTGCACTTTCATACCCTGAATAACAGGGTGTCTCTGGAGGAAGAAACGGCAGAAACTTGCCCATACATGACTTTCAGTTCATGGGAATAATGGCTTTCCAACTTCTTCTAAGAGGATGAGTCTGGTATACTGATCCAGACTTGGGACGCTGCCCCACCACAAACAGCACACAAATACTTCTGAGTCTTCAAAAGTAACAACAAAAAATGCAAGACCTACCTGCCACGTTAACTTTTTCGGAGTTTGTGGCACTGGGTGTGACAGTGCTGGTGCTGTTGGTCAGGTTGCCCCCCGTGCCATTGTAGATGTTTTCCACCTTGGACTCCAGCTTGCCCAGCCTCAGCATGATGTTATCCAGCAGCACTGCGAGGGTCTTCTTCAAATCTGCAAGTAAGAATGGGAATTACTTCTTTTTTTTTAAATTCTCCACCAAACACCTGGAATATCTGACAAGAGATGCAGCACTATTCCTGCACCTATTTCTCTGCTGTCAGCTTGCTGTACACTCACCGTTTTCTGCCTATTCATGAACAAACCATGATACAGTGGCGGCAGATTCATACATAAAATGTGTGGTATGAGGAAGAGAAAATATACACCAGTAGCTTTTAGTCTTGTGCAATATCAGCATCAGAGTGACTGTACGCGTTCAATAACGTTTTGAAGAGAGCACGAGACTTATTAAAGAGATTTCTATCTGCATCTGATTAACTGAGCAGTTCATTCAATGAAAAAGCTTCCAGATCTTTCATTATCACCCAGCTAAGCATTACAGTGAATACATGCATGAATCTTGCTCAACTACAGTGTGTCTGAAAATGTATAACTGGGGACCCTTCATGTCCCACTACAACCAATCGTTGGATTTCAGGCAGTGAGCTTGAGGCTCGTTTAAATGTAAAACTGGAGCTGGGGCGTCTTTGTGAGTGACCTTACTGTTTAATTTGGGTCTTTGCCTTTCTGTGGGCATCTCTTTTTTTCATGACCATCTATGTGCACAGGACACAGCTAATGGCAGAACGGGCAGCAGGGATTCTAACCAGTAATGAGAAGGATATGGCATACATTCAAAATGCTAAGGCATGGCTTTTTTTATTGTGGTATTTGTCTGATACTGTAGCCTGCAGGGACTGCAATGACATTTACACAGAAATGGGAAGGTGTTCCAAGCTGCTGAAACTGGTATATACAGCACAACGCCACTTATCAGCAACATGCCATTTGTCTACAGCAAAGAGCTCTGTCATAATCATAAAACTCCAAGTATATGATTTTATCAATGACTTGACTTTTATGCGTGCAGAAGCGATCCCCAATGCATCACGCCTGCTTTCCTCTGATGATGATAATTGCAGTTTGTCTATCGCATACAAGCGCCGCATTCTCCCTCGCCGTGATGCATTTGACACGCCAGCTTTCATCACGTCAGAGAGATTGGCAAGGGCACAACGAGGCCTGGCAGAGCACACCAGCCTGATTCGTGTGAAGAGAAACGCCAGAGCATTTGTCTGATTTGGGCGAGCCTTGTGCTGGCAGGAGCAGATGCACAGGGAGCGGCGCAGCGAGACCGGGAAGAAACCAAACGGAAAGCTTTGGAGCAGCGGCCCTGCCAAGCTATTGGGCTGAACATAATTAGAAAAAAAAGGGTGAGCCCAGAGTTAATGCCCTCCTCTGTTCACCTCTGGCACATATGCTTGTGCCCACTGACTTGAGGCTGTACATCAGAGAGATTCACCCAGCCTGTTTAAGATCTCAGCTCCCACCTTCGCTCATATCAACATGCTTCACAATAGGAAAATCATACATATAACTGGCTTCATTTCTTTATGTGACTATCTTTTTAAAAGGCAACTAATCTACCAACCTTGTAAGAAGAAGGCACTGCGTTTTTCCTAAATAGATTAAGACAGTGGGCTTTCTCAGCCTGTGTTCTTCTCTGTACTTGTGATTATACTTCTTCAGTCACAGCCCAAGCACTGTTTCGATTCAGAGGCCACACTGAGCCAGGCACAGTCCAAATGACTCGAAGTGTTCTTTTTTTCTGTTTTATCGAGACTTTAAGACCTAACTTGTATGGATGTTAATTGGCCAAGATTTCGAGCGACACAAATTTTCACTTCATTTCTAACTGCTCATTTTTGTCCAAAAACTGTTCAGGCGATTAACTACCAATTTACATTTGGAATATGTGGTCCTATTATTAAAATAGCGCTGATTGGAACATTTTATTCAACGTTTTAGGAGATATGAGGCTGCTCCAAGGATGACTGGCCATGCCCATCCCAGTAAGAACGGTCTCATCTCGGCTGGCTCTTTGGTTATTTACCAGAGACTTTGATGGTCTGTAGTATTTTCAACATAACATATATCAACTTCTGCAGGATAAATTTTGGTCTAAGAGTCGAAATCTAACATTTGTTGCTGCCAACTGATTTGGCTGAAGGCAAATTTAAGCTCCATGTTTTTATTGGACAGTTAAACATTGTAAAACAGTGTTGCCGCTGTGGATTTTTGGCTCCTTATATGCACAAATCTCACCGCGCTTCAGCTAAATTAATCAATATGTATCAATGTCAACAAAATGAGGATATTGCATGTTTTGCCTCTCACCAAAAAAATGTCTGTTCGTGGACCTTTGAGTTGAGATTATTTTGTCTCATAACAGGTGCACAGTTGTCTGTAATCTGCGTATGTTGTTGGAAATACATCGTTATCTGTGGGGTGTCTAGTCTCTGTAGGTTTCTCTGAAAGTCAAGATTCAAATCACATCATATCAACTAATGACCAATTTCATCCAAAGTGAAACTGAAGGAATAAAAATGTTCTTGTTCTAATTTGAGCCCGACGCCTGCATTAGCCAGTGTGTTAGAAAAGCATCCATGGTGCTGAGAATAATGCTCCCACTTGTCCTTCTGTACATTAACACTGCTGCCAGGTAACCAGATGAGTAATAGCATACCTCGGGACACATTTCTGCCTGTCTCAATATTTCTTAGGGAGGTGACACAGCTGCAAAACAAATTGAGCGGTCAGCACACTGGACTGAACTTTGCGTTTAATAATAATGTCATCGGAGACAACAATCTGGACACCCAGTGACCTGGGATTTTTCATTCAGCCCGTGAGCATTAAAAAGGAGTGATTACAGGGGAGCATAAGCCCAAGGCATTCATCGGTGATCCTTATTGTTTGCTGTCATCTGAAAGGCTTCAGCCAGGCCTAGCAGTAGTCTCCATATCTTACCGATGTAATATAACAAAGAGCAGACAGAAATAGAAGGAGCTCACGATGACCTTCCACCCCAGACAGGACGGAGAGGATTAGACCTGCAATATAAGCTTACGCCACACCCAGCTCTGTTAGCTGGATTCTTCTGTTTTCTCGTATCTTCCCTACGGGGAAGGCCAAGAGGACAAGCGTGTGTGTGTGTACACCATAAAGGAAATCCACTGAGCTGTGTGGTAACAAGGGGTGTTGTCAGGTGGGTGGTCACTCCCAGCTGCATGGCTCAGTTTCAGGAAGGGTGGAAGGGAAAAGATCATATCTTTATCACTTTATGGGGAAGAACACGGTGTGACAGTATGACCTCAGGAAGAAACACGTTTCAGGCGCAGCACTGACAGGTTGACTCCTGGAATCTATTCAATCGCCAGAAAATCTATAATTAATCAATGATATTCGACTCCATCAAAGTGCAAGCACAGTCAGACCCAATCCAGAATGTGGTCATCCTAAACAGACTCTGGTGGCGAGAGAAAACCGACACCGTCACCTGCACGATGCAATATCACTTTAAAAAAGAGCCGTGGTTCAAAAGTGCAGCAATATAATAACAGTGTCCTGAGAACAAATGGCAAACAAAGCAATTCCAAAATGAATTTTGACCTCCTGTGATCAGAGCTGGCACTCACGATGCTTTGATCCATTCATGCCGGCTCAGGTATTAGACATAATGACACGCACACTCAGGACCCATGGCAGTAAAACCCTGAGTATAATTTGGACTCGGTTCAACTCGAATCCCGGGTAGGGTCTCAGTTCTGTGGACCCATGAAGAAATCCCTACAATGTCGACATTTTTATTTCATGCTTTTCAACAGGTCTTTCTTACAATCAGCCCTAATTAACGAAGCAATGTTCCAACCGTGCTCCAAACAGCCCATTCAGAAGGCACAATATTAGATTCAGATGCATTAAGATTTTATGGGTCATTTATTGGGTCGCAAAGGAGGAAACCCTATTTCCCCTTAAACTCATTACAAGTCGTATCAGGGCAAATCATTGACCAAGTGAGTGAACACAGGAAGCACAAAGTATCCTGCTGCCTCCCTATCTAATCAAGGATATGAAATGGATCTTGATGTGATATTGGACGGCGGTCAGCAGACTGTGCTGTAGACCCGACAGCAACGAGAAAATATATCCATCACATAGGGGAACCAAACAAACTGGACTGCACACCGTTCCCTGGAAACTCAGGATGGTGTTAGAGGGAAATATTCAGACGTTCATCACATCTGTTAACAGTATATGTCTGAGGAAGTACAGCTGTACAAACGAACCTGAACCACTCTTCATCTTGAGTTATTAATACAAGGTCATACCGAATTACGCATTAGTGATATTAACTATGCACAGATGTCGAGGTTTGATTTTCTCCAAGCTGCTCGAGCACTGCTGTTAAGGTGAATGGAAAAAGTACAGCACTGACAATAGTTCGGGTAAGGTGGTATTCTACATAGCAGGCTGACATTCACAGCATGTTTGCATGCGCCTTCAAATAAACATGAGCAGCTCAATGCGCCTTCAAAAGAAAAAACTGGATGCTGCAGCTTCAAATGCTCAGCGAGTATTGTACTTGTTTCTTTGCGTACTTCAGCGTCTTCTTTATGTTCTCTGGGAGCTGATTTAATCTCCTGGAGCTTTACTGTATCCTGCTGTTTCTCTGGGCATTAGAGAACAATCAATTCCAATCTCAGGTTTCTAATGAAGCCTCCCATCGAGCCATACAGGTCTATTAATGGCATGAATAACTTATTGATGGCTCTTCTGGACCAATACTATTCCAGTATTATGCTCCGATGCAGCTGTATCAGCGGTAAATCTCCCACGACGTGTTTTCTTGAAGATAGGTAATGTTGTGCTTGCTCAAGAGGTAGACAAATGGAATCATTCGATCCAATTTTAAGAAGATATAAAAAAGAGGAACGCTAAGATCGACTCTACATCATAACTCCATTAAAGGATACTTCTTTTGCTGTTTTTTCGCTTGGCAGTGATCTTATTAAAATGAATGACGCTATGCTATGTTAACAGCAGGAAAAAAGAAAGAAATCTGTTCAGGACAGCAGCCATACGATTGTCTGCGAAAGCAGGTCACTTCGTCTTTCCCACATCACGGTTTGAAAACCTCTGGATTATGTGAACTGCAGCTCGAGAACTGGCTACTCACCGTACGCCGTCATGGTGCCCACATAGGGCCCGTCCATGACGCTCTGGTTTTCCTCAGCCAGGGCCTTGATGTAGCGCTTGCTGAGGTCCAGGATCTGCTGCCTCAGCACGGCACTGTTCTCATGGCTGGCTCGCTGCTGGATGGTGAAATGCAGCAGCATCATGCCCCAGATGAACCCAAAGCTGACTAGGAAGAAGCCCAGCTTCTGGGATGACAGCTTCCACAGGAAGGGTGTAGCCATGCTGACTTGGCAGGGGGGTTGCCGGGCTGCTGTGACTCTGATTTGACCAAGGGAAGGCGCAGAGGTCAGGGAGGAGAATCAGGGGGGCAGGTGGGGCATGGCCGTGTCAGTCTGTGTAGTTGCAGTCGTTTTTCGGTGGTGGTGGTGCACGGCTTGTTTGCCTCACCAGCGTGATTTCCTTCCCTGACCCATCCTCATCGCTCAGTAACATCTCAGTGGACCGAGTCCGCCCTGCTGCATCCTGCCGCAGAGAAGACAGACAGAGAGGAAAGAGAGATGAGTGGTTAATTGGTTGGTCTCTGAAACACAGATAATGAGGGAGTTCCCTCTCCCACCCCAATCCTGCATGTCCATGATTACGATAAAAACACTGATAATTAGACAGTGAGTCAGAACTGTTAATCATTATTCAGAATAAACTGGAGAAAGTAACAGTGAAAATAGTGAAAAAGGGCCTCGTGCAAGTCACAAGACAAAATCTAAATCAAAAATGGCTCCTTTTGTCTGACCACCCAAAACATCCAAAAAATATTACATTTATCTTGATATAAAAGACAGATTCTGACACTGGATATTTCATATTTGACCTTAATAAATAAATAAAACAATTACTTGATCACCATAATTGTTCCAGCACTAAGATGAGGTCAGTAATCTCATTCAGGCAGAAACATGACTAAGCCTTCTGTCCTGCTATATGTGGTAATGCACGGGTGGCATGGCAAGGGTAAGAAAGTCAAAAACTAAACACGAGATGTGATAAAGCATGAGTTTAGAGCTGCTCTGGGTCTGCATCATGAAGTTCATTTGAATGCATTTTTGAGAATGGGGCACCAGCCATGGCTGAGTGGGGGTATTCGACGCGAGCGCAGGACAGATCTCCAGCCTGTTACTTTAAGCAGAGCAGCCAGTTTATAACTGCAGCAGACCACACAGCACAGAGGGACACTGTGCCCACACTGGAAGTCGCTGTGTGGCCGTTCCTACGGTATGCACGCAGGATGGCGACACACCAAAATGTGTCAATTGGACTAGATGGGAGAGGTTCAACGGAGGTATGCAGTGAGCCAGGATGAGCTCGCAGGAAAAACTTCAGCTCACTTCTGTCAATAATGGATGAATTTTGAATTTTGATATCACATATTGTACAGAGCCACATCCAACTAAAATATTCTCTTTCACAAAGGAGAAATAAGTGCATAGAGTGTGGTGGTGTATGTCTGGCGTGGAGGCAATACAGACTTTATGCAAGAATACTTACAACTACTGGTTAAAAACAAGATAGGTAATTTAAAGTTTAATGCTTCTCTGACTCTTGAAGGAGAGGCTACACGGAGGAGCCTCGTCTCACCCAGACAGTGTGATCTTCATGATTGATGGGGCTGTATGGAATTTATGCAGGAGGGTTTATAGTTCTCTCAAAAAATAAACATTTGGATAGCCTACAATTTATCTTCCTGACTGACAAGCAAACACAAACTGAATTTTAAATATATGCCCTGTCTGTATTACGTTTTCTTTTCTTGCCAATTGTTCAACAGGGTTTTCTGCAAGACAAACGAAGGAAGATGTCCCTCTTGGACCGTGTGGTAGAGCACGTGTCAAAGATTTACTCTTTTATTCCCACTAAAGGAAATAAATCTGGAAGAGAACAAAGGTCACAGACAAGGTGAAATGAAGCTCGACTTTATTTGCTGTTCCCAGCAGCAACTCTGAGTAAAAGTGGGTGTAAAACTGATGATTATTTTAATTTTTGATTAAACTGTTCATCATTTAGTCTATAAAATGTCAGAAAATAGTATGAGACACCCATCACAAGTTGTGAGAGCCCGTAATGTTGACAAATGGCTTCTTTGACAAACCAGTGGTCCAAAACTCCAAGATACTCAACTTTCAATTATATAAAACAAACAAAAGCTGCAAATCATCACATTTTGGGGAAGAGGAAATTTGATATTTGTCTTGATATTTGTCTTGGAGAATAACATGATTTCTCAAAATTTGTGATGGCTGTGGCATGCTGGTGGCTGTGGGGGAAAGGTGCCAACCGTGAACCACAACATCCGCAGTTGAGATCTGGCTGATGTTGATGCTGATGTCATTTCCCATCTGTTTCTCTCCTCATTTCCTCTCATATGTCTACCGTCAACGATATGAGTAGGCATGCAAAAGAAACACCACTTAACTGTTTCAGCACTAAAAACAGCAGGTGGTATCAACAAAGACTGATTTTGGCACAAACTCTTTGGATGCTAAAATGATAAAAGGCACAAACTAGACGGTAGCCCTGTGTGTTGTAGACAGATCTGGATAGAACTGTTCAAACCATCTCCAACGGTGGTTTAAGGCAGTTTCTAGCCAGATGCTGATTAGATATAAATGTGTCTGTCTCTCCAAGATGCATACAAAACCTTTACTCCAAGTCCAACTGCGTGCCAGTAAGCAGCCTGTGCAAATGGCCTCTACAGGGTCAATAAAACAAAAATCACATTTTAAGCTGTTACACTATTCCCTTTTCTCCACTATG
This sequence comes from Chaetodon auriga, assembly GCF_051107435.1. Lineage (NCBI taxonomy): Eukaryota > Metazoa > Chordata > Actinopteri > Chaetodontiformes > Chaetodontidae > Chaetodon > Chaetodon auriga. Next base: position 9,764,682 of record NC_135096.1, on the reverse strand, counting down.
TGAGCAGCTTCATAGATCTGTGAGAGTAAAGCCCCCCAGGCTAATTAAAAGCCTGTGTCCTGCTTGCTATCTGTATTGCTGATTGAATACAACATTGCCAATGATAACACATTTTGCCAAAACAATCAAAACTTTTTCCTGTAACGCAAAATGAGAAAGTCCTGCGGCACTTATGAAGTTATTAAATAGTTCAACAAGTCTTAACTCACAACCAAAAGGCAATCTATGCACAGCTAAACAAATGCCTCTGGCTTTGCAACAAGAAAAACACCACCAATGACAAAAAAACTTTCCAGAATGCAATCAAGCCAATAAAGAAAGATGTTCTCTCATCTGTATTCAACCGCTGTAGCTGTAAATGAGGCAAAGTGTGGGGAGGGGATTTCTGCAGCCTTGCTTTTGAACTGCGTCGCTCTTATGCTCTTTCAAAGCAGCTCTAACCAGGTCAGGACCACTGCCACGTGCATGCGCGCAACACAGCAGGAAACTCAGTAATACGCAGAACGAAAAGCCTTTCACCTGTCCACACATTAATCATTGTATTAAATCATCTCAGCGGTCAGTGGTCGGAATGAAAAACAGCAAAGACGGCCATATCAACGCTGAACTGTCAGCTGAAACTCATCCCCCCGTTCACAAGAAACACAAAAAGGCAGCCGCACAAAAGACTCTTTTCACCTTACATCCATCAGCCTCATAAATAGGTCAGAGACAGCTGCAAGCAGCTTCCAACAGGGCTGGAATCTCACAGCAGGTTATGACACACCATAATTGTTAAGTCATTTAAGACAAATGCTTATGTTTGTTTGCTGTGTGGACACATCTCTTTTTATGCATTTAACAAAGCACAGATAAATACTGTACTGTCTCAATTCCTGCGTCCTTTCTTTTTACATTTAACACACTCTGATTTGCTTTATGATGTGTGCAAAACAAGGCTTTCGGTTGGGGGGGAAAAAAATCTCTGCACTGCACTGTGAATTCATGAGACAAGCCCTTGGCAGAAGCGCTGTGCAATCTGCAGCGCTGATAACATCAGATGTCTCTCATTGCTTGGGACTCACTTGCTCGGAGGAGAGCAGGAAAAGGCTGGCAGCACTCTCTGGTTTGGGCGCCGACAAGGATGGGGGGTTTTGGGGCTGTTTATCAGAGAGGAATGCTGCTCACACTGCCCTGTGGTACATCGCTGTAAGAAGCACGAGCCAAAACCTACACAGTACATTGACTCAACCGCTTCAGTTTCTGAAGACATGCAATCACAGTTGGAGCTGGCTCTGCTGTCCGGCCTGATTTCCTGTGTCCATCCATCTTATTTAATTTAATTATTTATCATGCAACATCACTCCTTTGTTAGGAAACTTCCCAATCACGCACTGCATCCTGTAATCTGCAGAGAAAAGGGCGATGCAGCTGTTCAGCCCCCCGAGCAATGCATGTTTCTCCTCCTCAGTTACCTTCTGGTGTCTAATTCAGGTTCGTAATTTGTCTGGCAGGGAGCCCTCTGGCTCGAGGCAGCAAGTGAAACTGTGTTGACAGCCAGCTGAGGTTGCAGAATATATGATCCTTCGCAAGTTGAGATGATAACGTAACAACCTGAATGGGTATTTCATTGCTGGAAGAAGTAGCAGCAGACAAAAGCCCACGGGTTCAAGAGACGGTGAAGACAGAAACAATTGAATCATTCAGGCCTCCGAGAAATGACTGTCCTCCCAAATCTGCAACAAAGGACTTTTTCCTGTTAGGGACAACAGAGCTGAAATTTCATCTCTAACCTGCATTTGTTGTTCAGTTTAGTATCGACCACACTGTAGTACAGACACTACACCCAGCCAGACGTAAAAAGAGAAGGGTCTGTTGGATACAGTAACTGTGACGGATGGAAAAAGAAAATCACACATCTCAAAAAGCAGGAATGGGAAAAATAGTTTCCATTCTGAAATTACAAATTTGGTTTAAATAGGTTTCCTGGGTCCTTTTTTTTTTTCTTTTTTACAGTTTTTATTCCATGCTCCATATAAATTTTATGTTTTCATTGTTGCACTGATTACCTTTATATTTAAGCACTGCAGAAAGCCTTTAATCTACCAGCAGAGAGAGGAAATCTAGGTGAACAACAGATCAGCAGAAAAGACTAATTGGTGTTAAAGTGAAAAACAAATTCATCTAAATTAAATACAAATCTAAAAACAAAATACACAGAAACCATTACCGGGTGCAGATGACTGTTTTTTAGTCATCGTATAATAAGTTGAATAGAGACCATCTGTTCATAATCAAGGTGTGACAAGTGATTTACATGTTAAACACACGTGTTTATGGAAGGTCAAACAGCTGGTGGGTCAATTTCCTATCAAGAGCTGCATTATGAATGCAAAAATTAAAAATAAATCCATGACAGTTTTACTAAAAAGCACAAATCAGGAGATGCATACAAGAAAATCTCCAAGGCACCAAACATCCCATGTGACATTTTGTTGTATGTTGCTCTGCGGCTTGATAAATATTAATTCAGTGGCACCAGAACAACCCCTGATAAGCATTTATATAACAGTAGAACCTTGCTTTTCCAGTTCCCAGCTTTTAGAAATACCTGTTCAGATGACCTACATGATTGTACAAGACCAGAGCAAACTGCAAGCACGAGCGGTATTCATCTGTGTTGCAGCTATCATACTTTCTTAGTTTATTTTCCTTGTGTAGACAGATGAAACTGGTTTATGGCAAAGTCGCAGGGATTAAGAGTTGATATCGCATTATTGTTAAAATAATCATCTCAGGCTTTAATATCTCTCCAGTAGAGTCCTAATCACGCAGCCTTTGCCCTTGTTCTGTCATATGCTGAATTGTTAAGACCAGGCCAGATGGCTGAGCGAGGTAAAGACTCTTTCCATTTGTCACCGGGGCTGAAAATAACTTAAAAGTGTAGTTTAGGGATATTCCATAAAGGTGAAGCAGGCAGAGGGTGTTCTGGATTAATTCCAGTGCATTACTCCAGGTCTGAAAGAGACAGCGTTGGACTGAACTGAAATAACATACACTAAGAGCTTGTTGCATAACCACAGAAAGTAGTGAAATATGCTCTAGATGTAGCCTCGACCATCAATTATGGATCAACTTTGAAAAAGTATCCATTTTTCTCCTGAATATAAATAGGCTTTCACAGAGATTGACTTCTCACCCTCAGGTAACTTCATAGCTCTCTGGCTGTGACAGCCAGCAGCCTTACTTTTCACACGACAAGGTATCATAGTCAGTATGACCTGACCCAGGCTGTACTCCGCGGCTGCAACTAATAATTACTTTCAGTCTAGATTAGTCTGCCCATTATTTTCTGGATCAATCGGTTGGTCAATCAGCAAATAATTATCAGCAAATTCCCTTTAAGATCACTTTAACATCTGTAGTGTAGAAGATTAATTAATCAGTCGATCAATAGAAAATCAATGTCCACTTTTTTGATAGTCAAATGATGATTTATGTGATTTTTCAAGCAAAAATGCCCAAACTTGACAGAGACTTTGCTGTTTTTCTTGATCTTATACTTGAAATAAATTGAATATTGCTGTGTTTTGAACCAACAGCTGTGGGCATAAAGTCACATGGACTGACAATGTCATTCTGCATCATCGGTCTCATCGAGACCGCCTGAAAAGTAGACGTTCAGTCTGCAGAAGAGTTTGATTGACAGCTCTCACACCAACCGAAACAGCACTAAATGGGTAAAGAGTTCGGTTCATTTGAACCAATCAGGTTAGGTGTGAAAGCCCCTGATAAAATCTGATTACTGCTGAATTAAAACACCATCTAAGACAAGGCCAACACCCATGTACAGATTTTTCTACACACAAAGATTCAAGATGGCCTCACGTCTAACCTTGCTCACAGATTGGTCTGACTGACACTGTGACAGTCCTGCATTTGGCACAGGCACTGAAAGGCTCAATTCGCGGGACGTTTGCAAGCATCGATTCAAAAACTCACCCGGGAAAGTGAAATTCCACTTTCCAGTCAATATCCATCCTCTCCCAGCCTAAGACTGTGCGAGTACGCCTGTTGCCTGGCCAAAGGAGACGTGATCCTGATAATATGGCCCTGCTACCATGGAGACCAGTGTGACTCTGCATCTTAATGGGCTTCTTCACATAAGCCCCGCCTCTTAATTATTCATTAGGCCCTCCAGAGAAACAGACCCTGCTGCTGCAGCTTCACCACCTTACTGGTGTGAATCCAGCTCGTAACCAGATATGAAGCGCAAACGCCATGGTTTGAGAGAGGCTCTCCTGGCAGCTAACTTCAGGAAGTTGATCTAAAATGTGAGGGCCACCCAGATCAATGTTCATGGGTCCTTTATCGAGTCACTGATTGGCTTAAACAGTTCTTCAACGGTAGCAATTTCAGGATTTGTCATATGAATGTTGAAGCATGACACAAATTTTTGAGGAGAGACAAAATAAGCTTCCTGTAACTTTCACAATCCTTCATAAATGAACATATATCTGATGGTGAGGGTGCCACGGAAGTCTTTGTACACTTTGTGTATGGTGAAGAGGATAAAAAACAAAAACGCTAGTTTTGGTTGGTCAGCCTTCTATAACGTCAGGTGTGTTGAAAGAGTGAGGTGCTGCACAAGAGTAACCAAGTGACACGACTGCAGGAAGTTAAATCATGTCCATAAACACAAGCAGCCATTCATTTACATGGGACATGCAAAGCAGTGTGGTCTGAAAGTAAACGCATGCCGCCTGTCAGCCAACAAAACCTGTCCCTTTTTATGAGCATTCAAAAAATCAAATGCCCTATTTCTCCTTCCTCTGCCACCGTCCACCTCAGTCTGGCTGATGAGAGCGTCCCTTGGAATAAAGACGGCTGTGTGGACTCATATAGAGAAAACCTTGTATTTAAGCTTCACTTAGGTGCGTCGTTCTGCTCATTTCAACCACGCTGATCCGGTCTGTGTGCAAAATAGCGCCATCAGAACGTGACAAATTAAGTCCATAAAAATTCATTGCTACTTGTCGACACCTTGCAGTATTCATCTTGATGAAGACTGTAATGTAGCGCAGCGGTTCCTTTAAAGCACAGTACCCTTTCTGTGCTTCTCTTTCATATGTCCCATTAACACATATGAAGAGTGAAAAAGATTACTGTATTATTGTATATAATTTTAGTTGAACTAAACTAGCCATTAATTAATGTTTAGTATGCAAATAATGAAATAATGTAGCTATTGTGAATGTCTCCTGTTTTCACTGTAGTGAGATTTCATGGAAAAAATATACCAGAGCCTAAACATACAGTGAAAAAAAGGAAATAAAAGTTGTGTCCTTAAGGCAACCAGTTAGGGAGCCATTGGCGTGCTGGGGATCATCTTCTTCTGCCCTGAAACACAAGAACTAAAGCACTCTTTAAGATAAGATAAGATAAGATAAGATAAGACATTAGGATTAATAATGTCTTTGGGTGTTACAGGCAGCAGCAATAGTATCAGGAAAATAAAGGGAGACATAGAAGGGAAATACAAAAAAGAAAATAAAAAAATCAACTGTACATATAAAGCCCAGCACCTGTCGACCTTGACCTCCACAGCAAGAAGTCCAGATCCACCCTGGAAGCCTAAATCCCATCAATTGTGACTGTGGGGAACTATTCAGGCCCAAGCAGAGTCCACAAACAGCTTTAACACCCAGAGGGCCTGCAAGAACTGCCGTTTGTACCACACTGGTGACAATCAGTGAACTCTTCACTGTCCTCACAAAAGGAATCACCTCAGCAATTTTGGAGTTGGGAGAAACAAAACATGCTGAATTTCACACCACTCTCATGGAAAAGGAAACCAAGAAGGCGGTGACCCAAAAATTCTTTGGCTATCGGACTTTTTATTCATTTTCTACTTGTTCTGTGTATGCAGCTGTCCAGCCTTTGTGGCCATGTAGGACTTGTTTGTACTGAGCAGAGTTTATATAGAGTATACATTCAATTTTGATTTCTTGAGAATAAAATGCAACGTGAAGCCAAAGTACAAAAGAGGCTGCAGACAGAGCAGCTTGTTGTAGGTCTCAAGCAAGACAGGAAGCGATCATTTCTGAAAGACACTGATGACCACAGGAACTTCCCTTTGCATTTGAAAACCACACATAAACAACACTCAAGATCTTTGCATTCGATATGATACACTGGCTTCTTATGTCCTTTGTTGCTTTTAAGGACTTTGTAACAGGCATTCATGTTAAAAAACACTTGATAAAGCCAAAGGCAAAAAAAAAAAAAAAAAAAACAGTGCTAAGGCATACCTTTGCTCAGGCTGAGCACTGACAGGTTAAACCTGTCACAACATGCCATGAGATGAGAGGGTAGAGGACAAGACCACCGTGAACAAGATCTGCATGTCGGAAACAAACCCAGTGACGAGTATGGGTAGGAATCGCAGATGAGGTGCTGAGGGTAGACGTGGCACTTCATTTTTCCTGTCACCACCACATACAAGCTCTGCTGTTATGACAACACAAGTTGGCCTTATCCCGACACGGAGAGGAGCATCACTTTTGATAAAGTGAAAACAGTGATAAAAAGATAGACACACACAGAGGTATCAAATCCAATCATACAGCTTTCAGCATCACGAAATTGTACATGATGGCAAAGTATTTTCAGCCAACACATTTATTCTGTGCAAAAAAGTGTAGCATTTAACAGCAATGAACTATCATGCAATGACGTGCATGCAAACATACAGTACACACACACACATATATCAGCCAGCCAACGAGGGCCTTCATTGACTGCATTAAATCCAAAAGCCCAACCCTCTGCACTACGGGTGTATAACACTTTCCCTCAAATAAAACTAATCCTAATTCTGGTCTTCACTCTTAATGCAATCCAAATCCTCTAAAACCCTTTACAGAAGTCAGGAGTGGTAAACGTCCTCACTTTCTGTCCTTGTGACATAAAATAGAACAACAGAAACTCAAGCCAGACACATTTGCTTCTTCTTTCTGTGGAAGTAGCAACAAAATTCTGAACTATAACTGAGTCAGACCGTCACTGGAGAGACTTGAAAATGACTGAATAAGCACAACACAGTCAGTATGAACACACAGTCAGAACAACCTGGTTGTCAAACTCATGCAATACAAAAGACATCTTGCTGAAAGTATCGATAGCTCACACTGGCCTGCTGGTATTTCCACATTCTCCCTTAGAGATAAGCTGCTAATGAGGGAACGGTGCTACCAATGTCTCACACCCAAATTATATTCTAATGTAGTTAAGGTTTCAACAGCAGTTTCATGGTTCAATATTCCAACTATGAGAGAAATCTTTCAATAGTCTCTGAGACAAAAACCAGGCATGAAATTGAGGGCGTGATGAATGTTTGAGGTTACAGTAAAGGCCCTTTGAAAATCCCTAATCTTCCTTTTATTACCTCTTCAGTTTTTTAGTCATTGCCCTGGATATGAAAACAGCTTTTCAAGAGGATTTAGTGTAGGCTTTGTGACTTGCCCTACCAATGAATATCTCTCAGCTCAGATGTGCCACACGAATAAATGCAACTCGCTGTGCAACTGCAGAGCTGAAACAGTGGACTGACTGTGAAGACGCAAATCTGTGTTGCGTCATGGGAAAGAGCCTCTTCAGGGTGGAGTGCCAAGGTGGAGTGGGGTTTCTGTCTAAAGTGCAATGAACATGGCACAATCTTCTTCCTTAAAGCTGATTTTATACCTCAGTCTGACCTCAAGTGAAAGAAGACAGGTGTATCTGTGTGAACGCATGTTTGTGCCAACAGAACAGGCCCTTTAATCACAGAAAGGCCAGGCGTTCCACTTCCCTGCATGGCATCCATCACCACAGCCCAGTTCTCCCCGATCCCTCCTCCATCCTCAATCCCTCCTTCCTCATCCGTCCACTGCCTCTGCTGGCTCTCCACCCGAGGCCCCCAGTGCCCCCCCCCCCCCCCCCCACACACACACACCGATTTCTTGCCAGTGAAGCATGCCACTGAAGCAAAGCTCCTTTTCCTCAGGATTTATAATCCCAAGGGCTCCAGCAAAAAGGTGGCTGAAAGAGCTCTTTATAAAGCCAGGGGCAGTTGGTGGCTCACCTCAGGATGGTCACTACACTCAGCATTAGCTCTCAGACGACAGTCGAGGATCGTAAGCAGGGAGTTTTTACTGGGTCACACTGAATAAGATAAGATATATTTCATTGTCCCTGTTGGGATGAACTCAGTGTCGCTGATTGCCCACCACAACTGAATGACAAGCATTTTTAAAGCCACAAAGACCTTTTGACAAGCTGCTTGTTGAAAGTACACTCTATCGCATCTGGAGCCTGCATGATAATGACACAAGATACATGTCATATAATCAAATCAGCATGTCATAACCTGATTACATGAGACCACTCATGGTGCAGACTGAAAATTACTGGACTGCACTGGTGAGCTAAGTGCATCAGCGATGAGCCAGAGTGACCTAATGCACAAAAGATCAGAAAACCAAGCTTGTCATTCACAAAACTGTTGTACAACCAAACTTCTTCTTTTTTTTTTTTTTTTTTAAAGAAAAATAAAGGTGCTAATTGATGTAATGCTCGCCAGGTGTTTCCAATTTTCCACCAAAGCAGATGAGCCCCCAGGACACAAGTTAACGCGATTAACGCCCCCAGCATGTTATCTGCGTCTGTGTCACCAAAACGCAACATCACTCTCTGAAAGTTGAAAGAAAAACCCCGAGCAAATATGTCTCCAAAGCTTGTGCATAACAAGGTGAAATCCCTGGTTACTGTGTTACCAGTTGAATCCGTGACAATGTGTTGTAAGATACAAACAAGTCTGTAACGGGGACTTCCGTCTCCACACACCTGAGTGCAGCTGTGCACCGTTACCTGCTGCGTGATCATTGGACACACAGCGGAAATGAAAACTGCTTCAATTACAATCAGCTTGCACCATTAACGAGGCGCCGCTGGAAACGAGCACTCTGACCACAAGACGCTGCCAATGACTCCGGAGCTGAACGTTATTCTTGAACAACCTGTTCGAGACGATGCCAGTCGGCCGGAGACGACCTGCGGGTCGTCCGTTAATGTCTGCGTTTCAGCACAATAAAATACTCTCTTTTCTTTCAGGAGCTAGCTAAACCTGTCGGGCACTAACAATGGGACCCCCTGCTCGCTGCGGCGATAAACGTCCTGATTCCCCAACTGGCTGTGAAAAGACCAGCTAGCGTTGACGTTAGCTATGCAGCTCTATTACCAGCCAGGTCCGCTTCAATGAGGCTAGCCGATTTCCATGGAAGCTATCGCTGTTTCTGGCTACATTAGCTTTGTTTTGAGGCTTGAGACGGCTAGCTGCCTCGGTCGACCACCACACATTTCACAACAAAACACACACCGCCGCAATGACAAGTCGCCCACTCCCGAGCCCACACAGCTAAACACTGCGCCTCTTCTTCGGGCATTATTTCGCGAACAATGGGGGACAAAACGAGCTCCGGAGCAGTGCCGCTGACAGTGATGAGCTTACCTTTTTCACGGTTTCTGTCGGTAGCCCGTGGTGATGTTACAGGAGGGGAATACGAGTTAAAATCCAGGATAGGACGAGCGGAGCCGTCGTTGTGTTGACCAGACTGGGAAAATGAGATCCTGGCCACAGCGCACGAGCCTCTGTGTTCGGTCTGCCCACTTGCAGAAAGCGAGCGGCAGTTTAGGGACCGTCTGCAAATTCACATCCGGCAAAAACAACGGGCTAGCGTTGAGCAACCTCACTTCAGCTGCACGCTGAAATAGGACTGACACAACATTAATGAATCTGCATGAATGCAAATACTTACAGGGGACAATTTTCTACATGGACTATTTTACTTTAGATGCATTTTGCTAATAATACTTTAAGTTAAGCTAGCAGTACAGTATCATTACAGCGAAGTATTGTTACTTTCACTTGAGAAAAGGATCTGCCACCCCTGATACTGAGTACTTTGAATTAAGCTTGCAGTACAGTATTATTATGGTGAAGTATTGCTACTTTTACTTGAGAAAAGGATCTTCCACTACTGATACTGAGTGAGGTGTAAAATAAAGTTAAAATACTCATCACTGCAAAAAGTCAACCAAGATCAAAGCAAATTCTGTCCTATTAAAATGAAAAACCTGCTTTTTAACAATCAACCAGTGATGAAAAGCAATACTGTAGGTCACAAGACTTCAAAGCCACCTTGTATAATTTAATCACATTATGCCACAAATTGCACTTCATCTACATGAAGGACAGATTGGGTTTGTATTTAAATCTGTTTTGCTGGTGAGTCTCTTAGGCAAAGGCAAAGGCAAATTTATTTGTATAGCACAATTCATACACCAGGCAATTCAAAGTGCTTTACAGAAACATAAAAGTACATTAAAATCATACATTTCAAAGAAAGAAAGAAAGAGATTAGAAGAGAATTAAAAAAAAACCTAAAATACAGTTAAAGGAAAATTAAAAACAGAAGCCAGTAAAAGACATTAATTTAGCATTAAGAATGATTAAAGTCACTGAGCAAATATAATTACTTTAAGTAAAAGCTGTAGCAAATAATAATGTTTTCAACCCTGATTTAAATGAGCTGACAGTTGGTGCAGACCTCAGGTGTGCAGGGAGAGTGTTCCACAGGTGAGGAGCATAGTAACTGAAAGCTGCTTCACTTTGTTTGGTTCTCATTCTGGGAACACACAATAGACCTGTCCCTGATGACCTGAGAGGTCTGGATACTTCATATGGAGTTAATAAATCTAAAATATATTTCGGTCCTAGACCATTTAATGCTTTGCTCTTAACACATTACTCACTTATCTAAAGCTTGCTTTAAACTTTGATGACTACCAGGCCTGTGTGGTGCGTAGAAATGTGCTCTCATGGTTCAGTAACATTTGCCACATCAAGGTAGTTTAACAGGCAGGGTAGATATAAAACAGGACGACCCCTCACTACATGAACACGCTGTCACAGACCAATAAAGGCTTTGTGTTTGCTGCCATCTGCTGGCTGTCAAACGCTACAACAAGACCTCAAATACAAAAAATTGCTCCGTAATGAAGAGACAGGGTCACGTTTTTCTTGCAGCAACTGCTCTTTTTCCAGTCCTCCTGGTTTGCATGCTGTGCATTTTTATGTGTTATGTTTTATACTAGTAGTCAGAACATTAAAAATAAAGTTTCTACTCAACCACCACAGGAAAGAGGGGTGATGGGGGGAAAGAGGCAGACAGGCCGAGAGGAGTAGGGTGTTGGGGGGGCTCTCTGAAGTGATAACAAACACTGAAAGCAAAAGGTGGAGAAAAGGCGGAGTCCACAGCAGCGCCTTGGGGGAAATGCATTGTTCATCCCAATGGGCCCTTGCATTCAAGGTTGCCCTTTGTTTATTTCTGCCTATTGATCATGATTGTGACTGTGAGAGGTAATTTTCTTGTAAGTGCAAACATGAACATGAGCATATTTCACAAATTGTCAGCATGTATTCACCTAAACAAAGCAGTATCAAAGCCTTTCAGTACTGCTGGTTCTCATATGTAACACAGTCATGACTTTGGTGGGAGACACACAGTCAAGATCCGCTCTCGACCATAATGAGACAGTTTCCAGTAGAAAAAATAAAATAAAATAAACACAACTCCCAAGCTCAGTGTCTGAGAAAATAGATTTATTATTCAAATAAGCAACATATTCACAGTGGGTTCATGGTTCTAATCATCAGACAAAATATTAATATAGTTGAGCTACAATCATTTACAGAAATATTAAGTTTATGTTATTATCATACGGCTCCATGGGGCATGAGAAGTCCTTTGATGACATCAATAATTCACATTGATATTATATTCAAACATAATTTACTGTACAAACATAAAGAGCTGAAGGCAGAGCTGAGCTTGATTCACGCTAAGGCACAAGTGATTAAAATGACATTTACTACCACCAGTTTGTATTTCAATTTGTGGTATACTCCTCTGGGGTAAACTTGGTTTGTCTCAGTGCTTTTTCTTTTCATTAAAGGCTGATGTATCAAACTGAATGTGTACTTTTAACCTGAAATACACCATGAGACTATGACCATTCCAGCTGACTGATAGTATAAGACATAAGCTGTGGTGTCAGGCCATAAAAGTGAGGAAACAAAAGACATTTGTAATCGCCAAAGATAATCCGTCTTTGGTACACAGTTCAAGCAGATGAATAAGGCCAAAATTGAACTGGTCAGTCATTGCCTCATTCAGACAAGGAGGACACCATCTCTATAAAGTCTTCAAAGCTGACACTGCCCCAACAAAAGACAAATTACTTTGGCTGAAACACATTCTTGACAGTATTTTCCAACAACACTTTCCTTTCTACTAATTCAACCCTGCAATGTAATAATACAATATAAGCAACAGTAGAAAGAGCACAGATCAAATAATAAAACCTTATTTTATGCATCCCATTATCTCTATTAGACTACATATATAAAAGGAATTCATGACATGATATCATCAGGGTTAACTAATTAGATAAACAGTGAGTGGGAAGAGGGAATTCTTCAGTCGAGCTCAGGAGAAATCAACCTCCATCATTACCTTTCTTCTCAGTTTCTGACATCTCCAAGTGGCCGTTTGTGAAGCCGCACCACCCTTTTTTGCTGCTGCTTCCCCTGTCAAACTTTCCATTGTTGCACTTTTAACATTAGGTGGGAAAAGGCTCTTAGGATGAGGACGTGTGGCAAACATAATGCTATCTCGTGTGACATTTGCTGGGGTTTAAACTACGCCAATTCCAATGAAGAGCAGGACAGAGCCGCTAATATCACCCTGAACTCTGCTACCATCCAGGAGCTAAACTATAACCTAAACTTTGATTTGACAATCCCTGTTCAGGGAAGGGGTTCAACAAACGGCCATTTGCAAACGTTTTACCTCAATAAATAAAAATCCTATTAATTCTTGGGGAAAAAAATCAGCAGCACAATCAATATCAGCAAACAATTTCCCCCCTGTTCCACATGTTTATAGTCAGCATTATTGCAGAGGAATCAGGCTTGAGATGCCACACAGCACCTTTAAAAAACAATGAATCATTTTTAGGACGCGTCTCTTCTTTGCGACACCAAACTACTGAGCTACATTTAAACACATTTCAACTCGGCTCATCCTTTGTAGACACAGTAAATACACTGTGTGTCAGGAGTACGATTTAGTTGATTTTCCCACAAGACAGACGGGTACAATAGTGACTGTGGTTGTGACGCATTCATTTCCCCAACCTCTTAGCAACGTCCTTATAGGCCAGCTCTATTTCCACATCAGATGCACATGTGTTGGTGAACTCATCTCGGCTGTAGGCGTTGCTGAGGTAACGCCAAACCCCTCTGAAATCTGGTGGGATGTTATAGTTTCTGTATTTCTTCGCAACCACCTGGCAAAAACAAGTTATTGTGTTACTTCCGTCAAATTCAGAAGGTGAAATGGACCAACCCAAAGCAAGTTACCTTAACAACATGAAGCTTGGGCAAGAGGTTACAGTCAGCCAGCGTCAGTTCGTCTCCATCCAGGTATTTGCGTTTGGATTCTCCCTCCTGAGCCTCATCAGGTAGCGGATTCATCAGATACTCATCCAGCTTAGCCAGGGCCTTGTTTAGGCTACTCTCTAATGCTGAAACACACACATATCCAGGTCATCAAAGCTGATAAGCAAGTGCTTCTATCTGGATCACAATGGATGCATATGTTTAGTAGATGCACATATTGATTAGTTCAGCACTCAGTGTGCTTACCTCGATTTTTGTCTGGCCTTGTGTTTTTGACATAAGCGGAGAACCGAGCAAATATGTCATTTCCTGCTGTGTTGGACTCATGATTCTTTGCTGCAAGTCTGGGACACCTAAAAAAAAAAAAAACACACAGGATGTGAACGTGGTGTCCGTTAGGATGTTGCTCAACCTGTTTCATGTATCTTTGTATGTTTCTGTGTGTGGGGCCTACTTAGGCGGAGCAAGCACTTCCTCCAGGTATTCCTCGATTTTGTTGACGTCGGTGAGAACCTCCCCCTGGAAAGTGAGGAAGGGCGGGTGTGTCCCTGGGGCCAGATTGTGGAGATCAGCCGGTTTCCTAATCAGATTGGAATCAGGTTACAACTTCTACTATAAATGTGTAATGGAACACTATTTCAATATCAATGACAATATTACAGTTTCTGGTACCTTTCAATTATTTCTCAAAGCACCTCTTGGAGCCAGATCTTAATTTAGCGCATATATGAAAGCTACTCTTAAACTAACTGTTGGGTGCTTAATCAAACCATAAGTTATGGGGTATTGTGTCTCTGTCTATCTCTGGCTAACCAGGACTGTGTTATGCTATGATATTTATTCTCTGTCCTTTAATCTTTCATGGCATTTTTCTGTAATATTATGAAGATATGACAGCATTATTACCTCTTTAGGTCTACGGTGGTGACGTTGAAGACTACACCTTTGAGCCAGAGGATCATAAAGAGGCGCTGAGAGAAGGGACAGTTTCCAATGCTCTCCCCATCACTCCCAGCCTGTACGCACACACACACACACGCACACACAAACATTGTTCAAGATTTCTGCTGCATGCAGACTTCAGACCATTTGTGATGCAGACACACATTTTCCATCGCCTTCATATGCTGCCTCTTTTCACACACGCACACACGTTCACAAACACACTGACAAGGACACCCATGCAAACTGTATGCTCCCACATACACACATACACCGATTCACACACAGATATTCCACGCACACACTCAGGATGACTGAGCAAATACACATTCGACGAATTACCTATTACCTATGAAATCGTGGGATTGAAGTTGGGTCTGTGTGTGCACATACACACATTTATAATTGGCATATGATCATGTAGGCTAAGATGAATGTGTGTGTATGTGTGCTTGAGTGTGTTTGTATGCGTAAGCTGCAACAGGACACGGTAATGAGACACCAAGTCCATCATGAATAATCCACACTGCTTCCATTTGCCGCCTCACTGCCTGTTTGGACTCCTGGTTCCTATAACACTGAAGCAGCGTATCAGCTGTAGAAATCATAGAACCTACTGTCCTGCCACACAAAGAAACACACACTTTCACTGAACCCGAAACATGAGTGATCTAGACTTATTTTTTGAAATCCTTGAGGAAACAAGTCCAGTCATCTTTCACCATTTGGCAGATTTACTGTGTTTTATTTGGAAAACACATTTTATCCCATTTACTAGAATCCATGTATAATTTACATAAGAGCTAAGCACCGTGTAGACCATGATACAGTGTTTCAGACATTTGAAGGAATAATTATTCATTCATTTCAGTGCAGTGTGAAAGTTTTAATGAGCAGGAACAGTTAATGTTAAATTACTGTTGCTCCATGACTGCTCTATATGATTTGTACTTAAAGAGCTGAAACAAAATCACTGAACTGTTCATCTTAAAAATTGGAGCGAACATACACTCATACTCATTTCTCAAGACATGGATTATAAAATGAATATCACTCATACACTGCCTGTACGTTAGATAGGAAGGTACAGCCAGAAGTCAGTTAGCTTAGCTTAGCATTAAGATTGGAACAGTTAGCCTAGCTCCATCCAAAGCTAACAAAGTCCTGGTGTCTTGTGATCTTGCCGGGCAACCAGCAGATTTTGCTGCACATCCAGCAGACTCTGCAGACTGTCACAATACAGTATACAGTAGAGAGCAGTATGTCTAAACTATGTTGTCAGCTAACAAAGGGGCATGCTAAAACCTGTGCACACAGACATACCTACACATACTGTACATGCCAACACATACTGCATCATAACCTCAGACCATTTAAAACGGCTTTTCTCAATGCTGAATGACCCCAGTAATTATTTATGAGGAGAGAGAAAAAGAGAGATTGTCTGTGCACGTGGGTGTCAGGTTAACACATGGAAAATCAGCACACAACAACAACAGGGCATGCACACACTTAAAGGAGCCACCCCCCAAATACACACACACACACACACACACACACACACACACACACACACACACACGCACACAATATTTTACAGATTCTATAGCGTGAATATACAGCTTAAATTTTACGTGTCCTACACAAAACTAACAACTGTTACAGGCAGACTGCAGGCTGAGATAAATAAGCTTGTGCAGAAATGTAATCTAGAAGTGAAAAGTAATCTAGTGTCAGCTTGCAACGTGCACAAATTGTGACAAAGAACGGTGCAAACACCGACGCACACACACACACAAAACTCCCCACCTTGACAAATAGCTCAATATCAGGGTCCTTGTCCTCCTCAGCTGCAGTATCCGTCATGGTCAAGAAAAACACACTTTGCTTTTGTGCTTGGTTTCCACAGGTGTGTAGATGTGTGTGTCTGCGTGCGTGTGTGTGTGTGTGTGTGTGTGTGTGAGAGAGCTGTTTTAGTTTACAGCAGATTTTACTCCAGGTCCGTGGAGTGAAGTC
The DNA here is from genome assembly GCF_051107435.1 of Chaetodon auriga. Lineage (NCBI taxonomy): Eukaryota > Metazoa > Chordata > Actinopteri > Chaetodontiformes > Chaetodontidae > Chaetodon > Chaetodon auriga. Next base: position 9,748,184 of record NC_135096.1, on the reverse strand, counting down.
CGCTTGGTCCCATCGCAGCTGTGTCAGTGTCAGCTGAGGACGAATGCCAAGGAGAGAGAGAGTGTGTGTGTGTGTGTGTGTGTGTGTGTGTGTGTGTGTGTGTGAAAAGAGAGAGAGAGAGTGTGTGTGTGAGAGGTTCAATTTGTACCCGAGGCCTCAGCAGTGGGGCGTGACAGTGTTGGGCAAAAATAACCCCCTTGGGTGGGGTGGGGAGGGGGTGGCACTGAAAACATTAAAGTAGTGAGGAGGGAAAGGGCAGAGCAAGTCACCCAAGGGTGCCCTGCCCCTCCCACCTCTCACAGCTCTGATTGACAACACAAGCGGGTGACTTTGAATCATCGGGAGTCATCGTCTCCTTGTCAGACTCATCAGCACCCATGGGTCCCACGCTGTGACTTCTCAGCCTGCGTCTGAACTGCTCATTCATACCTTTTTAATCATGTTGGCTTGGCCAGAATACAGTCATTGCGTGTGTATCTGCAGCCTGATACATCTTATTCATCTGTGCCATAGAGCTCCATTGCTGTCCAAAAACTAACATAAAAATACTTAAATGAGCCACACTGTTGCACTGGATGACATAGAATAATAATGATGATAATAATGATAAACCTTATTTTTACAGCACCTTTCATAAGAGCAATGTTGGTGAAAGTGCTTTACAACAAAGAAAATGAATGGATGAATGAAAGCAAAGCTCCAATGCTACTGTAATGCTAACACGTCGAGAAAACACTGGGCTTGGCGCTGTCATCAGTAGACCTCTGTTACTCTTATTCTACTGCACTGGCCTCAGGGTTATATTGCTATCATTTATGCGGTTGTAGTTTCAAAGTGCCAAATTTATGATCCCTGTGTACGCCAGAGCAACTGGACTTTAGTGTGGAATGTGCAGATCATGTAATAAGTTTAGTTAGAGTGCATGTTTCGGGGGGGAGGTACAATGTTTAGATTATACTACTAGATAGAAAGATAGGTAGAAAGATAGATAGATATCTGGAGGAAGCCCACTAACCAACGCATTTGTAATACACACACACACACACACACACACACACACACACACACACACACACACTCACTCAGAGGAATTCACATGGCCATGCGACAGGAGCCATCCCCAACTACCCGACCACTGAGTCAGAACATTCTTGTCAGTTCAACTTAACTTATATTTAGAACCACAGTAACACACACATGCACACACTCATGCTCACTAACACACAGAAATGACTAAACATGATGATCTATAAATAGAAGTGTGCGTGTGCGTGTGTGTGTGTGAACAGCACAGTGAGGTGTTTAGAGGACTGAAACAATAGGACATAAAGTCCACCTCTGGATTTACCACAATCACATACTGCCCACACATACGTGCACACACACATTAAGAGATACTCGCTGACCTTGCACACTTGTTCATACTGATATGAAGGTGATTATGACTGAGATTTATGAGGCCTAAAAGTTTGTTCAAACAAAGTTTATAGGTTTGACCATGCAAACTGTACGTCTTTGTTTGTGTGTGTGTGTGTGTGTGTGTATGTGTGTGTGTGACATGTACAACATTTCCTATTGTGATTGAAAATTATTAGTATTAATTAGCATCATCATCATTATTATTAGGAATATTAGTATTAGTATTTATTATTATTATTACCTTAACAAATAGTGTGCAGTCAGAGTTGTCTGTTACAGGCTTTGGCTTCTCCTCAACTCCCTTCTTCTCAGACGCTGATGAAGATGATGAGGCAGATGAAGATCTGCGTGATGAGTTCCTCTCGTCCAACTCCACCTCTGGAGACCCCCTCTCCTCCTCCTGCATCTTCTCCAATTCCTCTTTCTCCTCCTCCCTATTCCAGTGCTCCATCTCCCCTGTCTCTCCATTGTCAGCATGTGAGGAAGATGAGGAGGAGGATGAGGAGGATCTGCTTCGCCTCTCCTCGGAGGCAGGTTGAGAAGCTGTCTCGTCGGTCATGTCATACGTACCTGATAACTCATGGTAGGTTAAGTCTGGGGTGTCATATGCGCTGTCCGCATCCATTCTGGGTGAAGAGATTAAACAGAGGTTGGGATTGAGGAGACGGTTAAACGTGTCAGGGTATAAAGAAGAGTGACTGTGATGCCAACAGTGGCTACCTTATCAAAAAACAGGACTTTGAACAGGGAAGGTCCAAAGGCAATGCCAAAGAAAGACAGCTGTGATGATTCTTAAAGGGCTATTGTTGGGTGGAGAGAAAGTAGCTCCAAAAAGTTAATTATTTAATGGCTGTGAGTACAAAGTGCACCGGGACGAAAAAGGACTCATTGGCCATGAATCAAACCTGAAGGAGAAAAAACAACGTGAAGTAAGTTTCTTGCATTAAGTTTGCTGTTTGGACCAGAACATAAGCTTTGTGATGGGCCTATACATGCAAAACCACTAGCATGCTTATGTGTGTTTTCATGCATTTTGGAGCATAATATGAGTGTTTAATCAGCAACACATTTTCTGTCAGAAAAAAGTGAAAGCAAGGTTTAATATCACTGAAATACTGATTAGGTATTTCCTTGTAAAATATCCCAGCAGACTTGTCATAGATGTCATTTAACTAATTTTATAACTCTAGGAGGCACAGCTTGAGTAAATATCCCCTGGCACCCTGCTCCGCCTCATTGTGTGATCCTTCTGTCTAAGAGGTTCACATGATCAATGTGTTGAGTCACCCACCATAGGTCAGGAAAACTATTTCTATCAAGCTGGTGATGATTGTAGATACATCAGTTTAAATGTCAGGTGAAAACACATCTAAGTATAGGTATTTTATTATTTATTTACTCTGCATGATAGTAATGAAATAACCACAGAGGCTGAGGGTAAAATGAGTGCAGCGCCCTCTGCTGGGGCCCTGCAGACTTGGGTGGGGAGGGACTATTACCTGTACTTAGGTAATGGTCTGCGAATGCCGTCTCAGTGGTAAGTGTACATCAGTTCCGTAAAAATACAGGGATATTAACTTTGTTTTATGGCTAAAAGTGTGATTTTTGTACCTTGTATGATGACTTGAGCCCTCTATCCCTACAGAAAATACTGTATGTTAATATTGGCGGTGTTTTTAATTGTTTAAGTCACGTTATTGGGTGCATCACGTTAAAATGGATTTGCTAGCTTAATCTCTGAACGTAAAATGTGTGGAGTCTTATTTTTCTTATTATGTTATTTTATTCTCGCATTTTTGAGAAGTCCATGTGCGAGACTGTGAGGGATTACTTCTTGCACCATTAGAATAAATGGCTGGTTGATGCCGAAAGTGACGGTGGTGGTGGTGCTTCTCATACAACACAACGCAACAGAGAAAGAGTACACAACCGCATCATCTGCCTGGCAAATTACAAGACAACGCTGCAAGGGAATGCTGAGAGGTATTGTGGAGTTGATCATGCACTTCTAATCTAAACTAATTTACCACAACATTATCTAGTGGATGTATTTTTAGTGATTCTAATAAAAACTAGACGCAATATTGAGGTAGTCTAATCATAATCTAACTTCTAGAACAAGATTTCCCGATTTTTAACACTACAACTACTGTCATATTTTGCATTCAACCACATCATGCAAAAGCAAACGGCAATACTTGTCCCGCCCCCCGAATCTGAACGTTCATTCGCTGCTTGAACTGCCAATTTAGCTAAAGCGCAAGCGGACGGTTACGTTAAGGTCGCGACAACAAGAGCAGAGGCGTACAGTTGTTACGTCAAAATTAAAGCATTATATTTTAAAAACTAATATATGAGATCATTTCTACATGTTGCTGAATTTCGCTCAGTCACAAATTATCAGTTAAATTCCTATTAATATAGAAAATGAAACAATTAATGACAAAATAACATTTTTCTGTATTGTAGCATGTGGTGTTTCAAATGAGGATTTATTTTGAAATGCGTAACCGGAACTTTCAGAAAATCATCTTAGTTAGCTCGACAACGTCCGAGCATTTTTGTTTTTTGGTGAAGTCCATTGGTGATGTAGCTGCTGAAATTGACAGAAGCGAAAGTTATTCATCAGCACTGTGTGGAGACAACCGCCTGTCACCTCTGTCACAGGTAACGTTATTAAACAGACATTAGCAATGTGTGACCGCTGTACCATCAGCAAGCTAACATATGCTATGCAGACAGCTAACCTCTCCACTGCTGAAAGTGAAAATAAAATTAGTATTTTTAACTCATTATATATCACCCATTCTTCGTTTTACCTGTGGGTTGTCTTCATTATTCATTAATGCATTTATTAGTCACAGTTATTTGGGATTTTTCGTGCTGAACGGTGACTTCCTGGTTGTGGTTATTTATTTGTCACGAGCTGCTGAAGAATGTTTTAATTTTTCAGTTTGGACTCAGTTGCGTCACGGCCTTGTTTGCTTAATTAAATTATGTGCAGCAGTTACAGTTATTTGTCTATGAGTAAGAGACAGTGGCAGAGTTACAAAAACAAGAGAAATGTACAAAGAGATGATACAGTTGCAGCACTTCTTATGTAATTTGCCGCTTATATGAACTTCTTATGGATTTCCAAAAAAGACTTGCAGGAGCAATGCAGCAGAAGACCATGCTGCCTGGAGGGAGCATCGACAAACTTAGAAATCAATATTCATTTTTCGTTTATCTTATTCGATTCATGTCTTCCTCAGTTCATTTCCAGTATTCACAAATTAGATTTCACTTTGATAACCCTGTGAGCTTCCTCTCAGACAGAGGTGACAGACTAATGTCTTCACAGGCTAATGAATTGAATCAAATAGAGACGGGAACAGACATTCAATGCCTGTCTGTCTTCTCGTATAAAAGACGTGTTTGTAGTCAATCTAAATTGTTTTGATTTGCTTCAATTTCATGTCTTTGAGAGGCCTGTGATCTCTTTACAGTTTCCTTCCACACACAGAGGATGTTTGTACAAGTGAAAAGTTCCTGTTTTCACTCCTTTTTATAGCAGATGTTCGTAGATTGATCTACATGAAACAGGATGTTCTTGTGGAACATCGAAACGTGAACAGGAATCAGGTAACTGACGGCTTAAAAATGACATTGTTTTGAGGCTTGCGTCTTGTATGCACGTGTAGTCGTGACAACAAAATAAATCTTGAAGAGCCTTTCAAAAAGACAAATTCTGTTGTCTGTCGTGGAAGAAGAGGTCTACACCTCTTTGTTATAACTGCCAAACCTCATCGAACATACAGCACATTATTTTAAGTAGAATCCTTTACAGACACACATTATCCTCAGCACACACTGAGATAGAGATCCCCGTCAACTTCCGTTGTAACCAGTTCCTCCTCTACTCAAACATACTGTGTTATAAGTTGAAGACGACCCTCTCCCATAACAGACAAGCAAGTCGACGTGACACAAGCCAACATTCAGCAAATGAACCCGTCGCTTATAGAAGTAGACGGGTTGCAGTTTTGATGCTGCCTGCTGGTATGACATGAAGTAACCACTTAAAGTTTCACTTCCTGCAAAGCAAAAGTGAACGAACAAAGAATATTTTTAGCATTTGGAGATGATTGTCCGTTGCTGTCCAGCCAGGCATTCGCTTTCAGTTCCTTTTGTTTTTACCCTGAAGCTTGACGGATACTTTGGTCTCTGACCGCGTGGTTTTCAACCACCATGCAGTTCAGTAATGGCAGTTTCGAGGTGTGAAATAGAAACTGCAAACCTGATGTCAGTCCCATCAGCCTCAGTTGTTCTTAGTGTTACTTAGCAAATCTTAACATGCTGAGCTAAGATGGTGAACATGGGAAACACTATCCCTGCTAAACGTCAGCATGTTAGCATTGTCATTGTGAATATGTTAGTGTGCTGACATTAGCATTTAGCTCAAAGCACCGCAGCACCTAAATAGCCTCACAGAGCTGTTGGTCTTGTTTATACACGCCTTGTCTGTCCATATGCAATTGCAGATAACGTTTCAGGATGTTACTGAAAATGCTGTTGGGCTTCCTGTGTGGTGCCCAAGCTTTGGCGAGAGAAAACATCACGGATCAGCAAGGTCCTCCGCCGCTGCTGCTGGTGTCCTTTGACGGTTTCCGTGCAGACTACCTGAAGAGGTTCCCCATGCCGAACCTGAAGCTCCTCTACAGCCAAGGGGTTCTGGTGGAGCAGCTGACCAACGTCTTCACCACCAAGACATTTCCCAACCACTACAGCCTGGTAACCATGCTGCTCGTGCTTTTTGTGTGGGGAAAGATGTTCTGCCAGATAGTTAGTGTGCCATGCTTGTCGGAAAACACTTGTTTTCAGCTGTTTCTCTGTTCATGTAAACAGATAATAATGCAGACTTGCATATGTGGAAAATCAGTCAAGTAAACATGAAAACGCTGTACAAACTACTTTGGTGCAGCTGCATTTTAAACTGAAAGTCTCATAAGAAAATAGATATTAGAAGATAAAAGAATAAACTCAAACACACAATATATTAGCATAATAATGAATTATAACAATCACAACAAAATCAATTGTCAATAATCAAATCTAGGTCACAGGGCTGTATGCTGAGTCTCACGGTATCCTGGCCAGCAAAATGTACGACCCCATCAGCCACAAGCACTTCCAAGCCGGCAATGACACCGACCCGTCATGGTGGAGCAGCACGCAGCCCCTCTGGGTCACAGCGCTGGACTCCGGCTACAAGACGGCCGCCATGATGTGGCCCGGCTCTGACGTGACCATCAGAAACCGCACAGCGACGCACTTCTTTCCCTACAACTCCGGTGTGACATTCCAGCAACGACTGGGGAATGTGACAAAGTGGATGCTGGGAAACGGAAAGGTAGGACAGTTACTTTTTTGGAAGCACTATCACTGCATTTTCACTTTTGATTGCCCGTAAATGTTTTCCAAGGTTTCCATTTTGGTCTATGGCTGTTCTAAAACTGTGTTAGTGCCACTTTAGAGCACAAGGTAGTAAAATTTAGAATGCCCGGCAGGTGAGTAGCTATTGTCTGACATTTATATCATGTAACCTGTTTCACCAGGAGCAAGGAGTGATGTTTGCTGCTCTCTACTGGGAGGAGCCAGACCAGTCAGGTCACATGTTTGGTCCCGACAACACCACTGCCATGGGCAAAGTGCTGAAGGAGGTACAGTGATTTTGTTAAAGCTTCAAACCTCAAAGATATCAAACACATGCATTTGTTAACATTCCCAAGAATGTTCACTTACCTAGTAAGCCCTGAGCAACAAGTTCTGAAATTAGCTGCAGTTTTATTCTTAGTAACATCATCAGCAGAAATTCCTAACATATAGGTCATGTGATTGTGTTGGATAATATTTTACAATATGCAATAAATATGGAAGTTCCTTGTAAAAATGCCATTAACTCGGCATGACCCAATGGCTCTGCACGCTTGAGGTTTAGTCAAATCCCCTTTCACTCTTACTGACGGCTGTGTCTCTTTGCATGCTGCCAGGTTGACGACAACGTCGGCCTGCTGGTGTCAGAGCTGAAGCGGACTGGCCTCTGGGGTCGCATCAACGTCATGATAACCAGCGACCACGGCATGGCTCAGTGCTCAGCCGAGCGCCTCATACGGCTGGACGACTGCCTCCACCCAGACAACTACACACTGGTGGACCTCACACCGGTCGCCGCTCTCATCCCGCATACAGGTAAGCAGGTTCATATCGGCTGGCATGAGACACGAGAGCCTGCATGCAAACACAAGCACACAGACCCATGACAGGCTGTCTCTTTATTTGTCTGATCATACTTACGATGAATTTCCTTGGCAAAAAAGTGAGGCTTTTTCTGTATAAAACCCATAAAACCTGCTTTATTTACAATAAATGTAAAGGTGAAACAGAAGTTTTGGTCCATTCTCGTGTGTCGTTTTTAGGGCAATGCTCACACTTACATCTGTGTGTATGCTTTCCAGACCCAGAGACTATCTACAACCTGCTGAACAAGTGCCATCCACATATGATGGCATATTTGAAAAAGGCCATTCCTGATAGGCTGCACTACAGGAACAACCAACGTATCCAGCAAATCATAGTGATTGCTGATGAGGGCTGGACCATTGTGCAGCGAGGGAACAAGCTGCCAAGATGTACGTCATTGTAACTGTTTTCTCAGTCCTGTGACAGCCAGACATTCGCTCTTCCACAAAGTCATCTCTCAGTTCTCACACACTTGCTTTTGTTTTACTCAAGGTGACTTATATTTTCTAATAACATCTATATACATTCCTTGTGTGTAACTGTTCCAGGATACAGCGATAAGCTACTTGCGCTTAATTTGGTTTTAAAAGCAGAAGGGTTTCCCCCTTCTGCTTTTAAAACTGAGGTACTAAAATGGACATTAAACCTCTTTTTGAAACTTTTGGGCACAAGTGCAGCATGGAAATATTCACATTCATCAGCAAAATGTCCAACGACAGGACCTCCACCCACCATGCTCTTACTCTCCTTCCTTCTCTCAGTGGGCGATCATGGCTACGATAACTCCCTACCCAGCATGCACCCCTTCCTGGCAGCGACGGGCCCCAGCTTCCGTCAGGGTTATCAAATCAGCCGTTTACAGAGCGTGGACATTTACCCGCTCATGTGTCACCTCCTGTCGGTGCCCCCGCAGCCCAACAATGGCACCCTGACCCAGGCTCGGTGCCTGCTGGCTGCTGAGACCTGCTGGGATGTCCCTCTGATGATCGCCCTGGTGGTGGGCGTCCTGCTGGTACTCACTATGATCACTGGTAAGTCTGAATGATTGCAACAGCATATTAATGTGTGTTATGTCCATGCATGATTTTCCCAGGGGCGTCTAAAATTGAAGGGGAAAATGGTTCAAATATTTGGATGAATTGCGGAGATAGTGCTTGTTTTGACATGTGAACACACTGAATGTCTCCAACTAACGAACACGACTTGTTTCCCTTCAGTTCTGTTCAGGTTGCTGAGCTCCCGCCGCCCTTCAGGCCCCCGACCCTTCCAGAGGCTGCAGGTTGACTATGATGACGATGAGCCCCTGTTGGAGTGAACCAGTCAGAGCCGGTCACGACACAAACCTGTGTGACCTGTTCGTGGTCCAAGAGGTACTTGACATGTTGCACTTTACTGACTGTGGCTGCTGCTCTAGCCTTGATTATGGCATGTGTATGCTGTATATGTACTGACACACGTGCACTGGAAAGACCTGTTGTCTTAAATGCCTTCAGGCCCATTGACACCTGGTGTGGAGTTGGACACTGGTGTAAAAACAGCAGTAGGAAAGAGTGAATACTATACTTGTCCCTGACTCTCCATAATGTTTATGTTACTGTTGTTAAACCCTGTTACGATGGACTTGAAAATGTGACAAGAAGACAGTTGTGATTTGTTGAGGAATGTAACTCATTTTGAGGAAATATTGAAGACTTTTATGGTTTGAGGATGACATTGAGGTTAAGAATTTTATTCTGGGTCTTTAAAGAGATACCGTTACTGATTTAAGAGATTTCTTTTATATATTTCTGCGGTGAACTGTCCTTAGATGAAACTTTATCTCGTGTTTGTTTTTTATTTTATTTTTTTTACTTGTAGTGTTTCTTTCTGTCAGCAGAGGGAGCCAGTAGCTCATTTAAGATTGACTTTGTGTCCCGTTGATGCCTAGTGGTTGGTGAAGAGGAAAGCTTGAAAGGTTATTATTGGAACTGTTTTTTGTGTATTTGTTACTGAGTTGTCTCAATGACGCGTCCATTCTGCTTTGATCCATATTTGCATACTTAAAAACTGAAATTAGAAATCTGAATTAATACATTTTCAATTCTTAAATTATAGTATGATAATTTATACTAAAATGCTCTCAGTAAGGAGAAGTGGTGTATTGAGGAGGATGATTTCTATGCAAATTGTTCAGTAAGTTTAGGAATATGTTTCTGAATATATTCTGAAATACTGTTATTAAGATGCACAACAGATGCTCCAAAGAGATATTCACTTGAAAAAGAGATTTATTTTTTTTTAAATTAAAGCAATATAATGTATATTGTTGGCACAAGGTTGGACGCTTAGATTTTATGAATAGTGCAAGATCAGATTCACACAATGAGTTAAAAACTTGGTAAGTTTTCATGTTTATCTGATGCTTTCTGATGCCTCTCATCTTAAAACCAACAAATCCCATGAAAAGACCGAAGCAAGGTCAGAGCCGTGCAGCTCCAGTCTTGTCCATGAACTTGTAAACACACAGATGAGCCACACTGATGCACTGGATGACATGTTGCTTCATTGTGACAAACATTGGCACTGTAGTTTATTTTGGCTTCATCCGCTGTGCGCCTGCTGCTGTGAACACTGAGTACACCATCAAATGAGTATTCACCCACAGCTGAAAGTCGTCCCATTCAAATGCTTGCTTAAAAACTGCTGTACCCAGCAGTTTCAGGGAATTATGGAGTGTTTTTTTAAAAAAATGAGATGCCTGTTTTCAAGATTTACATCTGCAGTTTTGGGTCTGCGTGCCACCAACAAGGCAGAGATGTCAGAGAGTACCAAGACACAGACAAACATGCTGATTTTGGTCTTTTCGTGGGATTGCCATTCTCACCTTTTAATGCAGTGCTGCTTGCGTGCGTCTCCAGCAATGTAGCTAGTGATATGTATATACTGTTCATGCGTGTGTGTGTGTGTGTGTGTGTGTGTGTCTGTGTGTGTCTGTGTGTGTCTGTGTGTGTCTGTGTGTATGTTTAAGCACTGTTTGCCTCTTGCTGCTGAAACAAGCAAAGAGGAAAAATTCCCCATCATCTTCACCCTCTTCTTGTTCCCCGTATGATATTGTAAAACATCATAAATTCGTGCCATAAAGGCATCTCAGTGCAAAGTTCAGTTGTGTGGTGTGTCTCAGGACAACGGTCTCTCACTTTTAGGATATTTTTGTGTTTGTGGTCTTTGCACTGTATTCGTGCTTGATGTAAAAGTCACTGGGTTTCTAGTTTTGAGAAGTGGGAAAAGTCCTTTTGGTACTATGCAAATCCTGCCTGGGCTGTGCAGAGATTCCTGGGGTTTAATGTAATAAAGTTGATGGAAAAATAGATGTTTTGTGTTGTGATTCACCAAACCCCCCCCCCCTGTGTACCAACATGGAAAGCAGAAGCGACACACATTTGGAAAAATTAATTTATATTCCTTTATATTTTTTTTCTCCATTGCAGTCACAACATTACAATGTAATAAAATGGTAAATATATAAAATCAAACTCAAGATTGACGCATATACATTTCTGTATCGTGTTCAAAACCAAATGAACTGTACATGTTTCATTTATATCTGTTGTACATAATTTAAAATCATCTGTCATAATTTCTATGTAGTCATCTGTATTATTGTAAATCTTTGTCTCTTCACAGATAAATAGACTTTATTTTCAGGAGGTATTGTAACAAAAATAACACATTTCCTAACGCTGGCCAACTGGAGCCATTGAAAATATCATTCAACTCTTCCCCAGAATGCTTTTATGCTATCATAGACACAGGATACACAGACAGACAAGAGATACACTGCGTGTCGTCTCGTTTCTCCTCTGTTTTCTTTCTGGTTGGTCAGAAACATTCGGTGTGAATTTGGGAATCCCCCAGAAGACCAGAGGATTCCTGAATGGTGTTTTAATGAGCTGACGCAGGAGTGGTTTGAACACGGTTGATGACAGCAGCCATCATTTCTACAGTGAAGTCGGGAGATGTTAGCCAGACAGCCCACCAGTCCTGTTTCTGTATGCTAAAACTACAGTGAGGAGACACTTAGTACAGATTATACTATAAAAGTAAAGTTAATTCGAGAGCTTCAATTTGTTGGTTGGGGGCTGGATGTGTCCCCCTGCTTCCATTTTTTAGCTATGCGAATGCTTTGGGGAATTTGGGTGAACTGACAAGTGGAAGTCCACTTCCATCCAAGGCAAACCAACCAGGAAATTCACTAATAAGTTAGATCACTGATCCCGCTCTCATATCTCTGTATGCTAAATATGAAGCTACAGCCAGGAGACGGTTAGCTTAGCATAAAGACTGGAAGCAGGGGGAAACAGCTAGCTGAGCTCTGTTTAAAGGTAAAAGAAACAAAAAAGTTTCACAATGTTTCAGAATCTTTCTCATTGAGGAAACTTTGACGGTGTCATGTACATTCTCACACTCAGCATTCAAACTCTCAAATAAAAGGGCGGACAGTAAATATAGTGCACTACAGAGTAAATAGGGAGTGATTCTGGGCACAGCCTGAGTCCAGCTTTGTCAGCTTTGCAGAGGGAGCAAGCTGTTTCTCTGGGCTTCCACTCTTTGTGCTAAGCTAAGCTAACCGACAGCTTCATATTAATACAGATATGAGAGTGGTGAAAATCCTTGATTTTTTTCCACAAAGCATTCACGAGTCATTGATCCGAGCCAAAGCTTGCTTGTGGCTGTCTGGCAAACCACCTCCAGAAACTTCGTCCTGCCTACAGATCTGGTATCAGTGTGCTTATACTCAAGACGACACGATGGCACAGACTCCTACGAAAACAGTTTCCAGTTAAGCTGAACTCCTCTCATCTTACATTCTGGATATTTATAAAGAACATTTACTATCAGTACATTTGAAAGAGCCATCGAAGCAAACTCATCGAACATAGATCCAACTGAGGAGGATTACCAGCAAAAGGTATTTACAATCAAAATGCCAACCACGAGAAAATAAAAGGTACGTTTGCACATCAAAATCTCTAGAGCTACGTTTTTTTTTTTTCAAGCTGAAGAACACAGTAAAAAAGCATGACCCCGACAAAATAAAAGCTCATGGTACATCTTATACATACATCCACATTAAGGTTTATTTGACCCTGCCCTGTGCTTATAGTATCCACACCTGAGGCAAACCACTGAAATCCCTCCGACTCGCCTTCCATGATTGAATTTGAGTATTTGTGCCAAAACAACCAAACCTCTTTGCTTCGAAAAGGAAAGGATTTCAACCGTCGTTGGACTCAGATGTGGTAGAAACTGGTCTGAGATCAGAAGCAGCTTATCGTCTGGCCTCGATCTCAACAAAACCATGATGAGTAATGATAATTTCACAGCTCTGAAACCACACAAGTAAAACTTTGGCTAAAAAAAGCATATGAAGCATTACTGACACATACGATAGTTTGCACTCGCGCACACATGCACACACACAGCCTAACAACAGGCCTCATATGCTTTGCAGACCCTGATAGTGAAACATTTATGTCTTTATCCAAAGAACAAAAAAAATACCCTTGTGGTTTTACACATTCCTGTCGGGAGGTTGCATCCTTCCTGGTTACTACCAAAATTTTTTCCTCTCTCCCGACCAATTTTAACCCATTGACATACAAACTTGACAGAAAAATGTAAATGAACCCCATAGAAATGATACACAGATCACCAAATTATCATTAACAAATGCAAAAAGTTTTTTAAAAATGTAAACAAATGGTACATCACGTGTTTGCGTTGTTACACATTAACGCTTTCTCCACTTCTTCTTGCAAACAAAGACAAAAAAAGGGAAAACAAAATGAAATAAGAACAAGCAATACATGAGAACAGTGATGTGGTATTTTTTGTAAAGGTTGACCAAGCCCAGAACCTTTCTGTGTGGAACCTTGCATAGCTGTGGTTGTGTAGCCATACAATAACACTGACTGGATTTTGCTGTCCTACAGAGCGGGCCTGGCTAAGGCTCTGGGTTTAAGTGTGAAGGAGGAAACTTTTCACTTGCAGCGTGCAGACTCAGCTGTAGATTGTGGATCCATGAATTCTTGATTACTGAGTGACATAATCTGAATCAAAACGAAACGGAGATGGCGGGAAGTTATGATACCTGCAGTCTGATTATGAGGCTGCAGCTGAGTCTGAATGCTGCACATGAAGACTTCCATATAAGCTGTATTTTTTTTGGTTGTGTCAGACCTGATTTGGCTGTGTTGAACCTGATCTGTGACTGGCTGGAGCTCTGGGTGCAAAGGGGCCATGGTTTGGGGCAGAGGGTCAGAGGTCAGTGCTTGGGAAAAGCTCGTGGGACAGCTGCACTGGAGCTCAACATAAATCTCCCTTTAACAACCCAGAAGCACATACGAAGCTGTGTCTCTTCAAGCCTCTAAAGTTACCCCTTATTTTCCTAGGAGCACATGTGCCCTCAAATCTAGAACATTCATGCAAGAAATTCACGAGCACGATCTGTGAAACAAACAGAAAATGTCTGACTGTGTTCTCTAAATGTCACATGTTCGGTTTTTAGGACACCGTGCTGACACGGTATGCTGTTTTCCTTTGATTTCTGTGCTCTGACACACCGAGCCCATGCTTAACGTACAGTGCATGTCCACATTGGAGTGTACCAAAAATTAGCACCACCCTCTTAAGTTAAGTTCAGCTTTTTGCACGTGACCATGTTATCTTAAAAAATAAAATGAAATCCACCTCCACTTCTGTCGAGCGGGTAAGGCATTGTAGCTTTTATATGTCACTCAGTTTCACAGAGACAGAGGGCGTTGCTGTTTTTCTGTACACTCTCTACATGAGGAAACCCAGATTGATTGAATGACACTATTCAACCGATCTGAATGTGAAACACTCTAAACATATTTGGCTAAATTCTTCATAACACTGTAACCACAACTGTACAAAAACCATCCAGCTTTACTCAATAGCACCATATGAATATTGTTCCCAAATTATAAAGGGGTAAGGGATTATTGGACGTTTGTGTGTGTGTGTGTGTGTGTGTGTGTGTGTGTGTGTGTGTGTGTTCAAGCGGTGAGGTAGGGATGCATCCCATTTACTGTTACACTATTTTTCACTGTGTCTGCATGCGTGTGCTGACTCGCACATCTCCCTGCAGCGGAGGAAAACCCTGTGTGTGTGTGTCAGTGTGTGTGTGTGTGTCGGGAGCGTGTACACTAAGCACATCTCCTTGCGTCGGAGACTTGCATAGCTTCTGCAGGACAGGAAGAGCAGTTGCCCGTTTGGACGGAGCCTTTGGCACAGCCTTGGCCGATAACTGAAGGCAGTACTCAAGTTGCACCATAGAATTCAAAGAGACAATCTGCCCTTATTGCACCATAAGTACATGTGTGTTTCATAGTTGCACCATATGAAGTGGGGTTAGCAGCCAATTGACTCTGTATCTTGCACCATATGAACACAGATGCTGCTGCTTCTGTTGCGCGTTCGCACCTACTGAATCTACTCGCCAGTCGGCAGCAAATGAACTGATTTGACCTCTTTCTTTTTTTTTTTCTAAATTGGGTAGCACCACGGAAAAGTAATGTAAGCTCACTCTTCACTCAAACTTAAAGGGATACGTCAGCATTTTTGGTGTGAGTCTCCTGTTTTCACACGCCACGTTCGGCTGGAAAATGATTCTTTTCATGATGAATTAATATGTTGGTCATTTTTAGATAAAACGATTGCTTAGTTAGTCTATAACAGTGGTTTCCAACATGGGGTGGGGACCCCTGCTGAGGGTTCACAAGTCCACTCTGCTTTGTTTTAAAGGGGAACTCCACCGATTAGACACATCAAAGCCTGTTTCCAGGTGTACAAAAATAGTTGAAAAGGCCTTTTGTGACTCCAGATGGTGCTGCGTGAAACCAAGCGCTGCCACTCGAGGCATTTACAAGATTGAAAAAGAAAAAAATCTGTGTGGAGTTGGAAAGAAGTGGGTTTACCAGATTAGCAGGTAGTATAACACACTCAAATCTCTGAAAGAGTGGTCGAGTTGCAGTGTGGGTAATATAGGCCCCAAGTTTGGACAAGGAAAAGGATCAATTTTTATCCTTTTACTAGTCCATTGTGAGTCCAGCAAGGTTACAGGTTTAATGCTAAATCGGTAGAATACACTGTTTATTGGTCACATGCCAAAAAGACTGGGAACCACTGCTTTGTAGCAGTCCAGAATTTATCATTCAGTTTATGATATAAAACAGAGGAAGCAGTGAATCCTCAGCTGGACACAGGGCATGTTTGTTTCATCACAATTGTTTCTGTCAGTCCATGCTAATATCACTAATCAAGTTATTCTTTCAGAGCCAATATGATTACAATTTGGTGATCAATCTGAGTGAGTCAAAACAAAAAATGCAGCTTTGAGCTTGCTTTCAACCTTCAGTGGCTACTTTTTCTATAATTTTACACCACTGAACAACAAAAATAAGAAGCCAAAATGACCCCCCAGAAATGTTAAAGTACCCCTTTTAATAATTACAAATGTAATGTCTTTCTTTCTCTTCACCTGCTTGATCCTCTTGGCCAGCAGCAATGATAAGAAGCGTGTGTTTGTGTTCATCTTTTTGAACTGCACCATCTGAAATGACTCATGGCTGGGTTTCACCTGCTCTACCACTGACATGGGACTGGAGAATAGATGCGGGGCGTTGGATGGCAAAAACACTTTCACCACCTTCCAAACCCTTGTTTTCACTCGCCGCCACGCGGTGTTAAGGCAACCCCCTGATGGTGTGTGATTTCAGGAGCAGCGTTCCTGTCGACGGACTGATGACTGCTTTCTCGGCTCATTTGTTTGCCAATGTAACAGCTTGGATTACTGGGATAAACAAACAAAAAAATAAATAATGAGCCATACATCACAGCTCAGCCGTGGGTGGCATTGGGGGAGCTGATTTGGACGTTTTTCAGGAGAAGTCATCCAGAGAGTTGTGACGATTGAAGTCAAAAATTGTTTTATATCAGCTTCAGTGGCAGCACCCTGTTAGCGTGGGACCAACATGATTAAGACATCACACGCTGGTCGGTGCTGGTAGACATAGATCAAAAATAATTAGTCTTACGTTAGCTCTTTTTGTTGAAAATTTGGAGAGAATTTCTCGTTTTTTCATTGGTAGGTAAACCAATACAAGAAGATCTAACCTCCCACGACCCCTCAAAGCATAACAGGAATTGATGGAGAACAAGTGAAAGACCCCCCAGATGGCACACACACTAAGAAAACAGTGTGATAGGCATGTACTGCCTTTTGTTCCTTCCTGTATTCTATGAGTTGTGATATAACAGTGATACTTATGATGTAACCATACATTTGTAATACTGAAAACATCAGCAGGTGCTAACACTTCAACTGCAAGCATGGATGTTTATCGTTAAGATGATGGTGCCACTTTGTTTTGTATTTTTAATGTTTAATGGCTTGCTTTTATACTTCTGGTTTCAAAAACACATGGGAGATTGGCACGTTTTTTTTTTCATGTTTAGCAATAAGTGCAACATCATCATCATCTGTCCTCTATAGAGCTGTAGCTCTAGCTCCATGCTAACACTTTAGCATACAAGGTGTTGACTGAAAGAGAGGGACTACAACATGCTGGCCTCTAAAAAGATTAATTTTTTTAGTTTAATGTTTGAAACTGTATCTCAGCTAACATCAGAATGCTAATATCCCAGCTATTTTCAGAGGTTTTGGCTCTTATATTGAGCTGCTATAGCTTCTAACTAAGTTCTCACTTTTAGAGCTAATGTTGCTAACTCTCGCTTAACACAGAGCATGCTTAAGTGTTAGCATTCTTAAAGGAATATATTGACATTTTGGAATACAACACAATTATTAGTCACATAGGACAACAATCTTTTGTCGTACGAAGTATGAAGCTATGAAGCCATAGCCAGGGGACTATTAAGTTTAATTAGCATGAAGGCTAGATTAGCACAAAGGCTAGGGTAGCATAAAGATTAGATTAGCATTAAGACTGTGAGAGAGTTGCTGGTAGGGAGATTTTATTTTATTTATTTATTTATTTATTTTACTTTGAACATAGGCTAGCTTTTTCCTCCAGCTTTCAGTTTTTGTGCTAAACTATGCTAATGAAATCCTGGCTCTAGTTCCATATTTAGTGTTAAGATATTTGTGTGGCATTGATCTTCTCATCTAACTGTGGGTGATAATGATTGATTAATAATGAGGCTATTTTCCAAAATGTCAAACGATTTCTTCAGCGGACTGTAGCGTGAACTTGAGTGATATTTTGAATTTGTTTGAGTGTGCATTAAATGCCAATGCCCTCCCCATCTCTGTCTCCATCCTTCCCATCATGCTCTGCTACTCTCCTCAGTAACCTTGTCAACCAACGCCAAAAAAACGACGTGCCCAACTGCTCTGTCTCCAGTCAACAACAACGTAACGGTACATAAAAAACATCCCTTCTGTACATAGAAAATATATACACTACCTTTTGACTAGACTAACGACAACATGTTCACAAACTCCTTTTATTAAAAGTGACATTTGTTCTTTCTTTGTGTCACGTCTTTTTATTCTACTGAAACCCGTGAAAGCGACGCAACGTGATCGGCATGCGGTGGTCAAAGACTCCAGGGGTGAAACTTTGGCGCTCATTCTTCTATTTTTTTGTTTGCTTTTCTTCACGGCGGAGCGCGGTCGAGTGAAATTAAATCAATGGGAACAGACGCAGAGTGAACAGAGGAGCTGGAATTAGAGAGACAGAAGGATAAAGAGAGAAAGGGATGGACTCGCGCTGAAGCAGCTTGTTGAGTCATGGCCATGGGGCTCGCAGGTCATAGGCGCCTGCAAGGAATGGGTGTGTGTGTGTGTGTGTGTGTGTGTGTGTGTTTGTGTGTGTGTGTGTGTGTGTGTGTGTGTGCCCTCATAAAAGTATGACAGATTGCTTCTGTGTCTGTGTGCTTACATCAAGTGCCACATCGTGGGTGTGAGAATGTGTTTCTAAATCTTCTCTAAACATCCATGTATACATACATGTCTTATGATGGTGCATATGTGCTTATGTGTCTTGATGTGTTGATGTGTGTGTGTGTGTGTGTCAGAGTGAGGACTCATACTGTAACAGTTCATACAGCAGGGGTCCGTCACGGTAGCGGATGCCCACAGCAGCCGGCGTTATGTACTGCAGGATGTTGATAGTCCTCCGCAGGCGCCTGTCTACGTAGTGGGCGTCCCAGGCTGGGTAACGCTTCCTGGGCATGTCGATCTTTATAAGGGGGCCCTCGGGCTTGGTGGTGGGGAGCACTGACCTCACCTGGAAGACGGGAAGACATGTCTCGGCCACGTCCTCTTCCGTCTGTGACTTGGTCATGTGGGCCGGCGTGGGTGGAGCAGTGGGCGGGGCTGACGGGGGGAGGGGGAGGCCCCAGAGCAGCTGGGCGCAGCAGGACGAGGCGGGGCTTGGCTGCAGGTGGGTTGTGGCAGGGTGGAGGAATCCATAGTACAGCAGCATGACCAGGACACCACCGGCAAACGTCAAGTAGACGCTACACAGCGCTGGGACAGCGTAGGAGTCGGTCAACACTGGGTCCCTGTAGGCGTACCTGCAGGATGGTAGTGACATGGGGGATTAAATTCATGTGAGTGTGTGCGCTTGTGTGTGTGTGTGTGTGTGTGTGTGTGTGCTTTGTGTGCATGTACAGTATAACTACAATGTGTGTTTTGGCCAGTTGCTCCCTGCACTGGCTTCTTATGAAGGATTCGATTTTGAATTGTTAAAATTTTGTTTGTGGTAGGAAGCCAGTTTTTTTGTTGAGACTATTTTCAGCAGCAGATTAATCCACATTTGGACAGCAGGACGGGGCATTTCATTTTTATTTTGGTCTTATTACATATTTTGTTTGTAAAGAAGAAAGATATTGAATATCACCAAACTTGTCCTTTAAAACTGGGATTTCAAATGTGAGTAGGAGGCTGGGGCAGGCTGAAGGGCAGAGTTTAAAAGACAAAACATGGGAGGTTAATAAAGTCGTTAAGTATGGTGGAGGAAAATGACTTAAAAACACTTACAAATTAGTGTCAGAATAAGATGTTTTATGTCCAGTTTTGACCACCTAAAGCAATATTTAAACACTTCACATACATTGCTGGCAACATTTGTGCCACAGACCGACACATCGAGGTTTTCCTGAACGTTCCCTCTTTCTTAAATTAAACTCACAGCTATGTCAGGGAAGCTGACAAATAAACCTGACATCGAAGGCGAAGATTTCCTTCACAGTAATGTTTTAGTAGCCTCCAGGTTTAAGATGCAATGAAATGGAAATGACAGTAACACTTGTAGCTACATGGTCTAAACTCACCACAGCCCAGTGAGGATGGAGTTCTCAGCCAACACCACGGTGTAGTACGCCACCATTCTGTAGCGCGTCCGACCCTCCTTCACATTAAACCAGCAGAAGATGTAGACAATGCCAACCACCATGTTGAAAAGCACCTCTTCCCACTTGGACATGCAGAAGTCGGTACCCCCATGCACCACCCAGAAGGCCATGGCGCACCAGTGGACCACGACAAAGATGCCGAAGTAGATGTGGAAGAGGGAGGCAAAGAGGGCAAGCGAGAGGACGCGGGATGAGATGGTGAAGAGGCGCCAGAAAAGGTGCAGCAGCGCCCCGCGATAGCTCATGCTGCGCTGGTCGTCACGAGAATCTCGCAACAGTTTGTGGTAGGAGGCCAGAACCCAGGCCAGAGACAAGAGGGAGCCCAGCGAGGAGATGCCTGCAAAGAGGTGGAGGAGGGTTACAAGAGGTGAAAAAGTGAACCAATCCAAACAAATTAGAATCAAAGTTTTCAGGTTCGTGACACACAAAGTATATCAGCACAAATTGTTATGAGTCACTGGGGGTGTTTTGAGTAAAAATGTGAGCATATCCTTGAATAAGTAGTGTGTGACACGACAGCAACATTTGGCAACGATGCTTCATGGTATGAGTCCGAAATCTAAAGTTATTTTTAATGTCCCAGCTGCTGTGTGCGTCCACCCCCTGTACTAGTCACATATTTGCATTAAGTGAGAAGGTGTCCCAAAACTCCAGAGTGAAAGGGATGAATAACACCAGTGGGTGGCCGCCTAGATGATACATTGCCTGGATGAATAAGAAAGAGGAGGTTGATGGAGTTTGGCTAGCACATCCCCCGAACACTTATGATTGTGCTTTTTTTCTGGGGCTACCTGAACAAAAAACAGTGTGAAAATCCAAAAGCAGCACCATCTGCAGCCACAAATTACTGAGCATGATGTGTGCAAATCGCTAATTACTGTTTGTGCAGCTGCTGATTTGTATGTGCTTTGTGGGCTACATGAAAACATGGTGTTAGGTTTGTAAATGTGGCAGGAAGATGCTTGTGTTCACGTAGAACTGGTGTCCTTGGCTTTTCAAACACCCTGTGCAGTAGTCTGAGGAACCAAAGTCAACCCTTCCAGTGTAATCTGCTCCACCTACACTGCAGCGTCTCAGCTCGGTTCTCCTGGATCATGATGCAGAGCTGCAGGACCAGCTGAGGTGCAGACTCCAGGAAAGTCTCCAGCAGCCGCAGCATGTTGACGTCTGCATACTCGAACATCATGGCCCAGTACCAGCGCCGCTGGTGTTCCTTCTGCCGACGCGACATGATGCCCAGGTACAGGGTCCTGATGTACCTGCAGGGGGTCATAGGTGAGTGCTAGTTAATAAGAATCAAAGAAAACACATTTTGTCATCCCCCATGGCATTTTTTTTATCTAATTTATTTTCTTTCTTGCTAATTCTGTGTTTTGCCTGCTTGTAACTTTTATTTGAAGAAGCTCCCTGATCGTATGATCACTAATCCCTGATAATCTGACCAACTAATAGGTTTCTGTCACAGTCAGCCAGCTCTTTTCCTGCTGCCACTCTCTTCCTCATCTGCACACCTGCTCAGCCAGCATCCTTCACTACTCAGCCACGCCCACCTGAGCACACACCTGAGACTCATCTCCAATCAGCGCAGTGCTGTGCAGCTCTCCCACTCTCACCCTTTGCCAGGTTGTTCTTTGCCCTCATGCAAGACTCTCCAGGAATTATCTGCCTTCTTGGTATCGACCCTGCCTGCCCCTGACTTCGTCTGCTCCTCTGCCCTCTGGTAAGTAAGTACTTTGTTTAATGTGACACAATCAAGCAATACTGCAATACTAAATCACTGGAATGTTAATAATGTTCAACAATTGTAGCCAAATCTGCACCATCTTTTTCAGGATGTCTATATTTGTTATTCATCTCATTTTAGTGTTGGATATTCTGTCATAAATAAATCATGTCAGTGCAACACAATTAAAAGTCAGATCTTCCCGTCAGCACATAAACTAAAACTCGGCAGCAAAAGTGGGAACTTAGCACTGCGTATGAGCTGCAGGAAACAGTGTGTCATAGTAGAAATATTATTTGTATACATACCAATAAATTAACTTAATTTCTTACTCTCTTCTCTTACTTTTGCTTAATCTGATGAATAAAACAAATTGCAATTCTAAAAACTGATTGAACTTGTACTATAAATATTTCTGCATTTCATTATGGTCCAATTGTGAAAAGATCCTCCTTATGAACAAGACTTTGATCCATACATACTGAGTGGATTTCTCCATCTGGGAAACTACAGTACATGTGGGTGGCAGTGATTTTAATCAAAAATGCCTCAGGGAACTTGCATTGTTTGTACATCTATAAAACCTCCTCTAATGATATCCTCCTGCTTGTGTACTCTACGTGCATGGATGTCATTGCATGCATGTGCTCCCACATTATGCATGACTCTTTATAACAGCCATCTGCTTTGAAACATACAAGCTTAATTCAGGAAACATAAATTATGCACCATCCGTAGGAAAACGCCTACACGTGCATGCACACACCACTCATGTATTGTTAGAAAGGCTCACATCAGGCCTGGCTTGATGCGCAGGCCAGGCATGAACAGGCACTTAGGCTGGCAATCATGGGAGTGCTCCTGGCTAATTAATGATCTAGTGGCACGATGCCTGAAAACTTCATTGTGGACCACTTTATCTGTCCCGTACTTGGCATGTGACACTCCAGAGTTTGCACTGCGTTGCTTAAGTATGCTTTTTTCCCCAAGTACTGCTTCTGCACTGATAATACACATGTGTGCACAAAAGCATCAAAGTTATCCATCATGACTCCCTGTGTTTTTACTGACTGTCCTTATCATATTCTTCACATGTTAATGCTTCTAAGCAAACAATTTAAGACCGAATTAATGCATTTAATAGCTTTTAAATAAGAAACAAACACAAAAATTGTGTTTGTCCTTGACTCAAGAGCAATGACGGATAAATAATCAGCATCATTTGTTTGACTTTTTATGAACCTGTAAATAGTAACTCCTCATATTCATGTTCAGGTTAAGAATTGAGGCTTTACTGTGCAGCGTGGCAGGCAACCCTGACAGCCACTTAACGCCGAGACACAGAGGGATGTGGTTTCAAACCATATGTACCGAACACAGTAGATCATCCACCCTACCCCCACCACTCTCACTCCTCCTTTTCCCTCTCTCCTCTTGCTCTTTCTACTCCCCTCCCCCTCTTTTACTCACTCTGTGCAACATTTTCTCCATCTCCTTCCTCACCCCTCCTCTCTCCATCTCTAAGCGATCTGTCTCAATCAGGCCGTACCATTCCTCAGCCACAAACACCCCTGCTCCCTCCCCTGCTTCTTCTTCTTCCTCCTTCTTCTGACCCTCCACTTCCTCCAGGTGGGAGAGTCCATTCTGCAGGCTGTGGGGGGATTACTGGGTGGGGTGAATGGAGATAGAGGAGGGATGTGTGGGGATGTGTATATCTGTGTGGGGGTTGATTTAACCCTACAACCACAGAGAGAGTGAAGCAGAGGAGCTGAGCAGCACAACAGGATGTAAACACTTACACACACACACACACACACACACACACACACACACACACACACACACACACACTTATCACTCTACTCTCCCTGGTGCCTGCCCAGAGGCAAGTGGACACCATTAAGGAGTCTTCTTGGAGAGAGGGGTGGGGAGGGAATGACAGTGAGCACCGTTCTTGTGTTGAGGCAAATACACTCCTGCTACTACTACAACTTGTGCTGTCAAAGCTACACACACACACAAGCAAACACACACATAAGAAACAAGGGGCAAGGAACCTACAATGAAAGTTGCAATGAAAGGACGTTTGTGTGTGTGTGTGTGTGTGTGTGTGTGTGTGTGTGCGTACAGTATAAGAGCAAAAGGGTGCATGTGTGTTTCTGTTTTTTCCCGCCAATGCTTTTAGCACTACAATTAGCACCTACCCTTGTCCAACTGTGTCTATGTGTGTGTGTGTGTGTGTGTGTGTGTGTGTGAGTGAGGGAGAGAGGGATAGAGGGAGATGTGTTGCCAGAAGCGCAGATGCTTTTCCTCTTTGTACTCTCCATGCATGCTGACACTCATGGGAAGAGCCGTGACACCGTTTTTCCACTGGTCACACACACGCTGCCACGCATGAGCATACACCCATACATATTCACACACACACACACACACACACACACACACACACAGAATTCTCTGTTCGACAACTAAAGCGATGAAACCTGACTGAGACGCTGTCCATGGTGCTGAAAATGCATTCAGCACCATGGACAGCTCCTAAAACCACACTGTTTAGTTAACACATAAGAGGTACTATGGAGTGTTTGCTGTACTAACACTATGACTACGAAAGTTGTAGTAGATAGTGTCAGCCATAAAGTCAGCTTTTCTCAACCGGAGACTGCACAGTACGCGTTGTAGAATTAACTTTTCAGGTCACAGAGTTTGTCTGCGAAAGTGTGATCACTGTTTCTCCGACTGTCTCTCTTAATGTCTCTCTGTCATTCCTAGATAGTAACTGAAGCGCTGGGGAGGTCACAGGGGGCATTTCCTGTCCTCCTCTTGCTCTTACTCTCCTGCCTGTCAGTGTGAAGCAAGCTTTGCTTTCTTCAAGCAACATCGAGAGGACACCCCGCTCTATCCATTAGCGAGATTAAGTGTGTGTGTGTGTGTGTGTGTGTGTGTGTGTGTGTGTGAGAGAGAGAGAGAGAGAGAGAGAGAGAGAGAGAGAGAGAGAGAACGAGCGAGAAAAAGACTGTGTGAGAGCGAGATAAAGGGAGGGAGTGTGGTGACAGGTGAGGATCAGGTGTGTGTTGTTGTTTGTGTCCTCCCCCTCCCCCTCCTACCTCCACACTTGTCCCAGCTGGAGGATGTGAATGGTGGCCTGCCACAGCCAGATGGTGGCCAGCTGCAGGCGGTCCCTGCCGGGATACAGGCACCCCAGAGCCACCGCGCCCCGCTTGGTCAGCCCTTCCACCTCCCCGAGCCCCCCGCCGGTGTAGTCCTGAACGAACCACCGGAAACTTAGAATCTGGACCAGCACCGACGGCACCAGCACGAAGAAGAGCGTGAGGCCGAACCAGAGGTAGTCCTGCCTTTGATAGTAGTCCATCGCCAGGCACAGGTCCGTACCAACGTCCCAGAAGAAGACCAGGAGGGCGAGGATGATCCAGAGGCAGTCCAGCCACAGCTGCTCCCGGGGCGGGCAGTGAGTCTCCCGGATGCCGACCCCTCCGGCAGGCTGGCCCCCGCCGAGCAGAGAGCCGAGGCAGGCTGAGCGGCAGCCCCAGTAGCAAGCGGAGGTGCGGCAGCACTGACAGATGTGGATCGCGGCGGAGTCCAGGGGCTCCTCGGCATCAACATCGTACAGCTGGGCGAAACCGCCCCCGCCGCACCCGACCCCGGCTTTGCCGCCGTCCGACTGCGCGGCCATGTTCCCCTTCCCGCTCCTGCCCTCCTGCGAAACGCACGACAACCGCACCGTTGTGCTTTCTTGCGGGGCGCGGATACCACGTCACTTCCCCGATACCTGCTGTCCCCTTCCCTCTCGCGCCGCGGCGACTGCTGTGTCTCTTTCTCGCCCGGGGCGCGAGGAGCCATCAGAGCCGGCGGCCGCGCGACGGCGGCTCTCCTTCTTCCTCGTCCGGTCGAGACACCGCCACCGGGCGCTCGCGAGCAGCAGCAGCAGCTGAATCAGTTCCCGTTCTAGTCCAGCAGCCCTGCATCATCCCGTCCTGCGCACGCGGTCATCTAGGGCGACGGGAGGCTATGACGTAATGCATCTCCCGCTGTTCTTAAGACGTGTGAGTGAATGTGTGTATGTGGATGTGTGTGCGTGTGTGCGGGGGGACACGCACCGGACACTAGACTATTCTCTCAAACCACGACTCGTGCTAATATACGCCTTCCTGTTCAGTCAACCGGAGGACCCCCGACGCCCGCCTTTCATCCCTCCCGCTCTCAGGCTGCAGGTAGCAGGCATCCGCTGCAGCCCATGTCCGCTCCGCTCCTTTCCGCAGCTCCAGCCCTCTGCAGCTCCCGCTACCCCACTCCTCACTTTCTCTCTCTCTCTCTCTCTCTCTCTCTCTCTCTCTCTCACTCACTCACTCCGCCCTCTACCGGATAGCAACTTCAACCCCGGATTCAACATCTGCACGCGGGCGCGCGCACATGAACCAAAGTACAAGGGTCGTGCAATAGCCCACTGCGCTGTGTAGAATCAGAGTGATTGTTTTCCAATGAAAACTGTTTGTTTCCTCAGTCTAGAAGAGGGGGGAAAATGAGATTTCCACCACGTCATTCACCTCTCTATCAATCAACATCCTTTCTGCCAACTATCCCCTTTTCTCTATATTCCCCTCCACCCATCGCTCTCTCTGCACTTCCCACCTCTCCCTTTCTCCCATCCTTCCATCATCCCCTCCAGGGCTGGCTGCCCTGTGGCTCTGCCAGCCTAATCAGCCATAACATATGTGCGTGCCAGTGTGTGTGTGTGATCCCTGTGAGGAAAGCATTTAGGATTGAGGAATGTGAGAAAACTGGGATGGACACTGTGTATGTGGGCGTGAGAGGACGGGGTAGGAACCAAGGGAGCTGGAAAGCTGAGAGGCTGTAGAGAAAGAGGGATGGATTTAGGAATTAGAGGAGGGATGAAAGGAGTGTGTGTATGTGTGGAAGAGAACAGATGATTCAGACTGAAGCTGTTCCAAGGGATGAAAAGACTGACAGAGACGATGCAAGAGAGGGGATGACTGGAAGGTTTAGGAGTTGTTGGAGAGAAGAAAAGGGTGTGTCAAAGACAGAAGAGGGGGGAAAGAGGGATAAAGCCATAAGAAAGAGATGGCGAGAGAAGGAAAGGAAAACAAAGACATAAAAGGCATGAAGGAAAAACAAAAGAAGAAGGCATTCATTTAAGAGTTTTAAGGAGAGGGAAGTCATGGGGGTAACTAAATAAAGAAATTTTCATAACGACGAAGGTCAGGAGGAGGAAAAAGGAAGGAAAGTAATGGATTCAAAGGTTGGAAGAGGGATGGAGCAGAGGAATCTAAAGAAAGATGAGAATTTTTGATGTAGAAATATAAAAAAAGACATTCCATACGTTGCTTCAGTCATGATCCCTCCTGTAAAAATGTAGTCATTAAATTGAGGTGGAATGTACTGCACAGTCATGCACAGGCTTCATCACATCACGAGCGTGCTTACACACACACACACTCACTTCATTTCTCCTCAGCACACACACACACACGCACACACTCTCGGAAATATGAATGCATGCACTACGTGTCTTTATCGCACACACACTTGCTCCTCGTTCTCAGAGGCACGTTTCTGTACAAGCACTTGCACTTTCTCTCTCTCTCTCTCCCTGTCCACTGGAGATTAGCCTCTCTGTTGTCATGACGACCGTGGCTGTGCGGCTGAAGGACAGGGGGAGCGAGTGTATGGTTGTGTAGCTGCGCCTGTGTCTGAGCGTGTGTGTGTGAGCGAGAGACAGTGAGAGTGAGTGACAGTTATTCAGCCACAGCTCAGATTGTGGGCCCCCCCCCCCACACACACCTGGGCTAAAAGGCTAAAATCTCTCTACAATGCAGAGAAATATGACCTGAGCACCTGCAGAGACATGTGTCAGCAGCAGACTGGGTAGATATTTGGAGCTATTGTCCGCAACCAACTTCAGCTTTTCATGAATTAAAAAATGAAATCCTCATAAAACAGCAAGCTTTCTCCCTGTGTCACATGAACACAGGACATGTCAATCCCACAATTTCAAACTTTTGTTGCAAGTATGAGACTTAAAATGCCATGAACAGCTCTTGTAAAAATCTGGTGCAGCAGTATTGGAAGCAAAATGTCTGAAATTATCCAAATAATGTACAGAAATGACATATATAAGCAGTAAAAACCAAACCTCTCCACATGAATCAGCGGTTGCAGCTGCAGTCCCATCCTCTAATATTTATCCAAATGAATAAGTAAAAACGCCGGAGGACTCGAGATCAAATGCTTCCTCTGTGCTGATGATTTGGTCGTGCTATTCAAGACAAAATAGGCAGCGGCAGCAGCTCCTGGATCAGCAGTAAACCTCAAAAGACCAAAACAATGACGCTCCGAGTTGATGGGAATCAGGAAGGCACAAAATGAGACTTTTAATCTGGCTGGGAATGACTGGGAGGACAAAGCGAGATAAGAAATATGCGGAAATTTGTGCATCTGCAGCAGGGGCTTTGTGGGAAAGCTGCATATGAAGCTGGCAAATTGAATAAAAGCCACACTATTAACTACAGAGGAGAGCTTCAGTTTATTAACAAACCACACTGTGTGCTACATCAGCTTTTCATCAGTCAGACAAATGAAAGAGGCGCACTAATGATGAAAAAGCTGCTGGAAAAACACAACTAAAACACAACGTTAATTGCAGTTTTATTTGGCTCTAAATGGAGCTCACACAGTTGAAGATAATGTGAGCACAGAGGGGAGGACAACTGGAGAGGACACTGACTTCTTCCAGCACCTAAACAGAGTCTGACAGTGGTGGAAAAAGCATTCCGACGCAGTAGAAGAGAAAAGAATAGATTTTTATTGCCCACCGGAGTGGAAATTTGTGTTGTAGTAATTCCATTATGTATAAAAATGTTCCTTAATTAAAAATACATAGAGTTAGGAAGCATCCACTCCCTTACTAAGAAGATATTGAACATTTCATTGAACGCTCTTACGCAATTCTCAGGCCTCTCATACAAA
Source organism: Chaetodon auriga (assembly GCF_051107435.1). Lineage (NCBI taxonomy): Eukaryota > Metazoa > Chordata > Actinopteri > Chaetodontiformes > Chaetodontidae > Chaetodon > Chaetodon auriga. Next base: position 9,719,308 of record NC_135096.1, on the reverse strand, counting down.
ACATAGTACAATAAATGTTCAATGGAGCAGAAGACAGTGTTGATAAACCTCACACGAGATTCACTTTAACTCACCAAATCAACCCTGTGATCAACACACACTCTGATATGCATAAAATAACTTGGAACTCAAGCTATCAGGGAAAGGAAGAGGAGTAAAAAGCACATGATGTGAAGTAAAAGTATAAAGCAGCATAAAATGGACCCAATTTTGGAAGTACAAGTACCCCAAAATTGGACCTAAGTGCACTACTTAAGTAAATGTACCTAGTCACATTCACCAGGCTGAACGTACAAAGCCTCTTAGTAGACAGGAAGAGGAAATATTAGAGAAATCTAAGTCTAATGGGGGACTGAAAATACATTTTCTGCAGCAGAATATGTGAATGTATACAAAACCTGAGGGAAGCTAACAGGCTGGAGCTATGAAAAGGGAATCATACAGGCTTGTCATGTCATTTTATGTTCATTTTGTTCAGCTCACTGAAGCAGTTTTATGGCCCTTTCAATGGACATTGATGTGTCACCATTTCAAAGCATTGGCAGTGTAAGAAATCTACTCTTATGCTGTTGGAGCTTATTTGAATATGAAGCCAATAAAGAGGAAAAGCTTATCATATGTAGAGCGTAGAATGTTGCACTTTTAATACAATGCACGTTTCAGGGTCTTTGGGACGTTGCAGATCGTGCTGAGTGTTCAGCCAAAACTGACGAATGTGAGCTATCAGTGAGCTTCAGTGTGGGCGACTGTTTCCACAGCATCAAATAAGTTGGTTTGAAGTCGACTTAGTGACAATATCAGCCCGGAAATTACTGCAGAGCTGACAACAGCAGTTTGTGACAAAGCCTGCCTCTTCCCTCTGCGCCCTGAACGAACGATTTTCTCTCCCAGGGTTTTATGACTGATTATGAGAAGAACCACTTCAGAGCTGATGACTTTCTTGCTCCTTTGGGGTGGGGTGGGGTTTGTCAGGATTTCAGAACAATGCTGAAACTGAAGCAGGGTGGGAAGGAGGTCCTGCGGCTTCCTCAAAATCGAAGGACCTTTCATGGTTTGGTGCCAAGGTCAGTGTGCAGTGCAGCGCTGCAGCAGGCTTGACTTAACTCGAGAGCATTGGGAACACAAGGATCAACACAGGTCAAGAAGAATTTATTATTTATGAAGAGCTCCTTTGAAAACAGGTTGAAAACATGTTACAGGAAGGCAAAAGGAAGTAGAAATGAAAAATAAAAATGAGACATGAAGAGAGCAAGACGCTTCATGCTTGAGACTGCATATTATCTAAATTCAGATGTTGTCAGTGGTTGGTCTGGCTGCAGCTGCATCTTTGCAGCAGCACTGCTCCCCTGCTCAGAGGCGTTGTTAAAAAGGCACACATTCAGATTTTAAATGGCTCGTTGAGCTGCTCCAACGTGGCCAGAAATCAATTAACGCTGGTTTAGACCCTCACCATATCAGCTGATTGTTACTTTGATAGCACACACCACCAAAAATATTTGAACACATTTTTAATTAAATTAGTAAAAATCAGTCGTTCAGCAGTAAGTCTGGAGCTTTTAGGCAGTCGCCTGCTGTTGTGATTGTTTCTCAGCTCGTGTATTGTTAGCCTGAAGCTGAGGAGTCTTAAATGTTGGTGGTGTTGGAGAAGTATTATCCCTTGATATCACAAGTTCACCGTGCTTTGCCGTTTAACTATTGTAATCCCTTTTGCTTTCAAAGCACTCAGTTATGACAGTGCTGTGTTGCTGCTGTGGAGCCACGTCATCCTGACAGCCCTACGCACAGCCCTGGTGTTGATTGACTCAGAGAGGTTGAACACCAAACTGCACTTCAGATGTCTGATATCATTAATAGTCACTGTGAGCCAGTAATGAGTCGTACAAATGCATCAGCCTTTACAGCGCACTTTATGTGAAATTGGTCTTGTGTGGGGAGGGAAAAAAAAACAAGGCGACAGGAGCTATGAAGTGCGAGGACAAATAGTTGTCTTTTTTTGTTGTTGTTGTTGTTGATGGAACATGAAGTGAGAAATGTCCTTGCCACTGTGTCACTGACAGCAATTAGTCGGCAGTTATGAGAGACAGTAGTGGGAGTTTGGAGGAGTGAGGCACACTGCAGCAAACAGTTTGATAGAGTCCACTGAAAGTGATGAAATATATTAGACGCCACAATCTGCTGGGCTGTAAATATTTTCATGCTGCCGAGAATCAGTTGGATCTGTTGCGCACTGTTGGGTTGAAAAGCATGTTTGAAAATGATGGAACAAATCCTTCTGTTAGAGGTTTTTATTTATTGGGAGCCAACACTCTCAGAGCCCAGATCAAGGCGGATTTCTCTTTTGAAAGCTGTCTCATGTTGAGTTTTCAGTTTTGATCTCCGTGTTCTGACTGTTTACAGCGAGAGCAGGTCATTTCTCTCTCGTTTCCCGTAAAATAGTTGCGAGAGTTACTTCTGCTGCTAATCCACGGGCACTGGCATTTGTGCTGATGTGTAACAGAGGAATTCACACTTCCTTTTCCTCCTCAGTCTCAAAGGTCCCGAAGTGAACTTTGTCACTACAGATAGAGCCAAGCACTTTGTTGTTTTCATTTTAAATCCCAGTAACTGACAAAAAGGGAACAGGCCACACAGAGGGACGTTTCCTGAGACAAACCCTTTTTGGCAGGAGAGAGCAGACTCATGCACAATGGCAGGATCAGATTGGACTTGTGGTCTCTCAACTATGCATGAATGGGAGGTAAGTGAAAGCACTGAAGGGATTTTGGGTATTTCAATTTTTTTAATTTTCACTTTTTTAAAAGGTTTTATTGAGTTATTTGCAAAGATTGAAGCCATTCTCATGTCTGCACAGTAAATATGAAGTTACAGCCAGGAACTAGTTAGCTTAGCTGGCATAAAGACAGGAAGTCTGCGCCTGACCAAAGTCCACAACCCCTGCAAAATAGCAACTTGTTGTTTCTACATGTGTTTTTCTACCAAAGAGAAAGAACAAATTAATGAGGTGCTGATACACTGATTTTATTCCTTCTCTGGAGAAGAGCCAGGGTGGTTGTTTCATTAGTTCCCACTCTTTATGCTAAGCTAAGCTAACCAGTTGCGCTGACTCTAGCTTCAGATTTAGTTTACAGACGTTAGAGTGGTATCAGTCGTCTCGTCTGACTTTCCCAGATGTCACACTGTTCTTCTAATTTGAACTATATTATCATGCTTGTCATAAAGCTAAAACACACTTTAAATCAAAACACCTCCTCATAAAAGAGTTGTCAACTTTAACTTTACATTGAAATTAAAAATTAAAATGTACTTACAATCCATGGATGATTGGATTGAGCTGGTAGAGCACAAACGTCTGAATGCATTGTTGTTTAAACTGATGTTTCTCAGTCCCCAGATTATGAGCCGTCACTTCCTGTTTCAGAGAAGTCCAATCCCCTGACACGTGACATCGACCGGGCTTCAGCCAACTGCATTGTGAGGATGTTACAGGCCTGTGACAGCCAGATGTTTCAGGAAGAGACAGGAACCACCTACCAGGTACAGGTGTTCCATAAAGTAGCCTTCAAGTTTTTTTTTTACTGTGAAAGAACATTTGTTTCGGGAAGTAATCACTCGATTCATCATCATTTTTAGAGGCTTTTGAGTGAACAAGTGGTGGAAACATTGATGGAGGTTTCTAAGAGGGTGGAGCTCATTCTCAAGGTATCGTCTCTGTCGGTCTGTATTTCTGTTGGACTGTCGGGCATGTTGGTAAAGCCTGTCTTCTGTTTCTTTAACAGGATCCTCAGGACAGCCTTGTTGTACTGAGCGGTTGTGGGACTTCTGGTCGAATGGCTTTCCTCATCACGGTAAAAGGAAAATGACACTGAATGAAACCATGTGGTCAAATCTCATTTCTTTTATGGAAAAGTGACTTCCTGTCTTGTGAGTTTTGCTTGTGTGCGTGTGTGTTTGTGTTCTTAGTCGGCCTTTAACAGAGCGCTGAGGGAGCTGAATCAGAGTTCAGTGTATTCGTATATCATCGCAGGAGGAGACAAGTATGTTGGGGTTTTTGTCACATTGAACAATATTACACTCATGATTGAAAATACAGTAAATAGTCAGCAGGAATTGTTTCCTTTGCAGAAGACTGTTCTTATATTGCCACTCTCAATCACTGGTTTTGTTATTTTAGCAGTAAAACAGATCTTCTAAACTCTCTTCCACACAATTTCAAAGTGATGGTTTCTCTGTTGAAGAAAAATCCTTCAAATATATTTAAAGTTGGAATATGTCACTTGTGAGAGTGGAAATAACACTAAAGTCGAACACCGAAGCAATAAAACTCCTTTTGCTGAAGCTTATATGGCTAATGTTAGAAAGCAAGCCGTAGCCGACTTTCTAATCTTTATTGCTTGTGCTGCTGTCACAGTTTAACATTTCAATACCTTTCTTGCACTAAAGTACAAGTAGGAAATGCGCCGTGTTTATTAAGGTGTGAAGAACATGTTGCACCCAGAAGTGTGTTGAAGTGAGCAATTGAATTCAGCTTAGTAACAGGGAGAACGGGCTATTTCTTCTTTTAAGAGTGACACAGTCTTGCTTTAAGTCTTTCTCTCATTTTCCTCAGAGCTCTGCTGTCCTCCCAAGAAGCTCCTGAGGATGACCCCAGACTGGGCATGCTCAGTCTGAAGAAGGTGAGGGACATGGTGGAGAGTGTGTGTTTGAGGACAAAGTGTAATGCGGTACTTTTTTGAACACTGCGTGTTTTTGCTGACCTGCAGATCTGTGAGGGAAAGAGGCGGGTCTTGTTCATTGGTATCTCCTGTGGATTATCAGTAAGTCACTCCAGCTGACTAAAATCTGAATTCTGTGTTGACTCATGAGTCAGGACCTTGCAAACTTGTATATGATTTTGTGATTTCTGGTTGCGTAGGCTCCATTTGTGGCAGGTCAGCTGGACTTCTGCCTGCAGCACCCTGAGGTCTACACTCCTGTACTGGTTGGCTTCAATCCTTCACATCAGGCCAGGTGTGTGAATGTTGTACAAGTGCTTGTACATTATGTGAATTACGAATACTCAGTAATGTCCCTGTTGCTTTGAAACAGTTTATTTTTAACATGTAAAATAACGATGTGTTAGGGACGAGCCCATACCCGGCTACACGTTCACTTTTAGCCATGTGGTGCAAAGGATGCAGGAGCTTGCTAAAAGTCAAAAGGCTTTCATCATCAACCCAGCAGTCGGGGTAAGAACATCCAGCCACTTGCTCTCGTCATACTCGAGAAGGCAGTGCGTCTATACTTTGGCCCCTGACTCTGTGTGTGACTGTGTGTGCTTTGAGTTTAGCCAGAAGCCATCAGTGGCTCTTCCAGGATGAAGGGAGGCAGCGCCACTAAGATTCTCCTGGAGGTCGTCCTGTCTGCTGCTCATGCTGCCGCCTTCACAAACACACCCATCACATACAAGTGAGGATGCTAAAATCTTCTTCTTCTTCTGCAGTTGCATTGATATATTTTACACTGAGTCTATGCACATTGCTGTGTTGGTTTGCTGCTGCTGTGATCTTAAGGTAATCGTCCAACCGCCTCCAAGTGTCCTATAAATGACAAAGACAAAATATATTAATAAATAAATGTAATCGTATCATACATATAGATTTATTATCTGTGTTTTCCCCAATTAGCAGAACTCTGACAATTCAGAAATATGAAATATCGAGGCAACCCAGATCTGTACATGTATCTAAGTACATCAATTACTGTTATGAAGGCATTTGTCCTGTAGTTTGACAAAACTCCATCTTATATCCTACTATTGATCTTCTGTCACGACCTGAAGCCACCTCATAGCAGCTCTCATCTCCAGCTCTGCACCCAAAGGTACAACATGCAGTGTGTTAAGTGCTCCTTCGTGTTGGCAGCCATCAGCCTGCAGTCAGCCTACAGTCACCAAAAAACCTGCATGAAAAAAACCTGGACATGCTTTTCACATTACTCGTGACTGGTGCATTTAGCAGTGTCAGTGCCTTACAGTCACATGTGTCAGTACACACACGCTGCTCGTGATGGGGTTGTGTGCAGAATAAGGCACATGTGGCTGCATGTTCATCGGCTCATTAGGAATCTGCATGCTCTGTATGTGACTTTTTCTGCTTTACATTTCATATATAACAAACGAACAGGAGCATTTCCATTGTTTCCATTGCGTGATGCTGACCTCTACAGATCATTGCAGAAAAGAATCTGTTCTGCGATTGTACAATTACTATTTACTGAATTTGTTCATGCTTTCATGTAGTACATAACAAACACATGTGAATGCATTCGTGGTGTGTACCTGTGCAGCAGAAATCCCTGAAATTAGCCCCCCTTGTCTTTATTTCTTTCCAACAGGGGCATCCTGCAGCACATGGGAGCATACAAGAAAGCTCTGGATATCACTTATGCTCAGAATGAGGGGCTAAGTGCTCTGCTGGAGGCAGCTGGACAGAGGTGGAACATCCTACTTTACACCTTTCACTTTCACCTTGAAATGTTTGCCAGTGTTTCACAAGAACGCTGAAATGAAAACTGGCTTTACAAAATGGAATTGTATTTGTTGAGAGGTGGAAATGCATCTGTACTGAAAGCCACAATAATGGTGTTTGTCAAGGTGGATTAGCTGCTTCCAAAGCTTTCAGTGGTGGAGAAAACTCTGATCCACAATACTGGCAGCCCACACAGGTGCAACATGAGCCTTTCCTCTCATTAAACAGACAGTACTGCAGACATCTGAAATGCATCAGATGATATTTATAAAGGCTATGAAAGCTTTTTGTTAATCACTGTTTTTATTCATGAAGATTTGACCTGTATGTGCTTCAGTTTGCAGCGGGGCAGGCGTGTGTGCTACCTGGGCTGGGGATCCCTGGCTGTGCTGGGCCTCATTGATGCCAGTGAGTGTAACCCCACGTTTGGAGCAGGTGAGTGTGATGTCCTAGCAGAAAACAACATGGCTTCATTTGCAGCAACACATCCATATTTCTTTTACATTTGCATGATATATATCCATTGTGTGTGTGTGTGTGTGTGTGTGTGTGTGTGAGAAAGACTACAACGATGTTCGAGGCTTTGTCAGTGGAGGATACAAAGAGCTGAACAACAAAGAGGGTCCCCTGATTTCACTGGTATGTGCACAGAAACACTGAATAAACATCTATTTCAACAAAAGAGGACAACTTGAATGAATGAGAAAGCAATTACTGCAAATAGAGAAGCTCTAATGTGACACAATGCACGATGAAACGTTGTCACTGTACAGCAGATTTATCTGAACTTCCTCTACAGCAGTGCTGTCAGCGCTAGCTGACTCCAAACATGGAGATTTCTGTTCTGGTCTCGTCTGTGGGTCTTACTCAAGTCTGAAAAATCCTTACACAGCCTTACAAAGTATTAAAATGTCTAAAATCCAGTAAAATCCAATTAAAATGAAATCCAGCTCTTATTTTGCACTGTGTAATGACGAATCTGTCTCTGCTGAACCTGACTCGTAGATTAACCCGGAACAGGATTAGTCTGAAATACATCTTACTGTACCTGCTTTATGATGTCTGTTTTCAATTAATCTGCTTTAGTCTTTCTGTTATACTGCCGGGTGGTGGCTTTAATTCAGTTCAGCTACTACTTGAATTTGTGTTTTCTGAAATTTGCATGCATTGTTTAATCAGTTTTGTTAAGGGACAAAGTATCTTTAATCTAATCGAAGATGCAAATGTGTTGATCATGCTATCTCACTCTCTATCATTGTTTGACAGATGCAATATATATGTGCAACGTGTGTGTACACCATCCACTTCCATCCAACTTTCCTCCTGTATGTGCATGTGTCAGTTCCCATGAATCCCTTGTGCGTGTGCACACTGTTTTTAATTCAGGGCAAAAGTGGCGGACTCCGCCACTGACAATGTAAATTACTGTATACAAAGTAAACTGCCAAGTGAAGCAACACAAACTTTGACGTGTTCTGTTTGGACCACAGTGCTCATAGAAAGAAGCCTGAGGGCCTTTGATATGTACAAGATACAGCGTGCAAGTTCAAGTATGTGAAAGTATGCATCAGTTATTTGAAATGCTGGATATACATGGCTGTCTTTCCTCGAGGGTCCGGACTTTTGCATAGCACATGAGGATTTTTTGCATCTAGTCCTGCCCTCTCTCAACGACCAGGACGTCGCTCTTCTGATCTACACACACTCTGGTGAGAGAAAACATATCTATTTTCCATGTTTGGACACAGTCCAGATCAAGTCAGCATGTGTCTTGACGGCTTCTCTCCGCAGACGATGTCAGTGAAGTGGTGAAGTTGGCAAGCAGAGTGAGAGAAAAGACATCCAACCTCCACGCTGTGTATCATCAGGTTGATGGAGACACTGCAGCAGCTGTACAACAAGTATCTATCTATCTATCTATCTATCTATCTATCTATCTATCTATCTATCTATCTATCTATCTGTCTCATACGGTCTTTTTTTTTTTGCAGGATGACATCAATAAGCTGTGTTTATCCTCACTGAAACTCACTTGGCCATCACCTGCTTCAAGGAGCTTACTGCACATGGTACAGCACACACACACATGCACACGCACACGCACACATTGATTCAGTGACTCATGGGAGCATGAGAAATAACTGCTTTGGCTCATTTACTCTCTTTTTCTTTGTCTGCCGCCCTCCTTCAGCAGAGCATTTTGCGGTGCTATAAAGAAATAAATGCACCGGACAGAAGGAGTATCTGTTGGATAAATGCTGAAAGACTCATACAGTCTTTATTGATTTTCATTTGCTTTAATATCTTGTGTTCTGTAGGTCTTATTTTAGATGGTAGGTCATTATTTTTTTCACGTTTTCATCGTTTCCTCTCGTTGTAGCTAATGTAAATGCAGAGAACAGAAAATCAATCGCGCCTCTCTCTCAGCAGTGGGAGCTGTCCACCAAGCTGCTGCTGAACGCTGTGAGCACCGGAGCTCACGTCTTAAAGGGGAAGATTTACCAGAACTGCATGATCGACGTGCAGGTCACCAACAGCAAACTCTACAGCAGGGCCACACGTCTACTCCAGGTATATGACATCACACTCAGGGTTTCAATCTGACAGTGTATGAGTTTTTGTCTTATTTTCATGACATGCTATGAAGATGTGTTTCTAGGTTTCTATGTTATGCTATTAACTGTCTTATGGCCTAAGATCATGGCCAGACTTACTGGTTTGGAACTTAATAATAATTTTAAATGTGCTGCTAATAATTGAGGTTTTAGCACTAGATTTTGGCCACAGGGTGCTGCCACAAGATTGCATAACAGTGCAGGTCCTGTTTCAGCTGATATTTAACTTTAGTGGTGCAAATTCCCCACAAATTTGCAATTGATCAGCTTACCAAAAACAGACACATTGTGGCTTTGTTGGGATGGTAATACCTCAGATTTTTCACTGATTCGTGCTGAATCTGAAGAGCACTTGGACAAGCATTCCTGTCCCAGCAGAAGCACCCAGTTTACCCTTTAGTCCTGTGGGATTTAAGATCTGTTAAAAAGCAGCTTAAGATCCAGCTATTTAGACTTGACCTGTCTTAGTTTTATCCATTAATTTGATCTCTATTTTATTCTTACTTTCATGTTGTCTGTGTGTTAAAGTTCCCTTTTCTTGGCCTTACTGTTAAACCATGTTGGCGTACAGCACATGAAGCTGATCTGTACCTGGGTCTGAACACTGAAAGATTTTGGACTCCTCTTCTCCTTCTCTATCCAGAAGCTGTCTGGTCGTCCTGAATCCCATTGTGAGGAAGCTCTTCTGAAGGCCGTCTACCGAGTGGACAAGCTGACAGCGGACATTACATCGTCTGACATCACCACGCACACACGCACCGCCAAAAACAGGACCAAGGTGAGCAGGCAGTCAGGTGGGTAAAGTAGTGGAGGGGTGAATGGATGGCGGCTAGCTGTGTGATATATTCTCTCTCTGTGCAGGTGGTCCCTCTGGCTTTGGTCTGCTTGCTCACTGGTTGCTCTCTCGTGGAGGCAGGTTCTCGTTTGGAGCAACAGCCAATCGTGAGGGAGGCTGTGGAGGCGTGCCTGTCATAATTGACATGGCATGATGTCATTGTCAAGCCCTTACACACATACACGACATTGATGCATTTAATCAACCTCTATTTCCCCTCTGCAGAGAGGTCAGCTTTAATCTCTTCGATTTCTACTATATTTAGTGTGATTGTGACAGCTGAGTCAAAGGTACACTGAGTTCTCCTCTATTAGTTCTGGCTTGCTTTGATTATGAGCTAATATTTATTTTAAGCCAAAATGTGAACAAGGCTGTTTTGAGGCAGCAATTTTGTCACCTGCACCTGGAAGCTTGAAATGCAAAACCATGTTAGAACACTAAGGGGCAGACTTGACACCTCAACACAAGCAAGTCTTGGCCTGATAACCTGCAAATGTGCTGTCAGGTTGTACTGCTCTCAGAACAGACAGCGTTTTGAAAAACACAAATACGATGTTAGAATGCAGCAAGTAGAGGAAAATACAGCAATAAAAATGAAATTACATGTACTTTTCCTGTCTCCTGGTGTATTTATGTGTGTGTGTGTGTTTATACCCACACGCACACACACAGTATATTTAATCAGAAATAAACACAGAATATTGCATAATTTCTATTATGAATTATGTTTACAAAAAATGTGTGGGGTGATATTTGATGTTTCACCAACATTTTCATCCTGTGTTCTGTTCAGTTTTCAAGAGGCACAAGCTCTACCATGTTGGTCCATGTGACGTAAGGCAGCCTCAATCCCCCTGTGGCTCAACAAACACACACACACACACACACACACACACACACACACACACACACACACACACACACACACACACACACACACAGGTACTGGATTAGTGTGACGTGTGTGTATCTTGAGAGCAGTTGAGCAGCTTTGGAAACACCTTTGGAGCATAGCCAAACACAGCAGGGAAGCACAGAGCAAAGGCAGTCCAGGAAGCTAAAGTACACATCAGATCTGGATCAGAAAGCATTAGCACATAATTCTCAGTGTTTATACGAACAACTCTGAAGTAATAAAAAGGATATCGTTTGCCACTTCGAGACCAATACAAGGACTGCCACTGTGAACCCTTTGACAGTCAGTGTAACATAATTGCAGTTAACACAAAGCATGTAGAGCTCCAACACAGAAAAGCAATGTGTCAAATTACTCTGCAATTATCATTACACTGCTTTTATCATTAGGCCTCACCTACAGTTCAAAACACTTGAAAGCAACCGCTCGGATTTACATCCAAGAGACAGACACCTCAATGTTTCAGTGTCTGCTCAAATAACATGAGAATCACCGTCCTGAGCATTTATTTTATTTATATCAATATGATTACATTCATATATTCATTACATGTACATGATGTTCACTTGGTGATGTCACAGAGTGATGGACAGCTGAACAGACCAATAGCAGCATAGGCACACCTCCCCCATACACACACGCACACACACACTAACACACCATCTTCGGGCCACTTAAAGGAGTCTTTTCTCAGACTAAGCAATAAGAGATACACGTTTCGCCTCGTTCACACTGTCCTGAACACACACTGACCATTTGCAGAACGTCTCTGCTCTGAGAGTACAGTTAGGGAGGAAGCCTGGAGCCCAGCTCACTCAGCTCGGTATCAGTTAAATGTGAGAAAATAGTCCTTGGGGGTCCTATATTTTCCCAGCATTTTAAAGAGCAACTTTGATCCATTTCAGCCTCTTTAACAGGGTCTCTGATTCTGCTGGGGAGCCACTTGAAGAGAGAGAAGGTGTCAAGAAACAAAGGACAGCCACAATCTTAACCATGATCTCCCCCTCTGTTTCTGTAGAAAACCCTTCATATGACCATGGAAACAGTAAGGCATCAGTAACACGCTGCACGCTGTTGTTCCACATGGCTGGTTATGCAAACCCCACTTGACTCCACAGCATGTAACACACACTTAAGACAAGCTCTTGACTTAAAGCAGCAGAGAAAGGTTTACATCAACCTGAATTCAAACGTTTGCCTCCTGGCATGTACTGTCAATACGTCTGTGCGTCACAATCACACAGATATGCTAAGTGTCACATTGTGCTCTGTTGTGCAAGTTTTTTTTTTTAACCTGGGGGACAAAAAAATGCATGTACAGTCAATGAATCACAGTAATTGGACTACATAAATATAATGAGTACATGTACTGAGTTTAAATATCAGAAATTCAAACAAAATACAATGAAACTAGTAAAGTACAGTTTGTGATTTTGAATACTTTTTCTTTTCAGTTTTGGAGTCGTAATGCAAACGTTACTTAAAAGAATAGTTGAACATTTTGGAACATATCTCTCATAGCTGTATGCTAAATATGAAGCGACAGCCAGGAGGTTATTAGCTTAGCTGGGATGGATAAAGCCTGGAAGCAGGATGAAACAGCTAGCTTGGCTCTGCCCGGAGGTTCAAGAAATTCAGCAACTCTAACCGTCTCCTGGCTTTAGCTTCAAATTAGCATACAGACAGCCAGAAAGTGTCAATGGTCTCATCAAACTCTTGGCAAGAACGCAAACAAACTGTCAAACTATTCCTTGAAGGTAATCAGGTTACATCACAGAGCTTTAGACAGGAGTCTACAGGTTCACGCTACAGGTAAGCAGGTCGTTAAGTAACCTATTAGATGACCTTTCAAAAGCAGACTGGCTGTCCAAACCCCTGAGAATACAGCACTGACTCAGTGAGACATGTCCAAAAGAGAGACAAAGAATTGAAGTAATACATAAACCCAGTATCAATACACTGGTTCTGGCAAACAATACTGAAACTGTCTAACATATCTCAGAGGTAATTCGTATATTAATGGCTCTATGATGAATTAATCATTAAATTTGTGGTCCACTGAGCACAAAACTGAGTTCACATAAGCTCTCATCTGTGTCAAAATACCCTTATAATAACCTTATTCATACAGATACAGTACAGACATACACATATCCCTTCAAACATACAACCCACTTAAAAAATATAGATATAACCATTACAAATATTAGTCATAAATAGGATATGGTGCTTTCAAGTTTCAAGACTCTACACGTGAATCACCGTGAGTCCTCCTACACCGGATCTGGAGTGATAAAGTGCTTCAAGTGTTTGAGGGTTTTTGGTTTCTGAACCTACATAATTCTATCTGTTAAGGGTTTAGGGAGTCCTGGACCTTCTGAAGTTTGGTTTCTGTGTGAGTTAAAAGTCATCCAGATCCACGTCGCTCTCCTTGGGTTTGCGGCGTTTGACCCTGGCCGGTGATCGGCTCCTCCTCTGACCCGCACCGCCGCCGGTGGATACACCAGCACCCATTTTGGGCACTTCTATGGAGTTTACAGTGTTATGGGGTGAATCTGTGTTGATGTCCTCCAAGGAGCCGGGCTGGGACTCCACCGAGGTCCTGGTGAACTGATGGAGGAGAGCACCATCGGTTTTGTTTTCGTTCACCTCTTCCTCCTCTTCCTCAGGCTTTAGCTCTTCAACAGCATCTTCCACAACCTCCTCCTCACCTTTGTCTCCTCCACCCCCTTCCTCCTCTTCATCCCCCGTGGCTGCGACCCCTTCACGTCCTGATTCATCTGCACTGGTGTCACTTGGACGTTTGCTGTCGGTGTCTGAGTCTTCGGCATCAGCCTCCTCTCCCTCAGTCACCCCCGGGCCCTGAGGGTTAAGCAAGATAACAGTGAATTATCTCAGTGCAGCTGTAATGAACTAAATTGGGTATCACTGGAGCAGCTAAGTGTCAGGAATTACAGCAATGTGTTTGTTATATAACAAGAGCGGTAACGAACATTAGTTTCACTGTGTCAGTGCAGGAAGGCTGCAGTGAAAAAAACAAACGCAACTCGGCCATAACGTTTAAATCAATGTCTAAATATGCATCAAATAAGACGGGACCACTGATTCAAAACGAAGCTGTTTGTGAGTGACAGTAACAGCAGACGTCCATCAGTGGAAGCACTGCGCTGCTGCCAAACAAAACAGATTTGTTCAGTCTGTCTAATTGGATAGCCAGATTATCTTTTCCCGCAGGCTTAGACTTAGTGTTTCGGGCTGCAGTAGGTCAGATTCCTCTTTAAGGTACAGAAATGAACCCAGTAGTCATGTTCAGGCACTCGGTGGCTTTTAAAAATAGGTGGCGCTCAAGTTCATAAATAGGAGGAACAGTTACTTCTTTTTAAAAAATGTTACCTCAAATAGATAAATTAGACCGACAGATTAGTCTGCACCGTTTTAGAAAGTCTGGTTCTTCCTCGATACTTAAAGCTTTTATTTTTGTAGATTTGCTGAGATTTGGAGCAGCGTTGCCACAACATCGCCGTGAGTTTGGCGAGATGATCTTAACTGCTTTATTTGGAGCTAAATAAAATGAGCACACATGTAAATAATATGTAAATAATAATGACTCACTGCTCAGGAACACTGGTAACTTTACTTTAAACCCTATTTATAGGTGCTTTAAACAATATGAAAATCTAGTTATGTATTTGTTATCATTTGTCTTCTCACATTTTTCTCCTCCTACGAGGCATCTATGATTGGTGTTAATGTGAACAGTGAATTCATTGATAGCACATTCTAACATAGAACAGACTCTTGCAGTGTCTGTTAATACACTTTTTTAATACACAGGACAGTTTTGGTCGTTGGTTTGATTGATCCTACCTGCAGTGAGGCTCTTTCCTCCTCTGACGCCTCCCTTTCCTGCTCTTCACTCGCTCCTCCCTTTTCGTCTCTGTGTGACTCCCCCTCTCCGGTGCCATCACCCTCGTCATCTTCATCCTCTGCCTCTGCTGAAGCGCTGACGTCCCCCTCCCCGAACTCCTCAACTGGCGTGGATTCTTCATTTGCTGCATTTTTTGCATCCTCTGTTTCCTCAGATGCCTCCTCTTCTCCGCTCTCCCTGCCGGTCGTTTCTTCTTCTCCTTCCTCAGGCTTAAATTCAGACACCTCACAGTCACACTCCTCCACATCTGCCTCCTCGTCCTCACCCTCACCATTTTCAGTGGTCTCCCCCTCACCTGCTGTTGCCTCTTTTACTGTCTCCTTATCACTCTCCTCTTCCTCCTCCCCAGTTCCTGTCTCTCCCTCGTTGCTTCCTGTCTCCCCTTCATCCTCTGCACTCTCATCCTCTTCCTCCCCCGCTCTCTCTTCATCATCCGCCGTCTCTTCCTCCCCTGTGTTGTCACTAGTGTCCTCAGCATCCTCTCCTGTTGTTTCCTCCTTTCCCTCTCCTGCTTTGTCACTCTCCTCCTCATTTCTGGCACACTGGCATTGGCATTGCGCCTCCTCTTCCTCCTCCTCTCCATTTTCTGATGTCTCCTCTTCCCCAGCTCCCTCACCACCTGTCTCTTCCATGTCCTGCTCCTCATCACCCACACTGTTTTCCTCTTTTACCTCCTCTACCTCCTCCTCTTCTGCCTCACCCCCTTCTTCTTCTTCTTCTTCTTCCTCATCTTCCTCTGGGATCGTCTCCTCTAAAACAATGTCAGCTTTGATATCCTCTTTGGTTTCATCCTCCTCCTCTTCCTCCTGCACAACATCTAAATTCCTCCCCTCATCATCTATGACCATGCTGTCACCTTCCTCTTCTGCAGGTGGCGGTACGACTGCAGGCACCGGGTTTTTCTTCAGCTGCAGTATCTTCCGGAGGTCAAACTCTATCATCACTGGTGCTTCGGCCGCCAGCGGGTTCGTTTTGAGAGGCCGGGCGGCCATTTTCTTGCGGACACAAGCATCACAGGGGCAGTACTCGTCCTCGCTTCGCTGGTCGCTGAACTCACCCGTCATCTCTCCATCGCTGAGGGAGTCAGCAGTTCTCACCGATTGGTTCTTCATGACCTGAAAAATAAATCAAACGTTATCTTTCTGCCTTTCAAGCAGCAGTATGCCGTCCAGAGGATCTGTGGTGGAATTACCTTCAACATGCGACGCCTCCTCTCTGTCATGGTGGACTCCCTGGAGAGGTTCCCTCCTTGTGGTGGGCGGGGTGACCTCCCCGCTCTGCCGGCACGGCCCTGAATCTTCTTCACCTCACGCTCGATGCTGCTCTGGATGCGCCGGCTCACCTCGTCCCTCAGCTCGGAGATCATGGTGTCCAGGATGAGGCTGTCGTCCAGGTCCCAGCGAACTTTGAACTCCGCCATGGCGTTGATGTAGTGGTTCATGAACTGTTTCTCCAGCTTCTTCAGAAGGTGCAGGACCCACACCGGATCGGGGTCTTGGGATGGTTTTTTTGACAAGGGTGCTCGCAGGACAGTCGGGGGCGTGCCAGAGCTGGAGTCCTCCAGCGTCTCTCGCTCGTTGTCGGTGGGGGATTTGGAGCTGTCGTTAGCAGAGCTCTTGTCTGATGATGAGGGGTTCTCAGTGGCTTTTGGGCTGTCCAGACTTGGAGGGACTGTACTGTGCTCTTCACTCTGCGCTGCTTCCTCTGCTATGTCTGTCTTAGCCTGCTGTGCGGATGTCTCCTCTGCTTCTGCCTCCATCTCCTTGTGTCCTGCCTCCACATTTCCCTCCTCCTCCTCTTCTGCAACCTTCCCCGCTCCCTCATCCTCATGTAAAGATTCGGCCTCAGTTGTTTCGTTTTGCTTTGCTTCATCTCCACCTTGATTTCCATTCTCCTTCCCTGATCCGCCAGAGCCACTGCTCACATCCACCCCAGACGAGGACCTCGGCGGAGTCACCTGTTCTTTACCAACGCCCTTGGCCTCCTTGGCGTCCATGTCCCTGGGTTCAGTGAGCCAGAGGGATTGAAGGATGGCCATAATGTCCTCATATTGCTGGTTGCGGTTCTTCTGTTGCTCGCAGCTGGGGTTCACTGCAGGCTCAATAAGCTGGAGCTGGGCCAAACAGTCCAATAACCCCTTGGCTGATGTGCTCAGTCTACGACCATAAACTGGAGACACCTACAGAAGGCAGCAGAGAATATAGATTACATTACATACATAAACTACGCTCACATTCATACAGTATAATTTACTCGATATCCTCATCAATTATGTATTCTTATAATTACATTTATTTTTCAGATGTTTCTCTAAGAAGCTTTTTCAGTCTGTGTTAGTTTTGTCTCTTCAGGCTTCTAAAATTAGTCAAATACAACAGAGACAGGAATATTACTGTTTCACTGACTGGCTCATTACACATAGACCCGTGTAACCACTGATGTAGAAGGAAACAGTGCCTTTAAAAATGATGAATATGTCAATATGGATATATTGATAATTCTGTTATATGTACTATATGTTATCTGTAGTAGCTGAGCACTAAAATACTGTTTGTTTGATAAAAGACAACAATTTGTAAATCTTATTAATGACTTAGCTGATAAATATAGGTTTTGTTACATGACCACTTAGACAAAAAGTAATGTACAAAAGGTCACTGGTTTACCTCAGGCATGCTCTGACATCGACCCAGGGAGGAGCTCAGGAGCACCTTCATCACTGCAGCTGAAGAATGCCAGTTCCTGGACAGAGACTCACCGGCCAGCAGCAGTGTGTTGGGGTGAGAAGCAGTTCCCTCTGCATCACCTGGAGCCGGGTCTGAACTCTTCACCTTCTCTGCTGCATCACATTCATCTTCCACCGCTTTCTCTTCTTCCTCTTCAGCCTTCTCCTCCTTGTCCGGTTTCTCATCTTCCTCCTCCTTTGCTGCGTCTTCTCCAGGTTTCTCTCCCACCTGCTCCTCCTCCTCCTCTCCCTCATGCAGCTCATCACCCAGCGCGAGCATGCTGCTGTTCGCGGGAATGCTCCGCAGCCAGTCACTGACGACCTCACTGGGGGAAGCGTTGGGCAGACAGGCGGGCGTCAGTGGCAGCTCCTCCTGATCCGTCTGGTTCTTGCGTCTTGCACTTTTCTCACTCCTGGGCTTGCTGCTGGCTTTGCTGGCCTTCGACTGCTGGCTGTTTGGACGTGCAGCAGCCATGGTCTCCTTCAGCAGGTCAGCAGCGGACAGAGAGTGAGACAGAGTGCTCTCACTGCATGTCTCCACTTTGCTGCACGGCCTGGTGTGTAAGGGACAGGGGCTTGAGGACTTATGTGTGGCTTTCTTTTGAGAATTGGATGTTTTAACACTGCCGCTGGATTTGGCCCTGCGACCGCTGACTGGATTCAAAGAATCTGAGTGAGCCGAAGCTGCTGACTCAGGCCTGAGGCAACAGGGACTCCTGGAGTGGACACTGGCCGCCTTTTTGTCTGCACCATCTTCTTCCCCTTTAGCCGTACTAGCTGGTCTACTGACAGCCTGGTTTTCAGCGTCATTACTTGCAGAATCTCCAGCACTTGTTTTTGCTACATTAGCATTTTTCATGCTGGAACTTGCAGGGGATTTGCTGCGAACTTTAGCACTTGCTGATGACATTGCAGATGAGGTCCTGTTGTCGAGAGTATTGTTGACTTTTGTTGTCGAAGAGGACTTTACACTTTCTGTTTCTGCTGCTTTGACACTACAGTTACAAGAGGGCTTGTGAGACCTGCTGCTTTTGGCTGTCTTTTGCTCTCCACCTTCTTCATCTTTATTCTCACTCCCCCCTGGTGTTTCAATCATAGGGATATCGACTGCTGGAGGATTGACAGACAAAGTGCTTTTACGGCCATTATTTTTGGACTTTTGAGACACGGTGGACCCTCTTCCCTCCACGTCGTCCTTCATGGCAGACTCCTCTGTGCTTTTGGGGACATCAGGAGTCCCTGTCTTCACTCTGCTCTTACTCTCAGTGTTTATTTGAAAAGAAAAACTAGACTTTCCACTGTCTGAGTCAGCTGTTTCTTGATCTTCAGGCAAACCTAGAGAGACCGACCCTGAAGAGTTTCGACTGAGCGGTTGCTCGGTGCCTCCTGATTCCCTCCTCTGTCTTTTGGTTGAAAGGATGCTGGCAGCCTGCTCAGAAGCCTCCTCATTTTCCAGCTCCTCATTTTCCAGCTCCTCATTGCCTTCCTTTTTCTCCACCTCCTTTTCTTTCTTTGCTGAAGCGGCTCCACAGCGACATTTGGACCTGCCAGATTTAGTAGAGGCTGTGGAGTGAACTGACAAGGCACTGGGCCCTCTTGTCTCTCCAACACTGGGGCCAGGCAGCAAATGTTGCACAGGGGATTGAGGGCTGCTGGAGCGTGCAGTTGGACCTTTGGGCGTCCTCTTGGGTGAGAGCATTTGGCCATGAGAATGTTCAGGAGATTCACTTCTTGGTGTGTTGTTTTCCACAACCTTTTCATCTGCATTTACTGTTTCAATAACAGCAATATCAACTGCTCCTTTGTGACCGGACTTATGCGATGAAGCAGATGAAACAGATTTCCCGGATTTAGCAGACGCAGCGCTCGGTGCTCTCTCTGTTGTGTCATTTCCTTCCTCTTCAACCCCTTCTGGTGTTTTAATGGTGACGACATTTGGATTCGGTGACACTGATTTGAGATTCTTGCTGGAATTTGACTTGTGAGAAGTACTGGACCTCACTGACGATTTTGACTTTGCAGACATGACACTCGCCACTCGCTCTTGATTTTGCTTCTCTTCTCCACTTGTCTCAATGGAAGGACCCTCCACTTCATCTGGATTTGGAGATGCTCCGGTGCGGTTTGACTTCTGGGACTTGGAGGACTTGGCGGAGATGTGTGATTTCCCTGACATTGCACTGGGGGTTCTGTCCTCCTCGTTGTTCACCTCTGTCTTTGCTGTGTCTTTGGCTGGAGAAGCCAGCCTTGAACTTGCGTCACCGTTTGTGTGGTGAGACTTTGCAGAGGAAGCTGATTTACCAGATAAAGCACTGGCAGCCCGGTCCTCAGCTTTTTCACCGTCTCCTGTGTTGTCTCCTATTTCAGAGCCTGTGTTCTCATTACAGTCAGATTTATGAGATTTACAGGATGCTGCACTGGTCGCCCTCTCCTCATTTTCCAGTTTAGCAGACATCACACTTTCTGCCCTCTGCTGCGTTCCCTCTTCTACGATCTCATTGTCTTTTTCCTCTGCTCCCCTTAAGCTTGGAGATGCTGCGATTTCACTGCCATGACAGTTAGACTTGCATGACTTTGAAGATTTGACAGACATGTTAGATTTAACGGACTTGCCAGACATTTGACTCGCTGCCCTTTTTTCAGCATCTCCAGTTTCAGATCTGGGGGAAAGTGACCTTTCTGAAGCTTTGGTGGACTTATGGGATTTATTCGACTTGGCAGACAGATAGGACTTTGCTGACATGGCACTCGCTGCTCTCTCCTCTACCTCCATTCCTTCTTCCAGTCCCATTGCTTCGCTGACAGCTTCATCAGCTCTCTTAGCAGCTGGAGATACTGCTCTCGCACAATGACTGCAGGTGGACCTGCGAGATGTGCCGGACTTTGCTGACACGTTTGATTTAGCTGATTTAGCGGACAGCACACTATCAGGTCTTTCTGCTTTGCGAGGCCTGTTGGAAACATTAGACTTAACAGAGAGGGTGTCCTCTTCATCCTCTTTCACAGCTGTATTATCATCTGGGGAGGCAACCATAATACTTAACTTGACTGAAGCATTGGTCTTGGAAGAAACTGCAGATTTGGCTGACAAGGAGCTAAGTGCTCTCTCTACAGCATTCTCTCCCTCTGCTTCTTCTCTTGTCCTGATGTCAGCAGCCTCAGCTGTGTGGCTGCAGTTGGACTTGTGAGACTTGCTGGACTTGGCAGACCGGTGGGACTGAGCCGACATGGCACTGGGGCTTCTCTCTTCTTCTTTTTCCGCTGTTACACCAGTGCTGCCATTACAGCCGGACTTGTGCGATCTATTGGATCTGCGGCTTGCAGCTGAGGTGGCACTTGGAGCTCTTTCATCCTCTTTTACTGCTGCCTCAGGATTGGACGTTGTGGACATCACACTAGATGCTCTGCCCTCCAGGACATTTGATATTCCAGACAAACGTCCATCGTTAGTGAGGTTGGTCTTGTTGGATTCTGTTGACACAGCTGAAACATCTGAGCCATCATCGTCACTGCCATTATTAGCATTCTCGTGGTTGGAGAGAGGCGAAGGAGGCTTTGGAGAGGCTTGGTGGGAATGATGGGACCTCTGTGATGCTCTGCTATTGGAAACAGAGTTGCCCATGCGTTTGCAGCCACCACAATTAGGACACACACTGGATGCCCTTGACTGCGGAGAGCCTGCGGAAAGTCCTGTGTGACCAGACAAACCACTGACAACTCTCTTTATCTCTTCATCCTCGTCATTTGCGGCTTCCTCTTCCTCTGAATTCGGGATCTTGGCTTTGCTGGACCTGCTTGAGGCTCTGCTTGTTTTGGACGGTGAGGTGAGAGCTTGGTCCACCTCCTCTGCTTCAGCTGTTGAATGTGGGGTGGCTGCACCACAGTGACAGGAAGAGGCTGCAGATACAGGCCTGCTTCCTGTCTCTTCCCCGTCCTCATGCGTCTTGTGTTCAGTCGAGTGGACGGAACCGGCCGAGACGCTGCCTGTTGGTTTGACGTTCAGGTGAGTCTCAAAGGCTGGGGATGGGGATGGTTCATTGCTGTGACAGCACTGTGAGCTGGTGGGTGGCAGGTCATCATCCTGGTCCTCTTTCAGCGATTGCAGGACATGCGAGGAGCTGCTGATGGTAGAGAACGGCCGCTCCCCCTCGTCCTCTATCATTAGCTCTTCTTCTGCTGACTTCCGGCTAACTACTTCGCTGCGGCTGCAGCACCGGCTCACCCTGTGTACCTCGACATGAGTGTCTCCATCCTGCTCCACCTCAACTGTGCGCTCAACCTGCTCCGTCACACACATCTCCTCCTGGACCAGTTGGCTCTGCTCTGAACCTGAACCCCTACCGCAGTTGGAGAGCCGTGCTCGACAGCGTACCACCCTCCTGGAATTACACGATGAGGAAGAGCTTGAGGAGTGCGTATGTCTCATCATAGTGTGGGTGTGGCTGGAGATATGTGGGGGTGGGACAGGAGGCTGTATGTGGCTGTGTGCTGGGTTTTCCCACAAGTCGTACTGCTGCTCTTGTCTCTGGTAGCAGCAGGGGCAGTGGTTCCCCTCGGAAACATGCTTCAGAGGTTGGCTGGAATAATCCACACCCTCTGGGTCGAAGGATGTGGAATCAGGGTCAGAGCAGCTCTCTGATTGACCCTGCTGCAGGTAACTGGGCTGGGCCTGGCTCAGGGGGCAACACTCATTGGTCAGAGATGGGGATTTTTTTATTTGTGTAGACCACTGGAGGGTCTCGTCGTTGTGTAGGCGAAAACGCACCCTCATCTCTACTGAGAGGCTGCCATCTTTGTTGACCAAGACACGCTTTTCAATGTCCTCGTTCATGATCGCAGGTCTGGCCTGGGAGTAGGTGCTTACACCATTGCCGTATGACTTCTCTGAAGACAAGGAGAAACGGGTGGAGCGGTTTGAGGAATCTGAACGCGGGTGGATGATGCTTTTTTTGGTTTCCAGACCAAAGTTAACTGAACAGAGAGATAGAGAGAAAAAAAAAATGTAATCTGAACCATCATAGTGCTGTTGTCGCAATTGAGGTTTGTATATTGGTTATTTACCCACCCAAGAGTGTACAGCAATACATGGCTCGATGTACATTTGTCATGAGGAAACAACTCACCATTTTTCTTGCTTTCGTGCCCCTCACTGTACTCGCTGGCTCTGGACTGAGCTCCATGAGGTGGGGATCTTGCTCCTTGAGTAGCAGGGGATCGGGCCCCGTTTCCAGGAGTCCTGGGGCCAAGACCAGGGGACCTGGTGCCCAGACCTGGCAGTTTTTCCTCTGAGCTCTTCCTGATAAAGTTTACCAGCATTGGGCTGAAGGCTTCCCGACCGACACACACCAACACACCAGGACAAGTCATCAGGCTTTGCACGTTGTCAATCTAGAAAAAAATTCACGCAGTGTCAGGAGTTTCTAGTACATGGGGTGACATCTGCAATACGAAACACACTAAATCATGACCATGCTTTCAAAAACAAACCACTTCTTACCCTGCGTCCCTCTGCAGTGTAGAGTTTGCGGACATGAAACTGCATCACCTCAGACACCTCATCCAGAAAGGCCCTCAGGCTCCTGGTTGACCTCCTGCTAAGCACCACGCTCCTCCTCATCCCCGGCTCGCTGTTCTTCACCAGCAGGATTCGTCGCTGCCTGTAAGGGAAGTGGCCAGGCGGTGTTGCGGATGAGTTTTCGGGCCTCTGGGGTCTCTGGCTGTGATGGTACCAGATGGCTGGGCGTTTGCCGGCCAGCTCCATGTTGACTGGCTTGGCCTGTCGCCGGTCAGAGCAGAGGTAGCAGCCGCCGTCCTGGAGCTGCTCCAGGTGTTTGATGGTGTGGGTGCCGCGGGGAGTGGTCACAGTCCGCACACCAAATGGCAGGGGCACCTGTATGTGGGCACACACAGGCACATGTACATTATATACTGCACATATCTGGACCTATCTATGTATTGCCAGTGTGCCTCCAGATCAAACTGAATTTTTCCAAAACAAATAAGAGGAATGTCTCTGAGCAGGTGGAAAGTGAAGGAAGCAGAATTAATGCTGTTGCCAGTTGAAAAGATTAAAGTACAGTACAGCTGCATCTCTACAGTCAGCTTCAAAAGAAATCTCTACGTCACACCTCTACCGCCTGTCACACTAACCTTTTGGGAAAGGTCGTCCAGCAGGGCATCAAAGCATTTGAAGCTGCGCTTGTGGACTGCCATCCTGACACCCCCGAACTGGCTGTCACCGCTTCTGTAGAAGGTGATCCTCTTGGCCGGGGTGGCTGTGGTCACATGGGCGAGGCGTACGTTGGAGAGGGGTGGCGGGGGGAGGGGCGAGGCATGTTTAGATGGGGGCCGGGGGTCCCACATCCCTGTCTGGACTGAATGCATGCTGCAATCTCACACACACCTGAGGGACACACACAAACATGAACACTATACTGCACACATGTATGCACAAACTGGAACAGAATAACCATTATTAGGATGGTGCATCAATCACTTATTACAAAAACAAGATTAAATGTTCTCAAAAGATTCATTTTTCATTTTATTAGAATTTTAATGTGTTACACCGCCTTTTGTTTTCTTGTTCACACACTTTCTAATCACACTCACAAGGTCACAACGCCTAATCAGGGTGTTTGCATGAGGATTCAGGACAGGACATCCACTAACAGGACTACCTGACATTTAAGGGTGTTACATGTGCCATTTGGCTGCAACAGGGGAAGCATTTTGGAGAAAGTCCTTTCCAAATCAAACCTGTAAGCCTCCAGGTAAATGGCCTGTTACATGAAAGGTGTTGCTTTCCTGCGTTGATAGTGACGTGCCTAAGCAGTGATAGATTTCCTAAAGATTCCCGATGATTCTCAATTTCTTTTTTTTGCGAGCATCTTTCATGTCTAAGTGTTACAAAACAAAAGACACAGAGCACAATTTGGCTGAAACAGAAGGCCTCGACTCAAGTTAGTCAATTTTGGTACAAAAATGGCAAAAGTGGCATCCATTTTTAACAGAGAACAGTCACATAATGGAAATGATATCAAATGCAGCTACATGCACATCTATGTAGATGTTAAAGACAGAGCTTTTCACAGCCTTCTATATTTAGAGGAGCAGCCTAACGCACATCTAGAAATCCTATTTGGAACGGACGCAGAAAGTTTCTGTCCTGCTTCTGAACAGCATAAACCAGCTTGCATAATATACAGTACGTATTTCACACTGTGTCTTAAAACCTCACAGTTTACTGACTGACAGACTAATACACACAAAGAATCATATTCTGTTTGGTTTGGATGGGTTTCACAGGTGTGGCTTTGGATAATTGCATAGTCACACACACGCAAACAGAGGGTGGACAAAACTTTAAACTTTACGAGAAAAAAACAATCACGTGTCCCTGATGTGAGCAAAGAAGCGCAGGATAAACGGCCTGAATCAGTCCAGGAGACACGACTGGTAACAGGGATGACTTTCAATAACCTATGAAAAAGGTGAACGTTATCAGCAGGCTTAGCAAGCTTTTAAGTCCCATGAGGCCACACTGGAGGCCAAATCACTACTCTTAGCTGTATACATCCCCAACGTGACGCTCTGCTTCCTAATCCCTCCTCAGTTCGGTGTCTTAAGAACTTTACACCTCAAATATCACCCAGTGCATTTGATTTCGCCTTTAAAAGAAGTGTTATTTATTGTCAAATCATGGCGGAAGACCAACAAGGCAGCGATGAAGGAGGGCAGAATTAGCTGTTGGACTGAAAATAGACCCATACTTTGAAACCTGAAACCTGAAAACACACATACATTTCAAGGGTAATCTCATTAATTTACAGTATTATTAAGACAGCTGCTTCTTTTCTTATTCATACTTCATAAGCAACAGTAAGTGACACAAAACACCACTGAAGGCATGAAGCTGGGGCACTTTCAAAGATTAAAAACATGAAAAACGTCAACTAAAGAACCATTTTCACAACTATTCACCAATTTCAGACTTTTTAAGCCTCACGCAAACATTTCAACTACTAATCTGTCCACTTGACAGAGAGTTTTACAAGTATTCACACCATCATTACACCAGCTGCACTACTCACATATTCAGGAATCATGGTCCAAAGAGATCTGAAAAAGCTGGAAGGGAATCTGTTCCTCTCCGTGCGGGGTCTGACCGGTCGAGTCAGCCCAGGAGTTAGCACTGCAGCTTGAGTCATACACTAAGAAGTACAGTGGAGCCCCTGGTTCCACAGCTCTCAGGGTAAAATGGCAGACGGTAATCGGGCACACGGGGGAGGGAGGCGGCGGATGGAGAGAGGAGAAATGAGGAGAGAGGAGAAGATGGGAGGAGGGGGAGGGCTAAGGATAGAACCAAAAGCCTGCTTAAGGACCTGTGTGTGTGTGTGTGTGTGTCGGAGAAGGAGGGGGGTTGCTATGGTGAGGCCAAGACGGTGGTGAGACAAGTGGTGCTCTTATGCACGCCGCACCTCACCTGGAGGAGGAGAAGCTGATTTCAAATGTTGATGGTTTCTTTTACTCGAACTGAAACACTGGACTGGGAGACAGTGGATAACTGTGGAGTAAAAACCACTTGTGTTCTGGTGGTCAGTAAATTTCCACATGTGCATCTGAACGTGAAGCTGCTGTGGTCCAGAGGTCTGTTCATACAGTCTGGATGCTGTCACAGTGATCTCAAACACTGTATGGTTTTCAGCACAGTTCGCTCCCCCCGTCTCTCTGTTTTGTTCTGTGTTTATCTTTCTGTGTCACACACACACACACACACACACACACACACACACACACGCACACACGGCTCTGGTCGGAGAGGATTGTAATTACAGACAATCTGTTTGACAGCAGGGTGCCTGCTGTTTAGAAATCACTGAAAACACCAACTGCTCTGATTGAACTGCGCCATGACAAACTAGTTACTACTACTGGGGGAGTGGTGGAATAATGGATGACGACCAGTTGGTCATCACAACACCACAGTTAAAACCATTTCCAATTCATTTTTACACTTTGTATTTTCACTCTTGTTTGTTCGCTCTTTGTCTTGTCACTATTTTGTTCAACTCTTTCTCTGAACATATTATTTGGGTGTGAGGTTTTCTAGAGGAAAGAATTGTAGCTGTGTAGATGTCGTGTGTAGGACCTTTAAATAAATGTAGTGAAGTAAAAATTAGAATATTTGCCTCTGAAATGTGGTGGAGTAGAAGTAGAAAGCAACATGAGGGGAAACAGTCAAGTAAATTTCCACAAAACCAGCTACTGAGTGCTCATCCTCTCTTGTGAACTGCATGTTTGGAAACAGCTCCATTGAAGCATACATCTTGGGTGTGCATTGAACTCACTGCTGCCCCTTGTGGCCAGGAAGGAGAAATACCCAGCTGTCATTGCAGTGGGTGTTTTTTTCCTTCTGTCCCTCAGGGGGAAGTAATGAGCCCATTATGGCTCAGTACACCAGAAGACGCTACATACAAGAACGTCCTACTTTGAGATACTTCCTTTGGTTTATTTCCCCTCTTCTGATGAGCACAACTGCTTCTCTAACCTCACCAACAGTAAGCATATCCCAAATGAGCTTGCTCCTTAGGTGCTAAATGCTCCACTGTGCTCACCAGCTCGTTGCTAACTTGTCTGTCTGCTGTTTGCTGCTGGGCAGGCTGCCTGCTGAGGCTGGAAGTGGTGCTGATCAGAGCCATGAGAGTGAACCAAAACAGAGGAGATGGGGGCCATAAAACCAAAACACTGAACTAGAAGATTCTACAACTCCGTGAAAGTGAGAGGAACTGATTCTCTGTGGCCTCGGCTTCATCAGCGCAAGTGAGTCCTATTCATATGTAAGTATTCATTTGATCCATTGTTGGTGTAAAAATATTCAGCAGAGCTGCTTTAAGTGCACAACTTAAGGACTTCAGGTGCAACTCTGCCAGATTAAAAATGAACAAGATAAGCAGACAGTTCATGAGCCTTATGTGCTGAAATATGCATTATGTAAGTCTGGATTATCCTCAGCTTGGTTTTGATTCTAAAAGAATGAATAATTCTGGTGTATCTCAAGGTTTTGGTCTCAAATTTCACATACAAAATGGGATTAAAAAAAAATGTTTTAAAATGAGGGACTTACAGGACTATTATCATGAAAGTCCTTCAAACTTTTTTTTTTTTTTTTTTCCCAATCAGAGCAGTGTCTCTTGCTGCTGTTCAGGGACAACGTATTGCAATGCAACGCTTTAAAATCACTTCATAAACAGCAACAAAGCAGAAAAAAAGAAGAAAAGAAAAGAAAATGGCAAATATCTTTTTTTCAAGTCTACAAAACACTCTTTTTGTGCTTTTGAGAACAAGTGCAGTTAATTGCAGCTCAGTTATGTAACTCCTTATTTCATCAGTCTGCAGGTTATCTGCTTCACAGCTTTAATGAAAGACAGAGAGAGTAGGTGGGCCTCAGAGGATTCTGGGTAGACAGGAAGTCAGGGATGAGTAGTTCCTGTGCTGACAGGAGCCAGACATCAAAGTGAAGCATCACACAGCTGGTCTCTGGATCTGATGGGTATTCCTTATGGATAAATCAAGGACCTCATCACCTCTGCATTACATCTGTGGCTGATTTACACCAAAGCATCCAGGCAGAGAGTCTTCATCCTGCATTAAGTTTCAGCACCAAAACTCTTTGAGTTTGTTCCCATACTGAATGACGGACCTCACTTTTCTTCTCCTTAAAATGCAAAACTCACTGAAGTTCTGTCAGTGCTGAAGCGTAATTGGTTCAGCCAGCAGGACAAAGGAAATAGAGAGCAAAGGAGAGATTATATGCTCTCTGTGTCTCATCCCATTACCAGGTCTGCGTGTGACTCACCTGATCCTCACAACTGGACCTCTCTTTGGCTCTCTCTCTCTCACACACATATGTATTATGCATAGGTACACTGTATGTTAATAGTTAGAAAATAGAGTCATAAAATGATGTCCATACACAGACCTAACGACGTGCACACGCAAACGCACTGATAGCCGCTGCAGAGCTTGCAGGCCAGGTCTTCAGGAGTTTCAAAGGGAATGTTGGCTGCAAAGCAACAGGAGTTGAAGAGGAAAGAGATCAGGCTTACCGATGTGAACGCATACCGACCAGGGATGGAAGGTGATGGCCGATTGTGGATGCAGAAAAAAAAAACAAAAAAACAAAATTCAGTCTGGATGGTGAGATGTTGAAGTCCAGCGAGCAGCCGTGAGCATGGACCGACGTGCGGCAGACCGCTCCGTCAGACGCATCGGCCACAGCAGCGCCCAGCTTCCCCCGGAGATTGTGGATAAGAGGCGCACGTTCAGACACGCGTCAAGTTAGCAGCTTCAACACCGGAAGTAAATTAATTAGTCTTTCAAATTAATGCGTCACATCCGTGCGTCTTAGTTTGTAATGGACACATTGGTGCAATATTTACAACCTGACAAAATAATAGATAATCGGAAATAATTTGACTAATCATTTATACCATCATAGAGTCATACAGAGCAGCTGTCACTCAATATTAAACCAACTAAAATGATATAATATGTATTATATACAACTATGTACTGAGTTATACTTATTTATATGTTTAACAAGTGCTGTTACTCTATGTTTACATACTTAGTTCTATTTTAAGAATTGCTGCTCTTCTATGTTTATTTACTTAGTAATATTTTTAAGAACATTTTGTTTTCTCTTAGTTTTATTCTCATCCTTATTCTTCTTTATTGTATACATTTTATGTTTATGTGTATGTTTGCTGTTGTTGCTGCAATAAAAGAATTTCCCAATTGGGATCAATAAGTAAAGTCTAAGTCTAAGTCTAAGTCTAAAACAAGAAATGCTGGAACATTAATGTGATAATTTTAGATTTTTGTTTGTTATTCATCATATATTTTAAAATAATTTACAAAGTCAAGCATTAAACAGTGTTTGGTGTCACTTTTAATGTATGAATATGTCTTCTTTGCTCATAATTAATGCGATTAAATAAATCAGATACATTGTATGGAAGATTATGTAAAAAGAATCTAATACTACTACCAATAATAATGACAATAGTGATAATATAATAATGTGGGAAAACTCAAATAACGGGACACCATAAATATTTAAATATTTAAAGATAACCAGATGTGGAAAAGTGCCCAATGTTCAAAAAATGTTCAAAGGTGCAGAGCGAGCACTGTTCATACTGAAATCTGACTCTATTCTGTCACAAAACACTAGTGGGATTATAGTAGTCATGGTACTGGAGTTCATTACTTAAAGAGGTGGGTGAGGGATTGCTATCCAGGCCTTTCTATAATACCTTTTAGAAACATTTATTCTATGCATTGGAAAGCTGAAGTCCACATTTGTAATAAAATAATTACCTAAAATTTTCCAGAGCCATCAGTATGAACAAGCACAGAAATTAATTTCCATAAAATACTATTAATCCTTCTGTCTGTTATTCTGTGGAACAAAACGTTTTATTAACATTAAACGTACATTCACCTATGTGATATTAAAAAACAAAATATTGGAGAAGATTTAAAAAGTGTGCATTGAAGCGGAAATTGAATTCTAAATATTTATTTTTGCATGGACGACCGGAAATGGCGCGTTGCTGATATGGCTAGCTTTACATAAACTCATTCCGTTATCCATGCATTAGAAAACCCTCTCTCCTCCGCTTTATTTGTTGAAGAACACAGGAGGAGGAAAAAGGAGGCAGAAGAGGAGACAAGAAATGAGGAGAGGGCGGAAAAGGGGGAGAGGAAGACGAGAAGAAGAGGAGGAGGAGTATTCATGTTAAAGAGGATTAGCCATCTGTTGACCCGGAGTGATAAACCTGGATCAGTTACCAGCTCCGGTGCTCTCTAATAAATTCACTCACAAACAATAACAGTTTGTCTGACAGCCTTTGTCAATAGGTGACCAACCGAACCCACTGGGCTAATAAACAGAATGTTTCAGAATATTCCAATAATTCATAATATTTTGTGGATTATGCATTAATTAAATACAATATGTAAACAATGAGTTTTGCGGACGTTTAAGAACATGACATAAACCTAAAAATAAAGCCTCGTTCAGCAGAGAGTCTGAAATCTGTATCCGAACACTCCATCAGCCGCGACACGTCGTACGTACGTGTGACGTATTCGCGTTAACAGCGCCGCAAGCCCCCGTCACGTGCCCGCGTCCGTCTCCCATAGCAACCAAGCGCACCTGTACTTTTTTATTTATTTATTTTTTTCAAGGATGGATTCCCTCACGGAGAGTGAAATAGCACAGATAGCGACAAACCAGGTAGGCGAGCGTTCAATTACCGCACGGAATTTTGAATTTAATCAATAAATAGTAATAGTCGTGTTATCGTGGTGCCTTCAAATACTGCCAGGAATTTCATAACGCGACCATAACAGACCCAAACACGAGGGAGCCGACTGAGAGAGCCAACCCCAATTCAGCATTAAAGTCTGACTTAAAATGCACGACTTTTAGCTTGTTGTGATGCAGCTGTGCTTGTGTTTGGATGACTGTCTGTGATAGAGGGAAGCCGGTGTGCAGAGGCTCAGCTGTCACTTCTCATGGCCCGAGTTCTGCGATGAACGCCGGCGCCTCCATCAGGAGTTCGTGTATGACGTTGCCATGTTCGCCGCGGCCCGTGGCTTCGCCTGGCCTTACGTGATCCGGGCAGCAGTGACTGCCAAAGGCATCTTCCCGCAGCTGGACGGTCAGAGCTAACAGCAGTGTACTGTATAGATCCATGCAGGTGATAGAGCATTTCACCTGGAGGTCACGATCAAAGACTTCTGTGTGTGTGTGTGAGGGAACAGAGAACAGAGCACTGTGTTTCCTGAGAGAGTGCAAAAAGAAAGGCTTCAGTGATGTTGAAAAGGTCACTTTCTGTACCCACTGACTCAGCCTGTTATTATGTGTTTTTGAATTTCTCTTGCAAAAGGAGTTGATGCGATGTGTCGCATCTATTGTCAGAGTGGCATGATGATGCTCCTAACACAAAAGGTTTAATGACCTATGACGTAGGTAAAGTCTCTGTTTTGCAAAAGCTTGTCTTGCAGAGCACGTTTCTGCTTTCCAAATACACACATGAATGCCTGTCATTGCTGATCTTCTATTAGAGATGTTCTTTTTCAGCCCTGGAACCCCAATTTGAGTGAGTCATTTCCAGTGAGTCATTCTCTGTGTGTCTCATTAAGACATTCTTTATGCAGTATTATTAGTACAGGTCCATCACACTTGGGGCTGGAAGCTATTTTGAGCTGAGCATCTTTTCAAAGCCACAGAGCACAAATTCAATGTAATTTAGCTGAAGTTTGGTTTAACTTCCTC
This sequence comes from Chaetodon auriga, assembly GCF_051107435.1. NCBI lineage: Eukaryota > Metazoa > Chordata > Actinopteri > Chaetodontiformes > Chaetodontidae > Chaetodon > Chaetodon auriga. Next base: position 9,687,433 of record NC_135096.1, on the reverse strand, counting down.
TCAGGCTTCTGGACTGTATTGTCTTCCATCCATCAGGTCTTGACGTACCCAAACTGTTGTCCTTGCTGAAAGACGTGCTGTCTGAATGTTTGCCAAACCTTACCTCCGTCCACCAACATGAGTTCACCCAGTTCATTACTGACACCTGCATCACCCGGCGGAGGCTTTTCCAGGCGGTGGTGAGTGGAGCTGCCAACACGTCCATCGTTCAGCTACATTTGGAGGTGCAGTTGCCACCCACACCCTGTCCTCTCGCGAAGGTAACAAGCGTTTGCAATCAGCAACAAGTTGACTATAATTAACGCTAAAATATCTAGAGACAGACAGGTTATTTAATGCAGATTGGGGCCATTTATCTGGTGATGCTGCCATGAAACTACTCCTGATGTGCCTCAACTTCAAAAAAGATGCACTGTACTTGTGCTTCAGGGCACAGATCTGCATGAGTGGGAGCATCAGCGCCATCAAGCCGAGCTCACCTCAATGTTGCGACTGAAGGAGGAGAAGCTGAAGGTGCTCCGACATTGGTCAAGAGTCACACTGACGGAGGTTGATGTTCCTGATGATGATGAACTGGATAAAGAGGTAAGACTCACAAAAGGGATCTAAAAGCATAACATTTTAAGATATTTTCCATGGGTATACTAGCATCTGCTGTTCTGTGTAGGCGGTTGTGGGACTGGTTCGTGCAGCAGTGAGGGCCACAGAAGGCCAGATGCTGGCGAGTCTGACCCAGGAGGCCTCCCTGCTCAGTGACATCCTGCAGCTCAAACTGCAGAAAGCAGCATTGACCACCGGGAGGCTCCACAATCCTGTGCCTTCCAGTACAGGTCACATCAGCTCACATCCAGACACACCCGCAAACCCAAGCCGGACAAAGCAAAAGCCAAAACAGGACTGAGGGAATCTGGAAAAGCAGTGAGCACAGGACCTCAGTGAAGAAAACAAATCTGAAATTATTTAGTCTGACAATTTTCAGCTCTCTTGTTTGTGGATGCTTAAGTTTTCTTTTGGACTTCCTGCTTCATTTTCCAGTGTGAGATAACATCCGACCACTGTACAGGAAATTCAGAATTCTGCTCTGTATTTACATTTATTTATTTAAAAGTAATTCTTTGGATTTGACAGAAAGAGCTGTGAAGAATATCATTTTTAAGTAACACCAATATTAAAAAAAACAAACAATCTCAGCTCGAATGCCCTTCATTCTCCACATCTCTTGACTGAGTAATTAAACCAATAATTTTAATGGAAACAAAAATATTAACATCATCTAGTGCAAGGGTCAGGTAGCTTTAAGAAGATCTCAGCTTTGCACTCTGACATTTAGCCAATCACCTGTCAGCTCTCAATGTTTAAAAATGCTCATTTCACATCTTTTGAGGAGTGTTTCCATGACCTTGAAGCTTCACAAGCTCTTTCTTGTCTTCATCCAATCTCAACCTCGCACTCTGATATTTGGCCAATCACCTGTCAGCTCTCAATTTTTAAAAACGCCCATGTCGTATCTATTGATGCATTATGTTTGTTTCCATGACCTGGAACAAGTTCCACAAGCTCTTCCTTGTCTTTATTTGATCATAACCTCGCACTCTGACATGTAGCCAATCATCTGTGAGCTCTCAATGTTTAAAAATCCCCATTTCACCTGTGCCAGTACATTATGTGAGTGTTTCTGAGCTCTTGAAGCTCCACGAGGTCATTCTTATGTTGATCCAATCTCAACCTCACACTCTGACATTTAGCCAATCACCTGTAAGCTCTCAAGTTTTAAAAATGCTCATTTGGCATCTTTTGACAGTGTTTCCATGAACTTGAAGCTTCACAAGCTCTTTCTTGTCTTCATTTGATCTCACCCTCGCACTTTGACATTAAGCCAATCACCTGTGAGCTATCAATGTTTAAAAATGCCCATTTTGCCTGTGCCAATGCATTACGTGAGTGTTTCTGTGACCTTGAAGTTATCTTCATCCAATCTCAACCTCGCACTCTGACATGTAGCCAATCACCTGTAAGCTCTCAATTTTTAAAAATGCTCATTTCACATCTTTTGTCGAGTCTTTCCATGACCTTGAAGCTTTACAAGCTCTTTCTTGTCTTCATTTGATCTCGCCCTCGCCCCTAAAAATGCCTGTGCCAATGCATTATGTGCCTGTTTCTCCAACCTCAAAGCACCACAAGCTCATTTTTGTCTTCATCCAATCTCAGCCTCGCACTCTGACATGTAGCCAATCATCTGTGAGCTCTCAATGTTTAAAAATCCCCATTTCACCTGTGCCAAGGCATTATGTGAGTGTTTCTGAGATCTTGAAGCTCCACAAGGTCATTCTTATCTTCATCCATTCACAACCTTGCACTCTGACATGTAGCCAATCACCTGTCAGCTCTCAAGTTTTAAAAATGCCCATGTCGTATCTATTGATGCATTATGTGTGTTTCCATGACCTGGAACAAGTTCCACAAGCTCTTGTCTTTATTTGATCTTAACCTCTCACTCTGACATGTAGCCAATCATGTGTGAGCTCTCAATGTTTAAAAATCCCCATTTCACCTGTGCTAGTGCATTATGTGAGTGTTTCTGAGCTCTTGAAGCACCACAAGCTCATTTTTGTCTTCATCCATTCACAGCCTCGCACACTGACCTTTAGCCAATCACCTGTAAGCTCTCAAGTTTTAAAAATGCTCATTTGGCATCTTTTGACAGTGTTTCCATGACCTTGAAGCTTCACAAGCTCTTTCTTGTCTTCATTTGATCCCGCCCTCACACTTTGACATTAAGCCAATCACCTGTGAGCTATCAATGTTTAAAAATGCCCATTTTGCCTGTGCCAATGCATTATGTGAGTGTTTCCCCAACCTCAAGGTTGTTTTTGTCTTTATCCAATCTCAACCTCCCACTCTGACCTTTAGCCAATCACCTGTGAGCTCTCAATTTTTAAAAATGCCCATGTGTATCTATTGATGCATCGTGTGTGTTTCCCTGACCTTGAAGCTCCACAAGCTCTTTCTTGTCTTTATTAGATCTTAACCTCTCACTCTGACATGTAGCCAATCACATGTGAGCTCTCAATGTTTAAAAATGGTCGTTTGACTCATTCTGATGCATTATGTACATGCTTCCGTGAGCTCAAAGCACCACAAGCTCGTTCTTGTCTTCATCCATTCACATAAACCTTTAGCCGATCACCCGTGAGCTCTCAATGTTTTAAAAATGCTCATTTTGCATCATTCTAAGCTGCATGGATAGAGAGGAAAACACTTGCACAATAAACAGTAGAAATACTTAATTTATGTGACAGTTAATCAAAAGGGAATGTGCGTGGGCCTGCTCCCAACCGCACCCCTCAGCAACTGCATCACCAGCATCATCCACTTCCTGTGAACAAAAATCTGCATTAACAGCAATAATGACAACTGTACCTCACTAAAGTACTTTAAAATACTGTAGGTTCATCTACTGTCATGGTCCACAACAGTTAAGGTGCGTTACTATGACTGAGCACATTTGTTGAAGGTGTCACTCTTAATGCTGCCCTGCTCCCCATTATTTATTTGGACCAGTCCAAATGAGCAGATACACTGCATATGATTCCTGACCCCCCATCCCCGTCAGATTAGCTCATTACAACCTGTTGCTGACTTGGTCTTTTCATTGGCAGTGGAGTTTTAACCGAATTGTGCCATCTTCTGTTGTTTCCTTGAATTGGTCAAACAGCGCCCCCCTGTGGTGTAATGACTATTACAACCAACCTGTGTGTTTCCATGGCAGTGATGCGCCATTACCATGGTTATTAGGTCCACCTGCTGTCAGGGATGCTAGGTGAAGCTGATGGACAGTGAAAAAGAGCATGTGTCACTGACATGGAGCTGCAGTACTGTGAGTGGACATTTCTGGGAGACAAAGAGAAAAAGTTATGAAGTGTTTTGTTATACTAGGGCCTGCAAACAAACCCGGAAAAGTGAATTTTCAATGAAACAAGGACACAGTTAGCTTGTTTTGCGGCGCTGCTCATGATATCAGCTCAGGCGCTTTGGTAGCACTAATGTAAAGTTAAGCTAGCAGCGGTGAGAAGAGGAGAGAAGAGGACTTTTGTTGACCAACAAACAAACTGACATCACAGAAACAAACACAGCGGGACAAGACACGACGAGGAAACTTCAGAAACTTCGTCTCAACCACAGAAACAACCATGAACTTCTCCGCTGAAAACGTGAGTCAGACACACTTTATCACTCTGTGTCCTGATGGCTAAATGTCACTGCTGCTGTCTGACTCTGTGTTGACTCCTTGTTAATTAAACGTCAAATCTGTCCCATCAGTATGTTTAAATCTGAAGTGATAACACGGAATTCACTGGAAAGCTTTAACAGAAAAATAGATGGATGCTGAAAAGCATAAAGAAAATATAACGTGCGTTCCAGCCAACTGCAAGCATGTCAGAGAGCCAGCAGGGGGCGCTGGACACCATGAAATCCAAGACATCCAGCGCACTGCTGGCCCAGCACACGCAAAGAAATACCAGTTTTATTCTTTTTCCAATTGTCTGCTGCGCACTACTTTCAGTTCTCATTTGATATCATTTACAATCACAACAAAAGCCATTTATCAAATATGACACCTAACCCCCTGCGTGAAACACAAATAAAATAATCTTATTTGCATGTTTATGTTCAGTAGCATTTTCACAATTGGAATATTTGGTGCTGCCCAGTCCTCTTAAAAGTGTACCCAAAATGCCAAATGCAGTATTTTTATTTTGGAATAAATTGTGGAAGATTTATCTGTGCTGTCTACCTCCACATTTGAAGCTGTTGGATTCATCTCGAGGATTCAGGTCCAGCTATGCAGAGTGGGCAACAATAGATGATGCATGTGTTATTGTTGATTTGCTGAAATAGCCTCTGGTGTTTTTGCCACTTTGGAAGCCTGCCAAATATCTGAATACGTGTTATACACAAATTCCAGCCTTGTTTTCCTCATTGTTGCCTTGTGTGCAAGCTTGAAATAATGGGATGCCTCCCTTGCTGTGGCATCCTTGGCTCTCCACATGAAAAAGAAGATATTCTTTGTTTAATGTGGAAATGCAGAGTGGAAATGATTACTGTTTACATATGCGCACACATGGATGTAATTACCAGTACCTCCTGGTTAGAATAAAGGATTTTACACTTACAATAACACAATGAAGTGATACCCCGTAGTATTATTACATACACTGTCAAAACAATACGATTTACACTGAATTAGCTTCCATTGCAATGTAGTGTGGTGCAGATCAGGGTTTGTTACAGAGGGGTCTCGCTGATCAGGCAGACCGTTTCTCACATTCAGTCGTCATACAGGGCGTTCACACTTTGATGCTGCACAGTTCATCCACAGTTTTCCACTGCTGCTGCTGTGTGGGCACTTTCCTCAGCGTATGAGCAAATGTCCTGCAACTTTTCCGCAAATGCTTCTTGTCCAAGTCTCGTTTAATACAGAGCTCGACTCAAGGCTTCTGATTTCATGTTGTTGTTCGTGCTGCAACCCCTAAATCTTCGCGCATGTAATTGGCAGTGGTGGAAGCTCTTTGACTTCAATAAAAGTTGCAAAACCACAGTGTGAAAATACTCAAAGTCGCTTGCGAAATCGCGCCGCTCAGCATATAAATTACTGGAATGCGCAGCCGCATTTTAATGTTGTCAGTTTGAGGCTACTTTGAATCACTTTATGTGATATTCTGATCTATCACAATTAATTACATTTTGTAAACTGACAAAATTTTTACCTGCAAGGTAATCAGTAAGCATGCGTGTGAAAGAAGTTGAATTGAGCAAAAAATGTTTTCCTCTGAGATGTCGTCAAATACAAATCCTCCAAAATTATACTTCAGTACAGTATTTGAGTAAATGTGCTTTCATGCAAACACATCACGTCTCTATTAATTTGGAGCTGTCTTTGCATTTGGCCTCCTCCTCGTTTAGCCTCCTCCTCGTTTAGCCACCCACAAACTCAGCCCAACGTAAGCTACTTGTCATGAACAATGAAATATGAACACAGCGTGTGCCATCAGAGGCCACAGTACATGTTGCTCATGAATAGAGATTGTGAATAATTAAGAAATAGATAAATTCTGTAAAAGAACCCTCTCAAAAAATAAAGGCACACAGTGCTGCTGTAATATTGTGCGTGACTGAGCCTCAGTGCCGCCCCAGCAGTGAGGCATCACTCCTCTAATTCTCCATCACAACTCCGGCCGCTGGTGGGATTGTAGCCCGGCCTATTTATTGCCATTAGGGAATTGAGGCTCCATACAGTGGGTGAAGGGTTAATTAGAAACAACTGAAGGGGTCGGAGGTGGTCGGAGGTGTGTGTGTGTGTGTGTGTGTGTGTGTGTGTGTGTGTGTGTGTGTGTGTGTGTGTGTGTGTGGAGCTCGTGGTCATAAGAGGGCTGGACCTTTTGGTAATAGAGGGGTGGATTTAAACAAGGAACCTGTGCAGAAGATTTATCCGCGGGCTGTGACACAGGGACAAATAGTGCTGATAGGTGAAGGCCTCTCGGTGTAGAGTCCAGCCTGGATGACAAATGGCTTGTGTGTGTGTGTGTGTGTGTGTGTGTGTGTGTGTGTGGAATACGATGCCAGACCATATTCACTTATCACTGAGTCAGGCCCTTTCCTTGAATCCGGTCTTGACACCCAGCGGAGACCCACTCGCTTCTCTCACTCGCCTCTCTTGTTTTGCTCCTGCCTCTCCTATCTCTCTTCTCTCTAATACTCACTTCCACACCCCCCACCCCCCCCCATCCCCTACACCCTCACCTCCTCTCCTCCAGCGCTCTCAGCAGTATCTCCCCAGCCTCTTAGCTTCCCATATTACACTGCCAGATAAGAGTGGAGAAGGCCCCGACTGACAGGAACCCCAAATTAATTTACAAGCAATGATGCCGTTCCCGAGCTGATAGAACAGTCTTTATACAATATGAAGGGAAAGGGAGCGACGCCTCGGAGCCTCCACTGGGGAGGGAGTGCGGCTGTGCTATCTTTGTAATTATAGGGAGAGACCTTGATCCTTCTCTGTCTCTTTCTGGCTCCCTTGGTCTAAATAAATGTTGCAGGGAGAACCCCAGAGACAAATCCAAGCTTCTTGCTATGGCTATAAGCGATGAAGAAATCATTTTCCCCCCCTCAAGTTCTCTTTCTTCTCGTGGCTTACATGACGCATGATCGCACGTTACTGTAATATGAAAGGCGTAGATTTCAGAAAACAATTGTGCCACAGTTGTTCCTTCCTCCTCAGTCTCCCACCGCTGTTACTTCAACACTTATTGGACGATTCGCCACAGCTCCGTGACCTAATAGGCTTACCGCGCCATAGAATCTATAGAAATGTAAGTGGATTAAGGAAATCAGTTTTCCAGTTTATATAGCATTCATTAGCCGCTGCCAACAGTTGATGTCGGACCAAAGCTTCTGCTATGGGAGCTATTACACCCTGAGCTTTTGGCGTCCAGGCTTCGAGGTCCCCTGACAGTTGCTCCAAAAATGGGGAAATGATCAAGGGAGTCTGGATCCAAGCTGGCACTCACGGTTCGCTCTCACACAGTCGAGGCCTGGTCCACGCTCGCTCGCTGAAAGGCTGGATCACATATGTCCTGTAGACACACAGGAGCTGTCTGAAGCTCGGTGACATTACAGCCAACTGGGTTATTCAATCTCATGATGTGATAAAATCAGAAAAGATTCGCAGCTCGGCTTAGATTAGAAAAGATGGACGCTGAATTAACAAACATTTACTCATGATCGCATAAAGCTTTGGGACTTTACTCGACTGGAGGCTGACTTAAAGAGTCAGCTCCTGCAGTTCATGCCTACAAGCTTCCCCATAATTTTCTTCCCATCTCACCTGCTTTCTTTGCCTCGGCGTGAGTGACTTTGGCCAGACGATGTCCGGCCTGTCTCTGCGGCACGAGGTAGCAGCATGTTACAAACGCAGACAAATCCAAATTAATGACCCCAAGCAGCAATAATGCAAACAGAATGTGTGTTTCTACACACTTATCATGGAGACAGACCTCGTAATCAGACCAGGATCAGGCTGAAGAACAGGGTCCACGGCATTAGGACCACTGATAGAAATATTACCTTCACATGTGAGTGGGTGTCCTTCCAAAAGCCCAGGAATGGATTTGTTCTCATAGTTTGGAAGCTAAATGCTTTGTGGGCTGTGAAATGGGTAATTTGTTGAAGCCAGTGTTCGGGGCCAGCTGCACACGGTTACACAGTCCTGCCCTGATGGCAGTCCAGCAATCCGACACAGACAAAACCGATTTAGGTCCAGTTAACACGTTCGCGTTGTTCCCAGCGTTATCAGCCGCGGCTCTCTGGGTCACAGTGTAATGACGGTTCGTTCAGAGGAGGACCATGATTGTCCGGGACATGCTGCCATGTTGGAGGGGAGACAAGTATGAGCACTTTTCTTTTGGACAGATTTTTGAACACTTTACAAACTCTGGTCTTTTAGTGTCGCGGGGAGCTGGGACTCTTTTTGCTTTTGCTGACAATCGTTCATGATAGATATGAGTAACATGCAGCGACGTTCTTCTTTCCATTCCTTGAAAATATAGAGGAAATATTTGATCTGGAAGTTGCTTGATTTAGTTGATTGGAAAATGAATTTGATTTTTTGTTCATCTTTTAAGGCATTTGTTAAGCAAAAATATCAAAAATCACATGTTCCAGCTTTAAAAATGGCTGTAAAATTCTGGATTGAAACCTGTAAACCATTTTAACCTAAGATACATGTGTGTCATTGAAAGTATACAGTGGATATACATGCTCTTAAATTATGTTTTCATCAGTAATATCTTGAGTTAAAGCCAGGCTTCATCCAGTCAGAATCATGAATGCTAATAGCACAAACACATAAAAAAAAAGGATTTGATGGGGAAAAAAAATCTCTTGGGTTTTATCACCACAAAATAATAAAAAAGAAAAATGTCCAGATTGCAGCTCTCGGATCTGTTGGCTACAGTCTCGGAGATCCATAACCTGCGAGAGGGAGACGGGCTTGAGCTTCTGTTGGCGACGAAGCAAACGTTGCTTGGTCAACAGTTGCAGGACGAGATCACGGCGCTGACATAGCTGCCACGGAGCCGCCAGCTTGCGCTTATGTGCGTCTCCGCTCCTCGCCGAGAGGGAGAAGTGTAAATCCAAAGCTGAAAACTCCATTAGGCCGAGTCAGTCATGCATCCGTGTGCTCCAGTGCCAGACAGCTCTGTAAATCAGCTCCTCTTTTTCTAGCTCCACTGAAGAAAACAATATGGGTAGTGTCTGGGTACTGAGCATCGGGCCCTTGGGTTACACACATGCACATGCACGCACGCACACACCCGAGGGGCCTGGCTGCTGCAGAGTGAGACCAAATGCTCTGATCCAGGTTGAACTAACCACTGACATGTGCACCTGTCAGACATGGGCTGCTGAAGGTGTGTTTGCATTTCTGTGTGCACACGGATATGTGTGTGTGTGTGTGTGTGTGTGTGTGTGTGTGTGTGTGTGTGCTACAGTGTTTTGATATCCAGACTTGGTGACTTTTTATGCCTGAAGACTGTGTTGGGCTCTAGCAGACAGCGTGTTCAGATTCATTAGTGTTTTTTCCTTTGTGTTGTGTTATATTTTGATGTCATGTCCGGTTGTTCTGAAGCCGTTCATGGACACTGACGCAGGATAACTTCCCTCTGATTTGGAGTTTCTCTCTCTCTCTCTCTCTCTCTCTCTCTCTCTCTCCCCCTCCCTCCCTCTCTCTCTCTCTCTCTCTCTCTCTCTCTCTCTCTCTCTCTCTCTCTCTCTCAGACACACACACACACACACTTGCAAATACACAGACTGTAAAGTAAACGGATTTGGAGTGTGTCCGCCCGTCCTAATCTGTTGGCCAGTAAACGCTGACTGAGGCCTAGCAGGTGCTAGACACTTGTCTGTGGAATGTGGAGGGCCAGACCTCAGACCTCCCACCAGGACTGAGCTTCCTCTGTGCTGCAAGTGTGTGTGTGTTTGTTGCATGTGGAGGGTGCGTGGGTGGTGGTCACCACCTGCTCTCAACCTGATTTCAGATTTTTTTTCTCAGGACCAAAACATTGCATTGCACTCTGCAGAGTTTTAATATGAATTATGATGGAATACAAAAATTTGAAGGAACTGAATTTCCTCAATCTCTCTCTCTCTCTCTCTCTCTCTCTCACACACACACACACACACACACACACACACACACACTTTAAATAAGGATGCTGATAAAAAAAAATACAGTACATGATATTACAGTATATAAGTTAAATTCCGTTCATATTTTAATATTTGAAAATACATTGATATTTTCAGAATATATCACAGCCTTGAGCAGTCCAGAGAATAAATGAATGTGTCACAGTTGGGTCAGTGTACACAGGAGAAACCTCTAACAGTGCTTTGTAGATTAACCTGCATTAATTGACTTTTTTGGCTGCTAACAAAGCTGTAAACACAGCATTAACGTATTATCACCTTGTAGAGTTGATGCAAGGTGAGAAGATGCCGGCAAATAGCTATTAACACATTCGACACATACATGGCAACATTACGATGAATTTGGGATCCAGTATTCAGGAGCGAATACGTTGTTGTTTTCGAACGCTCAATGGCGTCTCTTGCTGTTGTCACATTTAAACTACATCTATAGCTGCCAGTAGTTGCTCCTAGGATGCTGATTGGTCCGTTGGTCCTGAGGGAAATGTCTGCCGCTTCAGTCGCTAAATGTTGCTCACTTTGTCTGCTGTTTGGTGCTGGATGGGTCGTGTACAGAGGGCGTATCAGAGCTTTTTGGCTGCAAACAGCTGCCTGCTGCATCTGAGTAGGTGAGAGCAGACCACGGTGAGTTAACCGCGGACCTCCCTTTTGTAGCTCAGCATTAAAGGTACTTTGAATTCCAGTGTGCTCACATGCAGCCTTAAACGAGTGTGAATCAGCATAAAGGCGTCGTGCGCGCCGTCTTCACTGTCTTTTAATGTAGATTAATGCTACCTGCCTGCACTTTTGCTGCCTCTGTGGACAGCAATTAAGAGCAATAATTACCTTTTCATGGTCTGCTCTCTTCTTAGTTAGGTCATTACCCTCCACCTCTTAGCCCCCCACCTCCTCACAGTCCCTGTACTTTAACCAAATGTAAGGTAATAAGCAAAGTTTGGTGGGCGTTTGTGTTATTCTAACAAATGCAAAGGATGATTCAGTGCTTTAGACAGTGTGCATAGTATTCATAAGATAATTCAGCGTGTCTTTGGAGCGGGAGGTGTGAGGCGTTTCACATATCAGAGATTCCACCAGAATTCGATGAAGTTAAAGGGTTGAACCTCTGATTTATTTCTCTTCCTCTTTCTCTCTTTTCCCCCCTTTCTTCCTTCCTCTCTCATTTTTCCCGTGTCAGAATGACTGATGGTGGCCAGCAGAACCGGGTGTCCGGCATTATACCTCCCAACAAATGGCTGCAGCCTGCTGGGCCAGGCCTTGGACTGGACAGAAATCAATATTTCACCATTTAAAATCTATCAAAAGAGGATTTTTGAGAGTGCTATAGCTGCCTGCTTTCCATTCCACCCACCACTAACCACCCTCCCCAATCCCAACCCCCCTCCTCCCTGCCATGCCACAAACACTGAATCAGACACTTTGTAGTTACAACTAGTAATCAATAAGCCAGCACCTTCACAGATCTTAACCGCGGTCGCCTCGGAGCGGTGATGGATGGCGAGGAAGGCCGCGATTCATTTTGTCAGGCCATTACACCGGCGAATTCTGTCCACTTCATCCTGCAGACGATCATTTTTCACACTTCATAAGGAGCAGAAATGGGTTGCGATGGAGGAGAGGGACAGCAAAGGAGGGGAGAGGCAGACAAAGAGGAGGCAGAGAGTTAACCAAATAGCAAAGAAATTAAGAATAAAATTGAGAGGGAAATGCAGAAATGAAAGGGGGAGGGGGGAGATGACAGAGTGATGACAGACGGCATGAGAAGGAAAGAGAAAGCAGAGATGTAAAGCAGACTGAGCGGCTCCTGTAGCCATTTTCTGTGATGGAGGAAAAGAGGACAAACACACACTATGTGACATAAAATCATTAAAACCTCAATTTCGGCTCCACGTTAAAACATCTCCTGATAGATCACCTTAACCTCCGCGGGCTGTGGAAACAGTTTTGACTTATGAAAACCTCTCTGAACGGGAGAGAGTAAGCCACAAAACCAACAAAGAAAGTACATTTGTTCGCTAAAAACAAGACAACAGCGAGCTGGGCTGTGTTTACGCTGTGTGTAACCAAATCAGTCAGGGGGGAAATTGATTTTTTTTTTTTTTTCCCCCCTCGTCGCTGAAAGCATTTTATCGCTATAAAGCACACAAGGGCAAAGTAACCATGAACAAGTCCCACTAGTCAAACGTATTATGTTTACAAAACAGCAAAGTGGTAAATTAGTCGAGCTAAAGCTTCCACACAGTAAAATATAGTGCCGATACTTCGCTTCATGTTCAATTATAAAAGCCGCAGAGTGCTTTCTGTAAAATATCAGCTTATGTTAGGAAATCTAATGGCAGCAGGGAACAAATGGACTTAAACTGGAAGGAGAAAATCCTTCCTTCCTTCCTTCCTTCCTTCCCTCCCTCCTTCCTTCCTTCCTTCACCTTCTGTCATTTGCATTAATATATCTCTCCCCTCCCTCCCCTCCCCTCCCCTCCCTCCCACCTTTCCTTCCTCTCTTGGCACGTCTCCCCAAGAACCCACGGCGTTCTTGTTGGATCGGTCTTGCCTCGGAAAACAAGTGACAGCTGCTCTGTGTGTGTGTTTGTGTGTGTGCGTGCGTGCGCTTGTGAGTGTGGGCGTTCGTGCAGCCCGCTCGTCGCGGTCTCGCCCCATATGTTGGCCCTCACCTGCTGGCGGGCGAGGATTATGAGCTACAAGCCCTTATTAAAACTGGATTTGTTTACCCTCCTGCTTGCACGCGGCGACAACAAAAACAGTATGACCCGCCCGTCGCTGGGCCCACCACCCGGCCGTGAGAAAAGCCGGGGATGGAAACTTAGTGAAAATGCACAGACAAAGGCTGAAGCTCGCATTTATCTTTAAATGTTGGTCAAACAAAAGAAGCGGTGTGAGGAAGAGTAGAGATGCAGGTTAATAAGCTCTTTGTCCTACGTCACCTGACTTCTTCCTCTGCTCCCATCAGAATTGCTCCAGCTACTAGAGGTCTCCACTGAAACAACGATTGCATATACGGGTCAGAATAGGCCGCTCACAAAGTCGACCTGGATGCTCGTTTTTCATGAAGAGCTGATCTCACCTGCTCCACAGACTGACAGGCCTCCACCATGAATTCATGCGGTTTAAGTCCTGAACGCTCATTGTATTGTATGTAGCACTTGTGCATTAATGGACAGATTAAAGGATCTTTTCAGCCCAAAGCTGAAGCTGCTCGTATTCTGCAGGCCTGTAATCTCTCTTTGTGCTCCTTTTTCCTGTCCTCCTTCCTCCTCTCTGCACTTTTTTCTCCTCCCCAAAGTTTATTGAAGTGTTGTCGGATCAGCAGAGGTTCAGACGTAATCTGTTGTGTTACGACCCGGTGACCTTTCTATTTCTTTTTCTCTCTTTCTTCATCTGTTTCCTGACAACCCATTCCTAACTCTTTTTCTTTTATCATCTTCACTTCTTTCACTTTCATCCTTCACTCTCTAATATTCTCCATCTGCCCAGCTCCTCTTTCTTTTAGCCCTTTTCCATTTTTCCTTTATCTGCTCTTCTCCTCCAGCCTTTTTCTATTTTTCATGATCATCTCTCAGAGTGTATTTCTTCATTTTCTCATTATCTTGCTCTCTGTATCTTTGTGTTCTCTCCTTGCTCTTTCATCTAATTCATCTCTCCTTTTATTTCCTCCTTGGCCCTCAGTACCTCTTTCTTTTCCCCCCAACCTCTCTCTGTTTGTCTTTTCCATTATTAATAGGAGGCCATCAGTCACAATAAAAGCTTGGCCTGTGAGTCTCCTCCTCGCTGCCACAACTTAAAATCCATGTTAATAGTGACAATTCCCTTGGACTCTCTCTCTCTCTCTCTCTCTCTCTCTCTCTCTCTCTCTCTCTCTCTCTCTCTCTCACACACACACACACACACACACACCTACACACTTACATATACACACATCCCAATGTTGCCTCACCCCACCCTCGGCTCCAGCACTGACTGACTGCAAAGTCAGCATCTTTTTTTATGTCAATTAATGGGGAGTGTGACGAGGTATGAGGGTCAAGACAGGGAGATGAAATGGATGGAATGACAAAAGAATAAAAGAAGAGTAGGAGGGAAAAATGGGCAGAGTGAAACACATATAAGGAAAGATGAGAGTTGGAGAGAAAGACGGAGATAAGGTGAGAAGAGGAGAATCAGGAGGAAAGCAGGTGGAAGTGAGAGCGAGAAGGAATGCGAGGCAGAGACAAATGGGGGAGATAAATGGGAGAAATATGGTGAAAGAGATGGAGAGCGAGGCACAGAAAGGTAGAGAGGCAAAGTCAGCATCTGTCATGGAAATTAATGGGGAATGTGACAAGTTGTGGAGTGGAGAAGGGAGGGAGTGAACGAGGGAGACGGAGGTGTAGTTGGAGATTCTGCCGCCTTGGTGGTTCCCAGAGTACACAGCGGTGACAGAGGGGAAATGGCTGATTTGGTTCTGATTATGTTGCGACGCCTCATGTTTTTCCTTTTTTTTGTTTTTTTTTTTGGTTGTTGTTTCGGCACCTTTACCTCACTGGGCATTCTGCAAAGCAACCCTAATTCTCTCTGTCTTCATTCTTGCGGTGGTAAAGGTAAAGGCAGGTTACTTAAGCAGGGGGCAGGGTTAAACAGTTATTCAGGCATGTGTTGATCTGGGCTGATCAGCATGAGAAGTAAGAATAAATGTGGAGTTTCATTGTCATGTGTGCTTTATATTACTGAATGCACATTGTTGAGAGAAATCCCCTTTTTTAAGCGTCAGTTGTATGAAAAACAAATAAGTATCCTTGTGGAAATCTAATCATCGGTGTGCAGCTGTTGGCCTTGTGTGGCTGGATAAAAGATATTACCACTATATTACGAGCTCGTCTCATCTCAGCCTATCACGACAGCTGGTCAGTTTTGCCAGAAGGGGGCACAAAACTACTGGCTTAGAGTCGTTCCAGGCCAAGAGGAGAGGAGCTTCGGGCCTCCACCTCTGGCCCGCTGCCTTGATTCTGTTTCCAAGCTTCAGTGTGTGAGATTTTTTTTGACCTTGATTGAAGCGTTGTCTTTGCATATTCTGAAAAATCACCTGAAAAGATTGGCTGGATTTTTTTTAAATTTTCCTGGGGACAAAAACTTTACCAGATCTCAGACAACGAAATGACATTGCTTTTATTGTAACTGTCATGTAAAGCACTTTTTGCCTTTCTGTTGAAAGGTTCCACACAAATAAACTTGCACAACGTAAAAACACACATATAAATTGGATTGTAAAAAAGAGTAAAATGAAGTAACATTTAGCTAAACACAAAATTAATCATAGAAAATACAGCATTAAAAAACTTTGGGGCAATTCTCAGAAGAAAATGAATATAAAATGATATGAAAGCAAAAACAATGAGTGTTAAACTTCTATGAGCATAACTGTGTTGAAAATGACTGCAGATGTATTTAAAATCTGTCTGAAATTATTAAGGAAAACCTTACAATTCATGCTGCAAATGGATCAGTTCTATTCTGCTTAGAAGCGACGAAAAAAACCACAAATGTAAATTAAAAGCATAAGCAATGCAGTGACCCATCCAGCAGTATTTATTTTAAGTCTGCATGCTTGTGTCAGTCACACACTGTGTGTTTCAGGACACTTTCAGTTTTAATAAATGAGAAATCAGGCACAGGTTAAGTAGCTCAGAGCCAGGGACAAAAGCCAATTTCCTTTCTGCTTGTCACCTTTTGTGCCAAAGCACATTGGAGGATTGAACCTGTCAATCAAGACTCAAACCAGCATGTTGCCCCTGCAACAAGACAATGAGCACCCCCCGGCACCCCCCGGCACCCCCCGGCACCCCCCCCCCCCCCCTTACCCATTTGAAGGGGCTTTTAGTGGCATTTTAGTGAAACAAAAACTGGCACTGTCCATGTGAGACACTACATGCCGTGACATGCACTGACGTGAGTGCAGCAGGTCTCTTGAAGTCACTCACTGGACACTCCTCATTTCTTTACTCAGTTACTGGATTGTTTTTTAACTGTGTGAGTGTGCACGCTCTCCCTTAAACACTACTGTTGTCTTTAAAAAGCCCTGAAAGTCTGTGGATTTGAAATAAAATCTCTAAAACATTTACAAGCTTTTGCAAACGGATCAATGACATGAATGCATTCAAAAATTAGCACCAAAATTTGCCTGTTCTCCAGACGTACTGCAATTTAAAAAAAAATCAGTTTTAATGATTAAAAAAGATGCAGTTATTCAACTTGAATCAAACTTTTTCTGTTAACGATTACGAGTTTGCGTGTGTGCAGTGTTGAATAAAATATTCAGTCTTTTTTTAAATTGAGAAACTCCACAAATCTGTGTAATATTAGATTGAGGATAATATACTGTTTGTGGGGAGAATTAAAAGACATTATCACATTTTTTGGGAGTTTATTGGCTTCTCAGCAGGGAGAAACTAAAAAAGGAGGGAGAAGCGAGAGAGAGAGGGAATTGGGTGCTAAAACACAGATTGAAAAAACTTCCCTCGGCCGGCCAAGCATCACAGACATCAAAGTGAAGACATTGTTTGGGTGGAACAATGGCTGCCGTCACAGTCCAGGAGTTCGTGTGTTGTTGCATGTTTGCGCTCCCAGAATCCCCCTCTGACGGCGAAATCACTGGATTATCAAACCGGCAGATGCAAACCGCGGAGAACAATATCATCCGCAGCCCGCCGAGGGGAATCCTCAGAGGCCCGTCTGTAAGAGACACACAGATAAGATCAAACAAAGAGAGAAGGTAGTTCTGCTCAGAGCCTGCAAACTCCAGACTGACTCACATTGATTCGAAAAAGCTTGACTTAATACGCCAAATTAAAACCCAATAAAAGTTGGTACGCCAATAACTATTCATGCTATCCTCTTCACTTGAGTATAGAAATTGATATTTGACAGACCAATGGTGGCACAACATTGAAAAATGATTAGAAATGTACTACTTTTACACTTTGCTTTGAAATTACTGTGATTACTCGTCATTTCTTTCGAAGTGCGGCTGTGAAATTGTGACTTTTAACGTGTGTGCAGCCATGAAACTCCACTGTAAATCGCATATAATTCCCACAGTAAAGAGAAGCATTTAGAAGTGGGAGATTTGAAACTGGTTGCACTTTGACCCTTCAACAAACACCGACGAAGCAGAGCCTCCGAACGTCAGGACGTGTTGTTGTTTTTGCATATTTTCCGCGGCTTGTGCAGCCGCCAGTCAAACTTTTAGGAACATGCACATTTACGTACAAAGTGTGTGTTCGCAGTGGGAGTTGAACACATGTCGACAGAGGTGGAACAACGCTGATTCATTTTCACAATCATGCATCCTTTTTTTTTTTTTGGGCCCTGATATCATTTAATGCATCATTCCTGCATCATTCAATTATAAGACAAAGTAAAGCTTTGTGCCGAACTTGATCCAAAGAATTATTAGGAAACAAGCTCGCGCATACTCTGGAATGGAATGTCCCGGTCAGCTGGGAGCATATGGGAATGCCATCAAACTGTGATTTGCTGTGTCGACATCCTTATAACCTCTGGGATGCTTCAGCCATGGAGGTCCAGGCTACCATGCCTTCCCTGACACTTCAAAACCACAGACAGACGGGTGGGGATAATGCAAAACATAGAGACGGGCCGCATGATGGAGAGACAGATGGAAAGGGGGGAGAGAGAGAAATGGAGCAAAAAGGGGACGAGACAAATCCAGCCTTTGAAAACATGTACTGTTTTCCTGTCACCCGCACACTTGAGGTATTTTAAGCTTTCATCTTATTTTTACAGTTGAGAGCGCTGTGATTCTGAAATAGTCTGCGAGACGGAAATCCCTGCAGAAAGTCCACCTGGGCATCTACTGGCCAAACAGAAAATCAATAAAGATCAGAGTAATGGCAGGACACACACACGCACACACACAAACATAGACAGAGGTTCAGTGAATAAAACTAACAGTAATCACACCTTATTAGCAGAGGCTCCAGTCAACACCACCGAATCGATCGCTGGGTCCATTAATGGAAGTCATTAACGTTTTAATGAAGCCAAGTTTGGCGGCAAAAAAGAAAAAAGGTGGACGGAAAGAAAAGAGAGTGCGATGATGGCGAGCGGTGGCGAGGAGAGAAATGAGTTTGGTGCACATGTGATGAAGAGGAAGTGATCATGATCAGAGCCTGAACATTTCAAAACAGCAAGAAACGTCTTCTTCAGCAGAATGCTAAACATTAATATTCCTCACAAGCTCTTTCCATAAATTCGGGAAATAACAACATCCTGCTCATGTTCCCTGAGTACCCCCTTCACCGTGTTGCCTATTAATAGCATGTAGCTTGTTAGCGCGGACAAACTTGCTGCTGACAGGCTGCAACTTGTTGACGGAAACAGAATGCAGGAGGCCGCAGCCAGACTGGCAACAGGCAAACACCAGCGTGTTTTTCCTGCACAAGCCAATCCATCTTTATCTGCATCCTTGGCATCGTCCTCAGTCCATTGAGCATCACACGTAGGAGAACAGCATTTCTCAGCTTTTTTGTGGCTGATAAACAGCAGCGCTTAATCCTTTTTTTAACAGATGAGATACAGGATTGCTATAAGGGCAACATGGAAATTAGCTGCACATTCACTCTGCTCGGATCTTTAAGCTGAAATAATGTCCTTTGTGCAGTTTAACTCTGTCGACTGGAGCAGCAATGGAAGCAGCCGAACTTCGACTGGATGTTAAAAGCTGAAGCACAGGAAGAATTTGGAACATCACTGTTGGATTTAGTTTCTTCCTGGCGGTAAAAATAAACCTCAAAGCGCTCAACTAAAAGAGTTTTTCATGTTCTGTAATGGGACGCTCCAGCAAAATAGCAAATCCTTGACAGATAGCTTTCAGTCCAAAAACATTACGACATTTCCCACAATGCAACTCCTTTTAAGGAAGTGCAAGCAAGAGAGAAGCAGCCTTTTGCTCAAATTAGAGGTACCCTCTGAGTGAGTCTCTGATGAAGAACTTTTAGTAAAACCAAAAAAAAAAAAAAGCAATAAAACCTGCTGACCTGCAGTTTCAACATTTAGCTGACAGAGCAATGTAAAATAAGTGCCACAGTAGGAAAAAAAAAAAAAAAATCCTAGATACCCAAATCCCAAACAGCTGTTGTGAATCCGGACAATAGATGTGACAAACATTTGTCTCCCCCCTGAAACGATGATGGGAAATAAAGAAGAGCCGGGTGGAGAAATGCGAGCTGAGGTGCTGCGGTCGCAGCATTCATTTTGTCGGGAGTTTTTCCTCCTTCTTGCACAGGAGGAAGAAGATACAGGAGGAGGCAGATGTGATTCTGGGCGGAGGGTGCGCGGGGGCTGCGACCACTATGGTGTGCCAACAGTGAAGAAAAATGATGTGCATGTAATAGTTTCCTGTCTCCTGCAGTAGCTGATGGGGTGTTTTATGTGCGAGTGGTGCCTCAGAAAACACAAACTAGAGACTGGAGGGTTTTCATCCAGTGGACAGAAAAGCCATTGAGTCGTGGAATGCAGTGCGACGAGTGTTCAGTGATAACCTGCGAGTGGGTCGTTTAACATTTTTACCCAGCAGCAGTTTCCTTTGGTTTCTGCGACTCTGAATGTTGAGGGTATGCAACAAGCCTCGACTCCAAATATTGCGCTTTTTAACTCAAAATTTGACGGCTGAAGACACTTTGCATATCAATACTTTGCATGCAAACAATCATTTTATAAAATTTGATGTAAAATATGATTGTAGAATATCAGACGTTCTCATAGGTATCATCTTATACACGCCAGCAATAAAAAGAATAGCTAAAATGTGCTCCACCTTCACTACTTTGCCTTTACTTCTGCTTCAACAAGCACATGATGCTCATATCAGTGATAACAAGACAGTAATGTGATGTGTACACTTTTGATTATAAATATTTTTTGCTCATGATACGTTAAGTGGAAGCATGAAGCCGTTTTATTTTGTGTTGCTGGTTCTGTCCTTGGTTGGGATTTTCCTGGGCTGAAATCTTTGGCCAGTGGGTGTGTAGCCCCCAGCCAATCAGAGCACGCGGGTGAAGTCGGGGCTTTATGAAAAGTTTGTGACCAGACTGACGCTGTAACATGTGTCATCTGTGTCTCGAGCTTGTTAAATTCTCCTTTCTGGACACAAAAACAATTAGTTAATGCTGCTTTTGGTTTATTAACAGCTGTCTATAACCCGACAGACGACGAGGCCTTATAATTGTGTTGGTTCGCTGGCTAATTCGAGCACATTCAGGTACACCGCCCCTGAGTCACTGTCTTACACAGCAGGTATATGATGCTGCCTGTGAGTGAGATCAGTGTTAAGTGTTCGTGGATGCACACAGACAGACAGTCACACAGAGAATTTAGAGGCTCACAGGATGTAAAGGCAACTTTTAAAGGATTTCAGGTGATTTGGTAGGACATGACCCCCGCGTTAAAGTCCCACATTTGAATATATTCTCAGCAATGTGATCCGTTTGATGCGTTGGCATGCTAGCTCCCTAACAGGGCTGATGGTAAACCAAATATAAGTATTTTTTGGAGTTGAAGAAAATGATGTGAATTCTGTCTTTCAGGATGGTTTGGGATCATCTAAAGAGTGGCCTTAATGTTTAATATAATCTCAGAATTTGGCTGTATCCAGGACAGTTCATACCCACTCCAATAAATAACACGCGCATTAAATTTTATCACATGAGTTTGATTCTCGGCTTCTCATGGGCTTACTTCTTTCTTTTCTCCTTTTTTCCTCCTGTCTTCTCCTTTCTGGTCTTTTTCGCCTCCCGGTTGCTCGCCCTTGGCTTTGACCTTTTCCGCGTCCAATGCAATATTTTCCGGAGCTGAATGTCAGCAAGCATCAAAAATGACTCTCCCGAAAACGCCATCAATTTCAGCCTTGTTAGGCCTCCGTGCTTTTATGCGCTCGCACACACATTTACACACTCACACACACACACACACACACACACACACACACACTGGTCGGCCAGCAGCAGACAATGTAAAGCAATCCCTCTATTGCTGTCAGCGAACAAGTGGCTACCCGCTGGGTGAAAAAAGGGCACGGTGAGAAACGCTCTCAATCACTTTCAATTAATCCCCCCTGCTCTTTGCTTGAAGGGACAGTTTTTCCATGGGGTGTGTGTGAAGGGGGCACTCTGGCTGTGATGGCACACAGATATTGATTTATTATCCTCCTCAACAATATTTATGGCTGGCAGACCTCACACCCAGACCTGCTGGCATCAGGGAATCATTAAGAGGAGGCTGGAGTTGACTCTTGAAGCAGCGAGCGTTGGACGAATTTGAAAGTTGTACGAATATTCAAAACATTTGTGCCGCCGTTTCCTCAATCATCGCTTTCCTACATTAAAAAAAAAAAAAAACCCTGTTGTGATTTCCAGACACTTTTTATCTGATGCTAATAGTGTGGATAATGATAATAAAAGAGAGTGGATGTGTGTGTGTGTGTGTGTGTGTGTGTTTTGTGTGTGTGCGTGATCAGGAGCGTCCCTGCTTGAAATGATTAGATGGTTGGGGCCATTATGAGCTCCTCTGTGCCTTTTGTATCTGCTGTAATGAATACTGAGGGGGTATTTGGAGTACTTTGAGGAACTAACAGCCTTTTTAATCCTTTAATCCTGAGGAAAACCAATTTCACCCCTACACACACACACACACACACACACACACACACACACACACACACACACACACACCATTTGAAAGGGGTTTCACTGAACGGTCTGTGTGTGTGTTTAACCTGCTTTCGTTAATTTCCCGGCTCAGAGACCTGGTGATCCTGGAGATTAGGTTCATTAAAATCACATATTGTACGCACTGTGGTGTGTGTGTGTGTTCGTGTGTGTGTGTTTGCATGTGTGTGCAAGCAGATAGGGCCATCGGTGTTGGCGTTATCGCCCTTGTAGGTCCTACCCCCCCCCCCCCCCCCCCCCCCCACACACACACTTCCAGATGATCCCCCCCGTGGCTGCAGTCAGCAGCGGTTGCTGCAGTTTGACCCTGACAGGCTTGACTCCCGCCAGTCTGTGAAACGCCCCACTGTGACAACTGCTACAGAAACCTTTGAGCAAGTTTTATCTTTTAACCTTTGCTTAGTGGGAGCCTAATCTGCAGCCCCCTAAAGCACATGAAACACCATGGATTTTAAAACCAAAATAAACATTTTATGCACCTTATATTGCACAAAGCACAGTTTGTAGTAAGTAAGAGACTCCAGACTGTTTTCATGTTAGGGTCCCTAATGGGGTTTTTCCAAGAAACAGGCTGATGTGAGAGATTAGCTGATTAATTGATAAGTCGTAAAAATAAGCTGAAATGCCAAAAATTTGATGATTGCACCTTCTTAAATGTGACATTATGGTCATTATGTTCTCGTAAAAGTTGAGCTTAACAAATATATTTCATGATTTTGTTAGTAAAAGTAGCATTAACACAATATCCAAATGTTTATTAAAATCAATTAAAAGTGTCGTAATATTATTTATTATACTATTGCATGATTTTGCTCCTTCCACTGACTGTTTGCATGCTGTTAGTAGTTTAACCAGAGCAATGCAGCACATTTTAAAAACAGGTGGTCACCCCATGCATTGCGTGGTCTCCCTCAGTGTCTCCCTCACTGTCCTCTGCTTCAGTTTCCTGCATGGTGCACGATGAAGACGCACCTCCCTTCACCTGGTTGACCCTCAGTTGTCTCCATCCACAGGTCACATTCACATGCGCTTTACTCAAATGTTCTGTCAGATGCGTACCTGCCGACCAGCTATGTGCAAAGTAACTATATCTGTAAAATAATGTAGTGGAGTGCAGTATTTCCATAAGTGCTAATGCTACAAAGTCCTGCTTGCCTGGCCCATCAGTGCAGAAACAGATACCTTATAATGCCTTGATGTGGGTTGTGTGATTTTTGTCTTTTGTTGTGCTCCATGTGAATCATTCTCTGATCAGATGGCATGTCTGAGGGCAGGGATTTGAAAACCACAAAGCACAGTTTGAAAAGTTTTCTGGAAAAGAGTCTACACATGCAGTATCTTAAAGAAGAAAGAGAGAAACCTATAGGAGAACGAGCACGCTCCCATTCTCTGATACAAGATGGGCAGGCAGGATTATGAAGTATCCTATCAATGACAGCTGGATTCCTGCAGGATTATGTTTAAGAGGAGCATATGCAGCTCACACGGTGCTCACTGGAAAAGTTTGATAAGGAAGGAGAGCGTAAATTTGTTGATGTGCTCGCAGCGTTTGTGTGTTTCTTTTCTGAGTATGTATCTGCGTGTCTGCTCGGTGTCTGCGTGTGTGTGATGCCAGGGAGCGTGTGCGTTTTTGTGCATTACTCCAGGCGGCACCTCCTATCATTGCTTCATAATGGAGGAGCGTCAGGGGAGTTTTATCACTGAGCCTGTCTGTTCGGGGGACTTAGGGGCCGGGGGGCCTCTGCTCAAAGGGCCCCCAGGATGCTGAAAAGGTGACTGAATTGAAAGGAGGGTAGGGAAATTCTGCATGTCTATACATGAGTGTGTGTGTGTGGGAGAGACAAGCGAGGCGATGTGTGTGTAAAAGTCAAGAGGGCAGCGCACAAGAGAGCGCCGGAGAAGAATCGCCTTCCCAGCATGCCACAGGGCTTCCCTTACTCCCTCTATAGGTGAGTAGCAACATAATTAGACAGATAAAAAGCAGCAGTGAATGCGGATGCTCAGATAAGGTCTAATGAGAAGGAGATGGGACAGAGAGGGAGAACGATACAGCCGCAGAGGAGAGGGGGATGGAAAGAAGAGGAGAGGTGCGGGGGAGGAATGAAAGGAGGTGAAGCGGATACATGAGGAAAGAGGGAGCGGAGGGAGAGAAAAGGACAAAAACAGGCGAGAGATTTAGATCAGATGAGGGTTATTAGTGTGAGATGACACATCCGAGGAGTCCAGGACAGGCGATCTGATGTCTCTGCTTCCCCGCCGCGCTCTCTTCCTCCTCTTCCTCCCGCGTGGCCGCTCGCTGCAAAAAGTGTCCTTCATTTCAAGTCGTGTGGTATCACGTCTTGATTCCCACCTCTCTGAAATGTTCTGCTTTTCTCACATTTCCCCATGGATAGATCATTACTGTTTTCATCTCAGCATGTTAAATATAACCGTGATGCACACGTGAGGGACTGGAAATCTTGTCAGGATCCAACGCTTCTTACTCTTACTGTCTTCCAGCGGGACTTTTGGAGTCATTTTCCAGTTCGCCTTGCGGCTAAAAACATTTGAAAGATGCTGGTTTTCAAGAGTCAATGAGGCTTTCACAGTTTTCTGGAACAAGCTGGTGGAAAACCAGCATCTAACATGTATTTCCTTCCATAAATACACAGAAAAAGGCGAAAAAAGGCACAGGGTTGCTGGGAATTGTAGTCTCACCAGCACACCAGGGTAAATTCACCTATTTTGAAACAGATCACATTAAATTAGAAGCCCCGAAACGTTCTGCTTTTGAAAAATAAGACATTTTTTGCAGCGTTCCCACTCGTCCTGCTTCCCCCTCCGTCTATCTGATCTCCCTCTCTTTCTCTCCTGCTGCCACCAACTGCTCCGTGTCCATCTGGGTACAACATCCGCTCTCTGGGAGGCGTCGCTGTTTATCTATATCATCCTGCAGCAGATTAGCTGACACCTCTCACCCCTCCTGCTCTGACCTGGCCTGCTGTCTAACCCCGACGCACATTCTCCCACATGCCAACAGCTCCATTCCTAAACACTTTGTAAGTTCTCTTCGGTTCACGATTTTGTTTGAGCTCCCCCCCCCCCAAAAGGAAGCAGGCGATGCGTCATTGTTATTCATTCAGCGTGTAGTGTCATGATTTGTCTGTTGTTTGTTGTTGTTGGTGTTGTTGTTGTTTTTTTGGCTCCCTCCCGTCAGTCATTTGTCGTAGATCATTCAGCTGTGACTAAGTTGGCAGTGAAGACACAAACATGAAGTGGGCCATATCCTCTCAATACACTCTGGAGTCGTGATCAAAATTGCTCAGTGTGTAGACAAGTCGTCCCCGTACCTGCAGTGTCATCGGGCTTGATGCACTTCTGCTTGGCTTCCTTTCGAATTGCCGCATGCACACACATTTTGAATTGGGATGGCAAATGCATGCGATCAGGTCAAAATACAAACATGATAAATATTGTTGTCAAATCAAGGTCCACTGATCAGCTTTTTCCACAGCTTGAGTCTGAGCCGTCCCAGTGACGCCTGATGAACACCTTCCATTTAAAAAGCACCTATTGCACTTGTCTGGCAAAGCTGCTGCGTCTGTTTTTGCCTGAAATTTAAAGTTTGATGTGTCTCGAGCTATACCAGAGCTATATCAGAATTTCCTCCAGTGTGTGCGTGCGTCATTTTCTGTGAATTTCTCGTGCGTGCCGTACTTAACCCACCTTCTCCAGCCCATTCAACATGGTCTAGACATGCCACTGACAAATGGCCCGATGCCTGTTTCGATAGAGGTTGGTTCAGTCAGTCGTCAGCGGCAGTCAGTTGTCTTGTCAGTACATGGGATTTGGGATTTGTCACTTGCCAGAATTTATCTTTGTTGTTCCTGCTTATTGAGGGGAATCCACTGATGTCTTCCAGTCCAGCTGTTGAATGCTCAAATAACAAAAAAAGCACAGCCACCTGGTAGAGTTTGATGAATCTTACTGTGGAAGTGATGTGGCTGTGTTTCAGAGAGTCAAACGAGAAGTTTGAATTAAGTGCATGTTAATCAGTCGAGGCGTTCTTTCACATCTTTCTCTGGGTCTGGGTTCGTTAGCAGACCGCTGTTTAATCCGGAGGAGGTAATGGTATCGATTAACACAGCCAAACCGGTTGAATACCCAGCAATAAGATGATCAATCATATCTATAGGAGTCCCGGGCCACATGTTTTAGCCCCTGCATTAATTCAATCCCCATTATCTGGGCTAAGGAGGAGGCCGTAATGGATTTGTGCACTCTAACAGAAAATGGCTTTTTGAACCAACACACAATTAGCACAAAGAGTTTTGGCAAACCATACCCATATTATCAACATAATGGGAAATAAGCCTGCAGCTTTTTAAATGAGTTAGAAAATGGGGGGTTAATAATGTGTACAGAAAGTTTTTCAACTTTAATTTATCATTCCAGGAGAGACCATTAATCAAAGCAACTGTGAAGTGATGTTTTTCCTATTGATTTTAATCTAATGTTTAATCCTTTTAGTTAATTTCCCCTCAAAAAACTACTTTATGATTTTTGTTTTTTGTCCCGCTGCTCAGAAATGAGCTTCACACGCGTGTTCATCCCTGCAGCATTGCAACTGTGAATAACAGCGAGCCTAAATGTGAAGGTGAAGTGTTTTCGTCACAGGAGCGACAGTGCAGTTTGGATTTAATTCGAAGTGTTGAGATGCTCACTTGACTTGATATACCTGCATTAATCTTTCATAACAAGCCAAAATACTCAAAACTAATAACTGAGTCCCATTCAAAGGCTGCATATGTACATTAAAGCTGAATGTTTTCTGCTTTTAATTTTCAGCTGCGTCTCCCCTTGATGAGTCACGATCTTCCTCCCATTCAACCACCTGTTATCACGTGACGAAGTTCCATCCTGACCTCGCGTGACGACAACTGATCGATTGTCATCTGCAGAGGAGGAGCGAGAGATGTGGGTGAAAGCTCAGGAAAAAGTAAGTGGACACTTATTATGGCGAAGACATTTTCAAACAGATTGATCATTCAGTATTAAATCCTGATTGGATCACAGGCTTGGGCAGACATTTGAGTGTTTATGTAGGATCCCGTCATTTAAAGTAAGAAGCTGATAGAGAAAAATCTTTTCAGAGCCTTTAAGCCTCAATAAGCAACACGCTGCATGAGCTTTGACAGACTGACTGAGTCTTTGTGTCTTGTTTTCACTTTGTTTTGGACTGATATCAAAATATTCCCATCATCAAAATGCATTTTTTTTTTTTCTCAAATTCGACTGCATTTCCACGTGTGCGGATGTTATAAGAAGGCTTCACATTAGACGACTGGTCATTACTTTTGTTTATTATTGAGAAAAAGATTTCTGCAATCGCCTTTTGGGATTTCTTCTTTTTGACTCTGCGTTGCTTTGATCCATAGTTTTCTATTCGTCTCAATACTGCGTCGAGGTCCACATCTCTTTTGAAACGAGGGTTCAGTGTCACTGAAGTAAACTGAAGTAGCAGAATAATACCCACGCAAGTGGCGTAGGCAAAAAGGAGATGAAAATGGCGGCTAGTAGGGATTTTATTAAACATGATGACTTGTCTGTCGGGTAAACAAAGCTTCCTCGCCTGGTGGCCTAATACTCTGAAAAAGTGCCAAATCAGCCGGCGAGGATTCGGTGTGTGTGTGTGTGGGGATTAAAGCTAAAACCCGCGAGGCCGTGGCACCCCTGTATGCAAACGCCGTCCGCTACGTTAACCCAGTTTGATATCACAATGCATAATCTCTGCTTTTTTAAAAAACACACACAAACACACACAGGCATAATCTCTTCTTCCCGCAACTGTCGGGGTGTGACCTCCACGGCCTGATGCCTGCTGAGTGACGGGCCGCTCATCTCCGCACAGCACGCTGTGTTAGGATCACGCACACACGCACACACACACACACACACACACACACACACACACACACACACATTACTTATTTTCTGTGCTGGTGTGTTTTTTCCATTTATGACAAAAGTACATCAAATGTTACTTTGTGTGGTTCAACACTGCTCTGCCTGTTAGATTCCACCCTTTCTTTGTTGCTGAGGTGTTTGTCTGACTGGCGATGGTCGTTCCCGTCTCTGCTGGTGCAGGTTTTTCACCAGTGTTCACCCAGCTCTGTTGTGGACGTCAGAGGTTTTAATTAGCAGGAGCATCACCACACCCCGACGTCTCGTTTCCTTACGCAAGCCCTCCATGCACGTCTCAATCTAAACTTTCAGAGCTCATCATCTGGAGCTTGTTAGAAGAACACAACTTTCGGGCCAATTAGACAAATTCAGTTTGCTGAGTTTGGTTCTTCCGTTGCAGCTGCTGCTGTTGTTCTGACTGACCCCTCTGTGTGTGGTTTCTTAGATTGCGGCTGCCTCTTTGGTACCGCTCACTGCTGTGGCATTTCAATAACAATATGAGGTGACACTGAGTGGACGCAAACTTGGATGCGTGGACTGCTTTCTATTTCCAGCCGTTCAGCGTCAGTCTGACCTGCCACCTTGACGTTCACGGCACTTTCAAACGGTTCACCGGCCTCCCCTTTACATGTGCACCTGGCACGCATCGGACCTGCGGACTGACGGCAAATACCCATTAGTTAATATTTACACAGCATTTACAAAGCCACTTTTCCAGTCAGTTATAGGTGCTCTGCAGATGTTTATCATTGTGGGCATTGATCCATGTCTTTCCATGCAAAGGTTGGACCCCGGAAAGGTTAATTGGAAAACAAGGCAACAGAACAGCTGAGGGACTTTCAGTCATGCTAGACTAAAAGTTTGAAGGTTTAGTTTGCTGGTGCTCCAGGAAGGACAGTGAAAGTGAATGGGCAGGTGTAATCTCAGCTTTTTGCAGCACATCACACATAAAATGTATTAAAACCTTGATCACAGTAATTGTCACACTGTACGATATCAGTTTTGAGACATGTCATACTGTGAGTTTATGATGCAGATTGTCCAGAGACCACAGCAGGAACCGCTTCTTCTCCTTCTCCTTCTTCTTCTTCTTCAACCCTTCACCGATCTTCAGCTTTAATTGTAAGACTCGCCACAGCAGTTATATCTAAAACGATAATTTATTTCCCACAGACCATCTTAGCTTTTCTTTTGGTGCGACACGCAGCTTCTCAAGCGCTGATGTTGTCCTTCGAGAAGCACACGTTCAACCAAACAAAACTGTGAACAAAGTGCCCAAAGATTACAGGCATTCAACTTCTCTGTGAGTGACAGCTTACCGTACGCCATGTGAATGGTCCAATCACCTCTCTGTGAGCCCACCAACTAGCAAACACTGATCTATCCAGGTTTGTGCTTTATATCACTTTGTGGGACACTGAAACTGGAGCCAAAAAGGGAGCTGAGAGGCCCTCGAGCTGAAGAGGAGCCACTTTACAAGCAATTCATCACCTTGCTGTGGCCTGTCTCTCCTCTTTCTCCTTATGTCTCTCTCCCTCTCTTTCCACTGCTCTACTTCTCCTCCCTTCCCCTCGAAGAAAACCTCCTCCCCTCCATCCCCACCCCCGTCGTCGTCTCTCGGTCTCTGTCTAATCCTGGAAGAGAAAGCTTCGGTTCTGTTATGGCGTACGGGTATCTGACCTCGGCGTCGCCTCTAATCCGGCTTAGTTCACTTAATGATGCCACTTGTGGTGCCACGAACGCCACCGAGAAGTCTATAAAAGCCTCCCATTAAAATGCAAATCCGACCTGGCGGAGAGAAGCTAAGCGACACAAAAGTGGGAGAATTTGACCGCAGACCCCTTCTTTTTCGTCTCTCAGCTATGCAGCCGATGCAGCAAACGCTCCCTCCAGTAATAACTGATTCTGTGATTAGGACCACTGCGGCATGTTGGCGACGAAATAGACTCCCGTCCTCCGCAGAACAAAACGAGAAAGAGAGAGAAAACTCAACCTATTCCATTTTAGCCTCGACTCATGCATTTTTTTTCCACTGTTGTTGTCAGGAAATGAACAAATGGTTATCAATGTTCGGAGGGTAAATCTCCCATCTCTCCGCCAGGTTTTCCCGGCTGATACCATTTTCTCCGTACAAGGCAGGAAATGAAATTTCTCTGTGCGCCGTATCACCTCGCGTCTACCGCCCCCCCTCATCTTCTCTACCTTTTTATCAGGATATCCTTTGCTGGGGGAGAGAGTCAGGAGCCTCCTCTCCATCTCCAAACAGAGAAGTTGTCTCGAGCAATAACATGCTATACACATCAAGGCTGATACACACCGCAATAGAGTAGTTTCAATTTACAGAATTATTTGGTGGAGGACGGATTTCTGACTTTTTTTTTTAAGGGAGGATTATACCATATCATGTCCTTCACAGTACTGTGTGTGTGCGTGTGTGTGATAGTGAATTAGAGAACCATATCGGGGTGCTTTCAAACTCATGTCTATTAAGGCTGCACTGCATTTAAATGCAAAATGTGACATGCATAGTGACTTTTTTCTTCATGTCCAACTTCTTGTGTCGGGATGTAAAATGTGATGTGGTTTAGTCCAGCTTCCTTTTTCCCCCCTCCATGGGTGGAGAGGCACAAAAACCCTGTTCATCTTATTCATACGAGCGTGACCGAAAGCAGAATATATCCACACATATTCACATATTATATGAGATTCCGTGGAGAAAATTATTTTTGGTTTTCACATTTTCCACTAGACTGCTTCATTTGTTTTTTTTTTGCCATTGTAAATGCAAATTTAAAAGTACATTTTAGTCAGCCAATCACATATTAGAGAGCAGATTATCAGTCAATGAACAACTCTTCAACACGGGGCAAAATTGTAGTTGTAATATTTATTAGAACATCAGAACATAGTGACAAAAAGCCTTGTCCGGAAACCCAAACATCAAATTTACTGCTCTGTAAAACCCAGAAAAGCATGGGCTGAAGCCAGAATATGTTTAATTTTTTTTGTTTATTTAAATCCCCAAAACCTGTCTTTTAACAAAGCTGTGCTTTCTGGGGCCCATAGAAAAATATGCATAAGGACAATAACAATACACAATGACAAGACACCAAGAAGGCTACACTTACATGGGCTGAACTAACTTAGAAAAATAGAATCACATGACATCTGTATATGTCTGTCAATCAATGAATTTATTAAACAGCTAATTGTTTCAGCTCTTTTTTTTTTTGTTGCAAAGCAGCTACATCGTCTTTACTTCTTCAAGGTATTTGAGATATTTGTTTGGAATATGATGTGAACATCATGCCCATTTTGGTGCCCAAGCAGTGGAAGTGAAGAGAAATGGCCAAACAGCCATGGAGGTTAGCTAGTTTGCTTTCACATTGCACATTTTATTCCACATGCTGCAACATATATCCTCCTGAATGAAAAAACAGAGAAAGAAAAATCAATGAAAATGCAAACTGGGAGATTAACTCAGTGCACAAATGTACTAAATGTTGTGCTTTTGTTGTAAAATAATGGGTAATTTGAGTCCAGGGTTGCCAAAATGTTAACATTTTTGTCAGCTCAGGCAGCGCTTCTCACTCCAAACAGCGTCTTGGAATAGAAATTCTTCAAACAAAACACAAAAATTGTTTTTGGCAAAGCAGGGCTGATGAGCCGCTGTTGTTGGCTCTGCACTGAAAACCTATTGAGAGTCAGGAGAGTGGATTTTGGGGCGCTTCACTGCCCCGTTGCTTGCCAGTGACTGGCCTAATTCCTGCTTTCAGAAACGTGGTCATGGTCATCACAAACACGTTGAACAGAACTTCTTTCAGGGAATCTTGTGCCATCGATATAATATTTTATCAGATGAAGCTATTATCTTTCTTTAAAAAGCAGGTTAAAAAGACCCTCTAGCAACATAATAAGAAGCTCAAGTAAAATTCTAACGAAATAAACTTGAAATATGCAGAATAAAGCTCAGACAGCACAATGTCACCACCTCTGCTTCACACTGTTTGCGCTGCTTTTGACAAAACAGGCCCAGTGAATGTTTCTAATTACTGGTGTGAAAGACAACAAAAGCATTGGGAGTCATGGATTTCTTGCAGTGAATGAAAATCATCTTTCCTGATTAAATACACCAAAACAGTGCTGTGGCGTCTTTTTTCCCCCGCACATTATGTTTCGGTGAATTGTTGCAAGTTCCACCACATGTTCAAAGCTTTCTATGTGAAATGACTCAGCTTTTCAGGAAGGATAACACACCAGCGATTGTACTGGTGACCGTGCATTTTTGTTCTTGTGAATCCAAAAGTTGCAGAATTAATTCAAGCACGTTAACATGAAACCTGCATTCATACAGCATACAGCATTCAGATTTTCAACATGTCCAAAATGGAGTGTGCACCTTAGGATGACGCCTCACAGTCTGATTAATCTTAAAATGAATGATTGGTTACAATCATTATAATTGATTGAAGTCAGGTGGCATTGTACTGTGTCTAGATGGCATCTTGTGCTTTATTATGTAGAAAGAAGCTGTGACATGAACTTCAACTTGTGTTTTTAGGTACTTATTTGTTCATCCTTGTTTTCACTGACTCTGAGCACACAGAACTCGAGAGGAGAGCACAAAGTGTGCTATGTAGAGTGTGAAACCAGAGTTTTGAATCCAAATCAGTCAAACGAAGTGTTCCAAAGGACTGAAAATGTCCCATCTGTGCTCATTTGGCCTTCAAGTGCCCAGAGGGAATTCGGAGAAATTAACAAATGG
The DNA here is from genome assembly GCF_051107435.1 of Chaetodon auriga. NCBI lineage: Eukaryota > Metazoa > Chordata > Actinopteri > Chaetodontiformes > Chaetodontidae > Chaetodon > Chaetodon auriga. The sequence continues at coordinate 9,654,724 of NC_135096.1, read as the reverse complement.
CATTTACTCAAAATTGCACTGTAACAAACTTCAACTTGTACCACAGTGTACAATGCAACGGAGATTTGACAACATGGAAATGAAATATGAAGTAGGCAAAGGTTATAATGTGTGTATGAGTGTTTCATCTGTATACCAAACTGCATTATCGGTTAAATGTTGAGAGCATTGGAGCAGCGTTTTTACCTCCTGAGTTCACTTTAAATTGCGATCAGCGGCAGTCAGTAAAACAGTAAATGCAGTGTGTGCCTCGTTGGAACAGCAGCGTTAAGTCAGTTGTGGGAAATGGAGGGTGTAAAGTGGGAAGGGCACGATGAGAGAGAGAGATGTGGGGAGCATCTGCCTGTGGTCATGGTTCATTCACTTTCGCTATGGCCTCTCAGCTCTTTGAAAATGCAAGATGGTGAAAGAAAGAGAGAAGGAAAAGGGCGGGGGGGTTGGAGAGAGTTGGCATGGCGCAAACCCCCCCCCCCCCATTTTCATCTGCTACATTCATCATATCCTTGAGTTGATCGCTCCTTCCCCTTTTTAACCGCCCTCATCGCCAGAACCCGAGGTCTCAGAGGAAGTAAATAAAAGACGGGATCAAACTTAGGAATGATGAGCGCTTGATCTTACAGCCTGTGCGACCCAGGGGAGCGGTGCTGTCTTTGCTCTGCTCTTGACATAGCTCGTTCGTACGGTGTGAAAAGGGGAAACCGGTCAGAGCAGTTCTCAGGGTAAACTTTGCTCCTTTCTGCCGTTGTGACAGAAGAGAATGAGCAAATTCTCAAGCACACAACATCTCGAAGTCAAAGTTTATTGCTGCTAATCCTCTCTGTTTTCACCCTGCTCTGGAGATAAGAGAGATAACTAGGACGAATGCTACGAAACTCAGCTGCATTTAAAAGAGGCTCCATCATGGGTTGTCTGAGGCTCCCCTCTGTTTCTTGGATAGGCCCGGGGGTTTTGGGCGCTAGAGGGGGGGCGGGGGAATTGATTTGTGTGTGCGGCGTGACAAAGGCAGCGTGTTTGCATGTTAAAGAAGACTTTTTTGGGGAAAGAGAAAGATGCGAGGTCACTGCTTCACTGTTTCGGAGGCCTTTGGCACAGCGCTGATAAGGCAACACAAGCCAGCGCGTTCGACAGGGGAAGATGTATCTGCTTGTGATATAGCGTCGCACCCGGCCCCGCCCCACCCCGGCCCCGCCTCAAGCCACTCTTACCCGCCCCCCGCCGACCTCACATCTATAGCGTCGGGAAGCGAACCGTCACTCTCCCAACTCCTTACCAATCACACGTTGACCTCAAGGGCGTCAACGTTCGAGTCGAAATCACAATCGACGTGTTCGACAAGGAAGTTCAGCTACGAAATCAGCGCCGTCAGAGGTCCTGTATCCCGAATTGCTAATTTCCTTTCAAAACTGAAAGGGTGCAGCCGACACCGCTCAATGTCCTACGATGCCCATTGAAAAGATAATCCTTTCATAGCTCTTAACTCTCAGACGTGAGGTCTTTGTCAGCCCTTGTCGTTTTCTCACATCGCCGGTTTGTTGTTGGTTGTAATGGTAATAGCTAGAAATCCGGTGACAAGATAACTGATTAGGTAAAATGAGCGATGATGCTGAAGGGGTGAGGCGCTGCATACAGAAAGAGGCGAGACGGAAAAATGAAGAAGCAGAGAGAAACGCTGCCATCGTTTCTTCAAATAAATCATTTTTGACTGCGTGTTAAAGATTTGATCTGTTTCTTATTCCCTGATTAGAACGGGTTTAGCCGTTACAGTGCTGCGTTTGATGGTTACTGACGAGGAACGCGTCCGACGTTGTCCAGCGGTTGCATTATTTTGTGCGGCCTGATGCGGATAGTAGGTCTCGCTGTAATCCCATCTTACCTACGTTGATGAAGTGCATATGGTCTGAAGGCTGTAACAGATAAAAACGTATAAATCATCTGATGCATTCTGCACAAACTAACACTATCCAGGATTACATTCCACAACTTTGTTTTTCGAGAACAAAGGCTAAAATAACATTCATCTTACGTTGGACTGCTGAGCCAAGATCTCTTGCAACACGTCTTTTATTAAGGTTTTCTTCAGTAGGTTTGAAGTCGAAAGCGAATCTCTTTCCTTCCCCTCTCTTCTTCTTCCTCTGCGCCGTCATCTCTCTGTTGGCTACACTCTTTCATTTGTGAGTCCTTTGTCCTCTTGTGCGCCTCCGTTTTGTCCCATTAACTCAGACGTGTCAAGGCATGCCCATTGCTAGCTGTGCCCAAGCCCGAGCATGGCAAAGCAGGACAGATGGTTGCTAGGGAGGTTGCCAGGGCGGATCAGTGGGCCTGTGTGTGCGCGCCTGTGTGTGTGTGTGTTCAGTATCTCAAAGCCACGCTTCACCGTCGGACAATGGCATCGCCGGCCCACACCGGGGTTGGGTTGTGGCACCAAGCCGCGACCCAATAATGCCGGTGCCGCTGAGGGTTGCGACCTGGAAACGGGGGCCGACTGTGATAACAGCTTGGCCGAGCGGCGGGGAGGACACCTTGTCAGTGTCGCCACGTCGTAACGCGTGAATGTCACTGTCCTGCTTGCCCGCCTGCCCTCCACCTCTTTTTTTTTTCCTCCAATCACCCCCCCCCCCACACACCTCCTTCCCAGCCCTCCTCACACTCTCCTCCCTCTCTTCTTCTTCTTTGCAAGTCTGCGCCTCCATCTTGAGAAAAACAACATGCCCCACTAAGATATGAAGACCAGAACCAGGAGGAAAATAAAAGGATTCTTGCTGATTTACTGCGCCTTTCTATTCTCGGCTTGCTTTTGAATCCACGCCTTGGCAGAGGGCTCGATTCGCTTTGATGACCCTTTCTGGAGACTGTAATCCTTGTCTTTTGGTTCATGGCACGTTGTCAGTTTCGCGTGTCTTCATCGAGAATGCTGTTTTGTGTGTAGCCATAATACAGACACCAGCGAATTATAAGATTAGAGACCTGTGTTTAGGGGCCTGTGGTGTCTCTCCCATCTCTGAACTGATTTTGACTACCAGCACTGACTTACAAGGAAGCCATCACTCTCCAACAAGTGGATGAATGTGAGGGGTCAGTAATGATAGATGTCAAAGAGTGGGATATAATTGCTTTGAGCAGAAATTTTACATGGAGTGCTCGAACATGTCAAATGCTAAAACACACTGTTAGATGTTCGGAAAGTGCACAGCTGGAGTCACATTCAGAGCGTAAAAACCCCACTGCTGAACGTGTGCATCCGAACAACTCTCAGAAGAGCGTGCTCTTTGAGGAGGTGCAAAGACTCCAAAGTATGTGTAAATTTAAACTTGGCTTAATCTTAACGGGACAGATTACACCCAGCAGGTGAGTCTGTGGGTAACAGGGACAGGCTGCTAGGGTTGGCACGCCGCCCCACCAGCAATAACTCTAATGGAGCACTTTCAGAGCTCCTGGGAGGGGAAATCAAATGATGTCAACCATGTCATAATCCAGACCTGGCTCCGTGTAAAAAAACTACAATTTTAAGAGAGAGAAGGGCTGGATTGGTCGGCGGTCGGGGCGCAGGCTTATCATGACTTCTCTGATCTGACATCTGTGACGTCTGATGTACATGGCTGGAGAAGTCACTATAAATCTGACAGTCTGGAATATGTTAGACCATCAGCATTTCAGGGCCCGCTCATATCTCTTCCTTAAGAGTTTCATTTAAGATAACAGCGTCTTTTAACTCTCTTGCCCCGTCACAGACCACATTATAACTGATATTCACACCAATCACAAAGAAAAACACAGTCTTGAGTCTGAAACCGCAGGAAATATTTATGCTCAGCTTTAACATACTGTCAGCCCTGGTTGCAAAAGCCAAGCAAATAAAACTCACACAGAAAAGATATCTTCAATCAAATGAAACACCGTGTGAACAAAAGCAGCAGCGGGTGACGGTGTTTCAACAAGAGGCTTCGTTCTTCAATTACGGACCTCGAGCCTTTTAAACAAAGATATTGTTATCTCTGTCTTCCTGTTACAGCCCATGTCTGATGTCTTGCTCTCACATGTAGCTCCCTCAGGTTTCCTCTGATGGATTGTAAAGCTGCGATCTCGCATTTCAGAAGTTAGTACACTGTATCCACAACATGGCGCTCGTTAACAACGTTGGCGGAGGTCACATCTTATTTCCTCAGAATTGGAAGATTAGAGTGTTGATGGTGGTGGTGTTTTGCGTCAAAGCACTGCAGCGACTGAAACAACAAAAAGCCACTGATACACTGCTGAAAACCACAAGAATGAAAGGGATTTCAAGGATGTGGGCTGTGGCAGGATTGGTGCATAATTAGCTTTCAAGTGTTAGATTTGTTTTGGACAAATTCTGGTGGTACTCGGCGAGAGAGTCACAGCCAAGAATCGATTGATGAACCGTCATCCACATGACATTAGCAACCTCTCGTCCTGAAGAGGACTATTGAAACACTGCAGGGTGCCGTCAGATCCCTCGCTCTGATAGGAACACAAACCACCAACCTGTGTGTGTGTGCGTGTGTGTGTGTGTGTGTGTGTGATCTGCCCTCTCACTCCGACCATTCAGCCAGTGACTGATGACGTTCCCCTTCAACACCAGGCGACATCATGGCACAAAGGGCCACTCCGGGTGAAACAAAGACCCTCTAATTGTGCCTTTGAGCAAGCCGCTTGGTCAGTCAGCTGGTGGCTGGTGGGTCCCTGGGGTCCGGCAGTCCTGCAGATTGGCTGAGGCCTGGGCTGCTGCACCGGGAGGAAATTAGGAAAGAGGAGGCTTTGTGTCTCCCAGAGTAGCGGTCTATGCTGAATAATAATAATTATAATGCTAATACTAGTATAATCCAGATTTTAATTAAGGACATCTCATATTTTTAATAACATTTCAATGACACAGTAATAAAAATAATGCGAATGTGCTTTTTGAAAGTTACGCAATTATTTTCATTTTAAGGATGAGCCTGGTGATATTTTCTGTTTTTATTGTTCTATGAAGAAAGTCTTTTCTGTGGAGCCAAAACCTTATCTGTCTTCTTCCTCTGCGCTGTGGAGCTCCACTTTTGTCCAAAAACTATTAAAAACACATCAGTGAACCATGCCTTTGCACTGGGTGACACTGTAGTTTATTTTGAGGCGATCCCACATAAACCATCCTGCTGCTGGAAATACTCAGAGCGCCGAACGCGGATTAATCCGCATCTGAAAATAATCCCCCAACAAAGGCTCAATTTGCTCATGTTTTAGGAACATTTGCTAAAAAGTACAGTGCCCAGCTGTTTTAGGAAAACATTGAGCTTTTTTTTTTTTTTATTTAAAGAAACAGACTCAGGTCACACACTGCCAGGGAAAAAGACATACATGAATGGATTCCTGCAAAATGGAATACATATTTTCTTAGTGTTTTTGAGTGGTTTTATATCAATTAATTGGTGGTCATAGCATTTTATTTACAAGGACACATGTACACATGTAGTGCACTAACAGTCGTAAAAATATTTTAAAGTGGATATAAATGTATAAAAAAAGACAAAACAGACTGAAATAGCAATTGTTTCTGAACAAAAAAAAATAGGCAGACAATACAAAGGCAAAACAAAGCAGCGACAGACACGATGCGCCATGATTGACTGCAAAATATGCAGTGGCAAAATGTGGAGCTCAAAATAGAGAGTCATGTCACCCAAATTGTGCAGGACGCCCAGAGCGCCCTGACTGTGATGACTGGTGGATGCTGGTGGTCCGTTGTTGTGGATGCAGACAGACGGGCCATTTGGTCCTATTGTTAGCCTTTGTTAAGAGGGGCTATTGAAGACTAACCCTGCCTCTCTGGCCCAGGTCAATGAGGTTTGATGACGTTGTAATGGATCCTAAATGACTCTTTAAAGAAGTGAAATGAAAGCATCCTACAACATTTTTACATCTAATAAACTCCACGTTTATAAAAGCATCTCCTCCAAATTAAACTAATAGAAACATCATAAGAGAAAAAGGTCGTTTTCATTTTGTCATACTTGGAGTCAAAACAGAAGAAGGCAGTTTATAGCCAAAGTCTGCTGGAGTTATTCTTATAACAAAACCCCACAGAATCCACACCACTGCCGTGACAACTTCTCCACATCAAAACATGTTTTCTTCAAAACCAGGCGGCTATTTGCGGAGTCTCCCATGTAGCGGCATGTCGCAAGGAGAGTGTTTGTTGTTGCTGTGAAAAGACAGCCTGCTCTCAGAGACATATTTGTGTGTGTGAGTGTGTGTTGGTGTGTGAGAAAAGGCCGGCTGCTGGGGCGAAGCAGCGACAGACGACAGACTGAGAAGCAGTCTGCTCCTGCTGAGCCCGCACTGCTGTGCTCTGAACACGCCACTAGAACGTGCTCTTCTGCAGATTATACATTACTCACTCGCTCATAGTCCATACTTGTGTTTCACACACACATTCCCATGCCTTACACGGACCCCTCAGTTCTTTCGCTCCGAATATTTCGCTTAAAACTTCTAAAAATTCATTTCATAACCAACCCACCCCACTCTGGGCCACCTGCATGCAGATGAGTGCTGCAAACACTGTTTTTCTCACGCTTGATTGCGAAACAGTGCTCAAATTTTTCAAGAAAAATCAAAAAACATAAATGATTATTCCCAGGCTGGAATAGAAAACAGGTCTGGAAGATGTCTTCCACTAGCATAATTAAACCAAATACAAAACATGAGTGCAGGATCTGTCATTGGAGCATTGATTTCATTTGTCGCTGTTTGTTTGACACGGGAGATAAGAGGTGGGGCTAAACTGCAACTGAGAGGCAAAAGGGGCAGGTCGAGTGTCTGAGGAAATAAGATGGATGGAGAAGGCTATCATCAAGTCCTTTCTCATTATGTTTTTTTTTTGTCTTCTCACGTCCACAGTTCGTTCAGCCTGTCTTCTAATGAATTTTACACCAATCTGTTCAATCTGCGGTGGAGTATTTTCAGGAAACCTCACAGTCACATGCTTTAGGCCTGTGTTGCACAACTGCATGCTGGTGTATGTTTCGTGCACTCCGCACCTCCTTAGCAGGGTAATAAATGTAAATAACGGTCTGCAGAGAGATGAGGGTCTCCATGCTAGGCTGCACTGTCAATTGAAATCTGCTGATGAGGACGGTCAGGGCACCAGTCCATCGCCGTTTGCTAATCGGCCCTCGCACACACAGGCCAGCCTGCTGGGACTCTGGTCCTGGTCCCTCAGGACTGCGGTGTGTCTGTTTGCTCTGAACAAGTTTATACATTGGTATACATATATGTGCCGGTGCTTGTGGCGCTCAAATTCGTACATAAAGCAGTAAATATGAAGTGTGTGTATGTGTGTGTGTGTGTGTGTGTGTGTGTGTGTGTGTGAGTGTAAGAGTGAGAGAGTCTCGATCCCATTGGGTGCTGACTGGATGACAAAAGATGAATTCCCAGTAGGCCCATTGACTCCCACTGAGACCTCTCTGTCCCAGTGGAGTCCCATATTTCCCCAGTCCCCAGTGGCTCCTCCATCACTCTAAGACAGTAATTATTTCTTCGTTTTCAATTAGCAGCCGTCACCCAGCGTGGACAGAGGGCCCACAGAGGATGTGGCTACTTCCCGCAACACCTGAATTCATCGTAGTTTTCATGTTTTAAGATAGATTATTCAGAAATAAACCCAACCACCTGTTTCTTCTTCTCTTTTGCTGATAGAAATAATGATAATCACGACTGTACCTGATCCATGAAGGCTTAAAGGAGTGTTTTGACATTTTGATAAATATGCTTATTCGCTTTCTTGATGCTTTTCTTGTTTAGATGAGAGGATTTACCCGTCTCGTGTCTTATCTGCTTGAAATGATTATGATTTTGAGTCTGTGCTTGTTGCCTCACAGTGAAGAACAAGACTCCAGGAAGCCACTGTGTCCAGCCAAGAAGTAGTCTTGCACACAAAAGCCCATAAAGCCACAAAATGTGATTTTTAAACTCAAGTTTTTGCACAGTGTAAAGAGATAGAACATTAGCTTCACAGCTAGCTGTTTCTCCTCTTTACGCTAAGCTAAGAAAATCAGCTGCTGGCTGTAGGATCTCTACCTCTACCTCTCATGATGTAGATATTTGATGTTTTTGTAGTTTTTTCCTTCTGGTTTGATTTTGTAGTGCTAAAGATATGACACAGCCCTGAGATGCTTAAAGCCCCAGTCAGCAATTGGTGTCCAGCTGTAGTCCGTGCAGTCGAAACCACATGGTTCGCATTTGAATACAGAGTCTAAACACTCTGCTACATGGACCACAATGGGAATCTGGATCATGGACAAGACTGCGGATTGGAGCTTTGAGTTGTTAAATTTTTACATGAGCGATTTCCACTTGGAAGCACTGTTATTATTTTTTTTTTTGTGATGGTTGAATTCCTTTTGAAAACTCATTAAAAAACATCATCCTCCCTCTGAGCATGTTGAAACAGAGTAAACAATTTCCACATTTGCGCATTAAAGTCATTTCCAAATAATGCTAAGCATGCAGCATGTAGGAAGCAGTTTAGTAACACATTAAAAGATTACTGAGACAGAAGACTGAATCAGTGGAGCCTTATGTACCTCGGTGGAGCTGGGACCTACACTCCATTTCAATTCAGATGGGGGGGCAGGATCCCAGAGGTTTGAGAGCTTCTCTGTGGGCGATCTCTGGATTGAATCCCTCCTTGGAAGCTCCTCTTTCCTCTGCTAACAATTTCTGTCAAGGTTGAACCAACAATGCACTTAACCCCCGCTGGCTCCAGTGGAGCTGCCACAGTAGAGGACTGCGGTTGTACTTTCTGCAGGGCATGTGCGTGTAACGGTGTGAATGCGAAGAGGGATGTCGTGGAATTGGATCATGAGTCAGCTCCTTTGAACAACGCGCGAAATGCTCATTATAAATAACTTTCTCAGACTAAGATATGAGTTGAGTTTGTTCAGGTGTTTGAATTGTGAGTTGTGTGAAACTTTGATGCATGATGAAGCAGAACTCGGAGATACTATCCCGCTGTGAATAAACCAGTGTCTGTGCTCTTACGGGAAATGTTGCCGGCATTATATTTAATTAGCTTTCCTTAGCGCGTCTGTAAAGAAAACAATTAGTCTTAATTAAAATTGCTGCATGCCGTTGTGTGGTTTCACAGTAATAAACCACCAGCGCTGGTACACACATACTGAGCATAAATAAATAATTACCAGTCATTTCATTGAGCAGTCACTTTACATTTACCATGGGGAAAACTTTATGCAAGCACTTCATATTTATCCTAATTTCCGTTGCTTAACTTAGCATGAATAATTGATAGATTTTAATTAAATAACATTGGGCTAAATAGCATATAGCTGTGGTTAAGCTTTATGTATGGATAATTAATTGTTGTTGTTTTCATGTAGGTTTGTATTGCTCAAATCTCAAGTGCTAAAGCTGCATTTATTTATCTTCTATTAGCTTTCAATGCTGGCCTTTATTTAATTGTCACTGCTCCTTTATAGCATTTCAATTCAGACATAACCCAAAGCCTGAGAACAAAACTAATAATATCATTGTGTTTGACAGTCTAAGTGCATTCTTGAAGTGCTAGAATTAGTAAATGAATGCATTTTGCTGAGGCAGGAGGCTGTGTCAATAATTTATTTCTAATAGCAGAGAGTGTTTTTTTTTTTTTTTTACAGTTTGGGAGGCTCGGGCCGCAGAGCACCAAACACAATAACAGCGCAGGCCTGTGACGAATGAGAAGGGTAAATATTGTGTATGTGGGAGAGCTGCTGAGGCGAGACGGTAGCCTAAAGATGTGCTGAAGAGGAGAGGGACGCACGCATGAAGCACACATGAATTTGGTTTAATATGTAGCTTCTCCACACGGGAAGTCAAGCAGAACCCTCGCTGTTCTCCCACCAGAAGGCCGGGAGAATACTGCGTGTGTATTTGTGTGTGCGTGCAGATTTGACTCTATTATTCAGTCTCTTCATATTCTTCAAAATGCTCCAGGAGGGAAAATACGCAAAGGGCCCTGGACGACTGTGAGAGCAAGCATTATGATTATTATTATTATTATTGTTGTTATTCGAGGAGGTGGAAGCGACATGGAAAATGATTTTAAAGCTGTAACTGAGAGATTCATTCACAGGTACTCTTGCTAGCAATGAGATTGGAGCTATTATTGCCCCTGTACCCCCATTATGATGCTGGCAGTTTCATGCATGCTAATTTTTTGATGTGCAACATTGTCATGTTTGCTCAGGGTTACTTGGGACAGTTTTGCACCAGCTTTACCCCAAAAAATGCATTTTTTTGTACACCTAGAAACCCTCTAGTTACAGTCAAATTCTGGGGTAAGTGAGATTAACTTTGCAGGGCTGCAAAATCAGTGTCAGGATCCATTTGACAATGCCAAAAGCATGTTTATAATAGCTTAAATAAGAAGGCCAGATGATACAGAATGGGGCACACATAAGCACATGCATCTTCATTTAGTTAAATGATCTTCATGTGGAAGGTTTTGGATGCTGTTTCAAGCACACTGCATCCACAGCCTTTGGTGGGCTTGGACAGGACTGCCCTCTTCTTCCACTCCAGCTCCGCTTACTTCTTGGTAACATTGTCAAACTCAGGTGTAGTTTAAACTTTTAAAACTAATTAAACTAATTATCCAACCGGAGCTGTATGTAAGATGGGCACAGTGATTAAAGTTTTAGCCCTTCTGATGGTGTATTATCAAAGCCCGCTATTTTTCTGTGTAATTTAGAATTAATTGGAAATAATATGTACGGTGCACTGGGCACATAGTGTGGCCCTCTAATCTATGGCCTTTGTAAGTGGATGAGATAAAGCTAACCTTTTCCCCCTTCATACAGGTTCAAGTTAATTAAATCTCCTTTTAATTGTATTTTAATACAAAATGCACATTACCTCTGTTAATACATCTCCTCGTGCCTGAGCTAAAAAAAAAAAAAAAAAAAAAGCTAATAGAGGGACTGAATCAAGAAAAAGGAGAGCGAAGGGAAAAAGTAGTCATTTTCTCCTCTTCTTCATTTTCTGAGAGAAGTGAAGTGTCAGCGAATTCGGGGTGGCGAGGGCAAAATTAATTATTTCAGCTTGATAAAGCTTTTCATCTCCCTGACTCCTTGCACTGAAAAAGCCAATTAATGATGTCAAACATGCTCTCCCTCTCTGGGGACAGCCTCCGCTCTGATGAGTGTGTTTACCGCGGTGGGACAGACTGGGTGAGCTCTCTGTGTGTGTGTGTGTGTGTGTGTGTGTGTGTGTGTGTGTGTGTGTGTGTGCGCCACCTCCATGCCCACCACAGGACCTTCCTTCCTAATCAGCGCCCACCTGTCAGGCCTCTGCCTCATTATCTGTGTACAGAGAGGCCATTTTGTCAGGGCAGCGTCTTCAGCAGCCAGCAGCCTTCTGCCCGCCAGCAGGAATGTATGGCACTGTCCTCCGTGAGATAATTCACTTAATTATGGGGTAGAAGTGGCCGGAAGCAGGAATAGATCAACATAAACCGACGTGTAACTGAGCGCATACAGCTTCGAGTATGTGCAGGAGCTGAGACAAGAGCATACAGACTTCTCCCATCGGAGGAAAGGTTAACTTACTCATTAACTGACTCTAATCTTGTGTTCCTCTTGAACTGTGGGGCGAGAGGTCAGCAGCAGCTGTAGAGGAGGCCCTTAGTATTTCGCTCATGCACACTGGAACATTAACATACTTAAATGCATGATTAGATATAGCAAAGGGAACCTGGGTTTTCCGGGTTGGCTGACAGTCTTAAACCATTGGAATTAGGATCGTTATCCAAGTATTCTTAGCTCTTAGCTCACATGCTGAACTCTCAGAGTGCGTTTGTAGTCCACTGCATCATCATTTTTTGTTGAATTGTTTGATAAAAGGCGACATTGTGTTGCACTCTTTGTAGATTTGTTCAAGGTTTGGACACTAAATCAGCTGCTCCCCGTTGATTTGGATGATTCCGCACACAGCTGGTTCAAATCGTATTGTTCTGGTCGATCAGACTGTTGTTGCTGATAGTTTTAAAGGGCCGGTGTGTGGGATTTGGGAGGATCTATTGGCAGACCTGAAAATAAGAACTGTTTCCATTACTTTTGGATTAGCCCTCAATATCTGTTCACATCCACCTTGATCACCATCTTTCCTTTAAAATAGAACAGCGCTTTAAAACTGTAAATTGTTGATTTATTGCCGATGTGATAAGGTGAGAGGTCACTGCTGACATCTAGACGGCGTCAGAATACCTGTGCTTTCATTTATAAGGCCATGCTATTTAAGCTGCAGAGACACAATGTGAAGCATCTTGAGCTTCAAAGTCAGACTTTAAAGTTGTATGTGCTGAGGTTTTTCAGAAGGCCTTGTGAGACTGGATTGTCTTGTGCATGTTTGCATGTCGTACAGCAGCATGTAATTTGTCCTCTTCTTAAAGAGATCTTGATCTCAGTAATAACTGATAGCATAAGAAGGAGCCACATCAGCATCTCTCCTCAGCCCATTCTCATGTTGGAGTGTTTTTCCTCTTGGAAAGTTCGCCCTGGTTTTGGCTTACTTTACCGTCGAATATGTTGAGAGATTCGGCTTTTATTTCCCCGCAGTTTCTGCTGATGAGGTTTGTGGTTCTGTAGGTTGAGGTACTTTCTTTTTGCTCAGCCATGCTGCTTATGCTAACTATTTACATCTTGGTTATTACAAATCCACCACAACCACAGACGGAAAAGCACTTTTTATATACATATACACAGAGAAACAGCCTTAACTCACAAAAAAAAGTGTTAAATGTGTTAGCCATATCTAGCATCACCATGTTCAGCTGTTTTCTTCCATCCCTGTTCCTCTACCTGTTAATGGCCTGTGTGTTTACTATGGTCCGTCGTGTCCAGACAGATCATCAGCAGGATTGATGTAACATGTGACGCACGCGGACGTGGTGTGTGTGCGTGCATGTTTGTGGATAAATATATTTGTGCGTGTGTGCTGTTGGACAGGGTGAGAGTGAAATATGGACTTGGACGAGGAGATGAGGGTGCTGGCGCTGATCGCTGACAGCGCGATCAAGATGTACTTGACTGCTGTGTGCGTGTGTGTGTGTGTGTGTGTGTGCATGTATGGGAGTTTGGGAAGTGTGTGTTGGCGTCTAAATATCTACTGCCCTGGCACCCCCCCCCCGTCACTCCCCCGACCCCCCAAACTTCATCCATTCTGGAAGACAATGCTGACTTAAAGTCTCATCCTGCCAATGCAACACACATACGTTAACATGCACAAAAAGACAGAGAAATACACACACTTATGGGAACCATGTGGGACAGACTGTCTCTGACATTACAACCATCATCTCACTCACTCTCCTGCTCATGTCTCCCTCGTTAAACCTTCATTTGGGGAGGTTGTGTGGGTGTGTGTGTGTGTGTTCAGCCATCGTTTGTAGAAGCCCAGCTTGTCAGGCTCCTCCAAGCATACTGATAGAATTAATGCCTACTCGTTTATGGGAATGAAGTTCTCTCTTTTAACATCTCGCCCTCTGTTGAAACTGATTTAGTCATCAGTCAACTGTATAGAGTACAGTACACATGTGTGGGCATGCGTCTGTTTGCATTTGAGTTACGTAAGTTATGTTTCTGTCCGGGATGCCGCATCAAAAAAACTGTCATGGATTCTTTTTATTCTTTCTTAAATTCCTAAATGGAGCGGAACCAGACGCAGGTAAAAATATCTTTCTGACGTCGGTTGAAATATTTGACCTTGCCGTGGTGTGGTTGACTTGTTTTGTCAGGCACTAAAGGATCTGCTTTCCCTCTTGTTTATCACCCTCCACTCTTGTAAAAATATGAATAACTCCTGAACTGCAGGAGTCACGTGGATAAAGCAGGAAGTGGCAACGAAAAGCCTTTTAGACTTTCAAACGCTTGTTTTGTCTTCCTCATCAATTCATTCATTGCTAATAAAGAACTGCTGTATGGTCTTTAAAGTTAAAATCCTGAAGAAGTTCATGATATCAAGGCCAGCTCAAACTAGTTTTTGTCAGCCTTTCCCAGCAATAGTCATTCAACATATTTACATTCAGCGAATACAACTCTGTATAGTCGTCTTAGCTGTTAGCGGCGGAGTCCGCCATTCCCACCGTGTATCCAAGTTTTCATCACATGCATGAGAAATTCACAGGAAATGAAGCATGCATGCAGTTCTAAGTGTTATACTGACAGATGTTTCTATTATTTTGTCCACATCTTACAATAAAACACACTCATTGCTCAGCTCAGCACGGTCAGTGGTGTGACCATGAGCTCACGGTGGCTAGTTTTAGCGCGTGTTAGCAAACTTCTGTGTACGTTTGCTAAATTTATGACTGTTACAATAGTTTAGCGTGTTAGCTGAGTGATAACCAGCACTTTAGCATTTAGCTTGATTCCATAATTGTCATTTGTAGCCATAGTGTGGTGAGCGTTTTGCAAATAGTTCCTCACCTTTTTCACTCCAAACTTGCATCATCAACCAGTGTACCGGTTATCCACCATTAGCCAGGATGCTCGTCCTCATCTATTTCTAATTTTACTGTGAGGGCTGCAGTCCTCTCATTTTATTTTATTACGCAGACGTGTCTGAGTGGCTGGTGACATTTGACACTTTACTGTACACCTTCTGTCCCACTATTGATGTGTGTGTGTGCATCTCTGAGCCTGCATATGCCATCAGTCTGCATCACGTATGTTCATAGAGGTATGTCTGCCTGCATGTCAGAATATCCACCGTAACAAGTCATTTAATTTAAGCAAATACCAGTGGAGTTTGAAACTTGATGAGTTCTGCGACCCACCGAGTCCCTCTGCAGCAATATTTTACATGAGCTGTCTTACTGCTTTTCTGCAGCCCTTCCACTAAACCCCCAGAATTAATTTGAGACTGATGAGGTTAAACATTGTACACACAGGGCTTAATATATGAAGTCTTAACAATAGCATTTTAAACAGCCGATCAGTGGAAGGACTTCAGTTCTCTGTTTGCCTATTTTTTGCAATCCTGGGAAACTGTATGAACTATACTTAAACTATACTTCTACTGCCTACAGTTGCTCAAAAATAATGTTCCAGTAATACACTATATATGTATATATAATGCTGATTTTCAAGTGCATTGCATTAAACTTTGTTTTAAATGCAGCCACGTGTTTTCATGTTTTTGCCAAGAACCAACAATATATGTTTGTAGCCAGAGAGATGAAAGAGAGAAGGCTTCAGGCGTGAGGCCCCTGCTGAGTGTCTGAGATATCACATCACAACACAACATTTTCATCACACGTCTGATGACAAATTAGATAATCAAATGCACAAGTCAGCGCAGCTAACACGAGCGAGGGCTAAACAAAAATACCAAATCGATGTTTGTCTGTGGTTTGGACATAGTCGACGAGAGCTTTCCCGCGGAGCGCCGCCTCTCACGTCTACTGCATCCATGCAGTTTTATCTTTCGGCTGTCTGGACTCTGTGCCATCACACCTCATAAAACACTGCACTCTTTTCTTTGTCGAGAACGAAAAGCTGTTTGTTGATACACTCCAAATGACAAACCCTGCCACAGAACTCTCAGATCCTTTTCTTTTTCCACACTGATCCACTGTTGATAGACATGGCTCTCTTTATTCCTTGTCGTGTCTCTCTTCCTCCTGGTTTCAATTGAGTGTTTGCTCTTTTGGCATGACAGTGGAATGCCACATGTTGCCAGCACGGAAGGTGACAAAATGAATTATGTTCACTGAAAGAATAGATGATCCGAATGATTAATCCTCAATCTTCCAGTTGATCTTCTTTTTAATGCACACAAGTATTAATCCTCAGTTTGCCTCAAAAGTGGATGTAATTTAGGGTAATTTTGTAATAAAATTCAGTAAATGAATTCCTTCTTAAACTCTCGATTATGGTTTTTCCCTTCTGTCTCTCATTCACTCTCGCTCTCTTCATCTTTTCGTCACGTCTTTTTTCTCCTCTCCCTCGCTGCTTTGCAAAAGCCACAGATCATCAGAGTCCTCAGCGCGCCACACTGATCGCTGGCGTGTTTGACATAATGTGTCAAAACAGGCCACACTGTCTTATTTCAGCCCTACACCCCCCCACCCCCCCTCTCTGCAGCATCTTTTCTGTGAGATACTGCTGCGCCAAATTCCTCCATGATGTCCAGAGGCATTTTCTTCTTACGAATGACAGATGCAAACAGCCATTGTGAGATGGGTGGCTCATCTCCCTTGACAGCCTTCCCTCTTGTATCCTCATCTGAACCCTGGAGAAGTCTGTGTTTTGAGATCCACAGTTGTTTTTCGAGCTGAAGCTGCGCCTGGCAGCCAATTTTAACCAGTCTTATCAGGAATTATGCAGCCCTGGAACTAAATATAGCTGGGTGCATCAATAAATAATAGTTGATTAAAATGTAGTGTATCCGAAGCTTTATACTTTTCTTTTAACCTCCAGTGGGCTGTAGCCTTTTATTTTTACCAACATGCACATGCACTTAAAGATGAAGACAATGCTGTGAAGACAGAAACACGGTGTCTTTGAACTTCCCTTAGCTCGTTCACTCTGTTGACAAATTTATGCTAAGTGTGCAGTAATTTTAGCTAAATCCACACCAAAAACTAAATCCTAAGCAGCCGTTCCGTTGTTTTGATTGATTTTTATGTCTTTGGTTGTGGTGACAATGATTGTGGTGACGATTTTTTTTTTTTTTTTACAGTGGATGAGTTCACTGCACCCAAACAAGATACTATATCTGCATACAGGTTAGTTTTTATTTCATCCCAGGCTCAATGCTGATATTGACGCAGACAACACAGTAATTGTCTCTTCATTGTTAATTTCTCAGTATGGACAAAGTGAGGGAGGGGTCCCACAAGGGGATGAAGAACAAGAGGAAGATGGGAGGCGGAGGAGGGGGGAGGTGCGGAGGGGGGGTTGGTGGCAGTTGAAACCTCAGTCGTGTCACAACTGCCAATTTGCGGCCAGTTTGAGATGTTGACATCTGCATTCTTTCACGTTCTCTGTAACTCTCCGCGCTGAGCCCAGAGACCAGCTTTAGATTGCTTTATTTATCTCGACACTCCTGTGGTTAAAAGGATGCTCCGTCCTAGACAGTGTGTGTGAATATATTTGTTTGTGTGCGTGTGTGTGTGTGAGAGACAAGAAAAAAGGAAAAGAGCTGAAGAAGAATATCCCCAAAAATCATCACAGACAAGGTTTTCTTTAGGACAGACGATTGTGATATGAGTCGTCCTTCATCAGGCTTGGTACTGAATCTCGATACGTTCTGAGTGCATAGATTCAAGCGCTGAAACTTTTATTTTTGATGACCTAAAAGGAGGTAAATGTAGATATATGCCGTCCCGTCTGGATCAGCCTTTAAATATATACATCTCCAATGAACACGTGATGCGACTGAGTGATCAACCATCGTCATTTATCTCTCTGTGGAAAGATTTGGAGCGCTCTGCTCTGCACGTCTTCTGTACGTCTCTTGCCGTGTGCGTGCACTCTCAGTTGGAGAGTATGTTCATGCATCAAGCATTATGTTTCTCCAAGGCAAGACATCAAGTGGATCCATTTTCATATCTTTATAGCGAACGTCTCATTCGATTAGCTGCTGTCATGGATGTGAGCTTCTCGTGGAGTTAAAAAAGTGCAATGTAGCACAACCTGTACACAGTCGACACTTTATGGTCGCCAAAGGCCGTAAAAACTGACATAAGCATTGCTCAGATGCTCACTGACTGCGCTCAAATTTCCAGCAATGCCCCTTTCAGATTCCTGTCCCTCTCCATGGGGGACCGCTGTCCTCTTACAGCTACTGTCTGGTTCCCATGAGCTGTGAAACAGGATCATGGCCAGACTGCAGATTTAACAGTGCTTTTTGATATATGATGTTTCCTGTTCTGACACATGATATGTCCATTCTGGGGGACATCGGGCCCTGTCTTTGGGAGCCATTCTCCATCCATCCATGGACCTTTAATTTAGAAGGTTTTTGTTTATGGTTACTTGGATGGCTCCATTTTGGTTCCATGGCTCCCACAGAAATGACAAAACAGTCGTTAGCATGTTGCTAGCCAGGTAGCTTGTAAACATTTAAGTGAATAAACACTTTGCAGTAAAAAAGTGGTTCATTTTTCACTGAACTTTTTGCAAACTGTCTCATGAGCTTCCTGGTACGCTGTCTGTTGTTTTTGTAGCTCTCCTTTTGTTGCCATAACAGAATTAAGATCATGTTTCTCCTGACTGAAACAATAACTTTTTGAGACCAGACAAATTGCTGTGGGGAAATTTTAACCTCCTGTAGTATCACACAGGGAGTCTTCAAGTACAATATTAAAGGATAAATAATACAATGCAGGATTGAAATGTTTTCTGGTGATTGTTGATCAGTGGTGAAACCTTCAGTGCAATGAAGTGAAGTGCAACAGCTTGGTAGCTTCTTTATATCTTCATCTGAATCAAGTTCAACTGCACAGTATCCCTGTAAAGTGATGTTCATATTGAGTGAAAATGTGTCCTTTAGGGACGCTGCATTTAAAATGTCGCCAATGAACATTCAAGAACACTGTCACTGAGTGTTTTCCAGGGTTTTGAAGAGTTGTCCAATATCGACGCTCTGGCTTTCGCTGTGTTTGAGTTTCAATGTGTTGAAACACCTCAGCTGGGTTCATGCTCACAGACAATAAATGGGGCTTGAACCCGCGTTCTCTGGTTGAATGACAGTTTCTTTAACCGCAGAGCCATCCTGCCATCTTTCTTTCCACTATTTTTGGATGGTCTTCCAGTAACCCGCGCCAGTGATTGCAGGCTGCTGCATTTGATGACCCAAAGAATGTAAAGCGATACGCATCTTCATATCACAACCAGATTTAAGAGGAGATTTAAAGAGTACACTTGCGTTCAATACACATCCTGTCTTTTGCTATTTGTATGTGTGTCAGTCATTCAGTCGGTTGGGCTCTCTGTGTCTCTTTCTAAAGTATGAGAGTGATTACAAGAAGCTGACAATCAGGTCCAGGCCTGTATCTCCGTCCTTTATATTCTCAGTAAAGTCTCTGTGTGTGCATCTCGCTGTGTCAACTCTGATTACTGTGATTTTCTTTCATTTGGCCTCACGCTCAGTCCACCACGCACACACAAAGACGCACACAGAGGGACACACACACCACACGCAAGTGCACACGGAGATACAGAGATGTACACTCTCCCACCCACACCATTCCAGGCGCTTCCAAATGAGAGGGATAGCAGCGATGCCACAGGCCACAGGCCACCCAGTGCTGCAAATGAATACTCTGCAGTACATCGCACTTCATCCGTCTGTCCTCTAAGACCAACGAGCTGATAGTGTGTGGCTGCGTGTTGAGTGTTTGTGCATTACTTTTATCAGTGATTGCTTACACAGCGTCCGCAGATAATTCTCATTTGAACATGCACGGAGCACCAAATGGATGGAGTTTTAACACACTGCTGCAGTTCAGATAGTGCCAGATGATGTAGATCCGTCCCTATCTAGCATTTTGCGCTTCATTTACTTGCAAATCGGTTTTTTGTGTGTATGATTTAGCAAATGCTCTCCATGTCTTTAAAGCTGCTTCAATAATACCTATAGGTCAGTTGACTGTAAGTGTGTTTCCATCCACCACGATTTTCAATTTGCTAATTATTATTTAATTATGTCATTTTATTGCTCCCTTCTGTGATGGCTAGAATAGTATTGGATGGAAGTGTCAGTTAGTGGAAAATTGGTTCAAATTTACGCGAAATTTGCATGGAAACTTGGCTGTTGTGTGATGCGACAAAGGTCTTTGAAGCTTTATAGCAACTTCCTGCTCACATCGTTGGTTTTACAGCCCATAATGCAACTGTTTCTGATTCAGTCTCACAGACACAAGGAGCTTTTTTCAACAAAAACAGCAAAAAAACCCCCACTGTACGCTACTTACTCGAAACGGTGCTCTGATAAAGTTAGCAAGTACCTTGTGAACATAGTCAAGGATTTAGCATCTAAGGAGTGTGATGCATGTAATGGACGCTAAGTATGTAGCTGATACAAGCAGTTGGGATAAAGTCACTTCATGTCACACCTAATGCCGTGTAGTGACTTTGTGTGGTATTTTTTAGCTGCCATAGCCACTTTCCCAGTTGGCGGCGCTGCTTCGTATAATCACCGTAAACAAATGGGTCCATAGTTGTGACAAGTGGTAGCTTTTATCTCATACCAGTGCTGCTGTTAGTGGTAATGTTTCTCAAAATTAAGACCACATTTCACATGATCCCCCTTCTTCTCCCGTTGCAAAGAGGATGTTACTAATTGTTCTCGCTCCCTTCTGTTGCTGCATGTGTTTGTTTCTGTTTAGCTTTACTGAAGAGGACAGCCATGTTGGAAGTAATTTGTTTCCACTGGCCTTTTCCCTCTCAGCATCTTCAAATCCCTGCACACTCGCCCCGACATGTTCTGGTTCAAGATGTTTGAGTCTTTGGCTCCAGTTTGCTCATTCATGATGGGAACAGGTACCAGATATTAGAGCGTCAGTGATCTTTTCTCTGTGTTGTTGTCCTGGAAACATTCTGAGGCATTTCATGAACTCTCTCCAGCTTTTATTCCTCTGACTCCCTTTACCCCCTCCCCTCCCTTAAATATCTGCTGTAATTTAGCTCTGAGAGCTACACGCTGGATGTCAGGGCACAGAAGGGAAAAAAAAAAGGCAGCAGAAACAACCCAGGAATGTCATCCAGCCAGTCAGTCAGTGAGGCCAGGGCAGGCAAAGTGCAGAAGGGCCACAAGTCTTTGAAGTCCGCCTTGACAGTTGTGGACCCTGGACGCTCCCTGGCACAGCGCAGCGAAACCTGATCACGTTTCATTATTTTGATGGGAAAATCAGACAAACTGTTCACTTGAGGTTTATTTTAGCGCTGCTAACCTCTTGTCAAAGCACAGGGAACTTCAGAATACTGCATGGACCCACGCACACACACACACACGCACGCACACACACACACACACACACACACACACACACACACACACACACACACACACTCCTGAATACCATGTAGAGTTCACTTTAGATTAAGCAACAAAGAACACATTCATCTTTTAAGGGCCGGCCAGTATTTTGATGTGTTTCAGTCTGTTTTGTCTTTTGTTTTATTGTGCTGTTTCTTAAATTCTGCACACACACACACACACACACACACACGCACGCACGCACATGCCCTCCTCACATCTGTGGTGCTTGATTACATTACTTTTGTGTTTAACTGAAATCAGAAACGTGTGCACTTAAAGGTTGGCATGCTTCATGGACATGTCCTTTACTCTGCAAATTAATTTCCTTGGTCTCTATCTGCAGTTTATAATTCCATAAAATATAATTGAAAACTGTATTTTATGCCTCTCCCAGAACAAAACTTCTGGAAAACCATTGATTTCTCCAGTTTTTTTTTTTTTTTTTGTGGGTGTTCTGTGAGTACATGTTCAATCAAAGAGGGTTTTGCTGTCAGTTTGGTGAGTTTCGTTTGGGATGGAAAAGGAAACAAAAGCAAGAACGGTAACCGCGCAAAGTGCGTGATTTAGTTATTAGTTATGCCACCTGTTACCGGAAAACTATCACGACGATGACTGTTATTTCATGCGGACAAAAGTGGTGTGCTTGATCCAATTAGTGAAGCAGTGTAGATGCGTTATACAGCTAAATAACTGAGCAGTGTGTTGGAGCTCTCTGTTTCAGCGACGTGAGTGAGTTAAAGCTTCGGGACGCTGAATCGCTGCTGCGTGTGAGGAGGAGGCAGTTAAGCTGAAAGGACAGGCTCTGTTCCTGTGACGGACAGGCTACAAGGTCCTATTAGATGTTACATCAAAGCGCCTTGTCCAATCAAAGTGTCACTCACAGTCTGAGGGGAGGGTCGTGGTGTTCTTATTTTTTTTTTATTGATTGACAGGTAACAAGCTCCAGTTAGCTGTTCTGTCACTCAGACTGCTGCTGTTTGTTGCCCTCAGGTTGTATTTTGTTGTCTGTCTGAGTATCACATAGAGGTTAACTGTTTTCTGTTTCATGAAGTTGTGCGAAACAGCTGTTAAAGCCCACTCGAATGGCTTCCTTTAGGATGTAATGAGATGCTGAGGGTGCAGCTAATCTCTGTTCTTCTGGCTAAGTCCGCTGTTTAACCAGGGACATGAATATATGGTGGGTAAATGGCTTTTCCCTCTGCCCTGGAAGCAATCTGTTCACTTCAAAGGTTAAGGGGTGGGGGGATGCAGCATTTAACTTACCCCTCCCTCTGAGCTAAATCCCTGGTTTCATTTCATTTTCTCTCTCTGCCTCTTTTCTTTGCTCATTTTGGGCCTTTTCAGAATTACATCAGGAGCTTTCTGTATCTTTCCACTCACCTGCTATTTCTTTTTTCCTCCTTCGGTTGCTTTTTTCCGACAATCTTGAAACACACGAGACACAGGTGGAATTAACTCACCACAATCTGAATGATTTTTAACTGACTGCCCCTTTAATTTTCGACGAAGTAACAGCCACAGTAATGTTTGTCTTCCTCTATATTTTTTCTTTTTTTCTCTGTGTCTCTACCTCTCTGTCTGCACACTCTTCCTCCTGCTCTTCCTCTCGTTTCGCCCTCCTCTGTCCCTCTTTTCCAACCTCCTGTGCATTTGTGTGTCTTTGAAAATCAGCAGGATTGGTTACAAACCCTGGGAATCCAGGTAAAGCACGCAGGGGCTTTAACCAGCTCAAGCAACAGGGGAAGGAGAGGAGGGAGGGCGTCTTTTTAAACATGAAGGCAAAGTAGTGGATCAGAAAGGCAGTGCTCGGACAAAAAAGGGATAATCCGTGAAATCTGTCCGGGTCAAGGGTCAACTTCCAACCAGCCATGTGCGTCTAGGCATGTGTGTGTGTGTGTGGAGATTAATTTAAGGAGGCCATGGAGGAAATGAGGGGAGAGTTAAAGGGGGTGTTTATCCTCTTTAAACTCACTTCACTGCCAACACACTGGGGAGTCCCAAGTGAGGAAATAGAGAGGAGGTGGTGTGTGTGTCGGCGGGGGTGTGTGGGGGGGTCGCTCTGTGTCTGACTCTCCAACACACACACACGCACAATGCCTATGCTAATCATTGTGAATTTTAATTAAGTTTCACCCATTTCGCAATCAAACGGAAAACACATACAGTAATTGTGCCTCTTTACATCCAGGAAGCAGCTGCGTGATATAGATGTTTTCATTAACATGTGGAGCTGCGTGTGTTTCTGCGTGGTTGTATGCGCCGTACGCGTGTTAATGTCTGATAGGTGATAAAGACCTCGGATCGTCTGCGCGACGCATAAACACATCAGCAGTCGCATGTAACAGAAACAAGCATTAATGCGTTCGCCCTCAGCTTTTCTATGGAGTCTGCCAGCAGCACTGCATGTACATCAAGCAAATCATTTAACATGTAAACAAAGAGTTTGATCTCCTGTTCAGTCTGAAAATCTTGATTTTTCTTGCAAAAAATCTTGATCCCTGTTGTTTTGGACACAGTAGTTCTTGAAAATAACATTTGCATGAACTGTAATGTCACTTGATTTTTCAAGAAAGGTGTTTTGCATTTAAAATTTCTTGTTGTTGTGGTTATTATCGGCAGTTTTATGAATAATAGAAATAATTCATAGCAGATTTTTTTTCTGCTCCCAGTGTCAACAATGCTTTAAATCCCAATAGGCTGCAAAATACATAAATTATGTAAATAGACACAAAGTGGTCAAAATTAGTTAATAAATAAGAAGTTATAAACTCTATTATGTTATATATTATGTGAAATGTTATTTCTCCCTGCTTTGTTTCACAGGAACATTTCGGGGTTAATTTAATTCAAAATGTCCTTTTTCTGGCATCTGTTTTTGTTTTACAATGGCATTTTTTCCAAATGACAGTTTTATTTCATGATGCCACTTTTCCATCACAAAGCGTTTCTGTCACTGAAGGCAACCAGGGCGGATACAGCGATGTGATTGGCTGCTCGCTCATGCAGACCAAAGCAGCAGCCAATCACAGTAAACGTCCTAACTAGCTAAATTTATTTCATGACATCCTATTTGTGCACTTAATGATCCAGATTGTCCTCACATAAATAAAATCAATGTGTAAATGAGGGCTGTAACTGTAATTTATTAATCTTGTTTTCTTAATTGTTTAGTCTATAAAATCTCAGAAAATAGTGGAAAAAGCCCTTTGTATTTTCCCTGCACCTGAGGTAACATCTTCCAAATGCTTGTTTTGACAAATTTTCAGTCCAAAACCAAAAGATGTATCATTGATTATCATATAAGACAAAGACAAACACATTTCGCATTTTTGCTTGAAAAATTACAAACAAAAGATCAATTAATCAACCAGTTGTAGGACCTTTATACAAATCGATGAGCAATTAATTCATTAATTAAAGCGTTTAACTTCAAGCATAATCCTGGAGCCTTCAGAATAAAAGTCTGTTAACAGTGTCGTTACTGTGTGTATTTCCCCGTGCTTCCCGCTCACGCGTCAAGCCGACAGGTTCCACTTCGCCTCGGAACAGTTTCTCTGGCCACTGCAGGTGCCTCCGGGTTGAGGGAGTAAAAAGGTCAGAGGTCAAAAGTCAAGGGTTTAGGGGCTGTAAATGCTCCCACTGGGCCTGACACCTGTCACATATGTGGGAGGTAGGATAAGCTGTCAGCCTGCGTGTGTGTGTGTGTGTGTGTGTGTGTGTGAACCTGGACACCAGCAGCACTTCAGTGGGAAAGGGAAAAAATGAGGGAAGGCATGTGGAGAATTTAAGGGGTTTAAAATCACTTTAGACCGTGTCGTGTGTGTGTGTGTGTGTGTTTGTGTGTGTGTGTGTGTGTGTGTGTGTTTCCAGGGAGAGGCTAAACACCTTGCACACTGCACCTGTAGGCAGGGCTCAGGTTACCTCACATGGACATTTGTGGAGAAGATCGGAATGTGTGTTTTGCTGTCAAGCCGTGGCCCACACACACACACACACACACACACACACACACACACACACACACAAACACACACACGCACACACAGAGCAGAGAGAAGTGGTGCTATTTACTACTTAGCCGACTCCTTGATACTGTGATGACTTTCAGACAAAAACTGTTCTCAATGTAATTAATGAGCACATACCTTGATATCCTGTAGTAGCTCTGATTCATATGACTCTGTGCTGTTCTGTACAATCTGTAAGATTTTCAATGCAGTACGTCAGCTTGTACTGCAGTAGTTTTAAATTGTTGATATGATCTATCGTAAAAAGCTGGAGGACACTGACGATTCATGTCGACTGTGGCATCAGATCAAACATATATATATATTTTCTTTCCATTCCTGATCTTTTCCCCAAACAACATCTCTTCATCTCTTCCCCACAGTTTGGTTCACAGCAAATTAGACTCAACAGGACATGAAATTGGTGTTTTGACGGGGGACTCTCTCATGTTGGCCAGCTCTGTGTTTGTCCCTGCACTCGTTTCTATGACAGTAAAGCTGCGAGCCATCCTTCAGTCGCTTTGCTAACAGCTTCTGTTTTCTGCTTTGTAGATTTGTTTACTGAGTGAGGCAGGGTTTTTTTTTCCATCCACCATCCAACAACCAAAATGACTTGGAACCAGTGACACCTGGCTTTGCCAAGTCCTCTGCACTAAAATGGATGCAGGCTCAGTCTGTATTACATGGAGATGAGTTTAGAGGAGAGCCAGAATTTGATGTAGGAGAGAGGGCTTGGCTCCTCTGTGTTTCTAAATGAGATGAATTAGAATGATAATGATGACCTTTGTGTCTCTGCCGAGTTTTTTAAAGGGACACGCCACCGACTTCACACCTAAAGTTCTGTTAACTCGTCAGGAGGAGCACGACGCAGCCTGCAAACAGGTGTATGTTCTGTGGCTCTGGAGGGAGCTTTCTAAAGTCTTAGAAAATGACCCTGATGACGTCATCAAGGTTGTCTCTGATTGGACACAGAAAGGGTGGAGAACGTGCAAGAACTGAGACAGGGAGGGTCTAACAGAAGATGCTAGTTTGTTGCATTGTGGGAAATGTAGGATCATGAGTTTGTTGCAAGTCCGCCACGCTTATGAAAGCATGATACTAACTCGGATATTGACTGTGCAATAAATTTTATTTATCAGTGTCACATTCTCCAAAGTTTGGAGATGATGGTGACTCAACTTTTCTTCTTTTTTTTTTCTATGATCAAGTCGATCACCTCCAGCCTTTTTGTCATTGCGCCGATTGCATGACAGTACTTAACACAGAGCCTTTGTTTTTCACTGTTTTTTCCACATTTTTGAAAATTTTGCGTTTCCAAGGCATTCAAAGCGTGGCTTCGTGTGTTTGCATGCACACACACTTGCATAAACTGTGTATCGTCGCTCTGTCTCTGTGCTTGTGTGTACATTTTCATCCAAGTGCATATATGCTGCTGCATGTGTGATCGTGTATGTTCCCCAAAAACGCCCAAAGCCTTGTAATGCAATGTTACTTGTAATTAATAAGTCAGTAAAATGGCAGAAAACACCTCTCTACACATCACCCAGGCCTAGGAGTAATGCCATTCTATTCTGTATGTGTGTGTGTCTACAGTATGTGTGTGTGTGTGTGTGTGTGTGTGTGTGTGTGTGTGTGTGTACAAGCCACGCACTAAGTGGGATAATAATACAGTGACCCCGGGAGGCAAAGTGATTAAATTATAATCAGCGCGGATTAATTAATCTATAATATTTATTCCTATTATGGCGAGGGGAGAGGAGGCGCGGAGCTTAGAAAAGGTTATGTGCGCACGCTCCTCGCTCTTTGTCTCCGTGAAAAGCGACGCTCGGGGGCGGGAGAGGCGACAAGGCCCCCTTGACAACGCAGGCAGAAGGTTATTGCTGATATCAAACACCCTGCATGCAATTATCTGTCACAACAAATAATTAAGAGGGCTGATAATGAGGAAATTAACATTTCCATTGTGGAGATGCTTTATTGTCTGCTTGGGTCACTGCAGAGGAGGCTTTGAGAGCGGCTGAATAAATTATCTTTCCTGCGTACATGTGTGTGAGGGTGTGTGTTGCAGTCTTTAGAGAATGATAAGCGGGGACGTATCACAAAGTGTGCGTGTGTTTCTGTGGAGGCATTTTTGTGCAGAACATACTCCTGTGCAGCGTGGAGACCTCCGGGTTAGAGGAAATCAGTGTTGCCAGGAGGGCTGAAACTAATGATTATTTTCATTGTCACTTAATCTGTCGATTTATTTTAGCAATTAATCCATTAGCGGTTTGGTCAGAAAGTGGTGAAAAATGTTCATCGGCCTTTTCCAAAACTGAAGATGGCGTCCTCAGACGTCTTGATTTGTCCACAACCAAAAGATATTCAGTTTATTGTCATAGATGAGTGAAGAAACCAGAAAATATTCACATTTAAGAAACTGAAATCAGAGAATTTTGAGTTTTTTTTCCTCAGAAATTATTCAAAATGATTGATTATCAAAATAGTTGCCGATTAATATCATACTTGACTAATTGTAGCAGCCTGAGTCACAACATTCGAGTGACACCAAATCACCAAATCATTCTACCTGCCCATAGGTCATGACGGTGATATTTTGTTGAACACACAGCTTTGTAGGAAATATGGTTGAACAATGCCAAACACTTTACCTCACTAACAGTGTTACATACTTGTCAGACCTGCTACGAATAGTCAGCTAATTGATCAGCCAATCAACAGAAAATGTATCTGCAAAGTAATATAATGTTGTCGCCCAATATCATTTTTACGCCGATAAAATAAAGTGTATAAAGCGCCGAAGACGTGGACAGAAACGCCCCTTGGACAAGCAAGGAGGGTGGACAATTAACCCCAATCACAATATGAAGCAGTGGAAGTGAGGCAGAGATCTGGCTCCATCTGTGGATGAGTTGAGGGTGGTTGGTGGGGGGTGGGTGGGCGGACATGTTGGGGGATCTATGGGTGGGATCCGTGTTTTCACAGGAACTTGACCCCCAGACACACACACACACACACACACACACACACACACCCAGAAAGGCCCCTGGTTGCCATGTGTTTTGACTGACACATTTTTGATGCTCTGTGTGCAGCCAAGTTTAGGTCTCCTCTGTGTGTGTGTGTGTGTGTGTGTACATGCATGTGTGAAGGAATATTTCCTGGTGTTTGAACTCCTCCTGATTGACACAAATGGGTTCGGGACAGCCCCCCTATAGGTCAAAGTGTGTGTATGTATGTTTGTGTGTGTGTGTGTGTGTGTGTGTGTGTGTGTTGGCATGACAGCCCTCGCTTTGCCCCCTCCCCACCCCTGCGGCTCATATTGAGGTTGATTTTAATACCCCAACATGTTTAGGAAGAGGCAGTGACACCGCATTGTTCCCCCACAATGGAGGGCAGACGGAGGGAGCTGGAGGTCGGGGGTGGGGGGCAGCGGACAAAAGGAAGAGCGAGCGCTCTCGGCTCGGCTCCTTTCACCCGCCACGTCTAGACGGCGATGTTCCACGCAGGGTCTCTGAAGAAAAGAAAAAGACGGAAAGAGAAGGAAAAGGAAGAAAGAAAGGATGTGGTGGAGGAGGGATGGGAGGTGTTTGGCCCTGTCTGGTGGTCTCAAGATGGTCTTGACAGAACAGGAAAGGGCTGACAAAGGTCAAAAAGGTCCCAACCTGCCTTATCTGTGGTGGAAAAAAAACCCCAGAAACCCCACAATAATGTTGGACAAACTGTAATCATGTCAGACAACCAAAGAAAATACATAATTTGACTGGGAACGTTGAGTTCTGCATGTTTGATCTCCACAAGGAGCAGGAGAGCATGACAGTGGCTTTAACTCTTTATTTACTCTGCTTATTAAATCTGGCTAGCTGCTTGCTAAGCTAAGCTAGGCTCACCCTCCCCTCGCACGAGCTTCATATTTAGCGTGCAGACGTGAGAGTGGTTTCAATCCTCTCATCAAACTCTTGCCACGAAAATATGTGTATGTGTTGTCGGAAATGTTGAAATATTTCTATTAACAAGTTTCCAAAAATGTCGCACTATTCTCCTGAAAGAATACACATAACCGCAGTAGCGTTTAGTTCCCAACCAGAGTCCCGTGAAGTTCTGTTTTCAACCACTAAAGCGAAAATTACGAGGAACATTTGAAGGCAGCGCGAGCACCGTCATCATCATACATGTTCAGCAGTAAATGTGGTATTTATCGTGACACGGTTCGATACATCTCCTCCTGTGCACAGGGCTCCGCAGTCACGAATAGGTTCAGTCTTTTACCACTTGAATTGCAGTTTCAATTCTAAATTCGTGATGCATTACATGACACTGCGTTGACCACAAACCTTGAGAAAGTCTGCACTTAAGCTGAAACAGAGGGAGGAAGTGACAGAGACAGAGAGGATCGACAACAAGGGAGAGTCTACAGACATGTGTCTGTGAATGTACATACCAATGTAGATGTGGGTGTGTACATGTACAGTATGTGTGTGTTTTGGTGGATGCACGCAGCAGGTGGCAGCAGCTCCGGGGAGGTACAGAACCCCCACAGTCCTCACCAAATTCTTATTTTAGCCCCGTACTAACTAGTCCGGTCCAATAAACCTTTCACCTCGAGAGCAGTAAATCGCCAAACAACTGGTGTGGTTGGCCCTGCCACCCACTGTGACACGCCAGCAGGCGGGCGTAAAACGGGCATGTCAAATGCCATCAGAGAGGAAACTCTAGAGGCCCGCCGGCTGTGTGTTCCCCCCCTCAGCAGCGATAGAGAAACAAGCAGGAGGGCCCACAGACACCTCCTGGGAGGGGAGATAGATTTAGCTCTTTAGCTCCACTCCTGTTGGCTGTTGTGTTAGAGATATAACAATTATTGTTATTATGACTTTTATTTGATATTCAACAAAACGTAGCAATTAACTGCATGAGATGATCAGGAATTAAAAAGTGTAGGTGATACATTTTGTGAACTTGAGTAAAAACCAGCCATTGATGTACAGTAAGTGTGAAAGCTCATTTTTGATACATAGATGAAATAATCTCAAGTCAAAGTCCATTTTCTGACCTTTTCTGGTTGAAAGCCACAAAATGTTGGTAAGTGGACCTTTTATTTAAGATTATTCTGTTAAAAAAACATTTGAATTGACATTACCTATATTGTCTAATTTAGGTTGCACACATGTTTAAAGTGTACTTCCCCTTTTGTTGGAACAACCAAGTGTTAAATTGGCGCTTTTATCTAACTGTCAGTGCAGTGCTGATCCCCAAATTGAGGCATTTTAGGAGCAGAATATTTGGAGACAGAAAGGTACAGAGAGCATGAGTCAAGAAGACAATTAAAAAGGCATCTAAATAATTTAAAACAGTGAAGTAAGAGAAGATTGAAACCAAAATGCTGAGGTTGGGCACTTTTGAAGGTCATCAGCGACAACATTCGAGGATATTGAATCGAATTGAAGTTTGAGGAGCCGTCAGTTTGACAGACACAGTTCACTTCAGGTGTTTGGCTCTTTTAAATTTCCCACCACATCTTTCACTCAGCAGCTTCCCTTCCTCCTCTCTGTTTCCCTGCTGTCATGCCTGCCAATGAGCTGACCCTCTTCCTCTCTCTCCCCCCCTCACATGCGCTCTCTGCATCAGCTTGGCCCCTCATTTCCATATGAAAGCGTATACGGGGGCCCGGTGGTCCCCAGAGTGCGCCGACAGACTGTGCGCCGCCCCCATTCAGCTCTCATTTCCTCTCCAACAGCGAGCCCTCGCCGGATCAATCATGCTTTTTGCGTTGGATCCGTCCAATCGCGCTCCACCTGCACCACCCCAGGATCCGCCTTTATCCACGTGTGTGTGTGTCTTCACCGCAGCGCTTCTCTTACCGACACACACTCTCAAAAATAACACACAGGCAAAGCCACCTAAACTCACCTACGAGCATCTACCCACGCTCTCCTGCTCACAAACACACTGTCACCATCTGTCAATAAATGGGGCAGCACTTAGAGAACTGATTCACCTAATTAGCAATCAATTAGCTTGTTACCACCAGCAGTAATTACCTTTTATAGAGCCAGAGAGGAGTGCAGCTGCTGCCACTAATAAAACCTGGACCCTCCTCCCCAGCCCTCCACACCTAACAAGCCCTGTCTGAGAGGGAGAGTTATAGGCCAAGTGGAGCAGCTAGTGTGTGTGTGTGTGTGTGTGTGTGTGTGTGTGTGTGTGTGTGTGTGTGTGTGTGTGTGTGTGTTGCAGGCGGGGTGGGGGGAGCAGCACAGCAAACACAGTCCCCAAGGGGCCTCTCTCTTCTCCCTTTCTAAAGGACTTAAATCCTCTTTTAATGAATATAGGGTCAAGCTAAATGGGAAATCCATCATGGCAATAAAAGCAGGAGGCTTCAGCAGGCCGACTTGGGATGATGTGGGACTACGTTATGGATCTCAGGACGGGAAGGTCGGTCCTGAAACATCTCAGCAACTGTTGGGCTGGATTGTTATTTTGTGCAGACATTCATGGTCCCCAGAGGGTGAATCCTCCTGACTGTAAGAAGTGAAATATCTCAAAATCTTTTGCATAGATTTTAGCACAAATTGTTGTACAGGGTAGGTCCATCCATTGTTCCCAGAGGATAGATCCTAAATTTCAGTTTGTCCAGTTCTTTCGTTAATGACTAAATACTTTCTGCCTCAGCTGTCCTTTGTGTTTAGGGCTAATTAGTAAATGTTAGCTAAGATGTTGACCATGGTAAATATGACAGGACCCGATGAGCATCAGCACATGAGCATCGTCACTGTGTGCATGTTAGCACAGGGATGTTAGCATCTAGCTCAAAGCACTGTAGCAGCCTCACAGATTTCTACTAACATGACTGTAAACTGGTGTAAATCAGTGACAGCAATATTTTCAGTGTTTGAGGAAACTGATCAAAGTCTGTTGAATTTGACATCAGATCCAAAGCTTACATTTTACCTGGATTATCAAATTATCAAATATTTCCTTCCATCTTCTCTTCTAGCAGTGTGCTCAGTCCTGCAGTGAGTCAAGATGCAGCTGATTTTGCTATTTAACATACTGTTGGGTAGTTTAATTGAAGTAATATATGTATTAAAAGTTTTACAAATAGGGCTGCAGCTAACAACATGTTTTTCGATTAATGATTTAGTCCGTAAAAACATCAGACAGTCCAAAGTACGGATGCCAAATGTACGTCCTCTCCTCTCCTCGTCCCATGTCTTTAACATCCAGGACACCTCCTTTTTGAAATTCATCTCCTGTAATCCACCATGCTTTGCCTTCTCCTCGCCACGACCGTTCGAGCTTTGACTATTTATTAAACGCAAACTTTGAATCCTTTAATCCTAAATGCAGAGCTTTATCCCCTGAAGCAGTGAGGAAATAAATCAGCATGCCTTTTTTTTTTTTCTCCTTCCTTTCTCCAGCAGCACGGTGGCTCACAAATACCTATTTGGAGCCGCAGCCCCCTGTTTACTTGTAGCAGCATGTGGGCTAACAATGGCCCCAAGTGACAACCAAGGTTAATCCTATATGTCGCCATTATGCGGGGTCAAGCTTCCTCGCCATATATTTAGTGTGTCATTAATTTCCAACCTGCTACTGCTGCGGCAAGAGCAAGCTGCCGCTGCTCAGGTCCTCCAGTGCACGCGCGCACACACACACACACGGACACACACACACATTAATATACGCATGCATGTGGAGGCTCACACACACACAATGACTCGCTACATTAGCTAAATGGCCAGAGCTCCGTCTCTCTCTTTTCCTCTCTCTAATGAGACGAGTCTCTGGATCATGTCGTCTATTTATCATTCTGCTTGTTCCAATCTAGCTCTTCTTTTATCAGGGTTTCGTTCGAGGGCCGAAGTCGTCAGAGGAGACATAAATCACCTGTCAGCGTTGGTCCCTGGGCTCCCATAATGCTCTATTAGCAGTTCCACCGCCATTATTGACAAAGCAGTGACCAAGTATATTACAGCCAAAGAGGCCGTGACCATTCCTGTTCATCTGTTTTATACAGCACGGTTATTCATCATTTTGTTGTAGTGCTTAAGTGTTGCAGCTGCTTTGGTCAGGCCTCTCTTACAAAGGAGATCCTGTATCTGAGCAGGACTAACCTGGATGAATACAGGTCAAATAGACAGTTTAGATAGGCTTTAGTCGCGATGCCTGCTTACAGCTTTAAATCTGCAGAGGTACTGTTTGGCCTGGCGAGAGTGCCTCTATCTCTGCGTTAGTTTGTGGCTCATGTTTCAAACTTAAATTGAATTAAACATCTATAGAGTTGTGAAGTAGGCAGAGGAGCTCTGATTCTGTCCCATTCATTTCCTCTGGAGGCAACGCTGCATGACCCACAGTTGGGGCATCTCTACCATTGATTCATCAGTGTGAAAGATGAACAACTGCATTAGAAAACGCTCATTTATTTCATGAAGAGATAAACCCTGTGTACATAAAAACTTAAGGAGAGAAGTTATGACTCCCAAGGTGCATTTCATTAAGAAACATCCAATCACTCATCTTAGATTTCTGTTAAGTGCACCGCTGAAAAAAAGATTTCTCACAAAGCTGAAATAATTGTACCATCCACACAGTTACTCATTCATTTCACATGACATCGTTAAACTTTGTATTTGAACTGCGCTAATTTTTGCAGATTGGATCAAGTTCTGCTGCAGCCAAAATCGACGATTTCAAATCAAAGCTACATTTGTGATTATGGTGACAAACAGGCATTTTGGAAAATTTGAATGTCAATATAATGAAATAGTTGTGAATATAGTGATACATATCTGCTAACATATCCACAGAAACTCAGCTGAACTAAGCTGAAAAAATAATGAATAATAATAATAATAATAATAATAATAATGAATAATGTAATTTGCACAGACGTCCCAATCAAGTTTTTCAAGTGATACAGTTCAATAAAGAACAGATTGGATTTTGATGATCTTGGGACATCTCTGCTAATTTGCTATCTTCACCAATGATTCACTCACAAGGAGACGGCAATTTGCAACATTAATTAAGGACCTCAACTCAGACTCTGTGCAGAAAGTAGGACAATTAAAATTAAAACTTAAAGGACCAGTGTGTCAGATTTAGGGGCGGAGGATGTGACAGTACGATATTCATGAGTATGTTTTGATCAAAACAAACCAAACACTGGCTCTGGTGAGGGCCTTTCACATTTTAGTGAGTTTTGGGGCCACCATAGTTTCTCCTACATGCTTAGTAAAGGAGGGTGAGGCAATGGATGTTCACATGATTGTGATCTGCAGCCTCACCGCTAGTTGCCACTAAGTCCTGCACAGCAGTCCTTTAAGGAACTCAAAGGTTTTTGGCAGCTGAGCAGCAGATCTTCCTTCACAAGAAACCTTTTTAGACATTAAAACCCTGAAGCGCACTGGTGCATATGGCAGGTTCATTACATGGTTCAGATACAAAGGGCCTCTCAGTATATTTTGGTCACTTCAGTGATGGCGTCCCATGAGAGAAAACCACCAGCACGTAGAAGCGTTTAGCCTCCTCCCAAACCCTGAGAAACTTAAGAAAGAGTAAAGGAAGATGCTTTTGCTATCTCTTTTCATGAGAAACTCGACCTCTCAGCCCCCACATCTGCAGCCAGTCCCTCAGGTCTGATCAGAAGAGACAGGATATGACCTCATCTGTGACCCCGTGACCCGAGGAAGTGCTTCAAAAGAAAATGAGAGTTCATCTGGGGAAGACTTGCACGAAAGATGGGGTTACTGTTCGACCTCTGATGGAATCGATGCTCCGATTTTGTTTTTGTTTTACAATGAACATGTGTCAAATAAATGAGTCAATGCTGCCTTTGTTTATTCTGTGCAGCTGTGAAGGAACATGATGGATGCTGCAGTGGAACTGCACTTCAAAGCTCAGGTGGATTCCTTAAGTGGTGGATCAGAGGAAGCAGCATTTATTTTTTGAGAAAAGTTACCTCTTTTTCATCCTGTCTCGACCTGTTTGTCGTTACTCATAACATGTGGCTGATCTGCAGTCAAATCAGACACGTAATGCTGGTAATGAGCTATTTGTTCGTGAGCTCCTTGTGTCACATGAGTACATAGATAGACACATTAGAAGCATTAAATGCTGCATGACCTGCTGTCAGTCACTGGAATTTCAATTCCTCAAATTGGTCCTGATGATGGAGTCGATTTGAATCCAAAGCCAAATGATTTGTCTTTGATCAAACATAATAAATAGATACAGTGCAAGCTAGGTTGAATAATTCCTTGTAAACACTTCAATGAGACTAATTTAGTCTAGTAGAAGTGAGAAAAGAAACATTTCAAGCAAGTCCAACTGCACTAAGTGAGATCCTAAACTATATGATGGATATTTTTTACAGTGTAGAAATCAGTGCTGTATTTTCTGATGTGGATAAACAGAAATATCACGATTCACCTCAAACCACCTGTCTGTCTGTCCATCTGTTTGCAGTGAGCTTGTCTCCATGCGTAGTTACTCTCCCATCAGCCTCCTGCACTGAGCACTGTTTGTCAGGTCACGCATGGCTGTGTCTGTGTGTGGGTGTGTGTGTGTGTGTGTGTGTGTGTGTGTGTGTGTGTGTTTGTATATTTGCGTGTGCGCCACTGCCGCCGACCAACCAAGACAAAGGAGGGGCCGCTAGGGAGAGAGTGGAGGTATCGGTGAAGACGCACGCACACACACTTCTGTGGTGTCTGAGAGGGAAATAAAGGGAGATGGAGAAGAGGTGACAGAGACAGGAAGAGGAGACAGAGAGACAGACACCCGGAAAAAAAAGAAAAACGAGGGGAAAAGGGGGAGAGAGGCTTTACCCATCAGTCCCTGGTCGGCAGCCAAGTGCACAGATCCATCCGATGGGAACACACAGTCTGTACACCTGTTCAAACCAGCTGGCCACCACTACCTGTCTCAGTGGCAGCTTCACCCTCAGACACACCCCCACGCTCGCCGAGGTGGGGGAGTGTCTGCAGCGGAGGAGTTCAGCTGTTCACTGAGCACGGGCGAGCATCTGAAAATGATGAGTGTGTGTGCGAGGGGCTGGTGGTTTCAACACTGACAGACTGCAATTTACATCCAATGGCAGCGTTCGGTGCCAGTGCAGCTTCACGCGCAGTGTGTTCTTTATGTAGCGAGACGGAAAATAAGCATGTGGGTAAACACACGCTGTTTGTTGCACTTTCTTAACATGTTGCAGGAGTCGCCTGTTCATGGCATGCTTTTCTGTATTCCCATTTCAATCTCTTATTGAAACCGTCCCTACAAATATAACTTAATGTCCAAACATGGGACTCTCCCAGTTACTGTAACTACCAAATAAGTCTATGTTCGGACCATCGCAGTAAACTTTTTATCTGCAAATCAGTGTCATTGTGGGAATTTCCATGTGTGAAACAAAACCTTTTTGTCAAATTCTGCATGGCTTCCACAGCACCAGCACTCCTCATGTGAGACACAAACAGTGTGTTTATGTCGACTCTGTGTGTCTTAAAGGAACAGAGGTAAAAGAAATAGTTCTATACGTTCAGTCCATTTTAAACCAGTAAGAGAAAAAGCAAAGAGAATAGAAGAGGAAGCAAAAGGAGGACATTTCCAAATGAATGAATAAACAGATGACCCCCTGGCCCCTCCCCTCCTCTGGGCGCCACAGATGCGTGTGCTGTGGGTGATAAACGCCGAACCAATTGAAGCGATACAACCCCGGCCGTATTAAAAGACCTAAATGGCATTTGCATGGTGTAAATACTGCTGGCTGGCCTGCTCTTTGTGTGGGCGGCCACCGGGGTCCTGTTGAGAAATTAGCCCTGAACGGGTGCTGAAGAAATGAGGTGGGAAAGGTGCGGCGAGGTCAGGGCGGCAGCATGTTCGCAGCTGACTGGAGCGCCAAAAGCTGGCACCGAGCAGCTGCGTGTTTTTGTCTTTTCCTGTTTAAAGGTGCGTTTTGACCATCTTCTCTCTGCATTTCGAAGCAGGCGGTTGGAGACGGCGTCCGGCCGCCCCCGTATTCAATTCCTCGCGGGGATAATAATGTTCTCGACATGGGAGATCACATTCGGCGGACGTGACACCCTGACACCAGCCGCCAAGGCCCGCAAATGTAAATCTCACCAGATTAGATGCCTGTAAGCAGCTTCTGTGTGTGTAGGTGTTAGAGATTGGTAGAAGGATTTAGACGGGGGAAGAGGGTGTTTATATATGTGTGTGCGCGGCCCTGTCTCAGATCTCGTCCCCTTAAATAGACCCCAAAGAGATCTCACTGTCCCATCCAGCAGTGCTCCTGATCATTCACTTCACACTGGAACCAAAAACCCCTCTGCTTGACGTTTTTATGGACGCTATCTATTTAGCAACCTTACGCAGTTGCAGACAGGATTTTGTATCAGACGCTGTGAAATTGATCCAGCTACAGGACTCTGTCTGGGTCGTCCCCTCCCTGTCACACTTGCAGATTGTTTCCATATAAACAAATATCCTTGTGGAGTAAATCACACCGTTCTTAATGGACTAAAGAGCTCCACGCAGTGTTTTAGGGGGCTGATTTGCTGTTTATCTGCAGGAATAGGATACCATACATG
Organism: Chaetodon auriga; assembly: GCF_051107435.1. Classification (NCBI taxonomy): domain Eukaryota; kingdom Metazoa; phylum Chordata; class Actinopteri; order Chaetodontiformes; family Chaetodontidae; genus Chaetodon; species Chaetodon auriga. The sequence continues at coordinate 9,617,094 of NC_135096.1, read as the reverse complement.
TTCTATGTTTTGTTTACACGCCGGCCATTCATTCATTCAACCATTTCCTCAAAACTTTATTGTTTCCTTTTAGGTGTCAGACAGGGTTCATTTTGAAAGGCCTCTGGCACACAGGAAGCCATTTTTCTTCACTGACTAAGCAATACTGTCCAAACAAACAGCTCCAATGCATTTCTTACTTTCATCATCTGATATGTCAGTCTGAAACCTGTCAAGTAAAAATGGCTTAATGACAAATTTCCTCCTCGACATCGTAACCGAATGTAGTTTTTTAATGCTCAGTGTAAACACCTTCCTGTTCCCCAGATCACACCTGATATAAACCAGCCATCATGTTCTGTCTCAATGTGTTTTACAGGATTAGGCCGAGCAGGTGACAGTATTGATCAGTGATGCATGATATCTTATTTTCTCTCCTGCCCACTATCTGTCTATACAGTTGTATATGTCTCAGTATCTATCCATCTATCACAGTATGGTTTAGTCTGTCTGTTTTCTGTTTTTACTGTCGTCTGGATGATATTCTGGGTGCTTTTTGTGTCAATGTCAAATCCTAAAAATGTTTCTCAGTAGTTTACCTCATGCCCAAGTGTGCAAGGCTGGAAATATGTTTATTAGAATAATTGTAGTACCGATAATTATGCTAATAACTGGCTGAATTGCTCCTCACACTCCTTGTGAAATATTGTCAATACATGTCTATGATCGTGCCGTAAACTCCACCCGCCTGGCGTTCCAAGCTGGGTTAAGCAAACACAACAATTTGCAAACAGCATTTCTGCTTGAAATCGCTGACTTTTTTTCACCTGCTGAAGCTAAAAAAAAAAAAGGGGGGGGGGGGCTTGTGTGCATTTGTGTGTCGGAGCTAGAATGTGCAAGCTAATATGTATTTGTACTACTGATTGTGTGTGCAGCAGAATGTGCACATGTGCATGCTTCGGGTGTGTGTTTGTACTCGCACAAGCGTGTGCGTACCGAGTGTGTGCAGCCACAGTATGTGCGTGTGTCAGCATCATCGCTCCATCTCCCACGGCGTCTCCTGGAAGCTGACAACTGGATAATAGCTTTTTACTTTTCCAGAGCAGGGCTCCGGAGAGAACTAATATGATTATAAATCATTATTCAAATAGAAAGGTGAGGCGCGACGCTCAGGATAGTAAGAGAGCATGATAATAGCATCATTACCTTTTATTTGTAATTCCTTCTTTTTTTATATTTTGCAGACGTGGCAGCTCAACCTAATGCAAGACTACAGGGGATTTCTCTGGAGATATGGGGAGCTGTAGATGCATCAAACCATCCTGGAGGAGAGGTAAAGATCAAGTGATTTGAAAGAGGGGACATTTAGAATAGGGAAGGGTGTTTAGTTTGTTGCTACAGTGAAATTCCTTGTGAATTTCTGGCTTTCGTGTTTATTTGCCGTCTCAAATCAGCTGTCCCATCAGATACGTGTAAATGGAATTGCTTAAAGGGGCACTTAGATGATTCAGTATTGACAAACTTGCAAGCGGCGACCATCAAAATCTTTTTAGTGATCAATTTCTTATTTCATAACAAGCAGATGAAAACTGTGCCTCCCAATCCCTGCCAACCAATCCCTTCCCGAGCCAGCAGCATCAGTGACACAGGAATCAGACTCACTCAGGTCATACAGCACTTCTCGGATGTACATGCATATGTACGCCTAAAGCTGAAATACAGAATGTAAAGACTCCAGGCACCATATAATTTCATGTTCACATGCAATTTAATAAACTAAATGCAACATATTCAAATAAATTAAAAGTGATTAGCCCTGATTAGCCTCATGTAGCAATGGACCACACCATGTGGATAAATTGTAAAGAAAGTCGCCTCCTCCCCATGACTGGTAGAGAGACTTTGACATGTAAAGATGGAAAATTTGGTTTTTTTTGGGAGGGCAGAAAGTTCCTCAGACCCAGATTTTGCCAGCAGATACACAGATTTAAACTGGCAGCCTTCCCACAGAAAGAGAGTTTCCTGCTTCCCTTACATTATATTATGTAGTTTTATGAAAAAGGCAGATTTAGAAGAGAGAGACACTTGCTGGTAATGAAAAAATCCTGATAGCTGTTAGTTGTTAGCCGTTAGCGTGCAAGGTAGGATGCTCTTTGTTCTCTAAAAGCAAAACCTTTCGATTCCTCCTCAGATTCATCTGTGATTGCTTGAACTTGGCCGACCTGGACGGCTGAATTGTGTTGTATATTGAAATCAGACTTTGATTCCACTTTGACTCTTCGTCCACGTGAGAGTCGGCTTTTATTCTGACTGTAATTTTAGGGATTTATCTGATGCTCTTATCCAGACGAAGACTCTATATCATTTTGAGAGGGAAACCATTCTGTGACTTAACCAACCACTTTGTTATTCTGCTGCTGTTCAGGTGTGAGCCGCTGATGAGCAGGCAGTGCACCGAATGTCACTATAATTCAGATGATTTAGCAGCCGATTAGTCACGAAGCTGGAGCTTTGTGTGGAATACGACAGGGAGGGAGAATAGAGCAAATCCATCTTTGTCAGAGCACAAAGATGCTGCTTGCTAAAGACTCAGCAATTGCCTCGCTGACAATTCAAAACGATGTAAATCTGAGAAAATGTGAAGTGACTGAAACAATGTCATCTACAAGTTTAAGATAAGGCTGCCATTAAACATCCCAAGAGTACGGAGACAGAGTCAGACTTTAAGAGCTGATCGAGGATCAGTTTTTCCTTTGAGGTTATGACAGCCAAAGATAAAAATCAGCGCCTTGATGTTCGTTCCAACAAAATGTTTCTGTTTAATCCAACCATGTAATGAGGCTCTCTGCTTCCATTGTGTGCATGCATCTGTGTGTAGTGTGCTTGTCTGGGGTTGCACATGCAATGGAGGTATGTCTGCGTATACCCTGGTGTGTGTGGTTGTATGTGTGCATGGTTTTTTCATGGCGTCCCACTGAGTAGGAATCTCACCATTTGTCCTCCAGCTGATTTCTGTAAATGCAGCAAAAGGGGCCCAACCCAGTAACTTTATTTTTGGCCTTCCAGCTCTAAGGCTTAACAGATGTCACTCTCAGCTCCTCTGCTGCTCATTGTGCTGCAGAGGAATCCGTCGCTAGAAAATCTTTGTAAAAGTTGATTTCAGTAAAATTACGGCCACGAGAGTAAATTCAAACCCAAAAAGTGTTTCCGAGACTCCTCCCCCACCAGCAACAAAAAACGACACGGCGAGAAAGCCAAGTGTAGATTCATCAAGGAGCAGATTGAAATCAGATTCTCCACCATAAATACATCTGTGTCTCTGAGACGCATACGTAATCGTACTTCAGTAAGCAGTCTTTTCCCCTCTCTCAATAGACAATGGAAAAAAGCTGCTCTGGTGATTTCAATACATAGTCATGCAGAGGGCATACTGTGCTGTTATATCCTTTATCTGATCCGTGATCAGTTCTACTGATCAGGTGATCTGTGTGGGTGAAAGCCCAAACAATTGTCTCACTTATCGGCAGCCTGTTTTGGAGAATATGCACCTCAAGATTTTTAGCTTAACTGGTATTGTTGTAACTAAACAGCTGAACTGTGCATGCTCTGGCAGGTACAAAAGAGCAAGTCAGGTGATGTTATTATAGAGTTTGGACAAGCAATGTAGTTTGTCATTTAAATTCGGGCGACTTGGTCACATTTCTGGTGCGGAGACGTACATGTGCTAAGTGTAAACAATAGCAGAATTTGATCCAGGTATGACACTTAATTTAAGTGAATTGGGCCAGACACACACTGACACTCATGCACTGTTGCAGAGAAACACTCACAGACAGAGAAACAGAAATTGCGCCATCACCGTCTGCAGAAGGTCAAACTCAAACATCTGTAGCCCCTTTATGACAGCAGCTGTGGCCAGTAGCACTGTTTGTTGGGACTATCACTTCTTCCAGTTCTCACTAATACCAGCATCCTCTGGTAAAAGTGTGGTTACTTTTTCATAGCAATTATTTCTGAGGTGCCCTTAAGGAAAGCCCTGAACCTCTAATTACCTCAGTGGAGCTCCTTAGCGGAGAACAAAAGAAGAGCCTGCACTTTTCTTTGAGCAAACGTAAATGTGCGGACGTGAAACTCGGCAACATTGACAAAAGAACATGCAGATTCAGCAAACCTTTGCCGTCCGAGCTAAATGTATTTTGCTGTGTTTTCTCAGGATACTGAGATAGCTTAAGAATGCAAATTGGACTACACTTGCGCAGTAAAATGGCTTTTAGAAAACGGTGAAGACTGTCAGAGCAGCAGGGTGCTGCTGAGGGATGATAAAGCAGGGCGGGGTGGGAGACTTGACCTTGCAGCCCAGAGGAAGGGGGGGACCATCATTAGTGTGGCACCAGGAAGGTTGTACACTTGACCTGACAGCCCTCAGTGTCCAGATAAGAGTGAGGGATGAGGTTCAGTTCCTCCCTCCTTCCCTTGCCTGCTCCTTCATTTCCTCCTCCTCCTCCAAACAGTCCTATTTTCTGCAGTTTCCAGTCCTAAAATTCCAAACTTTGCCTCCAGGTATTGGCATTAAAAGAAGCAGGAAAAAGAGAACAAATAAATTTAACGGCTCATCTTCGACTCAACTGCTACTGTGGCTGCTCAGCAACATTTCCTCGTCTCTCTCTCCTCCTCCTCCTCCTCACCCTCCCTCCCCGTCCCTGGCGACAGCACCGAGACTTGTTAGAAGACTGATGTCTGCCCCAGTTTAACTAATTAATCTTTCTCAACTCGAGAGCTTTTCCTGAAGCCCAGCAGAACCCGTCAGGCCACTGAGTGATCACACCTGGGTTTTGTGGCGGAGATGCATCGCTTTACGTCAGGTGACAAGAGAACAACACACAGAGAAACGCCTGTGTTGGATTTGTAGTTCTTTTACTGAATAGCTCTAGGCAGCTGTAAACCTCTTCTCCAGCAAAGATGCTGTTTGTGTAAGTATGCTGCAATGTGTTTGTTAATGTGTTAGTACACTGAAAATTTACGGGATGAATTCCACATTAACATCATCATAGTGCATCTGGTGGCCTTGTGGTTCAGGCACACATCATATAAGATGGTGTCTCGACTGTTCACTCTCTAATTAATATACCTGGACATTAGCTAGTTTCTACAAACTGCCTTTATTCGTATTTTTGTCTCTCAAGATGCTTGTTGTAACAGCAACTTTGATCAAGCAAATCGTGAGCAGACTAACCCAAACAGGGGAGCTGTTGTAACCCACTCACATCAGCTGGGAGATGTAATCCATCCAGTGAGCTCTGGATCTTCCCCTAGGTTTCCTCCTGTGCCCAAACCACCTCACCATCAGGTGTTTGATCACAGGGCCTTATAAATCACTGCACTCTTCATGTCAGGAACTTCATCTTGGTCTCTTGTATACTTCTTTCTGTGACAAAGCTTGTAACCATAGTGGAGTTTGTTGTGTTCACAGCCAGGTGGCGTCTGTAATAGGTGGCTTAGCTGTAGTGGTGCCTCGGTACGTGGGTATACTGTGGTCTCTAACTCATGGGGTATGTGTGTTGCCTGGTGGGAGGCACTGCCTTGAAGGCTAAAGTTAGGGAACAAAAGTCTCACCACAGATTACATGATATACTGTGACATAAATGGCTGCAGCCCTACTTTGCAACTAGGGCTAATTTTAGATAAGTATATGGTAAATTTCCCTGCCAAGTGGTGGGTATAAACTGTACACCTGCCTCAGCTGGTCCCTCTCAAAGTGAAGGGTCTTTCTGTGGTTGCTCAAAGTTTGTGATCATAGCAGCCCAGTATCGTAGAAACTAGGTCCATATTGTACCTCACAATTTGCGTCCGAGTGACAGCGTTCTTTGCCAACACAGAAAATAGTGCCCTGTATGCTGTATAGCGGGCAATAAGTTGTGTGTAAGTCAGGGTGGGCGATGGTTGTGTAGCACTTCTGCCTTACATGCATATGAAATGAGTTTCTGTTCCGTCACAGACCTTAAATTAACATTTCCCTTTTTATTCCCCTAACCTTAACCATCCCATAGTTGCCAGGTGCAGATATTGTAGAAAGTGAGAATTGTGGAGACATTTCCATTTGACTTCAAGAACATTGTCATTGAATGTCATCCAGGTTTTTGCAGATTCGTCCAATATCAACATTCTTGTCTGGCGATAGGGTTGGACCACATGTGAGGGCTGTAATGAAGGCTGAGCTTTGCTGTATACCTCAGATTATTCTTCATCCTCATGGTCTGACTCAACAGCCTGCATTACTGCTGCCAATGTACTTAGCCAGCCATTCATCTGAGTAGGACAGGTCTCCTGTTGCAACACTATCCTTCATCTGACAGTTATGGAAAACCTGAATAAGGGTTAAATAAATACCTTTAAAATATTTGCTTGAAGCCCTAAAACTACTTCTGTCCATTTAGTGTTGTGACATCCATAAGCCACAAGTCCAGACATTAGTCTAACTACAGCAAATACATCACCATGCTTACAAATGATTTTTTGAGGCCAGGGGACATCAGATTCGATCTTGGCTGCACTGAGTTCCTGCTGTAGCTAGAAAAAAAAATACAGGAAATACTTCTGTCTCCTTGGAAACCAAAATAGAAACAAAAGCTCATCATACTCTATTTTTACACAAGGCTTATTTATATCGAGCACCAAAAGTGAATCCCCGGCCAATGAAACCTCCTCAGAGAGGATTGGCAGCTCATTGTTGCATCTGATGTTGTGTGCTGCGTGGCGAAATTGCTTTGAGGAAATCTGCTGGATCGCTTTAGAAAAAGGATGCTTTTAGTGTTTCTGGCAGGAGAAAAGACATTCATACTGTGGACCAATTGCAGCATCTCATCCCGCAGGAAAGAAGAAGGGGATTTATGGGAAATGTCGTCTTAATGCTGACAAATAACTAACACTAACAAAATCTCTATTGTAGATCATCTCAACCATGATCTCATTTGTTTGTCACTGTACCCAGATGTTACAGGTAATTTGACAATGATATATTGATGTTAATAATTCCTCGACATAGCAGCTTTAAAACCTGACCTTTTGAACACGCAGTGTTTTCATCAGACAGTAACAAATTATGTCTTGTTCATCATAAATCCAGGATAGATAATGTTGCTTCACTGTCTGGCCCAGGTAGGATTGTCTGTCTCCAGGACTGCACAGTATGAGCTCTTATGTCAAAGCTTCATTAAGTTCTGGTCCATGCTGATTGTTACCAGCTGTACTCCAACATACAGTCTGTGTGTGCATACATGAGTGTTCATTGGTTCAGAGAATCAGTGGCGGTTGTCTGGTGAAGGACTGTGAGTTATATCCTGCACCGCTTTAATGAAGGTCCTGGGAGGAGGAAGACAAGATGCTCTTGATACCACAGAAATATAATGCCAAATAGTATCTGTGATGCTTTTTGCTTCAAAGTAGAATGACATGATATAGAGTTTTATGTTCGCGTGGGAACAGCAGTACAGTAGGAACATCGACTTTCCCAGAGCGTTTACGGATTCTATCCCTCTAACGCTTAAGTGAAAGTTTGATGAAAGAGAAGCTGTGGAAAGGAGTAGTAATCACAGCAGAATAAATGGCTCAAATACAGTTAACTCTCATGATCTAACTCATGATCTTTGATTCGTGTGGATGTCTCCACCTCCTGAAATCCTACATTTAATATATTGTCTTCATTTAAGACATTTACGAAAAAACAATTCAAATAGTGACAAAAGTAGGATGTAATATTTTGTGTAGTATTAGAGTTTAAGCTACCTTCACCTAGATCTGCCATTTGTATGAATGTAACATGCATTTAGAAGCACGATGTGCTATATGAGGAGCTGAAAAAAGCATCTAATTTCTGGTCTGGGAACTGGAGCAGGAGAGCGGTTTGGTGGTTTGACCATAGGGCCACAGTTTGAACGCATCAGCAGCTGTGAGGCCCATAAGGACTCGACATATAGTTAAGTATTTAAGAAGGCCATTTGATAAAAGGGTTTCAGAGGCACTTAAAAAGAAGATACTGAGCTTACAAGTCAGTGTTGGGGTGTCGCGACAGCAAAAAGCTGTCTGCTTTTGTCCTAAATCTTGCAGAATAGGTCCCTGCCTGAGGACCTCATTCAGCACAACTGGTTCAATTCAGTTCAATTTGAAATCATTAAAACACCATTAGAGTAGTCCAAGTGTGAGGACATAAAAGCATGTATGATGGATTCCGTATCGTTAAAACTGAGTATTAAATGGATTAACGTTCCTGAAATGGTAGAAGCAAAATTGGATGACCCTGCTTGTACGACGTCATATAAGCAAGGTCATTCAATCTTGCTTCTACAATCTCAGGAACATTACTCTAATCTGTTTAATTTTCTTCAATCATAATTGAGTGTGGAGTCAAACATCACGCCAGGATTTCTGACAAAACACACAAGATGCTTGGATAGTGGATTCAATGAAAACTGCGGTGTCGCCTAAGGTGGAGAGGCTAGTGGAATAGAATACCATGCTTGGTAAGTGGTCCCAGAGTGGATCCCTGGGGCACTCCACAGTTTACCTGGGAGAGCCGTCAAACATGAAAACAGAGCACTTTAGGGTAGTCCCACGGAGACCCAGTGCTGGAGTCTACTAAATAGGATACTGTGCCAAGACAGTCGTATCAGAATAGAGCTTTTACCTGTATCTGCTGTGCTTTCTGTGTTTTTTGGTATTTCAAAATACTGTTCTGAAAGGTCCCATTCAGTTAAAACTCATCTGTTGGGACATGAGCAGCTTTGAGTGCACTTGGATCCAGATTATGATCAGGATTTTTGAGGGTCCTGTGTATGTTTTGTACATGTAAACATCTTCATCATTCACAGACCTTAATCCAGTTTTGAGAAATCTGGATGATTTGCTCCGTGGGGTGCACTGATAGGTCCCAGGATACTGTGGCATGTAAACCCACTCTGTGTCTGCTGCTGAACTACTGAAAAAGTCAGTGTTTGCAGTGGAAAGGTGATTTGCTGCGACTGGTCCATGTTGATTTAATAAAATCACACCTCATCCTCAGTGGGACTCCCACTCTCTCACAGTGGATTGATCCTGACCTGCACTTGACTCCCAAAGCCAATAAACAGCTATCACATGCTGGTCAAGGAGAAGCGAAACTGTTACTTTTGGCTCCCTGTTCTCTGCTTTGATGTGAAATCACCAGAGGACCTTGGCTGATAGACTAAATATACACAGACATCTGCACCTCACTTCATTCGTGTTTTATGTTCTTTGCAAACATGTTATTTTTTTCTTTTACCGCGGAGAGAGTCACGGTAGACTAATGAAAATCGGCTGTCGCTCAGTGATTGATTGCACGAACAGCCAATTGGAACCCTGCTACTCCCAAAATTGGTTTCATGTAAACCAACAGTGGCACTGCTGCTTCTTCATTTCATGAAGTGTACCAGGGCTTCAATCCTTTTTATCCATGACTATTATTAAATGAAAGAGAGCCAGGCAGGATAGCTATAGATCCAAAACCATGTGTGCGATAGTGCAAATAATTCCACTTTTCATCAAAAGGACAGAGAATAGAGTGGAGGGAGGAGAGCAGAAAAACAAAGCATGTGCCAGATGAATTAGTGAAGAATATATCATACAAAATGACTTCTTTACAAAGCGAGGGTCATGTACCTGTGCTGGATTTAAGGAACTTCGATGAGTTATCATGCTATCATTCCACGCTGTCAGTGCCTTATTATTTGGAGGATCAGTGACGCTTGTATTATATTTCACTCCTCACTCCTTTCGGGAACCTTCCACTGCAGCCCTGCTGGGCCCACTCATAACTGGGGGAGTTTTAGGACTTCATAAGTTTTCCCAGAGAGAAGCCACAAGACTGATTTAGCTGTAATCTTATCCTATGTCTTTATAGAAGCCAGATCCGGTGCATCGCAAGCTGCGCAGTCAGACTCTGAGATATATAATATGAGCTGTGGAAATGACAGTCACCTCCTCAGTTACAGCGGTGCAACTGAAGAGATGAGCTGTTGCAGCCTCTGTAAGATGGACCAAAAGAAATTATTAGGTCATCCCAACTTAATATCTGATTTTTTTTTAGAACTTCAGGGTCTGAACGGCCCCTCTTGAAGATGGATTGTAAAGCCTGCTGTCATAAAGGTTGGGGGAGGGGTGATATTGTTTAAATATGAGCATAATAGTGCACATTTTCAGGCAGTTTTCCAGGAGTTCATTTATTGCGTTGTACACATGAGAGATGACAGAAGAAGTTATGTTAAGAATTACGAAAGAGAGCCAGAGAGAGAAGTTAAAAGTCTAGCCTCTCTCATCTCCACACGCCTGGCCGATCACTCCGCAGAGCAGGTATGAATGACGAATTGTTGGTTTCAGAAGGTTACCGAAACTGCTGGACACATCCAATCCAAATGAATTAACAAATGAAATGTCACCAGAAAAGGGCAGAGGACACATCGCAATATCCACTTTGAGGAAGAAATTGGTTTATGGGAAATGCCTGTATGCTATTTAATCAAACAAGACATTTGAATGATATTGGTAAAACTGTTGGAGTGTGAGCAGTTGGTAGCATGACCTAGTATCATCTCGTGGAGGGAGAATGACAGTGGGACAGAAAGAGAAACACATGCAGAGGGGGAGAGAGAAAGAGAGCAGGGCTGAATGGAGGGGAGGGGGTGGTCGTGGTGGTTTGGAGTATCTGTCAAAGTCAGATCAATTTATGCTGCTAAATTCTTCAAGGCGTCTGCTGAAAGCTGGAGGGGGTCTGGGCAGCATGCTTGTTTACCGCTGATGAGAGATAATTTCATATTCTCTCTAGCAGGAGTCACCTGATAGTCACTCATACCACCGTATGAAATATTGGGGCCACGATCACAGCGGGACTCTAATGACATATCAGTCTGCTGCAGCAGCAAGGCTACTTGTATACCTTGCGGCTGGATGGGTCAATTTAGATCACGTTCAGAGTATAAATTAATCAGGGAGCTGGGGGAGAGGGTTTCAATTAAGGAAACCTGGATTGAATTGTGCTCATCTTTGCAGTTGAATGGATTTTCATGAACTTGTATGTACTGATACTGTGTCAAGCAAATTTATTAATATCATATCTATCTTTTTATGGGCAAAAAAACTGGCCTTAAATCATTGTCCCAGCCAAGAAGTAAACGCTGCCCCAAATTTCTTTTATGACTGCATCTGAGCAAAATAAATGGTGCATCTCAAGCTAACCCACATCAGGAAGCCTGATTCATGTGCGCTGCTTTGTACCAGCGCACGAGAAGCAATGCGTCGACTTATCCCAAATGCAGATGTCAGAGCAGGCTCTCGGGTTATCTGATCTGACACATAACATGGCAGATCAATCTGAGCGGTATATGGCACGAGACGGGAAATGAAAATGAATCTTCCTTTTCCTTTAAATAGTATCGGTACGGTCGATGATTCATGTTTCATGTTTGTGCAAGAATGGCGTTCAGCGGCGTGGTTTCTTTTTGAGGTATAGAGGACATCGGAGAGGTCAGGATCTGGTTCACAGTGCATCATGAACATGGTTATGTGTGGTTTAGGTCAACTAAACGGTCAGAATGACTTTTTATACTTTTATTGTAGACTTTTTATATATACAGACATATGTCAGCAGACTGCGGTTAAACTGGAAACTCAAGTGAGAAAAACTGTGTTGTATGAGTGTGTGAAGGGTAGCTGGCTGGTGCCGGTATATGAACTTGGCAGGGGTCTGGTTACAGTGTGGATGGTGCAGAAGGTTGTTTCAGAGCGGTGAGGAAAATGTAGAAAAGGTCCAGTCACAACAGTAACTACAATACGGCTGCAACTTTTCTTTTCTCAAAAGGAAGTAGCAACAATCAAAGGCACAATGTTAAAGAGCGCATGGCCGGTACCAGTCTACACTTGTTGCTTTTGGAATCCAGACAGATCTGATGACTCACACTGAGAGAGCCATGACAAGAGACGTGACAAAATGAATGCGTCAGAGGCCTTTTAGTCCCGAATATGTGTCAAGCTTCAAAAACACTGGACACTACATTTCCCATAATGCATCTTCAAAGAGTTTTCCAAACTCCTTCCAATCTCTCTCTTAAAACGTTGAACTGTCCGTGCTAAAGCTGAGAATACTTGCTGAAAGTGATATCATGTGAATAATTCCCTCAGATTTGGCAGAATTTCTCCAGAGCCATCGAAGACATTATGTAACTGTTTTCACAGGCTCAGCAGAAGGCTACTCCTAATGACTCATAGCCTGACTTTGACATGTCATATTCAAAGAAACCCTTTTAATTCAAGATGCTACTCAGTTGGTTCGAGACTATTGTTTTATTTTGCTCTTTCCCGATGCAGAAAATACCAGCAGCGGAACTCAACCACTGAACACAAAGAAAGTTCATTTTCATTTTCTCTGTGTGTCACATGTCCTCAGCTGCATCTCTAGAGCTGGAAACTCATCATATAGTTTGTACCGCCGCCTCCATTGATTACTCTTGACCAGCAGAATGCGGACTGAAACACATGTTCCTGATCACAGATCACAGTGCATTGACAGCGATTTTAATGAAGACGCAAAACAAAGTGTCTAGCTGAAGATGTGAGTGGCGCTGGGACTGGGCGAGGCCGTCCCGCGGGTTTGGCTCGGCTCTGCTGAGTAACATACACCAAAGGAGACGTCGCTCATCGCTGAGAGCACTGTGTTACACAACTTGATGAGAAGTCAGAGAGGGGAAAACAGAGAGGGAGAGAGAAAAATAAGAGGTAAATAGAGACAGAGCTGATTAAGAGGGCGAAATGAGAGCTGGTTAGTGGCTGTAGACGTGAACTCTGGCTGAACCCCCTCACTCTGGCGGTCTCCATCGCAGCCTCAATGGGATGAGGCATTCGGGTACGACTCAGAGAGCCTGACATCAAACCGACAGCAAGACATGATATCTTATTTTCCTGAGCCGCGCTGACACAAATTCAGCTCTCCACTTATTATTTTCTCATGCCTGTAGTGAGAGAAGAAGTTGCGCAGGGAAAGAAAACTCTGCCGGCAGTCGGCTCCCAGATGTTCGTGCAGTTCCTTCACTTTTAATTCAAATAATTTGCAGATTGTTTTCATGACGGAGGATAAAGACGTTCCCCTTGTCAGAACTCTTTTTGATTGAAAGAAATCCTTGACCCCAGAGTGCCTTCAAATTAAGCCGAAGGAACACGATTGCATGTGCATGCAATTGTATCTGTCAATCTCTGCATGAATATAAGACATGTGGACAAGCCTTCAGCATATATGTGATTCAGTGTGGATGTGTGAGTGAGATAGTGTTGCAGCTTCACATCATTTGCAGTCTGAAGGGAAGGTTCATGTTCAAAATATACATTACATTTAAATATAATGTGCTAAGAGGTGGCGACTGCCTTTATCACATAACATCTGACAGCGACACATATTGGTGGGGGAGTTTTTTCGATTCGGTTCATGCTAATTTGAAAGCAGGCGTGGAACGCTGTGGAATTGTCCTGATCCTGTGCCAACGTGTCACCTTCCTGCAGCTGTGCTCCCTTCGCCGCGCTGACAGCAGCTTCAACAATTAAAGCTGAACAAATAAATGGCTATCACATCGCACATGGAGGTGAAATTGGCCCACTTCAAGCATATCAATCAGAGCAGATGTGTGTTTAGATAATAGAAAGACCAGAGCCCGGCACGCTTCGATCAAGTGTTTCAGAGCTGGAGTGTTTCAAGGGAGTGTTTTCTGGAACAGCTGCTTCACTGTTGAGTATTACAACAGCAAGTGGATTCAATGGGCATCATCAAAGAGTACTTCAAACTGGTCGGTCCAACTTTCCAGATGCAATCTGGCAACAGAAAAATGGCACACACGGGCTTTAAGTCAATTTCAGTGCCTTTTGGAGTCAGATGATGAATCAGCTCCATGAGCAGCGCTGATTGACAGTAATATTAGATTTATTTTGCAGTTGTATGAACTTTGCATTTATGTTAGGACCTTGGTCTCTAAGGTATTTAATGTGTTGGAGTATCCAGGATCAGACATTCCTGTCTGATTATTTTATTGATAAACAATAGGTTTTCTGTACTATATAAATACATGTATGTTGATATTGTGATATAGAATTACATGTATGAGATTTACTCCACATTGCTCACTCTTCTGACTAAGACCAATAGTTTACTGCAGTATTTTTAGAGTGCAATAATCTTTTTTGTTCTTTTTTATGTTTACGTCCAACATTCCCTGTCCTTTTGGATCTTTCTTTGTTCTCCACCACTGGTTAGCAGGTAAATGCTTCACGATGTTCACCAGCTTGTCGCCAGCTTGGTGAACTGCTGATTCGAGGGAACCAAAAGTCGCTGGCTATAGAACCAAAACAATGAGCTGAAAGATGCTAATTAGCTTTGTAGAGCTGATGAGATCTGTAGGGCTGGCTGTTATTTTTCTCCTGGTCTGTCACCTCAAGTGACCCTGCATCTAAAAGCAGCTATTGATCAGCAAATGCAATGTAGGATGTGTTTTTTTTTTTTTGTTTTTTTTTTTTTGAAGATATGACCAAATGTTTGGACAATTCCATTGCAAAATATATTTTCCCAGAGGAATGGAGGTCTTGTGAGGGCAGTCTTCCAGCCTCTTTTATCCAGGCATCCTGCTCGTACATGCAGTACTTACACTGCGAGCTCAGCCGTCTGCCTATGGCTATATGCGCTGCTCTCCACCGTGGCCACAAAGTCTGTTTGCCATCCAGCTAAGATAGTAAGTAGAAACAGTTTAGGCCTAAGCAGCAGCAGCAGCACCTTCGAGCGCTTTGCTTTCCTGCCACAACTGCACATTCCAAATGGAGTCTCGGCTGGGTAAGAATGAGCGCGGTGCAGGCCAAAAAACGAGGCGAATTAGCATAAGTGCCATGTTCGATCCATCAGAGGGGGACTCAAATGGCTGCTGGTCCTCATCCCATCCCACTTTTGGCCTTGTTTGCGGAGGAAGTCGTGAACTCGGAGAGAGGGAGAAGGGAGAGGCGGCCTGTTTAAGTTGATATTTGCTCTCAAAGTAATTTGGAGCAGATTTTTTGGAATCGGTGAAAGGGCTTCGTTGTAATTCCCTTTCATGCTCATCTTCTATCTCTGAAGTCACCACGGGGCCTAAACAGCAGCATAAGGATGCCAGATGGATTAGAGGGATTGTCTCTTTCTCTCCCTCTCTCCATCTCTTTCAGTCGCAACATGTTTTGTGTACAGGGATCCAGAAGGCAGATGACAGAAGACCAAATCACACTGGCTCTTTCTCACTGTCACTCTTTTCTTTTCTCAAAGTAACTTACTCTGACATGTCTTCTTTTTTTTCCTCCTGAAGCTTGCTGAACTGATTTCCTCCGCATAGTAACTTGCTTTTGCAAACGTTGGAAAAGGATGACAAAGGATTGCTTGGGCGCTACTATTGGTTCCTATTAGAAATTTTCTTTTTGTTCAATTCATGAAAAACAGAAAAGGTTCTCATGTGTTTATGGTAGAATCCAGGAGAGTCGGTGCAACCTTGATTTCTTAGTTGAGCTCCCCTTCTAAGCTCCTATTGTGTGGTTTGACTGTTAAGCTAAACTGTAAATAATTGTCTAAATATTAGCTTTTAAATAGCGAAGGGCATGCATGCAACAGCAGGAGTCAACACTGAAGTCTCAGACATAAGATACAATGTTAGCAGCCCCAGACGGGGTCACCCGGTGGGCACTGGGGTTTATCCCTCTTGACCCACAAACTCCATTACTGAAAATGGAGCCATGGAGGGAACGCTTGCTTTGAAAGCAATAAAAACGGTTTCGCTGCTGCATTGGATTTGTGTCGCATAAGTGCCCATGTAAGAATTGAAGCAAAACAAAGTCAGTATTGATGTTTGTCTCGTAAAAATGCTCCACTGACACATTTAATTGAAGCATTTTTTAAAAATGCTTTTAAGCTCAAAGCTGGTGTTTTCCTTCAGAAACAACGCTGACTTATTACTGATGAGCTGTGTCTTGCTTTAGACTGCTCCACATGGTAAAACATCCTCCCCGAGTGACAGCTGGAGGTAACATGTTACGTGCAATCGTGGAAAAAGTGGAACGCCCCCGGTCGGAGTCATCTGCCTGGGATCTGTCGAGCCGGTTACGAGGATCCTCATAAATATCTCTCACCAGCTCATCAGCTGCGTTGCGCACCATTTTCCAAGCCGAGTCTGAGCTGTGGGCTGTCGGAGACGAGCCGTGATGGATGCAGTGTGGCACGGTCACTCGGCGGCACTTAGGGCCACACTGATAACGCCACAGTGAGTGTGTGCTTGTTGTATGCAGGCCGAGGGCAATTCTACTGTAGTTTTTTTAGTCTTTAAAGGAATAATTTGACATTTTTTGATCTACACCTTTTTACTTTCTTGCAAAGAGTTAGATGAGATTGATATCACTCTCATGTTTGTATGCTAAATATGAAGCTCGAGACAGGAGACAATTAGCCTAGCTAGCATAAAGTCTAAGAAGTTAGCTGTCCCCCCCGGTTCCAGTCTTTAAACTCAGCGAAGCTAATCAATTGCTGGCTCTAGCTTCATATTTACCAAACAGACATGAGAGTGGTATCAATCTTCGCAACTCATTAAAAAGAAAGCAAGTGGTTGTATTTGCCATAATGTTACTACCTCTTCAGTATTAAGTGCATTCAGGCTTTGAATGTGCGTTCCATTGTTGCCAAATGACTTAAAACTTGTTCTCCAGACAGATTAAAAAACATCTGTACTTTACGAAGCAGTCGATAACATCATATGTCATAAATTTTAATAGGATCCACTCACAAAACATGCAAATTTTCAAATCACTGTTTGGCAGCAGAACCATAATGGACTGGAGGGTTGCCAGTTTGAATATGTGCTTGGGAACTCAGGGTGGGGGTAATAAATGAGACATGCTCCTTGTACAGAATTACCACCACAAAGCCCTTGAGCAAGGCAAAGACCCAGAAGGAGTCCTAAATTCCTGAGTGTGAGTGCAATGCAGGTATTTCCTCAAGGCAGTTGCTCGGAAAATGAATACCTTCTAAGCTGGCTTTCCTGTTTAAATGCAGGCTGAAAAATGGCCAATCTTAATGTGACAACCACTGCATGCTTGTGCCAAAACGTATTTGCTGCAGAGACGTCTCCCCGGACAAACGTGAAATCATAGAGTTGGTTGCCATCTCTCCTGTCATGCCGCTTGTAAAAGAATTATTTGCTCGTCTGTAGCAACACTTGTGACAAGGCCGCGGTATCAGGCCAATGAAATTACAGCTGTTGTTAACTGCAGCGGTCACACGCGGATTGAGAGGATCCTGTTGCTCTTTGTCAGGCTTTGTGTTGAAACAGGCCAAGGTCAAATGGTGGAGCATTGAAAATGTGGCAGATTAAGCCGGTAAAATAGCTTGTAAGGCCAAATTGTTGGCGTGAATTGGCAAATTTTATTTTGGCAGACAGGTGGGGCTGAAATAACACCTGTACCCAGCTAAGCTGCGTGGGTATCAGTGAGCTGTTTGTCATTTTTTAGGTTTACCATGTCCTTGTGAGGGAAATAAACAAAGCAAAAATGGTTAACATGGTTGTTGTTATGCCAAGGCCTCGTCCGTAATCTCAGACGAGGCTTTCCAGGGTTCGTCTCATCCACCACCACCTCACACCTCCCCGCCAGCTCGGCCTCACCAGGTGGTTTGACTTTACAGCCACTTTTCCACTTGAGGACTTAATGCAGACACACAGGCCCAGCTGGAACCCATTAGGCCTATGGCCCAGCCACCTATGCTTAAAACATAACACCAGCTCAATCAGCTGGTACAGGAGGCCTCCAGTCGAAAGGAAGCTCACTGGAAACCACTGCGAGTGTTTCAACCTTGCTCCTGGAAAGACGTCCACTGTTTTAATCAGAATGGGCCCTGATGGAATTTACAAATGGCTTTTCATTTGTTTGTGATTAGGTTCATGCAGTTTATCATACAGTTTGAGCATTAGACAGTTTTGATGCATCACCTCCTGAACATTGTCACCATTCACGACACCAGTCGTTGAATTAGGCAGATTATTTAAAGAAACTCTTTTGTATGAGCTCCTCTCCTAGAAGTTTTATCTGTCTCTTTAGCTGCTAAACGCTTCACTGCACTCACCAGCTGGTCGCTAACTTTGTCCATGTGCAGTTTGGTGCTGAGCAAGTACAGCGGGTTTGTAAAGCCTTTGAAAACGGCTGCCTGCTGCTGCTGAGAGTGACCCTGATGAGAAAACCAAAGCATTAAAGCTGCGAGCCGTAAAAGCAAAACAGTACACTTAAAGATGCTGAAATGCCCTGCAGGCGTGAGGCGAACTTCCATCGATGACACAATCCCAGAAAAGGCTGTGGACCGCTTACTGGCCAGCTAAAATACCGTCAATGCAACTGCATGCATTTTGGTGTAATGTCAGAAGTTCATTCATACAAACATGTAATCTGATATTGAGTGAAAGTCCACTGCTATGGACTGCACAGCTTCTGATGTGTGAAAGATCAAGCTTTGTGCAGATGGTCTTCAGGTCACAGAGGGCAGCACTCTGTCTCTCACTCTCTCACTGCCTTTCTGCTGTGTCACACCTACAGACACAGGCTGCTTTAGCCTCTGGCTGACCTGGCCTTGGCATGCAGTCAGCTCAGACAGATTGTGGCACCCGTGGTCACAAATTAGTTTATGTATTCAGTTTTAATTCTGCTGTATTCAAATCATCCGGTTAAGATAATGTTGTGGTGTCAGTCCGGCCTCCTCTGCACGTTCAGCCTCTTTTTGGAGATTCAGGTACCAATTTCCTCTTGAATACTTAAGAACAATGTGGATGGAGTCATTACTTTCACAAAAAAATGTGAAAAGATATTCTTTAGGCCAGTTTGGAGGTGGCTTTTTAGGCCGGTGTGAAGTCTGGTCTGCGTTTTGGGATCCAAAGTCTGCTCCAAGGGTCTTTAAAGGTCTGTGAGGTCACTGAAGGCTGAGTCGGGCTGAACAGAGAGACATCTGTCCAGGCCTGGAAGGATTTCACGCTTCTGGCCGTCCAGATGATTTAGGCCCTCCAGGACTACCTGCTGGGAGAGGCTCCCAGCGGGTTAACCTGACACAGATGGATCCCCATGCCAACACTGAACACACACCCGGAGAAACCGCACACACACATGTGCACGCACATATGTGAGGGTAAAGACAGATGCAAGTGTGGACATGTAGGAGCGAAAACACACTTGCATACAGAAGTGCACAACCACACATGTACAAAGCAGAATTTCACACACATACACACACACACGCAGTAAATACAGGCCTTTAGAGCAGAGGGACAACACACACGCAGGCAGGCTGATGTGTGTCCTACCACACAGGCTTTGGTGAGCGAAGTGGACAAGGAGAACTTTTTAATGATCTAATCTGAACATCGTATCAGTCGATCTTGGATACAGTCTTTTAATTTGAATTGGTTCTGAGTGCAGTTAAAATATCTGATTAGCTTTATTCGTCAGATAATCCATTGCAGTTAAAGACTCGACTCATTACGTGCGAGTAAACGGTGGCTGATTACGTCCAATCAGCGTTTCAATCATCATTGTTCAATTTCAATACAGTTTCAATTAGCTGTGTTCTGACAGCCCTTTTTCCCCCTAATTTATCCTAATGGGAATGATAAACAGTGTTGTCAGTGATAGTGACCTTTTTTTTTCTTTTTTAATAGAATTAATGCATTTTCTGATGAGAAGATCCATACCACTCTCATATGTCGGGTAAATGTAAAGCTAAAGCCAGGAGGAGGTTAGCTTAGCTTAGCATTAAGACTGGAAACAGCCTGGCTCTGTCCAAAGGCAAAAATAAATCTGCCTAATTAGCGTGCTTTAGAGGTGCTGGTGATGAGATTTGTTCATGCTAAGCTAAGCTGGGAGAAACAGAATTGCACAAGCTAGCTGGAGCCAACAGTTTGATTTCTTTTAAGTAAATTATAGACGTTAGTTTTTAAGTAATTTGATGTTCAGTGAAATCGAACACCAACCACTGAAAAAACACAAAATTAATGACTTTTCTCTGATCGGCCAACCAAATTTTGTCCAGTGGGATCGACTTTCTGGTCCCTGTCGTCATAATTCTGTAAAGCTGGGTTTAAACTTCCCTCTGTTGAGTGGCAGGGATCAGCAACATCTGGCCAGGACATCAGGAAACGCCTCCCTTACTGTCTAACACACACACACACACACACACGCACACACACATTTAGGCACACTGGTACTCAGACGTGCACTCCAGTGAGCGTGAGGCTCATGAACATCTGGCTTCCCAGACTTCCCCTACAGGGAATCAACTTTTTGTTGTTTTTAACCAACTGCCTCTCATTTCATTTCTGGTTCTTCTCCACTTAGAGTCCATGTAAATTATGGACAATCGTTGCGTTGTCTTAGTTAACTTCCCTTCCTCCTACACCGCAACCAAATTTTATGTCATCACAGATTTCAAATGCACAGTAGTTAATTAGTGGATGTATGAATTCATTTATCCGTTCTAGCTAACTTCAGCAAGCCGTCCAACTAGACAACACTGGAGTCTCCCCCCACTTCAAGCCCCAGTGCCAAACTAGTAAATGTAATCTAATTACTGAAAATCAGATTGTCATCCCTTATCATCACTGAGAAATGTAATCACATTACTATAACCTGTTACAGCAATGGATTATTGGCCAACACTGATTATAAGCAATCAATTAGAGCGTGTTTTGGGTTGCCAGGTTGTTGCAGGTGTTTATCCTCCTCCTGCATCACCCACTTTATTATGTATTTCAGCAGGTGGACCCTTCCAGTTTGACCTTTGACCTTCTGCAAAATCACATCTGGATGAAAAGTAATTCATGAACAGTTGAACATTTTGAATGGGACAGTCTTTTGCAAACTTTGATTACTGTAAGAGCTCTTTATTGATGACTGATTGACTTGATTAATAACATTTATGATTGCAGAGAAAAGAGCCTTTATCAGTGACTTTATTAGCTCATTTAAATGCAGACTTATTTATTAATGAAATATTAATATATTAATTCCTTATTAGTAATTCGATTCTCGACAATCTGGCAACTCAGAATTTGTTTTTATTAATTAAATTAAATGACACCTATCAATGCTTCCAGACAGCACTTTTTCCCATTTTGTTCATCCTAATCAAGCAGCTGTTGTTATATTTTCAGTTATGTGTGTACAAGGTAAATGTAAACGCATTCACCTCCAATTACACCCCTGCTTAACTCATCTGCTTAATCCCATTTGGTGTCTGCGGGGCCTATTTCGCTTTCTTTGTGAAGCAAGTGAGCCAAATAAGCAGTCGGAGCGGGCTGCTGTGTTGCTTTCCTCAGGGAGCGCCCTGCTTTACCATCAGCCCATCAGGGGCCTGTTTCTACACACATTAGTGGTTAATTATTATCAGCCCGCAGCCATAATGAGCGCCGCATCGACCTGCGGCTGTATGTGTAGCAGTAATATTACTTACTGGAAAAACAATCAGCCAGCTTTCCCCATTGAGCAGTTTAAGGAGTGTGCGCAGATAATAGTCGATTGATTAGAGAGAAAATAGGAAGGAGAGTTTTTGTGTGTGTGCTCGTGTGGGTGTGTTTGCATGTAGAGGAGCTCTACTGGGGACTTGTTCTGCATGTTTTTGAAAAACTGTTTAAAACCTCATTTCAATCAAAGAAAATCATCACAAAAGAGGTGCAAATATTTAAAAATGAAAGAACGATAATCTATTTAATGATCTCTACCTTTACAAGGCTGCATTTGCTTCCTGGAAAGCGCACAAACACACAGCGTGTGTCGCCGCTCTGACCACCCGATGAGCTGGAGGCCTGTCAGCGCTTTTTATTCCCCTTCACCGGGAGCAGCATCATCGCTGGGGGAGCGTGTGGATGAGAGAAGATCATGAAATATGAGGGGAAAGAAATGAAGAGGCAGCAATTGAAAAGCAAGAAAACAGGAAAATTAAATTGTGGGAAAAAAAAGAGGAGAGCTGGCCTCTTTCTCACTTTCCAATATTGATTGATTAATAGGGAAATGACTCACAGCTCATCTCCTTTTAGCTTTATGCACTGTGGTACAGTCAGGTGTATATGATGCTCCTGCAGCTTCAGAAGACATTTCAGACTCACCTAATGTTATATTAAAGTCTGTTAATCCTGTTGAAAACTTTAACAATATTAAACTTAACCTCAACCTTCAAACTAAAGGTTCCCCTTGTAGGGGACAACTTATTAATCAGTCAATCATGATTGAAGTTGCTTGCTGATGATTGAAGTAACTGAAATATAATGGGGGGTTTTTCCCATTTAAATCCACTTTTTAAAGAACAGGTCTGCCTTTCTCAACATATCTGTGACTCAGTGAGACTCCAAAGAAGACAAAATGTGGCCTGACTTAACACAATAATGAAAAACTGTGGCTTTTCACATCTGTCTTCAAATACAGCTCTAACCAAGGAAAGATCTCTGCAGGAAAAGAAAACAAATGCAAAATGTGGCTTCACATGTAGCCTTGGATGCTTTTTCTTCTTCTTTTTTCCTGCCATTTGTGAAGTAAGGACAAAGTTTCCACAACCTCTGTGAAGACACTTGGCCGACTCGGCCGTGAACGTGACTGGGCTGCTCCTCGCACGTCAGTGATCCATTACAGCTCATCCAACCATCAACACCCGCTGCAGAGACTCAATGCGATGGCTAATACCATCCTGCACATAGTTTTTAGCATGTTCAAGCACTTCTTGGATAGAATTGTTAATCTAATTGAAGCAGCGTTTTACGACGTAATGCTCCCACCGCGGTCTCACCAGCCGACTCGAACAATTTGAATATTATGTTCACCAGCTCGCGTATTTTCACTTTGATTTGACGTTTTAGCTTTACGCTCAATGACAGGCAGCTTTCATCTGAAACGCTAACATTTATTAACAACAGTATTTGTTCTACTCAGGACTTCATGCATCAGTATTTCTGCAGTACTTGTACTTTTGATACTTGACTTTGCTGATAGTGCTTTTTAGTACTTCGGTGGGATTTTGAATGCAGGCCTTCTTCTCATATGGACTATTTTTACATACTTGTACTTAAGTAAAGGATCTTCTTCCAGCGATTAACTTGACTGCACTTGAGTGAGCTCAATTGGACATAAAGCCACTCGTACACATGCAACACCACACAGACATGCTTACCAGTATCATATGTCCTCCTTTGGCAGACCGTGTTCATTTTTTACCCCCTTTTGAGTTTAACATAAAGAAAGAGCGTGACCAGAATGCTATTCTTACATGTGCAGCCTGAAAGAGCAGCGTCACGCTGCTCTGAAGTCTGTATTTGTGAATTCCTGTGGAAACATGGGAGAAATGCACATGTACACACACAAACACATGTATGCAGCTCATGAAGTACCGTCCACCAACCGAGAAAGGCTGCCATGTTTTGGAGACGCTGACATTTAAATTTGTCGTTGGCGGGTCTTTACCACACGCTTGTCATAACACTTGGGTAAAGTTCCTCTGCTGGCACTGCAGTCGGCGATTAAAAAGCCTCTGAGTATTGTCATGCCATACTGAGACCACTGGCTAATGCTTGCAGTTGGCCAGCCTTGAGCAATTTAACAATCAATTCCCAACATAAACTATAATAACTTTTCTTTCTTGTGACATTTGATGTAATTTTTTTTATAGCTTGAAACAACCACAAAGAAAGATTTTTTTTTTTTATTAATCTGTTGTTCTTTTCCTCCAGCATTCGATGTTGCTCAGGGGCACTTCAGCAGATGTTTTGGGTTCCAGTTTGAACCTAAAAGAAAACCGTTTCCCTTGTTTTTTTAAATCGCGCTTTTCTTCTTCTTCTGAAGTGTAATTTTTGTCTGGGTGCGTCTGGTTTCCAGCATATTATAGCGTTGCAGGAGGTCATTCACGCACTGACACAAATCTGATCCCCAACCAGCTGTTGGAGACAGCTCATCTTCTGTCGACAAACATCTGCGGTTCATCTCTGCATTTTGACGGGAAATGCAGGACCTGGGCTCCCTCATGCTCCTCTCTTCTCTCCCTTTCACTCCTTCCTGCTCTTCTCTGATGTTTGTTTTTGCCTCGCGGCCATCTGCTCCCGATGATATCTGGAATACTGAGTTCAATACACAGAAGCAGGCGAAAGGAAAATAAATTTGGTTGATGTTTAAAACAGAGCTCCTTCGTCGACTTTATGTTTGGTGAGCGACCCCCCAAAAAATGTGGAAAGTTTAAATTTGAGCTTTTTTTCTGCTCTGTAACTTGGACGTTGTGTTCACAGGGACATGTTTCACATAAACACGTCTTCCGCATTGCACGGCTGAACTTTCGGCCCTTTGATTCGTCACAGTCGACATGCAGGTGTTCAGCCTCACACCTGTCAGCAAGAGGTGGACAAGGCAAAGGCACGCAACAAAAAACACCTGTAAAAATGGTCCTCAGACCAAAACATGTTATTTATACCTCATGATCTGATATCGGAGCCAGCGCTGTGTGGGACTTGACAGCAGGCAGGGAACTGATGAGCTGAAGTTAGGGACCGTCTCGAAAGTCCGTGCAAAATGGCCATGAGAGCTTTTCAGATTTTTGTCAACAGCTTTCTCTTTTTTTTCCCCTTTATTTCCATCTGGACCACCCTTATCTGAACACCCAACGTCCTTTTTTAAATTATGATCTCTTGCAAGCAGTTTCCTATTAGTAGTTTTCTCTTTTTTAATCATAAACAGCTCAGACCAACTTTATTTTCATGTGGCCCCCTTGTCATTATATACACAGCTTACAGTTTTTAAAGTAAAACAACGCCCCAATGAGCACGTCTGACTTGTATTTTCCACACTGTTAAAACCCTCCATTCTACTTATTTATTTAATGTGTCATTATACAAATGTTTTATCATTTAATTAAAATTAATGACTAATTTATCCATGCATATATACATGCATATGTGTATTACATACATATAACAGGTCATATTAATCACATAAAAGCCAAGATAAATATAACTTGATAACGTATTTGCACGATGTGTGTGTGTGTGTCTCACATCTATGAGACAATAACTGCAAAGGACCATCATTGCATGGATGAGGAACACACACATACATGACAGCAAAACAGGAAGATGAAGATGAAACACATGCGCATCGAGAGACTGACGTCAAACACACACACCCAGACAGACAGACAGACAGACAGACACAGAGTTATGCTTCAGATTGCATGTTGCGGACCACACATTGTGCCGGCTGTGTGTTAAAACAGTTATTCACGGTGTCGCTTTCTGCTGCCCAGATCCAGAGATGAGTCTCGCTGGTAACCTGAACTTGTGGCCTTCATGTGAGCGCGTGCATATGGTAATGAGTGCCTGTGTGCATGTAAATATGTTAGCTAAAATGGAGTAGGAATGATCATATCTGTTGTGTTTGTTTGAACCATTAACCCGCATTCAAAGTGTGGTCAGGTTAGCTTGCACTTAAAATCATCAATTGTCCACAAACTTAATTGCTCTTGACGGCAGCAAATTGGATTCGCTGTCATAGGTGGAGCAGCCAGACTAAGTGAATATGGGAAGCTTTACTGTCTTTTGTCAAGCGAGGCTTCATAAATAACTTAGACTTCCTCCTCTGGATGTCTGCCAGGGGCTCTTCACTATAAACTGCTCGAGCTCCACGGTTTTCTGGGAGCAGCAGACTGCAAAATGGACTGCCGGCTCTTGACCCCTTAAGGAGTTCAGCGTCATATTTGAGCTAATATTTCTGTAAGGAAGAGCTAAAGCGTTCGACCACCCTCCCTCCCACCGCCGTGTGTGTGCATGCATGCATGTGTGTGTGTGTCTGTGTGTCAAGCAAGCAGAGACAAAACCTGTTAAACCAAAACTGCGTATTTTTGACATAAAACCTTAATGATTAATAACACTGTGTGTAGTTACAAAAGCAAATATAAACTGATGCTGCTAATATGACAGCTGTTTAGCACACTTTTAAAAAAAAGAAAAAAAAATTGTTGCATGACAGGAACATGGACTGGAACATGTCGTACAGCACAGCCCAACATCCTAAATTTGGCAGGACCCATTATGCTGTTACATGTGTATTTCTCTTGAAAATGGAAGCTAGCAAGCTAGGCTAACTCGCACCTCCATGTCACTTAGAAAAGAACACTTGTGATGTCGCGCTCTCGTGCGCCCTTAGCTGCTGATCGGGACCATTGCAATTCCAATTTGTAGACAAAAGCTCTCGCCAGATGAGTGTAACGTTCCACTCGGAGAATGGAAGCTAGCTGCTGCTCCAGCGTAGTTTTTTGTTCCTGTTATTTCAACAAGCCCGGTCTCATTCCCACCAGGCTTTCAGCTAGCTCCAGTGTAAAACTCATCCATATGAGGCGCATATAGGAACCGCTCCACCCGACATCGTAGGCCGACTTGGCAGGAAGGTTTAGCGCATCACACCCAGATGCTAAAGGGTACCTTGTGCATCTGTGTGAGACGCCGAAGAACGCAACAAAGCGGCGTCAGTGTTTGATGGGCTGAGATGAGAACGTGTTAACGCTTGCTGAGTCACTCAGAGTTATATTCACCCTGCATTATTGAATGGAGAAGTGTTAACCAGGCGTTAGCTGTCTCTTCATGGATGCAGCTGTAGCTATGGCGAAAAAACAAGACAGTCAAAGTGTTGGGTGGTCCGACCTCAGAACTTGACCCCCCCTGCAGAACGCTAATATAGAGAGCATTATTACTGCAAAGAAACGGCAATTTTGACCAAATAATTTGACCAAATAAATGCACTTACTCAAAACAAACACTAATTTATATGCTGATTTCTTAACAGAAAGTGATTTTAGTTCAAATTTTAAGCGTGCCAACACCAACACACACACACACAGGCACACAACTACAGTGTAAGCGTATGCACAGGTTTCTCCGCTGACACAAACACATACATGCACACTTGCACACCAAAGTGCCGCCCCACATTCATCAAAGCACTTGAACAGTGATAGCGCTCCCATCAGGGCGAAGGTTTTCTCTCCTCTGACAGGGAGAAGTCTTCCCATACGCCGGGTGGCCGCAGAGGGCCCCACGCACGGATGACATCAGTGCTCAGCCTGGTGGAGCCCGTGACAGCCGTATGTAAATTGAATATGACTAATCGCTTCCCCGCATCACCTCCGGGCCGCCCCGATGAAAGACGGAGCCGGGAAGGAGGAGAGGGAGATCTCCACAAGCGCGTCTGCTTTTGAAGTGTGAGAGGAGGGTGAGAGGGTAGCCAACCAGATGGACAACAAAGCCATAAGATCAGTCAGCCATTGTTTCATTTTTAAAAGTCTATTGCAAAGAAATCTCCAAAAAGTAAAAAAAAAAAAAAAAAAACCCCACCGCACTCTAAAACAGCAAACACTAAAGTCACTCATCACAGTGCTCCATGCTGGAGCGTTAGCAGTGATCTACTGGGGGCACTCGGATGGTTGTGGTGTCTGTGTTCTCATCACTTAACAGCTGAGCTGACCAACATGACAATCTCCCAAGAAATGTGCGTAGCCTGAACCGAAAATCCCTTTTTTGAAGCGTAATACCTCTCAAGGGGGGCAGTGGATGGGAGTGAGCTAAATCACTACCCTCGACGAGGACCAGCTTCTTCTCACAGCTTTGGTTTCCTCAAGTGAAGTGGTTCACACACACACACACACACACACACACACACACACAGAGTAAAAGAGAGAGAGAGACAGACAGAGCGAGAGAGGCAGTGGGAAGACAAAGTGCTTCCACATGTAGAAGGCATGAAGAAGAGCCAGAGGTGCATGTGACCACCCATACAACAAGGGAATCCCAGGTGTCCTTGCCTTTGTTCTCAATCTGTGTGTGTGTGTGAGTTTGTACACACTTCTATCACAAACTGGCACACACATTACTACATTTACATATTACATATAAATACTACATTACATTATTTTGGAACAAGCCCCTCTTTTTTAAGCACAGTTCTCATGTCGCGGACATTTTCCTCGTATTTCTGCACCAATTTGTTGTTTTGCAGTCTCGCTCTGATTAATGCGCCGCATGTGATGACTTCTTTTGACGCAGATGAAGCAGATTAAAAAACACTCGCCGGCCGCCTGAATTGAAGTGTTGTCTGCCACATAGCTGTGGCTGGAGATGCACTGTCATTTCCTGACGCTTCCTTTTTAATTACAGCGGAATAACTGTCCTTAGCTGCGCCGCCTTCTCAGTAGCACGCTATATATTGGAAAATTATATCCTTACGTTTTGGATCGTCCTTTAAAAAAAAAAACATACAGCGGTGCTTGAGGAAGATTGAGTTCACAGGAGCCAAACAGATCTCCTTTTCAACCCGATATGACAGATTTGAACTTTTGATTGGTGTCATTCAAGCCTGAAAACTTACACGAAAAACACCACAAGACTTCACTGAGAAATTGCAGTTTTTAGAGAGAAAGAAACCAGCCTCTGAGTGGATGTTGTTTTGGATTGGTGCTTGACTTTATGATGCAAGGAAGCATCTTCGTATTCATTTGTGTTTTTTTACATAATTGATTTCTCCAACAAAAACAAGATGTTGAGAAACCTCTTTTGATGTTTGGACCAAGCAAGTCCGCTTGCTTTATATACAGTGTGTTAGTGATGCCCCCTCCACTACCTCCACACCCCACCCCACCCAAATCACCCCCCAGCGGGCAGAGTAAACAAGTGGCGCTGTGTATATCCTCCATGTAATCTGGATTTAGCTCGGTGAGATCACGGCTGTTGGAGCAGAGAGTCCCCTGGACGCTCAGCTGCATTGTGGGAGGTTCTCTTTCAATGCCACCTTTGTCTTGTGTGTGTGTGTGTGTGTGTGTGTGTGTGTGTGTGTGTGTGTGTGTGTTGATCTGAGACTGTCCAGTTGACAGCCCTCAATAAGTCCTGAGTAAACTTGCCCATGGTGAGAAGCCATCTTGGTATACGTGTACTCCTGAAATAAACAGGGTTAAATGGTTTGAAAGCCGTTCTGAGAGTGTTTTGAAAGCTGATTGGTCTGACATGCATGCTGTCCTCACACACACACACACACACACACACACACACACACACACACACACACACACACACTGCAAATGTTATTCCAAGTCAAGTGCAAAGGGGACTTGACCCCTCATCGGTTCACGGACAAAACAAAAATATTTGAGCAGCGTGAAGAGCAAAACTGCCTCTTCTTCGTCCAGATTAGAGATGGAATTGTATTTTAACGCACCTCTTGAAAGAATCAGCTGTTGTCATTGTCTTTCATTCTGCACAGAGAAACAAACACACAGCTAAAGACAGAGAGCTGTATAACGTTGAGCCGGCTGGTGAGTTTAAGGAACCTCGAAATGTGCAATATGAACTCAATAAAAAAGATATAAAAAAGAAATAATCATATGAGTAAATTGTGTCAAATATATAGGCAAAATATTTAACAACTTGTTAAATAATTATTATTAAAACTAATTTCTATTGCATTGTAGACATTTTTTTTTCAAAATTCTCTTTTTTTGAAGTCTGTTTTCATTTCACGTTGGCATTCTCCCTGATAACACTTTTATTTCATGTCAAGTTTCTCACATCGTGTCATTCTTATGACAGCGATGGAGTCACCGCACACTCACCCTCCAGCCAATCACGTGCCTCCTGACAATTAGCCGGTTAGCTCCTGCTAGCCAGAGCAACCACAATGTCAGAGTAATTCCCAGTCAGCTGCTTTAAATAAACGCAGTGCAGAGATTCCTCAGAGAAATGCAAATCAAAATGCAGTAGATATAACTCTGAATTAATTAGCTGACTCTGTTTAACAATTTCACGTGAATTATTTCAGAATTATTTCATTTTTAATATTGACCACATAGGGGCTCCATATTAGCCATGGCTAGACTTAGCCGAAGCTAAAGCTAAATTTGCCAAGGTGTTATCTGTAATATAAACGTGCATTTTGCTGAACTGACATGTTGGTAATTCATTTAATTTTTTTCCTTTTTGGTAAAATAATTGGGCAGGACAACATTTCTGTCTGTGACTCTCTGCCTCTGCGAGCAGTAGGCTGTTCTTTGCTGTCTCATATTTTTACAGTCGATATTTTTAGTTTTTAGGTCTTCGATGAATTAAAAAAATGCAGCTTTTACTTTCTTGTGTGTGTGCATACTCCCTCTGTCCACAATCAAGCACAGTGGAAAATGGATAGAAAAAAATATTTTAAAAAGTTGTTTACAAGTTGCCAAAGACCCCACCTGACACACACACGTAATGAAACAAATGAACACTGTGCTGCGTCATACAGCTGGATGAGCAGCATAATGTCACCCACAATTTTCTAGATGTTAGTCCAGGAGGAAAATAAATAAGAATGGCTAATCTTCTTGCAGCACGCTTACTTTGTGCACACTGTGGCAAATTGTGCAATTTTGCATGCAGTCTAAATTCAAAGAGCAATCTGATGTGGGACCAACTGGGCATCTGCAGAAATTTAGGAAAAAAAAGCTGAAGAAGAGACATGAAGGACCTCTCTCTTTGTCTCCCTCCCCTCCTCTCTGCTCTCATTATGGAGGCAGCAGCTGGGACGGAATTACTTGAAACTTCTCTTCTTAGCACCGCCACCGTCACAGCGTAGTGATCTAAGAAGCTCTTTTAAATGGGTCTGTGTGTAAGCCCGGGCTCTCTTTTCCTGCCTTTTTGCACATGCTTGTATGTCTCTGCATGGGTGCATTTCATAGTGTGAGTGTGTGTGTGTGTGTGTGTGTGTGTGTGTGTGTGTCTTTGTCTCTGTAGCTGTAATTGTTTATCTGAGAGAAGCTTTTGCTTCCTTGTTGACATGTATTTTACAGCAGTGTGTATCACACAAAATAAACAACACTCTTAACACTTAATTTGCATGGACTGGTGATGTCAGCCCCCCTTTTTGTCTGAATGACAGGTGGTTAGCCTGCATGTTTCTGAAGGGGACCCCTCTATGTGTCCTGTTTGCTCCCATATATCTTGTTACAGCTGGGAAAAAAAAAACATGCAATGTGCAAGTTTAGTGTAGGTTAAACTGCACACAGCAGAGGGTTTGAAAACTTTGCGTTTAGCTGCAATATACAATATAATATTGATATAATTTAACTTTTAAAGTCAGTGGACGCTCGAGAAATGTCTTGTGTTGTGGGATTACGATTTACCTCTGATATAACTTAAGGTCACCAGTGTCCTTCGATTTATTTAACCAAGGGCACAGATCTTGACTCAAAGTTGAAAAACCACAATGTAGGCAAGTGGAAGTCCTTCAGTCCGAATATTAATCCAGTGAAAGTCCAGAAATGTTGTCGGAGAAGTGTCGTATTATGCAGAAGGACCCTTGGAAAAATGTTCAATTATTTTCTACTATATTGTATTACGGTTTTCATGGCAGCATTTTAATGTTGCAGCTGCTAATAAGTTCTTTATATGCTGTTGGGTAGTTTAATCGCTTACAGTGCTTTATATTGTGTGTGTGTGTGTGTGTGTGTGTGTGACTTTTGTTTGCTGTGTTTGGTGCCTCATGAATCTCCCCTAATAATAAAAATCTTATTTAATTGGACCTAACTTGAGGGGGTTTGCGGTGGTGCATGGATCACACAGCAATGCAATCTCTGCTGCAGCTCCTGGATATTATATAACATTGTTCTGGCTTGATGCTGATTATGCTTCGTTTTGTGCATGGGTGCTACCTGCTCTGAATCCAACTCTCTCCCCTTTAAACGGCAGAGATTTCCAGTGTGTATTCTCCTTTTATTGCTTTCATTTGCATATAAATTAAATCCATATTGTGCCTGCGAGGCAGACTATGCTAACTATGCAAACGATCCCTGGCTTTTCTTTGTTTTACAGATAAACCCTCAGCTTCCTAAATGACAAGGTGGGAGGGGGCAGAGAGAAATCCTCTCGCTGTTTCATAATTGTATGAATTTTAAATACATTGTCACAGGATCCTCTTCCGCATTCACAGCAGGGAATGAAACTATCATTATAATATTAGAGCTGTAGGGTTAGCTGACCGTGAAGAGCCCGGCAGCCTCTTCACCTCTGCTCACACATGCAGGCCAGATGGCAAAGAGACTGGATTTAAAAATACATTAGTTGTGTGTGTTTTCTGGACATAATGTCAACCTGTTATTTAATTCCCAAAGACGGGACAGTGCATTAAAAATGAAGCTGATGTACTTTTTTTAAAACTATTGCTTTCTGTGGCATAACCAGACAGACGCACATCAGATCCACAAAGACCCATGTGATCATGTTTAGATTAAATTAGATTTTTTTTTTCCTTTGTCACACTAGAATCAAGTTCTATGAATATTCAATCATAAATTTCAGTGAATTCTTACATTAAATTATTCCCATTATTGCTATGGACCCCCAGGAAACCCCTTCAAAGACCCCTGGAGGTTTCTGCTGCTGTGGAGGTGCTGCAGGGAGGCCTGATAGCTGCAGACAGTTCACCTGAACCAAAGCTTGGTACCAAACTGCTGCAGTTCAAGATAAAAAAAAACAAGAATCCAGACTTTAGATCTGAACTTTCTTATTTAATAGAAATGGCCATATTGTGGGTAAATTTGTATTTGGGGCCAATTTTAAGTCCGTTTTGCTCACTCTTTATGATTTCAGCCTTTTTCTTAACAGTGCAATTCAATGCACCCATTAAAAAGCGCTGCACACAGACCCAGCCTTCTCTGTGTATCTTCATGAAGAGGCTAATTAAATAAATAAGGCCAAACTTTAATGATGAAACCTTAATGAAACCCGAGACCTGCCGAATAACCTGCCTATAAGCTAACGGCGAATCCCTGCTCGTCATTATTGAAATCAATTATGAGCACGCTGTGCTGCGCGCTTATTAAATCTCTGCTCTATAGGCAGAGCTGAACGCAAACGCAGCAGCAGCATTTGAAATAATTAAAAAGCCTGAAACGCGGAGGCCGTGAACTCCTCCGCTGCAGACCTCTGCAGGCTTGTTAGCTCTTAATTAAATAATCCGATCCGCGATCAGTTGTATGTAAGCGAGCTAACAAACAGAAATGATATGAACCACGCGCTCTGTGTGGCTGCTTTACCGTGCGTCACTCCAAACGGCCCCCTTAGATCATGCGCTTTTTCATGAAATATACAATCAAATCAAGGTGAGCTCTCTCCTCCTGCGCATTTCTGTGTGTTAGGAAGAAAACGTGGATTATATTATCGTGGCAAATTATTCGGCACAAATAGTGGAAGCTTTAAAAAGAAATTTTGAGCTCACGGGCCGTTTGCATATGAAGTTTAAGCCTCAGTTTACACAAGATGACTTGCTAGAAAAGGCTTTTTTGCAACAGGAGGATGGGCTGGGACCCCATACTTGGCTGAAAATAGCAGGATTACACCCACTGGATACTGGTCACAGTCAGTGTCAACTAAATGAAAACTGAATCAGGAAAAAAAGGGAAGAAAAAATACGCCTGAACTTGGATCTTTTTTTTTTTTTTTTGACTTATATAAACACATTGCTGAGGATATTTCCATAAAAGCAAATAGAAGAAATAATTTATTTGAAATACTTTGAGTAGTAAGAAGTAATCACCCAGCTTTTTTCCCCTTTAAAAGACCTCGCCCTAACCAGTTTGAGACTTCCAAGATATACATATTTATCTCTTCTGCCACAGATGAGATGATGGGACAACTCAGATTATTAGTGTTTGTATCTGAATTTAGTCTGTTTTCCCCTCCAGTGTCCCCTTGAAACATCAAAAACCTCCCATCTCTTGTTGGCATAATAACAGTTAAACAGTGCAAACAACTTTCACAAAATCAGACTTTTCTTTTTTTTTTTTTTTGCAGAGACCCTTTGTTTGCCCTCGCTGACCTTCAGACACACACACACACACACACACACACACACACACACACACACGCCATGTCACAGAGTTCACAGCCAGGCTCTATCAAACCTGAACCTGAGGTCACATCAGGGCGTCCCACAGACATTGTCCACTGACAGAAATGGATTCATTTCATTAAAGCTCCAGCAAGAGTCTCTCTGAGTGAAAGTGTAGCAGAGATGTTAAATCTTGTAAAGGCCCAGAATAGATTAATAGATGAAATGTTATCCATTATGGAGAAACAAGGAGTGTCGTATCGTGAAAGATGAACTGTGACATGGGACGTGTGTGTGTGTGCATGCGTGCTGTATTTTCATATTTTAGCCTCTGCCCAATCACCTCTCTTAAATGTAAAAAAATAAAAATAAAAATACACAATATTTTAAATAATCCACGTCCATACAGCTATGCAGTCAGACCGAATTTAAAAGCCTGTTATTAATTTGCGGTTTGCTCCTTTAAATGATCTGCCCCCAGTTCTTTTACAGCTTTATTTTATGTTCATGTGGGCATTTTATAAGAATGTTGGGAGGGCCAGTTAAAGCCCTGCTCGTTGTTTGCTTTACGTGAGGAAATAATATTAATAACAGTTTCATTTTAACATAATTTTCTCCTTATAAATTTCAATCAGGGTATGTATACTGAATAACAAGCTTTAATTTTTTTTTATCGGTTCTGCGCTTTTCTCCCGCATCATCAGTGGAAACGAATGAAAGAAAGAAAAGTGTAGGCCATCCATCTACCGTTCTCTTCCTTTATTTCAGACTACACGTGAGCATATTAAAATCTTTGGCTTGTTTGAGTTTTCGGGCTGATGTGTTGAAGGAAAATGTGGCGCAACTATGAGGGGGGGGGGGGGCACAAAAACCTACTGAGCCAATTAGACATCCTAAAAACAAAGAGAACAGGCTGAAAAGACCCGGATGAGAGATGAGCCTGAAATTAAATATACTGTATACAACATGGTAACTGTGTGGCTATATAAACTTTAATAACGATCGTTCATTTATAGAATTATGTCCATATACTGTTACCGTAAACAGAAATCTGTGTTTTTAAATAGCGTTCCCACCACTTCCAGTTCTTTTTTTTTTTTTTATTATCTCCAAAAGCCAAAAGAGTCAGGATGCGGCCCTCGGCAGGGAAAAGTCCGGGCCCCTCACTCGCTCTCCTCCTTGTCCTCCTGCACGGTGGTCGTCGAGTGGTTGTACAGTCCTTGAGCCATGAGCTGCAGGGCCAGGCCGTTCTTGTAGCCGGTGGCCTTTTTAATCTTGGCCCTCTTATTCTGGAACCAGATTTTAATTTGGGACTCGTTCAGGTTCAGTTCCTGGGCCAGAGACTGTCTCCGCTGCTCCGTTATGTAGCGGTTGGCCTGGAACTCGTTTTTCAGTCTCTGCAGCTGCTCGGCCGTGAACGCTGTCCTGGGCCGCTTGTCCTCCTTGCTGCTCTTCTTCTTTTTCAGTTTCCGTGTCCTCGGGCCTGGTGTAGAAACAACAGTGGGAATAAAAGATTTATTCTACAGCTGCACCACGAGCACAACCATCAAATCTCCTGCTTGTATCGACTAAGCGTCCCTCTGATGAGTGATGATTGCGCCTTATGATCTGTCAATATGATCAAATGTAGGTCACCAAAGCGGCTTCTGAGCTGCTCGGTGCGTAAAGCACTCTGAATACTGTTCTGAATGGATTTTTTTTTTTAGAATGATTTCACCGCCATCCTGGGACGAGTGCGGCTTGCTTCACTCCAGTTCAGTTTGGGCTCAGGTTACAGCAGAGCCACGGGCTGCCATTGGTCCTAAAACCAGCGTTTAGTCAGTGTTACAACACAACTAAATACCACAGTCGGAATACACTCCTGCCTGCTGCTGACTCAGGGCAGTGGCTTGGTCGTGTGTGAATAGCAACGACAAATCAAGGGTGGATGACAGTATTTTCCCCCTCTTTTTAATCAATAACAATAATAAAATATTGACTTTTTCCTCCGCCACTCACTGCACCGCTGTTCGTGTTGCAAAGCCTTACATTAACGCATGCTTATTAATTAATATTATAATATCTGGCCTCCTCGGGGCACAGATGTGTGTTCATGGCTTTACTTTAATGCATTCAGAAGAAGACAGAATCACTCCATAGGTCAGAAACTTCCTGCACACGCTTACAATGAGTTTGTAAAATGAATAGTCTGGTTTTGTTGCGGAGGGAAACAGTGCAGACGTCTGATCTGGAGATGTGGTGGATTAGATCCTAGCAGGCCTCTCATACAGGCCCGTCACATTTGGCTTGTTCCCGCGCCAGAACAGGCAGCAACCCGCTGCCACGGTTCATATCAAAGAAGCTGCTTTTGACAAGAGTCCCACTGCAGGCTCCACAGCTCCACATCAACGCGGATTTCTTTCTGCAAAACTCCCAACTCCTGCAGCAAAATTCATGGAATCCACCCGCGCCGAGATTACTTCATCATCTAAACGTGGCTGCAGCGCCGCGTTGACGTGAGGGCACATCTGGCCGAGATGCGTGCGTCAAATACGGCTCAAGTAACAAAAATGCTATACGGTGACTTGGTCGCACAGGTCGAGCGGCACTGGAGCGCACACTGTCATTACATAGCCTGTAGTTAGACTCACTGCCTGCATTGTGAGGGGATTTTAGCACGCTGTAGTCAACGCATTGTGCAGTCAGACACGACTGACATAAGATGACTGTTCATTTTATACAATGGCGACCACGCAATTAAAGGGAGGCTGCAAGGAAGCAGAATAATCCACCCTGATGGCGTGCAGGCCAAGAAAACCCATAAACACGACAAGAAAAGAATATAAACTCAAAAGTAAATCCATCATCACTGTAACGCCATCATGACCATGAAAAGTACAAACCCATTAAAACCATCATGGACCATGTAGTGATTAACACACACACACACACACACACACACACACACACATTTTCAAGCAACCTTAATGTAGCCTATAATATATATTATTGTTCAGGTTCAGGTTTAGATTAGTACATATTGTGTAAAATTATACTAACGGTGAGGCCTGAGACTTTTATTGTGTGGTCAGTACTTTTTTTTTCTATGATTATGAGAACACGTTATGTCCTCTTTCAGATGTAAACTACACGCTGATGCATCCTTTTACGCCCTCCAACTGTGTCACCAAACACTGAATGAATCACACTCTGGACCAACATGAGCTGACAGTCACAAAAGCATTCAGGGTCGAAGGCAGCAGGATGTGGAGTGAATACATGCAAAACAAACAAACAATGATAAAACCTCTCTAAATGAAGACATTCTCTAATATTGTCCCATGTTTTTGGTGTGCTTGTGATTTATTTATTTTTTGACCCATCAGCACATCCCCATTATTTATTATATTTTTTAAATCACTGTAAAGTCACAACACTCAAGTTACTAATTGAGAAAACGTACTAAACACTGCATCTGAAAATAAGACTTTGGTGTAAATTATTTGGGTCAAATGGGGAGAAAATCAAACCTGGAATAATATTCTCTTTTATTTTGAAATGCCAGATATTACAGGCTGCTGGGTGTGTTGGTGTGACGTTGTTTTATAGCCTTTTAAAAGTCATATTAATATATTTGTGTAATCGAATTGCGTTTTAATGTTCCGTACATGCGTGATATTTTTGTACCAAACGTGTGAAACACTGCAGCACTGCGGCCATGAAATGCTTTTCTTCCGTGGACGCCAAACCCAAATTTTGTAGTCTGATACTAATTCAGCTCCATTTTCCACAATTATCACCTTTCATTATATTTTTGTAAACATATGCTGATGAAGAGAGAAACTGCAGAAGAAATCTTGCTGCTCTCACCCAACGAAAACAAACTAAATTTGCCCAAGACATGGAGACACAATTTTACATTTATTCAGGAAAACTCTGGCGCATTAAGTGATGAAATTGCACTGAATTGCAAAAAGAAATATGCCGAATTTTGCGCAAACCAATTATAAATGCACTGTTACAATTATGTGACTCCATAGCCCATAATGCACTTTTGTGTTGCCATCTGTGTGTGTTTACTTCAGTGACCTTATGCTTCCCCTGCACGCTCTACATTCATATCTATAATCATGTTTATTTTCTTAATGGCTGTTTAATATTTTATTTCAAACTGACTCTATTTTTTACAAAATCGTCGGCTTTGATTGGCTGAATTAAAGCCACGCTGCAGAACAATTCAATATTAAAAATACGCCAACGTTGAATCGCCTCCTACCAATAACAGGTGGACACAGATTTTTAAAGCAGGTATATGCTGGAGGACAGAGGAGTCAACGGAAGAAAAAGTTCCCCGGTGCCTAAACACCCCAGGCGGTGTAATTCGGGGACTACTAGCGCCTTACCAGATGAGGGCCGATCCGAGTACCGTGTACAGTAAACCCAAGCGGGCCACAACAGCGGCTGGGCTTCCTTTCCGCTGGACGGGGATCCTCCATTGCTGCCGCTCATAACCATAATTGACGAGGGGCTGTCTGCGTATCTGCCAGTCCCGTTGCTCGCCGCTTCGCCCTGTTTCGACGAGTTCTGCTTGGACGAAGGCGAGGAGGACGTGGACGAGGACGACGCGGAGGAGGGCGACGACGAGGCGCTGTCGCTGCTGCAGTTTGAGTCCAGGCAGAGGCTGCCGGCGTGCGGCGGCCTCGCTCCCAGCGGGTTCACGTTTTCTCTGCCCGGCGTCTGGCTCCGGTCGCGGTAGCTCGGCTCCTTTCTGCAGCCGAAGTCCGGCCGGAGGATGTTGTCTATGAAAAAGTTCGTGGTTCTGTGGGCCTGCTGAGCGGCCTGGTGGGGTAAAATCATGGGAGGGGATGGGAGGTTTGGCGAAAGGGACATGCTCTCCTCCTCGGTCGAGTCCCGGCTGCTGTTGGGCTCCTTTTGCTCTTCCATAGCTGGTGACGGTGAGAAATTTTGGCCTCTCCGCGCCAAACTCCACTTGTTGCTCGCTCTCCCGCCCCCCTTCGGTATCCAATTTAGACGGACAGCATGTAAAAACAAGCCGCTTCGCAAGAATAAAACGAATAAATACCTGTGTTAATTTTTAAAATCACCTACGTCTCCTAATAGCCCTGGCATAGCGAACAGCTCCACGTTATAAGCGGTGTCCCTGCCTCTCTCCCCGGCGCAGCATAATATCTGTGTTTCGCTCTTCCTAAACTCTCCTAAAACCGTTATCTCCCCCCGTGTGTTTTTTTTTCTTTCTCTTACACCCAGCCGGAAGCACGTGTGCGCGTACACACGTGCGGTGAGCCAATCCGGTGCGGAGATCGTCCCTGTCACGATTGACGACGTCCAATAAGGGCCCGTGATGCGCCAGGAGCAAGCACGCGCGCGCACCGTCCGCGCGTAGTTCGATCGATATTTGCTGAGGCGCACGTGCGTACACATGTACACAGCAAAACAAAAACAACAGCGGGACAGCCACCATTGTAAGTGTTACACAGAGCGACAGAAAGTACGTTTTTTTCATTTAAATACGCTTTATTAAATCACATTTATGGTTTTATGGACTGTTATTCACTTAGGCTACATGCTAAATGGAGATTCATTTATTTAAAAAAAACAAAAACAAAAAAACAATCAAATTAATTTATGAGAATTTGAGATTTTTGTGTGCGATAACTCACCGCCTACAAGCTCATTACCAGGCAGGTGTTTTGGCTCTTTTACATAAGGCAAAAAATTCTTTCACAAGCCTCGAATTGGCTTTGAATTTCCTTTTAGATATTCGACTGCTCACACAGAAAAGACAATTAGCCTCATTAGCCTAAATATGTCTAAAAATTAAGGTCGTGTGTGGATGAAATTGCTATTTTTGAGAAAGAACTGGGAACATAATAGACTGGACGCTCCTTATCACAAGTCAGTCATTTTTACAACTAAACGTCCCTAAATATATCTATGTATTCATTTCCAGCGTCATTGGCATTTTCTTTTCCGTTTTCTTTGACTTTCTCTTGTCTTTCTGTGGCTCCTTTAATGATTGAAGTTTTTAGAAACACAATGGGGTCCAGAGAGCAGCAGTGTGTCTCGATGATGCGCAGTGGTTTTGTAAAATCTCCACAATGAGAATAAAATTGCCACCAGGCTCTAATTGGCCATTTGAAATAATAATATTAATAATCATAAAAGCAACAGCAGGGAAGTGGGGACGTGTTGATGTTTAACACCGCCGCAGTGAAATCTTTATCCCACGGGCTGGAGAGGGAAGCCATGGCTACTTAATTAAATTCCAATTAGGACAGTATCAATATGCTGTTTAGCCGCAGAGCCATTGTGGGTAAATGAGCACTCAGTCTGCTCTTATCGCCGCAACGAGAGGCTCCTTGAGAGGGGCTGCAAAAGATAATTTATAGCTTTTAATTAGTCTTCATTCTGCCTGATCAGCCCGGTGTTCATCACGGGGAGCGAGGCTGAATAAAACCCGAGTCAAAAGCGCTGTCACCGGTCCCTGGCAGGGCCCTTAATCAAAGTGAAGCAGGGGCCGCGCTACAAGCCGCGTAATTTCCAAGGTGCTGATAAAGCTTGTTGAATAATAGCGGGGGCCCTCGGAGACACCATTTGCAGAAATGACTTTATTGACGGCTTAACGTTGGTAATTCATTTTACCTTTCATGTATTGGGAGCCGGATTTGTCGCCGTAATAGGATGATAAATGCACTGACGGATCGCAGCCCCGGTTTTATTGAGTAGCCTATATACTAGAGGTGCTTCAGCGGCAGGTACACACGCGCGCGCGCACACACACGCACGTGCACGCTTTATGATGAGCCTCTTGTTGAGAAGCTGTCTGAAGTAAAGGCCTGACAGTGTGTGCAGGCTGCAGCAGACGCACAGAAAAGAAAATCATGTCTGCGCGTTTCAGGCGCTTCACTTGATGATCTGCGGCCTGTGTGCAGGATGAGATGAAACAATGCACCCCGACTGCGAAATGAAGGCAAACTATCTTTGCAAACTGCTCTGCGTTTGATTGATCATCTCTTTTCCACCTCAGATCTGGTTCCTCAGCCTGGTTTGTTTTGTGGCCGAGTATCAGGCACATTACAGGCCTGCTTAAAGAACAGCCCGAGATTTATATGAGGTGTTTGAAAGAGCCAGACACAGAGTAACAGAGCAAACTATTCGCTTCCTGTTATCTTTAATTCATCTAATTACCTCAATGTTTGTTTTCCTGTACTAGACACACAAATTAGATAATACATTTTTTTAACGTTATTTTTTATATAAAGAAAAAGAATAGCACTGAGTTCAATATTAGAAATCAAACAGATTAATTCTAGCTCCTCCAAAAGCCAGTAACAAGGGTACAAATGAAAATGTGATATGTAAAAAAAATAATCCACCTCTCAGCAAAATCAACGAATCAAACCTGTCCCAAAAATTGACTTAAGGGCGATGTTTACTGTTTGTATCAGATTTACAAAAAGCAAAAACAAAGAAAAAAAAAAAACTACTTAAAATAATTGGATCTAAATTTGGTCCGTGAGAAAATAGGCTATTTAATCAAATGTAGAGGATAAATAATCAAAGCGGATTCTATTGTCTTACTACACCACAAAAGGTTTTTATAATCAACACTGTGGTCATCTCCCCAGCAGAGAAAATTCAGCTCTGCAGCTCTTTCTCACACCTCTCTTCACCCGTCGGCTCGTGCCTCCTCTCTGAACGCTGTGTGCTTGTCTTTTCTTCAGATAAATGTGGTTTGTTTGCGCGAACATAAAACCCCAAATCTCCCCTTCGCGATGTCAGATGGATTAACATCGGTTCAGGGTTCAGATGCCACGCGGGGCAGAGTTGTGGAGGTTTGGATGGAGTCTGTCTCTGAGTGCCGCAGCCGCGTGCTCGTGCTGCCACCTAGTGGAGGACGATGGGAAGTGCAGGCGCATTCATTTACGCCGCTTCAGCCCAAACAGCAACAACGTGCAGTCTCCGTCTGTCAGTTTTAGCTCGCTCAGCAGTCCGAGGTGTTACCACTCACAGTGTTTACGTCTCAGGAGGCTGTGCAGGGTTCTGCACGAGTGTTTTAATGGTTTTTATATGTGTATGAAAGTTCACTGATCAGAGCTGTGATCCTCACCTACACACCAGTGCAAAGGATTTTCTTATTTGATTAACTTAAATCAGGTGCTAAATGTAGATAACGTCTTTTATAACATGTTCTTGGCACGAAACAGTGTGTGAACATCTGGGATTAAGGATCCACATCTGGAAACCCAGAAAGTCAATAGCAAGTATGGGGCGTTGGCGACATCTAGTGACTCTGATGAGTAAGTGTCACATCTTTTTTGACCTGTGTGTCACTGTGCAGCGCCTTTCAAACACAGCTGAAGACATACATTAGAACAACATTTAAAAGCATAATAAAAGAGCCAAACAAATGATAAAATTCCATCAAATAAAATAGAAACAGACAAAAAAAAAGAAAAATAATGTAGCAGCTATACTGTATATACAGTACAGTAATTAGTTTCCCCAATCACACAGTGCAATGCATTTCTGTCTGCTGCTTTTCATACAAACATCCAAATACAATATATGGATGTTAGCTTTTTACAATTATATGATTTTTTAAGTATTTGTTTCTGGAGCTGACAGAGTTTTCCGTGTAAATCAACTCTTCAGCAATTGAACAAATTCTTCCCTGCAATACCGCGTTTGTCCACTAGATGTCAGAGTAAAGCAGCTGAAAATCGACACTGAGGGAACTTTTCTGACCCTTAAGAAACACACAGGTTGGAAGGTAAAAAGAAACATTCATCATTGGATATTAGTGGCACACAAAAAGGATGAATGGGCTTACTTTAAAATATTTCTCTTCCTACGTACAGAGCCAGTAAAACCACAGCTGAAAAAATACTTAAAGTTGGTTTGTCAAATATTGTCAACTGCAGCGGCGAGCCCCTGAAACCAGCCAGCAAAAACACCAATAAACAGCAGCACAAGACTAAACCACGAGACAAATGTACCGTTTTCCACTGTTTGTGCCACAGGTGTCAAATCTCAGCAGATCTGCGGTGGCGCCAGACAAATGTCATTAAGAAGATATCACAAACAGGGATGGATTTGTGATATCTTTCTGCCGTACAGGCTGCTTCAAATATTGAAATGCCAGCAATGGACATGTTTGCACTAAACAATGATTATCATTCACCGAGTTTCCGCCCTCTCTCCCTCTGTCTGTCTGTCTGTCTGTCTCTCCAGGGTCCATGCTCTCTGCAGTAATAATACATGAAGGGCTCCTCTCCCTCATCCATTAATCAGGAGGGAGGCTGAGGTAAAGGAGGGCTGATCTTTGGCCCGCTCACACACACACACACCTACTCACCTATCATTAATAAT
This sequence comes from Chaetodon auriga, assembly GCF_051107435.1. Lineage (NCBI taxonomy): Eukaryota > Metazoa > Chordata > Actinopteri > Chaetodontiformes > Chaetodontidae > Chaetodon > Chaetodon auriga. The sequence continues at coordinate 9,573,792 of NC_135096.1, read as the reverse complement.
TGAAGGGATATTAATGCAGATAAATAATTAAGCTTCGGGGGGATCTCTTCAGAGTCCTAATGAGAAGAGGGAGACAGACTGCTCCTTGGTCTTATTACATCTTGCTGATAAGTTTGTGAAAGCTTAAGGTGATGATAAATGGGCCCCATTGAGTAATTGGCAAATGAAATCGATGCAAACACTTTGCTGGGCTTGTGTTTGCAGAATTAGGAGTGTTGCTTCATGCCTTTGCGACAAAGCAGAAACACTGATGTGCTTTCAGCCATGCTAGCGGCCTGACTCTAAAGATAGCGATGTCTTCTACTGCATAGATGCTCAAAAAATGTTGTGTCATGCTGATTGTGTACTCTAGCGCCACCAGCAGGTTGAAATTGTTTTGTTTTTTTAGTAAAGTATTTTGACAGCTGTTGAATGGTGGAGAAATTGTAATAACTTCTTCATAACTGAGAATTCAAACTGGTTTCTGATCAAATACCTGCAAAGCTGACCAACGTCTCTGCTCGTGTTCCATCATAACATCCATCCTGAGAGCATAATGTGGGTTTTTACGGACTGTTTAATGGGCCTGTGCAGCGTGTGTAAGCGTGACTGAAGGCGTCTTCGGCACGTGTGTGTGTGTCCTCATCAGCCATGCTGCTTGGGGCCACTCTAACCTTTCAGTCGACTCTCTGAGGATCGTCCCTCTCATCTGGCATCCTCGGCCTGTCACTGTCATCAGCCAGAGGAGAGATGAAAGATATAGTGCTCATTGGCTTTGTTACAATATAAGCCGCCTGTTCCAATGACTTATTTCCTTAACCTTCACTCAGAAATGACAGATTGCATGACACAGGATTGCGAAAACCTCCCTAAGAGACGCAGTGATAAATTAATGATATCTCAGATAAGTCCTTATCAGATTTGAAAGCAGACAGATGACAGCCCTTTAACACAGTAATCTGAGGGAAATGATAATAAAGCAATAGTAAAGCTGAATGATGTGGCGGTTAAAATGTGTAAACTCAAGCAAGAGGAAATGAACATCTCAAAGTGACAGCGTTTCAAGTGAGAGCCTGAACACTGCGCATATTAAAAGTAAGCAATGAGCCTGCAGTGATGTCTTGAGACCACACACATATGCTTTGAGCTGCATGCTAACCCGCTGATTTTGAGATATTTAGCATAGTATGTTTGCATTGCATGTTGATCACCATCCTTGTTTGAGGTGTCGGCATGCTAACGTTTGCGAAAAACACATAATTGCATGTGAGGCTAATTGAAATATAGTTATTTTTGCAATTAAAAATCTTGCAAAAAGCAAAAATTTGGCTCTGGAGAAACATTATAAAGAAAAAATAAAGTATTTTAAAAATAAGTTAAAATAAGATAAAAATAAGCTTGTGGAAGAGGTGGATGATGGGCCTATTTTTAAAGGCTCTAAAGCTGTCTGTCACGACCGGCTGATGGAGGAAGACGAACATAAATAATGACAATAAAAACGTGTGAGAGAAAGAGGGAGGTGGAGGAGGCAGGAGGAGGGAGAGGTGGATGATGGCTGACAGGATGAGGGAAGGAGTGTGTGTGTGTGTGTGTGTGAGTGAGATTGATCTCTGCGTACTCTCTTGTAGCCTCTCATTATCACCCAGCCCTGAGAACAAGACAGCGAAGTGTTTCTGACAGCTTCGCCATTTTCCTGCCTGTCTGTGAATCATCCGCGTGCATGTGTGGAAGATCTCACATTTCTGACTTGAATAAGCTCAAATATCCTCGCAAGGATCAAAGTGTAATGGTCGAGATTAAAGACTGGATTTAGTGTAATTCAATTTGAAGTTGTTTGAAGATTAGATTTAGACTTGGTCTTAACTTTGGTTCACCGTTAAAGGATAAAACCTGTTCACTGGTGAGCTTTAGAGGTGCTGGTTTTCTCTCACCTTCTGATGTTTATGCTAAGCTAATCCTTTCCTGGCTGTAGCTTCATCTTTAGCATACAGATATGAGAGATCCTCTCATCTAACTCTCTCACTTCCCAAAACGTCCATTAAAATTTAGAGACACATCAAACTAAATCTCACAGAGGACAAAAAAACACCAGCAAACATCCAGTCGCTGTGGGTTTTTTCCTGAATAGATGATGGTTTAAACGATTTATCGGTGTTTAAAATTGATGCATTCATCGCACAGCTCTCATGACGCAGCTTTAAATCAATGAAAATCACCCTCTCCGAACTGCCACTGCCACTTTAAGGTTCATGTCCTTTCAAGTGTTTCAGCAACAACAATAAGCTGTGGGAGTCTGGATATCCAGGAGTGACACTTCAGTGCATTTTAATGACTCTGAAGACACTGATACAATCTCTGCCGCTGACATACTGTACAATAAGCCAGTCACAAGGATGGATAAACACGCGCGGAAACGTTCACAATGTCATGCGCCGCACTTGACAGATGGACCTGGAAGCGTCCTGTCTTTGCAGAAGCAACCACAACATTATATTATTTGCCAAATATGCTTAACCCTGAGCTGAAACCTCCAAGGAGTGCTTTCATTTGTCTGTTTTTGCTTCCTTTTATTTGCTTCACCGTTTTCTGCTCCCTTCTCTTTCACTCTCCTCTCTCTGTTTCCCCTCTCTCCGCCTTGTTTGGCCGATTAAACCACAAATGATATGTAATTTCCAAAGTGCAGACTGACAGATGAAGTGAGTCAGCATTTGGCTGAATCATTATCCGGCACACGAGTCGTAATACTGAGAAGAAATTCCACCGAAGCAACGTTTGTGTCAGCGTCGGTTGTGTTTGTGCTGCTTGCTGTGGATTGTTTAGGTTCTCGTTGGAGACCTCTGGGTCAGACAGTATAAATTACTGACCGTCTGGACCTGTCAGAATGAAAAATCATCAGCCGTACCTGTAAAAGTTGAATAGCTATCAAAACATGAAGTGATTTTCATTCATTTCTGAAGTTTTATGTGCTACATGTATGTGAAGTGTTGAAAGTACTCATGCACAATGGCCGCCTGTCAGTGTTATGATGTGTTATATTCCTGGATTATCCTCCCTGTTCTCTGTTCTCCACACAGTCCCTAAAAACTCAGTCTGTTTCTTATACAATGATCAAATAAAGGCTCATCTGCCAGGCAGTCAGACATGCATTGCTCCATTGAACTCGGTCATGTGTCTGATGCACCGGCTCTTCAGTTTAACCTTCCTTCAGTTTCCCAGTGAGGACGCTCTCCTCTCCCGCCTGCGTGAGCACAGCAGAGGAAGATAAGCAGAAGGTGTTTTGAAGTCAATTACAACGAAAACTCTCGGCTTTCACCCTCTCTGCGGGCCCCTTCAGATGTCCCTCTTTTACATTTCGCTCATGCCAGGCTGGCATTTGCATCTCAGGCATGAACGCTGATCAGTCATCGCGGGGAGAAAATCAGCTGAGTGAAAGAATGAGGAGAGGTTTTAAAAATGTCTGGATGATTGGCTGCCTGTGCAGAGAGCTTGTCGGCTGCAATTTCTCACGTCGATTTGGCTCCCAGACGCTTCCTGGAATCAGCTGAGGCGGACTGCTCTGCTGCTGGAGACCCACGTTTGGGCAGCAGGGTGGTTAATTACTACAGGAGACCCTTTACTCACACATTCCTCGCTTACAGTTATGACGGCGGCATGGAAAAACACACACACATGAAACCTGGCGGAGCTCGGCAGCCGGAGCGCCTGGTAACACGCTGTCACCACTTCAATACGACGCCTGTTGCTTGGCTGCCTGTCAAGTTGAATTCCCCTGAACGCAATGTGTGTGTGTGTGTGTGTGTGTGTGTGTGTGTGTGTGTGTGCGCGAGTGTGTGAGAGGCCTCGTCCCACTTATCTCATCCATCAGAGAATTTCAGTACTCCGTCTGTCACTCAGCAATCCCTCACTGTCACCCAGACTAGGGAGCAGCCTGATCATCTATCGTGTTGTAATTGTGTGTGTGTGTGTGTGTGTGTGTGTGTGTGTGTGTGTGTGTGTGAGCATCCGTCTGGCAGCGTGTGACACGCACTGCTGTTGATGTCTCAGTTGGTGTCAGCGGCTCCACTTTTCAACCTAAATGCATCTGCAGTGGGGGCTGAGAGCCTTTACAAGGCCATCATGCTTTCATCTTTAACCGGCTTAAAAGGCCTCAGCTGGGTGACGTCATCACTTCCTTTCGGAGCCTCGCTGAGCAAAGATCATCTCAGCCAGCGAGGGAATCAGACCTGGATAAACCTGTTCGTCTTTTGTCGCGTCAACTTCCTCTTCATGCATTCAGCAGCTGAGTTTTTCCTCATGTCGTTTCAGTCAGGCGGCCAGCAAACCTTCCAGCTTCTCGGCTTCAAACAAATCCTGCTTTTATGATTGTATTTTCCTGCTTTGGCTTGCGGTATTTCTTTGTCACGTCTCCATCTTGATGAAGGTCGATGGACTGTGAGACCTGGGATAATGGCAGGAGTAAATCCAAGGCCTGCTCGGTTATATAAGCTGTGATGTCGGGTTACTGGAGCTCATTAATCTCGTGTGTCACTGCCTCGTTTTCCAACATACGAGCAAAAAAAGTGTTTCATGTTTCACTGTTGATGTGCGTAATGGTGCAAATGCTGCTGTGTCACATCATACGATATGATGTGACCGTTGGTGACGCAGATACAGTAGAGTTCAAGCTGAGATAGCGTGGGATTGATGTAGTCACATCAGCTGCTTCGTCAACCTCTTTACATCATTTTTTTCTATCTTCGCTTTGCAAATCCCACGCGCCATCTGCCTCTGGCTGCAGCGCTGTGGTCTCTCTGCACCATCCACACAACAGGACCACTTCCTGGAGAAGTGTCTTCCCAGTCGTTGAGCTCCCTGTCTTCACACATCTCTGTGATCGTGTCAGCTGTTTAAGAGCAGTGATGCGATTGGATGAGAGCATACCACGCCCCTCTCATCTGTATCCTATCCGAGCTCTTTACGCTTCCACACCTGAACTGAAGCAGCACACCTCCACACCTGCTCTGCACCTGTCATTGCACTCAGGTGATTAAATCGGGGCCCTGTTCCCTTTGTTGTTGTTTTTTTTTGTGTTTAATTCAGATGTGAATTTAACAATATTTGTAATATGTAAAGCAGGACGAAATGGAAATGGAAACAAGAAGACTGTAGCTCGGAGGAAATGCTGCTGCTGGTAGATAGGAGTCATTAGAAAACAGCACAGTGAGGAGAATCCAGTGCCACATTAACGAGTGGAGACGATGTTGATGGATGGAGGGTGACTGGAAACAAAGTCTCTGCCAGCTTTCTTCTTGCTGTTTGCACACAGGAAAAAGAAAAGTGCTGCAACCTTTTATCAAGTGTTCAGATCAAACGCTAACAGCAGGCTAAAACTACCCCGTCCGCGTTTCAGCTTAGTTTTCATTGGTTCCATTCTGACCAATGAAATGTTGTACTGTCACTCCAAAACTTGTCTCTGATGGTTTGATAAATACAGACCCAGAACTGACCGATCTGCCAGGATAAACGTTGGCATTGTGCGCCTCTTTACGCCTCAGTTTTCAATTATATGTTGACAGCTCTGTGGTTGAGGTCCGGGTACATTAAGGCAGTTGGTTAGGGGTCGGAAAAGATGACACGTTTTGGCTTAAAATGCCCGGTTTTGTTGCCACAAACACGCTGGAACAGTGGTCTGCTGCTTGGCAGTCTTCTGTCGAGCTGTCGAGCCAACCAGCACCCCCTCCTCCTGATGAGAGATTCAGCTCCTGTGCATATACAGGTAGAAACATCCAAAAATAATCAATCTGTGGTTTGCAGAAACAATGCCAACGTTTTATCCTGATGAGTGAGCTGCCCAGAACTTTTCATCTCCAAACAAATCTGACTTTTTTTTTTTTTTTTTAATAAACCTAACCAAAGTCATCATCCACATGCTCAGCTTTTCATCATAAAAACTATAAATCTACCTGCTCTGCTTTGATTTTTTCCTCCAGCAGCTCAAGAATAACACAATCCCATCAGAGGAGGACAGAGTTAGTTTGTAGAGTGCAGGAAAATCAGCCAGCACCTTAATAGAGGTTTATCTAACCAGACATGCTAATATTTGTTTCCTATGATTTCCATTTAAATTGACAGGAGTGGTGTGTGTAAACAGCTGTTTTGTGTGTGTTCCTGAGGGGATGGGATTAAATAAAAAAAAAAAAAAAAAAAAAAAAATTCAAACGCACACACACACACAAAGCAGCCATCATCTTAATCAAGGCTTACAGCAATATTTTGGAGTCTGGTAAAGCATTTGCAAATCTCAATACAAATTAATTAAAAGTGAAACACAGGAGCTGGCAGCCGCTGCTTTCAACCAGGTTTATGTCTGAGAATATCTGAAGAGACAAATGAGGCATGTTATTTAGGTTTCCTCACCAGACCTCAACAGTACGAGGACTCACCCAGTCTGCTCTCTCTTGCCACAAGGCCATTGTTCTGTCCTTCAAAATAAAAGCGTTTAAGGTACAGATGTGTACAGATGTGTACAGCTGAGAGATGTAAGCAATAGGGCTGCAACTAACAATTATTTTGTCTTTTTTATTTAAGTCTGCAAGTTATTTGTAAGTGGGAAAAAAATTTCCCTAACAATGTCCAACCAACAGCCCAAAACACAAAGATATTCAGTTTACTACCTAATATGACAAAAAGAAGCAGCATAATCATCTATTGTCAAAATAGTTGGCAGATTAATCAACCAATCATCTCAGCTCTAGTTTCAAGTTGGATTGGCTTTTGCGACAAGATGAATTTATCCAGGGAAGATTTTCTGAACACTCAGCTGTAGAATAAACATGTGATGTACTTAAAAGAATAAAATGCGAGGACCTCAGAGTAACCTTTTTGAATAAATACACCAAATGAGAGCAGAACGGTGTTTGGACTCCCTGACTACAAATGTCTGCAAGCTACGGTGAAGCAAAGGACATCCAGGGAGGCACCTGGACCCTGAGAGCCGGACTGCAGGACCGTGTGCTCTCTGACCAGAGTCTGTAGGCTACAGTGCAATGCAACACATTCGGACAGGCAGCCTGCGGAACCAAATACAAAAGGACAAATAGCTCGCAGAAACGTGCAGCCCTGACATTAGATTAAACATGAAACAGCCAACAATTGGTCCGTCTTCGTTTGCCGGCAGCAGCATCCTCTTTCGATTGAATTACTCCTCCTGCGCATTTAGGTGCATGGTGTCGTTGCTTTCTCTTGGAGTCACATGGTCAGAGATTTGTCACACAAGGCAAACCTTTTGTCAAACAATATTTATTTTGCATATGTGAGAACAAAATATAACTGATTCAATACTGATGCGAGACATCCATTTCTATCTTTCATGTGTGGTTACTGGGTTGTTTTGTGAGACACTGAACACTCAAAGCACCACGATTTGGCTTGCTGTAGCGATCAAGATGGCCTTTTGCATCTTCTCTAATGCATTTAGAATGTAAGTCCTTCATCTTTGGCACTTTCTACTGACTTCATTTCAGCTAAGGTGCATGATAGGTGAATCATGGGGAGAAAGACACTCTGTATGCCTGTTTGAGTTGCTCCATTTTGCTCTGAAGGCTGATGATCTGCTTGCTTTTGGGAAAAATAAAGAAATAAAATGGGATTTTAAAATAAAAAAGTAATATCATGTGGCTACGAGTGCCAGTAATTTAGTCACCACAGTTGAAGCTGACATAGTGACTGCTCTGTGAGCGACTGTAGCTGGCACGCTAACCACTAATCTGCTAGCCAGCCAGGGGCATGCAAGTGCTACTCAGCCTCAATAGCTCTCCAAACTTTTATTCTACTTCAGCCAGTTCTCGCTAGAATAATTGCCATATAGGTCATCTATGCAAGTAAGTTATTACGACACACATTTAGAGTTCTTGTTAGGCGACCCCTCATGGCCATAATAACTATGAGGGGGAGCAAAGGAGGAAGTCAAGTGGCGTACTATAAAAAGCAAGAAAGGATGCATATTTAGGAGGCGCGGTGGATGGATGAGTCAAACAAAGACAGGACTTTCACCCAGGAGGTTGATGTTTGTGTCCAGTTTGAAACTGAAAGACAGCGTTGGCTTACTTTAGCTCACGTAACAAACTAAAGTTACGTACGTAACAGCAGCATTTCTAACCCAAGCCGTGATCTTGTACATGTGGGTATTTTTGTCCTTTTAAATGCTGGTGTGACCTGGCCTGAAGTCCAAACACTGCAGGCTAAGGTGTACTCACAAAACAGCTTCTCTGACATTCATATTACTCCTTGATTTCAGTTACTTTGTCATCTGAGCCTGAAATATGAGACACAATTAATACACACGATGCTTCATAAGAACCTCTCAGCCTGTAAGCAGCCACTCAGGCCTCTACTGGTTCATTTCCCCAAAAGCAGTTTAGAAATGTGTTCGCCTTAATTCAAAGGAACTTTAGAAACTAGTGCTTTCTCAGGTCAGAGCACACAGGTGTGACTCTGTCATGCTCTCAGCACCTGGAACGCTAGCTGTCTGATAGCCTGCCAAGTAGTCTGCTGACAGTAGAGCAGTTGAAGTTAAATCAAATACATGTACAAAAAGGTTTTTCACTAAATAAACAGAACACACAGTGGCAGGTAAGCCTGTGCGTCGTGGCACCTATCTTCAAAGGAGGAGAAACATGGTGGACCATATACTTTAATGAAACAGTGTTCAGTGATGATTACTGTCCATGGACCTGTGTGTTTAGTCAGGGTATAAGATGAAGCCGGAGAAGGTGCTGTACTTGTTGTTGTTGCCTCCATGAGCTTTGCCGCCATCCAGTTTGACGTAGATCTCGTCCCCAGAGTCCAAGTGCAGCACGGCGCTGTTGCTGGCGTAGTCGTAGTTCTGGTCTGCATCCTGAGCTATGGCACTGGCCCGCACCTGGGAGAAAAAAATGGTAGAAGACTTCCTATTTATGAGAGAATGCAATACAGGTAGAAACTGAGTAGAAAAGTTCATGTATGCCTGAGAGGCAAAGTGAAACAACAGTGTTGCAGCATTAAAAACAGCATTTGGTGTGTCAACAGTACCTTCTCTGTTGGACATTTTAGGGATATGTTGGGATAATTAAAGGTTAAAACCCCAATTAATCATTATAGAATAGTAATAAATAATAGTATGAAATAAAATCTGTCACAGACTCTCATACAAGTTTGAATTTGGGCCATCTCTAATGAACACTGGTGATGTCTCATGTCTGAACCCTCATCCAGGTGGAGCTGATCCGAGCAGCATTTACGCATGAGCGTCACTGCCAAACAGCGCAAGCAGGCATCACTGGATCTGTCTGGAAATGTCACTCACGTTACATTTAAGTCATTGCGTATAAATAGTCAGAATACGCAGTTACATAACTGGTGTTCAGAAGGATAAAAGAGCGCGAGTCAGACGATGCTGCGCGCTTTTTGAGCGTAAAATACAGTTTCGATTCCTCCGTTTTTCTGGTATGAAGGATTAAAAGTATAAAACTGCTCAATGACGGTCATTTTTTTTCCCGTTCAGCTCTAATATTACCTGTCCGTTTTTGCACAGGTCGGCCCACATGCTGGTCCCGTCTCCTCCGCGCATCAGCACATGGTAGGTGAAGAAATAGATCCCGGACACATGGCAGGTGAACTTCCCGGTGCTCGCGTCGTACTGGTTCCCCAAGTTTGTAATCACGTCGTCAAACTTTAACACCTCGTATCCCTCATGTGGGTTCTTCAGCCCGACGTAGAAAGCGATCCTGAAACTGTTGGCTGTGGAGTTCACACCGTCTGCTTCACCGTTTTCACCCCCCGCAGCTCCGGCTAACGCGGGGAAGACGATTTTGCCGTCGCCGCGCTCTCCAGGGGGCCCCCTTGGACCCGGGGGTCCTGGCTCTCCCGGCGGGCCCCTAGATCCCGGTTTTCCCGGTCGCCCGGGCTCCCCGCGGCTCCCTTGCGCCATCGGCGGGTGCGGAGCGACACCGTTAACGTTCTGGATCACCTCCATGGCCGTGGCGCCTCCCTGCTTAGGGGTGTACGGGTCGCAAACCATCCGACAGGTGCCCATCATCTCGTAGTAATGGGCGGAGGTTTCAGGGGTGCGCAGCAGCAGTAACGGGACAGCGACGGCCAGAGCCAGCAAGACCATCGCGACGGCGATCACCAGAAAGACCACCGACCACTTCCTCCGCGCGGTTCGGGGACAAACGGACGACAGAAGATCCGTGGAGCTGCTCTGCGGGGGAATTGTGGCAGAGGACGGGGGGGCTTTCAGGACCACCGAAAGAAGAGATGAAGTTAATTAAGCTCGCATCCTTCGGTCCGGCTCTTCTAATTGGTGGCTTCACGCCAGGACAGCAGGCTGTGACCGGGGAGCGGGTGCGCGTCTTGCCTGGATGGATTGGTGCGCGCGGACAGCTGCAGCCAGCTGCCAGAAGTAGCGAGGATAAGACCGGAAGACAGAGAATTGGGCCTTCAAATTAAAAGAGGTTGCGGACGCGCTGTGCTTCCAAATATAGAGGATATGTAATTTAAACGAAGCACATAAACGATTCGGTTTAATGACACTTTGTGAGTTTGATATGCACTGATTAAGGGCTGTTGAAGGTACAGGTCAGCACCAAGACTGCAGTATATCTTTCATAAGAATAAGATCTGATGCTGCACACTCCCTGGATCACATTTAGCACATTTATCCTCCATTTACTCATATTGTAGCATTTGCTCCACTACCGGCTCAGTTTCTGTGCAGATTAAAAGTTAGATTTCACAGAAAAACATATAGTTTCTAAAATGTGATGCATTGTGATAGATGAAACTACCCAACACAGTATGCAGCACTTGAAATGAGGTGCACCTCTTCCAGCTGCAACAGGAAAGTGTTGTGCATCATTAATTATGGTTCAAGAAAGTAGCATTGATGGGCCATTCTGCACTGTTCATTATCATTCATTTTAGCAACAATATGTTAGGAGATGTAATTATTAGACCTGAAATCAGGTCTTCAGAATTTTATTTTTAAGCATGTGACAGGAAGTCCTCTATTTCGGTTTGACTGACTTGACAAGGGGAGCATGTACAGTCTGTGCGTAAAGTTTCATTCTGCGCAATTGGTATTCAAACTGGCACTAAGTATTTAATGTGAGTCAGCAAAGAGCACTCAATATTTTCATGTATAAAATATCTCACTCTTACACTTTTTATATATCAATCCATGCATATATACACAGCTTTAAATGCATGTATGCTGTAGGTGGAATCCATTAAAGGCCAAAATGAGCCCATCATTTATTCATCCACTTTCCTTTGGGAATTATAAACAGATCTGTTATTTCTTCTTTTACAAGATCAGAGATTTGGGCTTACTTTTTGTAGGTGCCATCCATTTGCAGCCACACTAGATGCTCTCTCTTGGAGTCAACATGTGAGTTTCTAAGATTATTACAGTGAATATCCACATACAGCCCATCCAATAAGATCATTTTCATTTTTAACATTAATGAATCCACCTGGACAAAAAATGAAGTTTAAAGTCAGGTATGTTTAAACCTGAGGTAACAACAGCTAAATAGATGGCCAAACATTTGACTCAGACCACGAGGGGTCTTTTCAAAGTCAGAACCAATGGCTGAGGGCAGGTTGGTGACATCAAATGACCAACTGCATTGGTCACTACACACACACACACACATACACACACACACATATGCAGACAGAGGGGGTGCAGGAGCAGCAGACAGGGGGAGAGCAGATAATATGCAGGAAGCGGAGCAGAGATGTCTGGCGCCTGTCGACACCTTCAGCTCTAAGCTCCCCAGCTGCAGGGACGTATTTGATGTCTTGTTTCACGGGGTGCAGAGCCATGGGCCTTGCATTTTGATTCTCCAACAAATTAAAATTCTTGCTGTGCACCGGCAATCATTACTCTATTGCATACAGATTTGTCTTTAATGCCCTCTTCAGCCTCTTTTGTTTCTAGCCCAATGAAGCCACTTGTTAATGTGTGGTGTATGAGCACATCGACTGAATGAGACCATTATTGATGCCTTTCATTGGTTGTTTCCAAAGATTGCAAGCCTTTCTGCCACTCAATAAAGAGCCCTTGCTCATGGAAAATGAAAGCATCTATTGATTTTGTCCTCAAGCTCAAAAATTCCCCCGAAGGACCTGAAATACTTCAAATCTGCAGGCTGGGGACTAAGCACCTGGAATTGGAGCACAGGCCCCACATCCACAACAGAGGCTTTAGAGCTCAAGGCGATGTGGAGAAATCTTCAGAGGCCGGAGACAAGGCTTAGCTGTAGCCTTGCGGTCACACTGCAGAGGCCCCACACCACCACCCCCCCAAAGCGATTTCAACTTGTGCTCAGCTCAGCCTTAACCCCCCTGAACATGGCTCCAGCTGAGCTGCTCCTGTCTGAAGGTGAGACAGAGCGTGAGAAGTCATGAGCACTGGGCCAAAAATGTAATTGAGGTTAAAATTTGAGGATACGACGGTCCTGGCAAAGCTGCAAATCTTAGGTCATGTTTTAAATTTTCAGTCTGCCGCACACTAAAATGACAATGCAACAATTGTTCAAACAAAACCCTAAAAATAAGACATACAGGGAACATTCAGCTCCCGACTCTGCTACATGACTGCAGAAATGACCTTTACTGAGGATTAGTACAGTGAACTCTGTCTTTAGGCTATGGTGAACCACGCACGATACACTGTCCACATTATTCACTGCAGCTGCTGAGATTATGCTGCCCCTGTGGCGCTGCCATGCTTCTAATCACTCTGCATGTTAGCGGACTGCTGTGTCATACGCAGGAACCATACGGTGAGACAAATGAATCAGTCCATCATGAGCGGGAAAAAAAAAAGGAGAGAAAAACCTGAGAATGAAATTTAAGGCTGTTCTCAGAGCTTTTGTTTAATAACATAGAAGAACATGCACACAAAGAAAATAAGGAGTATTCAGACCCTTTGGTAAAATACCACAATGAAACAAATGTTTAATATTTAAAAATCCGTTCAATTTCTTAAGATGATCAAATGCTTTTTAACTCAAATCTTCATCTGCAAAGTAAGTGGCTGGGAAATAAATGTGCTTGAGTCAGAAATATTGAGGTTATATTCCACCACTGGACATCAGCACATTGTACATTTGCCTTTTGCTGTTTTTCTGCAAATTCACTAAAAATTTGCACTAAATTTGAGTAGAAGCTTGGCTCCATGTTGGATGACGATGATATAAGTTCACTCTTAATGCTGTGATTCAGATAGTTAGTGTTAGTGTTATTCTTACCAGCATCCCAGGTCATTTTCCTGTAGTTGCAGGTTTTCTTTAGTTGTAGTGTGCTGAGCTCTCAGGGCCACCATAAAGAGTGATGACAGCTCTCTAATTAACCCATGACTCTCATGAAGCTACAACATCGTGACCAGAGGACAGACTTGAATTACTGTTGTATTACAGGATGAATAAGAGGTGAAACAGTATGATTGCATTCATTTGGGATCAGCAAATCATACTGTAAAATGTCACAGAGTGTTACTGTACATCAGTGTGGGAAACCTTCACTGAGCCACAGCAGTGCAGCCGTGAGATCTTGCAGCATCAGCTCCTGTCTCAACGTGTGACCCTCATCCCTGATGAAGGGCACAGAAGACACCATGAAAGCACAGAAACAAATGTCTTCCTCCATGTAACGTTTTGACAGTGAAGTCCTGTCAGATGTTAACATAGCTGTACCTGTCCACCTCCGGCTAATGGTTTGTGACCATGTTTTTACGTCTCTGCCACCATATTTCCCTGCAGCCTATTTAAATACTGTAAATTATGCTTAAGTATGCTTCATGCTCATTAATGAGACTAAAAGCTGTACATAATCAAATCATTAGTGCTTGTTGGACTAGGTGTCGTGGTGTTTTATTTGTTTGTTTTCTAGTCATGGAGACCTGAACATGCCTTGTGTAGCTCCCTCCATGATTTTTAAAAATAGAACTTTAAAATACATGTTAAGATCTGTAATTTCTGCGGTAATGATTATCTATGAACCTGAAGACAGCATCAAAGGCCCAAAAAGGTTCAAAGACCGTTTCCATCCAGACCACCAGGCTTATTTTACGGAGAGTATGAAGCTGAAATCTGTCCCCGCTGCATCAGGAACGCTTCAATTGATTTAACTTATAAGATTAATGGGTTACCGCACCAGCAGACACTAATAATCAATACCTATGAATGAAAACTCTCAAAATCAGATATGTATGTCAAGGACTGTGACCTCAAGTGTTGTAAACAAACATGCGGCCATGGCCTACAGAGAATGAAAGAGAGGGTGACATGCATGCGTGGTGTGTGCCAATGTGTGTGTGTATGTTTGCGTGGGGTGACACGGATGCAGCGCTGCGAGCCAGGGGGATTCAACCTTTTGCAAGTGGCAAAGGCAGACATGATGAAGTCAAGTTGACAGTGTGGAACCTGCGGTCATACATCTTTTTAACACGATTTTGCTTTTGCTTTTTTATTCGAATCCCAAGGCCAACTTATCAAATACACCGGTTCAGCAACAGCAGATGGAATAAAGAAGGGAAGCTATAATTAACAGTCTATTCACAATGAGTGAATACGCAAATGATTGCACTTTTCTTCTTTTCATTTTTCAACAGAATACCGTGTGCAGCAAAGCTACAAAAAGAAGACCAAGAATTTACAGCCATGCGAGCATCTCTGGGAGACTTATAGGCATGGTGATGCTTTGAGGTAAATGCTAATGTCAGCATGCTAACATGCTCACAATGCTAACATGCTGACGTGTGGAAGGCATAATGTTTCCTTTATTGAGCATCTTTAGCTTGGTGTGTTAGCATACTAACATTGGCTAATTAGCACTAAACATAAAGTCCAGCTTTGGTTGATGGGAATGCAGTTAGACATAAACATATTGGGCAAATTGAATTGAATCAAAGTGGTTGAACCACCAACCAACATTGCCCGTCCTAGAGCCATGCTGAAAGCATGACTAAAAATCTTGCAACGTAATGACATGTAAGGTCTAACTCAGGAAGGAACGGCCTGAAGCAAAGTCTTCATGCTAGTTGACACTATTGATCACAGTATGTCATTGGAGAGGTTGGGGCATCTTAAACCACACGTGTGGTTTGAAGCCTATCTGTCCTTATGAATTTAGCATAGCACAGTATTGATGTTGTTTCACATCACAACGCAAACCTACTGCTTTGCACTACTGTGTTATTAATTACATACATATTACACTACTTATATATTATTACTACTGTGTTGTATATTTTCTACTGTGCAATAATGTAAAACACTGTGTTTTATTATCCTCCTCCTGCCATGTGCAATTCAAAACATTTTCCTGACTAAGCCCTCCTTCTCAAGGCAACTTTATTCTCATATTTTCTTATACACTTTTTGTATGTATTGTCTATTTGTTCTTTTTTTTCACGTCTCCTTCTTTATTCTTACTGTTATTTTTGACTGGAACAGCATAATTTTCCCGACGTGGGATCAATAAAGTCCTACATTCCTGCATGATTTCCATATATTATCATATTCGTGGAAGCCATCGCTTTTTTGTCCTTTATCTTTTGCACACACGTGGGGGCGTGGATGGGGCGGGGCTTTGGCGGTTGCGTCATCTTATCAGGAAGAAGCGCACGAGTGGGAGAAAAGCGGAGAAGCGAGGTGAGTACGTGACTGTGTGTAAGTCCAAAAATGTCGCTGTACATACTGACAGAAGATGAATTATATCATGTAATGTACTATTTGGTCCAAATATACGTGTATGTTAGCTTTCGTCGTGCCTGTGTGTTAAGGGGAGGAACTTTAATCGGAGATAAAGTTTCTGCGAGTTTACCCAAGGACGTCAAGCAAGGTGGCTTCGATCCGCTTCTGTGTTGAGGAGAATATCAGTCTAGATTTTTGGCAATTTTAGGTTTTAACGCTAATTGTTCAGCCTTGATAAGTCTTACAACATTACACGAAACAGTTTATGAATAGTCGTGGTATTATGGTTAATTCGGCATATAGCTGGTTTATTACAAATGCAGTACTCTTATAAGATAACATCTTTATTTACTTTTTTTTCGCCGCAAATACAAGTGATCGCATGGCTTTATCGAGCTAAACATTGTCTTGTGAGGTCGGAGTGAGGTTTTGCATGCGTCGGAGACCAGTTTGTGAAACAAGCGCAAAGTTTAGAGGATGGCGTTACCGTCTTGCTGTGTAAAATCCCGTTATGTTATTACTGGATGGCCACTCATTGCTTTGACAGTGCCCAAGCACAGATCTGGGACATGTCAATTGAGACGCAAAGATAATAGGGATCCTCATTCTGTGCTCTAAAAAAGAGCAGACAAACGGCAGATAGGAACAAAGCTCAGTGTCCTGAATCTGCATGTTTTACACTTTTTTTTTTTTTTTTTTTTTTACTGTGAATCACTTGGATTGTAGGTCCCATGCTGAATGAAAAAGTAAGCCTTGACAGTGTATACCTAACAATCAGTGTTGTCATGTATATAGAAACATCATAATGTATAATTAAAAGTTATTTCATTTTTTTCAGGAAACGATTTAGGTAATCTGGATGTAAATAAACAAAAAGCAAAGTAATGATCATATTTTCTGTCTGCAGATTTGGCAGTGCATTATGCCCGATGAAATGTCGAGGCCTTTAATCCGAGGCAGGGGTGCAGGAGGAGGCTCCAGACGTCTGGAAGCCTCCCTGTCAGACCCTGGCGCTCCGGTTGTTGGCATTCTGGGTACGGGCGACTTCTCCCGCTCGCTGGCAAGAAGGCTGATCGCCTCCGGCTACCAAGTGGTGGTGGGGAGTCGGACCCCCAAACGCTCTGTGGCTCTGTTCCCTGAAGAGGCCGAGGTGACACACACGCAGTGACACTGACACCCACATTCACACTCATCGTGTAATTGGTGTTTTTGTTTCACCCCCGATGGTGATAATTATATATTTACTCTGACTTTATCCAGTAGGCATAATAACTGTTGTTATTATCCCGAATAGATGCCTAAAAGGTAATCTGAAAGATGAGAGTCAGTTATGGTATGGGAACAGAATAAAGCAGTGCGCCACACATTTATATCATCAGACTGTCAGTATTTTCTGAATAAGGAATCCACAAGGGTTTCAGCCTGTATGGGTGGATGAACATCTGACACTGATGTCATAAAAAAGTATTTATTGGTGCATTCCTGGGCATTTGAATGAAAACGAAATATATATGTAATTTATACAGTAAGTGAAAAAGCTTGGGTGTTTTTGTATCGTGCAGAAGCCAAAAAAATTTCATATTTGATAGAAGTTCCCAAAAATTTGAGGTTTTATAATTGCATTGGCATTTATTTACAACACATCATACTAAATGAATTACTTTAAAGCCTTATGATGTTCCTGTTCTTATTATAATGTACTTAAAATATGCATCATTTCTTTCTTTGTCTCCAGGTGACGACCCAGATGGAGGCAGCCAGCCAGGCAGACCTGGTCTTTGTCGCTGTATTCCCTGAGCACCACTCCACGCTGGTGGAGCTGAAGCCGGCGCTCGCTGGGAAGACACTGGTGGATGTTAGCAATGGTTTGAAAATCAACCTAGACGGGCCTTCGAATGCCGAACAGCTGGCCGACCTGTTTCCAGAGAGTTCTATAGTCAAAGGGTTTAACACCATATCGGCCTGGACGCTCCAGATGGGACCTCGAGATGGAAGCAGACAGGTAGGATGCATCAGAGGATGGAGGAGTCCAGATTTAGAGGGTCAGGGCGAGATAAAAATCCTAGTGAGAATCTTTGAACTTCATTTCGTCATCTTTTTTCCTCCAGGTTTTCCTGTGCAGTGACAGCAGCAAGGCCAAGAGCTCGGTGATTCAGCTCTGCCGTAGAATGGGCTTCATCCCCGTAGACATGGGCCTCCTCTCCTCTTCTCTGGAGATCGAAAACATCCCCCTCTATCTGTTTCCCTCTTGGCGTGTCCCAATCCTGTGCACCCTGTTCCTGTTCGCCTTCTTCTACCTGTACAACTTCCTCCGTGACGTCCTGCAGCCCTACATCACGGCAGGGAAGAGTGTTTTCTACAAAATGCCCATTGAGACTGTGAACGTCACCCTTCCCTCCGTGGCCTTGGTGATGTTTTCGCTGGTCTACCTGCCCGGCTTGTGTGCCGCTTTCCTCCAGCTGTGGTGGGGCACCAAGTACAACCGCTTTCCCAACTGGCTGGACGGGTGGCTGACCAGGAGGAAGCAGTTTGGGCTGTGTAGCTTCCTGTGTGCGGCTCTACATGCCATCTACAGTCTGTGTCTTCCCATGAGGAAGTCTGCCCGCTACAAACTGCTCAACATCGCTTTTAAACAGGTGAGACAAAGAATAAACAAGACTTTCTTTCTTTCAAATTCAATATGTTCTGCTTCCAGGAAATAGCCTACTGTGGGTCCGCCGCTAACAATTGCTCTTACCTTCTCCCACCTACTTTGCCAGCGGTCACAGTGGAGGCTTCCATCAGCGTGAAAAGCTAAAAGCTTTTCTACCAGCCCTGATTGTCGCTATGTACAGTGTGCAGCATGTGCTGAATGGAAAGACTTCCCCCGAACACATCGCGGAATCCGACGTGTATTGTGTGTTGTGCAGGTGCAGGCGGGGGTGGAGGACTCGTGGGTGGACGAGGAGGTGTGGAGGATGGAGCTGTACCTCTCAGCGGGCATCATGGCGCTCGGATTGCTCTCTCTGCTGGCTGTCACCTCGCTGCCGTCAGTGGCCAACACTGTCAACTGGAGGGAGTTCAGCTTCGTACAGGTACACACACACAAGCACACACACAGGCCGTGATGTGCTGCTTCCATAAAGAACAAAAGAGCGGCTTTCTTTTCCTCCTGGATGCAGAATAAAAACCAGATAAGATTAACACAGAATGACAGCCGGACATTGACAGGCGGCACATAAACATACAGGCTGGTGTGTAGGCAGATACATGCTCCGTCTCCTGTGTACTCACATGATCACACACACACACACACATGCAAACACAGTGACTCCGAGTGTTTGTACTTCTGCAGCTGCCCCAGATTTGCTGTTAAACTCGGGCTGTGACAGAACCATCAGGAGTGTTGTGACTCAGTACTCGCACACTTCTTCCTCTCCTCCTTGACTTCCCCCACCGTGGCCTCTGTTCCTCCAGGACTCACGGCCCGTCTGCGCCGCCTCTCCTCCCCTTTCATCTCTCCGTTAAGCTAATCCACTGGCCGTCAGATTAGTCGTGCCGGCAGCAGGAGCGATGAGAGGCAACTTTCTGCTCAGCACATCTAGATCTGCTGCAGGACAGCGTATTAATGATGGGTGTCGTGTATTATCTGTGTCCGCCTGTGGGTCGATGAGGCCGTGTGTGCATACACTAACCTCTTCGCAAATACACATTTAGGAGTTGTAGGATGATAATTGATTGAAGTTAAAATACTTCATGATTGCACAACAAAAGCACCCCGGTGACATCTTTGCCACATAAATGCAAACTGCTTCATTGTGACTGCAGTGCAATCATTAAATGTGGGGCAGGATCCATGCAATGATGATGCTGCACGATGACATCACTAACCTGTCCAATCAATGAGTGAGCTGTCAGTCTGAGCGACTTTATATTTACAGCTCGGACAACGGACAAGAACTAAAAGCCGACAGTGAATCATTTTTTTCCGTCCTACAAAATTAACTGAACTGAAATGATCTAAATTCATTGCAACGCTTAATTTATTTATTTAGACCCAAATTATTAATACAGGATTTTAGTTGAAGGGTTTTTGTGACAAAGTAATTGCTTCTAAAAAACCAAAACAACACAGACCGTAGTCACTACATTAAGTTTCACCTCAGAAATGTCAAAAATGTGCAGTGGATCAGCCTTCAGTAATGTCTCAATCTCACAGCTGCAGAGCAAATCAGTTAAAAACGGTTCCAGGTTCACAGAAAGATGAGATAAGACTGTTCGTTTGATTTATTTTTGCACAAATTCCACGGAAAGTATCCAACCAACGGCCGCTTTGGACTTCCCCTGCCTGTCTGTGGCTCTCAGCCCCAAGCCTGTTTGGTTCTGCTGAAGACAGAAATCTTTGGAAACAGGTCACAGATCCATAGTTTCATTTTAAATGATTTCTGAAACAGCTCGGCGTTGGAGGGGTAGCAAACATGAAGTTGAACAGGAGGAAGCAGTCCGTTTGTTAGGGACTATTTTCAGCAGCGGATTAATACAGGCAGCACTAAATTCTGGAAAAAAAGTCATTACTCCTGTCAGATGGAAATAATTAGGATCTGCTTTGCCTTGTTAGTGTGAAAGAGCAAAAACAAGGCTATTTTTAAGCCCTCTGCGAGCCAACCCTGGGAGGTTTTTGTAATTAGCGGGCCCTGTAGATATGGTGTATGGCACACACACACATGCATACACTTGTGGGGTTCAGTCAGGTCATGAGTGGAAGGTCAGTGTGTGTCCTCGGGCTCTGCAGTCGCCTGTGACACGATGAGCTAATGTAGTGCTCTGAACTAAAGAGGAGTCACTTCAAGGGAGACGATGGGGGTACATTTGGAGGACAGCACGACTGTGATGGTGCATTTCTGGTGTTTTCTTTCACCATCGTCTTCACTTCCAAATAAACCTGTGACACCCTGCTTTCACCTCCTGCAGTCCACACTAGGTTACTGTGCCTTGTCCATGGCCACCGTCCACACCCTCCTCTTTGGCTGGAACCGCGCCTTCGACCCGGCCCAGTACCGCTTCCACCTGCCTCCCACCTTCATACTGGTCCTGATCCTTCCCCTCGCGGTCCTGCTGGGCCGCCTGGTTCTGTTCGTGCCCTGCATGGCCGGGCGGCTCAGACAGATCCGCCGCGGCTGGGAGAAGAGCCGACACATCCGCTTCACCCTGCCGGAGGACGGCTGCCACAACGGGCTGGAGGACGTCAGCCACGTGTGAGAAACACGCTGTCGAATGTGTGTGTGTGAAGATCAGGTGTAAAAGTAGAGCTCTTTATGTGTGCACTCATGAATATAAACACCAGTCAGCCACACTCGCACAGAAGATAAATGATTTATGCACTCCTGGAGTGTATTGATGGCTCATCTCTAACGCCCATTGAGAGATTTTTAGAGATGCAAGTTTCCTTTCAGCAGATTAGCTGGTAGCTCCTTCGAGACGTTTGACCAGTAGAGCTGTGCTCGTCCACCTTATTGCACTATGCATTGTCAATAATAAGTGTTTATTTGGTCATTTTGCTTTTTCCTGTAATTTATTGTTATGTGTTCTTCTTTTATTAAGATAAACTTCAGCCCAGAACTGAACACTATGAGTTTAATTTATGCAAAACAGTCACTGTTACACTTCTAACGAACCTGCTGAAGACAATAACTGAAACAGTGCAGCTGATTTTTGTTCAAGTTCAAAACAGAGTCTTTGAAATAAGAGTTCCTCTATGTTACTGATGCAACCTCACTGTTTCATTTTGTTTTGCCGTTTTATTTTGCAGCACTTTCGATGTGCTGTCATATTCATTCAGACTGTTTGGGACTGCGTTAAAATTATTGATGCGAGAAAGGGGTGAAGCCATGTTCCTCCGTTTAGGAACTGAAGACCCTGCTCAGATTTTTTAAGATTTTCTTGACTTCTTAATGTGATATACCCCAATTGAAATATTTGATATATGCCAACATTATGCAAATTAGAAGTGAAATTAGCAATTACTAATTTTATGGCAAATGAGCCAGCGCTTAAATCAAGAGCTGTTAGCCACTAAGCTATCTGTAGACTGGCATTTTACATAGAATAATGCTTGTACAGTCCTGTTCTCAGGTGTTTAGAAATTGTTGTGTCCCAGGCGGGAACCTTGCTGCTGCAGTAGTTGCCACACAGGATTACTGTGTGTTTTCGAGTTCAGACAAAAACATGGTGACAGTCCATTTTTTTGTACTGTATTAAACTGACCTGCTGATCAGTACCCGTCAGCACACGTTTGACTTAATAACTACATTTTTAAGTTCTGTCACAGAACTTATTTGTATTGTTTTCAGCAGTTTGCTGCTGTTGTGCCATTTCAGCTGGGTTTTTTTTTTAGTTGAGAGTTTGTATTTTCTCAGTTTCATGTGTTCCTGCCAAAAGACGATTCTACGTTCTGTGATACATGGATAGATTCTCTCAATCTGAATTAAAATGCCATAATACGGAAAGTTTCCTTCCACAAAGGCATTCATGTATTGATTTCAGATGGAAGTTTCAGAGAATAAAGCATTTTTTCTACAGTTTTTGTTCATTATTCATGTCTTTAATTGTGTAAAATCTATTTGTTTGTATAGGTGAGGCTTGTTGTGTTGACCAAGTACATGAATATGCAAATTAAAGGTAAATCAAGTCTCAGTGACGAACCACTCAGATCAGTACATGTGTGGATGCTGCCATCTTGTGGTGGACAATCATAGTTCCCTTGTCTCCCAAAGGTAAGAAACGATTTTTCCATTGACATGAATCTGTCATTTGGAAAACACCTGAATAATTAAGAAATGCTATTTTTCATGCAGCTCCATCACAACAAAGTCAATGAGTCATTCATCAAGAGGTGCACTGCATAAGAAGAGAGTTCAATGTGGTCACATGACCTCTTTTAATTCTCAACCAATATTCATTTTTGTCAGATGTGTGAAAGAGGCCTGAAGTCTTATTAAAAATATGTTTTGCAGTGCTGTAAGTGCTGTGCTGTAACAAGAAACCCCCAGTGTTACCTGTCTGTGAATCCTTTATGAGTATGTGAAGAGTCTTATTTTAACCAAAGTCTTTTAACCAAAGTATACTGTTTGCTTATTATCACAGGAAAACTACAGAGTTGGCCCCTCCCACCTGATTTTTTTTTTTTCTTGGCTCATGCAAGCACAGATGCCATCTTTGCAGGACAGGTTTGACGACTATTACCTGAAACGTGAAGCTGCGGCAAGGCGTGTGTCTGTCTGTCTCTCGCTGCCGTCATGACTGTAAGTACTGTCGCTTTTCAGTTTTAGACTTTCGCTCAGGTATGTCCACTTACCCAGATTCAGGGACTGCACTGAGGAATGTCTTGTGTATCGAGGCCATAAGTCTGATGGTTGATCAAAATTACAGCATATTTTGCAAAGTCTCAGTAAGGCTTGTTGTGAGACTTCAACAGTTTGGCTGAGATGTCTGAACTTGTTTTTTTCTCTCTCATCCCGCCAGCAATCCTTTGAAAATGCAGTGAAGGAGGTGAAGGTGCTGAAACAAAAGCCAGACACTGAAGAAATCAGTGCACTGTATGGTTTATATAAGCAAGCCACAATTGGTGATGTTAACATAGGTGAGTGGATGCAATGAGGCCTTTTTGTAAAGGGTTTTATTTTCGAAAAAAGACTTCAGAGTGACGCAGTGATGTAAAGATTTGCAGCAGGGTGGGGTCAAGAACAAATGAGGTCCGACAGGTTTTTTTCTGAATGATGACCAACTGCTGCAAAAAGCGTGTATGAATATTCATATAAAGCCCCTGAAACTGTGTCTGAGTTCGTATTTCACTCCAACATTGAATAAATGTGTTGCGTCTGAATTGTTGTTGATGAGACCTTTTGACCGTTTGCAGAAGAACAAATGACAGTATCAGACATATGTGACCATTTCAAAGCCCACTTTGAGCGACTGATTTTTTTGCTTTTCCACCCACAGAGCGTCCAGGGATGCTCAACTTCGCAGGACGAGCAAAATGGGACGCATGGATGGCAAAGAAAGGTCAGAATTTATGAAATAAAAATAAAATGACAGTTACATCAAATGTTAAATGTAAAACTGATACAAATATAGATTCAGATTGGAAGTTTGAAACGTTAAAATTTCATGAATGAACAAAAAAACAAACAAACAAACAAACAAACAAGTGGTTTGTTTATTTCCATCTCTAAACCAACAGGTCAGTCCAAAGAAGAAGCAATGGCCAGCTATGTTGATTTGGTCGAAATGCTGAAGAAAAAATATGGAATCTAGAGTTTCTTTCCAAAAGCATCTTTATAGGTCTGTATGCTAATAATGTAGCAGGTAGTTAGCTTAGCATGTAGAGTGGAAGCAGAGGGAAACGGCTAGCCTGGCTCCACCTGACTTGCTAAGCTAAGCTAAGCTAATCGATCACAAGCTCTGTTTTGGAATATTTAGGTCACAGAAAGGAGGGAGGTCTCGACCTTCTCCTCAGACCGTCGGCAAGAACGCAAATGTGTTTTTGAAATTGTTGAACCTTAAAGTGAAAATACAACATACATTTTTATTCAAGAATTTTCAAATACATAGTGTCTGTGTACAGGACTTTATCAAAAATAAAGACCAGCTCTTTGGACCTCAGGCTTTAATTGTTTCTGTTCTCGAAGATAAAACTTCTAAAGCCAAATTTCCCACAAGTTTTAAATATTAGAAACACCTGTCAATTCAACAGCAGCTCCAAAATGACTGTTCTAACCGTCACGAAGGGCAGATTTATTGCAGGACTGTTGTATGAGACAGCGATTGGGCTTTTTTTGTCAATCCAATCTGGCAACAGATGCTCAGCACAGATGGCCGAATGTGCACAGTTCGGGTGAAGCTCACCATCTCACACTGAGCTTCCGCGGTCGAGCTCTCCGATTCTTGGGAATTCCATCGGACGGTGCTTGATTTCGGCTGACTTGTTGGATCACAGGGCAACAGGAAGTGTTTGCATGAAATTCAGTTTACTCGCATGAAGGTGGAGAAGTCATTGTGGGAAATGTAGGATCAGTGTTTTTTGAAGCATTAACCATAGTAGCGACAAAACCTGAGGACATCTTGTTTAACGGTCTTCATTTTTGACCATTTTTATCTAAACCTATGGCCAAAACATAAACTAAATAACTGCAGTACCCCTTTAATTAGTATTTCATAATTTCAGCAGTTCAAATGGCCCCATAACTCTGGGTAGTGGATGTTCTTGTTGGACTACTTCAAACTACAATCTTGAAATAACTGGACAATTAAACTTGTTTGCGCGACATTTGAATATTAACGACGATCATCTCATAAATTTTGAGACAAGGACAAACAAGTGAGCCTGGCAGCTTACAGACCTCAACGGTGCATTAAACAGTTCAATTGACAGTACTACTATATAAAAAACGTGACTAATTGGCTGTCGGGACTAAGCCAGGATCCATTACACTGTGTATCGACGAGGAGAGTGAGAAAAGGAGCCGGTCCCAGCCTGAATCACATCTCCACGGTATCCAGCGGGAGTCCGCTGGTTGTCGGGCTGCCTGGCGAGCAGGGCAGCAGGGAGACCTGTGTGTGAGGAGACCCGCTGTGGCTGATGGAGCCGTGGTGCTGCCTGGGCCGACTGGGGAGGTGCTGAGTCAGCCTCCACCTCCTCCACCTCCTCTGAAACTCGTGCTGCACCTGGGAAAGTACACGCCATAGATTCCTTACATGCTACAGGCATTCAAAACTGTAAGTATCAGCTCTGATTGGCCAGTTCTTACCTCTCCGTTCATGAAGCAGTAGAGCACACTCACCACGAAACCCTTAGAGACGTGGAGAAAGAGAAGCCAGTGAGTGTAGTTTTATGTGTCGTCACTCTGAGTTGATTGGGTGTTCCATCTCTGCTGCACTTAGACCATATTTACCTGTGTGGATGACAGAGCCAGCTCCGCAAAGGTCCGTATCTTAAACACTGAGCTGCTGACCTCGACGGGTAAGAAAACAAACAGGATGTAATGCAGCCCAAACAGAGCCACCAGAAAAAAGGTGGATTTGATCAGCCTCCTGGTGAAAGAAAAAGAAAGAAATAAAGTCGTTGCAATGCTATTTAATAAGCATTTCTGTATAATGCCCTTGTATTTGGTCTGTCTATGTAAAGCTAACGTGCTTGTGTGTGACCTGGAGTCACAAAGCAAATAGGAAAGCCCTTCATATCCCCTAAGCGTGACCCGTTCCTCAAAGACACTGCATTGGCATGTATAAACCACTGCTGGCCTCAGCTTTCTATCATATACAGTATGACAACAACACCACAGTGTCACTACTACTCACTTGTATTGGCTGAATTCACTCCTCTGTGCATCTGACATTCTGAGTTTGCCCACCAGTATCCTCAAAATGCCCAAGAAAAAGACGACATTCACCTGAAACGATAAAAACCTGTGAGAACTCCGGTTATGCTGCTTTATGATGCAAGAAGTTCGACGTTTAGGGAAATACGGTTATTTGCCTTCTTGCCATGAGGTAGAGGAGAAGACTGATACCGCTCTCATGTACGTGTGCTGAATATGAAGCTGCAGCCGGTTATCTTAGTGCTGCATAAAGGCTAGAAATGGGGAAACAGCTGGCCTGGCTCTGCCCAAAGGTAAAGAAATCATCTGCCAGCACCTCTAAAGCTCCCAAATGAACACGTCATATCATGTTTAATCCAAACAAAAACAGGTGCAACAGCAGTAAGTTGTGGTTTAACGTGGGTTTCGGTAGCGGACTATTTCTTGTCCGGGGGTGGTGACGTCCTGGAGTCTTGTCACTGGTCCGGTTTAGACCTATGCTAAGCTAAGCTGTCTGTAGCGTCGCTAAGCTGTCTGTAGCTTCATATTTAACAGACAGACAGGAGAGTGGTATTCATCTCGTCATCCAACTCCAGTATGATTCCCAAAACGAGGAACTCTTTTCTTAAACATCATTTAAAAAAAAAAAAAAAGAAGTTTTTACAGATATCGTCAGAAGAACTGGCACTCGAAGTATCCACCAAATCCATACGTGCGTCCTGGTTTCCCAGCAGCTTTTGGCAGTGACATAAAAAATACATTTAATATCAGACACTTTGATAATGTCTGAGCTGCACATTGATGAGTGAAACAGAAATTGACCTCCCTTACCCTTCATTTTCATAGAAGTACTTGGCACACCCCCAGCAGACAATGACAATCAGTGGAAGACCTGCGATGAAATGAATCTCGGTCACATCTAAAAGGCCTGAGTCAGTATTTGCTGCACTGAGCTGTGGATGAGCATGCTTGATTCCGTTACCCCAGCTTAGGATGATGTACCAGGTGAGGTGTTTCTTCAGGGAGAAGAAGGAGCGGCTCACCAGGGTGAAGAGGAAGTGACCCTCCACCAGCAGCCAGCTGTAGTTCACCAGGATGGAGTAGTTGGAGAACATCAGCACGACCTTGCACGCCACCTGCCGCACAGGAGAGAAGGTGAGTTAATGAAGCGCTCCTCTGTGAGTGCTGAGGGAGAAGAGTCACACCTTTTTGGTGTGCAGTCAAACAGTAGCTCTTTGTTGATTCCTAATGAAGCTCAACGGCACCACCTTGTGGCAAAAGAGTGGAATGTCACCATTGTTATTCCATTAGCATTCAGAACAAATGTACAGTGTATATATGTAAGAGATTAACGAGAGTATCTGAGCATCAGCTGATCATCATCATCATCATCATCATCATCATCAGGGCAGGAGCATGACAAGAAAGTGTCCATCCATCCATACTGGGTAGTAGTCACAGTAGTAGAGCTCTTCATTAGTAAATAGCAGAGAGTCCCTGATGAAGATGAAGATGGCTCTCAGGATGAAGGAGATAAACATCTGGATGTGAATGTAGTTCCTGGTGCAGTGCAGCTTTCTGAGGAAATATTAACATTCACAGTTTAAAGCTGTTCAAGACTGACTTCACAAACATCTTAATGGTTGTAGAAAGGAGAGAGAAGAAGAAAGTGTTTCTCACCTGAACAGGCTGAATATGGTGATGGCGATGGTGAGGGTGATGAGGGAGAGTGTGTATCCGGCTGTGTACATGGTCTTCACGTATGAGAAATACAAATGGGAATCTGAGGCCTGAACAAGGGAAAAAGAACACCATCAGTGTATTGATAATGCACAAATGGGCACTTTTATTCTTCATCGTTATCCTTTATATTGGGTAAACTACACATACTGTACTGTCTGCATAACACCAACCTCAGCAAAAAAGTGGAGCGTCTCATTCAAAGTGTAGCTACAGGCATCTTCATGTGGGACGAGCAGGTCCGTCCAGCCGCTGGCAGTGCAGTTGCGATGCACTTTACCTGCAAAGTAGCAGGTCAGGTGTGTGTATACCATGTAGTTATCGCAACCTTTGATTTATAAGACAGTAAAAAGATGCAAATCCATCACTCTCCCTCTTGACATGATAAACCTTGACATACAGTAAATGTAACACTCCAGTGTGTTACCCGGCGTCTCTATGTACAGACGCATTTTTTGGTTCAATGTTTGGATAGAGATGCTGAGAGGGAAAAGCTGTCTCAGTTCTTTACGAAAGCAAATAAGCCTCCTGGCAAATAATTAACCAGTGCAATGTGGTATAGATAATGGGTGTCTGTGCATACGTCACATCTCACCTTCTGAATTGAAAAGCTCATGGTGTGGACACGGTTGAGAGACTGTTTCCCCAAGAGAAGCAGGTGGCCAGCAGTTCAGGTTGTCCCACATTCCCTGACAGCGGACACTGATGTTTTCTTTAAGGAGCAGAAATGACACGTTTTATTTTTGCTGGTACTCCAGACAAATAATGAAGACACATTAGAAAAAGTCGGATCTGATGTTTTAACTTCAAGATCAACACTAGTGGGTAAATCTTAATCATTTAATATAAAATGCATTCTGTCAAATGGACGTTTTTAGTTGCTGCGGATTTCAGGTTGCATTATATTATTTGTCCACTAGCTGTCACTAGAACATCACATCAAGTCTTTATACTGTAGGTTAGAAAGGCTTAATTATAATATTTACTTCAGAGATGACCAGCATTTTTTCAGAGGCAGCAATCTTGATTTATTACATTTTTTAAATATTTTTTCACAAATATTAGATAACACAATAAAATATACACAATTTTGAAACTATTAACTCACCTGTTGCTTGGGAGGAATTTAAAAGTCGCAGATGTTTCTTGCACTTTTCCTCCTCTTTCACAATAGTAGCATGAGTATGACACCCTAATGACAATTTTGCCTGTAAATAAGAAGACAGTAATGTACTTGTTTTAAAGATTTTTCATGGATACAAATTAAAAATGCATCTATTCTCACCTGCGGCAACAGCAGCAGCACTCCAAGAAGTCCAACTTTTTCCATTGTGTCAATTCCTTTTTTCCCCAACAGGATAGGTGCTTATGTCCAGACCTCAAGCTGCATATGTGTTTAGAATGAAAAGCAAGCATCCTGCCATGCAGCAGATATATGAGGTCTGAAAATCAAACATAGGCCTACTTACAGTGTCTATAATTATGCACAGTACTCCTCAGGACAAACTAATAAGCGCTTATCACAATAGACATAATACAATTTCAACTTCCTGTCTTGCCTTCAAAATAATGTCACGAGCAAAGGTAAATACGGAGCGTCAGTGTGAAAACAATAAGTATATCTCGGATTTGAGCAATAGAACGAAAAATATTAATTCATATGGTGTGTTTTGAGTGTGTGTATTCAAATAAATTATAGCACGCGCTACGCACAACAGTTTGCATGCGGTCCACGCTTTTATTCTGAAGGTGAAATGATCAGCTTCTCGTCTTTCTTTGTGTGACTTCACATATTTTCAAGGCCCTGGCAGCCAACAAATCGTTTTCGCCCACAGGACGTTGGTCCCGCCCCTTCAGAGCACAAGTGTCGCTATGGCAACAACAATGTTTGATGGTGGGGCGCTTTCTATCAACACGAGAAACTGTCAAAACGAAATGCTTGTACGAGAAAAGATGGAATACGGTTGTTTTTTTTGAGCAACTAAAGGCACCACATTGTTCAAAACTTAAGTAAGTTCTGGAGTTTCAATGTTGAAAAGGTTTTACACGAGAAGTTGCTAAAAACTCGTACTGTGAAGCTTCTCTTCCAGTTAGCGCGAGTTAAATTAAGCTAGTAGCTAGCTAAGAATAGCTGTTTTCCAATATTAGCCTGTTGCTAACGTTTGTCACGTGTCTAATAATTAGAGCCTCATTAGAATTGAAGATGTACTTCCTTTTATAATATTAACATGTGGCTGTACCAGTGTAAAAATATGTTACTTCTTCTTCTTCTTCTTCCTCTTCTTTCTTTTTCTTTTCTTTCTTTTTTTTTTTTTTAAGCATTATGAGGCAACACAAATATTGCAGAGGTGACGGTGAAGCCATTACTGAACACCTTCTGCAACTTCACGTAGAGTATGACAATAAATGTATAAAAACATAAAGAAATATAGCTACTCAGGTGAATTCACTGAATTAACTTTACAAATTGCACACATGAAAACAACCCGCTGTCCTTTGATGTCTTTCTGCTTGTGCTCAAATTATAAATTCATAGGTTGACCAACGTTTTATTTCCCACCATGCCGCTCTCTCCTCGACTGTCTTCCAGCCGTCTGTCATTTCTCTCATGAGGAGCCAGATCTGACCTTTTGCCAGGATGGAGGTGGCCCTCTCTGCCCCGCAGAGCCTCTCAGAGCCTCTCAGGAGGGGGACTCCTCTGCCTCTGAGCCAGCTGGTGGAGGAGAGCAGGAGCAGAGCCAACATTGCCGATCATCTGCTGGAATCAAGTACGTTTTAAGCATGACCTCTGAAACCCTCTGATTGGGTGCAGTAGTACTGTTTTCACACTGCCAGCAATGATAGCAAGTATTTAACCTTAGAGTAAAAGCAGAGTGTACACTGCGGCATCCAGTCTATGTGATGAAGGCAGGAGATCCCTTTGCTTTATCGTTTACATTGCTGCTTATTTTGGGTTGCTTGAATCAAGGTGTGGAAAGCCTGTGTTAAATCACTTGTCTGTTCTGTAAGACGCTTACTACATTTTATTCCATTTTTTTTCCCCTTATAGAAATCTATGCCAAACTGAAAAGCAACAGCCTGATCCAAGCAGAGCCCCCAGTGCTTCACTTCAGTGGGTTTGAGCTGGAGAAGGATTATGTAAAGATCCTGGTGAGGAAAATGCTGCCAAAGTTTTAATATTCATTTGAGTTTTTATTCACAGGCTACATCAGACAGTTAATCGACTGAATGTGAGTTTAATTAAAAAATATGTTTTTACATTGATAAGCTTTTTCTTTCATTCCTTTATGGCGACAGGTGCTTGGTGTGAAATACAAGTAAATAAGAGCAATAAAGACCAGACAACAGAGTCACAGTGGGCTCCATGATAAAGCCAAGTCATGTCATATGGTTCACACAGTCCACACTTTTCAGTGTCCTCAGAAAACATTTGCAAGCCTAAGCGTGCTTTCTGTTGCACACCGCTTCTCTTTTGATGGGAGATGTGGGCCATTTGTATCGTTTTGAAGCATCTCCTTTGTCTCACTGACACAGACAGAGACAGTTGACCATGTACCAGGTGGATTTATGATAGTCATTAGCCATTTATTGCGCCGATTGGGATCCATTGTGGCAGGAATTCATGTGAATCTTATCCACATGTTGGACTGTTGAAGCATGTGAGGACAATAATCCCGGTTCAGGGAGAAGCTGAAGTTGTTTGTGAAGCTGCTGGTTTAATGCACAGTTTGTGTTTGCTCCACAGCTTCTTTTAGCTATTGAAGATTCAAAGTGTTGATGAGAAAAAAACACTTTCAAGGTGTTTGGCAGGCCTGCCATAACAGCTTTTTGTAGACAAGTGTTGTGCATTCTTATTTCTGAGATAGCCTCAGGTCTTTTGATGGAAAGTTTTTTCCAAGCTGGAGTGCTTCTTTATTACCAGAGCTGAACATGGCATCCAAGGCTTTTAGCAGGGAGTGGACCTTGGTATTAGGTCAAGGCCTTTGGTTGTGTCGTGTGAATGGACTGCACAGTCATTGTTTGTGAAGTGGTGAAGAGGCAAACGTGACATTTCTAAGCCAGTGCCGCACGTGACTCATGAGCACACGGGTCTCTTGAGGAAAGAATTTCCGTGTGGAGCAAAGGCTGGCCAGACCCTCGGCAAACTGTAGGCACCCAACAAAAGCAGATGAAGTTTGTACTGAAAAAGCATTGCTGTGAAGTATTAAAGTCCCAGCCCATCAAAAATTCCTCTCATTTGGTTTCCATCAAGGATAAATTAGATTTAATTGAATGGGCACTGATTTTTCACCCTGTTAGCGTGATGAAGCGCTGTAGACTGGATGTAAGCATCTAGAATATGGAAATGGTTTTCTCAAGTGCACATGATTGGATGGAAATGAATTATTCTTTTCTCTCCTCTTCCTCTCCCTCAGAAACTAATCAACATCTCATCTGAAGTCATGAATATTCATATCATTCCCACACAAACCAAGCACTTCCAAACATCTTACACCAAAAAGGTATTTTTTATTTTTACCCCATTACAAATTGCTGACCTGAATATAATATTATGACTCCACTTGTCCATTAGTGCAATCAGTGTTGTTTCTGAAGATTCAATCATGTCCCATCTGTTTTCTCTCAAGTATCGACTCATCCCGGGCCTCGCCTACACGCTGAAGGTCAGATTCTGTCCTGACGAGTGGCGTTACTTCTATGACTGCGTTCGGGTTCACTGCAAGGTTAGCATCCAACAGTTTGCACGCCACTGTGGTCGCTGCGCTGCTGTTTGGCCTGGAGTCAGCTGAAATGTACTAGCACTGTTTGGTTTACACTTACATTTTTAGACCAATAAGCATTTAGTAGAAGCTTTAGGACATTAACTGGAAAGACGACGCACTGAAGCTAGCTCATGTAAAATACAGTTTCGCAAACAGTTCGATAACCAAGAGGAACTGTTCCTGGTTGCTTTGACATACCTCTCTTATCTCTGTTATTCTCTTTCACCCTCTCTGTATCTTCTTTCTCATATTTTCTCTCCTGTTCATTCAACCCAACTCCACCCATTCCAAGGGGGAAGAGAACCTGTTAATTCCAGTTCATGCTTACCCTGTCATTGATGACCTGCACATCCCTCCTCACATCGACCTATCAGCCGTACCACTTGGACAAAGGTGTGTGCGTATACGCTGTGGTATGTGTGTGTTGGGACTGTTTTTCGACCTCCTGTCTGCCTGAGGGTTTGCCTGTCCCTTTGTATTCTTCCACACAACCAGCCATGCTTCCCTTCACCCGTTGGTGTCAAATCATAAAAAAATAATCTCATCCCTCTTTTTTTTTTTCTCCACCTGTCTTCAGTGTTTGCCGTGCTATTCCTCTGAGATGCAGCTGTCCCATCGACTTTGAGTTTCAGGTGTTTGTTATCGAGCCCCATGAGGCCTTCTCCGTCCATCCCCTTACAGGTATGATCGAGTTAAATCATTTAACATTAAAATGGTAATGAATTCAGAATGCAACTTACCTTTTTATGATTTCTACACTACATTTTGTAGCAGATATTTTTAAAAGCATCAACATTCTGCATGTATTTTTACTCTTTACGAAACTGCGATATAGTTCAGAATTTGCCTTGAAGGTAAAATGGATAAGCAAAGTTGTTTTTCCATTGACAGTTCTCATTTAGTAACACATAACCCGTCGGGAGAGCTGTTTTCTGTCAAAAGCTCCAACTGGTATGTGTTGTGTATTAAACAAGTCACAACAGAACT
The DNA here is from genome assembly GCF_051107435.1 of Chaetodon auriga. NCBI lineage: Eukaryota > Metazoa > Chordata > Actinopteri > Chaetodontiformes > Chaetodontidae > Chaetodon > Chaetodon auriga. The sequence goes on along the minus strand of NC_135096.1, from coordinate 9,540,267 downwards.
TGAAGGATCCCTCCAGTTTCCACACACTGACACTAAGCAGCATTCATGGTCTGGGAAGCATCATAACACATGGTGGAACCAGCACATGGGATTTGAATTACAGCTGCAGCTTTAACTCTGTACAAACCTCGAATGAGACAGAGAGAAACAAACGAGTTTCTTATTTTGGAACTGCTTTCTATGCTTTGTCTTTTTGCCCTCTCTCTACAGACGCACACACACCATAAATCAGGGCCATGTTACAACACCTGCAGCTCACAATATAAAAGCATTCAGTCACGCAGCAGTCAATGCTGCTGGTTCAACATTGTATTTTTTATTGGGGATGTAATTATCAGTTGCCCATCGGTCATTTTTAAGTAGCTTTTAGTGAAGCTTGCACTATTACATTACCTGTGATGTTACTTTTAACGAATCATTTTAACTATTTATCCATTACTTTTAGCCAACTTAACCTTTTACTCTTTACTTTTATTTATTTCACATTTATTTTAATTATTTTATTAAGTTCTGCCTGCCTTGCTAAAGTGGTGTTCAGGTGTTACAGCTGACTTAATTTGAGGGATTTGTGTATTGTAGCTGATATCTTAGTGCAGAAGTAATCTGTGGTGCACCCATAAACCTCATTGGGAATCACCGCTCTGCTTTTCTTGTGCTTCCAGGTGTGATACCAGCCAGCGGTGAAGTGAAGATCGTTGTGACTTTCAGTCCTCTCCGATATGAGACTTCTCAGGTCACAATCCAGCTGATCATCTCACAGTTCAACACCAAACCCTACCTCTGCACCATCACTGGGAGCTCTGCCCCTCACCTAGCCCTCAGGTAATTAGAACAGTAAATAGCTATTGTCGTAAAATATTTGTACGTTTAACACTAAAAAGACCAGCTATGTAGAAGACCAAGGTCTTCTTTCTGGATTGACCACATGCATTAAAGGTGCACAAATACCAGTATCTCCACTGACACCACGTCAGCTGACCAGGAGCCAGCAGAAATTATTTATTTAAGGGGGTGGTGGTGTTTTTCCTGTATTGTAACACACCTTGTTATCTTGCTCTTAAGGAACTGTCTTATCTTAAAGCACTACCTCATACTCTGCCTTGCTTTCGCTCTCTCCACCAGTTCAGACCCATTCTCCGTGTTTTATTAACGTTCTGAAAGAAGTCGTCAGCCATGGTAGAATCAAACAAGCCCGTCTGACAGTTTTATGTTGTGTAACAGCCTGGATTAATTTAAGCGACACACATAAGCTCGTCAATCTACTTTTAGTCGTCATAAACGGACACCCTCTTGGTGTCCAGTAGTGACAAGTTGTATGTGCAGACTAAATAACTAGTTGGTTCATTCGAGTGAAAGACGTGCACCGCACTTGATGAAGAGAAAATGTCCCCATGTGCTGATTAGAAGTCCCCATTTGTTTTTCCAGCCAGTATAAAACCTAATGTTTAATTCTGTTCCCATGAGAAAGAGGGTGCTATCCATCACACAGCAGTAGCTCCATCCACTGCACTGTCTTGGTGTTATCTCGGCCGAAAGTTAATAATTCATGAAAATAGCTTGGTAGCTGGTGCAGCGATATCAAGATGGATATGCCTCCCGATGGATGTTTAGCATATAAAACATTCTCCCTCTGTTTGTTGTTCCCCGTAGTGGATCCAAATAAAAGATGAGATATGTGCGAGTGAAAGATTAAGAAATATATGCTGGAGCCAATGTTTTTCCAGCCTGAACCGATGCCCGACACTCACTCGTTGCTGAGTGAGACAGAGGCTGTTCTTTAAATGAACATTTGATCATTTTAATATCTTGAATGACTTTGCTTCTATGTTGCATTTCCCATCAGTCCAATCAATCCAGTGCAATCCAATACAACAGGCTTGCAGTAAATCCTTAAAAACTCCTTCTGTGTCTTTGTGACGCTTCTAACATGAAGCTCTTGTTGATGCTGCACCAGAGAAGACTTCAGTGAACACTGTGTGCTGTTCTTCCACTAGTATTGACTTTGCAGCCTCAAATTAATTGCACTAATGTCCAATTCTGTGTATTAAAACAAGTTCAACTCCTTCAGGGATGCTTTTATGTACTTCTTTTTCTGCATGACAGTGATCTGGGAAGAAAGTCGGCTCATGGAGATGCAGCGCCTGCAGAATGCAAACCTGCCATGCAAGTGCCCCCTCGACGGAAAACCAAATACAGGTCAAGCAAAGAGGCTGACAAATCAAAGGTAGTGTGCGTGCTTTAGATTTTCTGTTATTTGTGAATGCAGTAAAATAGTAGTTAGTTGGGGCTTCATGAGCTCAGTTCAGTCTTATGCTGAAAATAGTTTTGAGAAGCTCTCTTACTCCTTCATGAAAAATGTAAAGGTCTTTATATACAATGTAAGATACCTTATTAATTCATTTCAGCTTTTTGATTAAGGAGACAAGGGAATAAGAAAGAACCTAATTTTCTTTTAACAGTTTTTTTTTTATTATATGCAGCTTTTTTTCCCTCCTCGGTCTGAAAACTGTTTAATTTGGGAACATTTTAATTTTGGATCCACATTTGTCTTTTTCTTTTGCTCGAGCAAAAGCTTCCATTCTCGACATTAAAACTATACTTTAGTGCTTTCATTTGTTGATGCTGGTAATTTCTTGCAGTGGTGTGTGTTGTCCTTGTAATGTCTTTTCCTGTCCTCTAGACACTGAGAGATCAGGCCCATGTTCAGCCTGGACTGAAGCCTCCGGTGGATGTCTGTACCCCTGCAGGGGTGGCAAAGATGCTGATCAGAGACACAGAGAAACTCAGCTCTAAAGACCTGAGGGAAGGTAGATGCCGCCCAGTGATTGTACTGTTGTGTTTTGTGAATTAACTGTATTGTTTTAGATTCCTGTCCTTTGCCTTTTCCAACTTGTTGCCATGAAGTAAGTTGCATTGCATGATAAAGTATGTCTTTTTTTGTTTTATTTTTGCCGGTGTTCCACTTCACTTCAGCCATATCCTCTGGCAGTATGGTTGGTCTGCAGAGCAGGCAGATGAAGGAGGCCCTCTTCATAAAAAAGGTTCAACAAAATGTGAAGGAGGAGCAAGCCAACCACATGAGATGGTAGGTCAGACTGAAATATTCAATTTCATTGCACATCCAGGTGAATGTTTGGATAGTGGCTTTTCCTTTGGACCTTGCTAATGTTAGAAGTTGAATTAAAAGCATGTGCGGCCAATTTAAGAACAGGAACAAAGCGATGAACAAGCTAAGAAAACGTGCAGAGAAGATCAAGATGCTGAAAGGGATACGCATGTGATATACAGACATTCTGGGAAACAATAATTTTGTATGACTTGGTAGACAGAAAAGGCGTAAGAATGAAATGTATTAATATATTATTGTCAGGTTTTCTGCACTGAAACAGAAATCATGTCCACGCACTGGAAACAAAATAGAAATTCAGACTGTGGAGAAAATCCCATTTAAGTTAAGAGAGAACTCAAAGGTACATGAAAGAAGATTTATTTATTGTTTTTATCTTAATGTGTGCGCGTTTTCATAAAGCTTTGAGTTTGGTTATGTTATCACGTTTTTTTTCTTCAGTCTATTGTTTGTTTTTTTCAAGCTGACAACTTCATTAAAGCAAAACAAAAAAATTCATTCAGGCAAGTCCATCTTGGCGAGGAGCCCGTGTCAGAGCAGACCAGGCGGCGGCAGGTGGAGGAGAGAGAGATGGCACTGCACGAGTACATGGTGAGATTTTTCACTCAGTGTAGATAAAGAGAAACGGTCGATACACCTACAGTAAGTTGTTTGATAGAACAGAGGTTTTCAAAGTCTGACGTCCCCACTCAGACACGCTCTGCGTTTTCACCTACATTTGTTTACATGGCAAGTTGTCACAGTTAAAAGCATGTCATCTTAGCTATCAGCAACTATAGCTGGATTACTCTGAAGTCATAAGGAGCGTCTTTTTACTCTAAGCGAATTCATGGTCATTTATTTGTGATCCACATCAGAGGTAATGATATCCTCTGCAAGGGTTAGTCACACCGAACCTAAAATTGTGTCCGTGTGCTCACATTTAACCGAGTTATGACTCAGAGAATGAGAGTCATTTTTGATGCAAATTGCAGCAATTGGGCAATAAGAGTTTTTAAGTACCTTAATTGCTTTCATGAGCTGTGTGTCACAGCCACTGCTGCAGCTCCAGCTGTATACTGTGTTGGTGAATCAACCACCACAAATCTTACAGTTTGAAAATGTCTCCTTTAAAATGTGTCTGTGCAGGAGCTCACATCTGCTTACATGTTTCACTGCTGCCCGATGACTGACTTCTGGAGCATTTATAAGCAAATACAAAAAACCCTGCAGGCCACCACCCCTCAATCACCAGAATTAAGTATTGGTTGGCCAAATCTTTGCTTATAGTAGAGCAAATTTTTCTGGCTTTGTTCTGTTAGACCTTTTCAGGTACGGCATTGGAGTTTGTTTTCCCACTTCATTTAACATGACATTCACTGGATGTGTTGGTCTCTAATCACTTATGCTAAACAAGATGTGCATACCAATCTCATAACCTGATGCAGCTGTCGTGTTATAAGACCTGCACTGTGGTTGTCATCCCTTTCAAAAAAAAAAAAAAAAAAAATGCATGCTTGCTTTGTGACCGATTTTATTGAGAGGGAGAGGAAACGTGCAGACTCAGCCAAAGTAACATCAGTTTTGAAATATGAGTCTTTGTGTGTGTGTGTGTGTGTGTGTGTGTGTGTGTGTGTGTGTGTGTGTGTGTGTGTGTGTGTGTGAGAGAGAGAGAGAGAGAGAGAGAGAGAAAGTTATTTGAATAGTTGACAGGACTCTCACAGACACTTCACAGCACTTCCTCCACCTTTTCCTCTCCACCTGCACTGTTTATAACGCACAAATGCGTCTTCCTCTGCACACTCTTCATTTACGGCCTCATATCACTACACTTTGGTATTTTATGGGAACCCTGGTTTTTATGATCTGAAGAGCGTCTCTCGTTCTATAGGTCTTTGGAATCTTTACTGCAGGTCGTAACTTTTTCAATCACCCAGACTATGTTGGTTGACCGCGATAGAGTTGCGAGGAAAAAAATGTGGACGGTGATATTGTAATTTTTTTTGTCGAAACCATAATGTTGTTGGCAAATTATTTTGTGTTACCTTGACATATCATTCCTATAAACGAACGAGACCTTCATCCACAGCGTTAGTAGTCATGGTTGCCATTGTTTCACAAAATTAAGACATACCCCGTCAGCTTATTTCTTCCTGTGACAAAGAGAAAGTTGCCTCTTCAGCCAAAGGATTTCAAGGCGTTCTCACGGTAGAGGATAAACCCATTGGCATATTCCTTTTTTCCACTGGCCTTGCACCGTCTGTCGTTGGCAGGACTCTGAAGGGTTTAGCACAAATAGAAACAACAGCATCGACTTTTGCTTTCATGCCATATACCAAGCTCCCTTTGTGCTGCAGCATTTGTAGCTGATTCCTTGCCAAATGTGACAGGATGACATTATAAAATGTTGTGCATGTGGAGGAAATGCAAATTCATAACACCCTTCATGATGTGAAGGAAGCAACATGACAATAATACTCTCTTTTATTTAATATTAAATTACTTCCTGTCAAACTAAAAACAGTGTTTTTATGTTTGACGGACGCTGTAGGAATTCAGACGGAGTAATGTGACATTTTTCAGTTTGTCCAGTACTTTAGCTTATGACCAAATACCTGCAAAGGGCTAATTAGCAAACCAAGATGGTGAACATGGTAAACATGAGAATGTTAGCATTGTGATGTTAGCATTAAGCAGAAAATACCACAGTGTCTGAGTACAGCCTCAAAGAGCTGCTAGCATGGTTAGTCTTGTTTTAATTTAATCTCTTCAACAAATAACCTTTATGTGTACTTTACAGACCTTCACCATGCTGTGATAACTGATTTTGCTGTAGGTGAAAAGAGGAGATGTGAGGCCCGATGGAGAATTTGCTGCTGGACAGCCTAAACTTTCCTCCAGGAGAGTGCTTCGTGAGGCCGGACAGGTAAACCTTTACTGTGCTGTGTTTTGTCATAAAGGGAAACTCAAGAACTTCTCTCACTGTGCAAGCTGCTGTTTTCAAATAGCTGCTTTATTTGACCTTGGTTGACTTGCCTATTGCTATACATGATGTAGTTGCAGTAGTTTTAAGTAGTAATACTAAGCAGAGGTTGCTTTTTGACAAAACCTGGGGGAGTGATGAAGGTCATGATTGGCTGAAGGATTTTAGATTGAACAGATTTGCCCTCTGGGTGGTTACTAATTAGCCCTTCTTTCTATTCAATTCAGTACTTTAGTGCAGCTCTTAAAAACAGACAAACACAAGCATAAGTAGATAAAATGTACAAAGAAGAACAGCAAACACAGTTATCACATTTATGCATTCAAACGTGCATAATCTGATAAAGTCCCAAATTGCCTTGTGCTGCTACATGTGTTTTAAAGTGCTTGTTGCGTCAGAGTTCAAGGATCGACCAGCTTTGGGATACGTGCTGTTCCTAAGGTGAGATGTCATACACTTCAAACCCTGGACCCTCCTTCCCGAGGGGAGGGGTTTGAAGAGGGAGCTAGGAGGGTGAGAGGGGTCGGCGATCACCTTCTGCATCATGAGACATGTAGCATGTATGGAGGAGACAGAGGGAAGGTCACAGCATCTTAGATGTCGTGCGTACCGCTCTTTCTAATTGTCCCCTCTTATGGTCGGTATTGTTGACATACGACACTGTGATCGAGAAGGCGAGAACGCTCTCAACTGGAGCTAAAAGTGCGGCATTGCCTCCCTAGTCACACCAAGCTTTCTAAGGTGGCGCAGAAAGTGGTGGGCCTTGTAAATGATGTGGCTGGTGTTGACCTCCCACTTCAGAGTGTGGCATGCATTTGCTGCAAAGGTGTCAGCCCTCTCCACTCGCTGGTCACCGATGACCAGTGGACCAGCTCACCCCTCCGAAAGTCAGTTAGCAGGTCTTTTGTCTTAGTGATGTTTGAAACCGGGTCATTTGCCTCACAGCACATCACTCGGGGCCCAGCCTCAGCTGTGTAGGCTGGTTCATCACCGTTCCTTATCAGGCCTGCCACCGTTGTGTCATCTGCATGTTTAAAAAACCATCCATTAAAGATCCGTTTCTGTCTCGGTAAATGTATGGATGAGTGTTGAGCAAGTCATATCCCATCTTCATGATACATTTTCCAGGGACATTCAGGGGTTCCACTAAAAACCTGGCTCTCAGTGGTCTTAGATTAAATTAATGGTGTTTCATACAGCCCCTCCTGCAATTTAATTCAATCTAAAATTCACTTTAACTATCCCACTATCTCTTGCCATTTAAATGCTCCAAGCTGCGACCTCATGAAATTTCACTTTATGGTCCTTTTCATATGCACTCAATGTAACGATGCCAAATGAGCATATAAAAGTCAGCTATAAATGTCTCTCGAACCACTTCTAGGCCCGCGAGGGAGCACCATCCTTCCAGTTTTACTCCAGTTTTCAGTGGGAGCTGAGACAAAGAGCCCTCACGCTGTTCCAGCAGGCAGCACGCAAGGTACACACATCCAAGTACTGTGAAGTCACTGAGGTACAGGGGCAAATGCACGCATGCATGAGCGTTTTCTGAGATGGACAAATACATACATACATCAAACACCCTTTCCTCTTCCCTCAGGAGAGTGCTCATGTCCCTGTGGCCCTGTCCCTTTAGTTCAGCCATGTGTAAATTCCTCACACTAAATGTGTAGTACTCTTTACAGCACAGTTGATTTTCCTGGGTACAGTGCATTCCGGTGAAAGCAGATTAATCTGACGTGGCCTCTTAAAGCCACAGAAAGAGCGCACTTCTTTTCCAGCTAGCAAGTAAAATAAATGGGAAAATTGGAAAAACTCCTGAATTTTATTTAAAGTAATTCTAATGAATGTTTTACAGTAGTGGAAGAAGTGCTCAGATCCTTTACTTAAGCAAATGTTACCACGATGTAGAGAAAGTCATCAAAAGTAAAAGCACTCATCATGATTAATGTCTTGGAATATTTGTATTATTAGATTATAATTAGAGATGCATAAATGTGTTCATAACTTCGATGTTGCAGCTGGCAAAGATGGAGCTAATTCCACTTACTTTATACATTACTGGGTAGCTTCACCCATAATAAAACATCATAATTTATTACTTTATTTCTATAGAAGTATTAAGTAGCATAAAATGAAAATGTTTATGTTTGGTGGAAGATGAAGTATCAGTACATATTAGTTTGTCCTGGTTTTGACGGTGTGAGAAACAGGTTAGTTGTACTCTTAAATTATATACATCTTGGGATGGAGAAAAGCCTTGAAAGTCTAAAGCTGTACCGTTGTGGTGAACAGTTCTTAGAACGACCGTGACGCCTCTCCTGGGATTAGAAGAGGAGGATGTGAAAGTCCAGTAATTTAAAGCAGTAACAGCCCGTGCTCTGCTCGCACTTCCAGGTGGTGATCCGATGTCGCATGAACCGGAGACTGACCTGTTTGAAGAAACTGTCAGACAGTGTGAAGGAGATGCCCTTGGCGAAGAAAGGTTCTGATTATCCAATGATCTCTTCCTTCACAAGTAATCTCATTATGCCATGTCAGGAAAGCATGCTTAGTTGAATTTATTCCTAGAGGGGAGAATTGAAATGAAATCCCCTGTGGTTGTTATGAGGTTCTTGCAGCATACATGCATGCCTCAGGGAGAGGGCTATTTATGGTGCATTTATTCCTACTATCTCGCTGACCATGATGAATAATCATCTGTATAAATGAACTTTATTCATGTATTAATTTTCCACCTTTTTCAGTTGAAGAGGAGACGACATGGGACTTCAAGATCTCACCAGACAGAGTCTTTCCGTTTACTTTCCCCATTTCCTTTGATGAAGATGACCCACTGGTGAGCATGCGACGTAGCTGACAACACCACTTGCACATTACAAGTTAGTTATGTCTGTGCAGTTTCACCAATTCTGTGCTCAATCAAAATGACATATGGCAGATGAGAGGCCAGAGAAAAGTGAGTGCTGGCTGTTGTCCTGCACATCGAGCAATTTTCAATCATCATTTTCCTTGAAAGGCATCTTTGATCTAACCGTGGAATCAAAGTGGAGGCGAAGTTTCCAACTCTTTGATTAAATCTTTCATTTTCCTGGTGCCCTGCAGAGAAAAGGCCTCGGTGTTCAGTCGAACAAATAATGCCACTTTGTCTCCTTGATATTTCTAGGCTCCCAGTACTTTGGTGACAGTGCCTGTGGATCCGATTGATGTGACAGTGACAACACGTATTCCTTTCTTCAAGCTTCAAGTAGGTATTTACTGCAGCACCTGATCATGCACATCATGCTTATAGATCTGAGCATCAGCAGTGGAAAGTAAAGAAGTACACAAATACTACGCTGAAGTAAAATGTTGATGCACTTGTATTTTAACTGAGTGTGTATTTTATGCCACCATATGAGATGAATGCAGTATTGTTTTATCAGAAAGCAACTGAGAAGAAGCCCTGTGGCTTTACATGTACTTCAAACTTTGTGCAAGTTACTTACTGCACACTTTCCCCTAAAACAAATTGTACTGATGGAGCTCTGTGGGTGCCTCAACTCTGTTGATGGCAATCTATAAGCCTGCCTTTAAGCCATGTCTCTATCTGTTTCTGCTGCTGTTAGAACCATATTATTTGTTGATATTCTTTGTCGTTCTAGGTTCCTCAGCACCATAAGCTCATGGGTTACCGGCCCGTGTCAACCTGGGAGGCATTTAGCTCTTATATCCCCACTAGTCTGGCTCGGCCACTCCGCACAGGAGCTCCGGTAACGATGCAGCACCTGGACGTAAACATGCAGATTCAGTCAATATTACATTCATAAGACATCATCCACATCTAGTTTATTTCTTCACACACACTCACACACTGATCGACCTAATTATTTATTGTGCTTTAACATTTCTCTCACTTTATGGCTGTTTTTAGGATGAGCAGGTGCCCAATGAGGTCGCAGCCCAATCTCCCACAAGACCGGAGCCCAGAGCACTGGAGGAACAGCAGCACAAAATTGAAGAGGAGGATGTGGAAGCAAAGGAGGCTGCCAGTCTCACCTTCTGTGCCCCTGAAGCTCTGCTCAGACCTTTTCCAGCAAACCCACTCAGAATCTTTGTAAGGCTGTTTTTTCTGCACATGATGCATGTCAGTATGACAGCATGTTTAAACTACTTTCATCCCTGTTTTTATCTCATCACATGCTTTAGAACCCAGCTCCAGGCCTGCAGACTTACAAACCCACTCCTAAATACCTGGAGAGTGACCTGGAGTTCCACCTCTGCCCTTTGCCCAGGTAACAGCAACATTACAACATTAGTCAATTGATGTTTGTGGGAATAAGCTGCCCAGCTACAGGCCTGATAGTTCCTTGACCAAACACAGAGAATAAATGCTTTCCTTATTCAGGCATACATTCCCAGAGGGCAACGCGTGTGGCATGAGGACACATGCTCAGAAGAAGTTTCTGGACCGAAAGGTGATTACTTTTCAGAGACTTGGCAGTTTGTGAGCTTCTTTGGAATGCTTTTAGTCTTATCGTAAAAGCACTTGAACCAAGTTGTTTCAGTACCGTATTTATCATTCTTTCGCTTGACTGAAGGGTCTAATAATTGAAAGAGGCATTTTTGAAATATGAGCACCCCCTTCCTGCTTTAATGTGGCTTCTTTTCCCTTCACCAACCGCAGGAGGTGATCAGAGGGCTCATGACATGGAAGAATTTTGATTTGATTACCTTAAACTGTCTGTCCAACCAACCTGTTCCCACCAGTGACTGTGCAGTGCGCAGGTAGGTCAGAACTGCACTTAATCACTGAGTACAGTGTCAATCTGTGCCCGTTCGGACAGTGTTTGTCCTCTAGTTTACTGAACAAGGCAGTAAGAAGGCCTTCATATTGATAGCAACCACCTAGAAGTTAAGAGAAGTTCACTCAGAGTTTCCCAAGTTCCCATGCTTCACCATGTGGGATCAAAAAATGCTAGTACATGTTTACACGACATGTTTACAGAGCGGAACATGCTGTTGTTTACTTACGCAGTCCATATCTTTCCACCCATGGAAGAATTTGAACTCATGACCCTGCGATGGCAAGATGAATAATCACTCAGTTATAGCTTTCAACATGTTCAGAGGAAGCATTTTCAAAAATGTGATGAGAAAGACAAGTGCGGAGTGTGTCTCAATTGTGACAATCACTTCCTGAGGTTCATTGGCAATATATTGTGTGGCAGTCACACATCTGATCAATCCGTGATTGACCTCTTGATCTTAAGTTGTTATCTGTAGATACATTGAGATGTACATGTCAGTGAAATTAGAAGGGTTTGTAAGACACAGGCTCATGTTACTGGTTAAAGAGCTGATCACTTGGAGAGGTATTTGATTTAGTTTTTATGAAATAAACTGCTTTTGTTTATGTTAGCATTTGACATATGAAGATATGTGAGTGCTGTGGTGAGATCAGGTTTCTCCCTCAGGTTTCAGAGCCTTTAGATTTCATTGAAGTAGTTTTGAACTGAAGTAATGTGCTTTGATATTACTGCAGTGATTTGCCTTTGTTCCAGTTTGTTTTAATTATTTCAACAAAAATATGATTAAGTATTATAGTAAATACATTTGGATGAAGAGATGGAGACTTATTCTCATAAAAGCATTCTTTCCTGTCATACCATGGTATACCTCAAGTGAAATACTTTATGTGTGCACAATCTAGGTCATATGGAGGCAAAGAGCCCTGCACACTCTCTTCACTTACACTGTGAAATAATGATTTATTCAGTCTTTAGCCGGAATGGACAGTGAATAAATTATGATATTTTGATGTATTGTATTAGTGAACACAGCAGGGCTCTGTGGTGCACCGTATGCTTCTCTGTTCACCCTGTCACAACAAATCCCACGGTACAAAACACCCTGTTTCTGACCCCTTTGAGAAAATACGCTCATGTACATGGTAGCTTGTCTTGCATGATAGAAATTTAAAGTTGCAGCTAATGAAGCAGTGTTCCCTGTGAGATCTGAAACTATTTCAAACCCTTATCTGACAAGCTGCCCAAGTAATTTGGGCAACCACTGTGAACATGAATCCAGCCCTGCCACAGCTCTCTCTCCTCACCTTTCTATCTACTTCCCATTTCTCCTCACCTTCCCTATGTTACATAATCAGATGCCTGGCAAGGCAAAGTATTCTCTTTATACCTGTCAGCAATGATCTGCAGGATAACTGAAAATATATTCTTTTTCGTATGAGAAGTGATCCCCCCCCAGCCTCCCTGCTCAGTGTTATTAATTTTCTATCCCTGCCTCACTGGTTACATTCACAGTGTCTCCGGTTATATTACAAACACCAACAGTATGATTTATGTCAGGTGGTCATAATAGAAGATAAAAATGAAGTTGACAGCAACTTGACAGTGGGAGAAAGAGCTGTATTTTCCTCATCCAGGATGTGTGAATGATTAAAAAAGGACTCAAAAGACAGTAACTCTCTTGGAACAGACGACTTATTTTACAGCGATACTACTGCAATTCACACAGATTCGTAGAGCTGCAACTGAAACCCATCATACATGACACTTTGATTAAAATGCTTGTTTTTCAGTAATCTGTCGTGAGTTACTGATTACAGCACACTTACCTGTACTGTTGTAAAGCTTAGAAAATCTGAATTCCCCTGGAGCTGGTGGCACTGAAACTATTACCCAAATCTGCAACTTCCTGTGGCTTAAAGGAGCTTTATAGTGAGTTTCAGTTCATTGTTTAGCTGTCCAGCCTGCAACTTTAGTGTTTTTGTAATGCAGTGAGCCTAAGTGCTAAGAAAAAATATTGCACCCAGTAACCTCCAGGTGTGTTTTGTGCAGCTAACTGAGCTACCTAAATGACAAAACCAATGTTAGCTTGTAATTTAGATTGAGGGTAAGGGAGATGAAATTAAAAATGGTGCACATATCTGACCTGAAATTTGTCTTGAAATATTGTTTAAAATGACACAGTATGCCTCTTATATCTAATATATTGTTTGGCCTCCTGAAACCGGTTATAGTAGTAAATCACTAATTAACCCAGTTCGCCGTGCTTGTTACACACTGTTTGTGTATCTGGTCATGTTGCCAGGCCCCGGTCATTATGGCGTTTCAGTTCAGAGCTCACAGTGGGGTTACATCCAAGAGCAAACCTGTAGCTTGTCAGTGGTTTCATTCCATTTTACCCCTAACTGGTATCACCTGGGTGTGCTTTTATCACTCCTGTTCAAACTGAGATACCAAACAACCCGAAGCAGTGTTTTCATCTAAGATGGAGAAGATATCTGTGTGGTCTGGCTCCTCGGGGGACAAAGCAGTGTGTGTGTCCTCTACAGGTCTGTAGACTACAGCACAGATCTACTTCCACTCACGGCACCTCCTCCTCTCACTGGCCCTCCCGATGATGTCGCACCAGTGATGGACAAACCGTAAGCACATATAACATCGACATATTATTGATTATCTTGTTGGAGGCTTTTTCTTCATGTTGCTTTCATGCTCAGACTGTAAGTTTTTCTGCGTGCAGGTGTGAAGGCTCAGGAGTCCAACTAACGCCAGAGATGATAAGAGCCCAGTTCTTGTCTGGGGAAGCTCTGGTCTCCAATAGAAACCTCACCAGAGAAACGTAAGTCTACTTGGATGATGTGTGTGTTATTAAGACAAACAGAGTAGACATGCTGGAGATAACAGGGCTTTTAGACACAATGGATGCTTATTTACGCAAAGGAAGCACTACTCATTCAATAAATAGGATGAATGTTCAAGTGTAGCCACACACATGACAGATAGTGCTTTGTGGGACGGGTGATAAACATGTTGTACTTATCGCTTTCAGAGGGGAAGTCCTGACATGAAGTTAATGAATGTGCAAGTTGTGCACCTGGAGTTCCTTCCAACAAAAGCTTCCTGGGAGCAGGAACAGAGTGGAACAGAAGGAAGATATCTGACTTGTTTATATTGTTATCTCTGTACATTAATCTAGATTTTCTGCTTGGTTGAGGTTTCAGCCTTGTATAATTCTAGCAAAGACTCAGAACGGAAGTCGCACTCAGCCTGACCTCAGTTTGCTTTGTTTTATAGAAGCTAAGATGCTTTCTTATCACATTAATTCATCCTTTGCATCATACTATTAATCAGATTCATATGTGTTGCTGTTATTTTGATGTAATACTGCAACAGATACTGCATGTTTTCAGGTGTCTTGGAGGGACATTTTATCATATAAAAATCCTGCATTTTAATTTTTTCAGGGAGTTATTACATTTTCATAGTTTCTAAATGTTTTTAACCCTGTCATCACATCTTATCATGCAGTGATTTGATGATGTGGGAGAGACGACTTTAATTTGAAACTGCAGTGAAGAAAAAAAGAAAAAACGTTTTGAATGTATTCTTATCATACTCATGTTTTATTAGATTTGTTATATTTTTATGTTTCAGCCCTTTGTGACAGACATTTCATCATATTTTCACAAATTAATAAAAGATATGGTGAGGATTACTTTAATTTAAACTGAAATGTACACAATTGATTTTCTGAATCAACAGTACTGCTTATGAGAGCTTAAATTGATCGCGGCTTGGATGCCTTCTAGAATCATGGCTCTAGTTTACCGATCAGTCCTCTGAACCAGTTTTAATTCCTCAGTCCTTCCATTTGTAATGTTACATTTCTCCGTCACAGGCACCAGAGCGAGCTTCAGATGGAGGCGACCTACACGTATGAGTTCAACCAGATGGGAGAAAGAGTAACGAGCAGGCTGAAGCGACTTGGAGTGGCCGACAGAACGTCTCCCCCACCAGCAGAGGACTGTGAATAGGCAGAACAGCCCCCAGCACACTTCCAGCAACACACCTCCAAACAGGTTCCGAGTGCACACACACTCACACACGAATAAACACAATCGCAGGACTACAGATATGCATTATACCCATCCTACTCTCCCATACCAGACTCTACATTTGTCTGCCCTGCCACTTCTGTAAAATAAAACCTGGTTACTTCCTCGCCCACCGGTAAGCCTCCCTCCCACCCACTCAAAATTACCAGCCAGCTCTCCTCCTGTGCACTCACAAAGCCTGGGAATTTGTTATCCCTCCACCCACACAGATCCATGTATAAGCACAGCTACAGTATATTCAAAGAAGCCACATCACATTACTTATAAATGTGCTCCGTTAAAAATGATAATTCTGCATTTTTAGGCTG
The DNA here is from genome assembly GCF_051107435.1 of Chaetodon auriga. Classification (NCBI taxonomy): domain Eukaryota; kingdom Metazoa; phylum Chordata; class Actinopteri; order Chaetodontiformes; family Chaetodontidae; genus Chaetodon; species Chaetodon auriga. The sequence goes on along the minus strand of NC_135096.1, from coordinate 9,524,968 downwards.
AAATTTAAGGTGTCGTAGAAGCAAAGGACTGCAAATGATAGTGTCATATTTGATCTTTGGTGACCGTTAAATATGTTAAATACCATTCCCATGCTTTCCACTGCTACGACAGTCTTTCCTGCAGCTTTTAGAAGATGTTTCCATCACTAATTATGTCGTCCAAGTCAAAAAAGGACGACCTTTTTCTTAGCATTGATTTGTAATATTCAACTTCTAATATTTGCCCACTGATTTGTCGTCATCCAAGGACTTGGTATTAGCTCTACATTTATTTGAAACCTCAATTCAACATTTAAAAGTCCATATTTATGCGAGTGTTAAACGAAAGCTGCTTAGGTCAGAATTTAATTTCCAGAAGAGCTGACATCCTGTAAACTGACTGGGATGGAGTAAAGTATGTGTCTGCGCTCCCCCCTAGAGGGAGCTCCAGCTCTATGAGTTTTACAGTCAGATTACCCCATTTATTTGTCCTTCACTGAGTGTGCACTCATTTAATGGCTGTGCACTTCATGGAAATATAATAAAAAGAACAGCGCCTCTTTGAAACGCCCTTCTGCAGACGCACGTTTTTGTTTCTTTTAAAAATCACATTTTTTTAGACATGAGGCTGGACACAGAGGAATACTACAGCCCATAGCCGTACGGTGGATCAGTCAGACGTACAGTGAGGTGACAGTAGAGGGTGGGTTTTGAAGGACAGTGTGTTTGTTCTCACTGCAGCTTAAAAGCGACAAATTCTATTCGGAAATGAATTGTGTTACTAACTCTCACGTAATTTATGCATTCGTACAGAATTAGACCTGGAATGGGTGCTTCAAAGGAAGCAATGCAATAGCCACATATTTAATTAAAGCCACAGTAATGATATACATTTAATAAGTAATAGATGGCGTATTAATAGTAACAGAAATTTGTGTGTGAGAGAGAGACAGTGTAGGTTTGATGTGTGTGAAGAGACAGAGAGAGAATGAGGCGATACAGTACAGCAGCACACTCCTGTTACAGTCAGTTTGTATAATTCATCCAGCAGTCAGTATCTATCATTTGGAGCAAAAGGTATGGTGTTGTGTTGGAAATATAGAGGTTCCTTTTACATTCACTTCACTGTACGCTTTCACCCTGTGAATGTACAGTAGCTGCTTTTATTCTTTTCTCCATACTTAGAGACACAGCAGTGAAAACAGGGGCTGTTTTGCTTCAGTAAGCCCAATTTGTGGGTCAGCCCATGGCTGAAAACAGCCACCCCCATTGGCATGTTCGCCAGAATGACCCACCCGTCCTCCAAAATCTTAAAAGAAACAGGACAGAATGAGAAAACAACATTTGTGAGACATAATCTGCCTCTATTGCCGCCTCTGCACTCCATCGGCCACTATTTACCACTCCTGGGACAAACCAAGAATAACCTAAAGCAACAGACTTGATTGCGGCTTTTAACAGCATCCTTTTTTTCCCCTTTCCCTCTCTCTCTTCCCTGAACACTCTCCATCTTCTCTTCCCCGCGACGGCTTTTCACTTCACACCTTTCACTGAATTACTCCCTAAAACTGCCTGGGTGAGAAATTGTGTCGTGGTTTTTGGTGGGTTTCGCCTCAGAGTAATGGCCCCTCAGAGATACTACGTTCTCCCTGAAATGCTTTGACTGGCAACCCGGCAACTTCTGTCAAAAGCTGAAATAAATGTGGTCCGACTTTGAACAAAGTCTTTGGCGTCGTCTGTGTCTGGAATGGCTTCAAGTAGAGCTTTGAATCTGAGGCGCAAGAGCTGTTTAGCCTGGAACATAAAGCACTAACTCTTGAGGCTTTTAAAAGGAATACAGCCTGGCTCCTAATTTTTGAAATCATTTTGGATTGAGCTTGATTCGTGTCTGTGTCTTCAACAAAGGAGAGTTTGTTAACATGTGAGGATGGTCACTGTGCATGACTGAGACAACAAACATAAAACCTCCTCAGCCGTAGAGCCACGTCAGCTGTTTGTCTACCATAAACACCTTTGCTCAGAATAATAACCCTGACATCTTCACTGAATTTCAGCGGAGGGTCATGTTGAGTCTGCTCCACGACTCATCCTTGATGATAGAGAAGCGTAATGGCTGTGACAGCTGTAGGGTGCCCTGAACCATTTGCACAGCAGAATCTCTGAAAGGCCGATCTAAATTTTGCGACAGCACACTTCTGCCTCTGTCAGAACTGAGTGCACTTAAATGGGAGGAACGACCGGGCCGAACATGCCTGTGAGTTGCCCTCTCAAGCGGCCATGTAATGGAAGCACATCAGAGAAACAACAACAGGTGATCTGAAGTTTTGTAACTACTTTACACCAAAATCTGCCCTTGTGATGTCTGTTTCACCATTTAAAAAAAAAAAAGATTGAAGATAGCCAGCTGGAGAGGGAACGCAACTGATCTGCATCCAACGAAAGCTAGCTGGTCAGCTAGCCTTAAGCTAAAACTACGTCACTGCTCATTTTATCTGTAAATGAAAAATACTGATTTTAAACAAACCTCCAGAGTGAAAACTTTAAACCCTTTTCTCAACTGCCTTTGTGCTGCTGTGTGCCTTTGTAGAGCATACAGCTTTCAGCACAGTCTAGTGTAATATTTACAGTTACTACCAGAGGTTGAAATAGATTTGGATTCAACAATTTTGAGAGATTATCAGGTCAAAGTACTCAGGAGTTGTTCGGGATTCTGCTTTCTGTCAGCTTCATGTCTGCTAGAAAGGTAGTGTGAAGACAAGGGAGGATGTGCTCCATTTCTTTTGAGCTTTTAACCTTCATTGATTTATTCATTGATCAACCTTTTCAAATCTACCCTCTGACAGCGCTCAGATCTCAGAAAAGGACCCAAAATTCATTGGTTTCATATTACTGAGAGGTAGCTCGATACCTTGTGACATTGTTTTTAATGGCTACACTCAACTCCAAACCAAAAGTGATCTGTGGTCCTGGGAAAATAACGAGCCACAAACTCGGCGTCGCAACTTGAGTGCTGTGTGATTTCAGAAAGGACAATTTAGTAGAGTCCTTCTCACGGGCCCACTTATCATTGTGGTGCGAAAAGCCGTCTTTTTGTTTTATCACGCGACCATCAGCTGCAGCTTTTTTCTGAATCTTGCAAAAATTGTGAGTCACCTCTGAGTGAGGTGTGTGGAGGTGCTGTGCTTTCAGTGTCTGACGCACTTCAGCTCAAGTTATTATGTGCTGAATGAAACAGTAAAAATGTGAATGGCGGCCCGATGTCTCGTCTAACGACTTGCCCTTTAAATGTCATGTACATTTTTTGTCTTGATCATACTAAGCCCTCACTTGCCTTTTTACTCATCCAACCTATTGTGAAAAAAACATCTGAACTTCTGAGTTAATTACTCCTTCGTTCTAGAGTAGCTCACTCTTAATTAGTGCACATTCTTTCCCTAAATTGCACTTACTAGCCTTTATCGCTTGTGTTTGCAGTGTTAATATGTTGTATTTTGAAATGTCAGTGTTTTGCAACCCTTGACATAGCCTGAAGTGAAGCATCATTGCTGTATTGTGACTCATCCCTGACTAGTGTGATGCTATCAGTCTCTGTTAGCTTTCTAAAATGATCACTCCTTACTGTTAGCTTCTACTAAATGGTATCAAATATGTAAAAGCTACAAATAACTCTGCAGAACAGAAAATGGAATGGGGATATTTAAAGAGTTATGATGGACTCTGAGTCGCTTGAATAAATGAAAGCTCTGGTCTACAGCTGATTGGGCAAGTCGCTGTGCTTTCCTATCCACAATGGATTTGGCACATTAACAAATCTCCATCTCTCATCAAGGAAATATTTCCCCCGCCGTCCTGGCTTCATGGCCTGAAGGCAGAGAAACAGGGATGTGATGGAATAGATTCTGCACACAGTCACGCTCCGAGATGTCTTTGGGGGGGAGGACACCGTCAAATGTTTAATTCAATTTCCTGGAAAGATTTAAACCTGTGGTACAGGACCGAGACAAGCCAGAGGGGGGATAGTCTCAGCTGAAGGTGAACAATGACCTGCGGGCGTTGGCCCAATCAAATCGCTCAAACAACCTTGTATGTACTCTGTTTAGATGGTTTCTTTCAAATCTTACCTCTGCTCGAAGCTCAGATCACAGAGATTACAACTGGAAGTTTCTTAGGCTGAAAGTGGAGATGACTGAATCACAGGAGGATCCAAACAGGAAATGACCCAATACTCAAGCAGTTGACAGAGGGATTAATTCTCTGGATTCTGAGAAAAAAGGCTAAATGGAATCTGGGTACTCTTAAGCACAATGTTGCAATGAAGCCAAGGGTTTGTTTGCTTTTCTCTCTCAGTGTAAATGTCCTTGAGGTAGAACTGCTTTTCTCTCAGAGACACACAAAATAAGTACTCAAGCCATGTGCACACACTGAGTGCTTAGAAAACTGAAGCTATTATGAGGGATTCTTTAAAAAAAAAGAAAAAAAAAAAACACTTAAAGTAAGAGTTGCTTACAGACTTGTCCACCAAGTGGCACTACAGACCCCAGAACTACTTTTGTCACACAGGTGAAGCCTCAGTCCCATTTTTTTTTTTGTAAAGAATCACATCACTTTTTCTGTTATTGTTTTTTAGCGAGTCTAATTCAGGCTGTGACAGACTGGAAATATGATTCATGTCAATATGTGGAAATGCTTTTCCAAAGATGCGCTATCCAGGAATCTGAATTTGGTATCCTTGTCAGTTTGATTGGTGGTGAACATGGCTGGCTACATAAAGACCCATGCTTTCATTTCAGATTGTGAGGGGTGTGCACTGTAGCATTAAATAGGCCACCGGCACAAAACGGGGACCACATAAATCCCCCTGACATTTCAGCGGACGGAAATACAAATGTTGATTTTTGATGGGGGAAAAAACAAGCAGCAAATGAAATCCCTTTTTGTCAAGCAGAGTGGGCTGGCCTTACCTTGGATGGGGTATTTCTGGAGGGTCGGAAAATAAACTGAGTCGAGTGTGTCTGCAGCTTTCAGGGTTGTATCGCTGGATTTCATGGTTTCCTGGTACCTCATTCAATTAATTTAATACATCTAAATGTTCACTATTCCGGCCTCATGGTCAGAGATAAGAGGACGTTCATTAAGCCATCTGCATTTCCTGATCTCAGTTGTACATCTTCATAAAGACATTTCCCAGAGAAGGAAATGGGAGCTATTTTCAGCTGTTTTTCTGTTCAAGGTAGAGCTTTACAAGATGTCGGGGTCAAGACCCAAATCATTGTTGTTTGCTGGCATGTTGCAGTAGTTCCTGCTGCCTTATTAGAGAATTCCCTGTTCTACTTGCATCATATGTGTCAGTACTCCGATGAAATTGCAGGTTTATCAAAATATCTGCACCTTACGCCCCCAAAGCAATTTGCTGTTTCCTGTACTTTGCAAATGAAGTGATTGTGATTCAGAGTGGGCTGTTCTTTAAATGTTTTATTAAGACAGTAAAGCAAGAGAAAGGGATGCTGAAATACACAGTAATAACATAAAATACTCTTAAAACTGAGTTTTCAAAGTGCTTTTGCAGACAGTTAAGCACAAATGAAATAAAGGCAGTGATAGAGGATAAAAGCAGCGTACAGGCAAGCTGACTTAACATGTGTCAGTTCATCTAGTTGGAGTGGAGCCTCTACACCTGCAAAGCATTCAGAGCGTCGTGGTGTCAGCGGGTAATTCAGCGCTCACACTTCAGTATACAGCCACCAAAAGGAAGCTGTGGTGCAGCTCTCTTTGTGGAAAAATGGCAATATAAAAGCCTGCAAGTGGGATCCAAATGCCTAATGTGTGCACCTGTACGGTATGCATTCTCTAACAACTGATCACCACCATGCAGTAACCTCACAGATGAGGAAATGTGATAAGAACAATGAGGAATCATCGTCTTAATGTGCATCAGCAAATTGCAAGGATGTCAAATGGAACCATTAAGTAAAACAGTGTAAAACAGAGTCTGAATAAAGCAGGTGAAATAAAGCAAGGATGCACTGAGTGTCTGTCTAGTATAAATCTAATAATCTTCGTCTTTATGAAACAAGGCTACAATTTTGAGGGAAAAATAACATGCTCGCTGCTGAAAATTAGCCGTTTAAAAAAATTGAAATTGTTGAAGTGTGTAGTGAAACTGCTTAAGCCGTAGTTGTTTTGGTAAATGAAATCCAAACACTGAAAGAAGCTGAAATTGGCAGTTAAAATATTTTCAGTTTAAGCTGGAAGAAGTTGAAATCTCAGTTTGCAGAAACTGAGCTCATCTGTTTTTAATCTCTGATGTTTCACTCTACAGAGTGAAGCGTCAGCTGATGTTTAAGCCGTGAAAGCTGTTGCATTGTCCTTTGAGGAATAAGAGACGAAAGCAGTTGAAATATCAGTCAGCTGACGCCTAACTGGTACAAGCAGTTGAAATCTCAGTTGAAGTGGAAGTGTGTGTGAAAGCCAGTGCAGTTAATTATAGTCCAGCCTTGCAGTATTATTGTCATGTTTCTGTAATATCCTTGATGGCTCTTTTTAATTAGGGTCATTAGAGAGACTTGAACCTGCAATTCTTGGCACAAGACCTGCCTCACTGGCTCAGATAATCCTTTCAAAAGAAGAACTCCTGCTCTTCTATCACTCTCCGTGTGACAGCAGTGCCTTTGTAGTGTAAGATAATTAGAAACCCTAAGTGGTCTTAACATTGGTGGATTTCTTCCAGTTAAAGCCAATCCCCAGTAAGTGAAACTGAGGTCTTTCTGTTAATCTCCTCGTGCTGATGGCCAGTGTTGCGTCTGTCATACTCAAGATAACTTCAAAGATAACCGTTTGCCCATTTGAACTGAAATCACAATTGCTCACTTGCTGCCATGGCTGCTAATGTTAGCATTGCTAATTTGCAATCATCTGTGCTCTCCGAGACGAGTCTGCTGTGGCTCTTGTGGTTTTTTTTCACCTCATTTCGCAGCCATGTTCACAATCATACCCAAGAGAGTCAGTGCCACTTAAAGACTCCAGTGAAGAGTGTTGCTTTCGGGGGTTACCGATGCATGAGCGCTGTAGGAAAAGCTGTTTTTGTATGTGAGACACAGAACAACATAAGAACATCAGAAAGGTGGTTACCAGGTGCTTGTTTACCACTAATTATCGTAGTAACCACAGCACAAACACAGTGAAGTAAGCTTACAGGCTCCAAGCGATCTATCCAATTACTGAGCTAGAAAAGCCCATTGTAGCCAACGGTATTCCCAGTGAGCGTTTCCTCTTTTTTTAAATACTTTCTTTCCATTCTCATTTCATTTGATTGTATGCAGGTTAGTCCCTTTGAGACTGGCCCTGCTGTCAAGGGAGACCTGGTCAAGATGAGAAAATGAGAAAAAAACAGGGTAGTCAGTGGTTTTTGAGACAACATCAACAGTTTCATCATCAGTCGGCCCAACAGCTGAATAAAAGTTAAATTTGTGAATTGATCTGGGAGCTAAAAATCCTTCTGCTTTCCTTGTGATGTCCCTCCAATTAGAGAATATCCACCATCTTTTTCAGTCTGTTTATCCTGCTAGCTCTTCTTAACACTGTGTAAATAAATATTATAAATATCACTGGCGAACAGACACTGTGGGATTTGAGGAATCCTTTCAATTAAGATGTGCGTCACAGTTCATACTGTCTTAGCATGTACTCCCCTCACAGTACATTCTTTACCACTGCTGCAAACATTTGAATTGTTCAAAGAGTTTGCACGTTGCTGCCGCACATTTCAGTCCACCCTAATGAGCCTATGATCTCAATCACTAGTCACAAGTCTTCCTCAATACAGCATGATATCCATTTTGTAAATGGTCCCTTTTAGAGTGGAACAGGTAAAGCAGGGTGTGCTGTAGTGTGTGGTGAAGTGTCCTCGAGGTCTCAGTCGTATTCACTACAGAGGTGTTGGACAAAATATAAAAACCATAATTCAGAAAAATGAATTCTACAGCTCATGAGCTATTAGCCAAACGCAAAGTCCTTGATAATACAATAATGTCATAGTTAAATAGTGGCACCATTGGTAACATGTTTGACTGTGATTTCTATAGCGTGTGCAGTATTTGAAATTTAAATGTTTTCATGAACAATCCATGAGATCCCAAACACTCCCACATATTGCTGGCAGCAATCTGCTAGTATGAAATATTTGGCACACTCCGCTACACACGCACAATGTGAAAAATGCACATGTTAATGAAAATGACACACTTTTTTTTAAATGATGTGAAAAATAGTCAGCTCAGGCTTTCCTGGTTGCGTGCCTGGTACTAAAATGACTGTTTTGCTGTCTGTTTTTAAGTCTGGCTCCGTTCCTCTCCTCTCCATCTGACATTTTTTGAGCAAGAGAGCTTCACTTTAATCACTGCCAGATTTGCGAATCCTGCTATGCACTGGGCGTCCTGCCGTAATCAGAGATCACAGTGTGTTTGGTGAACCTCGGAGCCTTTTGTGACTACATTCTCATCCTGGTATGTGAGAACAGGTTGTCAGTTTTGATTTTTATCAGGCAGAGACACATGTTCGAAAATCATCAGAGACTTTGCCGCCTTTACTGTCAAGTTACTTTCAACTTGACCTTGAGAAGTATTTTTTCTTATTTCTTCTTCATGTAATTGAGTTTACAAAACACATGCAATTTGATTTATACTCTTGTTTCCTCATTTTGAACAGCAGCGGTAATAGCAATTTTTTCCAGCTATCAAAATTGCCAAAATCAGACTTAATTAGAGCACAAGTTGTTGATAACTCCCCTCTGTGCCATTGTTCAGGTGTCTGTCTTCACAAAATGAAATGGGTTTGACACACACTATGGTTACAGAGGAGGGAAGTGAAAAAACAGAAGTTTAATTTGAGTTTCAATGTCTTACATGACATCAGTGTAGTGCTGTCAAACAGTATTCCCACACAGTGTCAGTAAACATGTCACTGCTTTATTTTTGCCACTATTTGATGAGATTTTTTCAGAATTTGCTGCATTGGTTTGTTTAACTGTAATATAAAGTAAATGGATTCTGTACTCAGACTTCTTCACCAGAATGGCACAATAACAGATTTACGGCTCTGCACACACATTGCTCACTGACAGATGAGCTGGTCACTTTTGTAGCTGTACCGGCTGAGTGAGCATTGTAGAGTCTGCCAAAAGTCTCAGTTTCATAAGAAACTAACCTATGTTGATGCCTATCCAACTGTTTCAGAAGTCAAAACAAGTTCTAATAAATAATGCAGAGTTTTACTGAGACCTGAGTAAAATTTACTGGCAGCTGTTTTTTGTGACATGGTGTGATGTATGATGGTTAATCAGTGCAGTTCGGATCAGTAGTACCCTCCTTAGAATAGTCATTGGATTATTTTTTATTTGTCGAAATAAGAGTCTTTAGAATATTGCGTTTATTCAACTGAGAGTCTAACAAATAGTGTTTGGGTAAACATCCATGCCTCTAAGGGTTTTATGTGTGTTGGAGAGACAGATGGACCGAAAGCCAGATTACCTGGAGCTGATAGTTTCATCATAGAGGACAATTATGCCTGTGCATTATCATCCTAAGATATCACCAGGGTGCCAGGTCTGGACTCCTCTCATTTCTGCCTGCTCTCTCCTGTCCTGCAGCATTTCACATACAGTATGCTGTCACAGTGGGCAAACACCACAATCCTGTGTTGCTCAGCTTGTACTAAATCTTTGCAGAAATACATGTTCTGCCATACCAGTCTCCACGATAGTATATCAGTAATGACCGCTGGAGGGAACTTTTCATAAGAAAGTTACAACACTGCTTAACAGCTGTGAAAGATGAGGACCTAACAGGATGACATGAAATATGACAAAATACAACAGGAAAAGTCAAACTTTTCAGCAGTTATCCAACAGTTGAATTCATGCAGTGAACAAACAGACAATGCAGGTACAACCCTGATTCCAAAGAAGATGGGACGCTGTATAAAATAAATAATACAGAATGTGGTAGTTTGCTAATCCTTTTTGACATAACTCAATTGAAAACAGCACAAACACTAGATATTTTAATGTTTTTCTGACTGGGAAAGTTGTGGAATCCTCCAAATCCTCCAAAAAATACCTTTACCACAGGTAAACAGGTTCATTGGTAACAGGTGGTAGTATCATGATTGGGTATGAAAGGGGCATCCTGGAAAGGCTCAGTTGTTCACAAACAAGAGTGGAGCGAGGTTCACCACTTTGTGAACAGATGATTGGATAACGGATATACATACATGGGTGATATGCTGTATGCTTTTATTAGCTCAACTCATCCTGCAGCATTGTGCACAGGAATAAAAAGACAAATAAGTCTTAAATAAAAACATGTAGAATCCCTTCTTTCTCAATGACATCAGCTTCTATCAGAACTGGAAAAAACATGACCAAATAAACCTTTAAGTATGCCCTTCAAAACTGTTACTTGGACTAAATAGGGAGTTAATATTCTTAAAGACAGGTGTGAATAAAGTGGATGGAGGAGAGATTTGGCAGGAAGACTTTCAAACATGACACATTTGTTTACATCCAGTCTCTAATGTTTGTGAAGCAGTTCATTTGTTTCATTTAGCGTGACTGCCAAGTGCAGCAGGGTGTCGTCAGCATATAGTGAAATGTGATGATATGAAGCCTCATTAAGGAAGTGATTTAGGGGAAGCATGATTGGAGATGGTGAGAACTCAGCCTTCTGTTTCACCACACTGTCAGTAACTGCACATAGGCTGTTAATTGATAAGAAGGGAAACATCACTGATGCAAGTCCCTGAAACAGTATTAACAGTAAATAATTGACATTAATTTTTCATCCCTGTTTTTATGTCATTTCTGTCTTTTTTATGTGAAGCATTTGGTGCATGTCATTTCTTTGTTCAAAAGCACTTTGAGCCTTTCTTGTCTGAAAAGTGCCATACAAATAAACATTATTATTATTATTATTATTATTATTATTATTATTACAAATACTATATACTGACTTATTTTTGAGGGTTGACATGATAAAATGCTCCACAGGCAATGGTTTAGTAGTGACAGTAAAAATCCAGTGAACACATCTGGCTGTGTTAGAGGAGAACAAACCTGGCAGTATGGATAAAACTCAACTCTGTGAAATTGTGTCTCTTAATGAACCTAAATTGAGTGTTGTACTCAAGATGAGAGAGTACAAGTGAGAGTATGTTGTTTAAAGCGGTGAGAACATGAGATAATGTGTGGCTCATGCATCTTTTAACTGCCTGGCAGAGTTTGTACTTTACCGCTGTTAATCAGATATTCTATACTCATTTCAAGGGAGCTAGTTTTTTCAACAGGGATGTATTGATCCATGTTTTTTCAATCTTGTGAAATGATATCAAGATTATTATAAAGGTTATTGAAGCAATAATACAAGCCTTTTGGGAATGAATGCAGAATCTACAGCTCGCAGCTCTGCGAGGCAGTGCTAACATGCTGGTGTTTAGCAGCTGTAAAGTCACCATGCTCACCATTTTAGTTCATCATCTTGGCGCGCTAAGTTTGGCTAATTAACACGAACGTACTACTGAGGCGGATGAAAATCATTTGCTTTGCAGGTATTTGGTCACAGATAACCCAAAGTACTGCTCATATCTTGACCTGATGATGGTGCTAGATGGAAATTTAAGGGATCATCAAAGTTAGTACAATTCATCCTGAGTGATGCATGCATGGCAGTACCATGTTTCATGGCAATCCTTTAAATAGTTATGTCACTCAAAACCACAGAACTCATAGTGGTGCTGGAGAAAAAGTCAGTATACACCAAGGGAGTATGAATATCTGTACAACAGTTCATGGCCATCCATACAGTAGCTGCTGAGATATTTCAGTCAGTGCTAAAGTGGTGGACAGACTGACCAACAGCGCCATCCCTGGAGCCACGCTGCTGACGTGGTTAAAAAACGACTGGAATTAGCAAACAAGACGGCAACCCTTTTACCATGAAAAATGCAAGAGAAAGTATGTGCTGAATTTTAGATATTCTCTGAGGTTATAGCTGTTAATAGCTCGCTGTTAATACTTGCAGCCATTTTTACAGCTTATAGTAAATAGCTGTAAGATCTTGGGCCGTTCTTTATGTGACCCCTTTTATAACGCTGTCATGTGTAGCTAATTGGCATCCAGTGTAATATGACACTCCAGTCAATGTTATTTCAGAGTTGACACCTCGGCTGAATCCTGATGTCTCAGGTTGTATTTGTGTTATGTTCCCTATGTGTTGCGTATTAAATCCCATTCTGCTCTCAGCACTTTTCTGATTTATTTAAAGATACAGCAGGTGTTACTCACGAGCTCCATCTCCGTGGCCTCAGGCGGACGTCGCCAAGCTACAAACAAGCCAAACCAGCTTACAACTTGATTTAACCCTGACACTCAATTTCACTATCGTCTAATCTGTGGAGTCAGGTGATGATGGGAAGCTCAATCTTGTGAAGCTACACACTTAATGGTGCATTTTCCTGTTGGTGCACGTGCTAACGGTGCGTGCAGAGCTGACCTCGGGCGAGAGGGAAAGTGGTTAGAGAGGCCGTGGAAAGGTCAGGAAAGACAACACAAGATAAAGGCCAAAGAACACAACTGAATGGGCTGACAGTGTTAAGGCTGTGTGACAGCTCACATGCCGAAATTAAAGCGACAAACGTACTCAACCCAGCTGTGCATGCATGTCACGTACCGAGCTGAACAGTGAAGATCACTACAGCACAGCAGCAAACAGTTGTTTCTCAGTGTGGAATCCTGTTCTCCGTCTCACCCTGATCCCAGATAAACTTCCATCGCATGCACATGCTGTTTTGTTACTGTACCGCAGTGGCTGCAGTGCGACAGCCACCTTTTAAATATGTGGAATGCTTTCAATTAAAGCGTGCTTTAGAGCTGCCTAAGTGGGATTTATGCTGCAGGGCTTCATCAGCGTGTGTATGCGCTCCGGGAAGGATTTAGGCCCATAGCACAGTTTTAATCTCCGATACAGATTATGACTTGGGTTTCTACGAAAGGCTTCACTACTGTCAGATACAGTATCATTGGTAGGGGATGTCTGTTGCATTCAGGATTCTATGTGTTGATATTTAATTCATAGCCAGTGCTCTTAACACGCAAAAATGGAGATTCTCTCCTCGTTAAATTTCTCTAAAGCTCATTTTCTTCAATCAAACACCTACATGTGACGAAGACAGGCGAGGAGCGAAAGAGATGAGACATCGTCAGCTTCAGCTCTTATTTAACCCTTATTAACACGTTCCTGTTGACAAGCTCTAAGCGGCCTCGGGGAGGAGATTTTCACACTTTCACACGCTCACAGCTGGGAGCTGCGCACCAATACCAACTGCTTGCCAGTGAAGTGTGGAGCTGATTTTGACATTTCATCAACTTTTAATAGCTTTACTTTTTATTAATGCAGTATTTTGTTGGTAGATTTGCACCAGTCCTGATTTTATTGTGGTCTAGATTTATTGTTCTTCTTTGTGCCCCTCTTGTACCTGCTGCTGTTGCTTTTTTCTGCAGCTACACACATTGAAATCTTCTCCTCTTTGCTGCTGGGCTCAGTGTTTTGCCTTGCTCAAAGGCATGTCAGCAGCGGTTGCTAAAGCTGCAGAGTGTGTTTTTCATTCAGTCCCTCCACCTGCCCAGGTTTCCCCTCCCACTCTGGGCCTTCAGACCAGTTACTGTCCTGTCATCAGCCCACTTTTCCAACCCTCAAGCTCCCAAGTCACGGTCTATTTCCTGACTGCTTATAGAGATTTGCTGGTTGAATGGAAGTGTACTCAACAGGCTTTGAGTGCAGGCTGACCTACTGGCTTCATAGCATGGGCAGAGAGCTTACAGTGGCTAATGGTCTGTTTGGTAAGCCAAAGCTTGGATAACATGTTCAGCGATTGCCTTAACTACTGTGTATGTATAGCTTTAGCTATTAAGTTTGTTATTGTTTTATGTAGTTTTTCTGTGGAGTACCGGTCGAGTAGTTTTCATATATGCTTATTTAGTTTTAGTTTGGTGCAGATTGAAATATCTCAACAGTTGACAAGAATTTGTGTGATCCCCTGATTTACCACTACCATTTTTCCAAAATTCTAATTTGTCCAATATTTTGTGACCATATAGCTGCAAAACAAATGTCATTCCTATCAGCCTCACCTGCACTTTGTTTTTAGTGCTAATTAGCAAATGCTAGCATACTAAGATGCTGAACTAAAATGGAAAAAATGGTTAACAGTAGATCTGTTAAACATAAGCATGTTAACATCGTCATTGTGAGCATATTAGCACGCTGACAGTACCATTTACCTACTAGTGTCCAAGTACAGCCTCACAGAGCTGGCATGGCTGTTGTCTCTTGTAAAATGTGGTCCATTTTTATATTCTCAGCCATCAGATCATCCTGGAAACATCCATCCATGCCAAAACTAAAAGCATTTCAAGTTTTTCTCGTTAGTTTAACTTGTAGCCAGTGTGTAGCCATATGCAACACATTGGAGCATAAGCACAGACACATTGTGCATTCCCACTGCATTTGTCAATGGAGCTGTATACTGCCTGACAGTTTTTTATTCTACCCACATGCCTTCACTCGCTCCTACACACACACACACCCCCACACACCCTCACAGGTTGTTTATCGTCATTGCACGGTTGGAGTCAGCTCCATTTCAATCCATCATGTGATTTTTTATAACTGTTCAAAAGCATTTAAGCATCAGAAATATGGCAAATCTGCCGACAAATCGGTGAAAATGAAATCCCCCCCTCCCAGGTAGTCTGAGGCAACCCTCCATATCTGGAGTTTAAATACACATAGTTGGTCACTTTAGCCTATATATGTGTATAGGAGTGCGTGTGGTGAGTAATAATATGTCGGCTGTCATCACTGTCAGCGATGCTGCTGTCGAATCCCTCGGGGATCACACACACACACACACACACACGCATGTAGAGTCACAGGCACAAGAAATGAGCGACACAGCTGCTTGGGAGAGACAGAGAGGGCTGGGGATTACTGAGGGTTACCCATTGCTATTGCAGTATGCATGTGTGTGTGTGTGTGTGTTTGAGAGTGTGTGTGCGTGTGTGTGTGTGTGTGTTTGAGAGTGTGTGTTTGAGAATGTGTGTGTGTGTGTGTGTGCAGTATTCTGGCTGTCTTTGTGAGGACCAAATGTCCTCACAAGAAGAAACTTTGATATTGCCAGTCCTGGTCTCTTTCTCTTTATTTCTTTCTTTTTGCATGTGCATGATTGTGTGTGTGTGTGTGCGTGCATGCATGTGTGTGTGTGTGTGTGTGTACGTGTGTGTGAAAGACCTTGACCTGTTAGTGTAATGTGCATTCTCTCACCCCACTGTTAACCATCCATCAGTGATATTTACTGCTTGGCGCTTCACATAAACACTTGATGAGATGAAATATTGATTTCCCTACCACGCTCTTTCTGTCTCTCTCTTTCTCTCTCAGACACACATGAACCCACACACACACACACACACACGCACACACACACACACACACACACACAAACACACACACACAATTGCCCTGCCACCTAATAAACTGTAACTTCACTGCCTATGTCATAGCTTTTGTGTACTTAGAGTCATAGAGTATCCAGTTAGAATGATTTATGTGTGGTGACTGCACTAATTCATCAGTGGTTTATTTTTGTTTTCCATATTTATCATGGAGCAGAAAGTATAGATACATTGGAAGATGTATTTAACTTGAGGAATGTTTAGTTTAACTGTCATTGAAGAGCAGTTGTTTACCATAAAACAGACCTAGTGAATCAAAGGGCTCACAGAATTTGCCTGCTTGTGCTTTTTGTGGATTTGGAAAAGGTTTTTGGCCAAGCTGCTGAATGAATCCTGTAGGAGTGCAGACTGCCAGGGGTCACTGCTGCAAGCCATTTGGAGTTGTGTCTCTAAGGCAATGCACATTTAAGATGGACAGCACAGTAACCTTAAGCTCATTTTCTTCTTCTCTCTTTGTAACATTCAAAGGGTATGCAGGTGCAGCTGAGGTCTGGAGAGAATCCAGTTCACTGACATTAGGGTGTTATCTGCTCTTTGCCGATGATACTGTCCTTCTGGCTTCAATGAACTGTGATCACTCATGTGCACTGGAGCAGTTTGTTGTCTGAATATGATGTGGATCAGCACCTCAAGGTCTGAGGTCCTGGTTTGCTCTCTGAAAGCTGTGGCACTAGTTCTGGTATCTTGTGGTCTTGCTTATGTGAGGGAGCAGCTGCATTAATGTGGATGTTGTACTGGACTGTGGTGGAGTCAGCTGAGATAATTTTGATGCTTGGGAAAGACTCCCTGTGCACCTCCCTTTGTGGGTGTCCTGCACGGACTGATGCTGGATGTGCTGGTGGATTACCCAGCTGGCCTGGGGGCACTCAGGACTCCCCTGGGAAGAGCTGGGGGAAGTTGTTGGGGAAAAGGACATCAGCCTGCTCTGCTAATTTTGTTGTCACTGTAACCAGGCTGGGTGGCAGCTAGGAATTAGACCAAAAGAATGCTCCTTTCGAGGAAATCCATTCAAAGTGTTATGATATTTGAGTCTGGATTAAAGTACTGGACCGACACACCAACCATAAAGCCGTGCCTTTAGAATGGCCAGAAAATTCAGTTACTTTTTTGGTTTTACAGCAAGAACAGTGTTTTGCTTCAGTCTCATTTATTCTGGAGGCTGCTATTGAATTTGCAAGTCATTATTTTTCAAAACACAACCTCTCTGTCCTTGAAGCTTTAAAGCTAAACAGCCAGTCAGTTGATCAGTGGTGCTGGCTTGTGGTGGAAAATGATATGATTTTTGGTGTGGACTCACCAATATGTTGGTGATTTGATAAGTCACTGATTAGCATGAAGACATCCAGATTCCCACAGTAGCTGAAAATGACTCATTTCACATCTTGCTTGTGTGTAAATGACTCATTCATCTCTATTCTGACTACTGTAATTCACAGTAGAGTATTAGAGAATAGATTTTGAGTTAAAGGTACTCTGACTTTATGAACACTATTGGTGCAATGGTGCAATGTTTTGATGAGCGATGCCCCTTTTTTCCATTCATCACATATGCTTTTTAAACCTGTGTCTTCTGGAACAAAATCACGTGGTTTCTTGGAAAGAAGTTGTTGATTTAGCATTCATGTTGAGCTGTGGTTCTCGCCACCTGATGAATGAAACCACATATTCATTCTCCTTTTAGCTCCGTGTTATGGCCTTTAACCATTTCTGATGAAATATCTGGATCTTTAACTGCTGAATGATTTTCACCGTTTATCGAGTAGTCGCGACCTCTTTCTGCGTTTTTTTTTGCTGGACAGGAAGCGTATGGTGGATTCATCAGGCCTCTTTTTGCTCAAAACTGTTTCCTGTTCCTGGGAACGACACAGATGAGAGCAGTGAGAGTGAACCAAACAGTAAAGTTTGCAGGCTGTAAAACCAATGAGAGCAGCTTTAACCCCCGTTGCTGTGTCCTCAGTATCTGTGGTTTAAACTGCACCTGTGCTTTCGTCTAATACAGTCTGTAATGCAGACATAACCTAAATGCCACCAGAAGGCCAGGTATGAGAGTTTGAACTCAGACCTACTGCACATGTGCTTTGGGTGAGCTGTAAATGAGTAACATTCAGTAAATTGAGCTGAACCTGTTCTAAATAGCTGAGCTGCTAACGCCCCCAATTGGTTCTAGGGAGAAACTCTGACTGTAATCATAACAGTTGGTTCACTAGAACACGGGGAACATTTAAATTACCCTTTATTGGGAGATGGGTGGAGACCCCGGTCTTGCTCAGCTCCCTCCCACCTCCTCTGCAGTCAGAACATTATGCTCCTTTCCACTTTGATATCTAACGTTGGTCATTTTGAGCAAATGCTGCCTTTTATCTGGTGAGTACGTTCTATCAAGATCAAGGAGTTAGTGTCCCTCTCCTTACCTCATCAAAAGGCCTCGAACAGAGCACATAAACCCTGCTCAGTCACTAGCTGTTGAAGACTTCTGCTGCAACATAAAAGCATCCTAACAAACCCTCCCCCAGGATAACTGGAAAGTTTAAATGAATGTATGCTTTGCACACTTCAAGAGCAGCACACTGTTTGGGGTGTGAGCTCTCCAAGGTGTAGCTTTGTGACACCAATAAGGCAGACTGTCGCTTTGTAATGAGTTGAGGAACTGCATCCCACTCTTTGGTTCTCTTGTGGCTGGAGTGGAACAGGCCTCGTGCTATTTTTGACGAGAACTGAAAATACATGTCCGTTCTGCTCAGGCAGGAACAGAGTCGTCTGCTGACGAGCTCAGAGCTCGGGGTAGTGTTTTCTCAGACAACATTCCTTGTGAACATTACATTTATTTCCACGCAGATGTTCCACGCATGACAAATACAGTCGCCCGCTGTTTGCTGTCTTGTATTTTCAATAAGGCATTATTGTTTGGAGGATTCAGCAGCACCTAGTCAATTATCTTCAAGTGGACTTGACAGCGTGCCTTTATTTTTATAGTATGAATGGTACTTTCAGTATCATTATTACCTATGAAGCAAGGGTATGTAATTATTCTAACAGCTGCTCGTGTCCTTTTAAAAGTCTGTTGTGAGTGGACAGTGGGTTTATTTTCTAATCTGGTCTTGGTCTGTGTGCAACCTGGCCTCTGTACAAAAGTAATTGTTTCCTGAATGTCAACAGGGGTGATTTTTTCCCCTCTTTTTCTTTTTCATTTTGGACATTTTGCCATTTATATTATTTATGCTTTGGCTTGCTTTCAGGTTATAATAGGAGTTTGAGCGCTGTCGGCACAGCATAGAGTTTGAGAGAACTGTTCCTGCAGACGCGTGGCTCGGCATGTAAGCCATGACTGCAATCTGTCTTTTCAGTCGTGTTCGTTGGCTACAGATCAGCGGCTCGTGGCGGCTGGTGGGATCTGGTGGGCGAATGAAACGCAACAGCTGATGTTTTCATGATGCAATCCCAGCATAAAGTGGGTAAGAACATCATCAGCAGCCCAACAGTCTCTTTTATTTGGTTGTTATTTACTCAGCAGTTCAGCCTGTGGGCGCCTGTGCATGACTCCACAGTACAGACGGTGGGTGCTGTACAAATGTGATCTCCACAGGCGCTGTTGGCAGCTCTAACCTGTCATCTCCAGTAGAGCTATAAAGTTTATAAACGGCCGAAAATAAGTGATTTTTTTCTTTTCTTTTGTGAACGTAAACCTAAAACAGATGGCCACTTTTCTTTGTCTGTTTGCTTGTGTTCAGCGGTGGCTGTCATTGTTCATTTTATGCTGCTTTTTTTTTCCAAACAAGCTGCAGGCTCTAAATTATGCCTCCTGTGAGTGACAGAATTCTTCCCAGGAAAAGACAGACCAGTCAAGATGCAGGTAGTTTTAAACATTCACAGCTAAAGGTTTAATGATGGGGAAATAGACGATATCATTATTGTTTTATATCAGGAGGTAGAAAAAAGACACAGAGCAGCAAAATAAAAAAAAGGTTTAATGTGGTGGTGATGAACCTATTATGAAATTATCATTCACTTTGGTAGCTCCCCTACCTCTGATAAACCCACTGTACGCTGCTCAGCAAACACATCAGCAACTAGCTAGTGAACATAGTGGAGGATATAGCGAGTGTTGAAACCAGAACTGAGCTAAAAGAGGGAAAATATATAATGAATGCTAAGGTACTGTATACTAATGTTGGTCTGAGTCTGCTGGATGTGTAGATAAGCAGCTGTTTACTAACACGTTAGCAAAAAACATCTTTATAAGGAGATTATATACCAATGTTGTGTGTATTGCTTGACAAGATTATTATCTCAAGTATGATTTTACCTCAAAATGGATGAAGAAATGTTTCCCAATCAGACCTCAGCGTCTAACACAATCAAGTCCAAAGTGCTGTTTTGAAATATTCTGGGTTGGTTCTGCAAAAATACAAAAACAAGCTTTAGTAATACGAGCACATATACACTGGAAACTAAATTAATTGGCATTTACATTACCCCAGGCACCAATGCAGCATATGACAAAAACATGAGAGTGTGCCCAGTCATAGCACCATATTCCAAAGGTTTCCAAATGGCATTTTGATTTGCATGTCTCCTCCTGCCAACAAGAATGAGCAATTAAGACATGTTGCACTCAAGAAAGGCAGGCAGCGCTTGGCAAAAATCACACACTGTGGCTCAACCCTCGGAAAACATGCAATTAACACCTGCTCTTCTACCCTCTCTCACCCCTCCTGGTTCTCAATGATTATTTTGAAAGCTCACACTACCCCATTAAATCCAAAAATACAAGCATGTATGCGCTTTTTCCGCCCGCCTCTCTGACTCACTCATTGTCAAGCACATGAACACACAAGCAGAACCATACAAACGAAAGTCATGTTCTGACACAGTTTAACAGGCCAGCAACAAAGAGCAGCTTTATGTTCTGTTCTGAGTATTTATTATTACCCTGAAAAATCCTCCAGCTCTCCTCTAGTCTCAACGCACACACACGCACGCATCTTATTCCTCTGTGCCATAGAGCTCCAAATATTTAAAAAGTTGTCTACACACAGCTGACCAAATGAACTCATCAACTGTATCAGTGACACGGGATGACACAAAACTTTCTGCAGTTCAGCAAAGACAAGACTGAGATCCTTGTGGTAAGCCCTGAAGATCAGAGACAGGACATCCACTCCAAACTGACCTTGCTCTCTCTGAAACCAGATGAGCAGTTTCTGGTGATACCTTGGATTCAGAATTCAACTTCACAAGTATAAGTAGGACAACATTTTACCGCCTAAAAAACATTTCCAAAGTTAATCCATCTTGTCTCAGTCAGACACTGAAAAACTGGTTCATGCATTCATCTCCTCCAGGCTAGATTACCGTGATGTCCTTCTTGCAGGACTTCCCAAAAGACTGTGGGATGGCTCCAGCTCATTCAAAATGCTGCAGCCAGAGTACTCACTGGGGCAAGAAAAAACAAACATATTACTCATATGCTTAGATCACTTCACTAGCTCACATTAAAATACAGAACTCATTTCAACATACTGCCCACTGTCTATAAATCACCTCTAGGTCTAGGTCCAGGATCCATCTTTGATCTGCTCACTGCTTAAAAACCCTCCAGAACCCTCAGATCAGGCACTCGTCTCCTGGCTGTACCCGTGATCACAAGTAAATCTGGCAAAGGTGCATTCAGTTTCTATGGGCCTGCTTTCTAGACCAAACTACTAAATAACATAAGATGTACCACCACTGTGCAGTCTTTTAAAAGCAAGCTTATAGCTAACCAGTGCCTCCATCTCTCTGTCTGTCTGTCTGTCTGTCTGTCTGTCTGTCTGTCTGTCTGGGTAGGTGTGAGTGGATATGTTGATGGGTGGGAAGGGGTGAATCATTTTTATGAAAATGTTCCTTTACATGTATTTAATATTTGTTCATATTGTATTTCATGTTGTCCAGATTTGTTGTGTGCGATGCTCACTGAGCCTGCTGTGTGTGTTTGTAATGTGCTTTACATTCGACTTGGCTATCGTCCAAAATCCATTGAAAAACATGAATGAGGCACACTGGTCGACATGTACTAAGCACAGTGGTGTGTGTGTGTATGCATGTGCACCTTCTGGTTAAAAAAGACAACAGAGGCAAAGGAGGCAGACAGAGAGTGGACTGACAAGATGCAGGTTTGAGTTGGGCACCAAGACACTTTATTACTCAATATTTTGCACTCACAAAGCAGTAATACTGGCAGCATGTCACGTGTTGCGTTGATGGTTATTATTTCAAAGTTTGTCCGGGTTGAGAATAAAACGTTTGTAGAACGTGGCTGGCAGTCAGCCTCCATATTGCCAGCTGTTGTCCTGAGGTGTCTCTCCTTGGGTTATTTGCTTTGGTAAAAATAACATTTGTCATCCTGGATAACCAGAAGAGTGAAGCTGGAAACTTAAAGACAAATCTAAGTATACAGTATGTTAACTGTATATTATTTAGCTACCACTGCCTGGCTGTACCAAAGAGAAAGAACAGACTGTATTTGCTGCATAATTCTTGAAGATATATCAAACCCACTTATTTGCTTCCTCTGTGTGTGTGTGTGTGTGTGTGTGTGTGTGTGTGTGTGTGTGTGTAGTCTGCAGGAAGAAATGAGGTAGCACACCATCTCAGAGCCAGAAGCCCAGGAACATCAGGAGGAACCTGGCCACACTGAACAGGATCCCAGACCCACCGTCATCCTCATCAAGATGAAGAAGTCATGTGGACTAGCAGACTTGCTTGGTCAGACTTATGGTAAAATCATTTTCATCATCATCATTTGGTTGGACCACAACTGCGGGCCCACCACTACAAACATGGTTTGTCCCTGACTGACTCACTGATTAACTGAGTAGCTGAGTGGTGAAGTGACACCATTAGTGCTTATTCAGCATTTATACATGTAGGATGTGATTTGGTACAAAATGTGTTGGTTTTTTTTTTTTTTTTTACTCAGACACAGCTGAACATGTGATTTGCTACACTGTCTCCTCATACCACCATTTTATTAAAGGTACTTTCATTCTTTTCAAACGTCACGTTTCTTCCTCCTGATTTGTGTTTCTTCCAAGTGGGAATTATTCAGAATTGATCATTTTTGGTTACACACTGGTTCTGTTTGTGTTTATTAAGTAGCAGTCCCTCTTTGTGTTGTGGCACCTGGTGTAAGATAGGTGACATGTTCTTTCATCTGTTCACAGCTTCATCATTTGCCCTTTTTTTAAATGAGGTAGTCCTGGACAGACATGCTTGTCTCTTTTGGGGTTATGCTGTACAGTGGTTTTACCACTTCACAAGCTAAGACTGGGCCAAAGAGCAGACTACGACGCCATGTGAAAAGCTGCAATTAGCTCCTCAAAGATGACTTGAAACTCACTTGAAATTTGTAAGACAAAAGTGGAAAGCAGAGCTTGTTTGAATGATGTGTTCATCACAAATGGTGAAGACTCTTGATCAGCTGAAACAGCTGATTCTCTGGATTTGTCTTCTCATCACTGGGCGCCACGTCCACCACAGTGTCACAGGGTGGAGGGCGTGGAGACAGGTGAAGATTAGCCAGCCAACTAATCAAATTCAAGATTTCCTAGTCAAAAGAAGGTGTGCAACACACAGATAGGTGCATCTCCTCATGTACGTGACTCACAGGATGTTCAGCATCAGTCGGAGATGGACTTGGAGGCAGTGGCACGTCACAAGCTGTCACGTTGAGAGGCTGAGACATCAAAGAGGCTACTTCATCGTCCAGAGAAGGAAACCCCATGTCTTGCACGGCTTGAGCAAGAGGAAGGCCAAGAAGCAGTGGTAAGTCACATGCCATTTTGCTAAGATGCCAAAATGAAACAGGTCACATTTTTCAACCTCTGTCACCACAGCAGATCGCAGTTTTCCAGAAGAATATCTGAGTTTCGGAAAATAATCGATGTCTCAAGAAAGGTTCCAAAGAGCACCTGTGTGTGTGTGTGTGTGTGTGTGTGTGTGTGTGTGTGTGTGTGTGTGTGTGTGTGTGTGTGTGTTTGTTTGTTTGTTTGTTTTTCAGTTGCTGTCCCTCAATAAGACTGACTGCAGTACCTGGAGAGGTGAGCTCTGCTCTGCCCATGCCTGTGACATGTATTCTGCGACATCATGTTCTAAAATGCACTGCGTTCCAAAGTGTTCACGGGTCAATCCCACATTCATTGTTCTGCTAAATATGCACTAGAGCACCATGTGTATTAATTTGCAGCTGAAAATAGTCCCCAGTATATGTACTTTTTACCCCTATTTGATTGCATTTGCTGAAAATTAAAGTTTCTAGCTATTTAGGATATTACAGACGGACAAGGCAGAAATGAAGGCGTTGTTAGGTTTGGTCTTTTCATGGGACATACACCGAATAACACCAGCCATATTATTTCATCCTTTCCAAAAAAAAAAACCTAATCTTAACCAATTTAAGATGTTTGATCTTGTTTTTTTTCTAAACTGCAGAAAGATTTTCAAAAGCAGTTTTACAAAGGCCCAGATTATTCTCTCAATGATTTCCTGAAATTATGTCACTGTTTGGCAGCTAACCTACCTCTTTCTGATGTGACCAGGCCTTCACACTTGAATTGTTATGCAGATTAAACAAACAAGATCTAACTGTTAGTGTCAGAGGTGCTGGTCAGCGTATTTTCTTGCCTTTAGACAAAGCCAGGCTGGCTGTTTCCCCGTGCTGCGATAAGGGCTGCTGGCATTAGTGTCATATTTAATTGAGTGGTATCTTCTTCTTATCTAAAACAGATCAGAGTATTTCCCAAAATGTCAAGCTATTCCTTTAACATTTTTCATCCTGCTAAATTCTCCTGCTTTAACTCTTTCTGTCAGACTGAAACATATTAAAAGTCTTTCCTGGACTGAAAGCCAGTATTTTGCAGTTGGTTTAACAACATCCTTTAACGTAGCATGTCTTAAGTGTCGGCTATGAAACTTTCATAAGGGACATTAAAACTGTCCTCCATTTGGCCTCAGTTTGACATCAGTGAGCTGCCCGCTCTATTCTTTTTGTTTCTGTCATGTTTTGGGCAGCTTGTTTGCTGGTACTTGATGGAAGGATTCCCTTTTTTCTCCTCCACTGGGAGAGAGACAGCAGACAGTGATAAGAGAGAGGGAGATGGACTGGAAAAGAAGGACAGGGGACACACTGTCCTCGACTGTTGTTTCTGCTGTTAGGCACTGAACAACAGTGATGATTTGATGTGGACACAGATAAATACAGATGATAGATACATGGAGATTGAGAAACTAACAGAGAGAGAGAATAAGAGAGAGGCCTTCCTTACTCTGCCCTGTTGAAGCCTGGGTAATGGCGTCAGCCTTTCAGAGAAGACATGATTTATTTAAACCAGTTTACATGAGGGAGCAACATCACGCAGTTCGCCACTCTTCTAATTCCTCCTCCTTTTTTTAAAAGCAGGGATACCTCCCCCAAAACGGCTCAAAATAAAGATGTGCAAGCCCTACTTTTAGCCCTGTGCCCTGCGCTGCTGCTGAAGCGTCACTCTGCTCCCCCGAAAATTAGTTCTGTTTCAGTTGCCATGCATGATTGAATTGTCTGCTGGAGGGAAGACAATCAAAACAAAAAGCAGAAAAACATGCAGATTGAATAGATAAACCACCAAAACATGGCAGGTGAATAGGAAGAGATACAAGAGGAAATGAAACACACATGAATCAAATAGCCATCTGAGCGAGTTGCAGACAGATGTATGTTTGTTGTGGGTGAAATTTGGAAATATCTCATCATCCAATGTGGATTTTTTTCTTCCTGCAAATTACAAAAAAAAAAAAACCAAAAAAAAAAAAAACATGTTTAGTAGCAGATGCCAGCCTCAGACTTGGCAAATGTGCATCCATCTGCTCAAGAAGTTTGCTTGTTAATGTTAAAATTGAACTCCATAGTGTCCATCTTTGTAGAGATTAAAGGAAAAAAACAATTTTCAATTTTAATTTCAAAGAACTTTAAAGGGGCACTCTGACAATTTTAGTCATACTGTAGAGATCATCTTACATGTGTCATGGACAGTGCTGATCAGCCTGTGAAAACAGCTGTATTGCATGTTCTGTGGCTCTGAAGCTTTCCTTTGTTTCCAAAATCTAATGAAAGTCAGAGAAAATGACCTAGTTGTTGTCATCAGAGTCATCTTGAGTCAGGCTTGAAGCTTTGTTTCAATCTTCCTTACATTCGTTACAAACTGGGGGCATGGAGTCTGAAAGATGAGGGCGTTTAACAGGGAGAGAATGATTGAAAGATGCTATTGACTTGCATTATGGGAGTTGTAGGATCTCAGTGTGACTTATCCTGGGGCCTGAAAATACTGAAATATCTTGGCCACTGCTGCACCAATTTTGGCCTTCCTCTTTCCAGTCTGTGTCTTGTTGGTGAGTTGGCTTGTCGTCCCCATCCGTTTTGTTCTTTTGTTGTTTGAGTTATATCCAACACAGCTAAAAACATCTGCAGGAGAAGTGTCAGGTTTGGGTGTCAGTCCTCAGAGCCGGCAGAGGTACCAATTTTTCTACTGTCAGCTTCAATTGGCAAGAATGCAATTCACTGAATTGTACAGCCTTAAGATGTGTGGAAGTTTCCATAAGGAGTTCGAGTTGCACTTTTCCATACCAAAAGCTTTCTGCTCTTGATGTTTCTAATATAGTTGCTACAGCACTGGCACAAAATACTTCCTGGAATGCAACAAATATGACAGACTGGTGGTATATGTTGTGCTGCGTTGTTTGGACACACAGTCCTCGACTCTAATGTGCCCACAAACAGCAGACAGACACACACGTAAACACACACAACAGGCTTTCCCACTAATTATCCCCTTTTCTGTGTCAATGCCACTTAGGAGTTAAGCCTGATTGCACCACTGCATGATAGATGCTCCTGTCTAAACTGCTCCTCTCTTAACTGCTCCCACCACCTTAACTGTGCTCCTCTGCGAGCTCACGTAAACAAGGAATTGGCTTTTGCTTGCGGATGAAGTTATTTATCCTCAAATGGCAACCGAGCGGTTAGCGTCTCATTTTGAAATCATCCAAAACACAAACTACCTGTGTTCATTAATGCCACACAAATTATTTCCGTGGCATCGCTTAATACTTCTTCATTATATGTTTAGCTGACTGCTGCATAATAGTCTCAACATTATGACATTTTTATTAAGTCAATGTAACATTTGATCGTGTGCTCATTTATATTTCACTAATGTTAGCTTGCCATCATAGGAACAGTGGTTACATAACCCTGAAACGAGGTGCAACGTAACTGAGCAGCTCCAGAAAGAAATACCGCTACCAGAAGTTCACCTTAGCTCTGTGGAGCAGTTTAGCCTCTTTCAGCTCACTGTTCTGGTTTTCTGGTCGGCAACTTTATTTGCCATTGGTTGGCTTCCATGCCTCTCATTGCTTCGATTTCAGCTGTAGCCGGCTGCTGGTGTCAGAGAAAATGCTCTGAAGCCCCACTGTACACTGCTCAGCACTAAACAGCAGACAGGCCACGTTAGTGACTTTCTAGTGAACATAGTGGAGCTTAAAAAGTTGAAAAGTTTGAAGACTTTCATTTGCCAGGCAGCTAGGAAAACTCCAAATGAATGCTAATGTTTCCTTCTATCGCCACATTAGCATAGGTGACTGTACGCTAAGAAGTATGCCGAATCAACTCAAAGGTAATTATATATTGTTGTGTTAATAGCTTGTTCCTGCAGCCCCCGAGTGAATGCAGTTATTTATTTTGCCCTTGTCATCTGCTTAAAAAAGTACCAAAGAGCCGTTTGCAGGTTCCAGTAGTCTACTAATCAGCGTTCCACCACGAAACAGCTAAAACACAGTAACGGTCTACCTTTGCAAGTCCCACAGGCAGTGAGTCAAATTGAATTTAAAAAGCAATTATAAAGCATCTTGAGGAAAAGTAGCTGAGTGATTCGGCTCTCTGCTGGTATTTATTCCCTATTGTTTTTCTCTCTTTATTTTTTTCTTGCATTTCCACCTCAGCCAAGCGTAAAATGTGTTTATGTTCATGAATTAGCAAAGTTTTTTTTTATTTTATTTTTTTTTTATTGGTGGTGGGGGTTCTGAAATTTACTGTGACATTATCATGCTTTCACATTTCTGCTCTTTTAATTGAGGTGACTTCATGTGCCAATACAGGCATGAAAACAGATTTTGGTGCGACGGCTTCACGTGTCGCCCCCTGCTGTGTTAAAGGGGTAATTAAGATGGCTGAAGCAGACTCATCTGTCAACTTCTTTGATGAGCAGCTAAACTGGGATAACATCTTTTATCTCTTCGTGAGTTGAAATTGTATGCAAAGCTGGCTTTTATTTCTTTCTGGACAAAAAGGCAACATTAGACTTGAGTCTGTTTTGAAAAAGAAAGCCACTTTTTGTTGTTGCTTTTCTGTTCTGGCTACCTTTGTTGACAGATAGATTTTTTGAGAAATAATTCCCCCGAGCAGGGGAGTTGCTGTGTTTAGACATGCCTTCCCCAAGCTATCCACATCAGCAGGCTGCCCCGTTAACTGCCAGCCCTTATCTCTCTCTTTCTGTCCTTCCTCCCCCCCCCACCTCCTCCTCCTCTGTCTCTTATCTCCCGCTAAGACTTTTCTCCCTCTGCCATCACCCTCGCAAGTCCTCTTTCCCTCTCTCTTCCGCTCTATTTCGGTTTCCTCGCTCATCTTGCTCCCTCCTGTTTCCCCCCCGTCTCACTTTCACCCCAATCTCCTCATTTACCCTCCCATTTAACCCCCACCACCTCCTCTGCATCTCCTGCACACGCACAAACACACATGTATCATGTATCTTCATTCCGTCATCTGTCACTCGTTTCTCTCACAGTGGGAAACGTTTGATCCAACTCTGCACCATTCACGCCCAAACTTTCCGACATCCAGCGTTCAGTGATGGAGTAGAAATCCTCTGATTCTTGTTAGATATAATAAAAGATCCTTATTTTTCATGCAAATGACTTTGTGCTGCTTTAATTACTGAAACATCATGCTGTTTCCATCAATCAAAGGGGAGAAATGACTTTAATTGTATTTTTGGAGTTTGAAATAAATTATCAGGCCAGAAATTTCTTTTGCTGTGCTTTGAACATGTAAGACTTCATTGCACGCAATGAAAACATTTATCGAAAATTAACACAGTGTAAACAATAGTTGAGTCAACAGATTGGCAGTCACATACACTTACTGTATAATGTATTTCTTTATAATGCCAATGTGATCTTGTGTAGTTGGAAACAACTCTGCATATTGGCCTTGAATCACATCCTAAACATTCAACATTTTTTTTCCCTCTGGACTAAAAAAAAAACATATAAAAATTTAATGTCTAGTTTTCCCCCTTTACAGTCTTTATGCTAAGCTAAACTAATTAGTCTGCTGGCTGTCACTTTATCTTTGCCAACATATGAGAGTGGTATCAATTTTGTGGCCTAACTCTCGGCCAGAAAGCAAGAAATTAAAAGGGAAGACTTCATATTTCACATATAATATTTCAAGTTTTAAAGAATCTTAATATTATCATCCATCCTCCTCCTGCACAAACTAATATATCTGGCAGTTCTTTGGCTTCATGCTGGTTCATGATTGAAGATAACATACAAAGTGTGGTCTGACCAAGCCAGAAGGCCGAAGCGTTAACAGCTGTTCTGCACTTGAAGGCAGGTTGAAATGCCATAGAAAGGGGCCAGATTAGCTAATTGTTTAAATATTGGAATAACTGCACATGCTGTCAGACAGTCTTTCCTGGAAAACAGCCACAACTTTGCCGTGTGACAATGACAGAAGTCGTTGAAATGTGCAAGTTGAGTTAGAGAATGAGGCTTACTTTTTGACCTCCACTTCTTTGTCCAATCACTGCATGGAGTGTGTGTGAATGTGGAATTGTTGGTTCCAGAAAGTTACTACAATTGCCTGACTCTGCCCCCTCAATTCTGACCTCAGAATGTTGTGTTTGAAATGGTGTTCGACCATTCAACAAGCACCTCTGATGGAGCCCTGTGCGCTGGCATCTTTATTGTTAGCAGCTGAGCCGCTCACTGTGAGCGTGGTGCTTTGCTTGAGGACCTTGCAGCGATATATTTGCCCATGGCCAGAAGAGTGCTACTCATTCATCTTCCCCTCTCTGTTTTCAAGGGGATTTGATAGTGGTCTTCCAGGCACAAGCTTGCTCTAACCTCTGGGCTGCTACTGCTCCATTTTATACCGGTGGTTGACAAATCACTGTCTTTCTCTCCCAGAGGGACTGCCTGCAATGGAAATGAGTAAAACAGCACTAAAAACACATTTGAATAGTCTTTATTGAGATAACTACACAGGATCAGCTGTCAGCACCTTATTGATGGACACTTGTTCACATTATTGAGCGCAAGAAACACTGCAGGTTTCATAGGATTAACACTTGGCCTCCTTTCACCTCTGTCTCTTAAATTAAAGATCATATCTACAGCTTCCAGCCCAGTCAAACTCTGATCATATCGTCACAGTTTGTGTTGCATTTTCAATATGATATCATTTCAGGTGGAAAACTCCTCTCAAAGGTTGTTGTTTGGCATTCTGGGAAATGATGACACACTAGAAACTGATCAAGAGTAACTGAGTGTGGGTTTTAGTTTGTCTGGGGATAGAAGTTCATGCCCTCTATAACAGCTACAGTTTGGGTAGACCTTGAGTGAAAAAGGCTGTATCCCCCGAGGATCCCATCTAACCATAAAGAAATATCTTTACTAAAATGCATCTCTTATCCCATCCTCATTCATGAGCAATAGTCAATGCTCCTATCGACCAAGAAAAATGAGATGAGAGTGAGGAGGAGGAGCACCATTGAAGATTAAACTGCGAGTCCTGTGAGGGTAATCGGCCTTCAGAGGGGCTCAATTTTTACAGCTCTCTCCATGAGAGGTAAAGCTGCTGAGGCCTTAATGGGAAAGAAAATGGGGCAATACAAGCCAGATTTAGTCTGAATATTATACACACTTGATCGATACACACCAAATGTGCCAAAGGTTGGTTGGTTGAGAATTCATATGGAATGATGTTATGTGATGTTATGACCAATCATTAGCCCCTGCAGTGTCTCTGACAGGTGACACCTTTCTCTGACCCTGAAGTAACGTACCTTTACCCAAGCAAAGAGCAGGTACTCGACTGGTTCACCACGTCTTATATCGATATTACATCTGCTTAGGCTAAAATACATTGGCTGCCCCAATTAGCTTGAAATCTAGGCCCAGTCAGCAGTCCAGCCATCATTACTGTTTATCTAATTCCAGTAGTCTTACAGGTGGCTGCTAATTAGCATCCTCTCCATCCATCTTGTTGCGCTAATAATGCAGATCCTTTGAGTGCATTTCATGTAGAAGCAAATTTGTAGACTGTTACAGAGAATTCATAATTCTTATTGAAAAGAAAGAAAAAAATGTCCAGCAAAGGTAAAACAAGTTTCCTTCACAGCTAGATGCAAAAACACATCTTAACCAGTGTAACTAGGCAACTATGCATCCTATATTCTGTTATATTCATTATTGAAAGGATGTAAATGTCATTCAGGGTCTCCTGTTGGTGAAATTTATTTGAGAATTCTGTCAAACCCCAAACCTGTGTAGCACATTCACGACTCCTGACATTACAAAGCCCCTCAGAATGGTCCACATACTGTGAGAGCACTCAGTTTCAGTATTGTCAAAGCAGGCAGGCAGCAGCTGGAATTACAGATCATATGAATTATGGATTGAAGAGTCTGATGGGAACAAGGAAGCATGTTGTTCTTTGTGTTTGTTTGCCAAAGGTTCAGTCAGGTTTGACAGAGGTGAACTACTCACAGTAAGAGTCCTACAGGAAGATGGCAGGGCATTGTAGAACAGGATTGCTCTTGAATTGGCTTTACATTTTGTTTTGTGCCTTTCATGTTTAAATCACAGGCCTCATATTACGAGTAAGATTTGTTTTGCAGTGTGGTTGCTTTGCATTATTCACCCAAGCAACCATGATAGGTCATAAGACATCACTTGCAACACGCAGACCTGTGTCTGATTGATCTGATGGAGCTTTTGCAAGTGACAATATTAGGATAATGTTGAATGCTAACAGTAGCACAAGTAGAGAAGAGGAACAGTATGAGGTTTGGCAACATTAACCAGTGGTGGTGCGTTTAGTTACTTATGAAACCAGTTTGTCATTTGTTAGATGAAGACTGTGTTATTTCTTGTCTCTAAATATGGGAAATACATCATAAGAATCATGGAACATTTTCACTGTTAGTGCAAGATATTTTGCCATCAGTCCCTCTTGAAGTTCCATCCAAAGCACTGCAGGAAACAGCTTAGTGCTGATAATTGAATGAAAACAGGTCGACTAGTCCCAGCAGGAAGTCTTGACCTTTGCCGTATGTCATCTGTTTCATCTCCCATCTTATGTTGCACCATCAGAAATGCAATGAGTATTGAAATATTCAACACAAGCAATATGTCTCCTGCATGAAATCATTCGATCTATTTTGAATATCAAGTGGGTTAAAAGGGATTCCTCGCCGTCGTAATTTTCATAATTTATTTTTCCTGCTCAGGGCTGCAGATTTTCGCAGATTGCTGTTTGTCAAGCACAGTGCAACCAATTCCAGCCAGTGCTCTGTTTTCCTGCATGTCCTCCTCTCAATATTCCTGTCTCATTCAATTTTAATTACAGCTCCTCGGATTTATACTAGACTCCGTCACTCAGATCAGCCATAACCACCTTTTTTACGACTACAGTTTTAGATGTTGCTCCGAAGACTGGGCTAAAATTACGACTCAATTCATAGACTGCATTCATGTGATTTGAATGCTTCAGCAGCAGAAATTGCGATTGGTCGCGCAACAAGGTGTGTCCAAGATGGTTAATCATGACGATTCCACTCACCAAGATCCATGCACTGTCCTATTCTCCACGCAAGGCGCTGGCACATTCCCCACGGGGCCGTCGGCATTAAGTGAAACTCACAAATCAGTGTGTGGTTGATGTGTGGTCTGGCTCTGCAGGAACTGAAGTGCTTGATTAATATAGCATGCCAAAGAGGAAATGGCAGGGTGTTGATGAGGTGTGTCTACAACATTGAATTTTGTTGTTAGAAAATAGAGAGGATGGTTCTCTGTATCTCAGGCAGAGTGACCTTTTTTCCTTCTAGTTTTGGGTTTTTGGCTCCAGAACCATGAGAAGAGGCTGTAAGTTTGGGGTGCTGTGGTGGACCTGATGCGATAATATGGTTTTATCATAGCCAAGGCACAGTTTACCATGCGCAAAAGGCTGTGCAGCACCCCAAATTCCCACTGCTCTGCTCGAGAAAACAACTGAAATTTGAATCTCTTGGGAAACAACATGTTGTATTTCATTCCGCCGGTTACGGCCTTATTAACATCTAATAATAGGGCCATTACCCACTGCTGATGACAGTGGTCAGCTCTGATGCATGGCTTGCAAGTAAAACCTTCTTTGTGTCCTCTCTCTCACTCACAAACGCTTTGCTTCTTTCCTCCCACTATTGATGAATTGACTTGGGATGCAGCAAATCCAAAGAGACACACACACACACACACACACACACACTCAAACACTTCCCCCTTGATTTGTAATTTACATGATCACAGACCTGAGCTCTTCAGCTAAGAGGGATGTTTCTCATGGCGCAGGTGCACCCTTGGCCAACGGCAGGCTCTCATGACCCTTAAGCTGATTCTGGCTGATGAAAGGCAGTAATTTTTTTTTTTTTTTTTGGTCTGAATTACTGTGTGTGCTCAGGAGTTGTTTTCCTTCTTTCCTCCATCATTTTTTCCCCCCGATCATGTAAAAAGTTTTTCTCTGTTCATCTGTCTGAGACCAGACAGCCTTACGATGGTTTTCAGGCTGCTTTGCAAGCCCGAGGCAATGGACACAATTGTCTCATTCGTTCTCTATTATTGTTAAGCTGTGGCGTATAGAAAAGTATATCCAGCATGACCACTGTCTACATGTCTGGATTACAGTTTACTGTTAATGCCCTAGTGGAAACAGCTGTTTATTGCCCTGCACATACTTTACAGACTCGGTAAGAAACACTCAAAATACTCATCACTTTGGGCTGGATTTCCTGAATCACTCATCTGTCTTTTCACATAAAGCGCTTCATTCTTTCTTTCCATTTATCCACATTTTATTTTTGTTGATTTAAATCACGACACCAATATACTGTATGTACATGTATCTGTGGGAAAGAGCCACCCACTTCCCCAGATGAAAGCGAGTGAGACATGACTGTGTCACCGGCCAATTTTCATGAACACGCAAACACAAACACGCTCTAAGAATATTCACACCCCATCGTCCTCACGTATTTATTTACACTACTAAAATCCACAGTGGCTTTGGGATATGACTTGTCATTTCTGGCAAGATTTCACCAAAGGCGTGATTCTAACATCACCGATCAGACACACACACAACTGCTTGTTCCAGTCACCTAGCGCTGACAAAATAAATAGCAACAAGGCAGCACAGTTCCCTGGGAAATGACATGAAACTAACAAGATTTCACCTCAAAGTCTGCCATCTGGAGTTACACATCTTGAGTTGACAAGTGTGATTATTGGCTGAAAGAGCTGCAGAGAGGCACGTGCCCATACCCATGTTCACGCACAGCTTTTCCCACCTTTCACGCATGTGTGTTTGCAGTTAACCGAGCGACATGTTAGCTTGGGTATGGACAATGACGACTTTTTATTCAATTTTCTTTGTGAGATTACCACCTGCTGCCACATACGGGATACGCATGCACACATATGCATGCTAGGCTAATGTGGATCTTGTGTTGATTTAGTAGCTTTAACATTCATGCAGACGCAAGGGCAGAAACAGTGGCAAGAGGAGAAGAAAAGGCTGAATACCCGTCTGATTGGGTTATAAATACTCTCAATGGGGTCTCTGCCTCATAAAGATTATCTGTAGCACACAGGGCACAGAAGCAAACACTGTATGTTTGTGGCATTGGAGGGGAGGGGGGGTTTGAGTGTGTGTGTGTGTGAGAGAGAGACGGAGATATAGAGAGACAGAGAAAGAGAAAGGCAGAGTGTGCATTCAGAAAAATTCCATCCGGAGTGTCTTCAGCTTGCAGGGATGAAACCTGAATATTTTATTTGACTCGAGCGAGCTCGAAAGAAGACACGCGAAAAAAAAAAAAGAAAAAAAAAAAGAGGCTCCAGCGTCTAAACAAGTCAGTGTGTTTAAAGGTTCTCCACTTCACATGATTGCACCCTTCACACGTCTTACATATGGGTTTTGTGGCACCAGTCCAATTATGCAATCATGCGCCTGGAATGGAGGCTTTAAAAGAGCACTCCAATCAATGCAGTGGGTGTTTTAGCCCACATCCCCGCTGTGGGAGTAGTGTGTCTACAAGATCATTGACAAAATAGTTTACTTCAACAGATATATACAGCCCAATTGACAAATCTTGTGATAGAGAGTTTAGTGTTTTTCCAGTGAACAGAAGATGTACAGGGCAGGTGTGTGATCAGTGATCATCTGAGGCAGATGTGTCTGTAATTGTCCAATCATAGCTCAGCAACTGCAACTAGGCACAGCCTGTCAGGCTTTGGTTGTCCACATGCTGAAGATGCTGTGGTCAGAGATGTACTCCATCCAGTATTGAAAGAGCTTGGCAGATTGTGTCTTTTGCTGCTGTAGCAACAACAAAAACAAAATGAAAAGGGATCGACTAAACATTAGCATTAGCTAACTAGCTCACTATTTATAATATTTACCTGCCATTACTTCATAGCCAAGGATCTCATCATTAACAAAGTACAATATGTAGGATTACAGAATGATTTTAAAGAAGTGCAGCAGTGCATAATTGTGAGGCAAAGTGCAAAAGTATGTAAGAAGTATATATTAAGCATCCAAACAGGGTTATGTTAGAAAGAGTAACATCTGAAGTGTATAACCAGGCCTGCATGGTATCTGATGCTCACCCCATACACAGAGTGATCTTAGTAAACACTATCTCCCACACTGTCCTCTGCTTCAGCTTCCTGCATGGTGGATGATGAAGATGCCACTCCCAGTCCTCCCAGATCAGCTGTCTCCATCCAGAGGTAAACAGCTGGCTTTGGGTCAAATGTGTCTGTGGTCATCTTTGACAGAATGTATGTTTGAATGAAGAATGAATGTGAATCAAGGCTAAGAGACAAGTCTGTGACAGACGAGATCTGGACTTAGTTTTTGCTATGCAGAGATGTGAGCATGTCCTCTCACATCTGGACTGCTCAAAGGCAGCGTAAGAGACAATTTAACCGCCTTGTTAATGTTGGAGTAACAATCTGGATTGCTTGTATTTTCTGTGTGGACCAAATCAGAGGATGTTGCCAGATGTTTTCCTGCTTGCTTGAAGTGCATCCTGTCTCTCAGAGTGGAGTCTCTGTCAAGTTGCATGGTGGTTTTTGTGATGTCCTCTGAAATTCAATGGACTGCAACTTTGCTCTCAACTCCCCGCTGATTGTTTGTGCAATGCTCTGCATGACACACACCTCCAACATTGACTCTTTGCTGTTTGCTGTTTTTCTTCCTTCAAATTGTTTCACCATTTAGCAAGTGGGCGAGTGGATTTTTCAGTTTGTTTTCAGTTTGCGATCAAGAGCTTTTGCCACATTAATATGCTCCTGACTCATGTTTAACGAATAATGAATGATGTAAAACGCACTTGTTTTTATCTGCTAGATGTGGATGGACAGCATGTCTCTGGGCCATTTTCAGAGGAATATTCTTTTCAACTAATCAGGTTTGGTTTGACATGGCGGAACACCAAAGTAGCTGCTTAATATCTGTTGTTTTTTGGACATCTCTCACGGGAGGTTACTTCATTGAGTCAAATGTGTTGACAAGAAACAGTTGTAGACAAGAAATTCATATTGATGACCAATGACAGCTGCTGCTGTCTTCTACTGTTGTTTATGGCTGGTTTATGGTCGTTTTATTCTGGATTGTAACAGCTTCTCAGTGCACAGCGTCCACCAACAGTGATTCCATATACGACATTGTCCATTCTATAACTCAGACCCTATTCAGTTGCTGCCAGCCTTCATCCTTAATCTTTTAGCATTTTTTTTTCAGCTCTATAGGCATCACGTGCATACAACACAGAGTTGTTTTTTTTTTTTTTTGCAATTTCTGGAGTTAGCATCACTGCATTACCTAACGCAAGCTAGCCACAGCTGCTGATATCTAATCTTCCATGTTCCTCTTTGGCAACTTCTCAAGGCTCTTCAGTCAAATCAGAACCTGTGATCACATTCCAAAGCCTGAAAATTAGGTTCTTCTAAGTTCCTGAAATCCTGACTGCAAATAGATGGAAACATGACAACGCCGGAGTAAACACTGTGTGCACAGAATTTAAAAGTATCTTAATATCAAGTCAAAAGGGGAGAGTCCAGGTGCATTTTCCAAAAGGCCACCTTCTGGCCCAGTTGTTGCTCCTCTGAACATTGAACCTCTGTTCAGACTGTTTTTGTCTCTGGTTTCTCCTCTGGCATCTGGCCTCGTCCTCTCCTGAATCCAGAGAGAGCGCACTGCGAGGATAGCAGCTGCCAGAAGATTGGTGTTGATTCTGCCTCAGGTTTTTTTTTTTTTTTTGCAGTTTGCTATTTCAAATGCAAATAAAAACCTCAGTAGGGCGAGAAACATCACAGTAGCCCGGCTTTCCACCTGACTAGGTGCGCTAAATTTCTGAAGGCATTCACGCTTTGGCAGAAATCATGGCAGAGATGGGGGACGGCAGACGGAAAACATGTTGTTTTGCCACATTGCTTATCCATTAAGACGCCCACTCCACTCGCCTGTTTGGTGTTTATTCAGGGTCTTTTGTATGAATCAGATAAAAGCAAAACATGTGCACTTAAAATCCTTTCATACCAGTCGTATAAAAAACATGAAATGAGTGAATGGACAGCAGGTCAATCCGAAGTCGGATCGCAGTTTGTATTTTTGGATCAGCTGATTTTTAATCCGCCTTTGATGCCAATTGGGACATCTTATTTTAAATCCTGACTTTGTAAAAGCCAATAGGATTGCGTTGTTATTATCCTAAAAGATGGTTGCAGTCCTGCCAATTTGTGTTTAAACTTACAGCCAAAGGCTTTGATGCTTTAGGAGGGAAATCATGAAATCAAATTTGAAACCAACCAAGTAGCTAAAACAAGTCAAAGGTGTTTGTTTGATTTTGACACACAGACACACCGGAGGTATCAAAACTATCACGATGGCCAGCCTCAGGAGTGTGTCCGCACGGTGGTGACAGCTGGTGGACATGATGACTTTGACTCAGGTTCCCCCTCACAGCATCCAAAAAAAAGGGCTAACAGAGCTGTCACAGATGTTTGGCTGACGGCGGCTCATTTCTCTTAATCACTCCCCAGTAATGACTGTGATGGACGAAGGATTTCCCCTGAGCCGCGGCTTTGTTTACACAATGAAACAGGAGATCTAACTGAGGAAAAGCCAATGCGGTATGAATTATCCGGGCACTCGTGGATGTTTACCAGTAAAATCACAATGACTACAGC
This sequence comes from Chaetodon auriga, assembly GCF_051107435.1. NCBI lineage: Eukaryota > Metazoa > Chordata > Actinopteri > Chaetodontiformes > Chaetodontidae > Chaetodon > Chaetodon auriga. The sequence continues at coordinate 9,486,843 of NC_135096.1, read as the reverse complement.
AGTTCCATGTATGTCAGACCAACAAACCATGATCCAAAAAGAGAGAAAAACCGCCCTGCTTTAGTCTTTTCCTCTCCAATATGATTTCCAGCTAATGTGTTAAACTGTTTTGGGGCTATAAAATGCCTTATTTGCACATATTTTACAATGAGAGAATTGGGAATTTTATGTCACATGTTCCTCACCTGTGAATTAATAACTCTGATATGTTAATAATCTAAGTGTCTCTTAAATTGAGGATTTTAAAATGTAAAGTGGGCCTTCCTGGAAGAGAATGGAGACAGCTGTGATGTTAGCCCAGAAAACATTTGCATGTGCGAGTTGTTGGGAGTTTAAGGAGATATATGAAGGCAGAGTGGATGTTTTAATCTGCTCAGTTCTTCCCCAGAAAGTTTTGAAATAAATCTAAGAACCAAAACGTTGCTGCTTTTACTCTTAGAAATTGGGAAATTTACCAAAAAGTTATGATGGAAGTTTCAATAACATGGACAAATATATCAACAAATATCTAACTTTCCACAAACTTTATTTGCATCTGAGATACACTTGCCCTGTCTGTTGCCGTAATGACAGCAGTGGTTTTGCAGATGATCCCGTCAGATTTCTGTTTTGATCGGAAGATTTCCCCCTTGGAAAGATAAAGATTTATCTCCACAAAACCAACACATGAAACTATTTTGGTCAGATTTCCCCTGAGTTCCCATTTGTTACTTTAGGCACCCAGACAGAAACAGGATGCATCTTTAATGAAGCCGTCAGTAGCGGGCATTGTGAGATGCACACTCCCGCCGCTGTCTCTCTCTCTGCTTCTGCTGCCGCTGCTGAGCTGTAAACATTTCTGCATATGGCTGAAAGTCAGACGAACCCAGCCAACAAGCAGATTTCCCTCGAGTTTCCATTAATGAAAACCTTCAGATGCGGCCCAAATGTTTTGCGAGTTGTCGGAGATATGTTTGTGCATGCGGCACATGCCTTCATTCCACTATCCAATTTGCAGCTGTAATGAAACCGACATACTCAGTTTTCATTTGAAACTCTTGGAATACCAGATTGCTTCATTTCGACGGGTTTAGGTTTATTTGTTCACAAACACCTGATATGCTCAACATGATGATAGTATTTTACCACCTCTGAGCAGCCAGGGGTTAACAACCCTGATCAAACTCACATTAGTGGTAACTTTTCAAAACGGTGTCTTTTACTTTGACTTTCACATTTACCCTCTATTAGCAATTAAATATTCTCTGCCTAGTTCAAACTAGTCTGAGTCTTTGAAGCAACAATTTGCAGTGTCTGTAGCCCTCAGGCTGCTGCCACCCAACCATCCAGCTTTGATTGTTTTTTTTTTAGCATCATTTTACCACCAGGCTGCATCGAAATTCACAATAAGTAGGCCAGGTACGTGTGCCCAAACGCAGAATCCATTTAAATGACTGACAACATTCCTGATGCTGTCACCTGAGTCCTTTTAATGATGTTAACCCTACTCAAACAACTTGTTCTTCAAACCGTTTGAAAACACAGATTCATTATTGAAAAGCCATTTGACGAATGTCAGGCCTCATATTGTTAGAAAATTGCTGTAAAGTGTCCATTAACGCTGGCAGACACTAAAAAAGAGCAACAAACTGTGCAGACACAGTAATACAGCATCAAATATGAATAGAAATGAGTGTATTGATGAAAACAGATGTTTTCTTGGAACATAAAGTGCCAACATTGTAGTTTTATTGTATTTTTGGCAATTCTGTGTTTTCCTATCCTTTTGGCTTTGAGTGGTGAAGCACATATAGTACTGCTACATCCCAGCAACTTGATTCCCCATCCAGGGAAACAAGTTGTAATCAATGAATAATTAAAGCTGGAGATGGATGCACTGCCAGATTTTTTGTGCCATGATACAGGATATTCTGAGCAGTAAGTGTCAGGACGGTAGCTTGTTTTTTTCCTCTGACTCCCTCTTTAGTTTACCTTAGTTTGATTTGTCGTGTTTTATTTATTCAGTTAACTTTTCAGTTACATTTTCTGTGCAGTTTTATTGCCCCAAACTGGGCTCCTCCTCCTCTAGATCACCCAGGAAAAAAATTCTGGTGGACAGGTGGAATCAGCTAAAATAGAGAACGTGTGTTAGCTTGGTTAATTGTAGACTTTGACTAACGTCAGGCTGCTAAAACATACAGGCCTATACAGACCTGACCGAGTGTCTTCAGTAGTTGCTATGGCTCTGCATGTATTCAATATGAAAAAAGTCTAATTTATTTGCTTTCTTTCTGAGAGATTGATGAGAAGGTTGATGCCGTTCTCTCATTGCTCTGCTGAATTTGAACTGAGAATCAGAAGGCGGTTGACTGGAAATGGGGAAACAGTCTTGGCCGTGCACAATAGGCTAACTTTCTGGAGGTTGTGCCGGTTGCCCTGCAATCCTCAGGGTGACGACAAGACAGCAAGACTCATTGTATGGACAAAACAAACAAAATGTAACATGGTTATCAATGGCAGGAAGATTTTGCATGTTAGCATACAAAGCACTGCTGTGGCTAAGTAGCCTCACAGAGATGCTCCCATGGCTGTAGACTGTAGATGTGAGCTCCCAAAAGCAAGTTCCAATGATGTCCAAATATCAACAAACAATTAAATCTTAAATCTTTACCCCTGCTTTCAGTCTTTACGCTAAGATAAGCTAACATACCTTGTTCCCAGACATTAGAGTGGTATTAATCTCACCTAATTCTTGGAAAAGAAGTGGATATTCACATTCACATTCTGCAGCGTTTCCAATACAAGTCACAGATTGTTCTTTTCATGCACAGCACTACTGAGGTCTTATTTCTGTTCTGCTGAGCAGGTCTTATTGCAGCCGACAGTGCAGCCTTTTCCTTGTTGCAGCTGATGAATGAATATCTTGCTGAATTTATTTGACACTGTCACTGATCAAGACTCAATCACAGTTCGGTGTTGCATGACTATAATGATTTAATCCTTCTAGACTCTGACAGAGGAGTTTGCAAAGGCACATTTGTCACTCACTTCCCTTTGATCATAAATCATCCGGAACTTAAAACACATTGATTTAGGCTCTCGTGAACGGCGGTAAGCTTATGCTGACCAAATAAATTTCCCATTCCTGAAATCAGCCAATGGCATCGTCGTTGTGAACATTTGGAAATATATATATTTTCTTCCTCTGAGTTATCCTGCTGTTCCTGCTGCTGGGAAAGTAAAATCAGATGGTTACGAGAGGCTGAGACCGATAATGACCACTGCCCAATTTTTTCCATTATCACACAGAAGGATCATATCACCCCACCATGAATTTGGGCAGCCTGCAGAGATTTGGTAGTGACATGCAGGAGTCCTATCTCACCCATCTTATCCCAATATTTGTACTTCCTTATCAGAAAATAATGCTAAGAAACTAAATGTGTCTGTAGTCGCCATTAAAAACAAAAAAACTGAACATTTTGACAATTCACTCTTGGGCTTTTGAAAGAATATTTTAAGCCAAATCTGCAGAACTTTGCAGCCATCGTTTTGTATCGTGATGAAAAGTTACTATGACTTGTGTGTGACTTTGTAAATCCACTTGAACTCCCAGAAAAGTAAAGTCTGCGAAAGTCAAGAACAAAAATGAAAGGGAGTAGAAGAGTCAACATCAGGCTGCTTGCAGACACGGATAAATAATAGTTTAGTCATCTTTAATTAAACCTCAGATCTTCAAGCTTGAGATTCATGGTGGTTTGAATTTGCATTGCATATATCAAACTCAGGCCAACATGTGGTGTTTTAGAAGTTATGATACGAGTAGTTTCATTTTGATAAAAGGCAAAGTGAATGAATCTTTTCCAAGTTTGACTCAGCAATGCATCCTTCATGCATGTGGACAAAGACTCAGGAGCTCCTGATTGGATCCATGTATCAGCATGTGATTGGCTGAGAGGCATCTTGTCTCAACTCTGTCTCCTAGAAATTGCATTTATGCACAACTATTCTGCAACAGCAAATATGTTTGTAAGAAATGCATTGTTGCTTAATGAATGCAAGGGTCTGGGTTTGGTTTCAAAAAGAACCTGCTGCTCTACTTGCTGCTACTCGTTAGTGCATTGAACACATGATGATAACTGAAGATCATTAGGAACATTGTAACTCCTCTCTTCTCTCATCTGGAGTGTGGTGTTTAGATAACAGGAGGACACAGTTCATCGAGGTTTTAGTGAGAAAACTTGTAATAATAGCAACGGTTATGCCCTTCAATCAGTGTCTCTGCTCACTGACGACATGACTTAAAGCATCAGGCTCAACTCAGAAAGCAGCAACATTTCAAACCCCAGGAAGTCCTGGTTTAGCTCACTCTAAAGTGCAGCTAACTAGATGCTAGTTAGATGCTAAGTGACACAGCAGCAGCCCCAATAGCTTCTGATTGGCTGTCATGCATCAGCGCACGACTGAACAGGTCTCTTGTCTTGAGTCCACCTATCCTCACAGCAATTATAGCAGGTGAACAGAAAGCAGCAATTTAGCAGTTAGCTGACACAAACACTGAGCATGATAAGCCTCCTGAAGGCACGGTTTATTGCAGAGCCATTGATTTGCATAGCATCTAATTGTAGAGGTGTTCATTTTATCGTGTCTACCCTTTTTAGTTTTACTCATCTCAATCATGCATCTCTTAAAACCTCATCTGCTCTCTGAAATCTACTTCTTTGGGGAGGATGTGATAGCACAAGCCCTGGCCTCATTTAAACACAGCACCGATCATCATGTTAAAAAATGATCAGTTTCAACTCGAGCACCGCGAAAGAAGTTCCCTGTGCCCCTTTGAGACGTGTGAGTCGAATGTTTAGGAATGCAATCAGCTTTTCACAGAGCGTATTTTCCCAGGACGGGATGCTGCCTGAGGACGCGTTTCTACACCTGAAAGCCCTCTATTATCAAAGTGACTGTTGCACCTCAGCTGAAACAGGTACTGAAATGCCACAAAACACAAAAATCCCAAAAGTGTGCATGCTTTCAAGACAATCCACAGATGATTGTACGAGGCAATAAAACGCTTAATCTTCCATCTGGTTGAATGTTATCCTGAGAGTAAGTGATGTATGTCTTGACATCACAGTTCCATTCTTGCTGAGAAGTAAATCAAATGTTGGGATGAATGTGCCCTTTCAGGCAACATACAAACAACCCCGTGCTGTATGCTGACAGTGAGGAATACTATAAACACTACTGAGGGTAAACTCAGCATTTTCTCAGAATCACCCTGAGGAAGCGTTATATATATGTATATATATGCCAAAAACTGATGACGAAATCAAGTAAAATTACGAAGATGTCCTTTAGGCTGTCTATAAACATTTGGAAGCCTCTTAGATGGCTTAAAAATAAATGCCACCTATAAGTGAATTAAAACAGAGGGTAATTCGACTCAGCTGTGTCACATTATTCATATATATCCAACGCTGTCGTGTTTAAAGCCTACAATAGTACCACATATTGCAAAGGCAGTGATGATGCTGAAAGCTCTCAGGCTCGCTGTGGCCTCATCCTCTCTTCCACTGTCCAGTTCCCCTTTCAGCTGCACTCCTTTCATGTTCCCTGCATGTGAGGAATATTTACTTCTGTAATGCAGAAGCAGAGACAGATCTTTCAAATATCTGATCTCGGCTGTTATTTGAAAATGTAGAATAATTTGCTTGATATAATCCATATTATTGTAAACCTCACATACTTTACACTCTATTATATTTATATATTTTTCTTGGTTGAAGAACCTCTGGCTTCATTATGCTGCCCCCTCTACCCCCATCCAACCACTTCTGAACCAAACCTACTCCCTTTTGTGTGACCCTGATTGCAGCAGAAAATCACTGAACTGGAGTTAAAGGGAATGCCTAGAAATCCAGCTTCCTTTCTTACACACACACACACACACACACACACACACACACACACACACACGCACCTTTAAATACCATATATATGGCGATGCACTCTCAATACTAGACACGTACAATAACTGTACCTGTTACACAGCTAACATGAGTGTATACATGCACCCACACACACGCACACACGCTGAGAAAGAAAACTTCTTGCTGAGCCAAACATGCATGAACACATACTGTGTGAATGTACACACACACACAAATGCATTGATTTGCCACACACTGGGTGTTTATTCTTCTAGCAAGCAAAGCTGTCACTTTACAGGAATGAGCAAGTTCACCACTTAAATCTACATACATACACACACACACACACACACACACACACACACACACACACACACACACACACACACTGACAGCTCAATTTTCTACTGCATAAGTGCCTTTCTCTCCACATCGACTGCGTTAGCGTGCGATCCTGCTCTCGCCTCGCGTAGGTGGCAGGAGCTCCTTCCAGTTTCAGCAGCGGCGGCGGTGCAGCTCTCCGCTGTAACATCCACCCTTTGACTCCACATATTTGTCTGTCTCTCGCTTGTACTCTGTTCATGCCGCTTGCTTCAAACTAGGTCAACAAACTCAGGGTAAAGCAATGACGTGCTCATGCATCTGTCACTGGATATTAGTCATATCATTGTCATTAGGCAGGCAGGCTGCCTGAGGACAATTGTAGCTCATTTTATTGTATATGGAGAGATTAATTTGTCAACTTGTCCATCAGAACATTGAATTAGAGGTATTTGTTTGGACTAATGAAACCAATGAATGTGTGACGGCCAAATATTGAACTTAGTAATCATTACAGGGTTACATATGACACCACCTGGGGTTGTATGAGTGACAATGACTCAGATCATTTAAATGCTTAATTTTACGCTAGATTTGTATACCTGCAGTCACCACTGCAATAATTAATGCAACGTCTCCTATCTGTGAGACCAGTCGTACAGTATTTCGGATTATTTGGAATGTAACCGAATAAAATCCACGATTTGACAAGTTAATTTTGACAACTGATGAAGTTAAAGCCTTTACTAACACTGCAGCGTCATTGCATGAATTTCCAGATTGGATGACATCACAGTAATGGTGGCATGCAACCTGGATGCAGAACGGAACTTCAGTAAGATTTAAAGAGATTTAAGTGGCTAACATTTACTGTACACGTGCACAAGAAAGAAACACAAGGCTGTTAACACGGTTTTGTTGAGTGATGTCCAGCATGGATGTGTATACAGTATGCACTGAACGCACATGTGTTATGGAGGTCTCCACAATCTACCATTATCTGGTACTTATTTCTTGGATTATTGTCTGAACTGTATCCCAAACTCATATAGTATTTGCATTTAAACTGTGGTCTTGAGAAAGAGCTGTTTGCTGGGTCACTTTTGGCAGGAGTTTCAGCATCAAATCCTCTTCAAAGTGGCCATGATTCACAGGGATCAGAGCAGAGGAGGCACTGGCACTGAAGTCCTAAAGCAGGACATTATGAAGGATATCGAATAGATACACTTGTGGACAGAAGTGTAAAACCCCAAATGATAGAATTTCCAGTGGAATAATAGTGTTGCCTTTCCTCCACATGTCCCAGATTCTTTCAAATCTCTTGCCTTATGGCTGAAACCTGTAAACAACACAGGGAGTAAGTCTCTTGGTGACCTTCATTCTCCCAGAAAAAGACTCCACAGTAGCACTTGACCAAAACGTTATTTATTAATATAAGCAATGTACCACGCACTAGAAAAAAGATACCTATTTTCACTCCAGATCCTGTTTTCATAAAATATTTCTCTCAGGAGTGCTGATCCATGATCAGAGTGGCTTTTTTTGTACCGCCCCGCCCTCCAGAGACCTCACCGACAATCAAAACAAAATTGGTTTGCAGGGTAAAGTAGGAGTAATACATGATTTTTCTGACACCTCGGGCTGTGGTGCATCGCTTTTCAGTAAAGCTGGGAAACTTTAATGGGGGTGATGAGGTCTCCGGAAAAGGCTCTTGAGCGAGTTCATTATTCTTGCCAGTGCTGATCCTGGGTTAGTACCCTGATTCCAAAGAGGCTTTATAAATACAGGTCCCAGTCAGTTGAAACACACAGGTGATTTTCATTAAGACGTAGAAAATAGTGATTTTGTTTTATTGAAGTATCTCAACAGACTAAGACACTTATAAAGTGTAGTAGAAATATCAGAGGTGAGGAGAGTTTACTGCGGTGTGGGCCAAGCTCTGTTCAATTCAGTCAGTTCATAGATAGATAGACAGATAGATAGATCTAAAGTCGAAATACTAATGAAATTTCACTGTGTCATATGAGTGAATGTATTAAGCCAGCAGAATAAGTAATGGCCCACAGTGTAACAGCCCTTCTGCTGTTGCTCTAGCATCACTTGAGGCAATTTGATTTGTAATTACAAACCTCTGGACAGGACACAAATGTGTCTGGAGGCCTTATGAATATGCAGCCCCCCGTAATATAAACTCATTTAGGCTACTTGAACTGACTGAACTGGAACCAGATTGACTCTGGCCTCGCTACTGGCCTAACTTACATTCCATATATAACTGTATGAAAATAGAAACATTAATTAGATACATCTTACATAAAAGCTTTTCTCTGAACATACAAATACCAGGGAAAAAGTGTGTGTGTGTATGTGTGTGTGTGTGTGTGTGTGTGTGTGTTTGTTTGTTTGTGTGTGTGTGTGTGCGTGTGTGTGTGTGTGTGTGTGTGTCGGGGGAGGAAAGAGGAGGGGCTGATTGTTCTACAAAGCCAAACAACTGCAAAAAACACCATAGAACAGTAAAGAAAACCAAAATGTTTCAAACGCTGTCCATTCCTGTGTTTTTTTTTTAAGCTCTCTTGTCCTTATGCCTCTATATATGGCATCAATTTTACATGTTTGAGGAGGGGGTGTGGGACTCCATCAAGAGTCATCAACAACCATCCTGGATCATTCATTTTTCATCAGCGCTCTGTGTACAGTATGTGAGTGTATGGACAATCCCGATATATAGAACCTATTTTACAGCACCTGTGATCATTTCCAGCCGTCACAAGAGGACGTGCCTTCAGGTCCTGCATATGTCAGGACCACAGAAAAATTGAAGCTTTCATCAAGACTCCAATTTTTGTACTCTACCTCTAAAACTGGATGGAATGACACTGATGCAAAATAAATAGGCCATGTACAGGATATGCTTGTGGCTTGTGGCCAAAACTAATAATTCTGCAGCTCATTTTGTGCTGATATCTAACATATAGACTGAACAGTTTTCATGCCAAAACAATGATTTTGTGTTTACCCAGAATTACATCATGCGCAGCTGAAACTCTCCATTGAAAACAATGCTGATGAAATTTCTTTGGGGCTTGTAACTCATTGGAACAGGTCAAGATTTTGCGCTTTAGTGCTTACTGGCTTTTTTTTTTTTCTTTTTTTTTTCTTTTTTGTTGCCAAGAGTTAGATGAAATAATAATTATAGTAATAAGAACTTTTTTATACAGCACTTTTCAAAACAAAGTTACCAAGTTTTTTAACATTGTTAAAGCAGGATTAAATCATTTCAGGACTGAGGCACTAATAACTGATACCACTCTCATCTCACTAAATATGAAGCAGCAGCCAGCTAACTTAGCTTAGCACAAAGACTGGAAACAAAGGGAAACAGCTAGCGTTTTAATCCAAACAACAACCCAAACTGTAAAAACTTACACTTGGGGTGCCAGGTAAGCAGATGAGCTTACTAGCCTTCAGCTAATAACCCACCATAAAATTGAAGCTAGGTGGATTTTTCTGCCTTTGGACAGAACCTTTTCCTCCATTTTTATTCTTTGTGATAAGCAAAGTTAACCATGCCAACGCTAGCTTCACGATTACTATAAAGACACAAGAGTATTAATCTTCTCAACTAACTCTTAGCAAGAAAGTGAATACAGTGAATTCTCATATAAAAACAGGTATTATAAGAATATCAGAGACTGAGTGGGATGAAATTAACTGAAGCCTGCTGCAACAGCTCCCTTGGTAAATTCAGTATAACACACATTTCCACAGCATTAATTCCAAGTGGTATCCATCATGGCAGAGTTAGTGCTGTGGAAATGGACTGTAGACTGACTTTATCAAGACAAAAGGTGAACATGGAGGAAATTTCGAGTGTCAAACTTTTGCTTTAAGCCAGGGTAAACGACTATTAGAGTAAAAGAGTCTAAAATAAAATGTGGAACTGTTTTCATTTTGCTGTTGTCAGGAAAAAAAACCAGCATTTCTCCAATCTGTTTATTCATGTACTGTAACATACATGCCCGGGGATGAGATTAGCATGTTTAGTATTAGATTGGTATGTATTTATGCGGTTCTTGTGCATTTTGTGTGTAAGAATGTAACCCAGCATAAACAACCAAATCTTCTTGGCATCTACTCTAAACTGCATTGCTTGGTCATGAAGCATCATGAACAAAAGCTCACTGACTTAATAAAGAAGATTTTAGCAGACAGCCACTGCCCCTGACACAAACTTATATTCAACAATTAACAGCTGATGTGAGAGCTGGTTGACTTGCTGAAAATACAACTAATTCTAATAATAATGATAAGAATATGTAACTAGATTAGAAAGTAGAACTAATTCCAAGGAACAACTAAAACTAATGTGCTACAAAATGAATGGTGAGGGTTAGTTTTAAACATGTCCAGTGGTGGCGTTGGGGTTTGTTTCATCAAAGAATAAACAGCTCAGCATGCGGCGGTGTGGTGGATGAGGTAACAAAGATAATGGAGGGAAGTCTGAAGCTGTGTCTCTCTGTGCCGCACCCTTTCTAAAGAAGGCACTATGGGTGCTTCGCCATCTCAACGACCAAGATTCAGCAATGCAACCCCTGTCTCAGAACGTGAAGTTATAGCTGTCTGGTGTTTGGTTTCTGAGAGTCATAAACGGGATCAGTTCATTCAAATTAATGCTGGCGGCTTGTTGTTCCACTGCTGAGCGTTTTATTCTCCTTGGAGGGCCACTGCTCAAAGTATCATGGCCTTTACACTGTGCACCACAGCACACATGTATTTCTGACTCATACCACTCCAGAGGCAGCGCATCTGTCACAACTCCCAACGAGTGGATCCACCTCATTTCCTCCTCCACGCTTAGTTTTGACCTTAAATCACGAGCCGCGGTGCAGAGTGGCGGGGGACTGTGACTGATCACAGGCCGAGGCTGACTAGAGGTAGAGGTAGCTGACCCAGTAGACTATGTTGAAGAGCAAGAAGGAGGTGGGGAAGAAAACGCGGGAGTAGGAATCCAGCTCGCGGATGTTGACGTGGACCCGTCCTTTCTTCCAGCCGCCTTCTTTACACTCCTCGTAGCAGCAGAAGAAGCTCGTGCAGTCTTTCCCGTCCAGGCACTCGTACAAGCAATTGTCTTCGTAGTCGTGCCAGAATAGGGAGTTGCCCATGGGCATCATGGGCTGAGGGTTGTGAGCCATGTTGAAAGATGAGTAGGCCTGTATGGGACGACAGAGAGAGAGCGTTACGGTGGAGGAATTGACTGAGGAATTGACTTAGCAGACCTGTCAAGCTTTGATTTTCTCAATATGTTCAAGTGGTGGTCATGGATGGGACTCAGCATTTAAAGGTGCAATGTGTAACTATTGAACACCTTTCAAAGGTCTCTCCAACCGCTAACTGCTGCTCACTATGCTCTTTTCTGTCACTATCATTGGCTGTAGCTACTAGCTGCTGGTAGCTAGTTTGCTCAGTTAGCTGTGCACCATGGGCTGACTTGAGTCTGCCCAAGAGCTACATAGTATATATTGCTCCTTACAAAAGGAGGGTGCTCACTGGTTAAGCCTTTCCCACACCTAAAACACATTAACTTATTTAGCTTGCTCTTGAAATGCAGAAGGCCTTGTCTGCTGGGCTGTATTCTCTTCCAGTGAAGCTGCAGTGGAGAAAGCGTGCCATTTCTAGTGGATTACATTCTGTGTGATTGATCATTAGTGCAAATTGGCAAGTCCTCAAAGGCACAAAGCTCTGACACATATTTATTGATGTTTCAGATTGCTGAGAAAACTCCATCACACTCCATTATTGATGGAATGGACACATCTCAGAGTGATGCACCGGTCTCTGCGGTTGTCCAGTGATCAGCTGGCATAAAAAGGTACACAACCAGACATCTAAACAGGCTTTTGAAAAGGTTTTTAAAATTCAAATTTGCTCTTATAATTGGATTTTTTAATCAAATAAACCACAATTCTTCTGTTTAAACGTATCTAATGTTAAGATAATGCAAAAGTAAAACTAATAACGTTAAGAAACGTAGAAACACTTAATAGCAATAATCATTGTTATTCATTATTTTTCTCCTTTTTATAGTCACATAATGCTGCTGTAGCCTGAATTTTTAGACTGGAATGCTGAATAAGTGCCTCCTGAGAAAATTCATTACGTGACTTCCTCCCTGATGTTTATGAAATCGTGTTGGACAACCTAATTGGGGTAAAATCTTCACACATTCTTCCAGTCCTCTACTCTTAAAGGAAGAGTGGGAGGCGAGAGGGGGAGAGACAGTCGAGTCAGATGTGTCTTGTGGAGTAAGAGAAATGACTGAGTGGGCGGCACAAAGGGGCCACACGGAATGGGGGGAGGGAAATATGAGGCTTCCCCACAGACGGACAGACGAGGCCAAAATACAGCGGAGCTCCAGAAATGCAGAGGAGGGGACTGAATGTAACACAACTTAATTGTTCAGCCCAGGCTGACAGTCTTTTTAGCCCTGAGACACATTCAGCAGAACTCCTCTACACTGGGAGGAAATAATGAAGAGGGAGGGGAGCTGGAGAGAGGGAAATGACAGCAGTGGTGGCTGACTCAGTCTTAGTAGATGTGCGCTGCCGCCATTAAAGCGTTCGCGGCAGGTGCAGCCTTGAGAACGCCCACGCAGAGCATTAACTCTCGAACCAGAGCGACGGCGAGAAATGCTTTCAGCTGCACGTGTTCGGAAAGACGCACATGTCAGATGCCGGAGACATTGTGCATGTATGTTGACACCCTATGGATACAATCAATATGAGTTTCTGAAGGCTGATATTATTAGACTGAAGACACAACGAGCCAGCATTCAAATACTTTTTCGATGTTATGTCATTTTCATTGAAAACACTTAGATCATCATCTGACACCAAGACTTCAGCTTGAACCAGGCCCGGACACAGAGGAGCAGCTTCACAAGTCCTGACATGTCAACACACACATGCACAGTCATGTTTCCATCACAGTGCACAGGTGCCCAGGGGTCTTGAGGGCCCCCGGTGTTGCTATGGCACCCATGAACCTCGAGTCCTACAACTAATGTGGTGTTTGTCTGCAAGGTCTTCATTTCAGTTTGCTCAAGGAACCACCTCAGTAACAAGGTTGATCATATTTTGCATGCCGGTTTCCAGTGATCATTTTCAGTGCTGTTGTGATATACTGTACACGGACAGATTATAAGATTATGGGTCCCAGGACACAGACATGAAAAGGCCCCTTGCCCCTCTAGCATAGAAGCAAGAAACCCAGACTGCTTGCCATTTATTTCTCATTGTGGTTGTTTGTGCGTCTCTTTGTAGTCATTTTGAGACTCTTTGTGGCTGTTTTGAGCCTTCTTTGTCATTTTGTGTCTCTTCATAGTTGTTTTATTGACTTTCCACATTCAATGTTAACAATCACTTAAAACACAGGGCCGATCAGCCATTGATCATGTGAAGGCACCACTGAGAGTATCTACCAAAAATAATAAAAAATGCATACTTAACTGGCTGTTTTATGCAGCAACACTCAAAGGAGAAGCTTTGCAGCAGTGGAGGTGGATGTTAAGATAAATAAAAGGCATTCATATGCAGCATTACTCACACATTCACCACAGGCTTACCATTCTCTGCGTCTTGGGAGGAGGCCTGCGTACACTGTAGGAGTAGTAGTTGAGCATGGCATACTCGATCATGGCGGCGAAGACGAATAGGAAGCAGACGGTGACAAACAGGTCCATGGCTGTTACGTAGGACACTCTTGGAAGCGAGTTCCTGGCCACTGTGCTCAGGGTGGTCATGGTCAACACTGTGGTGATACCTGGGAAGGTAATACAAGGGTGAGGAATGCAACAGCAAGAGAATTCACTGTCTCTAAATGACGAATAGCTGGTCAGCATTGGGATGACCCATGTGGAAGTCAGTGATTATATAACATGTGGGCAGAGGTTTATTAATCACCATTAATAATGCATCTGGGGTATTCTGGGTAGATGTCCCCATTCGTGCATCAATCCTGTCCTCTATGAAATAGCTGCAGTGGGGATTTGTTTGGAGTGTGGTGAAGCAGAATAGTTCAAATGGTCAAATAATTAAAATTTTCTTTCTTTTATTCATATCTCTTTTCTCTTCATGTCAGAAATCGATTTGCGGGTTAAGATCCTCTATTATACAGTGGAGCCGCATCAGAATTAAGAGGCAAAGCCTGACACATCCTCATGACTCAAACATGACTTGTCTCTGAAGTGGCTCAAGCAGTGCAGCCATAATTCAGCAAGCAGGCCATAAAAAGATGGCCTTTTATTCCTGTGTATCTGTGATGGTAAAGAATTCAGCAAAGTTTTACTGTCTTAGCCCCACTGGAAACTTTCCAGACATTACATCGATAGAAATTTAACTTTTCTACCATTTAAATTATAATATTATAATTTCATAATATTGTTTGTCTGGTAAAACAGTCCTCAGAGCCTTTTCGATCTTGAAGTCACTGATGAGTAGTCACATTTCAGACTCAAGACCACTCAGCTGGGGCTGGACAACAGCTGTGCTTACAATTAAAAAAAACAGCTAACGGCTGATTTCCGGGTCAGTGCTTAGGGTTGGTCTGCAGGAAGTGATTTGAAGTCTATGTAATTTATCCAAAAGTGACCTAAGTAAGGTTGTATGTGAGTGCGCGTGTGTATGCATACCCATGTTTGCATGCGCACGCTCAAATTGTTTTGCTATATTTTCAGGACAAGCTGCAAGTTAACTCAAAATTGAATAAGTGGAAGTGCTTCTTGGAGGAGAGGAAGAGTTAAGCTACTAAGAGACTATTTGATACAGAAAACAAGTCAAACTGCGATGCTACCGCCTGAGAAATGTAGTTAAACTTGGAACACTGCTATGTGTAGCGGCACACTGCCCCACACTGACTGACGCCTATGTTACTGCAGGTTCTAGTGTCCTGAAGATGAGACCCTGATGAGATGTTGCACAAGTCAATAGTCCCACCCAGATATAAGCAATGTATGCTGAGAGTGACTTGGTGCTTTTTCTGGGCGCTGACAGACTTTCATCAAGAGCTGGAGACCGGCTCAGTCAGATCATTATATTATTAATACAGTGGGAAGGATGTCTGTAACTCTTGAAAGGATTTAAAATGCCTGCATTTCTTTGAATGTACACACCATTAGCTGTGAATTTGTCGGGTCAATTCAGGATATCTAAATTTCAGTCTGAGTCTGAATACCTGCTCATGCATGTGAGTTATTGAGAGATGGCAGAGTGTCTCTTTTTTCACTTATCAGGATAAAATGTACTGAGAGCAGCATGTGAGATTTAAGGAACCAATCGTTTATATAGAATGTAAAAGCTTTTTTCTGGAAAATAACTAAAAAACTATCGTCATTAAATGTATGCAGAGGAATACAAAAATGCAGTATTTCTTCTGAAAGGTAAAGGACACTGATGGTAAATTCTCAGAGGTAAAAATACAAATTTCAACGTGAACTTAAGTTTAACTTTAACTGAATGTAACTCATTTTCTACAGAACTGAAACCTCACAGTCATTTATTTAATCTCATTTCTTTATTCACGGGTTAACTGACTGATGATGCTCAGAATCACATCATCAGATGAGCTCTGCAGTCCTTCCTCCTGCACTTTCCACTCAAGTGAACAGCATCTCTTCTTCTTTTTGGACTTTTTGTCTAACATCTTCTGCGTGGACTCCGGTTCATTTTGCATGGTGCTTTCTTTCTGAGTCCACTCCTCTTTCCTTTGCAGAGCTGACTCAAGTGAGGTTTCCTCCTCCTCTGCTCTTTTCACTGCAGCCACAGTCTTGGTGTTCTCATTTTGTTGCTGCTCCAGCTGTGCAAGGTAGGAGGCTTCAGTGTTCTTAACTTCCTCTTCCAAGTCCAGGGCCTTCATCTTAGTCTTTAAGGGCTTCACTGGTTCACAGGTTGGCTTTGAGCTCCTGAATCTGACAGCGGAAAGCTTCTTGGTCCTCCAGGTCGTTTTGGGCCTTTAGAGGCTGCTGCTGGAGTTCCTCTGAGCTCTCTTCAAGCTGTTCAGTGTGCTTTTGCTGCTTTGTGCCGCACTGGTTCTTTGAGACAGTCTTCCTCTCATTGTCAGGTCTCTGCTCTTCAAGGTCTGTCTTCGCTGCGAGGCCTTTATACTCTGGGCTGGATCCACTTACACTGCTCTGCAGCAGGGCTGCTGTTTTGCTGCTGCAGCTTCTTGTTGGCGTCTTCCAGCTCAAATCTGAGCTCATGATTCTCCTCCTCATAAAACCTGGCCTCAATGCTGCGAACCCATTTCAGTCTGTCTTTGAGCTCTTCAATGGTTCTCTCAGCTGCTGCAGTAGAGTACTTGTAATTATTCTCAACTTCTTGCATTGAGATCATCATGTTTTGATACCAAGACTGTGCAAAGTCCCAGGTGTTTCCTCTACCACCATCCAGCTCTGTGTTGTGCTGGTTCTCCATGTTTCTTTTTTTTTTTTTTTGTCAGCTCTTGTTTTATGTTGCGTCTGTTGTGGCAGCAAAATCTCGACTGAACAAACTGAATTTTCCAGCTCCAGTTTAAAACCTCAGCATACAGTACGCATCGAGCTGTGATGATTCAGACTGTGTGGATGCAGCCTATTGTTTTGTTGTTGTTTTTTTTAAATTTTAAGATATTTTTTTGCATTGTATGCTTAATTACTCATATGAAGGTCAACTGCAGTTACAAAAGCAGCTTTGAAATCAATTTCAGACATTTCTTCATCAGCAACAAAGTGAGCCCTGGTTTATGCCTCACTGTTTTATTTTTGAAACTTCTGCAACGATCAGGGTTCCTGTATTTGTCGTCCTACAACTCGTTTCCAGCCACAAGTGGTTGCATAAGAGGCCCTGACTGAAGATATCAATATGATTTCTATGAGCAACAACAGATGACAAACATGGCTGCCATGAACTAAAAAACTTTGCACAGGACAGGCCTTATCAGGAAAATGGCCATAACTCATTAACATTTGTTCAGTCGTCATAAATTCAAACATTTACCTTGAGCAGAATTTCACTACGTTAGTTGTGAATGCTCTGGGGGCAAGTGCCATGTTGAGCCGTGCAAGATGGGTTGGCCTATCACATATTTGCTCATAATTCAAGATGGCTTTGAACGATCTGGATTAAACTCAGAGGAGTCATCCTGCACTGTCTCCTGAACATTCACACCGCGTTTTGTTTAAATCTGATGAAGGGGGGACAAATGGAGGTGCTGCTATTGAAATGCTGCAGGCTTTGTGACAATGAAGAAGGTGATTGGTCTCACTCCATCTTTAACCAGAGTTAAACGAGCTGGAGTGACTCTGCTTGGTTTTGTGAAGCCTGAATTCTGTCTCTTCCTTCTGTTTAATGCAAAATTTGTTGAATTTTGTTAAATGGAGTATACTTACTCAAAATCACACTGGGTCAAAAGTATGGAGCTTATCACTTTGAGTGTCTATCTCATATTCAGTTGAAGCCAGTTTGACTTTATTTCAGCCTCACAGGTCCACATCAATAAAACACTTTTTACTGGCTTTCATTATTTTTTATTATTATCACTATTATTTCGATCGAGCATCACTTTTCATCTATTTATTTCCTTTCCTGGCAGGAGTCGGCCTGTATACTTATGTGACAGAGAAAACTAGGCATTATTCACCACTGAGATCTATTCTGGACTTCTCGGTGCTGACAGCCACGTCCTGACCTATGTACAGACTGTGGTCATTAGTCAGCCTCTGCAGACGTGACGCTCTCATCACTCCACTTGTCTTTTAATGACAGTGATGAATGATGTAAGTGAGCCCATACTGCTTCAGACTTCAGTCTGACCACTGTTGTGAAAACTTGCATTTAAATGAAAATGTCTCAAAGCCAGGTTGAGAGAGTCGTGCCAATCACCTGTCAGGTACTCGTACGTGATTGCTGCGACCGGTGAGTTCGAACTTCGGGTGGGAGCTAACCTTTTCTGAAATAGCTGTAAAATTGTGAAAGCGATAATAATTACCTGTCACACTGGTACATAACTATTCTAATTGGAGCTAACTTTTAATTGTGTCTCATTGTGTCATCAGTGCCATTGTTTGAGAAATTACTCCCCGCGGCGTCTTAAAGGAGAATATTGTGTTCTCTTGGTGAAATGAAATCAATTCTTTCAAAGAGAGATGAACCCTGTGACATTAATGCCCACTGGGGGCATCGATATCTGCTGCTGTGACACGCACATCATTCTCGTCAGCTCGCCGTCTCTCCCTCTCATCCTCTCCTCTTTCTCTTCGTGTCGCGCCTCACCCCTCCTCTGCCTCTCCGTCCCTTCCTCCCTCTTCTCTGTCTCTTTCATCCTCATCTCCCACATGTCTTTCATGGCAGAGTGTGCCACTGTTTTCGCCCGTGGTTTCCATAGAGACGAGCTGCTCCCGTCTATTTCAAGCTACCTCCTCTGGTCTAGTGCTCGTCTAGACTTTCTCTTTTCCCCCGCTCATTAGATTTGAGCGCCAAACTAGGTAAATGAACAACTCTCTGCTTCTAATACCTTAAACCTTACGATTTGCTCGAATCCCAGCGTACTGTAAACTGTGTGATCTCTGGAAAACAGCAAGTGCATCGACCTCACCGCTACCCACCGGCTCCCAGTTTGGGCTGCTGTTTCAAATCAAGGTCACGAGTTTTCTCTGCGTAGTTTAATTCAGTCTGTGGGAATTGTCGCTACATGATGCCATAGCAACTGTGTGACTCCTACCTGTGCAGGCGATCTGCACAACACAAAGTCTCACATCCCCACGAAACAAGCCATCGCGCCGGAGTGAGGAAAGCTCCAGCACATATGCCCGTGCAAGGCAAATATGCTGCAGTGCCAAACAGTCTCGATGGTGTGATCGCAGCATCCCATATTCTGTTTTCAAACATTCAAATATACAAAATGCGATTTTTGAAGATGTGATATCTGCTATGAAACAGTGTCATTCATGTGTAGATGGGATGTTGCCACAGTATGTTAACAAACATCAGATGTTGACTTTTGGTGTGTGTCCAGGGGTAAACCAGGTGGAACAGACCGCTGCTTGTGCACACAGAGCGTCTATAAATAGTACTGAGGGGTACCAGTCAGGGATCAGTGGTCAGGTCACAAGACTGCTTGGTTTTTATTTTGACTCCAGACTTAATCTGCTCTAAGATCAGTATTTTTTTCTACTTCAGCTAAAAAGCTAGATCACTGAATGCTGGCTTTGTCAGTATTCAAGCTGCAGTTTGTAGCTTTCCACCTGTTTGCACTCAGTGTTTCTGAAGCTGTTTTGCCTCATTTTGGCTGGTCTCAGTCCTCTGAATTGCCACACAACATCTCTGATTTGTTCAGTGATTCTTAAAGGTCTGGTGTCATGCCCATTGACAAGTGTTTCCTCCAGCTGGATGAACAGGCGACCAATCAGAGTTTTCTTGATGGGATGAAGAATGGGGGCGTCTGGACTGTTTTTTTTTTGTTTTTTTTTGCGTCTGGACTGTTACAGTCTACCAGCTCTTTTCCTGCTGCCACTCTCTCCCTCACATGCTCAGCCAGCACCCTTCACCACTCAGCCACGCCCACCTGCCCAGTCACCTCAGCACACACCTGAGACTCATCTGCAATCAGTGCAGTGCTGTGCAGCTCTCCCACTCTCACCCTTTGCCAGGTTGTTCTTTGCCCTCAAACAAGACTCTCCAGCAATTATCTTTGGACTGCCTTCTCACTATCAACCCTGCCTGCCTCTGACTTTGTCTTCTCTTCGGCCCTCTGGTAATTAACTCAGCCTTTTGTACTTGTTTATTACCTTGCCCCTCCTGAATCTGTTACTGAGTGGGACTGCAAATTGTTTGACTTGCCTCAGACTCAGATATTCAGGTAGCGCTGCTCTTGGGTCCTAACCTTACCTGCTACATTAAACAACAGTGAGTTATCACTCAGCTAAGTTTATCTTATTCCACTGTTGGTTAAATGCTGTTCCACTGAGCAACAGTTGGTGGCGGTCACATGCCCAGAATTGTAGCAATGCGTCAACAAAGAGTGCTAGCAAGTAAACATGGATGTAAACAAGGCAGGACTTAGAGAAAAACCTCTCTCTTCATGTGTTTTATGAAGAAGGAAACACATTGAGCACAGAGGTCAGCGCTCAATGACACACACATGCATTCTGATTGCTTACGAGGAGCTCTAAGAAAAGTTCACAATGGAGATGTGGATGATGAGGCAAGGTGTGGAATGAACCTTCCATTGAATGACCATGTGTTAACTACAGCAGATATGGCCCATAATCCCCTTTGCTCCCTGTCATAAATAAAGATTAGACATCACAGCAGCCCCCGATAACAGTGAATGCACATGTTCTGGCAAAGTAGGCTAATGTGAAGTTGAAATTATGCAGTGAGAATAGTTGAAGTGGAATAAAAGTGGGTACTGTTTGCAAAAGTGCAGGCGTGCCTGTTTTGAGCTGCGAAGCACTCCAGCAGATTTTCCAGCACATCAACACAAAGTAAAATGCAGTGAACATAGGAGCTGACAGTCTCCTCAGCGAGAGCTTGTTTGTTTATGGTGATTATGCTGATGTTTTCAAATTAATGTGCTCGTGATTGAGGTTAAAATGCTACACAAGGCAGCTTCAATCTAATCTGATTAAAGGTGTTCCGCGCACGCCGCAGAGGCCTTGACTTAAAGCCGCATCTCCAGTGCATGTAATTAGTCAGATGGCTCTACATGAGTCCCATCTGACCAGGGGGATACTTGGTACTAAACAGCCTGCAGCCACTCTGCTCTCCCCTGTAATTTATTTTCTCAGCCATCTATTTTCTGGTGGTCAGCTTGATAACAATAGAGCATGATACATGAGGCAAATTTAAGGGCAAAAAACGTCCTTGCATTGATGCTTTAATTACAGTATAAGAGCTTCTTTTTGCTGTGAAACGTCTGAGCACATTTGTGACCTTGTGGCTTACTTTATTTCATTTTGTTGGAAATAGTGACGGCTGTCATTTGATCCTCTCACGTGTCAGAAACAAACAGCTCGAGGTGAAAAACCTAGTTGTTCATATAGAGCACAGCATCTGATTTAGCTTCCCAGATCTCCTCGTAGCACAGTCTGAAGGCCTGATGTTTCTGCGCTATCGCCTGTCTTTAACTCACTGCCTTCTAGGTAGAGTTCCCACAAGGAACGTTGTCAGCTCTTACAACCAAGCTGACATATCACCATTGACAGCCGTTTGTGTGAATGACGGCTCTCACAGGGAAACCTTGGGTGTTTAAATTTTACCCCCACCACACCCATATCATGAGAAATGAGCTTCTTTTTTTGCCAGTGCATGCTGCTAGCCAGGGCCCAATGTTTGAGATGAATAAATAGTAACTGAACAGGAGGTTTTTTGGGCTTGGGAGCAATTTCTTTGCTTTTAAATAGTTCAAGAGAAAACTAGATGACTGACTGTTCTCCCAAGAAAAATGACAACATGTTTACATTCAAGTAGCCCTCTGCCACAACATGTTGGACTTTATCTTCTCCTTGAAAGACATCTTGCTTGCAAACCAAATATATCAGCATTGCTAAATTTAGAGAAAATCAGCTTTTTGTATTTGGGGTGAACTGGTCCTTTCAGTGAACTAGTGCGACACTATGTGATATTGTATTGACTCCAGCGCAGCAGTTCTTTTACCCTCTTCAGCTCTATGTTCTCAATTTATACCTTGGGGTGGATTTAATTCCCCCCCCCCCCCCCCCGTATTTCTGTCAAGATCCATCAGAGCTGCAGAGATTGAGGTCTAACGGGAATCAACCTGAGCTCAGCTCTCTTACTTCCAGCCTGCTGCTTTTCAACGTCCTGCCGCTGAAGAGGTGGCATCTGAGTGACAGCTCTTTGGAAACACCACCTGGAACATGTTAACAGCTTGTCAATGCACACTGTCTTGAGGGGTGGGGTGGAGGCAGTGGCATCGCCTGCCTTTTTCTTGGACTTCCACCTCTCGGCGATCTGACTGATCCTCCTCCCTCCTGACATTTCTCCCACAGGCCTTCACTTTGCTTTGCATTCTCGCTGTGCCCACTTTTTCTTCCTCTTATCTCTCCTCTCCCCTTTCAGCCTTGGGATCAAGTTTCAGGCTGAACTGAAAGCGGGGGCGGTGTACTACAGAAGAAAGGCTAAATGACTTTCTATTATTGAGCTGAATGTGGATGTTTATCAGGACAGGGACAGCTTGCTTTTCCGCACTACCTGTTGACGGAGAGAGATCACAAGCCTTTCATTGCCTTTGGTAATGTATCACACCACCACCCACGCACTGTAAGCCTTGACTGCCTCTGCTTGCTGTCTGCAGTAGGCAGACAGACAGGTTGGCAGAGTGATGGAGAGACAGACCGGCACACACACATCGTGAGCAGTGTGATACGCATTAAATAACAGCTGCAGTAGGAAGGTGAAATCTGGAAGAAACAGCAGTAGCTATAACTGTGATGTAAGGACCCTCATTTTTTCCTGCCCTGGTAAAAAAGCTGTTACAGCCGAGCCAAATTAATATGAAGTAAACCCTGTCCAGTGCGTATTAAGCTACTGCTTATGAGACTTTTGGTAGATAAACAATTCAAATGAATCAACTTTTGGTAAAGAGCAAGAAGCAGCACATATCTGCGGACACGTTTCTGAACAGGCCGAAAATAAACTTTTGTGCCTTTTGTCTCTATTGATCCCATCTGCTTCACACTGCTCTGATGTTCAACTGTCACAGTGTCAACTTTCATCAACCTAGCCGCAGAAAGTAAGCTGAAGCAGGATGCACGCCCAACGCAATCTCATATTATGATCAGCTTTCATTAACAGCACCAGAGGAAAGACTTCACTTGGCGCAGCGCGTGCTCCACTTATAACGCCAGCTTATGATTGAATTCGACACAACATGAGACGACTTTATCGCTCAGCTGTCAAGGACGTTTTTTCTGCGGGCTGAGTCCTGTCCGTCCGAATTGGGACGGACAGGACTCCAATGCCACTTCTTGATTACCACAGAAATGTTCCAGATGACCCTCGGTGATATTGGCTGACTGGCAGGCTGATGAAGGGCAGGAGGGACTGAGTGGAATTAAAGCGCCTCAGAGTTGTGTGTGTTTCCTCGATGGAAGTGACATCTGGGATGAAGTCGGCTTGAGTTCTTGGTTGGTAAAGTAAGGAAGTGTCAGTGGTGGAGGTTAATTAGTCAGAATTTAACATCCTTCAGCAGGTATTACTGAAGTGCCTGGGAGCGGCTCTGGTGGACTCTGGCGTGTTTTGGTCTGCTTGTGAGACCAGGGGAAAGTTTTAATTTGTTTTCACTTTACCATTAGCTGCCCATCTTAGCTATCACACTGAGCAGATTCAATTTAGTTAAACCAGCTATGGGATAATAGCCAGTAATTTTGTTAGGATTGTAAGAAATGATCTAATTTAAATGCCTTGACCACTCTTGGATGGATTGCTGTGAGAATTGGGACAGATGTCCATTTAACTTTTCACCTAGTGCCATCATCATGTGAAAAATTCAATTTGACCAGCACTTCCCTGATACTTTATGACCAAATACCTGCAAAACTACTGAAATCCCCGTCAGGCTCAGCTGTACTTTGTGTTCAGCATAATAGCAGAGTCAGCTCAGTGATGATGAACCACGGCCGGAGAGTCACGTATATTCAAGATGTTATTTGGGTTACAGTCAGTGTGACTTAAGAGTTCATGTGGGATTTTAATTTCAGAAACGAGAATGTTTTTAATGAATTTTTCACCTTCTTGTCGTGTCTCTTTGCAGGTTTGGGACTGCGTCAGATTAATGGTTCACTGCCTCGTCTGCAACCTTTTCCTGACTGAGGTAGGCCACTTTGCATTATTTAAGTCCTGGGCTGAAAGTGAGACCCACTCCACCTTTTGTGGCATTCAGCTTAAAGTTTAACTCCCCTAACAATCTGTACCTCAACAGTTTAACCCCTTAACATACAGTTTTCAGCATTTTTTCACCCTGAAGTAGCTCCAGTGGTGGAAAGAATTCACACTCTGTGACAGTGTCATTTATATTCTGTTTCATCCTGCTGCAGCTCTTCATTGAAGCTGTTTGATGTAAACACTGAGTGATTTATTCCATTTTTATTTGATCACATTTCCCGAAATTCAGACCAACAAATTGTGTTTTTTCTTTGTTTTTTAGCTTTCGTTCTCCACTAAAAGCTAAAATAAAGTTTTGTATATATGAATAATGTTAAAATAACATTTATTGACTGGAAACTCTGCGTAATGCCATATTTGGATGCATGCAGTCAATATATTCATTCTATACAGAATATCAGACTCCTCAGACACTTACCTTGAATTCCACCTTAACTAGGGACCATCAGCACAACATCACCATCCACAGGAAAGCAAATGAGCTAAATGTAGGCATGCAGTTGGGGAGGAAAATAATTAAAAATGATCGTCAAATCATGCAAAGAAAAATAAGATTAACGCTAAAATAAGAGATGAAAACGAGACAAGCATGGATGGGACGTGAATCTCAATTTAATGCTCAGCTAATGTTACACTGAAACATGCATATTCATTTCTGAATGGCTGATATGCAGCATGACACATGCGCACACACACATGCACACTCTGTAATATTACTTTTTCCTTTAATAACTACTGCAACAAAGACTGAGTTATAATATATCACTTACCGATCAAAAAAGAGATTATTTCTTTTGCTATCAAGCTGTTGACTGAACAGGAATCTTCAAAAAGGCTTTAAATCCTGCCACAAACTTCTCTCATGTTAGGCTGATCAAGCTACAGCTTGAATGAGCAGGTTTGTATTATCTGGCGAAAGTATTCCCATCACTTCAATTAAAGCAAATGGATGACAAAATATTGGACATCAACACTATTCCCTGCTGATGATCGTTCACAGGCAAGACAGGAGTTATCTGCCAATTTGGTGGGTGTAACAGAAAAGCAATATCAATAAAAAAAAAAAAGTGTTGCGACAAATTACTGCTCCCAAGGAGGATTAAGTTATTCAAGCCCCTTTGAAATGAAGTAATGTCCCCCACAGCTCAGTGCAGCGACATGAGCGGTGTAGTTGTGTACCTAGGGCCGTCCTTGCAGGCGTGGCGTCGCTCTTGATCCAGAAAGAGACCCAGGAGAGGACCACGGTCAGGATACAGGGGATGTAGGTCTGGATGGTGAAGTAGCCCATGCGTCTGCTGAGGTCAAAGTACACTGTCATCAACACATAGTCTCCTGTTGAGAGAGAGGGAAAATAGAGCACACAAATGTCAATTAAAAGGCAGAACTTCTTGAAATAGATTAAAATGTGGTAACCTGATAATAAATAGTGCTGTTTATGGACGCACCAATCCACTTTTTTCAGTTCCAAACCAATTCTGATACCCAGATTTGAATATCAGTCAATACTGATCAGGAGTCATCAGTGTTCAGTTAAAAAGCTGTTTGTGAGGAAACCAGGATCATTCTTTTATGTCTGAAGCAATATCCAGCCCGACTTAAAAACTGCTTTCCCATCTTTGCAAAACAAAATGTAACAGATATTCTAAAAATAAGTAAATGTGCAGCAGCAACTTCCTAAAAAAAAAAAAAAACCCCTTCAGAATTAACAGTAATTAGAATTCAAGCCTCAACCTTTGAAATACAACAACAGATTGATCAGGAATTCAGATTCGAGTACAAAACAATGAAACTGCTTCATGTGAGAACAAAACGTAAGCACTTAATCTCTCTCATCTAGCACCACAAGCGTGTCTAAAGTTCAATTTGTTCAATACTTTTGTGACCAAATACTTTCAAAACTAATGACATTCCAATCAACCTCAGTGTGTTTAGTGCTAATTTCTCTCCTTCTGTATTCATTGAAACACATTATCTCTGATTTTGATAAATGCTGTGTACACTATGCAGGACACAAACTGAATTCATCTCGTCTTTACTCAGGAAATATTAGCATAATGACACAGTAAACTAAGATCATGAAGATGGTAAACAAAATACCTGCTAAACAAACTCATGTTAGCATTGTCATTGTGAGCATCTTAGGGTGACGTTAGCATTTAGCCCTGAATACAGCCTCACAGAGCTGCTAGTGGGGCTGTAGACCATTACAGTAGTCTTGTATGCTAGAGTTTCTAATATTGCTGTATTAAGTTGGATCATGTTGCAAGGTGACCCCGCTAATTTGTAGTTACACTTTTCTATCCATGCATAAACAACAGACCATAATCCTTGAGGATCTGAAACAGCACACCGGCTCATGAGTAATTAAAAGGTCTGATATGTAGCTGGAGGCGACATCATGCTGTGCTCTTAACTTGGTCATCAAAACAGAGGCCAGGACCAAATTTGACTGTGAGACTGTTACATTATCCTTTATTAGGGAAGCTGCGATCGTCAGTAGGGTTTGTAAGAAGACATCTGTGTATTGTGTTTCAGGCAAACAGAATCTAGGTGTAGCACTTACAAAACATTTTTTTCTGTCAGTGGAGTTTAACTTAAACCAGTACAGAGCAGCATCACTGCAGTTTTCTAATGAGATTGTCAGAAGTACTCAGATCTGAGGTCTTCAGTAACTTTAACTAAGACAGAATCCGTCAAACAAGACATCAGAAAAGACTTCAGATCACTTGGAATTAGCTCTATAATTGCTTAAAGTAAGATGAAGTGGATCAAATGGGAAGGCAGACAATCAAAGGGAAAAAAACTAGGAAAGAAAAA
Source organism: Chaetodon auriga (assembly GCF_051107435.1). Taxonomy (NCBI): domain Eukaryota; kingdom Metazoa; phylum Chordata; class Actinopteri; order Chaetodontiformes; family Chaetodontidae; genus Chaetodon; species Chaetodon auriga. The sequence goes on along the minus strand of NC_135096.1, from coordinate 9,459,866 downwards.
GACAGGACAGCGAGGATATAGCTGGAAAATATTGAGGTGAATAAAACGTACAGAGAGCAGAGGACAGAAAGAGAAATGACGAGGGGAGAAAGCCCTTAACGGAGCCCAGAAGAACAGAGGAAGGAGCTTCTCTCTAACTTGAGCAAGAATACAATGAGTCAGCATGAGGGGAAGAAAAACAAGGACTTACTCTGCTGCCTCTTTAATGATCCCATTATAGTATGACGCTTGTTATTGTGAGTGTTAATTGACAGCAGCAGGTAGATATTGATCACTTGGTGAACAAAAGCCATTGTTCTGTAACCTTGATGAAGTTCTGCCCATCAGATGATTGTTACTACTGGAGAACACCTTTTGTTGATCTGCTGCCACTCAGGTGTGGCAGCAAAAGCATGTCAGACTGAAGAGAAGACAACCTTTTGTCCTCCGCTCGCAGCTGAGTCTCACCTCGTACTCCACATAGAACTGGAAAAAATCATTTTAATTACTAAGGGCAGTGAATGCAGAGCATGGCGTCCTGGTGAACCCGGTGCAGAGGAGTGTTTATCACTTGCACATTTGTATGTTTGTATCAGTGCAGAGCGGGATTCTGCACGGTGCTGCCAGGTTTTTTGCTTTATTGTGATGTCCAGGGGTGTTTTTAGACGCTTTCTTAAAAAAATCATATTAATTTCAGTGACCCTGGCCACTTTTAAATCTGTCATACTGATGCCCTACGCTGCCTTTCATTATTAAATAAACCAACTGCTCACACTACACTAAACACCTGATGCTGAGAGGAGAATGCAGATTGACTGTGCAGAGGGGGCGAACACTCATTCTGATATTATTAATTGAAACTGTCGGCTGCTGTGACCCCAAGGTTCACTCACTCATCGTGCGATCCGTACAGGGAAATGCATAACCAGCTTCCCTATGTTCAATGTAAATATCACATGGTGACATGATCATAAGTGGAGTGCTGTGAATGTACATGCACAGGTGCATCCTCAGCTTTATGGGGGCAGAACAGTGACTTTAAAATTGGCATTGACAAGGGAAATACTGTCATTTTGAAATGTTATTGGAAGAATTTGTATTAGCAGTGAAAAATGCTCTACTAAAAATGAAATATGCATTTTTTTTCTCTCTGTGTTAGCCCTGTACAACTTTGCATTTGTTCAGTTAAACAAAAGATATGATGATGATTGCAATTGTAAAAATAAATTGCGATCCAGATGTTTGCTCTGCCAATGACAGCTGTAAAACACTGACCTCACCGCACTGTGAGTGAGTGAACAAACAGCCACTTCCATAGATAGTTCTTAAGTATGGCCTCATGCACTCGAGCAAATTGGCCAATAAAAATGTAGTGAAGAGGACAGTGAAGATGAGATATACGGTGCAATCAATCACTTTTTACTCAGAGTCAGTTCTGTAAATCCCAGGTCGCCAACACAAAAATGCTCTTAAAAAGGATCATAAAGGGAATTTTGTAACTGCGGCCCTGAAAAAAAAAGGATGCATGTAAAAATAATTAGTTGACTGTATATCACAAAGGCTGCGGCAACTTGGTTAATTTTCACCAAAGGAATGCTCCAACACAGATAATCTTAATCACTACACAGTGGGCACATAAAATCAGAGTAATTTGCTATTTCATCAAAATTAAACTGTCTTGTTTTAATTCTGTATGCCCATTTATGTCCGAGACGGAGTGTACGCTTCCTAGAGCAATCCAAAGCGTGTTTGCCTTGATTTATTCTCTACTTCACTCTGTGCAGTACAACACTGCACAGTTGTAGAACCTGCCCGAGACAGACACAGTTCACAGTCACACTCTTGTGCTGACAGAATGTTTAATTTGACAGTTTAATGCACGGGTGATACGTGTCATTTTGCAAAGTTATTCTTGCTAATGTTGCAAGATTATACTGTTTGGCTTGCATTAATGACTGTATGGAGGCTGCAGAAATGCACATTCCCAGATGGACTATCTACAGCTGTGTGCATACACACAGCAGCACGGTGACTCCTGTGCATTGTAGCAAACAACCCCTCTGTTTACATTCTGTTAGGACAGTAAAAAGCCGTCTGTTTACACTTTCCTGCAGAATACTTATTAGCCGAGTTGGCGGCGCTGTGCTTGTCTACAGACCCTGTCATGCCAGACAGTCAGGTCTACTCTCTGTTTGGAAGCTGTGAGGAAAATCCTTGGGAAAACTGTTTTATTACTGAGCTCAAGACAACTTAGCTGAAGTGTTGTTGCTGTGGCTTTTCACGAAACTGACACACAGTCGCACCGATGCTCAGAAAAACATGTATATAAGTGCATTTCCTTTCCTCTAAGTTCTGAAAATGTTCCACACTATTGTTTATAAACTAATTCATCAGTGTGAGATGGTTATTAATGCCAGCCTGCTCTCTCTCACAATGAACCAGATTATGTGACAGCAGCGCATTTATTTTCAAGTGTTATGTAAAAGATAGTTAGAGCAATCTTCAGCAACCTTGTTCTGGTTGCTACTGAGCAGCAGGCGTTCGGGGTCTTGATTCAGGGCACCTCAGTGATGGTCATGAGGGAGGAGGAAGTGCTGCTCTTTCACTTTCCTCACAAAGATTTATCCCGACCCCAAAGTTGATCCTTCCACTGAAAAATGTTTTACCCCATGCAAATGTCAGCATCGAAATGTCCGGTTTTAGTTCTTTTTAATACTTTCCATGTTTGTCTTGAGGTTTTCATGCATCTCGTCTAAATCATTAATACGCTAAGCCCCAACTTCTCAGACGTCAAAAACAGAGTTATCACTTGTATGGCCCTCACCAGAGCACATGACCCTGTACCCCCCCTCAGCCTATTTGTAATGTCAAGCCCATGTGGCCACAGACACAGGACACTAAAATGGAAAAAGGCGGGTTTCAAAAATGCGTTTTTCTCATTTTTAGCCATCGATGGTCAATTTTGTTAGCTGACTGATGTCATCAGCTGTAGCTAGCTGATGAAGAGACCACTATCTGCATGAGTTTGTTGAAAATGGTTGACTTCTTAATGTTTTCAGCTGACTTGTTTCCAAAGAAAAATCTTGTAAGGGCCCTAAATACTCATGACCACATACATGATATTATGCTAAGCCTTGACTTTAATATGATCTGCGGTCAGCTGCAGAGGCTCTCTCATACATGAAGTGGAGAGGGAATATCAGTATTGTTATCCACGATATGATGAGAGGAGAATGCAAGGGATTGCCAGCAATTTCACGACAGAGTCTTTACGAAAAGGCATTCGAAAAATTTCCCGGGTGGACATGTGAAGAAGGAGGAACATCAGCATTTCTGCAATGTCACCGCAGAAAAAGGCATAATAGAAGCTTTTGGGGGAACTTGTGATGGGATAGTAGAACAAAGCACTGAAGTGTTTGGGATTCCACATTGGGGCCTTTTGAAGAGGACGCTGCTGAATTGATAACGATGGTGGATTTGTAGCGGAGGTCCCCAGTGGCACTGTGGCCGGGGATCTGTCCACTCTGTCCTCATTAAAACAGCCCCATACCTCATGTGTTTATGAGGGATGAAGGATAAAGCTGAAAGAGGGAGACAGAGAGAAGGGGAAATAAGAGAAAAAGAGGAAGAGAAACGCAGCACTTTCGAAGTTTGTCATGATGTAAATTAATGATAGGTATTTTTAGCCGGGGATCTAATCATCATGCGTGTGGAGATGGAGCTCCGGCAAGTGAAACAGGAAAAAGAAACGAGGTAATAAATGAGAAAACGGCTAATTTTCTTGAACAGCATGAGGTAGATGTGTAGGTTTGCCGTCGCTTTTGAGCATCTCAGCAGAAAATTAGTTTGGCTGTGTTTTGACGCTACAGCGGGAGTCCAGGAAAACATATCATTTATAAGGCCGTCAATGTGTCTCGGGATGAGAACGCTCATCAGTCACCTTTTTTTGTGATCAGAAACAAACATACAATGACAGTCGCTCATTAGATATAAACAGGATGCTTGATCAGTATTCCCAGTGGGTGACATACTGAGACAATAGAATGTGTTAACATCAGTTCAAAAAAGGGATATATTTGTTTTAGCTATGTCATGTTTGAGCACTGGGACAAACACAAATATGCTTTAACATATTATAACTGTGCAACTAATTTCCGCTGAGCTTCTTAATAATATCATGCCACTCCCTGTTATCCCTCTGCTAATCATGCCAAGCACTCTTGTTCCTCGAATATTCATGAACGGAGGTTCGGCTCTCTTAGAAAGCTGAATGAGGTCACATTATGCAGACCAGCGCACGTCTCTCCAAAGACAAAAGACTGTATGGGACGAATACGCAAGTCATAAACAAGGTCAAACGAGGTTAACAATCATTGCGCCGTGCTCTTCCTCTATCTCCCTCATCCATAATGCTTTGCTTATTGAGCCAGCAAACTCTGTCTTTATCTTCACGGGTCATGTGAAAGCATTAAAAATGTATTGAGAACTTGTCCATCCCGTGCCAGTTGTGAGTATAATTACTGGCACCTGTTGGAGCGACAATATTTCTCCAGCTGCCTCCCCAAACAACAAACTTAAATTAAATCATCACAGAAGACAAGGCCTAGTAACCACACTGAAAGCCTGGGAAGAGAGAGGAAAAGGAGTGAATAATTAAACTTCCTTTTTAATCTTTAATCTTGGTGATTAATGTCAGTGGAAAAACCTATTTGCCCTTACACCCGAGGGGAATACTTATGAGCTTTGAGCTTGTAGTTATGTGATTACATTTATGGGTATGGGGCTAATGTTAACCTTTGCCAAGCTTGGGGCACTGAGGTAGTCAAGTGGCTCGGGAGTTTTATTTGGAAGCCTGCTGAACAGCAAGTAAAACTCCTTCTGATTCCAGCTGCTAGTCTGCAGCGAAAACTGACCTTTAACCTCCACTGAAGGCAGGGTGGAAGGGAAAAAGAGTTTCACTCTGGAGATCAGTAAAGTTTTATAATACTATCAGTCGTAACGCCATGAAATGCAACCATTCAGCATGTTCTTTGGGACTCAACTGCCCGAGATAGTGACCTTTTCTCAACCTTTCATTGGCGTCTTCCTTACCTGCTGTTGTTGTGAGTACATCCGTCGTGTTCCTGAGCCCCATGAAGTCAAACTGGTAAAGCCTCCAGTACTTCTGGTCCGAAGTTGCCACTGAGTTTTGCGCCCACTTATACACAATCTCATCTCGTGGGTAGCCGTCTAGAAACCACACAGAGAGTGAGGTCAGTGTGTGAAAGAAAGAGAGAGGAGAAGTTGAAAGGAATGGATTCAGGACAGACTAATGCAGCAATGCGGTTTTTATTGTATGCATGATTTAGACCTGATTTGGGCATGATTTAGACAAATTTATACAGTAAGTTTTCATTGGCAATTCAGTGGACTGCAGACCAACTGAGCAATTACTGTTAACTTGTTTGCTTGGAATCTGCTGTGGTGCACCAGTGGTGAGCAAATATACTCTCTCCCATGTAATTCAACGTGTTATGGAGTTTTAATTGTTTTATTGTAGTGGTCTGTCTGCCTTATTGCAAGATATCGCGCTTGCTAATGCTAATGCTAATGCATCAACAACAATAACTCCATGTGAAAGATGAGCTCATTTTGACAAGTTGAGGCAATTTTGCATTAAAAAAAGAAAAATGAAATTGAGTGACAGAAAGAATGAACAAGTGGGGAGTCTTATTGTGCCCAGTAGTGGAAACCAGACTAATTCTGTAAATAGTCTCATTTAGAGGATAGCCATCGATAACCAAGAAGAGCAATCATTATGATGCAAGAGAGGTGGTTTTTTTCAAACACTAATAGAGATCGCAAGTTTTATTGCCATCATATTTCTCTTGGTGTGTTTGTACAATTATCTTTACTGCAAGCACTATTGCCATTGTGATACCAGAGCATCTTCGTATCTAGAAAATGCTCGTCATTTTTCATGCCTTTAAAAGCCCCCTGAAGCAACATGTTCTTCCATAATGTTATAAATTAAACTCTTCTGTGGCCTTGGCTGCAATATTCTCCCTGGCTGTCATCCATACAAGCATGTGGGATGTCTGCTTCTACCGTGCAACTGTAAACAAAGTTAGATGTGAGGATGTCTGCCAATAAAGACAATATCATGTCAGCAGAGACGAGAGGGCTTTCAAGTCAAATTGAAATTTGAATTCTTAACATTATTTGTGATGTACTGGAATAATACTGCAGCTGTGGGGCGTTGATTCAAGATGGTTTCCCCCATTTCAACAACCTTGTATAGCTAAATAAGCTATTTATTTTTAGCTATTTATTTTTCTGCCCCTTTACAACATTCAGCATATAGAAGAACCTGTCCATTCACAAACCCATTACACCAGTCAAATTACAGTACCAGTAATGCAGTTGGAACCACTCATGTAGGTGGTGCAATTATGGCATTAAAAAAAAAAAAAAAATCCCTATGACTGAAATGTCTTCTTTTCAAGAATAATACGTTCAACCAAATAAGTGAAAAAGGCAAATTGATTTCTTTGCAAAACTCCCTAAAGCTCATTTCATTCTTTTAAATGTGGAAACCATGCTTATCTACCCACAGTATGCATGCATATGGGTGTAGTTATGTTCGAAAATGCAGCTCTTCCCCTTGTCTGAAAAACAATACAGTGTGCTCAGTAAAGATAACTTATCACACTCTGTGAAAGAAAACAGCCGACTCTAAGCACAATTTTTCCCACCAATCGCAGAGCAGCGACTCTTTTCAACAGCCGTACCTGTTTAGAAGGTCAGTCAGTTTATTTCCAGCATCAGCTGCCATGGGGATGTGTTTAAACTGGAAGCATTCAGCATATTTCCCTTGTTCTTCGCACTGACACCCAAAAGCATGACACCAGTCCATTTTTAGATGATGTTTTCAAAATGAAAACAAGAAAGAGTTCATGATTGACCATTCAAACAGCCCTGTGGTGGGGTTTCAAATAATGTATTAGGCCCTGTGGCAGTCACATTGGAGGTCCTTTGCTTTTTGGGCAGCAGTGACTGAGAACTGCTGATTACATATTTGAATGTATGACTGGGCTGTTTTGGCAGCACTGAGCTGTGGTTAATTCTGCATTCTTTCCACAGTGATCATTTTGCAACTGGTGTAACTGAGCCTTTTAAGGTTTTAACTGGGAGCAAATGACAGCGCCAGGTCTGCTAAAATGATCTTTTCAACATATCTGATTGGTTTGCATACATATTGCTTGCATTTTGGCAAAGTTGGGTGGCCCCCTTCTTTAGTCCAGACTGAAAAATCTCTACAGCTACTGGATGAACTGGGATGAATGGGGAGCAGTGATTAGCCTCGCAGAGCCTATTAGGTGTGCTTTAGTACAATAGTGTTGATTTTGCAGTCTGTATTTGATCAGTGAACATGTCACAGAGTTTTTAAGTTCCGACAAATTATTTTCATCTTGTACTGCAGCTGTCAGCTGATTGACAAGGAACCAAGGGACATGTACTAAAAAGTTACCATTTCTTGAGCACAGCCAATTACTTCCTGGCATGCAATGATGGCCAGCCTTTTGTGACACAAAGAGCATCGTTCATACTGGTGACTGCAGTGAAAATGTTAATATCCTTCAATATAGAACAACATGGGGTCTTTTTTCGGGAGTGATTGTGGCTCCGCCTGTGAGGTCAGTAACTGCATGAGACCAAAGTGCTTCTAATCATTCTTAAGACTTTTCGTGTCTTTTATACTGAGCTTACAGGTTGTCAGGAAAGTTATTTTTTCTAACATATTATCCGGTGAAAAGACGAAAAGTACTGATACAGTGGCTTAAAAGCTCCAGTTTCACGAGAGGCGAGACATGAATTCAAAACAATTCTGCGAGATGTCAGACTGCATGCATAATGTCTGTCAGGAATACATCTGCTATCAAAAAACTTTCAGAATTGCATTCATCATGTTTATAATGTTCTGTCTCAATAAGTGAAATTGATTGCAGCCATAAGGGAGAAGCTTCTAATTTGCTTCATAATGAAGAGACAGAACATTTTAAAAGGCTTGTACATTTGATTTGTACGGTATCATAATACATTAAGAGCTACGCGCCTTGAGTGGTAAGAGAGGTTGATGCTACAGTACAGAAGAGAGGATTATGGACAATGGAGAGAAGCGACAGCCAAATGTGGCTTCATTATCAGATATCCTGATGAACAATGATTGAGGAAGCTGTGTGTTTATGCAAGAGAGATGACCTGAGAGAAACACTTGTTAGCTAATGCACTTTTCTTTTGCATCTGTAATATGAAGATTGACTGAAACGATTCCTTTCGAACTTCTAAATGGTTAAATAACTTGTCAGAGACAAATGGAAATCTGGAGAGCAGCTTTGCATTTTCTGAAAGAGCTGACTCAGATCTGGAAGTCTGTGATGCTGTTTCCAAAAATGTTCATATCCACATTGTAAAAGGCTCTGGACATTTTAAAATAGACATGGACGAGAAAATCGTCATTAAACCTCCTTAACTGGCCATTTTGAACTCACTTTCAGTCACCAAATGTAATTTTGTAGTTTCTGATCTGATCAGAAAATCCTGAATAAAGCCAATTTACATGAGTTTTAAATGGGAGGATTCAGTGTTGGTGCTTTAAAATGAATTCCAAACTGACAGAAGCGAACGTTTATGGTGAGGCAATGGTAGTATTCAGCTCCAGCAAATACATAACTTCAAGGCTTTAATAAAGTGTTATTGAAGACCTTTGCCACTAATCTGTTGCAGCTACATACAGAAAAATATTCTCCATTCTCATGGTCATGAACTGAGACTGTAAAAAGGTTATTACTGCAAATCCTTTCACTGATAGCAGAGACATAATGGAAACCCATTTGCGGTCAATAGCTTTTTCACTATGTAGAGTGCTGTGACATCCGGCCTCATCACACTATGAACAAATTGTATATATGCTCAAAAATAGTCAGTTGATTATCCGAAGTCAATGCTGAAAGGAGGTTTAATAATGGCCTGTGATAAATGCTGCCATCTGTAGCCGTATCAGGTAATGATTATTACCGAAATTAAATCATATCTAGCAGTGGAAGATGTCTTGTCCAACAGAATGACCTGTCATACAAAATCAGATGTGATTTTGTAGGGACTGGCTAATGGAACAATAAATGCTTTGAGGACTCAAATTTCATGCCAGCATAGCCATTGGTAGTGCTAATGCAGGTATCATGTCATCATGTCATTTTCTGTGAGTTTGTGCCACTCGGCTGTTTAAATGTGCATGAATACGCGTACATAGAACGTAGAGATAGTTAAAACAGTTGAGTTATTGTTATTTTCTTGTGCATTAACACCCCAGTAACCTGATGCAGCAGATGGTTTGTCACACCCACCCATCTGGGGTGTCCTTGGAAACTGTCTGGAAAAGGCAGGCACTTTCAAAAAATACTTGGCAGGTGATTGGACGAACCATCTGTCTGTCACTGTCTATCACAGGCTAACTTCAACCAGCCAGATCAATGAACCATATGATGTCGCGGGACTCCTGCCAGAGCCAGTTGGGAGAAAATGTAATGAAGAAATACTCTTCAATTCTGATATACTGATGCTACATCAGCGTCTATGCTAACAACAAAACTGTTGTTTTCGACCAAACAGTTGCTTCTGGTGCTGTCGTCACATCTAAACCACGCCCACAGCTGGCAGTAGTTCCTCACAGCATGCTGATTGGGCCAGACCACTTTTAAAAAGTGGATGGATGATCATTTTCGACAGATAATGCCGATGAAGCAGAGGTCCTTATATGTGTCCCTTCGGTCTCATCCTTAGTTCATTCTCTGCGTCTCTTAAATCCTCGCATAGAAGGCTTATCGTGCCTCAAGCAGAGACGAGTAATTATTATTTTTACTTTTATTTCATCCCGTCTCGACTATTGTAACTCCCTCCTCACTTGTCTTAGCAAGACTTGCCTGGATGGTTTCCAAATGGTCTGAAATGCTGCTGAGTGAGCTTTTGACCGAACAGCACTGTCTCCCTTTGGACTTTCTACATTAAGTCTCTATTTTATGTCTTTCTTTTGTCTTTATTATGAAGCACTTGGTGACGTCTGATGAGGAAAGGTGTGGCTATGAATCATGGAAACACTCTCACTCTCAGCTAGGCCTCATCATTAGATTCAGTAGTGGCTCTACTGATGCTGCAGTTCTCACTGTGGCCCAACGCATTAAGTTCATCCTCTCCATCTTCCTCATTTGATCCCTCATCTGAATTTGATGAGCCACTGAGAGACAGAACTGTAATCTGCACCCCTCTTTCCCTTCTACCACAGAAAAGTTTGACAGCACAGAAATTCTTTAATATTTAGATGCTGATCACAAACTAATCAAGTGTTTGCAATTTGACTTAAAATGAAGATTTAATTAAATTAGAAGTAAAACAATCTAAACTTGAGCTTTGATTTTAAGTGTGCTTAAAATAATACTGACAGTCCTTGTTTGAATGTGAATCCTACTTGTTACATAATATTTAACTATTTTGCAGCCTTTTCTAATGCACTGAACAGCCAAACTGTGTTTGTCCTTTTTTAATGAAGGACCACAGCAAAGACAAGTGTTACTGCTGCAAAGTGTTTGGTCTCATTCAATATGCAATTGAAAGGTGCTTCTCAAAATATGAAAGGACGGAAAGGAAATGTATACAAATCAACTGCCGTTATGACGGCAGACTGTCCGTCTGAAATCGAACATCTGGGAAACGCAGGTGTAAATTTGCAGCACTGTTTTATTTGCCACACAGGGAGTGAGAGACTATAGACTATAGAGGGAGAAAGAGAGAGAGAGAGAGAGAGAAACGCACATTCAATGACACATTACAATATACTTCAGCACCACAGCAAAGACAACAGAGCAGCAAGGCAACAGTCACATGATTTTCCTGTAGTGTGACTGAAGCCAAGACCAAGCAGAGCAGTTTTTGTAGCTTTATATGTATAACTATTGAGAAGTATATGATTGTGTGCTGTTTTTTTGCATTCATGAAGCCGAACCTCTGCTTTAAAAGTTTTGCTCGAGGAGCTGTTAGATGTATAGGCATCGCTGTGCATGACTATGTGCTTATTTGTCGTTTTGTGTGCATTTGTGTGTGCGTAGGTGTGCATGCTACTGCCAATATTCACAGCTGGAGAAGACGAGAGGACAGGAGTGTTCGTCCATGGGGAAATTATGGAGCTGCAGCTGGCATTCTGCGTTGATGGTCATCCTGGAGAGAGAGAGACAAATGCGGAGAGACAGAAATACTTAGACAATGACATTCAAGGCACCAATAATGCTTTGGATCCTTCAACTCGAGGTCCATGAAACACATGGTGAGAATGCACGCTATTCATCATTGCTTATATCACATAATGCACTTTTTGCACTACAGTATGTGAGGCGCTGGCTTCAAACCAGATGGCGCAGGATCACACTCGGTTGCTCGGTTGATGTGTGAAATCCCTCAAAATGACAGAACTGTTTAATCATCAGCGCTGGACCTGTTTTTCGTCAAGATGGCGTTAATTCGCAGGTCAGGGCCCAAAGGCATGTAAGCGTCTAAAAACAGGAGCACTTAGCTGTGATCACTGGACAAGTCAACACACCAGATGTTTTGGGAGAGCAACAGTGATCACAAAGACCCAGAGGATTAGTTCTACATACAAATATAAAACTGAATCCAACTCAGTTAATATTCTCTGCGCGTTACTTCAATCTATCATCCTGAAATTAATTTTCAGTGGATACGACAATAGCTGTAAAAATGAGCCCGTCATGAAAATGGGCTTTTTCTCTGGCTTGTTCTGTGTTGTTGTGTCTTTGTCCTCGCTACAGTTTCTCATTAATTGACTGACTTAGAGCACAAAAGAGGAGCCTCATTCAAAGCAGGATGAGGGCTGCCTCACTCGTCTTGCTTGGAGGTGAACAAAGTGCGGATGATGTGCAGTCCCCATTTGCATACACACTCGCAGCCACCCTTGCCAGGACCCAGGAAGTTCAAATTTGAGCGACAGTGCCGAGCTGAGGTGAGGAGAGCAAGCGGCAACATGCACTGCGGAGATGTGAGCGCGAGAGATGTTTCAGTCTATGCAAATACGCCCCCAAACATACGCCTCTGTAAGACTTAATATCCTTTTAATGAAACAATAATTTTCAAATTCATCACCGAAACACGCATTAGCAGGAGTCAAATTAGCTATTAAAACCCAAACATTTTGTGTGGAGTTTGTGGTTCTGAAGAGGAATTTCGGGAAGATGGCTGTCTGAAGAGCCTCTATGCTCCACTCTGAATGTATGCACACAACACCAGGCACCTCCAATAGAAACTTGTCAGTGAAAGCAGATACAGCACAATGAATGCTAAAGGCTTTTCATTTTGGCACCACTTTATTGGATAGATTCCACTCTTCATGACAGGGTCTGTAGTATCTTGATGCAACAGGGAGCTTTGTGTCTGGTCCTCTAAGGGGTTGAAAACAAACACTCATGGTGGTATTTGCTATTTGACCAAGGTCTACTTTGAAATCCTGGATATGCTGGTGAAATTGGATCCTCAAGACAGAAAAAGCTCATGTCAGAGCTTGAGGGTTCATAAACTCAGATGCCACTCAAATTTGAGAAGAACCTGTCCCCTCGAATTCTGAGATTTTTTTTTTTTCTTTTTTTTTTTTGTAGACACACTGTGAGGGTTATATTGTCATAAGGCCACAAACACCACACACACACACACACACACACAAACAAACTCACTCCCCCTGTGTGTCAGAGCTGAGCAAAATGAGCAGAAACACATGTCGTGTTGTGAGGAGAAGTTTCTGCCCTTCTGTGCTCGAGGTAAAGCGAGACTTTGCAGCAAAGATATTCAAATTTCAGTCTTGAAAACAACATGCAGGGGAAAAAATAAAACGGGACTAAAGTAGACGAGAGAATAAGCCACCAGATCATGAGTAGTTTCTAACCTACTAACCAGGCACGTTAGCTGGTATGCATCTTAATCAGTCGGCCACCTGCACATGTATGATTGTTTCATGTCATATCTCTCTCTCTGCATTACCTGTCTGTTTCTCTAATGTCTCTATCAAAATGCAAAGTGTCACAGATTAAGATATGGTACAAAAAACTAGGTTTTTGGTGATGGTTAGGGAACGATCATCATGTGGGGTAAAAACTCACTCAGGTGGCAAGCTGCGATCAGTATACCTCAGAGTGAGGGGCGAGAGAATTTGGATGAAGTGAACTGTCATGTTCAAGCTAATTTTGAGCAGAACAAGCAGTCTTCATATGTTTTTTGTTGTAAAAATGGCCTATATTAACATCATACGTGTATGTGTACCTCACAACAAGCTTTAAGGTGGGTGCTCTGATGTGCACAGACCAGCTTGTGCACCTCCTACTTATCTTGATGAGATTGCACATTGACATGACAGTTGATGGAAGTGGTCCATCTAGCAATTTGGGCAAAAATACGTCAGTGAGTATGAACATACAGTTTGATATGTGAAAACTAGTCACTGTTGCAAACCACTGAAGTTTGAATTGATTTGTGAAATGCACCAATAGTTGCCTATTAATTCAATTCAGTATGTTTTATTGCCATGAATATCAGGTGAACAAGATTGCTAATGTGTCAAGGATAATGCAATTGAATAATGATCTCACACAAAAAGAAAAAATCCAATTCCTTAAAAAAAAATCCACTAAAGGTCCAGTGTGTAGGATTTAGGGGGATCTATTGGCAGAAAGGGAATATAACAGTCATAAGTGCGTTTTCATCATCACGTTCCTCACCTTAGAATAAGCTCTTTATATCTACAGAGGGAATGGGTCCCCTTGCCTCACCATTGAGGAGGGTGAGGCAAGGGGTCTTCAGTTGGTTGCAATATGTAACCTCCCCTCTCGTTGTTTAATGTTACAGGTAAAGGTACAGCGTGAGGCCAACTGTCAAATGTTACTCCAAACAAATAGGGGTCACCATATCACCAGAGTAACTGATAACTACTGCTCACGATACACTTGGCTGTGTTTGGCTGTAGCTGCTGTTAGCTAGTTAGCCGTGCAGCAAGTGGCCCTATGCTGACTGTCATCTTCCCCGACAGAGACCTCGGAGCACTGAGGGATTGTTGGCGGACACAGAAGACCTCAGACACCAACAGAGGCCAGTTTGATGACAGGGGAAAAGGTGGTTTACAGCGGCTTCGACCAGGACTTTGACTCCAGGGACGAAGACACGGCAGGCTGGTTAAGGAGAGGTGTGAACCGGGAGAGGAGCTCAGAGAATAACAGAGCTGGTGAGTTTTATTTTGTTTCTGTTCAGTTTGAGTGAAGAGTGTTTTATGATGAAATTTTAAACTCTATCTTACACACTGTAACTTAAACTAAAATAAGACAAATCTAAGTGTGTGTGGATTGTTTGACAGTTGGCAATTATTAGATGTTAAAAGGGATTTTCAATGTATGTTTTCCTCTTGTAAATACTTACTCACGTTAAGTGCTATGAGAGCTATCTGCCATTGGTTCACTGTATCTGCATCTTTGTTGGATCTCTACACAGTATTTCTTTTCTCTCATCATACTGTACTGTGTGTTTTCATGTGTTCTGATGATTTTTACCTCAGTGTGTAAAGTATTGTTCCATTGTTCCTAATCCGGAGCAGCTGATTGGGCGTCGTTATCCAGTGAGAGTCAGCATTCTTGGAATTCCGAAAGATGGTGTCGGGCAGCCAGATCAAGCCGACCATATTGCTGATTGAATAAGAGACAGCGAGAGAGAGAAGGTAAGAAATGTTTTGCTGTTGAACTCCTTCAGTCTTCATGAAATGCACAAGGCAGCCCCACTTCCCAATAAAAGGATAATAAAACACCCGGGCGACATGGCGAAAACAAAGCACATCAATCAATTTGTTCCATTAATTACAGGCCTCTTCCCGAGAGAAAGGAATATTGTTCTCAAATGAGATATTCACAGTATGAAAATGCTGAAACACAAGAGTTATGGATAGAATGAAGCCTCACAGCGGTGTTCTGAGTTACACTTCATTTAAAAAACGAGTTAAACATAACATGCTGTAATTATCAATATAAAGGTATCAGGACTACGGCCGCAAAGCCGACATATGCAGGAATCTGCCATAAAGCTGTCTGTATATTTTCAGTACATCCTCAGTAAATCCAGTATACCTGTTGAGCGTTAGAGTCGGCATGCTGCTGCTGCTGTTATACCGCAGACGGGTGTCCACCCAGGTCTGGGCGAAGATAATATCGATCTGGTACTCCTGGGGAGAGAAAAGTCGAGTCAATATACTGATCTGACAATCCTTTTTTAAAGCAGTGTGGAGAAAGAATGAGCTGTGCTGGATGAAGTGTGTGTGAACAGCCTCTGTGTGGTCCTTCTGGAGGAGCTGATAATGTGTTTGTTTGAACACCAACGTGTCCACATCAAAGAAAATCCGAGAGCAGCACAGCACTCACTGGATATACTGAAACACGCATTATGCTTTTGATATGGAAATTAAATTACATCTCACAATTTGTTTACTTCAGCACATTTTTTTTTTCACCTCAGCAATGAACCTACTGCTAATTGTGTGAAGTTCCATCGTTTCTGATTCAAGAAAGTTGGTACAGAATTTCCCTCCTTCGCAGGTAAAATAAGTGAAAGTAAGTTAAAGTCTAATTGGTATTATTACAAGGACATCTGTGCTTCTGTGGTGAAAAATGTCTTTCTCTCTCTTTTCATTACGTAATGTTAACTCCTTGAAAAAGGTGGATTCAAATACACTATTTCCCCTCCTGTGTCAAAGTTGAGTGCATTCTCTTTATCCACCTACCTTGGTCGATGAAAAAAGCTGTTTTAAATGCTGTGGAGAGGAACCTTTTTTGCTCGGAAGTTTATCTGGTTATGCTGCAGTTGAGGAGGAAGTTATTAATGTAACCACTTTGAAGTTGTGGCACAATTGTCAGATGGAGCATGACTACAGCCTCCATGTTCCTCTGCAGAACGTGCATCCAAATACTGGCTAAATATAACCTGGCAAAATATAGCTGACAAAGACTGTCATTCATTGATCTCAACTATCTTTGAGCCTTTAATTATTAGCATTTCTCTTGAATGTGGATAGGTGTGGGCTGTGCTGACAGCCAGCGACACAGCTGTCTTCACTCTCCCAGACCTTAGCATATACTCCAAATAGCACTTGCTGTAATAGTAAAATGAAATGTTGTGATCAGCATTCAAGTATTGTGGTCGCAGTTGCATCTCAAGCTCACATGGAGACAGAGAAAAGGAACAGTTCGCGGTGCTTTGGGTGGAGGTGGAGATGGTGCTGAGGGAGTGGATGTTGCAGTAGAAGACAGAGGTGCTCTGTAATGTACACATAGGCCTTCAGTGCTCTCCTCCCTCTTTTTTCTGCCCGGCCTGCTGCCACACAGCTCACCTGACAGCTATAGTGTCATTTGCTTATACTGCTGCTGTTTGCAGCCCTTCATAAGCCCCGCCTCCACCCCAGCAGCCACCTGTGGGCTCTGAGTCTGCATTCCTCTGAGATGGAGGTTGTCATGGTCCCCCCTCCCTGTCCTCACTTCCTCATGGGTAGTCACATGAGGAAGTGAGGACAGATAACTAGACTCCAAATATCAACGCTGCACATATTCCACAGTCACATAATAATCTATTTTGCATGAGTTTGTTGCGTGATTATAGTTTATTATTTTATACTTTTAGCATATGAGACACCGCATGTAATTGCTCACACTATATAATATTGATCTAGTCATGTAAAAAAATATTACACAATACCATTTACTGCTTGAAAGTAAGGATAATATTTGAGGATAAGATTGATTGCATAGTTAATACTGCATTATCAACTTAAAACAGCCTAAAGACTAATGACATTTTAATACCCTCGTGTCAGATAAAATGAGAGACGTGACAAGCTTTACTTCGCTAAGAAGCTGAGGGCCTCCAACATGGCAGCAGAAGGTCAGTGCATCAGCTGGAAATCCTCCATAGAATGTAAACAAGGTGCAGTGATACTTCAGTGATAAGGTCAGACACAGAACTCCTCAGAAGCCATTCACAGTTCCGTTGCTGATATGAAATGTAGGGAGAGAAAATTGGCATTCCAGAGTCTATTATGTGAGACTGTCTCGGAGTGATCCTGTTTGGTGAAAAGCTGATCCGGGTTTAAGGGAAAAATGTGCAATTATAGTCGGATTTTCTCGAGAGGACGGAGTCTCGTTTTGAAACTTTTGTCATGTCGCAAAAGTTTGTAAGGTGACCCAAGAACTGATCCGCCACAGGTTTTAACACCTGTGCAGCCTATTTGTGGTTTGAAGTAGAGTAAGTGAGGCACACATGCACAACCCCCCCACCCCCCCACCCCCCAAACGTCACGATTACACACACAGTGTCACTCACTTTCTGGCTTTTCTGACCTTTTCCAAAAACAGGCAGGCGAGACTTGACCTTCCTAATACATCTGTCACCAGAATCCCCGTTGTTACTCTGGGCTTGTGTGACCTTTGGAGGATAATGATAGGGAAGACTCACGCTGACGGTGACGCGCCCATAATTCACACAGCAAACCCACAACGTGTTACACGTTAGCGCCCGCTGCAGATGAACTGTCACGGCAATGCCCAGATGGGATTTTCTGCTTCCACTGGGTCCTTTCGGAGACTACACCTATGAGACAAAGCACTGAAGCAGGTCCATTATTCATGGACATTATGCAAAACAATGAGTGTTGGGAGATATCTGAGTGAAATTAACTACGGAGGCTTGCATTATTCCCCTGGGGATCCATTTCAAAGTCAGGAAACGAGGGTGTTAAGGAGGGAGTCCATTACTCACGGTCACTGCCAAAAAACAATGAAGCAAAGACCCATAGGTGAGATAATCAAGAGTGACTTGTATTGCACAATCTCTGCTGGGAAAATCCAACATAAGAAGTCTGGGAGTTGCAAGTTCATTATTTAGGTTATAAATATTTTATTTTAGGTCTTAAAATATTCAGAATGTGATAAACTATTTCCCTCCTGTCCCTGACTAACTTTCACACAGCAGGCAATAGGTACAGGAAGCGCTGGAAAACCCGAACATGGTCAAAAATGCATCGTATCTTGTGTGTGTTGCGAATCCAATTCATTATCATGGGCAAAAGTGAAGGTGCAGATGGCAATCTTTCATACCAAGGGTGGAAAACTTCTCCAAAATGTCTTCATTTCACATGAAGAAAACCTCTTTGTGTGTCCACTTCCAATTTATTTTTGCCATATCAAATGAGAACACCACAGCCTAAAAGAAGTCATTTTTCCTCAGCACACACTTCCTCACTATAGGTGGGTAAAAAATCAACACATTTGGCCCCGCTGTCTCTGGGAATGCAAATACCACTCACAATCTGATAATATGAAATCCATTATTAAAGCCGAAGGATGCTGACAGCAAAGCAAGTCTGACCGAAATTAATTAGCCTGACTTGAACAGCGTCAGAACAAATAGAGTCCTCCTTATCCAGCCTCATCATTGTTGCATGGAGGAGGATCAATTACAGACGTTGCTCAGCCACATTCTCCACATCCATGTAAGCAAAATACGTTCCCAAGGGGGCAGCAGCCTTGTCTTCTGCAAATGATGTTTATATACAACTCATTTGCAAAAGCAAATGTGTTTTGAGGAAAACGTAATGTCAACCAAGTAAAGTTTTCTCTTAACATAATGAGGAAATGTTCTCAATTAATGTACCTGGCACGTTGTAAAAGTGTTGGGACTGAACTGTGGTTCAGTGACAAAGTCGATTTTTGTGTGCTTTCTGCTAAAACAGGCAGACTTGCATGACGCCGTCCGCTCATAGCGACTCCAGCATTGTTCAGCTTTCTCACACCTCCCTGCGACTGCAGCTCGGTTCGTAAATGTAGTGTTTCATTCACTGAAAGAAATGTCGTCTCTGAACAGGCAGCACTTATGTTGTCTCCACAATGTAATTATGAAAACAATTTAGTAATATACAAATGTGATTTCTTGGAGACAGGGCTGGCGGGCAGATAGGCTAATACTGTCTTTATAACAAAAGCTTTACACTCACTGAGCCAGAAATGCTGTTCTTGTCTGAAAGTTTCAGACCGCAAACTCCGACTGGAAAAGCTTCCTGCTATCAGCGTTTTCAAAGTGATTAAAATGAGTCAGCCTGTTGTTTACGGTTGATTCTGCCATTCATGAGCTGATGTGGGGTCAGGTCGTGAACAAATGAGAATGGAAGAAAAAAAGCAGCTAATCGAAAGGAAAGTGTCAGAATGCGAATGGAACTGTAGACTCACATACATGCACTAATGCAAATCAGTCACAATAGTTCTGTAGGATGCAGTTTAATCTCACCTGGCATTTTGTTCTCTCCATTGTATATCATTTAATTCAACAGAGTTTAATTGCTTTTCTCGCTTCCTTTAGGCTGTAGGCTAGCAAGTTCGTTAGCTTAGGCCTTCATGGTACAGTAAGTTCACACAGTTTGTTCAAAGATGTATTTGTATCATCAGTCGTATACGTAACTGTAAACATTAATCTCTACACAGCTAATAAGCTGTAGCATCCTGCATTTGGGATGTCCCGCTCTAGAAATTCCAATGGGATGGAATTTTGCCCCAAAGTTCGGTGTGATTAGGCCTTAAGGTACCATTAGTAGCACTTCCTGCATAGATGTTTCACATTAAAAGCCTTCCAGGAGCTCAAATGAAACCCCAACAGCCCAGAACGTTGATATTGGATGAATAACCTGAAATTATGGCAACTATTGTGTGGTTATGCTGCTTCCATATTCATGCATCAGTGATAATTAATAAATTGCATAATGAGTACTTTTACTTTGAGTACTTTAAATACATTTTGCTGATAACACTTTTAAGATTTTGAATGCAGGATTTTTGCAAGGGTCAGAGTTCTTCCACCAGCGTTATGCTCTCCCTTATGCTGACTTTCTGAATGAACTGACCCAAAAAGTCAGTTCAGCCGGCCGTATTTCACCGTTACAGCTCACTCATAATCGACTTCACTCCACTTTGTTACTGATTAAGTAGAATCCAGTGTGCTCTAAAACACAATCTTGCACTTTATTATATCATGCTTTACAGTGAAGGGAATCTCAAACTTATGCACAGATCACTGGCTAATGCATTTCTTCAGGCAAAACCGATGCCGCATAGTTGGTATAAATATTTATAAGTGAAATATTTATATCTTTCAGACCTTGGGAAATTGGTCGCTGGACTACATTTTCAATCCCTCAAGAGGAAGAAAAAAGATAAACATGAGGAGTGTTTGATTTCTCTGAGTCATATGTCCATTTCAGTGCCGCTTCTTGTAGTACTTCACCCATCGATATTTAAATATGCAGTTCTACTCTCTGAGCCCTCACATCCACACCGCCAATCCCCCCACCCCAAATAAACACATTCACCCAGAATGCGCTGTTGCTTCGTCCCGCAGGCAGCCTCACAGCAACGCTCCTTGTGACGGGCAGAAATAACGGTAAACACGACCATTCAACCACCGCTGAGGGGTGGTGATGAACTTCTGTCACATGTGTAACAAACAAAACGGTGCGGCACCTGCGGATATGAGTGGCATTTCAAAGATTGCTCTCGCGTGCGTGTGTGTGTGAGCTAATTTCATAAACATGCTTTTGTCTTGTTCATCCCTAAGAATCAAATAAAAAGACCTTTGAGCGAAAGAAAAGGAAACCATTTGCATAGCCGCCTGTTTACTTGAAGTTTGTTTGTGAGGAAGGAAGCAGCACGAAAAGAAAGATGACGCAAACTGTCGGCTGTGCTTCACTGAGCATCTGGCTGGAGATACAATCGACACCTGTGTTTCTTTGTCTAACTCTGAGACAAATGATTGACTTTAGTCTGTTTTGGAATAGAGGTAGCAGTAGTGCCCATTTATCGGCTAGTATTGCTGCTAACGACAGAGCAGGAGTAGCGCAAGAGGTGGAAGAAGAAGTATAGACGTACATTTGCATCTGGACAAACTGCTTTGATGGAGGTCTGGGGATTGATTAGGATCAGGCAGACTGCACGACACATTGTCAGCTAGCTGCACAAGCTGTGGGTCTGTGGGGTGAATAAACGGCGGTGAGTTTGAAGTAGAAGACATTCAAACTTCACATTATTCAAAAATCACACGATTAAAAATGATTTCATCAGTCAGTTGACTTTAAATTTTAATTTAGCTGATGTGTGTTCATTGCTTATTCATCCTTAGATACTGCAAACCAGCCTCATTCCTGTCAAAATGCCTCAGACGCTGGGTTTTCAGCCACACTAGCAGCATTCCTCATGACTGAAATAACTCAACTATTGGATGGATTGCCATGAAATTTGGTGCATTCATGTTCCCCCGAGGATGAATCTTAATGGCTTTGGTGACCCTCTTTTAGCGCCATCATGATTTGTGGTTTTGAGTCATCAACCGTCAGATGGATCGCCAGGAGATTTGATTTGATGCAGACAGTCAGCCGCTGCACAGGATGAATGAAAATACCTCCCTGATCATTTACATTTCTTCCAGAACCATCATCAGGTGGATTTGATACTTTTGCAGGGATCCAATATGATGAACATGGTAAACATTATACCTGCTAAATATCAACATTTTAGCATTGTCACTGCGAGCATCCTGATGTTAGCATTTAGGCTAATGTGCCACTGTGCCTCAGAGAACATGGCCGTAGTCTGTTTACTGCATGGTTCATTAGAAGTAACATATTATTTATTCGCAAAATTACCTTGAACTGATATGTTTCGTCATGAATGTGTCACCATTTTATTGTCTTGTTGAGAAGCACAAGTCTGACAAAACGCACCCGGGTTATGATTTACAGAAGAACCGAGCAGGCTGCGTTTCCTACTGGTTATTTTCTTGTAACATTTATTTGGAAAATCTGTCCTTTCTAAAGTATTTTTAGTGCCATATTTGCTGTAATAAAATAAAATGCATGATTTCTTTTTTCTATATTAGTTTAGTGGGACATAGTGCAAAAAAGGGACAAGGATATAACAAAATATAAAGAAAATAACACGAAAGAGCGAGACATAAACAGAAGTTATGATTTTGATTTGCTGCAGAATTGTAGGTGTTTTTGTATGTGTTTGTGTTCAAATAGCCTATTTGCAAGACAAAATATAAAATATAACAGAAGTGCATGAAAAGACACAAAGAAAGGGAAACTTGTGGCAATGTATAATAAAATAAAAATGAATGAAGACGAAGCAAAATAGCAAAGTCTTCCAAAATCTAACAGAGAAAGGCAGGAGAGAGAGAAAGGGGTTTGTGCATGTGTGTGGATGTGATTTGTACTGAATGCAACATTAAAACCAAACCTACACCCTCGAATAATAAAACTAAAGCAGTGATAATACTATTATCAGCAGCAGTAGCAGGAGTTTAAAGTCCTTTGCTTAAAGGCACAACATGCACCTTTTCTTGTTTATCTCAAACAAACAGCATATCCTTAAACATATTTTGACACCTCCAGCTTTTTCCCCCCGCGTCTTTGAACAGGTGATCTTTTTTCAAGGCTTTCGGAATAGTCCATCAAACGCATACTGCTCATAATTAATTTAGATGCCGAGTTTCACTTCAAACACTAAATTTCTGTATACATCGATTCTGAGGGAAAAACAAGCGGAGGAGGAGAAGGCAAAAGAAGAGGAATTAGATCAGAGAGGAAACAGTATCTGGAATCTAATAAGGGGAAGTGATGAGGGGCAGAAATGAGAATCGAAAGGCTTAAGAAAGAAGAACGTGCTGGAGAGAGAGGAAGAAAGGATTCGCAAATCTCGTCAGCCAATCAATATCGACTGACTCTCAATAGCATGTTCAAACAAGTCACCAATCGGATTTGATGGAGACAGTAGGGCGGTGTCATGCTTACATAACGCTGCAGCTGCTGGTTGTGCTTTGTTCCACCTGCCACATACTGGCTCTGATGATTGATATCTACCTCCAGCACCCAGCTCCATCTGATATGCAGAGATGGCATCTCTTGCTTGGTTGCATTTTGTGTATCTTCATATGTCCTGTTCTGGGCAGCCCTGGAGGGTTTTAGTGCCTCCACAGCTCGCTCCAGCTTGGGGAGCCTCTTCAAGGGTGCGCCTACTCCACAATTTCAATTCTGGATGATTTTGCAAAACTCTGGACTACATTCAGTGACTTTTCTTTTGAAAACAGAATATGAATTGCAGGTTCATGACAGGATGCAAACTTAGATTTCCTACATAAGAACTGGACGAGCCACACACCCATCCAGCATCACGACCTCCACAACCTTACTTCATCACTGCATTAATGACACATCACATTACCAGAATCATCCAATCTGAATGTAATTCTGAGGAAAGTGGGCTATTCCGCCAAATATATGGAAGCATTTACGCAAAAAGGCTCCCAAGTCCCTTTCAGACATGCGCCCCTTTAATCTGAAGGCAGTTAACATGACGGTATCTCACAAAGTTGGAGCAATTATTATTTCCATGTCACTTCAAACATGCCACAAGTGTGAAATGAACGCTGTCAGATTAACGTGCAGGCTGCAGCAGCATTACTTTAACTTGCAGAGAGAGAGGGCCGTGTATCTTGTGCTGCCTTGCAAGAAAATAATAAATAAGCATTTAATGAACTATGAAACACTGTGAAAGAGCCAATTTTAAGTTGTTGAAGAGATTCTTAGACTAGATTAGACCAGCTATCACCTTGCGGTGCAACTGGCACAAAAGAGGCTAAAAAGCCCTCAAACTACCAATCTGACTGACTGTATATTTACAGTTTTCATTCCAACTGCAGGGGTGGAATGAATGTCCTGAACTCTTTACATGCAGCTTGAGAGCAAATAGGAATTAAACAAGAGCCCAAACTTAAATGTGTTGTTTGCTGTCTGGGCACCGTCAGACTTTAAATAATAAGATTGAAATAAAATAATAAAACAGGCAGTGGAATTCGCTAACTAATAATATCAGTGATGAATTATATGTGAAAATCTATCAGTGTGTCACTCACAACAGCCATTAATTAAGGCTTCAACAAGTTTTAAGTGGAAAAAATCTTTGATAGTCAATGATAAAAAGTTTAAAGGGAGAGGTCACCTCAAAATCAAATGTGTTTTTCCCTCTTAGCTTGTAGTACTCTTTATGCATCCAGATTGTTTTGGTGTGAGTTGTAGAGATGTCTGATTTCTCTTAAATATAATGGAACTTGGCTTGTGTTGCTCGAATAGTTCGAATTGCTTATAATGCTGATGTGGAATTTCATTTTCAAGTTTGCGTTTGATTTTAATAAAGTCGCCTATGGGCCTCCATAGTTTGAGGTGATCTGTCGCTTTAACAGATAGATGGAGTCAGCAGTGTATGTATATGTATTCCATGTCTGAAAAGGGCTTAACTTAAAAAAACATATTGAAAGCAGGTCCATCATGGACTGGAGAACATTTTTTATTCGATAAGTTTAAGTTTCTACAGTTAGAAGCTGCATTTTTACAAAAACTATCAAACAAAGAAAGAGAGAAAGATTGAATTTTAAATCCTATAATGGTAGATTTGCAACCAGCAGAAAGATGTTTAGAAAGAGGAGCAGTTTTGGTGGAGATTAGCCGCGTCTGAGTGCCCTCCAGTTTCAACAGGTGTCACACTTTCAAAAAGGTCACATATGACAGTTATGGAAGGAAAAATCATTTTTAATTTTATTACTCTGTTGCCAGGCTGCAGCCGTTTCTCACCCAGCTGAAAGAATGTGATTAAGCACAGTGAATGCCATTTAATTTTTCTAAATTAACTTATGGGGCCATCTTAATGATGTCTTGGTGCAAGAGGAGAGGAACAGTGACCTTCTGCAGTGCAATCAGATAACCTTTTCATATGTTTCCTCAGCCTCACTCTCCCTGCGCCTAAATTAGACACATCATCGACAGTCATGCACGGAAAAGCTGCAAAAAACACACACCGGCCCACGCACACACACACTTTCACCTGCACGCCTATGCACCAAGACTACAGTACATTAAAAGGCACTTTAAAGTGACGTTTGACATCTGGAAAAAGCACAATTTCTCTGCTACACAAGAGTACAAAGAATTCTCAGCCTGCGACGTTATTTTCTTCTGAATCATATCTGCGGCGTGCTCAGCACTGCTCCGGCTGTTGTCTCCCTCTATGCTTTTAAAATCCAGCCAAAACTGAATGGAGACGGCAGCCATTGTCTTTGCTGGTGAGGCTGGTGTGTAAAACCAATATTTAGACTTTAAGATTCTATATTCATGTCAAAATGTTGACAGATAGTCAACATGTGCCTTTATTATTGAATCGGAGCAAAGCCAAAACACAAGATATGAAGTGTCAACCAGTACACGTTGCATAAACATAGGCAGACCCCACTGTTTTTACAGTGCTCTCATGTAGCAGGACCTCAGCTTCAAGGGGTTCAAGGAGTTTAATTGGTGGAACGAGCTCAACTGAAATCCTTTGGTGACTGAATTTGAATATGCTCACCCCGGAAATGGCATCTTGTTGTTCTCAGTCCAATATTCTCTCTGTTTTAGCTCTGTTTTCACTCCTTAGGGAAATGGCTGTCGCTGTCGCTGTTAAATGTGCCACAATGTTCACCAGCCAGTCGCTAACTTTGCCTGTAGGTTAATTGTTTCAAGCCACCTCTCTCACATACACATTTCGGATGTGTTTGTTGAGTGGTTATCTTCATTTCTTTGAGTACACAGAATATTGTGCAATGCTTATCTCTGTTTGGTGTCGCTACAAAAAGTCACATTATGTGCAGGTTTAAATGGAATCAAATAACAACAGCAATACAAACGAAAATTCTGCACCCAGGAATCAAACTGATTCTTTAACACTAAGATACTGCCGAGTAATCATTATCAACAGTGCATAAAGCACAAATGAGCAGCGAATATTGAACAGAAATGAAAGGGTAAGCTGAGGGAGGGAAACACAATGTTCCCTTTTAAGTCTGAGTCTCTTCTGAAAAGGGTCGGAGCCTTTGATGTATATTCCCTGCGTGTGTGTGTGTGTGTGTGTGTGTGTGTGAGTGTTGACACATCATAGGTAGAGTCTTAGATAGATAGATCATAGATAGATAGTGTGTGTGTGTGTGTGTGTGTGTGTGTGTGTGTGTGTGTTAGTAAATTCCACAGGCATTAAAATCTTGAAACACTGGGGAGCTCAACCCTGCCCACAAATGTTTAGGCTTTCACCTGAGAACTGCACCATTTTCAAGTTATTTCACAGCAAAATGAGAGTCAGACGTGCGACACTGTGCTCTACCAAAATGTTCCGCTCGGGTGCATAGGCTGGCCTTCACAACGTGAAATCAAAATACACAAAATGACTGCAATCTGAGCTCTCATTCACCTTCGTTATTATTTTAATTTTCAGCAGCAGCAGTAAAAGACAAAGAAATGAGAGGCTTGACGGTGATGAAGCAGTCATATGCCAGATCTTATGTCGGCGATGCTTCTGTTCAAGTTTTGAATTTTTGCTTCACATATACGCTTCAGGGGGAGCGAATTATAACTTGAAGACATATCAGTTGGATTCTGCAAAGGCAAAGTAAGGTCACCCCCCTTTTGTTCTTTGCTAAGCTCATGTTTCACATTAATGTCACAGTGAGTGCATCGCCCTGTGGTACCTTTGCACGTTGGTGTGCCATGGCAGCTGGCCTGGGAATTAATCTTACTTATGGTGATTTACATTGTTATAATCAGGCAAAGGTGTGTCTTGGAAATGCTTGCTTTCATAAATTGAGACCCGGGGATATTCATAAAACATTCAGGGCCTTTATCCCAGTTAACAACGCCACTGGTGAATCTGCGTATTTTTTTTTTGTTTGTGTACTTTGTAAGTAGGCTAAGTGTCCCCGCCACAAAAATAGCTTCATCTGTCTTTTCAGAGAGAAAGTTCAGGATGTCCTTCAATCTCTGTGGAGTCAATTATTCAGTGAGTCTGTCCCCTGTTGCTGTTGTACTGAGGGTGCACACTTTCATTCATTCTTTAAGTGCATGTACAGGTTGGGTCAGTTTTGTTGAGAAACCAAAAATTACAGGGGATGAATAAAACAAGACTTGGAAATCCATGAGTCACAGGTCCAAAATGCACTTAGCTTTCTCCTTCCTATTCTCAGACACTCCCATTCGTATCTCCAGCCGTGGTTTCAAGAGGTAGCCATGCTTTTCCAATATATCACGGTTTGCTTGCATTGAGAGCCTATGAAATTTGCATCAAAGGAGCATTAAATTAAGAAGCTTGTATGCAAAAGCTCACATGTTTTCAACCTTAATCACATACATGGAGCTGCGGGATACAGAGCATCCCATCACAGCTGATTGAGATGCCTGGAATTCAAAATTAGATGCAAGAAACGTCTGTTTAGAGGAAGTGAAACATGGGGAAATAAATTCATAAACAGCTGCTTTGTTCTCAGGCCAAGAAAGAAGAGGAGAAAGTATTTTCTATGATCATGGTTCTTTGCACTGTGATATGTATTTGCTTTAACAGGCAGCATATTCTTTAGTGGTCTAGTCAGTCCCTAACAATCTGTGTAAGTTCAAATATGCATTTTTCATCGTCATCGTCATCATTCTGAAAATACTAAGTAAGCTAACAAACTTAATTTGCAATACTCGCAAGAAAAAATAAATAAATAAAAAAGCAACTCTGTGAGGCTGTACTTAGGCACAATAGAGCTTTGAGCTAAATCCTAATGTCAGCATACTAACAAGCTCACAACGGTCAAGATTCCCTTTAACCAAAAAACATTCTACCTCATACTGACGCTGGAGGAAAACCGAAGGGATCACCAAAGCCTTTCAAATTCATCCTGAGTAGGACGTTACTGTCTGAACCAAATTTCATGACAATGCATCCATTTGTTGCTGAGCAACTTAAAACCACAAATGTCAACATCATGGTGGCACCATAGGAAAAGTCAGGAGATCACCAAAACCATTGGAATCCATCCTCTGGGGACCATGACTATCTGTACCAACTTTCATAGCAATCCATTCGATTGTTGTTTATTTATATTTCACTCCGGGCCAAAATGGTGGACCAACCAACAGACTGACATTGAAATCTCTGGAACCAACGTATGATTACAGAGAGAGAGCTTAATTTTGCAAAAATGAAACGAAATTTAAAAAATGAAAAATGAAATAAAGACGGCAGCCTCATGGGAGCTCATCCCGTGCGGCTGCTGCTGACCCAGTCCATCATGACAGCCTCAAAACAGATACAAAATAATCGTAATGTTGATTGCTCTCTCACAGTTCAGAGAAAGCTGTGAACAAAATATAAATGCGCTGTGAATTGACAGCATCACAGCAAATTGAAAGCAAAGCTGTGCTGTATTGTGGCGACCTGCTTCATGTTTTGGGTCAGCAATAACATCTTTGAAATGTGCATGCTGACTAATAGATGTAGGATCTCTGTGCCAAGAAAACCGTGGGCTGTGACGGCGCGCCAATGAGAATAATAATCTCTCCTCTCTATCTCTGACTCACTGACCCTCTTTTTTTTTTCGTTCGTTTTTTTAATAATGGAATGATAAACTTGCTCACTGTCTATGTCTGGGACTCAAGTGTCGGCTAATTTGGTTAGCTTGTCTTTGCAAACGACGACCTTGATTTCAAATCTGCATGAGAGAAAACAATCTATGAAAATGAGTTGTGTCCAATGTCTTCATTGACTGAGCCTCCACCAACAGCACAGATGCAAAGCACAGTGAAAACTAGATAAATAAAGGATCTCGACAAGCATAAGTGATCAAAGATGAGGGAAAAGAAGTGGAAAAAACTGGAATCACTCACAACTTCTACTTCAGTGGATTTACAGTCCAAACAGTAAAAAGCACAAAGGAAAGATGCTCACATTCACACAAACGCACACAGATCTGCACAGACTGCTTCTTTGTCTCAGACTTAGTGTACAAAAAGACAAAAACACAGACGGCTCGAGCACACAAACTGCACAGACACACACAGAGATGCTTTGAAATATTGCCTCTGTCAAACGAGAGCGTTTTCTCTTGGCTGGGGTTGACGTCTCTTCAAAGATTATTCATGTAAACACATTTGTCTGGACTAATGTAGATGGCTGTCTGTCCTGGATGTATCAGTCCCTCTCCTCTCACCAGAGACGGCTGAAGACTGACGTGTGAGGAAAAATGCTTTTGATAGAGCCAGAAATAATGTACAGACAATACTATGAATGTGGGTGATTGAGAATCCTTTTTTATATATATTTTTTCTATTTCATTGGCCTCCAATTCACTCATTGACAAGAATAACCACAGGATGTATTGAAAACAATATAACCTATCTAGTGAACCTACTGCACGACACGGTGCTGCATTGCATAATTAGTTTGTTTTTCTCCTTGTAGTTAGATGAGCTTCATCCTGTGTGTGTGTGTGTGCACACTGTCTGCTGCTGTTTTCCAACACTGCTCTTCATTTAAGTCTCAAACAGAAGCCCTCAATAGCCAACCATTTCACCTCTGAGAAGGGGGTCATAGCCAGGATGGAACATAGCTGGAATAGCAGAAATGTGTAGCGTCCAGTTGTTTAAACGTGTGTACCAGGCAGTAAATAGGTTGGATCTGGGTTATAGAATGGATAATGTTATGTATGGCAACACTTAGGGTGGATATTGTAAATAGTTGTCATTCAAGGGCTCAAAGAATTTCCGTCATCCTTTGTTTGATGAACATGAAAAGAATAAGGAGCACATGAAAGTGGCACAGGCTGCTGCTAACAACCATGACAGTCACGCTGAAAAGCCTGGTCGCCCACTAGCTAAAACAAGTTGATGGACAAACAGATGAAAAGACGACCACAGAGACATTTGGCCCAAAGCCAGCTGTTGACCTGTGGATGGAGGCAGCTGATCTGGGAGGACTAGAAGTTGCATTTTCATCATTCACCATGCAGGAGGCTGAAGCAGGGCAGTGAGGGAGATCGTTTTTATTATTAAGTTGTGTTCACCCGTGGTCATAGCACAGCTTCACATCATCATGCCCTGAATTTGCCACTGAGGTGAAGCACTCAGTAAGATGATGACCAGCCAAGTCTTGAGCGCTTTACAGTAAAAAACATTTCTTTAGAAATTGAAAAGTTAAGTATGTTTCAATGTGAATGTGCTGGAAAAAAAAGCAGCTGTGACACAAAGTGTCACACACCCACAAATGGCAGCCCGACACGTCCACATAAGTGAAAATGATCTGCTTTGACACTTCAGTCAGATGTGAGAGCTGAAGAGTCTACACTGATGTGGAAAGGAAGTATTTCCTCTTTGGCTGATGGCAACAAGTGAAGGCCGCGGCTGCAGTGCAGATAACAGTGCATGTACCTGTTCTAATACAGCCCGGTCTCCTGAAGATTACCATCATTTCCAAATGATTTGCAAGCCAACACATTTTGTAGGAAACGGCATTCAGCTCTCAGGCATTTGGTTCATATCAAGTGACGACTGTGGAAGAAAAACCTTCAGAAATGATTCATGAATATATGCTTTAAAAAAGAACAGCTGGGTACTGTAGTTTTTCAGAAATGTTACTCCAACAGGAGTAAACAGTGTATTGTATTTGGGACTATTTCCATCAGCGGATTAATCTATATTTGGCACTCTAGTGAGTACTTAAAGTAACAGGACAGTGTATGTGGGACTGAGTCAAAATTAATTGCAGTGTGTGTGTGTGTGTGTGTGTGTGTGTGTGTGTGTGTGTGTGTGTGTGTGTGTGTGTGTGTGTGTTAGTAATGAAGGAACATGTCACCCAGTGTAATAGTTTGGCATATTGATGTGTTTGTAATAGTTTTTGGACAACAATGGAGCCCTATGGCGCAGAGGATTTAGTGTCGTGCTTTGTAAACACAGACAGAACTTGTCAGTAGGATCAATTCATAATTAGTTGTTGTATTTTCATGGGATTTGTTGACAGTCAGAAAAATATGGAATATTGCCTGATGTATCCATAAAAGCTAGGAAAGGATCATCAGACAGTGCTTCACCACAGATATAACTTGGTTACCTTGCTACTATGCCCTCAAATATATCAAACCCATTGAGGCTAACTCGTTGGGTCTGGGCTTTTCAATTTCAAAATTACAGGTACCAAACAATTTGATCCGACAAAAAGAGGCATTCTCAGTCTGGATCTGTTATCACACGGTGCAGATTTTCCTCATATTGTGCAGGCCTGTTTGCTATGTTATGTAAAATTCCTCAGTGTGCTTGCATAATTGCAGTATGAAACCAAAACTAACTAGATCAAATACACACAGAGTAACAAAAACATGAACCTTGGGTTGGACCTTGATTCAGACTTTCAGGTATGAAAGCACCCTCAGGCAAAAAAGAGTATTCCTCCACCAGCTTTATATTTCTGGCAGTATACAGACGGCCTTTTCTTTTCTCTGTCATACTTGTCTCGGCGTGAACATCTTTCATGTGCGTCCTCCATTTCATTTAGGTTTAGCGATGGCAATTCACAGAGAATCATGACTTTCACTTGGTTTCATGTAATCAGTGTGTTTCATGGACAGAGCAGGTGGTCCTAATAATTACGACACCTGGTTCGTACTCAGGCAGGCTCAGATGCCACCCACTCACTGGCTTGAGCGTAGACGAAGAAGAACATGGTGTCAATGTCAAAGTGTGTCCATCTTTGTCTGTCAATTTACCGGCTGTGTCATCTGACTCTCCCAGCACCAGCCATAAAAGCCCAGCGCTTTCGCTTGACTTTAATGCCGCTAATGGTGTTTAATCACTCAACCATTCATCACAGTATGTCCTAAATTACTATCAGCTTCATTCGGCATTGCATCATCACAGCCAGTGCCCATTACCACTGCAGCAAATGAGGACAGATAATGTGTTTTGTTCAAAAGCAGATGAGAAGCTTCCTGGTGGTTGGTCGCTGACTGCATCGTAGCACTGGAGACAATAGCTGTGTGTATGATCAATACGGATCATGCATCTAAAAGGCCCCGGGGAATTGACCTGGTTTTTCATGAGGAAGTCTCTCACACACACACACACACACACACACACACACACACAGGGATACATAGTCCTGAAGTTCAGAAGGAGCAAACAGGCTAAATGGAGGTCTCAGGCCAAATGATGGATTGCACTCAAGCAAAAAGAAAAGTGATGTCCAGTGTGAATGTGGTGCTTTAGGGAAAAAAAAAGGAAATAAAAAAAAGGTCACGCTGAATCAGTTCTTCTCTCTAACATCGCAACATTCGTAAAAGGGGAAGAAACACTGAGGCGGACAGAGAGAGATAAAAGAGTTGTGACTTTGCACTAATTCCAGCCCGGTCATCCCCGGGGGCGGCCGGGGATTCACATTCCACTAACCGCCGTCCATCGGCCCTGACAGGGTGAGGCCAATCAGCGCTTACACAGGAGGAAAATCATTGTAATGTCACTGCGGGAGCCTTTTCTCCACTGAAACAAAGTTTGGGCTCCCGCAGCAAGTCGAGCCCCGCCGTGCCTCACTGACCTACTACAGGCTGCAGGAGTTTTTAATTCACAACTATATTTCTAATGATAGTGTGTGTGTGTGTGTGTGTGTGTGTAGTTGACCTATATTGTAGAAGTAGTGCTGTCTTCCTCTCAAATTTGACTTAAAAGGAAAGAATATGTAACATAGACAAGGAGTCTGGATGATTTGTAAAGACTGACTTTTGTGAAAAAGTACAACGTAAAATTAGGAGAATTTCTCACTTCAAATGAATGCTCGAATAAACAGTATTTGCATAGCCAGTTGCAGTCATAAATAGAAACAAGGACATCCTGAAACAGCTCAACTGTGCCAGCACTTTAGAAATGGGGGTTTTTTGAGGATGCATTTTATCCAAGTGCATGTAATTCTAAGAGTTATTTCCATAAGTACACCTATTTTTCTGTACCTGTAACTCATGCATCTGTTGTACCTTGCCTTCATTCAGTTTGGCAGCAGGAATATGTGGGACTTAGCAACAAAGACAAGATTTTCTTTGCTGCGCTGGAAAAAAAAATGTAACTAAATCGTTTTGTAAATTTCGTATCCCGTCACCAACACATCCTCTACCTCAGCGACTCCCAAAACCACACCTATGACCGTTGCAGTTTAGCAGCGACAAGTTGGTGCAGTAACCTTTTCAATGTTGTAAAACAGCTGATGTTTGAGTAGGTGTAGACACCAAAACTACTTGGTTAGCTTTTGGAAGAGCTCATGAGTCCAAATAAGTATGTACATGATGTAACTCTTTACGCTGCCTGACTTCATCCTTTGCATCCGAGAGGTTGCTGCTAATCAATGTTCATAAAAATGACCTACCTGCGTCCCTTTTCTGGTTCCACTTGTATTGACCCTGGAAGTTTTTGTCTATGACTTAAAGTGCAACACTAAAAGTTAAAGTTTTGGGGGACAAAAATCTTTTGCATTGTTTAATAAGAGTTTAACAGTCAGAAACTTTGCTTGAGCTAGTGTGGGTGTGATCTGATTTAAATGTGCCACAACATCCCACCGACTGTAATCAGATTTTGATTCAAATGGTGCATAGAAGTATTTGATATCATCTTTTTCCTACTGAGCCCTGTCCAATTCAAACCGGTGAGAGGAACATCAGCAAAAACAGGAATACAGAGATCTCTGTATTGAACTTTGGCTGAACATTGTGTGTTCATGACAGGCGCAATCACTGATAGTCAGAAGATGACTGAGAAAAGATGTTTTCAGGACTTTGAAGTTGCTGATGGAAGCAGTTTGTTATAATCAAGGAATCTAAATCCAGCTCTGCACTCGCAACTAATGGGTACCCCATGGCCCAGTGCTTGGTCCCCTGCTCTGATCATAGATGCTTCCTTTGGGTCTGATGCCGTATATTTACTACATCGATGATGCATGACTGTACCTTCACGTATAAAGAGCTGTGACAAAAAAGTCTGTGTATGGATGGTTGGAAAATGACACTAAATTTGTACCCAGTGCCTTGAGGGGTCCTGACCAAGCATCCTTATGTGTCGGGTTGGAAGTGAGAACACATTGGTCCTTGAGGTTCTTGTACAGAACGGCTTTCTTGAACACTCAGTTTTGATTGGCGAGTAAGTGATCTTATTTTAACCATGGACATCTGGTCCGTTTCATTGATTTCTCTTCACATCAGCTCACTTCTACCAGAAAGCTGTTGCTCAGTGGTGCAGACAGTCCTGCTTTTCAATGTAAGCTTCTCAGCGGCTTTAGTGTGTAATAAAAGCATTTTATCGGTTTTATCTGTAGCGTCGATTGATGTCTGTTGCAGGCAGACTTAAAGTAAGCAGGATCCTGCGGGAAGGAAGTCATCACGGTAAAATAAGCCTCAAGAGCCTTGCATTTACTCACTGAATGACTCTGCAGGGGCTTCAGTTGGAGCAATGACCAGTTTGCTGTACATTATCCTTTTATTGCAAAAATCACAACATACAGGATTTGGATACAATGAAAAAGTGCAATCCAATACAGTATGTCCAATATATGTCTTTTGGGACATATTTAGACTTGTTGTCTATTGTATTATATTGTCTACTGTATGAAAAGTAATTTTGTTCTCTCAATAAGCAGAGTGATAATCCCTAAGATTTACATTGAATCAAGCCCCATTTGTGATTCTGCTTATGGTCTGCATTTTCCCTGCAATGGCCAATAGAGAGTGAGAATGACAATTTCATTGTAGTTCCTATACAGATGACAAGAAACTTCAACTTGCCTGATGTATCTCCTGTCAGTAATTACCGCTCCGTAGAGTAGGTTTTTGTTAGCGGCGAGGTCCGCCATTCCTGTGCTGGATTCAAGTTGCCTTCAGATGCACAAATTTAATCCCATTGATATCATCACCACTGTTTATTGCTCGCTCTCTTTTCATTAAAGCCATTGAAGAGGCTAAACATCGGGTGGCGTTTATGGTCAAGAAGTCAAAGGAATACTCAGTATATTTGTCACTGCTGTTTGCATCGCGCTCACATGAAGTCCGATTGTGGTTGCTGTTTGCCTGTACAGATGCACAAGTTGCTCTTTTGTTGTATTTCTGACAAAGTGTTTGCCACCTTCGCAATTCTGAGACCTGTAGTGTTAAACCACATGTCCTGCTGCCGCTGTGACCACAGGTGTCATCACGTGAACCAGGATTTAAGCATCAAGGATGATAACTTTTGGTGTGAAACTGTGACAGTGGTTGGTATTCCGTTCAGTCCTGTGAAGCCAAGTCAGTTTTATGTATGCAGCCCAATATCACAAATCACAAACCTGCCCAAAGGGGCTTTACAATGTGTACAGCATACAACACCCTCTATCCTAAGGCCCCGGATTCAGATCAGGAGAAACTTGGACGGACCGGCATGCAATAGCTGTTCTGTGTAGGTCACAGTTTGGTAATCTTGCTGCCCTCTCTCTCACTCTCTCCCTCGTGTGAATGGATTAATGATGGGTTAGGACAATGCAACCAATCACAGCATCTGCAGTGAAGTTGACAGTATTTTACAAAGTACATCTCCTGTTACCTCCTCAGAGTCCAGAGTACAAAAACAACTGCATCCCAAATTTAATTTATTTGTACTTTGGGAGGAATCCTAAATGTCCTCTGCTCGAAGACTGAATAGTAATGCACTGGCATAACATTAATAGGGTTAATTTTGGACAGCTGTGTAGAGCCGCGCTAATTTAAAACTCGTTAAACTGTGACAAATCTTTATCTGAATAATGTGATAAACAGGCTTGCTTTCTTACCTAAGTTGCATCATTTTCATAGATTAAATAAATTAATATCTGGCAAGTAACAATAATAATAACATTAAATGGCAAAGACATGCATGGTATTGTGCATAATATACAGGAATGACATTTAGTGCAGCACGTTGGTCCATGCACTAATTCATTGTTCTTTTAATTCATTTCTGAATGAGCTGATGTAATCTTGCATAATATAGGTTGCAGGATAGGACTGACAGTCAAAAAAAAGGCTAAATTGGCTTTTATATCCTGAAATATTTAATGTTGCCAGGCAACAGTTGCAACTCAACATCTAGTGATCTGGTAAGTTCAGAGATAAAACGCTTTTATTATCACGTCTAGCTCATTTAATATTTGCAAAGCAATGCATTTCTGATGTTTTGAGAGCCGTTTTCAAGCAGAAAAATTCATATGGCATTTGAGTGTATTGACAGCCACTGAAAAGCTCCTTTGCACTGTAAATCAAAAAGGCTGCATCCATTTAGTCTACTGCACTTCTGTCAAGGCCAAACAACAGGCTGCTTATGCTCTCAGATATTTGAAAATAAGCTATTTTCTCATTACAATACATCAGGCTTTCAGCTTCAGCATTATATATGTTTTCATCCATAATGAAATATGCATTGATCCATGTCCTAGAGTTTTTCCAAAAACATTTTTCTTTCTCGTCAGTCTTTGTTCTGGGAATTACCATACTGATGCAAAAAAAAATCCAGTTACTAAATAAAGCTAAAAAGTCGACACACTGAAGGAGAATAACGCTTTGTCACGGCCGAGCCTGAGAGGAGGTCTTCTGCCCTCCACAGAGACGCTGCTGTCTGACTCGATAGTGGAGAGCTTTCATAGCAGAATTTCTGTTACTCTTCTGGGCTTTTGACCTCAGTCATTCGCTTAATCCGAGCTGATCCACGGACACAAACAAAGCGTCAACACCTGTCTTCCCTCAGCACAGAAACAGCTGTGGTGGCGCACATGGCCTCCGAATTACAGCATGAGTAATGGCAGCATTCATTTATGGTGATGCTAATGTCGGACAATGGACACGTTTGTCACTGGGGCGAGAAAGTGAATGCTTTAACTCACCATATCGATGGATGACACAGGCCCGATGCTGTTGACATATATGCCCACATCGATGACTGTTGGTTTCACTGCAAGAGAAGAAGGAAGCAAGAAGAACGAGTGACTGACTCGCATGAGATTTATACAAGCAGTCATTCTATTTTCTTTGTCATTTGTCAGTGTTTTCATCTCGCAGCTATGCATCACTGAATCTGCACGTGTCCCTGGCCGTAAATCAAGTCAACAATCAAGTTTAAAACAACGCTTCATATCACTTAATGTTACCTTGATGGATAAAACGAGCGGTTTTCTTTTTTTTGATGAAGAAACAGCCACCCAGAGGAAAGATTCACTTGTGAAATCAGAAAAGCTCCACTGTGCTTCCTGGAGCAGTTCCTGTGTTACCATGGCAATTAATAGCATCTCCAGTCAGTATGTAGGATCTTGGCTAGTTTCGCTTGGCAACAACATGCAGGTTGGTTCTAGGAAGCAAACACTGGAGCGTCAGAAATGTGTAATGGTACCAGACCGAAATGCTGCAGCTCGGCATTTTGTGTTTGTTTGTTTCAGTACTGTGAAACAGAAAAAAGGACTTTTGTCACTGCATCATCTCCATGTCTCTGTAACACACCCACACACAGACACAAACACACACACTTGAACCCAGTGGTTGGTGTTTCACATGACGTGGGGCCTCCATGGCCACAACATTATCTGTGATGGATTTTAGCCACACAGGCAGCATGGCTCTGTGGATGGCCATGTCAGTGTGATGGTCAGTCCACCACTCATCTCAGTCGATTGTGGGTCAGTCTCTTCCTTATGTGATTCAAATGTAGGAGATGAGTGGCAGCAATCAATGTATTTGACAGAGTATTATCTTAAGTCTTGTTTTAAGACAGACTTGGCAAATGGGTCCCAAAAAAACTGAATACCCAACAAGGATTAATCTGTTTCATCATATCATGATCTCCACTGACACTGTAGCTTGTGCAATAGTAGTGAAGCTGTCCACATCTGCGATTGCACATAGACTAGACACACATGAACATCCTGTCTCACACACAAACACAGTTTTCTGCCTTTTAAGGTGCTGCTGAATACAAGAGCTGCAGAGCCTCTTTCAGACAGTCGTGTAAATGCAGGTTGAGTTTTGGTTGTAACACGCTTTATGAGGTTAAGCACAGTGCAGGCGTGAGAGCCTTTGTGTGTCTGCGCCTGTGAGACAGTGTTACAGTTGGTTTGTATTATTTTGCAGGATTGTGACCAGCAGATTGGACGGTCTGGGATGTAAAGCCTGACTGGGTTACGCAGTCTGCCAAGTGGTGTAATCTCTATGATCAGATATCTGCATATGGATGCGGAATCTGGAGGCAAGGGGCAAGATTTTGGCATCAGAAACATTCTGGTTTCCATTTGTAGTCTGTTTGTAGTCCAAGTAGTATTGACCAATCGTGTTTGAGCTGGCTTTGGTTCCATGCAGGTAAATAGTCTGTGTTGAGAGCAAAAGAGGTGAAGGGCCTTGGCTGAAAAGCTAGCTGTAAACCCATCAGCTATCATCTCATGACGATTTAGCTTTTTATTAGCTTTTTAAAATTTATTTATCTGCATTCCTATGCAGATATTCATTTATAAAGATGAGGCAAAATGTCATCTGGACCAAGTCTCATGTTGCTAATTGGACTGTAAGTCTTGGCACGATGTCCTCTGGATTCACCGCAAGGCTGAAACATATCCTGTTGACCCCAGTGGCAAAGTTGTCATCAGATGATAGCCGATGGGTTACAACACTGAGTGGTGTGTTGGCAACAAATTCTTTGGAAAGTGCAGGGTTTTGTTTTTTTTTTAAGAAAGACTGAAGGATGTTGCAGATGTGTGTTCAGATCCAATCACAGCCCTTTTGTCAAGTCATGACTTTTTCCCTCTTTTATTTGCCCAGTACAGCAAATTATTATGGTTTCCATAATATCACACTGAAACTTTGTTGCTGCCTTGCCCTTACTAGATATCAGCACAGCCTCAATATAGCACAAGATTGCGAAAACTTAAAAGCCCATAACATTGTGTTCAGCTTCTTCCTTCCTTCAAAGGTACCTTTGAGCAGTATCTTTAACCCCTGACCTCGCTCAGTCCAGTTGCTCGCCATGCAACAAGATGAATGCTTTATTTTACACAGCAGCTTCCAGCTATGAATGTCGGCGCTAGAATGAATATAAATCAGGTCGATGCTGAGAGAGAACACATGTTCTCAAATAAATCTTCCTGCCACAAGTACAGGTTGAAAAAGATAAAAAATGAAAAGAGAAAAACAACCCACTGTCGTTACTAAAGGAATAGACTTTCATGAATCCATTAGTGTTACTAGTTGGTCTTTACAGACAGCATGCCCCATCAATTAAGAGCACTAAACATATAGCATTTTGCATTCATTCATGTTAGTTTAGACATGTTCGGGAAAGACTTAATTAATCCATGACCCATGTTACATTAATTTCTATTATTCATTATGGTTCACTGACACTGGAGACTTTCTATATTATTAATTTGTCAGCTCATTGTGTGATTTTGTGTGCTGTGATGTGTATGAATGGCAGAATTGAAGTGTGCGCGGGTGTATTTATGTGTGCACATCTGCGTGTGATGTCCCCAGGGACCTGCTGTGCTGGGCTACTGATGCAAACAGTTCTAGTTAGTGAAGGCCTGCTGGGAGGCGTTGATTCAATTCCAACAGCATGTTCTGCTCCACCAACTGGACAATGAGGGACAACAATGCAGATACACTTCTGAAATCAGTTTTTTGTCCACAATTCAGCTTGCACTATGCCTGCAGATATCCCATCTGTGATCTTTAGGTTGAAATCTGTATACAATCAAAAATACAGCTTCCAGTTTCAACAGAACGAAACTGTTAATATCAGGCAACAATACTCTTAAATGTTACCTTTAGCAAATTTTTGTGTTTTGAAAGAGGAGATGAACTTCCCTGACATGTTAGCGTGATGTTTAATGACTGAAATACCTCGGCTATTGGATGACTGCCATGAAATGTAGCACAGACATTCATTCCCCCTTAAGATGAGTTGTAGTGATGCATAATATCTTAACTGTCCCTCTTGCATCATGATCAGGTCAAAGTTTTAATTTGGTTCATGACCAACGACCTGCAAAACTAATGACAACCCCATCAGTGTCAGGAGCTCAATGCACTTCGTATAATCATAGAAATAATGCAGCAACAAGCTGTGCTCACACTGCGAGCTCATTTGAGGGCCTGAAGCACAGCTACCAGGAATTTAGCCCAGGTCTCAGGTGTCGTATTTGGACCCCACACCACCACTGTACCCAGAAGAAGAGTATTTATGTTGATTTCTGCTTTTGCTCGTTTTCAACAGGATTTCCTGTTGGCATCGTCCTGGTCATAGCATAGCATCTCTAACCTTCTTTTGAGTACTGTCTGGGACCATTACTGGGCATCAAGCCCAAGTTCAGGCTCAGAATCAAATCTTTATTGTCCATTTGGGGAAATCTGGCATCGAAGGCGTACAGGACAATACATAATCACAAGGCACAAATTATTGAGAAATACATAGGATGTGTTCATTGTTCATTCAGGGTGACCCGGGACTGGGAAACCCCAGGACACACCGCCAGTCTCTCAACACCAGACAAAGACAGACAGAGGTAAACAAATTCACACTATGCATTATGCAGCAGACACACCTGGAGGACACACAGGTGTCAGTGAGAACCAGTGTCCCTCCTGTGAGACCCATTTACAGTGAACATGGAGAAAATTGGAAAAACCACAGAAGTGGAGGCATGGAGTGGAAAGCCGATCTGTTACAGCTTAGCAGGTCTGCAGCATTTGGAAAGTGGGACAACCTGAAGGGAATTGTCCTTAATTTACACCACAGTGCCTAATCAAGGTAGACGATGACACTGAATCTCCATAAAATATGTTTTACACAGACGTTAGTCAGCTTGGTCTACTGAGTAACAGTGATCACTTTTTTTATTCAGTTCGATTTCTTGACCAGTGCAGCACAGGAAGAAACAGTCCAGTGTTTTCAGCCTCCCTTCAATCTGCTGTTTTTCCCC
This sequence comes from Chaetodon auriga, assembly GCF_051107435.1. Taxonomy (NCBI): domain Eukaryota; kingdom Metazoa; phylum Chordata; class Actinopteri; order Chaetodontiformes; family Chaetodontidae; genus Chaetodon; species Chaetodon auriga. The sequence goes on along the minus strand of NC_135096.1, from coordinate 9,418,899 downwards.
CTTTGGAAGTGAGGGTGAGTGTTTGAGCAAACACAACCATCACAAAAGCTGAGCCGACCTGACGCATGTCCAAATAGCGCATGGCAGACTCATGTGGGATGGTGCATAGGTAATGATGACACCGCTGTGAAACAGAATATTCAGGACATATCTCCCCGTCTTCTGTACTGTTTATTCCTTCTTATACGTCAGTTTGGGAGACTTTGCTCTCTTTTATCTCTCAAAGAGAAAAACTAAGTTGAAAAGAAAGCTACCTCTAATCAATATGGGAAGAAGCTGAAACACCTACCTACCTGTCTACCTATCTATCAACCCAATGTTCCACTTCTAATGGAGAAACCCTGATCCACAGAGGCCAGATGAATCCCTCTTCTTCCTCTTCATGTTACTCATCCTCCTCCTCCTCCTCCTCCATTTCTTGCTTTTCAGAAAAGCATGACAGGCCCCATCTGTATTACCACATTACCCTGTGGGCCTCCATTAAAAAGAAAGGGCTTTTATGCCTGCTTGGCCTGGCTGGCATGACAAATGCATTACGCATTGTCAGCCCTGGGAAACAGGCACACACACATGCACGTATGCAGACGTACATATCCCAGCTGACCACTCAACTCCCATATGTTCAGTGTCCAAGGAGCTCTGTACTGGGACAACTGCGGGCCTCAGCGGGCCGTCAGACGCTGTCCCGAGGGTTAGTCTCACATCTTCAGTCTCACTTTCAAAATAAATGTGCTGTAAAATAATTCATCACGTCCTTTTAACTAAAAGTCATCTACAGTACTGTAAGCCCTCTAGCTATTTACCTCAAGTGACTCCATTGGAAAAACAGTGTTTGACAAAAACAACACTGAGCAGTACTTGAATATTCTCTAAAATACTACGGAAGGCACCGCCGCACCAACAGCCAAACAATCTACGCCATCTACGAGTACAGAGCTAGCTAGAAAGAGCCATGACTGGACTACAATTACATTTCTTAGACTTCTTTCATAGCGGTTATCTGAAAAATATTCACATTCATTCATTTGGATTTGATGAATTGACTAGAAGTTAGCAAACTTTCTGCAATTTCGTGTAGTTAAGCTTCAGATGAAACACATTTTAGGCTGCACAAAATCAAAATGAAGTTTATTTTCTTAAACTAACTCATTTCAGTGGGTAAGGAGGCTGAAAGAACACATTTTGTCTGGAGGAACTGTGTTTTTGCTTCGCTTTCCCTGAAGATTGTTCAGTGCCTGCAGTTTTTTCAGGAATTATGCAGCTTCAAAAACAATGGTTCATGATCAGCTTAAAAAAGCAGAAAATGCAGGAATTGTGACTTTTGCATTTGTTACACACTTTGCTGGCCAGCTTGAAAAGTTTCTATGAGCTTTCCCGCTTCACTCTTTCCTGCTCTCTATAATTTGTATGGCAGTACTGTGAAAGAAACCTATTATTTCTATGAAAATCTGATTTAAAGCCTGTTCAATTTAAGTTGGGGTAAGATACTGACCCAAAAACTGCCCCCGATGCTGTGCCATCGGTGTGTGAATTCATATGTACGTGGCTTTGGATAAAAGCGTCTGCCAAATGACTCATTGTAAGTGTAACAAGATTTTAATTTTGGTTTCTTCAATATACCACATGGAGTAACTTGATCTCTTACTTTGACTATATATTTCTGCACGTGCTGAAGCAGGCAAGTTCTCTAGAAAGTGTTATTTTTTTGAAGTCCAGAAACCTTGTCAGATCACTTTGTTTCCTTTAAATAGTTCATTCGGTTTATTCCAGTGGAACAAATACAGTCTGCACAACTCTGCCCAGCTATCCTTTTAAGTCACAGTTATGGGTCACATAGTCCAAGTCACTTATGGATCCACAAGAGTGTAGTCTGCACACAGTGTAATCCATCACTCCATACTCTGCTGCACTGGAGCAGCCCATGTCATCCACAGTAATCACACATCATGTGATGCATGACCTCTCCGCTCCCTTGTTAGTATCAGTAAAAGCCCTGCAGCTCACATTGCCTTTGGTTTGGTTTTGCATGGAAAAGCTGTCACTGCTATCACTACAGTCTACCAGTGGGGAGCATACAGTCTCTGCTGCTATGGTTTTCTGTAAATGAAAAGATGTAAACCACAAATCTGCTGCAAAAATTGTGACTAGATACTAGTCACAGATTCTTTTTTGGTCAAATACGGACTTCAAGAAGCAGAGCTGTCTATTGACATACGACAGAAAGTACACTGCAATTGTTCTCAACAGATTGGAGCAGATTTCATTATAAAGTGCACACAAGAGCTAGTTCTTCTTTTCATCACACGTAAAAACATTGCTTTTCCTTGTAGAGCTGTGCTTCAACATAGACTGTCATTTGTTCTTTTTACAAAAACTCAACAATCAGCTCTTGTAATGCTAATCAATTAATATTATGTAGTATTGTGTGTAATATTGAATCTCATTTGTTAAATCAGATGACAAGTCGGAAATATGAGACTATCTCTGGGCTGGGTGCAGTGACTTCCTGAAGTTTCCCCTGGTTGTCTGGCAAACTTATGGTGACAGCAACTCGAAGAGGCTAACTGCTTGCCCCTGTTTCTAATCTATATGCTTAACTAAGCTAAGTGTCTCCTAACCGTAGCTTCATATTTAGTGTAAAAACATTAGAGTGGTGTCAATCTTCTCATCGAACCCTCAGCATAAAAACAAACTATAGTAACAAATGTCCAGAAATATTGAACTGTTTCTTGAAAAATGGTGCAATCCTTGGGCAGTACTGTGGAAATCAGTGTTGTGCTGAGAAGACCAACAGAAGTCAATTGTATAACACCAATCATTACAAGTTGCAAGTACTGCAACATGAACCTGATCCCTCATTGGTTTCCCATTAGTTTCCACTGACATTTGTGTTTAATTGGGCTATGCTGCATGCATCTCAGCCAGGGATGCAACCAGGAACTGGTGGTCCATCCACCATGTCAGTCAGTACCTTTATGGTCCAAATTTGTAGCTTAAACTAGCCACAACAGCTGCTTTTCAGAACAGAAATGCACTGCTCCTACCTCACTTCTGATTGTGCAGCAGCTGCCGGCCTCAGTGTTGCAATTTATATCCACTTTTAATAGAAAAGAACTGTAAATACCAGCTGACAACAGGAATATTTGTGTCAACCCTCTGGTGTCAGCCCCCTAGTGGTTATCAGAAGTAGGCCATGTAGCCCCTTCATTGTGGGCTCCCAAAACTCCCCTTTGGCATTGCAGACTGACTGAAGCACATCAACACAAGCGCAAACTTAGCAGAGAGTCGACTGATGCAGGGTTTCTTTTGTCTGATAACAAAATGCAACACAATAAAGAAAAGAGACTAATAAATCACCTTAACTGTTGATGTGGGTTAAACATAGCGATATTTCCAAGTAGCAACAACATTCAGATGTATTGCTTGTAATATGAAAGTGGCATTAAAAAGGGTAATCAGCACACAGAACCAAAGCTGAGTTATAAATGCACAGTGACACCTAATCTTTGTGTATGTGACAGCATCAGCTCCAAACCCCGTCTCTGCTGTCTTTTCCAGCAGTTCTCAGCCTGCATGGCACTGCACCACACACTGGCAGAACAACAAATTTCTGAGGCGCGCACACACACACACACACACACACGCACACACACACACACACACAGACAAATTGTTGATTAGTGAAAAATGTCAAAACTGTTGAGGAGCGCCAGAAAACACAAACAGCCAAAGGACTCGGCTGATTTACATAAGAAGCTCTCCAAGCAAAGTTTTAATAAAAATTGATCCAATGAATTTGTTAGGTAATTGATTTATTTACTTAACTTTCAAGCAAAATGTCAGGGCGCACCTCAGCTCACTCCACTTCCCAAAGAGTTCCTCACACTTGTTGGAAACTACAAGACAATTAAATGGAGATGAGGTAGAAAGAACGGGTTGGTGGACTCATCCCTCGCTTTTAGATTTCCATCCAAACAGTGCATTTGTAGATTTGCAGTTATTGTAATCAGGGTTCTAAATTAACTTTTTTGATCACCAGCCAATGTGGCTGGTGACCTTCTAAAGTTACCAGCCAATCAGAATTTCCACTAGCCAAATTTTTTCCCGGTGAAAATAAGAGATTATGAGTGCCACTGAATACATTTGATCATTTTATTTACATTGTTGGCATGAAAAATGCACAGAAAGTACAACACATGAAACAAAATATACACAGAAAGTGCAAACATTTAATTTATACAAACAAAAAATGCTGTCAGATTAATTATTTTATAGAAGACATTTTTCTAGTAAGTATTTAGTATCATTACATTCCTAATAAAATGTATTTTTCCTTTCAACTTAAAGTGTTTCTGCTTTCCTTCTTTAATAAGAAATATATATAAGTAACAGCCATGACTTAAACACTTGCAAAAAATTGCATTGGTAATAAATTGAATTATGTATGTACAACTAGAAAACACAAATAGTGCAGCAGTCAGTATTGCAGACTCCTTAGGCTCTCCTGATGACTTCGGGCACTCTCATGGTCCTTTACTGCCTCGACTTTAAAAGTATTAGTCCCCACCACAAAATTATTCGTCTTGTTTTTTTCTTTCATGAACATGCGGCAGTCCTTACAAAACATGACGGCATTTTCGTGATCAAACACAAGCCATTCACGACCTGTCAGCCATTTAGCGTTAAACTTTCTTTTCTTCGTTTCGCACGCTTTGTCGACATTCTCATCCCCTGCCTCCTTCCTCTTCTCGCCCCCAGACGTCTGTCCCAACCACGCATTTAGTTTAACTTTACTTTTTACTTTTAGCTAGCTCAGTCTCCTTTTTTACAGTTCATACGCCGCCGTTCATTCTTCTTCTTCTTCTTTGTGTTTGCGTTTCCGTGGTTTCTCGCGCCGGTTGCACTACAGACTGTAGTGTGCCTGCGCACAGCCAATGGGCGTCTTGTACGTCATCACGTAGCATTACGACAGTGTTCATGGGAAATGTAGGACGGACTGTCAGGGGGACAAATGACCGAGAACTGTAGAGCGGCTCTGACTGACATGATTGCCTAATGCATTACCGGCCAAATTGGCTAGTAAGTTGTTATTTACACCCGCCAATATGAATTTTAACCCGCATTTGGCGGGTTGGCGGGTGTTAATTTAGAACCCTGATTGTAATCTAGATACCCCTCTGTTTAACATGTGTTAGTATTGCTTGCTATGGACAGCCAAGTTAAAACTTAGATGTTTGTTTTTCGCCCATAGTTTTCCTTTTTCATCTTCGGCACAGCTGCATCATGTAAGATCATGCTGCTTTGGTGCCTGCTCACACTGTTCAGACAACAATCATCTGGATTGCTTTTATACTGATGAAAAAAGTCTGAATCTGATGATTACGGGCCAAGATCAGTTATAAGAAGCAGCTTTTTTTTATGATTTCTAAGCTGATTTTTGGGAATTGGAAGAAGTGATGTAACAGTGGCAAATGCTGCTTATCATGTGACAGAGAAAAAAGAGCATTATCTGTGCATATCCAAATAATGAATTTGTGTTAGATGACACCCCTACAAGACGACGACGACCTCCATAACTTCGATTACCTAATACAACTCAGATGATTACCAGTGAATCTTGAGCTAAATCTCGAAGAATGAACACAAATATAAATAGCAGTCACTTCTGCTCTATTATTACAGTCCAATGACACTTAGCCAAAAAAAAAAAAGACTTATCAACTGCATACTGCATGTGGGAAGCTGTTGGGTTCCCCCAAGCAGGAAGATGCAAAGGGTAAAAATTATACACAAATGCTATTTGACCCACATGTGCACTTTTCAGCAGTAACTCAGTCCAAAGACAAGCTGCAGCAGGCCATCTGCACTGCTGAGAGCGACATTAGCTGCAGTCACCCAGCTGATGGGAAACTGTAGTCCTTCACACGCAGGTGATGTTTACTGCTGAACTCTCCCGCCCAGAAAAGGGCAGTCATTTGACAGCGTTGCCTCTGGCAGATACAGGACCAGCAGCAGAACCAGAGCGGCTAATTATAATTCTTATGAAGTTGTCTAAGATGATGTATGTTTTCTGAAAAAAACACATGGGGTGTGACTGCTGCTTAATTTGATTAATTTGATGCTACACAGCAAAGAGAAACCAGGAGATGTCTTTTTTTTTTTTCAATCCAGTGTCCAGAAACAGCTTGACAAATCATTGCAAAATCCAATAACAAACCCATCAGTGCTTTAAAGTTTCCCACTGTTTTTTTTTGTAAGATGTGCTTATTTGCTTTCTTTCCCACAGTAATGTGAGAAGATTGATACCTCTCTCCTGTCTGTATGATAAATATGGAGAACCAGCAGCTGTTAGCTTATCTTAGCATAAAGACTGGAATTTGGAAGAGACAGCCTGGCTCTGACCAAAGGTAAAAAATTATCTGTCTACAGCTGATAAAAACCTAAAACTAGTTTGACTATTTCTTGGCTCTGTGCAGTTGAACCAAGGAATGGCACAGCACATAGCCCCCATAAAACTGCAGTTTGCATTTGTACGCTTATACTTGGTAATGTAAAGCAATGACAAGGAGCTTTCATTTTGTGTTGATTTTGGCAGCATTTGCATGGAATACTATTTTTCTATAACTATCCGGTTGCCCAGTAAAAGTACCAAGAAAGTTAAAGTGATCAGCATTTCCTATATTACATTCCTGTCTACGAGGAAGAGGGTCACTTCAGGATCAGTTTTAAATCCTTTCAAATCCTGCAATTCTCTCTCAATCTGTTGAATGACCGACCACGGTTGACTCTATCACTGTCCTCTGATTCCCGATTTTCTCGGATCTTCTCACCCAACAGCCAGAAATGTTTCGCAGAAATGCTGTGAAGGCAACGTTGACATATTCTGAAGCAGATATAGCCAACAGTTGCTTATTTCATATCCAGCAGTTATGGAGAAACTTTCATTTGGAGTCATGTTTCTGGCCACCTGATGAATGGAGGTCCAATAATCACTCTATTTTAGCTCTGGTTATGGTCTCTTGGGGCAAATATCTATCTACAGTGGGGTTTTTAGAGCTTGTTTGCTAACATAAGCTGCCTGCTGTGACAAAAAACAACACTACTGATAAGAACCAAAGAACCTGTGGCTATGCTTAGCAGCAAGCGGTGTGTACATCTATTTGAATGAATTTAAAGTAGGGTATTGCTGAGGTGCATTTACTCAGCAAATCTTCCTTCTATACACAAATATTATTTAATCTACAGAGCGTAGCTTCACTGGGTGACCCTGCAGAGTGTGTTTTTATTAGACCGATCTAGCAGACGTGTTATGGGAACACTGGTCTAGCTCATTTCATTGGAAAGATAAAAGATGTCATCAGGTGTGCCGAGGATTTGGCAAAAACTCATAAATTCTCTTCATGAGCGCATAAAAAAAGTCATGTAAGTCTTAATGAAAAGACTTTCCCATCAGACAGATATTGACCGTCTGTGTAGGTGCTTGTGTATTTGTGGTTTGTGCATGTAGGTGTGTGGGGGACTGAGCGAGTACATACTGTACTGTACCAGATTGTATTCAGCTCTCTGAATCCAATATAATAGATCTGGGAGGGGAAGGTGTTTCTCTTCCCTGTGAGGTTTGATGAGAACCAGGCAAAGGGAAAGGTCTCACTGCTTATGAATCGCCACCAGGCAATCACACAGCTAATGCCGAGCAATAATTCAGCAAAACAGGAGAGGAGGCGGCGGATGCTTGTTACAAACACACATGTTCATGCACGCAATGTGGATGGCATTTTATAAATGAGCTCTCCATTCAATTTCCGTTAATACTTAAAGAAAAAAAAGAATAATCATAACAAGCTCTCTTTCCCTGGTAAATGAGCAGCATATCATCCATTTATTCGATCAATTACTTTTTAATTGGCTGAATTGAAAGTGAATGTGACCCACAAGCGAAAACATGGACAATGAATCGACTTTAAGACTTTGTTTCACACACTGGTGAAAATCATGGTGCAAATGGATGCAAATGTGAAGCTTTTTGGCTCGGCTGAGGCTAATCCCAGGATACTGTGTAAACAATCACGCAGAGTATATTTATAATAATGCTAATAGGTGTTGGACGTGTGCCATGATAGAGGTTAGTGCTATAATCTCTTTGATGGGGGGAAAAGACAGAATATTAGGTGCCTTGTTCACATTCTTAGACTGACACAAGATGAAGGAGTCGAGTCCTTGGTGGCTTGTACTGCAACTTTTCCACAATCAGCTTTATCACTTTAACCAAAGAAATAAAGATCAGAGACACCCATCACAGCTGCAGATTCTGAAGATTTAATTAGACTTTGTGTCCATCAGGTAAACCATGAATTATGCATTGTTTTGCTCCCCTGGTGCAATGACAACAATGGAAACTGCTTGATACCAAACAAGCTCATGTGGAGGATGAGATTTTAGCAGTTTCAGATCTCTAGAAAGGATGCCTCATCTGTCTCCTATGAAGTTAAGTGTCTGCTGAATTGCAATACATGAAGGTAATACCCCTGTTTTCCCGATTGCATGACCTAAGCTCAAATCTTAAGGAAGATATAAAATGTCCAAAAAAGTGCTTTGCATTTAGTAGTTGTTTTTTAGATCCAAGCTCTTGAGCTGAAGCTTGCTGAGCTGCAAACCAACACCTATGCCACAGGTGTTCAGTTAACCATAAATTAATCCACACCTTCCAACCAATCAGAATCCAGACTTGTTAGTATAAAGTGTATAATTAACTGCAACACATATCGACGCTTTGTTTTCTGTGTTGTGACTTAAGTATAGAAAAAGACAAAAGCTAATTAATTTGCTTAGAAATTGTTTTTTCATTTAATGATGACACAGTGAATACATAGATAAAAAGGAAATAAGTATTAAAATGTGTAACGTATTTCACTATATTTCCTTGATTTGTTTTCATTTGGGCATTTTAAATGTTCCATAAAATCTAATGCAGTCAGAAACAAATATTATGGCCAGGGAAGCATGAAATGCACACACACAAAAACAGCTCTATCAAACAGGTCTCTCTGATTTGTTCTCCACAGCAGCCCCACTAAATGTCTATCCACGCCACCACCCCCAGTCCCTGGCTAACCACCGCTGCCTTGGCTGGAGTGGAGTGGACATGGGAGACACAGATGGAAATCGATTAAATGGTTAGAGCTCACAGGGATGGGAAATGTGTCAGCCATGATCCAGACCCAGCTTGGTCTTATTACCACCTAATGCACTTCACTTTGGTACCAGCCCCGCTTTAAAGCCCTACACGATTGCTCGGCCATTCCTTTGTGGTTTCTCATTAACTTGGGAATGCTGAAGGAATGAAAGTCCCATAAACTCTCTTTAGAGATGAATTAACATTTCAAAAGATGCTAAATTTCTGGTCAAGGCCTGCTGTTTGCCTCCTCAGACAGCGTTTGTGTTTATTAGAAAGCAGCACAGGAAACTGCATTCATTTGCAAATATTTCTGCCAGCACACTGATGTGCACTTGGCAGGTAGCTGCATGTTTTTTCAGCATAAAGGAGGTAAAGAAGTTGGAAAAATATCCTCATTAACTCGCTAATATGCAGGAAGGGATTCCAAAGTTTAATGAGATCATCTTATCTTGAAGTACAAGCTATGGTGATCACAATGCCTGTCAACACACAGGCAGACATCACCATGGCGACATAATGTCCCACATGCAATGTACCATGCTGGCAGATGACAATACATGACATGATATTGCTATCAACATGAAAGATGTATCCACCATTTAATTTGCAGCTTGTTGGTTGAGGAAGTTAGCGCATTTGATTGGCTGAGAAGTGGTTGGAGTAAAGGTTGTTCAGTCGTGGCTCTTTCAGCGCTGCTTGGTAGGTGAAAGTGGTGAATGCAGTTCAGTTGTGAGACAGACAACAGTGTAAAATGTGGAGCATCAATATTGTTAAATAATTTCCAGCCCAGTATCAGGACAGCTTGTGACATAACAGAGCGGGAAAGTCCAGGGAGAGACTTTCACTCAAGAGACTGGAGTGCAATTTCCATATGAAACCCATTGTCGTCTTTTATTATTCTAAGGAAGTAGTTCTTTTAACCCAAACCACAACCTTGTCTTTAACCTAAGTAGGTTAAAGCACTAACCAGAGTTTGTGCAGCATTTTTTTTTTTTTTTTTTTCACCTCCACCCGCGGTAGGAGGTTGACAGAATGAAGCTAAACGAGAGTCCGTGAGGCTGACAGTAGACCAGCTCCCACCCTGCTGATCAGCTGTCCAGACCCGGCTGCACCCTCCAGGGGTCGTGCTCGATTTTTCCCTGAGTTAGAAGAGGAAGTGACAGGGAAGCAACCAGGGGGAGAGTATCATTTCAGATAGATAATGTAGCGATGCAAGGTTTGATCACGCTGTGGGAAAAAATACCTGACCATTGGAAATGTTACATGATTTTGAAAGTACCAACACAACCTGAAAGTTACTGAGAAATGTACCCGAACTTGTTCCGTACTGCTCACACGATGCAAACAGTTAACACTGCCACAAAACACACAGGTGAATCAGAATATTGCCAGTATCTTGAAGCAGTGCATTGTGTGTAATGTAGGCACCAGTTGCATGGAGTGAAAAAGACGACATCTCTGATTCTGCTGCAGAAATTTTGACCATTCTTTTTAAATTGTCCATCGTGGGTCCGATCTGAATTTGCGATGAGGAGGGAAATTCTGAATCAAAGGAGTATCCTTAAGTTTCAATGTGAACAACCCGGAGTGTAAAACTGGAGAAAAACATTGCTAATCCTAAGACATTAAGCCTCTCAAACACACACACACACACAGGATGGTAGAGACATTTGCATCATAGAGCTCATAAAAGGTTACTCAATCCGCCAGCTTGTGTGTGTGCGTCTGCAAACGTGTGTCCACTAATGTCTGCTGTGTCTGCATGTGCACGTTGTGTGCAAGAGGCTCCTGCACCTCCCTCCCGCAGGTGATTGTCAGCTCGGCTAACCTGGCGAGCTAAGACGTGAGGAGAAGCATTTGCCAGCATCTAAACTCCTCTTCATCTAATGAAATGTCACTGGACTTGAAATATTGAGGAGGCTCATCTGAGAATTGTCCTTTCAGCTGGTGGGGTGTCACCGCTGTGCCAAATGTCAGCTCTGTGAGGATCAAGGAGAAGAGGCCTGCCAGGACCGAGTCAGCCTCAAAGCCACCAAGATTTGAGCCAGAGGTGGAAAGAGCAACTATTTTACTCAAGCAGAGGGCACCGGGTTCAGTTCCAGCACCGTTTTTTTTTTGGTGAGGATGGGCACAAATCATTTTTAATCATCTTAATGATTTTTCACTCTCTGAAATGGAACTCCTGACCTGGCTTTGGCACCACCATCGTTAACTGTGTGCTCCAGTGAGTTCGTGTTGCACTTTCATAAAGTTTGGGGACTCACATGACACATATTGCAAAAAAGAATGGTCAAAATTGAAGCAGCATGTGAATCCTGTAGCCAAGTGATTAAGACCCATATCATATAACTGCAATGTTGCTGGTTCGACTCTGGCCGGTGTTGCCTCTCATCCCCGCTCTCGTCCTGCATTTCCTGTTTCTCTTTCAAATAAAAGCAAAATGCCGAAAAAGTAGAGTGAAAAATTATAGACAAATTTTTAGTGGATCAAACTTCAAAAATACTGTACCCTACATTTCCCACAATGCACCTCAACACCATCTTTCATTAGACGCCCCCTGCCAGAACGAACCTCCTGCCTTTGCAGCTCCTGGTTCTTATGCTCACACTGAATATTTTCACTTCGCATTTCCTGCATCAACAATGCTAACAGAAAGCTAAACGCATCTAAAAGAGCACTACATATAGAGGGTTCCCATGCTGAAACTGCTAAATTTTAAGTTTAAATTCCACAGGGGGGTGAATTCAACACCTGCACATCAACAAGTCCTGTGTATAATGTGTTGGGTTCACCAAACTGTGGAACTTAAAGTCTTTCTACAGTCCTCCAAACTCAGCTTTAGCTAGCATCCCCTGTATGTAGACTATAACTAGATATTGTTAACGTTATCATAGAAACAGTCATGCCCATAAACTTATGAACATATACTCTGTAATTAGTTTTTTAAAAAGCCACAGGAGCATTTCTCAACACAGCTGCTACACTTCAGTCACTGTTCTTCAGCCATAAATTGCTTTATATTTTATCTCACTTCCTCAAACATCTTCACCATCAAACTTCGCAGCAGCATGATTAAAACCATGGTTAATTTAACTTCAGGGGTGGCTGCTGATTTAGTCAATTTCCACACTTTCCAGCCTTTTCAACCAGTCATAATGTATCCATGTAGTCGACATCCAAATGTATTGACTTTAAATTACTAAACATTGTATTTTATTTTAAATACCCCATATAACTGATTTTGATCCAGCTGGGTAATTGCATTGATGAAAATTGTGCATGTTAAAAAAATATTAATTCCAATTCATTAACTCCATTTTATGGTTTCAATGTTTTGCAGTTAAAAAGCACTTCAATTGGAAAATTGATAATTAACAAAGAGGTCCAAGCTCCCAGAATGAGCCTGTCGTGGCTGTTTGAATGTGTCTTTTCTAGGTTGTTGATCATGTCTCCATTTTAAAATTCCCAATGCAAACCAGAAAATGAACTCAAAGCACAGAGTTTGAAAGGAAGAGGGAGCTTGCGTGTTCTCAACCCAATAATCTTCTGATCTTTGAAAGAAGCTGCACACACTTCTGTTCATTAGCAAAGGGCAACTCAATGCAAAACATCCACCTGTGTTTGCGATACAGATGATCACCTTCTCAGGCACACATACATTTTTAAATCCAAAGATCAAAGAGCATCGAAGTAGCATGATACTCGAGGATATGAAAATATTATTTCATATGAAAACTATAATAGTGCACAATGATAAGCTTTCCAGCCATAGTCATAAAAAGGTCCATTGAGGAGTTTAAGTGCCAAGGCTAATGGGATGTCATATTGACCCACAGTTTGGAGAAACAGCATTAACAAAAGCTGAGAAGCCTCTGAAATACGCTTCATATCACAGGGTTTGATTATTACTGAGCTGAATGTGAAAAATAGCCGAACGTGAGCGTGTTTACAAGAACATTCTGATCTTTAATTCAAACACGTGTCAGCACATGGCCTTCATCTGTGTGCAAGTATATTGTATAAGTGTTCACTAAAAGATATGATCAGCACTGAAGCTCTTATTGGTTGTGATGGCGTCAATGTTGGACTGACAGCGTGTGATATTAACTTTCTTAGGTAGTAGAAAAAGGCCACCTAGATTTATAACCTCAGCAATGTGCAGCTGAGAGGGATGAATGAGGATTTTAGCATTACAGTACTTTAATAAAAGAGAGCTTTGTAGAGGGTTTTCATACTAATTTCCAGAAACTCTCCTCATGTCTGTGACTATATTCTGTTTTTGCTGTAGAGTACGTGGCATCCCTCTGAGGCTGATCTGTGTCTTGTCTTGATTAGATTATTAAAAGTCAGTTGTCTTGTGTTACGTATATACCACAGTACTGTACACCAAATGGAAAACACACTGAAGAAGGCCATGCATGTGCAGAAGTCTTGCTCGATGAAATACAGTCTATATCCAAACTATAGCACCTCTGTGAAGTGCTCACAATAACAATCATAATCTACAGATGTAGACAGGAGAGGTGTAATATTTACCATTTACCACCTTTGTTGTTTAGCATGCCGATACATCCTTAATCATTGTTGGGATAAGAAGTGAATAATAAAAAAAAATGGCCATGCAGATGAAGCCTCATAAAAATCTCATGCATTTTTCCCACAGTGACATACAAATACCTTCATTTTATTTTAACACATTGCACAAAACTGTGCATGTACTGCAGCACTTCTGAACAAGAGTATTCCAGATTAAAATGGATAACACTTAGCCCTCCATGTGTTGTATCGTGTGCACTTCTGGGAATTAAACTATAGAGTGAAATCAATGGGTTTTAAAGCTTCACTGTTGAGTGGATCAACACCAGCAGATCTCTGTGCTTGCTGAGTGCAATGCATCAAAACTTCGTCTTTCTTTCAGCACAACCATGAGCAAAGCCCTGATAGCTTCGCTTTGTACGTACATCTGTACTAATTAATCAATATTAGCATGAAAGTTGAGCATCTAGATTACCTGCAAAACTTCCAAATGCAATGCCATTTGACACCAGAGTGCACTTTATCAGGCTGAAAGAAGAGTTGTGGCCTCAGTACTGTCTGCCCATCACAACAAATTAGCAGCGAACACAGAGTCAGGCTGAGGCTGATGGGAATGTCTGTGCTTTTGTCGGTACTTGGTCATAAAGCAGAGTATTGGACAATTAAAATATTGACCTGATGATGGCACTGGAGGAAAAGGTTAGAAGATCACCAAAGTTATTCAGCTACGTCCTTGGGGGACCATGAATGTCTGTACTAAATTCCACATGAATTCATCTGATAGCTGTTGAGGCATTTCAGGCTTGATGAAAGTGGTGGACGAATCGACTCTTCCAGTTAGTGCTGGCAAGTTCTTCTCCACAGTCTTCAACATTTGTGTGACTGCCAAAGAAGCGTTAGCACATTCTCTGTCCTTTCTCAAGTTAAAAGTGCCCCTTTTATCCCAGATATAGTCGCATCATCTTCCATCCACTCCAATTCATTTTCAGTTAAAGCTTCACGTCAGTGTGAAATCACAGCGTTTGAGTGCAGGACAAACACCGCCTTGTTATTTCTGGCTCTGGGGTACCAAAAAAAGAATCCAAACTGAGTCGGAACTTTCTCAGCAAATAATGTTAAGATTCCTCAAATCCGATTTCCATTGGTTTTATGTTTTAATAAAGCAAAGGATTCATCTTAATCTTTCATCAAACAAGGGGGAAATGTAGGGCCGCTGACGTATACTGTTCAAAGAGTGGAATTCACAAGACCAAATGTTGCCGTGCCGACATCCTATCCTCTGCTCTTGTGCTTCGCCCTGGAGTGATTGAATCTGACATGACTTCTGAATTGGATCTATGAGATTTTAATATAGGATGCAAAGTGGGTCAAACTTTCACTTGGACTCGAAAAAGCCTCAAATCTGGACTGCAAACACCAGACATGAATTATGTAGCAGCATGCAGTAATTGATAGTAAGTAGGGGGAGGTTTAAAGGGAGGGTCATGAAGGAATGGAGGGAGAAAGGGAGGAGCACAAAAGAGAGAGCTGATTGATTGAGAGAGCAAGAGAGAAACAGATGGAGAGAGAGAGAGAGGGTGAACGAGACAGGAAACAGCTGCAAACCACTGATGTCTGAGTCGCTTTGGTTTCCATTTCTGACACACACCTGGCTTTTATCTGAATCAAAGTCCTTTGAAACACGCGCAGACACATTTAGATCATGCACGTGACATTTGTGTGTAAAAGCGTGTAAGGAAAGTCAAACCAGTGATGACAAATTTTATAAATACACTAAAGTGAAAGAATAAATATAGATGAATAAAAGTATAGTACAACTACAAACAGGAGCTGCTTGATGGTTACAGAAGCACACACACACCCTTTTATTTCCTTCTCTCCTTGTGAGGACCCTCATTGACCTAATGCATTCCCTAGCCCCTTACCACAACCTTAGCCATCACACCAAAATCCCAAACCTTAAACTAAACCAAACCCTTAAACCAAGTCTTAACCTTCAAACTGCCCTTTAAAGTTAGGAGGACCAGCCAAAATTTACTCACTTTCCAAAAGTGTCCCCATTCTGCTGGTTAAAAACGTCCTTGTTCCTCACTATGTAGCAAGAACAAGGAAACGCACACACACACACACACACACACACACGCACACACACACACACACACACACACACACACACACCTCTATTGAAATGCACACACAGTCCTTCCCTTTTCACTCCCACTGACAGACTTAATTGTGAGCGCCAGACATATTCAGGGTGACTATAATGGTGGATATGATTGTAGCAACCTGGTCAGTGTGTGAAGATCAATAGTGCGTTAGCTGTGGACAATTACAGCCTTCGGTCACCGTCACCTGCTGCGACTGCAGCCAACCTGCAACCGGATTAGCTACTTGGCTGTATTGAAAAGCTGTCAGATTGACTGTATTTGCATGCAGGGTGACACTGAACCGTGTACCTAATCAGAGCGAAAAACAGCGTTTGAGCAGCTTGTTTAGGATTAACTTTTTGAAAGAAAAACAGGATTTCTCTGAGTTTAAATCTGATAGGGTCCAGTTATTCTACTCTAGTATGTTGCAGTTGTTTCTAAAAAGTCAAGGGATTTAAAATGACAGTTTCTTAAAGTGGTAATAGCTTAATCAGATGTTTTGTCTCCACATACTGAGCTGCTGAGCAGTAATTTCTCTTGAGATCAGCATTGTGACTTCTTCCTTGGATTTGTTTTTTTTTTTTTTATTCTCAGTCGATGGGGTAATTTTCTTGTCTTTTCAGCAGTAGCTTCTGTTGCTGTTTGGATGAATTTGCCAGTTCTTCTTTTGTTTATTGTAAAAACAAACAGCTGGAAGGAGAGATATGAGGCAAAGATACTGACACACAGCTCATGGAGCCAGTTGAGATATTATAAACTCCAGTGCCCCATTGCTGCCACTTGTGACAAATGTTGTACTCAAAGTCAGAACTTACACATTCAGGAAACACACGTGTCTATTATGGCCGCACCTGAAATGAAAGGCAAAAACAACTCGCAAAGAATGTAGTTTCATTTTTTTAAAAAGGCTCAGTATTTTCTTAAATCAGCTGGGCACTGTAGTTTCACAGACAGTAGTAAACACAGCATTTGTTTGGGACTAGTTTCAGCAGCGGATGAATACACTTTGGTGCTCTAGTGAGCATTTACAGCAGCAGGGTGGTGTTTGTCGGACTGACTCACAATAAACTGCGTTCGTTGTAATGAAGGAGCCAACTTCAGTGCAAGACTGTGGCTCTCTGATGTGCTTTTATTAGTTTTTGGAAAACAGTGGAGCTCTATGGCACAGAGGAATAGCAGGCACTGG
Source organism: Chaetodon auriga (assembly GCF_051107435.1). NCBI lineage: Eukaryota > Metazoa > Chordata > Actinopteri > Chaetodontiformes > Chaetodontidae > Chaetodon > Chaetodon auriga. The sequence continues at coordinate 9,401,852 of NC_135096.1, read as the reverse complement.
ATACACAGGCAGTACTTGCACGCAGCATCAGTTCAAACTAGGCATGTACGGAAGGTCTGTGTTCGTCTGGGTCAATCTGGGTAGCTACATGCCTTTAAAGCCTCCTTGAGATGGTGTCTGTAGGCTAAATTCTCATGGGCACAAAGACTTGAACCTTTCCTAAATGTATTTTTTAATTTGTTGGCTGACTGGTGTATATTTTTGGAGTGCGGCTAAGACCTAACTTTAATCAAACTCCTTGAATCATCCCTGGCTCTCGAACTCTAAATGTGCATGGCTGCAGAGCCCTCATGGCATACAAAGCCCTCTGCTCCAGCCCACTTTGTCCTCGATTAGCTGGTGAGCACACATGAAAACACTGACACACTCGCAAATGCCCCAACACACACACACGCACACACACACGTCTTTGCTCAGTACACGAGGATCACACAGATCGCACGCAGTGATCACACTCTGAATCCAAAAGGAAAGTGACACAATAGGGCCACAAAAGCATCTCATCCTCATCTAAGGCGAACTGCTTCCTATCGGTTAAGGTGAGGCTCAACACTTGTTCTGCGAGGGGGAAATGTTGGTCTCTTTTTCACAAGTGGACCAGTCAACCGCTTTATATGAAGATCAGGCTCGCTGCTGACTTCACAAGACTGGAAGAGACAGGACGAAAACAAACAGGGAATGTAAGATAATAACCTTGGTATGCTGTATCTTGGATTTCTGCTGATTCGCCTCACTGCTGTGGAGCTGAAACATACTTTTGATCACTTTAAAGATTCTTATGTGCGGCTGTGAACGATCTAGAAAAAATGTGATTGATCAGAAACCTGGAAAAGTTCACAGCTAAATTTACTTTAAAGCAATCATGCATGGAAATGGAAATGAATGATATATACATAACTCTCAGTCATTTTAAGGAGTCGTTCTGCATTTTGGGAAATGCCCTTACTTGTATTCTTAAAAAGAGGATTAACACCAGTCTCATGTTTACATGCTAAGTGTGAAGCTCGGGCCAGCAAATGATTGTTAGTTTAGCATGCAGACAGGAGAAGCCTGGCTCTGTCCAGAGGTAAAAGAAATCCACCAATCAGCACCTCTAAAGCTCTTTACGTAACATGTTCCTGTTTTTTTTAATGCATGCAAAAAAACCCTGTATCTTGCCAGGGATTATTACTTCACTATTATTTTTTTTGGCTATGTGCAGACACTTCCTAGAGTCTCTTTTGTCACTACAAGGTTGCCAGGCAACCTCCAGGGAGTCATTGCTCCTAACCAAGAAATAGTCCAGCTCAAAACCCCATAAAACCGCAGTCTGTCATTTTTACACCAGGGAAGCTGTTTCCCCCTCTTCCAGCCTTAATGCTAAGATGAGCTAACCGGCTGTTGGGTCAAGCTTCATATTTACCATACTATCGACCTTCTCATCTAAACCTTGATTGCAGAGGTTTTGCTGCTGCTGTTGCTTATGTCCTTGAATATTTGCCTTGCTGGAAGCCTGGAGATGTTTAGCACACACATGTAACAATTTTGCACAAGATGTTGAAGGTCTAAGACAAAAAAAGGGAGTCTAACAGTAGCACAACCCTACCCACCCTCCCCTGCTCTAGCTGGGCTTAAAGAGGTTGTTTTTACCAAAGAAGTGAGCTTTGCTGTGAGATACAAACAAGCTTCTGAGCTTTAAATTAATGGCCAATTAATACAGAAATCTCAGATATGCTTAAAACAACACAGCACTGTGGTTCCACAGCCGGCAGCATATAAACAAGCAGAACTACAGAAGAGAAGATGCTCATATTTAAGAGAGGCAACCAGAAAAGCATTGTTTTATACTCTGTGTGTGTGTGTGTGTGTGTGTGTGTGTGTGAGTGTGTGTGTCTATCTAAAGAGGATGACTTTGATTTTGACAAAATTCAGGTGAATCTCGGAAATGAGCCACACTGTTCTGACTTCAGTAGCTGGCTGTCAGTGTGAGTGTACGTGTTTTGTGTGTGTGCATGTGTGCATGCGTTTCACAGAGATTCATTGCAGCAGTTCTCAGCTGAACCCACTCTTTTTTTTACAATGACTTAAATGTCCCAGATCTGTCTTTGACTCAGCGTCATCTGCGAGTGTGTTCCCTTGTGTGCGCATCTCTACGTGTGTTTCCCACACCCACGCGCATGCCCGCGTGTTTCCGCCGCCTCGCATTATCATGCAAAGACATTAACATTTCATGGACGACGCTGAGGTTTGTCAACTGGATCTCATCAAAATTTCATCCTTAATTATGGCCGCAGGGCTGGAGGGAGATTCCTCCTGCGTGAGGTGAGCTGCCACACTGAACTGAGCTGCCGGTGGAGGCAAAAAAATCAATTCCCAGCAGGTTAGTCACTGTGAAAGCTGGATGCTTGGTCATTTTAAATAACCTAAGAACACAAATAAACACTCTTAATGATCTGGAGATAAGTGTTCCCACCAGAGTCTTTCCGCAAAGTCTTTTCAAACTCCATCTCGAGCGTAACACTAGTAAGACTCCCAACTGAAACCATTACAAATGAAAGTCCTTCAGGCTTGGCGGTGGCAACTTCAAGGTACACGGTGCAGTCTGAAGCTGAGTCTTAATAAACCTTAAAATGACTTCAAACCCACGAGTCCTGCAGCTGAGAGACAGAGAGTTCTGCTAAACATGCTGTTTAAAAAGCACACTCCTAATTAGAAAAGCGGGATTTGATAATGCCAATTTGTGAGTCAGTGCTATTCAATTTGCTGCTCCTCCAGCTTTAATTACTAGTTCCTTTTCAGAATGCTATTTTACACAAAAAACATATAAGATTATAAAATGCTACCACAAAAAAAAAGAAAAAGAAACGAGTGGTTTCTGACACCTTTGCTTGGAACGTCTTCCAAAAACGATGTCTGTAGTTTCACCAAACAGACATTTCCCCTCTGAACGTGTCACATGGCTTAATTTAAATAACTGTTGGATGCCCAAAGAGAGCAAAAGAATCCAATTTTTCACATGTGCACCTCCACAATCAGCTACTACAGCAAAAGCTAACTTATGCATTGATTGAATGTCATATTTGATGATGCATCAGTCACACGGGCCATTTTTCTGCAGAAAGAGTGCTTTTACTTATTTCCAAAGCAGCTCAGACATTTTGCTGTTAAATACATCAAGAAATGTAAGATTTAGATCTGGATGTCACAGTGGGCTGCATGAAACAAAACTACAGCATCTAAAAAGTTAAGAAACTCTGTGTTTATTCCAAAATGTAGAGTAGAGCAATTCCCGAATGATTTCCACACATCAGATCAACCATTCCTCTGATTTTGTAAGCCTGTTGCTGATTGTAAATGCAAAATCCCAATCTAGAGAGAAGAAAAGCTGAAATAATGTCAGCTTTCAGGCATTCTGACAGATATAGAAACATAATATCTACCCTCTCACCGCCATCAAACACTGTGTGCTCGGATGACTGCAGACTGGTTTGATTCCTTCAAATGACTGCAGCAGTAACAATATATGGGACTATGGTAATGACCACACACTTAACTTTCCCCGTCACCAGCCCAGCGGTGGATCAAACTTGTAACCATTTGATTAGCAGCCAGCCTCCCGACCTCTCTGAAAATGATCATTCTTATCCAAGAAGCTTGGAGTTTTGATTGCACCCGAAATATGGTAGAAATAATGTGGATGCAATCAGGGAAACAACCACCATCATAGACGCACAGTATGCCAGCCTTCCAGTCTCCTGCAGGGGTAAAATACTCAATGTAGCTCAGCCTCTGCCCCCACTTCTGACAATTTTCTGGATATTCAGTTGAACTTTTTGCTAAATTTGGATGGAAACTTGCATTCAGACACTTTGGTAATCAAATAAGGAGATTCACATGAGGAACTCAGGGGAAAAAAACATGAAGTTGATTTTCGAATAATTGAAAAAATGTTCACATCTGGGGCAAGACGCTCCATATTTGACATCATATGTCCATGAAAGGAGATTAAGGAGTCCCTGAATGTCTCATGGTTTACTGCAGTTAAATCGCAACAAAACTGAAGCTCTGGTCCAAATCAGACCTTTGACATTCTTAGTGGCATTTAGGCATCCTGGACTCAAAGTCGGAGGTCATTTTTGACTGCCGGTTGAACTTCAAGAAGCATCATAGTTCACTTATTCACTGTCAAACTTTGTCTTCTGTTATCTCTCCAGCAGCTTGTGCGAGTCATCCACTTTTTTGTCTCTTTGCATCTTGACTCTTGTAATATTCATAAAGACGAGACACAGTAGCATGTCTGCAATTAGTTCAAAATCCTGCTGCATGATCACTAACAAAGACTCCACAGCGTTCCCATATTACTCGAGTGCTGGCTTCTTGTTAAACTGAGGAATGAATTGAATTCCCTTCTAATCACTTTGAAGGCACTACGCAATTTCACAGTGAGCTGCTGATCTCGAGACTCAGAGCGATCAAGTTTTGTCTGTCCTGACTCCCAAATTATGGAACCATCTCCTTCTGGGGGTCAGATCAGCAAACTCAACCAGCAAAACCTATTTACTTTGAAAGGAATTCAACTGATGGGCTCCGATTATTATTATACAATTTTTGCAAATGCTTTTATTGTCTATATGTAACTGTGAAGCACTTTGTAACTCTGGTTTTGCTACAGAAATCAACTTTCAGTCATTTATAATAAGCCAAACACTCAGTTGTGTTGCTTTTCTCTATCAAGCAAATCTCTTTAGCTTCTGGATTACTAAAACAAGTCAAGGACAATCATAAAGGGCATTTTTTTTCACTCTTTTCTTTCATAGATTAATTGAGAAAATAATGAGCAGAAGGATTGATAATGAAAATAACCGTCAGCTGCGGCCGTAGTTTGTGCATGATCAGGCTGTAGATGCTGAAGCCAGATTCAAACACCTTGTATTCTTTCAGTAAACAGTGTTGTGAACAAGCTGCAGCCTGGGGTCATAATTACAAACTCGTGCTGTGCAGCCAAGCATTGTTCAAACATTCAGGACCTGATTCTGAATTCCAGCCCAGGTCCCAAAGTGTCCAAAGGTGAGGAGCATGTCCGCTTGTGTTGTACGGAAATGAGCAAAAACAGGCGCAGAGTATTTCCATTGGCTGGAAAGGTGCAGCCATAAAAAGCGTGGAGTCCTGGGTGTGAATCTTCCAGACGACGCACAAGACTGGAAAACAACCCATCTCCTGCAGCAGTTTCAGCACCATGGACAGCTCCACTCCCAACCAACAACCAGTAGCACCTCGGACAGCGCCTCAACTCCACCAAGTTTTCAGGCCAATTCCACACAGCTTTAAACTCATCAGTGTGATCCAGCCTTACCTCCGATGTCCGGCCGCAGCGTCTTGTCATATTCCTTGAGCAAATTGTTAAGTATGAGCGTGGCATCCTCCTGGTGCGACCTGGGAACCAGCATTTGATTGACAGTGGTATCGTGGTGATCTCCATAGTCGCCATATTCCTGTGGATCAGAACTGTGGGGTGGGGTGGAAAAAACAAAGCAGGAGGGAGGGGGGCGTTAATGTGCTACGAGCTTCCCTTTAATTAACATCATTGTTCTTAAACTTTGTCGCAGCAAGAAAAAACGAGAAGCAGTGATGTGTGCTGCGATATCAGAGTTTAAATGCATCTTGGAGATGATTGTCAGAGCCTACACTCTGTGTTTGGACACAGCAGTGAATGGTTGCTGTCATTTTTTTTTTTTGTCTGTGTGAGTGTGAGTGTGTGTGGGGAAAGCCCTTAGAAAAAAAAAAAAAGAACACATGTATTATCAGCCAGACTCATTCACACAAAATGCGCACAACAGTCGCATCTGAACTTTTGAAGCGTCAAAAAAAAAACACCTCTCAGCTGTTGATGGTGCAAAAATCAAAGCTGTGAGCCGCACTCACCGAGCGCCTTGAACGAGCAGAAGTGTGAAGAGGATGACCACAAACTTGATTGTCATTTTCCCATGCGCGGATCACCTCTGGTCGCAGAAACTGGCGGACGGAGAACCCGGCGTGGCGCTGCTGCCGCTGCTGCGATCAAGTGCCAACACAGTAGGTGTGTGACCATCAATCCGTGCCCCGAACTTCCTCATCCGCCCACACACTTTCTTCTCCGCGACCACACAGCGGTCTCCCCCCCCCCAGCCTCGGTCCTCCGAGCTCCTCGCAGGGGTTCCTCCGGGACGCACCCCGACGATCAATCAATGTGATCAGACCAGCGGAGGGGAGTGGAATCGACTTGATCCAGCAGCGCCCTCCTCCCTCTCTAACGCCTGTGTGGGCAACGGAGTGATTGGGTGACGCTGTCTGCTGCTGCTGCTGCTTCTGCTGCTGATGGTGGTGATGGTGATGGTGGTGATGGTGAACCCTGGGAGATGAGCATCTTGCGTGACTCATACTCCGTGCACAGGCAACATACAGTACCTGGACTACAGCTGCAATTCCATTATCCGGATGGACAAACAAATGCTTTATTATTTGGTGTGCAGGCTTTTTTCCATCATCTATTTTTCTGTATCAGTGAGGACATGTTTTCGAAATTATTCCAGTTAATTAGACCATTAGCCCATAGTTAAATAGTGCAGAAACAGGAAGTAGATTTGGGTTCATTGGCTTTTTCCAGCCCCCCTAAACTCAATCCAGTGTTACACAGATCCCTGAATACTCTATCCACGTTTTCAGTTTTGCTGTCTGCAGGTTCAACTATGAGCATGAAGTCATAAAAAAATCAGCAGGGCGTCAGTTTACTGAATGTGTATTTGACTTTTGTTTACTTTGATGCTGGCTGGCTCCCCTCGTGATGATCTCGGCTGGAAGTCACGTTGAGGCTTTACACGCCCGTTTACGTGCCACAGAGTCGCAGCAAGCTGCCCTCCACACTCGGAATAAGTCGTTTCTGAACAGGCGCACACACTCGGTGGGGCAGCCCGGCGTCCAGCCTTCCGAAGTTAGGAGGCTTTTTCATTCACACAGCCACACACGGAGAGGCTTCACTGCCCCCTGGTGGCTGAGCGTGCAAAAGAAAACAGGCAGGGATATTAGATGTGCACTGCAGTGCTGCAGCTGGACAATTACCCTGTGGACCAGCACTGACCATAAATAACAGACAATTAATGAGTATTAATGCTGATACTGATCTAATAGCTCCATTGCAGCTGTAGATTCGTACAGATTCTTAAGTGAAGGCAGCAATAAATGTAAAAAGACTCAAGTTCTGAATTCAGTGAGAGTACAGAAGTATTATCAGCAAAATATACTCAAAGTATGAAAAGTAAATGTTTCCGTTCTGCAGTCAAAGGTCTTCCATGACTGATATATTATGATATTTGACTTAATTGGTGTTTTACCATTGTAGCTGCTTGAGGTAAGGCTAGTGTGAGCTGCTTTACACACAGTTTGGTAGTTTAGTTTGGTGGTTACTGAAAACCTGTTGGTCTGGACCCTCCGAGGGGTCACAGGGGAAGTCTGAGGAGTCATGAGATGATGTATGCGGTAAAAAATGAAGGGAGGAACAAAAGATCTGCAACACAAATATCTACTCTTTTTTTTTTTTTTTTTTTTTTGATAATTCTCCAAATATAGTCCAGTGTTAGGGTGGAGGATAAGGTTCCATAAAATACCTCAAAGTTGTACATTTGTGCACTACTTGAGCAAATGTACTTTGCTGCATTCCACCACTGCTTGTTTCCAATACCTGCTGTGAAAAGTGAAAATTTCCCTCTCTTATGAATAAGATGTTCTTGTTGCCTCTTTGTGAAAGTACTCTGACCTATAAAAAGAATTGGAGCAAACAGACGGCAAATGCATCAAACTGTTGTCATAAAGCAGTTAAATATCAATATGGGCTTAAATCAATGCAACTAAGAACTGCAGTCTCGTATTAGTACTATAACTATCGTCTAATAAAGCCACATATGGGTTATAGCAGTTTTTGTGCAGAGGGATTGAATAATAAACAGCAGCATTGCTCCATGTTTAATAATAATTTGCAAATGCCATCTTTGTTCATCCTTTTTTATTAGATATTTTGAAGTATAATACATAAAACAAATACAGTACATAAAACAAAGAATGACTAACACAAATACTTTAAGCCCAGCTCCAGCCGCAGTGGCCGAGCTGCATGTTTGCAAAATTTAAGCAAAGGTCTCAGTTTGACGTTTCCTCCGAGGAATAATCAAAGTTCTTCATTGAGGCTCAGAAATGAGAGAAACTTCATGCATGTGTAATGGCCGTCTGTAGCCTTCCTGTGATAGACAACTGTTGCTGTCGTTGCCCTGCATAAGTTTCCTCAAGCTGGCTGCTGCATGTGCATTACATTCCCCATTTGAGAGACCCAAGTTCAAAACTTCAGTCTGCTTCACTGCCCATGAGCTAGCTTTGGATAAAGTACATATAATCAATCCTAAATTTGTCCCTAACACGCACCAGCCACAGCTGTCCAGACACCACAGAGAGAAAAACAAGCATTTGTCATTGGCTGGGCCAGTCGGGGCTTAAATTGGAGTGAAGCGCTTTGCTGTAAGGGGCCCCCCTGAATGGGTGAAAGTAACTTAAGCGGAACTAAATCCCTTTTCTAACAGATGTATGGCAGATGAGTCTGTCACAGTGGCTGGAGGAAGGAGGGAGGGGCAACAGAGAAGAGAGGGATGTTAACTGGATGGATGGATGGATGGATGGATGGATGGATGGATGGATGGATGGATGGATGGATGGATGGATGGATGGATGGGGGTACTCATTTTTTGGATGGCAAGAAAGATGTATACCTCTCCCAAGTTTTAGCACAACTGAGATCTTCTGATCCACGTTGAACTGACAGCTGTTGTCCATTCACTGAGACATTTCAGCATTTTTGCAAATGACTGCAAATAACTGGGTTTTCACTGAAATTGAAATTAATTTAACAAGAGTCTACAGCAGGGGTCAGAAATTAGGGTCAACCAGTCAGTTTTTTACAGCTGGCCTGTCTGCTTTCACTATGTTCTGTTTGTTTCTTTTGGTTCATTTAAGAATAAAATTGCCGTATAAAACTAGTTAGTTTGGGCTAACAGAACATGAGGCAAACCAACCTCGAGGGGATACTGTTATCTATAACAAAATAATGTCAAAGTTTTCGATGTAAACTCCAAAACGGAAAATTCAGCTTTTGTCAAGGGGCCAACATTTTCCATCTGAGGGCCACATGTGGCCCACGGGCTGCTGCTGTATGGACAGCCATGCTAGCAGCACTGTGAGGCATGTCAGCATGCTAACTGTGATAATGGTAACATGCTGATGCCAAACAGGTATAATGGTTGCCTTGTTCACCGTGTTGGTTTAGCATGTTAGCATGCTGACATTAACTAATTAGCACTACATTGGCATAAAAAGTACAGCTAAGGTTGACGGGAATGTTTTAGCTTTGCAGGTATTTGATTATAAAACAAAAAGTCATGAAGATAACCAAAGTGATCAGAATTCACCCAGAGGCAGACGTGAATGTTAGTACCAAATTTCATGGCAATCCATGCAAAAGTCGCTTAGATATTTTAGTCGAGAACAAAGTGGTGGACCCACCATCCACCAGACAGACATCACCATCCACAGACCATCATGGAGGTAAATACACTTCCACATAGCTAGGGACCAAAATGCTTATTACAGTTTAATTTCCTTTGGTAACATAACTCAAAATAAGGCTTGGCCAGCTCAAACAAAGCAGCCCCGGAGCCGTTCAGCTCTGACAGAACAAACAAATGATCCCAAAATTTGTGAAGGACTCAACTTCCGCTGGCCCGATGAGAAACAAAAGGCCGATGTGCACTGACGTGTGTTTTCTTGAGAATGTGTATAAGCAGCACAGTCAGACACAAACAGGGAGAGGGTGATACAGAGGTTTGAGGTTGTTACTGGGGAAAGGGATGTCTGTTCATCTGGACTTGCTGCCATGGTGACCCTAGACAGACAGATGTATAGATCGCCTTTCAGCTGCATTTCATTTGTCTTCCTTTTGCAATGCTGCTGTGCCTTAACAAGCACCGAAGCATAGTCTTAGCTTTGCTGATAGGCCGAGCATTTGACAGATAGCAACACCTTAGATTTACATAAAATGCAGATTGAACATCAACCCAAACCAGCACAAAAACTCTACAGGATATTATTGCACAAAAATTCAAAATAAAAGCGCTCTGGAAAGAATTCCAAGCGGATATCTTGAAGATATTTACTGTAGGTCCCAATTTCACGACGCAAAGCAGGTACAGTAGCAGCTGATGTCATCTTTATTTATATGATTTTTTCACCAACGTCTATTCAGCGCCAAAAAGTTAGCAGGGACAATGCTCCCAGCAGGAGGGGACAGAGTGAACCGCACTGTTTAAAATCCAGGAGATTAAAGGGACAGTGACTCTGAGGCAGCTCTTCGGCTGGGAGCACGGCTCCTCTTTTGTTCCTGAGTATGTCTCACCATGTTCCAGCCAGTCACACATGTCGTGCTCTGGCGGGCTCCAGCCAAAATGCCATAACGTGTGCTCATTGCTTCCAGTTTAACGAAGTCAATGTAGAAAGAAAGAAAGGAAGGAAGGAAAAATCAGGTTCAGTTCAAAGATCAAAAGCCACGTCTGATCAGCTCCTCTACAAGCAGTTAGAAGAAAAGAATTTCACACGTGCACACAAACATTAAGGAAAAAGTTATCAGACCAAAACATACTCTGAATAAAGTGAAAGTCAACTTTAGACTTTGGCATCTTTTTTTTTCTTCTGAGCATTTAAAACTCAAACATGAGACAAACATTGTCTTTTTTTGTGTCAAAGCCAAGAGTTAAAAATTAAAAGTTTATTTACACGATTCCCGTATGAGACTTGGCCTAATTTCCCAAAATCTCGGTTGCTAACTTTTTTCTGCTAAATCAAATGCGGCCAGTGAACGTGGAATTACACTTGAGCTGAATGCTACAGGGGGAGAAGTCAATCCGTGCAAAAGTTCAACTTTGGTCAATTGTGATCCGCAAATTTGCATCGTTGACCAATAAGGAGCCATCCTGACCGTGCCGACCTTTGAGCTGCCGTAGCTCATTAGCTGTGCTTCACCCTTAACTTTTAATTCTCCTCCGCTGTTGGAGTATACACTTCTCCCAAAAAAACATGGTCCACAGACTGTTAGGAACAGTGCTCGATGGTACAAGTACCTCTTTAAAATAAAACTTGTGACCTTATGCCTGTTAGCAACTGAGTTAACAAGCTTTGCTACCTGACAGCTAACATGTTAGGAGAACTTTTCCCCCCCTATAATAAAGGTCAGTCATGAGAGTAAAATGCCATGGGGGGGGGGGGGGGGGGTTAAATGGTAACATGTTCCCAGCTGGTTAGCATGTGAGCATTTACCTCTCCAGTGACAGCAGTTCTTCAACCACATATTTCCCAAAGAAGCAATTTTGCTCTGCTGCTTTCTGAGAAGAGCCGGCCTTTACAGACATGTGGCTGATGTGTTCACAACTCCCTTTGGGATTTTTTTTTTGTCTATTTTTGCTGATATATAAATGAACAGTTTATCTGATGTAGTCCCACGAGAGCACAGAAAAGTGATGTGATAATGATGCTTCACTGATTTGCTGATTTCTTTCTTTGTCTCAGAGTTGTCAGATTTTGTACAGTGGACGAATTTAAACATCTATTTGAAGTCTGACTATTAGTTTGATCTACTGTCTTTGTGAAGCTGGCCCCTGGAGCTGCTTGATACTTGTCTAAATTATGGGTTTTCTCCGTGGTCATCTCACTGCATGACAGTCTCAGCATCACTGTGCTGATTTGTATGTGGCGCACTCTGCGTTTTCGAGCGCTGGCCTCTCAACTGTGAATATTAGTTTCCTAGCTGAGTGACCCACACTCGGAATTCAGTTAAAGCACATACATCCAGTTCTAAATTTGTCCTGAACACACCATCCACAGCCGTCCAGTCACCCAGCGTAAGTGGGCCAAAGAAGTTTAGCGAATGTTCTTGTTGGCAAGCCGGCCTAAATGTCAAGGTTTGAATTTTTTATGAATGAAGAAGCGTTTGTTCATTTAAAACTCCAGAAACTCTTGTGATGATAATCTGACTGAATGTATTTCTTTCACCTTCTGGTAGCAGTCAGTTTTTGTTTTTTGTTTTTTTGTGATTTTCCATTGAGACTCCGGCTGCCAATGCTTTTGGGAAACCAGGCCTGCAGCGGAAGGCTTTGAATCTTCAAGTAAAGATGTACAAAGAGACACACAAGCACCCACTGCAATAGGAGAAAAAAATGGCAAAGGTTTTTTTTTAAAAAAGAGACATAAAACTAAATTATTAATGCACTTGCAGCATTAATCTAAAGAGATGATTCTTCCACACAGTGTGGAATTAAGTATATTTTTAATCAATTTTTCAGATTCAGATGTTATATTGCAGGGTTTTTTCCATAGCATAAGCTCAGTGCATTTCAAGCGGTCCAGATTTGGGCAACATTGCTCAATTGCTTCGTTTAAAACCCCTCCTCAAGTCGTAGCGATGAAGTGTGCTCCCATACTTTAAGCAGTGATTGACATATACATGGTCGGTTTTCAAGACAAAGAGGAGTCCATGGTTTCCTTTTGAGGAGAGCGTCATGCAAACTGCAGCAGGATAGATGAGAAAGAAGCAAAGCACCCGCTCTCTCGTCGACAAAGTCTTAGAAGCGGTTTCTTTGCGAACAAGCAGTTTTTAGGCCATGAAAAACAGGAAAGGGATTCTGCTGCAGCCTCGCATCCATTCAAAGTGCTTGAATTAGATAGTTGAGTATAGTTTGTTTTGTTCTTCAAGCGCAGATATTGTTTTTTCTTTTTTTTGTCAAGGGCAGACACTTTAAACCACCCCTCTCCTTTTAGTCCACCCACTCTCAAATCAGGCTCACACTTCCTCCCTTACACAAACTCTCTGTCTGAGGAAAAAAAGGGAAAAAAAGAGAAAGATTACGTTGAGGTGACCACTCCTTTCACCACCGGTTCTCTGTTCAGATACGTGGCCCAGTAGACAAGGTTGAAGGTTCCAAAGAGGACGGGGAACACTATTCGCGACATCTTGTCGATCTTGCTGACGCTGTTGTAGGTCTTCTTGGGGTCCACCATCTTGGTCTCAGAGGCCCGGAGCTGCACCGACGTCGTGTTGGAGATGGTGGAGATTGACACGTCCTTGGTGAGGTTGGGGGTGTAGTTGACGCCCGCTGAGCAAACGTTGTTGGGCTTTTTCGATAGCACCATGGGGTCTCGTTTCTACAGCGGGACAGATGACATTGAGCAGTGAGTTAGTTTTAAGCCCTCTACAGATGTCATTTGCTCTGCTATTACCAGTGTTTTCGGCCTGAGATAATCAATGTGTTTCATTCTGTCTGGAATGATTAGTGATTTTACAGCTGAGAAATATTTCTGGCAAAACATTCGGGTAAAGGTGCTGTGCTCACTGTGGCAGTTTGACTTTTATTTATGATGATTGCAATATGCAGGTACATGTTTTAAAGCAGCCACTAACAGATGCATGACAGTTTTCCTGGGCACCTTTGGTAATATTAAAGCAAGCAACTTGTCTACTAATCAATGCTGTGAAGGGATTTCAGGCCATTTCACACATCTAAAGCATCTTAGATGTTCACAACTTAACTTACCTCTCATTTGGGAATACCTCTGTAATGTTACACGGATACTAAAGTGATTTCTTGAAGAAAAACTTTGACGGTTTGGGAAATATACTTTTTTACTCTCTTGCCAACCCTTAGATGAGAAGATTGACACCACCTGCATATATGAATGCTAAACTATGTAGCTAGAGCCAGGAGACAGGTAGCTTGGTTTAGCACAAAGACTGGACAGAGGGGGAAACAGCTAAATCTACATACCTCTGTAGACACCGCCTTGGTTACATGTGGAGTATTTTAAGGTGTTTTGCACCTAAATGTGTAGTTTAGTGTCCAGTAGCTGTACCTTAGGGTGCTGTGCCTCCAGCGCCTTCTTGCCATCCCAGGCCCAGCTCCTCTTGGTGAAGTAGTTCACCGTGGCGAACTCAATGAGGGCAGAAAAGACGAAAGCGTAGCAGACAGCGATGAACCAATCCATGGCTGTAGCGTAGGCCACTTTAGGGAGCGAGTTCCTGGCGCTGATGCTGAGCGTGGTCATGGTCAGCACAGTGGTCACCCCTGGGTGCAAACAAAGGCCGCGACAAGTTTAAATTGAGTTTTTACAAGCTGGCTGGAAACGAGTAGCAGTCTCCTCTCGCTCAACAGAGGTGGGCACTTTAATAATTCTTAACTGCCAGCGACTGCAAGGCTGCTGCTCAGTGGGCAACTGTTATTATTCTCCCTTGTGTGAACGTGCATGACAGGAATATTACTCAGGTAAATAAAATGTGAAGTAAAAACGTAAGTGAGTAAACAAGCGGCTTCACTCACCAAAGACAGTCCGCGCTGGAACTGATTCTCTGTTTAGCCAAAACGACACCTGGGACAGGATTACAGTCATGAAACAGGGCATATACGTCTGGATGACAAAATATCCAATCTTCCTCTTCAGGTAGAAGTGGGCCATCATCACTGTGTACTGTCCTGGGGGGAAATAAATAAATAAAAAGAATAGAAAGTTAGATGGGGACAATAAACAAGGCGAGTGTTTAGATGTCTCTAAATGATTCTTTAAGCTGAACCACAGCAGGGTAAATAGTGTAATCTATTAATGTGTGATCTGACCTCCTTACAGCACCGCAGATGTTTGGTTACACTTAACACAACATAATCTTACTGGCTAACAGTATTTAAGATTGTCAAGATTGCACTCAAATATTGAGTAAAACAGGCACAAACTATCCCTTTAAAAGTCTTCAAAACTCTTGTCATGCTTCCCCCCAACTAATGTGTCTGTCCTCCTTCCTGTAATGAAATAATAAGAGGTGGTGGAAACTGCAGAATGGAAAGCGGCGGAGGTGGAACAGTTAAAAAAAGTGAAGCCGGGATGAAGAGATTACATATTCAGCTGAACGCAACGGCGAAATTAACCCGACTTCAAATCCATTATTAAACTGAAAAATGAGAGCAAGAAGCGTTAATTATTGCAAGGACATGACAATAGGTTATTATGCTGTTAATGTCCAGGATTGGACAATGGGGCAACAGTCCGACGTAAATCCAAAGACAGAGGAAGTGAGGCAAGAGAGATAGAGAGAGAGAGAGAGAGAGAGAGAGAGAGAGAGAGAGAGAGGGGACACAATATTCAGTTAAAGAACTGAAGATTGCATTTGAGGCTTTAAAAAAATCCTCTCGCCGGCAGCAGTTTGTGACTGCAGGCGCTGGTAAACTATGAAAAACCTGATGACTATATTCCACACACTGGGGCACTAGCAGATCTCTCTCTCTCTCTCTCTCTCTCTCTCTCTCTCTCTCTCACACACACACACACACACTCACACACACACACACAGAGTAATACACGAGGCTTTCTCCGTGCAAAATCGGATTTTTGAACCTCCCTAATCCCTGGTTACAATCTGCATCCTGCCATCAGTGAGAGAAAGAGAGGGAGTGTGTGTGTGTTTGTGTGTGTGTGTGTGTGGGGGGGGGTGAGGCTTCCTGTCCTGGGATCCTCACAGAGCTCTAAGCCACGCCCACTCCACCCTGCCAATCCAGGCGCCGACACGCACACATACACACTCTGAAACACACATGAAGCATGATTTCCCACTGCTGTCAGCCGCCACACACACACACACACACACCTCAGGACACACTCTAAGCCACGGAGAGGGACACTGCTGCTAATCACTGGTGGGATGGAGGGGGGGTGACCGTGTGGACATTTTCTATCTTTTATGCCGTTTTTTCTTTTGTTCTTTGACAGCTGTTTGTGGAATAATGATCAAACATCCTTGATGGGACTGGCTGGGGTGCAACGGGAAGAAGAAGCAATTGAGAAAATGCACTGAGGGCATCCCAGCATCAACTGACAGCAGCCTGAAAGTGAGGTAAATCTGTTTATTTTGCAGGCGCTCTGTGCACACAACACTTATCAACATCAGCACCACGGCCATGCCTCGATCAGGAGATCCACAACACCGTTAGTTCTGACTGCGACCCCATCGCCTGGGCCCTCTGACGCCCTCATGACTCCAGGCCATCTGGCTCACAACTACCCCATCAACTTCAGGTGCTGCTGACCTGGGACACCCCAGGGTCACCTTTGCCCTTAATGCATGGATCCTGACAGGACTGGGGGCAGAGGAATGAGGAGGAACATGTTCCTCTGGTGGATCTTATTGCTTTTCTTCCAAGGATTTGTATTTCACAATGTCCAAGGGGAACTTCCTTTTATGGCGGGGAACAACGCTGCCATGCTGGTCAACTGGTGAGTAGGAAAATAACGATTTTTGCTTCTAATTGTGTTGCCTGAAGGGAAACCAGAGAGGTGCAAATTGGAAATGTTCCAAAGCATATTCTTTACAAGCCCGACAAATCCCTACAAACTGTAGATGGAACTGTTGCTATGGTACGTTTTATCTAATTTTGGAGTTGGGGAGTTATTTCAGGGTATTGCTGTCTCAGACAGGAGAAGGCATGTCCTTAAAGAAGTCCTTAAAGAGAAAAACTTGCAGACTAATCTCCTCCTCCATGTCCTCAAAGAGGAGTGTTTTCTAAGATTAGATGTGCTAATTAAAGCCTCACAACATGCCATCCGTCCAGCATTTCCAGATATAGACCGCAATGCATAAGTTCTCAAGATCTATCCTCATTATCGACCAACATCTAAAGATAATTTAAACAGCTAACATCTTGTTCTTCTGGGATTTTAAGACTTTGAATCTTTGGAAAACCCATGTTTAAGAGTGAACATGAAGTATGAAAAACAATTTAAAAAGTTGCCCGTTGGCAAATTATGTTGATGTGATGTTCTGAAAACCTCAGAGCTAGAGGCTAAATCCATTAGCCTGCAGGAAATCATTAGCTGACCACCATCTAGATTTCCCACATATATGCACATACTCAGACTTTTTGACTGATTAGAAAAACAGAAGTCAGTTTTGTTCTCATCTGGGCCACGCAGCCAGAGCCTGGAGACCAAATGTTGCTGCTTAGAATAACAACACAAGGAAGGCCGGACAATCATTAATTGACTGCTCTTTTAAATTTCTGTTTTACAAGTGCTTCATTACTTTGCCGAGACCCAATAAAACAGCAGGCGACTGTCAGACTTCTTTTAATCAAGCTGGTGACAGCTCACCTCAACCTCCCTCTTTATCAGAGTAAAGAATAATCTGCAGGCCTTCACAGCAAATGCACCTGTTTAGGGAGACATTTATTGCCCATAATATACAAATGTGATCATTTTTGATGATGTGCTGTCATGTTGGACCAAGGCAGTCCAGCCACGCTTGGCTTGTAATAGTGAGATCTCGCTTGTTATTGTACCTGAGCTCTCGACAGGCTCTTCAGACTTGTATATAATAAAATATTAAATATAGTCATGTTGCAGGATCATGCACTACAAAAGACTGTGGGAGGTGGTTCTCATATGCATGATGTCCCATGCAGCAGCAGCAGCAGCTGTAAACTGCATGCAAGGTGGTAATATTCCATTTAAAGGGATATCTAAGTGTCATATTTGCGCTGTAAAAGTTATTGGCAACAGAGTCAAACACATACACAAAGTAAATTAACTTTCTGGACAGAATTTGACCCCTGAGCTCAAACTCATCAGCAATCTCCACCACTGATTTGGACGGTTTCCAGACAGAAGCTTTGAGCTGCATGAATGATGATTTCCTGCTTTTAGTCCTTCGCCTAAGTGGAATTCACAGATAATGTTGAGCATGTTCTTGTAATAGTCAAAACACCAGATGGTGGATTGCTGATTTAGCGCAAACGAGGTTATGTCAAGTAAACTGTCTGACGTATAAATACATATGAAATGACTAGTTATTAAATGTTGAAACTAGTGAAAGTAAATTATAGATTAATGTGACGTCTTTGACAACAGTTTGACCCTTATTAGCTTCTTGCATTGAAACAGATCTTTGTGTCTGGCCTGCCATTGCTATCATCAGCACTATCTATACAATGCTGTGAGGTTTGTTGCTAGTTTGCTCTACTTCATGGAAGTTCAGACCTGTTCAGTTGACAAATATGTTTAATAAAGTACAGTAGACTGTGTAGAAGTCTCTCGGCACTGGGCAAAAAAATGCCAAAGGCAAGTAAAGGAAGACACTGAGCCCTGCAGCGTTTTTGATCCCTACCAACGAGCAAACGTGGATAGCCAGCATGCGTGATTTAAAACATACAGAACGGTTGCTTTTGCAAGTGCTGCATGAAGAAGAGGCTGTCAGGCCTTGCAGATACACAGTGTGTTTTGGTGAGTAACACCAAATGTAAACATAATTTTGTTTATTTACCAAAAAAAAACAAAAAAAACAAAAGTACCACAGGGTATCTTTAATTTCCAGTTTATTCAGGATGAATTTCCCACAAGACTCATCTTTAAGTGTTGCTGGATTCTGGTATTGATCATTTCAGTCACCAGTAGTTAAAAAATAACAGTGTCAGCATCAAAGAAGAGATTTGCCCGCCAGACATTCAGCCTTTTAGCCAGCCATTTATCAACTGGTAATCTAACTAACTGGTCAACATGCCCACTGACCAACCATCCAGCCAGTTAACCAACAATTTGGACATTCAGCCAGGCAGCAGTTCAGTCCTTCAAACAATGAACTCTTTAACCCTTCACTTAAACCACTGAGTCAGCCAGGCAATGGCAAGGTTTCAGTTGTGGCCTGCAAAAAAAAAAAAAAAAAAAAAAAAAACCAGGGGAAATCCACACTTTTAATAATGATTCTACTAGAAACTGGAGGGAAGTGTATTACAGTTTCATTTTACATAAGAGTATTAAGCAGATGCCTTTCAACGCCCCCACCCCCACGTGTCAGAGCGAGGCTGTCCAATCCCAACATACAGACACACACAGATTTCTTCTTCCATCTGTGTGAGGACCGTACTTGAATTTTAAATCAAGCTATTTCCATTATGCTAAACTTCAAAATTAAACATCTCCAATCATAACCCGAAAAACAACTTTATTTAAGCCCTGACCGTAACCCATAGCTCTGATGTAACTGTCCTCACTTTGTTTCCTACCATTGCTGTGAGGACATTTGGTAAGATAAATGTACCAGAGCACATCGCCACAGACACACAGATACACTCAGGGACAGCCAACCAACCAATCCCTCACTGATCTGTGATGTCATCTTCTTATGCAAAAGCTGATGGGTGGTTGGATGGGGGGATTAACCCTAGGTCTCAGGTCTCTCTCTAGCTCTGTATGTGTGTGGGTGTGTGTGTGCGTGCACGCGCATGGGCTCATGCGGGGATAAGTGTTGTTTGACAGGGCTGTCCGGGCCTGTAGACAGCTGGTTGTGTGAGGGATAGGCTACTCTCCTCCACTAGCCTCCACTCATTGACTCTGATCTCCTGATAATGTTTCCCACATTTACTCTCTGCCTCGCACGCCCATCTCCCCAGCGTTTATCTTTTCTAATCTAGAATTAGTTACATCACGTTATTTGGTATTTCACTTACCATGCATCAAATACGGTACGAGTTTACTCTTGAAAAAGACGCACAAGAAAAGTGATTAAGCGATTGAATGGATTTGAAAAAAATTGTTGTGCTATGGAGGTGGTCGGAGATCCTTTGGGTGGGGTCCGCATCTTTCTCTTTGAGGTTTCTTCATTTAACTTGAAAGCGATAGGCTGTGGAAAGTTTTTGACTTGGCTCTTGTTGTGCGTCGACTAAGTCAGCCTTGTTCAAATGACAGGAATTAATGAACAGGAAACCGTTGTGATGCCATGTTTGCCTTGTAAACCCTTTTTAAACCTGTCTGAAAATGTTGAAAGGAAGATGACTGGAGGATGATGCACTAAGAGTGACGTGATGAGTGAGTCAGTGAGGAACACAAACGGTGAAAATCAGCATCTAAAACTTTTTAAAATACGATGTGATCGCAGTCCTTTGGAATTATTTCATATTTCATGTTGTGTTCTCTAAACGGTTGAAGGAGCATTATTCTACATGTGTGTTGATGTCAACAAACCTCTCAAAATGAGTCACAAATATTCCATCTTATCTCATCAATTGTTCCATCTTTTGAAGTCTGAGTCATTTCCTCTTGCCCTCTTGGGCACTCAAACAGGAGGAAAGAGTGTAGACTGTATCCATTGTGGATTAATATGGAGTATTTACAGCAGCAGGATGTTGTTGTATGTAGTGACTCAAAATAAACTACAACACTCACGTTCATGGCAAATAACACAGCACTAAGAAATTACTTGTTCCTATATATTAGTATAAGTAGCGTAATCACATATGTCCCACTCTTTCTTAAGCACATGAATACCACTCATGCTGAAACGTGCATATTCCTCCATGTATGTAAATATGAATAAAACACACCAGAGACTGGCAGTTAAATATACCACTTTGCTCTAAAACTCATCAAAACATTTTTTTTTTTAATGTTCCAGCATGTGATGCGACAGTGACTTCCTGCTTACACGGTTGATTGCTTTTGAATGGACGGCAGCATTTAGTGAATTACTGGTTTTAAAGTAGCTCGTAGCAGCTAAGAACTGAGAAAGGACAATACACACAAACCTAATGCAGTGTCTTGTACAGCTGTCTGTTTGGGCTTTTCATTTCACAGACACACATTACTCCACCTACTCTTTAGTTTTCGTGCATCGCTTGTGCTTTTTCATTCGTCATAGATTTCCACCCTTTTGGATTAAGTTGTACTACTCCTGCTACTTTTATACCTGCCACACCTTATTTTACTAATCCTCATTAACTGACAGTAGTACTTACTACTACACACTACGACCATTATGACAGAAGCCTTTGTTTATGTGTATATTCAAGTCCGTTCCTTTACCTCTGCTTGTGTGTATGTCCTCCGTGCCGGCGGTTTGCCCGATAAGATGGTACTGGTTGAGTCTGGAGCCGTCCTCTGCCACCACCACAGACTTCGCAGCTCCCTGAGTCCAAGTGTAGACCACCTCTGACACCGGATAGGCATCTGAGAGACAGAGAGATGACTTGAAATGAGCTTGTGAATTGAATTGAAAGTACAGGAACATCCAGAGTGCAAGTTGTCGCTTCTTTTCTGAGCACAGCAGATTTGTAACACGTTACAGTTACTTTCAGCCCCGTCGTCGCTCATGTTGTGTTTGTGTGTTTATTTGAGCGCGTGAGTCTGTCTAGCACTTTTTCATTAGACGGCAGGCTTGGGGCCAAAAACGGACTTTTGCTTGCATGCCTGTATATGTGTGTGGGTGGATATTTGAGTGTATTTTTGTTCAAACCACACTTCTGGGTCAGAGGTGAGCTCCCCTGTCAGCAGAAACCAGACCGAGTCAGATTAACCGTAATGTGTTGCATCACACTTGTGATGAAAAAGAGAGTCTCAACTCTGGAGCCTCTCTCACTAGTTCATTTCTTCATGTTAAGTCCTGCACAAACACTGGATATCGATCCATCATCTGCCCCCTAGTGAGGGCTGTATTCTGAAAAGACTCATATCTGTCATTCATCTCTCTGAAGATTTAGATCTGGAATGACGTGTTTATTGTCTTTATCTGCCGTAATTCAACTGGAGAGTCAATCCAAGTTTAATATTTAGTAGAAAAGTTGATAACACTTAACATTTAGGATAGATTAATTAACATTGGTCAGTGCAGTAATCAGCCTTAACTAACAGTCAATTAACAGTTATCTAATATGTCAAGTAACTGTTTACTAATGGTGCTGACTGTGATTACGGTCACCTGTTTTGGCATATTTTTGAGAATATGCATACATAAGATTTGGAAAAATATTGATGAAGATCTGTTTTAAAAAAACAGACAGGCTGAATGGGAAACTGGGAACAGAAATCATCTGCTGAGAAGAAAAATAATGAGAGTGGAGAGCTGCATCAGCCCACTTACAGTAGATGCTCAATTTCATTTCATGTTCATTCTTTATTTTGATGTTCTCTAAAGGAGGCAATTTAATACGGGGGAGAGATCAGATTTTCCGCCATGACAAGCACCACTTTCACTTTTAAAAGAGCACATGCACAGGGAATTTCAGTCAAATGTCCTCTTATCACCTCCGAACTTATGGAGGTGAGAAGCAGACAATTATGTACATTAAATATCCATGAACAGAACGCAGGACAAGACATAACAGCACTGAAACAGTCAAATATTTACAACTTATTTTGCTGACTGTCAGAAACACTACTTAAACCCTTGGCTTGGACCTGTGCAGGAGGGTTGCCATTGTTTATTTCTGTCCAGCAGATAACTTCTTAACTTGAGTGTTTCCATTCTGGGTGCTCACTTGGAAGCTGGATAGTTCTGTACAAGGTATGTAGAGTTTAAATTTGGACACTGTCAGGCCATAGGCCAGGACCTTAATTGTAGGGTAGTTAGATTGGAATAAGGGATTATTGGTGAATTTCATTACGCAGACGAAGAGCTAAAGACTTTGGCAGGCAGGACAGTGCACCTGTGCCAACTCTCGAACAGTTCACACTTAATGCTTTGCTGCTCCCGTCTTATGTGTGATTCAAGGGGAGCTACAACTCAGCCGAACTCGTCACTTACTCTACAGTCGCTCTACACACTCTGAGTGAAGCTGTTTGAAATATTAAATGCAGAGGATTTCTCAAGCCAAGATGCCTTTTTTCTAAACAACACAAGTTAAAGTCAAATTAATATTGAATGTGTCGATGTCCATTATTTGAATGTACTGCTGGACAGTCAAATGTGAAGGAGATCTTTCAAAAGTAATACAGAAAATTGACGAGGCTTAAGCTTCTTTTTTCCATCTGTCACCTCTGTGGTTAAGGTTTGGCTAAGTTTAGGCAACTAAAGCTACTTTCTTTTGGCTATGTCTGTTAAATATAGATAGAATAATTAGAAAACCAGTGTGGACATGTCTCCTACATGGATCATGAACTGGTCAGGATGTTCACCTGTACCTGTGACATGTAGTTTTAGCCTCAGTCTTTTAACAGGATAGCATGATAAGGTTAGCAGTAGACAGTGTTTTCAAACTTATGCAGCCAACTTTAGCTTAATTAGCTGACTAGCTGATCAAATATGTTGATGAAAGATTCATTGATGCTCTGGTGATTGGCACCGCAGGAGGAGTCAGACTATGAAGGCGCTCAAGTTTTATTTCTAAAAGTTACTCACACATTCATATCTTATGAGAGGCTGCAAGGAGGACAGCAGTCATAAAATGATTCACTACTACAGATGTTCAGCGGGATCATTGTGGGTTGAAGGCAAGACAGGCTGAGAGATGACTCACCAGAACATATTTTATTGTTTTCGCACAGCTCAGTGGTCACGTTTTGCGCACCTCACATCATCACCACCTGTGTATTTATGTGCTGATTCAGGGAGCAGGCTGTGTCTGTTACTTGGACCAGCTTGACTGTCTATTGTAACTGTGACCCGCAAAGCCAAAATGCAAACTACAGAGACACAGTCAACTAACCACAGTTTGTCGTAGCTAATTGAAAAATATCAATTTTGATCAACTTTGCAGCCCAAGAAGCAAAAGAGTCACCTTCAAATGACATGTGGAAATATATTTAAGTGTTAGTTAGTTTACTGCATTCACTTCAACATAAATATTAATAGTAGATGGACAGACAGTCACATTTGGTATCATCAACAGTAACAGTATAAATACAATTAATTTATCTATCGACTGTAAAATAATATAAATTATAAAGTATAACAAGTGTAACATCTGCATTTTTAGGTATTGGTTGTATAGCAGCGCTTTCTGGGTAAAGTACTCAGTCTAAAAAGGCATAAAATGAAGGCATTAGAACCTTTTTCAGTGTTATGCAGTTTGCATGCCAGCCTGAAAACCCTTTAACTCTTAAAACCTTTTTTCTCAGCTTCACTGCGTCAGTGGTCACTGCTCTCTGCCTTTGTAGGCCAGTAATGAAATCTAAAATCATGACATTCTGAAAAGAGGAGAGGGGATGGAGAGATTTGGTGACTTTTTTTTTTTTTTTTTTTTACACTGGGGATTAATTTTGCCCATTTTCATTACACCGGATGTTGTCTCCTTTCATCCCCCACTGATGACAATAGTAAACAGTGGATACAGTCAAAATACTGTTTAGTGTTGTCACAGATTACTGGACTAAAACAATGTTTGTGTCAGGCACTTCAGCCATTTTGTTTATTTGAAGAAAAGGGATTTTAGTCTGTTTTGCTTCCTTTTGCTCTGCAGCTTTAACTGTCTAATCATGTTGTAATGATAGCAGAGCCCATTAGCTGCAGTGTAATGTGGAGGTTTAGCCACGTTATGCCACCTGAGGACAAAGACTATTTCAGGAGGTTGTCAGGTCAGATTGAAGGGCCACATTTAGTCCCAGTGCGACAGCAGAGAATGAAAGAAAAGATAAGAATATACATGAAGCCAACTTGTGAATATGCAGTGCGGCCATCAACACGTTATTCCTATTACACACTTACACCTCTCACCTGCAGGGTATTGCACCGGGGCGATTATATTGGTGTCTGCCATAGGAGGTCCCATCAGCTCCTTACACTATAATTGGATTGCAGTCAAAAGTGCTTCTCTTACATACTGAATGCGGCTGGACCGCGTCTCACAGAAAGCTGGGGATAAGAGCCTCATCCTTTTAGCCCAAGAGGCTCCCGAGATGTGGCATTTGGCCAGATCTGCCTTTAAATACCCTCAGGGCCACTCAGGTTTCTATACATGTCCTCACTGGTAGGACACACAGACTGTTAAGAAGGCATTGGGGAAAGCCCTTCCGATCATTGGCCTAATTAAGTGTTGGGGAGCACGCAGTAATCTTCTCTTCTCTTCTCTTCTCTTATTGACCTCTTCTCTCTCCTCTTCCTCATATGGTGCTTATCCCAGTGGGCTGATGATTGAAAACTAAACAAAACAGCACCATAGCGCAGTCCTCCTTACTTCCTTCCTACATATTGAATTCATAAGAAATAAAATGCACCATTGCTCACTTCATTGCACTGAGTGGCTTTACTGCTGCAGCCTTACTTGGTCTGATATGACCAGTCGATTAACTTTAGGAAAATATAGCTCTATGATGCTGCGTCATTACTGGCACTACTAAGCATTTTAGCTAAATGACAAACAGTAGTTTAGCGTTTGGCATTATACTGTAAATGTTCACGTGTAGCCGCAGTGGCTGCTGTTCAAAGTTGCATAGTCTTGCTTTTAAAAGTGAACTTGCCAATAATGAATTTAAAGTGAGGAGAGCAAACACAGAAAGCAGATAATGACGTTTCTGCAGCAGCATTCGATCAATTATCCAACATTGTCTAAAAGGATTCCTTATTGTTCTCTAAATCTGGATTAATCTTTTGCATGACTTATTGTGGATATCACATAATAGCTGGGGTTAGTATACAGCGAAGGGACAAGATGAATATAAAAGTAGATTTTACTCACAGCTGCCAAACTTGAGAGGGCAGGCGTGTGCATCCATGGGGAAGTCCTCCAGCTGCATGGGGCATTCTGCTGATATGGTCAGTCTAAGGCAAAGCACATACAATATATCCATTAAACACGTAACAAGGTCTGACTTTAGCGGTCACCATTTTATAATTGCTACGTTGTGAGATGGGGAAATGCTTCGTGTCATACTTTGTTTCACACGCACCATTTAACCTTTAAACATTTCAGTGGATTTCTTATACAGAGTGCTGTACAATTACAGGAAGAGCTACAACTACCGTCACTTAAATTACAGGGCAGCAAAAACAGGTCACAGCATTACTACCTTTACAATGATAACCACTAAACAGCCTTAGAAACTCATGAAGGAGAGAGATATGGAGCATATATGTGGGAGCTTTCTCTCAAAGCAGTAGAATGAGAGTACACTTCCATGCATGACGCATGCAAGTGCAAGATTTCCCTCTCTCAGCAACACTGGTATTACAGAGGCAACACTGCCACCTAGTGGTCACAGACTGTCACTCGTCTGAACACAACAGATTGGGAAGCTATTTTCTAATGATCCTCGGCACAAACTCTCTTGCAAGTCCTTTTTCATTTTGCCCTGCCAATCACCTGTCCATCCAGATCACTGGAATACGAATGTGAAGACGCAGCCTGAGCTCTGAGCGTCATTTGAATTGCTAAGGACACAGACTGAATGGCGATCTCCTGCTCCACTTAGTTTCGTTCAATCAGACTATTTAAATCATTCGCACAGAAAATAGCTTTTCAAATCAAATTTTCTGCCTGTCATTCACAATCATTAAAGGCTATCATTTTAGCTGCTGTGATGGTACCTTCCCAGTGTCCTGAAAGAACCACGAGATTAACGAAATCAAGCATAGAACTTGAGCACACACTCATAATTCTTCATTATTATTATTATCATTGTTATTATAGCTATTTGACCTAGCTTGAATCAAGTCCCTCTGGGTATTATTGTTCATTGCATGATAAATAGTAAAACAATCTGATGACGTGGACTCACTGAGCTTAATGAAGGAGAATTAAATGGGCAAAAATGTACCTTTATTTAGCTGTCTCTTAGCACTGGCGTTTGTTTTCTCCTTTAGCCATTCAGGCATGTGAGCAACCTCAACATTACACAGACAGAATGAGGTGAATTATTTTTCATTTTCCTTTACTGAACTGTATTATTATCTTAATAACAACCGTGTCACCAAGATGTGGCCAAATCCTCTTGGGTCATGTTTTTTTTTTTTTTTTTATGCTTCAGAACGTCCCACGTGTACAGTATGCATCTACTCCAGGAGGTTTCCCAATTATATCATTAAAGTGAACAGAGCATAACAATGTGGGATAAGGGGCCACCTCTGGTCCCTACAGAGTCGACTGTTTTGGGCCTCAGCTTGCTTTCCACATCAGTGCAGGATTATCCAATTACATTATTGTGCCTAAAACAGCTGAAGGATTGTGCATGGAGGAGAGGAAAGAGTGTCTTTGGGATAAATAAATGAGAACATGGCTGTTGGCTATTATGCCATGGTCTAATTATTCATGTGGCCTTGTCCCACTCACAGGGATGCCTGTAAAGTCGTTGTTTTTAAATTGGGGTGTCTTGTGATTTGTCTCTTAAAAGTCAGAGTCTATGTGTTCCAGTGTAGTTAGACTTTAAATATTGGTGGTAAAACAGCAGATTAGAATAAGTTTCATGATTCAGCTCAGCCTGTTTGGACAGAGCAGAAGGCAGGGGGTCAAACCTCAGAAACACAGCAGCACACAGACCTTCACACCTGTGGGAAATCTAAAGTTTTTATGTCTGACCTTGCAGAAAAGTTAAGAACTTGGGATGGCAGGACAAAACGGAAAAGGCTGACTTTTGATTTCAGGAGCTTTATGCTGTGTTAACCACTGAGCCACCACCACGCTGCACCATCTGTCTTTTCACACTAACAAGCACATTTTTCACCTCCAACTTGTATCACAAACAGTCAGTCTCATGAGGGCTGGGTTTATATAAAAAAACAAAATCTGAACAGTTAGACGTGTTAATGGATGGCAGCTCAACTGTATGTAATGATAATGGCATGTAATGCACTCACTCCGTAGTAATATAGCAGTTTCAACCAGCTGATAAAGCGTACGTGTTGCAACCTCGTATCCGGCTATAATGGGCCATCAAGCCCGTGTGCATTAAGCTCGCTGAGGATTGTGAGAAGGGGTATTTTATGAATTATCCATACAGACAAATGCATAGACCCTATGAAAGCAACCGCTTTCCTCGAGGTAATGCTTTCCAAATGGTGCGGCGCCACAATCACATTTAGTTCGAGGAGCTTTCGTTGACCCCCAGCATGATGAGTGTGTGTCAGAGAGGATGTAATGTTTGTAACGTGCACTTACATGACAGATATCTCTGCTTGCTAGTGTGTATAGTACATGTTTTCAGAGTAGTATCTGTGTTGAGTGTGTATGTGCACTGTCTTGAGTGAATGAGGGATCTGCACATGTGGAGCTCGGCACATACTCCATATACCGGATGCTTTATGCATTTCCAAAAATATGTACATGCTTACAGCACCTGCAAGTGCTTCTCAAATGACAACTGGTTCTTGAACATCAGAAAAATAATTTATATTACTGCAGTTACAGATATTAGGAAATTGGGATTGTTTTGCTCTCAAAATTTGACTTAGCTCATCATGTAAGGTATACAGTAGTTAAGCCATCTTGTTATAGGGTTTGGGTAAGGGTAACCCTAATGTTTTGGTAGGGGTCCTGCAGACTTTTAACATCATACTTTAGTCTGCATTGTCCTAATTTTAGGACTATAAGCATGATTTTAAACAGATGACATGTTACAGAAAATGACCTCTGTTTGCAGCTGTAAAATCTGGTTAAATATATGAATGCATGTGCTCTAGTTTATAATTAAGTATAACAAATAAGTCTCTTTGGCTTATTGCCATCTGTGTTTTATGACAGTTTGCTCTGACATGGAGATATACATCTCTTAGGGTGTAACTGATCCAAATATCGGGTTTTATTAACGTTAGAAGAAAAGAAGACAAATACTTGAAGGAAACAAAAGTTTGATTTTATAGGTATCGTTATATTTTTACAAAAACAGCAGTAGAGGCTGTGGGACCCCAAACAATTAAGAAATAAAGCCAATGTCATTAAACACGAGGGTTAATAGGATCGTTGGGACAAAAGGCTGAATGCAGAATACAGACTGTCATCAAGTTTTGGCCTTATGCTAATATTATGCTAATAAAAAGTGCAAATGGACAGAAAGAGAAACAAAACAAAACAAAAAATGCTGCTGAGCTAACTGTGACCTGCAAGTTCCCAGATGGCCTGCGTGTGCATGTGTGTGTATAAGTGTGTGTTCGTGCAGGAAATAAAACCAGTGCTGCTTGTGGTTAAGCTGTGCTGGTAATGACAAGCACAGTGCTGTAACAATTAGACGATTAAAAGCAACCTACTGCTACTTCATTCCAACTGTGGCAGGGAATCTGATGCCATTTTTAGATTATGGAATCAAAAGCTCTCTCTCTCTCTCCATTTTTACATTGAGATATAAATACATGTATGCATAGATATCCATAATATTACACATATGGAAATGAACACAGACATTCATGCAATCCCTTACTTGTTAAGCCTTGAGGTCAAAGTTGAGCGTCACTACAACTGATTAGTGCAGAAAACATGTTTGACTCCCACGGTTTGCGTTCATGTGTGCGTCTGGTGCGTGTGACAAAGACGCGTCTATAAATAAGCTCTTCTTTGGATATGTATATATGTCAGGGCGATTGCATATGGATAATCTGTCCTCCATCCAGCACTATTCTCCCTGTGGGTGGCACTGGTATCAGATAGAGTGCTCTCATCCGTGATACAGTCACTCTTAAGTCCTGCAGCTACAGTAACTCCTGAGGATAAGCACAGCATTATTCTAATTCTCTGGTCCAAAGGTCACAGTGAGTCCTGGTGGTTACATTGACGTTCCACTAAACAAAAACAACAATTTGTCCCTCAGAGGGCTGTTATTCTCTCCTCAAGTGAAGTGGAGAAGATTTTCCAGTTTCCATTGCCGTGTAAATACCGGTGGTTTAGTTTATAGCGATCACCATCTGGTTGTTGGCCCCTTTCCGCCTTTGTTTTTTTTCTTATTTACCACTGCATTACTGCCAAAAACTGGAGTTCACAACGAGGCTGCTTTTCATAATGGATGATATCCTGCTGCAGTTTTTCCTCAAAGCCCTACACTTAAAGAGACACTTCACACTGATATTTATATTATCCTTCATTCACAATATCTCAAATTGAGTTAAAAACAGAAAGCTGAAAGAGTTAGAAAAGCTACAAGGATTTAAAGAAATGCTTGAAAAATTTGCTGTCCACTGCACTTTGCTCTAACTGTAACATGGACTTCAAATGAAATGCCTCTGATTGACCACTAGGTGTCACTGTTCTCCTACAGTCTGAGGGCTACTTCTCTGTCTCTCTGAGTTCAAAGCTGGATTGTGTATTGCTTGGCCTTGCTAGCTGTTTTCTTCATTTCTATGTACTTTTTCCTGTACTAACCTCCACTTAGTGCCATGCTGTGCATAAGTGGGAGGTGCCCTCAATTCATGTGAGGATTTTAAGACCCAAGAAACATTGAACACCTTGAACTGTGCAGACAATTCTACTTCTCTAGTGCCACCGGGGTTTCTAATTAGGGTTGTTATGAAGCAAAGCACTTAGCCGCAGTTCATTATTCAGGGTCTATAAATTGTAAAAAGCCAAAGCGTTCATGCGAATCAGCCACACCAGAGGACAACATCTGTGTTATAACCTACCTCATAGTGTAAAGCAAAGTGCCGTCATCCTTCAGCCTTAGCAGCTTGTTGGGCGTGGTCATGTTATGAGCAATAGACTTCTTGCCGTTAAGGAAGAAGGTGTCGGGGGTCCAGATGTTGCTGGCCAGCAGGTTGTTTAAAGGCAGCATCTCCATGGGCCCTTTGAAGCACAGACGCTCGTCCTTCCAGCTCTGACGGAAGAACACGTCTATGGTGTATTCCTGAGACACAAGCAAAAGACGGATTTCAGAGGGTTCTGCTGGAAAAAGGCAAGAAATGGGAACAGATCAGATTTGCAGCTTTACTCCAAAATAGCAGTGAGAGGTAACAGTTTGGACCCAGAAGCCTTGTGATGCGATGTCAGTGAACTGCACTCTGGTCTCATGTTTACCGATTGTTACATCCCAAAAGATGCCAAAGGCAAAAGATCCTCCTCTAAAGAGATGGTCCCCCGTTTCTCTCTCATGCTCCACAACATCACTTACTTGGGTGCATTTACCCAAAACAAGAATTTAAAGGCAGATATGGTCTCAGTTTGTGTTTCGTGACTTCGTTGCAGTGTCATTTTCTTTTTTAGACTCAGAAAATTGTGGACTTTTAAGCAGAATTCTTCCTTAATGGAGCTCGAAATGTTGTTTTTTCGCATTTCCTCATCACATTGCAAAGAAAGTAAATAAACTGAGACAGGTAAAAGCTTGTTTAACTGGCGTCTTTTTGTCAATCAGAACAAAATTGTCAAACATTGCACTTACTCCTTAACTCCTTTATGCTTCAATAAATCAAGTAAGATTTCACAGATATGGTGATCAAACATTGGGTGTAGAAATCCATCATAAATTAGCTCGTGTGTGCAATCTCGACACGCCTCAAGCCAAAAAAAACCCCAAAACAAATGAACAAGACACAAATACAATACTCCATCCCACAGAATAATGACGCTGTTAGCACACTGACATACAAGCTTTTAAGGACCACAAAACCATTCAAGTCTCTTGCCACATTTCATTAATCAAAGGAGTGCCCCTGTCAATACCTTTTCCAAGTCAATTATAGGAAAGTGGCAAGTTTGATCACTGCTGTGTCAAAGTGTGCCAGGGATACTGCAGGGTGTAATAGAAGATTTAATGAAAGCGATTTAATGCGTTTTGCTATCCAGGTGGAACCGTATAGTTCATAAGAGAATGGATTCATAAGGGGATGAATCATTTGGAACAAGCTGGAATGGGCCAGCCACATCGCATTAAATCTTAAAAGTTTAAGTCGTCCACACTCATATTGTCTCATTTACAAGGAAAAAGAAGCAATCTTCAAAGACACAACTAGGACATGAGTGTACTTCTCACAGGAGCAGCGCTGCCAGTCTCATGAAATGTAAATATATGTTTCCGTCTAAAAATACCTACAGTAGCCTGGATGGGCTTTGGAGACGTGTGCGTGTGCGTGTGTGTTTGTGTTTGTCCAGCACAGTGTATCTATAGTGTTTGCTTTTGATCAACTCACCATCTCTGTGTCAGACACCGGGCCAAAGCTGGTGACAAAAATATTAGTCTTGATCTCTGTGACATTCTCTGTTGAGAGAGAACAGATGAGAAGGTTTGAGGTGAGAAGACGTCAGACAGACAGTGAAAAGCAGTATATAGTGAATTTAAGTGTAATGAAGCACATTTTTAAGTGAATTTGTCATCCGCAATTCAGTGTCTTCTCCTGGTATTTGAGATGTTCTTCCCTGACCACGCTTTCTGGATATATTTTGTATTCTAACTGCTCAGCTGTGTCTTTCCTACCAATTGGCGTCATCATCAATTAATCCACCAATTATTTCCCAGATTAATAGTCACTAAGTCCAAGGTGATGCCTTCAAATATCTTGTTTTGTCTGACCAACAGTCCAAAACCCATAGATAATCAATTTACAATGGTTTAATGATGAAAAAATACAGCAAAAATTTACAGCAGAGAAGCTAAAGTGAAGTGTTTTTCAGTATTTTTGCTAAAAAAAACCAAAAAACATTTAAAATATAAATGATCAAAATAGTTGCAGATTAATTCTCTCTATCAGCTAATCAACTAATTGCTGCAGCTCTACTCAAATTCAAAAGATATTAAGAAAATAGTGAGCTGCTCAGTATCAGTTGTGCTGTTTCAAAACTTCACATCAATTGATTGTACAAACAGGGTAAACTGGTACTTTCTCAGTGCTCATACCAATACGCTCATTTCCACGATTTCTCCCTCATTTCACATCTTCTGAAGATGATGTGCCACATCATTTCTGTCATTTGCACAAGCAAAGCCAACAAAATCTCCCTTATGCATAGAAATTTGGTGCTGGCGAGCTGGGATTGGTCGTGCTGTGGAGAGCAGCTTGTTGAATGCTGAGTGAAGGCCTGAATGTTTTTCTGGTATGTATTTATAGGCTCTCTTATCAAGGGTAGCAACCGTTACCAGGATGTGAGAGCAGGCTTTTGCCGTGACACATGAGCCACTCGGCACGACCAAGCCTCATTTCATCCTACAACATGAACTGTACATATGGGGGGAGTCAAATGAGGACCAGTGTCATGAGGACAAAATAAAAAGCTTGTTGGAAATGGTGGAATAAATGCAGTTAAGTGCCAATCCATTAGTGAACGAGTCAGGGATGGCAAAAATGAAAAGCTTTCCTTTCAGTAGCCCATAGAAAAGAAAATATCCATCTTTGAATGGCAATTTGTCGGCTCTCAAGGTTATCTCCTGTTGCCAGGGTGAAGAGCGTGAATAAAACACCACAGCACACTGAATTCAGGCAGTGTTGAAGATGACTTGATTGATTTATGCTCCCTGCCGCACAAGAAAAGGCCGCATGCATTCATGATCCTCAGTTCAAAAGGAATCGCAGCGTCTGACAACGCTCGTTGTGCATTCACCTTAGTCAATGTGGAAGCAAAATTAACATCTGCCTGTGCAGTTTCTACCCCTGTATCGGCCAGTCTAGTAGCATTTTCCCAGGAATCAGTGCATGAAATCGCAGCGGGGCGCTGGGCCTCCCACAGAGTCCAGGTTAACGGGTCAGGTTAGCATGCTGGGAGGCTCGACTGTGGCATTATGATATTAAAATGTAAGATTAATGTCTCGTTTTCATATTAGGAGGCTCTGAGTGTGCTAAAATTTGAAATGAAAAAATAACTGGTCCCCAGCAAACCTCCAAGCCCCGGCCGGAGCCTGTTGTCATAACCATCAAGGAGCCCGTCCAGGATCCTGGTGAAAACTGTGCTGTTGTCGTTGGCGGCCGCCTCCTTCTGAGCCTCTGAGGAGGACAGGCAGAGACTAGGAGAGGAGAGGAAACAAGAGTAAAGAGACCCTTAGGAGGAACAACATCCTGACGTCACAAACTGCGGGACGTCAAACATGACACGGTTATTGTGATTAATTAGCTCCCCGCATTAAGGACAGGCTTGTTGTGATTAATTATTGAACATAAGGACTGCTTACAACTACCAGTAGAGATAATTAAGGCTTTGACACGTGATCCAAATATAAACAAATGAGCTCCCCTTCAAAATATAGCAAGAAGCATTATGCCTTGAGGGCAAGCACCTTTTCTAGGGCTTGAAAATGAGGAGAATTACCTCTCTTCTTTTCTTTAACAAAGAACACTGTGTCCATGCACAAGAATTACCAGGGAGAGACATGGAGGACAAGGTTACAAGCTGGGTTTTGAGCATGTGATCCAAAAGCCATTGATCTACTCTGATGAGAGTGGACTGTTCCAGTGATTTACTGACAGCATTGCCAAAGATCTTTTTTTTTTTTTTTTTGCCTTTCCTGAGTGCAGGACAGCCACTTAAGCGGTGCTGTAGCAGAGTGCTGCTCGGATATGCGATCAATCAAAGAGAGGAGGGCAGAGCTGGCAGGAATCCTCAGCAAAAATATATATGAATATCCAAGAGTTTCATTTACAAAATTGCAGATGGAGCAGTCACAATTTGTGACAATACTGCTGAATGCACTGAAAATGCAACTTACAATTAAGCAAATGGCAACTTTAAGACATTTTGCTTTAATAATACAAGTAGTAGGCTTCAAGCTCGGCATTTCAGAGCAACCACACTTTTGCGACATGTTGAAAATGTGTCTTGTGGTTTACCTATTTTGGCATCCACACAGGAGCAGGAGGGAAAGGACGAGCCTTGCCATGACTGAATTCCTGCTCACGTTGTTGTTTTTAGCTGTAACATACATCCATATACAGAAAGAGGCAAAGAAAAATGAACACAAATGCATCACAAAATCAAACACCCAAACAGCCATTACAAAAAACAATGCTATTCCACTATATCCTGAGCTAAAAGGTGTAGCAATCTTAATAAGGCAGCCCCTAACTCACACAAAGAAACTCTTTAGCCCGCTGCAGACCATCACAGGAATCACTAAATCAAGCGGCGGGACAATCTCAGCTCAATGAAGCTGCAATCTGCAACTCTTTAACATCCAAAACATCTGCCTCACCAGCACCACAAAAGCTGGGATGTCATAGAGAACAAACATAAAAACAGCTGTTTCCTGCATTCTGATCCCCATTGTCCCCATTCCGCTGCGTTTGAATCCAGCGCAATACAATTCATATGGGCCACCCTCCCACCCCCACCCCCCCTTACCTCTCCTCCACCATCACCCTTTTCCACTCTCTCCATCACCAAAAACATGAAACTGCATCTCTATTTGCCATGCTGTGGGTAGTCATTAAAAGCCTTAGGAGGAAAAAAGGGGGTACCTGAATGCAGATCTATCACCACCATGTTTTTTGGGGGGGGAGGTTGGCTTTTTTTTCCTCAAACAGCGACTGGAGGCTGGGGGTCTCCGTCAAAACTGGACGGTTCAGTCACCTAATCTCCGTGCCTGTCGGTTGTCTCCCCTCCTTCTTCTCCTTAGCTTAGCTCCTTCTCTCTCTCAGTCATCGGCTCCCCATCAAGCGGTGTTGTAGTATCTGTCTGGTCTTCTCCTATAGGCTACACCGCCTTCCTCCTTCAGCGCCTGCTGCACCGCGTCTCCTGCATCGCCTCCAGAGGTGTTGCAGCAGCAGCAGCAGCAGCAGCATCACACGGGCTGCCTCCTCGGTCTTGTCCGCCAGCCTCGAAGGAGACCGGGTTCACTCCACATTTTTTTCCGTCTCTTTTGCTGTACCGCCTACTGCCGGTGCGAGAGAATGAAGTGCTGCAACAGAGGCTAATAATTTTGTAATAGGTGCTCCCCATTGGTGGGTTGGGAGGAGGAGGCGCACCGCCGGTGCAGCTGGGGGGGAAAGTCAGATGTTAACAAAATCAGGTGCGGGTTTTTTAAAGCATGTCATTGAACTCAACAGCAAAAATGACGTTTTGTCTGTACGCGAGGCGATTAAAGGAGCACATACCTGTCAAATGAACTCTAGCAGGCCCATTTTTCATTGACACCTCTCGTCCTGGTCAAATGTGCTCATTTTTAAACTGGGTGTTGTTTAACACGACGTAAAGAAATAATGTTTTCACACAGTTGTACTTTTAAGGTCGATTTAGTCAACTGCGTTTTTCGGGTAGCAGAAGCTGGACATTATCACCATTTGTCCATGAGTTTCAACTGACTTTTTCAACGGTAATAATAAGGAAATATCCCTCATTCCTAGCTGACTATATGAAGTGTTTATCCATGAGTTTAGATATCCATTTCAACAATTTACCCATTGCCTCCAGCCATGTCATTTTATCCATGAATTTGATTTGCTTTTTCAAACACTTACACATTAGGCTACTTGTCGCTATTCAGCAAATGATTTCTTACTTTAAGCTAACTGTATGTGGGACTGTTTCATCCTTTTATTACTACTTGTGGCTATTTTAAATATTGATCCATTACTTTCAACTATTTAACAGCTATGTATTGTCATTACTTTCGCGTTTATATAGCGAAGTTATTAGCTTACTTTTGCCCATTCTAGATCTCTATCCGTCACTTAAAGCTTACTTTTTCATTTAACAGTTATGTATTACTTTTAGCTAAGTATTTCAGTTTCATTTAAATCATGTATCCATCACTTTTAGACTTCCTGATAGCTTGCTAGTCAGCTTTCCCACACACTCTCTTATTTCCATGTCCTGTAGTTGAGGTATTCTACAAGTTTTCACCTTCACGTTGGCGCAGGGAGGCGGGGAACCATTTGCATTTTGATTTAAATAATGTGTGCTCACGATTTTATAATCCTAAGGAGGTGAATGACCAGTTTGTGTGGACTGGAACCGAGAGCTGTTTAGTATGAGACCCCGAATTGTTCGAGTGAAATAAAACCAGCAAAAGATCCAGAGATCTCGCTCTGAATTTGCACTCTGTAGCGTTTCCCTTTTCAATTCCTCCTCAATAAAGTCTCCAACCAAAGTTGCAATCATCCTTACGGTTGCCATAAGAGGGTAGCCGAGTTCCACGTTTCGTCGATGGCAATTAGTGCCTGATATTTAACCTCCCTCCGCTTTCTTGAATCCGTCTGGAGATACACTGTGTGGACGGCAGACACGAAGCGCCCGTCTGTCGCCTCGGGAGGCTGATTTCAGCACCACGCCTGGTGCGGACAGCTCCTGCAGAGCGATGACCGGCTGGAAAAAACGATACAGATGTGTGTGTGTGTGTGTGTGTGTGTGTGTGTGTGTGTTGGTGGGGGTAGGGGCTCTCCTGGAGGAAATTGACTGCCTTTCAATATTTTCCCTCCAGGCATCCCACTGTTTTAGATTCCTGCTTTACCGCAGGCTACAAACCTGGGTAGAAACAGCAGCTAAACAGCCCACACAGATCAATTACCTCCTATAACAAACCACGGAGGGTCAATCAGACAGACAAACAAACAAACAAACAAACGACTCATAAACTTCCTCTGAGATGTAAATAAAAGGTGATAAGAGTGAGAGTAGACGTGATCAATCAGCCCCCTTTAATGTTCTCATTGGCTAAAAGCGACTTGATCATTAATGATGTCATCACCCTTTTCTTTCAGGAATGCTGTTGACGGAAACAAGAAGTTGTTCGCCATCTATGACACGAGGTGGGAAATGTCACAATAACACACACACACACACACACACACACACACACACACACACACTAGTTATCAATGATGTTCTCCGACTGTGTCTCGTGCGCGCACACGCACGCACGAACGCGGTCCCAATTATCCACGGAATTCCTGATGACTTCAATGTTTGCCAACCTAAATAATTTATCGTGGAGCCCTACATTTTAGATAAGGAAAAGAGGCCATTATAGGCGATTAAGGGTCTAATCAATCACAGGCATCGATTAATAGGTTGATAAATGCAGTCTGTCCCTCCTCGATACTGCTCAGGTCCCGCCATTTTTATAGGAAACACAGAGGAAGGGGGATTGGCGCAGATGGTGTGAGGAGCACTGTAAAAAATGTCCATTTTAACAAGGCAATTTGGTGTAATATTGAGCCACTACTGAGTGCATAGGCGACTTCAGTTTCTCCTCTTTCAGGAACTTCATAACCCAAATAAATGAATAAAACAAAACAGAGCAGGTCCAGTCATTTAAATAATGATTTAATTGATTCATGAAATTAAAAATAAATGCAATATTGAGGTAAGATGTCGTGTCCCATAGGTAAGTGAAATGATCTCACCTATTAAACACATATATTTAAAGGGACACTGTAATGGTTTTCCAGTTCTTATGTTTAGAAGGTCTTCCCACCTGGAAAAACAGTTGCAAAATGTTTTCTTTGACTCTGAAATTACCGTTTTTTTTTTCTTTTTTTCTTTTCTTTTCTTTCTCTCTTTTTTTTTTTTTTTTTTTTTTTTTAAGTTTGACTGAATAACCTTGACGATGCCATCAGAAACGACCCTGGTGATGTCGTTAGGCTTATCTTGAACTCGGTTTGAGACTTAGAAAGTCTGCGTTACAAATTTGAGTTGTGGACTTGCAAAGACATGCATTTACGTTTCAGGGAGAATCTAATGAAACATTGCATTATGGGAACTGTAGGATCCAGTGTTATTGAAGCTTGATGCGTGCTATACATAGGCATGAAAAGTCAGGATACCTCTGGCTCTTTTATTTTCGTTTTTAGCCTCTTTATTAAATGCTCTGTAGAGTCCCACAACTTTATGAAAGTGCATTGCTGAATTGTTTAAAAAGCTACATCCTACAAATATACAGCACTTTAAATAGACGATTTATGAGCAGTTCAATGGCATAAAAAGGATCAGTTTTAGGAGTTAATTTGCATTAACAGGAGCAAAGCTTGACTCTTTCCCTGTCGGAGGACACATGAAAAAAGAGACAGAAAATAACCCCCTGAGTATTCGGACTGTAGACTCGTGCAGCTACTGGTGGGTATTTTTTTTTTTACAGTGTGTAAGTGTTGGGCTTCGTCTCTCATTTAAACAAGCCGAGTGCCTTCACCGCCACCAGCAGCAGCAGCATCCCCGTAAACCCACCTCATCAATATGCGCTCCAGCTCCTGAGGAGCCTCTTCTTCTTGCACAGCCAGAGACGGCAAAGAAAAGCGAAGCCCGTATTCATGCCGTGGAGGCGATGTCAGCCCATATTTCATATCTGACTTCACCCACAGCAAGCCGCTGACTTTTTCTCCCCCCACCCCTCCTCCTCAGTCGACTTTCTCCTTTCGGGCAATCAATGGATTTACTCTGATTTGTGGAGCGTCCGGAACCGTTTCGACTGTTGATTGGGGGCTCTTCTCTGCTGTTGTGGTTGTAAACAAGGAGAAAGATAATAGGAAAAAAGGGGGGATGTTTGCTTTGCACAGGGTTCGTCAATTCCGCGTCTTTTCCGCACTGGTTGTCGGTTCGATTGTGTGTTGCGCGAAAAGGTGAGTGCTTTTGTCATTTAGTGAAGTCAAGGTTATTGCCCCAGCTGATTGATTCTGGAGCCAAGGTGATGTTTCCCCCTCTTGTTTTTGCTGTCATTTCAGCGTCAACGAACCGGGCAACATGTCTTTCGTGAAGGAGACGGTGGATAAACTGCTGAAAGGATATGATATCCGACTGAGGCCGGACTTTGGAGGTATGTGCCCTGTTTACCTCCATCATTTTCCCTTCACGCCGTCGGCAGCCAGCTTTATTTTTGGCGCCATTCACAGTGTTGTGGTCAGGTGTAGAGGTGTGGGCCTATATCCATATTCTGCTGTTTAACCTTTTGCAGGGGCCCCTGTTGCAGTCGGCATGAGCATAGACGTGGCGAGCATAGACATGGTGTCAGAAGTCAACATGGTGAGTGAATGTGCATGACATAGATGCTGTTTCTCGGTGTTTACTCAACCGCATAATGCATGCAGTCCTGCCCCTGTGCATTGGCACTCACACATCATGATTTCTTCGCTCACTTGCTGTTGTAGTAGGAAGTGCTGATGTAAATCCAGTTTTTGCCTTTCAGGCCATTATGTGAGGCTGAGATGGATGGGCTGGGTTTCCTGGAAGCGATAAAACATCTTTATCTCGCACACTCTGCTGGTGGTGCTACCTTACATACACAGGACGCTCAGCTTATGGGTGTGAAAAAACGTAATACATCTTCCTGCCCCTGTTTCCAACAATTCTGATCCTCAGACAGCAGCATCAACTCACTTCCAGGATAGATTAAAGCTGCAACAGTGGTTTTTGCAATCAATACCGTCCACACACAATGCATATGCAGTACAGAGAGTGAGGAAAACATGCACTGATAATGTTGGACTCTCCGCTCTCCATTTAAATCCTTTGCAGTCGACAGCCAGAACAAACCTTTAGTTCTCACGTTGCTCTGCTTGTTAACCTCTTGAGCCACGGTTAACAGTGTTTCAGGAGCGTCCTCCCAGGAGGCCCTCTGAGCAGCCAGCTATCAGGGAACTCTGATTGGATTTGCTAATTTGCGAGCTGGATGCTGTTTGCCCCGTGTTGACACGAGTACCCACACGCAGGAAAGTAACTTCAGGCTATTGTATCTTAAAATATCAGCCGGCGATGACCCAAATTGCATCAGAAAAGGAGCGGCACCGCCTTGCTCCATTGGCCACGTTTTCAGTTCCTTTGCAGAGAAATCAGACTTTAGGGCTGAAGTGGAAGTTGTTCATAATTGGTTTGGATCCAGGCTTTTGAAAGCCACAGGCCACTATCGCCTATTCCAGCTCAACACCTCTGCTCCGGCACGTTTCACGGGCCATTGCCTGTGTAGGTGTTACTGTTATGACTTTTATCGGAGATGATGGCTGGGGAGCCCATGTGCTTTTACAACAATCTCTATATGTGTACACCACCAACTCAACATCACTGTGTACAGAGCATCATTTCACACATACAACGCCTGCTCCTTATTGGCCAGACCCTCTTCAGGGGAAAAAAGCTTGATTTTTACTGCACCATATCAGTAAATGATCATTATTTACCTGATGGGAGGTGCATCTGTGGGTGGGTTTTGATCAATACTAGTGACACAATAGTTTTTTCACCAGCTGACTCCTGTCTTTGGCTTTCCAGCCTCATGCTCTGTGTTGAAACACAAGTTCCCTGTCCGTAGACATTTCAAGACTCCCCCATCAGTTAAACACCTGTAAAATGAGTACGTTCCACATCTGTTTTGATGAAGGTATTCTTTAAGCAAAAGTATGAAACCTTACGTCAAGGATTTGCAGTTTTTTGTCCTAGTGAAATGATATTTTGGGGGTTTTGGACAAAAACAGGCATTTGAAAGACGTCAACTTCAGGGAATTGGCATTTTTGCTATTTTCTGGCATTTATTACTGTGTATTTGTTGCTATATTAACAATTATTTTTTATCAGTCTTGCTTTATCCTTTTGATCTTATGTTTTGTGATCCTTGATTTTTCTCTTAAAAGTTTTTTTTTAAGATTTTTTCTGGCATTTTTGCCATTATTGGACAGTTTGATTGCTAAGAGTTACCAAGGCGCTCCATTCTCCTCATATTTAATGTAAAACAGTCTGTGTTGTTGCTGATGTTTTGTAACCTCTCTGTTTTCTGCTCTATGTGGTTCTGCTATATTGATCAGAACACTGTAAAGAAAATCTCAGTCTCAGTGAGGATCTTGGTAAAATGAAGTTGCAAATACTTTTTAAATAAGAGTCATTTCTGGAGATAATTTCCCAAAGTTACATTATAATGGGATTAGAAACCTCAGTTAGGGTAAAGGTCAAATCCGTTGTGTAAAATAATTCATATAAAACCCATGAAGATCACAAGGAGACACTGGCTGCCCTTTGTTTGCATGGAATGCTTTCATACAGTGGCAAAGGCGAAAAAGTGATCCATGCTACAAGCTTTGTTTGCCAACAGTTCAGTTGCTAACATTAGCTTGTAAGCCAACTAGGCTATTCTCCACAGAGCGCATAAAGGCAGCTGATCAACCAGGCAATCAGACAGCTGAGATCACACTTAAACTCCTAATTAATTAGGTCCATTTCTCATCACCACCAGTGCACTGGGGAACTGCACATGTGCGTCTGAGCTTGTTAGATGGACAATTGCTGGCTGTTGTCCAGTGTTGAAGCCAAAACAAGACTGGTCAAGCTGTTTGTTATTTTTGCACCAGCGTTTGACATTTGGTGCATGCTTTTCATCCAATGGTGGGACCGTCTGCGGTTTTAGCACGGGGGATTTATCCAGCAGGAAATGGATAATGATTGCTTTTGTTCTAACTGTGACAGTGCCGTGCTTTATCCATTGAGCAACACTAAACAGCACAGCCCCGATAAATGCCGTAGAAAAAAGACTGTCTTCAAGTTCTGCATTCATTCCACCGCTCCAGTCTCGTGGAATGAT
The DNA here is from genome assembly GCF_051107435.1 of Chaetodon auriga. NCBI lineage: Eukaryota > Metazoa > Chordata > Actinopteri > Chaetodontiformes > Chaetodontidae > Chaetodon > Chaetodon auriga. The sequence continues at coordinate 9,359,684 of NC_135096.1, read as the reverse complement.
CCACAGGCGTAATTGGGAGACTAGTTTTAAAAGTTGAGGGTTTATTGAGACACACACTGCTCGCTATGCTGAAATGATGCCTGGATCCTTCTCAGTGTGTTCTACATGAGCACAGATTTGCAAAACAATGCTGCCAAATGTTACGCTTGATGTGACGTTCTCTCCATTGCAAAGAGGAAAAAAACATGTAAAGTGCCTGAGGCTTTTGCAGTTTGTGAGCTAAGGTCCTTGTCTTGCAGCTGTAGCGTGGGTTTGTGAGTGCCAAAATCTTCCATTGTCAAAAGCAAAGACAAAGCCGAAGCACCTGACAACCACGTTGAGAAAAGGGCAATTTCCACAGGTGGCGGTGAGGTATAATGTTAATGCAAGGAACAGTAGAGATTAACAAATTTTCAGGTAAATCAGTGCAAAGGGCTCAGGTTAGGCATCGAATGTCTGGGTTAAGGTTGAGGTGAAGGGGTGGCAAATGAGCAAGAGTCAATAGAGTGCTCTCACAGGCATTACAAGGCGACGTATGTGTGCATGCATGCATGTGAATGTGTAAGCTGTATTAGAGAAAGGCTGATTAGTCCTTGGAATGGCTTGGAAACAAGAATTATGTTTTTTATCTTTTTACTGAGAGAATGGCAACAGAGAAGGACCTTTACGTACATTTTAGCTTCCCATGCATCCATAATTAAACAACCAAAAGTCTACATCAGGACAGGAAGTTAAAAAGTTTGTGTCATACTAAGTTGGTCTATATTATAATGTAGTGTCATCCTTTCGTTATGTTTGCACATTTAGAATCACTCATTTCTTCTACTGGCAGCTTTGCTGACTATTATAATTCAATTAAAAGATTGCTTCACTGATTCAGCACCACTTCTCTGTTCAGTCAGAGATTCAGGTCAACAGAGGTCTGCTAAGATCACATCTTTCTAACTCCACACCTCCAGATTTTTTTTACTATCCAGCTTGTCTTCAGACCCCCCCCCCCCCCCCCCCCCCGACACTGACTCAAGTGACATCACTTGAAGCAACTTATCAGCTTTTGTGGGAGTTTGTATCACCTTTGCAGCAGCATTAGCCCTTTACTGAACATAACACTGAGACAATCAGCATACCAACAGGCCTGAGACATGAAGGAGAGCAGAGACCTATAAGTACTAAAGATTTATTGAGCGACTGAGCGAAACAGAAAAGAGCAGAGAAAGCGAGGGATCGAAGATGTGAGAAATCCAGAGAAGGGAAGGAGGCAGAGAGAAGAGGTGGAAGCTGATCAGAATACCGCGTGAGCTCGCAAGACGGCAAGTGAATATAGCATCTGGCTCGTCCAAGAATCCACCTGGCAGGGCAGGTCGACTGTGTCAGCTACTCAGACGCCTTTGTAGAGCGCGAGCTCCTGCACTAGCAGATGCTAAAGCGTCTCAGAAAGGCACACTAATTACCTCTGAGGTTTGTTTGTGACGTGCCGGGGGCCTCCGCTGATGAGAAACACAGACTAGGACAAGATCAGAGCAAGGCAAAATAGATTATGTGTGTGCTGAGGCAATGCTTACTTGGAAAGTAGTTGTTCACTTAGGAATGGATCACTTAAAAACAAAAGATGTGTCTCTTGTTGGTGCTGCTTTGCAGTTCTATTCAGAGAGGGGAGTTTTTAAAAGGTCTTGGTGTCAGACATTTTTTTTAATGCAAGGATTGGAGGTGGAGATGAAAGTGTCATCTGAATTTACTACCTAATAGTGTTTGCCGGCATTTAAAATGTTTTGAAATATTGTTATTAAGAATGTTTAAATGCAAAATAAGGGCACCATGTGTAGGTGTGTTTTCATTATTGTGACCTTCTCTTGCAGAAATGGACTAGCAGGTGTGATTTTCTGCTGTAAGAGCTATCAAGGCCTTTATTCTGGCCCTTTATTTGTGCCTCATGGAGGTCATCATGATTTTGGGAAACTCAATCACGGCACAATGAAGGTAGAGTCCTCACACAAGGAACTGGTCAGAGTTTGCACTGTGAATGTAGTTGCAGTAACAGGCTGAACAAGCTAGTCATCCATACACCCACGGCTGCGTGTGGGTGTCAGAAAGAAAAAAAAAATCTGTCATTATGGAGAGGTGAAAAGATCTCTCTTTCTCCAAATGTTCCTGCTGCCTGGTTTGTTTTTTGGATTATTTTTTCTCGGAATACATACAAGTGCAACAACACAACAAGCCCATAAACTGGCTCCTCTTTTATTTATATTTTTTTCATTTTAATGTATGTGTGCATCTAGATTTCTGCTTAACGCCATCAGGATGACTTTATTAGGTGTTAAGGTTGATTAAGTTTTACATACACACCCCGTCTGACCCTGCGTGTGCCACAATCACGAAGGTAACCATATACTGTACACATAAAGTACATCCTGGGATCAGATGTTGCCAAAGCACCAACTCTGTCACCCTAATTATCTTATATAGGTCTTCCAGCTATGCAAAAAGAGCATATCTTTTCTGTGTGCTCTGTGCACTGAGTGTGGCTTAATATACCCCCATGTCTTTTATCCGGCATCCGGCTTCCTGCCTGATGGAATGTAATTGGCCTCAGGAGAGAGCACGCTGTACGATGAAGTGATGATCACTAAGAATTAGAACAAGCAGAGCGGGCACTTCCTGGTTTGCAGCACCAGCCCACGGAAAGGACGCATGAATTGAGGGGGGATTGCCCGCTCTGTTGGTTCTAACTCTACAGCCCCCTTCATGATAATAGCCTGAGTTGCGTACACCTTTAAGACACGGCACTTATTGGGCCGGGGAATCTAAAATTGACAGGCGCCGGCCTCATTTCCTTTCTCGGTGCCACTCAAGCAGCCGTTATGTTGTAGCAAATAAAAAGGGGCAGGTAAACTATGAACTGGATTTATGATTGGGGTAACTGAAAAGGTCATCAGTCAATGGTCAAATTCTACATAATGTAATGGATATGGCAGATATATGAGGTTTAAGGAGGAGAGAAAAGACCCCTGCAGAAACACTACACCCAAGGCTCAGGAGGAGAAATCGAGCCTTCCATATTTTTCTTGATTAATGTTTCATTAAAGAGACATTTTTTTTTATTACAGAGTCATTAGTGCAGAGAGGACAGGAAATGTGGAATATTCAGGGGATCACATGCTTGTGAGAAACATGCAACATGTGACAACGTGCCCCTTAGTTTTATGCATGAAAAGTTTAAGTATGGTCTAAACCAGTGGTTCCCACACTGGTTTAGACCATATTTAAACTTGAGCCTGATGATCGGTATTACAGAAGCTGAAACAATCAGACAACGAATGACTTTAGAGAACATGAACTGATGCAGTTGGTGATGTTCCACTACGAGGTGCAGTGGAGCTCGTTAACCTTGTCACCGACCTGCATGCAGACCCAGAGGCAGCTGTCTGACTGAAGTGAAATTGTGCACGCTACTTAAGACAACGAATATGCGTTCAAACAAGATTGTCTATTTCTTGTTTTGGGTAGGCATTACATTGTGTTGCTGTTTGAACATTATTGTACTTTTTCTTTTGAGGCCTGGATTAGATGATACCTAATCTTTGTGTACTTCCTAAAAAAAGACCTCTGAACCCTGCTTTGCCCCTCGAGCTTTGCCTTCTGTCACTGCATCCGCTGTTTAAGCGTATGACACATTTTTGGGACCATTGAATGAAAAAAAAAAAAAAATGCATCCTCCGCTCACAGTCAGCATTTGCCTGGACCCCAAATGTAACAGCAGACCCAAAAATGACTCCAATAATGTTAAAAAAAAAAAAGTCTGTGTACAGTTATAGGAACACTGTGACACTGCACTACACATAAAAAATGTTCCATTTGTACATTTACCATAGCTTTTTCCCGGTCTGCCTCCATCTCCCTCTCTCCCCCTTTGCTTGTTATGAGGCAATACATCATAAAATATTAGACAGTGAGGAAATTATCCTATATATTGAAGGCCAGCACTGACGTTTGGAGGAAAAAGCCCAATTCAATCACCTCCCTGTGTTTGTTCTCAATAAGGGACAGTGCTATTTTTACCATTCTATAGCAGCAGAAGGAGGGGGCTAGGAACTCGCTGAGGGATTCCCCCGCACTGCGGTGATATACCGCCTCAGGGCCATCCCGAGGGAGCGCTCCGAAATTACATTGAAGTGACTGAAATTGCTCGACTTGAACAGGGGTTCATATGGAGTACACGGTGATTACATATCATATCATGGTTTTTCTCTCCTGCAAAATGGGAAGTTTAGCCGGGGAAAACTTGCAGAGCTGCGGCCATTTATTTTTCATGTTGCTGCTGAGCGGAGCTGCCTTGATACGTGTCAGATGTGATGATAATGATTCTTTCTTTTTCAATGTATTAACACATTTTCTATTCAGCCTATTTTGCTGCACTGTGTGGTGATGAGTGAGCTGCAGCATATGCTGGGGACAGAGAACATATGCCCTGTGACAAACAATGTTAGCAGGATATTTCCTAGATACTGGTGGTATCACGACATAGCAGTCAGTATGCTAGCACTGCAGAGAGAGAGAGATTAAATTGAATATGGGTCAGTTCACAGCCAAAACTCTGCTTATCTGAATTCTCACACACCCTGAATGAAAGTGATTATCCAGTTGAGTTAATTGAATAATTGAGGCTTGCTGGAAATCATTTCCACTGGTCACTGTCATTATCTCAGCTGAAAACATATGCTAATAACCAAACAGCAGTGGTAAAGCTGTGTGTATTGGGAATTCATGCCTTGTGGGAAATGGGAGACTTGTCAATAATTCATAATCCATAGTCCTAGTTCATAGAAAATCTCAGCCCACCTCCCTGAAAGGGGAAAAAAAAGAAAAAAGTTCCAGGGCAGGTGATGCAAAGCTGCACACGTCCTCATCTGAAATTCAATTTGATTGTCTCCATGAAAGATTGATGAGGATCCCTTGGCCCGCGTGTTTGCACAGGCTACATGGTTAATTTAAATCATTTATGTCTTACGAGGAGTGTGTGTGCTGTAGCCACTCGCTGGGCTGCCCACCTGCTGATACTCGGGCGGGAGATGGAAATGCATACCTCAAGCGTGATACCGCTCGGGGAGAGCCGGGCGAGAGGGAGGAGGGGGAGAATTGATGTGATAAGGGTCAAACCAAGGCAGCGTAAAAGACATTAGTCATTTGTAGGGTTTGATGGAGGGTAAAGTTACAGTGGTAATGGAGGAGAGGGGGAATCCAAGTCTACAGTCCTCATTCTTCCAGCAAATTTAATTTTCCCCACATGCTGTGATCAATCCACATTGACCGCTTTAATGGGACTATGACTGATAACACTTATTGCCCTTTATGTCACTAAATCCTACAGACTGACAAGGATTTATTTTCTTATCTATTAAAGGAACACAAGAATGGTGAACTCCATGCCATCACTGGTAGATGGCAGCTTCCTAATGTAGGCGAGTTAGTCAAAGGAAAAAAAAGATGAACCTATGTAGGAGGAAGGTGTTTTTATCACTCTAATACATTCACTAATCACTCAGGAAGCTTAGCAGTAATGTATTCGTCCACCAGATCTGTGTATTCTATGGAATCAGAGAGAGAGAGAAAGTAGTCCCTTGTATGTTGTGGCTGAATCAACCAGCGTGGGGTCCCTGCAGCCTGACCCTGTTTCCTCCTGTGTCACTTTCAAGGACCTATTAATTGCAGTTTACACAAGGAACTGCACTGGTAGCTTAATTACATTGTGCCTACAGCCCCAGAGACCAAGCAGTACTTTATGAGAATTAGTGTGTGATCATTTTATTTATTCAGGAATGCACAAAGATGTGCTATTTAAGCTTAATGGCGACTAAAGTCATAGAAGTCTTAAAAAGTTCTGTTTGACACAGGAGGTTATATTGCACTACCATAAAGTTCAAGAGAGACAGATTTTAAAAAATAACATTTTGAATTAACTCAACAGCCCCTTTCGCGAGGCCCCCTGCCTCCAAAACGGCCCCTTTCAAGCCCCGCACCCAAGCTTCACGTGAACTATGTTCATCGTCAAGTTGAGATGACCCTGATGCATTATGTCATCAGACTTTGGAAACAGCTCTTTTCACATGCGGAGAAGAATCAAAAATGAAAAAAAAAGTACTCCAGACAGAAGCCAGATGTAAAAAAGAAGAACATTTCCTTCCCGACTTTAGTACCCAGGGTGGTCCAAGCTCCAAGAACACTGGATCCTGCAATATCCATAATGCAACTTTCATTAGTCCCTCTCTGCCTGTTAATGGCCATGTCTGTCAAACCCCACAGTGCAGGCTTTCTGTTGAAACATTACAGCCAGTAAACTCAGGCAGTAACATGGAACGTCATAACATAGTCTACTGATTCATCTGATGTATGTGTACTCATCAATGGGTGAAATAACCAGGAGGATATCCGCCTGTTGTTTTGTCTGCCACAAATAACTCCAGGGCTGCAACTAACGATCATTTCCACTATTGATGAATCTATTGATTTTTTTTTTTTTTTTGAATCTATTGATTAGACATTTTGGCCATGACAAGTTCCCAGAGCCCGTGGTGACGTCTTGAGATGCCTATTTTGGTTAAAACTGAGAAAAGCAGCAAATCCTCACTTTTGAGAGGCTGGAAACTGAGAATATTTGGTATGTTTGCTCGATAACTAAGTTAAACAGTCATCAGAATTTAAGCAGGTTCATTGTCTGAAATGAAATCACTGAAAGAGGCCATAAAAAGATAGTAGATACCACAAAAAGTAACTGCGATCTTAATACCAGATTTTATTAATGTTTCCTCCCCCATGATTGGCATTTGGGCGCCACCAGAATGGCTCCATGGTTTGGGGCCATGGTTCCACCACTCTACTGTACATTTATGGCTCAGTGCCAATGCTCTTTCCTTCTCATGCTGTGTGACCAATCTGGATCCTGTGCTGACTAAGATCCTTCCCGTTTACATCTCTGGGTCCTAACCAAACCTGGAAAACATATCCATTGAGTATGTATGTATGTAAGTATCAGTTTACATCAAGGAACGAGTAATTAGCATGCAGTTAAGTGCCTGGAATTGCATTTCACTCTATTCTTTGGTTATCTCATGAAAATGCAAAACCTCAAGTGTTTTCTGAGCATTAGTAACAGTATTGAGAGGAGTGCATGAGGGGCGGGGTAGAAAGACAAATAACGGCAGCAGTTATGTAACACAAAGACATTTTTTGGGAGGCCGTGCTCATTGCAGTGGCCGGTTTTTAATCTTCAGTTTTGTTTGTGTTTGGTGTCAACCTGAAAACTGCAGCACCAACAGACATGTGTGCTTTTGCCGGTGCCAGCTTGGTGCAGGCTGGTTTCATTTCAACACCACAGCGGGCAGAGGGGAGATCATGGCATTGCCCCGAGAGAGAGAGAGAGAGAGGTGCAGACAGACTGAGATAAAAACAGAAATAGAGAAGAGAGACGGTTAGCTTGGGTAAGTGGATTATGTGATGTGGAAGGAAAGGAGGGAGGGGCTCTGCCCTCTATCCACTGCCGCTTCTGCTCTGGTCAAATGCGACTTTAATCAAGGCGAAACAAAAACATTTACTTGCCCGCCATCCTGTTTTTTTAAAACTTACACAACCGTCCAGAAAATGTTTGATTTCACAGGACTAATCGTATCCTCATGGCTGGACTTTAAGTACTCCTTGCCAATACTTACTGGGCTTAGGCGCCAGATGGCGAGGGTTTGTTCCACAGACAGATACAGAGAATGTCAGAATCTTACATGAACACTTTCATGTTTGCAAACACTTAAGTCATTTAGAAGAAAAGCAGTGATGAAGACAGTCATGAAATCCATTTGTGATCGTTTAAGCATACAGTTCTACAGTTTCAGGTGACATATAGGACAGAATTTCTTAGAATAGTCATAGACTGGTATGAAGAGTGAGGAAAAAAGTAGTTGTTCATTCGATAATCTTACTTATTTTTGAGATCTGATCAATGCAGTTTATTGTCTTTAGAAATATGAATAGGTCTGTGTTTGAGATTTCTGACAAAATAAGTAATTTATGACAGACTTTCAGCCTCTGATGTCTTTTGCTCTTTCATTATTTCCATGTTTTTGATGACGACTGTTATTTCTTCTCTCAAAAGTTACACAGTCCAGTTTTAACAACCAGCTTGACCAGCCATATTACATTTACAGGACATGGTAGAAGAACTCCAAAGCTTTTTCATACTGCAGTTGAGCCTTTGAGATTGAGTTGTTTTGATTTTGATTGCGTTTGGGTAATGGGGAAATACCTATTAGACCAACGAATTAAGTATTTGACCTCAGAGGATAGGGTAATAAAGTGTTGTTTAAAGCATGTATTTCCCTTATGTAGAGAAAATTGCCAAACAGTTACTGAGTTTACAGCAAAACTGCGTTGAAGAAACAGGCCCTGGAACAGGGTTGACAATAATTTGAAAGAAAAAAAAAACATGTAAATTGCAAGAGTCAGCCTATTTGAATTAAATGAAAAGCAACATATGTTTTAAAAGCCTTTGGGCGCCATGACAATTCAACTCTGAAGCTTTGTGAATCACTGTGCCTCTTCTGGGAACACACCACTGTTGATATATTAGGTGAAATTTTCTATGAACTTTTCCTCCAGAGCTGCAGCTACATGAGTCAGTCCGCCCACCCGCTTGGTGCACAATGGCACATTACTGTATGGGTTACTGTATTCCAGAAGGAAGGGCAAAGGCACTTCTGAGAATTTGGCTGCATTGAGCGAACCAGTTGGCCCACACTCCCTCCAGCTTGTAGTATGCTGTGTCATGTCATATAAATATTAAGAGCACTAACATGGGCAGGGCAAGGCAAATATCTCAGATTGCTCATGAGATCTGCTGCATTGAATTAGCAGCACTTGAAGCGTCTTGTGTCTAATTTAAGTAATTAGATTAAAAGATAAGAAGAAATGTTGCCTGTTCTTATTGTCTTTTTTTCCTCTGTTTGTATTGCAGGACTACACGTTGACCATGTATTTCCAACAGTACTGGAGGGACAAGCGTCTAGCCTACATAGGAATCCCCCTCAACTTGACCCTGGACAACAGGGTTGCTGACCAGCTGTGGGTCCCCGACACCTACTTCCTCAACGACAAGAAGTCTTTCGTCCACGGGGTCACTGTGAAAAACCGCATGATCCGCCTGCATCCAGATGGAACCGTTCTCTATGGCCTCAGGTGGGTTCTGCTTTGCACTGCAAACAAACAGTCTTTTGTCAATATGTTTGCTCAGTGGTGCTTCTGAGTAGGTGTTGTTTGTTGCATGTTTAGTTTTCCTGCTTGGTGTCTTGCTGCTTTTTAGCAACCCAAAAATCTGAATCCTCTTTTTTTGCTTTCATCAGGTGAGTTTATTGATCTTACGTTGTTCTTTAACCGAGCGACAATGACCAAATCTGAATGATGAATTATTCTAGTTGTCAGCAAATCCTAAGACAGTGCAAAGACCAAAACCAACAATGAATGGATCCTACCACTAAGTATTTTCTGTGTTGCCAAAATCTTGCATACTTTCCAATTCTTCTGTGTCTTACCAAGGAGCCACACTGTTGGGTGACATGTTGCTTCATTACAGTGACCCTGAGCACTGCAGTTTATACTGAATTCCACATAAACTGTTCAGCTGCAGGAAATACTCAACAGAGCACCAAATGAGTATTCATCTGCAACAGAAAATAGTCCCCAAGATATGCACAATTTTCTCTTTGAGTCGCATTTGCTAAAAACTACAGTGCCCCGCTTGTCTCTCCAGCAGGAGCCAATGGCCTTGGGGCACAGTCAGAATAGGGAAGTCAGGAGGTAATGAAAATATTTGTTTACGATAAGAAAAATAAAGAGGACATCAGAAGATGTCTTCAAAGTTCATTCTAGATGTAACTATATGTTGTGTTTCCCGGTATACTGCAGCGAGTGAGTTTACTCATGTTGTCAGAGGGGTACTGTGCAATTTCTGGGACATGCAAATGAGCAACACTCCCCACAACAGGCAACAAAGTGGATCTCAGGGTCAAAAATGTTCTCAGATGTTTCCCAGTGTCAAGTTAATTCTCTGTGTTTAAAGCTCTATTACGGCACCACAGTTGCCCAAGCTGAGAACTTGGCAGTTCTCTGCTGCTGGCCGCTCAGCAGCCAGAGGATTATGCATCATGCTCAAGGGCACCCCGACACTTGATTTTAAATGGAGGGAGAGCGCGGTCAGAGATCAGCCACGAAATGAAGTATAGGAACAGGTTAGGAGGTGCATTAATGCAATGTTAAGCTTGCAGCTGTTGTTTGATATTTGTTTCATAAAGCCCTTGTTTTGAATTTCCATTGATCTTTTCGACAGGGAGGTTCAGAAGAGTTAGTGTGACCTATGAATATGGATGCATGCTTTGAATTATTAGAGTGCAAAGCAAAAAGTGTGTGTGTCTGTGTGCCTGCATGCGTACTTGCATGCTTGTGTTAGTATCTGTCAGTGTTCATACTTTACAGTCATACAGCCATGCTTGATTATGCAAGTGGAGTTCATAGCACTTAGCCTTGTGGGCTGCTTATGGACTCTCAGTGCTTTCAAGAGATCAAAGGGAGAGGGAGATGTGTGACGTGGTGTTTGTGATATGAGCTGTTACATAAATGCATGTCAGGTAAGGCTGAGTAACGTGCTGAATACCGATTCCCATCATGGTATTAAAGAACGCTCTACATTTACGTGTGCTGTTTATTAGGGCTGCAACTATGATCATATCATCAATACATTAATCATTTACTCGATATGCCCATTTTGACATACAGCACACGTGCTTTTGCTCTGCAGAGTTGTGTGTCTTTCCCTGAAGAACATCTTTAATCAAAGTGCACCCAATTCTGACTTAACCAGTTAATGTTAGCTGCTGCCATTAATACTTGCTCTTAACTCCACATATCTAGTGAGCTTGTTAGCACGTGCAGCCTTGTTAAGCTAAATAAAAAGTGAGCACTACTAAGTACTGGAGACTTTTTGACTCGATAATCAAAAAACTGCCAGAGAAGATCTAAGATCAGAGATTCATGTTTGAAGAGATCATCAAAATCATTTCTGGTTCATTTCCTTTCCGTCAACAAATCGATTAATCAACTCGTGGTGTCAGCTCTGCTTTTTACTCTTATTTGAAGTTTGCAACATGTCTCGTTTTAAGGGTATTTCGATGGTACTTACAATGAAAAAGTGAAGTAGCAGACGAGTTTCATTGGTACTATAATAGCATAAAAACTGTGGTCACAGATTGGAAATCCGACTATATGTGAACAATTACAATATGTCTCTATCTTTCAGAGCCAGTGTTATGTTGTTGTAATTTTAGCTGTTTAATAATATCACCTAATGGGTTTCCACAGCCTCATCTGAGTCTTAACTGAATGAAGACATCCAGTGGCTAACTGCCAAGCAGCCGGCTTTTAATCAGGGCAGACTTAGCCTAAATCATCTTGAATTTGCATTTCACTTTGCTGCTTATTTTAACTGTCTGATTATCAGCTGTTTGAGCTCACACATCTGATAAACAAAGGGATACCTCCTCATGACCCAGTTCAGATGAGCAGGCACGAAATACTGCCAAAATGTGTTGCCTTAATATGATTTTTATTTGCACAAATTTTCACTTAATCACCGAATGGAGGGTAGCCAGTTTTGTTGGGGGGTGAACTGATATGTGAAGACTGCTTGTCTGTCTGTGATCTATAGAATAATTACATATACAGTTACACACTCAGCATTTTACACTTGAGATGGTGCCTTAATCTTATTTTAAGATGACAATACCAGTCGTCTCCAGTAATATGGAGCCATCTGAGGAACTTGCGTCAATAAAAATGGACATTTAGTTTCCTTTAAAGATAAGATAAAGTCACAAGCCATCACAATGCACAGTCGCTTATGCTTCCTTGTTAAGTAACTACTTACCCGCTTTGCTGTTTTTATAGAAACAGATTAGCCAGAAAATATGACACTCCTTCCTTACTACCTTCCCATGTGTCTTCCTTTCAATGCGATTTCTCTAAATCACACGCAGTATCTAAAGTACTCTCTCTTGCGTCCTCTCTTCCCCCATCTGTGTCTTCTTTTTCAGGATAACGACGACAGCAGCGTGTATGATGGATCTCAGGAGGTATCCCCTCGACGAACAGAACTGCACTCTGGAGATAGAGAGCTGTGAGTAGAGAGACCTAATGCCTGTAGGACTGACAGTCAGCACACTGCACAGGCCGAGAAGAAAGCCAACGAGGTCTCATGTGTGAAATGTTAGTTTGAGCAAAACAATATCGGACCGGGTTTCAGTTTTTTGTCTTTTGAGGTCTGCATTTGTAGTAAATCTATCTCAGGAACCAGAAGGATGGGGTTCACCTGACATAGCTCACTTTAAAGGGTTAATCCAGAGATTTTTGTAAGATTTTAAATTTAATATGTATGTAACAGAGCAGTTTGAATAATGCTAATACTCTACTATCACTCAGAAAATGACTGCACTGGTCCTCAAGACACCTCCAGAGTACTGCTGGGTTTCATTTTGGCCTTTTAGTCGGGCACTGATTTACACCTGATCAACTAGGGCACACAACTATCTGGTTTGAATAGAAAAAAAGGATTAGGATTATCAGACACAAATGGATCATGTTGGCGTCCTTGTGGGTTAAATTGAGCTACAGCCAGTTTCTCAAATACAGTCTATGACTGGAACGCATTCAGGATCCTTTCAGATTTTTTGTTAATAGTTTCTGTGTTGGAATAATTAAGAAATACAGTAAGTGAAGCAAGGAAAGAGCTGTTTTTGAATTCATTTGACATTTTTGTGAACTCAAGTGAACCTATTAACTGACTTGCTTTTCAAAGCAGCGTCTGGTTCTTGGAAACAACTTCAAACGTTTTTTTTTTTTTTTCCTACCCAAATGACAGCCCAGTTGGAAGATCAGCAACACTGCATATCTTGGTCTCCAGCGATGGTTAGACAGATGGTTACACCTTGGCGCATGTGTGTGTGTTTCTTCTTGTGCAGATGGCTACACCACAGACGACATCGAGTTCTACTGGAAAGGAGGCGAGTCGGCTGTAACGGGGGTAACCCGGATCGAGTTGCCGCAGTTCTCCATTGTCGATTACAAGCTGGTGTCCAGAAACGTAGTCTTTTCCACAGGTAAAAGCTGGACTGTAATGTGTTGTGTATGGGCTTTGGCCTCCACAAACTGAATTTCCTTTGGGAATAATACATGACAGGCTGACAAGTGGATTTTACATTTTAGATGATATTGTTCATGTCAAGCGTTGGCCTATTTTCAAGCTGATTATTTAATCAATTTCTGTAGCAAACAAATCCGTGCCAAAGCTTGATCTGTTGATCTTAAATCCTCAGAGCCAAAGTTGTGTTTGTCAGTGCTTCTAATTGGGTTGAAGTGAGGAAATGCCTTCCTTTGAAGTATCCCTCAAGTAACAGCGGCTGATGCAAGGATGGTGGAACGGGACTGAACCAAAACATGCCATAAACGGCGTGATTTACACAGCAAATTGTGTCCATGTCAGATGGTCCTTGACCCTGAGAGGTGACGCTTGAGTTGATGATTTGGTTATCAAGCTGACATTAACAAATGTAGCTGAAGACCCCAATCAATTCATTCAATCAATGCAATCACTCAGTGTGACAGTAGCAAGTCGATCTGAAAGCCCCTGAAAGCAGGATTTCTAAAGTGTTTTTCTATAATATTAAAAATTTGATAAAGTTAGTTATCGTCAGGAACTCAACTAATCACATCTGATCAAACCACACCCACACAGGACCGTGTGGGTGCGGTTTGATCAGATGTGATTGACAGTGCTGGTGACATAACCAATCACACAACCCTCGTCATATTTTGATTCAAATCTTCCTCTCTTCTGACGGTATATTTCATGGTAAAATAAATAAATCCAGTGCCATAAATTACTAAAAAACAAAGCCAGCAGTGGTGTAACAGAGATTCAGTAGCCTGAAGCAAAACCAAATGAGCCTCTGAACACCTAATTAATATTTACTGAACATGGATGCTCAGGAAAAATAACTGCTTACAGGAGAAAGAGGTGTACGCAGCTTATAAATCTTTCGACGCTGGCATCGTCATTAACTGGTGTTGTGAAACACATCAATCAAGTGTTATTTATAGGTTCACAATGGCCATTTTCGTTAGAGCTCTTCATCTCTCAGGGTAGTTAACTTGAAGACAGGGTGACATGTTGAGGAAATTTGTCAAGTTACTGTAAATGACAAACAGTTACTATATTTCATGTTGTAATTAATTTTGGCGCTGACTTGGAGAAGTGTAGAGGAGTAATTCAACAGTCCTGATTGGTCTCAGGGGTATTCCGGTATATGCTGTGAACTTTTCATGTGTCGTACGCCGAGGCGCTACATTAATCTGATTTTGATGTGTTCATTTAGTTTTGGATGCAGAACTTTAATGACGCTTCCTAACCAGCTGCCATATAATCTGGTCAGTGGAGACACATTCAGAGAGGCAGCTTCTCTTCAGCCATAGCAGGGAAATAAAAGCTGTGTGACATTTAGTAATAACAGAGTTTCTCACTGAAGTTATGCTCATGAGGAGGAGCCGTGGCTGCAAAGGACATGAACAGTAAACCATTCTTTTGTTTGCTTTTTGGGTATTTTTAACATTCCCATTGAGGCTGCACAGCATTTTCCCCCTCTGTCTCTTCCCAAGCTTCCACATCCTTTGCTTTTGCCCTCATTTTCACTGTGTTTGTGTCTTTGTCTTCATCTCAGTGTTGCACATGTGCTGCATTGCATTTACCATCATCCCTGGCTACGTCCAGTGTCTCTCTCTCCATGTGTGAATTGCATGCGAATGTGCTGAGGCGAGCGCACCAGAATGCATTTGTTTGTGAGAAGTGGCATGTCCCCTGTGGGTGGTGACAATTAAAGTTTAGTGTCCAGTGGTCTGCTCCCGTGCTCTTGGCAGGATGTGTGAAACACATCAAAGGCTCCCTGCAAGGCTGGCTAATGACCAGGTTTCCTCCATTACATGTGCCACGAGCCACCCTTTAATTCCCTCCCCTTTTTCCCTCTCTAACTATCTCTCCTTTCTGTCCTGTCTTGATATCTCTTCCACTCTCTGTCACTTCTTTTACTTTTTCCTCCCCAACCTAATTTAGTACGTCTTTCCCTCCCTCTTGTAAGAGGTGTGTTTGGATGCCAATTACCCTGTTCTCTGACAGAAAAACAGCCCAGGTTTCAGGGCATCATATATTCATGTGAAATGAGGCCCACGGCATCAATTATTCTTCTATAAGCGCACATACAAACATTGGCCGTTTGTGTGTTTACATACAGCATGCATGTGCTGTACATATGCAAAGGCACGCATGACCAGACAAGCATTGCTGCGTTGTTGACATTTAAGTGTGTTTGTGCATTCACCAATGCTGTAGCTGTCATCACCTTTATTGTCTTCATCCTCTCTGTCATCTTCATTCTTTCAAAATAGCTCCAATAATAGCAGCTTTACATATTCAATAACATCTATGTTTCATGTTTTTGCTCCAGTTTGACAGAATATTCCTTTCATTTTGTGGATTTTCCAAAACATAAAATCCTATCAAGTCCTTACTGTATACAAAGATGACTGCTTCACCTTCTAAAAAAAATTTCCTGTTTTATTCTTGATGGCGGTGATACATCACCAGTGTTAAAAAGAGCAGTTTCACGTGAAATTTTGATTAAGACGGGACGATTATCAGTAAAGCTATATAAGGTACATACATGATATAGACTGAAGCTAAAGAAACAGTAAGCTTAGTAACTGGACATGCTAACATTTGCATTTTACATGGACGCAGACAAAGACAGTCTAATCCCTTCCTGACACTTTTGCTCATGTTTTTGTTTTCAGAAGAGCGAAAAACCTTTAAAAAGAAAAAAATCCTGATTGTAGCTGAACCAGATTGCCTTGGAAATAGCACATATGGGGTCACTGTCTCTGTCAAACACACATTTTGTTGCCAGATCAAAACTGCCAGTGGTTACAGCACAGTCTCTTATTGCATGTAAAACTGCAACACCCTGCCATGAGGGTGACAAAAGAGACAAAAAAAAAAGAGACAGCAGACCTCCTACTCCTCAGCGCTCCCGTCTACCCTGCCACCCAACCTCTATTGTTGTTCTGTCATCATCCACTCAACTTTTCTAATCATCCCTGCATCCTGTCTCCTCTTCTTTCTCCCTCTCCTCCTCGGCCTCACACATGGTGTTCCTCCCACTCGCGCATGTTGTTTGGTGTAGCAGTTACAGCCAGTACAGTTCGACACCCACATGCAAGTGAACCTCAGCCTCCTCTTTTCTTAAGCCACTTCTGCATCTGCTAGCGCAAAGATACTCGGTTCCAAATTAGGCTGGAGGAGCTGCCATTAAGGATGCATCAAAAGAAGTGAATGGGATATTTTAAGTCCTGTGACAGTCTGTTCTCGTTTACACACTGTAATGAAGTGTATGTTTAGCATGTGTTGACTTTGTACGCGGGTGCCAAATGAGCCCAGAGCAGGAGGATAGTCTGATGTAATAAACAAGGCATAGTTTGTTTATTTATATATGCTTTACCACTGGCCTGCTTCATAATATGCTTTACATTTAGTTTATCGATTGGTTTTGTACAAAATTTGAAGTTCTACAAAAATTCTTTTGGTTGTTCAGATGTCCAGATTTGCAGTGAACCAAACACGAAAGCCGGTTGAGCTAGCTCGCCAAAACCAGTTATTCAATGAATCCATTAGTGGATCAATGGGAAATTAATCAACAACAGTTTTTTGTCAGGCATATATGGAGCAAAAATGGCAAACATGTGAGTGTTGTAGCTTTTCAGATGTGAGGATTTAGCCCTTTTCTCTCTTTAAAATCACTGAAAATTTGATCTATTTGGGTTTTGAACTGTTGGTCAGACAAAATGAGACATCTAAAGACATGGGTTTTGGCATTTACATAGACTGCAGACGAAACAAACAGATGTTGGATAAATTAATGGGTTTGAATATATTAAGGGTTTTTATTGGGTTTTTGACAGGGATTAAGGGGGATTTAGAGGTAAGAACTTAAAGACATTGACCACTTAATGTCTAACTTTTAAATGGATCATCATTTTTCAATTAAGGTGCAACTGTGGGGGACTTCCTGAAATTTGGGGTAAAAGGATAAATTAGATTATAATACATTAAGTGGTTCTAAATCCCTTACCAAATAGCTTGAAAGCCACTCCAGAATTATAACTGAAAATTAATTGAAAAATTAAGGAAAGGCTTTCATGTTATTTGGCCATTTTAAAGGCATGTTTACCCCTTTTAAAAGCCCTTAAACCATGCAGATCAAAACTTTATATTAGTGGATTACAATTCATCCATTAATTATCACCTTACTCAGAAACAATAATTAATATCTTAAGCTCTAATGAAAATAACTGCTACGGTAACCAGAATCAGAGTGATCATCTGCAAAATTCTTCTTTCGTTCGACCTCCTTTGCTGATGAGAAGTTCTGCTCTCAGCAATGATCGCTCGGGCGTTTTCACTCAGTGTGAATGATACCAAAGCTGACCCTCAGTATAAAGAGCCACATCTATTCCACTCGTCAGCCTGTCATCTTCAAGTGATTTTATTTCTGAAGGACAGTGTATGTCTCTGCTTTTTAGCCCACTTGTTTTCTCTGAGTCATTAATTTGTTGGTTTTACCTTGATTTTTTTTTTTTTTTTTTTTGTTCCTCCTCCTGTAAGTACCGCTGTCTTTGTTCCACTATGTCAGACGATGGTGCTCACGCAATCTGCCCAACTCTTCCTCTGTTTATTCTGAACAAACTCATGCTGCTGCCGGAAATATAAAACATTTATTTTTGTATTTTGTTAAAGTTATTTATTTCCAAATGGTATACACACATGTCAACGTTTTATGGGATTAGGAACCTCTAAATGTGACTTTATGGCAGTCCATCCAATAGTTGATGAGATGTTGAGAGGCTGGCCTGAAGTGGTAAAGGCCCATATATCTGCTTATTACTTTATATTGGTCCTCTGGTTGAGACTGCCTTTAAATGTCAATTACATCAGCCAGTAGCAGTTGTAGTAGATAATTACATTTGATGAATAGCTCAGCTCTCCACAATAACATGTTGGGATTTTATTGCAATCTAACATACAGCAGGCACAGAATCTTAATGAGATTGTGTGTTTTTTCTGATTGGCTCTCTAGCCAACTCTGCACACAAGTGTGCGGAGTCGATTGGACCCACGCTCGCCACAAGTAGCTTTGGCTGAAACCCACGGATTGGAAATCACAGTCTAATGGCCCCCACTTCTCCTCCAATACAAACCGAAAATGGAAAAATAGCTAAGAATAGTGGGAGTAACGAGCCATAGATTCAATCCATGAAGAGGCATATGCTGGGAGATTGATGAGAAATCATGTCTCGGTTGTACATCAGTGCCATCCACACACACACACACACACACGCGCTGTTTCTAACTGAGGTCATGGGAAAGTAATGGTGGAAAAGCTCTCTCATGGCAGACTGTAATGAGAAATATTTTTATTCCAGATTTATGAAGCATCAGAGGTACTTCTTCAGGCATTTCTAAAGATATTGTGCAGTAATGCTGAATCCCGCAGAATCATATAAATTATGTAGGTGGATGAGATGTGGAGAATTGATAAATCAAGACTTGGTGAAATTTTTATCAGCGTCCTGAATATTGTGTCACATCATCATAACGTAGGGGTACAGTTTTGTGTGTGTGTGTGTGTGTGTGTGTGTGTGTGTGTGAGAGAGATAGAGAGAGGGGGGTGTTGTGCGCTAGTGAAGGGGATACTTGTTACCATGGCAATAAATCCAACCCATGCTGTCGGGGTTGTCATGGAAACTGAAACAAAAACACAAGGTGTCCCTGCGTGGTCCTGTGAATAATATAAGTTAGATGTTGTGTTTACTGTCAACACTTTAATGTTTTAAGCTTTAAAAAAAGAATCAGTTCAACCAGATGCGCTTTTGTAGTTTAACTGCATGTGACCCTGAACATTTCTGAGCCCAGACATTTAAAGGCACTGCTTCTGTCGGTGTCTCCTCTGCCCTTAGGTGCCTACCCTCGACTGTCTCTGAGCTTTAAGCTGAAGAGGAACATTGGCTACTTCATCCTGCAGACGTACATGCCATCGATCCTGATTACCATCCTCTCCTGGGTCTCCTTCTGGATAAACTATGATGCGTCAGCAGCCAGAGTGGCACTGGGTAAGAAGAAGCAGTCGCAGTTAAGGAGCAGGTATTTGGCTCTCTCAGATGAGACCAGGGACCAAAGTGAGCCACAGCCTCCCTGCTGGATTCCCAAAGCAATGTGTTTTCATGAGCACATTAAGAGGCTGAACTTGGCATACTGCTGTGGTATTACTGGGAGCTTCAGGGAATGGCTTGGAAATTTGTGAGCCGAATGGAAACAAATTTGAACAACATTTCTATAATGGTCCCTGTCTTCTATCTACATAGGCCAATAATTTCTACTTTAAATGCAACAAGCATGTAAACAGGTTTTTGTCCATTGTGCCTTTCCGTAGGGCAAAAGCATGAACACACAACCTTGACTCGGACCAAACTAGGTCATACCTTGTGTGTGTAGTCACTGCGGTCACCGAAAGGCCTCCCGGAGCTGTAAAAACATCATTTCTCTAATGAGCATAATTTCACTAACTGAGGAGCACTCGTGTGGGTGCAAAGGCCCACTCACTGTGGGGCTCCGGTGAGCAATAAACAGGGCAGAGATGGAAGCAGCAGGTCACTGCTTTGTAATCATCATGATTTCCTCACAGACACTTGCAGCACAGTTGAATATTGGACTGGGTAGTTGCAGATGACATTGGAGGCGTCGGCCGGGGAAAATATACCCATGATACGTACAGTTTGTGAAGCTGGAAATGCAATTAAGACAATAGGCTTTCCTCAGCAGTCACAATTAATACCACAGTAAATTGGTAATTGAGCGATTGCTAAGCCCCTCCCGTGAGCAGTGGTAGTCGAATCACAGCTTAGTAAGAGTAACTAGACATGGCAGACGTGCTGTTGTTTTGAGGGCTCTGGTTTTTTTTTGTCAGGTTCGTGGTTTTGTTTAAAAAAGAAAAAAAAAAAAAAAGATTATGACTAACACATCCAGTTCTCTCCTTCCATCAACTGACACATTCAGGTGATGCTGTCATAAACTAAATGACAAGTTTACGTCTTTCCACAGACATTTGAAGAATGTCGGTATTGACACTAATTTTTCATTGTCATTGTAACCGGGAAACCATCATTCTCCTGTACAGTGGATCTTCTCTAAATGTCACGGGAGGATCCTCCAGCTCTGGTCTCATTTGTCTTTGTCATTTCAAGGCAGCAACACCATAAGAGCTTGACTAACTGGAGTAAACTGGCTAAGCTAACTAGCATGCTGAAGCTGACTGACACCTGGTGCAGGTAAAACTTGCAATTTAGAATTTCAATGCGTTTGAGTAGTAAAAATAAAAAACTGTTTTGACAGTATTTGTTTGGGTCACATGGCATACTGAACTGATACTGTCATGGTTTCGTACAGATACATGCAGCATCACACCCCTATATTCTGGCCGTGCTGACTTACTGCTGCTTTGGTCCATACATCATCTGTATATGAGTAGCTAATGGAACCTTAATGACCTTAACACATCATAATGCTTTTTGGAAAACATGCTTTGATCCATTACTATTGTTATGCACAGGCAGATTCGGCTGGTTAGGGAGTGGATGGAAAACTGGAGAGCACCAGGGTGTGTGTGTGTGTGTGCGTGTGTGTGCACATAATTGTCTGTTTTACATCCACCTTTATTTGCCTGCTTGAACTGGTTGGCTTTCTTTCATTAAGGCACACATGCAATATCTGGTCATTACCGTATGCCTCTGAGTATACACTTGTGCTTGCTTTTATTTTTGTGTGTGTATGTGTGTGTGAGGTGATGTGTAAGTGTGAAATCCTGCTGGCTGCAATATCCGGTGTGCGCCTCCTCAGCTGAGAGGCAACCGGAGGTCCATTCACTTCTCCTGATGGATCGTTACAAGCTTTCAGCAGGTATCTCGACAGTGGAAGCGCGCGTGTGTCTGAGTGTGTGTGTGGGACTGCATGTGTGTGCACGTCTGCTCCATTGCGTGTGCAAATCTGCCAGTAAGAGCAGTGTAATGATCAGGGAGAAATCAATTCAAGGAGGCAGCAGGCAAACAATTGAATTGTTTGAAGGAGAATCTCATTTTCCTGAGCGATTTCCAAGGATTGCAAAGTTACAAATGACCTGCTCGCACCCTAATCTGGTTGCAACCCTTTTCCCACAGTCATGCCCTTCGTTCATAATCATATTATATGAACAGTCGAGGTGTGGGCATTAGCTGTAATTGGTGTGGGAGCACTTTTAGTGTAATGGTAGACACACAAGTTTGAGTTCACTGTGTTTACAGACCTTGGAAACCTCTTTTCTCTCTACCGCAGACTTCCAAAATGACAAGTCTTGAAACATTGTGCATGCTAACGAGATAGCTGACAATTTATGCTGTCTGCAAGTGATGAATGGGAGTGCTCAATTAACACTGCTTTGATTTACCGCCCATGCCTCTATTCTCGCAGTTAACATTCATCGGCGTTTCATGCGCTTTATTGCATCCTACATGATACCTTTTCCTTTTTATAATGTTGAGCTGTGTTGTTAATGGCCTGTTGGCTTGTGATTAGAGGAGATTTGATTGCTGTGTGCCTTTGTTCCAGCTGTTAAGGTGGAAAAGAGACTCGGGGACATATAGCCAGAGAGAGGGGGGAGGGGACATAGAGAGGTGCAGTGCGAGCAAACAGGGAATCCACCACTAGATGATGGTGAGATGTGGAGGGTTGATATAGGATAAATGAAGAAAGAGAAGGGGAGAGATTGAGGCAGAGGGAGAGATAAAAGGAAGAAGCAGAGAACAATGGGACGAGACAGACAGAAAGGGGTGAGAGAGACAGAAAAAGACACAGACTGAGAGAAACCCTATAAAACTATATTTCTCCCTTGAGAGTGTAACAGCGTGATGAAAAAGGAGGGAGGCCCATGGGCGCATGGCCCCTTGATTAAATTGTCCAAACAGGGAGCGAGCGAGGGAGCAAAAGAGAGAAGGAGGAATGGAGGGGAGGGAGTGAAGGACAGAGAGTAATGGCGCAGCTGAGAGAACACCTATAAAGAACAAGGCTGTCGTTAAGCAAAAAAAAAAAAAAAAAAACACCGATTGCACCATCCAATAGGGGCAGAGACATGAAACATGTGCACGTCCGGGCTCGTTGACATTCACAGCACCTCCTCGCACCATCTCTGACGACACACACACACACATGCACGGACACACACGCATGAGTGGTGTTAGCCTTGTAATGTGCCAATAAATCACACTAAGGGCTAGATTGACCTTAGCTATCCTGCTCCCTCCTCCCAACCCCCTGACGGTTCCTTGTCTCCTCACTGTACTTTATGACACACACACACGCACACACACACACACACACACACAAACACACACACTCCAAAAGCCTTGTCGGTGCGTGTTATATGAGAGGCCCAGCTACTGATAGGCTCCATTTATTTCCGGCACGGGTAGATAAAGTAGTGGAGATATATCTTCCATATATCTATAATGAGATAAGATATAGTGTTATTGCATTGGAGGAGGTCAGGGTTTGCATGATTATGAGTGAGAGTTGTGTTTATTTGGTGCAACTTGTTAACTGTACGGTGGCACTGAAACATACACGCTCCATACGGCGTGTGCTCATACAGACCGCACAGAGCGCAGTGGAGATGAGTAACATTATCTGTATTCAGAGCGTGTTTCTGTATGTGGTTTTTCATTCGGTTTTTGCAGTGCCTTTCTGATTCAGTTGCAGTCAAGGCCATCCATAGAAATGGCTCAAACTTCAGACAATTCAGATTCCATTTGCCTATTTATCATTTTCGGAATCTCACTTGGCGCGTCTCTCTCACTGTCACGCTGAAACACACAAGGTGCGAAGGTGCCTTTACTGGGACATAGCAGATAACCACGCCACTCGCTTTCGCCTCGCAGTTAAGGTTACGGAGAGCTGAGGGCCAGATACATGCAGCACTATTTTAATGAGTTATTTCTGCTTGATGACCAAGGGGCAGTTGGAGGTTTCAAGGCAGACCTTTGAATTTCAATGAAGCAGAGGTTATGCACTCATCTACCACTAAGTGTGTGTTCATGCAAGTAAAATAAAATCACACATGAAATTGTTTTACATGAGTGCTAAAGAAACAAAATGCGGATGCACTGTTTCCTTGACACTTGAACAAGGCAATCCCAGAGCAGCATCCTTTTTTTTATTCTACTGTGTCAATCCAGCCCTGAACTATCAGAAGAAATAGCAGCAAAAAACATGTTTTCTGTGAATAATATCCTTGTTTCCATAGTAACACCTAAGACATCTGTTGGAGTTTTCTCCAGCGTGACCTTAAGGTTACTTACAAGATAGCAGCATCTGCTTGGGATGGTGGGGTGCTCCTTTAAGACAGGCTTTTTTCCAGACAGGTTTGCACTAATTAAGCGTCAAATTGAACATCCCAGATAGATCGCCAAGGCTGGAAATGAGGAAGCCTCGGAGGACAAAAAACAATGTGGGTTTCACATTTTGTCCGTTAAATGCTGCCTTGCGATTGAAACAGGTGGAATTTATCGTACGTTTGTCTAAAAGATGACCAGATGACGAAGCCATGAAAGGAGCCTGCGAACATGGTCATGGCTGTATTTTCAAACCCAGCAGGAGCACAGATGAGCTGGCACACATGGCAGTGTCCTATTACCAGTTACCAGTGTAACCTATTTCCCAAGATGCCCATCCTCCTTGAAAGATCCATCATCACCACTAGCCTGAGTCCAAATGACCTGTAACCACACCTACACATACTGATAAAACTAGAAAGGGGGAGGGGGTTAATTTGCATGCCTACCTTAATATCTGTCTGCAAGACGCCAGAAGGAAATGCTGACCCTCTCCATGTTCTCTTCCTGGATCCTGCCTGCCTTCACTGCAGTGATGGCAGCTGAACAGCCAAATTGAATGGCTACTAACCTGAGCTGGCAAGAGTTTATCTTTTAATTCTGATCTTATATTTTAAGTGAGATAAGACGATATAGATTACCCAAAATTTATACATACCAAACTAGAGTATTAGTGGAAAATGAGTGGAAGGAGCTCAGCTAGAAAAACTCTGAAACTTCGCACCTTTTAAGTTGATATGCCTGACATGTTTGCAAATAGTGATGTAATACACGTGCAGCAGGTGTGTTTAAGGAAGTCCACCCAACTATTAGTCCAATATTCACTCTCCTTCTCACTACTCCTCTTTAAAACGACTACGTTTTCACACATGTGCCTTACTTGTAATGCGTTACTACCCACTGCTGCTGGCAACAGAAATTCTCACTGATTATGGGATTTGAAAAATATGATAATGTGTAAAGTTTGCATGTAATGTGCAGCCAGAAAGTGTTTTCACTGCTCTATTTATCTATTTTGGTGCATATTTCAGTTCCATGGACAGAGAGCGGAGGCCCATTATGAGTCATTCATTTAAACTTCACAGAAAATAAAGAAATGCATTGAATTAAATGCTAAATTGTAGTTGGTCGCCAAGAAGTGTTCAAACCACAGCGAAACAAAAGGCAAATTTGGCACAAAATAGGTCAATTTAAATACCAGGCCCGACCCCACAGGCTGATTTCAGTCTTTGATAACATTTCAATTTAAATTCATCTGTTACTGGAGAAATCATGGGCATCATTTGTAGAGGCTGTTTGCCAAAAGGCTTCCATAACACGCTGCCGAAAATCATGGAGGAATGAACAAGTTCCCTCACTGACACTCATATTCACTGACAGGTATATTATGGACCTATCAGAGGTCTGTTTTCTGGTCACTGACAACAGGACATGCATACAGGGACCACACTACAGCAAAATTCGACAAAGAGCATCAGGCTGCTGTAGGCGATTATTTGCTCTTTGTACAGCACAAATGTTAGCCAGCAGATTGGGGGAGGAAGACATTGCTATTTTCTTACCTTCTGGTGCTGTTGGCTGTGATTTGTTTAGTCCATAAGAGCCCTGGGCCTTAATTGGGTCAAGTCTGTCACCAGATCGTTCATATTTAATGTATACGTATGAGGTGGGTCAATCTATCATTGCTCATTGTTCTTTCAAAAGAGAAGAGGGTCTTGTTTGTTGTTTCATCCTCTTGGTGATCACAAATGATCAATTTCAAGGCAGAACCAGTGAAATTAGAACACTCACTCCTAGATACACCAGCTGCCATACCTGCCATACCCAATGGACACCTCTGCATTTAACCATGATAGAAGAGCTGATTTTTGGTGCATAGCATCTGTGGTTATTTTATGCTCTTTAGTAGCAAATGATGCTTGAAATCATTCAAAAACACCCTTTTCTTTACCAAAGGGATCACCACGGTGCTGACAATGACCACTATCAACACCCACTTGAGAGAGACGCTGCCCAAGATCCCCTACGTCAAGGCCATCGACATGTACCTGATGGGCTGCTTCGTCATGGTCTTCCTGGCCCTGCTGGAGTACGCCTTCGTCAACTACATCTTCTTCGGGAGGGGCCCTCAGATGCAAAAGAAGTTAGCAGAGAAGGCGGAGAAGGCCAACAACGAGAGAGCAGCCAAGTACGACGCTGCAAGGGTGAGCTGGAATTGATCGATTGGGTTGGAATGAATGGGTTGAATCAAAAAGTGGTAAATCAATAAATGAATGCGTCGGTTCAAGGTGAGGATGTTGAATTGGTTGCAGCTGAATTTTGTAGAAATACTTGTTTTAAAATAATTTTCCAACTGGAAGGAGTCAGTTGCTCGTGGGGTTAATGTTGAATCAAGTGTGAATCTGGTATGAATGTTTGGTTATTTCCACAGAAAAGCTGCAGGACAGCACAGTAATGACAGTGTGAGTGGCCAAAGTCTCAAATTCCGAAAGTTTGACATTGCAATTAATCTACAATGTACTTCTTTTATCAGCTCTTGCTAGCAGAAGCAGCGGAAGGAACATGTCCTCCATAATTATCACATTATTCATAGGCATGTGTGTCCCCTGTGGAGGCTTCAGCGGCCAAAATATGTTGGTTTAAAAAACAAAATAAATCAATTTTCAGGTATTTGTTCCGCACATGTGGCTGAATATTTTCATCTCCTCAGGAGGCAGGTAGTAGGACCGCATCCCTAAAACGGTCCAATCAGGTTAAAGGTCTTCGCCACTCACGCTCGGTGAGTTGTTTGTTCAGTGAGACTCTTCAGTATCCTTGAGTCAACTCTGCCATTGCCATCAGCCAACATGGATGTTCTTTTTTTTATTATTTTTTTTTGCCTCAAAGCAAAATATTTCCCCATCCATGGAATGAATCAAGCGACAACAGACATCTCCATGACATTGTCATATTCTCCGGAGTATTCATTATGACTTTTTCATTATGAATTTTTTCTAAACGGAAGTGACGCTCATGTTCGGTCTTGCATTGTAAAACTGGTCTCTCAGATATGAATTTGTTTATTGTCTTTCAGAGATCATCCTGAGTGCATGCCGCCTGTGTATCGTTTCTCATTGAAATCATCATTAAAAGCCACATTTCTCACACAGCTTTCATGAGGTGGCATTGCGCATGTCAGGATGTGGTAAAGCAGTCCGACTTTCAGTGGGTAGTCACTGCAGAGGTCCCCTGTCACGGATCTTTGCTGCATTAGTGGAAGCAGCCAGGATTCCCTTTGGAAAACGTAACAAATGCTGGAAGTATTTAATGGAAGTCAATAGTAGCCCACTGCTTTTAAAAAGGAGGAGTTTATCATCAACGTCTCCAATTTCTATAAAAATAAATGCATTTCGCTGGTTGAGTAAACAGAAGTAAGGTAAGCGCTTCCTTCTAATAGTGTGTTCAGACAGAACGTGAAGCAAATTTCAGACACAGTCAGTGAAAAGATGCAAGTGTGCACTAATAGATGCGAATTCACCTCAGGCCAGTTGAAAAGGGAAACAAAGTGGAGGGAAATTACATCAAGACCTGGAGTTCATGGTTAGTTCTGGGTGCTACCTAGCTAACAGCTAACATCTGTACAGCCGATACTGTCCATCGGCATTCTGGGTCACCTAAACACAGACTGCACAAACGATCCAGCTTTCAAATCTGTGCAAAGTAGCACAAGGTGAAAATTTGCTTTGCTTCCTGTGTGAAAACACCTTCAGGGTTGACCTGTGCAAACACTGAGACGTTAAAAAGGGAAATGTGGGACTTCCACAGTTGCTACATTTGCATGAATGATCGCCATTGTCAATTATTGTTGATTTGTTTTGTGGTGCACACATCATAGGCATGGAGTATGATGTATCTCCTATGGGCTTATGTTATTATTGTCATATTACAAGTTATAACAGGAAGCATAACGCCCAATCAGGACATTCTGATACCTCTGCATGTCTTTTCTCTTTATCCAAATTGCCCTTTTGGATTGTTTCAATCATTCAAAAGGAAAAAAGTACTTTTCGCTCACATTTCTTTGTTCATTCATATCAATGGAAACTCTCCTCCTGTTCTTCAGTCATGCAGAGCAGCCAGTGGCTCGAGTGGTGCTGCTTAGTCATTTTAAATTAAATAGCCATCTGGATGACGTGCTAAGAATGGCTGCCATTGAAAATGCCATTGACACAATGCAGAAGCTGTGCCTGAAACTGCTCCCTCCTCCACTCAATTACTTTTCCATACACAAGAAGCACTCAGACAGGTTTCTCTGTGATGTGCAAAATGGTGATTATTAACAGGTGCAATAAGTTAGAATTGACTACAGACAGGTGAGGTGTCATATAACTAATTTACATGTCTGTTATGTCAGGAGCAAAGGCGAAGCACAGCGTTTGGTATCGTTTAGAAAAGTATCAGTCATTTTCCACACAGGGACACTTTTCATCGCTTTGTAGGAATATTTAAGGCGACAACTTTGAACACTCAAAAGAGGTGCAGTTTTTGGACGCGTAGTTTGCCTTGTTGCCATGGTAAATTCATGGAATGACATCCATGGACGGATTATGAGACATTGGGCCCCTGGCACAGGCATGCAAAAGCACCCCACCCACCCCTCCTACATGAAGCACTGGTTGTTTTGCCTCTCTTTACCTTTGGTTTGCATCTTTTTGTAATCATCTTGAGTTTCTTTGCGGTCATTTGACTGCCTTTCTGACTCGCCATGTGTACAGTCGCTTCAAACATAGGCGGACCCCTTGCGCCTGTGCCCGGTTGACCCGTTCTGTAATCCTCCCATGATGACATCCACATTTCATGGTCTTGAATGCCTTGAAACTTCAGGTAGACTCCTCTCTAGCTGTTCCCTTTACCTGCACATAATGTTGTTAATTAGTTTTCTCATTTCTTTATCCATTCAGGCGGAACCGCACGGCCACGGGAACATCCTGCTAACCACCCTGGAAATCCATAACGAAGTGGCGGGAGGCGAGATCACCACCAGCGTGGCAGACATTAGGAACTCTCAGTCCATGGTGCAGTTGGACAGCACGGCCTCGACGCACATCCAGTACCGCAAGCAGAGCGGCGGCATCGGCCCGCGCTCCGCCAGCCGCCACTCCCTGGACCGGTCCGCCCAGATGAAACGCAGCCGCCTGCGGAGGCGGTCCTCGCAGCTCAAAATCAAAATCCCCGACCTGACGGATGTGAACGCCATCGACCGCTGGTCACGCATCATCTTCCCTTCCGTTTTCTCACTGTTCAACCTCATCTACTGGCTCTACTATGTCTGATTGGAATGTTTTGTTGAGATGTTTGTTGTTGTTTGTTTGATTATTTTTTTTCATTTTGTTCTTGTTTCTTCCTTTTGTCTGTTGCTTTTATACCTGATGTAATCTGTCGAGTTGAAGACTGCAACAGTACAAGACAAAAAAAGAAAAAAGAAAAAAAAAAGCTGACTGAGAAGAGACTACTGAGTTTTGGACCAAGTTCTCGTCAAAATTGTTTTTATATTTGCAGTCTTTGAATCCTAAGTACCAAGGTCTTTTTATTTTCTAAAGTATGTACTGTAATTGGGACTTGTGACAGTCATTTCCCAACATCTGCCCTCTCAGTAATGTGTAAATAGAGAGATACAAAGCCAGCAATTGAATAAATAATACAGTATTTGCAAAAAAAACAAAACAAAAACTCAGTAACACAATAGCAGTTAACGCAAGGATTTTTCTAATCAAAAAAAAAAAAAACTTTCTACGACACAGGTGGTCAGATAAGTGCAGGCAATTCCTAAAAAATCCATAAAACAAACTAATGTATGTTTGACTGGTACCCTATGCACTATTAATGCATGTAATGATCAGCCATAGTGAAAAATAATCACTCTTTATGCCTTGGGTTATGTCACAACTTTATAGAAGAAAAGACTGTGCTGATACAGTGTACTTGCTATAAACTCTTTCATGCATAGATCTGGTAAACCTTTATCCAAACACAATAACTTCAAGTTGAGGATTTTGTCCTCAGTTCAGGATGATTGTGACTCAGGTTCTGAATTTTTTGCTATCTGACAGCTTTTCTCGACAAAGAGACGTGTCACTGAAATAACCTTTTTGGTCATTTGATGAGAGGGAAAAAGCACAAATATGAATGAAACTGCCATTTTCTTTCACTTCTACCTGCTAGCGACAGTGCTTCAAGTGGTCGCATGACAGAATTGCACTCCAATTTAACAAATTTACTCGAAAAATTGTCTGATTTTAACAACTGCCAAGGGCCTTTTGGGCAACACGGTTACTCAAAACCATGAAATATTCTGATATTTTTGTACTCTGTGTCTTCAGGTATTCATTTAATTTCCTAACCCGTCTTGTTAATTTTTTTTCTTTTGCTCAGCACTAACTCTGTTGTGGTGATGGAGAGGAGGAATGAAACCCATTTTTTGTACATAAGTACATAGGTGTGTATATACATAAATGTATATATATATACTGTGTGTACAACCCAAAATGAAAATGATCAAATATTGAGCATTTTGTGATTGTCATACTGGCTATTAACTGTCAGACTAGTGCAAAAAAAAAGAAAAAAAAAGGATGAAGCAAATTAACACAGGCCAGTTTGAAGCACCGGTTCAGTTTTTAGAGCGTTTGTGAGCCACTCTGAATACATTTCTCCTCAAACGTCCGACCATGAAGTTCCACACTAGACACTGTATGTCTGTTCACTCTGCATTTGAAGAGTGACTGTATGCCTCGCCATACAGCAGCAAGTGATGCAAATGGATTTCACTGATTCCATAGACGGACCACGATAACTGGCCCGTCGACTAATAAGCACATACTAGCACTGAATGTATCGGATCCATTCTTCAGGGAGAGGATAATGAGCCATGGTCATCGTTTCTCCACCAGAATGTAACGCCCATTCTTACGTTGCGAGTGACGGAAGAAAGAGCGGGACAAGATGGCGTTTTAACAGTGTGTGCATGTGCATGTGTGTGAGAGAAATGGGAAATGGATATGGAGAGCTTGACAGAGGAAGGCCGCGGGTGGACCGTATGTTTTCTGTGCTGCTTGCTCGACTATGGACAAATATCAACGTAGTTTTGTGGATAGCTCTCCTGCCCGACTCGTTTTATAAACTGTGTGCCATTCCACCTTAGGTCGCAGAGCAATCAGCCAATTACAACTCATGGACAATGGTGTAAATTTGAAGCATAGATACATGACATACATGTGCATGTACAAGAAAACGTGTAGGGGAAAAAAATGCTACTTGATAACACTGAGTTCTGTTGTGATTGAGAAGCTTGGTCTGTACTGACAGTCACCTGGGACCAACCTTTGAAGTGAAAAATTGTCAAGTTTTATGTGTACAGACTGATTGATGTTTGACTAAGAATTGAATGTATTGTACTTGGATTGTTGCTGCAAAAATGCTATTTTGTTTCTGGAAACAGGATTGACCTCCACCCTGATTGATTAGGGCTCCAGTTGATTCCACATTCAAGTGGCCCCTCATCTCTTGCTGGTTTCTTGTCCCATTTTCTACTGTGTAGACGGGCCGCAGTGCACACACGACCCGGGTCCGACAAAGAAGACCGCTAGAGTTCCAGGTGAAATTATTTCTATATATATAATAAGCCAAAACATCTCGCTGAAAGTGTGTTCAGAAAGAAGGCAAATTTTCACCTAGCTGTGTTTCCGTCTGTTGTCAAGCAAGTGAAATTCTATAATGTTGCAGAAAAAAGGACAAACAGAAAAAACTATGAAGGCACGTTTCAATGAATTAGTTTTGAGTGAATAAACCAGGTTACATGAAGCGTGGTTTCACCAGAAGCAGGCAGCATAATCGACATTGTGCATGGTTATAATAAACAGAGTAGAAGAAGAAGAATGTTGAAAACTGGAAACGACATGAGTCGCCTTAGCCACGCGAGAGAAAAATGGAGTGAGGTCTGCAGGGATTTGTTTCATTTGGACAGTGTGTAATTGTTCTTTCATGTCAACAAGTATTGGCCATGTTTTCACGTACCTGTTGTTGGTACTACCAGCCATGTGTTTGCGCGTGATGGAATCCGTAACCCAGGAAGACAATGACAGCAGAAACAGTTTCTTCTTCTTTGGGTTTTCTAGCAGAAACAGCTGATTAATCATGAGTTATGTTGGCAGAACTTAAGTGTTTCCATCTCCCATTTAGTGCATCAACACTTTTGAAAAAGACAAAAAGCAAGTGTAAAAACTTTTCGGGGAAATTGAGGGAGTTCTTTCAAATTTTTCCATTTCTATCAAAATGCACGTAGAACACCTTGATGGAAAGACAGCTAGTGATGCGAATTTGACCGCTGTACGGTTCATGTCTGAACACACTCTCAGAGGATGTCTTGACTTTGGTTGTGGGCACAAAGCAATGTTTCATCTCATGCATTCACGGGGTGTTTTAAAGTCGTGGATCCAGTTTGTCCAAAGACGTTTCAAGCTGCGTTGTGTAGTCTGCAGCAGGAAATACCTGAAATAATGAAACAGTCAAAAAAGAAAATCTTAATGGCTTACTGGATGACTTTGATTTAAATGATCACTTTCAGGACATGTGGTGAGATTTCAAAGACTTTTCTGCAGTTGGTCATTGTATAAGTCTTTTTAAATTACCAAACTCGTGAGTGCAGTTGAAAAGTACAAGAGACAGTAACTGTTAACAAACTCTAGATACTTGTTTATCATGCATGCAACTACAGTTCATAACTTGGGAGGATTTTTTTTAAAAAAAAAAAGATATTTTGCAAACTCATTTAAGAGAGCTGCCAACTGCTCGTTTTAGAGATGACAGTATGCCATGTGAGCCTACATTACAAAGAAAAAAGTACAAAAAAAAAAGAATTAATTAATAAGAGTCATCAAAGACTTCAGGTGTTGTATGGCCTTGGTCCCATAATGGAATGTGAAATGTTCTGTGCTGCCACAAAATGTATTTAGGCTTAGATTTATACTGTATATCTGTATGTTTCTCTTCCTTTTTCAATAGATTATCATGTTAAACCATCAAATAAATTATATACATTGTACCTGTGTATTTGGTATTGCGAGCATGCATGACACTCCAGAAAGAATGTACATGTATAGCAAGCTAATACAATGAACAGCCACTGCAAGCACCCAATAAACCGTAAGAAACATTTTAATAAGGCTTGGGATAATAAAGGTTGTTTGTACGTATGCCAAAACTTCTGAGTGTCTTCAGCTATACAGGCGCCCTTGAGCAAGGCACTCCATCCCTACCTGTTCCCAATGCAGCTATTCAGTTAAAGACTTGTTATTGTCTTTGGCGACTCCCAGTGTATGAGTGAACTTAATGAATCTGTGCCAGAGTGTTGATGAATAAGAGTTCAGTAATTCCCTGGATAAATAAAGGTTGAAAAAAAAAAAAACAAACAAAACTGTGGAGGTGGAGGTTATTATCGGGCAGCATAGATATTGTTTAATCGTTCATGCATCATGCTCATATGGCACTGCAGCAGTAATGGACAACATATAGCTCAAATAACTCTCTTCAGTCAAAACCTAAAAGTCCTGATCCAGTGTGGCAAATTTTAGGGAATTCCTACTGAAAGACCCCGTGAATTTCCTTCTTCTTCCACAGGATCCCACATTAGAACCCCACCACTATAGAGTATAATGTGTATTTACGAAGAGAGTTTCCTGCTTTTAAAGCTAATGATTATAATTAGGCCATTAGAAGGAGGTCAGAGCTACCAAAGGGACCCACATAGAACTACTTTTGAATTCATCAACACACAACAGCACATTTGCACAGAAAAATAAGGTGTTATAATGTAATTTTGGGTGTCAGCTCTGTCACAATGAAACAGGATGCTCAGCAAAGCTGGCATTACTAGACTCCACTCACCATTAGTTCATCTTTGTCTTGTTGGCAAAGGAGAAGTTGGAAATGTTGCGTTCGCCCTAATAAATATCTGAGAAAGATAAAATCTTAATACTGTATAAGCCCTCTAAACCAGCTCCACCACAGCTCAGACATCTCAACGTGCACACGATGCTAATGGTAGCCAGCCGTGCTCATACTGGATATCTGCACAAACAGACCTGGGTTAACTGTAAATAATACATTGCAATTAATTTACTTTAAGGACCAGCTGAGTGTACGGAGGTAATCCAAGCATTGCAATTCATTAAGGATGAGTCTGTCTCAAATGATGTCTCTATGGGACCTCTCGTAAAGAGATACAACTGGGAGCAGCTGTGTTGGGTTTTACTGTGACTGTGGGTGACAACAGCGAAGCAGTAAAGCATGTTTGAAATTGCTGAACAAATCCAATACCTACTGCACAGGGAGCTCAAGGCAGGGAAAGAAATGCTTTTTTTCTTTCAAGGGAAATAAAAACAGTTCTCAAAGCAGACTTCATGTTAGTGCTGGATGATGTCACTAACCGGCAGCGGAGTGTGGCCTCTGAACGATCCAGCTGCAGTGAAGCTGATGTGGGGAGATTCTGTAGCTTTTCAAGCTCTGATACCTTTGAGTGACCCCAGTGATTTTACAGGTGCATTTATTAGTCATGCGCTACTCAGGCTGTAAAAAACATCTATAATATGTATGTACATGCAGTCAGTGGTCATTCTCTGTCCATTCGCTATAAAAAAAACCTTCAATAAAATCCCTGGAATCATACATTCATAGTTGACTACATTACATATCAGTGTGACGTTTACTTGCATATGAAATATAATATATCAATCTAATTCCTTCATAGGATTCCCTCGGCTCAATTCTTGGACCCTTTGGGGAGCAGGAGGGTGAGATTTTATGAATAGAAAGTCAGGTAAACTACTTGGTGTTTGGCAGGTGATGGGTGGCACATGTGCACATTGCATGCTGGGAAATTAACAGTGCTGCACAACAGACTTTGCACATTTGTCAGAAATCTTCACAAAGCACAAACTTTGTTAGTGAGCACAGTGGGTTCCCTTTAAAAACCCTTCGCTGGTTCCTCCGTTTCAGTGCTTCCATTGTGAAATTAACCTGAAATGCCTTTGCAGATGATATGCAACCATTAATTGATGGTTGGATGCTGGTCACCAGTTTGAGTAAGGTATGGAAAATATACACAGTTGTATTATTATTATTATTATTAAACTGCACCACTGTTGCTTACACTAAATCATTTTATCTTCCTTTATTAGCAGGACTTTTTGATGGACTTTGGAGGACAGAGGATACGCCTGCACCAGGTGCTTGATGACACCCCTATCCGGACCCACCGACACCCCCACAAAGCCGCTTTAATGTGGCGATAAGTAAGTGCAGGGTCAGAGATGAGAGATGACCTCTGGGGTCAAGAAGTCCCAGTTCAGCTGCCTCTGTGGCCTGAGGTTCTCTCCAGAGCAGGCGTGTGTGGTGCTCCACAGCATCGCAATCATTCGAGAAAGAGAGAGACCCTCATTTGCCAATGATGGAAACTGATTGTGTCAATTTGGTCAGGATAAGTCATCCATGAACAAATTGGTGACATTAAACAACAGTGGATGTAATTCAAGAAAACACACGTTGAGCATTAAAATAAGACGTCTTTACTGCTGCTGTGAGGAAGCAGCCTGATGGAATCCCTTTAGGAGGGGGATCACCTCCCCTCCATCTCAGGTAGAGAAAATATAGATTGGCTATATCGCATACTATTTATGCATAATCACTTCAGAAAATGCTGAGCTTGGCTTTCCAATTCCCCCTTGCCTCTTCATGGCATATGAGTCCCTTGGGGTACGCGTGATAGATTTTTAATCTCTTTCCTTTGGAGCCTTTATAATGTATATAGGGGTTCTAACCCCAAGGTATATTTCACAGTTTATCATTAAAATAATCATTAAAGAATATCATTGTTCAGCAGTTTTAGGGAGTCGTGTGACTGGAGCTGTTGTTGAAAAGGCACATATTTTGTCTGTAGGACATGTTCAAGCCCACATAGTGAAGCAACTCATATTCTTTTGGCAGTTGGAGTACGAAATAATGAGGCCCGACCAATCATGAGGGCTAAAGGGGAACACAAGGCCAAATACTGGATAATCAGGCGAGCTGGAGGGTTAGATCTCGATGATGGCTCAGACGTTCAAGACAGAAAAGAGGGAAAAATCTGGTGTGTGTCGCAGCAGGGTGTTAGGAGCTTTGGAGGCGCCTTAATATAGCAAATACAGTTTGTTTATCCAGCTGTACCTACCTGCCTAACTTCCTACTCACAGCACATGCAGTTCTTGCCTCTGTACCATCACACAACCAAAGTACAGATTTGCAAGAGGCTTCATGTGCTGTCAAACTGTTTCTAGCACATCAGGTCCCCAGATCATCTCTGCGCTCAGTTTTGAGAGGGAAAAAAAAAACACATATTCCTACTCTTCAATTTTGTCAGTTTCTTTTGCTGCGTTGGAAACAGCTGTCCCCCGTCCTTATTTTTAGAACATCCAAACAGATAAATAAAGGATCATATCTGAGCTTACAGTCCTGCCTGGTATTTCTCAGGAGCGTGGCGGTCGTTGGGGGGATGACAGAGATGTTGATGGATGACCTCGGGCAAACAACATGCCAAGTCACTAATAAAAAGCACTCGAGAGGCCTGTAAACCAAAAGTCAACCAAAGGTTATCGGAACAAAAGAAAACAGTATTTTATTACGAGCGGCTTCCCCTCTCTCTGCGTCGCTATCACTCATTTTGATCTTCTCGACTCAGTCTGGATGTTCACGCTGAAGCTTTGTAAAGGGACAACACGTGGAAAACTAAAAACTATGACGAGTGGTAACCAGATCCATACATACATGGATACATACATCCATGCACTGCCAGTGCAAAGGATCTAGATCTACTAGAATTGCTCAAAGAGTTCTGATGAGGATCAGATATTCAGGGGATGTGTTGATGAATACCATCACAACTGTGCACGAATCATAGCTCTTCATTCACAGACAATGAGCCTCGGAATGCTTCGTGAGTTTTCCTGGGGGTGGGGGATAAGAGCCATTGTTAGGCATGACCTGAAGCAGAGTGGAGCTCCATGAGCTGCTCTGAAGCACTGTGGTGAGTGAGTTATTGCTTTCATAAACGAGCAATGAAAAGAATATGAATATTTAATTATGATGTCAAGAATTGGATATTAGATAGCATTTTCATTACTTTCAGTGGGGAAATGTGAGGCCGCAATAGCAGCAAATAACCGTACAACACGAAAAATGCACAAAAAGAACATGCAGGGCAGAGATATGGTGGTTATATGAAGCAATGAGCAGTATAAATTGTGGTTAAACAAGAGCCTACAATCTGCTGGTGGCTCTGTGAGGCTGGAACTGCAGCACTTTGAGCTAAATGATGGTGATTTTTAGCTGTCTGAAACAGCCTCTCCTCAGCCATATAGGTCGTCTGTGCAAGTAGGTTATCATGACCCATGTTTGTTGCTGCAACCCAACTGGAAAGAGGAAACTGTGCATTTTCCTGCTCTGCAAGAACGAAAGCTGCTATGACACCTGAGCGTGCTGCTGAGTGTGAAAACTCCTTCAGGCATTCGGCGAGAGGTTTCAGGACATGAGAAGCAAACAAAAGGAACTGAGTGTATTTGCTGTTTCATGCGGGATCAGCTGATGTGCCTGACGACCTGCGACATGAGCTGCAAAGCAACAACCTGTTCTTGTGAGCGGCTCTTTTCAAGAAAAAATTCTGCTCAAGACTGACTGACCCAAACCTGGAAAACCAGCTGCGAGTAGCATCATCATCATCACTATCATCTGACATCAAACGCCTTGCCAAATCGAAGCAGCTCCAGCCATTGTCGAGGTTTCTGTGATATATGTTCAGCAAAAGTTACAAAGCCTCAATTTAAAACAGAAGTTACACTGTTAAAAGTTTAGTAGGTGCTTTATAAAGACTGAACTTTTGGGACCAGAGTCTGTTTCATAACCCAGAGAGAGGCTGCATTCATGCTGGGAACATTAACCTAGTTCACAGAATCCACTTCTTTTCTCCTTCTTTTTGAATGGAAATTTCAAATGCGGGCTCACACCGTGCAGCGCTGAGAGCTCGTCATGTTTGGAGCAGTCAGATCATCAGTTGCTGCGAGATGAAAACATTTCAACTTTTAGCATAGCAGTGCTATACAGTAGTCCAAACAGGCCCTCAACAGTCGCATAGCAACAGCAGCTTCCACAGCAAGGGCTTTGTATTATACGGTGCTACACTTGTTTAGCGCTGCTTGCACCCCGTGGACGCTCAGGCCAAGTTGTTCTAATGGGAATATGAAGTAGCTTATCAATACATATGTCCCGTTTTTTTGTCGTGTTTTTGTTGACCCAAGTTGAAAGTGCTGATCACGGTGGCTTCTCAACCCCAATGGCTGACCCAAATAACCGCCTCGGAGCCCCGAAAGCTCATGAGGCGGTGAAGATTCAGCCCGTGTTTCTTGTTGAGAAACTCACTGAATGAATTCTTTCTGATGTCTTCTTTCTTTCTTCTCTCCCCTCCCTGCCTGCCAACTGACATACTTTCTTTTAATTCATCAGCAGCACGGCAAGCAATGGAGGGAGCGTGGGAGAGAGTAGGAGGGAGAAGGGAAGGATGGAGAGAGAAAGAAAGTCTGTTTCAGCATCAAAAGACTGTCTCGGAGACTACGGGGAATACATTGACTCTTCCATGTGCTTTTTGATGATGCCTTTCTGTTTTATGCGCTCAATGGTACACAACAGCTGCGGCGGCAGCGGCAGTGTATTAGCTCGCTCTCTACCCCTCATCTCGACACTCTGTCTCTCATTACTCCCTCATTAGAACCTGTCTTTTATTTTGTAAGACACACTTCCTGGCATCAGCTGGCAGGCAGGGACGTCCCGTACTGTAAGGCAATATTTTGATGGCTCATACTTCCTCCAATGAGTCCTTACACAATAAACTTTTCTTGAAGAGGCGACTGCATATCCCCAGATCATTAAACATTTAAAGGGTTATTCCCCAAGTGTTCAATACTACAGAGAACAACATGTCCTATTATGTGCGACCTAGAAACAACTCATATCTTAAGTCACATCTGCTCACTGCAGTCATTACTAAGAAAAACATGCTCTTTGGAGGTAGATTAAAGGGAATAGTGACCACTGCTTTGCCCTGTTAAACTGGAGAGGAATATTTTGTGTAGTCTAGCTTCACATTTATGACAATAACTTATGAATCTAACTAATGCCATGTTTAACTGAACATGACTGCATCTGTAGCTGTGCAGCTCACTACATGTCTTTAGAGAATACAGTAGTGTTAGGCTTTGATTTACGTGACATCATCCAATGTAAGTTAAACGTGTCTCATAAAGTAACATATAAGACTTAAACAGTCTTTCAGAATTGATTTACATACATGTGATAAATTGCCGCATTGTCTGTGATTTCATCTTGTACTGATGCTTGAGAATTTACCAGATTTGTAGACTTTAAAGCTGCTATACTCAATATTTTTATGTCAAAAATAGATCAAATGACAATGTGTAAAGTGAAAGAGGTCACACACCCACAGAGAATAGGCTCCTCTCTACAGAGCATCCACACACAACCCACTGCACACCATCAGACGAAGCTAGCAACTAGCTTAGCTTTAGTGTCCTCTAGCTCATTGTTTTGGTTTTATGGCCTGTGCCTTTAATGTTTTAGTTCCCTCTTACTGGCGCCATTTTAATTTTTGTTTTCAGTGATAAAACTCTGAAAAACTGAATCACAATCAGATAAAGTTTGCTGTTAGCTGATGAACATAGTGGAGCATTAAGCAGTTATGCATGTTTTTATTCTAGTATGTATCTGGTGCTTGGTCCTGAGTATGGTTGGTACTGAGGCGGTGAAGTCGGTTGTGAAGGACTTTGAATTGGATCCTTTGAGGATGTGGTCATGGGAGCAAGCGTGGGTGAGCTAACAAGTTCTGCATGTACTGGAGTTTATTTCAGACTTTGGGTGCTGATTGTTTGGAAATTTGAATCTTAACTGACCCCATCAGACAGCAGCGAAATCCTAAGGGTAAGGATTGAGGAAGGATTGAGGAAGCTGGCAGAGGAGCGAGGATTGAAATGCTGCTGGTGAAGCTGTGGTGGCTGGTGAAATAAAGTTCAGGACAAAAAGGCTGGCAAAACCAAAGGAGGCTAAGGCATAAAAAGTCAAGAGGAAAACTGGATGTTTTTGGATGACTGCCATGATCTGCTCACAGGAATTATAAAAAAAAAGCTCTTCAACAACTCCAACTTATTCAGAACCTCGCTGCCAGGGAAGCAACGAAAACCAGGAAATACAACCTAAAATCCTCCAACTGGCTACGTCACTCAGAGAATTGATTTCAAAATCTTGCTGCTTGCCGATGAATCACTCTGTGGCTCTGGGCCCAAATACTCTCTGACATGCTCGTGTCTTCTGAACCTTCGAGGACCCTCGGGACATCTGGCGGAGCTTCACCCCATATGATTCTCATCCATCTGTGGATGGTGAGGTTTTTGACCAAGAGGAGAATTTCTGGTTCTCGCCTGCCTCAGGCGGCCAACTTTGACGTAAATATCAGCTCGAGAGTAGAATCAGGAAGGACGGGGGATGAGAAAATTCAAGAAAAACACACGGGTTCACTCAAAATGTGCATCTCAAAGTGGGCTATTTGTTGTGTTCTTTTATCTGTATTCCACTTGATTTGAACTGCATTAGTTTGCCTTTTAAGTCTTTTCTGTCTTGTCTGTACTTTTTAATTGTAAATCTTTCAACTTTAGTGCATTCTTATTACCCTGTAAAGCACTTTGAATTGCTGCAGTGCATGAAACATGCTTTATAAATAAAGCTGCTTCTCCTTGCCTGCAGTACCCAGAGAAATTAGGATGTTGCTGCATGATGGCCTGTAGTCTGGACGCTTGAAATCCCTTCAGTTTGGGTATAAAAACACTTGATCTCTTATGATTCAGACGGCTTCATTTGTTCCAAATCTTCAAGTCTATCTGAAGTTCTCTGACACTAAACTTAATTAGTGCACTTTACCACCATTTCATGAGTTTCATCCGCTTGCGCTCGGTCATTACAGGGAACTTCACACTGCCAAAAATGAGCATCATAAAAAAAATAAAAGCCATTCAGTCTCCTATTCAGCTCGGCACGATGCGGCAGAATAATTGAAATCATCCCACTGCACTTTCTCTTGATTCATCAGTATCTCATGGCAGATCTTGCTCCAAAATAATGTTCCATGTTTCATGCAATAGTCTGAACAGATGACACTATCAGGCTTCACTTGTTACACAAGATGAAATCACTTGTTACATAGCCACTTTCTGGAGTGCACATTCTCATTTCCTTTGTTCAGATATTATCAGCCTGTCGTGCCCCCCCCCCACCCCCCCACCCCATGACAGGAGCACTTCTAATCCTTGAGCTTGATGTGTGTCTACCATCAAAATGCAGTTTCAATCATAACACCAAAATGCATGAGCATAGTTGCAGTTCATACGTGTGTGTTTGAGAGTGATATTCAGTGTGTTTTCACAGCATGGTGACATAAAAAAAAAATAAAAAAATAGCACCCCATGCTATAACTTTGTATTGTCTGCCCTCTGCTGGACGCTTTAAGAACATACAGTACACATGCAAGCATGTAAGCTCCACGCACAGCCCTTCCCTCCACCACCACCATCACCAGCACCACCACCCAAACACAAATTCACACACCCACACACTCATCTGCAGACACCAGGAGGCGTGTACGTGTGATTAATGCTCTCCTTTTTCACATTTCTTGCTAATTAGCAGCTGCTTGTAGCTCATACCGATGGTTATTTTAAAGACATTTTATATAGCCTGTATCAATAGAGCCATAGACACCATAATTACACGTTTAATTACTCAGTGTTTGTAGTTTGAACTGTACAGGGGCCAATTTCATGGACAGAGTTTCTGCTTATTTACACATTACAATTACTGCTCTATCCTAATATACCGCCAGTGTTAGAGAGGTGGGCCGAACAGCAACCGAATTCAAATCTTTGCAGCTCATTCATTATTCTTTAAAATTATAATCTGTAACATTTGCTTGCCTTTATGTGAGGCACATACATATGATGATGAAAGAAGCACATGCATTCATTAGTGATACATTCAAAGTCATCATAGTACCAAGTGGATATAACTTATTCTTCTTGAATAATTTTATTGGCCAAGTATTTATTACTGTACTGCTTTAAACAAGACAGAGCAACAAAAGATAAATCTTTTGCACAGTGCATCAATCCAGAGACAGTATAAATCAATACTGATCTGTTTTCAGATAAATACACATCTGAAATGCTTCTGTATTTATTTTATTTCAGTGTAACACAATCGTAATTCAGATCACACCCAGTTCATGAAATCTTTGTCGTTTGCTGTTCTTAACACCTGAAGTCTGGTCTTTTCCAGGGAAAATCCTCGCAAACACACACTCAAACACACAGCGAAGGCAAGGCAATTTTATTTTAAGAGCATATTTTGTTACATGCAGGCTAAATATGCTTTTCATTTTTACACAGTTAGAGATTTTTGCACAATGCATGCAACTGATAGCACTTTATTTTGCAGGTGAGTAATTTAATGATAGTGTCCTATGAGTTTCCAGGAAAGAGCTATGAAGTTTGGAACCATTTATAGACAACATTTACACAGAAATAGACATACAGCTAAGAACAAGGGCAACAGAACTGAACAAATAAGGTGAAGAATGGTAAGGAATGAAGAGGATGAATGGTCATGACTAATGAATACTCAGCAAAAGTCTGCAGTCAAGTCAGCTGGGGGGTTTTTGTCGATGATACAGGTACAGTAGGACTAAATACCGAATCAATATGCGTACATAGACTGGAGGAACTATGGCTGGGAGGTGCATGTGTACATGCATCATATACAGGGTGCATACTGTATATTGACAGTGATGGTGCATGATGTTAATAAAAACTCATATTTTAAGATGAGAATTACAATCTATACTAGACGTGTGGATGTTTGGCTGTTCGAGGGTGATTGACTGATGAGTGATGGCCTGTTGTGAAGAAACTGTTCATATGCCTGCAGTGCTCTGTAGCGCCTACCAGAGGCGAGAAGTAGGAAAAGGTTGCGATCGTTGCTTGATGAGCCTGCAGTGATGTTTCCGGCCTGTTTCCTGACTCTGGAGATGCATACATCCTGAATGGAGGTCAGGCTGGCACCAGTGGTATTCTCTGCACACCTGACTGTTCGTTGTAGTCTGTTCCTGTTCTGTTTGGTGGCCGATCCAAACCAGACAGTGACGGATGTGCATCATGATTGCAGTGTAGAACTCCAGCAGCTCCTGAGGCAGGCTGAACTTCCTGAGCTGGAGCAGGAAGTGGCTGGTATAGAGGGAGTAGAGCAGAGGGGAGAGCACACATCTGTGAGGGCTGATTGTGTGGGTGCTGGATGGGATTTTCCCCAGCCTCACCTGCTGCCTTCTGCTGTTCTTACCTGTTCAGGGCAGGAGAGTGAGGGCAGTACGAGCAAAATACTCCAAAGATTTGAGGAAAATGGACACTGACCTTGAAGTATTAAAGATGCATGAGGTGTGATGGGATGGATAATGCAGTCAGCCATTGAAATGCACCTTGGAATTTGTAGTTAACTTCTCCACTGACATCACATATACAAAGGCAGACTTTAAGCTACAAAGTCATGGACTGACTTTGGCTTTTTAATGAAGGAGGTATTTTTCAACGCATTCGTTCATCTTTTGCACAAATGATTTTTCCAAATCCCAGCGAGGATGCTTGAAACTTTTTTCTTTTTTGTGCTCATTATTTTCACAACTGTTGGTAAAAATACACACATTTTCTCTGACCCCCTTTTTTAACCCCCCCCCCCCCC
This sequence comes from Chaetodon auriga, assembly GCF_051107435.1. NCBI lineage: Eukaryota > Metazoa > Chordata > Actinopteri > Chaetodontiformes > Chaetodontidae > Chaetodon > Chaetodon auriga. The sequence continues at coordinate 9,316,193 of NC_135096.1, read as the reverse complement.
CCTTCCCCTTAATCCTTTTCAGGCAGTCCCTTACACAAAGCATCCCACTGTTTATGCTGTAGAGGCTGATTTATGAGCCCTTTCGGAAACACATTGAAGTCTTCTGCACAGCCTTCCTCTAATGCCGTTTTCCTCACCTGAAATGTAAATTCACTCAAAATACACTGCAGCGAGGCAATTTAATTGCTGCTTGTATCCGTGCAAACAACAGATGTCTTCTCCTGTAATACACAATTCCATCAGCCTCTGACAAAACACTCACCTCCAGTCGAACAGCAAAGCTTTCACAGCATAAGAATGAGTCTGCCTCGCTGAAAAGCTGCAGCATCTGAAAGAGACACCCACTGTTTCTTTACGTAAGACCTTTTTATAGCACCTATTTACCTTGAAATGATGTTGCCAAGTAACAACATCCTGATTGTGTGGTGTGTGTGCCTGGGTGGATACGTGCCTGCTTTGGAGGTGTGTGTCAGTGACGGATGTTCCAAAGTGCCATTACGGGCTCTAAAAGTGGGGCTTTAACGGGCAAATGTCTTCACGTCTTCTTTACTGTCATGCAGGTCTGCATCTTTAGGAGGGTACCAGCGTGAACTCATATATCACGACTGCACATCAATCCTTAACGCCGCTAGACTTGCAAGAAACAAAACACTGTATGATGCAGGATATTGCACCTGCTTTTTTCCCCCATCACACCTCACGTCTTTTTCACATTCTTTCCAACATCTTCCAATCTCGCCGCCCCTCTCGCTCTCAGAATGAGGTGCTTAACTGATACATGTACTACAGTAATCCCCTTCTTAGCGAATGGGATTAATATTTAATTCAGGAAGAGCCTTTTATCAATACCTCGCTGTGCATTCATTGTTCACTCTGCTTCGGGTGGCTTTACCCAGCTTTTGGCAAATTGAAGGAATTGTAAGTGTATTAATGTGATAGATTGGGCAGATAGGACATTGTCTGAGTTCCTTTAAAGGAAAGTAGCTGCAGTACTTTAGGTTTTTGGAAGTTTTAGACAGAGCATTTATCAGCCTTTCCAAAAATTTCTCTTCATGATGCATCAAGCATCATTTGCCTTCAAAATGCCGCACGAAAAGGCAAAATACAGGATACAGGTGTTTGCAGGGTATATAGGTTTCTCAGAACATTTTTTCTAACAACTATCCCTTTAAAGTCAAGACATAATGGTTTATGAACCTCTTTGTGCTTTATCCTTGAAACTCCAGTGCTTGCATTCATAAAGGTACCAAGAGCCTATTATTCACTGATCCACTGCAATGCTGATCCTGGATTAGCCCTGAGGCAAGGACACATGACTGAGTAAACTTCAGAATGAGGTAATGACACAAACCTGCCTCACTCTGCATATTTCTACATAATAAACACATGCATGTCATGTAATGCGTACTATCTGCAGCTTTGATGAAGAGGAGAGCAAAAATGATGAATGTTAAATGATGAAACAAATTCCTCCGCTTTGAACTTGATGGTTTTGGGTCAGCCTGTTTCTTAAGGAACACGACTGCTTTATCAAACAAGTTTGGAAATTTTAGTGAAATCTTTTGCACATGGGAAAACTAAAGCATCTTGACTGTGAAATGGCTCAGTGTTATTTGTTTTTGACAGTGAGCTGTTAATGTTGGCTGCATATTGTGGAGGGCAGCACACTCACAACCAACAGCAAAAGGCTTGAAATCCATCTGGGGTTATTCTCTGCAGGCGAGGGCTGTTTTTAAGAGCTTGGGGGGTTCAGGACATGCTTGTTTCTGCAGTGTTACACATGCAGAAGGACAGATCTCTGTAACTGAAAAAGTAATCGTCAAGGGGCAAGAAACACGACAAAACCTAAATTTGTGCATTGGATAAAAAAAATATATATATAGATATTTTCCTGAACCAATAAGAAGAGTAGAGAAATGGATGAACTTGGTGGTTAAACTCATTATATTTTGCTGTAGTTTTTAAGTTTGCTCTGTTGTCATGGGGGTGGATTAATATTTTATCCTCAGTACTTCTTGTCTGCTTTGGCTTTTCAGTGAAGTTAAATCTTAAGTGGAAAGCTGGGATTATTATCTCTGAATGCAAACATTTGTCCATGCAGCATTCATCTTTCATTCAAGGCCCGATCTTCTCTGTGCTAAAACATGAGTTATAACTGTAATTTTGAAGTGTTGCTCAAGCTGATGGGCCTACAGCCAAATTCTTCTCCTTTGCCTAATTCTAGTTTAATAATCAACATTTCAAGAAAAAGAACTATACAGCGCTGTGAAGTGTAACTTACTTTTGGTAATCAATGAATGTGATCTAAGGTGGCTTTGGCTCCACCTAGTGGTACATTTGTTCCCCATTTTTATATGCATTTACGTCAGACACGCTTCCGCAATCTCTGGAAAACCGTGTTCAACCCCCGCTTCCCACCACTATCAAGCATGCAGTAGTAAGACTAAAATCGGAAATAAAATGATTCAATCCAACCTTCAAAATAAAACTGCTACGTTGGTCAAACACTTTTCAGCGGACTGTTTTGTTTTCTTTCTTTATTTGAGTAACCTTTTGAAGGCAGGGGTTCAAACGTTCTAGCCAACTACAGTGATTTTCTTTGTGTTACGTACAAAATTAAAGCAGTTGAAAACAGGACCGTCGAATGTAATGTTTTATTTTGAAATATGTAATCGGAAGTATCAGAGTTTGGGAATAGCTTGACTCTGTTGGTCAACCTTTTACCAAGAACGGTGTATTTCCAGGCGAGAACGCTGAGAGAGCAGCCATTTTTGACATCGGTCGCTACTCAGCGTTGTCCGAGAGAAGTATCTCCTGTCCGCAACACAGACATAGGCGTAACAACAAGTTAGATTTTCTCGTCGTTTTCTCGGCTGGCTTGCTTGCCAGCTGAATCTCGTCGGAATGGACCCAGCAAGCCGATACCAAGTGGTAAGTGCGGACAGATCAAAACAGCGTCTGCTAGCTCGGCCTGCCTGTGACAGGAAACAAGGCCTTGCTGAAATTAAGTCACTGCTCAATTGTTGCAACTCAATTTGAAGGAGTTATTTCACGTAAATGCGACAAGAAAACCCGTTAGGTGGCCTCTGACTTCTTACTTTACCGGAATTTCTCTTTATTTCCTCTCACTGTTTTGTTTTGGCAGCTAGCCTGCCAGCTGGCACTTCCGCATCGGCTCGACTAACGTTAGCTACCTGCTAAATATTACACCTGTGTTAAGTTACACAGCTGTTGACATGCTAACACTGATGAAAAGCTTAGCTAGTTAGTGCTATCTGCGGGATTTACTGTGTGGCTAATATTGAATGTGGCATATTTTCAAGTCACGTAGCCCAATTATATAATAACCCGGGAGGGTTAAGGAGAGTCATGCGAAGGCAAAAACATTAAAACTAAGTAATTGTTCTATCTATCTGTATATTGTTCTATCTACCTATGTATTGTTAACTAAATAACTGCACATACAATATTCTTATTATTATTTTCAAGAAATTTAGTGAGGTACTCTTGGCAGTAAAAAGTTTAAAAATGGCAGCCTCACAATGTAAACTGCAAACGCTGCCAGGCATGTAAAGTAACAACAGTGGCCGAGAACTTGTTTTTATTTATTTATGTTTTCGGAAAGTGTTATGGCCAGTTTGAGATAAAGTCCGCTTTGTGCCCCGATTCCTGCGGTTCTGGGTATGTGAGCGATAATCCCTCAGGATTCAGTGTGAGCCAAAGCAAATCAGGCCTGTGCTCCAACTTTTCAACCCCGACCAAGGTGCAGATTTCAACAGTAATCCTTTTTTTTTTAGTACAATAACATTTATGCAACAAGACTTCTGGACAACGGGCTCTCAGGGATTATTTAGATATCGGGCAGGTCAAAACATTCAGGCCAAATGAATGAAGGTAGACAGCCCCATCCTCACATTTTCCCCTCTTTCAGGTTCATCTCAGTATGGGGAACTGCTGATCTCAGCAGGCCTGCATGAGTTTTTTGGGTATATTTGGACACATGAGGAGGCTTGTGGCTATGTTGTTAAGATCTTATGTAATCTTGTGTGCGAGGGTGCGTTATGCCTCGTCCTTGATTCTGAGCCAGTCGTCAGCCACTTCTTCATGCATGTGGACCCTGCACTGGTGGAGTTTGATGAGGTGGTTTGAATTCCAGGATTTTTTTTTGTGAAGTTTAACTGTGTGGTTATGATCAAATGTCATTTTAATTGTGACTGCTCTTTAAAAAAGATCTAACAGCTAATAGAGCTCTCCTGTTATTCGTCACTTGTGACTTTTTACTTCCAGCTTGACGTGGTTGTTGTTAACCACAACAAAATATTGCCGTTACATAATAGAAGATTATAGATAAGAGAATTGATTAGTCAAACTTCCCACTTAGATACATAACTGTGATGCAGGTCATTACAATTCATACATCAATAAAACAATTAAAAAGGTTTCAGATGGCTTCTAGTCGAAGTAAAGCAAGTTTAAAACTGAAACTAAAATGTACTGCAGCAGTAAGGGCGTCGCCCATCAACTCTTTCATGTACTGGTGCTGTCTTGCAACAAAGGCAGCTGTTAGTCAGATAAAATATGAATTGTAGTTTACAACCAGCTAAACTCTACTAAGGATCTCTTCCAGGCCCCAACCCCTCGACCTACCAGTTGCAAGGGTTTTTTATTATTATTATTATTATTATTATTATTTTTTTGGTTGAACAAATGCTTCCATGTCATAAAACTTGATATAAATTACATTTTTCTTATAACAGCGGTATGGTGGAATTCAGTACTGTAAATAAGCAAACGTACATGGTATGATAACCTTCATTTTTCATGTCATGGTATAACATGAAACCAGCACACAGCTGCAACCCTAGTATGCACCATATCTCTGTTTGAACTTTGTAGTTCATCCGTCAAGGAGTGTGTGTGTGTGTGTGTGTGTGTGTGTGTGTGTGTGTGTCATGTAGCAGGTTCATCCTAAAAGGTGCTGATTGCTGTGAGGTATTTGACCAGAAGTGAAAAAGCAAAAGGCTTATGGCGACTGGTATATCATCACAATTTAACAGATGCACCCTAACCGGCACATTGCCGTTTTAGTGCCCATGTGGCAGAAATATACTGTGAAAGCCGTCCCATCCTTTTCACTTGCATTCTTCACAAATTTGTCTTCCAGCTGTGAACAGGTTGAGCTTGCTCGCCACATTGATTGCATAGCTTTTGTCAGTGTAACACATGATTAGTCTGTGGTTGTTATCCGCTAATGCTGCATAATTTAGCTTGTCCTTCAGGTTAGATGCCAGTGAATAAACCATAATATGGTAACCTAATGGGTGCTGATGATTTTTGACTGGATGTTACAGAATTACGAAATAAAAAGTTGTGTTTTGTTGTGGTAAATATCAGCTTTATTGTCAATATTGCACAATGGATTCTTGTTGATGTCTGTCTGTCTGTCTGGGTTTAGTTCAACTTCCTGAAGGGCACAGAGTCCCAGAGAAAGTGAGGAGGCACTTTGCTCACCCTGTAATCACCATCTTCCTGTATGTAATTTCAGAAGGCATTTGACTCCTTGGTCTGACGAAAATGTGATGTTCTTAAGTCCATGACCGACTCTCTCAGCTGTAGCGGGGGGCGTTCATTAACTGATTACATGTGTATAAGTTTTCCAGAGACCTTCCTCAGTGCACAGATGATGTCGCCCTCCCGTCTGTGTGATCACAGTGTCAGACATTCTGCTGAGGGCAAACGGTGTAGCTTTAACCCTGCCCAGCAGACCTGTTACCCCCAGCCTAAATAAAAATAGAATACAGTCATTTGCAAACAAAATGTGTTTACGAATGAGCTGGCTTTATCCAATCATGTGTTCACAAAGTCGCTCCATCCTCATTTGTGAACGACCGAGCCTGTCGAGGATGCCCCTTTCAGACACAATCATGATACTATCACCTGTGGAATGTTAAATAATAATAAAAATAATAAAATCCTCCGGATGTGGTAACAGGAAATGTTCAGCAGTAATAAAGAGAGTCAACAGGAAGTTGTTTGGCAATTATCAATGAGACAAAATTGAGCTGGTTTACATTCCTCATGTTTAAGATAAGCTGAGACTTTATTGATCCCACACTGGGGAAATTCAGTAAGTTTGTAGCAGAAGTTGATTACAGTTTAATTCCATTATACCTGGGTCAAACCCCACGTAAACCGATGACGCAGGATGAATATCTGTTTAAATAATACTTTTAATGAGTTAAAGTTGATTTCATAGCGGTGTGCAATGAATGTAAAATACTGGGAAAATTGGGCTTTGTATTGTATATGTGCCTATAAGGTGTAGCCCATTATATACTGTATATTATTTCAAAGTTGAAATACTGTGTTGCTCATGTCAACCCACTCATTCAGCTCGAAAATGTCAATACGACAACACATATAGCCAGCTGATGTTGGTGCAGCTATCAGGAAACAGTGCTCATAAAATAGCTGAAATCTTCCAAATGCATCAGATGAAAACCGTACAACAGCTTCAGTACCTTGTTATTCTACCCAGGTGGCAGCTCCCATCACACACACTATGTTGTATTTGTCGGAAGTGGTGTTCATATTTTGTGGCCTTTTTTGCACAGCTGCACTTTTCTCAGCTTCAGAAAGTATGAGATTGTTGCCAGTTTTAGACATTTGGAGCAGTGTGAACATCCCCTTGAGCAGCCACACTTTTTTGGCTGACTGATCAGCTGATCTGCTTGTGCCAGTTCCTCTAACCAGCCCCACCCCCATCTCACCCTCTCTCCTCCAGCTGCACAACGAGGACGACTCTTCGGAGGCCTCAACCAGTGAGCAGCAACCGTGCACTTCCGCCACGGCCCAGGCTGGCGCATCCAGCCAGGACCAGAGTCAGGCCCAGGCGAGCCCGGCGCCTTCCGCACCAGAGGCATCAGGATCGAGGACTCAGGGGGAGGCGGAGGCACCTCCACCTCCTTACGCCTCCATTGAGCTGGGGGCAACCGCTGCAGCACCTGGTATGCGTGAAAGCTATCTTGTTTGATGAACCAGGACATGTGTTTCCATTATTTCGACATCTATTAGTTTGTCTTTCTGAGCAGCGGCTTTATTTTTGTGTGTGGTTGTGTGATTCCTAAAATAGCAACAGCAGCAATTTTGTGGTGTTTTTTTGGCAGTTTCATAGAGTGTCTTTACTCCTGAGTCAGTGCCGATTTCCATGACAGCATCACCACATTGCGGCTCAGCTAGATACCGTATGCGGTCCCCCTTCTTCCCTTTCTAACCGTGCCTTCTCCTTCTCCATCATTCCCACAGAGACCAGTTTCCGAGGAGATTTCCCAGTGCCTCCACCCTACAGCGTCGCCACCTCGCTGCCCACGTATGACGAAGCAGAGAAGGCCAAAGCGGCAGCCATGGCTGCCTCCACTGTGGAGGTGATGCCACGGGTGAGGACACTCCCATGCTCCTGCTGGGTCAGATAAGCATGCTATTCTTGTTGTGGTGTCGTTTTGTTTACATGTTCAATGGCTGGGGTTTACCTCAAAGTGAGCTAAAGTGGGTCTTAACTACCCCATCCTCATGACATGTAAGAACTCAAGTTCCTGAGTTTGTGTAGCAGGTTTTTTTTGTTCTGTCGAGCTGTTGCTCAGAAATGCGACATCTGCATTGTTTATGTGCATGTCAGGATGACGAATTCCCTCCCAGAGACGATTTCAGTGACGCCGATCAGCTTCGGGTGGGGAACGATGGAATCTTCATGTTGGCCTTTTTCAGTAAGTCTGTCTCTTATTAACATTTTTCACTATTCTGCTGAAACGTGAGCCTGAATTACTGGTTTTACCAAGATTGTGACACAATGTAACCATAAACCTTAAATGATAGATGTGGGATTAGCTCATTTCAGGATTTATATGTATAAAAGGTTCCTACTCTGTGTGTGTCTTGCTCAAACAATGCCAACATTCATGTTCAACTTCTCTTTAAGTGTTAACTGCTTTTGTTTCTATTCAACATAAAATACTGCAAAAATATGCTGTTGTACATAAAAGATTGAAGGATTGTTGTTGGAAGGCAAAATGAGCATCACATCTTTGCCCCTCCAGTGGCCTTCCTGTTCAACTGGATCGGGTTCTGCCTGTCCTTCTGTCTGACCAATACCATCGCAGGACGGTATGGAGCCATCTGCGGCTTCGGCCTCTCGCTCATCAAGTGGATTCTTATCGTCAGGGTGAGTACACAAATGCAAATACACACACACGTTTTCTGGTTTTATTACTCACAGACAGGTCTTCTATTGCCATTACAAGATTTAAAAAAAAAAAAAAAAATCATACTTCATGAAGAATGCCTTTTTCCTTGTGCCCAGTTCTCTGACTACTTCACTGGCTACTTTAACGGTCAGTACTGGCTCTGGTGGATCTTCTTGTTGCTTGGTGAGTGTTTTTGTGGTCATCTTTTATTGTCTCACTGAGCCACATGTGGAGACCTATGCATGAGGTGAACCGTCCTTTCCCTCCTCAGGTCTCCTGCTGTTCTTCAGGGGTTTTGTGAACTACCTAAAAGTCCGCAACATGTCAGAGAATATGGCCACCTCTCATAGAACACGCCTCTTCTTCCTCTACTAAAAGGTAAAGTGTCTCCTGAACATCTATATGTATATACCATCACTCTTGCAGCTTGCCCTGATGATGTTATTCGATTCCCCACAGGTTTCCACATCATCACCATTCCTTTCCAATGTGAACGTCCTTCCCTCCCCCTCGAATGACCTGACCGAGGAGCCTGCAGTGAAGAGAGGAGACGGGGAAGGAATGAAGGAAAGAAGTAGGGAGAAAGTGTTACCAGTGTCATTAAAAGCCGAACACGACTCGCTCTGAAGCCTCTACTTCTGAACCGAGCTGAAAAACAAGTCTTTGATGATCAGATCTCTTCCCCGCCTTTGTTTTTGTTTTTCGTTTTCCTTTGATTCCAAGCTCTTTACCGCTGTAGGATCGTGTGAACCCCCCCGCATGAGTGGGACCTTCGTTACCTGAGGCAAATTCAGCAAACCCTTGCAAAAATTGAGATAGCCAATATTCTAGGAGTTGCTGAAACACTAAACAAAAGCACAATGAAACAATGTCTTAAATGTAGGAAACGCATGCAAATCAATGTCACTGTAGTTCCCTTTCAATTTTCCCTGTCTCTGACATTTTGCGACAAATTTCAGGTTTGGTCCTTCACAAGATATCTTAAACAATCTCCGCACCAGTTTTGCCATTCCACCTATGGAAAGTCTTAGTTTAATGTAGCATTTTTACACCCTCGTTAATGTGAGGCGACGCCAAATCTGGTTGAAATGGAAAAAAGCCAAAAGGCAAGATGGAAAATTTTCGTCTTAAGTGTGAGGGAAAACCAACAACCTGCATTTATCAGTTTACATATCACAGACCCTGATGCATTTAGTCTTTTCAAAGCCAGTGGGACTCCTGTCGACTTTCTGCTTGAAATGACTCGAAACTTACAATCTGTTAAATGAAGCTCTGACGCCAGATTAACACACCGAAACAACACAATTTATTTTTTCTAGAATCTCTGAGCCATCGGAATAAGAAACATCATTTACATACAAACATAGTCGCTTATCCTTTCTTTGCCTTTTAACTGTCGTGCTGACCCAACCTATGCAGTAAAAATGTTCATCGATCATGACATTTTTAGAAGAGGAGGGCTACGTTTACCACTGCGAAAGGAAAATAATGCTTCAAACGACCCAAACCAAACCGATTTCTCCACACCGATTGCCAAAAAACAGGATGTGTAAATCTGAGGCCGCAGCGGAGGAACGTGGCCCAAAGGCAGGGAGGTGAGCGTCGCGTGCGTCTCCCGCTCCGGTGCTGAGGAAGTGCAGGAGAAGTATGCAATTTAGTTATTTTTAATGATGTAGTTTAGTCATCAGACATTGAGATCAGGTTCGGTCCAGATTGAGGTGGTTCAGTTTTGGATAGAGCCCTCTGTGTGTGTGTGTGTGTGTGTGTGTGTGTGTGTGTGTGTGTGTGTGTGTGTGTGTGTGTGTGTGTGTGTGTGTGTGTGTGTTACCAACAAAACCATTTTGTTTGCAGGAAATCACAGAACGCAATAAAAACATGTGAAATGTGAAATTTAGAAAAACCCAACACACAGATCTGTCCCGATTCGACTCGAACTTTTCTTCCTTTTTCTTTTCGTGGAGCGAGAAAGCTTTTGGTGATGTACGCCCAGTCCCACTGTCCCCCCCCCCCACCCTCACGACGAGTGCGAGAAAGAGTAATTGGGTTTGGGAATTTGTTTTCTTTAAGTAAGGGTGATATACAAACATTCAGGAAAACGAGAGCAGCGCATACAAATCAAAAACGACGAAAATCCCCCAGAAGAACGTAATATGAAAATGTTAAAAGATAATTACGGAGAAATATGTGTGTATACAGGATATTCTCGATGGGCACTTGCCCTCCATATGGACGTGGGGATTGGGCTGTAGCGTAGCTCCTGTTCAGGAGGTGGCGTCTGTGTGGAGAAAACACCTTTTCTTATGTGACTGAGCATCAGCAGATACTGTCCAGCGCGAATGAGTCGTACGTGAGCTTGTGCGCCATGCGAATGATTGCCTGACAGGACAAAGACAAACCCCCCCCCCCTCTGCTTTTTGATTATGTCGGTCATCCAGAAAATAAAATGTACATACAAGCTTATGCCAATTCATAATATTTGCACTTTGAAGAACGTCTGTACAGTATGATTTGTGAATCTGCTTAACTTGGTGTGGTGAGTAGAGAAAGAAAAAAAGTAATCTTAGCCATCCAAGTTTGTAACTGGAATTCTTAATCATCCCAAATGGATATTTTGCCTTTTGCACTTTTTATTTTTCAAAATAATAGTATTGTTATTGTGTGCTTTTAGCCTGAACTGTGACAGTAAGTATTGCCCATATTTTTTTTTATGCTTTTCTCTTTTTTTCTTTTGACTCCCACTAAAGCCTCTTTCAGCAATATCGAGATCTTTCAACCAATTAAAACTCTGCTGCATGATTTATCCACCTCAGCGAGTGGGGTAATATTAGGATTAATCTAGCACAAACACATTTCTTTGTAAATATATGAAGAAAAAACTAAGACGGCAGCCATACTTGGTTTTTGTTTTGTTTTTTTTTTCATTTTTTTTTGTTTTGTCCAAGATAATCCTTGAAAAATCTTCTCAAACAGTTGCTATGCATTTATCGGAACTGGAATTAAATTGACAGATTATGTCTTGCAAAAATGCCAATAAAGTTCAAAAGCCTGCCAGTAAAATGACATGTTGGATTCTATTATTTCACTAACATACTATGATTGCTGTTATTATTGTAGTATTGGTATTGTTATTAGTAGTATTCTATTTTTCTTGTTACTGAATGTAGAATGTTGACTAACATATATTTCTACATAGACCGTTGCTATTTATTGCAGCATAATACACAGTTTAAATATTTCTGATGTCCTACTTCTGTTTTATTGTATGATGATGGTGATGAAGTAAGTGATATAAGTGATATAATACACTGTTCAAGTGGTGGAAGACAAGAAGAATGTTCAGATGTCTCGGGGAAGGTGAAGAGCGTGTCAACAGGTACCTGCCAAAGAGATATTTGTATTGTGTATACTGTTGTATTCTAAATGTTGTAATGTGCTTCTTTGTAAGTAAGTAGAAATTAGCTGGCTGCACTGTAATAATATAAGTGACGTTCTCTATCACTTCCTGCAGCACAAAAACACCAGGAGAACCAATGATGAGGGTGAGCTTCACTGGACACGCTCAGCTACACTATACTGCTATGCCTGTTCTGTGCCTGTCCTGTTTTGTGGCTGATGAATGGTGAACGGGATCCCTGTGGGTGGTCACTTCTTGTCCAGCAGGTGGCGGTAATGCAGCGTCGAGGCGTCGGAAAATTCACCGAAGAAGCAGCTTATTTAAACACCTGTGCAAACTCTGGTAATAACGCGGACAATTGGCGACTCGGTGGGCTATTTTGAAGGGATAAAACGTCTTTTTGTGGCTTACTGTAATGTTTGGGACAAAATATTTGTTGTGTCAGAGTATTATTGATCTGTGGACTGTGAGACTTCATCGGTGAGTTGCCTGAAGTACATCGGTTTCGTTGTTGTTGTTGGTGGTGTTAATTCGATCTGCTGTTGTGAATTCACAAATCATTCAGCAGCTTTCTAAGGACAGTTTGATTCAAAGCAACATAAATTGGTCTGAAATTTAGTCTTGAGAGCAGCAGGAACGGTACTCTGGTCTCCTTTTGTGTGTCTCATCCTCAGCACGCCGCTGAGCCTCAGGTCCAGCTGCGAGGGTTTGACCCCGAGGACAGCCTGCTGATGCTGTGTGCTGCTGACCGCTGAGTCTGCCTGCTGTTCAGGGAGAAGAGACGCTGACGACTGACGACATCCTGGCCAGCCAGAGCAAGGTACGTGCAGTGAAATCTAATCAGCAGAACTTAAACTGACTAAATCAAACTGGATCACAATGTAAGTGTTTTATATCAGTTGATATCGATAATTATTGATATTTCTAGGCCCTATTTAAAATAAGTACCAGGAGAAAAATACATTAAATTTAAACATGTTTATTTTAGATAAAATGTTTTCAAATATGTGCAGCGTTTTGTAAACACAGCAGAAACTGGGGTAGACTTGACATCTGTAACGTACAAAAACCCAAACATGATAGACAGCATAGCAACATTGAACTATAGAACCAGCTTAGAGAGATGGGTCAGTGACAAATAAGGGTTGGCAAGATGAGAAATGCAAAAACCTTTTAAAAATCTGTTTTAAAAGCATTCATCAGGTCTGCACAGGTCTGTCAAAATGTACATTTTGTGTTCATGTTGGTTTCATGTCATTTGAAATCACATTTGTACCATTTTTTTTTCTTTACAAAAATCACACAGAATGTGCCTGAAAATGTCAAATGGTGTAAATGAAAGAGAATGATAAATTTTAAATGTTTAATCCACCGAGAATACATATAAATGCAGCCATAAAAATAATTACCTGATTTGAAAATATCGCATGATGCCAATTGACACTAACCAGTTACACCACCTGCTTTTATAGTCAAAGGTCACTGTTTCTTGAAAAAATTGACACTGAAAATCAAGAATGACAGTCACATGAATTCAAGCTTAATTGAACTTTATTTTTTTCAGTGTAGAAAAACAGTTTAAAAGAGTGAGAGAGAGTGAGAGAGAGAAAACCTTTATTGAATTATTGAAGTTTTGTCTTTTTAAAGCTGCTGTTTATGTTCAAAGGTAGGTGTCACTGTACACCTACTTAATTCTGCTACATTATTAAATCAATAATTAATACTTTACAGTTTTAGTTTATATTACAACATAAATCAGCCTCATAAACTACTGATATTTGATAAAATTGACTTCTCTGTAATAGGAGTCAAATGGTGTAACCGGTTACAACATTTGAATTTAATCATTTCAATTTAAAATCAAATTTGACAGGCATTACTATGGACACAAATGTACACACACGGCCTTTGTGTGAATATTTCAAACATAATTTTAAAAAAAACAAATACTAATTTTTATAATTATGAAGATTAATAAATGTTTTCCTGGGGTCATACCATTTGACATGTAAACATAAGCATGACCGTACCGTAGTTACTAACCGTGGTCTGTGATGTCATTTCCTGTCACATTGTCTTCTTACATCATATTACCAAAATAGCTCCTTGAATGGTGGTTACACCACCTTTACACTTCAGGATTTTGACTTGACGGACAAAATTCCCCAAATAAAATATAATATTCAGAGCAACTGTGTTTTATTACTTTTATTTACTCTTAAATGAATCTAATGTAAGATTATGCCAAACTAGTTAATAGCATGCTTTTTTTGAAAATTGTAAGTTAAACAATGTGGTACCAAGTTTTTAGGGTTACACCACATGACATTTTTGCCATTATCCCCCAAATATTCTCTCAAAACATATTAAAACCATATATTTTAGACGAGGTCTTCAAAAAAAGGAATGTATGCAAGTAATATGTAAGTTTATTTTAACATTTTAACCTTTTTAAATGGAAGAAAATCAGGTACAGGTATTATTAATTTATTTAGATCAATAACAGGCATGAGGAGACATTGCTGTGTGTGAGAGACTGAGTTCCCTGATATCATGTTTGTATTGTAATACCTGTTCTGCACTTCCCTCAAATACTTCCCATATTGTATAAAATAAAATGATAACGTTAGTGCACTTTGCTGTGCAGCATGATGCCACTTTTCTGTTTAATAGTTGAGGAAAAGTCTCCAGGTTCACCTTCTGAAACCAGCGGAGGGAGTTGCTGTGTGCTGCCATCTTGTGGAGTCACTGAATATTCCATCTGCAGTGTTCTTAAAGTGTTTCTTAAATGTCGTACTTGTTTTGGATTTTAACTGTGTTGTTGTGTGTTCACAGTGTTGGAGCTGCAGCTTGTGATACGAAACAGAAATCCTTCATGCTCATCATGTATGACATGTGGCCAACATGTAGACTGACAGCAGACGTGCATGGGGAGTGGTACATGATGATGGCTGTCTTTGGGGATTTTTGAACTTCCACAGGCGGCAAACCCATTGTCCATCACACCATCACACTTGTCGATGCTGTCCTCCTTCCAGAGCAGGTCACTATCTGCAAACAATGATGAATTTGTTGTGAGGAAACTGGTTTCTTTGTGTTTTTCTGTGAAAAGCTGCAGTGGGTAACGAGTAGAATATTTTCTGAAAGTGTGGTGTCTTGATGAGTAACAGAGAGGGGTAACCTTACGGTGTCAACAAACTCTCTGGCCGCGGAAACCTAACGGTGACAACGCAAGCGGTACTCCTCAATTAGGACCAGTTGCTCGGGTGAACTCCATACAAACTGGTTGGCCACAAGTCAGGAAATGCTTCCAAATCAACACTTTGCTTTCCCACACCATCTCCACCTTTGGAGAAACTGAGTAGAACACACCAGTACATACTCTTGTGCCACTAGGAGGCAGCGCAAGATGGAAAAGTCAATCCCATATTGTCCTGTTGCAGACGCTGTGCCGGCTGATATTTCATGAAAATGCAGACGCTGTGCAGTTCCAAACCATGTTTTCCTAGCTTACGTTCATCCTTCTGTCAGAGGTCTCATCCATAAAACATATCTTTTCTGTCTTTGTTGTTTTTTTCAATTGAAGACAGAGAACACATGTGTTATGGATTCATCTCAATTAATAAGCTTCATAAAATGTCACCTAGATTTTGTTTTGTTCAGCATAACCCCTTACTTCCACTTCTCCAAGTTACCCAGGGGGCCCATGCCCCCTCCCGTAACCCCCCACCCCCCGCGTCAGACTTCAGCAACCCCCGGGTATCGAACCAGCTTCTGCCTCACTGAGGCAGGTGCTCCCCAAGCACCACAGTTACCCACTGAGCTACCAAGTCCTGCAGCATAGGCTCCTCACTGATGGACTTTGACTGAAGTAGTGGTAGTATAGCATCTGATGTACTGCAATAGTAATTTGGTCCACTCTTGTGTTTGAATTGTAGTTGTGAAAGTATTAGTTGTAATAGTTATAGTAATTGTTGTAATATTTATAGTAGTTGGAATAGTCATTGTTGTTAAGCTTCATAAAATGTCACCTAGATTTTGTTTTGTTCAGCATAACCCCTTACTTCCACTGCTCCAAGTTACCCAGGGGGCCCATGCCCCCTCCCGTAACCCCCCACCCCCCGCGTCAGACTTCAGCAACCCCCGGGTATCGAACCAGCTTCTGCCTCACTGAGGCAGGTGCTCCCCAAGCACCACAGTTACCCACTGAGCTACCAAGTCCTGCAGCATAGGCTCCTCACTGATGGACTTTGACTGAAGTAGTGGTAGTATAGCATCTGATGTACTGCAATAGTAATGTGGACCAGTCTTGTGTTTGAATTGTAGTTGTGAAAGTATTAGTAGTTTCAATAGTAATATTTCTAGTAGTTGGAATAGTCATTGTTGCAATAGTAGTTTTAATAATAGTTGTTGTTATAGTAATAGTTGTTATGGTAATTTTAATTGTAATAGTTGTAATATTAATAGTAGTTGTAATAGTAGTTTTAATTGTAAACGTAGTAGTTGTTATAGTAATACTGGTGGTCATAGTCGTGGTCAATAGTACTTGTCTAAAAGTAGTAGTCTATAGTAGATGTTTCAAGTCACTACTACTATAGAAGACGACTACTACCACTACTGACTACTACTTTAGAAGAAGACGACGTGTGTTTGAATTGTAGTTGTGAAAGTATTAGTAGTTTTATTAGTAATTGTAATTTTAGTTGTAATAGTGAAAGTCATTGTTGTAATATTTATAGTATTAGTATAGTATAGCAATAGTAGTAGTCATAGAAGTAATAGTCATTGTTGTAATATAGTCTACGGTGGTGGTGGTGGTGGTCTAAAGGTAGTAGTCTACAGGGGTGGTGGTGGTGGTGGTGGTGGTGGTGGTGGTGGTGGTGGTCTAAAGGTAGTAGTCTACGGGGTGGTGGTGGTGGTGGTGGTGGTCTAAAGGTAGTAGTCTACAGGGGTGGTGGTGGTGGTGGTGGTGGTGGTCTAAAGGTAGTAGTCTACAGGGGTGGTGGTGGTCTAAAGGTAGTAGTCTACAGGGGTGGTGGTGGTGGTCTAAAGGTAGTAGTCTACAGGGGTGGTGGTGGTCTAAAGGTAGTAGTCTACAGGGGTGGTGGTGGTGGTCTAAAGGTAGTAGTCTACAGGGGTGGTGGTGGTGGTGGTGGTCTAAAGGTAGTAGTCTACAGGGGTGGTGGTGGTGGTGGTGGTGGTCTAAAGGTAGTAGTCTACAGGGGTGGTGGTGGTGGTCTAAAGGTAGTAGTCTACAGGGGTGGTGGTGGTGGTCTAAAGGTAGTAGTCTACAGGGGTGGTGGTGGTGGTGGTCTAAAGGTAGTAGTCTACAGGGGTGGTGGTGGTGGTGGTGGTCTAAAGGTAGTAGTCTACAGGGGTGGTGGTGGTCTAAAGGTAGTAGTCTACAGGGGTGGTGGTGGTGGTGGTGGTGGTCTAAAGGTAGTAGTCTACAGGGGTGGTGGTGGTGGTGGTCTAAAGGTAGTAGTCTACAGGGGTGGTGGTGGTGGTGGTCTAAAGGTAGTAGTCTACAGGGGTGGTGGTGGTGGTGGTCTAAAGGTAGTAGTCTACAGGGGTGGTGGTCTAAAGGTAGTAGTCTACAGGGGTGGTGGTGGTCTAAAGGTAGTAGTCTACAGGGGTGGTGGTGGTGGTGGTGGTGGTGGTCTAAAGGTAGTAGTCTACAGGGGTGGTGGTGGTGGTGGTGGTGGTGGTCTAAAGGTAGTAGTCTACAGGGGTGGTGGTGGTGGTCTAAAGGTAGTAGTCTACAGGGGTGGTGGTGGTGGTGGTGGTGGTGGTCTAAAGGTAGTAGTCTACAGGGGTGGTGGTGGTGGTGGTGGTGGTCTAAAGGTAGTAGTCTACAGGGGTGGTGGTGGTAGTCTACAGGGGTGGTGGTCTAAAGGTAGTAGTCTACAGGGGTGGTGGTGGTCTAAAGGTAGTAGTCTACAGGGGTGGTGGTGGTCTAAAGGTAGTAGTCTACAGGGGTGGTGGTGGTGGTGGTGGTCTAAAGGTAGTAGTCTACAGGGGTGGTGGTGGTGGTCTAAAGGTAGTAGTCTACAGGGGTGGTGGTGGTGGTCTAAAGGTAGTAGTCTACAGGGGTGGTGGTGGTGGTGGTCTAAAGGTAGTAGTCTACAGGGGTGGTGGTGGTGGTGGTGGTCTAAAGGTAGTAGTCTACAGGGGTGGTGGTGGTCTAAAGGTAGTAGTCTACAGGGGTGGTGGTGGTGGTGGTCTAAAGGTAGTAGTCTACAGGGGTGGTGGTGGTGGTGGTCTAAAGGTAGTAGTCTACAGGGGTGGTGGTGGTGGTCTAAAGGTAGTAGTCTACAGGGGTGGTGGTGGTGGTGGTCTAAAGGTAGTAGTCTACAGGGGTGGTGGTGGTGGTGGTGGTGGTGGTCTAAAGGTAGTAGTCTACAGGGGTGGTGGTGGTGGTGGTGGTCTAAAGGTAGTAGTCTACAGGGGTGGTGGTGGTGGTGGTGGTGGTCTAAAGGTAGTAGTCTACAGGGGTGGTGGTGGTGGTGGTGGTGGTGGTCTAAAGGTAGTAGTCTACAGGGGTGGTGGTGGTGGTGGTGGTGGTGGTGGTCTAAAGGTAGTAGTCTACAGGGGTGGTGGTGGTGGTGGTGGTGGTGGTCTAAAGGTAGTAGTCTACAGGGGTGGTGGTGGTGGTGGTGGTGGTCTAAAGGTAGTAGTCTACAGGGGTGGTGGTGGTGGTCTAAAGGTAGTAGTCTACAGGGGTGGTGGTGGTGGTGGTGGTGGTCTAAAGGTAGTAGTCTACAGGGGTGGTGGTGGTGGTGGTGGTGGTCTAAAGGTAGTAGTCTACAGGGGTGGTGGTGGTGGTCTAAAGGTAGTAGTCTACAGGGGTGGTGGTGGTGGTGGTGGTGGTCTAAAGGTAGTAGTCTACAGGGGTGGTGGTGGTCTAAAGGTAGTAGTCTACAGGGGTGGTGGTGGTCTAAAGGTAGTAGTCTACAGGGGTGGTGGTGGTGGTGGTGGTGGTCTAAAGGTAGTAGTCTACAGGGGTGGTGGTGGTGGTGGTGGTCTAAAGGTAGTAGTCTACAGGGGTGGTGGTGGTGGTCTAAAGGTAGTAGTCTACAGGGGTGGTGGTGGTGGTCTAAAGGTAGTAGTCTACAGGGGTGGTGGTGGTGGTCTAAAGGTAGTAGTCTACAGGGGTGGTGGTGGTCTAAAGGTAGTAGTCTACAGGGGTGGTGGTGGTCTAAAGGTAGTAGTCTACAGGGGTGGTGGTGGTGGTCTAAAGGTAGTAGTCTACAGGGGTGGTGGTGGTGGTGGTGGTGGTCTAAAGGTAGTAGTCTACAGGGGTGGTGGTGGTGGTGGTCTAAAGGTAGTAGTCTACAGGGGTGGTGGTGGTCTAAAGGTAGTAGTCTACAGGGGTGGTGGTGGTGGTGGTCTAAAGGTAGTAGTCTACAGGGGTGGTGGTGGTGGTGGTCTAAAGGTAGTAGTCTACAGGGGTGGTGGTGGTGGTGGTCTAAAGGTAGTAGTCTACAGGGGTGGTGGTGGTGGTGGTCTAAAGGTAGTAGTCTACAGGGGGGGTGGTGGTGGTGGTCTAAAGGTAGTAGTCTACAGGGGGGGTGGTGGTGGTGGTCTAAAGGTAGTAGTCTACAGGGGGGGTGGTGGTGGTGGTCTAAAGGTAGTAGTCTACAGGGGGGGTGGTGGTGGTGGTCTAAAGGTAGTAGTCTATAGGGGGGGTGGTGGTGGTGGTCTAAAGGTAGTAGTCTATAGGGGGGGTGGTGGTGGTGGTCTAAAGGTAGTAGTCTATAGGGGGGGTGGTGGTGGTGGTCTAAAGGTAGTAGTCTATAGGGGGGGTGGTCTAAAGGTAGTAGTCTATAGGGGTGGTGGTCTATAGGTAGTGGTAGTCGTCTATAGGAGTGGTGGTAGTGGTCGTGGTAGTAGTAGTCTTCTAAAGGTGTTAGTCGTGGTCGTCTATAGGGGTAGTGGTGGTCTATAGGTAGTGGTAGTCTATAGGAGTAGTAGTCGTCTAAAGGTAGTGGTCGTCGTAGTCTATAGGAGTAGTATATAGGTAGTGGTGGTCGTAGTCTATAGGAGTGGTAGTGGTCTTCTAAAGGTGTTAGTAGTAGTCTATAGGAGTAGTATTCTAAAGGTAGTTGTAGTGGTAGTCGTCTAAAGAAGAATCAGATGGACAATCCCCTTTATTTGTCACACAGATTCATGCCCACACATGCCATGCATTTGTGAAATTTGACTTCAGCCTTTAACCCGTCCTTCTTCCGCGGTGGGCTGCCATCCAACCGGCGCCCGGGGACCAAGTTCCTTGTGTCACCATTGGTCAGGTGGTGATCTTCTTGCATGTTTTTAGTGGGGGGTATATTTTATGGAGGATACCCCAGGTGAACACGGGGAGAACATGCAAACTCCACACAGAAAGGCCTTTTTCCTCAAGCAGCAGGCACCGAAGGAATGTTGGAGGCCACACCCCCGGGACCTTCTTGCTGTGAGGCGACAGTTTTGCCACCCCCTCCAAAACACACTCACTGCACTAAGGAGCTCCATCAGTGACAGGATGCTACATCCAAAGTGTGTGAAAGAGCGGTATCACAGGTCATTCCTCCCTGCAGCTGTCAGACTGTGCAATAAAAACATGTACATAACAGTCTGTAAATACAATCTACAAGTTCTTACAATTTCTTTCCTTTTATTTAAATCCTCACTCTTTTGTATATACTGTTTTTGTTTCTAATCTGCATTGCACTTCTTATATTAATCTTTACTGATGCTGCTATATTCTGGAATTTCCCCTCGCGGGACAAACAAAGGAATATTGATCTTGATAGACAACTACTTTAAACATCTACTCTAGACTACTAACTTCAGACAACTACTACAATTAAATCTATTTTTACTATAACAATTGTTACAACAATTAGTATTAAAATTAAAACTACTATTACAACTAATATTACAATTACTATTAAAACTACTAGTACTTTTACAACTACAATTCAAACACAAGAGTGGACCACAGTACATTGGTAGCTCAGTGGGTAACTCTGGTGCTTGGGGAGCACCTGGGGACTTGGAGAAGTGGAAGGGGTTATGCTGAACAAAACAAAATCTAGGTGACATTTTATGAAGCTTATTAATTGAGATGAATCCATAAAACGTGTGTTCTCTGTCTTCAATTGAAAAAAAACAACAAAGACAGAAAAGACATGTTTTATGGATGAGACTTCTGACAGAAGGATGAACGTAAGCTAGGAAAACATGGTTTGGAACTGCACAGCGTCTGCAAAAGGACAATATGGAATTGACTTTTCCATCTTGCGCTGCCTCCTAGTGGCACAAGGCAGTATGTACTGGTGTGTTCTACTCTGCTTTTCCCCACCTTTGGAGAAACAAAGTGTTTATTTGGAAGCATTTCCTGACTTGTGGCCAACCAGTTTGTATGGAGTTCACCCGAGCAACTGGTCCTAATTGAGGAGTACCGCTTGCGTTGTCACCGTTAGGTTTCCGCGGCCAGAGAGTTTGTTGACACCGTGAGGTTACCCCTCTCTGTTACTCATCAAGACACCACACTTTCAGAAAATATTCTACTCACAAGCTTCTGAACGTGTGAATCTCACCCTTTCTGCAGGCTCCGATGAGCACGTTGGCATTAATGCAGGAAGCCGTGGAAAATGCGAAGAAAAGAAGCTGACTTTTAACCTCGTGGAACAATCTTAGTGCTGAGACAGAACAGGTAAACGTGAGTTGAATCAACAGAAAAGTCCTTCAACTTACCTGCAGACTGGGGCCGCCACCACGAAGCTGGAACTCGCCATCGCTCCGTCTGTCTATTCAGACATGATCTGAGACAGGGATTTGCTTGACTGACTCACCATTGGATTATATGGACAGATAATTGGATGATCTCACCTGACTTACCTGCAGACTGTGGCCACCTGGGGCTCGCTGTCACTCCATCTGCTGAACAAGACACAAAGACCAGTGTACAGACACAATCACGAGTTGACTGAAGATAGATAGATCATTTCTTGATGACATTATCATGGTTAAATATTTTCACTTCCATTTGCAAACCTGAAAGTTGCGTCTCCTCCTCTCCTTCAGCGAGCGTCCTCGTCAAATGATTATTGATACACCTGTACGCAAAAGTCGTCGTGAACACATGAATTACAAGCATTCACTTTTAAAAAGAGAGACATGAGATCAAAGTTGAAGACTGTGATGAAAACAATTCATCAAACTAAAGATCTATCTTTCTATTATTATGTCTATGTTCTAACTACATGAAGAAAGGTGAAATTAAAGATGGGGGCCTTAAAGTTATTGATTGTCTTAATGGTTCTTTTTTTGTCAGTTTTTTCAGAAAGTGAAACTACACAAGTACAAACTTATAAAATACACATACATACACACAGACACTTTCATACACACCCAACTACAGGGTTAGAAAATACACTTACATCGACACACTTCCATCCACATACTTAGGAACTACACCTGAACACTTAAACTACACAAGAACACACTCGGAAGCTACACGCAACACACTTAGAAATTACACAAAAACACACTTGAAAACTACACACTTATACATTATATCCACACAGCAACACACTGGGAAACTCCACACAGTGTGATGTTGAAGTGTGAGTGTGCGCATACCTTGTCTCTTTGGGATTTTGTGGCCCGTCATGTGAAGAGGGTGGCAGAGAAATGGCTCCTCCTGCTGTTGGATGCTCACTGCCCAACGGCAAATGGATTTCTGGAACCTGAAACATTGAATCATGGTAAATTTGCATGTCTGAGTCCTCAGAATAACTCAGTAACGCCTCATTTTCATACTCACCTGTCATGTCGCCGAGTGAAATACGGCTGCCGTTAACAGATCAGAAGCTCCTTCGTATCTATCTGTTCTAATTTGATCAAGAGATTTCTGTGTTGAGGTTTGAAGAGGCCTTTTTATTTCAATCAGCAAAACAGTGTAAAGAAAGCAGGTAACTGGAAGGAGACTGACAAGATGTATGTTGAGGTTTTTTTGAGGAAAGAAATGCAAAAATACATGTGAATATTACACTGGGTTGTTGTGGGGGTCTCTTGCACGATGTGGAATGTATATTTATTGGTTGACTTGTCCATTTATATCCTGTTGATTTTAAAAACAACACACTTTTAAATTTGAGCTAAACAACAAATGATGACTGTCTGGGATGGAGATGGCACATTCAGATCAAGCATTTCCACATGAAGGAAAGTTTCACAGACAGCGTCAATGCAAAGACAAAAATAATCTGTACAATAACACACAAAGAAATGACAATGAATAAAATGAGCCCGTTGGCCCGTTGTCATGAGGAAAACGGTAAAAATAATAAACATTTTATTTGAACAGAAAACACAAATGAAACCTAGGCATTACATGGTAACGAACAACTGGGCATGTTTCAGTGAAACAACCAGAATCTGCCTTGTGTCGGCAAATGGTATCTCATAGACCGGACTGTCTGACTGACAGTGTTTTTGAGCTTCACTTAAGCGTGAAAACTTTTCCCCTTCAGGATCTTCTGCACCTGAAAAAAAGCCCACTGGAGTTTAGAATTCATGTAGATGATGTGCCTGGTGTTTGTTGTTCTTGTTGCATATTTTGGCCTCGTGTTTGTTAAAACGCAGTGAAGCCGGCCCACCTGTTGACCCGTGGGTCCTTCGGGCACCAGCTGAGACGGCAACTCGTTTTCGACGTTTCTCATTCCCGGGTCGCCTCCTCTTCTCATCAGCAGCTTCACGGCTTCCGCTTGACTTTTGTGATTTTGCAAAGAGCTGACGACGTGCAGGGCCGTGTTTCCGCTGAACGTCTGAAAAGGGCAGAATTAGACATTAAAGCTCAAGCGGTTTGTGAGGCGCGCTGGACGTCTTTAAGCCGCGACTGACCTGAACGTTGACGACTGACAGTGAAGACGGATGATGGAGGAAAATGTTGAGCAGCTCCACATTTGCCTCCTCAGAAGCCATGTGAAGACACGTGCGTCCGCTTTTTAGATCCTGAGGAGGTGAAAGAAACGTGGAAACAAGGTGAAGCGGCTGATGCTAACTTTTAATGTTATCTTTGAAATTGTGAAAAAAGTGATTTCAATGGTTGCCTCTGTCCCAAGGGAGGCGCCCATGAGCAGCAGCGTCTGAACACATTCGACATGCGTGTGTCTCCTCTGCAGCAGCTCGTTTGTCATGAATGAACAAGGATTTTCCAGAGTCCTCAGCTCTTTAACAACGGCGTTGTGAGACAGGACAGCTACGTGCAGCGGAGTTAAACCTTTAGACAGAGAACAACGGAGTTTCGTCACAAAGACCTTTGACAGAAGCATCGGAAAAGCAGTTTTCAGCTCACCGTCGTAATTGACCATTTCAACATCGATCTGTTGGCCGCTCCCCATGAGGGTCCTCCAGATGCTCTGTGGAAAAATGTGTGACAAAGGAAACCTGTTAGAGTACAGGTCACGCTTGTGCACGTCATAGACAGGTTTCTGTTGACAGAGAAATGTAAGTTTCAACAAGACGAAGGTCAAAACTCAGTGAGGAGACTCAGTGTTTGACGTGAATGCGCAGTTAGAAATGAACAGGTGAGATCAACTGCACATTATTATGATTCAAGCCAGCATTTCGCTCAGCGCTGTGCCTCCGTTTAACCTCACTGAAGTGAAATGAGGATTAAATGAACAATAATTATCTTGTATGTTTTCGAGGCAGATGTAAATTCAATTGTCACTCAATCGTTCAAATGTTGTTTGCTTGTTTCAAGTAGAAGTGGCTGAGAATATAACTCAGGAGAAAATCACTAAGTTTAGTGTTTTCTGATGTCACAGTGGCCATGCTGTCATTTGGCATCATGAAGAGTGAAAGCACAGGTTTAAGATAGGACTGAATCCTGCCACACTGAGGGATGAGTTGATGCATTAATGGTAATTAATTCTGACCTGAAGACTGAGAAGGTGGCCTTTCTCGGCACACACGTGCAAAGGAGAGCGGCCCCAGAGGTCACGAGTGTTGATCTGCGCTCCGTGCGTCAGCAGGTCGTGGACAATCAAGTGCTGATTGGTGGCAACTGCTATCTGAAGAGCTGTCTGCGTGGAAAGAGCGCAACAAGCCAGAGTCTCAGCTGTGCAGGAAGACTGAAGAACAGGAAAATCCCGACTCATCCATTACGTGAGATGAAGTTGCAGCGTTTGTACCTGTCCATTGTGTTCTTTCATGTCCAAGGAGCCGCCCGGAGCCATCTTTGTAGCGAGCACATTAGCCAGAGCCCGTCGGCCTTGTGCCACTGCGATGTGAAGAAATCTGGAGATGGAGGAGAAAATAAGGCCACATGCAAATGATGTCCACGTGTTCATTCGGCCATTAATCCATTAGTGTTCCTGTCTTACTCGGCGATCGCTTTGAGCTAACTCGTTCAACAGTTCTCTGACATTAGCTCGCCGTTCAATGGTTCATTGGCTTTTCGCTGTCTATCTGAACTCTTTATCCATTCCACATTTACTGTCTCAACTGATGACTGTCTTCATGAATACATACGTGTCTCCATCTTCATCCTGCATGTTCAGCAGCTCTGGAGAAATTCCTCTGAGCCTCCGAGCCTCTTGCTGTATTTGCCAGTGAAATAAAGTCACTTTGGCTTCAGCGGCGGCAGACGCCGGGCCCTGCAGAGCTGGACGTTGCGGGGTCGTGTGACCGTTTTCGGGCACACGCTCATTCGTCATGTTGGAGTTTGCTGCAGCTGGACGTCCCGACAGGTGAGGACTGGTGTCGTTGGAAGGAGCTTCAGATTTGGCATATTTAAATTTCTGATGCAAGTTGTTGTCGTCCAGCGGGCAGCTCCATTTCTGAAAGAGAATCGTGTCCAAACTGTCGTTACTTTTGTGTTTACTGCAACCATTTTCATGTTTGTAATGATTTGCATACTAAGAACTTGTGAAGGAATGGAAGGAACTCATAAATCTAAATATCTGTCCTCGTGAACTAAACGAGACACGTTTAAGAAATAAATCTCCTCTTTTTAACAATCAAATCCAGATAAAACATGAATCATGGAGTTGACTGCAACACCCAAACCGTACACTGAAAACGTGTCTAATCACGTTCATGTGCTTGTTCTGTGTGTGGCTGACCTGGCGTTTCATCATCAGCAGTTCTTTCACAGTGTTCTTGCGAACAGCTTGTGCGTATTCCGGCAGCCTGGGATCAAAACAACCTGAGGGGAGAAAATACAGTTAAAATGAAGTTTGGATCAAAGAAATCACCAAAAACGTGACATGAAATCTGCCAAAGGAAGGTTTTATCAGTGTGGATGGAAGACTGTCATAAACAGACAGATCAAAGAGTGAAAGAAGTATTCACAAAGTCCAAGTCCCGCATTCAAAAATGTACTTCAGTAAAAGTACACAAGTTTTTCTAGTTAAATATTCTTACATTATTGACATGAAACCGAGTACATGTGTAAAGTACTCTAGCAGAAAGAAGCAAGAACAAGTACCTCAAAATTGTACTCAAGTACTTCCCACCACTGCGAATAAAACTTCAGACTCACTTCAGTCAAACTGAATCCCATCTCATTAATGCAGCAGTAATATTCATCCATGAGTACTTTTACTTCTGGTACCTCAAACATTTTGCCTACAACACTTAAATACTTTAAAGATTCTGAATGCAGGACTTTTACTCGTGACGGAGTATTTACGCAGTGTGGTATTTGTACTTTTTCTGAGGTGAAGGATCTGAGTATTTGCTCAACACATGTTGAACTTCCTCATTCCCTCAAGTCCTGAAAGCGGCACACGCTCGAGGAGTGAAGCGTTCAGGAACGAGACCGTGATGAGTTTGTGGTTTCACTGTCACACTTTTCAAAGCGGTGAACGGTCGTATCGGATGACCTGAACTCTAAAAACTGACCTGTATCGTTCATGGCGTTGGCCCCTGTTGACAGACTCTGGCCTCCTCTGCTTTCATTCCCTCTTGGATCCAACATGTTAAAGGTGTCATGTATTCGCAGCAAACTCCGCCTGGATCTGAAGTGTTTCCTCTCTCATGCACCTGGAACGTCAAGCTGCCGTCAGCGCAATGCAAACATGTCCAACTGACTCACCGCAGGATAAGAAATGAACAACCGTCAGACAAAATGTCCCACACCTGGCTGCTTCCTGGTTGGCAGGTTACAGAGGTGAGCCTGGAGTCATTTTCAAAATAAAGGTGTCGAACATTTCGCCACTACTCCTGAACTGGAACTAATCCTATTGAGAAAAAAAGAAACGCTAAATCCTGCTAAGTGTCTCTTAATTGGCCTTAATCTGCAGATAGTTTTCAGTTAATTTCATACGATTCAAAGGTTCAGGCCTCATCTGAAAG
This sequence comes from Chaetodon auriga, assembly GCF_051107435.1. Classification (NCBI taxonomy): domain Eukaryota; kingdom Metazoa; phylum Chordata; class Actinopteri; order Chaetodontiformes; family Chaetodontidae; genus Chaetodon; species Chaetodon auriga. The sequence continues at coordinate 9,289,208 of NC_135096.1, read as the reverse complement.
GAGTCTCAGAAAAACAGTTTGACGGTCGGTTGATATGCAAATGAGGTCAAAGTGCTGCGTAGAAAAGCAAAGCTGCTGAACAACCAGCCTTCAGTTACTCAGTCACTCATCTGCAGAGGAAACCTGAAACACGAACAGTCAGAACAGCAAACATTGACTGCTCAGTTATCCATGAAGCTGACTGTACACTGAAGAAGACAGCTGTACACTTGTGCTGTCTTTGTTTCTGAGACGCATTTTGTAAAGAAAATAAAAATAAAATAAACTACTTACCGGTCAAGCTGGACTCCACTGGAACAAATGCAGGATGAAGCATGAAGCGACCAGCAGAAAATAAAAGGAAATGCAGTTTGTTGTGTGTATTTGTTGGTGGCACGAACCACTCCTCTGTTGACGGCTCAAGTTTCCAGGCAGAGAAAGGCAGGTTGGGTTTGGCTTGAGTCCAAATACAGCCTGGTTATTCAGGTGTGTGATGGTGGACATGAGCGCAGAGGAACTGAGGCCTTATTTTCAAAGGTCACCAAAGAAACCAACAGATTTCCATCTATTTTAACACGGTTTGCTCTTTATGTTCGGTGTATATTTTTGTCTGGTGGACACATTTTTATGTTCTCTGAGACCTTCTTATTTCCTTTCTGTTTTTATGACTGTTGGAGAGACCCAGCTTCCCCTCAGGGATCAAAAAGATGTCGAGAAATCGGAGGAACCGCGACTGAACCATATTCATCGAGATATAACACAAACAATTACATACAGTGGCGGTTCTAGACACATTTTACTGGGGGGGGGGGGGGGCAAGGAGGGGCCAGTGTTTAACCAGAGGGGCACATTAAAAAATGGCAACAAAAGACATTTAATCATTAGAAACTTTATTTTACTTTAAAATCACATAAACATTTATTTTGTAGAAGAGTGAGTGCAGGTGCACGAGAGGTAGGGCCAGAAAAAATGAAAAATACAGTCCAGGGTACAAACACAGGCCGTCAGTTCAGTGTGAACAGAACTCCAGGGTACAACAATGTGCCATTTCCTATCAACTGAACTTGAACACAATGTCGATACACTGCAGCAGCAGGATACGATGGTTGTGCTGTCTGGCATGTAGTGAAAACCCTGCATCTCTCACAGCTGCTGCTTCCAGTTTCTAAAACCAGGTGTTGAACCAAAAACAGTGTCTGGGGCATGTGGTGTGCTAAAATGTCTACATGCATGGCAATACGTGGAGTCCATCACGACAGAATACTCAAACCACGGATGAAGAGTCTACCAGTTTGGCCTGAGGCTCCGTCTTCTGTCCCCCATCAAAGTGGTTGGGCTGCACTGGTACATCATTCTTGGACTTGCTGATATCTGTAGAAAGATGTACAGTAAACACAGGGCGCAAGTACAACATTTATTTACTGCATGTATATCCACATGTATTTCAAAATGCAGGCCAATATTAACTTAAAAAAAAGGAAACCTTCGAGCCATATTGACACAAAAAAGAATTTCCAGCAGAAAACACCATTTTAAAGACACACAGTTCGCCTGCAGTGAAACTGTAATCGCACTGCTTCGCAAAGAGTGAGAACCTTCTTCATCACAAACCTGATGGTTTTCTTCCTCCTCGTCCTCTTCTTCATCCTCCTCACCCTCTGGAATTCCCCTCTCTGTGTCAGAGCCCTCACTTTCATCACATGCCCTCTCTCCAACCTCTTTCTGCTCCTCAGCTCTCTCAATACCTTCATTTGTTTCTCTCACTGCTGTTTTTCTCACTTTTTTGTTCACTGGGGCAAAAAAAGCTGATTTCTATTTGGGTGATTCTTCAATGAAGGGAGTTTTTCTGTCCCCAGGGTAGATTTTCAAGAAAAAACAATTCCTGTATTTGTTAAGGTCAGGTTGTAGTAGCAATGAAAAAAATAACTGTGACATTTTAATACTTTTTGAGTGTGTTGAAAATTCAAATGTGCAAGAATTTCACTGTTTTGGACTCGTCCCCAACCCAGACTTTCTGACATCCCCTCTATAATAAAGCAATAGAAAGTGCTAAATTCATTAAAACTTTACTTTGCATTCATAACTTAAAAAGACATTTTTCAAATTCATATAGTTTATATTTGTTCCATTTGCAATTTATTTACAGTTAAATATCGCTGTCCCGCTTACATCTGTCATTACCATCACACTCAACATGCAAATTAGATGCTCCAGAGGAACATTCCCAGACGTGAGGCAGAAGCCTGATTTTTTGTAGTAATTTGATGTTTTATACATCCTGATTTGAGAGTTTGTTTAATTGGGGTCATTACCAAAAAAGTTACTGTTTGAGTATTTTAATTCATTAACAGGAAATTTCACTTTATTCACATATATTCAGTGTACAGTTTATGCTAGCTGACCAGTTAGCTTAGCAAGTCTAAAACTGAGCCACGTGTCATTACCATCACACAAGTGACTGTGATGGTAATGACAAGTTATCTGTTTCTTACCTTCTAACTACAATATATCAGCTTAATTTACTATTTACTCTGATAGATAAATGAACAGTGATCAACCGTAATTTACATTATTTTTGTTTGAAGGTGTCAACATGGCCCCAGCTAAACCAGCTCAACAGTCAAAAAAATACAGAGACAAAATCAAAGATCCTGAGAAATATCAGCAATATCCTGAAAGAGAGAAAAAAAGAAAAGAGACGGGAAAACTGAAAGCCATCTCACAATTATCAAAGCAGGAGGAAAGATGCAGGAGACGACAGTGGAAAGTTAAGCAAAGACACAAAAGGGCCAGTGATCAGACCAGAGAGAAGATACAAAGTGATACAGCTGGAAACACAGCTCCCACACCGCCTACAGCTCAGGAAGAACGTGAGAATGAAGTGCCCATTCTTGAAGCTTCACCTCATATTTCTGACAGTTGGCATCATAAAATCTCAAGTCATACGAGAGGACGGAAAACTGTGAGAGCAAATAAGGCAAATAAAACCATCTGAAGCTCCAACATGCTCTGAGAGGTGGAGAAGCATAAAGAGAGATATCAAAGGCTCTCCGAGAAGATGAAAACTTCAGAATCCCCCAAAATGAAATTAAAGCAACAAATGCAGATAAAACCGAAGGCCCTTTCTCAGCTGGAAAAAAAATACAAGGATTGTGGCACAAAAGAAAACCGAGTAGTGTCAAAGATTCTGGCTTTGAAGATTCTGAAGTACCACTTTGTGAAAGAAGTGCAAAACCAACTTGGTTTCTCAGCCAAGATGATGCAGAAAAACAGCAAACAGCCGGCTGGTCTTCACTTTCACAGGAAACCCGACAAAAACAGAATCAGTGTGGATACCAGCAAGAAAATCAAGATATTCTTGGAACCTGAAGTTCAAGATGGATGGTCCACTGTTGAAGCTGTCATATCCAGAGTTTTGCAAAAATGATCTTTTTGGGTCGTGACAGCTCCTTCACCCGACAGACACCTGCTGATGCAAAATACGCCAACGTGCAGTTCATGGCTGACAAGCTAACGTATCAAAGAGTGATACAAAGCAAAACGCCTGACAGGTTGATGGAGACCTTATGCTGTGAAAAGCCAACAAAACAACGTGCATACAGAGAGTGTGACCTCTGCAAAGGAGAAGAGCTGCAAACTGGTGAATCTGATCCTGGTTTACAGACCCACTGGTTTAACTGGAAACATAAAGTTGAAGAGCGTGAGAAGACAAAGAAAGATGAAACGAAACACAAGTTCAATGTCCACTGAACGACAAAGGAGCGGATATGTGGTACCCTTCAGTCTCTTTTAGAAGACTTCACAACTGCTTTAAAAGAGAGGTTTGCAAGACATGTCTTCAACATCCGCCTTCAGTACTCCACGCTGAGTCGTCCGAAAGAAAATGTTGGGCAGAGTGAGATTATTCTTCAAGTGGATTTCGCTGAGAATAATCTCTGCAAATATTCATCTGATCCACAAAGCCGTTCAGGTTTGGGTTCAGCAGGGTGACCTGGGGCGTTCTGGAGGCCGGGCATGGCAAAGGGCCTGCAGATGGAGTTGGGGCAGCAATCAAACAAAATGCAGATGCTGTTGTTGCCGTGGAACAGATGTACCAAGTGGTGAAGTCCTCTTCGATGTCCTGTCAAAGGAGCAATCACAGATCAAGCTCTTCTGTGTCACCGAAGAAGACATTTCAGCAAAGGATGCTCTGCCACCAAATCAACTGGAAACAGCTGATGGGTCACACCTGGATCTGCAGCCACCTGAGATGAACACACATCCATCAACAGTCCTCCCCGTTTCAGAGATCACAGATCAACTGAGAGGACAACGGTGTGCCATTCAATATGACCCAGATGTGTATCCGGGCATCATTCAGGATGCAGATGCAGCAGGTTGTGCCCTTGTGAAAACAAAATAGCTTTTTACAAAGTGATATTTGAATGCTGTTAATTAAAAAAAGTGCTAAAAATAAAGCCAGACACTTTAATTCTGCACATGATGAGTTTCTATACTGTTAAGTGCATTTTCTCATTGCTAGTGTGTAAAATCAATTGGTTACTCGTGTTGTTGCAGTCACAAAAAAAAAAAATAAATAAACATTGCAATTCAAATATTCTGATTAGTACATAATATTTCATTGTTGAACAAGGCAGTATATTAAAAAGTTAGAGAGAACATGTTAAAATGTATTTTAAATGTACTTACAAACATTTAGAACATGATTCTTACAGAGCATGTTTTGTACTTAGTGGAATGATTGTGAAAACTTTGCTTGTCAGATCATTTTGGATTAAAATCAGTGTTTTGTGTTTGTGACGGTAAAGACATTTTGCTGTGACAACTTTGAAAAAAGCATCATAATATCAAAATTATCATGACGTACAATCAAAGCTATGCTAAGATCTTTGCTCCAGACCAACTGATAAACCTTTTGAAATAGAAAACAGCGATTAAAGAACATTATTTTTTTTCTCCATATTTCCAAAAGTCAAAATTTCCCCGAATTGAAGAATCACCCATTTGTTATCGCAATGCAACAGTCAAGACGCACGAAGTTACGTGGTTAGCATCACAACATTGTGGAGACCTAGCAATGATACTGACATTTGGATATTCGCCTCTGCTTCGATGAGTTTGCTTAAAGTTTCTAAACATATCGAGATCAGACATTTGCAAACTTGATTTCATTAGCAGTGTGAGGACCAACAGCAACACGAACAACAAGTCATTTACGACATGAAATCGTTTCGCTTACCTTGGATTCTTGCAACAGGAGAAATCGCAGCTCCTCTCCACAAGACTCGTTGCTGAGCTCTCATTCACCGAGCAGCACCACACCTGACACGCCACAGTGTTTGGGTGCGCCGCTTTAAGTTACCCGGGTAGAACGCTGCGTCGCATTAGTTCCGCTTTTGGCGCTCGCGTGTAAAATCATATATATATAAAATTAGAGGATTTTTGGTGCAATCTTTGAAGCTACCGCTGCTGTCACACAACATACAAAATAAAAAAATATATATATCATTCCTTTCAGGATCCTTTTCTTGTTCCACTCGCTCTACAGTTGACACTATCGTTCACCATCGTATCGTATATATATATATATATATATATATATATATATATATTTTTTTTTGTCAGCACGGGGGGCCACAGGGGACATATCTACACAGACACGGGACTCCCTAGACCTCCGTGTAGAACCGCCACTGATTATACATGTGAAAAGTTGTGTCTGGTTGGAAATGTACAAGAGCGATCGTGCGATGTCCCGGTGCACCTGAACGCAGCAGGAGACGAGTGATGGACAGAAGACGAAAAATAGATTTTATCTTGCTAAAACCAAAACTAAATAAGCTGCCTCGCCTCAGTGAGGTGCCAGCAGCTTCCAGAGGCCACAGAGTTGACAACTGACCGACCTGACGCAGTTTTCTCCCGCAGCTTTCTGTGCAGCTTCTCCGGCCGAACCTCTGCTGATGTCCACCGACGGACTCTGAAACTCCTCGTTCTGCAGACAGACATGTTCAGACTTCACGTCAGTCGCGCGAGGGTAACAATAAAGTCACCGAACAGTCTATACAGTTACACAATTTAATTTACCTCCATTCCAAACAAAGATGTTTGACGAAGCGCTGAACTCCGCTCCATCGTTGCCGCGACCGACTGAGCGTTTCGCGTCCAATCAGGAACACCTGCGACCAGTCGGGCTGTTCACCTGTGGAACGTTCCCAACAGGTGGTTTGGAACATTCCGAAACTTTCCCAGTCTTCTGTTGCTCCTGTCTCAACTTGTTGCTGCATCAAATTCGGAATAAGCATTTATTTCCAACAATGAGGTCAAACATCAAATTTATTGTGTTGTGACTCAAGTACCTCAAATCTGCTCTTCACGTCAGTACTTGGGTTCTTCCTTAGATTCCACTCATTTCAAACAGTGCGACAACTCAGCACATCTGGAACATCACATTCAGGGTTCAACGTCCCTTCAGCGTATCAACAGGATTGTACACGTTTTCTATTAATTCTGCGGTGAATGAGTTAAAACTCTGGTCTTTCTACGTCCTCAACTCTTCAAACCTTCTCCATAATGCAACAGGAACTAGTGTAACATTTTGTGTTTCTGTGGTTTTAGAAAGCTCCCTTTGAATAATTAATTTAAATAATTTAATGAGAAAACAAATACTGCACTCCTGAGAGCGAGGATGCGTAGAAAATGTTTGCATTTGATGGTTCAACACAAGCCGTGGAAGACAATTCAGCTTCTCTAAAGCGTGATAGAAAAGTAACTCGGCAGCTCGAATGACAGAAGGGTGTCGTTTCCTCTGATCGATTGTGACAATAATCACATCAGTGTGCGACAAGAGGAACAATATTACCAAGTCAAACAGCAGAGTGTTGAAACCATAAACGGGTCTCAGTAAAATCATGCATGCAAAGCTCCACAATAAATGAGCTCCTAACAGCTCCTTCAGCTTTTGTCCCTTCATGTTGTTGTTTTGATCCACGGTTCATTCCCGTTTCTTCAAAAACTCTGCGTCAACACAGGAATGCAAAAAACTCCCTTCACCTGTGCCTGTTTCACTGCTTACAAACATGTGTCCACATTCACCGAGAGGCAACCCTGCAGTCAAGCTGCCTTTAAGACGGAAAAGTTGAATTGTGTCAGATTGTGGAGGCGTACCTAATAAAGAGGCCACTGAGCGTATGCAAAAAATGGATGAAGCACTCCTACGTAAAATCTGTATTTTTGCTAAAAACCTGGCTGTTGCTGTCGAGTTAAGTGATGAGGGGAAACTTTAGACTGTCTGTCTGATTGATAAGAAGCTCTTGGCTGCTTACGTCACAGACGATGCCATTGACAGGTCACATGGCTGAGGAGTGACGGCGGCTTCGCTGGTGAGGAGGAGGAGGAGGAGGAGTGTAGCTGGTACTCACATTGATGACCGCGGGTACGTTTCAGTGAGCAGGTGTGTGGCTTTCTTGCACTAGAAAAACAAGACAAAAAGTTCATAAGTGAATCTGCTCATGACTCAGGTGATATTTTCACAAATAAAAAGACAACTGACAAGAAATTCAAAGGTGCTGTTCAACAACATGCCAAAGTGTGATTACTGTGTGTATTTGGTTATTTTTCTGTAAGCAGGATGTTGTTTGAGTTGTTCACTTCATATTTGCTTCATTTCCTTCCTTCTTTCTGTCAGTAATTTAATTATCAGCTTTGTTATCCAACAAGGCAAGCAGGTAGGCCCCAGGATAGCATTGGCAACGTATGACCCGCCTTACTCTGCCTATGGCTTCCCCTGATATTTTCACCCAACCAACCAATTAAGGCAACACCGAGTAGTAGCCAATCAGAAGCAGAGTAAGGTGGGTCGTGCCTCTGCCATCCTAGGAATAAATAATTGCAGCACACTACTAAACGGTGCGCATCAGAGGGGATGTGTAGGTGGGTATACGCCGCGTACCCTGCGCTTCACTACTGACTGTCTGTTACAGCAAGTGCAATTAAGTACTGTAGGAGAGAACATGCATCTCCACACCTCCAGTGTCTAGAGCCCCTTCTCGCAATCACACAAGCAATTCTTTGAGACCGACAAATCTGGAACAATGAAAGAGTAAAATAGTTTATTGTATCTGTAAAAATCAACAGAAGGCACACATATAGTATCTGAGGGTCGACTCACACCAGTGTCAGTAATCTTTCGCCAGCATGCTCCATCTCCCCCATTCATACCACCATGTGATCATATAGCAAAATATACAGTACCGTGACAACCACTTTCTTTCTGCAGGACTCAAAGGGTACAAGTCAATCCACCTCGGGGAGGCTGAAATTGATGGAGTACATTAGCAGGCTAAACACTGCAGCTCGTAGTACAACATAAAGCAAATGCAGCCTTTTGAAAAAATATATTCATATATAATTATACACCTCTTCTACACATTGAAGCAAATCAACTATACAAAATGCAGAAAACTATCTCAGTACAACAACCGGTGAGACATTTGTAAGAAAGTCCATGCTTATTATTAGCGTTTTAGTGGCAGTGTTACAGAATCAAAAATAGGAGTAATACCTTTGTCATAAAACAGTTTAGGAAAAATAATGCCAAAAATATTAGCTTTGAAAACAAGTACACAAAAAAAAAACACATTTCAATATACATGTTTATAGGAGGACAACGACGTCTGGAAAATACAAGTGTGTCCCTTTCGAGCAGTATAAGGCTTACTCAAAAAATGATGAGAAGTACATTTTTAAAGGAGTGCCATGGCTTTGAGATACTTTTTGGTTGAAATACAGATCCCAGAGTTCACGTGCACGGGGACCACAGGGACGCTACTGAATTACAACTGAGCAGTTGAGACACTGTGACCAAAAAAAAATAATAAAATAAAAATAAAAAAATCAGTCATTTTGAGAATAAAATTTAAATATTGACAAAAAAAAGTGATGATTTTTTTAAAAAAAATCCCCAATCTTTTCTGTGATATACATAATGCGGGTAGACAATGGGAAAATCTCAAACACCACTCAGTAACTCTGGTTCCTCCTATTTAAAAAGTCTGTCTGTTTAAAAGGTGGAGTCTAGTACGGGTAGCCGTCAGGGAAAGCCAGTCCCTGGATGCACTGCTCCCCTCCTTCAGCCAGGTACGGACCCTCCTCCTCCTCGCTGGGAGGCAAGACGGCGTCCGGGTCGGCCTTCAGGGTCAGCCTCTGGTTGTCGGGGAAAGCCATGGAGAAAAGCGCCTCGGGGTTGCATACAAACTTGTAGACATACCTTTCCCCGGCCACCTGTGGGATGAGCCAGTGACAGACATGAATGATTAACCATTTGAGCATTTTCATGGAAATTTCAGCTACAAGATCGGTTCCTACCAGTGGATCTGACTTATCTATGCCCTCCCATCATCACACCACCGTGGGCACAATGCATCATTTTTTACCTCTAATGATGTAGAAGAGGTGATCCAGCAGCTAAGCTCCGCCACCTGCTTCCACAGAACTTTTCAAATGTGTATTTCACTGTCCGACACATGAAGCACTGAAGAATGCAAATAGTTCTGTACCAGCAGGGCTCTTCCCCTCTTCCCTCAGGCAGGCCATAATTACACCATGCACCATAATAGCAGTTCCAAATATAAAAAGAAAATCCTTGAAAAGAAATATGAAATCCAAATTTCATACAAAATTTGTCTGCCTTTACCTTCTGCATGATGCCCTTCTCGTAGTAGTATCTCAGTGAGCGGCTCAGCTTGTCGTAGTTCATGGCCGGTCGATTCTTTTGGATGCCCCAGAGCCGAGCCACCTGAGCACCAGACAGGAGGAAAAAAAAAAAAATCCAGCTAGGTTCATATCAAAGTTGGTCTTTTTTCATGTAATGTCATAGCCAGATGCTGACGTCCAACACTGATCAGTCCATAAACCTACAGCTGCATCAGGATGAAATCCCGCACTTTTAAAATGGAGCTGCGTGGGGTTCGGAGATGACTCACCTCTTCGGGATCGATCAGTTTAAATTCCATGTTTCGGCCCGTCCAGACAATCAGGTGTCCATTGGCCGGGTTGTCCAGCAGCGTGAGCAGGAACTGCCAGAGCTGCAGGGAGCCGCGGCGCTGGTACGGCAGACCCTCCTGCTTCACTTTACCTGCTGCAGAGTCAAACAGGACACAATGAGGACGTCTCTCACTGAAAACAGGCAGAACTAAGTCTGAGCTTCCTTTAAAGCTCTAAGTCACGCTGTCGACACGCAGTCTTACCTTCCAGTCTTTCTGGCACAACGCAAGTGTCGTCATAGTACAAGTGTGGCTCTCTGTCATGGCTGAACCCTGTGAAGTGAAAAATAAAATGCTATCAGACAAGCTGATGTGTGTTTGACTGACAAACATGATGGAAAAAAAAGTGCACACACAAACTCACCGACACTGTTATTCTGATACAAAACCGAAGACTTTCCGAATGACGGCGACTGGTAGGTCTGGACCTCTGGAACACACAAAGAAAGCCATCATGAGCAAAGTTTTGCTGCTGATGTGATTGATTCATTGGAATCTCCATTAGGTGGCAGTGTGACACAGACTAAAAATACTGCGCGACAGCGTGAAGAACCACAAAAAGTCAATCTCGGCCTTAGGCGTAGTCCTGTTTGTCTAAGCACTGCGGGGCACATGAATGCACGCCTGCATGGGTAAGTTGTGGCCTGTTCAAAGGTTATTTAACCTCCAATGGAGGCAAGTTAACATGCATTAGTCAACTACAACTGACCACACAGTCAAATGTTAGACTGACTTTTATGAGACATTTTTCATGATGATTGTTTCTGCACATTGTCACAACCTGCATCATTTATGAGCTTCATACATTTAAACAACCTCCTTTAACTTTGAGAAAAAAGTAGTGCAGCGCTGTCTGAGGCGCTCACAGTATAACCTCTCTCCCCCTCCTCTTGCGCTGTGCGCAGGTCGGCAGTGTGTAGATGTGTGTCGTGTGGAGGACAGGACGCTGCAGGAGTGGGAGTTCAGTTGTAGGGAGGTATACAGAGAACCTACAGAGCATCTAGAACCTTAGTAGAAGCTGAGTGGTCACTGATTCTCTTGTTGCTGATAAACCTCCACCCCCACCACCATGACTACCAATAGAAAACAATAATCCAGATCGCATATTCTTTACTGAATATCAGACACACTGATGATCATCCTTAAAAGTTATATATTAATTCAATAATTTCCCCAAATGTATCAATTGTAAATAGATGACAGATCAAGATGACACACACACACCTGACTCAAAGCCAAAGTCTCTTGGCTCTTGTTTGATGTTGATGTGGTTGAAGGTGGTTTGGGGCTGGGCCAGACCTGGACCAGGTGGCCCTGGATCTGGGTACCGCGGATCCAGCAGCTCCTGCTTGAAACCCCCGGGGCCGCGGGGAACCATTGGCTCCGAAAGGTGACGCTGGTACAGTGGCCGCCCATCCCGGCTCGAGGGCTGGTACGGTGCGTTCACTGTTTTCTCCAGAGGGAGGAAAGACAAGCAGGGCTCTGACAGCTGCCGCTGAAACCTGAAGCGTGGACGAACACAAGAGGAGGTTTGAGGGTTTGAACTGACTCCAGCTGAAATCACTGAAAGTATTAATGAGAACTCACCTTTGCTCTGTGCTGATAGGTCCACCGGGGCAGCCAATGGGAGGATGTGGCAGAACAAACTGCTGGCTTTGGTTGGTCTGTGGGAGGCTGCGGTGGTGGGAGGGGCTCGGGGCAGGAATGTGGCTTTGGGGGCAGTTATTGGTCAGATGGGGGGCGGGAGGGTGTAACTGCCTCTGTTTGGGTGCAGGTCCAGGTGGATGGGTGGAGCCACACTGTACTGGTGTGGGAGTCAGAGCTTTGACCCCAGCTGGCTTGTTGTCGCAGGCACTGAGGAGAGAAGAGGACACAGGAAGGAGCCGGTCAGTCCCTGCACATGAAGTGACAGAGTGTCAGCATGTCACGCACCGATTTTCTACCTGTAACTGTAAAGGCACATGTCAGCGTGAGGTGTTCTGCAGGGAGACAGGTCTTCAGACGGGCTGGGCTCTCGCTTCACTTTGCTGACAGGGAGTCCATGAAGCATCACTGCAAACACACACACACACTCGTGTTTGAGCAGAAGAAAGACAGCCTCCTATTTGATCTCAGCAATCCCGGAATCCGCAGGTTGTCATGGGCACGCAGCATTGACGCCAATGTGCCCATCCACAGCGCAATCGTCACATTTATTGTGAGCACCGGGACTCATTCTGTTGAGGCAGCGATCAAGCAGCAATAAATACATGCATAAATAAATACACGTGATTGGAAAGCAGCACTAAAAGTGCCATTTCCCCCGACCCAGGGCTTATCTGTACCATCATTATTTTTAAGGGACAGATAGAGTCACAGGAAGTTCTTTTATTGTCATTATTTATAGCCATCATTTCCTCTGCCGTATGACTGCTATCATTTAACTGACACAGACCCACTGCGAGCATGTGTGAGGCCCTATGCTGCATTAGCAGTCACATTGAACACTGTAAACACAATTGTCTTCACACCACTGGCCCTGGATACGAACATTGATTGTGCTTGTTCACACTTTATCTGCTGCCCACATGAAGGTTGGGTGGAACCGCAGACCGGAGGGAAAAAATGCACAAAGCCAATAACATCACCGTCGCTCCATGAAGGCATCACGTGTTTTTCCACTCACCTCATTTCCATTTTATCCTACTTTACATTTCTACTAAGGGGAATATGATCTTTCCTTTGTACCTTCTTCCTCCACGACATTTATCTGACAGCTATGTTACTTCACAGATTAAGATCTTACATGCAAAACACGTGATCTGTGAATAAAGTATGATTCATTATCGTTCATCGTTGGTGCTCGTCTTTTCATGGGATTTACTGAGTCAGAGCGTTCAAATGACGGCCATTAGGACATTGAGGCATGAATAAAGAATGTGTGTTATTCCACGACATGTCTGCGCCCCGTAGTACAACCCTTTATGAATATTAGAGGAGAAGCAGCTACTCACAGTTATTGGATTGGAAATCCGGAACAAACTGCTCGTCATCGGGGACCTGAGCTGTCAGAGGGGAAAAGACACAATATTACGGTGACTCATCAAATCTTCACCCTTGAATCTCCTATCAGTGCATTCTCAGAGCGACGTATTGGGATTTAGTGCTTCATATGTCTTCATTTCCTTCAACACTGCCTGTTGAAGGGGCGTGACCACACATCTTAAAATCTGAGGAGTGCACACAGAGTTCAGTGGTTGTAGTGCATGATGTTTGCAGATCTCACCTTCTGCGATCCAGATTTCCTGGAGCTGGCTCAGATCTTGAAAGAGCTCTGCAAGACAGTTATGAAACTATATTAAAAAAGGCACCTCTGATTCACGCTTTCTTCAAACTCGCAGTTAACTGAGTGCACACACTGAGCAGAGCTGCGTGTCCTGATCACATAAAGACAATAATGGATGCTTTGTTTAAAAATATCAAGTGTTATTATGCGTCCAGTATTTGGCCCAATTAAAGGCCAAATGTCACCAAACGCCTCAAATCACAAGCTGCCTCGAGGATGCCGTGACGAGCCTACCTTCTGTGTCCTGAGCCAGCTCTGTGTCCATGAACTTCCTCTTCCGGTCGCTGAGACATCTCTCTGCTTCCGCTACGGGACATTTCTGGAAGTGTAACAACAACACTGCTGAGCGAACATAAATTGTAAACCCAAACACCGTCACTTCGAGATCAGCCTCACACACAGGATGTTAAATGCATGTTTCAAACTCACCTTCTCGGGGACCACAAAAGGGACCTGCTGATCATAAAAGCCGTCCATGTTGCAGGAGGCTTCACCCTGGAATAAAGAGCACAGCAGTCAGGGAAAAATATTTACTACTCCATACTCCATCCATATCACTATCATCCATTTCCTGTATCTTGGTGTGTTTGTGTTTTTTCTAACCTCCATGACCCCACAGCTGGGTTTACAGTGGCTATAAAAACCTTCTCTTCAATGGCAGCGTTATGCAAGCTCCTGTAAGTTAATCTCACATGAATAGGAGCTGCAGGAGGAAGAATCCTTCAAAGGCTTTTGAATGGGGGATGCTACTCTTGAAGATAAACAGAAAACAGCTGTACAGTCTCATAAAATGTGACGCCTTATTCCTTTCCTTCTGTCTGGCAGCACTGTGGTGACCTTACAGCGTATTTCATTAGCGGGACATCAGTAATCATTCATGCATGCATTTCTTCGTTTTCATGTCACAAAATCTTAACACATGAACATAAAAACCACCACAGCGAGTACTAAAACATGACACAATGCACTGCTGAAGCATGGGTGGACGTGAAAGGTCAAAGTACATGAGGATAAGTGAAGGAATAGTAATAAAATAAATAGGTATATCATTAATTAAAAAATTATAACGTCATTTGAAACCTTATTCCAAAGCTCTAAATAGTGATACAGACTTTTCTGTGTGTGTTTTGTTTACCTTCAGTTACTCACTTAGCATAGTTACCATCGAGGAAGTGACATGAATAACATGGGTAAAAATGTGGTGAATTTAAATTATTAAATTATGGTCCAGCAAGATTTGAGTTTAACGACTGTAATTATTCCTGCTAGGTTAATCAAACTAAAATCAGTGCAGTGTGTGGGTTTATTACGATATGAGCAAACACATACAGGTCTCAAAAAACAGGAAGCCATAATTACGAGAAATTACTCTTTTCGAAGTCAGCGGACTTCCGTAGGTAAACAACACTTCTCGCCACAGCAGCTTTTGTCTAAAGAAGAGCGTGTAAAGAACAAGCGACAGCTCATTTTTACGTTTGGTAAATTTCCTGTGACATAAACACAACATTAAACCATGTGGTCGACTCATATTAGTGCGGGTTTCAAACTGGTCGGCTGTGCTGACAATAAAAGACTACAGCAGTAAAAATGAGGGATTTGTGAATGGAGTTCGGCGTGACGCACGTGAGGGAACAGTACGCATCGTGGGACCTCCTTGTTTTTCTCAATGAAGTGCAACTTGATCCTCGGAGAGGGGGGGGTGAGGGTGCGGGGGGGGTGGGGGGGTGGGTTGAGAAGTTAGCCACAGAGCACAGAGTAAGATTCACGATGCTAACAGACGGACGGACAGATCGCTGTGCAAAGCTGACAGATGTGGGGAAAATGGACGCAATGTTGCCTGTGATATTCAGAAAATGGCGTTCGTCTCCAAACAGATATCAGCACCCCGCACTGCCGCCAACACACCGCGACGCTGCGGCTGGCGTTTAACACAAAGCCCACGCATATGCGACTATTTTTGTTAAAATGATCGAATAATAATGCAGGACTCACTTGACAAGTGAAGTTTCTTGGCGGTGTGAAGAATTAACTCGACGAGACTTCCTCCCCTACATCCCCTGCAGCTCCTCGAATAAAAACTCGGCTATGGATTTTTCTCAATGAGGAGCTCAAATCAGTGGGGCTAACGCGAGCCTTTTGCTGCTCTCCTATTGGCCAGAACACAAAGTCAGTCAAAGGGCCAACCAATCGTCTTTAAGACTGCTGTGACGTTCGTCCCTGTGTTTTTTATGAATGGCTGGGTTTCATTCATGGATCCACAGATCTCTTAAAGGGCCAGAGCTGCCAATTCATTAAATAAGAAGGTAAATAAATGAGTTAACAAACACATCCACATTAACTTCTCAGCTCTAAATGTAAACAAACAAATAAAATAATGGTAAAAATAGCTATAAACTGGTTCAGCTCATGTAATGTTATTTGTAACTACTGAATTCTAACTTTTACATCCAAAAAGACAGTTTATATTTATGAATTATGGCATTCATTATGGAATCTGATTTGTTGCTTTTAGACCATCACTCATTGGTCATAGACATGGATTTGCAAAAATGCTTTGCCATAATTATAATAATGACCACGATGACATCAGTGACACTTGCAGAGGACACTTGCAGTACTATATTTATTTTCATCTACATATGGAGCCCAGATCCAGATCCATGCTATTAGAATTAAATATCTATTATTATAAGTAACATTAATATTATGAATAGGATTATTTACTATCATTACTAACACTCATAACATCAATCATCATCTATTTCCATAATCAATTCTTAGTTTAAGTAATTTATGGGGGAAAAAAATACCAAAAAATATACATATATATATTCTCCATCTTCAGCTTGTCAAAAGTGATGATCTCCTGCTTTTTGCCCACTCTGTGTCAAGATAACACAACAGTATTTTGTTTTTTCACTGTTGGGTGAACAGAACAAGACATTTGAGGATGTCACTTCTCACAGTCTTTAAATTATATTCAAATACAGTAAAACAGGAAGAAAAATTGGCTAACGAAGCTGCGTTATCCCTCCAAGTTTCATCATTCATTGAGTAACAGACAGAAAGATTTCGAGGGTCGACATACACACCTTTTGACGAGAGGTTGTCGAGTGACAATCAGGTGCTGTAGCTACATCCACAAACTGTTCCCCTGTGTGATTTCCTTGATACATGCAAATCACTTTAGACAATCATTTATTAAATACATTCAAAGGGCACATGCCTATCTTTGTTTGAGAGGAACAAGTTCAAACCTCTTCTCTGAGGGATTTAGAAATGCATTATGGGAGATGTAATTGATAACTTAAGGTTTGCTTCTACTTATAAACACAAGTTAAAGTACACAATCCAGGATAGGTGAACAGGTATTGACTGACAGAGTACACAACATCCCAATGTGACAACATGGCTGTTTTTCTGGTT
Source organism: Chaetodon auriga (assembly GCF_051107435.1). Lineage (NCBI taxonomy): Eukaryota > Metazoa > Chordata > Actinopteri > Chaetodontiformes > Chaetodontidae > Chaetodon > Chaetodon auriga. Next base: position 9,272,438 of record NC_135096.1, on the reverse strand, counting down.
ATTCATTGAATGTTCTTGATGACAAGATATGAAATTAAATCCATCCAGTAATTTCTGGAGCCTCAGCACATGTTTTGTGAGAGGCAGACATCATGTCATAACATTTCTCCTGGAAAATATGAGAACACTGGTGATGTTTCAGAGAATCTGAGGAGAATGTTTCCAGAAAATGACATCGAACAGGATACTTTTGTTGACGTGCAGAAATATTATATTACCTCTCACAATATGCACACACGCAGTTTTGTAGCTGTTACATGTTTGATAGATTTAAAATGGAGGACCACGAGAAGCATGACCGCTTCAAAGTCCATTCATCTCAGTGGGTGGCGGAGCAGTTTCTCCCCTTTTAATTCGACTTTGTTCTCTTTCCACTTCATTACCAGTCGCTCCAGAGGGTTCACAGTGTCACCTGATCATGTGTGAAATTGGGGTATTTAGTGCTTTTATAGGCCCGCAGTGAGGTTTTCATACAGTACCCCTTTGATAATTGATGGCTCTTGAAGGAATGAGATGTACAGCATACAAACACTGCAGTTATCAACACTTTGTTCCTTGCTGAACACTGTAATTGCACAATACCATCCCTGCAGAGAAATAATGAAGAAAACAGTGATGTGAGCAAATGAACCTATGATACAGTGTCCTTTAACATCCTGAACTTACAGTGACCTTCACTAACGATACATTCAATGATCCTTTCAGTCACGAAGCCTTAATACTGTGCAGGAAAGCTTAAAGTGGATGTCTGATTGATTCACAGAAACTTTCAATCATCCACATCTGACTTGACATGATATCTGATTGAAGCTAATTCAGATTCATGACTGCACTCCTCAATCATCAAAAAATAAAGTCAGATTCTCAAAATAGAAAGGCGCGTGTTTGATTTGTTCATTAAAAGACAGCCAGCAGAGTAAACCACCTGCTGCCTCTCTTAAACCATCATTTCAAACATGGTTTCAAGTGTTACTTTATTTGCAGTGAGTGCTGGAAACCTCATTGGCTTTTCAAAGTAAAAGTCCAGTGTTATGACTTCAGACTCAATGACCTGTCCAGGTGGATGTTTTTTTTTTTTTTTTTTTTCTTTTGCACGGTGCAGTGACTGTTTGTGTTCTACTTAGAATCTGCTTGATCAGCGTTGGGGGATGCCAGAACAGATCTGTGCGTGATAAAAGTTCCAGTTCAAACATCAGCTGAGCTCAGCAGCTCTGTTACTGATTTGCAGCCTCTCCTGTTTGCTCGGCCGTCACGTGGGTCTGACTGTGTTCATATCACATCAGTGATTTTTATTCTTCCGTTTTGGCAGATCAACAAGCATTGATATAATGTAACACATCCTGTGTCAGGAATTAGACTTAGGTACAGAGGAAATCTGTTTCTTATCAAATGCACCAGCAGGTTGTGTTTATGAGTCTTTCTTTTGGTCCTTATTGTAGATTGATTAGCTTATTAGCTGTATCTTCTTTTGCTTTCACTTCATTTACTTGTTCTTTTATTAATTACAATACTAAATATGATACAATGTTTTTGTTTATGTTTTTTTTTGCGAACAATTATTTATTGCATTTCATAAAGGGTTCACACAGCAATAATGCAAAGTTACAGCACAAGTTACAGCTCTCCAGTACATGATGTCAACAAATTATTAGGGAGCATTAATGCACACTATCTGATGAATTGAAGTTACAAACTGTAGGACAATATGTCATAATCTAACAGAGAGAAAGCAGAATTTTTACTGAAAGTCTTGATATCAATACTCAATACTAAATCATGTTTATATGAATCTTGACGAAGTCGATTTGATAACATACTGATAAAATTTGTTTGTTTCTTCAGCATCTTTTCATTGATCTCTGTGTTTTCCTTCTGAGCTTCCGTACAGAGTCAAAAACATGCTCTTCTATTCTGCCCTGTGTAATAAAGCTCTAACACCACTAGGTGACTCTTGTGCCTACATGCTGCATCCTTTGGATCATACCACTTCCCTTGTTACTATGAGTAGTTTGTACAGATCACATGTGTATGAAGTTAGTTCTAACTAATAGCTTTTTTAAAGGTTGATATATAATTTACTAATACTTTCGAGATCAGTCATGAGCCATTAATTAGAACAATCTTTAGCTGATGAGTCATCCATATTCAAGCCACGAAATAAAGTCATCAACTCCACTGTCAGATGGATGTTGGATGTGGAAGATCTTCCACCATATCTGTGGTACAGTAGATGATTACAGTAGATGATTATCTGTCCAAAAGTGGCTGCAGCTGTCCAACACACTGCACTTTTGTTGTTGTTGTGTCTGTGCACCAGCTGGGTCGTGGATTTTGTTGGACTGCTCTGTTGTTTTTTCCTGCAGTCTCTGGCACAGGCTGCCATCTCAGAACAATAGCATGCTGGCATACCATGGGTCCTTGTTGGTGAATTCTCTTGAATCATCAGTGCAGCCTTTCTGTTACTGATGATCCAACATCCAGCTCACAATCAGGCACCTTTTGTCTACAACCACCATCAGGCTAAAATGTCTCTTTGACCATCAGAGGTTACTGTTTGTATAATTATGATTTGATTTATGCTGTCCCAAGAAATGACATCACTCCAATTCTGGTGCAGTTTGTGTGCTTTTATTTGCAGGTGAGTAAAGTTCAGGGTAGTGAGTGGCAGAAGGTGAGAAACAGGAGGTGATATAAGTTAAAGGTGCAGTCTACAAGTCCCAAACCCGTCTAATGGAACCTACAGACGGATGAAGGGCCCCCCACTCTGTGTGCCGTCTGTATTCGCCCTTCTCCAGCAGGTACTGGCGTCCCCTGTAGTTTGGTTGCTCATAGAAGACCCAGATGCCTTCCTGGATTTGAGCTGAATGGACGTCCCGGTAGGGCCAGCGGTCCAGCAGGTTGGGCACGTCGTCGCTGAACTCAATCATCTGGCCGCTGAAGTCAGGATGTTCGTAGATGCGGATCCTGTGTCGGTTGGGAGGCTTGAACATTAAACAACCAAAATGTCAGATGTTCATTAGTGAGATTAGAGGTGCTGGTTGGTTGGATTTTTAACCTTTGGAGAGAGCCAGATTAGCTGTTTCCCCCCCTCTTTATGCTTTTTGCATTTACTCTGGCTCTGAAGATTCCAGTACTTGATTCAGATGTTAATGCTCTGTCACATGTGCTGGAGAAGATACCTCTGTCTTTCAGTAAAGTTATGCCAACTTGAAATGGACTACACTAAACTGACACATCAAGCACAAGTCAAGGTTTCCTGACTTTACTAGTGACAATAAGAAACACTTAATTCATCTTGGCCTCATTAAATAAAAACATTACATTTGAAAAGATGAAGACAAAAAACATTGGAGTTATGAAGGCACTGCTTTATTTCTGTAGTTCCAGTTTTTCTACAGTGCAGTATGTTACACTATATGTATTTTAAACCTACACAGACCGTTTCTGTACTAAATTGAACAATACTAGCTCAGATTCTGCGTTACTCTTGAACCTCAAGCAGCAAATCCCAACTGAAAAAACAAGTTCTAAAGACTAAAACCTGGATGTTTTGTGACAGTTTAGACTGAAATATGTAACCAAACAGCATATTAGCATGTCATGTAAGTACAAGGGCATTACCCAAACAATTTGAACTTGGACATGACCCCAGAACATCAGCATTAGGAGATAACAAACTTTACAAACCAGCAAAAAGTCAGAATTTCTGTTCACATGTAGCTATGAAACAGCTTATATGAGTGATACAAACATGTTGAAGACTGGCTTTGTCTCACAAACTGTTTTCCCGGACTTACATGTCTGATGAGGCGACATGAGCGGATGGTGTCATTGAAGCCATTCCAGCTCTGGTAGTTGGGGTACTCCCCTCTCATGAGGACGTACTGGTAGCCGACGTAATGGGGTCTCTCATAGATGACCCAGGCCCCGCACTCCACCCGGATGGAGTTACAGCGGCTGATGTGGGAGCTGAGCTCAGGACAGTCACTGCTGCATTCATAGTAATGACCCTGGAAGTTCTTGTCCTCAAAGAAGAAGATCTGCAACCGGGGCTCTGAATTAGACTGCTACATTGACTACCAGAGGACTGCAACCGCTTTCAGTGTTACTTCATATGCTAACTACACTACTATTAAATGGTCAATGGACTGTATTTATTTACTTTTCTAGTCTGCATTCACCCATTCGCCCCAACACCAATTTGGGGTTCAGTGTCTCGGTCAAGGGTACTTCGACATGTAGACTGCTGAGGCCACCGACCTCCTGATAAATGGATGACCGCAATCCACTCAGCCACATAACTCTAGTTTATCACAGCTCTGGGCTTCTTTTCATACTGTCATATCCATCGCTACTATCATTAATGACACCACAATCACCAAAATATATATTTGCTGACATCGGGATCAACAACGAGACAACAAAGTCTGACAGGGCAAGAAACAGTTAGACAGGTTATAAGCAAGCCAGCAATCTATCCAGATGATCCAATGTCAGTACAGTAGGTCGAATTTGAAGCAGGCAGCCAATCTGTAATATATGGACGACGTTTACAGCATGCAACTGCTCATTTTTCTTGTCCCATTGAACGTCTTTTGATGCCATAACGTCAGATGTTGTGTTTTCAGCATGCTATGCTGCCCCAGTTTTGAAACATTTGGCCAATTAGCTCATTTTGGCCTAATTAAACAAAGTCTCTGAACAGGAGCAGCAAAAAATGAGGCAGTGCTTTAAGTCTGTATAGCTCTTTAGATTATATATACAAGAACTTGCTGTTAAATGACACCACCATCAACCTGATTCTTGGAGTACATTTAGAAACAATCCATCAGACAGTATGAAGTGCATCATGGTATCACTGTACTGAACAGTCACAGTACTCACCTTTCCCGTGCGCTCCATAATCAGCTTATGTTCTTCCTTTCCCAATAAAATTAAAGCCCCTCATTTGCAGTGCATCACTGATGCTCCACCTTCATATAAAGCCTGATGAAATGCAGTGCCAGTAGAATTATTGTCATTCAAATGAGCTCTCCACTAACTTTGGTACATTAGCTGATGCTGCAATTGCAGTAGTGCAGTGTCTGATTGCTCTCGTGTTGATGCAGAAAATTTGAGTGTATTAAATAATGTTGGTTGTTTTGTTTCTTAGTGGAGATTCTGCTCTGTTTTACTGCTTCATGCTGTAATATTGTGTCTCGTGTGCAGTGCTGTATGCAATATCTGTGTAGTTTTTGTAGCATATACTTTCAGACCCTGATAATTACAATTTGCACCAATTTAAAACCACATCAGCTTATTATAAGCTCATATTATTTGTTGTTGTGATTTGAACTATTTACAGTATTACCAGACCTATAAATGCATCTAAAAGATATAGCCAGGTGCAGTATGTGCATATTAGCAGTATGGAGAATGTACACAAACTGAGATAAAATGGTTGCATTTAAAAAATATATATATTTCATGATAATGAAAACAAATGGATTAAAGTGCAATTGTTAATGAGATCTGTGTTTTCTGTTGTTTCAGCTGTGTTGGTTTTTTGGTTTATGTAAAATCATACCAATCCTATTTAACGCTATTTGCGAGTGCATCAAATTACCAACAACATTACTGAACATCCAAGTATGCATTATGTAAATGTGCCTGTATTTAAGTGGCAAACTAAATGTGTTTAAAGTCTGAAAGACTTTAAATATGTGACATCAAATTTGTGATATTATGCAGATTTTTTGTGAAAAAGATGAAGATGGCACATAAGTAACTCACTTCGTATAATGACTTTATTTTTCAAGGTTCAGGCTCTTTGCTCTTTTCTGATTTTCATGGCTAGTGTTCCTTCACCCGGCGAATGGATCCAACAGTGGGCTGCACGCCCCCCCACTCAGTGGACCGCCTGTACATGCCCCTCTCCAGCAGGTACTGGCGCCCCCTGTAATTGGGATGCTCATAGAAGACCCAGGCACCGTCGAAAACCTTGCAGGAGTGGACTTCTCGGCTGTGCCAGCGCTCCTGGAAAGCAGGCATGTTGTCTGCCACCTCCATCGACTGACCCTCAAAATTTGGCCTCTCCCAAACCTTCAGCCTCCACAAATTCCCCACCTGGAGGAAAGAAATAAAGGACACTGAACGTTTTCTGCTATTAAAGCTTGTCGAAGGAAAACTGTATCCATTATTGGTTTCTGATTCCTGTTTTGAGCTGAAGGGAAGAGCTGAGTGACATTACAGATGACAAAAACTTACTCACTTCTTCCAGCTTTCAGCTAGATCTCATGGTTTTCATCAGCAGATGAGTTCAATGTTACAACCACCCATTATGACTTGACATGATGTAGTGATTACAGAATTAAAACATAACAATCATAGACTACAATACTGTGACACGCTTTGGAAAATAGTTGTACATGATTTACAGGAAATGTCTGGTCTGGCATTATTTATCTCTTTTGACTTACATTCCTGATGATGCGACAGGATCTGATGGTGTCGTTGATGCCCAGCCAGCGCTGGTAGTCTGGATACTCTCCCGGGTTCAGCACATACTGGTAGCCCATGTAGTTTGGTCTCTCATAGATGACCCAGAATCCTCCCTCCACCCTGATGGAGTTGCAGCGGCTGAGGTACGAGTGCAGGTCGCTGGAGTCACTGTCGCACTCATGGAACCGACCCTGGAAGTTTCTGTCCTCGTAGAAGGTGATCTGAAACGAGAATAAAAACAGACTTTAAAATAGGATTGTCAACTGTGAAGTGGCTTTATAAAAGCTACACGTTTTATATACACGCACATAGTCTTAACATTAAATATGTGGCACTAAATGTGTGTAATCTACCTTCTCCATAGTTAATCAATAGCTTTGCTGTGATATAAAACATTTCAGCAGCCACTTCCAATATTCTCTTTATACAGACCAAGAACAATAAAACTAAGCACATGGTTTGCTTTGTGTGAACTGGATTATTCAATCAGAGGTTCAAATATTTATCCAGGCTTATCACATTGTTCCAAAGCAGTGAATCCCTAAACAATGCAAATGCAAAGTGCAAAGCAGCCCAAAGCTACTGGATGCAGCAAAGCGTGCTGACAAAAACAAGGCCACTGCAGGACATCTGGTTTGATATGAAACGCTTTGAGCTGAGTCAGTGACACCGCAGGAAGGCAGGAAGGCACCAGATACTTTACAGGAGAGGGGGACACACACCACAGAACTTATTCATATTAAACAATGTGCATGCATGGCCTTGGACATAGCAGTTGGACAAAAAAATCTGAACTCATGTTTCGCTTACAGCTACAATGGACATGGTGTTATTCTCCAGCAAAACGACAAATCCTCTGAACGAAATGACACGTTTAGTTGCAGCCAAATCTGATGTGAATTTCTGAGCTGACACCACCATAAGGTTCGGTTCAGTGCCGGGAACAATCGTGAACATTGCAGACATAGTGCCAAAGTCTTATTGACATGATAGCATTACGCAGTAGCTGTAGACTTGTCTGCTGCACATTCCTGATGCCAGTCTCCCATTGCACCTCATCCAAAAGGGGCTCTATTGAGCTGAGATCTGGTGACTGTGGAGGCTGTTTGAGTACAGAGAACTTGTCATGTTCAAGAAACCAGAGATGATGTGAGCTTTGTGACATGGCATGTTATCCTGCTGGGAGTCACCATTAGAAGATGGATGCCCTGTTTCATGAAGGGATGGACATGGCCAGTGACAATACCCAAATCAGGTGCATATCCTTGGATTATCTCTCCTTTCCCCATTACCTGAATGCCCCACCCAACCACACAGTTCCCTCATCGGCCACTAACTTGCCATATCACTTGCTTTGTTCTCTGCCAGATCTTTAAGTTGCAGTGTGCTTCATGTCTTGCTTTCTAGACTCAGTATCATCGTCTTCTGTTGTTCCTGCCAGTAGTTTCCTATATAGACCTTGCCTGTTTATTGAAGCATTATCTGCACTTTGTCATATTTCTTTGCCCTTCTGGACCTTCTTCTCTGGTTTTTACCATCCCATAAGCCCTCGTACCTCATTGCGTGAATAGAATCACTGACCTGCATTAGCTCTGCCTCAGGCATCTGCATTTGGGTCCTATCATCAAATATGACAGTCAGCAGTTTCTGAAATACTCAAACCAGCCCAACAACCATGTCACATTCAAAGTCACTTAAATCACCTTTCTTGTCCATTACACGTCTCTGCTGGAGCCAATGACCATGTCTTGCTGGTTCGAAGGATTTATGTATATTTAAAATTTAAACTGATCCCAGAACAGGTTTATCACAGGAATGTTATTCTTTCCAGTTACAGTAAAATGTTTCCATGTTCACATGCTTGCAAGAACAGTGTTGTTGGCTGCAGGGGAATCGTGTGAAGATGAAGTCAGAGTCAATGATTCCACTGATTTCCTCTCTGGTGAAAGTTATACAAAGCATGGAAATGAAGTGCAGAGGACAAGTTCAGACTCATCAAACAATGACGATGAGATATGTCATCATCTTCACGATTTAATTATCTTTATTAGGCAGACCTTCACCTTTCTCCTTTGTCATTTTCCGTTCGTCTCATTTTGAGTTTGGAGACTGAACATTTGAAGCATGTGTTATAAGTTGGGGACATGGAGTTAAAAGGTATGGGTGTATGACAGCTTTCAGGATGGGTCTCATGAAAGAAGCTACTGAGTTGCATTATGGGAGGCCTGAAATTCAGGATATCTCGGCCCCTGTTGATTTGATTTCGATCTCAACTTTATGGAAAACTACCCCTTGAAGTTGTGATTGTGAGAAAACAATGTCAGTGTTTAATATCCCAAATTAGTCGAATTAAACTATGAAATAATATATGCTGTATTTAAAATTTCATTTTCCAGTAATTGCAAACCAGTGGTTGACACATTTCAAGAAAATCCATAAGAACGATCAGATCAGGGTTTGCTTCTCATTTATTGGTGGTGTTATGTCAGTGTAGGTATCTGGAAAGGTCTTTCACTTTCTGATCAAAGCTAAAGCTGAGGTAGAGTTAAAACTCTGTGATCCTGCGGAAGGAACCAACACCAGGCGAGGACGCCCCCCAGTCGCTGTGCTGGCGGTACTCGCCCCGCTCCAGGAGGTACTGGTGCCCCCTGTAGTTGGGGAGGTCGTAGAGTACCCAGGCGCCATCAGTCACCACACAGGAGTAGGCCTCACGTAGCTTGTAGGTGTCATAGACTGAAGGACAGTCCTCAGAGCACTCCACCATCTGCCCTTCAAAGTCAGGCCTTTCGTACAGCCTCAGCTTCCACGCGCTGCCATAAATCTAAAAACACAAGAAACAAAGCGTTCAAGATGGTAGCGGGCCAGAGCTATTTCTGGTCCAATGAGATGATCCCTTGTGACATTTCCAAGGCATATGCAACCCAAAAAACTACAAAACTTGCAGATTTTCACTTTAAACTCTTGGTTCAACCGGATTTATTACATTTATTCTGTATCTGATGATCGCTAATTGTTTAGCTAACATTTTAACCCACATATACAATAAGTTTGCTGTTGTCTCATTTTCCTTAGAATTATTCAAATGTGGCATGAGATTTTAAGCAGGTTCTTCTGAGTAAGTAAGTATTGTTATTATTTGGGGTCAGAAGCCCTAAAATGCTCTGTCGAGCTGGGGGTTACTGCAGAGCTGGGTGATAATTCTTTCTCGATTCTCTCTAAGAGACACCTTTGACACTACTCACTTGGTCCATTGTTAAGATAAGTACTGATTTCACATGTAGCCATGCGTTTTACCTTGAATTTTCCCCCTCATCTTGGCGAAAACCTGCAAATTGCTGCCAAATATGCTTGCTATTGTCAGCATGTTCAGTCTGTTTGCTGAAAAGGGTTCACAGAGCTCAGCCCTGTGCCGTGTTAAATTCCTGTGCTGCTGTTAGCTGCCCAAACACAATTTTGAAACATGACGCGTAAAACCTAAAATCCTCCACTGTATTTGACAGAAATGTCTGAAGACACCTGAAGGAGGACTCTTACATTCTTTATGGCACGGCAGGATTTGACGTTTTCGCTGAAGGCCATCCACTGCTGGTTGTCGGCATACTCTCCGGGGCTGAGGATGTACTGGAAACCCTTGTAGCTGGGTCTCTCATAGATCACCCACACGCCGCTCTCCACCCTGATGGAGTTGCAGCGGCTGAAGTATGTGTGCAGGTCGGCACAGTCGCTGCTACAGTTGTAGCAGCGGCCCTGGAATTTCTTCTCCTCAAAGAATGTGATCTGTGGCAAAGGTAAGAGGAAAAAGTTCAGTTACACACTGTGAACATTTTATTTTGAACATGGTTGTCTCAAAATGAGCAGGTTATATCTTACCTTCCCCATTTGGATCCACTGTAAACCTCATTCTTTGCTGCAGCCCCATCAAAGTATTTATCGATAAACAAAATGTGCAGAGTGTGGCAAGTCTTTGATACCCAAATGAGGTAGATTTACATATCAGCAAAATGGCTTGGTGCTGTTTGATTTGCCTTTGTTCCAGTCTGATGATGACTCGGTATCAAACGCATGCTGGAACAGTGAAGGCAGAGAGGCAGTGATGGAGAGAAGTGATTTGGCAATGTTAGATTAGCTCCTGTATTTTCATGACATCTGCAAATGACCTGAATGATCATCTAACTGGAATAAAACTTGGCTTTTACTGTTTTTTATTTTTCATTAATTCGTACCCTGAATGTAACTAGCTGAGCTTCAGGCAGTTGGTTCTGCTTTAGATACATGTTTTACAGATGTATTTACAGATGTAAATACCTGTGATTTAATGTGAATTTGTAAAATGTTTCTTACTTTTTTGTTCATTCTCTTCTCATGTTCTGACATTCAGAGCTGGTTGTTCACTGTAACCCTAATATTTCTCTGTTGTCTGGCAAAAAATATGTTCATCATGGCTTTAAAATGTGCACATCTACTGGAATTTCAGCGTTACTCCTTTCATAGTTCAATGAGATTTTCCAAAAACGTATTTATTTGCCAAAAGCATATTGATTAATTTCAGAAATGGTTTGACTTTTAACGAACTCCCACATTTCGGTTTTGCACCAGATTTGCTTTGGTGTTTTTTTGCATTTGAAGCACAGCAGGTAACGTGTGGGGGTCAGGAGGTGCTGTATGTAGTCGAAACCATTTGGCTGTGACAAATGAATTTGGCAGCAAAGGTGCAAACATTTCCCAAACAATTCAACTGATAATCCCTGTGAGCCTATAGCAGAGGATATGTGACAAGTTTAAAGCAGCAGGTGAATGGGGAGTTTTCAATTAACACATGTAACGCATGCGGGAGCAACATGGCATTTTCTTCCAGGAGTAAGTAGATAGTTTGATTCTACTTATTGTGTCATGAATTTATTGTTCTCAACAACAATACTAAGTCCACATCTGTGGACTGTATCTTTGCCACTTTTTGCATGTATATAAATGCTCAATTTGTTCAGGAATTAAATGAGAGATTTTCTGGAATGACTAAATAAACATGCTTGAAGATGAGTTCTTAACCTTTAATGAACCAAACCCAACGATTGCTGCAACATTTTATCCCCCTGCTTTTGTTTCTTCTTCTTCTATGTTTTTTTGGCTTGGTATCAGTAACTTGTTCACTGCCCTCTGCATTAATGGACAGACATGGTTGGATTTTTACCGTCTCGGGCCAGTTTGGCTCAGCACAGTGTGCCTAAACTTACGCCAAGTCTTCGAGTTGCAATCAGTGAATCAGTGCAATCAGTGAACATTGGGAACACCTGTTGGTGTGTTCCAGTGCTTATGGGAAACTCATTTGAGAGTCAGCTGCTGATCCTTTCACTAACTTCCTGTTTGCTCACTGTTGCTCCTGATTTTCTAACAACGAAACTTTTCATACCTCACTCTCAAACACTGAAAGTCCGAGCTTCCATAAATACATCAGCAAAGACACATTTTCAGAACTGTTCCTGGCTTCGAATGCTTTACCATTTTGATAACATGCTGACATGAAGTCACAGATTAAAAAAGTGATTATTTTACCATGGAATGACAGGCAGGAATCAGAAACATTGGATTTCAGCTTGCTTTATTTTTTCCAGGCAGCGCATTGAGAGTTTGAATTAACAGGAGTCCATGATGCGTCTGATGGAGCTGAACCTCATCATGTTGCTCATCCCCATGTCTCTAAGGTTCCTGTACTCTCCTGGCCTGAGGTACAGCATCCTGCCTCTGTAGTTGGGCTGCTCAAACATCAGCCAGTGGCCGTCCATCACGTTGCAGGATTGGCAGTCGGACATGCGCAAACGGTCCATCATGTTGTCACAGTCGTCCGTCAGCTCGTGCATCTGGCCTCCGAAGTTCTCCCTCTCGTAGATCCTCATTCGGAAGGGTCCCCTGTGCTGTGGGTGAAGAAACATCAAATTCACTCATTGTCAAGAAAACAACCCCTTTTTTTTTTTGAATAATCATTCTTTTATCACAAGAAAACAGCTGCAATGACATGAATAATGGTTACTAAAAAGGTATTGCACCATTATTGGCCTGTGTACTGGTGATGTTGGAATAGGTTTGGGATGTGAACAAACTGAAACTGAGACTAACTGACAACTGAGGTCAAGGTCCACCTACTAGCTTTTCCAGGAGCTTTCAACCGTATCCCACAGACTTCCTCGGTGAGTGTAGCCTGCTTTAAGTTTAGTACATGAGAAGGTTCCACTTGCTGAAGAAGGCAGTGAGATACGGTCAAATGCTAGTAAGTGGACCTTGACTTTATAAGATTTGATCACAGACCTGTTTTCAAGGTTTGGGGTGGAGATCAATACATATTCAGATATTTGTAGTGATTCATGTATTTGGTCATTTTACCAATTTGTGCTGCCAACCAGTAGAAATGCTGCCTTTAATGTGTTCACAATTAAATGAACAGTGATTGGGAGTCCAACATGGAGTATAGTGTCTTTTTAGCTAAGTCAAATTACAGAATCCCTATATGGCAGATTAAAAATGGCAATGTAAATTATTTACTGGAAGTCATTTTAGATGTGTCATGAAAGCACCAGTCTGTCAGTATGATCAAGAATCAGAACCTCTCTTGTAGTTTCTGGTTTAATTCAGGCTTAATGCAGATGAGCGTGCTAAACAAATCCACCTACCATGGGGATCATGCGACTGGACCTGATGCAGTCGCTCATGCTCATTCCCATCAGGCGCTGGTTGTCTGGATATTCGCCCCTCCTCACCAGCATTTGGTGGCCCATGAAGTTGGGCTTCTCATAGACCATGAAGAGGCCGCTCTCCACCCTGCAGGAGTTACATCTGCTCAAGTAGGAGGTGAGCTCGGGACAGTCATTGCTGGTCTCATAGGAGCGACCCTGGAAGTTCCGGTCCTCATAGAATATGATCTGCAAAGAACAATGAGAACACTGTGAAAAAGTGGAAAACAGGATATCTTGTCTTAAGGCTGTTTTGACTTTTTCATTTACATTTTGCCTGTGAATTTTCATTTTAAATGTTTCTCATATTAATTGTGCCTCAGATGATTTGAAAGTTTCACTTACCCTCCCCATGGTCATGGTATTTGTGAGCTAATCTCAGATGTACAGCTTCAACATCGACCCTTTTCCCTTTTTATACATTACACAGCCATAGTATTTCCACATGGCTTGTGCTGAAACCTTTGAGTCATCACTCTATATTGTGGCACAGGGCAGCACTATAGGGTGGCAGACTTTACTGTATGTCAGAATCTGCAATAGTTATTGTGAACTGAATATTGGGTTTTATGCTGGCTTCCAGCAGCTTCAACTACTTACAATCATGTGTCTTCTGTAAAAATCTATATGGTGTGAATATAAGATATGTTGATATATGAGACTGAACTTTATATAACACTAAAGGCATTTAACAAATGGAAGGACATGCTCCACTAAACTCTCTTTGACCTTTTGAAAGGTAAAAATACAATTCATATAATGTTATTTGAGAAATGTTTTGCTTCTGTTGTGACCTGACGTGACCTCTCAAAACTACATTCAACATACAATAATAACTATTGAGGTGTGCTGTAAAAAAATGAATGCAGGCCCACGTGAACCTCGTGATGAGTCATGATGTTTCATACAAAGGTGTGCAAGGTGGTCTGTGGCTGATTCTATATAAAAGTGGAGCTGCGTTGGCATCGTTTGTAAAAACTAAAACCGTCACCATGGGCAGGGTACTGATTTGTCATATGTTTGTATAATGTTGAAGAGTCTGGTGCTGTAGAAGTAGTAATAAATTGACTGATAGCTTACAGATGCAGTATGATGCCATGCAAGGGTTCTTAATAGGATTAGAAATGCATTGTTCCACAGAAACAGAAACTCTTTTTCATCTAAATAATAAATCTTCCAAGTGTCCTGCTCTTGACTATTGTCATCTAACCACTGTAAGTTTCCTGTTTGTGTTTTGCTGCAGATTATTTTCTATGAGGAAAGGAACTTCCAGGGTCGGTCCTATGAATGCAGCACTGACTGCTCCGACATCCACATGCACCTGAACCGCTGCAACTCCTGCAGGGTGGAACATGGGTGCTTCGTGGTGTACGACCGCCCCAACTTCATGGGCAATCAGGTCTTCTTGAGGAGGGGGGAGTACTCCGATTTCCAGCGCATGGGGAGCATGATGGGCATGATGGGCATGGCGACGATGGATAATATTCGCTCTTGTCGCATGATCCCCATGGTAAGATGTTTGGTAGCTGCTGTGGCTCAGCGGTTCTTCTCAGACTTGAGGCGTCCCAAGTTTGAATTAGCGACCTGTTTGGATCTCATGCTGTATATTCTGTATTATGTTATGTGACTTAGAAAGTAAATTGCCTGTGATCGACTGGCATTCTAGAAATCTTGGTGGACTGATGTCATGTCTTGTCTTCCTCCAACAGCACAGGGGACAGTTCAGGATGAGGATCTATGAAAGGGAGAACTTCGGAGGCCAGACGCATGAGCTGATGGACGACTGTGAGTCTCTCCAGGATCGTTACTTTATGTCCGACTGCCAGTCTTGCAATGTGATGGATGGCCACTGGTTGATGTTCGAGCAGCCCAACTACAGAGGCCGCATGATATATGTGAGGCCAGGAGAGTACAGAAACCTCCGAGAGATGGGTATGAGCAACATGACAAGAATCAGCTCTATCAGACGCATCATGGATATGTGCTGATTGTCGTTCATTAAGAACAAAACTGTGCGTCAAAAATAAAAATCTGATTTGAAGTGTCCCTCTTGCTTTTTGCAGTTTTCTTACTATGGAGTAAAATGACATGTTTTGTAACATATCAGTGGTGCAAGTTCAGAGTTCAGAGGGAAGCACTGACATTTTGATTCCTAAATAAAGTCAGTGATTGAATATCTTCCGTGAGAACTGAGAGCAGCCAATCATTCTTCCACACTAGTTAACTTTATGTTGAATTACTACGTAGTATTATGCACATATCATGTAAATCTCAAGACCCTGAACATTTTCCCACCATTATTGCAGCTGCTTATTCAGTACCAGCTAACTGAAGTGAACTATTTAGACTATACTTTGTAAACATCCATTATAAATCAATAAATGAGCCACGGAGTTCATGTAATGGTTCACATTTGACCACATACTTTGACTGTGGGAAAATGTATTATGTAATATTATTATTGATACTATTAAAGGAGCTAAAATGCTCAATTTGTCAATGAAAGATCATGTGGTTAAATTCAAAAGGTTTGGTCCCCACAAAGCTGACATTTGGGTACCAGAGGAAGCTCACCGACTTAAAATAGAAAGGTTTCATCCTCCTCCGAGTCGAAAATATCCCAACTATCTGCCAATTACATTTTGACTTTATGGTGACAGAGGAGGAAATATAAGCAGGACAAAAAAAATACTGAGATTCTTCTTCCAGGAACAAATGAGATGTTGTTTTGCACAAAAGTGTTGCATGAACAGGTTTGACATAGAGCACGTCATCAGTACTGATCTGTGTGCGTGACCTTAAAGAGAGACTATGTAATTGCAGGATAATCGAATGAGCATGTTTCCTCATGAGGTACGCTCTGTTCAACTTCTGTGTCAAAGCCATTTAAAGGTTTATTTGTAACATCAATTAGATTTAATGTTACTGTTGCAAACGTATGGATGAGCGATAAAGTCAGTGCATTGACTGAGTAACAGCTGCTACAAAGAAAAAGTTAGCCATCATAAGCTACTGGTCATAGCAGACCAAGTGAGGCTCCAGCAGCAAAATGTGAGCGTACTGAGCTGAGAAAGGTGTTTTATTTATTCAATTATTCATTTGCAAAAGGATTATGTCATTTCTTCCTTCAAAAGTTCTATATTTTGATTTTAAACAAAAGCATTTCATTTAATCTCGCATCTGTCCAAACATTAATCTGTTGCACAACTGTAGCTATAAACATAAATGCGCCCTGCAATAAAAATGATGGCACAAAAATACAAAAGTAATGCAATAACGAGAGTTTGCTTTGTCATTGTGAAATCTGCACTGCGACCGTTTAATCGAAGTGACTGCAGTGTTCACAGCTTTGATGTATAGTACAGTAGGGTCTTCCATGCTGATGAGCTGACTCAGTCGTTTTGTACAATCGAGGGGCAGATTCTTTTGATGTCACATGATGCATAAAAGGCAGCACGCCAGTGAGAAGAACAACAGAAATCAAATAGCGTGACCATGAGCGGAAAGGTAATGACGGGTACAGATCACTGCACCAGCCAGTGCAGGAGAGAGAGACTGACTGATGCATATGGTGCCTCCAGCTTAGATCATTATTTTAAAGGCCTACTACATGTGGACCAAAATACTGCAGCACATAATGTCTGCCATGAAACACAGTGTAATTTGTATTAACAAGATACCTGACAGTCATCACAGAACTCAAACATTTAGCTCTGGATGTTCTCTGATGTTGGACCCAAACACAATTTGTGTCTTTCTCTCCAGATCGTCTTCTTCGAGGGGAGAAACTTCCAGGGCCGCTCGTACGAGTGCCTCAGTGACTGCTCTGAAATCACCTCTCACCTGAGCCGATGCAGTTCCTGCAGGGTGGAGAGCGGGACGTTCGTGGTCTATGACCAGCCCAACTACACGGGCCGGCAGTACCTCCTGACCACAGGAGAGTACCCCGAGTATCAGAACACCATCGGCTTCAATGACTGCATCCAGTCCTGCCGCATTATCCCCGCGGTAAATATGTGCACCGTATCACCAAGCAAGGAGAGACAAGGCAGTCAGTGATGGAAAGGGAGAGGGATTTCACCTCTGTGCGCCCAGTAGTGATACTTCCAGGACATGTTTCAGATGTCTTGCACACTGTAGCCTGTTCGCTGCTGGCAGTAGATCTAAAGGTTTTGTCAGCACTGGAGCAACTGCTGCATTTTTATTCACACAATGAGATACGTTGGAAACTCACAGATCAAACTGATATTCAGCGTCTGATTCTTCAGTCGAGTTAGAAAGTTGCTATACGCCAGCAGGGGCTCCATCGTTTTTTGGTACTCATATTAACACCACAGCAGCTTGGTGTATCTTTAAATGTATTTTATTTCATGTAACACTCTGTACTTCAACAGCACAAGGGACCCTTCAAGATGAGGATCTATGAGAGGCCGGACTTTGAAGGGCAGATGCACGAGCTGACTGACGACTGCGACTCCATTCAGGATCATTATCACATGTCTGACCTGCAGTCCTGCCATGTGATGGAGGGCCACTGGCTGATGTTTGAGCAGCCAAACTACGAGGGCAAGATGTTTTATTTGAGACCAGGAAAATACAGGAACCTCAGAGAGTTTAGCAGCGATGACATGAGGTTCAATTCCATCAGACGCATCACGGACTCCGTCTAATGACTTATACTCAGCTGATAAGTTTTGCAGATGCTTTGTTTTATCGATATAAATGAGTTGTCAAAGTGAAAGGCAAAAAGGAGCCTTGTTTTTATCCTCAAACTGTGATTTGTGCACTGTTTGCATGTAGTTCCAGTTGTAGCACTGTGCAATCCAGCCACAATGAATTTACCTCTTTAACTGTGTGATGCGCACAATAAACTGATTTGCTGCATATTTGTGTGAATCATTTGTTTGTTTGGCCCACTGAGTAGTATTTAGTCACTTAAACACTCCAGATTAACATACAGTGGTGTCCAAACTCCTGAATCCTCGACTATGAAATACTGAAAAATTCCTGAAGCTTGTCTAATATACAAATATGAGTGCAACTGTGGGGTGAAAGCATGTTTAACAAATGTACAGCAACCCAAATGTGAATATCTGACAATTAAAATAGGATTATACAGCAAAGCAGATGACTTCTTGTTTTAAGTAAAACTACAGTCTAATACCTTTTGTGCGTACATCCAGCCAGTGTTAATGAAGGATGTGATAAGTTTTAGTAAAGGATGATATTTGGGCAGCAGCCTTTACCAACACCTCTATCTCCTTCACCCTTTTCCACTGTGGAGATAACAGCTGTGGATTAAAATATGACCTTTACTGCAATGAGAGTCAGGTGTGGCACAGATTATGTCACATCTGAAACCAGTGTTTGCATTTAATGAGGATTTTAGTCGTTAATAAGGACTATTGGTATTAATGGGGATTTTATGCCATTATTAGAGAGTTGACAGTCGAGAGTTGACAGGAACACCTAGGCCACACAGTCACCCCCAAATATAGAAATTAGAAGGGTTTTTTTTGTTTTTGTTTTTTTTCCACATGTGCATCTTACATCTATTATATGTTGTCTAAATATTTGTATAGAGTAGAAACTACTCTGATTAGTATGGAGGAGTTTTACCTGCCTTTACCTTTAATTTACTGTATTTAATGTGCACGTAGAATTAAAAATCTTGTCTGTGCATTCAACGTCTGTTTACAATTGCTGTCACTGCTCTTTGTCGAGCAGCTCCATTGTATGAAATTGATCACGTGCAGACTGTATTGAAAAAAAAAACATTTGTGAGCTCAGTCCAAAGAGAATATGACAATATGGGATGATTGGCAAGCAGGAACAAAACTGAAAGCACTAGTGAGCATGTAAAACAAGTTGTCATGCTGACATGAGGGAAATAACAGTGTCTCAATTGCAAATCGCATAAAAGCTACTGCCATGCACACTGAGGCAGGGCAGTGGCTGAGTTCACTTCACAGGATTTCTGAAAGGAGCAACATGGTTTTGTACAAAGCAAAAGTTAAATTCAAAATGTGAATATAAAGGACATCATTTATGGCCAGCATCTTTACAGTATTGCTACTTTATGACAACCTCGGCCGTACAGTATGTATGTAATTTACATCAACAAGATAAACTGGGTGTGACATGTAAAACATTATGTGTTCCACTGTGCAAAGATAAAGCTGTACATGAATTGGAGATGGAAAAATAAAGTTCGTACAAACAAATATGAGCTTTTCATGATTCCATGTAACAGCTTTCCATTCCAACCGAAACACACGTCTGGAGATTTATTGGTTTTATGTTTGATTTTTGGTTTATAGATTCTCTGATTGTTCCACCATCAACCAGAACAGATTCAAAGGGAAGCCTCAGCTCAAAGGAAAAGAGCTGATTTGCTTCACTGACCACACAAAACAGAAAGAAATATTGTTCTGTGAGAAAGAGCTGACAAGTCCGCTCATTGTTCTCAATTACAATGACACAGGTCATCCGTGGGTTATAAAGGCAGCATGGAGCCCATGGCTGCTGCGAGTGTGACGAAGGTTAGCCAACACAATGGGTAAGGTAAGGCTGCTTGTTTTGCTGTGTGTCTTTTGTGCTTGTGCATACCTACGTGGATTATTCAGCCCAAACCGGTGAGCTGGAAGCTTCTTTTTTTTTTTTTCATTTGGTACAGTACGCACATTTCTCCTAATTTGAGGCAATATTATCAGCGTTTTTGAAAATCCCTTGACTGATCTTTCCAGATCATCTTCTACGAGGACAGGAACTTCCAGGGCCGCTCCTATGAGTGCAGCAGCGAATGCTCTGACCTGCATTCCCACTTCAGCCGCTGCAACTCCATTAGAGTGGACAGCGGCGACTGGATGGTCTATGAGAGACCCAACTACATGGGCTACCAGTACTTCCTGAGGAGGGGCGACTATCCGGACTACCAGCGCTGGATGGGATTCAATGACTGTGTGCGGTCCTGCCGTGTGATCCCTGTGGTAAGCCGTGGTTTCAGTGAGCGTTGTGTTACAACAGGCGTCTCTTTAGATAATCTCTCACCAATCGAGGGGCTAATAAATCACCTTATATTTTCTGCAGAACCAAGGAACTCACAAAATCATGATCTATGAGCGCCCAGAGTTTGGAGGCCAGATGATGGAGCTGACTGACAACTGCCCCTCCCTGTATGAACGCTTCCACACCAACGACATCCAATCCTGCAACGTCATGGACGGTCACTGGATCTTCTACGAGCATCCCCATTACAGGGGACGCCAGTACCTGATGCGCCCCGGTGAATACAGGAGGTTTAATGAGTGGGGGAGCATGAGTTCTAGGGTGGGATCCATCAGACGCATCACTATGTGAGAAATGCTGATGTCTAAACTGTCAATAAATACTGTCAATAAATTTATCCAATAACTGCTGTTCTGTCAACTGCTTCTTGAGGATCTTTGAGTTGAGGGGTTCATTGGGTCGAAAGGTTTACTCAGAAGGCAAAGTGGGTCTGATTGCTTGTGTTTTGATGGTTTCCATAAGCCATACTATTATTTTATGAGTGGATCAAATATTGCAGGAGAGGGACGAGAGCACAGGCTTAGCAATAAAAAACACATGATGGAAACACTCCATCTTCACGTCTTTACAGAGACACACACACAGTATAAGTCCAGCATGTTTATTGAGGATAGAGAGAGGAAGAAAGTTGGAAAGACTTCTAGTTGAAGTCAGTGATTCGCCTGAGCGAGCCGATCCTTGGACTAGCGCCGCCCCAGTCGCTGTATCTACGGTATTCGCCAGGTCTCAGGTAGTAGGTTCTTCCCCTGTAGTTGGGCTGGTCATACAGCAGCCAGTGGCCGTCAACCACATTGCACGAGTTAATGTCAGACATACGGAGACGGTCCTGGACGTTGGGGCAATCGTCGCTCACCTCCTGCATTTGGCCGCTCATGTCTGGACGCTCATACAGTCTTATTTTGTAGGAACCACGGTGCTGCAGGAAGAACATCGACAAGTCAGCCAGTTTTATTTGATCTTGCTAATGTGCTTTATAAGTACAACAAGATTACACCATCAACGGTCTACAAAAGCAGTCTAGAGCTTCCTTTAAGCCTCATGAGTTCAACCAACAGTGCTAAACCTAAGCTAATCTTCCCCCACAGCTCAGAAGGATGCTTTTAATTTGGAGAATCTCGATCCAACATGAGCTGTGGAGGATTGATGGATGCTCCAAAGAGCTCTTCAAACTACTTCTGCCATACATTTCATTGGCTCCTCTTTGACCTTGACACTTCTTTCATACAAACTTAGGCTCACCATGGGAATCATGCGGCAGGAGCGGATGCAGTCGTTGATGCCGATCATGCGCTGGTTGTCAGAGTACTCCCCCCTGCGAAGGAAATACTGGTGGCCCAGGTAGTGGGGTCTCTCATACACCATGAAGCAGCCACTCTCCACCCGGATGGAGTTGCAGCGGTTGAAGTAGGGGTGAAGGTCAGCACAGTCGCTCATGCACTCATGGTGCCGACCCTGGAAATTCCTGTCCTCGTAGAATATGATCTGCAAATGTTTGATAAAGCGCTGATTAATTCTCAGCTCCCGTTATGTTAAAAACATCTCTTACATGTTTTCATTCTGTATTTCCAGTAACACATAATAAGCTTACCTTTCCCATTGTTATATTAGTGGGGGCCAGACTGACGGTCAATAGACACTCTCTGTACCGCTGCCCTTTTATATTAAGTAGCTGTGTGATGGCACAGCATAAAGTATTGTCATCCAAATAGGTTTTATAAACACAAATCTGTTTACGTATAGCGACGCACCAGTGTGATGAGTTATTGTTGTCCAGTTTTCACATGTTCATCACTATTGATCAAAACACCACAGTGTGCTAGTGACCCAGAGGTCAACGTCCATAGTATCAGCAAAACAACGGCCGTCATTTGTGTCCTCTTCATTCAGAAAGATTCCATAGCACACCCCTGCCCCCCCTCCCCCCAGCACCAAGTATATCAAGCGGACACAAAAACTGAAGGAGCTGCAAAGTGTTGTCCTTTAAAATTCTTTCAGATAAAAAAAAAGAGTCCTCAAGTGACCACCGCCGGTGGTTCAGGCTGCTTTGTGCTCCTGTAGACTTCAATCAACATTTTCCACAGTCAACTGATACGTGTCTCGTTTGTGCCGGTTTATTATTTATATATTTATTGTGCCTCTTGTACCATCAAAGCCTGCCATTTTGAATTTTACAGTTCTATTAATATGAGTAGAACTTGTTGGATTTTAACTTTAATAACACCAAAAT
The DNA here is from genome assembly GCF_051107435.1 of Chaetodon auriga. Taxonomy (NCBI): domain Eukaryota; kingdom Metazoa; phylum Chordata; class Actinopteri; order Chaetodontiformes; family Chaetodontidae; genus Chaetodon; species Chaetodon auriga. The sequence continues at coordinate 9,249,941 of NC_135096.1, read as the reverse complement.
GGGTTTGCAGCATTGTGGGACTGAGATCCACGTTTCTATTGAAAATGATCAAGATCGGCTGAAAATCCGTCAATCAAAAAGGTTTGCAAGGGGCGGGGCTTAGCGAGAAAAGTGCCATAACTCTTTCATCTGATGAACTGGGGACAAATTTTGCAGAATTTTGAGTGCACTGTTAATGAAATGCTGCAGGCTCGGTGATGATGAGGAGTGTGTGATTGCTCTCACTCCTTTAAGCCGAGTGGACAGAAGTGACTTTGCTTTACTTGTGGCCAAATGAGCTGCTTCCTGCCATCATCAGGATAAATGACATTCCCATTGCCTTTTTATGGACACACATATTACTGCATGTTTTATTGATCCCACTTCAGATGAGAAACACACCTTGTCATTGTTGCTGCAGGCAAGACAACGTGAGCTCCCTCTGGTTTTGCACCGCATCCATGAAAAACTTCATGTAAATGCAGCTTTCAATTAGCCAGAGTTATGAGAATATTGCCTCTATTTTCTGCTCTGTCATCTGACATTTTTACAGGACAGTGGGGATTCAGAAGCTTAAGAATACAAATCTGAACTGTAAACCTGTTCTTTATGTGGCACGTCAACTTTCCTCATGTAGCTCTCATAAAAACACTCTCATAGGTGTGCAATCAGCATTGTTACATATACATAACAATTTAGTCAGTTCAATTTGGACTAAAATTAAAGCTTGAATGTGCCCTTTTTTGTTGGTCATATCTATTTTGGATGGATATTTCTCCTCGACTGTGTCAGCCTGATAGTAATGAGGATCAAATATACAGTAGCAGGCAAATGTACTGTCGATGGACCCTGTGCCTCATCAACTTAAAACTGCTCATGCATGACGAGGGAGAGACTGAAGTGGTGCAGGCTGCTGTATGATGGCCCAAAAAGAAGAGAAGTTAATGTTTTTGAGGTTAAGCTTTTGATGTAGAGGAGACTTGTGGAGTAATTGTGCATTACGGTCCAACATCACACACATCTGAGAGGTCATTCTCAAATGTTCTTCACATCACCTCCACTCTAAAGCAGGCTTGGGACACTCAAAGTCCATCTAAAAAGCATGAAGCTCGTCAGCACAGACAGCTGACGCAGAGATGCGCGGCTGCTTTATAAACCTCAATCAAAGGTCATGAGATTCAATCTTTTGTCATTCTAATGAGCAGGCATTTGGTGCTTTTACCACCCTGCCAAGGTCTTGATCCCATTCATACACATAAAAACCCTGATTCATCATTTCCCTACACTGGCACATGATTGACCTCCCACCCCCACCCCCCTCTTATTATACCACAGGATGCCCACATAAATACATTTGGTAATGTTTAGTGTTTCAAATGCTCATTATCGTTTCTCACTTACATTAAAAAAATACAATACTACACCACTTGAGTACGTTTTCAGATCACAGATTTTGCATGCTGGACACAGATTTTACTTCAAATCACATGCTAACCTTCTTTGTTTTAGGCTGTCAAATGTTTTCAGACTTCCGCTAGTTTTCATTCACTAACATAAAGTCAATCCAATGCAGAACTGACGCACACATAAGCAAAACACAGCAAATACACTGAGAGGAACATTTATTTTAAGAACTGGAAACACACTGAACTAAAAATCAAACAGGTGACTGGTGGTCTTGATGCACAGTATCATACGGTTAAATCTGCACTGCATGCATCTCTTCAACAAAATCTAAAGAAATCACAAAAATATTTCAGCTTAGGTTATTTTTGTTTGGCTTCTGCTTTGAATAGCAGGAAAGTTGAATTTACAATAAGAAAAACAACAGTGTTATAAAAACATCCTGAGAAATTCAAACGTACTCCTGCAGACGTTTAGATATGTTTTGTATGAATTATTATCACTAATTCAAAATGGAAAAAAAAACAAAAAAAAAAACATGCTGAATTGAATAGTTCTGCAATAAAATATTCATGGAAAATATTTTACAATAAAATCAACATAATTGAAATTTAATCTAACTGACACTGAATGTCATGCAGGCTCACTTTAACGTATTTGGCAACACCCTATTTGAACTTCACACATAACCTGCAACTCCAGAACATGAGCGCAATGTGAACTTCTCAAACAGGCTTAGTCTCTTTTTACAGTGTTAAAAATGAATAAACCAAGAGGGACCACACCTGATGTGGCGTAAATAGCACGCTTTAACAGCGTGACGCTTCCAGGTCAAATACAGTGGACTTCACAAGCCAAAAAAAACAAAAAACAAAAAAAAACAAAAACAAATCTGGCTGCAAACAAAGACGAACAGACTCGCTCTCAACAGGTTCTGTGATCACATCTGTCCCTGCATGCTTTCATATTTACTACTTCTTGAACTTGCTTAACGCTCCTGACATAGTTTGGTCTTCTGAAAACTTACACATAAATATACACTGAATCTCTAAAATTATGTTTTTAAGAGTGGCTCTGAAATGTCACAAGCAGAGGACCAGTCAGACAGTGGATCAGAAGATCCTGAAAGGTCCCAACAGTGATCTCGGCCAGCAGAGGCGACAAGATGCGGCATCACATATTGTTCACATTCACCCATGAGCTCACTGAGCCTCAAGCAATAACACTGCTGCAATCAACAGTGCTGCTGTTTTCACTTCCTTCTGAATAAAGGTGATCACTGATCCACAGAGAACGGAAGGCTTTGCTTCTTTGTACAGTAAAGTAAAAAGAAAGTTGACATGGTCAGGGAAAAAAAAAAAAAATGCCTCTGAGCTACATCATGGTGCCTGTCTGTATGTAGCTAAGTTTAAGGCAAACCATAAGAAGTTAATGTTTACAAAAACAAGAAAAGGGTTCAAGTTATGTTCACGTCAAACGAGAAAAGATCTGAACGGATCTGAACTCAAAAACTACAGTGAGTTGATGTTTTGGTGGCACATTTAAATTTCAGCTTTTCAAATTTGGCTTCAAAATTTCTGAGAAACGCAAAAAAAAAAAAAATCCCTGAATCACATCGTGACATGTTAGTTACCTCCTGCATCACAGACCATTCGGTCTCAAACAGATGAACTTCAGACATTTGTTGCACTGCAATATATAGTATAGTCTTCGCCAAGTTATTGTGTTATCGTAACTACGACGGTTGATGTTTGCTGCACGTCCAGTGAGTTCGACAAAGTGAGAGTTCCTCCCATGTGCTATGAAACACAGTGAAGTATGTTGTAAGGCACAAGTTTTAAACGCTGACAGATGAAATGTGTGTTAAATCCAATGAGAAGAAAGACTCAGCTAACACTGGAAGTTGTGCTCCAGGTCCCTGAGAAGCTGCCCGTGGATTTAGTCTACATGGGAGTTTGGGAAAGTATGATACGCGGAGGAGCCTGGCGGCTCTGTTGCTTCTGGCACGCAGCGACAGTCCCTGTGGTTGACGTGTCGGCGATACCTTGGCTGCAGATGGACATTGAAGTGTGGAAATGTCTGATTCTGCGGAGAAAAGTATGACATTAAGACTCGATGGATGTTTGCAGGAGAGGAATGTCCAAACATGACAGACATAGAAGAGAAACATCAGTCCAAAAACACACACAACACAGTGTCTCAAAGGCAGGACAATAAGTTTCTCATCTGGAATATAACACTCATCCCTTGTGATTACCAGTGGACACTGTTTACTTTTCTGTTAGTACAAGATTTCCATCATTTTAACTCTTATTTTTGCAATAAAAGGAGCATGTGACTGGTCAATCTAGGTCGGCTTGGTGATACTGTTATGGTCAATCGTTTCCCCACTGTGGGCGGCTCCGTTATATAATAAAAGGTCCTTTACCCTTGCAGGGTCATGTTGCAGGACAGCAGGTGTCATTCCTTCAGCTCTCTGAGGACACAGTGGGTAAATCTGCTGCACCCTGGGCTCTAAAAGCTGCACAAGTATGACAAGAGACCAAAGTGAGCTCTAGTGTAGAACAAGTTTACTGAACACGTGGCAGCAGATTCGCAGTTGTGCAGCAACAGTATTTGACTCCTGTCATGGCGGTACTTATGTTCTTTCCCTGGCGAAACTGTACCTCTTGTCTGGTGTTCTCCAGGACAGAGCCTTCATTAGCGTGCTGGTACAGATATTCTGATGGCTGGGAGTACACGACTGGACCTGAGGGAACCAGCGACTGGACAACAAATCATTGACAACTGCTGAGCAATTGCCCAATTTCTCCTGAACTACTAACAATGAAGGGCTTTCTCTCGCCTACCTGGGTGACATTCCACCGATACTGGTTTGGGACACGCTGGGGAGAGAGACAGCAGACTGTTCAAACTCCTGCTATACTTGCCAAATGATGACATGGTGAGAAATCAGTGAACTGCTAAAGGGCTGAGCTGACCTGGTAGAGATGACAGGGTGGCTGCAGGTACACAGGCTGACGGGCCTGAGGATACATCACTGGAGGAACAGGCTGCAAGAGGATCAGCATTCACAAATCACACAGTGGATATTCATCTTGGTGCTCACCTCACTCCCACACCCATCTGTGGTGTGTGAAACATTCTTGCTTCACCCCCTCAGCTCCACAATAGTTTGCGTTATTTTCTCTTTAAATCTGACTGATCGACCAACAATGAGTTTAATCTGCTTCCCACTACCAAAATATTCGGGGAAATGCACTAATATAACCGTAGATAACAGTGGTGTCTCCAAATGAAAGCAATAAAGGCTGAGATAAGAGACAGCTTTTGGAGAGAGGCAGCCTAATATGATGCATTCAGTCTTAAAATGTGGAGTTGTCAAGCTGGCGTAACTCTGTCTTAATACTTACTTCCATTTGTTTTTTATTTTTTTATTTCCTTTAGTTAAGCAGAAACACTCAACCCCTTAATCGGCCAGCTGCCTTAGCTTATGTAACCGGCGTTTCCCTTATCTGGAATTTATTTGTGGAGCCCACCTGCATAGATTTTACCCCACACAGAGATTCAAAAAAAATATTTATTTGTGGAAAGTGCAGGCTGATTGGAAAGTCTGCAGAACGCTGCATTCTTGTGCAATGCTGCCTTGCAGCTGACTCGAATGTTACCATGTCAGAGCCACCCACCAGCATCCCTCACAGTCAATCAGCGTAAGTAAGTCCTTAGCCTGCAGTAAATGTTGAGCCATACAAGTGGATCCTTGCTTTGCACAGAGGAATTCATTGCGAGACACATTTTTAATAACTCAAAGTGAACTTTCGCTTGAAGTGTTATGTGTGTGTGATACCAGTGAGAACTGACAAGCCAGTGGTGGGGCAGATGGTTCATGGTGGGGCAGTGGAAGTAGGCCACTCTGTTTTGATAGGTGTATGGCCAGCCTGTGGGCGCCGTCTGGTATAGGGTCCCACAGGACATCGGCAGATGTATGGTAGAGCTCCTAACTGAAGGAAGATGGATGCCACTGAAGAGTAATCCTGTGCCTTTAACTTGGTATTTCAAAATCGTCATCATCAACAAATCGTTGTTAACTGTGTTACCAGAGAAATGCCTCATATCATGTAGGAATTCATACAATCGAGACACATGTTAACCCACCTACAGTCCACTTACTCGGTCCTGAAGCTTGATGCCTCCGGAAAGCCCGAGCAACGCTGAGCTTCTTGCCTTTCACATGTATTTCATTAGCCTTCAACATAATAGTTGAGGGAACATGTGAACACATTAGACAATAAATCTGGTGGACATACATTATATAACTAAAGTTTAATTTAGTTGCTTTACTTACGTTATGAAGAACTTTCAGTGCATCATCTTCGGTCTCAAATGTCACAAACCCGTATCTGTTCAAAGAGACAGAATCAAAACAGCCCATACTTTAATTGGTTAACTGTAAATCTACAAGTAATGCTCACAATTTAAGGACTGAGTCATGGCTACATGCACTATTAATCAGTCACTAAGTGTATATGACAGGAATGATGCAATTAACTCACCCCTTCGATATTCCTTGGCGATCTACCACAATGTTCACCTCTTTCACTTCACCAAATTGAGAGAAGACATGTTCCAGGCTGCTCTCACTCACCTTTTTAAACAAACAAAAACACTTTCAACTGTATCGTCTCCCCAAAAGATGGTACAGGCAACACGACAAAGTAACACACCGCAGAGTGCCGCTCAAGTAGCTTCAACATTACAGGGTCAAGAAACAAGCGGTTCCTGAATGTCACCTGATGAATGATTTCTAGACAAATTTGGAATCACAATAGTAACAACAGGCTTCCTATGAATTGTGTTCATGTCTCAAATTTCTTGTGTCTAACCCTCTACAGTAAGACACACACGTGGCTAAACATGCACTCGGCCTGTGCAAATTTGCAGCTCTTACCTTGCGGTCAAATCCCGAGACAAAAATCCGATTGGGGATGACAGTGCTGAGGCGGGCGATGTGGTGGGCCATGGCATCAGTGTGGTTCTCTGGAGGTAACTCTTCAGAGGTGTGGGAGCTGCTGTCGTTCTGAGATGGAAAGCAGGATGTGAATTTGAAAAAAAGAAAACCCAACAAACAACATATTAAACAGTACATCGTCAAGTTGTTTCAGTCAGACAGTTGATGCACCTGCCAGAATATTAAATCTACTATTCACAACAATAAGTCACAAAAAGTGGCCAAAGTTTCATAAAAATGTCTACAGTTTCTTCTTCTGTCTCTGTGGTGTCATTACAGACGCCAACTGTTCATTTCTGTACATTTTCACCTGAGATGTAAAATGGAAATATGGGTAAAAGAATGGCAATGAATAAATGAGTATCATAAAAAAAATCAACCACCAAGAAAAACAAAAATCTAATATGCAAAATGAGTTGTTTATTTGATAGGAAACACTTTTTTTTTTTTTTTTGTCAATTAGCTTTGCACTTTTGCAGCTTATCTGCAGGATAAACTATGCTAACTTTAATTACATTATAACTACATTATAAGTATTTCCCAGCCAAAAACCTCCACTCTTTCACGAAATGTGAACCTTACCTGAAAATATGACATCTAGTCCTCCAAATATCACTCTTTAGTTAGCTACTAAGCTAACTTGAACGTGAATAAAATTCCTAGCTTACCCTCAAAACAGGTTGACCTTCTTTTTTTACAGCTAATGCTAGCATTTTCTTGCGTGGTTGATTTTTCGCAAACTCCGCTAGCTACATGAAAACAGATAAACAAATAAAAAGTAATGAATGTATGCATGGACGAACTGGCTGACAACAAATTCATAATTAAGTGCCACACTGACATGAGAAACTAACCATTGTTGAAGTTCAAATGACTTGGCGTTAGCGTTACTTAGCCTAGCTAATTACCACGAAAGCTGCTGTGCTAGCTAAAGGGCTTAACGGCGCTGTGTTGACGGGGCAGTCCACTCACCGCGTTTGGTTCCCCCTCCTCCATAGCCACATTCATCTGGTTGACTGTCTCTAGAAAGCACGTAACTACACGTTAATGGCAAACTAATTACCGCCTATTAAGACTTGGCAAAAATATGGCTGCTTTGCTTCATGAGTCACTTCTCGTCCAGTTGACCGAAGCTGCACCGCCCCCCTCTGTTTCCCCGCCCACCGCGCGCTGCTCCTGAACTCTAATGCCCCTTACGAGCTCATGGCACGTTAGCCAGGTGTTACCTGCAAAGAGCAAAACGAAACAAACTGCCAGCCCAAAGAAATATAAACATGTAAAAATTACAGTTATGCATGTTAGTCCAGACACTGAATCAAAGGTGCAGAGATAGATTTAAAAGTCTGAGACAGAGTCCAAAGAGCCAGGACCAGGTGACATCAAGGAAACTAGAAGCTTGGCTGTGCAAAGCACAATGTATTCGGTACAAAATGAAATGAGACAGAATAATAGTGTCCAGTGTAACTAGTCCAGAGGATGACGTCGGTCACTTCAAATATACTCAATAAAGGGTCCCCAGACTTCAAGAAACTTGTGGTGAGTGTCTGACAGAGTATATCGAATTCTTCCAGATAAATACAGGAAACCATATCGTTCAACGATATCGTTCAAAAGTTTTTGAAAGCGTCTCACCAAATAGGAGTCCTTTATGAAGAGCAACATCACTGAAAGTTATGTTTTTTTTTTAAAATATGACATTTCAGTGAAAAAAACATGCTCCACCAATGACTTCACTGTGTGGACCCTTGTGTAAATGTAAGGGGTATGTGGACAGTGGCAATGATGGAGGGAACACTATTTATAGGCACTGTGTAAGAAAATTGAAATACTGGAAATATACATGCCAGCCATAGTTTCATCGCAGTGGGATATCAGTGGAAGACATTTTCCTTTTTAATTTCTACTTAAATTGTACTAAACAGTTAAACAAATTAATAATTATGAAGAGAAGAGATGGAAAATTCAATAAAGGGGAAAGTACTCCACGCCAGATCTGTGCACTACTACATACTGTCCACACAGGGGCGCAATTTCTCTGCAAATAAAAATGTCTCAGGGACGGTCTTCATGCTGTCTGTGTCATATCAAACTGAAAAATAAGATGATGAAAGTAAGATCTTGGAGTTATTCATAGAGGTTTTCTTTCTTCTTTTTATACTTGACACGCAAGTGATGGTTCACGCTTTCAGTGAGGTCAAAGTTGAATGGAAAAGCGACGACTACAAACTGCTGAATTCAGCATATTCAGTCACGTCCTTCCCCATTTAATTGAAGAGTGGCAAACCCCTGCAGCGTTCTGATCTGATCTTAAAGCAATTACTGACTTCTAAATAGTCTATTAATCACAAATGTTTTATCCTCTTTCCTTTGGGTAAATCTACTGGACTTGGATTCCCACTTAAAATATGTTTTTTGTTTGTTTGTTTTTTTTTTAACTACATTTCCCTTCAGTTTATGAGATTATGATTTTGGACTGACATATTCCACAGGCAGGAAAATCCTAAGAAAATTCTCATAGATCCATGTGACGCGGTCAGAGATTCAACACGTCTACATTTCCACTCACAGTCCTGCAGGTAGCCAGTGTGGATGTTGCGTACGAGCCTCGTGGATGTAGATTTTCTCTGTGATCGGTGACAAAGTGCTCTGAAATACTGCCATTTGCTCTTATGCTCCCCACCTCTTCCTCCTCCTTCCCCAGACCACAACAAAACGAGAGTAATAAGCCTACAAAGTGTCTTCAACAGAGAGAAAAGCACTTGATTAACAGCTGCTAATATCAGTAATGAATGAACAAGACACTACACAGAAGATTTAGGTTTTCCCACAACACATCTGTAGTACTGTGGATACATTTGCAAACACCTTTTCGAATCCTCTTCCTCTCAACAAAAAAACTCCTGGTAGCTTCAGTGTGTATTCCTCTCCGCCTGTCTTGTACGTTTCCCATCATTACAGCCTCCTTTCTCTAGATTGTTTGTCCTCATCTGAGTAATGTGGACCACACCATTACTTGTCATTCATTTCCAGCTTTTGTTAATTGCCGGGTGAATTTGCCAACGAGGTCTGACTGTGCAAAATGGGAAGGGCATGTTTGATAATTACAGCAATTTACCAGCTAAAAATCCTTTTATACTCCACAAAGATCATTTAAGACACAAATGCTGTCAGGGCCACTTGCCTGGCAGTTTGAGTTTTCACTGAAAACAAAAGAGCAAAGTGTGACGGGTTTATTTTTTGGCTGTTCTAGCTCTGCTGTTTGTATTGACTAGTGTTTACCTTGATTTCCTCCAATATTATACTCTTCTTCTTCTTCTTAGTGTTATTATTATTATTATCAAGTCTTTCTTTTGTGATGTAAGGTTCTGCTGTGGCAGTGTGTTAAATTTATTTCATCTGCAAATCTAATTAACTTAAATCAAAAAACGATACAACATTTGGTCGGTCGTTTATTTTGTCATCTGCATCGCTTCCCTGAAATGTCAGGATCTGGGTTATTTGGGCTCTTTGTGCTGCAGGAAAAAGAGCAGAGCAGACCCGCCTGTCAGCCAAACGCAGACCAACAGGACTTGGAATGTTATTCCAGAATTAGGATCCAGATAAATCTCAATCAGCGCCCCAGCATTTTGAGAGGCGAGCAACGACTAATGTCTGGACTGATTGATGCAGCTGTGACACTGAGCAAAATGTACCTAATCCATCACAATCCATTACAGCGTGATGCAACAAGGCATTTGTGTTGTTCTGATTTGCCACTTATTTAAAATTATTATTTCACGGATCCCTTCTGATTGAAAGTTTCAAGTATGTAGTACCATCCATGTGCTCAGGGGTTCAGGTGGCATTAGGTAACAAACACAGTGTGTTTGGGCAGGTCTTGGGTTCTCTCCTGTTCGTACAAATAGTGCTCCCGGCTCCTGCCATTTAGGATTTTGGACTTGAAAAAAAGTGGTTTCTTTGTATTAATAGAGCTTTCATTTTCTCTGTTTCCAGTCGTTGCACCAAGCTAAGTTCTCCAAACTTTACGTCAAAATGTGTCATTTGTCGTCACCGTCCAAACTGACACAATTGATGTGACCTATCGGCAGGACGACGTCAAAGCCTTCACAAATGACGGCATAAAAACGTCAAACAACAGCATTTGCCATTTGCTTTTGTCAAACCACTCTGACCAAGGTCATGCAAGACAAATGCCGTCCCCTTGTGAGGACAGTTTTGTCTGAAACTGCCTAATCTTCTTATTCAGTGACAAATGAGCATAATTCCCCAAATGTTGACTGTGCTTTAAAATTGTGAGACTCACAGAGTAACTGAAAGCAGATACAGGAGAAATCAGGTCAAATATCAGGTCAGACATGAATGTTCCATAGAGAAAGCTGCCATTTTATCTCAGTCGGTCAGTCAGTCAGACAGTCGTGGAGACAGAGGTTGATGAAAAATGAGCCATAACAGAAGGGTTTGACTCTGGCTCTGTAATTACTCTACAAATCTCTGATTTCCCCTCCTTCATCTCCAGACTATTTATAGCTGCTGCATTCCTCTTGGAGAATAAAATGATCTCTTTGAGACAGTACAATGCCAGAAATAACAGGTTTGGACAAACATTTGCTGAGGCGTGGTGGGCCTGGCTGACCATTACCGAGTTCCACTGTGGTTTCAGTGCACTGTTTTTCCCCTTCATCCATTTATTCATCTGTTATTGTAAATGGCAGTGGGTTTGCTGGGGGTGGTGTCGGGGGTGGCAGCGGAGAAGATGTGATGGTTCAACAAAAGAGCTCGTATGAGTCGAGCAGAACTCGCTTTGTAGTCTGAGCACCGAGCACAGCGAGGTCAGCCTTACATGTGAGAGAGCAGGCAAAAGACACATACACACACACACACACATACAAACTCACAAACACACACCTTTCATGTCTGCAAATACTCAGGTGACTACAGGGCTCAGACCTCCCTCTTTGTGCTCCATTTTGTTTATGTTACAATCATAGGACCTCACCGGCAAATATGATCAACTACATGTGGCTTTGAGTGTGAATATGTGTGTATGTGCAATCATGTGTGTGTCTTTGCATGCGAGTGTGTTTAGGTTATCAGAGGAGGAGGGCTTTCCTACTGACTGTGTTTCTTGTCAACTTTTGTTTATCACGGCAAAACAGAGATCATATAGCCTGCGCAGCATCCAGGCTTCACATCTAACTTATTCCCACCAGTGTTTATGGGCCTGCAGTGGGAAAATACATTTGAACCTTGGACGGTGGACCAGATGACATGCAGAACTCAAGTCAAGTTACATTTATGAGTGCATTGTGTGGAATCGTTAGTGACGTTTTGGCCGTCCAGATCTTACTCTTCCAATCCATTTTTGGGATATCTTGAACAGACTCAATCAAATGCATGAGGAGTACAGACACTTCTGCCACACAGATCATGATACATCAGGTATTTGAACAGTGTATGTTATCAGTGTCGATATAATGCACATAGGAAGTGGAATCAAAGGCTGCGTTCCTTTTCTTATACAACTCTAGTTTATTCAGCGCATTTCTATCCAGATCCATTCTTTTCTTCCATCCCGACACATTGTCTTTATTGCTTTGTGCCAGTTTGTAAAGCCGTTTGCTATGTTCTCAGTGCCTGATAGATGGCAGTGTAGCATGGCTGAGGTATGATGACTTTTGAAGGTTTGTGTTTCTGTGGAACATGGTAAAATCTGTGGGTGGTCGACCAGTCTCTTACGCTGTGGAAGGATCCTAACTGAGTGAAATGACCTGGAAGTATCGAGGTAGCAGCCACGATAAGAGCCTTTTGAATTCTCTACACGCTCAGGAAAGGTGCATCAGAGCTTCCTTTCATATCTCCTTTTGCACAGGATACACTGGAGCATCCTTTATGAAAGGAAAGGAGATGATGCTGCCCCACAATGTGCCGAACACATTATGCCAGTCTCGCATAAATGTAACAATTATTTTCATATTCATTTGAAAACATTTTACATTACAACAGCCAGCAAGCCTGCGTGAGCTTCTTCACTTCACATCTTCCCTCACTAAAATCACTTCACAGGGCTTTTTTTTTTTTCAGAACAAGACATGAGGAGAAAATTAATTCTGTTTGAGACCCGTCTGTCTCAGCAATGTATTCTCGCGAGATCTGGACTGAGCAAATTTAGTAAGTGTTGTGGGGAATTACCATTTGATGTGAAATCCTGTATTTCGTACAATAACCTCATGTTCTGATTTGATTATACACTCACTGAACTTTCAGTGACACTCTGCTTGAAGCCCTAACCTGTCGATGAACTGCCTTTCTTGACCAAACTCGCACATGCACGCAAATCAGATGTTTGTTTGTTCTTAATGTGTCGATTAATCTTTAATATAACAGGTTTCCTACAGAACCACCTTTGTTCTCATGAAAACAAGCCACAAACATCGACAATGTATTAGTATGTATTATGTATTAGTATCCAGTGTTGTTTTGTTTAGACATTGAGAGTCCAGTAATGTGTTGGTGTTAAAAATACAAATACTTCAATTTTATATTTCTATGTTCTAAAATGGTTCTGGATGGGTTCAGACTGGAATGATTTGAAAGTCTGATGCATCATCCAAAGGGTACCTTGTGTGTCTGCATGAGACACAGAGGGCCGCGATAAAGCCGTTTTCTGGGAATGAAAGTGGGTTGACGAGAACAGCAAGGAGATGAAGAGGGAGACACAGCGCGTGGTTGCAGGTTGGACATGTGTCCCAGGACTAGTTCATCATGGTTTATGATCACGCGGCGCTGTGAGGATACAGATGTTTCAGGGAGGAGACGAGCGAAGCCTGAACAAAGATCTATCTGTCTGTTTGTCACTGGGTGTCCATGCTTACAAAGCCTGCATGAAACAAAACAGTAAAAACACACATCACATCACTGTATTGTCATCATTGCAGTCAGATTCTCTCAGCACTCTCTTTTCCTCAGTCTAATGAGTTCTCCTTCTTTCCTTCGTCTTTCCTTCACCTCATAACATTTTCCATTCAGGACAAGAAAAGTGGTTAGGGAAAGGCACAAGACTTATGTTTGTTTGACTATTCGACCACACTCCTGGAGCACAAGTCAGAATGTGGTTTTAATTCACAGGTGTATGAGAGGTAAAAGAGCGGTGAACTTGTCAGAAAAGCACAGATGTCACTAATAATATTAATGATGCCTTTGTCATTGTCGAGTGTCCCAGTGAACCATAACAGTGTGACTGAGAGCCACCATGCCAAACCATGTCAAAACAAAAAGGATTTTCTGAATGCTTCTCTTCTTCTCTTACTGAAGGCCCGTCTGAGGTTTGTTGTAATGTAATTGATAAGATGATGAGATGAAGGTCTGGAGAGAATCAGAGTCAGAATGATGGTGGAGGGGAGCAAGCAGGGAGAGGAGCTGGTTGGAAGGTGGATTAGCAAACGCTGTGAGAAGCAGGCACACAGAGAACACAGAGTCCCACCAGATTGAGACACAAACACAAGGAAAATACTTGACTTGACTTTGGCCATAGTGCAAGGCACATACTGACAAACTGAAGCATTTGACGAAGCCCGGAGTGCAGAGCTGGGGTTCATATACTGCAAGAGCTCAACGAGTGGATGGGCTACAGGTGTGCAGGCTGATTGGCAGCATGTGGGAAAACGAAGCCGCACACACAAACAGAGAGAACAAACAGAGGACAGCAAGAAACCAAAGAGAGGGACACGCAACAGAAAGACTAGGAATCAGAGAGAGAGGCAATGACATTTTTGTAGATTTAGCATATTAAGCCAAATTACACTCTCATCGATCAAGTCGACAGATTTTACTGTCCCACTCCGACTGGCATCAAAGCACATAAAACTTGCAATAAAACTGAACTTCAGTGTTTCCTCCAGGACTATTTTTTTCAAGCAATAACCAAGAAACATACTCTGCATTACAGTCATTATAGCCGTTCACATGAGACAGCCAGAGTATTACTGATTAACGCCATAAAAGATATGTGTCATCATATAGACAGAGCTCCAGCATATTGTCCTTTCTCTGGTTTTCCCCAGCGGTTGTTTGCTCTTTTGTGAAAACGCTTCACCACAATGGTGTTGCATTCCACAGCGACACCCGATGATTTCTCTAAATGTAGACATATTATTTACGGTTTTATATGCTGGGGCCCTGGCTATTTAGTGGGTGTGCACACACTGACCTACAATAAAGTAAACACACTCAACTGGGATCTGGCCAGTGAACTAAAAGAGAAGCCAAGTCTCCATGCTGCTTTTTTTTTTTTTTTTTTTTTTTTTTTAAATCTAACTTAATTCCTTTATTGGATGTAGCAGGTACAAAACTGGGATGATTCTGGGAAAGAAACCTGCATCCAGCTGGTCTTACTTTACAGTATTTGTGAGCTTCCACTATAATATTGACTGGAATATTTCATCTGGGAACATGGTGACGTTTACTTTCTGAGTGTGACACCTGATCGTTCCTTTCTGAAGTTTTGAGTATGTTGCACCAGAGGCACTGCAGCCTCTTTGTTCATTTAATTGTGCTGATTCAAAAGCAAATAAATAAATCAATTATTCAAAAATAATGACAATAATGCAGTGTCATACAGCAAGAAAGTTCAAACTAATTCTTTAACACACCCATGCTCTAGTTATGTGTTCTGCTTTCAGTCACTGTTCTTTACGTGAAACACTGTGTCTGTAATCTATTGTGTTCGATGAGGGATTTTGCAGTGTAAAACTGCAGATTTTATATAAGTCAGGGTGACACCACTTCCATTTACATACCATCTATAGCTCGAATCAGGCCTAAAAGCCGTTAGGGATCAAACCACAGAATTGCCAATTGCAGCTGTACTTATTTACTAGTTTGTGCTCTGTGTGACATTTTGAATAAATCATGGTTCATGGGGGAGAGTGACAAAGACCGAGGAGATGACAAGTCAAGTCATTCTGCAATCATTTCGGATGCGGGATCATGAATTATTTGGCAGGAAGATAACACTAATTTTGCATTAGATTCATGGCCCAGTGCACCTGCAGATTTTCACCCCCAACACACACACACACACACACACACACACACACACACACACACACATTTGTTACCATGCCCCTCCTGACACCCTGTTGTTTGTGTATATGAATGTAGGTCAGAAATGTGTGTATGTGTGTGTGTTTTCTGTCTCTGTGTGCATGTTTACTGTATGTGGCAGCAATGGACGCACAGTGTGCTACGGAGGTCTCCTGACACAGCTACAAATATGAATCTACACACAAACACACGCACGCACACACGTAATCCAGCGGTAGGTCAGTTTAATATTTCATTTGGCTGATGGACGGCGTCTGCTGCTCTGTGAGCCAAACATCATTACAACACACTAAGTGACTTAACTCTAATTAGAGCTGAAAATCACATTAAAGCTGCTCTCTGATACAGAAAGTAGCTCACCTTTTCCCATCATTGATTTGGGTTTGGTTTTTGAAATTTGTGCGGCCCTTTCTGCTGCAGTATTAAACGTATAACTATAACCGATTAAAAAGCATTACAAAGAGAGCGCAGACACAGTAAATAGATTGCATTATGATAAACTAATAGCGTAGCAAATGTGTTGAGCATCGGCATGAAACAATTATTATTGCTAACTTAAGTGCATTGAGTGCCTAATGCACATAATTCACGTTTTGGTACCTGGTGTGTCAGATATTTCCTTTTTATTTAATTCCACTATTGCTGCTTAAAGTTAGTTCTGAGCGCTGAGCTTTAATCACCGATTTTTGCTCTATTATTTGGCACTGGTGCAACACTGAAGAAAACCTAAACCGCAGCACTTTCGTCAGTGATCCTGTGCATCCTGTGTGTTTGAATGTGTGTGTTTATGTGTATAATTTATGAATGATGTGGGAGTAAACAGCTTCCACTTTGGTAACATGGTTTTGCACTTTGAATGCATGTGTGTGCAGTTCTGGTGTGGATGAATTAACAGCCTGTTTATATGTATTCTGTTTCTTTTTTTTTCCTTCTTTCTTTACCTCTTTTTTTCTTTCCTTTCCTTTCTGTTGTTGGTGAAAAACACAAAGGTGCTACAGAGAGCATTGCAGCATTTTTGAGATTTGGACATGCACGACAAGGTGAAACAAAGCTGGGACAAGAACCAAGAAAATATAGAAAGATTGAGTCTTTCAGCGAAGCAAACCACACAAAAAACACTTTGATTTAAAGCCCTGGGTGACTAGTTTTTCTGAAGACAAAGAGAGTCCAAAGGAAAATGTACGGCCTCAAGACTTCTGAAAAGTCTAGTTCCATTTTGGTCCCTCAGTTTCCTCTTCTGAAACTCGCTATGGTTGCTCTGATACGACCATACTCTCTCCATCTTGCATGGCTACTTTAAGCATCCTTGCTCCAAACGCAAACTTCTAAAACCCCACCAGGCGCCTCACCTCCTCCACCCCAATCCCTTCCACTGCACAGCACCATGCTTCACCCATGGCAGGAGTCAGAGATGTCCTTGTTTTCTCCTCCCTCCATTCCTTCATCCCTCACTGTGTTTGTGCTGAACAGATGCCAGCGCTGGGTAAAGTCCTCTCCAGAGGGGCTGCCAGCAGCATATTGGTTTATAATTAATGAAATTAGGGCCGCTGTCTGCCGAGGAGGCTTCGGTCCCAGTGTAGGATAGACTGCTGTCTGCCAGGAAGACAGACGACTGGAGAGATCGAAGAGGACAGACAGAGAGAGACAGATGTAGTTGGATCATTGTCGATCCACTAGAAGGCCACGGTGGTCGACTGAATGCAAACTGCCAACAAATAGAAACTTGGAGAGCTATTGTGACTCACTAGCATCTTCTTGGTTGGCTAGCATACTAGCGGTTAGCTCATCAGATACAGTCGATTACCAATTTGTACTGCAACTGTATATTCACTATGTCCAGACATGCACATAACTGGAAAATCAGAATCGCATGATGTCAGTTGTTTCCTTTGCATAGTTGTTGTTTACATCATGTCTTTGTCCATCAACAGATAGTTTACCTCAGACTTCCTTGGATTGAGCTCGGTGACCAAACTGTGCAGCCATAGTGGATGGACTGAAGCCCTTCATGATGAAGGCTTGGATGACTGGTCGACATGAAAATGCTGGATGGAGACAGCTAAGAGTGTCAGCCAGGGACTAATGCTAGTCACTTCAATGCTATCCTTGCCTCCTGAGACCCCATAACCTTGACCGAGATGTAACTGCTGGGCATGGAAGAGAGACTCATTTCCAAACTTTAAGACATGCAAAACAGAAGATGTTTTCATCTGACTCTTAATACTAAAGAAGTAACAGAATAATAAGCAGGCTATTTGTATCAAAAGGAACACACCAATGCCTCATGGACTGCAAAATAAATTCAAATAGTTGTGCTATACAAACATAGATGCACATTAAATATTGATACTTGAATTAATAATTTGGTAAGTTCTGGATTAAATATTTAGCAGTGTTTTGTGCAGATTATTTGACATTTATCAGCTGAAGTCCCACACACTGCTGCAGAAATAATGGCAACAGTCAGCAACCTGAACAGAGAAGCTGTGAGGAAACTAATAAGAGCTCTAATAGAAGAGTGTCGTCACAGCTCAGACACAGGCCTTTTCACAGCGGACATTTTGACTTGTCACAGTAGGAAAAGCAGAGGTGCTACTCATAACATTAACGATGGTTTCGTACTATTCAAGTGTCGCAGTTACTCATGACAGTGTGACAGTGAGCCAGCATGAATGACCTGAAGCTGTAGCAGCTAAATGGAAGTCAGGCGTCATTAATTTTATCATTTATACCTTTGCTTTTCCTACCGTGACATGTCAACATGTCTGCTGTGCAAGGGCCTATTGTGTGTGGTCTCCAGAACTAAAGTTACAGAGGCTTGTGTGTGTGCGCGCGTGTGTGTGTGTGTGTGTACCTGTGTGTCTTAGAGTTTCTGAAAAAATAACCCTTGAGCAAGGCCAGTTATGGTCCATAATGGTGCATTAATGACAGTGACCATGACAAACACACGCACACACACACACACACACACACACACACACACACACACACACTCCGATTCATGCCCACTAACCTTATTTTAGCCACTTGTGAGTTCTCCTCCCCCAGTTAATCAAGTTAAAGCTGCTCAAACCAGCAGCAGCCGTTCAGCTCCTGCTGAGCCTTCATGCAGCTGAACCTTCAATCCACTTGAATGTGACGCGATATTGCAGCCACACCACAAACACTGACTATCACACACTCATTTGACCTTAACGTGCTTTTTTTTGTTCGTGCTCCTCAAAGTGAAGTCTCCATGAATGTGAAGTTTTGACAGCCAGGGACAGGACTGAAGTGCATACACTCAGACAGAGCAGGTTGAATAAAAAGTACTCTTCCAGAATTTCTAGTCAATAAATAGACTCCTCGTTTTGGTGGTGATATGACAGATTTTGAGATGTTTTGCTGTAATACACACAGGTGTTACTAATAACTTTAATTATGGTCCTGTTGTATTCAAGTGCCCCAGTAAGCCTTGACAGTGTGGAGATAAGCCAGTACACACGATAACAGCACCCTGAAACTGAAGCAGCTGAATGGAATTCAGCCATCGTTAATTTTACTCTTCACACCCCCGCTTGTCTTACTGTGCCATGTCAATGTGTCTTCTGTTAAGAGGACCTATGGTGCGGTCTATCTGTTGCTTATATCACGGAGCAGACACAGGCACAGCTCTCAACAGATCTGTATTTTCAGTGAGCCTGACTTTTTGAGTTTGTAAGTGCCAGCTCTTCAGAGTCCGCCTCTGCATGTCAAACGTGCAAACCAATCTGTGTAGCTACTTATAAATATTTCACTTCAGTCCCTTCAAAGCAGAGGCAAAAATGAGCATTTGTAACAGTGCGGACAAAGAAAGAAAGGGACAATGAAAGAAACTTGGTCGACATGCAGGAGATTCAGTAAACTTCCTCTCTTTGCGGCCTTGATTACATATGTGCTGCACTCACTCTATCTTTTCTATAGTCTAGTGCAGTCCTGACTTAGAGCTATCATGCTGATAATGCATCTTGTTTGTCTCAAAATTTCACTGTTATGACATTTGTGTTCGATCACATTATAAACAGGCAGTGTGGCTGGCTGGCAATGCCGAACCACTAATTGTTGTAATTGTTAGCAGTTGTCTGGGCTGCCTGGTCGGAAGATTGTGTCTATTTGTGTATATGAACATGCTCATGGAGTATATATGTGTGTGTGTGTGTCTTTATGTTCTTTGAATATAATATACACCTAGACTACAGTTGCATCCGTGTGTGTACCTCTGGGTGTATATACTGATTTATATACATGATCTGTGTGTGCGTGATTACCAGACCTCCTCTATCTGTTTACATCCCAGCTAAGCTTCAAACACTCATGATTAGATATCGGAGAAACATAAGGAGAGGGAGGAAGGAAGAAGGACATAACGAAGGGGGAGGGAAAGAGCTGAAAAGTCTGGAAACTGTGCTCCGCTGCTGTGGCGACACTGCACCCAAACTGCAGAAATGTCATTTCCACGATAAGGTTGTTTAAACACATACCTAATACATTTCTCATGCAGTAACAAGTATTCCTGTGGCACGAAAACCCATTATCCTACGTCTTATTCCCATGGTTATCATTTAATACATTCAGTTTCTCATGTTTAAGAGGTTTGGAAGAATTTTCCTCGACTTGAGAACGGTGCCTAGAGAGCAGCGAACAAACGTGACTGACTGCTCTGCAAACAGCTTGTGCTCCTCACCAACGAAAGGTTACAAAATAGAGCGTCAAAGTAAACTTGAGAATGAATGCAGACATACTCTATTCTGTCTTGTGCGAGGGAGACGGGGCACCAGTCGACAAGCAGCGAAGAGTGCTGAGCGATGGGCCCATGGCGGCCCTGTGGAGGAACAGCCGGTGTTAATCCAACCCAGTAACGGTTCAGCAGGCTGCAGTGGGAACCAGTGGAGGAGGGAAGGAGCGTGAAATCCCCGACACCTGGTGGCTCTTTCTGCGCAAGAGTCTGCAGCTGGTGTCGAGAGCCCACAGCCACCCGGCCAGCTGTGCTTCCTCGACGGCTCCGCTGGCTCACGCTGAGGTTACATGGACGGATACTGGCCTGCTTAAAGAGTGCAAGAATTCACCTGTGCTCCACTAGTGTCGGACTCACTCAGCTGTTAAGGGAACACATCAAACTTGTAAACTGGAAGAATTTGTTGGTTTGTTAAATCGTCAAGTTTGCCATTTAGCTTCAGCAGCTTCAACCAAAAACAAGGTGAAGGTTGAATTTATTGCCATTCTCTCCATGTAAAGCGTTCAGTATACAGCCATTGATTTAGTTAGAAATTAAGTTGTGCTTGAGTTTTGTACAGTAAAATGTTGTGAATCTTTTCAGCAAAATTAAAGCTGAATAACACAGAAAAAAAAAAATGGTTCAAAATAGCATCAACCCTATAGCAGTCTCAAATCAGTCTTAACCATGACATTTTTTGGTACAGTCCAAATTGCAACTGCAAAAATGTATTTTTCTGATGATAACAGTTTTATGGTTTTTAGGGGACTCTTTTGTGTCCCAAAGCTTAAACACCGCTTTACCACTCTGAAAATTATAACCTTCTGGGGGATTTTTGCTCAACCTTTTTTTGTTTTGCTGTTTCTGACACACTATAATCAAACCTATACGTAGCATAGCGTGCTACTAGCTTATAAGTTAGCTCGTGTGCCTCTAAAATGCATGTTTTAGCAAAGTTTAGCTGCTGGTGGCAGAGGAGAAATAGATTCGGAAGTTGAAAAAATTGCTTTAGTTTTTTAGTAGACTTTGTTTATCAGAAGCTCATATTATGCAATATTATATAAAACTGTACGGAGTAAAAACATTAACAATTACAATAATTTGTTATATAACTGGACGGTCTCATCACTCCCTGTGAATTTGGACTGATTGTTGGTCTTGAAGAAGGTCTGAGGGCTGAATTAAAGAGAAATGCATATTGACTTCTTTCCTACTCTTGGGTTTCTTTTTGTATTGGTGGATGTGGAGTGTAATCCAGGGTGGTGAAGCGAACTCACTGTGCAATGACACAATTATTTACAGAGCGTGAATTAAGCCACTGCTGCCTTACATAATCACAGAATGCCTCAATAGCTCATTGACTCTTATTTTTGCTAGTCAGTAGGCCGGTGCTGTGGTCAAAGCTCAGGGATGCATTAAGGGGGATGATGCTGGCGGCTGTACTGATCGTGATATTTTTTAAAAGCATTCCACAGATAAGTCAAGTTGTGTGTTTCTTGGTTTGGACAAGACAGTCCTATTTTCTACAAGTCGACCAAACTGAATTTTTAAATGACTCTGCAAAATCTCAGGTTGCACAAAAATCAAACAGGAGGCAAAGAAGAGCACAGTAGTGTGACAAAGTGTTGTGTTTCCTCTGCTAAGTTCAATATATTAATATGACATGACATTGTTAGCCTCATGATAACAAGTAAAGGCCTGAAGCAGCTGAAAACAGGGTGTCAACAGGGGCGGCAGCACACTCCCCTGGTGGACTCCACATGTTAAGGATGACTATTAGGTCAAATCCTCTTCACCCCAGTGGATTAACGTGAAGCAAAGCATTTCAGTGCTGGTAAAAACTAACCCACTGCTGACAGCTTCTGTAGTAGCAGACTGTGGTTGACAGCATCAAATGCTCTTTATGGGTCAATTAGAATCATTTCACAACCTTTTCCAGCAACAGCAGGCTGTGGAGCACAACGGGCAAGACTGTGTTGAACGTGATTTCCAGAGAAATCAAAGAATGGAAAATTTCTCTTGTGATTCTGAGCTTATCGAAATGTTAATCAGTTGTAGAGAGACAATTATAGTAAACCACATGCATCAATTAGAGACCCAAAAATAAGTTGCCCATTCTTCAAGCTGTTCCAAAATGGAGACCAAACACTGTAATTTCACTTTAAATATAAAAAGTTTTTTTTTTTTTTTTTTGTTTTTTTTTTCTTAATAATCACAGCAAATATAGTTTTTTACTCCTGACATGGAACATCAAATTATCAGAAAGCAGACTTTTAGAAGTTAAAGCCCTATTAGTCTTTAATTGTTTTTTATTTTCCTCTTGAAGCGATTTGCTTTGAATGTCTTTTTGTGGGCGTAAAAATGTTGCTGGCTCAACGTAACGCGATTTAAAGGCACACATCAAAACCCGCTGGCCCGCCACTAATACAGCAGAGCCGCCATAATTACATGTTTGTTTTTGAAGGAGATGTGATGTGGTTATTTTCTGAGTCGTTTCATCTTTGGGTGTTTGAGGGGTGTTTTCATCATCCCTGTGCATGTGTGTGTGTGAGTGTGTGAGTGTGTGTGTGTGTGTCATGGACCAAAAAGTTGTGATGTTTTGTGTTACCATGTGTAGCTGATCATAACTCGTGATGTATTTAAAATGCATGAGAACAAGGCAGCACAAACATACTGAGTGCGACATTTTGAGGTGGAATTATCTCTTTTTTAATAATAGCAAAGTGTTATATTTAATTAAACTACCACTAAAAAAAAATAAACCTGACATATCTGCACATCTTCCTTTGCAGACACCCCCAGACTCCACCTTGGCACATATAAATTCAGATTAAACCACTTCACAGCATGTAAAAGTGAAAAGACTATTTAGCAAAAGCTATGCTATGCTAGCTATAGAAATTTTAAGAAATGCTTACAACAAGAATAACTTTCACTTTATCACTTATATATCAGCTGTGAAGTTGGGGGAATAAAAAGTTGGCCAAAACTACAAAATCCAGACTGTAAAAAAAAAAGAAAAAAAAGAAAAAAGGATGGATTTCTTTTCTTATCTTTTTGATGATAAAAATAATATTTTTTCCTATCTTTGCACATACACACACTTTATCTAATGAGGCTTTAGTCTCACTGTGCCCTTTTCATTGGATACATAGCATTGCAATGCGCATACACATACACCCACACACACACACACACACACACATCTCCACAACATCACACACAGACACAGACACACACACAGTGCCACGTGTTGGTTTCACTGATTACTGTGTGTTGCGTTCAATGGTGTGTAAAGTGCTGCCGCTGCGAGTATTAGCCTGTTTATCAGAGTGTGTATTAACGTGCTGCAGCGCCGAGGCTGGGGGAGCGGAGTGTGTGCGTGCTTGTGTGTGTGAGCGTGCTAGCAGGGGATCACAGGTGTGTTTGCGAACTCCGCAGAGAGCCTCCTTCCCCCCATAACCCCTTTGCCCCCACCCTGGGCATCCTGGGTAATATCAGCCCACGGAGCACCTGCGGCCCCATCCCACAACGCACACACACACACACACACCTCTAATGGCCCCGTATCAGCCTGCCATACGGCTCTAATAGCCAGCTGTGTGAGCAGAAATCCAGTGGACCGTACAACAATCACTGATGCAGTTGTGATATTAGAGGGAGTTAACTATGATGAGCACAGGGAAAACTAAAATACACTAAAAAGGACATTTTATGATTTAGCTGTGATTTTTTTTTCTCGAACTTAACTCGTTTTAGTGACACAGGCCTCATTTATCTTCTTCAGGGGAAGAGTCCCTCCAGCATCCTCATGCAAAACTCCATTACAAAGTCAAAGTCAGAGCCAGTTTGGGTCATCGTATCTGTCGGTTATAACAACACTGTACCATCTCGTTAATTTCTTAAATCTGGGAACACAACACTGGAAGGCAGAGGACTAAAAAACACACAGTCATGCTGGACCTTCAGTGCGGGTGAATACCCAGAGCTGCATCTCACTTTTTGTGCAGACAATCAGCAAATGTTCACCCAAAGCCAAACACTTAACAGAGGAGAGGTTGATAGATGGAGGTATGGACCAGGAGAGGCACATTTGTTAGCATGGCAGTTGCTAAATTGTTTCAAATTGTTGTCAGGTGCCCTGGCAAGCAAAGCAGACATGAAGCTGCAAAGAGTTAGCACAACTCGTAAATTAATCCGTTTCTAATGATTCCCAGAGTGAAGACGAGAAATCCGCACACAGCAGATACCCATCATATGTATATGATGATATGCATGAGGTACTGTGGCTTGATTGATTGCATATTAAATGGATCACGCTGGGAGTCTATTGTAAGTCCTGGGCTAGACTCGATTGTTATAAACCATTTTGACGGGATTCCTCGCAGGTATTTATCAACGTTTTTTCGCCTGAGGATAAAAACTGGATGAGTGACGCCTTCAAATATTTTTTATATGCGGATATTTTTCTCATTTTCACCTCCACACATGGTTTGAGTGGACTTCTCCTCCTTAGAGCTAGCTAGGGTAACGCCTGGAGTATAATGAAAACCAAATAAGTGAAAAAAAAAAAAAAAGGTAAGCAGCTTTTTCTGATTTGGGTCTCTGTGCACAGTCATGATAGTGTGACCCAGCAACAAACAGTGATAACACACAGACTCAACAGGAGGTTGCACTTATGTGCCTGATGTTTTCATCTCATACACTACTCTGGAGTTACAGTAAGTGCTGTATAGGAGATTTAAAAAGACTAAACAAGTCTGTGCCCCCCACCCATCTAATTGCATTGTACACTTTGTATTTTGCGCTTTACAGCTGCTGTTTTTACATTCGTGTGTCTGTGGTTGGGCTGCTGTGGACTGTGCTCTTTGTATTTGCATTTGACAGCTGTTCTTTTTATAAAGCTTGTGGTTCGAGTCGAGGTATGTTGAGGGAGTGGAATGACAGCTATTTTTTTTTTTTTTGCTACTTTTACATGATTTACATTTGGCCTCTGTCTTACATCTGTGCATTTTTAATCACTGTCTGGCATGTCTGTATTACATGAGTGTGTGATTGTTCTGTATTGTACTCAATTCAAATATTTCAGCCATTAACAGGTGAATTTAACTGACAGCCTTACATGCAGGTTGCACTCTAACAGACCTTTTTTTTTTTTTTGAATTTCACCTTCCCTCAGGAGCAACAAATAACACATGTAATGACTTCTTCTGACAATTAAGGGGCACTTGGTGCGTTGCATACATGGTCTAATTCAAATTCTTTGGGCGGCAGCTGGGCGGTGTCATGAAGAGCAGGCCTGACAAGTGATAATGACAACAGGAAAACTCTGGAAAAGACTCCATGGGTTGATCAATAGTGAGAGTGCAATTTGAGACACACTGTGGTTTGTACAGGCTGCCACTGCTGGCTGTATCACAGAGCTGCTGCACGCTGGGACCAACTCACAGAGCTTTACAAAAGGCAAAGAGGGCGACGTTTCCACACAGAGAATACTTTGGAAAAAATCTTTTTATCGGATTTTCATGGTCTGCCCACAACAGAATGAAAGAACAATAGTTGAACATCAAAGTGGAACAAATGAGAAACTTAGTGCGCTCCATCCAGGACAGAGAAGATTGTCAAACTGAAACAGAATGCAAATAACGTCTTTTCATACCCTGTTCCTTTGTGGCACAAATTACACAAACAGTGTGACAGTGGTTGCATCCCACATATGATGACAGCTTCAGTTTTGCAGGTTGGATTGCCATCATTTACATCATAATGTACATAAATGTCTGCTCGTGTTGAATCGTTCCTCCTCCGGTCAGATTTAGAAGTAGCAAATAAAGGAGCACACTCTCAAAAATGTGTAACACTGAGCTGAAACTTCTTCGGACTTGCTCGTCTTCTTTTTGTCACATTTACAAAGACATTTGTAGTCATACCGAAGAAAATAATAGCAAAACTATAATTACAACAGTAATACTCAGATTTTAGATAATATAAAGTCAGTAATAAATATCAATGGGAGGGTACTGTTGATCTGATGGACTGTCAATAAAGGCTTGAGTTTCACATAGAGCTCAGTTGATGCAGGGACCTCCTACAGAATATATTACATAAAAAATCACATAGAATATAAAGTGGGCTTCAGTTTGGATGGAGGTTCTAGTGTTATTGCCCTGCATCTATTTCCCAGGTGAATGCCCATCTCATGAGGTACGACTGCGCAATGTCAGTCCAGTTTGTCCTTGGTCCCAATATAATTGCATCTCACACTAACAAGACTGAGCGTTTCCACCTCTGCTCAGATTTAAATTCCTCTCTGGCTGCAGCTTGTCATTGCATTTGGTCTTATTTCTAATATCCGAGCAGAAGAATGATTTCTGTATGTTTTGGGAGGGTTTTGTTTAAAAGGTCAGCAGTCAACTCAGTCGAACAGTTGAGCATTTGTGTGCTCAGACCGCTGTCATATTTGGGCAAAGTGCAGTTCCATATTTGTTCATTTAATAGCATCCATGTCACATCAAGGAGCCTGTGAGTCACGCTGGGACTCAACAACAATGAATCCTGCATCGCCCTACTTTAAATGCATACTCTGCCAAACTCACTTGAATACAAACACTTGACCTGTAAACATAATGAATAAAAATGTCCATAAATAAACAGAGACCCCTTATTAGCTTTCAACACCGAATCCAAAAAAGCTGGGACGCTGCGTCGAACACAAATGCTAGTTTTAGTAGTATTACCGAACCCATGAATGAACCTGTTTACCTGTGGAATGTTCCAAACAGGTGTTTTTTGAGCATTCCACAACTTTCCCAGTCTTTTGTTGTCCCAATTCGTTTGAAATGTGTTGCTGGCATCAAATTCAGAGTTTTTTTTTTTTTTTACAATCAGAATTTTTTAAGACGATTTTTCAGAATAATCCACTTCTCCTCTGTCCATGCATGTAATCCATTTGTCAAAATACTTTACAGCTTCATCTCGAACATTTAAACCGATGGTGGCGTAGGGAGCTGTGCAGAAGAAGTGGATTGTGCTGCAGGAGTAGTTTGGGAACTCCAGTCACCTTTAAAGCCTACAGAGGTAAGTGTTTTGGTGGAGTATCACTTAGAAAAGCAGGAAGAATTCAGTTGTGTTTCAGCGTAGTGGAGTGATGACCTAATGCTGTTTGAAGTGTGTTCCCATTCACATCAGAAAAAACAACAGCTATGGAAAATACTGCCTTTCTCTTTAAGTGGTAGTAAAAGTCATTCTGGTACCATCTAATACTGGTGGCATCTGAAGGTAGTGGTTGTACCTTTTTCAGTCAAATCTTACTTCAATCATTGTCAGACTCTAACGAGCTCCGATCATCAGCTCTGATAAAGGTGATGATGACAGTAATGATGGTGTAAATGTGTGCGGCCTTCACAGTTTGATGGTGTCATTTGCTTCCTTCTCATGTTTTCCTCTGTTCTCTCAGACTTGTTGCTCTGCTGTTATCTCTGTTGCTCTGCAGAGTGGGGGCTGTCCAGGCTGCTGTAGGGGGACAGGGAGGAAGTTGCTGGTCCTGAGGCTTTCCCATCATCCCCTTCTTCCTTCTCTGTCTCCATTTCCACATCTCTTTCCTCTCTTCCATCTCCTCCCCCTGTTCTGAACACCTCCACCGATCCTCTCCCATCCTCGCTTGACTCCTCAGACACAGAGAGACCGTCCTCTCCCCGGCTGTCCACCGTGCCGACGCCTCCTTCGCTGGGACTCGAGCTCTCCCTGTCGTCCTCCCCGAGAATGGGCTCTCTGGTCTGGCTGTGGTGCTTGACGTTGTAGCGCTGGTTCTGGAAGAACTTTACGATGGTGTGCTTGGGTAGATCCAGCTGGGCTGACAGGGTGTGGATGGCCTCCTGGTCAGGATAGAGCCCCACGTCACCGATGAAGCTCTGCAGGATTCCCAGGGCCTCGAGGGAAATCCGTGTCCGCGATCGCGCCTTCTTTGGTCCTCCCCCTCCAAGCCCAGGGCTCATCCCACGCAGGGGTCTGTCCTCTGAGCCATGCAATGGGATGGGCTGTGGGTCTTCCTGAATTGGAGATGGAGCTGTCAGAGGAGGCAGGGGCTGTCTGTGGAGGACCTTATAAGAATGGGAAAGTTGAGAAAATGACATGATATTTACAGCATTTTAAACAGGGTTAAGTGTTTGCTACAACAAACAAAACTCAAGGCTTTTTCTTGAGCTTTCAACTGAATCTCATGGTCTTCATTGGTACATGTCACAGGTTGCGTTCTTCCCCCGTATGTGACTGAAGCTCACTGGATGACGAGTGAACCATCGTGATGAAAACTCCATTCAATGACAAGAATCATGAGATGCAGTTGAAAGTCTGGAAATAGCTGGTGAGGGGACCTTGAGTTGTTAGCCATCATTATCCAGGTCAAAGACTGTGATATGTTGAAATAACTATAAAAACTGAATAACATTTTTTATTGATTTGTATCCGTATTTAACAGAAATATCTCTCAACATCAGGCTTGTATTCTTTAATTGTCAGCCAGTATCACCATTCTTAAAAAGTTTTGATATTACAGTGGCAGCGTCACTCAAAACCTAAAAAAACACCAAAACATCCATTGATATAATCCATTAATGCACAATCATTAACATCTCTCACTGTCGCCATCAACATAAATAACTGCACACAGTAAATTTAATTGACGGTATTGTTTATTATGACATCATTTTTTGCATATATTGTTTGTTTTTTGCACTATTTAACTTTTTGTTGAGCTGTGTCACACTACATTGAGTGCACTGTTTAAAGTGGAGTCAAATTCCTTGTATGTGCACATGTACTTGGCCAATAAAGCCAGTTCTCATTCGGACTCTGCTTTTGCACCATTTTTCCTGTGAAAAAACTAATGAGTACAATTCCAAAGAAAGAGCATAAAATCTCTGACTTTTATCACATCTGGCACACACACACACACACACACACACACACACACACTCGGCACGCTTCCAGCAGAGTGAAGCTCCTCATGTCAAGGACACTCCGTGACTACATTTTATCATCATATCGTCATATTTTGCATTTTACATTTGTATTTTGTACATGCTACACCAATTAAAAATGTAGCAAATGTAGCGCATAAATACTGAATGTTTCCCATGCAGAGTGATTTTTTTCTTCTTGTTTCTTGCTGTCTTGAACATTCTGCACATAGCAAAGATCATTTTAAAACTATTAAAGAGTCTGGAGGAAAAATTAAAGTGGTTACCAGTTTTACTGATTTTTTTTAGTGTTATTTGTCTGCATCATTATGGTAATATTAACAGTGTATGGAAATAATCCACACTTCACTCCTGGGTATTTATAGTGTGGACATGCTGTTTTGTGAGCCTATAAAATGCACATATAAAGACACTGATTTAGCTTTGGGAGGCTTGGTTGAGCACTGTGTAAGCACACAGTAACACTGCTGCACAGTCAAAACACTTTAATGTGTCAAGATGACAAGTGGGCGTAGAGGTAGTACAGTCTTATCCAGTCTGTGTGAATACGCCTCATGATGTGCAATTACAACACAGGCCTTAAACTCCTCATTACCACTCAGCTCCTCTTTCAGTGCCCCTTTGCAGTGTCATGAAGGGAAATGTAGTACAAGCGGAAGTGTGGCCGACCAGCTTCCATCACCCGCCAACATGCACGCTAAACTCCCAAATTCATCACACAAACAACCACACTACTAGAGCTTATTAACAGGGTGGGGTGGCCAGCACACCCAAACACAGGAATCCAACACCATAAATCTGTGGTCCATCAAAATTAAAGGACCTAAATAAAGATAATGGCAATTCCTTTTTCTCTGCTTCAATAATTACAGGGTATGTTCTGAATAATATTGAGGTTGGGGCCAGACCGGAGAGCATTTTGGTTTTGGGGAGAGGGTGGGATGGAGGAGTGTTTAGCAGGAAATGTGTGGGCTGGTCATTTACCACTTCTATTTTCAATGACTTATAGGGCTCAAATATGACAAAGAGGAGGGCTGCTGAGAGGAGCAGGTGGTGGATCAGACAGAGGAAACTTTTCGAAACGGCACAACCTCATCCTGCTTTCCACAGTTTCTCACTCGTAAAACACTTTTGTGTCTTATGCTTACTCATGGCTGCACTGTGGTTGAGTGGCTGTGTATTTTCAAAAATTGGATTTTCACACAGATTTTTATCATCAGTCCAATCTTTTTTTTTTTTTTTTATTAATAAAACAAGAACTAAGGTGAATAATCAGTAACTATTACCAGCGCAAAAGAGATTTTCTGGCATATTTTAGGAGGGAACCAAACCCCCACTGCATGTTTGTACCTGCTGCTCTGGGATGTGAAGGACAGTGTGGAGCCTGTCGCTGTGCTGCTGCCTCGACTCCTCCTCATAGACTTGGTCTCTGTCGGCTTGTGGTAACCCCAGGAACCTCCTGATGGTGCACAGGTTCTCCCACAGTGTGCGGTTCTCAGGGCTCGGGCTCTCTTTCCACCTGAGCAGCTCACACAGCCAGCCCTGGAGGAGAGACATGGAGACAGTCACTTCTCTCCTCCAGTGAAACACAAAGGTCTGACCCTCCAAGAGGAACAATCAGAGCACAAGACTGCAGTATTGATCACATGCTGAAAATCAGACACTTTGTCCTATTTGCTGCAGCAGATCTACAGACTTTGGAACTTGTGAATATGACAGAACTAAAGTGCACTAGATTGACATTAACTGGGCTTTTATTTGTTATGTGTTTTAGGGTAGATTAAAGACAAAGTCCATTCCCTGTTTTATTGCTCATTGTATGATGATTTAATGGCTGAGCTTTTGGCAAAATGCCCTTCATTTCAGAGGAATTCTTGAGCTGCGTTTCAGAAAAAGAACCTTTTTGTGGCAGATTTTATGAGACAGACGACAAAGTTCGTTGTTTGAATTGTAAGTTATGTTTGTAACAGTGTTTCAGTGTCTTTCAAGTGCCTGTGAGCTGGGTTCTTGTACGAGCATGAGATAACACTAAAGTTGACCACTTTGACAAAATATTATACATAAAGCTTCACTTTATTTATGTATTTCTTTAACATCATTTTTGAAGCTACCCAGTAGATGACCATATATTGCAATCATTCCCTGAAAACACAGTTTTGTCATTAACAGATTAGGCAAACAGCTGTTTGGTGGAGCTGGAGAGTCGGTCTGCAGAGTCGCCTCAGCTGTAGAGTCTACAGATGAGGCGAGAGGATGCTCGTGTGGCATATGGCGCTCGCTAATATCAAGTGCCAAGAGGAAGTGAATTTTGAGACATTTCGGGCTGCGGCAAAGTGTTAATGGATGGACCGATGAGCATCATTAGGCCCTGCTGCCTGGAGTGACATCAGTAAGTTGGTTCAACAAGTTCAGCTTGTTGGCCTGAATGCTGTGTATCACATGCTCACATATCTAATGCAGCACATGTCGGCTTTTTGATTACGTTTGATTTAAAAATTGCATTAAGGAGGCTGAAACACTGACTCTGATCATGCTCCTCTGAGTTGCTTTCACAGGGTTAATGCTGCTGACTCCCAAACACTGCTGTATGCAAGTGTGTCACATATTCAGATGCTAAAATAAACACATTATTGTGTTAGAATAGAACAGAATAGAAGTTGTTCCCTGAGAGGAGGAAGAAAAAAAGCGAAGGAAAAAAATCTGAGAGGGGAGCTGTGAGTGTGTGTGTGTGAAGATTGGATTATCTCTGCTCGGCTGACCCAGGATCTGCCACCAGCTGTTGTTTATGCGCAGCCTTCAGCCTGGAAATTAATGGTAATAATGTGATCATCCCTCCGTCATCTTGTCGATCTTTTCCTCCGTCTTGCATCCCTTCTGTTCCTCCTCCGCTGTGCCCCCCTCTCATCCCTTGCTCAATTTCAGTCCATTTACTTCTTTATCGTTTTTAGCATCTCTCTGCGTCTCTCATATGATATTAATATGTACTTTCTCTCAAAACCTTTCTGCCTGTGCTGGTGATACGTTAGTCACGTGAAGTTTGTAGAAAAAAAGGCACTTTAAGCTGCTCTTGAAACCATCGTCATCCTCTCCTCCAGCACAGACTCTGCTTTGATCTCGCC
Source organism: Chaetodon auriga (assembly GCF_051107435.1). NCBI lineage: Eukaryota > Metazoa > Chordata > Actinopteri > Chaetodontiformes > Chaetodontidae > Chaetodon > Chaetodon auriga. The sequence goes on along the minus strand of NC_135096.1, from coordinate 9,217,619 downwards.
TTCGATCGCCGCATTGTTTATCTGAGGATGGAGACAGGATGGTATGCCACAGCAGGTAATCAGATACCCCACACGCCCACACACACTCACACACCTGCCTGTTACACCCTCGTCAAGTCCTTCAAACATCATCCACTCAGCTCACATCTGTGTTCACATGTATAAGTATGTGTCACTGGATGTTCATGCGAGTGAACTCATTTATTTACTCAGATATTTCATTTTCTTCAGGTCTTGTTTTTCACTCTCATCTCAAGCTAACAGCAAACGTTTTGCTCAAGTTGAAATATTTTCATTTTATAGACCATCCATGAGGTTAAGGAGCCAAAATAAAATCAAGGAGAGTATCTTTAAGCGCTTGGGACTGACCTGACTTTTGTTGGCAGCCACTTTGGCAAACAGGGCCTGGGAGACCTTGGCCCTCTTCATCTCCTGTTGGATCTCTTCGTAGATCCCCGAGGTGATGTTCACCAGAGAATCCAGCTTCATCGGCAGCTCCGCACCAGACACGATGCACTTTGTCTGCACAGACACAGAAAGTCAGATGAAACTTAAAGACAGAGAGTTTTACATTTTCATGAAGGGGAGACGAAAAAGTGGATAATTTATCCCACACTGGCATAAGTGGCCGATTTCACTGTTTATTACACTAATGTCACGTTCGTATCTAATAGAGGTTTGCTTGATTTCTGCTATAATGACAAAACATCTTTACTATTTACAGTATATCCATTGTAAAAATGTCCTGGGACATTATTGCAAAACAGCAACAGCACATAAAAGTGATGGAAAAAATGGAAATTATGAAAAAATATATATCTATTTTCAGTGGTGCATGTGCTAATGTTTGTGTGTCTTGTTATGTAACTGGTCTGTTTGTATTTCTGTGACTGGCTGTGTCCAGAGCTGGTATTAGTCCTGTGAGCGTGTGTGTACCTGTGTGTGTCTGTGTGTGTTGGTGTTGGAGATGAGGTTGGTGGCGTGGTTGTGGTTGCTGTTTGTGGTCCTCTCTCTCTCCTCCTGGTAGATGCGGTCTCGCTCGCCCTCTGGCAAGTTGAGGAAATTCTGCATGGCCTTCAGGTTGACCAGCAGCGACTGTGAGGCCGAGCGAGGATCCTCCTCCTTACGCAGGATCTCTGACAGCAACCCCTGCGCACACGCACACACACACACACACACACACACACACACACACACACACAGTTACTCACAAGGGGTGAACAGTATTGCATCATAACAGTAAGATCGTTGTATTTCAGTTTACCTGTGTGCGGTTAAAAGCCACACGAGCGAACACGGCCTGGGAAACACTGGCCCTCTTCAGCTCGTTCCTGACTTGCTGGTAAATGTCGAAAGAGACTTCAGTCCCTGAGCAGTTGAGGCCGGTCTCAGTAGGCCCCCCAGAGCCCTTGCAGGTCCGTGAGATGGGCGGGTGGTTGAGGAACTGCTGATTGACTCCCTGTGGGTGCTGTTGGGCGAGCAGGCGGCTGACGGCTAGCTGCTGGTTGATGAGGTGGGCCATGGCAAGCTGCTGCCGCACGAGCTGAGGGGAGAGCTGGGGGGACAGGAGCCCGCTGTGGCTCAGCAGAGGTTGAGCCTGGGGACGAAGTGGAGGACTGGGGTGGTGCTGGCTGACGGGGTGAGGCAGACAGTGAGGCTGGGTGGAGGTCTGAGTGTCCCCAAGGGCACTTTTGATGGACAGGGCTCCAGGGCCGCCCAGGGTGCTCAAATGGGTGGGAGAGGGTAAGAGAGAGGGAGGACGCTGGCTGAGGACACTCATGTCCAAATCCCTCTCCACTGCATCAACACACACACGGGTTTGTGTTATACTTCAGAAGAGCATTCATTGTTTACATGTATTCCCTCACCCAAATCATGCAGATGAACCTTTAACCTTTTAATCCAACTGTATCTACCAGTCTTCCACTGTCTGTTCTATTCCTCTGTTCACCGAAGCCCAACCCTCCAACATGGCCACCACCAGGTGCATGATGTCATCAATAAAAGGCGAACCCACCTTTGATATCTGATTTATCTTGTGCTGACCACATCTTCTCAATGTATTCGCCTGAGGGGAAAATATCAGATGAATAATTTACATTTTTCTTCCATCTGCACAAAGATACACACACAAAGTCAAAAAAGAAAATTTCCATTAATCTGTTCTCACACCACAAACACAGTAACATTTCTGCATGATGCTGCAGCCCAAATTAGGCTGTAGGAGAAGAAATCACCAACCAGGCTTTTATTGTGAAGGGGAAGTGGTTTATCATTGTTTATGAGTTAAAAACAGAGGAGTCTTGGTATGTACAGCATCACAAAGGATGTGCAGAAAGGGACTGTGTAGGAGAAAAGTTTTTTTTTTGGATGTTTTTTACAGCACAGGTTGGTCTCGTGGTTCAGGGGATGATCTCATAACCGCTAAGTCTTTGGTTTAGCATGAAGCCCTATTTTCACTTACTGTGTCATGATAAGATCAAATAACTGGAGAATGTTTCCTCTTTATCACTGCGCTGAACCTTTCTGTTCTGGATTTTAAAGGCCCCTCTGCTCATCTCCGCAGAAATCTGCTTCTTATTATGCTTCCACTGGGTTTGGTTGAGAGTCACATTTTAGGTTATTAAGGAATAAAAGTTGGAGTGAGGTTTGGCAGGGCTTCAGATTTTTACCTTCCCAGTGTGTGTGTGTGTGTGTGTGTGTGTGTGTGTGTGTGTGTGTGTGTGTGTGGAATAAGTGTAAGAAGAGCTCTTATTTCGGGGTTTTGGTGGCGTGTGTGTTGGGGGGCTGCTGCTGTTTTCCATTAGGAGTTAAGAGCATTTAGTTTTGTCATGTGTATTAAGGGTGACATTAATGCAAACCATGTGCGACAGTTCCTTCCTACTGAGAGCTGTCAGTGACAGACGTCTCATGCAGCAGATTAGACACATACAGGCTGACACATGTGCTCCTACACGTACAGGGGGTGGACAGAAGAATGGAAAAAATTCATTAAAAAGGATTACATTTAAAGCAACTAAATCAGAAAAACAAAGGCAGCCAGGCAGGTGAGTCATATTAAGTCGAGTTGTGATCAGCAGTGAGTGTCATTTTGAGAAAGAGCTCTGACAGTCTTCACCTGTACGAGTTTTCAAAGCAACATGAGGTGAACAGTTGACGGTTGAGATGCAGGAGAGTTGGTCACTAAAACTGTCAAAGTTTTTAACAAGGCAGGAGGATTTAACAAGGAAACACGTGCCAGCGAATGCATCAGCTCACAGACAAACATTTAACAAGGGGCTTAGTGAACAAAGTCAGCTACCACCAAGGTTAGCGTTTACATGCACACAAAGAACCAGAACACTGCAAACAATTGTGCTCACATGTGCCACAATATACAATTTTTTTTAGGGGGTTTGAGATATCGGTCTCTCAGTCTCCAACTGAATACAATGGAGGTGAATGTTAGGAGCACAAAACCTCCATACAATAAGCAACAATGCGGTCTGATTAGTCTTTGCATGCTGATGTATTCGCAGGCAGAGCGTGACCGGGCAGATCCATCATGGAATACATATGACTATGCAGTGCTTTGCTCAAGGGCAGTTTGTTGGAAAGCATTACTGATTGACTTTGTGCCGTAAAGTTACCCGGTCTGCTTCATCTATGAAACTAGTGCAAGTGAGTCGCAAGAGTTACCTTTGATACGCTTGTATCTCTTGTACCAGCGTCCGAACTCCTGACATTTGGAGGTGGAGACGTTGGCATAGTAGGAACTGTTCACTATCGCTGAGATCATACTCTGACAAAAAGAGAGAATGAATACAGACGTTAAAAAATAAAATAAAATACATTCAAGCTAACATAAAAAGTAAGAGATGAACCTCAAAACTCGTCTTTCAAACGATTCAACCAGGAGTCAGTTTATGAAAAATAGTCTTGGGAGTGGCAGTGCCTTGAGATTGGGTGATGAGTTTTGTGCTAGAGAAAATGAGAAATTTCAGCAGCTGATTTATTAAAACTCTTCACCCACCCTCTCTTTCCCCACATGTACTGTGGTCAGTTCTGCAGAGCAGGAGATGCGCAAACTCTAAATGAGCAGTGAGAGCTCAACATGGGAAACACTGAGGATTAAAACTCACATGAGTCAGGCTGCAAACACACACCACCCACACACTTCCCCTAATCACTAATTACATCATGAGTAAGTCCTGTGTATAAATCACAAGTCCAAATGACACACTCTCAAGTCTAATGACTGCAGGGTGTGTGTAAGCAGGATAATTGAGGTGTGCGTGTTTACGTCCTTTCCCATGGGATGGTATCAATACTTTGTGTGTGTGTGTGTGTGTGTGTGTGTGTGTGTGTGTGTGTGAGAGAGAGAGAGAGAGAGAGAGACATATTACACAGTGTGTGTGGTGAACTGATGATGAAACCACATGTGTTTAGAGAAAATACTTAGCAGCATCTCGGCTATTTGTGTGTGCTCATCATTTATCTCTGGAAAAGGAATTTAAACCAGCATCCTATGTGCCACTTGCACAAATGTTTCATGAAAAAGACGTGATCTGCATGTGGAAAAGTTTTCCACATTTTGTTCTGTTTCCAGGCAGCAAAAATAAGTTTGAAAATGAGTTTTGTTGATTACAAATAAAAGACTGCAATATCCCGTTTGCAGATGTTTTCAGACCCTTTGTTTTGACACTCACAATTGTGCTCAGATGCATATGATACATAGATGCTTTAACGACTTGATTTGTCTCCACCTGTGCCTAACTGAATTCACTGGGCATAATTAGGAAAGGCCACATCTATCAATGTGAGGCCCCACAGTTGATGGTAAATGTGAAAGTGCACAGGAAGCCATGAGGTCGGGAGAACTGTTCATTGACCTGAGAGACAAGATGGTGTCAAGGTGGAGAGCTGCAGCATAGAAAGTGCCTGAGAGCAGAGCAGCCTCCATCATTCTCGAACAGGAGAACAATTTTCAGAGATCTGGCCACTCAGCCAAACTGAGCAATCAGGGATGCAGGGCCCTGATCAGACAGGTACCAAGAATGTGGATGCGATCCAGAGTTCCTTTGTGGACATGGGTGAACCTTAGAGGAGGACAGCCATCAGTGCAGCACTCCACCCATCAGGCCTTTATGGTAGATTTGCCGAAGAAAGTCATTCTTACTAAAAGGGAGTTTGCCAAAAGGCGCCAGAGAGACTGGAAAACCACAAGAAGCAAAGTCCTCTGGTCTGATGAAAAGAAGGAGAAACCGTGTGGCTAAAATTCCCAGTGGGAATTGTGGGTGTGTGTTGAGGAAATCAGCACTGCGCACCACCTCATTAATACCACCCATACAGTCAAACACGGTGGTGGCAGCATCATGCTATGGGGATGTTTTTCCCATGACAGGTACTGGGAGACCAGTCAGGATGGAGGGAAAGATGGATGAAGAAAAATATTGAGCAATCCTGAGTGAAAACCTTTTCCAGAGCACTCGGGATCTCAGGCTGGGGCGAAGGTTCACGTTTCATCGAGACAACGAGCCGAACCATACTGCCAAGAAAACACAGGATTGAGTGGCTTCAGGAAAACTCTGAGGAAGGCCTGGAGTGGCTCAGCCAGAGTCCGGAGTCCAAGCCTGAGGGATCATTTCCAGGAAGACTTGAGGCTGTCATTGCTGCTAAAGATGCTTTAACATTCAAACCTCACTTACAACAACATTGAGTGAGATACCAAAGCAAGCAAAAGGAAAAAACAAACAAGGCAATACAATTATTTAACAGAAAAATAAGTCAAAACTTTCCAATCAGGGAAAATAATTTGCCAGATAAAGTCAGATAATTAAGATGTGACATAAAGTATAGTTAGGTAGAAGTTGGAGGTTGATCAAATTTCTAAAATGGCCAAAAAGTTTTAGGTGTATTTTGTTCCATGAGTCAGGTGCACTGATTAAAATCACTTTTTCCATTCTCAGACTGAACTTGTGGACCATAAAGCCAGAGCCAGTCAGTACAATATGTCTGATAAAGCCCATCCGAGTGATGAAACAGCTCTGACAGGTAAAACAGTCCATTTCCAATAAGGGCTTCATAGATTTCAAGATACTAGTGAGAGTCACGTGTATTTGGAGAGAAGTCCTTCCAACCTCATGTAGAATGATGTGTCCCATAGACATCACTGGTAATAAATCCAAGGCAGACTGACAGAGTCCAGAAGTTTAAGGGTTTAAGAGGATGCATGTCTGTAAATCACATCACTGTAGTCCAACCCAAATCTGCCTTGACAAGCCTTTTCCCAGTAAACATGTGTCTATGTGACATCTGAATTTGAGTTCTTGCTCAATCCAAATGTTATCTACGATCCAGATTTTTTTATATCCTGTAACTCTCTCGATCAGAAGTCCGTAGTAGAAATATTAAGATACTTAGAGGCCATATCCCGCTCTCTGGAAAATGGCATGAACTTTGTTTTAGGAGCATTTAGTATAAGTCAGGTCTTTTTGCAGAATGGTAAAGGAATGTTTTACGTCTTTGACTGCTAAGAAAATGACTGGACCTAAATCTGAACCCTGTGGAACACCTTCCATTGATGGTAAAAACTGTTAGCTTCCCAATTAAAGAGATTGTCGTCTCTCTGAACCAATTACATGCATTGATATCAAATCCGGTCTTATGTAGCCTCTGCAAATGGAGGATCTGCACAGAAATACCTTCAACTGATCATTTGCCACAGATTCCAATACATTTGCCTGGCAAGGCGTTTTGAATATTGGTCTCTAGCTGTTAAGATTGTTCTTGTCGCCTCCCTTATGTAAGCATACAACATGAGCCATTTTCCAATGTCTGGGAAATTCACTGGGGGAAATATAGTCTGAAAATATGAGTTATTTGCTCTGAGATAATTTGGTCTGAAAGCCTAAGAGAAAAGGGATCCAGATGGTCCTCTCCAGTAGATTTCCTGGGATCGATGGCACAGAGAGCATCTTAACTGCATTTGAAGAGACAGGATCTAGGCTGAACAGAGGGCCGCGAGATACAGAGAATGCTTGTTATGACTGAGAGGAAGGTCTTGATGAATTAGTCCAAAGCCCACTCAACATCCAGAATTTCGGATATATAAGATGAATATCACTGATAGAGATAGAGAACTTTTTTAAGTGATGCTTTACAATAAGTCAGGATTGCGATTTCTTTAAATGAGTGCATGAATTCCAAGATCAAATCCACCAGCAGAAACGAGTTTATTACTCTGATTGGATAGTATTTCAGAGGGATTTTTAGGTTTAGGTTTTCTGTTTCTTTCCGAGTGTGGATGTACATTTCAACATAGTGCTCCCACAAAGGATCTTCTACCAGAGCCCAGGAAACTAAACTCCCTTTCAAGGCTCTTAATATCGCTGCCCACCATATCGTTGTCCCATTCATTTACATTGATGAGTCCAAATTCTTCCATTTTTGTTTCATGGATCCACTGGTTTGTTTACACTGTCACCGGGGTGAAACTGATTTCAGTTTCCCGATTTCCTCTTTGTTTGCAGCAGCATGAAATAAACACACGCACACACACCTGCCTGCTTCTTTGCAGCCTGGAGAAGCAGAATTCCAGCTTTGGAAAAACACCACAACCATTTTTAATAAGCACATGTTATTAGCATTTGGCCTAACATTTGGCATTTTACAGACTGTTTGACTCGAACAGCAGATTATTCCATTTAGTTTAAATAATTGTGAGTTGCAGCAAGAAGTTCTGGGGTTGAGGGATTCAGAGGGCACACACAGATATTAAATATTTATCGGATTAGCTCTGTTGAGCTGCTTCTCTCTCTACTTTGTTTATCATTTTACTCAGGTGTATGAAATGGTGATGGTATGCAGTGCTGCTGGGACTGTACCTGGGAGAGAGGACACTCCTTGGCCAGCATGCTCTGGTTGGTCTCTCTGAGCAGCTCTTTGAGGGCGTTCCTCACTGTGGCGTGGGTCCACTGCTCTGACGGCAGCTCCTCCAGCCGCGTAAAGCTGCACAATAAGAAGCTTTGTTACCGTACACTGAATCAAACTCTCATTCATTGATAGCAGGCTGTCGCACTGGTGAAACCATATACAGTTTCAAATATTGTACTCAGCTCAGATATCTGAGAAACAAGCATGTTGCTGTCACTTGTTTGTTTGGTTGTTTGTTCCTCTCAGTTTTCACCGTTGTGTTCTGCTCTTACTGGGCATCAGAGCATCAGAATCTATTTCAGAATTGACACAATTGCACTGCTCAGTCTTGAAACTGCCACATCTGTTACCACAGCTGGATTAACCTGCTTGTCAGCCCTGGGGTAAGAATTTGTTGTTGGGCCCCTTTAGACCCCCCACCTCCTGCCCTGTGTGCATTATGTTTATACCAAACCCCAATCAGGTCTCCATCAGCACCGTGAACACAACAGACTACACAAGGCAGCTTCATGACTGTAAAGTTTGTCCCTGATGAATCTGAAAAAACAAAAATATCACAACCAGTGTGCATGCACAAAACCAGGGCCCTCTGGGGTTTACTATTGACATAAACGAAACCGTCATGGGTCTAAATCACTGATATGAAAAATAACAGATTGACAAATCGTTTGAAAACTATTAAATGTCAAATGATCCCAATACACTTAACAGACACACACACACACACACACACACACACACACACACACACACGGCTGACCTGTGCAGCAGGATCCGCAGTGTAACCATGTGGTAAACATCCAGCAGCATGTCAGCCACTGTTGCCTCTGGAGCGTCTGTTAGGTAGTGGATGGGCATCGGCTTCCACCGGCCCACTTTGATGATGCCTGGAGAGATCAAACCAAACAAACAGATACACAGTTAAAGCATGTGTCCACTCTCTGTTACAAAGAATACTGGACTGGTTAGAAATCCTTGGATCCTGTGTTCCTGCATGCGTTTTCCTATCGATGTCAGCCCAAGCCGCTTGTGTTGTGCTGTGTGCGCTGGGGAGCTCTCCCGGTCTTGGAGCATCATCCCGAACATTCCCCTGGCCTTCCTACAACCATGACTGGAAGTGCAAATCTAAACAAGGCCTAATCGCGTTAGGATCTGCTAAATCAAACACAGACCCTGCCTGGCCTTGGCCCGCCAGCCTCAATCATGTGTGTGTGTGCGTATGCGTCTTCATTACATGAGGATGGTGGTGATAGGGGCAAAAGAACAAAGGCTCTTCTCTTGGGACTCTCCAGTTGATTAATCAGAGGAGAAATGTAAAATCAGCCCGACATTAAAAAGTGAAGCAGGCTGTGAATGAGAGCCGTGTTTTGATGTTGATGCACTGAATAAACATTGTGAGCTCATTGTTCTCAAGTCTGACAGCTGAATATTTTTCTCCATAACTGGCAGGTATTATTATCCTGCAGCTGACTTTGCTTTAGAAATGACTGTTAATACGTTGACATGTCAACAACTGGTTACTGATATGAATATGCAGACGTACTTTAACGTTTTAAACTTTTCCTGGCCCTAAATTATGTTGCACAGTGCAGAGCCAAAGAATAATTTCAGGTACTTTAGGAACATAATGCTTGATTTTGTCATGAAAGCATTAACAAGTTTATTTACTGGTACATATCTAAGGGGCAATTTAATGACAAAATGTAAGGGATCTTTAATAAATCTGTTCATGTTTTTATATACATGCATATCAGCCAAGATTGTTTTAAGTCTCAAATGAATCAAACTCAATTATTTCCGTTGCTGTGAAAACCATTAACTGCTCATATCAAGCTGCCAAAGCTTCTGTTTGACTCAAAATTATGACTGCATGGACACATCAGTTATTACTGATTAATTAGCGCAAAATATTCTCCCCTCTAAAACATAAATTGGCAAAGACGAACACGGTGCCGGATTGAATAATGACGTGAAAAGGCAATCAGGCAACTCAGATGGAGAAATGATGCAGCAATGCACAAAACTCAATATATATTTAAAAAGATATGACTTCTCTTGTCCCTGAGCATGTAGAAAACAGCTTTAAAAGTGTCCCTGTCTAGAATTTATAGAATTAAAAGTATTGATTAACCTCAGCTGTAAGGCTGCTGCAAAGCTCAGGGAGCCTATTTTAAACATCTCAACAATGCTTTGGTTGAGAGACACTGTCCTAAGTGCAGTTTGTTTCTTATAATAATGTTTCTGGGAAGCCTTAAAATAAGGGAGTAATATCAGAGAAAGCTTCCCAAAACACGGCCAGAAGTGAAATTTAGTTTTATTTTTTGCTCAGCAATTCACCTAAGCCCATGTTAAATCGAGAGCAGTAACCATATACTCTAAATAAGAAATAGCTTCTTTTTTACTTTGCCATAATGTGCAAGTTAATTAAAGAAAAATCCCTATGCCAGTTAAGAGTTTAAAAATACTCGTCCAGCCAAAGTTATGCAAGATGCAATTCAATCGCAGAAGAAAATAGAAGAGTCTCTGTATAATTTTGGTCGTGACCACACTGGGGGAAAAATGCATGACTCCAGCCAAAAATTATTTATTTGAAAAGAAAAGGCTTATTTCTCAGAACAAAACCTAGCCATTTGGGAGAGGCGAGGGGGGTCGCAGGGCGTCGGCCACTTGGTTAGAGTGCCCTGTGTTTACGGGACACACCAGGAATGTCAAACTGCCCTACTCTGTGTGTGTGTGTGTGTCTGTGTGTGTGTGAAGGCTGTTGTTTCATGGTCGACTGGATGTTGTCTGCATTCTTGTTTTGATCTCAAACTGATGAGAAAAAAGTTTTGGTGCTGCTCCGAGAGGCGCAGATACAGACTGAGTGTCTGGTTTAACCTCCGTGCTGCCAGGTGGGCGAACTGGAGATAAGTGTTGGAGAAATCAGACTTATCTTTAAAATACCGTCTCAGTAAATACCCTTCCTGTGATGGCCTAAACATTTCGGTTCTTGTTGTACCCAAACCCCACCCATCTGGAAACCAGCATTTTTTTATTTAGCTGCTGCTGGAAATAATTAATTACTCATCAATTACCAAACAAAGTGGTCAGAAAGACTGAAATATTTTCCCATGAGCGTGTTCGAATGGAAAAATTTAGATACCTATTTTTCCGTGATGTGAAGAGGCTGATGATTTTTTTTTCCTAACAAATGAATATATTTAATTTGTGTTTCATTTGAAGCTGTCAGCATCCATGACCTGCAGAAGTACAAAGATGTGGCATCACTGAAGCTTGGAACACAGTCCTCTTTAAGCCTTAATATCTGCCTAATGGAGAAATCACTCTCAAAGCTCATTGGAAGCATTAAGAGTTGTGTATTTACATTATCAGACCATGATTTTATTCCAGATTTATTTGCCTTTCCAGACAAATGCTGATCCTTTCGTTTCAGTTTTCTTGCACAAACACATTCATGAGCTTTTTTCTTCTTTAAAATGTACACAATTGTTATATTTGAATTGTCAGTCAGGACTGCAGTTTGACTGACAGTTGTTGTCATTGGGCGACTTTCCAAACAGGGTTTAGTGAATTCAATTGAGTGAATTCTCACTCAAATTATATAAGAAGCACATAACATAAGAACAGCACATTCTCTTCCTAGTATGGCTAAAACGTAGCTGCAGCGTGAGGATAAGTTGGACATAAACCAACCAAAGCTCCATCATGTCAGGGCGACAGAGTCCTTTTTTCCTGCAGATCAGCCCTTCGCTCATATGGGCTGTGGTGATCAGAGTGCATCGCATTTGGTCATGAACACTCTAATTTATGAGAGAATTAGATGATTGAGTTATTGGGGAAAGTCCACTCGGTTATAAAGGTTTAAATCAGAAAAGAATCTTGGATGAATTTGTCAAATGTGACTGTTTTGCTTTCCTGAAGACAGACTGTGATGTATCTGACTTAAAGATTTACATGAACTCTTTTCACATGCTAGAACATTATCACACACTTGTACACACCCAGACTCTACTTACCACTTGCCTGTACAGCTGAGCTGTGGGAGTATCCCAGAGCGACCAGTGCCGTCTCTACCAGCTGTGTGAAGAGGACATCCTTCCGAACCAACACAAACTCAGCGTGACGGTTGCCATGCCCCTCACAGTCACCAGCTACACCCACATCTGCATGCTCCACCACGCAGTAGACTGGGATCATCAAACCTGGCAGACAAGCACAGAGACAGTTATAGGACAGAGGAGTCGACAGAGGGTGATGTGGACCACGTCTGAAAACTTACGCAAATCTTGCAATGAGGAACTTTTTTTGCGGGAATTTTAAGCTTCTTTTTCTTATCCATGTTTCAGCATTGTGAACAGGATTCCTCTAGAATACAAGGCCGTCTCTCCACTGACGGAGTGTGTCAGTGTTGCTGAAGAGCAGCTGCCTGCTTGGTGGTCTCAGTGCAACACTCTGGTTAAACTGGGCAGCTGCCAGTGTGAATATAAGTCAGTGTAAGACTGTACAAGTATATTTGTATTTGCACCGCATATTAAAACCCACAAAGAGTAAGACTTGTCTCCAGATCTCTTCAGAACTCGTGAGGCGCTGCTGGTCATAATATCTGTATCATTCAGCCACTCAGGAGCGATGCCACAACTCCAGCGGTAAGACTTATTCCTGCGCACTGGTCTAGACTCGTTATTGGGCAATTACTGAGCTCATACAAGCCTGGAACCATTCACACCCACCCAGTCCGCTGCTCTGTCCCACAGGAACTGCTAATTAACTAGCTATCAATCCTCCTCCTGATGAGGCTGCGACAGATCAGCCCGAGCCAAACCACAGCAGCATCAGGCACGCTATCGGCCAATAAGCCAACCACTCAGTGGAAGGGTGGAGGGAGGTAACCCAGTCGAATATCTGGGTGTGTGAGTGTGTGTGTGTGTGTGTGTGTGTGTGTGTGTGTGTGTATGGTTACAATGTTTGTGTGATGATGCATGATGATGTTTTCAACTGCATGAGAGAATAATGGGCATCTGTGCGTGAGCGTGTTGTGTGTTAGGTATTTCAGAGGGTACATGCTGCTCTGTAATACTGTACCAATGCAGAATGTGCGTGTGTGTGTGTGTGTGTGTGTGTGTGTGTGTGTGTGTGTGTGTGTGTGTGTGGCCACCCCACCCACAGACAGTAGACACCAACATCATCCACATGTCCTTGGTAGACTTTATTTTGGTGCCTTGTGTGAACACTCAATGCTAACATTTAAGCAAACGTTGAGTTCTGGTGCACATACGAGCAGCCAGCGATCTCCTTATTCTGGAAGTGAGAGAATTAACGAGCTTGTATTATGAGTTCATAGCTGCTCAGGTGGCTGCGCAGGGTGACGAGACTGCCGTGGTCGAGAGGGGAGAGGCGTGCCAATTGTTCAAACAGGGCAAACGCCGCACATTTTTCAGACAAACGTTCTGAACTTTGCAATCTGCACAGCATATGACACCTTCTGTCTTTAGATCTGCAGTTAGGATGAAGAAAAGTTCCTCAAACAAAACAGAACAAAACCCTTTTACAGTAAAAGCTAGAAGAAACCTGAGGAAGAGCAACAAAGCAAAGGGATCCCTCTCCTGGGATAAACTCATGAAAAGTGATGAAAGTAGTGATAAAGAGCTGAATAAAGAGTTTTAGAGAGAATTCAAATCCTGCCAATTTTCTCACCTCCGCTCTACGCAGTCGTGTGAAATGTGTGTCAACGGTTAGAAAAACTGCTGCACGCAGCCCCTCCAAACGCTGCAGAGGTGTGGAGGAAGTGGTTTTCAGATGCTGTGCAACCAACCAACAAGCTTACTGACCCTTCCTCAGCATCTCCAAAAGGTAAGAGATTTGTGAGTTGAATCAAAACATATTAAGTATAACTGCTGGATTCTGGCTGGGAGCACTTGATGCATGCCATGCTCTTTCTCTTCCAAACAACAGTTTTAATACTTCAGAAATTAAGCCAAACACCAAACACTGTGTCTGCCGTTACATTAAGGATTGCTGATTTTCTCTGATTCGTGTCACTGTTGGTTTGACAAATAACATATGAAGACTCACCTTGGGAAATAGTACATTTTCAAACAGGGCAGAAATAAATGAATAACAGACTGAAGGCCTTCAGAGGCCTCTGATATTAAGTATGACCAGAAAAAAACAGAAATAGAGTAACAGTAGTGTGGCAGTATGTCCAGACATCTGGGGAACATCTAACCTGATCCAGACCTTGAAGCATTCTGGTTCCTCTCACCTACTTGACCTGTACCTGAAGTGACAGGACCTGTGTGAAGGTAGCCAGTAAGTGGTCACGGTGTGCTGAGTGCACTGTATGGTCATGGTCACATGTGTCTACTGGAACACCTTGAAGAAGCAGACTGGGGTTTCGGGACAGCTGGTGGTACCTGAATTCTCCCTGTCTCTCTCCTCAATATCTTGGTGTGAGTGAGTGTGTACGTGGTGCTAAATAAGCATTAGAGCATTATGCTAATTGGATGGTATTTTAAGCATCTATTTTAACATGCGTGTTTATGTGGATCCACATAATATGTGTGTCTGTGTGTGTGTGTGAATGTCCCACCTCCCAGTGGTCTCAGCTGTGTGCCGTTCTGCCTGATTCGTGGAGCTGCTGGGCTGCCATTGACCTCAAGGCGGCTCAACTTGCTTGGCGGGGGGCCGCTGGAGGCTGGGCTCTCCCCTCTCTCCTCTGGGCTGCCGCTGTCCCGAAGGCTGGGGCTCTCCGTTCCCCCGCCTGCACCTCCGCCCTGCTCCATCCCCCTGAAAATCCCAGGAGGAGAACCCAGCACAGCGTGTGAAGCTGGGAGAGAACAAAGAGCTTGCTTTAGCGCTTGACAAGACATACAGACAGGTCGCATCCAGCTACTGAAAACAGATGATCATGTGTATTTTCACCACTTTTGTTTAAGGTTTGAGTTAGAGAGGGCTAAGGATGATGATGATGCAGTTACTATATCAGTAACTCCTTCCAGTGGAAAACCCAGAACTAAAACAAGCTGAAATGCTCCTCACACGGTGCATCTACACACGCTGTGTCAAGTTTATCATCTTTCATACTTTGCCAGCGTTGACAGTGAAGAGCCGTCACAGACTGTTTCATCAACAACTTTGATCAATTCCTCCCCAACCAATACACTGAACGCAGTTCTTTGTTATTCACATACAAGAGCGGTAGGGACAACCACAACAGACGGAGGCATCTGGGACAAATCACAGGTCAGCAAGTGGCATTCACTCAGACTAAACACAGGCAAGTATATTATTCTCTGTTTAGACACATGGGAGTAAACGATATGTTATAATGACAGACGCGAGGGTGCGTAAGGTGAGGAACGCTGTGACAGTGCACTCTGTGGACTGGAAGCGGGAAGAAAAGCAGAAAGCTAGAATAAACCTTTATTGTATGAAATATAAAACTGTAAATGACGACGGCGTGAGAATTTTCATGGTTGTGTTGGACACTGTTCTCGTTGGCACTTCAGCTGCAAACTGTTCCACCATGATCACCGTTGCAGTCTATGATAATGAGGCTGTGACATATGCTAATGAAAGCATTTAGCAGATTTTGATAAATCTTAACATTTTTCAGTCAGCATAGTTGTCTTTTTATGATATCAGGGGTATTTCAAATATCTGTACTTAATGTGCTTCAAGATATACGACAATCTACTAATCTAATATACATGAGGAACCTTTGGTGTGAGTATGACGCTCCTGCTAACAAGATGACATCAGGTGAGGAAGTACAATGATGCGATTTAAGCCTTCACTTTGTATTTTTTGCTGCGCAGGTTGACATAACAGGACATGAGACAACATGGCAGGATGTGACAAGATACAGTAGAACGAAAATGGACATGACAACAGAATGAGATGACTGAACAAACCAGGAAGGGACAGAGTACATCATAATGCATGCCATCACAAGACATGACAGCACCAAATAGGTCATACAGGTTGAATTACATAACTTCACAAGACTGAGCTTTAGAGGTGCTGGTAGTTGGATTCTGTTACTGGTCAAGCTAATGGTTTTGCCTTGTTTCCAGGCTCATCCAAGATAACGTCTGACTGTTTCGCCATGTTTCACGCACATATGAGAGTGATATAAGTGTATTTTTCTCTTCTGATAAATGAGTTTTTCATCTTCCAGCCCAAAGCATAGGCATTAAGACATTTTCTAAGTGAACACTGCCGGGTTAAATGTTTACGTCTCAGGTCGCCGTGTGTTCGACTACTGCATGTACTACTGCAAGAATTCGCTTCACACTATGGTAAAAATGGAAAAGCATATAAAAAAGTAAAACTAAAACCCATTTGATTGCATTATCTCCACACACACATATGAAACATCGTGTTTCAATCGCTATAAAACGGTTTCTATGCAATGCTTTACTGCCAGAGAGCTCGAGTTTCAGAACTACATTCTACAATTTAATGTCAGCAAAACCTCAAAAAAATATATATGAAGAGTAAACCAAGAATCTGCAGCATCACGCATGACTAAATAAACTCTGCGCAGTCCATTTGGGAGAGCCGTCTGCTCTTTGCTTTGTGTTTCTCCTCACACTGTGTGGTTTCCACTGGTATGGCCGTAAAGCCGTCGGCGACACATGGATCCGAACTCAACAGCGACACATGATTATAATAAAACACACATGCAAAATTAATAGCTGCTGTTAAAAAAGCCCGTCCAACACAAACAAGAAAAACGAGCACGAGGTCCTGCCCTGCTTTGCTTCAGAGAGAGAGATTGTGATCTGTCTCCCTTTACTGCGTTTGGCTTTATATGAGTGAAATAACTGTTTTAGACAATTTGCCTCCAAACTTACTGATTTCTTCAAAGCAACTCGCATTAAATCAGCATCATTTCACAGGGGAAGTGTAATGTGTTTAGCACAAACATTGGAAGCAGGGGACAGCTGACAGTCTGCGAGCTGCATGTGCTCCTTGTTGATTGGTTGATGGTCTGTGGTACCCCAGACCCAATCCCTTCCTCTTCTGCCTCCTTCCAAAACACACCAGAGATCAGATAAACAAAGTATGAAGACAATAATAACAAGGAAGCAGCCACATATCGTCAATGGAAAAGTTCTGTTCCTGCTTTCTTCTTCTATGGTGGCCTTCCTCTGTGCCTGCTATAGATCTGTCCATAGCACCCACAACAATGCTGTAAAACAATGGCATCTCCTCCTCTGCAACAAGGGCAACAATCCCTCCCACCGAGAACACACTCCATACCTGGAAAGGTGAAACCAACCAGGAACCACTGGCAGGACAAACCGTGAGTCTCAGGGTGAGCCTCTGTGGTGGGTGAAAAACTCCCTTCACTTGGTTTCAACCTGGTTTGCTGTCTGCTGTCGTGTTTGACATGTCTGATTGGGTGCAGTGCTGCGCTGGCCATCTGGCAGCACGGGACAAATCCTGGTGGGCCGTGGCATCGGTGGGCCGGCGGACCATCAAAAAAAAAAAAAAAAAAAATCCATGAAGTTTTTACCGGCCCTGTCTGTCTCTTTACCAGCCCTCTGTGTGTGCATGAGAGCGTGCTGCGTGTGTTCCGGGACTGGGCTCGCTGGCCAATCACAACTGAGCGAGCACCCCCACCCCCGAGCCCTCCACCCCAGCCCAGGCCGGTCCCAACGGACAAGCCTGGGGCTGAATCTCTGTCCTCCAGTCAAATACTCTGATGTTCACAACATCCCTCCAGAAACTGAAAATACTACATGTATTGTTTTCCAAAAATATCCAACTGAAAAGCAGTTTTAGGACTGAAAGACCACCATGTTGATCCTGTTGCTGGTCTGTCCTTCTGGGCGCAGCTGTCCCTCCCACGCCGCCTTTCCGACTTTACCCATCAATCTTTTATAATAAAACAGATTTAATCATTATGAGCATTCTCCAGTTCCCCAAAACCAAAAAACATCTGAAATTTCCCAATAAATCCTGGTGGGACTTAATTTTGCTCCGGGGAGGAAAATAACTAAACGCTTTATTTCCGTCTAAGTTGTTTTCTCAAATCAACACATACCGAGCAACAACACAATGGCGGTGAAGCCCTTTTCATGTTGCGCTGAGCTCGACACAGGTCCAGTCAGACACCTCACACGCTGAAAAGCAGCTGAAGCAGGAATGCGAGGCACATCGCTGGAAAAATCAAAGTGTATAACGATGAGATTAGATTACCTTCTGAATCACATCATGAGCAACTCCAACAGGAATGCAAGCCACAAAAAAAAAAAAAAAAATCCCAAAAATCAAAATGTAAAAATAATTAGATTGCATGTTAACTCTCAAAGCATAAACTGCCTTCTCTCTCCTGAACTGCGTTTTACTGAACACATTTTTGGAATATTTGGGGCAATTTATGATAATCAGCCTCCTTCTCTCCTTCATATTTTCTCCTCTAACCAGAACAATATTTAAGTCATTAATGAGACATAAAATGTGGAGGGGAAAAAAGACGTGTTTGAAAGAAACTCACGGAGCACCGTGCACGTACAGACAGTCAAATCAGAGCGTGACAAGCCTTCAGTTTGTGGAGCTTTTAAGTGTTTGGACATGGAATTACTAATTTCCAGCTTTGAAATGTGTTTTTACATTGATATTAGACGAACAGTTTTTAGAACTTTCAGTTTCAGCACAATCAGCGAGATATTGATCCTAAAGTCAAGACGATGCAGGTGTTTCAGGGCTGAACAGTCACATGATCTCAAACAAAGTGTAGGATGAAGGTGAATTACTTTATTGTTTTCTAATGCAATATAAAAAAGGGGTCGTGTTTGGGGGCCTGTTATTGGTGAAGGGCCCCACAAATCTTGCCAGGAGAAGCCAATCAATGGCTCACAATCACTAATCTCTCCTCTCTATATATATTTATTTTGGCTGTTCGATATTATTATATTTGGCTCATAGATGTTCACATTTGAAAACCCCGTCCAGTCGTCTCATCATCATGTGTGCTGCTTTTATATTGAATCAGCCTGTGTGTGTGTGTGCCTTGAGGATGTTGCCTCTGATTTAAGGTGTAATGAACCTGTGTTGAATGAAGGCATGTTCACTACCGATGTGTTTTATGTATTAATGCCATGTGAGGATCATGCCACCTTATAGACTGCAGGCATGTTGTATTCTACATAATTAAAGGGCTGTCATGTTGTCCCCATTAACCAACAGCTTTATATGGTTTTTGTAGTTAAACTAGATATATTGCTTCCACTTTTATTTCTCTCTCGGCCAAAGAAAACCTTGCTCAGGCCCTCTGTTGTCGAGAGGCTGGCCTGTGTAAGACCCCGTCTCGCTTGGGGCCCGGTGTATCAAAAATGTCTTCACTTTCACTCACTCATTCACACACATAAAACCACTTGAAGCATCACGTTCAAAGGGTGCACAGCCAAGAGAACACACACACACTCCCAACACGGTTCACTTTACTGGCACACGTGGAGGCCAAATGTACAGTCACACCGGCCTCCAGCTGACGAGTCACGTCGAAGCACACAGAAAACCTCCACTCCACTGGCTGCAAAATACTGTACGATGCATTTAGGCAGGCTCTGATTTAGAGGCTTTACAGGAATTTTACATGTTCACTGATAGAGAGTTTAAGTGAGTGGATCCAAACGCATCATACATGCACATGGACAGACAAGAGGTAAAATCTCTGGTTTTCTAATGCACGCACACGCTCGCAGGTAATGCAATACACAACCCTGAGTCCATGGTTTCACTGATGTGCAGGTGGCGGTAACACTCCATGACATGCAACAAGCAGGACCAGCAAAGGCATGAAGGAAGAAGACTGCCTCTGGCAAACAAAGATTTAAACAATGCAAGTGTCAAACGTTTGAGAAAAACTGTCTTGGCAAGTGTTTCCTGAAGACAGAGCTGCACAGATCATGTTGGTTCGATCTCAAAGGTGCACTTTGTGTGTAAGCATAACTTTTGCTTCTTCACATGAAAAGTTCTCTGCGTGCCTTTCAGCTGCTCGGCCAGCCTCACAGTGAGCTGCGACTCCACAGTGAAAGCCTACACACCTGAGCTAAATTGCTTCAATTAGCAGCTGATGAACTCCTGTGAATGAATGAAGCAGACTTTGTTTAGATTAGATGTCTTCTCATGGCCATAAACTGGTTCATCACAGGAAACACTGTGGATATCAGGATATTCAGATACTCAGTGAGACAGCAGCCCTTTTCCTCAGTCTGTCATGTGAAATGATCACTTTCACTGCATTTTTTAAATGTTTTTGTCCACGTTCTGCTTTTTCATTTGTCTTGTACTGAACTGAAATCCCTTGGAAAGTCTCTACATTCACTTTTCTTTTTGTTTTCATTCTTTATGTCCAGTAAAAGAAATACATTTAAGTCAACTCTGAGAGAAATTTTCATCATTATGCCATCATTTTTAAGAGTTATTTGGCAAAAACAGACTTAGTTTTAATAAAAAGGAGCACATTCTATCATATAACATTAAGCCATATTCTGCTCCTGAAAAGCTCAAGATTTATTTCCTTTTCTTTAACGATTGAGTGTGTTTGTAACTTGTTTCAAAGGAGATCTCGCCCTGACCTCGCATGAAGAAGCAGTGATTTCCATTCACATCATCATTTTTTACTCCTTATCAGCCAGCGTGCACCTCTTAAATACTGACCAAATCAGTCTCCTCTGGGACACAAGCGCTAACTTAATTCAGTGCTGTGACACACTGTTTCTCCCTGCTGCCTGTGCTCCCCATGGCAGGATTAAGAGGCGCAGGCTTCTCACCTGATGTGTCACAGCAGGACAAACACAGCTGCAGCTAATACAATTAGGCTAATAATGGCTCCGCTTGATTCAGGTGCGCCAAACGAACCAATGAGCACTGACAACAATGGCGGTGACAAAACAGTCTTTTCATGTTTATGCATAATGGCACAATGAATCAAACATTCTGGCTATTTATTATTAATTCTATTACCTGCAGCTGTGTTTAACCAGTGTATGTGAAAAGGGCCAGTTGAAGAATATTAAAATTTTGTTTCTTGGGATGCTGTTTTAAAGAAGGCAATGTTGATTTATTTGTCTTTTGAATTGAGTTTGGTTGCATTGAAAGAACAAACTTGTGAGCTAAGGGCCTTTTTATCACACTCGCACCGTGCAGCCATGCCTGGGGATCGCCGCGAGAGTGTCACAGAAACTGACAAAGACAATTATAACAGACTCATGAAAACGGTTTAAAACCTCTAAATAAGACTTTTCTGACCTGCCGTCTGCCCGAGGCATGCTGGGATAGGCCTCCTCAAACCAATCAGTGAGGAAATTAGTGACACTTTGTTCTCCTTTCAAAGTCTATTCCCAAGCATTAAGGAGTGTCTTTATGTTTCTAACAGCTGTTTTATACCTTTAAAACAGCACTTTGACAGAAACATGCAGTCTGAAAAGCAGCAAATGCCACTGAGAGATTATCTGATCAGTCAAAGCATATTAAATTTAAGATACAGATTTAACCACAGCAGTTTAGATTGATTGTAAAAAATATAAATCCTCAGTTACGAGAATGAAAAACTTACTTTAAAGCAGCTGTTTAATTTTTCATCACCTAAGGTGCTCAACATTTTCCATTTTCCTGAGTATGACCATTAAACTTTAGTAATCTTTCACTGGTCGTCATCAGCGACTGTGAACGCAGCGCTGGCTGAACATGACAGGCTTTGAAATTTCCATAGCAAAATCTGAAAGCTAATTAGAAAATTACATTTATTTCAAATTATTGGTGACCCCCAGTGCCAATCCAAGGACTGTGTGAAAGGAAAGGATGTGACAGATTGTTCAACAGTTAAAATTAAGCTTCCATCACACGAGGGAAAAATGATTTATAGTCAAATGCTCCAAAGTGCTTGTCAGGTTACTTGAAAGCCACATAAAAATATTACTATTTCTATTAAAGCAAAACAAGACATTGTAAGAGTTGTAATGTGAGGAGTGTGAAAGGAAGAGAAAGTGCCACTTCATCAACATCAGAGAAGCCCAATGTCAGCTCTGTAAAACTGATGATGAGTAAACAAACAAACAAACAAACAAAAAATATTTATTTCAAAAGAAAATTTGGTTTTAAAAAAATTTCAATTTTCAAAAAACGGATCCATAATGTAAAAATGATCATATGCAGCTTCACTTTCATACACTTCCATATCAAGTGTAAGTGTGCCAAATATTGCGTAATGGGACAACTTCTCTATTTTCACCACCATTTCTAAAAAAAAAAAAATAATAATAATAATTTCTATTATAAAAAGTGACAACTCTGTTTTCCTACTAATACTATTAATATCTGTTTCTGTTCATTAATTACAGAAAAGTACATTTTTTATGGTCTAGGTTACACTCGGTTACAGTTCTATATGTTTTGGCATTAAATCTTCTTTACTTTACTAAAAACCAAACACTTTAAGTCCACAGGATCAGCTGTTAATAAGCACGACATTTACTAACATATAAATATGTGTGCAGTTCTGTTAAACTGCTGTCACATTGCCACACACTGCATGCTGTCTGAGTCTGTTCTGCCATAAAACTTGATACTGTAACCTCTTCAGTCTCCTGATGTGTGATACATGACTTCATTGTCAGGCATGTCTGAATATTTGCACGACTATCTATCATTTTGCTTTACATTTGACCTGTTTCAGCGGGACATTTTCTCACACTTTGCTAAGTTTTTATCGGTAGCTTTCAGTCAGCTGTCATCTCGGCAGATTAGGAACTTTTGCAGTAAATGCTCACTCACTTTTTAAGAAGTCACTGTGCTTGCTGGGGAATAAACTCCATCCATTGGTGAAAACGAGCGAATCCAGCCTGAGAGAGTATGAGTTTCCCAACGTTTCCCTTTGTGACAAAAAGCAGCACAGCAGCAGAACGAGCAAGGAGATATAAAGACAAGGAGCGATGAGGGCAGACTGCTGCTGCCTGCTGAATAAAGAGCAGTAAAATGACACATGTAGAGGGAGGGAGGGAGGGAGGGAGGCAGGGAGGGGATGGGGTTAGGGAGGGAAACCCAGAGACAGGCTGACATATGTTAAAAATAGTTACATTTATGACTGTCTTCATATAATCATCTTTAACATTAAAGCTCTCCAGCAGAAAAATACAAATTATTGGAGAAGGTGGAGGTAGATGGGTAAAAAGCTAAATGAATAATGTGATCACAGATTTAGAAATGATAATTAATTTCCCCGATAAAAGCAGAGTGGAGGAGGAGGAGGAGGAGGAGGAGGAGGAGTGAAGAGAGTGTGAGGTAAAGGTGATTTATGTCAGAGGTTCATCATAGGAACAATGTCACCGTTCTGTAATAGAAATACTGTGATACTTTCTAAAGTAGCAGCTCAGGGATCTGTAGACTGTGTGTGTGTGTGTGTGTGTGTGTGTGTGTGTGTGTGTGTGTGTGTGTGGGATCACAGACTGATGAGATACACACAGTATTTTAAAAGTTACGAATGATCACAGTCGACACGACGGAGAAAATGACTGTCTGCCCCCTTCTGGTGGAAAAACATTAGAGGGTTAAAAGGGACAAAAATATGCTCTGGGGAGTTTTTTTGACCCGAGCTGAGCGTTCCCGGGCAAACCTTCCTCCCTCACTGAAATGCGTAGCTTTGGCTCAAACTCTGGCATTGTCCCTTTAACTGGACATGATTGGTAGGTTCTGACTGCTGCTTTAAAGGTCCAGTCTCCAACGGTTTATGTTTATGCCAACAGCCATTTGAATTCTTTGCTCTGCTTGGATGGAATGAACTGTTATTGTTTTGTACACATGGAGTTTATGCCAAAGAGAGTAAACTGTGTAATTAATGCTTGACTTAATAAAGACATGGGTATTATAGCTAGTCAGATACAGCTGGGTATTATGGCTGATAAACTTTTTACATGACAATATGTTTTTGGACATTTATGAACAATAAATGAGACTTAAATTTGGAGTTTTAATCATTTTAATCGTTTACATTTCTGACTTTTATCTTCAACAACTGTGAATTTAATCTCAGAAATTCTGACTTTTACCCCAAAATTCTCACCATATATGTGGTAAAGTAGCAGCAGTACGCAGCCCCAGCTTTCCCTCTAGTCTTCACGAAGATCGTTCTGTCAGTTACACTTGGAGCTGCGTTTCAGGCCAAACCTTAAACTCTTTTGCTCCCTTTTGCTGACGTTATGTTTCCCCGTGCTCCACACCTCCTTCGTTGGCCTATCTG
Organism: Chaetodon auriga; assembly: GCF_051107435.1. Lineage (NCBI taxonomy): Eukaryota > Metazoa > Chordata > Actinopteri > Chaetodontiformes > Chaetodontidae > Chaetodon > Chaetodon auriga. Next base: position 9,193,453 of record NC_135096.1, on the reverse strand, counting down.
CCTGCTCTCCGCCACCACCTTCATCTCCCCTCTCCCTGCCAGCCCGCCATCGGATCACTCGCTCTGCCTCCTATCAGAGCTCCCTGAGCCTGTGTGCTGAATTTGGGTCCACTTGGTTGAAACAGTGCACCTCTGTTGGTTGTGTGTGCAAACTGCTCGCGCTTGTCTGTCCTACGTCATCCTGAGTATCTTTGACAGCTCACCACAAGTCACTCACCATGAACAGGGGTTGTATGTGTAAGATCAAAGATGCTCTTTAACAAAAGATGAAGCATTACAAGCTGCACCAATCCAATGAAATGTTCCACACGTCCTGTTTCCTGCCGTCCTCAGCGATGCCCCCAGCACGGCTGTGGTTGCAAAATATATGGATAAATATTCCAAATATTCATGTTGTGGACTGTGCGGTTGCTGCTTTGACATGTTGGTATTCAGGTTTGCTGTCTGCAGTTGTGTTAAATGCTCTAAAATGAGATGTAGGATTGGATGAAAACAACTAGTCAATAATATTGATTGTGCTTTCAAGTTGTTACAGCTGATACATATTCATAATAGACTACATCCTGGACATGTAAATGTCAGACGTCCCATTCAGACCATTGAACCTGCCTCTACTATTACGCCCAAGCCTCCAACTCCTTCACCTGTGATCACTCCACCCAGAATCACTGACAGATCTAACACACTGAGTAATCTGAGTAATAACTCATGATCTGGACACTATCCCTCTGTGTGTGCTCCATAAGCACAACAACAACAACAACAACAATCATAGAATCTGTTAAAAGTAACAAAAGTAAGTCAGTTTGCAGAGAGAACAAAAGCAGAGAGGAAAGAGTCACCAATACTCTCTGTATTACTTTGAAGAACATGAAAAAAGTAGGTGTAGATCTGTGTGAGGACAAGAGGCAGTGCTATCTGGTAGTTTCAGACTAATTCTCCACATACTTAGAGACCCTACACCTACCTGTGCCAGCTGATTGCCAAATCATAGAAAAGTCAAGGGCCACCTTTGCACTGCGTGATATTCCAGGAGTGCAGGTTAATCCTCAGCTAGTTTCAGAAGAGTTTCAGTGAGAAATGTAACATCTAGTCTGCGTTATGGCCAGAGGAATAAAAAATATACTCTGTGTGAAAACAGAATCCCTCATTGATTTAAGTAATGCCCATTAACAACATGCAAATAATCAAAGGACAGAGGTTTGATTGTTTATAGCACTTAACTATATCGATAACTATGTCCACCTAAAGAAAAACTACACAAGATATTAAGATAAAAATATGAAAATAACTGCTTGGACATCTGAAGAATTCCATTACTTTGCTTCACCTCTGATGCACATTGTGACCTAAAACATTATATGATTTGCAGCAAAGTTAGAGTTGAGTCTTCAGTTGATATAAAGGAATATAAGATAATGCAACATGATTTAGTGTTGCATTGTATCATATTCCTTTATATAAAGTTGTAAAGTTGGGTTCAGGTTAAAATCAGGGGAGTCGTAAGGTGACAAAATATGAAACAACACCGACATCTGGTGGTCACTAGAGGAAATGCAGCTTAAGATGCATTGCATTGATTTGTGAAGTCCATACAAGACTCCCACAGCCGCTTCTTTGTACTGTAATATACCAGCTGAGAGCTGAACTGAATGTGCTATATAATGCAGCATTGTGGTCCTTAATATGGAGCATATACTGCATGTTTGCCTGTGTGTTGAAGTTCAGCTCCGTGCTGCTGTTGCTCGTCAAAGTTGGTTGCTGCACACAGAAAGCTGACTTGGCTGTTTTGTGCAGACAGTTTTGCACAGGTTTGCGCCACAGTCCTGACTGGGTTCAGCAACCACTACAGGTTAACATTTACACAATCATCAAATAGCGGCCCATAATATTTGTATTTATGTCAGAGTGTGTTTGTGCGTATCTCTCTCTGTGTGTAGTGTGTTTACAGTTTGCTGTAAAGAGTTGGTCAGTGGCTGAGGTCTTTATGCAGTCTAATCCCACAGCCTCTTTCTGGAAAACATGACTAGCAATGGAACCACTGACTCAAATTTTGGATCTCATTCTCATGACAAAGCAATTGTCTCAATTATAGAGGGCTCTGAAGGTATAAAAGAGAGCAAGGGCACATATGAGCACACACTCACACACACATACATACTCTACATTTACTCTACATAGCACACACATATTCAAGGGAGACCAGACGGTGGAGCACAGCTAGTCCCAGGATGGGCAGGGTGAGTAGAGGTGACAGATTTAACCTTACAGTGAAGAAATAATGCAGAAAGTGCTGCTTGGTGGTATTTGTGTTGTACCTGCATTGTTGAAGTCTGAACAGTCAGTAGAAAACTGGTCCGAAGTCTTGTTGATCCTTTGTTGTGGTTATACACAAGGAGCATGTTTCTGCCTCAGAGCTTGTAAAATGCAGCTCAGGATCATGAAACAGAGCAGTTTACAGACAGAAACTTCATTTACAAGCTCACAAAACTAATATGACAGCTAAGCACCTTTCTCAGTCAGTTCAGATTTCTTGATACTCACTCATGCACCATCCTCCAGATCATCTTCTATGAGGACAAGAACTACCAGGGTCGCAGGTATGAGTGCGACAGCGACTGCAGCGACTTCCACTCCTACCTGAGTCGCTGTAACTCAGTGCGGGTGGAGAGCGGGACCTGGGTGATCTACGAGAGACCAAACTACATGGGCTACCAGTACGTCCTGACCAGGGGCGAGTACCCCAACTACCAGAGCTGGATCGGCCTCAACGACAGAGTCAGCTCCTGCAAGATAATTCACTTCGTAAGCCTTTAAATATACTTGATTTGTAGCAGTTAGGGTGCAGGCATCAAGATTACAGTGGTGATGGCTGTGATGGATGAATGAAACGCTGGTTTGGCTGAGCCTGTGATCATGCTATGTTACTAGGCAGTGCAATGCTCAGTCCTGGAGTAATCTGATTTGTATGGAAAGACTTGAATTTAAAGATGCTGAATTATGCTGCAATTAGCAAACTTCCATCCATGTGTGCACCACATCTCTGCAAACCCTCTTGTCTCCTTTGCCTTCATCCTCCAGGCCAGTGGAGATCCTAACAAGATCCAGCTCTACGTTAAGGGGGACTTTTCGGGTCAGGTGTTCGAGGCGACAGAGGACTGTCCCTCCGTGCTGGAGAAGTTCCACTGGAGGGAGGTTCACTCCTGCAGGGTTCTGGGAGGCTGGTGGGTCTTCTACGAGCACCCCAACTACAAGGGCCGCCAGTACCTGCTGGAGAAAGGAGAGTACCGCAAGCCGGTGGACTGGGGCGCCGTCTGCCCCACTGTACAGTCTTTTAGAAAGCTAACTGAGTAGCCACTTTCCTCTCTCTCCCATTTTCATTGATGCTCACAACTGACACATTAGAGACCATGACACAGCTGCAGCCATGGGTACAATAAAGCAGAATGACTAAGAACTACCAGGTTGTGTCATCACTGTGTGTGAGTGTCTGGGAATACATGAGCTATATGCTGTTCATATGGGATTGTGATCCGAAGACGAAAGCCCCAGAACGCCTTATTTCTTGGTCAGACAGGGCTTTACAACAGTAGGGCATTTTTGACTCTTTCTGATTTTCTCACACACACTGCACAGCAGACGTGTGAGCTCCAGTCACGTGACTTGAGCTGTGAATCTGGTGACTCAACTTGACAAAAAGAAAAAGGCTGAGTGTTGTGACTTGCGACTTTACTTGGACTTAATCCTCCTTTCTTGGAATGATGTGATATCCTCTAAATCTCTGGCATTATAGTTGTGCTATATAAGTAGAAAAAAAACTCTCTGACCATATCTGAGAACAGATATTTCTTGAATCAACCCAACAGCAGCCAGTCATGTGTAATGAGAGTGCAGACCTGCACAGCCAATGTAAATAATCGCTTTTTAGGACTCAAAACACAAAGTTTAGGACTTGGACCAAGATCTGAGATTCACTTGTGGCCTAAAAACAACGACAACTTCTAATTAAAATCCAAATCTCTTGACCAATACATGTTTTTCTCGGTAAATGTAAAAAAATATAAAAAAATATGCTACTGTGTTTTAGAAATATATAATAAAACTAAAAAAAAAACGTACTATTGAAGGATCAGTGTCAGCTTGAGTGTTATCCTGTCAAACGAATCAAAATGAAACTGTAAAACAAACTATTTTATTATCAGATCCGCTGACAACTCGTGCTCATGATCGTATTTAAGAATAGTTTAAAACTGATGTATTTACATTTGAACTCATGCCGAGCTCTGAGCAAATGCTTTTCATGCAGTAAGTTGTGTGGCATGCTGGTTGTTTCCGTGTGTCGGTCCTGATCTTCAGTGTGCAGATCTTCTGTTCACACTGAAGGCTGTCCCTCATTGATGAAGCTGAGCTGGGCCGTGTGCTCCCCCCAGTCCACCTCCTGCAGGTTCAGGAGGGGTTCCCGCAGGTGTGAGGATGAGGGCTGAAGCTGAGGCAGGGAATGGGAATGAGGACGATATCGGGATATGAACTGGGACTCGGGCTGGAGCTGGAGCTGGGACTCAGACTGGGACAGGAGCGGGAGACGGGACTGAGGCCGTGTTTGTGGTTCAGCACCAGGTGTTGAAAAGTCCTCCAAAAGGGGAGCGGTGAATGACGGGTGGCTTAATGAAGAAAGAGAAGGGATGGAGGAGGAGGAGGGACGAGGCACAACTGTGTGCTCATGGGGAGAGCTGTTGAGTGACGGTGGAGCTGAGGAATGAGAGACTAGGGGAGCCCTGCTGGTCTGATAAGGATTCTGGGAGGTTGTGGTTCGGGAGGGGGAACACTGAAGTGGATCAAACTCTCCTTGTATCGCCTTCGTCATGCTCAGAGGAGGAGAGGAGGGTTCAGGTACAAGGGTGGATGGAGGGCTTTGATCGTCCAAACAGTCCACAGGTGCATGTTGGGTAGGAAGGGGCGGGGCAGGGGAGCAGCTGTGTGAAGACACGCTGGGAGGCGGAGTCACAGCACCGGGTATCAGCAGCGTGGAGGTGTTACGAAAGAGCGGTTTGAGAAGACGCGTCATTTCCTGCAGCTCCTGACTGACAGCGGTCACCTGACGGGAAAGGACGTTCATCTGAAGAGAGAGAAGTCATAAATGCACGTGTGTCTGAGCTCCGAGGAAAGAAAACCACACAAGACTCAAGTTTCAGGTTTAAGGTATACGAAAAGACACAATGTGACCGTGTGACCAGCCTTACCTCATGTTTCAGCTTAGTGATAGTTTGCATGGTGTCACCCTCATCATGAGCCCCTGTGGACATATATAGAAATACACACTCACAATCATGCAAGTGTAAAGTGTAATGTCTACAAAAATGATGGAAACACAAGTGTGTGTGTGTGTGTGTGTGTGTGTGTGTGTGTGTGTTCACCTGGGGTAGCTGAATAAGGGCTGGATAGGAGCCTCTGCGCTGCGCTGGGAGAGAAATCAAACTTTTGAGCCAAACCGCTTTGGTTTTCTGCCTCAATCCCATCCACAAACCTGGCAACGACAGAGGAGTGAGTTTATGAATTTCACACGAAACAATACGGTGACAAAGAGAACGTGAAAATGAAGTCAGAGTTACAGTTTGGAATGTAGTTATGACAGAGAAATGAGACTCCCGCAGGTCGATATCGATTTAATATGAAACCTCCCCACCGAAGCAGCCACACTGGTTCATAAATCAGTGACAGAAGTTCCACATGGTGGCAGCAGACTAAAAAACATTTCTACCACACAACACAATGCCAAGGTAAACATCACATGTCTCCAGAAGTAGAGCTACAACTCAGCTGTCACACTGTGAGTGACACATGCAGGCAGGTACAAAGTACTCTTCCTTGTTTAAGATAACAGACAAGATCCCAGATGTCCCTTGTGACTTCCTGGATGGGATTTCAGCACCAAGGCAGCAGTTCATTCACTGAATATCACATGAAGCCTCTTCTTCTGTGGTACTTAACAATTTGTGAGAGGGCTACAAAGCCAATAATGACCTAATCATACAAAAACCCTCTCATCAGGGATTCCCATCCCTGTAAAATTAGCCTAAAATGCCTATCCAAAATAAATTGAAAGCTGTTCTTGAACCATTTGGAGTTCATGGTTGGATTTGGTCTCTTTTGAAATGGAACACTTTGAAGTTGAAGTATCGCCGGGGACACACCGAAGTACAAGGTTTTCATTTCTGCCTGAATATTTCTTGGCAAACAGATGCAGCAGATGACGATATCTGGACTTTATTAGCCAGAAAACAAATGGGACCACAGCATGAAGCTTTACCCCAGTCTGAGTTCAATAAAAACTGATCGTGATACAACAGAAAATGGATATTTATCTATATTTAGGCCACCTATATTCATATTTTGAGTATCTATACTAACATTTAGGCTATATATATCTTTATATTACCATTTTTTTCATTTGAAACCCTGTGTAATATCCCTATTTACACTGAAATCCTTGACCTGTCTGTTAATTTCCCCAATGAAGCAGCATTTGAAAGTTCATTGGCTATACAGAGGGGAGTCCTAAGAGGCACTGGCTGATGCTCTCATACATAAATTCATTCCTATCCCTATCAGTAGTGGGACTAATCTCCTGAAGGTGGAAAAATCTGCACACTTAAATCCTTTGGGAGCATTAATGTGCTGAGCAAATTCCATGGCAATTTGCCAATTAGCTTATAAAATATCCTGTGTGCAAAGGTGATGCTGACATTTTGGTGTCAGGATGATACTGGAGGCAAAATCATGCAGTGTCCAGGGTGCAAATGGTCTTTTGTTTCTGTTTCTATCTGCAAAAAACAGGCCCGTTCCTGCTCTCTACAAACTCTACAAAGTTCACTAATATGTCAAATTCAAAGGCAGCACTCACAGGTGTTGTCTTCCTTTACTCTGGGCATGACACTATGTGTTCTACTGTGGGCATTTTTAAGGCAGTGACATCATGCACAAATTTCACACACAAATTTCACACACAAACAAAACATGTAAAATTAATATAGTGCACAATATTATGTAAATCTGTATGTAGAAGCAAACAGATAGTGATCTCAGACAAACGCATACGGAGGTTAGTTCAACAATTGAGCATCAATCTACAATCACAGGTTTCACATGGGCAGATTTGTCAGTCTATTAGCTGTAAATAAAACACAAATCAGTCAAACAACAGCCTGGTAAGTGATTTGCATAATGTCAAAATGCTCAAAGAATGCAAATCAATATCCTCCACTGGGTTACTATAGTGGAATAAATCAATGAATGGTTCCCTACCGAGGGCTGAGGTCTGGCTGCAGGCAGCTGAAGCTCACCACAGGGACCTGCAGGCTGGAGGGTCGGCTGTGATCGCTCACCGGCCTGAGAGTTCTGGCGGGCAGCAGTGGGGAGCGCAGAGGGGAGCGCAGGGGGGAGCGCACGCCTCGGCCCAGCCTCCCCAGGGGAGGCATCTTGGGCAGAGGGGAGTGTTCACCCTCGGACCCCGACCCCTCCTCGTCCTCCTTGATGGATGGAAGCTTCTTCACGATCCCCCCGTTGCTCTCACAGTCTGCCTGAGTAGTGAAAAAGAAGGCAGGATGCAACAAAATGCAAACAAACAAACAGAGAAAAGCAGAGAGGAATACTAAAACACTGCATTATGAATGACTTTATCCAAAGTATTTCAGATTCTTTTGCTTTCAGAGATTATTTTTGCAGCTGTGAGTGCACCTACATTTCCACAAATCAATTCAGTGTGAGCACACTACATAGTTAAAGCTACTTGGGATTGGTGTGTAGTACGCAATTTGGACACTGTGAGAATTAATGAGAGGTGGAACTCACTTCACTCTGACCAGATGGGGGGGCTGCTGAGCCACTGAAAGCATCACCAAGAGCAAACAGTCTCCATTCACAATGGTGCTGATACCCATTCAGTTCACCAGCATCGCTGCAAAGGAGCGTTCTCATTCAAAACCAGAGGGAGCATCGATTCACTCCTGAAGACGTTCAGCCGCTTTTCTGTATCTGACCTTCGTAGATGTTTAGGACTCCCAACAAGCCATATCTGAACAGATTATCCTTTCATCCTGCAGTCAGTATATTGTTAGTGGTGGTTGATACATGGCTTTGGGGAAGGTGTTGCAGTTACATTTCCTGTACCTTCTCTGGACTGTGATTTAAATCACATGAAAACACTGGCAAGCAGCTCCCATTTTCTCTTTTTCCCTTCTCCTATTCCCCCTGTCACCACTGCCCTTCCCCTTCCCTCCACTGTATTTGTTGTCTTCTCCAGCCTGTCTTTGGCTCACGTGCCCAGCTGGTATTTTTAGATCACAGAGGTTTAATTTTAGCACAGAGGTTTGCCTGGAGGGAACCAAGCAGAGAAGGGACTGTTTGGAATTTTAGTGTGTGAGTGTGTGAGTGTGTGAGTGTGTGTGTGCGCAAGCAGCACGTGCCACCCTTGATATGCAGCATGCCACTACAAGGGCATCAGCCAATTACGTGAGTCGCTGCAAATGTAAAGAGAAATGCGTGAGCACTGCATGTGAGAGATACTGCATGTTGAAATAAGCCCACCTGTGTGAGGTATGCACATGGCCCACATATAAACATCACATGTTGTCGTATGTTACGTGTGTGAGCATGTGTGTGGGGACAAACACTGACTGCTGTGTTATGGTATGTGAGAGAGTGATGCTGCATGTGTGAACGCACTGTGAGTGTGTGCGTGCGTGCCGTCTGTGTGTCGGCACGTGGATGTAAACACCAGCGAACTCCTTCCTCTTCCTTCCCCCTTGCAGCTTCCTTTCATCCTGATGTTTTCTCGTCTCGTCTCCATCTGGTTTGCTGCTCTATATTTATCCAGCCAGGGATGACCCCACACCTCCCCCACCCATCTGACAGTGCTATTTTTAGTGCCAAGCCACGTTCGGCAGAGGATACACTACTGCTGTTGCTGTACGTACATGCATGTGTGTGTGTGTGTGTGTGTGAGTGTGTGTAAGGTGCTGACTATGTGGAAGTGTGGAGTTTTATGTGCATGCCAAGCATCGGCAACACATTTCCTTGCAGTCATTACAGATGAGAATCAAAGTTTAGTTGGAACATGCACTTTGGATTTCTTCTGTGTTTGAAAAGTACTGCAGGGCGAACTAATAAATCTGCTTTCTCGTGCCTTTCTTTACAAGTTTCGAGTATCATTTTCAGTTCAGTTTTGTTTTAACCCCAGTGAAACCACAATTTGAATGTTGCATCCAGCTTCATATATAACAAACACTCATGAGAGCGATACTGATCCTTTCATCGAACTCTTGGCAAGAAAGTAGGAAGCTTATTTTGATGCTCCTATTCAGCAATATCCAGCTAGAAGCACACCCCAACCAATTTATGTGGTATTTTTGTGACATCTAAACTGCTTAATCTGATTGAAAATTGGGTGGAACTTGGCCAGTGAGGCTTGACAGCAGTGCAGCATTAATAGCTGCAAACGTCTCAATTGATGAACTGCATCCTTTCCACTTACTTGCATCTGCTCTCCTTTTCCATTCATCTCATAGTGATGAGCTGTTCATTATCAAAAATTAAGTGGATTAGGTGGTCACAATCAAACAGGAATCAACTTGTTTCCAGGCGGACTCAGGCACATAAATTTGGCAATAGAAGATGTTTATAATGGCTTTTTTAAGAAGCAGATATGCACTGCTCATTTAACCTTGAGGGATTTCCAAAAATCATGTATCACACAGGCCCATCTACTCAAGCCAGGAAAACACAAGTCAATTAAGTATTATTGAAGTATTTTTCATGTTGATATATGCTCTCGTCCCTTGATATTTCTCTTAGATCTCTGCTCTAATTAACAAGCTTACTCACGGTGAAAATGTGACTTACTTACTTCCAGTATATGCTAGTTATTCATGTGTGCACTGCAGCTGAGATCACGCCGTAAATCCCTGGCATCTGAATCGTCCATGTTTAGCTCATGTCTCTATCTGTTGGCTGCATCTCAAGCAAAAGCAGTGGCTTCCTCCTCACTCCCAGTCCAGATGGCTAATCCTCTTCAAGTGCAAAGCCATCACTCTGGCATTGCGTAAAATGTTGGATGGAGGAGGTCACCGCACAGCTGAGACTAATCTAAAAAACAGGAGACTCCTCTTGTGGAGCTTTCCCAGAATTTTCTTTAAGGCTTTGAGATGATTCATCTCCGGTGCATTTCTATGCTTAGAAATATGTTAATATTAGTAATAATAGTAATAAGAAAGCTGGGCATTGCTCTTACTTGTAATCAGTGTGCAGAGAGACTGACTGGGTGAATGCAAAGCTCTCAAAATGCCAGTTGATCTACATTCCAGCCCTCATCTACCGTCTTGAACTCTGGGTAGTGACCGAAGGATTGAGAGTTAAAAGCAGCCAGAATGAATTTCCTTTGTCCTCGTTCACTCTGAGAGATAGGGTAAAGAGCGAGGACATCCCTATGGTCCTTCTTGTTAAAAGGAGCCAATTCGAGGATGTTTGCACATCTTATCAGGATGCCTCAGGGCATGTGCTACTGGGAGAGGATATCTGATCCCAGCCAGAACACACTGGAGGCATCACACACCCCATCTGGCCTAGTAACGTCTTCGTATCCCCAAGGTGGAGCTGGACGACGTGACTGGAAAGAAGGATGCCTGGGCTGTTTGACGATCTTGGTCAATTTCGAAACAAAGATTTTCATGGCAGGGGTCCTTTAAATGACAACAGTCACCGTGTAAAGTGACCAGCAGCTTGATATCACAGGTATTTAGAGAGAAAAGCAGCCGTTATCGTACCTCGGTGTTGTGTCCTTCCCGCAGGTTGTACGTCAGATCGTGCTGGATCTCAGTGATGAACTTTTGGGCGTAGTCAGGATAGAGACAGAGCACCTCGCGGAGGCCTTTGAGGCTGATGTACTGCAGGTCGCAGTAGGTCAGGGCCTTCACACAGGCATTGGTCTTAATCACCTCCTCCTGGGTCAGACAATCAGAGCCAATCAGGTCACCCCGACCTGGAAAGCAGCGATAGAGGCAGGGCTGTAGTTGAGGGATATACTGTATTTTTACTGCACTGCATGTATCTGACTACTATTGCTGATTGTGACTTTTCAGATTAAGATTTTAGGGGGGAAAAAACAATAATTAGCAAAGGTTTCGGTTGGGCTGTTGTAGATGACAGTGGAAGTTCTGTATTATTCTGTTTCTGTTTGTTTCTGCTTCCTCTCTCTACCTCACCACCTCTCCAGAGCTGTAAATCCAAAGTGGCAATGCCGGAACAATTTGAGTGTGTGAGTCTGCAAGTGTGCGTCCAGCTACACACAGGAGGGAGAGCAGAAAAATGTGTGTGTGCAGTTGTGCGTGTTTCAATATTAACATGCATGTGCATGTACACCCACAGCCGGCTCAACATGCTAATGAGTTTCCCTTCTTTCCTCTATAGGCAGCATGCAGCGTGCAGCATTTCATTATTTACACCAGTTAGATCATTAATATGAAAAACGGTGTTGGCAATTTGCTCCCTCTGCTTTATACGAACCTGAACTGCTTCCAGTGCTGTTTGTGAGTCTGTTTGTGCTTCTCGATTCCATTTCATCCATGTTATGCAGAATGGGAGTGTCAGTGTACGTGTTGTAGGACAAGGCTCCAGAGAGGCTCTTATTCTGGAGGCAGGTTTCTGGTTCTAGCTGTTCAATCAGCTTACCTACTGGGTGCATGTCATTTTTTTTGTTCATTTTGCATCACATTAATGCAGTTTGGTGCACTTTTTCAATTGTATTGGCTCGACGGGCTTGATGATATTGAGGTTTTTCAGGCAGAATCAGGCAACGTATGCTGGATGTTTAAATAGGGATCTGTTTATGGACTTCCTGTAGGAGCTGTGGCTGCTCCCTAAAATCAATCCCTGGATCACACCCCATCTTTCACCTGATGGGGTGTGAATTGTTTGCCCAAAGAGACAATTTAATACGGACATAATTGCTATTTTTATTAGCACTAGGCTGCTCTTGTTCATTATGGTCTTCATAAAAGCTTGCAATTAAATGTTGGATAATGACTTTTTCCAGTGGTAAAAGCCCTCTCTCATCTTGCGCTCATAATGCTGTGACCTGACTCCAATATAGACCGAAGAGGAGAAGTCTTGCAACCTTCATCTTACATATTATTTAAAAAGCACTTCATGGCCTTGTTCCAGCGTATTTGGTGAATTTTATGGCCCTGTACACAAACTCAACCTTTTATTCTGTTACAAAACTCTGGCAGGCTCCTCTTTTAAAAGTCTACTGAATCCCTTTACCAATGGAGCTGAACCTCAGTGGTGTGGGCTATGTGATATGAGTTGTGTTTGGCATTTATTGCATTATATGAGTAGATTTTAATTATTTAATATGTGCATTTTTGTTTATTCTTTCACTTCATTGTGTATGCTAAAATAGCTAACAATTAGCTATTTCTGAGCTACTGTTCAAACTCTTTCAATCATGTTATCATGCAGTTGTTTTGTTCTTTACCCAGAATGGCCAGCACAGTGCTGTCCTTCAGCACTTCCATGGAGCCCGAGCATACAAAGTAGATAGCCTGGAGGGCGTCGCCCTGGCGGATGAGGAACTCCCCAGGAGCAGTGAAGGAGGTCTTGATGATAAGGGAGAGGGAGCGCAAACACCCCCTGCTGGCTGATTCAAAGAGTGGCAGTTCCAGCAGCTCTTTATTCAGGTGCATGGCGATGTCAGCCCTCAGCTCATCTGGGAAGTCCTTCAGCAGCTGTGGAGGGGATAAGAAGGAAAAAACTCACCTCAGCGATGAAGGCACACAAAACACAATTTGATTTCTTTGTCTGCAAACTGTGGATGAATCTCTGTCTCCCTCTCAGCTTTAGTGGCTTGTTTCCTTTGTGTGTCATCATTTGAATGTGACTGTGTGGGAAGGTGGAGGTAACAGGCAAAATAAAACCTTTCACCTTCCCACATAGTCACAACCAACTGATACATGCATGACCAGCATGAAATGTATTTCCATTTTCTACATTTTCTCGAATGTCTCTCATAACAGTAAATGCACCAGCTTTCGTGAAATTTCTCATTTTCCACTGTAGCAAGGCAGAAATCTTTGGTAGGTGACGACCTCAAAGTATTAGCATCTCTTCACCATCATGTCATCTCTTTAAAAAGGATTATTTAGATTTGAAGCCATGGTAAAATACATCAAGAGTGACTTTAGTGTCTGTGAGGTCATTAATCCATGAAATTAAGATGCCCCAGCGTGACAGAACCCAAAACAAAACCCAAATCCTCTCAGTGACTTTGAGCTGCTTCTTTCGTCTGCTTGGAGGGCAAGGAACCAGATTTACACTTTCAATTTTAGAAGCCAGTCCAGTTGATCCCATTGTAACTGACAAGGTCAATCCAAGCCACAGAAGTCATACATCCATCCATGATAATTAAATGAACAGTCAGTCATTGTCAGAAAAATGCTTGTTTGCCTTCTAGAGTTACATAACGGTGAGATTCAAGACTGATATCAGCTTGATGTTTAGCCTAGCTTAGCACAATGCTCTTTCCACTAACACTGCTTCACTTTAATACAGTTCTGTATGTTCACATTGTCTTGTGGCAAAGGCCTTTAATCACTCATTCTTGATGCAGTGAGTCCCTCCTACCTCACTGACGTCGATGCCGTTGTTGACAGACCAGGTGGTCTGGAAACATTCCATCATGCGTTGCTCAAGGGCCTTGGGCAGCCGGTGCACCCGGATAAAGTCCTTCAGGTCCTTGGTGCGGGTGTGGTAGAGGGAGCGGCGTGAGTACATCCTCTGGATGATGGCAGTCACATTACCGAACACCACAGCATGCATTAATGCTGCAGAGGAGACAAAAGACCAGAAAAGCTTATCTCAAATGAAGACTTCTGTAAGCTCAGCTGGTGTGATTAAAACAGCTTTAGTGGCTGGATAAGTGGCAGCTGTGGTCAAAGGTATGACTGCTTTGGTGTTGGGTTTTACCCACCTCCGATCAGCATGGTGCATATGGAGAAGATCTTCTCAGAGTCCGTGTTGGCTGAAACATTGCCGAAGCCCACACTGGTCAGGCTGCTCAGAGCAAAGTACAGTGACGTCACATAGGAACTCCTGACTGATGGCCCGCCGCTCAATGTCGTCCCTGAGCTGCTCGGTGTCCTTGCTCTGGTCCTGCTGCCGTTCCACTGGCCTGAAACCAGTAAACCAGCCCCATTCAGTGGCTCCAACCCTGAGATGTTCCACTGGCTGTAATTGGTCAATCCTGCTGTCACGGTACCTTGCGGCGAATCAGAGACTCCAAACAGGGAGGTAAGTGGTGCCAGGAAGTATGGCGTTCCCAAGCGTTTGGCTAGTTCATGGAGCCAGCCTGGTGGGGGAAGAGGGGCAGTTCAGGGGAGTTTGTAAGTTTGATAAGACTGCATCCATGCTTGTTGGATTACTTTGACTAGTAAGTTTCATTGGTCATGGTAACACGGCTGGAAGGGTGTCAGCTTATATTGCATTTATGTATGGTGCAGATAATTTGTCTACCTGTCTGAGTGTTGGCATCATTTGGCAACGATTTTCTTTATGTGCTTTTATTCTCTGTAGATTCTTAGTTGTTTAACCCCTTCAGACCCAGCAGTCAGGGGTCCTCCTCCACTACAATTGTCCAAGGACCAGACTTTTGCAAAGCAGACACTGTGGTGGCCAGACTTTCAAATGAAACTAAAAGAAAATAATAAAATGGATTTATTTTAACAAAAATAAATAAATAAATAAAATAACTCAATTTGTTGTATTAAACGTGAATTTCCAGATTTCATGTGCAGGAATCTTTTTCAAAACTGAATGCTCATCTCAGATTTACTGAGCACATTCATGCTCCCCCCATGCTCAATGCTCAGCTTTCCTGCACCACCACCCTCAGGACAACACTTTCACCATGAACATTGCAACCTCTAGGAAATCTGCTTTTCTGATATAAATGCTACTTTCATGAATTTCCGTCTGAGGAATAAAAGCACTGCAGGTGACTTGCAGTATGTAATAGTAAATGGATAACAATGATACTGCGCTTTTCAAGCAGGACAAAGCGCTTTCAAAAAGCCTCCACCAATGCACACACGCAATCATTAACTCATTAAAAATGGTGGAACACTGCCCTGCTCATGAGAAGCAATTTAGGGTTAACGTTTTGCTTAATTACCAACTCTACAATTGATGGAGAACCCACTCTTCCACCTGAGCCATCGCTGCCCCATGTGTCCATCTACATCTGTGCATCAGTAAAGGTCTCTTCTGGATATTTTTCTACCAATCCTGTTCCCCCATTTTCTCTCGTCTCTGCTCTTTCTGTCTCCTTCCACGTTGCTTATTTAAATCACTTGAGCAGGATAAACACCATCACCACATGCACCCCTCAGTGTTGTTGTTGTTGTTGCTTGGTGCCAGTGAGCACAGTAGGAGGGGAGAGAGAGAGATGGCCATAGCAAGAAGTGTTTTCTCAGTAAAAGGATGCACACACACACACACTGCACGCTGAGTGTATGCAAGCAAGTTTTGGTCCCAATCTTTGGTGTTAAGCACTAAGTGTTGTACTATTTTTGCAGAGCAATTCCCAGAGGTCACATGTCAAACATTGTTAACTGGTACTGGGATTTTTTCCTGTCATTTCCTGTGAATAAAGGAATTTTTGCAGCAGATGTTCAAGGTCCAAAGAAGGTAAATTCGTTGTTGTTGATTTCCTGGCTGTACAACTAATGACAGTTCCATCAGTCTCAGTATTCTGTGTTTTACTGCTAATTAGTAGATGTTAGCATGCTAACTGGGTGAATTAAGATGGTGAATGCACACCTGCTAAAGCAGCATGTTAGCATTTTCACAGTGAGCTTGTCAGCATGCTGATCATTTAACATTTGACTAAAAACACCAATGTTTAGTGACATTATTTTATTTCATGCCAAAATTACAAGTGTTTCGGCCAATTGCTTGCGGGACTGAAAGTGAACACTTCATGAAATCACATGACTGTCACAATTGCCATGATCTGTCTGCAACCTTAACCAAAATGTTCTAAGATACCTCATCTTAAATATATTTAACTGACACATCTTCACCATACTGCTCTCAGGGGAGCTAAGTAGGCCATGTGGTTTGAGGTTTGTGTAGTACTCCTTCTTCATGGGATCCCCTTTTGTTCTTCCCACTGCAATGTGTGGTTTACGAGCATTGTGAGGAAGAAGCTCAATATAGACACATGGGTTTTCACAAGCACGCATGAAACCAAAAACAGTGTTGGTGCTCTGTCCTATCTTACTCACTGAGCAGGACAGGGCAGTTGTGTCTAATGGGAGACAAGGAGGCAGGCGCTCTGGACTGCTTATGACAAGCCTGTGTGCAAGGATTCTTATAGAGGCTTGAGTCTTTTTCCATAGTTATGCTAAACTAAGGAACTTGATGAGCATGCAAACAGACAGTGGTGCTGCAGGAGTGGCATGAATGAGACGACCACAGGTGCTGCTCCATAAAAAGGATAAAAGAATCAATCTACAGGCCACAGGCCGCCTACAGCGGGTGTATAATATACATGTTGACATATACTACTCTGCAATAGTAATACTGGCCATAATTTGTGCAATGTTTGAGTTATTTATAATTATTTAATTGCTACTTTCACTCTTTAGAAAATAGTGCCTCTTCAAGGGTTCATACCATCTTGGAAAATGCCAATTACACGATCACAGTCTTTAATAACATTGCCACACTGTACTCTTTCATCAAATCAAATCATTAAAATGAAGCTGCGACACACAGACTGCTCACCACAGAGACACACACCTATATCCCAGGAGGCGGGGCTGTTGCTTTCAATCTCGCTGCGTCCAATGAAGTACCAGACACAGGCCATCCAATGAGCCAGCAGGGCGAACGTGGACATGAGCAGGGTGAGGACCACGGCGCTGTACTGGGAGTAACGATCCAGCTTCTGCAGGAGGCGCAAGAGGCGGAGGAGACGCACCGTCTTCAGCAGGTGGACCCCAAAGTTCTGGGAGACAGGGGAGTCAAGGATTAGAAGTTATACTGTGAAGACATCTAACACAAGAAGTGAAGCTCATTAAGATTAGATTAGTTAGTGCTGGATAGCTGCAGGAGACTTTTTCCCGTGACATAAATTAGAGCAGCTAGTTTCTCATCTGGATCCGAGAGAGGTTTGTAATTAGAAATTACTCATGCAGATCGACAATTCTGCCTCAGCCATCTTGAGCTAATTATTATTTTAATGTAGACACATGAAGTGACCGAAACCAGAGTTTTTCTTCTAGAAGAGAACCAAATCCCAGATCACTAAAAATGACTAAAAAGCCTCAGAATGTAACCAAACTGCATAAGGTCAGTAATTAAAGATAAACAATCAAATATCACTGTTTTTTATAGTGTAATTTTTAGTATCCTTTAATATTGAAGCTTCCCACAAGACTGGTTAAACATCCCGAGCTCGACAGAGGAGGCATGCTTAGTGGCAAGCACTGAAAATGAAGAGGGAGGCCAAGTGGTGTTAATATTTAATACACGCAAGAAATTCTAGCAACAGAGCCGGACTTGTGCTTTATTTTTTTATTTTATTTTATTTATTTTTTTCTTTGTAGAAAGTGTAAGTGGATATTATGGAAAAAATGAGACCCCAACAGATAATATTTAACTTCATAGGAGCTGTAGGTTTTTGTGAAGTGAGCAGCTCAACCAATGATTCTTCCCTTCCACACTGAATTGAAATTGAACATTTCCAACAGTGTGCTTCTGCTCGGTTGAGGAGACTGATGGCAGCAACACGTATCATTCACTGGACTAAATAATGGGTTGATGGACAAAGCCAAACATGCAGCTTAGGAGTGTGTTAATGCTGCAGAACTGTGGCTCATATGAAAAAGAAATGGTCGGACCTTAAACTTTCAGAGGAAAAAGAAGAATCATACATAACGTCAGCGTTAAACATTAGAACTGTAAGTCTGCTAATTGCTTACACTAAATTGATGATTCCTATTACATTGTTCATGAAAGCTCCGAACTGCTTTTGAGGAGGAACAATCATTTACATCAAGTCTAGACATTGCTTAGAGATAAGACCATTTCCATGTCAAAGTAAAGTTTTATAAATAGCTACCTATATGAGTTTGTTTTTGAAGTGGGCTCCCTGAACAGCTAAATGAATTTGGTATTTCACAAGAAAAATGAAAATGTCACAAATGATTCACGTTTTTTTTTTTTTTTTTTTCCAGAGAAACATTTTCCTTGTTCGTATTTCAGTTTAATCATCCTGTGACCCTTCAGATTCCTCTGCTGCGTCACACGGTGATCCACTATCCATCGCATTGCATCTGTTCAGCAGCTGGCAGGCTCTGCACTCAACATCATCCGGCTAATCAACTTGCCTCTGCCCGTAATTTGATGTCAGCGTGCTCATTTATCCGCTTAATTATCAGTTACCTAATAATGACTCTCTTGTTTCTTGCTCAGATCCTCAGTTTCCCTTCCTGGAATCCACTACAGCAATGTTGAGAGCAGGAAGGGCAGGATTTCAAGAAAATGTGGAATAAAAAGTTTCCCGTCATCCCTCAACCCTTTGTTTCTTTTACCACATCTTAGCATAAGAGGTTTTGTGCGTCTGTGTTTGTCTACCTCGGTGTTCATTAATGAAGCCAGAGAGTGCGACTGAGGCAAGAATGACATCCATTACCACAGACAGGGCTCATACAGCCTCTGCCTGTGCAGCACACAGACACATAAACAAACATAAATCGCACCTAACGACACACAAAAGTGCAAGCTCAGTGAAACATGTACGATTTATATGCACTTTTCCAACACTCCCATTACACAGCAACACTCCACAGCAATATATAGTGCACTGCATGTGTGGACAGTGTGTGTGCATGTGTGTGTGAGACCCACCACACTGATATTGAAGGCATAGAGCAGGTCAAAGGGCAAGGCAGCGATCAGGTCCACAAACAGCCAGGACGTGACGTAGTGGATGCAGATGGAGCGGGGCTCGTACACCACCTGACCAGACGTGCTCACGTAGGTGGTTCGGAAGTTCAGCACGATATCTGGCACGAAACGTACAACTGAGCTCACCACTGCTGCTTGGAAACGCTCCGTCCTCAGTGGACTTGGAGGCTGTTAAGTTGTGCTAATGCTTCAGCTCTTGAGTCTTAACACTTCTGTCATCAGCATGCATCTTAGGTGGTTAGTCAGTTTGGCAGGAGAGGAAACGTGGACCTTCAATTTGTTACTTAAAGAGACAGTTTGACATTTTGGGAACATGTTTGCTTTCTTGTTGAGAGTTAAGATGAGAATTCCCATATCTGTCCGCTAAACAGACAGCTTCAACCAGTGGCAGAGCTACCTGCTTTCCCCTGCTTCCAAGTTTTCTGCCAAGCTAAGTTTCATATTTACCGTACAGACATGGGAGTAGTATTGATCTTCTCATTTAACTTTGCCCAACCCAAAAATGAAACTGTTCCTTGAAAAGGAGCTCACTGCTCAATATTTCAAACTGAACTGTGTTGAGTTTCCAGTGATTAGCAAGACTATTGGGCTTTGGGATGCTGTAGCAAAATCAGACTGCACCTTTAAAATAAAGTTCTAACATCAAAATTGCATTTTAACAATTCACAGTCACACTGATGACGAAACAACCACGAGTAAAGATGAGGTCCAAACCAAAGGCTTCGCATTACCGACTGATGTCTTTGCAGTCATGTAACAATGGCTAAATTATAGATCATTGCATGTTTGTTTTGTATGTAAAGGTTTCTGAGGACACTGTAAACAGAGCTTTAATTGATTCTGATCTTCAGCTCTAAAACCGTTTGCAGCGCAGCGCTGAGGGTCTGGAATAGTGAATGCCGTGCTCGGCTTACCTACAGATACAATGGCCAGCACTGTGACGATAAGATCCACTTTGTGAAAATATTTCCTCTAACAAGCCATCCTCGAGTGGGATTAGCAGACTTGGTTGCCAGAGGGGAGATGGCATTAAGAGAAGTGGAGATCTTTCATACAGCTGGTCTGTCAGGAGGTGTTAGAAGCAGACTATGGTGCAGCTAAATGGCCAATTAAAAGAGAAGGGGTGGTGTCAGACCTGCTTGATTGGATTACGTAAAGCAGACAGGAGTTGCCCCTTAAAACTGATAATGGAAGAGGTGGAAGAACATGTGAGGCGTGACTTAAAGGATAAGAGCATCCTGTATTGTCAACAAAGCCCCTGAAACTATTTCAGGAAACTATTAAGAATTCTTAAAAAAAAAAAAAAGAAAGTACATAATTTGGACCCATCTTTAAAAATTCACATCATAAGAAAACACAAATACTACAGCAAAAACAGAAACCAAATCATCCAAAACATGTGAAACCAGCCTTACCGATGATAAAAAGTATCTCCACCAAGATATCGCTGACACTTGGAGGGTTACGCGCTGCCGAGCCGCCATCCTCTCTTATCTCCACCGCGGTGAAGCACACGTTATAGGGAACAGTGACGGCGACGTAGAAGGTGGCCAACAGGATCAGCCAATCCCAGCCAGCCTTGAACGCACCGTAGTGAAGGAGGATGAAACGGGACTTCTGGATGTCTGCCACCTTGTACTCTGGGACTGGGTTTGCATTGGCTCCGAGTACACTCTTGATACGGAAAAACACACACAAACACAAATAAGAAAGACATACTATGCATATTATGGTTGATTTGTTTGTATAAGCTCATCAATACTTGATTGTTTTCTGATTCATGTGGAGCCCTATATCTTGAAAGTGTCTGTACCAGCCAGCATGAATATTTTATTATCAACACTGCTACTGCTGGAAGTGTAGTATTGGTCAAGGTCTCAGCTTAAAGGCACATAAAAAGAATACATGGACTGTGAAGGCGCAGCAATACTCCACACTGATCTGTGTTTTGCATGTAGTAAGTAGTGACAAAATATAATGTGTCCATGGTGATTTAACTGAGCGTCTAGTTAACATTTAGCTGATGCAAGAGGATGAAAACTCTTAACCATGATATGTGATCAGCCAGGCTCACAATGAATTCAAATGACTAATGAGAGCTTTTATGCAAATGTATTTGTCTCATCCCAGTCGCTTGAGTTTACACATTTTCATCTTACTAACTTAGAAATTAATGCAAATCAAGCTGTTGCAAACAAAGCCACTGAACAGTGCTGGAAAAGCAAACTGTCCCTTTATCAGCACATGCAACTCTGCAATAATGACCTGGAGACACCATATAATCCTACATATAATACAATTTTGAGGTACTTTGCTTGAGTTCTTCCATTTAAAGCCACTTTATACTCCTCCTGTGGGACAGAAGATACCAAAGACATGTCTCACATTGTTGATCTTCAGCTTGCTCTTGGTTTTGTCCTGTTTCTGTAGGTGTCCAGACAGCTGGTATAGGACGGCCCGACTGCGGCGGCGCTCCATGTTGAAGCCTGGAGGGCGGGTGACCTGGTGGATCTCATCTGAAGACAAGGACACAAAACTAGAGAGACATGCACATGTGGCAAAAACTAGCATTGTCCACATCTGTGGTTAACAAACTTGGATCTTAATAAGATGTGTGAGCATTTAGCATTTAAGTGCTCCAAGTTACCATATACAGAATTCTGCATCCAAGTGAGAAAGTCACATTGAAGAGCAATAAGAGTTTCATGTTTGTGGAGCCAGGCCACATTTATAATCACAAAATTTTGTGGCAAATCCCTGCAATCAGTGAATTCATCTGTGACTAAAGTAAAACTGCACAATGTTTTGTGACAACTTTGATATGCAAATTTTAGATGATGACCAATGCTGACAACGTCGACCTCTGAGGGAAAGGCCAGCTGGCACTGTCCACTTTTATTAAACCATTGAACCCTCTTTTGTTTTGCTCAGAGAGCTTTTTGTCCTCTTCAGTTAGTCTTTATTGAATTAAATTATGTACAATCATGAGAGGACAATGCCAGGGGACATAAAAACCCAATGCAGAGAAAACAGAAGCTTTGAGAGCCATTGTTACTGATTCACGCCAGCATGTTCCTTATGGTGACAATATTTTCAAAACCCGAATCCATTACCCTTAAGCGTACCATACTTCATGCACCCGCACATGTATGCACACACGACAGGCGTTTTCTTCAGGATGAGGGACAATTCTGGTGTTGCCGTTATTGTTTTCCAGCTAAGTCCCAGATATAGCCATCTGCAAGCATCTATTTGAAAAAAATATAGACTATATATAAGAAGAGCGATCAACTTACTTTGGCCTTGGGTAGCCATTTTGGACACATTTTTACTGGACTGTATTAATGCTACTCATAAAGTTCTACAATCACCTTTGTGCTTTGATTGTCTTTTTACTTTTAATATTCTTCCACATTTTATTTAGAGTTTTATTTAGTTGCTATTTCTTACAGCTACGAAATTCCAGCCACAAGCCAAGTTTATGAGGCCGGATGATACACGGCTGTTATCCAGATTATTGAATCCATACTGTTACTCGTGTCGACCGCTCCTGAGAGTCGTGTTAGCATATTGAATGTGTTATGAGCCGTGGAATTCATATCTTAGAAACCCTCAACCCAACATATTATTGGAAATAATACCTCAATACCTAGTGTTGACCTTAAAAATTTATTATAAAGTAAGGCTGCTGCAGAAACAAAGACACTATGTGCTTTTCTGGGTGCGTTATATTCTGATGTTGAACAGCAGAATACAAACCTTACATACCAGGGTGATGGTCATCAAGCACTTTTCAGTGATTAACATACATGTTTATAGACCAAAATTGGGTCATAATAAAGTAAATAAGTTGTTCTGATGAAGTCTTTTAGTTTGATTGGTTAGTGATGTGATGTCACAAAAGGGTGATGACTCTGACTCGCTGATGCGACGCGCCTGGGAGAGTTGCACAGTGGCAAAACAATGCAGAAAAGCATGTTTGATTTGGCCTTGTCCACACGTACAGATATAGTTTCTCCTCTTCACAGAGGAAAATGTTTGTTTTGCAAAATTTCTGTATATGTGTGGACAAGGCCTGCGTTTACCATCCACAACAAACACAATAAACACATGAAAAAATGATCTGCCCACTCCGGGAGAAGAGGGGACCAGCCAATGCGTTTCCAATCCACTGTACATGAAAACATGGCCACTTCCGAATTAATCTGGACAGTAAAACCGACAAACGATGTACTGCTTTGCTGGAAAGAACGTAGAATGAGTTATTCGTGTGATGACTGTTCCTAAAACCCTTCCATAGTATCACCAGTCATGTCTGCTGATAGATTTGTGCCCCAGCTGCAAAGCCCCAATTGGATTATTCCATGTGAATTATAGTGGGAATGGACAGGGCCTCGCTCTCTTTCTTTTTCATGCTTTCTCTCACCAGCATCAGATTCATTGTCATGGTCCAGGTCCTTATTTTCTGTGATGTCCTTATGTGAGACCAGGAACAGAACCACCTCGCTCTTCTCGTTCTTTATGGGCACAATGTCGAGCAGACACCAGAACCTGGAGCCTGTGAAAAGAATGGACATTTGGATATAGACAAAATCAAAGATCATATATTTTTGGCTGATGCTGCTGGTTTTTATGCCTAAACATGATCAAATTTGACAACATCCTGCAGTCTTACCACTCTTCTTGTACAGAACGATCTCAGTCTTGAACTCCCGACGTTCATCGAGAGCTGTCTGCATCTGCGAGGTGAGGTGGTCGCTGGTCTCACTGCCGTACAGGAAGTGGCACATGCAGCTCTTCTGCATCAGCTCGCCACGGGCGAAACCCGTCAGTTCACAGAAGCCATCGGAGC
The DNA here is from genome assembly GCF_051107435.1 of Chaetodon auriga. Lineage (NCBI taxonomy): Eukaryota > Metazoa > Chordata > Actinopteri > Chaetodontiformes > Chaetodontidae > Chaetodon > Chaetodon auriga. The sequence goes on along the minus strand of NC_135096.1, from coordinate 9,169,578 downwards.
AGTAGACTATGGGGTAGAGGGACTGGACCTGAGCGTTCCCCAGGACAAAGTTACTGTCTGAATGGAGGAGAGATGGGAAGGTAATATGTTCAACAGCACAGCTTAGCATGTCAGTAAGCTAACATTTGCTAGCAGTACACAGGTACAACTGAGGCTAATGGGAGTGGTATTAGTTTAACAGATGTTTGACCAAATGGTAAAGTATTGGAGGAGAAGTTAATGGTTTACAATTCATCAGGTGGAAACATGAGCGTCTGGACCAAATCTGGCAATCTATCCAATGATTGTGAGGATATTTCAGGCTGACTTTCTGTTTCACAGCCCCACTGCTGCAATTGAGTGCAAAAGTGAGTGCTGCGATTACTTTTTTCCATGGTTTCAGCCTCTTAGGCTGTGTACAGGCTGACCTATGGCTGTGATTAGTCGAGAAAAAAAATAATTCAATCTCCCCTATATTGTGATTTACAGATGTAACATTCTCCTGAAACAAAGCTTGTAGTAAAGATGCAAATTCAACATTATTTGTAGTTATGTATCCTGCCTCTGCCAGAGAAAAAAAGGGATTTGAAATGGTTACTGCAGCGTTGTACACAGCATGTGCAATTCTTTTGCCTGGCTATCGTTATTGTGTAAAGTGTGTCAAGTTTATATGAATATATCCTGTAAGCATTTAAATGAAGGCAATAGCATCCATGTTGTGATCTGCATAAAACGCTGCAGTGCTGCCAGTCGCCTTTATTTTGTTACAACTAACTCTGATGTAACACATATCGGGTCCCTCAAAGCCTCGCAGAGGGTTGTGTGAATTGTGACAAAAGAATCATTCACAATAAAAACAAAACTGGCAGGAGGATCATATTGCAGCTGTGAGTGGCGCGTTTAAGGACAACCATCGAACAGTTTTGCAGTCACACTCACGCGACATGCCTTACTCACCTGCAATTTCACAAACACGTCCCGTTGATTCAAAGGAAACAGAATGAAAATTTGATGCTCTCTTTTGTCACTGCGCTCATTCTCACTTCACGCTCACCTCTGCACTCTGAGAGGTTTCAGAGTGGCTCGGCTCACTTTGAAAAGATCTCCTCATGGTGAATTTAACATGTCTGCTGCTTTTCAATGATATCCATGTCATCTTCTTTTCTTTGACTCTCGCTGTTGTTTTCCCTCAAATGATCTTTTTTTATTTTTGCACGTCTTTACTGTCTCTGTCCGCCAGACATTAGACAATTGGGCAACACAAACAAAGTTAACTTGAACTTTAAACTTCAATTGTAATATACAGTATCTGACAGGTACCTCAAAGCAATAATGAATTAATGAGCAAAATGATTGAAAACACATAATAATGCACTGCAGTCATTACATACATTAAAAATGACTAAGGATGAAATCACAAAAACACCCGAAGGCTTATTTTAGTATAACAGTTAATTTCTTTCAGCACCATTTCATGTCTGAAGGCATGAAGATGGATGGCATGTGGTGTATTTAAGGCCACTGCAGTAATCCAAGTAATCCACCACAATCATATCAATCAGTCAGAGGTCAGTGCTCTTTGGGTTCCACAGACAACGTCACACATCCACAATGTGTAGATTTACTGACAAAATTTCAAACTGTTAATGAAATATTGAATATATAACCTAACATATGTGTAAGTGTAATGTATGCGAGCAGACTGCCAGGCTGTGGTCCAAACAGGCCGCCTGACAAAAGGTTTGACTGACTGAGTTATGAAGACAATCTTGAATAATTATATCAGAGTGAATTAGGTGCAATAGGTGACTCACGCAGCCAAGACATTCATTCTGCTGAGATCATTAAAGTTCATACATAAATGAATCTGGAAGACTGGAGCGCTCACTTTGAAGAATGAGAGCAATATAGAGCGAGAGAGCCGAGCAAATGATTGAGAGTGACAGACAGTGAGAGAGGAATGAATGGAGATGCAGACGGGGTGAGATTGCATGAAGATGAACTGGGGACAATGAAATTTAATAATTCGTGCATTAATAAAGCATGTCCAATGTAAATGCACTTGCCAAACCTCATCGAAGCATCGCTCAGACAGGACGTACAAACTACCTCACAGTGCAGGAGGCTCATGGGAAGTCCACATTTCCTCTGAAGCAGCACAACAAATTCTGCATCACAACAACACAACAGGCAGAAAGACGTCCTGCAACATGTCGCTTTTAAAGTGCTCATTAAACCTGGAAGAGCAATTTCAGATTGACGCACATTCATTGCATTTGTAGCTCTGACAAGATTTCTTGGAGGCAGAAGTAATCTCATTGGTCAGGATAAACCTCAGTGGGTGGGCTTAACGGCTGAATTTTTTTTTTTTTTTTTTTTTTTTTTTAGCACAAATTAGCTGACTCACAGTTTTAAGCGAGCAAAGAAGTATTTCAAAAAACACTCAATAACTAAAAAACAATGACTCAGACCTGTCAACTCTCCCCACTCTGCCATATTTTCCCACCTTTCTGACAAAGATAATTTCTCTTCTTTTCAAATCCTAGGAATGGTTTAACATTTTGGGAAAAATATGGACGCTTATAATGCACATAACCCTCCGATCTATGGATTCAATTAATAAGAACATATAAATTAGTGACCTTTTGAGGTGCGAGTTGGTGGATTTTACTACCTTTACACGGACCCTGGCAAGCTGTTCAGCCATTTCCAGATTAGTATTGATCTTCTATGAATTAGGCTGAAGGCAATGCTCTAGATCTACCTGTCCATCTATTTCACCTATGGGCATGAGCTGTGGGTAATAAGATTGTGAGGGTTAGGGTGAGTCTCTGTTGTTTTATGACCTGCCATCCAGGAACAAACAGGATGAACAAGCAAATGGCACTCAAACAGTGTTGCCACTGCTCGATCCATCATGGCCAGCAGGATGTTTATGCTTCTGTCTGGGCTTGATAAAAAGGCTTTTTGAGGATTATTTTGCAGTCATACACCAAAGTGTCACATGTCCACAGCGAAGGTCAACACGTCAGCAGCGCATTTTGTCAAGCTGCTTCTTGCTGTTCAGCTTCTTGCAAGAACAACAGACTGTGGGACTGCAACAAGTGCGAGGCCTCCTTACTCATATATCACCAGATGGATTTGTAGTGACAACAGCAACAGCGGTGTCGTCTCCTTGTTGTCAGTTTTACCAGGTGTGTTAAATGAATGTAGAAATGGCTGTAATAGCAACTGATCATTCAAGCTGCTGCACTGTGAGGCAGCAGAGGAGGGAGGCCGTCCGCGGTTTCGAACATAAGAATGATGCAGTCGGCGATTTTGAGGAGCGTGACAAAATATAAAAGGATTTGATGAATCACTTCTCTCAGAAAATAAAGTAGGCCTGTACTTTGGAGATGATTAACTGGTAGAGGGAATATATTAATATTTAACAGAAGTGAGTCCATTGTGCCTAAAAAAAACAAGGGTTGTGCTTTCATAAGGCACAAATGGAAGCTTTTACTGGACCTCTTACATTTGAGCCTTCAGAAGAATGTTAAAGAAAAGGAGCCTTATTTTAGCCTCCACAGTTAGCCAGGATACGTCTCACAGAAGTCAGCACAGTAAGAACAGAGCTAATAATCTAGTCGCTCTATTCAGGACAATGAAGCTTTTTTTAGATATTTTTCAGCAGCACTGAACAGAACAAGTGACCAAATAACATCACTCATGACAGAAGATGGTCATGGTAACATCTCCTAAGTTTATCCTGGCTAATTATACCAAATGTAAAACAACATGTTTTATCAGCCATGACGCTGTTACCACTGTTGCCAGTTAAGTTGCATATACATGCATCCAATTTCATGCAAGATCTCAAATTATCCAACTTTCATGGCCACATATCTTTGGGAATTGCTTGACTTGTTCCACATTATTTCATTCAAAGTCTTATTTTCTTACTATCATTTACAGAACTGCAACAGATCTCAGCTCATCATCTAACCATGGTGCATTTCTGCCCTTTGTAGACCTTTTTCCAAGCAGACCACTGTAAAACTTTCATATCATTCAACATTGAATCTACATTAAATCTTGTACATGACCTGCGGTAAACAATTCCAGCTGCAGGCTCGGCCATTTCAGTCTTTCTTGTTGGTAATTAATTTGTGGGCGCTGCATTGTGCAGCCACTGATGCTGCCGGTGAACACAGCTCATTTCTACTCGCAACTCCTGTGCTCCATCATTTTCCTTCTATTCTGGCCTTGTGCTGTGATCCTATTTTCTTTTGTTGTATTCATTTTCTGCACATTCCCGAGGCACTAGGCAGGCTTGTCACATCCACACCACAATCCAGGTGTAATAACTTGCGAGCTGAACTCCAAAACCACTCAGATTCAGCCTCTGAGCAGCTTAGGGAACCCTGATAAACCCTGATACTGATAACACTGACTGCGACAGCCTGCCACAGTGCATTCCCCACCGCACACAATATAAACCAAACCACACACATGCCTCGTGTACAGTGTTTTTTAAGGACACTGTGTTGACTTGCATTCGTTCCCTGAAGGCTAACGTACTGTACATTTGGCCATAGCTGATACAAGTCCAATCAAAGCACCAAAAATCTGTTTATTGGAAACTGATTCTCAGCTTGTGATGCTTCAAAAATTCCTCTGGGGTTCTGTGTTCTCTGCAAAATTAGCCAGATTAAAATAAATAATGCAAAACTTCATGAAGACAGGTCTGTCACTGACAGATAAACTGTATACAACAGCTTGTAAAATGAATACTGCAGCTGTTCACATACACACATAAAAATATTTCTTTCTGTTATAATTAATGCATGACTTCATTGAATAGTGTGACAAGCTTTTTTGCACAGCTGCCATTGAGTCAATCATGATGGTGGTGGATGAATTTCCTACATAGATTGCAGCTACTTTGCAGCTCCTCTGCTACTGAACAACAAAAGCATTGACTATCTGGACTTGTGTGTGGAAATCCAATTATTACATTATTACAATTTCCTCTGGTGCTGAGACCCAAACCTCACTAACCTAATCCTAATGAATGTACAAATGTACTTTGGTGATCATCAGAGTTTTCCTCTAGTAGGGAATTTGTGGTGTACTGCTTCTAAGTATTGAATGGATTGCCATAAAATCCAGTGCACACACTGATATTCTGCTCATTGTCCAGTACTGCCTGCAAAGCAACGGCATTCCCACCAACCTCTGCTGTGCTGCTTTGTGTTTAGTGCTAATTAGCCAACATTTGCATCCTAACAAGGTAAAAAAGGTGGTGAACATGGGAAACTTTCTTAACATTAGCATATTTATACTGTCATTATGAGCATGTTAGCATGCTAATGTGATTAATTACCACAGCCTAATGGTGCTTCTTATAAGGCTTAAGTTGGTGTAACATCATCACTTACTTTAACATTCTCGGTCTGACATGTCACTTTGCTGTCAAATTTGTTTTATTATCATGCCAATGGAGTTATAATAATTCACTGCCATCTATCATTCATTATAATATCGAATCAATTGACAATGGTTGAGAATAAAATGACATGTAAGATTCCTTTCCAAAGGCATGAAATAGAGAGCTGGCAAACAATACGGAGATGAACGCTGGCAGCCAGATGATTCTTGCATGCAGGATTTATTTGTTAAACCGTCGCTCTGATGTGTTTCCTAAACCTTGACAGAAAACACATTTTCAATCTGCATCAACTTCCAAACTTGATAAGCCCACAGCTTTTGCCATAACTCCCCTAAGTAAAGCACAAGAATCTGTCACTCTGAAGTCACTGCTCTGTCTCATTTGCTCACTTTTACAGAATTTTTTGTCCTACTAAAGAACGAAAATGTGCCCAAGCCCACAAATACAGTATGTGCACGTGTACCATCAACATAAATAAATTATATGCCATTAATCTGTGTTCTTCTAACAAGTATCTGCATCCTATAAAGCTCTGACTCAAAATCAGATGTCATTTTTCAGAACTGATTAATGATTGAACTAATTTATCAACTAAACAAGGAAATTGTTGGTTCACATGTGAATACTGTAGATTGTCCCATGAATGAAGGAGGAGACATCAGTTATCACTTAGCACAGCTGAGGAGATGGTTTCATTCATTTCATGGCAATCCTATTTCAGGCTGGGCGAAGCTGGCCAACTGATTTTGCAATAATAATCTGAAATCTGTAGCCTTTGCTCTTCTAAGTATGCATATATTGTACAGCGATATCTCTGGGTTAATGGAGTCCATCTGAAGCTTTCTCCTGCGATGTAGGAAAAAAAAAACGAGAGAGAATTCCCTGGAGTCTCCTTGATTATCGTGCTGCATTAATGTTGTATAGCAGAGACGGAAGGTCCCAGCTTCAGACTTGGAAATACTGTTCTGCTCGACTCTTAACTAAAACAAAGCTTTTTTCAATCCCTCCCCTCGACGTGCACACACTTCCTTGGCAGCACCCCATCGACAGCACAGTGCAGTTGTACAGTTATCTGAGTGGAGATGCTCCTCATTAAAATTCCCCTACTGTGAGCAAGAGTGTATTCATGAATGAAGAGCTCGACCCGAGCATTATTCCAGACTTCTCACACAAGGTTGTCCAAATGGAGGGGGAAGTGCTGGTGATCACATGTCATCATTCACCTCTTTATACCTGGTGTTTCATTCACTGGTTCAGATTATGAGTAATAGAGAAGAAAAGCTGTGGGGGCGGCTGTGGCTCAGGAGGTAGAGCAGTTGTCCACCTATCAGAAGGTCGGTGGTTCGATTCCTGGCCTCGGAGTCCACATGCCGAAGTATCCTTATACTGAACCCCAAAACCGCCCCCGATGCTGTGCCATCGGTGTGCGAATGTATAACACTCATAATGAGCAGCACCTTAGCTACTGTATGAATGTGTGTGCAAACGGGTGCGGGTGAATGCAGACTTCAGTCGTAAAAGCGCTTTGAATGGTCTTCAGACTAGAAAAGCGCGATACAAATACAGTCCATTTATCAAAATTTAGTTGGAGACACACTCTGTTGTCTGTGCTGAGCTGCTGCAGCCCCAGTGACAATAATACTTCATACTAGCATACAAACAGGCATATGACAGAATCAACAAATCATCCATGACCAGCTGACCTCGTCAAAGAACACTTAAAGGATCTCTTGAACCCAACTAATGCATCCTTGTTGGAGGAGGCACAGCAAGCAGACTCATGTCAGTGATGCGTAGGTCGCTGAAATGCTAAAACGCATTACAGTGTGGGTAAATAAGATCCTGGAGGCTCGAGATGCTGTTGGGCTGTCTTGGCTGACAAGCTTTTCCAGCATCATGAAGAGGACGAGTGTGCCTGCGGACCGGCAAAGTGACACAGCGATCCCCTTTTTTATAAAAAAAGTGATAAAAGGGACATTGATCAGACTTCCTGGAAAGCTTCAAGAACGACAGAGTGTCTTCAATCCCGGTTGTGCAACGGGGGATCAGCTCTTTACTCTTGAGATGATACACACTGGAGGGCTTATGGGAGTTTGCATGTGCATTATGTGTTTTATGGACCATCTACTTGGGGAATCTTGTCGGGGCTACTGTGGGATTACAGGGTGTGGGGGTTGCTGCTCTGAGCCATGTGATCCTCGTAGGCATTCTGAGCAGAAAGTCAAGCACACTTTCTGGAGCTAATGATTATTAGATTCTCTCATGAGTTCTGAGATAAGGTTGGGCTACTGTTACTTTGTGTTGCAAATGGAGAAAAACTCTTCAAATTTTGATGAAGTGAACGAAATCTCCGTTCAACCAAAAGAGTCCTGTATCTGATGGATCTCACTCTCCGCCTGTACAGCGGGGCTGCCAGGCTGATCAGATACAGGCGAGTGCAATCTGGTCCACTCTCAGATTAGAGCAGAACTAATCACTGTTGACACAAAATGAAAAATTCTAATTAAATTAATGCTATCTGGTGAAACTTTGCCTCCAGGCGACATACAGGAAACATCAAATACGTAGCGATGTCACTGAATATCAGTCACTGACTGATTATTCCACAGTACCATCTAAACATAGCACCTTGCATTTACTGTAATTTATATTTTACATTTATTTATATTAAAACTCTTTCACTAAATAGATAGATCCCTCCTTGAGTACTTGTACAGTATATCCGCCATTCACACATTTTCTCTGTTGCTCAGTCCTGCCTGTTGGTTTGTGCCTTCATGGCTGTGTTATGTATCAGTGTTAAAATATAATAACTGCAGTTTGCATATTGATTGACAGCGATTTCTGTACAGGCTTGCATGGGCTTAATCCACCCCTGTCGTGCTTTTAGTTGAAAAAAAAAAAAAAGGTTGTAAAGGTGCCACCTTTATTTTATGAATGGATCTATGTTGTCTTTGGTCGCTGATGTAATGGTTTGAAATGTTTCAGAGCCAGTTTTAAATAAAAAATGAATGCCTTTCAACCACAAACCTGCAAGGGCTGGATTTTCAACCAAGTATACTGGGCAACTTTGTGTTGTGGGTGTTGATCATTTCTTGATTTCTAAGATAATGTTAGCTATTGTTGCACATTGTCGCTGCTGTACAGGAGCAGAAGAGAGGCGCTTTACTTAGAAATCAGTCCACAGGCTGTTTTAGGCAAACCGGGGAAAGTCATTTTAAGTATTACGTTACAATCCATTCACACACTGGCAATGCGAGGTGATACATGTAAATTGGAAGTATTCCAGCACAAAAAAAATTGTACACATTGCACAGAAAGTGGGAAGATGGTAGGATAATAACACCCTGGAAGGTAATGTTTAACTCTTGTAGCAGGTTTAACCTGGTCATGACAGCTAACACACAGACTGAATCGACAGCAAAGGCCGTGATGTATTCAATCCTATTGAACTGCAGCCTTTTGTATTGATTGACAGTTCTCGGCTGCAGCTTGCCAACCCAAACCAATGTCTCTGAATGGTAATTAATACGCTGACTCATAGCATTAATTAACACTATACATTAACAGCGAATCATCACAGCTCAACATATTATCACCATAGATACAGTTGGGAAAGCACAAATGTGCTTTGGAAGAGTGCATTTAAATGGTGTAAAAGAAAGAGTAAGCTGTGCTATTTTGGAATAACGACCACGCGTGTTGAGTTTAGTTTAATATTTTGGGGGAATTATCATTTCTTGAATGTAAACAAAAATCATTGCCATGATTGACTTCACCCTATTTGCATTTCTTGTGCATACAGTGAACAAAGTAGCCTCCACTGTGTCATTCATTTTTGCAGCAGGCTCTCAAAGGGCCAGCACATTATGGTTAATTCATCTTTAACTGGGTGCTCAGGTAGGCGCTTCATGCATTCTTAATATGTCAAACATTAGTCTTTCATTCATTTTCATTCACTCATCAGAGTATCAGCTTAAGGTCTGTTTGTGTTTTGTGCTCATTAAGCACTTTGCAGGTCTCTGGAGGGCTTCAGAGTTCAAATAGGTTATTGTTCAATTTCAGCCAAATGAGCCATTCTGACTAAACAAACTGCTTGCGCATCACACTGTTATGGGATTAGGGATCAATCAAAGAAATGCACTCACGGGTCCCATCGAAACGAGTGGCGATGGTATCCAGGAAGGTGTTTTGTGGGGCGATCAGACCCCGCATCACCGGCATCCGAGAGCGGGTCGAACCGCGTCTCTCCCGTCGCTCCGAGCCATGGCTCTCGGTGGACACGAAGCCCGGCAGGAACCTGGACGTGGTCCCCGGCGCTCCTCCCAACCCTTGGAGGAGGGCGCCGAGCCGAGACACCCGGGACTCCACGGTCCAAAACTGAGCAGCGACCACCGTGCAGGTGATCCCGGATGAGGAGAGGGGATGGAAGCTGGAGGAGAGAGGACGGAGGGATGGAGGGACCGCGGCAAGGATGGTCACATTTACGCACGGGTGTACTGCAATGCAATCCCTCTCTCCTCCTCCCCTTCCCTCGACATTTCTCTGTTCCTTTCTTGCACAAACGCCTTTCTCTCTCTCTCTCTCTTTCGATTCGCTATTTCCTTTCCCCCCCTGTTTCCTCTGCCAGCCTCCCTGCCTCTTTGAAATTCTACCAGCCTCGCTTCACCTCTGAACCTTTGATGTTCTAATGAATGCCTGTTTCAAGCGGGTCAGTGAAAGTGTTATGTTGTATTTTTTGGGGATTTTACTTCATATCTCCAGCACTTTCTGTCATGTTTCACACTTCAAGCTGCAGAATGAATATTTAAGTCAGGATGGGCAGAATATCCAAACATCTCTTTGTGGAAATATATATGTGGAAATATACTTAATACAGTGATGAAGATCATATTTTGAATTCCTACAGCACTATAGTAGAATTCACACTAATGTTATGCAAGGCTGACAGTGTGAACTGGAGAAAATGATTAAATATCTCACTGGGAGCTTTCTATGTGGAATTTGAATGTATCCTCTGCTGTTTCCTCTGGTGGCTCCAGTTTCCTCCCACAATCCATGCAGATGCATGTTAGATTAATTGGCAACTTTGAGTGTTACAGCCTCCAAGACCAATCCAGTGCACCGATGTGAGCTGGGAAGGCGTGCATGGGTGGATGGAGAGGCTTTAATAGAAGTAATGCACACCTGCCAACCAATAGATATTTGGTGTCTAATTGTTCCTGTGTGTGGCATCTTGCACAGATATGTATTGCTGGATTAACTTTAACAGCCCTCTTTCATATCGGTTTGATTGATTTTGGACTGTTTTTTGTTGTTGTTGTTGTTTTTTGGTTGAATGTATCAATGTGTCAAAACAGAGAATTTAATATTATACTTAAACAAATTTGGACACTAAATAAAAGCTGTGACATATTTTGGATCTGGCATTATCTTTCGTAAAAGTCCATATTAAAGGTCTTCATACTGCAGGTGTGCCACCCTAATCTCACACAGTCAGACTTCTGACTCTCCAAGCTTTCAGGAGTCATTCAGGCACAAAAATTGGTTCACAAAAAAAAAAAAAACACTCAGCTGAGCTGCTGACCGTATTTGTCTCCGCACTGAAAATCTTTTTCTGAAGATTGATATTTTGCGTTCAGCTGCACCATCGCTGCCTCAGGACTCCCAACGGCTTTGTTATTCCCAGACCTCAGGGAAATGCAGTCGTTTATCCTCCACTGCGTGCACATCACAACTGTAGTCAATATTTACTTTGCATATCGAGACTTACAACACAATCATCTTATAAATGTGATGCATGGTTATAGATGAAGCTGCTCAAAAACATGTAAAGTCAGAGGACTTTGCTTCACATCACCCATTGAAATGCTGCTCTCACAGTAATCTGACAAGAGCCATTCATGCCTTTGAGTGCTTCTTACTTTTGAAGCTTTAAGTACATTTTGCTGATAATACTTGTGTACTTTTACACAAATAGAATTCTCATATATAGTATTACACATTGTACTTTCTATACATAGGTATTTATACTTTTACCTATTAAGATACTTATCTTACTTCTTCCACAATTATTAAGAGGTTTTCTTTTCAGAAAACATGACATTAACCATCACTGTCTCCAAAATTGTGGTTGATAGCTTCTTGTTTATTTTTTAGTAAGTAAGCCACAACACAAAGCAGTTGAGAACACTAATTTCAAGCTGGTGTAACAGCTTATGGTTGCTTCGAGCAAAGCAGGCTCAATGTAGGCAGGGCTGAAAGCTCAGAGCCAGTGTCTGCAGATACACCTAAGATAAATTAAGCTGTTCACTCCCGCTGGTACCACCACAAGGGAAGTGGTGAGCTTCTCTCCAAACCATTGCAGCAGAACAGTGTCAGTCAAATGGTGGGATGCAGGGTGGAGGCATGAGGAATGTGGTGGTGGTAGTGATGATGGTGCAGTGGCATGGGGGAAATAACTGGTTGCCAGTTCTAATGAAAATAGATTACTGCACTTTGGTCATGATGTGAAAAGAATAAACCACTGGCCACACTGCAATGTTGTGCTGCTCCTGGTTTCTCACACTGGTGATATTAGTAAGGAAACAGTGCCCTCTACAGGACATGAGTCTCAAATGAAGCCGTTCTGGCTGTGTTCACTGGGAAGCTGCTGACTTTAAAGGCCTTAAGTGATTTATCATCCACTGGTTTTCTTACTTAGAGTCATTTGGAAATTTAGGCATTAATTGCACTATGCACCATCCCTGTTAAATAAACATAGATACAAACTATTTGTAATTGTGATACAAGCGTCTACAATAATGGCAACAGGCTGAATAACAGTAGTAGTAGTAGTACCAGTGAGAGTAATATTCTATATGGGGCATTATAAAATCTGCAGTATCGGTTAAATAAGCTTCTGAAATCAATACAGCAAAGCCAGTGTCAGTGGCAATATTGGAAAAAAATAGGCCCACTCAATAAACATACATTTGCTGTATAGCTAGCATGAATACAAATGTATTTTAAGCTTCTGGTTTGTGTCCTCCTGTTTCATTCAGTCTGATGTTTTCATTCCATCCATCCTCTTGTTGTTGCTCTTAATTTGAAAGTATGCTTTTGTGACACTGCTGTCATGTTGATGTATTCATTTAGAAACCAAGACAAGTGCAAATGCACGGCGGTGCTTCATCAACATTAACAGTGTGGCAAAATGAGCCCAGTGGATTTTCACATGATTCCCATGAGGTGTCAGTAATATGTGAAATACTAACATTATCTGGGTTACCATTTAGGATGCACGTCCAGTAGTCTGCAAGTACGTGATTGAGCATCAGGCAAATGGATGGAGAGTCCCATCAAAGACAATATTCAATGAGCAAATCAAAATGTGAACTGTGATGAAAAGCATGTATGATCAAGGCACACAACACAGCATATGTGGAATTTGAAGTAAACTTGGTTAAGACATCAGTGCTTTGCTTTTAGTGGATGTCTGAACCCACATTTGGCATAAAGTGTTGTAAAATCATCATGGTTGGAGTGGTCGGTGATGAGAACATCGATGTTAGCGCATTGGCATTCGGATGTTAGCATTTAGCTCAAAGCACTGCTGCCTGAGTACAGCATCACAGAGCTGCTATTCACTCATACACTGAAGATATTTTACATTTAAGTTGTTCAGGGCCTTGTCCTTTACACCTGTATACCTGTGTTATCTGGTTTATGTTAAAGGGTTTCATTTGACCAGGTTTTGAGAAAGCCGTCTTAAAACACTCAAGCATTTCATTTCGATTAAAGCAGCTGCCAAGAAACCTGTTCACTGTGAGGTTTGTGGATTGTCCACAGTTTTGGGGGATATTACCCAGTAATATGTACCAAACCTTTACTTCATTTTTGGTGTTTTTCATGGATTGGATGAACTGACCCTTTAATAATCATTCTGCAGCTCATGTATATCACCAGCAGGTGTCAGTGCAGGACTATTCACAGCTTCAGCATCTTCAGAGTGATGTAATGCAGTGAAGTCACAATGAAGATTAGCATCTTTTCACCATGCCTTGACAGTTGTTCATACAAGAGCTACAGTTTGCTCTGATATTGTTTCTCTGTAAGTTTTCTGACTAAGCAATTTCAATGCCATTGCTCTGTTCATCATAACAGAAAAGATAGAACGAATGAAACAATTAATTGATTACAGACACTTGGAAACAGTGTGGTGTTTAGTAATAAATCAGATCAGGAATGAAATGGAACAAAAATGATATTGTAAAAAATCTGTAAAAGAAAAATCACTCTGGCTGGAGGAGGTGTGAGGGTTAAAAGAGAAACAGGCTTAAAGTGCAAAATGCCACTTCAGGCACTCATTTGTGCTCATTGCCATCAGACTTCACTACAGCAGTGGTGACCATCATCACACTGACCAGCCTGTTGTCCTTGTTTTCTCCATTTATCTGTATTTATTCTGTCCTTGTGCTGTACAACACTGTGCAACACACAAATTTTCCCTCAGAGAGATCAATAAAGGCTGTCTTATCTTAGAAACATGCATTTCTGCACACAGAAATACATTCCTGCTTTGTATTGACTGACATGAATAAAAGGAGTAAACATGACAAACATTTTCACAAAATAGTTAAAATATTTTGGCCTTGTTTTAGCAACAACTACTCCTACTAATGATAATAATAACAATAACAAACAAACTTCTGTTTACAGCATTTTAAAAACAATGTCACAAAGTGATTGTAAAGGAATCAAATACCCAACAATAATAACAAATAAATGATGGAAATCAAACAGAAAACATGAATTTTACAGTAATTTTATCGGAAGACGTGATTTTATGTCAATCGCTCAACTCGGCCAAAACTTCCATATTTCCGGCAGCTTTGAACGCGTCGTCATGCAGCTCGTGAGGCTGCTGCGTCTCCAGGCTGAAGAACATGACGCTCTCCGGGCTGCTGTTCATCAACATGTCCGCTGTTCTCTGTCCTCAATGAAACGTCCCGGCAGCCTCACGCGCGCTGTCACACCAAGCTGCATTCAATCGGAAACCAGCTGAACCTGGCCGGGCGCGCGCCACCGGCTTAGCATCTGGCGCTCGTCTCCGCCTCTCTCATCCTTCCGAGCGCGCGCGCCCGTTGCGGATGCGTGTGACGGGACGGTCTCGCGCTCCCCGCTGTCCCTGCTCCCCGTCTTTCTCCCTCGCTGAAGATATCACTTCCATTCGCCACAATGGGGAGATTTAACGCGTAGCAGCCTCTGCTCCATTTTATCCTTATTTCAAGCGTCGAGTTTGGGTTTTTTCCCCGTAAAAATGGCGACGGGGGCAGGCTGGCAGCCTCCGTACAACACCTCGACTAGCAACACCAAATACACCCCCTCTCCAACGTCCACTATGTTTTACGACGGGAGTTTGACGCTGGAATACACTCAAGACCTGCATTTGAAGATGAGTAAGAAGATAGCACAACTGACCAAGGTGTGTTGGTGTGAATGGATGACGTAGGATGTAGTGGAGCAGGTTGGGATGTTGTGCTGGTGTGGGATGGGCTGTCACTTGTAAACATGCTGATGAGGAAGGATGTGGTGCTATTTTACGGTGTTTTATCCACTGAGTTTGGTGCAGGTGAGGGGGGCTTGATGCTAATGTTAGCTGTGTTGGTGTGACTGGAGCAGGTTTGATGATATTTGACTGCCCTGCATCCTCGCAGGATTCACAGGTCACCATGAAATACTCAGGCAAGGTTTGCCTCTGTTGCTAAAATGTGGTGGTAGTTACTCATCTGTCCTTTTCAGCAAGTGGAATCTATGCAAACTTATCCAGAAGAGTCAGCCTTCCCCTGTGCAGGCTCCTACTACTCCTACTCTCTGCAGACTGGTACTGTACTCTGCCTGTAAGACAGCTGTGACCACACACTATTTCATGAGCGATTACACTGAGAGCTCTCTAGGTGCCCAGAGGAATGTGCTCCTCTAAATAAACCCTCTGCCACACAGTTTAACCTGTGCATGTTTTCTTACCATCGCAGGGCTGCCATTGCCACCGAAGGGCTTAGGGAAGTTATGTAATCTTGGAGGGATGCAGGGGTTTGCCAGAGCTGCTTCTTTGTACTCCACCTGAAACCAATGAAGGATGCAGGGATGCTGTGTTGTTCTGTAGTGGAGCATTTAAGGTGGCAGCTACGTTTGCGGCATCCCCAGGCTTTTGTCTTTGCACAAGGGTGGATAAAACGTAAATAAAGCAGTTTGTACGATCATGCTGTACAAGGGGAGACGAAAGCAGAGAGTAAGAGGATGGAAGATTTTACATAACAGGCATGGTGATAGTATCCAAGTACAGATTTAGAGTCTGTGTATAGTAGGATAATCTGTACAAATACACACAACATTGCAAATAGATTGAAAATATCCAGGATTATAATGCAGCAAATTCAGTGGTTGATTAAAATTATTTGCGGTGGTGGAGACGGGCAGGACAATGGGGGCAGAATTAAGGTCCACAGAAGGTGTTTTGACCCATCAAGGTGAACTGGGACTGTCCTGTGTGGAGCTCCTGCCCATCAAATCAAAGAAATGCAGGTTAGGTGAAGTCCAAATTGAGTGTGTGGGTGTTTGTCTGTGTGTGGGTGCCAGCCCGGTGACGGACAAACTGTCCAGGGTGTTTCTCGCCCAGTGCATGCTGGGAAATGCTTCAGTCCCCCGCTGCACACATGAGCCTGAACAGAATAAGCAGGTATAGAAGCTGCAAGGATGAAAACAAACGATTCACCCATCACTAAAATTACAAAGACAGCGTTCTGCTGCTAGCCAGAATAGACTGACTTGTTACTCCACAGACTTACAAGTCAGACTTATGGATCTTTCAATATATGATCAGCTCTGAGAATCTGTTTGTATCTGTCATCTGCATGCAGCTCAGTCTATTCAGGCGCTCTCAGCAATTACAATGAGTGTAAACATGACCCCCGAGGTCAGAGGCAGAGACAGGGAAAGATGCCTGTTTCCTGAATGTGAATGTGAATTTTCTGCAGCTGGGGTGACAGTGGTTTAACTTTTTCACCTTGCTCGCCATGTGGCCATGGCAAAAGAAAGAAATCCCTGGTGTAGATTTGTCAAGTTTGAAGAATTTGAGTGTATTTTACTGCATCTCTGCTGCTGTCTTCTCAAGCCTCCCTAAAAGCTGAGAGCACTCTGTGTGGTGTCTCCAGATATCTTTGCTTTTTAAAAATTGAGAGCAGGTTTATCCCTCGGTGTTTTGCTTGTGTGGGGCATCTGCAGGCTGCCGCTATCTGCTTACTAGTTATTACTCTACTGTTATTACTCTATTTGGGCCATGTGTTACTCTACTGTGGAAACATTTTCATTTCAGATGAGTGAATCAGACATCAGGTAATTGCTCCTTGTGTGTCTCACATGTTTCTGTCTTTGTACTTCGTTGTGGTCCTTCTTGCGAAAACTAAATCCATGTTGTCTGTGAAGCTGTTGTGCATTTCGTTAATTCTGCTTCCAGTATTGTGTTTACGCTGAAGTGTGCGAGCACTTCTTGTAGCTTTGCAGACACTGCGTTGTTTCCTTCGCTAATAGTCATACAGCAGTGCTTTGAGGACGAGCAGGTAGAAAGTAGAGAAAGTGGGACGTTTGTTGTCTGAGAACATGTGAGAACCTTCCCTTTTTTGGACATTTTTCAAAGGAACCACACAGAAGGACATCCCACATTACCTTGTAACATCAGCAAAGAGACGCATAAATAACCTCAACCCTCCAAAATTAAAATGGATGGAGGCCAGAAGCTCCTATTTAAAGTTTTGCTGAAACGAATAAGAAAAACAGCACGTCTGATGTTCTGACGCGGCAGAGACTTTAATCTGTGGATTCATTTTCTGTCACGTGGCTTCATTTTTCATTGCAAACAATAGGACACAGCCAGCATTAGGTCATGCTGCTGCCATTATCTATTACTCAGGTTATTCTGTCAAATAATCGATTGGTCATTTCGTCCATAAAACTTTCAGCTTGTTTTTCAGTCCAAACCCAAATTGATTAATTAACACACAGTTTACAACCAACTGAACCAAAATAGTTTAACCTTTGAAAGGCACCTATAAATAAAATGCTTTATTGATCTTCTTATTATTATTTGGCAGACTGATATAAATCCCTGGAGATCTCCTGTTTGTTTGATTTTGCTGGGCAAGGCTGGCTGTATTTCAAAGCTTTTATTTCTCTCTCGCCTGCAGCCAATCAAGATACCTGATGAGGAATATGTGGCCCAGGACGAGACAATTATTATCATGGTCGTCCAGTAAATTGGCTGCTCTGTTTCTGATTGAGAGATTGATTACATGTTGTCACAACTGGTGTGAACAGGACAACAGAAATGGGATCCAAATGCAGAGGCTGGAGGCAGAGCTGGTGCAGATCAATAATTTATTCATCAAAAGTAAGAGTTAAGGCTTACAGGCTTGTGAGCGGGCAAGAATCAACACCAAGGAGGCAGCTCAAACAGGGAAACAAATCCAAAGAGGTAAGATAGACTGGTGATGAACAGGCAGCAGATCAAAATCCAGGTGGATCCAGAACAGGTAATGGGAAAATCTAAAGAAATGCATCAGATGGAACTCAGCAGCGTGAGGCACATGGCAAGCAGTTAGAGACTGGGTGGAGGAGGCCAGGTTCCTGCAGGGTAGATGAGCGAATTGGCAACATTTCCCTGTGTGTAATTGGACGTGACAGTCAGGTGATGGGGAAAGGAGGAAAGTCCGAGGTCATCTGATGGAGAATGGCTTAGATTGTGTCTGATGAAGTAGGAATGGAAGCTGGAGGGAGGCACAGAGAGGCAGGCTGTGACACGTGATCTGAAGAGTGGCCAGTGGCTGCAAAGGTTTAAAGAAGACATCATGGATTTGCCTTTCAGACCATTGCATCATCTGGAGGAGTTAGTACAGTGCCACACTGAGTCCACAGCAAGACAAGCTTCAGTGGCTTTAATCATCATTTCAGCTAATTAAGTGCAACTGTTGCCTGTTGAAGACGAGCAGATCAGACAGAAGACAAGAAAATGCTGATTTTGGAGCAGATTTCAAGAAGGCATTATGTAGGTGAGGGTCATATGGCAGAGGGAGACAGCTGTCAGTAGGCTAATTTCTGGTAACCTTGCCAGATTGTCCACTTGAACTGTCAGTGAAGAAGCACAAAACGCGGCTGAAAAATTAGAAAAACTCTGTGCAGCAAATGAAAATGTGGTGACACGTCAGTCAGCCTGCTGTGTTTCTTCAGTCTTTCATCTCTGTGATCATAAGAGAAATAAGCTAAGTAAAGATTTGTAGCAAGCCAACAATCCTCCAGAACATGACAGCATGACACATTTACCAACATTTATGCAAGCATGGGAAATAGTGAATCAAATTTTGAAACCACGTTTAGGGATAGAATCTTCTTTAAAGTCTTGATTAGACAATACATTACAATACGATAAGGTACATTTGAGAAACTTGATCCAGTTTCTCTTTACATTGCTAACTGGATCGAAATATCTTTGCTGTGCCATGACTTGGCTTGTACCCTGCTGTTTTCCGCATCCCACAGAAAACACTGTATTTTCTCTATCAGACGGAGTCAGCGTGCCCTTGTTCCTGCCTGCTGTGGTTGTGACTGAGGTTGTGATGTGGCGTAGCGATGCTACAAAGCCGAGTGTCATCGGAGCATCGCAGCAGCAGGACAGCGAACGCAGAGACAGATGCAAAGTGCCTTTACACCAAGACTGGGAGGACAAAGTAAATGCTGTGTGCTTCAGCTAATTGGCAACAGAGACCGTGGTGCCACTTCATGATGGTGAAGGAAAGCAGAGAGGAAGACCTTCAGAAGTCCTTTAATTCGTGAAAATGACGGGTTTTGTTAAAGCCAAATGCTGCAGTTGTCCTACTCCAGACATTATTGACCTTTATTGTGTCGCTCAGTCAATAGCGATCGACTGTACAAAATGTCCTTTAGCCTCAGCTGGTACCCTCCTGGGTAACCACCCATTCTTCATCGAGCAGCTTTATAGTTGACGTATTGATGATCGGAGGACTCATACTGGAAATCCTGCTTGATAATTGGCCTTTGAAAGTTGGCTTTTGGCCAGTGTAATTGTAGATATAGTGCAGTTTGAGCGGTCACACATGTAGACTCCATCAACTGGTCGGGAAGAACTCAAGCTGAATTAACTCAAATGAGATTCTTCTGGGATGTTTTCATGCACCATGATAGTCTAAATTCCCCTCTTTCCACACGACTGATGAGACGGCCGGTTCTTTAAAGGAACCCGGTTTGTTTCATTCACCCGCCACCAGTCATGAAGGACTCTTTTGGTGGTTTCATCTGGTTTCCACAAGCTGAAATAAATCAATGAAATAAGCTCACAAAAAGCAGAGAAGGGCAATAGTCTTACGCCTGTTTTTCTTATTAAAAAACACAGCCGTGCGTCTTCTGAGTTCCAAACTCTCTCTTTTATCGAGCAGACTTGCCTTGTTAACTCACCACAAAACACACTTCATTCAAACAGAAGCCAAAAAAAACCTCAACCAAACATCTTTCGTAGTCTTTATATATATTTTCCGTCCCAGTGACAGTACATGGAGGCTGTTAGTTTTAGCAGTCATCAACAGAGCAGCTCCCATGCTTCGCTCTTAACTTTGTACTGGCCCAACAAAATACTCAGTAAAATGGAAGAACTTGGAAGCAACACATTTCACGGCACGCTGACTAAGTTTACATGCAGACGAGTATTCCACTATTATTCCGAATATGTCAATCTTCCAAATTTTGTGCAGGTCATAAGTGGAGACTCCCAATTATTCCCAATTTTGTTCAGTGCACGGTTAAGATATTAGAGACCATCTTCTGATGGGATCACAGCAGCAGTGTCATTGATTGGGTGTGTTTGGTGCAAAGGAACACAGAACATGAGAAAAGTGAGTTCTGTGCTGTTTGTTTGTTTGTGTTTTGCTGAAATATTTCCATGTTCGACATAAGGAATGTACAACATGAAACCTGGTCAGTCCTGAATGCATGTTACAGCGGCCAGCAGGCAAATGGTGAGATGAAGATGACAAAACATAGATCAGCATGGGAGCATTAGGCTGTAAAAGAGGACAATGATTCATGTAAATATTGCGACACTGTCTTAAAATACATCAGTGTTGTACCAGCTGAAAAGAGGCAGGGGGCTACATCAGTTCACGCTTGATAAACGACTTAAACAATTGATTGTTTAACTGTTATTGTAGCTCATCAGTCCAAGCTTACAGAATTAGTTTACCAGAAAATGTGTTTTCATCACTGCTTATTGCTGTATTGCAACATAATCATTTTAAGACAGAATAATTGCGCTGTGAAGGATTATTTGTGGGAAGCGAGCTTTCGTGTTAGACTGGAGACATAAATAGTAATGTGAGGTACTCTTGTTCCTAGGAGATGTAGAGACAAAGAAATAAGAGAGAGGGGAGAGAGGAAGATAAAGAAAAAGGGGGAAAGATAAAAGGAAGACAGCAAAGGGAGAGGAGAGAGAGATGAAAGCAGCAGGCACACCAGCGTCATTAAAATAATCATGTATAATTGAAGGAACATTTCCATGGCTGACTTACTGCTGGGAATCAAAGGCTGACAGTGGAGGAGAATGGGAGGGTAACATCGACGTGACTCTGACTTCTTTCTCTGCTGGCTGAAAGGCTTATATACCGTCAAGGTACCGCCAGTCACGCACTTTTAAATAAAAACACCCAAGTAGTGATTGCCATGAGGCAAACAACCGCCGACGTGAGCAAAAATCAGTCTGTTGTTAGGCTGTCATGACAGCGTCTTCACAGGGTAAAAGACAAGGCTTGTGGTGTTTTATCGTCTGTTATCAATGAGTCCAAACTCATATTCGACTGACAAAGATTGCTTACAAAGCTCATGCCTCCTTCCTGAAGAACTCCATTGAGAGCCACATTTTTTCTTGGTTTTATTCATCACATTTCAGTTAAGCTTGATTCAAAAGCCTGAATAGAGTAATGAACTGTCTTCGACCTCTGATTGACTGTGCTGCAGAGCTTCAGTCATGCAACAGTTAGCTGCAAAGGTTTATTCTCCGGGCATGAAGCAAACTTAGTGCGGTTTCAGCAACTAGGTCTAGTTTATGATCATCAGGATCACTTTCATGCTTTCAATCAAAGCGCATGTCATTTAGCGGCAGATGGCGCCCTCTTTCTGACGACAGAATTGGGGTAGCTGGGCCAATTCTGTAACTTTCCAAAACAGACAATCCCACAGTTGAGGTTTAGTCTTGTTTCTCACTCCATGAATGTCTGAGTGAGTGCACTGTTGTCCCTGTATGTCCATTACATACTGTGTATAGTGTTTAAACCTTTCATTTCACCTGGAAGTGGAGCAAACTGTGGAGTTTCTTGTTCTGATGCCAGCAGACCTGTAATTCAGCTGACCAAGACTGAATATTAGCTGCTCACTGGGGGGCTCAATTTGCTGAAGCTTCAGGTTTTTTAAAGCTCCTGCATATCATTTAGCTCCAGCACATATAAAACCCACTTAGAATTCTTTGAGAGAGCACAAGCAGAACTGACAACATGTTATTCACTTAGGCTCGTTTGCAGAGAGGGCCACAGCCGACGGAGGACGTTCAGGTGACCGTGTGGGATTTTACTTCGTTTTCGTGTTAACTGAGGAGTGAAAAAGAGCCAAACATCCACATTTATCACAGAAGCCTTTGGCAGAGCTGTGCTTTAATGCCTCTGTCCCATTCTTTGCTGGGCTGTGGGATCACCGCTCGCTCTTCCCGTTCCCACCTTCTTTGTTGGGACGATGTCTTGGCTCAGTGAGCTTTGCATGTGGTGTAATCCTGGCTCAGTTTGTTCTCTTTACCTGAGTCAGGCTTTTCTTTGCTTTTTCTATGAAACTCCAAAGGTAAAAACAACCAGGCTTGTGCAATCAGATCTTATATCAACAGCTGAGGGGATGATTGACGATTGTTTTTTCCTACACCCATATTAAGACAGTTTAAACTATCTCATTGTCAGAGCTTAGACCTTATAAAAATGCATTCAGAGATGTTGCTGTCATGCTGTAATGAACCTGCCCCCATCCCTTTCTCTTCTTGACAATCTCAAGTAACCATGGATGAAATGAAAATAGAAACGATTACCTAACCCTGCTTTAGACACAAAGGGAGGGAGGTGAATGTGTTTTACAGCTGTGTGTACACTCCTCTGTCTGTGGATAATGCTGTGTTTAATCAGAATGCAAAACCTATTTCTCTCCTTTCTTGATGTTATTGGTATCGATTCTGCCGCACTCTGAATGAAGAACTGAGCTTTACTCTTCACTGTAGAACTATTGATCTGATATTGAAACAGTGGATAAGAGCTCCCTGTCCCGTCCTCATTCTGTCATCTAATTCTCTTCCTGTCTCCAGGTAATTTATGCTCTCAACACCAAGAATGACGAACACGAGGAAGAAATTGAGTCCCTGAAAGAAGCCCACGAGGACGAGGTATGGACGCCACAGAACACAACCACCTAAGATTGTATAAGTTATTATTTTTAGATTTGTTTCGGTGGAGAACTTAAGTGAAGTAGCATTGTCTTGAGAGTTTTCCACGCCTGACAGTGTGCCACAGTGGGAGGAGAGGGGCAGCAGGAAATCCTGTGTCACACTGCCATTTTGATGTCAAGACTGTGTGTACTTTAGCTGTCTGCCGCCCACCTGCATGGAGCAGGTCAATGCTGCACTGTGCAGGGTGCATCCATGGTTTTGTCACATGGGGTTCAGTATCTTGCCCAAGAATGCTTCAATATGTGTACTGAGGTGAGGATCTGATAAGTGGACGACCGCTCTACCTCCTGAGCCCATCTGTAACTGCCATATGAAAGGAAAAGCCCAACAGAAAGTGTGTTAGTTATGCATGACAGCATAGTGCATTTGCACTAAAGCTGAAAATGGCATGCACCAAACAATCTGACTTAAAATGTGCATGCACACACCTGCTGGCAATGATCCCTTTATCAATCACAGTCCACCTTGAAATGTTTGCACGTGGATGCTGCTTCCAGTCTTTATGCTAAGCTAACCCCTAACCAGCTGCTAGCTTCATGCTTGAACAGACAGACATGAGAGTGGCACTGATCCTCTAATCCAACTCATATCTGAATCACAGCAGGTACAGTTTCAGAACTGACCAGTTTGTGGGTTCAAAACGCTTTTAATAATTTGTACAGTGGGTTTCCTGGACTGGTTCCACAGCAATAGATCAAGTCAGGTTGTCGATCAGAAGTCATGATCTCCACTGACGGCCATTTAAGGACAAGACCTAAGCTCATATGAAACTGGTTTAAATGTAGTTGATTTCATTCATCCTGCTTTCAGAGAGAAGCTTTTGTTGTACCATGGTCTAAGGTGTTAATTTAATTAGTGTTGCTTTCAAGTGTTAAATTTTCGTAGTGGGACTGCCAAGAAACATTTCTTGGAGGCAGCAGTGTTGTACTGGCTCCTGTTTGTATCTATTTCTTGATTTTGCACTGTACTTCTTATTTCCACCTACTCTGTCTGTGGGTTTTGGAAATCCTCTACAAGTTGTAACTGAAAAAAAAAAAAAAAAATCTAATGTAATGTTTGTCACATTGGATGGTAAAACTGGCTGTTTACATACAACTGTGAGCTGAATTCTTGTGTCACATTATTTCCGCTCAGGTCCAACACATTGTGACGGAAACCAGAGACAAGATCATGCAGTACAAGAGTAAGATGGCGGACGAAGCAGACCTGAGGCGGCGACTGGCCAGTCTGGAAGAATCTGTCGAACTCCATGAACACATGAAGAGACAGGTCATTCACTGCTGCTGGGCACCACAGGGGCTTCATTTAGTTTGGTTATGTTTGGTGTGACTGTTTTGTGTTTGCACAAAGTGGCTTCTTTGTAAATTCTAGAGACGTTTTCCTTCTTATGTCATTACCTTCGTGTTACGTTGTGTCGCAGCTCTGCAGCAGCCTTTAATGAACTGAATTAATGCAATCTGAATTGAGCTCGTGGTAGGATATAGCAGTGCTTGCATGCAATTGCAGTTGCGCATTTACATAATGTATTGCAGTTGCTGTAATGTATTGCAAAATAATGTAATGCAGCTGTTGTAATGTTTTGTTACTGTCAGGCTTTAGCAGAGTTTGAGATGTACAGGCAGAGAATGGAGGATTCCCAGCTCTGCACTGAGGCCCAACACACACAGAGAGTGGTTTCTATGAGCAGAGAGGTAAGGCTTTACACACACACACACACACACATACACACACACACACTCACAAATATATTGAAATTACATTCATTTTGAATTTGATGCCTGCAACACGTTCCAAAAAAAGTTAGGACAGGGGCGTGTTAACCACTGTGTTACATCAGCCTGTCTTTGAACAGCACTCAGGAAGGGAAGTAAGGACACTAATTGTTGAAGTTTTCCAAGTGAAATTTTTTCCCATTCTTTCCTGACATTTAAGTTCACGTGCTCAACAGTCCGGGGTCTCCGCTGTCGTATTTGTGCTGCATATTGCGCCACAGATTAACAGTGGGAGACGAGTTTGATTGACAGCTTGGGCAGGGATGTCCCTGAAAAAGATGTTGTCTGGATGGCAGCCTAGGCTGCTTCCAAACCTGTAAGTACCCTTTAATATTAATGGTGCCTTCACAGATGTGCAGGTTGCCCGTTGGCACTAATACACCGCCTTACGTCACAGATAGTGACTTATGAACTTTGTGCTGATAACAATCTGGATGGATCGTTTCCTGTTGCTGGCGTCAACTTCAGAGTGAATGCGTATTTACAAAAAACAATAAAGATCGTTAGTTTTAACATTAAATATCTTGTCTTTGTACTGTGTTGAATTGAATATGGGTTCCAACCTTGACCTTGATGTGATACAGTTATCCAGTAAGCATTGAGTACGAGACAGAATAAAACCGTAGAGGCTGTAAAAAGTTGCAGAGTAGCTCAATATCAAGCCGCTATGATTACATGTATCATCTTACCACGCCATGTCATGATTCATAGCATCCCATCACATGACACGGCATCATCCGCGACTGCTTTTGTAGAGTCTGATGGCAGCGGGCATAAATGAACACCTGAAGTGAACTTATATGTGATGAGCTGGTGGCGAAATGAGCTCAGTTCATCATCTCTTCATCTGTGCTGGGGTTGGTGCGTGTTAGCTTCGGTCTTGTCCCTTGTCCTCCTCTCTGCCACTGCCTTCACACTGTCCACCTTCAGCCTGACCAAAGAGATGCCTTCTGTACCAACCTGAATGAGTCTGCTAGCATCACTGGACATCACATCCCAAAGAACATTTTTGTATATTTTTCCACCCTCATGTCTGTCAATCCTTTGATCTAACAGCAAACACAGAAGTTTCTTTGTTGCTGCAGCTTCAACATGTTGAGGTGTAGAGCACTTGCTTTGGCACTGAGAGAAATAACTAGTAAGTATACTGACAGCATCATGCACAGGGATTTTCATGAGATTATAGGAGTATTTAGCTTGGCAAGGGTACAGACTCGGTTGGCAATAACACATGAACCATTCAAACGGAAAAGAATGTTTCGTGGTTTCAATAGGTGGAGGAGATGCGTCGGGATTTTGAGGAGAAGCTACGGGCGTTCAGCCAGGCTCAGGCCCAGTTTGAGGCGGAGAAGAGGCGAGCGCTGGAGGATCTGAGGGCCACCCACCGCCAGGAGGTGGAGGAACTCCTCAACAACCAGCAAAACCAGAGCGCCACCTCCACCGAAGACCAGGAGAAACTGGCCGAGCTCCATAGACAAGAGGTGGGCTAAGACTGAGAAAGGAAGGAAGATAGATGTGTTCCGGATGGCCAAAATCCTTGGTTTGAAGCGTAGTGTGGGCTTTAGTAGAGATTTTATACAGCAAGTTACTTGATGGGGTAATTGCTGTTTTGGAGGCTTATAAGGTGTTTTGGTGCACTTGGCTTTTGAGTATAATATAAACCTGCGGTGGAAGTAATCTGGCCATGGACCTTTGTTGCATGTCATTCCCTTATTTTATTCCCATTTTTTCCTTTCCTCTCAACTCTTAACGAACCAAAATAACAGATTTACCAGAGACGAATCTTTCAAAAGAACACAAGATGGAAAAATATGAAAAATATGTTTGCAGTTGGTGGTTTCATTCCAAAGAATAGCTGTGACTAATATTCAAATCCGAGGCAAAAGTCAAAGAATTTGTCTTCATTCATTCGTCTCTCTGTGTAGGTGGAGTCCTTGATGGAGAGGGTGGAGGAGCTAACAAAGGATAAGGTCCGTCTGATGGAGGAGTACGAGGCCAAGCTGGCCAAGGCTCAGGAGTATTATGAGAGGGAGCTGGAGGCCATGAGGAGAACGCACCAGCTCACCACAGAGAACCTGCTGGCCTGGAAAAGGACCGAGGTAAAACAGCAACATCTGTCACGTTGTCACTAAAAAACACTTTTGGGCGCATTATTTAGTATTTGATGATGTAATTCTCCGCTCATGTGAAGGTTGAGCTTCGTAAGGAGTTCCAGGCTCAGGAAGCAGCTCTGCAGCGCTCGCTGTCCAAGCTGAGGAGCGAGCTTCAGAAAGCACAGGAGGAGGCCAGAGAAAACCGAGACAAGACCAACAGGCTGCAGACATCGCTGGCCAACGCTGAGGGAACTGTCAAGGTGTGTGTGTGTGTGGACAAACAGATCAATGGGTGGATGAACATGATTCTTTTTGGGCAAACTGAGGACAAATACTCACACTCAGTGCTCAAAGACAGTATCCCCAGCAATGCTCGAATAGTATGAGAGTCCTCTTTTGGTTCAGCTGGGAAGGAAAGTGGCCTAAATTAGATGGAAAACAGTTGCAGAAAACAAAGGCAAAAGTAAAAGCCTCAGGGTGAAAACGTTTTCAAGAGTCTTCGAGCGGTGGGAAATCTAATGGGGTATGCGCTGATGGTCCTGCAGGCAAATCTATAGAGTCTGAATAGCTGGATCGGTTTATGTGACTGGAGGCTGTGATGGGAGAGCTATGGTTGGGTTTTAAAATACCAAATGTTTGATTGCTGTGGTGTAATTGTAAGCGTGTGTTTCTGTGTGTGCGCCGCAGAACCTGCACAAGCAGCTGGAGGAAGCCATCCAGGACGGGGAGATCTGGGTGATGCAGCTGAAGGACACTGAGTATGAACTGGAGGGCAGCAGGGAACGAGTTCAACAGCAGGCAACTGAAATCCTCCATAAAGCCAGTAAGATGCATTTCTTGCCATTCACTGCTGTAGTTTAGCGCTGTGTACAATTTTCCATTCTGCTGTTTGTCAGCTTGGGTCTTATTCTCATGTTTTTGTCCATTATGACTGTTGGTCATGACAACATTTTAGCTGCAGTGTAATCCCTCCAGTTTATGACCACCAAAAGTGCTTTTTTTGCTGCTAACATTGTTATTCTTAGTGTGACATCATTATGGAAAGGATCCCTGCAGAGATGGACCTTTTTGTCAGAGAGAAAGATCCTTTTTGTTTAACCAGAAAAGCCGCTATATCGGCCTCACCAAAGCCACCAGACTTCATTCAACCTCTCCAGCTTTTTCCTGGTACAAGAGGTGATTACCAGATAATGGAAACTCCCAGTCAGCACTGGTGAAGTGACAGGTGAAATGAACCTCAGAATAAATAAAAATATCAGCCCTGTGTTATCCCTTTAGCCTCTAGAGGAAGATCTGAGATACCTTCTGCTTAACTGCGTCTGCGTGGAGCCTTTTCTTGCCAGAATAATAATCAGAAAAAGAGCCCCATCTAAAAAAAGCCCTCTTGTAAACTGTCTTGTTTGGGAAGAATTTTGGTTCCATTTGAGAGCTCTGGATTAAACATTTTATAATCCATTCAGAAGAGGAACATTTGTCATGTAAACCCTCTTTTGACTTCTTTCTCTTTTTGGGAACATTTGCTCTTTTTCTGTCCATTTCATTTCAGTGAAAAATGCACCGCACTTTTTCCTCCATCCCATTTCCCCGTTCTCTACCAGTGTTATGAGCAGCGCGTCTTTCTCAGGGGAACCTTTGAAGAGCTGACACCTTTGGGGAGAGCTCGCCTCCTGTTCAACAACCCTGGTTTCAGTACTTCTTGATGAAACTGCTTCAGCAGTAAAGCAATAATAATGCCAAATGCTCCAATCAGTTTTAGAGGTTGCCTGTGGTGGAGATTTGTATTAAAAGAGTGAGAACTGCTCCTTTGAGTCAGTGATTTTGATTTGACTGTTCCCAGGTCAGATTGGCTCCTTGCAGGCCACTCAGATGGCCCACGAGGCAACCATCAGGAACCTGGACCAGGAGCAGAGCCGGCTGAAGGAGAAGATCAGCAGGCTGGAGGAGGAGAGGGAGGCTCTGCTCAACCAGAGCCAGGCCGCCAACGAACAGCACAAGCAGCAAGTGCTCAAGCTCGAACAGGTACGGTGAGCCCTTCATTCATCCCAGTCCAGTGTGTGGGGTAAAACAGGTCATGAATCAGTCTCTGTCTGTCCTCAGTCTCTGCGTGAAGAGCACCAGGGTTATGAGAAGGAGCTCTCCAGGCTGAGAGCGCACTATGAGGAGGAGCTGCTTCGTTTCAGAGAGGCCCAGGTCAGAGCGCTGGAGGAAATGGAGGAGAAACACCAGGCCATGAGTGAAGAGGCTCAACAGGAGAAGGAGGAGGAGAAGAAACTCCTCATGGCGGTAAGTCCAATGTTAGTATGGAGTGATTGACCTCAATGTGCTCATGTTTTCTGACAAATATAAATGCACACAGGCAATAGGAAAGAGTAAATCAAGTCATTTGAGATGGTGTTGCATCCATGAGACCTACACATTGATTTGGATAAATGCCATAGAAGTGA
Source organism: Chaetodon auriga (assembly GCF_051107435.1). Classification (NCBI taxonomy): domain Eukaryota; kingdom Metazoa; phylum Chordata; class Actinopteri; order Chaetodontiformes; family Chaetodontidae; genus Chaetodon; species Chaetodon auriga. Next base: position 9,140,284 of record NC_135096.1, on the reverse strand, counting down.
CAGACACAGTGTATTCTTAAAGGCCGAACAGCTGGGACGGCTGTGTCTGCCGGTGTTATCATATGGCCAAATGCTACATTTACATACTGCTGTGTGAGTGAATCAAACCCTCTGTCAACGTCAGAAAAATCACAAGCTCAGCTGGAATTGCTCTCTTGCGGTCAGACTATTTTAAGATATGTGGACACAATTTAACATGGACCATGGAAATCTGTTTGGGATCATCTTACTATTATTATTATACATAATATGTATTATTATTAACTTTATTATTATTAACTGGGACCTCATGGTGACAAAACATGGAAATGGCCATAACTGAAGTGACCAGTTTTCATATAAATACATTAATTACATACACAGCTCCAACTCTTGAGTGTTGCTCTCAGGATTTTGTATCTCTTCAGTGCAGCAACATCAGCAATTAAATTTCCCCCTCAAAGCAAAATGGTCTCAGTCATTGAAGAAACGTGCATCTCTAAGAAATGAGCAGCTCCATCAACCGACTGTGCATTTAATTAGGTCAACATTCAGACGTGAGAACAACATCGCTCTCTCCCTGTGTTTCCCTCTGCGCCTTTCCTTCTGTCGTCTGTTTTTTCATTTCTTCCTCTGGTTTTCCTTTTTTCCTCTCCTCTCTGTCTCCGAGTTCAAAGGAGCAGCATGAAGGGAATACAAATGTCCCTGCTGGCGAAGGAGCAACGACGTCAGATAAAATAACGCAGGTCAAATTCATTTACCAAGCAGCATTCGATTACCCTCAACAAATGCTTGTAAACAGGGAAAGTGGATGAGTGTCCAAGCCCAAGCTAAGATAACCCTGATGACATCACTATGACATCGTCAGGGTTGTTTTGACAGACTTGAGCTGCTGAAGACATTATACAACAGGATGAGTTATTTAAGACAATTATTTCTCCAGGGCAGGTGGGGGGATTTACACATCACCTGCACTGGTCAGTGATTTTAATCCCATTATAAGTACGGCTGCAATTGCAGTCATTTTTAATTAAAGACCACATGAGCGAGGTTGGTGGGATTTGCTTTCATTACAGCAGGTAAATGCACGTGACCCTTCACTGAACCCCTCTGAATAGCAACTGTCCAATCGTAGTTTAGTAACTCTAACTAAGCACCTGCAGCGTGGTCAAGAGTCAAGAGTTTGGAGACTGGCATCCTTTTTGTACTCTTTCAAAAATCTAAAACACGAGAGCAAACGTGAGAATGGATTAAACTTTGTCTTTATTAGCTCTAACATAATGTTAGCACGGCCGGCTAGCTGCCTTACTACCTGCAGCAGTAACCAAGCGTTATGTCCAAAGGCAATGGTCATGTGATCAGCCTTCTTACACAAGAGAAATACCTTTTCAGGACCGACACGTGTCCTGTTTATGGATATCTGTTAGCCAGGATGCAGCTATATCAGAGTTAGAGGAATGACAGCAGCTCAGTCCTGCTCTTTGTTTGACTTGGGGATGTTCACACTCCAGCAGCTCCAGCCAAAGTTGCATTAGACACCAACACGTTTGCCAAACTCTTGGCTTATTCCTCATCCCCCCAAATCTTCCTCTCTTGTCAAAGTGAAGCACATAATTTGAGCAATAAAGCATAGCCTTAATCTAACCACTGCATTACTTGTTTTTCTTCTATAGAAAGCATCCAGGGAATTCAAGGAACGTTAGAACGAAGAACATTTTAATTAGGCTGCATTCCGTTATTTTTTTCTTTTTGATACCATGCTATGGGAGGAACTCGCGCAGCCCTTACGGCACATTACACCATATTCATTCACGCTCGCTTGGCTCCACCTGCATCCAGCGAACATTAAGATTCCCACACATACTGGAGCTTGTTGACGTCCATAGTAATGTAGCTTTGAGGCAGTAAGGCAGCGCAGTGTGCAGTAACTCAGCGCTTTGTCTCAGAAGGTCCAGATTATTCCTTTAACGTTACAGCTTTTCATTTAAAATGAAGACGTATTTTCTGCCTCAGAAATAATTACACACTTTCTGAGTTTTAAATAATTTTGGACTCAATCCCCCTCTCTCTGTCTCTTCCCATATTTCCCGTCTTTCATAACATTTCTCTCTTTCCTCCCCTCTTGAGCTCATAGTTCCATTGCCGTTTGAAGCTGACTGCTAATTGGTTGATTTTCATTGACATTAAATCCTGCCTCCGAGCCGAGTGAGAGCGGTGTGTGAGCATGTGGGTATGTGTTGATAGATTCCCTGAAAGAGAGAGCACTGCAGAGAAGGGATGGACAGAGAGAGATGATGAAAAGGGAAATATTATGTAAGCCGGAGTGGAGCTGTACCTCATCATCTTTAATGTCTGTTTTCATTTGGAAATTAGAGAAGTAGATTGAGTGAGGGTGGAGATGTAAAGATAAGACACAACTGGTCATTTTTAGCATTTCGTTTACATTTCAATTCTGCGTCTGTCCAAATATATTAACAGGTCTCTAAACTGAGGCAATGAAATGACTAATTCTACAGACAGTCTACTTAAGGCCAGATGAGATGGCGGTAGAATCCAGGCTTTGCCGTCATATCTGTAATCTCCCCTCAGCCGAGTGCCCTGCTGTGGGTGTAGATTAATTCATTTATCCGTGTAGCGGGTTTGTTGCCGTGAACTGCGACTCACTAGACTGTTGTTAGCTGTTGTCTGTTGCTTGAGGAGCATGAAATGTGCAGCTTCAGTTCAGTCAAGAGGAGTCAGTCAACAGTTTGGATTGTCTCATGGGACGCAGCAGCAGCAGGTCAAGACAAGGCCTGCAATTAAGGATTACTTTCACTATCGTTCCATCTGCTTAATCTGATTATTTACTCGACACATGGTTTAGTTCATAAAACATCAGATAATAAAAATGTCCTAGTTCTCAGAACCTGAGGATACCGACGCAAAGATTCAATAAAGTCGAATGTGAACAAGTAAAGGTTACAAATTCTGACTTTTGAGAAGCTAGAGTCATCAAATGTTTGACTTGAAAATACACTTGAAATAACTGATCATCAGAATAGTTCCAGATTTACTGTCTGTTGACTAATTGATTAGTAATTTCCATGTGCTGTGTGGAATAAAGCAGGGCAGAGAGAGGTTGCAGCAATTCATTGTAATTGTGTTGAAAAGATGATGGAGACGGAGAGAGTTGTGTTGTTGGCCGGATGACAGACCGGCAGGACACTGGGTAATGCAGGTTGGGATCACAGAAGGATAAGAACTTGCACTAAATTAGGCTGGTTTCAGGAGACAGCAAGGAAAATACTGACAAACGAAAGAGCACACCGGCCTGCTGAATGATCTGGCAAAGACTGGAGTGTAGAGCTGCTGGATGAGTGGATGAGTTGCAGGTGTGCTGGTTAATTGGCGGGAGGAGTCAGGTGACTGGCTGCAGCCATGCCCAGGCAAACACGCAGAAAGACAGAGAGAACAAAGAAGAAACCAGCAAGAAGCAAAGGGAAGGTTAAACAGCAGGAACACAGGGGAGGCACCATGACACCATGCTTCAATGGATGAACAGGGTGGAAGCAGCATGACGCACGTGCATCTGATGTGATTGGGTTAAAGAAAGAAGATTCTCATTGTTACAACTTCATTTTTCATACAATCAGGCAACTCAAGGTGGAAAAAACATATTATTTCAGCTGCAGATGTGTACCAAGCACTACAATACAAACAAAGCACAATGATGCTTGTATTTCAGAAAACATGTCCACTATCGCCATCAGTGCTGGGAATTAATAACTAAGGGAAACCAAGAAATAGAGGGAAAAGAGAGAATTTCATAAGAGAAATTCAGAGTGGCTTGGAAAGGATTTGGTGCTGTGGTTTGAAGGATTATAGAAACTGGTTGGTTTGATGAGATGGCCTTTTAAGTTTAAATGACAGCTCACGTGTCCCTCCTTCATTCAGTAGCCTTGCTTCGCACTCAGAAACTGCCGCGTCCCCACATTCGCACAAATGGGATTTACAGTGCCTTCTTAATGCCATCCTTTTTAGAGATTATACTTTTATGGTACTTTAGTAGGAATACTGCAGAAACAAAACACATGCGCTGATGATTCAAGGCATTAAAATTGTGTCTTTTTTTTATCAGTGATGGTATTTGAAGGTTTTTAGGAGAGATCTCCTCTGGTTTCATGCTTGGTCCCAACACTAACGAGCTTCTTCAGTTTCTGATCTTTTCTCATTGTCCTCCTGCTTCTTCTCACACATCTTTTCATCCTCTCTCTTTGCTTATTTCCTCTTCCCTCGCTCCAGAAAATGAGTCAGGAGTTTGAGATTAAGCGGCTGTCATTGGAGGAGCAGAGAGACCGCCTTCAGCAGCAACTTGACAACTTGAAAGAGGAGCTGTCGGCCAAGCTCAACATGGCCAATCAGGAGGTACGAAACATTACGTCAACTCTACTCAGAGTCCTAGAACGCGACCGATGTTCTGATGGTGATGTGGTAACCCTCTGCTGATGTCTGCAGGTGTCCCACCTCCAGGAGCTGGTGAGGGAGGGGGAGCAGAACATGGGTTCAGCTCAGACTCAGATCGCCTGTCTGAGGGAAACTCAGGAGAAACTCAAGATAGAACTAGACGCAACTAGATCCCGGGTCCGAGAGACCAGCAACCTGCTAACTGACCTGCAGGTGAGGATAAAACCGAGAGGGTTTGGGAGAATTATTCTCATCATTTCCTACATGGTTTGTTACTGATTATTGGTAGTATACAACATCTTTAATCCAAGGAAATATTCATTTTCATGATTTGATTATTATTGGAAACTTTATTGTCATTAAAGGCTGAACGTTCAGCAGAAAGACTGTCCAGGTGTGTGAAGTGAACACTGTCTCTACCACAGTGGAGACAGGAAATGCCTTGGAAGTTACAAGGAAACGATTCAGAAAATATTGACAAGGGTTTAATGTCAGGAAAGAGGAATACCCGACCAAAACTTTCCCCATAATCTCTCAAAGAATCCATCTGAAATCTCACACCAAGTCAGCGGGAACATTTTGAGGTCTACACTTTTTAAGTCTGACTGATCAGTGACTTTATATTCACCGTTTTTTCACCCTCACTGCCTCTCTGATGTCCGCCCTCCCTTTCGCTCGTCTCCTGACATTAAGGGTTTATTTCAACCAAACCAGAGTTGATGGTGATCGTTGGAACAGTGACATCAACAAAAGCAGTTAGCAGTTAGCAGAAGGATTACACTGCAGCCTGTTTCATGGCTGCCAGCTGCGGGGCCCTCGTTAAATACTTGACCAGTTTCAGTTACATTATTCACATTCACGTTATTGGACACAAAAACAGTACTGCCAAATAATATACTAAACTCGTGGGATGGTGTGCTTCTGTTTGCGTGACAGAAAATGTCTCATTTTCGGGGGGAAAAAATTACGGACCAATAAAAGTGTTACTGTAAAAGTTACAGCAAGAGCCAGTAGACAAAAACCAGCAGTAAATTTTACTCTGGCTCATATGTGCTGGTGTCAAACAACAGCGCAGAGATGACATAACACGATATAAGTGACACTAAGCAGATTCCTGCTTGTCTTTGACAAATGGAACAGTCATTAAAGACGGTGCCGAGAGAGTTATATTTCGTGCAACCTTTATTAACAGAGTGGAGGGATGATGTGACATATCCCCACAGCAATCCACTGAAGAATCATTCATAGAATATCATGACAAACCAAGGAGCAGTGTTACAGGAGTCTTTTCTCTGATTTTTGGATCAAGAGTCGTCGGAAAAGTGAAGCCATATTTTAGAAAACTTCAGGTGTGATTTCTCAAATATGTACATAATGTTTGAGTGATGAGCATCCTTAGCTATGAGCTGCCACGATCAGCCTTTTCATGCTTGTGTTTTTGTGTGTCTGCTTGATCATCTGTATTTTATTGTATTAGAAATCAAGAATTAGCCATGAATATAAAAAGATTCTTACAAATCAGGAACCTGCCGAGACATTTACAGCACATGCAAGGGCACTGAGAACAGGCCATTTGTGGAGCTGAGACTAAAATGAGTCATCCGGGCTCTGACTGAGCGACTGACAGCTGTGCTCACGAAGACTTTTCGGTCGAGTCACAGAGGTTGCCTTTTTCCCAGCCGGTCTGTGATTCGCCTGATTCTGCACGCAGTCGTCACCGCATGCTCACTTTCATTTCATTTAGACGCTTCAGTCAGTTGAACTTCATCAGTTAAGATTCAAGTGAGAGTTTGTAGGATTTCTCTCACATTTTACAGCCATTATGTCTGGGTGACAACTACGACCGATGGAGTGAAAACTAGACTTCAGTACATTTGTCATGAATCTTGAGTCCTTCTCAAAGAGATTTGGTAACTGCTAACTGATTTACACATCACCACTTGAATGGGCTTTGCAACCAATCAGCTCTTTTGTCTTCAGCCAGTCAGTAATTGGCTTCATCACACAGTCCGGCATCAGCTGGTCAGCCGATCAGACGAGCCTCAGCTGCTGAGTCGCTGATGGTTTTGCAGAATCAAAGCGGAACCAGTTCCTCTGAAGAGGGAGTGAGGCTGATAAAAAGGAAGGAAGGAAGGAGAGATGGGAGAGGGGAAGGACATTTTGAAACAGGAAATGAGATTTAACTGAAGGCCAGCTGTGAGATAATGATGATGAAGCTATTATGAGTTGAGTGGTCTTGTGTTTGAAAAGTGTCCTGCTGGTATGAGAGAGAGGCAGCGCGCGTGTGTGTGTGTGTGTGTGTGTGTGTGTGTTAGAGAACATGGTGTCTGTGTGTGAAAGAGAGAAAGGGAAATATTATCACTGTGATTAATAACAAGCATAATAATGTTGGCACTTGCTGGTAAAATTGAATCATCAAAATGATTAAGGGCTCAACAAAAGGTTGAAATGTGAATAAAATCAATCAATTGTATCAAACCTAACACAGTAGCACAAAGATGAATGAAGAAAAATGTGTCCAAACAGGAGTGAGTGAAAGAGTCGCAGCTGGCGGACAGTTGCACATAAAATCAGTGAATTATAAAAAAGCCTAATAAAAGAGAGAAAGAGGGTGATAAAAGAAGGGGGACAGAGAGGCTGAAAGAGGAGCGATAATTAGATGAAATTGCAGAGTGGCGCTCTTTGCTTTCCCGCCAGAGCCCGGCTTCTATAAAAAGAGAGGATTTAGACTGTTAAAAAAGGGATGCCTCGCACAGGATTGTATCTTGTATTCGCACTGAGCTCATTGCAGGAGAGACACCAGCAGAGAGCCAGCCGAGCCCTGCTTCACCGGGAATCCACACCAGCCATTGTTGAGCAGGGCATGAACCCCTGAGAAGCTTATCACTCCTATAAAGGACACTTGAAAGAAGCCCAAAAGTTCAGCTCAACTTTTCTCAGTTGATAGTTGAATAAAATAGGTGTAAACAAACACAATAAATGATATACAGGATATATTCTGCTGAGATATGAAGCTATGCTGATGTCACCGTACCTGCGCCCTGCACTGGAAAACATCATTTGTTGAATACATGACTCAATCATGATACATGTCACAGTACAATGAAGTCATCCAGATGATGATGATCATAATGCAGGGCTCAGTTACACTGAAATGTGACTCATCTCCACTGACTGTGTCTTTGTTGTCTCCAATGCTGATGAGACCATGAGTCACCTCATCTGAGAGATCCTGCCCAGCGTGGACCAAAACTTAGCTTCCTCAAGCACATTCATCACAGTAGATAAAACAATGCCTGCAGATTCAGGATCAATTAGAAATATTTATCGTCGCACTTGAGCAAGTTGAAGCTGAAGAGAAGAGCTTTTAGGCATTTTAACGAAGCCGGCGGCAGATAAACAGGGAGCCTCTTCACCAGCCGGAAACAGCTGACCTGGTGAAGTTAGTTTCTGCCTCAGAACCGGCACATTACAAAAGTCCTGAAGCCATGGAATTATAAATAGATGTGGAGGTGGGCATTATGAGTCATCCCATGTTTTGCTATTGAAGAGCTGCATCTGGTCAGAGATAGCAATTCCAGGAGATTTGCTTACTTTCAGCAGCATTGTTCCTGTTCAGGGTGCAGAGCTCGTTCACCAACATGACGAACACTGTTCAACACTTTATTTGATTAGAGAGACAGTTTAGCCACATATGGTCGTCTTTGAGTCCTTTATTCCAACTTCTCTGCTGCTTGAAAAAAAAGAAAAGCATGAAGTAAGGACAGTCATTATCCTGAGATACTGTAGTGACGCATTTAAGTGCTGATTACAAAAAAACAGTGTGTGGTGTTGAGATAAAATAAGAGCAAAATCTTCTAAGAGCCTTAGAAAAAGTAACTGCGGGCACGGCTTCTTATCTTGACAGAAGATAGAAGCTGTTATCTTTAAAGTTGCCTTAAAAATGAGTGGGAAAAATGGGCGTTTTGGCCCGATGAGTGGCATCTGTTGTCACGGCTCAGCAAAACAGGACGTGAACTCGCACGCGTCGCTGAAATGCTGGCCATCGTGGAGATGAGGTGATCTAAATATGGGGACGGCAGCGCACATTGTCAGACAGGCTCACCTTGAAGACAATCACAGCGATGCTCTTGATTGCCTGCGTGAGAGGTGACAGAAATAGTTGTGTGAAGAATGACAAAAAAAAAGAGCGAAAGAGACGTCTCAGCCCGACACACGGCCAATTACTCTGAGGAAGGTACAAATATTGTCAGTATGTCCCCCCCCCCCCCCCGATCCGACATCAGAATCTGTGGGGGGGAAGCTGCCGTGGCACGAAAGATGATCTGGCTTGTTACGGCTGAAACATGTGCACCTCTTTGTGTTTGCAGGAGGAGATCGAGACCCAGAGACAGCAGCATGATGCCAGAGTGATGTCCATCAGAACAGAGGAGAAGCAGAAGATGGACAAGATGGCGGATGACCTGGACCAGAAATGGAGAGATGCGCTGCGGTAAAGAGAAAACCAAAAAAGACTAAAGGAAGCTCTCTCGTCACACGTCTTCTCCTCTCTGTCAGCCTGTCAGTCTGACTTTTCCTTGTTTTGCTCTCTCTGTTTGTTTTCTCACTCATCTCTGTCATCTCTCGCTCCTTCCGCTTCACAATCACACACGCTATTAGTGTAACAAAGCACTCATGGATATTAATAAGAATGAATAGGAAATCTGGTATTAATATTTATGGAGGCATATAATATTTACAGAATGAAGCAGAATGGGCACACAGACACAAATGCAATCATTTTTTTTTCCAAACCCTGCTGTCTCTCTGCAGGGAAGAGGTGCGTTTGTTGAAGGAGGAGTTGACGGAGGAGTATGAGGCGGACAAACAGGCGGCCCTGACGCAGATCTCCCAGCAGAAAGAACTGGAGATGATGGCGGCGAGAGAGGGCTGGCAGAGGAAGGTGGAAGACCTGCTGGAACAGGTAACACCTAACCTGTTTCCAGTTTTCTGAATTGTCACCCGCATCTCAGATTTAGTATTTCAGCTTCCTCGTCCCTTTTATGGAGCCCTCGGTTTTCGCTGTTTGTGGTGCAGCTGTTTGATCGATATCACAAACATTAAACTGACTGCTCCTCGTCACCGCTGCCGCTCTGATTGGCTCGTCAAAGTGTCAGCATTTAAAAGAATATCTGTGATGAGTGGATTTGCTCGTGAGCGAGCAAAGTAAAGTTTAATTTTGGTGAACTTGACCCGCGAATTCGCCGCAGTGAGTGACAGTAAGCCGTCTTGACAGTGCTGACCTTAAAGGAAGCACAGAGTCTAAAATGGTTTTATTGTTGTCGTGACTACAGATGTAATTATTTAGTGTTACTTCTTTTGTTGAGGGAAAGCCTTTGAAGCAGATTTTCAAGCACATTTAAAGCCATTTTCATCTCCTCATCTCTGGCTTTGATAGAAGCAGGGGCCCCCGAAACCATGACCCCCCGCACCGCCCACCACCCCCACTTTGGGAATCGCTTTGATTGACACCTCCGCTCAATGTTAAGGCCCGGAGACAGTCAAGAGCGAAAATAGTCTCCATCCGAGGAGAGATAGGACTCCATCTCACACACACACACATACACACACACACACACACACACACACACACACACACAGGCTTTGCTGCCTCTAACTGCGTCTGTGAATGTGATTAACGGCGAGGCCATAAACAGCCGCTTCACCTGCTTCACGATTCACAGAATATGCTGTGCATTCACGCGCTTAGACACTTTATACTGTGCATACACACACACTGAAGAAGATATGAAGAGTGCGTTTGAAATGAACAGTTTCTCTTCTCCTCGCACGGTCGCTCCAACTCCACTTTCTAATGGAAGTGAAAGTGAAATTAGCAGGACTGTTGGAGCTGCTCAGGTCAGAATTAAAGCTCTGCAGCAACAGAGAGAAGCATTTGAAGCCGGGCCGAAAGCTCAGACGCTTGTCTACTTATACTCATGTAGCCATCCGTGCTGAGCATACTGCCTCTGGGTAATTCAGAGCTCAGCTGAGTCACAGCTGAAACCTCGGAGAGGCTCGTCCTGATTTTGCCAAGACGCCGGTGGACTCAGATAAACATTTTGTGACAAGCTGGAGCCAGGAACCACCAATGCCAGCTTTCCCAAGTTTTCAGACACCCCAACCAAGATGAATTCTTGGTTTTGACACTTTGAACCAATGATTGAAGCCTGTTTATTGTGTTTTTTACATGGTGCTAAGCTAGCTTGCTCTGCTCCTACAGTGGCAAATGTGTGGTTTGCAGCGGGAAAACTGTATTTGATATTTCTGCAGCTGCGACTGATTTTTCTATTGATGCATTAATCGAATAACCAACCAGAGAGGGAGAAGGAGCCGCTCTCTTAATTAAAAGATCTTCTCATGAAGGCTTCTTTAGTGAGCCTGACGTTGCGTTTGTTACATTAGTTTTAGTATCTGTGTGAATGTGAGTCACAGCACAGATCGCTGCATTTTATACTGATCATGCAGATTGGCTGAAAATAAACATCAAACAATGTCACAGACCAAATACCTAAGGAGCTTACACTGTGTGTGTGTGTGTGTGTGTGTGTGTGTGTGTGTGTGTGTGTGTGTGTGTTTCGTCTGAATTGTGCTTATTTTTTTTATTTTTTTTTTATTTTAGCTGCATGAAGACACTGAATTGTCTGTATGAGTGTGTGCTACAGAGAGCAACACAAATGAATTATTTTGTGTGTATATGTGGTTTTATCGCGCACAGATCATTTTAAGGGTGTTGTTATCGCTATATTTGTGCATGTGGACTTATGTGTCAGTGTTCAGACCTGTGCATGTGTTTGAATGTACAGCAGTGTGTTTATGAGGCATAGGATACAACACCAGTTTACCTAATTTCTGTTTTTTCTTGCGTGTTTTTGGAGTCCCACTGAATTTAAAGTGGTTCACATCCACTTTTTAGCCAAAAGTGAGATGAAAAGCTCATGACCACTCTTATCTGCCCATTCAATATGGGAAATGACTGTGCTTGGCCAAGAAATAAACACAAATCCACCCCCCTGGAACACCACAAATGTTCATTTTTACAGATTAAACAAATGAGATACAACACGCTCATTATCTCTAGTTGTTGGTCTGCTGGTCAGACAAAATAAAACAAATAAAAGGCCAGTCTGTAGCTCAATACTGGTATGCATTCATGCACACAATACAAATACTCATCTATGTGCATGTATGCATATATGCAGCGTTTTCAAACATAGAAACACATCTAGAGAATAGATGATGATTAATCAAGAAAAGACAGCAGCCATGCAGCCAGTTTAAGCTGATGTGAAGACAAATGGACACGGGTACAAACAATTGCGATCTGCACTGTATTGACCTACTTGCAGCTCGACTGAAACACCAGCACCAGAGAGAGTCACATTCCCTTCAGATATAACACATCACTTCACGTTTAAAGTGTCAAGCTGCTCCGACTGTTCACACACGATGTGTGATTGAAACAAACAGCTGTCAGAGTGGCCACAGGAAGTCTCTCGTGTGATGGACGAGTTATCAGTTATATTAAAATAATAAGTAGAAGCTTAGTAATAGAGAACATTAAGAGAACCAGACCATTATTTTTTACTACCAAATCGTCATCAGAAGCCTCAAATCGAATGTTCCCGACACTCATGTCTGTCAATAGGTCAAACCAAACACCAGCTTCGCCCGTTTGATGACAGCATGCCAACCGCATGTGCCTTTTAAGTGGAAGAGAAATTATTTACTGGATCTAAATTAACTGAGTGGAATGTCTGTGTTTTGTGTGGGTGGGTGGATTTGCCATCCTTATCTATAATGACTTCTTTTCAAGATATTCTCATTAACAAGGACCTGTAGCCCCAGGCTGCTGTTTGTGTGTCAGTCTGTGCACATGAGAGTGTGTTTAATTAAGACATCAAGAGTTCGACACATGCGGTACACGTAATTCCACGTTCTCGTTTGTCTTTTATGTGCAGTTATTTTTCTGGAAATGTGAAAACGATTCGCCGCAGCAGACAGATAGCGGACACAGGAAGGGAGGATATGCTGTCCGGGTCGTTTTAAATCCATATCCAGTGAAGAACCCCACAAACCTCATCCCGGCCCTGCTCCTCATCCACTCATTTTAAATCCATCTTACCTTGCAGTCACTAATGTAGTACTCCTACAGTGCTAAATCCTGCCCGGGATTTAACTGTCGGGGCTTGAGGAAGAGTGGCGTGTGGAGGACCTGAGCTGTCAGGCTGAGAGAGTTCACTTAGGCCCTTAATAGTTCCAATATCTCCTCAAAACAAAACTGTTTTGTGTGCTGTGATGAGTCTTACACTCGTTGGCTTTATGTTATTTACCTCCGTGCGCTGACGCTCGCCGTCTGACAATCTGTCGGCTCTGCGCTGAAATCTCCAAGTACAGCATGCAGTGTTTGGCTTATATCCATGTGTTGATACCGCCACCGCTGAGTGGTTGTCAAAAAATCTCCACTAAAGTCAAAACAATCTGCGAAAAACTGTTTTCATGCGAGGATTAAAGAATGAGAGACAGACACAGGAGGAGACGCGAAAGGAAGAGCGGTGACGTTTTGAATGTTGACCTAATTATGTGTGCAGCAAGTCGAGCGAGTTGTTCATTTCCTGAAGATACATATTTCTTAAACAACAGAAGAACTTGACTGTGATGCTGCTGCACAGAAACAAAGCCGGTAATTGCTGTCTTGATGTTGAGGGTGCAGAGAAACTGACCTGTCTGATGTCTGTCCACTTCTTTACATTTTCAAACAAGCCTGGTACTCAGATGACTGCTCTGCCTTTCACCAGTTTTTATATCTGCTTCTCTTTGTACTGTCTCTCTCTGCCCAGATCTCTCTGTTGAAACAGTCCCTGGAGCTGCAGTTGTCTCAGTCTCAGTCAGCTCTGCAGCAGCTGCAGTCTCAGTTCAACCAGGAGAGGGAGCTGCTGAGCCAACAGCTGAAAGGTAAGGTGCCCCTGGCCTCCATGGGGGAGCGGCAGCTACACGCTGGCACTGGAGCGTCCACAGCGACAGTCAGTTTTACCTTAAAGTGACATTCCTTGAGATTTTCATTATTTCACACCTCACTTCTCATAATATCTATAGTTGCTGTTGCAATTTTATCTGATTGCAAGCTTTTATTGTAAAGCACGCACAAGCAAAACAAGCAAGAGCGGAATGCTTTCAGTTGAAACAGCCGTTGTGAGCTGTTAGATGAAGAGCTGCAGTCGACACACACCAATCGGGGTTTGTGCAAACCAGCACATTTCTAATACGTCGGCAAGGGAATCGGCTGCTATTGCAGTGCTCTGTCACACAACATGCACACAGCGTGAGATGGGGTCATGGGTAAAACGTAAAAACTCCAGCCATCGCGTGCACGATATCTCGTCACATTCTGTTCAGCAATGTGTCTCATGCCACTCTGGAGCCGGAACAGGCTGTCATGTCATCTGTCTTGTTCAGCAGAATGGAAACACGTCTGCTTTGGAAGATACTGCGAGGTATCACAGCGTACTTGTTTGTGTGTGTGTGTGTGTGTGTGTGTGTTTGTGTGTGTTTGCAGAGATGCAGAGAGAACATCAGAGGAGAGAGCATCGTTTACAGGAGGCTCACTGCTGTGCTCTGAGCACCATGGAGGAAGCCAGACAGCACCAGATAAGGGTAGGATTCACACACACACACACACACACACACACACACACACTCTTTTTGACTGTTAAAATATAACAGTACATCACAATACCCTTTTTATATCCCTTCCCTGGGAAACATGCATGGATGAGGGACTGTTTCTCGTCACCCACATCACCCTCTGTACGTGCATGTGACACTGCAATATAAGAATAAAAACAACAATGAAATGACTAAAAGTAAACTCCAGTTTTGTCAAAAGGTTGAAACTGTATCAAAATCAGACTTGTATAACCTTTAAGTTTAAATTTAAATCAGTTAAAAATGCAATCATGGGCGTAGGAGCTTGTTATGATGCTGTACACCTGTGAAAATGTGCCCGTCAGTACAGAAATGTGCTGCTGCTGTACCTATTTTTACTGTGCTCTCATCTTTTTGTGTGTAGCCGGCTGTGATCAGCAAAAGTCCTCAAAATAGTGTTTCTGGTAAAGGATGAGATCCTCAGTGTGACGACTGTAAAATTGAAGATTTTCTCTGACGTGTAACTTGATTTGTTGATTTGTGGTGACTTTTATTTAGCTTCTGTCGAGTGTGAATCAAATGCCTTTTACGCTGATAAAATTAGTGTTTCTCTAAATGGAGTCTGGTGCCTTTGGCTGATTGTGGTTTAACAAAAAAGATCTTACTCTTGGACCGAAATGTCTACTAACGTGAGGATCTTTGCATAATGTTGCCTGACACTGACAATGACAATCTGAGCCTGTCAAACTCTTTTAATGGAGTACTTAGGCAGTGCAGAGGAATTGCACTGCAACCCATTTTGCGGCTTGCTCGATGCTGGACTAGTTTCAAAAAAATGTTGTCTTCAGTCGTCACTTAGAAAACAGAGTCCTTGAACGCAGAATTGTCCAGGAAACTCTGCACACAATGAATGAGAAAAGTTCTCAATGTCAATCTCAACACAAATAGAGTGAAGAGTCTAAGTGGAGGAAAGAGTGTTTTAGTTGTTCTACTCTTGTTAGTTTAATTTAATGATCCCTCTATTCCTGCTGCACAGTTAATTGGAGGTGAAATATTCATAAAGCAATCAAATCAGCTTAGAAAGTTCTTGCTTTGTGGAACCATTCATTCGGTTCATCCTCTTTCATTTCATCCATTTCCCTGTTAAAGTCTATTGAAAATGATCCAGGGCGGTAAAAGCTTATTGTTGTGTGTGTGGTTGAAGCTCTTGCAGGCAGAATGAAGACTTTTTTTACTGCCCCATTGAACTAATGTGGGACTTGTCATTTCAGTTCCTGGTGGTTGAGATCACATAATCACAAACTTAATCCTGATTTCCTTGTAAGAAACCAACGTGTGTGTGTGTGTGTGTGTGTGTGTGTGTGTGTGTGTGACCAATGTGAGTTGTCGCAAACAACAATTAAACTTGACAGTGTGAGATTTGATAATTATTTTGCAGTTTTCCAAGATGATCGTGGAGCTGTCTCACCAAAATCAATTATTCGTTCAATCGTTTTGTAGCTGTGAGCAGCTCTTCTGTTTTTTTTTCATGCAATGCATTGTGGGACAAAAAGTGTTTATCAACAGCCCACTCAATAAACAAGCAGATTAACTCTGCATACTGAGTAGAATACATCTTTTTTCACTCCCCACTCTGCACACTCTAAATCTGATGAGCGCGAGCACAGAATGGGGACACAGCGACTTGTTCATTGTTTGTCTTCTGGGATTTAATTTTCATAAATGCCAACTCGCAGTGCTGCTCAAATATTTTATGTCAGAGCGTCCTCGGGGTTCTGAAACTTACCGCTACTCACAACAGTGTCACCACATGAAGAATGATCAATGATTGATGAAACACATTCTATCATCCTCCCTTCTCTCCTGCACTGTGCTCCCCTCTCCCTCCTCCCTCTCTCGTGTCCTTTGCCAGGCCCTGGAGGAGCGTCTGAAGCAGGAGCAGAGGGAGGAGGTCCATGCTCTGAAGGAGGCCCACCGGAGGACCTTGGACATCCTGAGGCAGCAGTCTGACCAGGAGCTGCAGACGCTGCGGTTTGAGCTGGAGGACGAGGGGAAAGCAAAGCTGGGTGAATGATGATACAGATGAAAACTTTGACTCGTCTCCAGTACACTGTTTGTGACATCACTTGTACACACAGTCATTTACATTTTTTCTCACAGTGCTGATGTTTCTTAGACGCTGCCTGATGTTTCATGCGTAGACTCTCACTCTCTTTAACTGCGGCGTCTCTGTCTGGCAGCATCTCTCCGTGCTGAGCTGAACCACCTCCACGCTACAGCCATAGAGCATCTAAAGCAGATCCACCTGAAGGAAAACACTGCCGCCAAACGAGAGCTGGAGAACGCGATAGAGCACAGCCACAAGCAGGTAACTGGGATGGAAATAAGCGTCTTTCTTTATCCTCTTTTTGTTTTATCTGCTTTCGTCTTTGTTCTTTTCTTGTGTTTGTGTGTGACCTAGTTTGTCTCTTTGTTTTGTACACTGTGTTCATGTGTTTTGTTTAGGAACAAGAGCTCCTGGTTCGTCTCTCAGACCTGCAATCAGAGGTGTGTTCCCGTAGCAACCGCATCACCGATCTGGACCACGAGATCCACTCTCTGAACGAGACCATCGACACTCTGACCCGAGAGCTCGAGCTGAAGGGCAAAGAGGTGCTGCGGGTCCGCAGTGAAGCTAACCAGCAGATAAGGTACGTAACACGAGAGGACAGCTGGAATCAATTTCACAATAAAAGGCGACTCTGAGTTCATGTTGCTGCATTATGTTTTTAAAAGGGGCAGGACTATAATCTGTGCAGGATTATAGACAAAAACAATTTGGGCCTTGGAAGAGACAGATTGATAACAAAAAAAAGAGTCAAAATCAAAGCAGGAGAGGCCGAGACATCCTGACTGTCTGTCCCTTGTATGACGTCTAAACGTATCAGACGTGGTTCCTAATGGATGGTAGATGCTCCAAAAAACTAATAAACTAAATAAACTAGGTACAAATGCAGCAAAATCTCCTTGTGATGCATACAGTCAGTGATATGTAAAGTTGTGATACTGCCCTGCTCTTAAGGAAAAATGCATCCAGAGGTCATTACATTAGGTTAGGTACTGTTATCTTCACATTTTGACCTTTTCTAATGAGTTTTGTCTGTTGCTGCTGAAGGGCCCACGAACAAGACCTTTCAAAGAGACATGAGAGAGACCTGGGGGAAATGAGTGCAGTCCATCACAGAGAAACACAGATCATGCTGGCTGACTTCAACAAGGCCCAGGAGGTCCTCAAAGACAAGATTTCTGCTCTGCAAATATTGTAAGTCACAGACATGTTCGAGTTCTGACTGTCTCATGGTCACCTCTTTTCCTGTGTCTGCCTCCCTCTCTTCTTTGCTCATGCATATCATGTCTCTGTGTCCAGATTGGAGGGGACAGAGGAGAAGTTAAGAAACAGAGAAAGCCGACCAGAAGACCTGCATATCATAGCAGAGCTCAGAGAGATGGTCACTGAAAGAGAAGCTCTGGTCAAAAAGTTGGTGGTGAGTAGACTGGGTGGCGTCTGGTGTCATCCTCTTTCTGTAAAGTGTCCGGGTAGCAGCAGGTCTAAGGGTGTCAGGGAGTGAGGGTGTAGCATCACTTCAACATTTTGTCTTTTCAATAGGATGACAAGAAGTTCTACCAGTTGGAGTTGGTCAACAGAGAGACTGGGTTCAACAAGGTCTTCAATTCCAGTGCCAATGTTGGTGTAATAAACCCCCTGATCAAGGTGAGTGGTCTCATACCCACAAGTCCCTGTTAGTGTGGGTGACATGCAGCTTTTTCTGACATCATTTGAGCTCAGTGTGTGTGTGTGTGTGTGAATGTTACACACTGTCTCACATCAAGTTTGTCACAAAGGCCGATCTCTGTGCACAAAGCTGCTCATCATCCGTCTTGTGTGTACACAGCTCAGACCTGCTGTTCGATTCCCAGGAGACAATAATGCTTGATTTCAGCTTGGTAACATCAGCTTCCTCCTCTTCCTCCTCCTCCTCATGCACTGTGTGTTGTTCGTTTTAGATAACATGTGCATCGTTGATTCCCTCACTTACACCTCTAAGCTCCCATGTGCAGGATTAGAACATTTCTGACTTTGGCAACTCCTCCCGGTAGCATCAGGAAAGTGTCTGTGACAGACAGCAGTGCACCTCCCTTCCCCCCACAGAGCCACTGTCTAAGTACACAAATATTCTAGTATTTGGATCGGTGTTGATTCACATCCACATGCAGCTCTGCAAGCTTTACCAGCTTTCCTAACCAGTCAGCTCTCCCATTCGTCAGCCCTCCCACCATGAGTCATGAAAGAGGGGATAAGGGGGGGCGGGAGGTGGAGGAGGTAGGACCAGGAGGCCACTTTGTGCCTCCTCACTCCCCCTCCAGCAGTCCCTCCCCAGACTTAGGAAAGCCCTGCCACTGTTCAGCCCTCTTCCTCTTTCTCCTCTCTCTCAGCATCCTCCTCCTCCTCCTCCTTCTTCTCCTCATCCTCCACATCATCCCATGCCAAGCCTTGCTCTTCCTCATGCTCCTCATCCTCAGCAAGCCCTGGTACAGCATCCAGGCCTACAAAGCTTTAGGAGGTGAGAACTGTCTGACTTACTGCCACTGATGCCCTCAGTTCACTTTCACTTCCTCCAGTTCAGAGAGTGAATTAGATGGTGTTTGCTGCCCCCACTGTCTGAACCTCTCACCTCACTTCTTAGTTTCCCTCCCTTCCTCCCATCCTCACCCGTCTCCCCCAAACCTGAAGAAGGGCTTATTTTTTAAAAAGGCAGGAACTGGCCTTCTACATGAAGCTAGCAGCAGTGTTACAGCCACTTACTTGACTTGCTATCCATTACATAGATAGACATGAGTCAAAAGTGGGGGGCTTCAAGTCACATGACTTGACTTGAAACAGATGACTTTTCTGATGCTTTTTTCTAGATATTGAGAGGTTACATGTTGTCTTTGTTTTGACAGGATTGGGTGATTTGCAGTGCAATGCACACAAACTTGTTAACCGTCTAGGATTCAGCAGAGCAGCTATCATGGAGCGAGCTCGGCCCGGAATGATAAAATATGCATTCAGGGACGCACGCGTGTGACCTGCTCCCACCTCTGACATTAGCAGACAGCAGTTAGACAGATATAAAGGTTAATGAGTTGTGAATGTGAGGTTGTATTGTTGTGGGGATGGAGCACTGGAACAGAACCTCTCAACCTGCATGACGCTGGTTTGATGTGTGTGTGTCGAGTTTCTAAGAAAGCTCCAAAATCGGGCTGTTTTTTAGTCGTGAAATGAAGTCAAAAAACATTCAATTTGTATTTTCTCACTTTATTTGTTTACCTGTTAGTGGAGTATGAGAAAAACAAAATAATATGTGTCATGTTGGATTGAAAGGCTTTAATATTTAATGTATGCTTCGGCTAATACGAGATCCAAATCAATTTATTCGTTTCTTGGAACACTGCAGTCTTCCTCCATTAGTTCAGGGTCAGTGAAGTACAGTGAGGATATAATCCTTTTTTTGATCCATTATGCTTTAACATCTCATTTCCCCTTTTCCTATCAGGCAACTATGATCAAATCTGAGACAGAATCTTCTCTCAAACGCGCTCTAAATCCTCGGCCGTCGCTGTCCGCCTTGCTTACTTTGCGCTTACAAATCAGTCTCAATGGGACTCTGAGTGATGCAAAGGAAAAAAACTGATTTAAAGGCACTGCTGGAACCCAAACAAAAGGCAGTGAGTATGGGAGGAGGTGAAGCGGTGCGGCTTGTTACCTTCAGGTGTGAATGTGTGTGAGGTCGGCCCACGTTTGTCAGACCTGTGACTGTTAGCTGGGTGTAGAAAATGGATGGATGGGAGTTCACTCGTAGCTGGTTTGATCCCAAGGTCCTGTGCATGTGTCGAAGTGTGAAAAATAAGTCCCTGTGAGGTCATTTCAAGTCATGTGCGGACCACCAAGCTGCATCCTGGACTGTGGACATCACACTGCGACAGGACCTCCCCGATTTCTCTCGCTTTCTTCTGACTTTGAGCATCTACCTTCTCACCAGTTTAACAGATCTGTTTTTCTCCCCCCCCTCCAGCCTTCCTGAGGCCAACGCCACGACGCCATCCAAGCCGAGGGAGGCGGAGGCAGGAAAAAGCAAAGAATACGTTGCGAAAGAAGAAGAGCTGTACTCCCTGTACTACTCTTTCTGACCTCCAAAAAAAACCCAATTCTGTCAAAAAAAAAAAAAATGAAGTAATGGGACAGAGAGTTAAAGTTGGACAGCGATCAGGCTGCAGGTTCTGAAAGTCAACATTAACATCAAACTGCTCATCACAGCACTCCCGTCACTCATGTGCAGCACTGACATTTCAGTGTGATTGCAACCTTAGGGCTTCCATACGCGGTGAGCAGGATGGGTCGCGTGGCCCGTCAGTGCGTCATCGTGAAAGTGTGCGTGGTCGCAGGAAGTGAGGCCACACGCGTGTTGCTTGTCCCCTCATTTATGCCATCTGCAACGACAGTTTGTATGAGCTCTGCAGCAGCACACGGCAGTTTTGATTTGGATAAACGACCCGAGAGTAAAAGTCGAAATGTAGAATAGAAAGGAGGTTCAGAGAAACAAAAGCGATATGCACGGACAGTAAATCTTTTTTTTTAAGTTGACAGGCATAGAGGTGACGTGTTACCTTTCTGATTGTGACAGATCACATCGTAGTCCACTGATAATGTAACTGCATGTTGTAAGATGAGGGCTGCATTAATAGTCTTAACCAGAGATAGCAGAAATATTGCAGTATTAAAGGATAACTGCAGCATATAACAACTTAGGTGTTATTCTGGTAGCTCATATTATACACAAATAACGTGGTTTAGATGATCTGTCGCATCTAAGCTATTACTTAGGTGAAATATTGTGTCATAAGTGAGAGAAACGGCCCGAACCCTCATGAAATAATGCCCCGCTTGATGTCTTGTGAAGCTCATACAAAGACGCCACAGTGTTGCTGTGAGTGTAACTTACATACAGCAGATGAGGAGGAAATGCTTTCAGCTCCACATAAGATTGTCTTGTTTTCTTTGTTTTTCTATTTCAACATGTGTCTTACTCGCTGTAATTTGGCTTTGAAAGTCAGCCGGGACAAAGTGATTTTTTTGCCTTGATACTCGCCTTTAGTCTTTCATGCTGTGGCCCCATTTGCAGTGTAAATACACACACTCATGCATGTACTTTCAGGAGAAAGGACAGAGCTCGCTGCCGATTCTGGTTGTTCTTTGGCCTCTGCAGTACGACGAACTACAGTACACCACAATGACGACACCAGCAAAAAAGAAAAACACTAACTTTAGCTTGCTGTCCCAGTGCTTTGACTGTGTACATACAGTATGTGTTTGAAAGTCATTTTCCAATCTGAGCTCGCTGAGGGGGCGCTTGATTTAGCACTCCAGACACCTCAAAAGTCCCAGGAAGGGAAACATCAAGAGAAACTGAATCAAGCTCCCCTCGTGTTTTTATTATTCCAGTATTTATAATGTAACAAGCTACTGTTTTTCTACGGTCTGTTTGTGACGCCAGTGGACCAGAGACATGCAGAAGAAGAGTTCTGTCAGCGACACGGAGAAGAAACTTTTTTAATGCCAAGGAGTGTTTTGTCACACTTTTATTTACATTACAAGCTCGGAGTTCGTGTCGCCGACTGAGCTCTTTGGCGCCGTGTCTCTGCCTGTGGGGCAGGCCATAGAGCATGTGAAAACAGAAACACTATCATAATGCTGCTGTCGCTCACTTGAAATCCTCATATTTCCCGTTTTTTGGTGTCTGTTTTTTAACTTGACTTGAAAGTTTACATAGTTCTTGTGCTGACTTCTTTTCATGACCTGAAGGTCCATGAAGTCCATTCAGTAACCTGTACAGTTTCCAAACCGCATGGTCATCGTCAGCCCGAAAGAGGCTGCTTCTTACTTCTTGAAGAGTGGACAGAGAGACATTGACAGTTTACTTCCTCTCCATCCGTTCAGCAACAACACAAACACATTCAGTCTCATTACAGCTTCAGTCGATGCTCGTCTTCCGTAACACGATCAGCTGAGGCCTCAGCGGTTCGGGAAGTGTTTGTCCTCTCATTGCTTGGGTTCGTGGCTCATGCAGTCGATTAGACACACCTTAATAATGCACTCCAATCCAATCCAACCACAAAGAACCGAATCAGACCCTCTCTGACAAAGCTTCAACAAATATCATAGCCTTTGTTGCGTGGCTCTTGCATCGGACTGTGTTAAACTGTTGTTGTTTTCCAAACTAAACTGTTTTGTCAGAGAAGAAAAATGAAATGCTTCCTGAAGCCTGAGACAGGCCCTCCAGCAGACACGTCTGCGTTTGTGTCGCGAGGGAAAGCCGGACGGATGGATGTGTATCTACAAAACCAACTAAGAGTGTCCAGCAAACCTCGGTCGTGGCATCCTGACGTCCGACTGTCTCTTCATGACACGAATGCAGCTCCATGGCATTGAAGCTTTAATTACGCTGGATGTTGTGAGCTCAGATACAGCAGATTCAGTGGTTTCAATGTAAATATTGACCTGTAATGTGAAGAATTACGGACGACAGCATCCTCTCTGGGATTGTAGCCCCGACGCTGAGCCACAGTTGGTTCGCTCCTCCATGCACACTGTGAAGATTATATTTATTCAGCTCACACAGTCACGTCCAATTCTACTGCCACTGCTTTTACTTCCTTGCCGATGATGCATCATCGTGAATAATATGTCTGCCAAAACTCAAGTGGCCATGTAGTGGCTGTTCTGGAGCTTCCAGCTTCATGAGCAGATGGAGTTTGACAGTCGGAGGTCAGAGGTCATGTGATGAGAAAGCTCCGGAACAGCTACCCAATGGACCTTGTGAGATTCTTTACTGGATATGTAAAAACGCTGATCTGGGCTTTAAGTTGCGTTTGCTTGTTTGAAAGAGCAAAAATGAAGAATAGTTGACTTTTGTTATGTTTTTACATTGTTGTTCCATTCATATGTTTATTTTCCTTTCCGTACTTCCTGTTTGGTTAGAAATGTACGTGCTTTCTTAGACGGTACCCCCAAATTCCTCCGGCCGCGTCTCATTCGCCGACTTGGTAGAAGAAGCACAAACGTCAAGGAAAAATGACCAAATCTACTAAATCAGAGCAAGTTAACAGAATCAGGCCATCAGCGCTCATTGCCATCACATGACCTCTGTCCGTCGTTACCCCACGCTTCATGAAAGTCTTTCTTTTTTGTACACTGGCATCAGCTGGCCCTCAATGAACCATAGAAACTGCAGCTTCTTAAAACATGAATTGTCCGTTTGCTTTGTTTGGATGTGACGATATACTGATCAGGGCTAAGTTCATTTCCCTTTCAACTCAGTTTTCATCCAGTCATGCAGAAGAAGAAGAAGATTGTGACGTCCAAACATTCGAAGACATAAACTGAAAAAGTCGCCGTGTTGTCGTTTGTACTTTGAACTGAGTTGAAAGTGATGTGATGTCACCCTTGTGACATATCATTTAATGATGTCTGTCTTGCCATTTTTAAGGTAAAATATCTAATAACAATATTTATTTATATTTATATCATTTCTGTTGTATGTTATGGAACAGTAAAATTATGATTGTGAGATAAAGCCTCGTGTCGTGCTCCTTTTAGTCTGCTTTTGTGTGCGTGAGGACGCCCTCAGCCTCCTGCGTGCACCTCTCACACAGACACAGACACCACAGAAGCCAAGCCCAGTGACATTGGTCAAGCTTTACACTTTAACCTCCAAATACCCAGACTGGTCTAATCATCCCTCGAGGCTGGATTCAGTCGTCTAAATGTATGAAAATGCTTTCCCGACATGTAAAATCAGCACATGCAACAAATGTTCCACACCTGCATCAGGAGAAACCACTTTAATTGTATTGACATGCAATTTCTTTGGTGTTCCATAGTTTAAAGTATAATCTTCCAAACATACACAGAAGAAGAAAAGTGCAGTTTTTTTCCTCAATCTCGAATCCCAGATTTAAATGTCATTTCTACATTTATATTATATGTACTTGTGACTGTTAAATTGTTAAAAAGTGATAAATACTGTATATGACAGATTCTTTATGATGCACTTGAGATGGAGGAATCAGACTTTACAGTTTTTCTACACTGTCGCCGCCCCAGTTGGGGCACTTGTGCTGTATTTAACCAAAAGTATCAGCATCAACTAAAGAGAAACTTCCATGGAATAAACAAAAAAAAAGGCATTAAGTGAATTCACACCATGCAAAGTTAAGTTTTCCTCACAACTGATGAACTGCATGTACATGTCAGGCCTGAATGAGAGGTTGGGTCAAATTTGACTTACAGTTGCCTTAAAGGCAGAATATGTAACATTACCTCATCAAGATGTCTGAAAGCCTCTTTTCATTCAATGCAACGGTGCGTTTCATTTTGCCACCTGTCAGTGACGTCACATCCCTTGGTGGTTAACTTTGTGGGAAACACACGAAACACCAGACGATGCGTCAGAGTGAAACAGGAAGTCGGCTCAGCCACTCACTTGTTTACTGTTGGTTTTTCTCACTCGAGGTGGGGCACGAGTGATCATTTTCATCAGCAATGGTAGCTGTTTCACAATGAAGACAACAACTCCCATGATCCCACGCTACTTCATGACATCATCAACCTTCAATCTTTTGTTATTGCTTTGACTGACAGACCCATAGCGGCGGGAATGATGTGTTTAATGGATATTTGTGGTGTATTTCAAATTCTAATTCAAATTTCGGGGCCATGTTTGCTTAATTGACGTGCCTCAGCCGATCACACTCAACCGTGATGTTGACTGCTTTCCTGTCCCACTTTGCTTTTGTCAAATTTGGATTTTCGGGGGGGCAGATCATCATCATCTTAAAGCAACACATTGTAATGCAAGCAGGGTATGAGTCTGACTGAGTTGTAGGCAGATACAAATACATACAGTATATCAGTGAAGTTTAAACTGTTGAAGCTCACTTTTTATCATCCCCTTAAGAAAGAAAGCCAGTGGAGCTGATCCCTGATCAGCTCTGATAGAAACAATTTCAGAGAGTTTGGCCTCATTCTACCTCCACGATCCTTCCTGACAGGGTTCGGCTGATATATGGGCATAATTATATTGCTTTTGTGGAAATCTGAGCTGTATGTGCCAGTAAGGCCCATATCTCAGCCGAACCCTCGCCCATGGCACCGCATTGCCAAACTCTCTCTGGTATGGATCCGCTGCTCTCAGCTGCTCAGCAGGACGATGATGTAAATGAGGAGCAGGCAGATGAGGATGAGGGTGAAGTTGACGAACAGCTCCTGCAGGTTCCGCTTGGCCTGTGGATTCACCTCGATCTGAGACGCTCGGCGGATGGCCGACTTGGTCATGTGCTGAACGCGCTCCATGGAGGCAGCGGGCCGGTTAGATTTTGCTCAGCTGGGTTATGACAGGAGGGAGTTCAGTCAGGCTGCTGGGCCTGTGTGGACTGAGCAGAGCTGGACCGAGCTGCTCAGGCTGGTTTGAGGAGGCGAAGGCAGGGAATCAAACTGCTGCTGCTGCTGGTCTGGAGGCGAGCTCAGGTCAGCCGGTCCTGACGTGCTTCAGTCCTGGTTAAACGACGAATACAGAGATGTCTTTCTTCTCTTGTCTTCTGGTGAGAAAGGGAGAAAAAAAACCACGGTGAGAACAGGCGGTTAAAGACAACGTTCAGTGTTTGGTTCAGTCTCACTGAACAGGACGTGAAACCATTCAGAGCGCCTCCTCTGGGGGATGTCTCCTGGTGGAGATTCTGTGTGACCTTTGAGTATCGCAGCACATGGTGTGAAGATAAGAGAGCTGCTCAGAGGCGCCGGCTGAGGTCTGATGATGTGTCAAGCCAGACGCGGGGATCGGTGGCGACAGCAGAATGACAAAGACGAGGTGTGTGTGACAGAAGAAGATGAGACCTGATTTAAGAACTTCTCAATAAGCACATGGACCACTTTAACTAATACATTGCATTACATCACATCACATGGCATAATACTCTTAGAAACTGATTACGTAGAGTTATTTTATCATGGAATGGGTAAAAGCGGGAAGTAGGCAATCAAAAAGCATGTGAGCAGAAACAATGAGAGAGCTTCACGGTGCAGCTGCGGGCCCTCCTCACTAAATCCCTCTGGTCATCTGATCTGTGACTTTCCTGTGATCAGAGTCACTGTGACAAGGTGACTTTGGCAGTGGCGACTCCCACAGACAGTGAACATCTTACCACCTGCGCGTCAGTTCTGCCAAGTTTTTTCGCTGTTTGTAACGAGCTTGAAAGTCCTGCTGGTGGCCCCCGCACGAGCACATCGTTCAGTCCATCAATGTGGACTGATATCGAAACTGCACTTTCATTCATTCCCCTCCATTTTTCTTTCTCCTCTGTCGCTGCAGTGTGGGAGCACGACGGATAACAGGAGTCATTTTAGCCCCGGATGACATTTCAACACGTCTATTTTTATCATTTCTCTTTTGTTTCTTCCACCCTTAATCTTCCTCTGTGTCGCTCTTAATCTCTTGACATGTTAACGCCTTGACACACACACACACACACACACACTTACACACACATACCTGAGAGGATAACTCCTCAAGAGCCTGATCTGAAACCTCTAACATCTGACCTGACTGAAGGGTCTGAAGTTTGATCTCTAATCACAAAGACTTTGCCACCGACTGTAATTGGAATTAACATTTGTGAGCTTCTGAAGGGGCGATTTAAAGATTCAATTAGGTCACCAACAAACTAAATCCTCGTTTTGTTGATTGGCTGCAGCTAAAATGTGTTGTGCGAGTGGCTCCAAATTAATGCTAATGTTGCTCTGATGGATGTGCACAGAAACATCACATCATCGAGTCATCATTATAACTTAATAATGTGACAGTAAGTCAGTGTTTTGCCTCCAAATGCAGCTTCAATGGATCGCTTCTTTAAATCAGGAGAACAGCGTGCTCGTTGCCACCATCTAGTGGTCACTGCAGGCTCTGCACCCTAAGGCAACAGTGGCTTCCCCACTCAGCTGTGGTGGCTTAAACAAATGACAAAAATCTTCAGTTCCCTGGTGTCATATGACAGCAGCCTTTACGTTTTGAGCCTCCCCCTAGCAACAGCTCATACTGGACATAAAACAATAAATACCCATAATCCCTGGCATTCTGAGGCCCCTGCCCAGCGCTTGGCCCATGAATCATTCAACACCACAGGTCATAAATGGAGCTCTGATACAACCTTCCTCTTATCATCTTTCATTGACTTCTCCTTTTCAGTGACATAAATTAGCCCTTTTGTCCTGCCAGTACGTTGACCTTTGACACCTGGGATCATCCTCCACATGGGCCTCAATGTTGTGTGATTGACATGTGAGTGACTGGTGCTCCACATTATCCTCCACTCAGACACATCGTTATGCTCTGAGTGCCGGCTGTCCATCATTTCATGCCAGACGATGGGCTGTAATCCTCATTTCCACAAAAGAGAGATGAGTGGAAAAATGAAATGTTGACAGTAAATTTACCCAGGCTTACCTTTTCTTTTTCTTTTTTTTTTTTTTTGTCATCACCAACTACTTTCCTCTCCTGTCTGTACTTCTCACCTCTCACAGGACCACACAGACAGACACAGCTGTCGCTCCGTCACAGGCAGTGATTGGCTGATCTGGGTTATGTTATTTACATGTAAGCCTGCAACTGGACAAGACGCAGCAACTGGAGGATTTGGGCAGGCTGGTCAGAGGCAGACAGTGGCAGCCCTGGAAATAATTTACATGTTGACGCTTTAACTACGAATGGAAAAAACCCAACCAAGGTTAAAGCTTTAGCAGCCATTGTTCTTGCAGAGGTTACACCTCAGCTGAGTGCAAAGTTTAAGTGTAGGTGCCAGGACGGGCCTCTGATTTAAAAAAAAAAAAAACGTTGAGGCCCCTAAAGGTGCCTGTCTATGAAGGCTCACATGCCAAAAAGTTTGGAAACCACAACCATTGCAGTGCAGTACCACTAATGGTCAGTAGATGGCAGCTCCAAGGAAACAATATATTGCAACTTCCCTCAAAAGTGGGTTTTATTTATTTATTTATTTATTTATTTGGACAATCATTCCATGAAGGAAATACAAAGTATTTTCAGCCCATCACTGTCCGCCCAATCCTTTAATGAGACTTTTATAAACACAATCAGTTTGTGTTGCCATGAGCTAAATACCTCTAACTTGACCAACAGAGGGGAGTTTTTGTGTCGTTACAAAAGAAAGTCACTGACGCGAAGTCTCACCTAAAGTGAAAACTGAAATATTTCCTTCACAACACTGTGCAGCAGACCTCTGTGTGTGTGTGTGTGAAGTCTTTCAGATGGCAGTCATTCCACGAGTGTGAGTTTTATCAGTGTGTGTCAGCACCAGTATCTGTTGTTTTGAGTAGCAAGCGAGGCGACACACAGAAGTCCACGTACATACACGCACACGCAGTTTCCTCTCGAGCCCGTGCAGCTATGATCTGATGAAAATCTGAATGTTTGCGTCGACAGAACAACTGCAGTATGTTTGACTGACAGCTATCGATGGGTAAAATGTAGGTTAGACAGATTTGTCGGTTTGTGGATGCTGACCTACTGTAAGTGGGGCACAGTCAGTGTCACCCACCTGCTGATAGAAACTGTGGGGGTCCAGTATTTTGCAGCAACATTCAGTCGTTTCTCTTTCTAAAGATAGATCATCTATAGATGATGTGTTTAACTTGCTCCAGTGGGTTGCGTTGAATTTGAAAAAGTATTGACAATAAGCTCATCAGAGAGTGAGCAAATCGTGCTTTCTTATGCAGTTAGGTCCATGTACCTCGTTGAGGGGTCATGGTGGAGTGAAATAAAGCCCAAAACATAGCAGCTACCTGTTGTCAGGATGAAGGAGGAAAAGTCTCCACCGAACACATTTAATTAAACCATTTTCTCCAGTTCAGATTCCAGTTTAGCCAGTTTACCATCAATATCTATGAAGTCCGCTGCCGTGTCAGATAAGACTGGTTTGAAACTAAAGGCCAGGAGGATTTGGTCGGCTAGAGTAACTTTAATGAAATCCCTGCTTCAGATTGAACTGATCGGGCTCCCGAGGGCAATAAAAGAAAAGCATGTGATTTGAATGGAAGACGAGGAGAGGAGATGAGTGTTTATCCCTCTGGGAGGTTCAGCCTCGTCCCCTCCATCCACTCCTCCGTCTGTACTGCATGTGAACAATGACTTTTTTCATAGCGTATCTTCACATAAAACCTGCTCTTCCCCTCAGAGTGAGATCAATGACGTCTCACTGTGACTGCCTGACTGCTCTATGAGCACATCAAACTACGCAGCTAGTTTCAACTTCCATAAGAAGCTGTTCGATGGTCATTCAGAGCACTAGAAATGATAATAGTGAATCCAATTTAATGACTAGTTTCTCTGGTTAATTCTAAGCATTTTTCTCATATACGTCATCATTATCGTCGTCTTCACATCCACTGTGAGAAAATCTAAAAACAGCTGTGTCTGAAGAGGATGCTGGTTCTTACCTTTCAGATGAGAACAGAGCTGGTTGGAGTTTGAGAGAGAAATGTCAGATATGCAGCGCTCTGCGAGGCTGTAAACACAATGTGAGAGGGGGGCAGAGAGAGAGAGAGAGAGAGAGAGAGAGAGAGAGAGAGAGAGAGAGAGAGAGAGAGAGAGGCAGGACATCCCAGAAAACATTTTCGGAAAGTGAGGATGCCAAGGTCGTACCAGGTCTGGTGAATTATACATGCAGCAGCCAGGATCAGGAGTTTGAGTTCTGGCTGAGAGGAGGTCTGTGTGAGTGTTTACATTACGACAATGATTTCAATCTGCGAACGCTCCATTCACAAATTCTATTCGATTTTGTATTTCTGTATCAAAGTGTTTGATGTTTTTGCCTCAGTTGTAACTCATGTCATGGGATCAGAGCTGTGCTGTTGCATTGATTTCGCCCTTGTGGTCGAAGTTGGACTTGCTGCAGGTCATGTGACCCAAAAACCTCATGTCATACACAGTTGCTTCTGGTGCTCATTCACCTCTTTGCAATTCCTTTGGTGTTGGTGAGCATCCGAAATGTAATGAACAGGTCACTATGTGTGGACTCCTCGTCTTTCGTTTAACACATCTATGAAGTGCCTGTTCACAACAACCGGTGCATCATGGCAGAGCTCGCTTTGCAGTTTGGCCTGCAATCAAACATCATGGCTGGATTACTCTATTGTCTTCATCATCATGGCAGCCTGACAGACACTTGGCACAAGCTTGGTGCGTATGAACAGCTGATGGCACCTCTAAATATACAGTTTGGCCATGACCACACCAGAGAAGAGCCTGGGAATTGATCCTTTGGGACAATGACAAAGCAAACATCCACTTCACTACCTGTGCCATCCACTCATTTTAAAGATGGACATACAGTCCAGAGCACAGCCAGCTGTCCTGCCAACCTTCAGCATGAATGTATATACTGGAGATAAAACACATGTTAGGGCTAAACAAGTAATTCTGGATCTTTGGCAAGTCTGTGTGTGAAGTCCTGGACAGTATCCTCCGCTTGGGAGAAATCAAAAGCGACAAGACGTTAAAAAAAAACTCCGGAAAAAGTATAAATAACCCCCCTGCCGTGGCCCAGAAAGCATTGCATCTGCCTTATAAGGAGAATCTGCCTGTAAACAGGCTGTCAGTCACGTACTGGGCAGTCAGCTTTGTTGTTAATGCTCCTCACTGCTCTTCTGTGGATACACATTTCAAACAATCTGAGTACATCGGACAAGCACATGTTTCGATCACTCTCTTTTATGTCTGCTGTGTTTTTCCAAAGATGAAATGAAACACTGATCCTCCCTTTGGGAAAGCAGGGCTGCTCAAGTAGGAGATAACAACGCATTAAAGAAAACAGATGATTCCACTGCTTCGTGTCGTTGTTTCGACGTATGAAATCTGGGTTTAGAAATGTGATATGATCTGGAGAATAGAATAAGCAGAATGAGACAGATTGTTCATTCTCTGGATGTTCACTGGTTTGCACCAGTGGAAATCCACCAGCAGCTCTTTGGTTTTCCCTGCATTGATCTGGAGGTGGTTCCACTAGCACCACTCCACAAATTCCTGGGTCAATCCCTGTTGCTTTGTCACCACACAGTTTCCTTTAACCTCCATAAAAGAGGAATGGTCTGCAGACAGGAGTCAGGTGGCTGAAGTATACCCCCTCAGTACATCAAAACAAGCAGATGCTAGATGACACAGTGACAGGCCCCCAACAGAGGCCCAAAGGTTTGATACCAGCAGGATAAATCTGGGTGAGCAAAGTGAAAGTCATTATCGCCCTGAGCAAGGCCCCAAAGCCTGTGACAAGCTGTTCACTGGCCATCAGATCAGACTGAGGCTGTGACTGCACCGGGCAGCCTCCAGGTACGACAGCATGGAGCTGTGGAGGTGTGAAACTGAGAGCTTTGCTCAAACTCTAACTTCCCTGTAAGGTTAAAAAAAAAGAATTCCACCAGCAATTTAATCAACTGCTCCGTAAGAGAGCAACATATACGTATATCTGATGGGCTCGGAGTGTCTCAATGATCCAGTTTTATCATCATCATCCTCTTCTCCATCTTCACAAACACGTCGCTTTTATTTCCAGCTGGAAAAATGTTCCACAAGAAAATAGTTTTCTTTCTTTTTTTTCAGTCCCAGCAGCAGTTCAGCTCTGCAGCCTTACATGGTGAAATGCCATACAGCTCTGACTAAGACGAGAGGAAGACGTGGAGTGAGAGAAACAGCTCGACTGATGTAGAAAACCGCGGCAGGCCAGAGAAAATAGGCGATGCCTCCGCTGCCAGGCCGGAGAGGTTTGTTCTCTCGTGACCGAAGAGGTCGTAAGCACAGAGCGCCCACATGAAAAGCGGACCCTTATGCAGTTAACACACAGTGGCTTTTCACACGTGACATTTTTGACTCTGCTCCCCACATTCCCATCGACTGGTAATGGATGCTCACAGAGGATTAGTCTTGATTGCATTGGGGACCACCTGACCTTTCCTCCAGCTGCACTCAGACCAGCTTTCAAATGAAAGTCTAATGAGTAGATTGCTATTAAATTTACTGAAGACATTCATGCTCCCCAGAGGGGGGGAACTCTTTGCATTTTGGACCCTCCTGAGCTGTCCTCCAGTGCCACCATCCAAAAAGTGGTCCCCCCCCAAAGGGTGTTTAGATTTTAACGACCCCGTGACTTCTCCTCTAACTCCACCCGCAAGACAAACTTGACATTTCTGGCCTGTTCTTGGATCAGTCCAAACATTCTGTTTGTAGAAAGTCGATCCCTCCAAGCGACAGTGCTTGTTCTTGACTTTTCCTTCATGTCCTCAGAAACTGAATTCATGCATCCGCACAAATGCAGTTAAGCTCATGAACGATGACAAAGAAATACGATTCAGGAAAACCAGTGTTTGTGTGTGACGGCTGTACAACGCTCTTGTGTGTGCGTTTGCATTGTGCTGCATCAGAGCGACGGCCTCGTTCAAATCAAAGAGGTGTGTGTTTGTTTTTCATGCGCTTTTCATGTGAACGGTTGCAGCGATGCAGATGCTCAAAGTGTTATTTGAGCTTTGTTCTCCAATCCACTGCACGTGTCAGAGAAAGAGCTTCTGGAAAACTCTCCACTGTGGACATAATAACTCTTTAATAAACCAGGAATATTTGGCACCACATACTGTCACTGTACAGAAGGAGGTGTTAAGGAAATGTCCACTCGCCAAGGCCCTGTCCTAAGCTACCCTCCTCTTTTCACCCTGCACAGACGTTTAATCAAAACTAACATTTGATATTCATTGACTGCGTTCGAGCTAAGGACACTTTTGTCGATGTGATTGTTTTAATGCCGTGCATTGCTTGTAACACATGATAAAGAGGCTGCGGCAGATAGATAGACGGAGAGAAGGGGCATTTTAGGGGTGAAGAGGGATGGAGGGAGGGTTTACCCCATCAGCTGTGTTTACTCTGGAAGCTTACTGCTGCTGTTGGCAGCTTCACACGCATTCTCTCTTTCCCTTAGTCTCTCTGTTCTCCAGATATAGCCAGCTATGTGGAGAAGCCTACAACAAGCTTTTCCCCAGAGGCCTCCGTCTAAAAGCAGGGTTTATCTGATATGGGCTTATGAAGTACGGCACCGACTCAGAACAGTTCTCCTCTGAAGTTCACCATAATGACGTTAAAATGTTTGTGAACAGTTTAAATTTAGACAATTAAATGTAGAAACTCGGGTGGGTTAAAGGTCCTTTCAGGCAGCGTTGGACCGGTTTTGCTGAATGTTATAATGTAGATAACCCAGTCGAGCGTATAACATTAAAATGAGACACCAAGCTGAGGTTTTAGCTGTTAAAATGGCTCATTAATCCATCAAAAAAACCCCTGATGTCTCAGACGCAGCGATGGCTGCATCAGTATGCACACTAATGCACTGAACCTAATGTGATTACAAGAATACTGCAATTGAAACACAGGCCACACACACACGCACCTTAATCTGATGATCTCATTTTAATTAGTTATTTGGATTGTTAATTTGGATGTTCGCTGGAGGTGTGAGGTGCAGGTTTGTGTGTGTGTGGAAGAGTCGGATGTATTTATAGTAGCCCAGTTGATTTTCTTGCATTTCAGATGCAGGAAAAATCCGATATGGGCGGCAGAAAGGAAGTGACTGACAGGCTGTAGGGGAACATGTCAGCGTGATCACAAAACAGCAACCATCAGCACACATATGGAATCTCAGAGGGTGGTTTCAAAGGGGTCTCTCCCGTAAAAGATATTCATATTCAAATATTAGCTTCAGGGAAAACTGTTTGTTGTGATGAAGGTAAATTATCTTGTGATGTCAATATTAATGTCAAGACTCTGATTACAGTCATCATCTGGAAAACACTTTAAAGCGAGACTGAGTGATATTAGAAAGAAGAAAACAGTCATCCTCTTACAAACGAGAAGATGAGCTGACTAATATTAGCAAACGTTTATTGACATTATGAGTCATCTTTATTTTTATTGCACTGTTACACGACATCACTTTACATTTATTTATCAGACGCTTCTATCCAAAAGTGCATTTGATGTGGATACAACCCCAAATTTGCAGGAGTGATGTAAGTATATCAACCTCATCGAGTGTGCTGAACTGCATCAAGGGCTACATTTAGAAACAAGGTCAGACAGAGTGGATGGATGGGCCGGGTGTATGGGTTGACCATGTCCTGCGTGTAGGATGGGCCTGAGCCATTAGCAGCACAATAGGCAAGTGCAAGTGTACTGAATCAAATTGGAGCAGCCACCGATAGCCGGTGCATATCTTAGTAGAGCAGAGGGCACAAACAAAAACTGCTCATCAAAACATTTAACCACAGCGCCACTCGAGGTCAAAATCCCCACAGCGTACCTTTAAAACTGCAGACTCGGTGCTTTACAGCCCTCGTTCTGCTCTCCCAGTGACAGTGCTCGTGCTCCCTGCATAAAATAACCCTGAAATAATCCACAAAGCCTGCACACCTCATTGTCTAGCTAAAATAAATCAAGCGCACCCAATGTACTAAATGTGAAACACCACAAATCCAAGGCACAATAGTTGCCATCCTCTGTTCAACTTAACTGATGCTGAAACTAAAAGTGCTCAAATGACTTTGCATCCCAGTCTCCTCGATGTACCACAAGAGCCAAAAGTAACCACAGCAGGCTACTGTTGTAACACTAATCCAGTGCATCCAATCCTGACATGTGCATCATGCTTCTCCAATAAAACCACATAAAACGAATGCAGCAGGGCCTCCAGGAATAAAGCCTCACAAATCTGCAGCACCTGATCACTGTCGTCCCCTGTCACACCTCCAAAATAATCACTCAGCTGCAGCGCCTCATAACAACACCATTCCCCAGAGATACCCGGCAACACTCACTCAAATCGGGAATGCCTCTGGACACTAAAAATAACACTAATCCAGCGCAATGAATTTTTGGACACACTTGTCACTCATCCGAAAATAGAAACCCAAATCAGCTGGGGCCTATTGACTGCGAGACCGGAGCTACAACTGCGGCGTGCATCACTTTTGGGGTCGTGTAAATGCAGCCACTGCGGGTCGATGTGAGATGAACTTGCTTTCTTTCGCTACGAGCGGAAAAATCCAGTTCGAAAAGTCCAGTCGTGATGGATGACACTGACTAAAATTAGCTTTCCATCAGCGTTACAGCCTCTCTCCTGTTCAACAAGTGAAACGCTAACCCCCAGATTTTAGTGCCAGAAGTACGAAGAACTCACTCAAAATCACATTTACATTTTCCATTTGGAAACGACTGAACAATATGTGGAGAAGTTCCCTCCATTTGTCCAAATATGGACGGTAAATTGTCATAAAATGTGCAGTATTTTTGTCTTAGCTGCCCTTTAACTCTTTGATATGATAATGATAAGATGCTTTTTGTGTCTTAAACTGACTTTTGTGATGGAAGCGAGACAGAATTCTGACATAGGTGAGCAACAAAGAATCTATGATGAGCATAAACAGTGTGATTGATCAGTCACCCTGTTCCTGCTGACGTCCAGAGAGGATTACAGGAGGTACGCTGCAGACAGTGCAGGCCACTGAACGCATAACTAAATGTCCTTATCACTGGCGGTCATTAGAGCACAGCAGGCATTCTTTCCATTGATACATTATTGTTTCATCACACAGTCTATAAAAAGAGTCTCTCTTCACCGAGGCAGCTTCAAGAGTACAACAGCCTGCGGTGAACTCATCTCCGTCCAGCCCTGTAAAGTATTTCAGTGTGATTAAGATGCAGCTCCAGCTCCTTTTCCTCAGTACGATGTTGAAACATGCAGCCTTTGCTTTACTATCATTCATTCAAAGCTGACCGCCATGTTGTGGTAGTAGCGGAGCCTTCGTTATTCCTGAGATCTGCTTCAGAGCAGATTAGCTGGTAGCTTGCAGGTGAACATGTGGACTGACTCCCCAGCCCACAGCGAGCATGCTAATGCCTCATCTGACAGGCCCCTGAGGTGTAGTTGGACTGTAAACCCTTCTACTGTGTGTGATGTGAATTGAAGATGGCCGCTGTGTGACGAACATATCAAAGCAATCTCAGCTTTGAAGCACTGCAAACACATTTTGACATGTGATTTGATTCTAAGGGATTTCAACTTAGGGCTCCAAAATGTGAGGGCAAAGCAAATCAAGTTGCTCTGGCAACTTTAGCCCGGCCTTGTGCACGTCCGTGGTCAGGGGTCTCCTAAATGATGTTGCAGGGGGTTGCATCCTCTGCTCTCCTTGCATTTGCATAAAGTTGGAAACACATTTTAACACCTCTTCAACACTCAAAGGGGCATATTCCTCTTTGCTGTGGCTCCTGTCCACCATGAGGTCAGGACCCCTGGAGCCTGCAGGGCTTCCGTATCTGTGTGAAAGAGTTTGGAGTCTCTCGAGTTGAAGGAAGGTCACTCTGCTCATCGCGGCACCCGGCTCATCCAAGAGCAACAACCATCTGGTTTGACGCAGTCCAGCTGAAATATCTGATTGGCAACATTATTTAGAGCGTTCTGATATGATGGCGAAGTCATCTGGAGCTCTCTGATTGGCCGTTGGGGTTAACACAGAGGACTGCGATTGGAAGCCGAGGCATCTAAAGGGTTTGTGCGGCGTCTTCGGTGTGATGTACGGACAAGTTGGATCAGAGCAGTGGAAAAATAACTGCTCTATTTATAAAGGCCCATTTAACAGAAGAGGGTCATCTGTGTCCCCCACAGGAACTCAAACAGTCCGCCCGTCCTGCTGCTGCCATGAACTCACTCCATCACAGCATCTCGTCTGGACTCACAGCTACCTGCTTTTTACACGCTGTCATATAAAGCACAGATGTCATAAACGGCATTTTTAAAAGTTTTCCGTCCCGGCCTCTCAAGTTTCTATTCCTAGCTTGAGTAGAAATGACAAAAAAGAAGATTCAACCTGATTTTAAAGTTTTTAAATATCTTCTTATTGTGGAAGTCTTTAATGGTACAATCTGTGACTTAAATTCCAAATACAGGTCTGGAAACACTATTCCAAAGTGACTGATGACCTCAATGGGACAGCTCAATATTAGTTATTGTTAACTCATGCTATTAAAGGTCTGTTTACATCTGTAATGTAAACACAGTAATACAGCAGCTGCAATGCTGTCAAACTATGCCATCATATATCATTTATATAATACAAGAATAGTCTATCCTCATTAAGGGAAGTCATATAATTTCACTCCAATTCATGTAGCTGCTCACATACTACATTTAAGATGACATTTAATGCAGCATTACATTTGTGATGGTTTAAAGGCTGGCGGTCCTGTACTGGCATCAACAACACACTGAACTACATGCACAGGAAATGTAATGGTGCCACCATGTGGACAATCATGGTTCTTCTTACTGTATCATATCTAACACTGTTGATTTCGTTTGTTGGTGGTGATGAACACAATTCCTTTATCGTGCACTGCAGAGACTGTGTTTCCTGTTTATTTAGATCTGTACAGATCCATCAACACCCAGATAAACTCACACCAATGGCAAAATGGGGAACAAGCTTGAGGAAGTAAAACTGAAAATGAAAGAAGAATGAAGCTGCTGGAGGATGTGGAACATAATGGAGACCAAAAAGTGACATCTGTAGCAGTGTGTGTGAGGGAAATTCTTCATCTCTCACTCTGAAAACTCATGTACATCGACTCAGTTCCTCCAGATTGATGACCTTTCTATTCTACTCCAAGCTAATAAATTAGCTCAGGTGGATAGCGTGAGCAAGCTTGATGGTTGTTGGTTTAATTATACCATGATTTATTTCACCATGTCTTTTTTATTCATTTCAAGTTCAGCATCGTAAGAAAATATTCTATGAACTGTTTTACTGCAAGACGGCATGCGTGTCATTTTATGTGATGCATTTCTTTGTCCACGCTGGAGCTCTGCTACGTGACCTGAGCTTGGCTCCACAAAATGTGCAAATTCGTCATGAGGTTTATGTGTGCTATTCGCTGCTGTGAACACTGGTGTCGCTGTAATACCAGTCTATGGGCTCAGGTACAAAGGTAGGAGGATTCCTGTTGATGTCAGGTGTTTGACCCCGGAAGGACAAACGGTTTTTGACCACTGTGGTGATGAAATGTCACTGTGAAGCTGAGTGTTTGGTCTTTGATAAAGGAAGAAATGGTTATTGTGTATGTTTTGATCACAGTAAAGCAACAAAGAGATTGTTATGCTGCAACGACGAATTCCCTGTAGATTCTTGCTCGTAGAGGAAGCAACACACAGTTACGCAATCAACGAAGCGTAGCGCGTCAACCAGGTCACACCGAGACATCTCAGTGGCGAGTAATAGACTAGCTCCTTGAACAAAAGGTATCGTGTCTGACTGAACATTAAATGTCTTTGTCTGTGAGCTCACTCGGAGCAGCGGATACTCATTGGTTTTCTGCCTCCTAATAAAACCCACAGACACACAAAAATGCATGCGAAGTTGGGCCAGTGGCCTCTAATTGTGACCTGCAACAAGGCGCACCTGTGCAACAATCAGGCTGCTTAATCAGCACCTTGATGTGTCACACCTGTCAGGTGGAGGGATGAGTCTTAAGGCTTATGTGTGGATTTTGTTTTAAGAAAGAGAGGTGAGGAAGGCTTGCAAGAACTCAGCCTCTGCAGTAACTTTTCAAAAATGAAGTGAAGCCCTGAATGTCCTCAAATCAAAACACCTGAGTTTGAACAAGCCAATGCATGAAGTAAATTATCTGAATCAAACACTGTGAGGATGGAAGAATGCTCACAAAGGAAAATGACGGCAGACAGTGGTGTTCAGAAAGAAGTCGTCTGTTCATAATGTTGTTTTTTTGGGGTGTGGCTGACCCAAGAGGAAGTGGTTTCCTCTAATGTCTAAAATATAAGTTGGTGCTCACCAAAAAAAGGTCATTGTTTGAGGTTTGTACCGGTAATAGTTTGCCTTTTGATGATCTTTAACTGGAGTTGACAATTCTCTGTTTAGTTACAGAAACAATAAAAGCAGAAGACTTCTCTCTGTTTGTTCTAAATATGTGACTTTTGGCTTTGCTTATGTTTTTCTTTCACAATGAAAGTGGGGCTGCTTGGATCACTTCCTTTAGAAACCATAAGCGCGCACACACACACACACACAAACACACATAAAGGAGGCGAGCTGACTGCTCTGACAGGAAATAACCTTGATAATGGAAAGCGGCTGTTCTTTTCAGCTACATATGATGAGGATGATGAAGATGGCTGCCGTCTCCACCGTCACTGTGCTCCTGCTCTGCTGCTCCGTCTTCGCCTCCAAAGGTACTGGACAGTTAAGCAATGACCTTCCTCGCTCTGATGAAGTCGTAAGATATGATTTGAGGATTAAAAGGCTTTTTTTTTTTTTTTTTTTGTTGGAGCTCAATGAGCATCAAACTTCCTTCTGTAACAGGGCTGCTTGTTCACATTTATTTTCAGAAGATTTTTTAAAAGTAAAACCTCTTTTAAACAAAACGAAATCCTTTAAAAAAAAATTATGTTTGAGCTTTCTGGCCAACTGAATAGCGCTTTGAAATGTTTGTTTTACTTCTACTTTACAGCTGCTTTTCTGTTCTTTTACATTGATTTCAGTGATGTGCAAGAATCAGTTTTCAAGAAAACACATTAAAACATGTAAGTGCCTCAGTCCTGTGTACACCAAATGGGCTAAAACATGGAAGAACGCCGGACTGATGCTGTGAATTCAACAATTTTATTGCCAGAAATTCTCAAAAACAAAAAAAGACTAGACAGATCTGTAAAGTTGATTCATCGCTGTTACATTAAAGGAACGAACAGCAGCTCCAGAAATAAAGAAAAGGTGTTAAATGACGTGAAAAAAGACATGAATATGAAAAGATTGGTGTGCACACACTGACTCAAACTGACTCAACTTGCTGGAATAACATCTTTTCTGTCGCTGTGTTTCTGCTTGTGTCCCTTTCACTGTGCTTGTAATTGCGGGTGAGCACGAGCTGAAACCTCTGCCAGAAATATATCAAAGTCAGACAAAGGAAATTGTCAAAGGAACGTTACCTGCAGCACAAACAGTCTGCTGATGTGGTGACGATGGTCTAAAATGAGGTTATGCTGTAGAGAGTGAACAGGAGGCGATGAAAGAAAGAAACATGAATATACAGGGAATAAAATAGCATAAATGCAGC
Organism: Chaetodon auriga; assembly: GCF_051107435.1. Taxonomy (NCBI): domain Eukaryota; kingdom Metazoa; phylum Chordata; class Actinopteri; order Chaetodontiformes; family Chaetodontidae; genus Chaetodon; species Chaetodon auriga. Next base: position 9,099,878 of record NC_135096.1, on the reverse strand, counting down.
AAATACTTTGATTATAATTTGGTTAAAATTATAATTTGATGAAATAATTTGATTACAAATGCAGCATTCAGCCAAACAAGTGACTGAAGGTATTTGTCAAAAAGCTATTTCAGGTGTTGCAGCGGGCAGTTTGATGATCTTGTTGTCTGATTTTTAAATGTCAGAGTCTGTTTCTTGACCTGAGTGCAGCCTCTGAGGCATAAACGTGTGGTTTATAAACAGCCTTCACACATTTGCCTGTTGCTTCCTGGAATTTGTCCTCGCATGATGAAATATTCCACGTGGTTTTCTTTCAATCCAGTTGAAAAGAGCAACACAAACTGTTGCAAAATGAGTGTGAGCGATGTTCATGTTGCATGAATGTCCGGTTCGTTCCGCGGCGTGGACAGCAGACGTGGCTGCTTTTAAATGTCGCCTCAAAATCGTTTTTTCTTGCGATCCCAACTTTGAGAACAAATTGTTTGGCTTGCTTTCTCAAATTATAATTCTTTAAAATCTTTATCCCAAGATAATCATCAGTTGAAACAACCCCAAAAATAATAAATGCTGTCCTTAATAATTCTGACAGTCAAGTCATGATGTCTTAAGCAATCAAATTGTCTTTAATGTCTAAATGTGAGCAGTCTCTTGAAGACGGGGCACACTGGCTGATTGAAATGCTGTTGCTTCCTTCCCCTTCACCGGCTCCTAGATGTCATGAACTGCATCGTTTGCCTTCCTCTCTTTTTGATCTTACATTTGGAAAGAGCAACAATAACCTGTATCAAACTTTTCTGTTTTGGCTTTTGATGATTTCAGCTTGTACACTGCTGGATGTGAGCTTCACCTTTAGTATATCTAAGAGCTGGGTTGGTGAGGGGGTGGGGGTGGGGGGGACACAATGCTGCAAGCCAATCAAAGGTCAGAACTTCAACATCAGGTTTCCGTTCTGAACGTTTGTGGTGGAAAATTGTGGTTTTGGTTAAATACTGATAAAGTAATGACACCGTGTTGACTTTTCCAGATTTCCTGTAACTGTATTTAAGTGCTTTGAGGTGCTTCGAATAACCATAATTATATTAATCAGGCTTTGTTAGTTGCTACAATCTATCAAAGCAGGAAAACAAATACATTGACAGTGAACGTTTCGCAAACACATTCAGTGTAAATGTAGACGTGCAAAGTCATTTTTCTGTAGAAATGACATCAACCCGATGTTACATTGATTCAGATGTACTTTATAATTATGTGGAAAATTATTAACGTGCTATCTCATCACACGATGACTCATATGACCACTCATTTCCTGTGGGCTTCACAAAAAATGAAACAATGCAAAGCTACATTGTGTGATTACAAATCAAAGATTAAAGCACGACTATGAAGTAGGACTTTTTTCTAATTGGCTCACCTTTTTATATTTTATTACAAGGAAACCAGTGATATACAACTCCAAACTGAAAAAAGTTGGGAAGCTGTGTCAAACATGATAATTTGCTCATCCTGTCTGACTCAATCAAAAACAGCACAAAGGCCGTATATTTCATGTCTGACCTCATCAGCTTCATTGAATTTTGTAAATATATGATTATTCCGAATTTGATGCAGCAGCAAAACACTGAGAAATGTCCCTGTTACTTTGTGTATCATGATTGGGTATGAAAGGGGAAAACCGTCAACTTTAGTCTGATGTTCAGCTTTAGTGCAGATGAAGGCTGGACACGAAGACGATTGGGAGCGTGTTTTGCTGTGTGTGGCTTTTCAGCAGACTGTGGTGTGAACACAGGATATAACACATACCATCGATCCTCGATGCACTCGGGCTTTTGCGACAGCGTGAACCGACCCATGCATGGCTGCACGGGGGTTTCATTTCATTTTTTCTTTTTTGCAGTTTTAGATTCCATGTGTGCACAGTGTGAGACGTGGGAGTGCAAGCTGAAAATGATAAAAAAAAAAAAAAAAAAAAATCATTTCAATAAAACTGATGCCAGCGGAAAGGGAACTTAGTTTCAAAGTCACTACTGAAGAGAAGCAATAAGCAATAATTGGCATCTGATATACATAAAGTATACTTGACTACAAATAATGCAGACAAAAACTCTGCATTATTATCATTAGCATAATCCATCGTTTCCATGTGAGTGTGACTGTGGCCTGTCCAGCGTAATCCCCCAGTTTCACCACGGTGAGCAGCGGTGATAAAACCATGACTCATGAGATGAAACTGGTGCACTTTTCTTCCTGTGTACTCCTCAAGAGGCCTACTTGAAAACTATTTTTGTTCATATTTGAAGTTGTGATATTACTCAGCCGAGTCATTTTAAGGCCACTGACCTGTCCGCTGTACTTCTGAGGGCCAACCCCAGCACCAGACAAGAATACTGATGTTCCAGCGGCTGTAACAGCACATGGACTGCCATGGAATCTGAAATACATAACATGCGTTCCTGCTGAATTCACTGCAAATTCTCCATCTGTTTCGCCACCTTTCTTTCTGTTCCATAGGTTCTCAGGCCAGTTGTGACTACTCTGTTGCGATGAACGATGACTTCACTGTGCCACTGCACAACGCACCGCAAAACTTGAACCAATTGAGATGGACTCACGAGAGTACACTCATCTTCTATCGCAGATCAGACATGATACTCCAAGGCAATGCGAAGGATGTTTTGAGTAATGGATCCCTCAGGCTGACAAATTTGGATAAAAGCAAGGCCGGAAAATACACCCCTGAGGTTTATACTGAAAATGGAAAGGCGGTACCGAATCTGAAGAGCGTAACTTTATGTGTATTTGGTAAGTACCAAGAAAATCGGAGTATCGCCAAAGACAAAAACATCATGTCGTCTGGCCCCGGCGTCGCTGTGGATCCCACTTGTTTGATCTAATCAAATCTGCTCTACTCAGACCGTGTCCCGAAGCCTAAAGTGATGTTCAAATGTCTTCCACCGTCATCTGTCAAATTTACCTGCACTGCTGGTCAGGTGAGAACAAATGCACACAATCCAACAAATGTGATCAATGCTCACAAAGCAGTGCAGTGGAACTGTAATTTTCAAAATGATTCCCCTCAAGATGTGTTTGTAGAATCAGAGACAGAGAGGGTCTCACTCTGTAAATGCTCTCACGCTCAACCGCTAATCCAACCATCAATGGTGTTTTTGCCCAGCAGAACCAGGATCTCAAATTTGAATGGGTTCAGGATAATAACATATTGGACGAGGTGAAAGGTCGGACTCTGGAAAAAACAATTAAAGATGTTGGAACACATACTATCAGCTGCAAGGTGTCCAACAGCGTCAGCTTTTTGATTAGTGCACCTGTTCAACACAACTGCGTTCAGCCTGGTGAGTATTAGCCAGTTTTTACAGCAGCCAATGTCTTCTTCCTCACATATGATTAAATGTCGTCTGAAATGGAATTGATTGCATATCGAAAATTAAGTCATAAGACAGGAGAAAATGCATCGAATCAGCACTCACTCAATGTGTTTCTTCTCCTCCTCTTTCTGTCTTAAGGGCATGATCTCCCTGAATTAATACCTGGAATTAATTCATGGATAATTGTGGGTGGCGGCGGAGGTATGTATGCTTTCCTACGCAGTGCCACAGATGCTAATACATCTTAACTCCATGGACAGTACCTCTCCTCACAGCATACTGTGCTGCATGTGCTTAAGAAGAAATCCGGTGGAATTGTGATTAAAGGAATTAAAACCTTGTCATTGTTGGAGTGCCCTGGCAGCTCATCCACCAGAGTGCATCCCCCATGTACAGAGGCCTCAGCAGAGTTTTATATGTCTGAAACAAATTCCTGTCATTTCCATCCTCACCAGGTGTTGTTCTGCTGCTGATTATCACCGTCATCGTTTGCTGCGTCTGCAACAGAAGGAAAAAGCGCATGCACGTGAAGGGTGAGGGTTGGCTTTTTTCTCAATAATTAAAATGCTAGTATTCTGATTTACTTGTGTTTACCACAGCATGCTCGATGATTGGATGAGCTGGTGGGCCTCCTGCTGCTTATATACACTCAAGGTTTCCTCATGGGAGTCCCCAAGGCTCAGTGTTAGACCCAATATATACCCCTCAAAAACCAACCAACTCATTATTAGAATAAAGTCTCTAAAATTCAAGGATTTTAACAAAAGGGAAAAAATCCAAAAGATATTTCTAATTTAGGATTTGGGATTGTGCATCTTGTCAGCAACATGCTGAAGAAGTGAGCGATAAATGTAAATCATCACATACGACGTAGCATCGATGCTCATTTTCTTTAACTCTTACAGACGAGGAGGAGCTTCGTTTGGGATGGACCAATACGAACCAACAACATCCTCCTCAGCAACACAGCCATCCTCCAGGTCAACATCATCATCACCACCATCACCAGCAGCAGCCGGCCGGCCACACTGGTCCTCGCCAACACCGCTCCAAACAGCCACGCAGCCAGCAGCGTCCCAGAGCCCCCGACCAACCCAACGGTCAGCCGCAGCCCAGCCCCAGAAGGCCTGCACAGGTAACAACACAGCCATGTGGTCATTTGGTGAAAAAGCTACCACCAGTGGTCGGATGAACATGACTGATGCCTCACTTGTTTCACTTCCCCTCAGGCCCCCAGGCCAACTGACACCACTGATGACGAGAAGCCTCCTCCTCTTCCTCAGCCCAGGAAGAAAGCTCCCAAAACACCACGAGTGTGACACCATGTGAGAGTTCAGACGGCGTAATCCTCTTTTTCCTGAGTTCACCTGCTCTTCTTCTTCTCCATAATTCTCTGCTGATGTTTGTGTTTCACTGAAGATGAATTAATCCAAACTCACCGTTAAACATCATGAAGCCAAAGCTGAACTCAAACTGAATATTCGCTAAGCTTCCGGTTTGTTAAGACACAAATATTTACTCGTTATCATCTTCTGATAACCTTCATTGTTAAACTGTCTCAAGATATCAAACCATTATCTCATTATCACAATTTAGTTATTTTATGACATCTTCTAGCAAAAGGTGGCCAGAATTTCTTGTTTGATTTTCATTTTCAGACCAAAAAGCGTAACTTTCTGTGAAGAGCTACCTCTGTTCTCCTGAGTTTTCTGTTGGAGAGACTGTCGGCTGTAAAAGGCCATTGTTGTAAAGTGAGTCTTTAAGGTTTTTATGTCAAACTATTAGTCAGAGTGACCTTTAGAGGGGTTATTACTGTACTTTTGTAGTTTTTAAATATAAGGGATCTTTATACTCGAGTAATCTCATATATAGGGATGTCAAACAACATATAAATGATCTTTGAAGGATGTATGATTTCCTGTCTTGGTGGTGCGTTCGAGGACTGCTTACTTCCCTCTAACATGACCGCATCCAGCATGGGAACAAACTAAAAACAATGAGCACATTTGTAACACTGTGTCCTTTGTGTGTTTTTTGTGCTTTTTCTTTGCTTTAATTCTTAGTTTATTGAGCACAAATACAACAAAACATAAAACAAAAAGCTGCTCCTTTGCTTTCTTGCCGAGCTAGATGTGAAGCTACTGTCAGCTGCCAGTTAGCTTAGCATAGCAGACAGACTTAGAAAGCTTATTTTTCATCTTGTTTGTGTCTTTTGTAGAAGTATGAAAACGAATTGTGGTATAGCAGGAGGTTATGCATGGGACAGTGGAGGCATGTAACTAAGTACATTTACTGAAATTCCAGTCTTTCTGCTAAGCTAAGCTAACGGCGACTCTGTATCAGACTGTCAGCAAGAAAGCAAACAATTTCCCAAAATATCAAACTATTAACCAATTTTTTTTAAATGCATATTAGATTTTTTTTTTTTTTTTTTTTTTTTTTTTTTGGCCATGTCTTGAACGTGTTGAAAAGATTTTTGCATGTGCTTACTTCTGTTTCTCCAAAAAAGAAAAGCTGCAGAAAAAAAGTGCTTTCAGAGGTTTTCATTCTGGGAGCGACATACTTTCACGGCAGCCTTTTCCTGTACATTTTACAGAAAAACAAACTATCTTGTGTTTATTTATGCGCAGTACTTTCTCTGTATATTTGTGGTGATTTGGCGAATAAAAGACAAACCATCACCACGTCACCTCTGCTTTATTCTTGGAAACTTGACCATCTCGCAGGGTTGTCTGATGACTCAACTTTTCTCTGGAATATTCTGCTGTCACAGTTATTCACACCGACATTAACTTTTCTGTGTTGTTTTAAAATAAATGCTGTAAATCATGATGCGACTCTTTTACTGAAATATGAGCAGGAGGAATGAATGTTTCAAACTGCGTCATTTTCACCTCGACAGCTCTGCAGCTCTGTTTGTGCGTGTGCGTGTGTGTGTGTGTGTGTGTGTGTGTGTGTGTGTGTGTGTGTTTCAGTCACATATCCTGTGTCTTTTTGCTGAGAATGTGTTTGTGGTTTTGAGTGTATTGGCTGCTGAGCGACTGCTGAGTGCGAGATGATTATCGTGTGTGTGTGTGTGTGTGTGTGTGTGTGTGTGTGTGTGTGTGTTTGTTTTCCTGTACTTGCAGCAAAGACAATTTTGCAGCTATTCTGAAGTGATCTGCCTTTATTTCATACATTTCAATGTGTTTCATTCCCTGTTCATTGCCTCACTATGCTCCACTGCTTCCCTTTTACGCGACCATGGTGTGCTCTTCATTCTTTAGCTCATTTCCACCAGTAAATGCAACCCTAAAATCCTGTTTGACATCAGCAACATGGCCAATCCTACACCTCCTGATGTGCCTGTCTTTTCAAATAAGGATTCCCTCGTTCTTTGTCCGGGCGAGCATCATCCCCTCTGCTACTCCTTTTCATGCTTATCCACCTCAGCTACTAATTTCAGATTGTTTCTCGCCTATTTCCTTGCAAGACCTAATCCCAGCATATTTTAAACACTTCTTCAGCCTCTTCTGAAAGAAACTAACCTTGATGCGCCCATTCCCAAAAACTACAGGCCTTTAATCTTCAAAGTATTCGAGAAAGTTGTTGGCGAACAGCTGACTGCTCTCTTCACTGCACTCGACATCTTGCTGGTTTTCATCTGAAGCATTCCACCGAAACAGACTCTCCTCCGAGTCTCCACTGACGTGATGATGTCTTCTGATGTGGGTGAATGCTCTGGATCTGAGCGCAGCTTTTGATACTGGAGATCACAGTGTCCTGTCTGAAAGGCTGATGCGGTGGGCGGCTGTCTCTGGAGCACACTGGACTGGTTTTTCTGTGTGTGCTCGGTCCCTATATGTCAGAAACCGCTGTTCTTTCAATCATATCATATCATTGTATTTCAGGCGATGGTCACAGTTTGGTTATGTTTTGAAAAAGGTCACAGTTTATAACAACTGCGGCCAACACTGATCATTGGTTTGACTCAGGAAGTGAATCACAGTATTCTGTGCACCTCGATACGACCTTTGTCTTTCGCTCATGTCACTCTCTGCCCCCGCTGGTAGTGCAGCACCATCCATGCCTTTACTTTTCATGCTTTTTTTCATGCACGGTTGTCAGGTGGATTGGCAGGGCTGCTACATGTTTTGGTGTGACACTGGGCTGAACTGTGTGAGCGCGACCTCCACACAGCATGTGCTGTGTCTGTGACTGGAAAGCTGGGATCAGGACGGGGAAAAGATGGCAAAATCTGTGAGCTGCACACAGCTTGAGCGAGAATCGCACAGCTTGAAAAGAAGATTGAAGCACTGCATCAGATATGTGAGAATGAGCAAAACATTGACTCTGTAGCAGCTGCTGTGCAGGGATGGACTTGGCTGACGTGCTGTCATGGATGTGTCCTAACGCCACTGGATCAACTGTTGAGGCTCCAGAACCAGTCCTCTGTAATGACGTTTCTTACTGGCACACGTGAAGCTACGCAAGCGCAATATGTGGGGGCAAATCGAGAAAACACCTAACTTTATGCTCTTCGTTTTGAAGTCTGTATTGGCCCATTATATCCACTAGATGGTGCTGTGGCCTCATGTCCACAGGGCCAATCAGTTTGGACTCATCATCATAGCAGTGAAACCTTGTCTGATTGTCATTTCAGCATTGGATTTTATGCCAAGCCAATGAATTTTCCTGTACGAATATGTATGTTTTTTAGCGTTTCTTGTGTCTTTTCAGTAAAGTATGACATATTCCTTTATAGGTTGTCTAACCATCACCTGGAGGACTGAGAATCTTCAGATGTCTTTTCAGGTGAAGACTATTTTCCAACTCCCAATCCACCTTTCAAAACTCACTGGATTATTATCTCTTTCTATGAGAAACAACATCAGATCAATCTTGTAGATGTGAGGAGTAGTTGATTTAAAACCACCAGCAGCATGAGTAAACCTCATGATATCATATATTACACAGTGAAAACACAGCGAATAAATCCAAGAAGATTCTCCTCAAGCCCTTTAAGATTTTACTCCACTTACAGATATAGAACTACTTCCCAAGATCTTACTGTCAAAGTCCTTTTTTGAAGGCCAGAAGATGGTGCTATATGTTCATGTTTTCTAAAATAGGTCAGTATGTTGAGGTGAAATGTCACACCAGAACAAACTAAGGCAGATTAAATCAGAATTAATCACTATTATTAGCAGTATTTTTCACTGATAAGAAGAAGAAGAAGCACCTTGTAAACCTCCTGTCACAAAGTGCTCCACAACCAAAGACGAACAAAAGAAGCAGGAGAACAGCTGAATCCAAAATCACCATCGCTGAATAAAAACATCAAATAAAACAGCTAAAAGTACGCATGTAACACCTGTAATAGCAGTTAAATAATAAATAAAATAATCAGCAAATAGGCAAATGGTAAAAGTCAGCCTTGAGAGAGGATTTAAAGGATGGCAGTGAAGCTCCAAAGGGTTGGACCCGAACAGCAAAGGGCCTGTCACCTTTGGTCTTCAGCCTTGACTGGGGAAGAGCTAACAGTTCTTATCAGAGGGCCTCGAGCTACAGGCTGCTGAGGAACGATTCAATTGCTTTGGGAAGCTAAAATAGGGGAGATCTAATCTTTCGGGATTTTGGTTAAAAGTCTGACACCCCAAAACGGTGTAATCATGCTCTGCTCAAGGCAAGTAAACACAGTAATCCAAAGGAGAAGTGATAAAAGCACGAGTAACTCTTTGAAGATCATTAAAAGTAATAAAAGATCTAATCCAGGTTCTTAACAGTGGATACAACACGATGAGCTTGTGTGCCAAGATCAAGTGAAGTGTGCTCAGGGCCTATAATAAGGATTTCTGTTTTGGATGAGTTAAGCTGAAGAACATTTTCTACCATCCAGTCCTTAACTGCAGCGAGGCAATTAAGCAGGGAAGATAATTTAGCTGATTTAGAAGGTTTGCATGGACAAGGGCAGCTGAGTATGTTACATGTTACAGTTTTGTGACTCTGTGCCATTATCGTTCGCCTGCAGAGTAAATACGTCTGAAGTGGGAAAAAAAGGTTTCAAGTTAAGTATGAAATACCATTTAAATGCATCATATCTGAGGTGGCTGGCAGTGACTGATGCTTTTAGTCCATTAAAACCAGATCCTGTGCCAACAATCCATGACCTGGTTAATGACTGATAGGAGAGTAGGGCGGGAAGATAAGACTGTGTCTGGTGTGTGTGTGTGTGTGTGTGTGTGTGTGTGTGTGTCAGTTTGAACAGATGTCATGTGAGGAACAGATGCAACGGTGCTGAGACCACATACAGTAAGAGGTGACACACATTGGCTTGATTCCTTCTTGCCACACACATTTTTTTAAAAACAAGATACTCACATTAACACACCAGATGACCCATGAAGCTGTAACCTTTGACCCTGAGGTCACAAACTAAAACTACTCACCTCCCCTGGCTGAGCCGTGAACTTTGCCCTGCTCATGGCGTCTGTGTAAATACACAGCATGGGCCTGGCCACAGGACTGGAAGTGACACCCGGCATGTGTCAGCCTTGTTAACCGGACAGCCTGCAGGGGAAATGGAAATTTGGGAGATATGGAGATTGCTTCATTTTTTTCAAAGCCAAGACACACTAAAATGTGGCTTTTCATAATGCCAGAAAACTCCACAGGGCACCTTTAAGTTCCCAGTTTGCTTCATCAAAACAAAGGCTATTCTTCCTGGGGTCCCTAAACACACCACTTTAACAGACTCAAAATTACAGTGGGTGCTTAAACATAGACATTTTGGGAAATATGCTTATTCATTTTCTCACCTCTGCCTATTAAATGTGTGGTAAGAGCCACAAGTCAGTTAGCTTAGCTTAGCATGAAGGCTAGAAATAGCTAGCTTGGCTCTGACCAAAGGCAGGCGGAACAAAATGTATGTATCAGCACCCGTAAAGCTCACAAATTAACACCTTATATCATTTGGTTCATACAAAAACTAAAAAATTGACCATTCATAATTTTATGGGAGGTAATGTGACAGGCTTTTTCTTGGACAGGTTCAGTTGTCTGGGAACAGGTGAAGCCTCAAGGAAGTTCTTGTTGTTTCCAGTCTATATGCTAAGCTAAGCTAACTGGCTGCTAACTGCGGCTCAATGTTTAGCCCACCATGAGAGTTCAGTGTGGTGTCAGGCCAAGAGTGTTCAAGTAAAAGATATTCACATGCCCCGAAACCATTCAGAGATTAAACAGCAGTAATATCGACTATAAGGGAGGGATCTATCATATCAGAGGTGGTCCACCTTAACTGGTAAATGCCTGACATGTAATAAAGACTAATATCTGCACCAAAAACCCTGCGATAGTCCGTAAGAATGATATTACAATCTCTCTCTCCACCTGGGACCTCCCTGCTTCCCTCCACTCCTCCTCCAGCCCGTCACCTAACTTCCGGCCTCTCTCTCTCTCTCTCTTTCGCTCTCTCTCTCTCAATCAGCCTCTCTCCTATTCTATCAATCTCACCCTCATTCCCACACACGCACCAAACCGGTTCAGTGTCACTGTGTGAACATGTATTTGGACTTCATTTTCCTGGATTAGGATCTGCGGTGTGCATCAGATTTCCTTTGCGGCTCCGCCCGGTGTGCGGCACGGACTGACTACTCAGATCTCAGAGTTTTATTGGATTGACCGACAGCGGCGGGAGAGGACTGTCGGTACCCCACACACAGGACAAAGAAAACGGGGGGAATTAAGGAAAAAGATAAGAGTGGGAAATGAGAGGAACAAAAATGGAGAATTGTCTCTTCACAGTCGCATTTGGTCTTTCAATGCTCGGTAAGAAACGTTTCTTTGCTTGACTGTTGATAGCTAATTAACTCCGGTGCATGTCGGCATTCTCAAGGAGAGCCCACTGTTAAACCCCGTTTAGAAATCTGTCAAATAAATGTTTACTTATTTTTCGGCTGTCTTATATGCATTTTAAAATTTCAGTTAAAGCATTCCCCGTATCTTACAGGTCAACTAGCTAGTCCGGCATGTCTCTAATCCATTTTTCAGCTTTTAATGTCAATTCATTATCATTCTTTTCTGTTGGTTTACGCTGCTTAGCAGCTGCCAGCCACTGTGTGTTTCCAGGGAAGAAGTTGAGGAGTGCAACAAGCGAACAGTTTTAAAAAGTCAAAAATTAAGTGTAAAACAAGTGTCGCTTGGTTTATTGGATCATGCCAAATTGAAGAGTGGATCCAACACATTGAAAAAAAATCATTAAGCGATGTTTTTGAAGATGTCTGCATGTGACGACCAACAAAAAAATGCTAAAATGCCATTTTGTTAAGCGGAGTCTGGCATGATAGTCTCCCTGCCAGGATGAACTGCACCTTTCACGAAGGTTCTGGTTGGATTTTCCCCTTAAATGAGCTGCCTCACTGACTGTGTAGAAACTACAGTACAATTGTGTTTAGCTAATGTGATGAATTCATTTCAATGCATGAATAATTAACACAGAATAATCACCAAATCAAAGGTTATGAACACCACCAGTGCATCACATCTTCAATTCAACTAAAATGGAAAACAGTGTATTAATGGACTGATAAGTACTGACGACTTTTTTTCAAATGATTGAGAGAAGTGGAGAAAATAGTTTGATGTTTCCTCCTATCAGTCTCAACCTCTCATGATCAAATAAAACTACTTCCATTAAGACCAACTGGCAAACAGGAGGTGACCAGATATGACAACGTCCCATTAGGCCACCATGATAGGCCTTATTATTTGCCTTGTGTTCACACCAGAATCAAACCAGACCGGCTAATTATGAGGCTGGTTTAAAACAGGACCAAGCCAGTGTTTAGTCGTTAGGTTGGTTTTCACCACAGGGGTAAACCAGTTCTTGTTCACTGGCCTACCGCAGGGCCAAACAGGGCTTACCAATACTGAAGCTGCCATATGTTTGTGAGCAAAACACTGAATGTCATGGGGGCTCTCTTCGTGTGTGTGTGTGTGTGTGTGTGTGTGTGTGTGAGAGAGAGAGAGAGAGAGAGAGTGTGTGAGAAAGAGAGAGGGACACTTGGCTTAAATTAGTGCACTGTAAGATGATCAAATGTCGCCAGCACTCCTGCGGGTGTGTGCCTCTGTAGGTGTGTGTGTGTGTGTGTGTGTGTGTGTGTGTGTGTGTGTGTGTATTCTGACAGATGGGAAAGTGGCCATCATATACAAAGTGCTTTGACCAAACGGAAACCCAGATAACACAGACAGAGTTCGAGTTCCACTCCTGACGCCGTGCAATAACTTGTGGGTTTGCCAGACACATCATGGCCACACCGGCATGAAATTTGCTGTGCACGTTTAAACTCCCGGGAGGACGGAGTCTCCTTTCATGTCACCACCAGACTTTCTGCTTCCTTTTTGTGTAACAGCCTGTAGAGCATTTGCATTTTAATCTGAGTTATCTAATGCCACGGTGACACATGACAGCTGCCCTGATATTTTCATTGCAGTGCACCACAGACATGTCTGTCTGAACGGCTTGCTGCTGTCCATATTGGTTGCTGTCCAAATGGCTGCTTGAGAATTGCCTGCATGGCTCATATTCAAATATATTATCCTGTGTAATCTGTATATAATTTCGTGAATGTACATGTTTTTCTTTTGGTGGATTGGCCAATAATGTAGAAAAGTGGCCCTGTGTCCCTCTAATGGGACCACATTGGAGTTAGTGTCCTCACCTGAACCCTTGGATTGGTGTGTTTTTGTACATCGATGAATCAAATACCAGAGGTAACCAGTCCAAGTCCAGCTAACCTGGCTCAAGACTGCTGCCTGTGGGGGGGCTGACCAGTCCTTCTCCACATCAAGCCGGCCCTCTCGGTTCCTCCCCGCCAGTGCCACATTTTTTTTCAGATTCTTGACTTGATTATTCGACTTTCTCAGTGTCTTCAGGCTCCGCCGGCTGTGCAGTATTTGTTCCAGCAGTGACAGGCAGGCTGGAAAGCCATAAATCTCAGCACCTGGCCAAGCAACTTTCAGTCTCTTATTTCAGTGATGAATGGCCCCATCACCTAGATATACAGTATATTATGGTCATTTTGGAGTATGACACAGCGGAAATCTCACTGTGCCTTTAAAAGCAGTGATGGAAATGGAGCTCGGATGATGATTTGCATTGACCAGGTATATTGAGTAATTAAGTTCGGGAAAGTGTTTTAATCTGAAAGACCTTTTGTTACCCGATGACTCACTGGTGCAGAAACACCTGCAGATGTGTTGGGATTGCTGAATCTCACACTCTTCATTTTGAGTCGAGTGAATCACTCGAAAACAAGAAGTTGTCTGCGTGTTTGACGTCACATAGCACGTCTTAAAATGATGAACACTGTAGCTGTCAGACTCCACAGAGACCGGCATGTGAGGGCTCCATCAGGCTCTGCTTTATGTGATACAGAGTTAAGACGACGTAAAGCCCCAGACCACTCCTGGCTTCAGAAATTATCAGCAGAAACTGAAACATAAAGCAGGTTTTATGTTGTACTTATTTCACTGTGACTTGTTACTTACTGGAGCAGAAAAAGCTCACCGTCAGCAGGCTCCCACACATACAGTAACACCAGAGCTGCTGCCAAAAACCCAAGTATTGATGTAGCATACAAGCGCAGGACTTGTTTATGAGGTGCTTCTCTCAACCACAGCTGATCCAGGTACAGATTTCAGTCTTTTGCAGACTTCTCAAAAGTTTTTCAGAGGACCTGAATAAAATACTGCATAAAACTGACAAAACTGCTGTTGAAATCAGGTAATATTTAACCCGAGAATAAGTTAACAAGACGAAGAATCGGACCAAACTTTTGTTGCCAGCTTTCAGAACTTGCTACCTTCTGATATGATAGATTTATATGGACACAGTCCAGTACTCCTAATTTACTTCATACCCAGTCCAAAATGACCATATGTCTGACTTTCTAAACATGGTTTCAGATGATTGAAGCACTTTTTAAATTGATAAGAGGACAATTAAACCCACAGGAAAATATTAAGTATACAAATATTCACACAAACTTTTAGGTGATGTTAATGTCTAACTTTAACATGACAGAATCCAACAGAATACTGTCATCGTGGATGCACTCCATGGCAAAATAAATCTGTAGTATAACATTTTGTGCCTCCTCCATCAGGTACGTTCATTCAGTCACTGTCTTACCTTCCATAAAAATGTAGTGAGGATTGTAAATTGGGGGAAAAGAGAGCACTGTATCAGATTGGTGCTTTGATACGCAGGGTTGAATCATCAGGAGAGAAAAAGCACCAGCACAAGAACTTCGCCTTCATCAAATCATCCTAAATTATCAAAATGAACATTTTATTGGGAAACCTGCCAAGAAACAGACTGTGCTCCGCTGTCGTTCCTCAACATTCCCGCTCCACACAAACCCGGCAGCACGGAGCATCTGCAACTTTACCTTTAGCTGAGCCGAGTGCACATGTCCGGGTCGGAGTTGGAATGCGGAGGCCTGCAGCCAGATTTCACCAACCAGGAAGCAAAGTGCCAGTGAACCGACCAACTCTGTTGAGCTCAGTCTCGCTCTGCTGTGTTGCTACATGCTTCGCTCAGCTGGAATGTCAGAGTTGTACACTTTACTTAGACTGGGGAGGAACGTAAACCACATGTTTTGATCTGACACGACCAAATCTCACACTGTAACCGAACGGTATACGATAAACAATGGAAACTAAATTGGATTCGCTTATAGATATAAATCTCACTCTTGGTTTCTGCCTTTGGGGAATCTTTGAAATCTTCTGGAGTGCTGACAGAATCAGCGGTTGGTGCGCTTGCCAAACAAAATGATGTGGGCATGTGTGCAGATGTACATGGAGAATTGAAATTTGAAAGTTGCAGCAAGCCCTGTGTGTGTGCGTGCGTTTATGTGCGTGCGCGGCTAGCTTTTAATAGAAGAATACTGCATATGTGAAGACAACCAAGGAGTTTTTAATATTCTCTCTCCCCCTGAAGGTGGGTGCTTGGCCCGGGTGGTGACCGTATCTCCCGGTCCATTAATTCGGGTGGAGGGCCAGCCGGTGTCCATCAGATGTGATGTCAATGACTATGGGGGGCCTCGTGAACAGGTGAGAGTCTTTCACGCCTCCACATCACACATGATGATGATGATGATGATGATGATGATGATGAAATAGTTCTAGTACCTCCTACAGCCGGTTGCATTAAACATCCATCAGAAATGAACATGCTAGTCGTTTTTGTCCCCCTCTGCCCTGCAGGATTTTGAGTGGATGATGTCCAGGGACACCAATGGCCAGAGGATAAAGATAATCTCCACCTTTGATGCCAGCTACTCCCACCCGTCGCTCAGCAAGCGCGTGGCGTCCGGGGACATCTCGGTGGTGCGCCTCCTGGACAATGAGGTGGAGCTGAAGATAGCGGAGGTGAAGCAGCTGGACGCCGGGTTCTACTGGTGTCAAACGCCGAGCACCGACTCCGTCATCAGCGGCAACTACGAGGCTCAGGTCCAGCTCACCGGTATGGGAAAGGTGTGCGTGTGTGTGTGTATGCTCGCGTGTGTCTGTTTCAACCGAGACTTTGTGTGTCATCATCTAAATCCTTTCCATCCTGTCAAAACTCTTCTCCTGTGTGTTTGGTTGTGTATGAAGCTAGCTGGCTATAATGGTTCATTTAACAGCTATCCCCATGACTTACTAATGCTCTACTGACCGTGTATATATCCTCCCACACACACACACACACACACACACACACACACTACACCCACACACACACACACACACACACACTCCTGCTGGTTTTAGACAATTACTGGCCTCTAATTTGTCTTTCACGCAGACACAAAACACACCTCAACACACTGATACACGCACACTCATGGTGGGGAGCAGATGTCAGGTGGGAGTACTTGGCTCGTGTCAAATGAGGTCCGGGGAGAGACGGAGGCATTTTTTGGGTATTGAAACTCAAAGGCTGAGGAGAGAATATAGATACAATCCATGCGATACATGTGCACGTTCATACTTCTGAAACTAAATAAACTATTTGAAAACCCTTTGATTAGCAGGGAAACGCATGATCACAGAGCTGAAAACAGGACAGCCACCAACATGTGATGGAGCCACTGCAGCTCAGTGTTTCATTTGAAATTTGTCCTTATACTGATCGTCTCGGTCAATCTGGTCCAGTCAAAAGCATCCCTTTTTTTTTTTTTTGTCATTTTAGTCCAATGTAAACACACAAACCTCGCCGAAACATCCGCGCTTCCCGTGCAGCGCGTACTTTCCCTGCTACACTTTCAGGTCAGCACCCGCCCACGCTTGCAACACTTGCGGTGTCGTCTTGATATGGCGCCCGCAGCGAGGAGAAGGAACTCCTGCGCTGAGAACAGCAAGAGATTTTATTCTTTAAACTACGTTTTAGTCTCACCCTGTTTCCATCAGCAGTACTGCATGTTGAGATCGTCACAGTTAGTGATTAATGACGTTTGTGCTGTCTTGTCTTCGTCATGTTTCAAGCTCTCAGAGCTCAGCTCATCGTTAAATCTTACACTTATGTGACCGTAGTTAGGTTTAAAATACTGCCACTCTTCCAGGTATTTGACCTGACTCATTATTCATATCCGGCCAATCCTGTGAATTTTGGTCTTCTTCTAGAGGCTTGACATATATGCAGTTCAGATAAAGAGTGGAGATCTGCTGAGAAACAATATTCCGGGTGCTTCCCCGGATCTCACTGTGGACATGATTTTGGACTATTTTCTGACACAGAAACGGAGGTAAAGAGAGAAACCCATGTTCAGCATTTTCCTTTGAATTTAATTGGCTTTTTCCCTCACAGTTATCCAGTCCAGCAATTACACACACATTTACATCCACTGTTGACCCAAGCCCAAACACACAGGGTGCTTAATGATGCCATCGGAGGGGCTTCGGGAGCGTTTCATGCTCTGAACCCCTCAAATTTGAGAGGTGAAGTCACACATCGGGGTTGTCTGACAGCAGGTTAGTTAGCTCCATAATGCACCATCATGTTCTGCTGCTCTCTGCTTCCCAGCACGGTTCCCCAGACACCTTGTTAAATTTAGACCTGAATTAACTAGGCAGCACTGTTTATGTGCCAGAGAGATTGTGTTGTGTGGATGTCGAGCGTGTGTATTAGTGAGGACTGATGAGTGTATTTTGTAGTGTATGAAGGGGGGGAGGTGTTTGTGTGTGTGAATGAGACTGTCAGTCGTTAACAGAGATGATGAGTTAGATTTGCTGCTTGAGGGTCTATACCAGTCGAGACTTGTACACCATGTTCATAGGCACTCCCATAAACACACACACACACACACACACACACACACACACACACACAGCTTCCATCGCCCCACTGAGGCTGTTTGGTTATGTAAGAAGCAAGTGAAGCGCAGGTCGCTGAGGATTTGAAAACTCCTTTCAGGCTAATTTTAATTGATAGAGCAAAACGCAGATTATTCGTACTGCTTTCTTTATCTGCCACAGACCCTCACATCACTGCGGCACAGCAGCACGGCTGAATCCTCCCAACCTCCACCACGAGACTCATCGGTGTCCACTACTGTCCCGTTATATCCACGCTTTATATTTAGCTGTAGGATTCCAGTGAAAGGACTTTAACCCCTTTTGAATATGACACACACCTTCTTTTTCAGATCTGAAGACACAAACATCCCACACACACACACACACACTCCTGGAGATGCTCGGTGGATATTGTTGGATTTTATTGATCTTGTGCATAGTTTTAACTCGCACCACACGTTTTAATCTGCCCTCCTGTGCGATTTCTGCAGCGTTTAGACTGCACCGTATCAGCCGGCCTCACAGATGAAGGACGCAGGGAGCAAAAATGAGTTGATTATCCAGTTTGGGGTGTCACAGCAGATAACAACAGTGCTCCATGACGTTGACCAATAGCAGAACAGAGCGCTCTTCTTAACACGGCGAACTAAAAGAGGAATGATGTTGATGGTATCGCGAGGTGGAACTGTGAAACGTATCTCACGGCCGAGTCAGGGCAAGAATTTATGACTCTGTGATTGCCTTATCTGACACAGTGACCATCGTCTGAACCCGGCTTTATGTCTGCAGATATGTGGAGGGTGCGGACAATCGATCAATATGATCAGGGGGCTGATCGTTCGCAGTGACCCCACCCCTCAAACGGCAAGTCAAACAACGGCCAAATTAGATGAGGGCGACCATTCGGGGTGCCAAGTGAAGCTTATGGATAACTGAGTGACTCAGTGGTGACATCATACTTCCTGTTTGCAGCACTCAGGGACTAATGTCTCAAAATAAATATGCTAATGGCTGATTAGCAGGGAAATGGGATGTTTATGATCAAGATTGTTGTGCACATGAACCTTTAAGAACAGGAACCATGAGCTCATCAGAGTTAGTCAGTCCTTACTGTTATCCAATGTTTAAGTTTCTTTTAAAATCGAGCCTCTAATTTGTGTTTAGCAGTCATCCAGCAGCACTGCTTCGCCTGCTGCTCGGTTTTCTTATTAACCCCCCACGTCTTCACCGCAGACACGCCATTCATCAAAGCATCCAATGCCTCTTTCTTCCCTGTTGTGAAAAGCAGAGGTAAAACTTCTTTTTATTGTTCTCGTTGAGGCGTTTGAAAGCAACGCCGGTTGCTCCCAACAGGATACCCAGCAGCGACAAGCTCCCCAGTTTTTTTTTTTTTTTTTTTTTTAATTCCGCCTCACAGAGTGACTCATGAGCCTTCCTTATGCGTCATAACTCTCGAATGTCACATGGAGCAGCTGGACAGTTCCGGGAAGCAGGAACTTTTTCATGATCAGAACAAAACAAGCGAAAGAGAGTTTATTGTGTTACCTGAGCGAGGCAGGTCGTTCACCTTTATGAACACTCCCCTGGGTGTGTTTCATACACACACACACGTACAATCACAGCTTTATCTGGAGCCGTTTGCTTGTTCTCTTTCCTTCAAGCTAGTGACCTTGACAAGAGTAGACGAGCAGACTTGTACGAATCCCTTGAAGTTCACGCTAACCTTTAGCTTACCTTCCTGGTGATAAATACCTGCGTCTCTGTGTGCACACAGAGTGTCGAAGGCAGAACAACACAGGAGAAGACTGAGTTTCCACCCCCCCAAAATTGAGCATTATTTCAAGTGGAAATTGGTTTAAACAGATCATCACAGTAAACAAGATTGTCTCACGCGAAGCTCAGAATGTGCCTCCAGTAATAGACAGCGAAGAAAAATGAGGAGAAAATGCAAATATGCCACTGATTATCCCCCAAAACTCTACAAGGAACAACAAAGACGAATAAAAAAAGTAATAAAGAAAAAAAAAAAATCTGAACACACACCATTATAAACTTATTTAGTTTTTTAATGAGCGGGAGGTTTGATGTGCACTGAACTCCAAAAGGTGCCTGAAAGTAGATTAAACCTCTGTGAAACTCCAACCAGCCTGTGCTGAACTGCTGGCCTCCACTGTCACTCAGTGCCTTCTGCTGTCACACTTTGTGCGTGCGTGTGTGCATGTGTGTGTTGAGAGCTTGCAGTTTTTTTGTCTTCAGTGATATCAAGTGTGACAGAATTGTTAATGCATTCCCTCAAATTCTTCTTTTGTCTCTTCCCGTCAGTCATCCCCAACACCCTCAAGGTCTTGCCCCAGACCCCGCCCACTGTTGTCCCAGAAGGAAGTGACCTCACGCTGTCCTGCAACGTCACCCGGGAGCTCACCCACCCCACCTACCTGTCTGTCACCTGGTCGGTGAAGAGGGGAGCAACATCAGAGGACATTTTGATATTTGGCCCTCAGGGAGACGTGGTCGCGGGGCCGAAGTTCGCCCGGCGCTACGCCGACGGAGGCATCCGATTGGTTCCCGGGAAGAACGGATTGTTTGAGCTGGTGATTTCCAGAGTGACGTCGTCTGATGAAGGGATTTATGAATGCAATGGAACAGAATGGACACATGAAAAACCAGGGAAATGGATAAAAATCGTCGAGAGCACCAAAGAGATGGGAACTGTTTCTGTTACTCCAACAGGTAAGAAACCCGCCCGGCCAACAGGAGCTGCAGCACGAGTGTCATAGCCGAGCATGTTAGCATGCAGACCTGAGCATTTAGCTAATGCTGTGTCGACATCTGTTATGTGAAATGTTCTGATCGGCCTGTCAGTCGTCTTCATTACAACAGACACAGGTTTAGTAATAGCCGTGATCCTAAGTCTCATGCAGCAAAGTTCTCAAGTTTTCTGTTGAGAGAAGTCGACTCTGTATGCACCAAACGCTCCTTTCAAATAGAAAAAACAATAGATTTCATTAGAGAGGTGGCACTGCCAGGTGTCCCGTCAGACGCTCCATCTGACAGCGATGCGAGTCCAGGTGCATCAGTTTCTGAAGCCTCGACACAGACGGTGAGCCACTGGCTCAGCGGGCATTCATCCGCCTCATCAAATAGATCTGCGCGCTCTCGAAAAGGGCGTTACGTGATCCTGTGCAACATCCCTGCACATCCCTGGCAGTAACGCCTGAAGTAGTAGCGCTGTAGTAATAACATTCTGGAGATAATTACACCAAAGGGAGCAATAGATCTTCAGATACCTCTCTCAAGTCTTGGTTGTGGATGCGGAGTGACACTGGAAGAAAATCAAGGACGGCAAGAGAGGGAGGGACGTAGGAGAGTTCTCTCCCTGTTGTGTGGCTGTCTTTATTTTAATGGCGTCCTCTCTTCTGGGAGTCTTTTTTTCTGGGCCTCGCTCTGTCCCAGGACGCTCATGACCCTCGCTGTCTGTCTCTCTGGCTTATTCCGTCCCGAGAGAGGCCCCCTCGACTCAGACACTCTCTCTCACTCATTCATTGTGGTTGCTGTGGTCACCGTATCTTATATCCTCCTGGGTTTCCATATCCTCTTAAGTGCTAGAAAACAGCCAGTGGTTTGTAATGAAACCAGAGATGAGCCACACACACAGGTCTCAGTCTCAGGTCCATTGTGTCGCAGTCAGTTCATATTGACTTACTGACTTGAGTAAAGAAGATGAGAAAAGTCAAACAGAGTGGGCTTTGTCTCTTTTGTCCTCTTCCAGACACCATACAGAGACTCGTCCCCGCATAATGCTGTCTAGGTTGTTACTGGAGACCGTATCCAAACCTCTGATCCAACTTTGAAGACACACAGAAACGAGTTTTAATAGAAAGGATTGGAAAGCTCTCCTCCAGCATCAGGCTTTTATATTCAGCTGTGCACATTAGTGCTGCAGCTAAGCATCATTTTAATTATTTATTACCAGAATTAAAATATTCTTTTGATTACCTGAATCTGATGTGATGCAGTTTGCACACCATCATTTGCAAAATACTCTTTTGTGATCTGTAATTGTCGGGCTGCAACTCATGATTATTCTCATTGACGACTAATCTGCATTCTTCTCCCAATTGTCGATCAATTCTTGATTCATTGTTTTGGTCGACAACGCGTCAGAGAACAGCGGAATTTCCTAGAATGTTTTGTGTTGTCCAACTAACAGTTTGCCTGATGCACCAGATGGTTTGTCACGCATCTGGGAAGTCGGCCATGGAAACTGTTTGGAAAACCGTTTTCAAAAAAAAAAAAAAAACACTTGGCAGGTGATTGGTTGAGCCATATGTTTACCAGTGTCTGTCTTCAACCAATCAGATCAACAAACTGCATGGCTCAGTGACAGAGCAGAAGCATCTTTTCTCTTCTTTCGCTCAAGAAGAGAGATTGGGTCCCTGATTAGGGCAGTTCTTTACATACTCAAGCAAAGAGCCACGTGCAGCGTCCGAGCCACAGGTGACACCAGAGTCTGTGGTCTCAGAGGCAAAAGACGAGAGCGACGTGGGTGGACGGTGACGGTTGTTGACATGTCTCTGCTTGCGCCTTTTCTTTTAATACAATTTCACACAATCTGACATGACTCAAGACTGATATCACACAGTCCGTTGTGATTGTTAATAGACACATCTCGCCGATTGAAGCTCTGTGGACAGGCGCGCTGAGACATGCAGCCAGCGGCCTGCAATTAAAGGGGACGAACACGTCCTACAGTTCAAAGGTTTAATCATTTATTGAAGAAAGTTTTTATTTGTGTTCAAACTGCTTATTTAAGCTGCTAATAGTCCTAATCTTCTCGTCTTGTTGATGCCCGTACACATAAGGATGATGTGACTGACGCTGTCTCCTTCTTTCAAGGTCAATCCCTCAGCGTGAAGGCCTCATCCTCCTCCTCTCCCTCCTCCACGGCTCTGCTTCTCTCCCCCGGTAACACGCTGACCCTCCTCTGCTCCGTCGCTGCTGACAACCTGCCCGCCCTCGCCCTGGAAGTGACCTGGCTGGCAGACGGCCGCGACATCATCACCATGGAGCGCAGCGGGGTGGTGGTCTCGAACGCGTCCTCGAGCGGAGCGCAAGGGAAGCGGGGGCAGGCGAGCCTGGAGCGGACGGGGGCCGGAGAGTACAGGCTGGCGGTGAGAGGGGTGAGCGGGGAGGACGGAGGGGTGTACGCCTGCCGCATCCGGGCCTTTATCGAGAAAGGAGGAAGGAGCGCGGGTGGAGGAGGGAGGTGGCACATGGCAGCCGAGAAGACGTCCAGCCCTCTGACGGTGAAGGTGTCTCAGATCAGTGAGTGAAACGACAGATGTTTGTGTTTCATTTTAAAATATTCAGATGACTTATGAGGCGAAGAGATGTGAGAAATGAGAGTGAGAAGTCATTTTTTTCTTGATAAATGACTTTCAGTGTGTTATTGCTCATTGACTAGTCTTTTAATCGTTTCAACATTCACTCTCATGAGATACTCGGGAGAGTTTTCTCATTCCAAACTTCTGGAGTTTTTCTGCTGAGAACGGGCTTCCATCGCTGTAATTGTCTGTGTAGAAAAAAAAACAAAAAAAAAAAACAACTTCAGTGGAAAGACTGGCGCTCCCTGCGCTGCATTGCACACTGTGGTGTGTGCCATAGGCTAAAGGCGGCTTGCAGCACAAAAAGCACATTGCTTTAGGGCACAAAGAGAGAAGCGCCTGATGTTGCTGTGCTTTGGGTAGAGCTGTGTAAAATGTCATCCTGACATGAAACTGAACCTTGCCCAGAGTTTGTTTATGGTGCTTAAGTGTGGTCCCATTGCTGTCGAAATCTGCGGCTTTTTGTAAAGCATGGTCCAGTTTGATTGGAGAGCTGAGACTTGGATGTGTTTGGAGGCAGTTCTGATGTCCGACGCAGTGGCGAATCGCAAAAAACTGAAGGAAGAGTGGATGTCGAGCAGCACGTGCGTGTTCTTTCTGAGTGATTTCATGATTTGCGGATGTGTAACAGTGCTGCGGTGCCACAGATGAATCTGGCGTCTCGAGGGGAAACTCTTTAATCCTCTAGTCAGCCTGTTGACTCCTGCTGTGAGAACGATTGATTAGTCATGCCTGTCCTGCACTCTGCTACCTCTGGGTATGCTGTTTTTGTGTATGTGAGTGTGTGCACGCGATGCTCTGATCCCACCTCTAAAGAGCAGCGGTGTCGAACACAGTCGACACAGCAATCAATTACTGGCTTGGCGGGTGGTCTCTCTGTCTGTCTGTCTGTCTGTCTGTCTTTTCTCTATTTCTGTCCCTCTTTCGCTGCGCTCTTGAGTTTCACATCATGTTGCATTTTCTCTGCAGGTGTACAACACTAAACATTTCCACATTTTGCGATGCTTATTTGCTTTCTTGCCGAGAGTCACACGAGAAAATTGAGCTAATTATGAAGCTAGTCAGCAGCCAGTTAGCCGAGCTTAGCATAACGCCTGGAGGCTAGGAGACCTCACCTACCGCCACCCCCGGAGCTCGCTGATTAACCCACCATTACCTCTTGTTTGTTTAATCTGACAACTTGTGGTTGTGCCCGGGAGTTGCATCCTGGAATTGCTTCTTGGCGAGGCCAGCGACTCTGCGGGGTCGCCACTGGTTCAGCGAACAGCTTTCCCGCCATCCCCAACAAACCAAACCCACATGTGAATTGCGCCAAAGAGATTAAAGCCCCTTCAGAGTCTGCTGTAATAACAATGGAGCATTACTGGCATATTGGTATTAGTGGTGTGTGTGTGTGTGTGTGTGTGTGTGTGTGTGTGTGTGAGTGACTTTTTTTGGTACAGTTTCACCGTGACATTTGACAGCCCCGCTGGCTTTGACATAAAGGAACGCTGCGGTGATGGTGATGGAGAGGCGGGCAGGCTGACGGAGGCTTGTGACTGCTCAGAGAAGCAGCTGCTGTTGTGCCACAGCAGTTGGATTTCTGACAAACTCCCAATTCCCAATTAAATGAATGAAATGGACTTTAATGAATAAATTAATACTTGTTACATAATCGCTCCCACTTCAGCCGCAGCACTATATTTAAGGCCTTTGGGAGTTCCCAGCGAGCGTTTTGGCAGATCGACTTGATAAAAGTTTGCTGTGAGAGTCATTTTATTTTAGGGAAGAGCACACTTATCCCCCCCCCCCTTTTTTTTTTGGGGTGAGAGAATAGAAGACTTTTAATGATATTTATGGAGTCCAGTCTGCTTTGGTGCTTCTTGGCCATCACATTGTCAGTTCAGTTCAAACACACCTCAGTCCTCCGAGGGCTTTGGACTGGATGGGAGCCTCAATACTGAAATCAGATGAGTTCGATTTTTTTATGGACATCCAGTGAACACGACATTTACCCATAAATCCCTGCTCTTCAGTCTTGACTGCTGGATGTTTGGGAGGGTCAGTAACGGCAGCATGCAGAGACCGGCATTGGCTCCATTGGCTGATTTGTTGGTGAACCTCTTGCTAAATGACAGCGTTTTGTTGAGATGAAGGTGTAAAATCCAGGTGTGTTTTCTGTTTGTCGCGCTGTGAGGAATCCTCCACCCTGTGTGTCAGCCACAGCCTTTATTTAAGATCCGACCAGCTCCAGACACACAGAAGATTCTCGAAGCCTTCAGGATCAGTGTTGCATTTAGAAATATCAACCAGGCATTATGGACACACACACACACACACGCACACACACACAGAGTGAGGGCGCAGCTGAAATATCAAGAACATTTTGTCAGCCTCTGCCATGTGGTGTGTGTTTATATATGTTGCGTGTGTGGGTGATCCTGTGTGCGTTACCTGCATACTTACCCGTGTGTGTGTTCGTCTGCTGTGTGCTGAGTGAATCTGGGGTTGTCGAAGGCTTTCCCCCGAGTGGATGCTACACACATGCATGCTCCACTCGCTGCGTGTGTGTGTGTCCCACATACTGAGGGTATGAGGCTGTTCTCGCTGGTGGAACTCCTACATTTTAGCCTGAGGGTATACATTCCTTCAAACTGCGTCTGCTGATACACGCACACGCACACACGCACTTGCCCACTCACACACACACACACACATGCACACACAAGAGCAACACTTCTAATTGACGATAGCTCATGTAGCTCAACATTTTCTGTGTAGCTCACACATTTCATCCTCATCCCTCCTGAGAATGAACATAAACTATGCGTGTGTGTGTGTGTGTGTGTGTGTGTGTGTGTGTGTGTGTGTGTATTGTCAACCAGTCAGTTCCTATTCTATTGATGTGTGGCCTTGAGGTTACCCCCTCTTCCCATGATGCTTTTGTACATGCACAGCCTACCAGGAAGCACAAAAAGAGTTGGAGAACATGTTTAGGAACTCCCCACGGCAGGCACACACACACACACACACACACACACACACACACACACCACAGAGTACAGTTAAAGAGGGTGTCATTCCACTCACCCTTGCCCCCCCGAGCCCCCCATGTGCCATGTTGTTGTTGTGTCAGCTGGAATTGTGTCAGTGGATCCGCTTCACTCAAAAAAGGACCGCTGAGATTCCATCCAGGCTCATGCTCTATTGTTTTGAAGCTCATCAGAATATTTATGAAAATATACGGTGCGTTTCGGAACATCTGTATATTTTAGCATTGTATAGATATGACATTTTGGTCATATTTACTTTGATTTGGTTGTTTTAGCTGCTTGTTTCACACCAATGAAATATTTTAGGATATCTTAGCATATCTCATGCATGCATTCAGCCTCTCGTTTGTTCACATTTAGGGCGTTAAAGGTAATCTAAACCTTGTAGTACGCAGCTTACTGCAAGCTACAATCCAGTTTTTAGAGCTGTAACAGTGTTCCCACATCTCATTAATTGACTGAGTGGGTGTTTTATTGTTGTTACTATTAGAACACGAGGAAAGCAAAACCCAAATTATGATAAAGTCAAATTATCCTTTAATTATTCTGAATCAGGGAGTAAACACAGACACAAATCTCATTGAGACGGTGGCAACCACGTTTTTTTCCCCCCACGTACCTGTGTTGGAAAAAAGGCTACAGAAGAGACAGATGGCTGCCTATTTCTAGCATAGTCTAGCAGTTTGCTTTCAATTAGCCGCTAGCTGTCAGGCGCGAGGTAGATGAAGCGAAGGCTTTTGATCCCGGGCCCAACGAGAGGAGCTGCTCAGTGTGCCTTCTGCTTCGTCGTTTCATCGAATTCAATGGACTTCATTAGGAAATGGAGAACTGAGAAGCATCCGCCGCAGATCCGATTGGTTATGATGAAACCTATTATCCCCAAAAAGTATCAGGAAAGTTTGTGTCGATATGAGAAAGATGCCATCGTAATATGGAAATGTAGAGGTGGATGCCCAGGCTGCACTCGCTTGCAATCGTCGAAATCCGGTTTCTCCGCAGCCTCAGCGGCCTCACGCTGCGACACCACAGGGACTTCGGTGATACGAGTGGACCCCTGCACCGTTCAGCTGCTCCGCCACACTGAGAGGGAGCCAGCGGAGGTCACACCCGTGTTCCTCTGGAAGTGTTTTAGCACGACTGATAAGAGACCCCGAGGCCTCAGCGCAGACATCCTGGTGGTATAATGTCTCCCAGCTGACCCGCCGGGGCCAGGTGGAGCTCGAGGAAACTGGAGACTATAAAGGAATTGCTCCTCGCACAGCGTGGAGTCTCAGCGCCACTGCTTCACATTAGAGCTGCTCTCAGTAATATTGTTCTATAAACAGTGGATCAGATGACAGCGTTTAAAGGGGTCAACCTGCGTTCTTGCAGCTTTACTGCGGTTCTCGACTCTTTAAGCTCATTGTTGTGGTTTTCCTGCCCACGGTCTCTGCTTTCATCAACGTCGTTTCCAGCAGCAGGCAGCTGCTTTAAGTATTACATCCGCTGTGCGCTACCTGTCCAGCACCAAGCAGCAGACAGACAACATTAGAGACCAGCCGGCGGCAGCAGCTTCGCCGCACGACAGGACGACCAAAGAACGTGAAACCCTGAACGGTTCTTCTGGCTCTTTGTGCGGGCATGTTGCTTCAGATACCAGCAAGATGTTGACATTTGGTCCAGGTATTCCAGTTCCAGAGTTTGAAAGCACATCAAAACACTGCGCAGCGGTTTGTGATGTTATGAGAGAGGATTTTACAACTCTGGAAAGTCACAGTTATTATTTTACTGTCTGTGATAAACAGTGAAATTGGCCCATTCATCTCCCAACGTAAACCAGAGCCAACGTTAATCAGAAGGTTGGGGGTTTGAGTCCCACCTTGTCCTGCCCCACAAGCTCTCGAGCAAGGCTCCCGATGTGTGTTCATGTGGGGGAAAACTGTTGTTTTTGACAAAAGCTTCTGTCAAATGAGCAACAGTTTCCTGAACTCAGTGAAAGTCTGTCCTTCAGTGAAACGTAAAGCAGCTGAATTAAGGAGGCTGTGCGTCGCCACACGCTGTGTGCAGCTCCAGTTTTTGGTTTCATGATGTTTAGCATCTATACGGCTCAGTGTCTTTCTGTTGGAGATCTTCCACCTTCACTTCATTAGCCAGTTTGCCTGTGAGGAGCCAATGTTGGCATCGTTTTCACACTTCTTCATATATTATTTGCAGGGCATTCATTATTTAGCCTTTATATATCATACAGTGTGTCAGAACAAGCTGGGCTCGTTTTTCATTTTTGAACATCTGCATGAAACTTGCAGAACAAGAGTGAACAACATTGAAAGCCTGACATGGCTGGTAACAGACGACTGTCATCTGCCTGCGCGCACAGTAATCTGATTACATGTTGCGTTAGCTGGGAATTGTGATGTAAAAAGTGCATCTGCTCAGTGTGTGTCGACCGTACTTCCCCTCCATCCTGGGAGACACAGTGGGTGTTGACAGAAAGAAGGAATGGCTCAAGTGTCTTATTCATATCTGGTTTTCCTATCACACGCACACACACTGCACACACATGCCTGCATGCTCCAGTGAGACCAGAGCGTCTCACATGCCTTTGGTTGTTTTGGCAGAGTACGACATTCTTCTGTTCCTGGAAACCACTGGCTTTGCCATGACTGGGAGTTCAACTCCCTGCTCTGGTCAGTGGCTGCCGTCACTGCCAAGGTTAGCGGTGCACTTTCGTCTCCTCTGCTGCTTAGAAACATATCATTATCATGGCAGACAGCCATGAGCAAACACACACGCTGACCAAACACGGAAAGCCCGGCCTCGCGCCCTCTGCGCTCTCATTGAAGGCTTCACTTCCTCGTTTGCTGTCGTCTTTCACGTCACATTTCACAATTTGCTGATGTTTTGTTGAACAATTGGTAGATTAATCAACAATGAAACTAACTGTTAGTCGCGTCCCTGCAGTAAGCCGTGCCTTTGCTCTTGAAACACACCAATCAGTGGCAAATGAATGTCACTGCTGCTTTCACTGCAAACTAAGAGTCTCTAACTCCAAGTAGCTTCTTAAAATGAACACACGCAGTGTGATGCAGATGAAAGCAGCGTGTTGCGTTATTGACATTGACCTATTTTCCTCACTCTGCCTCCCCGAGCCACACACTAATAGAGTCTTTTCTTCTTTTTAAAGCTTGTTTTTTTACACAATTTCTGCTCTGCTAAACGCCACGGAGAGTGGCAGGAAGTGCAGTTCATGCTCGTCAGGCTCCGTTGTGAGGACACGGCGCGAGGTCAGCAGCATCACTGGCTCTTGGACGTGGGATTCGGGGGTTTACATCACCCATGCTGCAACAATTATTGATAAATGCATCAATTATTTTAGCAATTAATCCTAATCTATGAAGTGATTCATGTAGTGAGGTCCTTTAATGACTAATCTGTGTATTTGAGAAGCTTTATTCAGCAACCGTTTGGTATTTTCACTCCATGCTTCACTAATGCATGAAGAAGATCGGTTCATTTTGAATAAATAATCAATAAAACAGCTGTCCTGGTTGTATCTGCAGTGATTTGTGCCCACATCTCTTTGGCTCTACATGGAGAAATGCTGCGTGTTCGCGTCGCTCGACTAAATAAGGCGACATTTCAAATGTGAGGGAGAGCGGCACGTGGCTAATTGGCAGCGAAAGCTTCACACGTTCTCATCGATCAAAGTGTGTGTGCGCGCGCGCGTTTCACAGCAGATGGTGACAGTGCATGAGTCAGTGTGTGTGTGTGTGTGTGA
Source organism: Chaetodon auriga (assembly GCF_051107435.1). NCBI lineage: Eukaryota > Metazoa > Chordata > Actinopteri > Chaetodontiformes > Chaetodontidae > Chaetodon > Chaetodon auriga. The sequence goes on along the minus strand of NC_135096.1, from coordinate 9,070,024 downwards.
CGTTGAAAATGACATCACACAAACCCCCTCCTTTGCCAAACACACACTCACTCTTGTATTTATAGAGTTTCGAGTTGTGTGTGCACACTGGTGATTGTCAGTGTTATATATCGGCATGCCGATGCACTCTGGTTCGTGTCTGTGACTGCTTGTGTACACTACAGTGTGTGTGGGTGTGTGTGTGCGCGATATCTCACCATTTGGCAGGTGGAAATCTTTGTGTGCATTTCCCGTTCATTGACGCGTAAAGGTGCAATCTGGTTGTCTGACTGAGAGTACCTGCCTCATCACCTGCACACAAACACACACACACACACACACACACACACACACACACACACACACACCTACCTCATTTTGGAGGTCTATTTCTGTTGTATTTCTCTATTTCTGCTCTCTATTTAAAGAACCAAAGAAAAGAAAAAAAAAAAAAGCAGGGTTCTCTTTGCATTTGTGTGCTGATTCTGGAATGTTGTAAAATGACCAAACCTGGCGATGACTGATGAAAGTAGCGCCCCGCTGGGATGGGAATCATTTCTCTGGAGGCAGCACAGTCACTCGCTGTGTGGTGTGATGAGGTTTGAGTTGTTCATCAGGATGCTGATCCTTCCCTTGAAACTGGTATTAATTTCAGACTCACTGATCCAGACAATTAACAATGATCGGGATGATTAAGTATATACCGTGTGTATAGTTGTCATTATGTTGAGATATGGACCAAAAGTATGGAGATAACCTGACATTACACCCGTGTGGGATTATTAAACATCATTCCAGCGTCCACAGCAATTTTGGGACCTGGCTGCAGGGATTTTCTCTCATTCAGCCACTAAACAATAGACATGGATTGAACATCTGTCTGTGTGTTTAACCCCATGCTGCCGTTTCCTTTAACGTAATGCATTCAATTCCAACTTGAGCCGTGTTGAATTTGCTACAGAATTGGGTTTTGAACATTACAGATGAGTTCAAAACCCAGAAGGACATGAGTTATCAGACAGTTTACCAATACTTTATAACCCTGTTAGTACATATTTTGTCATTTAAAGCATCTAAATGTTTGAGCGACATCATCAGATTGAGTTTAATTATATGCCTTCTCACATTTTGTCTGCAGAACCAAGCTTCACGCTGACCCTTGAGCCCGTCCTGAGCGCCCAGATGACAGCAGAACCCACAGAGCTGGCTTGTCATGTGACCAACATTACACATTTACCCCTGGGAGGCCGGCTGGGTGTCAGCTGGGAGCACACCACGCTTCCCGGTACACATACCTCAGCCGTTGTCAATGCTTTTTCCACAGAATTCGTACAGACTCACTCATTTGTGTTCAATCACCTGCAGGTATAGGGGACGATCCTCAGACCTCGCATCCCATTGGTTCCCTGGACGGCCACGGCAACCTGTTGCCAGGATCGATGTATTCTGACAGGCTTAAGAGTGGCGCGTTGTCTCTGACCAGAGTTCAGCCCAACACATTTAAACTGCGATTCCTCCGTACACAGGTAGCTTAACAGAGCGCGCAGGGACAGACCGGTCGTTCAGTTGAACATGTTAGGACATTAATGTTGACTGATTTTCATTCTGTCTGCAGGAGATCGACATGGGCCAGTATGTCTGCACTGTGTCTGCTTGGAGCATGAACAGCCAGGGTGACCTGGTGAAGGCGGCTGAGCACCAGAGCTCACCGCAGACGGTGCAGTGGGTCACCAAACGTAAGGAAGCTTTATTTATCTGCCCTCCCTTCATCAGTACCCATTTGTTGACAGTAAATTCCTTGTGGCACCTTCATAGTCATCTCTGCACGTTCAACATTCATCCCAACGCTCCGTACAGGTCGTATTCTGTGGTTTAATGAGGTTCTTTTTCAGAGAAATTCAGAAAAATAGCACCATTAGCTCACACTCATGATTAAGAAAAGTCTAATATGCTGCCAGTCAGGCATAGCAACCCTGCTGCTAAGTTTTATGAATAAGCTGTAATGTCTACATATCAGTTCCAGACTTCATAGTGAAATCCCTCAACATAACAACAGACCTCTTGTCTCAGCCTCTCTTGTTCACACACACACACACACACACACACACACACACACACACGCAGCCATGCAGTTACATCATGGCTCAATTAGCTAAATTGAGGGCAACTTCAGCATGTAGGGCTGAGATAGAGGAAGTGTGTGTTGTGAACAAGAGAGCCTGCTTTAAGTCTGAACTTCAGTGTTATCTCTTATCACTTCCTGTTGCCAAATGTCGGGGATTTCCCCGCTGGGACACTACTGGGTGGGCTGAATGATGGTCAATGATGGATGGACTGGTGGTATTTTCAGGCCCCTCTCTAAACGTCGTCGCCAAGCACATCCGTGAAGCCTCAGTGGGTGGGGCGACCTTTGAGATGAGCTGCACCGTGGCCACTGAGAACCTTGGGGAAGTGGGCTACTCTGTGCTCATCCAATCACAAGACAGTCTGGAGAGCAGCGTGAGAACCATCATGACTCTCAGCCCTGACAACGTCCTGCAGCACGGAGGAGCCACGGACCCCAACAGGAGGTACGTATCTGGTTACATGTGTACAGAACATGACCTCTTCAGAGATGCACCGGAGTCTGCGCTTTATTTTGAAATGTATGTATGTCTCTGTGTCCACTTAGAGACAGTCTGGTTCTGACAAAGTCTGGTCCGACAGAGTTTCGGTTTCGCCTGGCGGGCGTCCAGCTGTCTGACAGGGGTTACTACTGGTGCGACATCACCGCATGGACAAAACAGCAGCCAGGACAAGCTTGGACCAGGTCCACCAGCGCAGAGTCGAACAAAATCAAGATCGACTTTCAGGAAAATGGTGGGTCAATGTGTGCGTTTTCACTTTCACTGAGTGTGAGAAATATTTCCGGGCTTCGTCAAAGTGAGAAACAGATATTCCAGCCACAAAATGTCGAATTCAGAACGAGCAGCTGATGAAGTAAAACATGAAACAGATTGTCTTCTTTTCTATAAACTCTACTCTAAAGTCTGATTTCACATCTCTGGCCACCGTCTTGTCGAGAAGTCAAGCTGCAACAGGACGGTATCATTAAAATGGTACTCGAGGCTCCAGCGTTTGCGCGAAGAGGAACATTGAGGTGAATGATTTGTGAACACAGAGTTGGAAAACCCAGCTGCTCTGCACACCTTGCTGCTCTGCTGAGCTCAGGCTGGCAGGGTTAAACACCTCTGCTGTGCTCTGTCTCTGTCACACCGCTTCCTCTTTCTAATGTTTCCCACACTTAACTCTTTCATTCTCACTCACTTGTTCCTAAAGCAGTCTGTTCTTTTTAAGAAACTGCGCTCGTTTCATGAAATTTCCTCGAACCAGGCTGTGTACAAAGAGCATAACAGAAGACTAAATGTTGGGAAAGTGCTTTCCAGCTCGGTCGTAAGATGGATCATTAATTTAAGTCCTTCAATCACTTATTCACTTTCAAAACAGTCTTTTAGTGGAGGTATGAAGCAGTTCTGTTCTGTATTTCTACACACATCATACACACATCCTCCACCAACACACTGTTAGCGATAACCAACATAAGTTCCCCAATAATGTGCAAAAAGGAAGCCGCACACACACACACACACATACACACACCTTAAGCCCTTTGACGCCCACCACAGCCACTGGCCTACTTAACTTTCTTTGATCTGACTGGGAAGTGGGAGACAGTGGGACAGTGGGAGGAGGACGAGGAACAGGAGCATTAGAAGGCAGAGGAGGACGAGGATGGAGATGATGAGGAGGAAGACAAAGAGAGGGAGACGGTGAGGTGGACTGAGGAGCGAGAAAGAGGAAAGGCGGAGAGGGAGAAAGAAAGGGGAAGTGAGGAAAGGAAAAAGGAGGGGGAGGAAGACACAAAAGGAAGGGAGGGGAGAGTGGAAGAAGGAATTGATGGATAGATTAACGGGGCGAAGGTGAGAAGTTTGAAGGAGAAAATGATCAAAGTTCAGAGGTATTGAAAGTATGCCATAAAAGCCTGAAGTCATGTTTTGAAAATGACTTTTGAATTTGAATTTGAAGTCGACATAAACATGGTCAAAGCTGAACTGTTACATAGAAAAAGATTACTTATAAATGGATATATCATTATTAGATTTTAAAAAAAAAAGAAAAAAAAAGTTGGCCAATGGCAATCTAAATATTGGTCCAGTCCAGTTTCCAGTCTGTCCCGCTCTCCTGGGAGCGGACTCTGGTTAGCAGTGGGGACAGAAATCACAAACCTACTCAGGGCTTCACCGCGTCATCCCCCTCCCGAGACATTACTTTGTGGCACGTCTTTGCTAGAAGACGAGCATTTTGAACCGCCTGAATGAGGTCTGTGGGAGGCAGAGAGGCTCTAAGCCTATAAGAGCAAAGAGGGGAGAGAGAAAGGAAGATGGCAGCAAAGAGAAGAGAGAGATAGACTGAAGATCATCTTCTGTCTCTGGGGAGGGAAGGAACCCTTGAGCTTTAATTCCTCTTTCTCTCTCCATCATTTGCCATTTTTCCTCCCCCGTTCTCTCCACTATCCTTTCACTCTCTCACCCCCCCTCCCCGTCTCCCTCTACCTCTCTCGCCCCTCTCTCCCTCTCTCTCAGGGACCTCTTCAAAGTGAAGCCCTTTGGCCAATCAGCCAGCTGCGGAGATCTGCACCGCTGCTTTCCTTTTCTTTCTCTGCCTGCGTGCACGTGCGTGTGTGCGTGTGTGTGTGTGCGTGTAATCTTTCAAGTGTTCAAGTGTGTGCATCCAAGTCGAACATTTTGAGTTGACCCCACACAGAGCAACACCCCACCCCCCACGTACACACAGACACACAAACACACACACATGCTGACAGCGCTCAAGCTTCAAGCTGCGCAGTTTTCAAGAACCCCTTATACTTGCCTTAGGGGACGGAAGTTCTGTGCACTCAGTCGTGTGTGTGTGTGTGTGTGTGTGTGTGTGTGTGTGTGTGTGTGTGTGTGTGTGTGTTATGAGCACATCCACAAACTGGCAATTCTCCCAAGGTTCCAGCTGTATCTTGAATGTTTCAGACGTGTTGTGGTGTTTCAGCCTGCACAGGGATCGTCTATGAGGATGTATATGGAAATGCAAAGTCTCACAGCACATTCGCTACTAAATAATTCAGTATTTAAGTGATTTTTTTTTTTTTTTTTTTTTTTTTGAGATGGGTTGTAACATAAATATGGAGTGGCCAGAGGAAAAACATGTCATCTTTTGACTAGAGTAAGACCAGTGCAAAGATGCACCAGCGTCTTCTTTCTTGAGTTGTATTTTATGGCTTTAAATCCGACCCTGCAGACATTTCCACTCAAGATTTTAAGGTAAATTGTGTGTATGCACAACTTGGATCTGATTTTTGTTATCATAAGGTTATCCTTCCTATAGGTTGTTCCTTAAAATCCAACTTCACCACTGAGCTATGGAGACACAGCAACTCATTTGGAGTTTCAAATGAAAGTGGAGGTATTATTCAAATAGTTCACTCATTAAATCTTGCCCTCTGGTTTGACCCTCTGATTTTTGGAGGTGTGTTCCAAAGAAGTGGTTTCCATAATTTGGATAAACTGAGGGCATTTTAAAATCTTAATCTTCACATATCTTAAAGTACTATAAACCGAAATATTCATGCATACATCCCCATCCCATAAATACGCATATACATGGAATCATACATAGCGTGTTCATTTATTTAGATGAATGAATGCTGAATGCCATCTCACCAGACTTTGATGTGCCCAAGGCAGATGGAGATTTCCACCTTGTGACCAAAGAGATCTGCTGGGATTGTAAACTGACAGCTTGTACATGGCTCCATGTGCTGTAGAGCCAGACCAGTAAGTGCTTTGTGAACTAAGAGAGAACAACGGGTCACCAATGAAGGGTAACCTGGGGAGGACTGGAGCTTTGTGGGCTGATTTCTTTGTCCTGGTTAGTACTTGTGCGGCTGAGTTCTGGATAAATTGTAATCAATGCATTGATTTGTTTGGTGATCCCATCAGCAGTGGACAGTGTTATAAGGAGGTGCGTGTCGTCGGCATATTTATAGTAGCTAATGTTATGTCCGCTAATAATGTCGCCAAGGGGACGCATATGTAGGTTGGATAGAAGAGGACCCAGGATGGAGCCCTGCGGGACCCCACACACTAATTCATGTCTGGAGTCTCCAAGTGTGTCATTGAAGTGTTGGTACGATTCAAACCACGGGAGGATTGTGCCAAATAGACCCAAACAGTGTCTTAGCCTTTCCAGCAAGATCCCATGATCCACTGGGTCACATGCAGAGCTTTAGGACCATCAGGACTGATTGTCACTGTCGATCCTCGTTCCATTAACCATTTTTAAAAGAGCAGTTTTTGTGCTGTGAGACATGCGGAAGCCAGATTGTCTGTAAGATTTTAGTTCAGTTGCTGATCTACAGTACAATCTTCTCAATAATCTTACTCAGGGGAAAGACGGCAGTTTGGAGAGAGCGGTTCACGATCGACAAAATGTCATCTGCTAAAGAATTAAAAGCAGATTTTGAAAAAAGACGCTGAGAGTGGATCAAAGGGCTGGCATCGGATTTGAGACGATTTATAGTGTCAGTGAGAGCTCTGCAGGCTACAGTGGAGAAATGCTTCAGACCGTCAGCACACAACGGTGCAGTTGTGTTGCTATTGGAGCGAAATTATTCTGGATGTCGCACCAGATGTCGGAAAAGTTAATGCAAGCTGCACTGGGTGGTTGAGAAAGGATCAGAGGAAACAGCAGAGGGTTTATCAGTGGTTGAGAATTGGTGTTCTGGATCTTTTTTTTGTGGGTCTGGATCAGAGCTGAGCTTGGCCTGTTGTAGACATCTGTGGTCGGTTCTGAAGGTGTGCCGAAGATGTTCCGGTCAGCGTGCAGTTTTGATTTTCTGCACATCCTGTCAGCTGTACGGCAGTCTCTTTTGAGCTGCTGCTTTGAGAAATGCTGTCTCAGCATTTGGTGCGCCGTTATTGATACCATCTGTCAGAAGAGAATTAAAGCAATCAGCCCGGGCATCACAACTGCTGCTCTCGGATAAAGGCCCCAATGAGAACACTGAACTGAGAAAATGAGTTTGAAAGGGCGGCGGTGATGTTTGCCAGGTACCGTTTCTGGACATGTCTACTCACGATAACTTGACATTGATAGCACTTATACTGACATGGAAATGACAGTTTTGTCACGTATGTGCCCGTGCTGAGGAGCTGGGCTCATATCTTGTTGGGTTAGGTCAAACGACTGGAATAACTTAATTGTGGAGTCATCAATGAGAATATTGAAATCTCCAAAAATGATTATAAACGACTACAAGTGATTTATTGATCAGGGAGAATGATGGGGATGAGATGATCAGGATTAGCTTTGGAAATAACTAAATGTTCACATCAACGGACCTTTCAGAGATAATCACAGGCATGGCGGTTGGGCGAGGCGCACAAAGATGGCAGTGTTTGCCTCTGCAGACCAAAAACCAGGATTTAGACGGGACAAGAACAGACTGAGACCTCGGGCTGTGCCCAAAGAAGTGCTCTTGACTTTATTACTGTGGAATCTGAGTGGTTTGAAAGCTGAAACTGACAGTGCATCAAGACTTCAGGCATTGTTTTGTGGTGAATAAATGCTGGCCCAAAGAAGAAACAGTGAATATATGATATATGTATCTTAACGTCATCGTTTTGGGACTAATGACCGAATTGTTTCTTGAACGCTCCTGTTTTTGATTTGCTCACTGACAGCTCACCAGTGCCAACACCCAGGGACGAAGTTTAATATCTGTCCACGTGCTGTTTGTGCAGCAGTTCATCTATCATACGGCACGTTGTGTGCATGTGACGCCATGAGTAATGCAGCGTTCTTGGGGAAAACATCTTAAATGTTTATCAAAGACGATCTGATCCACGCACTGAAGTACACATCATCGCTGTAGTTTCCTGTGGCTTTTCACACTGAGCACTGAATTTGTACATTATGCTTAATGTTTTGCAGCCTGCTAAATGCCACACGAGTGTCTCAATCCAAGAACGGCAGTTGGATTGTCTGTCCATCTGTCCGACCGCCAATCCATCTGTCCCCAACGCTTGAGTCCAGAGCAAAATATTACAGGAGCACACTGACATTTGGTAGGATCAGGGGGACTCCTCGGGAGTTTGATGACACCCCTCAACCTGTCCTCTGATGCCACATTCAAAGCAGAGGGTCTCCTTGCAGCGTCCTTGAGGACCATCGTGACTGTCTCGAGTCCATCAGTCCAAATTTTTGACAGGAAACGTCAAAATGTAATCCACAAAATAAGCCTTTTTTTTTTTCAATGACACCATGTTGACATGTCACAGCAGGAGAAGCATCCTGGTATTGTGGCGCGCTGGCTCACTGTCACAATGTCACGGCTTACTGTGACAGTTTGTTAATGTTATTAGTAACACCTCTCTATTATGACGAGCCAAAATGTCTGTTGGGGAAAAAATGCCTGCGACAACTTTGCACAACAGATATGTCATATCGAATCGGCAATTGCCATGAAATGTGCAGAGCAGGATCACTTCCACGGTGGTGAAGCCTCGCGATTTTAATGAGTCCGCGGTCTCTCCGTCACTCGTTCTGTCCAACGCTTCTGTATTGTGAACCTCCAGGGGCTGCTCGCAGGACTTAAAAGACTTATCAAACAGTGATTCTTCGCCTGTTCCCACCTTCTACCCACACATTTGAAAATGAGCCAGAGCGCGGGAGAGGAAGGGGGTGTTAGTGGTCTGAACGTTTCATGGAAATCCACATTTAAAGCGTTATTATGACCTCATGAAATGGGGCGGGGTCAGGATATAGGCAGTGAGGATGCCTCCACAAATGTCAGCACTCCGCTCTGCTGGCTGCTTGCATGCTTGCCGTTAGTTATTCTGTAATCTATTCTCGTCGATCTCTTTTTATCTGCGCCACAGCTGTTTCCTCCTCGTGAGTTTCAGCATATCAGAGAGACTGCAGACTGTGACTTTAAAGCGATGTTTGCTGAAAGCTGAGCCGAACGCAATTTTCCCCGACCAAACTTGCGTTTACTGCTGCTCCTCGGGGACGCGCATGCGGAGTTATAGTATGTGTAGGTTTGGAAACAGTTGGTCTTTAAATGCATCCTTTTGATCCCGGCTCAGCTTCTCTGATGTTTGCTGTCCGTGTCAAATGTTTTTTTTTTTTTCTTTTTTTCTGAATAAAGATTATTTGAGCTGATGTGTTGGTGTTGCAGGCCCGTCTTTCACCATCGCCATCCAATCAGACGTCAGCAGTGTTTATCCATGGGAAACAGCCAAGATGGAGTGTTCGCTGAGCGTCTCTGGATCCTCTCCAAAGACTGGTACAACACACACACGCATACACAAACACATACACACACACACAGGTAGACCACACATACTTGTCGATGTTTCCTCACGCACACTCATAAATCACGATCAATTACTGTTCCTGTTTTTCTCTTGAGTTTTCTGAATGTTTTTTTTACACAGATGCATAAAGAAACACAGATGTAACACACACACAATCAGACACACACACACACACACACACACACACACACACACTTCCACTGCGTTCTTCACCTGCCAACCTGTCAACACCACCGCTAATAAGAATGATGCGACTTCCTCATTTCAAATGGTTGTATATGTGAAGGAGACTTTCTCTTGTCTCTGGCAACACACACACACACACACACACACACACACACACACACACCCACACACACAACCATCTGAATTCTTTCCCTGTCATTTGTGTTTGCAGCTTGAAAAACTGGTTATGTCTTGTGGTGTATATTATAATAATGTTTCTGTGGTAAATATTACCGTTCACAACTGAAACGAGCTTGATATTATCAGTTCATGGTTGCATTTAGTCAGATTGATGCAGAAATAAGAAAACTACTGGTGCTTTTTGGACTCTTTCAGCTGATTGTTTTGGTTATACATTTGCAACTTAACTGTTTTGGTGCATTCTCACCTCTCTGATCGGTGTTGTTTCTAGTTTTTCAGTTAAAAAAGCTCTGAAAAATGCACCGTGCACTAAGCAAACACACTAATTTAGCAACTAGCTAATGAAACCAAACTAGCCCAAAGGAGAGAATCGGACCTCACACAACTCCAAATGAATCCTAATGTTGCTCTGTGTCAGCTCGATGAGTAGATAGGCCAAAAAACACCCTCCATGTCTACTTTATAAGGTGATAAATGAAGTGCCCTCTGAAATGTAGTGAAGCAAAAGGAGAAGCATCATAAAATGGAAATATTCAAGGAAGGTACAACTGCATCGAGATTGCGCAGTATAATAAATGTACTTGGTTACATTACACCACAGAAATTTCCCCATAGACTCCAATAGAACAGAGAAGAAGAACCTCCGCTTCCATCTTTTCCTCAGAAACTAACCATCTGCAGTGCAAACCACCACGATTCCCCCTTCACTCCGTTTATCTATTTCTCCTTCTGTCCCACCCCCTCATTTCCTCTCCTCCCTCACTCGAAACATCCATCCATCTCCTCCCCTCCCTCCTCTTCTTCGTCACTCCTTACACTTTAACTTAAGCACATCACATGACGCCGTGTATCACTCGCCACCTCCTTCTGCCCATCTGTCACCATCCCTCTCCCTCTCCATCTTTCTCTGCTGTCCAACATGTGTTTTTTTTTCCCATTCTTCCTCAATGTAAGTGTGTATGGTTGTTTGGAAATAACAGTCATATAAACATATGTGGAGCATATATGGTTCCTCACTGAAATGTATGTTTGCATGCATGCGTTTGATTTATGCCAGTACATAAACACAATATTCAGTGGCAGCAGTAGAACGCTGAAGGGTTCGGCGGGTTGGTGGCGGTGGAGCACGCTCTCTCAGACAGCTGCTCCACGGGAAGAAATTCCCCCTCAGCATCACAGCCGACACGCTACGCATGGACGCGTTCACGATGGGAAGGAAAGAGGGAGGAAGGGAATGTTGTAGTGTGCATGAATATATTGGATTGTGTTGTTACTGGCAGTATTAGTGCAAGACTGGAATAAAGTGCTTTTAGTTGTGTTAAAGGGGCAGGTGTGGTCCATCGAAAGAACAAAAAACAGCACATTTTTCCCACTTTCAGCCCTTTTTGATCACTCAAGAACAAAACTAGGCATGAAAAGTTCCCTCCTGTTTCTGAAGATGAGGCAAATCAGACCAATGATGGAATAAAATATGCGATGAAGGAGGTCTAGTTGTTCTTCGTATGTGCTGTTGCGTTGAGTGTTTTTGATGAATGAAGAGGTAAGGAAGTCGGGGGAAGCTCCCAGGCCCGGCAGGGTGTCGGGGAATTTTGGGGCAGGCACTGAAACATTGAGAAGCAATGTGTTTTCCAGACAACAGTGTCCCGGTTACTGTGTATAGATCTCATCATGCACAATTTTCACTGGGACTACTTTTGAAAAAGACTCCACAAAGTGTCTCAAGTGAGGTCCGCTGATGAATTTTTCAGATACTCAGAGACGGATATTTAAAAAACTGTGCATAAAATAGAGACAAATATGAGGCGAGACACTGCTGAAGGATTTTTTTACAGTGTGTTTGTGTGTTTTGGGGTGAACTGTTAAAGTATGTGGTTCACTGTGCAGTCACTGTAACTCATGTTCTGTCATGGTGTGTGTGACTTGTGTGTCAGGTTTCAAAGTGAACTGTAACTAAGTGCTCTGCAGCCAAACACCCCCGACAAATCATTCCTCACGTCAACACCTGCGTGAGTTTTACTACGTTTTACCTCTTTCCCCCTGCAGCAGCATTTAATCAGTTCCACTAAACAACTGATCTACTTTCACAAGTTGCCAAGTTACCTCCTTGATAACGGTGCTAGAAAACAAAGGAGAGCAAGTTGTTCATTTTTTAAATGGGCTCAGTAATTTCCTAAAACAGCTGGACACTGTAGTTTCCCCCTCAGACGTTACCCAAACAGGGGTAAGAAGAGCATTAGTTGGGGACTATTTTCAGCTGCAGATTAATCCACATTTGGTCCCCGACTGAGTGCTTCAGGCAACAGGATGGCGTTTGTGGGATTGAGACCGACAATGTGTGTGTTCACGGTAATGAAGAAACACGTCACCCAGTGCGACATTGTTGCTTAATTATTTTGTTTTTAGTAGTTTTTGGACAACAGTTGAGCTCTGTGGCACGGAAGAATAGGATATATCAGAGTGCTTTGTGGAAGGATACATGCGTTTTGATATTGATCTTTGACAAATGACAATAATACAATATGTTTCTTTCATATACTTACCATTGTACCATTGCTAATCATGCTAATCATAGAGTTCCACAACCATTTTGCTAACTCGTGTAACGCTTGCGACCATTCCTGCATGGGCGTGGTGGCGTTTACTCTTTCAGTTTGGCAAACAGGTCGAGCAGCTCGAGGAAGGGAAAGCATGAGTGACACACAGGTAAAATGTCAGACAGACAAATTAGCAAGCTGGTATCGAGTGACATGTCAACAAAGGTGTGGCGTTTCTGTGGCTTTGAGCAACAGCCAAACCTTCCCTTACCCACATGTGCACACGCACGCACGCACACACACACTGTTGCTGAAGGATCCCTTCTCGTTTTATTGTGTCAGAACAATGAGCTGTGGAGGTGAGGTGCTAACGAATCAACCAGTCGTTTGTGTAGAAACACACACACGCCAACACATGTTGGAACAGTGTGTATGCCACAGCTAATATTACTCAACTGAAATAACTGTATTGACCTGCGGTGTGAAGACGAGAGCATGCCGGAACAGAGGCGCTGCTTTGTGGTGGAATATGCTGTCACACCCAACGAAAAGAGGTTTTTAGTGTGTGTGTGTGTGTGTGTGTGTGTGTGTGTGTGTGTGTGTGAGTGACACATTCCTCATAAATGGCTGAAGACGGCTCTCCTGTCAGAGCTTGTTTTTATGACGGGCATGGTGAAACACACACAAAGTATCCCTCATTCTTCCTCACTGCTGAGTCAGATGGTGAGCATATTTGGTTACACATTTAGCCTTTTATTTGTGCAACGATTGACGACTCACAGGTAAATGCATAACTGCGTGTGTGTGTGAGAGAGGAAGAGAGAAACCTTACATGAACTGCAGTGGTGCAGCACTAGAGAGGCTGCATAGAGACCATACGTCGCTGATTGTGTTACCGATGGCAGTGTTGTCAGGTTTTATACTGCAGCAGCGAGGCCTCAGGGTGGAATCACTGGGTTGGTCTGTCTGGTCCTTATGATACCAGCTAAACGTCAGTGTGTTAGCAGCGTCACTGTGAGCGTGTTAGCGTGATGACTCCTCTCCTGTTAAGGCTCTAAAAACCGTGGCAGTAAATCATCAGCGTATTGTTACAGCTTCTCGACACCTCTTGCACGGCTAATCATTTGCTAAACTGAAGTCTGTAGAAGGAGAGTTTCAGCTAACATTTAGCGTTTGACCCTCTGCTGTTTGGTCTCGTGTTATCTCAGCGTGCTGCTGCATGCGGACACGCAGCGTTCATCAGCACAGGAATGACTGGCATGTTATGGCAGTCAAGGCAGTGCGTGTTCATGAGGCGCTGCACGCTTGAAGTCAGTGGCGGTGAGATGACATCACCATTAGAGATATTTTTCTCTCCTTTTTGAAGCCACTCAAACTGTGACAGTTTGTGTCTTCTCAACACGTCGCTGTTTTTCTGCTCTGACATTCTTTTGTTAAAATAACAGTGTACCAGTCTGTTCCTCCTGGGAGAAAATAAAGCTTTGTACTTCACTGGTTCACACACACACACACACACACACACACACACACACACACACACACACACACACACTCCCTGCCTCCAAAGAAGGCATCAGCCATACAGGAAAAGACGAAAAAGAACGTCGGACAGCCGCAATTGTCAACTGTCGATCAAGATGATTTAATTTAGATGCAGTGAAGAAATGATGTCAAAGGGACTAAAGAAGGAAACTCAACTTTCAGCCAGAGATCACACTAATTCAAATGAGTGTCATCGCAGTCTGTATTTTTATGCTTTCCATTTTAAAACACCCTGTTCTCTGTATGCTGTTACTTAAGTGTTTTTTCCCTGAAAGAGTCGATTTTGATGAGAATTCCTGCTGAATTCTGGTGTCTCAGCTCCTGGTATGAAACACTGTTTGGGGGAGCAATTAAGCTTCGATTCATCTGGCAAAAAAAATCTCCATTTTCCCCAGAATGACAGAGGGAGAAACAGTTTTTGATAAAACTACAGTGGTGCTTGTATTTTTGATTATCAGATAGTGTTCTTGGTTGTAATTGCAGGAGCTCGTTTAGTCTTTTTGTGAAACAATAAGGTTACTGGAACATGCTGCAGAGGAAATTGCAAAGTTGATAAAAGGAATTCAGATGTTGTTATCAGACGCAGGCATGTAATGAAAATCCAATAATTACCATTTCATTTCTATTTAAATGCATTTGTGCCCCGATTCCTCAATCAGGCTTTTGAAGTGGAAGCTGATGATGAAGACTCGATCTGTTTGTGAGTGAGTCCATTTGAAGATCCGACCGTTACGTGTTGGGAAACATTTGCATATTACAAGCATGCCTGTTTTAGCGTCATGTTACTTTCAACCAGCTATTAGCACTTAAGTTACTCAAGCAGAAAATCGACTTTAGACTTCGCTCGCAACTCATCTCGTGCTCAGCTCATTGATAATGACGCAATCTGTGGAGACATCACGGCATGTGGCTGCCAATCACAGGCGTGCAACGTTCATGCAAACAGAACAGGAACAGCTGCCGTGATGTCACTAAACCAAGTACAGCCATCAGTGTTTTTATGCACCCACTCCTGCAGAAGCCTTCAGCTCTGAGGAGCGTTCTGGCGTCTGTTAGCTCATTGTTTTGGTGACAGCAGGAAGCTTTTTTCCAAAAAAGACAAAAAAAAAAAAAACACACATTTGGCATTGCATCTTTTGTGAAGTGACAGGTTGGTGTGACAACTTGTTTTGCTGCCCCCAAGTGGCCAAAAAATCAGTGATTGCAGCTTTAAACAGTTGAACCTGATGGGTGTGAAGTCGATACTGAATAGTTTTAAATAATTGATATAGCTGATTAACGTCTGAATTGTGTTTTAAAATAACTCTGTGTTATAAATATAACGCCACATCCTTCTCTCCTCTTTTGGCTCCTCTGCTGCTCACTTCCTCCTCGGTCCCCCCCCCCCCCCCCCCCCCACTCTCACCAAATTACCCAGCTGTCTTTGCAGGGCCGACAGGCAGCCGTTAATTAGCCAATCTCACGCTCCGTTAGCCAGCCGGGGAGACAGAACGAGGTAGAGAAAGAATAGACGGCGAGATGGAGAGAGAGTGAGAGAAAGTGGGAGTGAATGGGGAAAAGTGGAGGGAGCGAAACAGATTGTTAAAGTGGAAGAGAGTGAATAGAGGAGGCAGTAAATGGAGGAAGAGTGGCTCGAGAACAGCATGCAAAGTTTCCTGAAGAGAGAGAGAGAGAGAGACAAGGACGAGAGCAAAAGAAGAGGAAGGCAGTGAATTCTAACAAAGTGGCAAGAGAAAGAATGGGAAGAGTTGTTGAACGGAGAGGAGTGAGAGGGATGAGAGAGGCTGGACAGCGAGGACGATGAAGTGGTGAGGTGGTGAGAACGGATGACAGAAAGACAAATGGTTCTCGCCCCATTAACTGTTTCTGGTGAACCAATAACAGCTGCAGATATATGAAAAAAAAAAAAAAAACAAGCTTTAGTTCATTCAAGAACTGCCAATTCAGGGTTTGTCACAGCGTGTTAGTTTAATCCAGGTCATCCCCTTCTTCTGCTCTCAGGGTGGCGATTTTTGGCTCGTGTGTCTGTCCTGTTTTTGTGTCCCCTGAACTTTCCTGCAGCATCACAAATTTCTCCCGTCAAACTTCGAGATAGCACGCTCGTTTCAAGTCCAAACAAGCTGCACAGTACGACGTGATGGCGCAGCTAATAACATAACCAAAGACTCTACCCATGCTGCTCGCAAACCGTTCACAAATCGGCCATCTGGGTGGCACTACAGGTGCCCCAGAGCCCACACATCCACGCTCAAAAGCAGGCTTCCCTCAGCTGAACCCAGCTAACACTCTTCTGCCAACAAAAGTACTGATTTTTATACTTTTGTCTTTTTTATCGTATGTCTGTTTTATTCGCTAATACATAACTGTGCAACCCAGGGATTTATGGAACAGCGTGGAAAGGCCTGGCAGCTGAATTTTCTGTCATGACGTCATGTCATGGAAACAAAGAGTTGTTATCATTGTGTACTGATGTTCAAAAAGCAGATTTGGCCTCTTAGTGGCTGCAACATTCCTATTAGCATTAGCAGAGACTTGAGAAAAGAGTTATTCAGCAGTCATTTTATCGTTTTTTGTCAGTTTAGCCGCCTTTAGATGACTGCAAAAAAAAAATAATTCAAAGCTACTGCTCGCTTTCAGGTGTTCAGCAGAAGAGGGTCTTGACTCAAAGCATCAAACGCTCTCTCACGCTGGATATTTATACTGTAGTGAAAAAGTGGAGCAAATGGTAGCTAACGAAACAAAGACGAAGACGGAAGAGGGGCTGGGAAGCAGTGGGAGAGCAGAGGAGAGGAGAGGAGAGGACGGGGTGACAGTAAAACGTAAATTGAAAACGTCGAGCAGATCGTCCTGAACAGCAGAGCGGCGCCATCATCTTCACTCCATTAGCTCTTCCAGTTAAACAGGAATGGGAGCGGAGAGGCAGCTTCAAAGGAACCCTCAGAAATGGCAGATTTTAGTGTGATCATACTGAGTTTTCCATGTGCAGTGATAAAACATCACGGGGGGGTACGTCTGTTTAGCTTTACAGTGGAAGTCAATGGGGACATTCAGCACTCAGAGAAACCCCGGATGACATAAGTTGCACTGATAGGCCTTGACTGATAATGTGTCAAAATATAAAATGTTAATCTGACTTCAGAATTTCAATGTGGTCCAGAAACTGCATTCTCTGTCGAGGCGGAATAAGGTGTAATCGCTTCTGCAAATCCACAGATCCGTCTCCAGGGACAGTTCATTTATCTCACGCATCCGA
Organism: Chaetodon auriga; assembly: GCF_051107435.1. NCBI lineage: Eukaryota > Metazoa > Chordata > Actinopteri > Chaetodontiformes > Chaetodontidae > Chaetodon > Chaetodon auriga. The sequence goes on along the minus strand of NC_135096.1, from coordinate 9,052,946 downwards.
TAATGTTCTGTCTGTATTGGCCAAAACAAATCTGCATATGCTCACAGATAATATTTAACGCCACAGGCACGCTGGAACCTGTGAGACGGGGAAATGAGATCAAGGAAGGCTGGTTTCAGCAACACAGCCGTGAGCTTCAGCGCTTGTTCGAAATCCAAAAACCGCTCAGCACTTTAGAAAACCATGACACAGGACTTCATTTATCCGGTGACAATAATAATGGCACAATCGGCTATTGTTTATTGTTGAGAGAATCCCCACTCGTCTCCACTCATGCAGTTGGGAGTCATCCTGTGGAGAAATACGTGCGTGTAAGTGAAACAACAGGGGAAAGCGATGTGTTCAGGGACTTACTGTGCAGCCCCGAGAAGCTACACACACACTCTGGACACCTGCTTTGTGTTGGTTTGTTGGTTTTTAAGCGGTGAGACTGACTAACTTCATATTTTTTAACATTGATCCACGCCTGAAGTTCATCCAGTGTCAAAAAGAAGTAAGAAGCAGCTCTTGCCATGTTGCTGCGGCTTAGCTTGCGACATTTCTCTGGGTGTAGCTTCAGCGTGTTGAAGCTTCATTAAATATAGAGTGAGCGGTAGCTTAGCTCAGTACACTTTCTAAGTAGCTTTCCCAACACTGCCCATAATGTAGGTTAATTAGTGAATGTAATGTGATCCTTTCTCGGTGTTAGACAAAGGGGAGGATTAAGCATCTGAACAGCATTTATATAAGTACAACCGTCAGTGTACCAAGGGGCCTATCTATGAAGTACGTTTACACACAGCCGAGTGCAGCAGAGGAGGCTTTCCTGGGACAACAAAACCAGCTGAGCCCATGTGAAGTGTGGAGATAATGTTAGCTCTGGTTATGTGAGACCACACAGAAAGCAACATGAAAAAACAGTGTCCCACATCCAACCTACAACTCTGGTGATTTAAGTGGCTTCAGATGTTCACACAGAGTCTCTTGACTGTCCCTCAAAATTTAAATGCATCGCTCCGGCGTGCGGGTCTGATGGCACTAGCCACATTAGCCAGGGAACGCGCTAACGCCAGCAGGCTAAGCAGCAGAATAAACAGTCCAGAGACGTAAAAATGTTTTGAATTCTGTGTCCTTGAGCTTCAGTTTTGAGGGGAATTCTGTTTTGTATTGGCCCCTCAAAGCAGTCCAAAGTCAAAAGAATAGCTTTCAATACCAGCATTTAGCCGCTGAAAACCCGAAATATAGCCGTCGCCCTCGTGAAAAATGTTGCCGTGCATCCGTGCAACTCAGTGGTCATGCATTCAGAAGGCATCTGCATGGAAAACGTGCCAAATATCAAGTCAGATTTGCATTCATTATTAAGCATGCAGCGAGTAACGAGGGAAACTTCGCTTCCCGGTGGCTTTGTTTCTGTGAGGCTAAATAGTGTTTTTATAGTGTTTAGTATTCCACTCTACCAGTGCTGTCCTGCTTTATGGAGCAGAGAACACACACACACACACACACACACACACAGTTTCATTAGAAGCTCTGGTGGTAATTGTCAGTCTTTTGTGTGTGTGTGCGTGTGTGTTTCAGGCAGTTTTACGCCTTGGACTCTCCTCAAGGGATTAATCCAGAGAAATCCAATCAGACTGTCTTCATTTCCACAGACAGCCATTTTAGTTTTATTAGCTCAGACAGGAGCCAGATATTCTATTAGAGATGCACTGTAGTCCCCCCCCACCCCCACCCCCACCCCTTTTTTTATTGAATCTGCTTCACCACCTAAAAGTGTTATTAGCGATGGCGCTAACAGAGTTGTGAAGTTCTGACACACCATGTTGTCAAACTCAGTCATCGACGAGTCTGTCAGCTGACTGCTCAGCCCATTACACCCCCCCCCCCCCCCCTCCCCAAAAGAGCCCCATTCTTCCTGAATATATCAGATGGTCACTGCTCAAACAGCAATGTGGGCTTCAACAAATGGCCGGTTTGTATTGATGTTTGTGAATACATTATCGTGGACAGGAGAGCTTTGCTGCCAGGGCTGCACTGGGACAAAATATCGGCCCTGGCAGACCCACCACAGTCAGCCACATGTGTGATGAGTAAAAGGGAATAAAGGAAGATAAACTCTAAGTGTTTCCTGTATGTGGACGAGCTGTGCAGGGAGGCAGTGTAAGCAGAGCCTGCAGCTTATCAAGTGACTGCTGGGATGAGAGTCAGTGAGTTCATGAGTTCACGGGGGGCGTACAAAGGTCCGTACAGCGTTGAGCAGAGGAACAGCTGTGGGCAGGAGGCTGTGTGTCAGCCTGCCGGTGGAAGATCACATACTCCCATATAGCACCTCCCATGAGGAGGGGGCGGGGGGTGTCTCTGCTGATACTACGTGCTCTCCAAAGACTCAGCTTGAGATGTGCTCGCATTGCCTCTTGCTGTTGATTCGTGGCCGTGTGATAAACAAAATAATCTCCTCAGTCGCTCAGTATTTTCAAATCCCCTTCGCTCTCTCCTCCGTTCGCCGTCCTCTCCGCCGTCAAGAACAAAGAAAGTAAAGGATGGAAGGCTAACTGTGAGAAAGCAGAGGCTTTCTAATTATAGCTCCGCTCCTCGAGTACGGGTGTCACTGCTGAAACAAGCAAGCGGAGTTCATGCGTCAGTCCTGCGGATTTATGCAAAATGTGTCTTTGATCATTAACGGCGGTGTCAGACGTTAACCTGGTGTTATCAGGACGTCAGAGAAACACACGTTTTTGACTGTCAGCTCGGCACTTTTTCCACGATGTGATTATATAAGAATATAGTGATTCTAAAAGGCATTCAAATAGTTTCCTGCAGTCACAAAACACGTCCAGGTAAATATGTTGAAATGTGCTGCCGTGATGATACTGTGAGGTGTTTTTAACCCGGGGTTTTGTTTTCAGTGTGTCTGGTCAAAAACACCCAGAAATTTGAATCACACCTGAACAACGTCGTCATGGTCCAACATTCGTGACTTGTCGAACTGACCCTCAGCAGTATTTCTCTACTCAGATAATCATTTCAGTCATTTTTCAAGCAGAAGTGTCCATTTGCTGCTTCTCAAATGTGAGGATTTGCTGCTTTTCTTCGTCATAACTCACCGTTAATATCTGTGGTTTGAACTTTTGGTTGGACGAAACAGCCAAGTCGAAATTGTCCCCTTTGGCTCTGGGGAAATTTTGGATTTCATATCAGTCAGGTGGACAGTTAGTCCAGAGTTGTTATTGTCCGACTTGGTTCCTTCATTTGAACCTCTCCTGCTGTAATCATCCGTCATGTTCAGGACGTGATTCTTGCACCGGGTCACACCGAGTCCACAACCCAAGAGATCATCATTCTTATCACTCCCATCCTTCATCGTGCTCATGATCTCAGCCTGTTTTTCTTGTGCTGAAGCATGGACTGATGGGAGCCCTGACTAATGGACGGTTCAGCTTTGATGGAGGGGTCCTCACTGTCAGAGAAGTCCTGGCCCTGCCCGTGCAGACGGTCTCAGTGGAATATAGGCTTACACTGAGGCAGGCCTCATGTGTGGACAATATGTCTGCTGAGGAAACAGCTTGGAATACTTATTTTAAAAAGACCTTAGTCAAAGTCAGACGTCAGGGCAGTTCCAGTAGTTGCAGACGATCCCAGTGATAGTTGTGCTGTAGCGACAGTTTGTGTAGCTGTGGGGGACCGTGTGGGCTTTCTTCAGGATGTTAATGGGCAGATCAGCTCTATGTGCATGTGTGTGTATGTGTGTGCATGTGTGTGTGGTCAGTCAACCCATTCACCCCTCACTTCTCCTGTTTGCTCCTCTGTGGTTGGATGGAGCGCTCGGCCACTCTGCTGTGTCCTAATGCATCACCACCATCATCATCATCCTCATCTTTGTAGTGTGGAAGAGGCAAATCAGCCCCAGACTCCCTTAAAAAATCAAGGAGTTTTGGGAGTTGTTGAGTTCAGGAAAGCTTTCTAAACCTCATCAAACACCGTCTATGAAAAAGTCTTAATTATTTGCCCCCTCTTGTAAATTCTGCTAATGTTATACATGAAGTTGTTCCTTTCTTTGCCTTAACAAATCCTGTCAGTTTGGCCCAGTGTGGGCGACTCTGACAAGATAAATGATCAGCCTCGTTAACAGCACATTAACGTGTCTCTCCTTATTCAGATTTACCAGGTATAAATGGGGTCACCGTTACATAGTTGGTGCCTCCCACCATAACTTATCCTGCTTCGTCCATATCTCGCTCACAAGCTTTTTGATTATCACGTTTGAGGTAATGAATCATTATATTCAATCAGATAAACTCTCAAATATCAATAACGGTGTCAATATCCCCCATCGGTCTGGCTGTGCCACCCAAAATTGCTTATGTGTTGTTAAATGGAGGAACAACTTGCCCTCAGTTTTGCCTTTCTTGAAGGCGCGCTGCTGAAACTTTAAAGTGTGGCCTGAGGGAAGCGGTACAAAAAATGCTTATGGAGTATCCAAAATAGAACGGGTTCATACTTCAGGAGGCACAAATGTCCTCACTAACTTTAATGGCAATTTGTGTATTCCATGTGTCCAAGTATACATTTTGGCCTGAGGATTTTTTTCTTTCTTTCTTTCTTTTTTTTTTTTTGTGATATCTCGGCCATCAGAGGTCACTAAAGTCGTCCTCTTGAGACCATGAACGAATGCAGTAAAACTTAATGAAAGTCTGGCCAGTATGAAGGAAGATCAGCGCTGTCTGGTCTGGACTGAAGTGTCACATGGAGGGCCAAAGTTTTCAGATAACGATCAATATTAAGACCACGGGCCACTGAGCGACAACCACAGCCGGTGTTATTACTGCCGCCGCTGCTCATGCTACGACTGATTTTTAATGATGTAGCACTTGAATATTAAAACCATTAGTGACGAGAGGGAGAGAGAAATTGAGATGTGATTCATTACTCTGCCCTGGGTGAGCTCACTCCTCCTCTCCTCCTCTCCTCTGTCTTTCCCTTCATTATATTCACTCCATCCTCTTCTTTCTTCCCCCTCATTTCCCCATCTCTCATCCTTTTTTTTTTTTTTATAATCATAATTGTTTTTCATCATCGTTTATCTTTTTTTTTTTTTTTTTTCACGTTGTTGTTCGTAAAAGTTCTCCTTATTTTTTCATCTGTATCCTCTATTTGTCTCCGAAATGACAGAGGATGACTAAGACTCCAAGGGGCTTTTATTGTGCTGTGTGTGCGTGTGTGTGCGCGTGCGTGCGTGCGTGCTTGGGTGCGCGCATGCGTGTGTGTGTGTATGTGTGTGTGTAGGAGGTGCAGTGTTAATAGTCCTTCTCTCCCTGACAGACTAATGACTAGTTTGTGCTTCTCTCTCTCTCTCTCTCTCTCTCTCTCTCTCTCTCCCTCCCTCTCTTGTTCTTGGAAATAATTAGCTTGCTCTCCCCCTTTTCCAAAGATTACGTCTATTATCACATATTCTGTCTTGTCCCTGTTTTCTGTCTTTTGTCATCACGATCCTCCTTTGCATGTCACATGTCCATCTCTCTGTCTGTCTTTTTCATCTTTCCTCTTACCGTGGAGGAAGGAGCAGCAGCCTGTGTGTGTGTGTGTGTGTGTGTGTGTGTTAATGTGGTGATAATGGAGGTGTTTTGTTGGTTTGGACTGCTTCTCCTGCTTTTTGGTTATCTTCTTTTTGTTATGTAGTCATCATAGTGAAATTAGGGCTGCGTTGTGCATCCAAAAATAACACGCTCTCTTCCTTTTGCATCATGTAAGCAGTACAGTCTCACTTCACTCTTACTGTTAGTGTATGAAGCTCATAATCACATGTGGAAACGTCATAGTGTGGAAACATTTACAACAGTTTAACATCAGTGTTTGCAGCCAGCTATTAGCTAAAATAAATGTTAGATAAAGCTGAGACAGTTTCCAGAAAGTAGGCACTTGAACTTTCTGTGAATTTGCTGCTTCCTGGAAAAGGGGGCCTCTTCAGTGGTGATGTCATCCTGCTGCATCCTGCAGTGGGAGCGAAAGGCAAAAGTCCTTGAGACCAGTATAACTTGAATCTGTGTTTCCAGGATGGAGGTACTGTCAGCCTGTGGGTTTAGCGTAGCCTTTAGAGACTGCTGAGCCAGCTGCCTCATTTCCATATTGTTTTAGCTCATTCAACATGTAGCTATTTGGAGCTATTTCTTGGCAAATCGCCATTTTCAAAATGTTGCCCTGAAATGTGCGTGTCGCCTCCCAGATGACCTGGCGTACGAGGTGCGTTGGTTCTTCACCCGGCTGCGAGGCGGAGAGACGACGATCCAGGTGGCCAGCGTGGACCGCTTCGGCGTTTTGAAGAGAGAAGCTCGAAACTCCTCCAGTGACATTTCAATCGAGCGCAAGGACACGCACACCTACATACTGAACATTCATGGCACTCAGGACAGGTGAGTGTGTGGTGATGGGACATTAGCAAACGTGTTTTGTTCTTTGTGACCTCTTTGCCGGCACAGTCTCACCTGCAGTGTCTTGCTGTGTGTGTGTTTGTGTGTTCTGTGGTTTCCAGTGACAGCGGCGAGTATCACTGCATTGCCACCCCCTGGTACCTGTCGGCCTCAACAGGAGCCTGGACTCAAGCTGGAGAGCTGACGTCGCCTCGAATCTTCCTTACAGTCCGCTTTGCCGGTGAGGAGTGTGTGCGCTCGACTTCATCACAGTTCAAACGCGGCCGCATCCACACTCGTGCAGAAACTCCGGACAGTTCCATTTTTATTGTCCTGTTACTGTGTTACTGCAGCTTAGTGTGAACCGAAGGCCAAAAACAGACAGAAACAGGTCCATTAGTGTGGACGTGGCACATGAGGTCATTTCACACGTCCATATTTTAACACCAGAATGAAAAGCATTGAATATACTGTCAATGTGTTTGCATGATGTGCTCCCATTAAATACTCTCTCTCTCTCTCTCTCTCTCTCTCCCCTCCTGCAGTGTGGGAGTCCCTAAAGTTGCCTCTCCTATACGGTGTCTCAGCCTCAATAGGTAATGTAATCATCACACACTGTATTTGCAGGCGTTAGCTCAAGTCTGTGTTTAATCTTTAATATTTGCTTGATATATTACTAAATAGGAAGCAGGACATCGCTCAGTATTTGCAGCCTATAGAGTGTATTAATCGTCATTTCACTGAATTCAGTGTCATGCCTGACACCAGAGTCAAGACCAGCAATGAAGTGTTTAAAGCTACATTTAAACGTTACAGAAAAAGCAGTGAAGACATCTCCTGTTGCCAAATTCTGTCTAAGGTTCCACCTATTTACTGGAGTAGTGAGTGTTCCTATTGCATAAGAACCTTATGGGAAGGTACATTGTTTCAGGTGTTAGTCACATCCTCAGGTGAGTTATGACTTGTGGAAAACTAGGTTTTGATTGCAAAACATTGAAAATATAATATCATGGTCTTGATTTTTTTCTTCCCTTTGGCGAGTGACCACGGTATAAATGGGATAATTCCCTTCAAGGTGTCCACAATCAGGAATTCATGGCCTCCGCGGAGGCTGCAGTCTCAAAATCCCTTCCTCAACATCTGGGTGGAGGATGACAGATTACTCTCGCCTATTTTTGTGAGCTAGCTCGCTGAAATGTTGACGTTCATATCTAGTTTTCAGCCGAGAGCAGCGGCGAAATGTCCCTGAAAATGGCCAAATGGAGGACAGAAGAAGGGGTGGTGCTGGTGGTGTGGGAGTACTGTTGGTAACGTGGCGTCTCCTCCGTCTCTAACCTTGTCGTGTGTCTCCAGGTGTGGGCCTCTTCTCTCTGGTCCTGGGTCTGGTCTGCGCCCAGTGCTGCTGCCGCAACACCACGCACACTCCACGCTCACGCAACAAACTGATGGACCTGGAGATGGACTGACAAACAGTTTCCCCCGCACCCACACACTGCAGCGCTCACAGGAAACACCACGCACACAACAGACACACGCCCATAGACGATTTCTGGGACACCCAGTTGTTTCCAGGCGAGGGACGCTGGGAGTGAAAGGACACATCGCTTTGGAAACCGAAGCCTGATCGATCGCAGTGCTTTAAGAGGTGCCCGGGATTTTCCAGCTCTGCAGTGGTGGAGCAGGGGACTGTTGCCAGCACCGAGGGGGGAAATAGCCTTTGACACTTTAATTTCTATGAAGATCCATTGAAATCTGTGGCGCTTCCAGTGATTTTTACACAGATACATCTGCTCGCCGTCACGACAAGACACTCTGAAGAATCCAGAGTATAATCTTTGAGGAACAGGAGGCTTCTGAGGCCTCACTGCCACTTGGGAATAAAGGACCACTAAACAGATCTGCTGCCTCTACAACCACCAGGGATAACAAACGAAGCGCTCAGGCTGGACTTTTTCTTCTGATGCCGAGGCTCGCTGCAAAGTGCAACCACGACAGGAAGTCTTGCCCCTCCCCCCTTGACTTTACTGTTTGAGGAAGAACGGAAATGTCAAGGGGCAGTCGGGGTTGTTGAGACGGAAATCCATTTACCTGTCTGATTGAACGCTATCTGTTCAGTCACGTGGCTTGAAGTTCTTTTGTACCCGCAGAGAGCGGCGCTTTAGGCAGCCTGAGCCTTTGTTTCTGTGGAGCCGTGTTCATACAGGCAGCACAAGTCCGAGACAACGAAAGCGCTCCACCTTCGTTCCACGCGAGAGGTATTGCACTAGAACTATCACCCCAGAGTATTCCTACTTTAACAAAAGGACAATATTTACCTTTATTCTCAGCTCTAGTTTTAAGAAAATTGAGAGATTTTAAAAGTGAGAGACATTTTTAAGCTTTACAAGGAGATATGCAGTCGGTGTGTTTGTGTGTGAGATATACTGTACGTGGTGCCAATATTTGAACTGACAGAGGCGTGCTTGGTTCATATCGCCAGATCAACACTTGAACAGCCACTGAAAGTGGCGACAGCAAGCACTCTTCTTTTCTAAATATTCTGAATTGTATCCAGCTGTTCTTTTCCCCGTCTCTCGTGTGTGTTACTGTGCGAGTGCTGTGCCACAGTGTGTGAGACGAAGACATGCATGTCCTGTTTTCTAATGGCCGACCGATGTCATTCATGAGCAACGCGAGCCTTTTTCCAGGGTAACATCAAAGCCTCCGTTTTCAAACCTCGCCGTCGCTCCGCTAACTGACTCTCATGTGTTCACGCTGTGAGCGCCATGACTGTTAAAACAGAGTGTTGGTGCTGTAAGAAGCTCGATTACTTCCGTGGTTTACGGCCGCGACAGTTTCAGCAAAATGATGTGTCTCAGTTTTGCTTTTTAAAGGAATAGTTTAACATTTTGGAAAGACTTAGAGAGTGAGATCGTACACTAAGTACGGAGCTGGAGTCACGATGTGGTTAGCCTAGCTTAGCATAAAGACTGGAAGCAAGGGGAAACAGCTAGCCTTGTTGTGTCCGATGTGAATAAAAACAGCCACCACGGCCTCTGAAGCTCACTGACTGCTTCCAGTCTTTGTATGCAACACACAGACGCGAGATTTCTGTCAATATTCTGAACAAAATCTCGAAAAGAAAGCTTATTTCCCCAAAAGTGAGCTATTCCTTCAAACATCACATGACCTCTGTGAGTTTAAGGGGGGGGTCGAACATTTCGGAGAGTCCTGTCTCTGTGTCAGGTTAGCTTAGCCTAGCTGAGGGCTGAGACTGGGAGCGGGAGGGGGGGGGCCTGTTAAGCAAGGCCCATCAGAAATGAAACAATTAGCCTTGAAAGAACTAATTTCCACATTTTTACTGAAGCCATATGAAGCCTTACAGCACCCCCTCCTCCTTCACATTCTCATTGCCAAACATTTCACATCACCAACGGAACCAGTTCAGTGGTTTCAGCTCTCAGATTCAGTCGAATCATTTGAGATGTTTAATCTCTACTCTTGAAGAAAAAAAGCTAAGAGACACCCTGACCTGCTGATTAAGAACATCAGCTGTGCCCGACTTGCACCAGCTGACGTCTGTTGAGTCTCTGCGGCGTTTTTATAGCAAATGAATGAATTGTGACTTCAGTATCATGTCGACGGCCGCGTGAACGCACGCTCGCAGTTCCAGTAACAACACACAGGAAGCGAGGAGGTTTCTGTCCAAGCCCAGCAGGATCCAAGCAGACCTGTGAGGCTTGTGATGCGGCGCGTCAGGCTGACTGGGATCTGCTCGCCGTTTTAAGTCTTTTTTTTTTTTTTTAAACAAGCTCTGCTCATTACATGTTTTCCACCCTGAGTCAGAGCTAAAACGCTCAGATTTAAAATGCACCCGTCACCCCGTCAGCTGTGACCGGGTGGCTCACATTTGGCCTCGTCCAATCAGGATGCAGAAGATAGAAATTAAACGTCTCTGACTGATACACAAAGGGTCAGTTTCATAGTTGCACAAATGTATAAGAACACCAGCTACAGGAAACACCAAGACGGAGCTGTACAAATGGTTTTTTTGGTATTTAGTGTTTTGTTTTCTTTTTCAGAAGGGTTGAAGTTTGAACAGCAGCACTGGTTTCAAACAGGAAGCCAAACTTTCAGATCAGTGCTGCTGTTTTATTTTCTTCACTCAAAGGTTCAGCTGAAAATCCACTTTGAGAGATATTTATACCATATGTGTGTGTTTTGGCTTGATTGATGGTGACTGTGACTTCAGAAACTTCCAGTAAGTCTCTATGAACCCACTCCACAGGTGTGTGTGTGTGTGTGTGTGTGTGTGTGTGTGTGTGTGTGTGTGTGTGCGCGCCCGCCTCTCTGTGATCGTGCTGTTGCAGTATTCAAAATAGATTTGACCGCTGTCCTTTACACACACACACACACACACACACACACTTTCACGGTACTTGAGCAGACAGGTGAATAATAGGGCTCTGTGCTAAATGCTCTGAACACACACACACACACACACATACACACATGTAGCATTGACACTCACCACTGAACATTCAGTCACTGCAAGACTTCCCCAGTGTCCTTTTATTTTGTCATTTTATTGCAACAAGTGTGATGAATCATGATGATGTTTTTTAAATAAATAGATTTGTAAGATGTATTCAATTTGGAAATGAATTTCTATGTTTTCATTTTGTTTTTTTTTTGTGGGGGGGGGGGGGGGGGGGGGGGGTTGAGTTGCAGTTTTTGATGTTATACGAGCGAGAAAAAGCCACTGTCCCAGTGATCTCTGTGTGTGCTGCTTGAGCCTGAAAATGCTTATCGGAGTGATTATGGCTGCTCAGCCAAAGGAACAGGTGCCGTCGTCACACTCAGACCTCACGTTGGGGGGGGGGGGGGGGGTCTGTAGGCCCGGCTGGCCCACATCTACCCCCTTTCTGCTGAAATGTGGCTGCCTCGTTTTTCCAGAGGATGTGATGTGGTCGTGATCAGAGTTCCTGCTCTGAGACTTGTGACAAATGTGGGCCAATTTAGTTTTCTTCTCCATCTCTGGGCAAGCCATCAGTCAGGTTTTTCTATGCTTCCAATCATCTGAAAAAAAAAAAAAAAACAACTTCAAAAAACTTCCAGCAGAATAAATGTTTTATAATTCAACATTGGACCGCGGCTATATCTCTTCCCTCCACGTCTCTCTCACTGCGTCTCCCGTCCTCTTGTTAGTCTTATGGGATTTATTTCCTGTCTGTTTATAGTCTTTCTCTCTTTATTTCCACGTCTGTTGTTGGCTCCATTTCCCCCTCTGTCTTTCTCTTTCTCTGCATCTCTTCCCCTCATCCCGCCGATCTCTCGCTCTTCATTAGAAATGCAGATGAGTTGAAACCTTGGTCGCTCTCCTGGGTTTTGATTTTTACACCTCTTTTAACAACGGTCTCTCCATCCGGCTCTCTTTCTCCGCCACTCTTTCTTCTCGTATGGAGATGGAGAAGAAAGATCCGCTGTTGATTGGCTCTATCTGTGGCTTTTCTAACTTGCACTCGTTCCCTCTCAGGGTCCATTTGACCCACTTTTCTGGTCCCACTGTGTTTGTGTTCATGCCTCTTGTGGATCATTTGGGAATGCGGCCTTGTCACAACTTAAGCCATTGTCTTCCTCTCCTCCTAACACCACTGACTGTGTGTGTGTGTGTGTGTGTGTGTGTGTGTGTGTGTGTGTGTGATTTAAAAAAAAAAAAAAAAAAAAGCAGCACAGGATATTTTTTCTTGGTCCTCATTCTCACCACTGCACACTCCTGCTGTTTCAGAGATGGCACATTTGGTGGTGTTACCCCCGGCTCTGACTTGAACGTGTCACAGCTTGAGGGTTGCTCCACATAACAAAAATTTCAGACAGAAAAATTCAGCAGCGCGTGGAGAGGAGTAAGCAGCCTGTTCTCCCCAGAGCTTACCAGGGGCGACACGTTTTTCCCGTCTTCATTGTAATCAACACTGATGTTTACAGCCGCGGCTCAGTCACGCCACTCACGCTCCGAGTCTGTTTCTTGCCCGTTTAAACACAGTGCTTTTGCTGTATTTTCTCTCCTTGTCAACATTGCTGTTTTTCTTGGATTGGATAGGAGCAGATCAGTCATTCTGACTCCGATTTTACATCTCCACACCAACCCAAACGTATTTGTTTCAGTGCTCACGAAATTCCTCCGACAATAGAAAATGAAGAGGAAATGCAAATGAGAAGCTGGCTGTGCCCCTCAAAGTACATTTTAAATCAGCAAACTTTACTTTTTTTTATCCCGTTTTCACCCATTTTTTTTAAATAAAGGGCCAGACAGATAATAATTGCCAAAATCAATCAACTTTTTAAACCCTGCATTTCCATAATGCCGCGATAGCATCTTTCATTGGGCCCTTCGTCTTCCCAGGACTCTGTGAGCAACACCCCAACCAATCAGAAGGAGTCACTATTGCAAGTATATGATCCCTCGCTGGCTTCCCACCCGTGAACATTAAAATTACTTTCATGGTGATGGAACTAAAAAACCTTCTGAAAATGCTTTCTTGTTCTTTCTTTTCTTATTCCCTGAGGAACGTCCTCAGAAACTATTTCAAATCATGAAGTTACATTCGTGTATTACTCAACACTTTCATTTGCAAGTAAAAAGTTACTTGACAATCCGTGTTAGCTCCCGACCTGAAACCTTTATTTACGCTTCGAATCGATGCCCAATAAAGAGGCTCTGAATGGCTGATAGCTGCTAAGAGGCGGTAGCACATTATGTGGCTGTAATAGTATGGAATATTACTGTGGCGTGTTTCCTTTCTAATGCCCCCAACACAGCGATGAGGCTGTGAGAGCAGGCGGACGGAGCGGTGAGATCTCACTGGCGGTGTCAATATGGCTGAGTCACTCATCATCAGCAGCGGGAGGTTCACTTCAATTAACTTCCAGCTTGGCAGCGAGGAGAGGTGAAGCAGGCGCTGCGCCTCCTCGCGCCGTCGCTCATTGCTTCCGTCCCCCCACAGGTGTTGCTTCACCCTCCTTTCTGGCTCTGGTCAATTCACTCCTTAACCCACAGCGGCCTCAAGTCATGCGGAGCGACTGTGAAGTGTTAGGGATAATATACTGAAGTATTTATACAAGTTGAGTCCCTGCAGCTCTGTAACTTTGCCTCCGATTATTTTGGTGAGTTGAGGAATTTAAACGGGTGCTTCCTGTGCCTTCGCATGTGTGTGTATCTTAAGCTTTCCGTCTCATGAAAGGTGCGTCTAGAGTCTGGCTTTTGTCAGCCGTTTTCCAGAGTAACCAAACACACAAACACTGTCCATGCAGCATGATAGACATACAGTGGATCATGTTACTGTTATGGCAGCCTCGCAGCAACACTTCATCAGATATTGCTGCAGGGAAAATGGGCCCCAACACGTACAGTGATCCGACTCAGGGACCTTAAATCTTTAGGGTCAGGAAAGGAAATACTGTCCAGAGAAAAAGAAGTATAGTACCTTTTCCTCCACTACATTTATTTGATGCCAGCTGCCATGTCGAAGTGATGCACACATAATTGCGTTGATCATGATAATCCAATAATATTCATGATTCTGAAATGGGTACCCATCATGCTGCTCCCCCTGTCTGACGCTCTTGAATTACTTTCCATTTCATTTGCAAGCTAACCCCGAGTCGACGGCGTCGGGCGAAATGTGAAGGACGGAGGTGACGACGTGCAACAAGAAGTGAAGAGCAGGCCGGGTCATCTGCTCAGAGCAGCTTCACCTGCGGGACGCTGGAAACCTCTGGGCTGTTTTTTAATTGAAGCAGCAGCAGTCAAATATTGGACTGGGAGAGGGTGTCAGCGAAACCCCCCCCCCCCCCCCCCCAGAGTAAATGTTAATGCGTGTGAGAGAGAGCGTGCTCCCAGGAATGCAGAGATGACTCGTCAACACCTTCCCCTCACCATGGAAACTGTGTCAACACATGGATGGGGGTTGGGCTGAGAGAAGGAGTGTATATATGAGATGGGGGGTGACGGAGTGTGTGAGAGAGAGTGTGTGTGATTTATTATTAGGCAGAAGATATTTGACCTTACTTTTCCATAAATCTCTCTCTTGTGCTGTCGCCCTCTCTCTCTCTCTCTCTCTCTCTCTCTCTCTCTCACACACACACACACACACACACACACACAGATGTGGACTTCAGAGCACTTAGATCATTTTCAGCCACTTTCATCTTCTGTAGACTTTCACTCAGTTGATTTATAAAACATTCAAACACAGACACAGTGAGAGTAGCACACTCAGACAGAAACTGCTAGTCTAGCACCGTTAAAAAAAAAAAAAGAGGAGAAATGCAAGTGACTATGAAGCCAAAGCTGTCTTATTTTGTGGCACAATCCGCCCCGTCCAAGAGTTTAGAGTTGGAGAACATGGAGACTTTTCAGGTGTTTGTTTCTTGATAAAAACACAGCACTCATTTCAATGGAATGGCTGATAAGTGGATTCACTCTCTGGGCTCAAGTCAATCAGAGCAAATTCTTCACATCAAGTGCAGTTTTGCTCAATTTTGACACACAAATTTGCAGCCATAACCAATAGTACATTATCTCTCTGAGCTCCACCTGGGTCCAGCCACCACTGAGCTGAAGCACACACTCGGCCTGCAGTGGTGCCAGTCTGCAGACAGCCTGATCCTCAAGCGTGGCTTGTCCTTGTATGGTGCTGTGTCTTCAGCGTGGCACAGGTCCAGCTCTTCGGCGGGCACGCATCCACATGATACATTCACATTGAAGTATACACAAATAACTGGACTGTAAGTATGACTCCACATTGTCTCCCTCTCTCTGTGGCTTGATGCCAGCTAATATCTGTGTGAAAGACAGCGACTGCTGCGCTCTGCTTCTGCAAATACTGTTTACCTCAGCTTCCAGATGGTTACTAAAACTCAGGGTTTGATGATGGCTTCACCAAGAGGGAGAGGTAGGAAACCATCTAAGGCAGGGGTCTCAAACTCCCGGCCCGCGGGCCACACACGGTCTGCCACTTGATATCAGTTTAAACTGAAATTCGGCCCGCTGCGTTCAAGACCCGGTGCGCTGTCGGGATTGGGGAAAAAACATCCGATTTCCGAGTTGACCTTTGAACGCAGCATAATCACCGCGTGAAACCGAACGGAAGAAAACAAACATTTGCTGCGCTGCCGTGCTTTAGAAGTTTAACCTCAAGCGGTTTATTCAACTAAACACGCGGAGCAGTATGCAAAGTACCCGAGAGACGAGCGGACACAGCGAGCTGCACAGCTAAAGAAAGGGCTGTCAACGCAACACAACTCCTCCCAGAGAGCACGAGAGGAGGCCGATGCGACACCTGAAGCAAGTTATGTGTTGTGTGAGATGAAAGGCGTTCACTGAAGGTCAGTTTCTGAAAGACTGCATGCTGCAAGTTGCAAATATTTTTAGAAATCAAAGAATAGGTCCAAACCTAGTGATGTCCATCTTCAAGCCATACTCAGGGTTTTATCTGCCGCCTCCCTCAGAGCAAGTGTGGCCCAGCTGTCTGAGAAGGAGCGCTCTCAGGTGTCTGGCAGCAAGCATAAGGCAAGGAAAGCCAAAAATGTCACATTTAAATTATAATGATATCAATGAATGTGCAGGGCCCCTGATCAATAAGTCTTATTAGTAGACAAATACTAATATTACAGGGCCATCACAGAGATGAAGCAGAGCCCCCAAAAACACTAAGTCTGCCCTGCTGGACTCAAGTGTTGAAAATTGAATGATCACAGCTCTTAAAATAGGTATAAAAGAGTGATGATGAGCACCGCAGACATGCACACATGCACTAATCACTAACAATGTGTATTGACATCATAGCTGTACAGTAATTCCAAGGCTGCAGGGATCTAAGCTAATGCTCCACGCGGGAGCATTAAAGCAAAAAGGATAAGGGGAGTCAGAATAAGTTCGACATGTCTGTGTGTTTGAAGTTGTTTGAAGCTGTCAAGACGCTGTGACTGTCTGTTTTCTGCAGACTTTGGTTGCCCCTGCTCAGCTTTTTCCCTCTTCTGACGCACACTTTGTGAAGACATGTTCGAGTTCATGTTTTAGAGCAAACTAAACATTGCAGGGTCCACAACACGCACACAGTCTTGCAGATTATGAAGTAAAATTACTGGAATTACTTTAAATATGTATAAACCTACAGATTCAAAACTGATAATTGTTGCGACTTACATCCACACTCACATGATTGATTATTCAGTCACTGGCGTTTTTGAGATGAACACATCTGAAAATAATAAAGCGAGTGACTTTAGCCGGCAGCTCAGAGGTGAAGTGCATCCGTATCAGCTTACTGAGTTGTAAACTTCCTCATAAAATTCGACTTGACCTTGTAATCCTCCACCCAGACATTGCCTCGAACACTTTAAAATGCTCACAACTCATCAAACAGCATGTCTGGATTTACACAGAGCATCAGATTTGATTTATACAGGAAATTCTCGCCTTTAGTGGATCTTATGCAGAGAGGTCGACCTACCTCCAGCACTCTCGTCAGCCTGCAGACGTGAATTCGTCACATCACTTCAGGCTTGACGCCTTTATCCGCTGAACCACAGAACGGCCAGGCAATGGACATCCAACCTCCTCGTGTTCGTGTTGGTGTATCGCCACTGCTGATTGATCTGAGGTGGCAACGATCCAATGATGTAAAACACAGTCAAATATAGCTATACATTTGCAGACAATTTGCATCAAACATCAAATTAAAAGAAACACTGTCACACTTTGACATCGAAGCCATTATACGTAGGATTTGCATCATGCACGCTGATCCTTTCACTTTGTCTCATCGTTTTTGACGCATTTTAGAAGAGCGAGCACGACCTGCAAACACACCTCAAAGTGTGAGTCAAGAGATTAACTCATCTGCATCTACGCATACGCAGATGAAAAAAAGAGATGGCAAAATACTGTCACGCTCCTGCCAATGATAGCGTGAGCACGCACCGGAGGGCTGGCGAATTTATTTGCAGTTCGTGAGCTGCAAACGTCAGTGAAGTAGACACATGGTTGAAAGTCTGTGCGAAGGTTCAGTGCAAAACTGCACTTCTTATCATGTAAAAATGAATGCCTCGAGTTTGGTAGAGAGTGCAGTAAAATCAGATTTTGTCCACAGGTTTTATTTGTTTTCTGAGCATATCGACAACAACCAACTAACCAAGTGGTTTTTAGACCTTAACCTAACCAGACCTTAACCACAGCGCTGTCAGCGGCTCCAGCAGCATCAGTCATGTGACTAAATGCCCAAAATTTTACATGGGGCTCACTGCACTGACAAATCATGCAGTCCAGCTCGTAGGGAAGTGTTTCAGTTCACAAAACAAACATGTATTATAGTATTACATGAAAGACTGAGTGGTGTGTTCACTGTAATACAATGTAGTTTGTTGGATTAACACACAATAAACTGTGATGTGTGACCCCGTGTGACCCAGATCTGCCGCTTCTGCCATGTTCGGACGGCCGTGTGAAGATGTGGGTCGAGTCATCTTAGAAGCGTGACGCCGTGTTTATGTGTAAACGGCGTCAGCGCACCATCAATCACTGCATTTCACGGTCACATGAAACCTGAGAGCGAGGGAGGGGGGAGGAGGGCGAGCAGAAAACACGTCACGCTTCAAACACAATCACCAACCGTTGAGTACTGCATGTCATGACACCAAGGATTTATCTTTCATGAAAACGGATTCTGTGCTCCTTCGCTTGAAGATAATGAAAGTAAGAGAAAGAGGAGAGAGAGAGAGAGAGAGAGAGAGAGACATTGTTAATCAGTTCAGCATTATTTTCCCTGTCCTCAAATTGACCTCTGTCAGTCTTGGAGGTTGTGTTCAGTCCTGATTGGCTGCGTTCACTCGGAGGCTGCTGAGCCCGGTTCTGACTCCAAGACTCCAAGTCAGCCAATAGGGCCACGAGCTGCACGGCTAACGAGCTAGCAGCAACTGGTAGCTCCAGCAAAGAGTATGGTGAGCGGTTCCTCTGGTGATATGCTGCACCCTCTTCGTTTGGTGGCCAATTCATGCACATTTCAGCCATTGCAGAGAAAAGCTACAGTACGTCAAGTCACACTTCATTTGCATCATGATTTATTCATTAAATCTGTTTTTAATGGACACACCAACTTTTCCTTCTCAGCCAAGCATCAAAACTTTTCAGTCAGGAACACGTTTGTCAAAGATTTAACCATTTATCAAGTGCCCCACACAGTTATGCTTGGCACTGATGCTCCCTGGATTAGCCAAGCAGCATGCTGAACTAAAACAGGGCATGCGGTGCAGGAAACTCCCATGACACTGAATAACATTTTAATCTTTAAACCATGTTAGGACTCTGAACTGATCACGGCGGTGATGCAGGTTAAGCTTTGCCAGCAGCAGTGAGGAGTGCGGCAGGAAATATCAATGAGAAAGTCACACCTCGGCACAAAAGTTGGATGTTTGATGTTGGTCAAATGCGTCCCAATAAAACACTTGCAACAAACGCACAGACATTATTTGAATACATTACAACAATGATATTCTCCGCTGAATGTTTTACAGGGCAGCTCATCCACTTCCTTTATCCGCTCCAGTTTGCGCCTCACAGGACAGCATATATGCATTGCCATACACATAGAGTGTCAGACCCCATCATTATCATGCTGACCCTTCATTATTCTGGCTGTTATGAAGCTCTTTGGATGCTCATATCCAGCCCGAGGCCAACTTACATTAACCTCTTTTTCACTGAGAGACACTGGCGGCCAGTGAGAGTTTGACCGAGCTTTGCTTCTTTACATAATGAAGTGAGCGGGGCCTGGTCAGCAGTGGGTATCAGTGCGCCGCCTCCATGTGGACAGTCATCTTCCAGTCAATGTCTATTTTTGGAAAAATAAGTAATTGTTTGTTGTCCAACGATGTGAATGTTCACAAGCAGTTAACACAGGAATCTCTTCATCTCTCCCATCCATCCCAGATAATAAGAAGAGGCCTATTTTTAGGCTGCTGTGTTGCCCGTGTGTGGAAAGCAGCTGAGAGCAAAAGAGAGCTCTCTACTACTGAGCTAAAGTATTAACTCAAATCAATAACCAGATTTTGGACCTCCAGGAGTTCAATAATGTCTGCTGAACAAAAAGCTCAATGACTGAATTAGAAAGTCCAGAAAAAAAGTGCAGTTGAATGTTCTCGCTTGCTCTGACTCATTGGTAGCTGAGTGTGCTGTATATTATGTTAACATTCCTGAAGCACTGTCTCAGCCTCCAGCTTGGTCAGAGCTGCAGCAGACACAAAAAAAGAAGCCAGTGCCAACAGGAGAGGAAGGTGGCTGAATTAAGCCTGCAGCCGGAGAATCATTCATATATTTCTCCATGGCCTCTGAAGGAGGTCAGTGGTGCAATCGTAGGGGCAATGAGGTGGCAAAGAGAGAGCTAAATCCTTCCTGAAAACCTCACTCAGATCATGATACTCGGCTGGCATGGTGGGCAAATCTCAGGGGTTCAGGATTAGGAGGGTTAACCGTGACTTCTGCTGGAGGCAGAGTGGATTGCAAGCAGGTCAGCAGCCATAGAGAACCAGGGTCAAAGGGACGGCTATGCAAGGAGACGAAAGGAGAGCCGTTTGCAACAGAGGGCAGCCTGAATTTGCATTCTGGGTTCAGATGGGGCCGAAAAATCCAGCTGACTCATCAGTACCCCCCGCCTCTTCTGATGAGTCATGTCTTTTGACCCGACACGACATGAAGCCAAAAGTGACCCGACTGACCACAGTCGAGACGCTCACTCTCATCATGCTGGGCTCGATGGGAGAAAGACAGGCTCGACCCAAATGCACGGGCGCTTCATCAGAGGAGACGGAGCTCGAGTCACGGGAAATTAATGAGCTCCCAATCTCACGAGAGGTGGTGGAGGATGGGAGCGGTAAGCCTGTTCCCTGCGATTATCAAGCCTGATGAGAGCAAGCGATTCAAAATGTGTGGGTTCATCAGGTGAAGCAAGTTCATCTCTGAACTGAGACCATTAAAAAACACCTGTAGAGGTGTCATAACTCCACCTGCAGTGCCTCAGCTCAGAAGGAAAATCAGATACACACCCACATCCAAGGCGGATATTTAGCATCATTTTCACAGTGATAATTTGACATAATGTCATCATTTGAGTGACAACGGACTGATTAGCGATAACTGCGTCCACCCAAGCAACATTTAGTACTAGTACTAATGAAAATACTCATCATTGTGAGCTGGAGAGAGTTTCATGTGTTTATTTATATATTACATTACTTCCACGCTGTCATTTGAGGTGTGGCCGTATTGAAAACGCTCATATGAATTTCTCTCATCGTGCACCTGCAACCTGGAATAACATGCAGAACAATGGAAAGCTCACCTCAGTTTTACCCTGAAGGCAATTTCAATTTTTAATGGCATCTTATTTCACTTCCAGCTGTTCTTGTTTTAGCTGATTCGTTTGCGTTAATTTTTCATTGCTTTTATTTATTCCTAAGGTCTTATTATTTTTGCTTATTTGGAGGCACTGGAGGTGCAGCTGGAGGAACATGCTGGATGAGCTGTGCTGCAGGTACTGGTGAGGCCAGGTGAGAAGTTGCTTTCTGAGTATTTTGCTGTCTCCAGGTTTGATTCTGCTGATTGTTGTGTTGGGTGGAATTAAGTTTGGATTAGACAGAGATCAGGAAAGCAAGAATAAAACACTAACAAACTCAAAGCTTAGCCGTGGCGTTAACACTGGCAAACTGAGTGAGCTGGCAAAGGCTGGAGTGTGGTGTGAGGGTACAAAACACTGCAGCAGCTTAATGGGTGGATGGATAGCAGGTGTGCAGGTTAACTGGCTGCAGGAGAGATGTGATTGTTATCTTGGGAAACCTTTATCCTTCCCGAAAAGATAAAACACACACACCTCTTCAAAACTCATCCTCGTGCTTTACATCATTGGTTGGTTTACATTTCTGCTTTTTTTTTTTTTTTTTTCAAACATCAGGTTTCATCAGGTTTCATCAGGGTCCAGAAAAGCTGCAGCAGCTTGATGAGTGGATTGATTGCAGGTGTGCAGGTTAACTGGCAGGAGACAGGTGAATGGAGAGCCATGCACAGAGAAACACAGAGAGAGAACACAAGGGAAACAACTGGAAGACAAAGGATGAGGGACAGATTTGAAAAAGCTAACCTTAAAATATATCATGAAAAAAAAAAACAGAAGGAAATCACTGAACTGTGCAGCCATGTGTGGTGGTCTGTCGACTGCAAGTGATCAAGTGCAGCAGCTTGGAGAATCGACACGGATACGTTTTTTTTTGGTCCACCACACCAGAATAGAAGTCAAACTGTGCCTCAGGTTATAAGTTACGCCGACCTCCTTTCTCTGACATACATGCTCTCTGTGTCTGTGCTGCTTGAACTCTTCCTGTCCTCCTGGGACATCTCCTCCAGCGCTGCACCACTGCTGCCTACAGGCACCTTTCAAGTGAAAAAGCAGCTTTATTTCGTAAACACGCACCAGAATGTAGGGCTTGATTCATCCCTGTCCACAGGCCGTCTATGTTATACACTTCAGCCACGATTAGATGGCTGTTTTCTGTTTTTATTTTTAATTTTTTTTTTCAAATTGTCTAATTGTCCATCCAGATGTAACTGATATATTTGTGTTTTGTGTAGGCCCACTAAGAGCTGTCTGCTGATTTCTGTGTTTAATGTCTTAAAGTGTTTAATGACTCAGTGACAAGCATCTGGAATTGTTCATGTAAAATTGGGTAACATTAATTTTGAAAGCCTTCTGAGGTGTCAGGAAGCCTCCTTCCTCCTCCCTTTCCCTGTTCCCAGCTCACCTACGCCTGCTCTCAGTGCCAATCAGCCACCACAGCTGCAGCCAATCCACGCTCGTCAACCACCAGATAAAATCTCCTCATTGGCCTCCACCAGAATCTGCTCCCTCTGTTCAGCTCCAGTCCACCACCTGAAGAAAGCACTGACTCACTGCTCCTCCCTGTCCACTCCTCACCTGGATCACCTTGGATCATCTCTCTGTGAAAGTTATCTAAACATTTGAGACAATAAATCCCTTCAACCCCTCCAGTACTCCTATATCTGTGCATTTGGAGTTCAGTCAGTTAAATCACTTCATAACAGGAGGTTCACGCTGCTTTTCCCAGCTGGAGTTGAGTTTCCAGAATCTCTACAATCAATATTTTTGTGATTTTATGTATGAATTTGAGGAAGGTTACAGTCTGTAATCATGTATCTCATGATGCTAACTCAAAATCATAATGTGGATGATAAAAAGGAGGAGCCAGAGACGCTTCACTCAACAGTTCTAACCCTCATTTAACTGGCTGAGTTTTTACTGCAAAAGCCTGAGGCTGTAACTGCACACATGTGTGACCAGTCTTAGATTGTTGGCAGATGTAGTTTCACTTCAATTTTACCAATTGCCTGAATGACCAGAGGACATGTTCTAAACATAGCTAACTTCAGCGATGCACCGAGACCTTGACGTTTATCCCGAAATCCCCGGCAGACGCAGCATTGCGCTGGCTATGAATCATTCAGATGCCGAATGCTAGTTTTATGTCTCCCGGTAGTATGAATCACTAAAAGGTATTTCCTCCGGGTGCTGCACTTAAAGGTTTCTCAGGAACAAACTTCCAACACACTGTGATATATCTGCCCCACATTATAATGTAAATCTCAAGGAAGTGGAGAAGCAGAAGAGGTCTTCACATTCTTTAAATGACGAGTGAACGTCCATTCAGAGTGTTACTGGAGTGAAAAAACAAAGATTATCAGCAGAAAGTATCAATGAATTCTTATCTCCAGTGTGTTAACATGTATGCATGTATGTATGAGTACCATGAGCTGGATGAAGGAGAATCTTCACAGACATTCAGTTTGGTGACTTGTGCTATTAATACAGTAGATTTTAGTCGCATTTATAGTGATCTTTGCAGTCACTTGTGGCCACTGTTCATCAAAAATGGCATATGGTGGCTTTAAGTACAGCAGTTTCAGACTGGAGTACTCTTGCTTGTTTGCTGTACCGTGATTTATTACAACTTTAAATGCAAATTTGTTTACTGTCCAATGATGATGTCATTTAATCAAAGTTCTCACAGTTTACAGAGTGTCTCAGTCCACTGAATGTTCCATTAATGTCTCTCATGCTGATGAATGATGTATTGATGTTAAAATGTTCTACATTAGGGCCTTGCTGTTTATAGTAAAGTCAATATGGGTGTTTCAGAGAGGAAGGTTGGCTCTGTGGATTAAAGCTGGGGTAGAATTGATTTGTTCATGAATAATAAGTTTGCAGCAAGAAGAAAAGTTCATCAACTTAAGTTTGCAGCAGGAACAAGAGTTCATCACATTTGATGCCCTTTACATATGATTTCCTCTGCCTGTCACAGACCATCAATCACTGAATATGAATTTGAATATTGAACTGCTCATACAGTCCACTGTAGCCAGAAGTTCATTTAAGTCCACACACATGCAGGGGGGCAGAGGTTGAGCTTTGTGTTTACAGCAGCTGACTGCCCTTCATCACTCAGATGGTCGAAATGACTGTCTGAACCCAGGACTTACTGGATTAACCTTACACACACACACACACACTCACACACACACACACACACACACACACACACACACACACACACACACACACACAGTGGCAGTTCAAGTTACAATCCAGTCCTTCCAGCGACTGTCTCCAAAAAGCTGTTGCCAAACTAGCATGCATGGCTCTGTGGCTGTCTCACCATTGGTGGACCACATAATGTGCAGTGATCTGCAGCAGTGTGACTCCCCTGATACCTATTTGTATCCTGACTGGTTTCAGAACGGCTTGATATTGTACATTCAAATTTGTTCTTGAGGCATTTTCTTTATATTTTTCCCCTCGCCAAACATTTCCTGGATCTGTTCCAAACCGAGCGCCAAGTGTGCCACAGTGAAGACTCTCAGAGACTTCCGGGTTCAGTTCGCGCTGCTCTTGGTCCTAAACCAGCCTGTTACCGTCCAGATGACATGTAGCAACATTAGCATTCATTTGTCCTGTTTGTGTCCACTTGAATAATATTATTTATGGAGTCTTAAAAAACTCTCTGGAGATGCTGAATGTGTTCTGCATCTACTTCTTAACTTTGTTTACCAGTGGTGCTGGACAGGTCGTGTCCTGCACATTTATCAGAGCTTTTCACTAAAAACAGCTGGAACTGCTGGAAATGAGGCTGATGAATTTTGATGTGGCGAGCAGCAACACCAATTTACAGTCATTTGATCCATTGTTAGTATAGAAATGTTGATTTGTGCAGATTTAAAATCATGTTTTCTATTTCTCTTTGTATTCAGTTGCCATTTCATGATCTGAATGTGTAGTTTCAGGATCAAAATTCCTTTTCTGATTTCTTTGAAACATTTAATTGTGCCCTAAATATGCCTGCTAGAGGAGTAAAAAATAATTTATTAACTATTTTATTTTAATGTCCCATTCTCTATTAATTTTCCTCTGAGGTGAAATTATTATATCGTATATTTGAGCAATTGGGTCATTAAAAAGCCTGTTCCAGAATTTGTTTCCTGCAGTGACACAGAAGGATGGAGCAGATCAGCCCTGCAGTATAGAGATGTTATTGACTTCGAAGAGGAATTTAGAACAGGAATTTATTTTATTTCCTCACAAAGGCTTTCATTTCTAATGAAATTGCCACAGTGTGTGTTGAAGTGCTGAAGCCGTCATCACCATGTCTTTGTTTGAAGCTGAAACCAGCTCGTTTTAGGAAAAGATTGTGGTCAGAGAATTCAGTGTTGACTGCTGGTTCAAGACGGGATATGAATCACACTCTTCGGTGTCAAAGTCACAAAATTTGCATGCGCTGCCATCCATCCTGACCTCCTGTTGTGACAATTTTATGCTGCTTCTACCTTCTGAAAGAGGATTGTCATCATTCACATCACAAGATCCTTCACGGACTGACGGTGTCTCAGGCTCTGCACTCACAGGCTGCATCCTACCAGGTCACACTGAAAAGATCAGTGTCTGGAATCAGGGGTTCCACAAGGCTCAGTCCTGGACCCCCTCCTCCTCCTTCAGGATGTTTCAGTGTCTATTTATGCTTAACTATACTTAATCTGAAAAGAATGCAAATGCATATTTCTGTCCTTGTTCATACACAGACTTTTAGCCTTGAATCGAGTTTTATGCAGGACTGTGGCTTCTTCTGCTGTTCCTATGCTGATGACACCCAACTATCCATGTCATTGCCTCCATGTGTCACTTAGTTGGAGGCACAGGCAGATATCACATCATGGATGTCAATTAAGACATCACTCAACCCAAACAGGAGTGAGCTTCTGTCCCTCTGTGGGAATAGCCAGCGCCAGTAACTGTCCATCACCACTGACGATACTGTGGCGATGGCGACACTCAGTTCTTGTTCCTGTGGACCTGCAATGCACACAGTGGAAGCCAAAGGAGTGTAATCTTGGAGTGCTGCTTTGTTCACAAGTCAGAATACAACATCTCCTCTTCAAATAGCGGTATGATCAATGCTGGAAGCTTTTATTTCTCATCCGAATGGTTTTAGAATCTACTTTTAATGAATCGCAGTGCCCTTCAAGAAGGCTTTTACAAAGTCCAATACATGCAAGCGCACACTTTCCCAAGTTACATAAGAGTTCTGAGCGCTGGTTCAATGCATCAGTTTTCACTTCAAAGAGAGAGAAAAACACAGAAAGAAAGAAGGAGAGAGAGGATGGGGTTTATTCCACCTCATTCATATGTCAAGCTCTCTGTCTTAAAAAGCTGAGCTAGCGTTTGGTGTCAGCATGTTTACCAGTGTGTGTGTGAGTGTGTATGTGTGTGTGAGAGGATCAGATGTCCCCCAGACAATAAGAGGCCGTCACTTAACACAACACACAAAGAGAGAGACGGAGAGAAGGAACAACCGAGGAATGAAATAAGTTGAGAGGCAGAACTTCTTTCTCTCTTAGTATTTCTTTACATTAGAAATAACAACCAAAGCCGTGTCCTTTTGTTCCAGCCACACCAGAGAGCGGCAAGCGGAGTTCATCTGTGACAAGTTGGTGAACTACTGTAGCAGCTGGTCTACCAGATAGCATGCAGGCCAGCCCGGAGCACGCTTTCATGAGTCAATGAGTCAGTCGCTCGTGTGCTCTTTACTCCCCAAGTTGTAATAATCTGGAGTTATCCTCTGAGCATGCTGATCTTAAAGGAACCTCCCTATCATCGTTATTCACGGCTCTCAGATGAGCTTCCGCTGTGGTCAGCTAGATATTTGTTCTAGATCAAGGTTGCTGTGACCATAAACGTGATAACCTCCCTTTTTGTTTCTGACAGCTGAAGATTTGTGTTTTCCTGGTAAGAACCTTAATGTGAAGACTGTTCTGTCCACTTTCTTGATATGACCGAAACAATAACAGTTAGATTCAGAGTCAGAGTATTCTTTATTTGGGGCATTCCCAATACGGAATAAGGATTTGGTTTTGGGGGATGTGAACAGTAAGTTTATGTTGCCATTGAGACAGTTAGTCAGTTGGCCCCCCTTTTTAGCCCATATTTGTTTAAATTTTGACAAATTGGCACCAATAGCATCCTGAATTCTCTATAAGTAGTTCCTCTTTGCAATGTACACATGGATGTACAGACAACTATCACTGGAAAACATTAATACTGAAGAAAAGCTAAAATTTGAGGATTCTCAGGCACAATCTGGAGTTACAAGGAACATGTTTTTTCGATGATTTCTAAGCAGATTTATGGATGTTTATTCACAATCAACACATCTAACTGAAGAACTAACGATATCCTCAGGAAATGCAAGTCACAAAAAACCCTGTGCTTCATGTCTGTGTGTTCAGATTTGACCTCGGTGATAACTTTCTGTCGTGATCTAAGCTTCTCTCTCATTGATTCACTCTGTCTTTCTGCCACACACAGACTTCCTCAGACACCCTGCTTCGTGCTGTCAGGGACGTGTTTGCCAAGGTCACAAAGTCATGTGTGTTTTTCAAGTTTCTCAGCCGCCTCTCTACACTCACACGTGAACCAGGATAGCGGCATCTGTGAATGTACATGTATGACCATGGCAACATCAGACTGTACAGACACATTCAAATTCTGTGGGTTCAGTTCCCAGTGTTGCTAAGCGGCTAACACTGAGTGATGCTAATGTGGAAGTTTCCTTTCCCAGCAAAAGCTCCAATATGTACCTTTCATGTCACCTTCTATCCTCTTTATTGTGCTGCTACAAAAATATTCAGTACACAGGGCATAAAAAAAAATATCACAGTGTTTCATTACATTGACCCAAACAACTGCTGTCTTTGTAGAACACATAGTGTGTACAATACAACAGCTCCCTGTATGTGTCACCTATGCTCATCATTAGATGGTACAAAAGACAACATGTTCACACCTTAGATACATAATTAACATGTTGGAAGATAAGAGATAAAATAAATAAATAAAATGGAAATGTGCAGTGTTACCGCAGCAAAGGGGATAGTGCAATAGCAAGAAACATCAGTAAGAATAATAAATAAGTAAACAATATGATAGGCAGGACAGACAATTTAACATTATTCCACATAGGAAATGTGATTATTTCCCAGTTTAGTGTACAGGGACATTGCACATGAGTGAATTTGTCGGTTTCAGTGCGTGTGGTTTAATGAGAGAAGTGTTGATTCCGTTCCACAGAGTCCAAAACAGTCCTCAGGACAGCCCCCTGCACTCCAAAAGACCGGATTCTCCTCAGCAGATTCAATCTGCTCTGGCCTTTCTTAGGTAGTGTCTGCAGTGAGGAGGGTGAAGAGGACGGGAGCCAGGACTGTTCCCTCTGGGGCCCCCATGCTGCAAACAACCATGGTGGACTCAGTCCTGTCTACGTGCATACTGTGGTTGGTTACTGAGGTAGTCCATGCTGTGAGGTGGTGGTGCTTCAGCTTGTCCCTCAGAAGCGTGGACTGTATGGTATCGGGGCCACTGGAGAAATCAAAAGAACATGATTCTCACAGCGCTCCGAGCCTTTCCTCAGGTGAGAGAGGGATCCATGTAGGAGGTAGATGACAGCAGCAGCCACCTCAGTATCTGTTCCACGGGCAAACTGTCGTGGATTCATAGATGGTCTCACCAGGGAGCAGAGATGGACAAGCACCAGCCTCTGCAGGGTCTATAGTGTGAGGAAGAGGTCAGGTGTATAAAGTACTTGACTTAAAGAACAAAGACCAAGATTCATACCTGGTGTCCTATTTCAAGTCATTATCGACTTTGTCAGTGTTGAAACATAATCTTTGTCTTAAGTTCTTGGAGTTGTCTCAATATATTGATTAAAAACAAACAAACAAACAAAAAAAACATCTGGGCGGCATTATATTGCCCCCAAAACATATTTCACTAAGGGGTTTTAGTAACGTAATTCCTAAATAGTTCAATGTACAAATACGAATATATCATGTAGCATTTAGATAAATTGTCCCATGTACAAAAATACAAACAATTCATCGTCCTCAGCAGCACAGTAAAGAGAACGTGGTCTGTGCATTAAAACAGCAGAAAACACATCCTTAAATCCAAATGAACTTTCCTGATCTCATGTGTTCTGCCGGGTTCTATGAGTGCAAAGGCTCACTTCATTTAAAGGCTGCTGAGACACATAAGACACATCAACATACACACAGTGTATAGCCTCTTTCTCACACCAGCGTGATTGTTAGCGCGAGTGTTTCTCAAAATTCAATCACATTTTTCATTAACTCCGGGGGATTCATCCCCCTCACACGCGCTATATACACTTCTTGACGATGAAAAACATGTTGGAAGTGATTTTTCCATCTGCCTTTCATTCCTGCCACCATCTGCCATCACCAGCAACTCTAAAAGCCTCAGCTCTGTTTGTGTTAAAAGAATAGCGGCCTGCTCCTGTTCCCTTCCCCGTGCTGCAGATTAAATCCATTTCTTCTTTCTGTGGATTCACGCCAAGTCTGACTGGTGGCACCAGAGCTCCCCGCTGACCCCCTATTGATCCCTTATTGATCTCCGGATCTTTTAGAAATGTGCATAACCATAATATCAAATGCAAAAATGAAGTCATTAAACCTAGACTGAGCCAAAGCCCCTTTACAAGATACAGCCACGGTTACCTGTTAATTAGTGAGTCTGAGACGTGTTGGTAGCCCATTTTCTCACCTTTGGACAGAGCCAGGCAAGCTGTTTCCCTCCTAAGCTAACCAGCTAACAGCTCCAGATTCATTCAGCATTCAGCATGCAGACATGAGAGTAGCATTGGTCTTGTCTGTATTTATCTACCTGTGGAAATATGGGCGTTTTGGAGGTGGTTTTAGGAGGCACAGGGTGTTCAAACATTAAAAATGTTATTTTGCTATGTAATACTCGGTGATATTTTGCCTTAGATTAGATTGTTCAGTGATTATGTTGAAGATTACGTGCTAAAATTTCCCTTCATCCCATCGTTTATTTCAGGATGCATGTGGATGAGTATACGATTTCTGGGATGGTAATGCTGCTCTTCATCCAGCGACAGAGTAAACTCTTCAGCCTCCAAAGATTGTTTTGTAGCCATTTAGTCATGTTTAGCTGTTTGTCTCTGTCTGTCAATCAGCTGAGTGCAGGAATGCAGGAGTGTCGTGGACTTGCGGGGATGCTGAGGGATGAGGTTAAATATAGTCTGCAGAAACTGCCTTTTATCTGATGTTTTGGTTTTCCTCAGTTGGGATACCCGTTTGTGTCTGTTTGATTGACAGTGTGGGAGCGTGAAATTTCAAGTCAGTATTTCACCATAAAAAAATGGTTTGTTAATATTTGATGGGTAAAGACAAGAGCCTCGCCTCGCTTTCTTAGTCTCTGTGAAGGGAGAATTTGGAATTTAAAGAGAGGTGGGGAAGCAGAAAAACATTTTAGAGCAATGGCACAGGAAACAGAGATGATAGGACTGTTGTAATGTATGTAATGTATTGCTGTGAATTCAGTAGATGGAAATCAGTTGACAGAACAAACGTTTCAGAAGGCAAAAACACTTCAGATAAATTAAATAGGAGAATTCAGAGGAGAGAGCGGGTGGTGCCATTCGATCAGTGGAAGAGTGGCGCCATCTACAGTCTAAAAACAGAATGACAGAAGGAACAGAATGAACGAGTGAGGAGCAGTTTCCTTTAATTTATCACCCAACAACGCCATAACTTAGAGCAGACACACTGGTCACTGATGGATTCAAGTCTCAGCGGGTTGATTTTTATTCCGTGAAAACCAGCAGCTGCCTGGAAGGTCAGAAAAACACTGAAAACTCTGAAACCCTGCCTTGAAAACATGAGATGTAAGAGATGCAAAGCGGATGTGATTTGTAGTGAGATAAGCTTAAACATGCAAGATGGTCCTTGAGACAACAACATCTGATCTCGTATAGCTTTTATACGTCTGTGTGCAGAAAAGCAAGTCTCAGCTCAGCCTCCAGTGCAGAGGACACGCTCTCTTTCTGGGCGCAAACAATATCAGATCATGTGTGGTGCAGTTCCAACAGTCAGGAGCAGTGCAGCGAGGGCCCACATTGTCTTTGTTGTGGAAATACATACGACTCTTGATAAAAGGGAACTGGTACAGCAGTTCTACACCTGTTGAGCTGACGCTGACATTCATGCGGTTTGAAATATTGAATATGATGTCAGCTCCTGATCGTCTGATCAGAAATGTCAAGCGGTGTTTTAGATGAGCTCTGTGTTATGGGGATCAATGAATAGCTGCCTTTTTGCTCTTGGTTTCTTTTGCTTGACACCCTTCACAACTGTCCTCCTGGTGATTTATAAATATCTACAAATATGTGATGCTATGCTATTCTTCCCTCTGCATTCTATTTGTAACTGCTGCTGGACACCTTGGATATAAATGCGTATATGTTCTATATGCTATATGTTCAAATCAGTCAAAGATGCCGTTTTCCAGCTTGGCAGAACATTTACTTCTCTGAGGGTTAAATTAAAGAATGACAGGAAGGACGTCTCAGTCGCAGTTTGAACGATAAAAAAATCTTTGCAGTCGCAGGATATTAAATCATTTCTGTCGTATTGTATGGTTTATATCTTAAAAATGACTCAACTTATATTGGAACTTTCTTTAAATACTTTCTATGTGATTGCACAAACTCATAACTGCTTGTTTTGCTTCCTTTAAAATCAGGAGTTAAAATGAGTACTGAAACTTGGCTTCTTGTTCTTGCTGCTGCCACAATACAAATTTAGCAGGCTTGATTCTGTTTTAACATGTCATGTTTTTTGAACTTCCTGTATAAATGGGTGGACACGCATTTTTTTTTTATGTGTAGAGGAAGAATAGGGAGGATATGGCCATGTTTATATTATGATCTGCATGATACAGAGCTTGCCCTATGGGGAAGTGAAATGTCTTCCTTGGACAGTCGGTGTCTTTCAAGGACTCTCTGGTGCTGCTTAAATTGCTGCACATCGTCACCATCAAGTGGTTTAATAGAGCAACAGCAGCAATATGCTGTAAAATACGGGGTGTTTGAACGTTCACTCTCACACAGCACACAATTTCAGACATTTTAAAAGAGACTCAAAATGTGATTCATAGTCTTGCACAAACTGTGTAGAAGTTTCTTTTTGTAGAGTCTCTTTACATTTGCATAGGTGGATAAATTTAGCCAGCTAAATCTGACTAAATCTGACACTGTTAACTGTGGTTTATTCCTCCCACGCAGGTCGGTGATAATATGATCAAATGCAAAAAAAAAAAAGTGAGAGGATTCATTTTGCTCAGCATGTGCAAAGTTGCAGGAACTGAGTGGCATGAAGAACACAGAAAAGGCTCTGATCAGCAGCAGTGCTAAGCTTTGCTTTCTTGCTAACAAGCTAAAGCTAAATTAATGTCAGTGTGTATCACATTGGTTGTGAGTTTGCCTGTCTGCATCAGGTATTGGATTTTGTCTAATTTATGTTCTGATGACCATTAAAGTTCATATACAGTATAAATCATGAATGAATGATTTTTTTGATGAAATCTTGAAAAGGCCAGTTCATTGACTGAGATCAACAATAGAAATATTTGCAGCGGATGTGATCCCATCACATGACTTTCTCCAGTTTAGTCTGCAGCTAATTCTCTCAATGAGTCTGTAAGCGAAAAGGAATATTAAAAGCACTGAAGCATCAAGAAATGGCAGGCATCGCTGTATTTGATATATTCATATGAGGAGGTGATTTAAAATCTACATGAAAACAATCAACGCCTTGTTTTCCTGTACGCCATGGCACATGACGGAAAGAAATGTCAGTATGATGTCCCTGAAAGCATCCACGTCAATTTCATACAGTTATAGTTTATGAAAAGTGCAAAATCATGGTGTGTGTGCAGAAAGCAGCACTTTCCTGTCATGGTAAGGTCACTGCTGTCTCGGTAATGGGTAATAAGGTGTTCGTGGTTAATACACACAAACACCATGTGTGCATTTGTGTGTTCATGCGTGAGTGTATGACACAAATAAATAAAATGTTTTGCACACCTTTGTGCAGCGACCCAATAAAATGAAGTTGCACAGACATAAATGCAAAGTTGCATGCACACATATAAACTACAAACACATAAAAACAACAATACACATGCAGGCATGCACACACAGTGCCAAGTCAGGCAGTGTCCACGTTCTCATGACTCACACATTGTGTGAAGTGGTGGGTTTATAAGTAACAGTGTGTGTGTGCGCTTTAGTGTGTGTTTGTCAGTGTTTGCCTCTCGGTCATTAGTGTGTACGCTTGTGTGCGTGTGTAAATCTGTATATATGTGTCTGTGCCGTGTGTGCACGTGTGGTCCAACAAGGTGCACGGCGTGCTTGTCCCAGTTGGAAAATGTCCAACCTTGAGTTTTTAAAAACAAAATGTCAGGGTCATTGGTTCAAGGCATGTGCTCATGAAAACACAACATGGTATATCACAAGACACCATGACAACAGTGGACAAGATGCCAAGTCGGATGATTAAGGCCACTGACTGAAAAACTTTTATGTGTCCTCCATAGAGGTATTATTACTCCCACAGTGAAAAAAAGAACATTGGTTTACTTTAACTGCTGACATTTAACTTAATGAAATAAGTGTTTCATATCATCAGATCAACAGGCAGCGCATAAAACGACAATAAAAAGGACTACTTAATGAGCTGCACATAATAACATGAATTCACATGCAATGTAATGCGAACCAATACAATCCTGCTGTTTTGTCCACCTTGCGTGGGTTAAAATCACAACAGGATCCAGCTGTGCTGCCCTTAAAAAAGCAAGCACATTTTCAGAACAGCTGTCAGAAATGAAGAAATCAGTTTCACAAAGTCATCTGGTTGACTTTGTGGAGTAAAAACCCAGAACTCCCTCCAATCTGGAACATGGACCGAAGGAAAAACAGCTGCTTACGTCACTTAACCATATTGTAATGCTCACTCGTCTAATCATTGAAGCAGGAGTTGCCAGTCAGAAATATAAACCCAGCTGTTCTGCTGCCTACAGAACACAGTATGCATTATGCTCAGGGCAAACTATCCATTGCCTTTTGTCTAATGCAGAGGCACAACTCTCTGAATGGCTTGCTTAGAAAAGCCAGCTCCCTGTAAAGACCATCGGTTCTCCTGCTAATGTGATTCCAGCTTCCCCAGCTCAGCCCTGCCCAAAGCCTGGCTTTTCCACCAGAGGAGATGCTCCAACTGAAGCCAAGCGACATCAGCCGACCTCAACGTATGTGCAGCCTCAGGTGACAAATTAACCAGGCTGATGTGGACACATGGAGGACAACAGGAGCGCTGTGTCTCTGATGCCTTTGATAGATTCATGGCGATATTTTGATGCTTGAATTTACAGGTAGGCTACATCTTACCACCCCTTCCATGCAAAGTGCTTCAAAGAAATTCATTTCTGTGCCTGTGGCTTTTTCTGGCCATGCTCTGATGAAAACCACAGCGATGAGCCTATTTTTCATAGCAAAACCACTGACCATTGTCATTTAATAAAGAAATCCACAGGACAAACATATTTTATGGGTTCAAATAATTTTGTTTTGTAGTCAGTTAATATTAGAATTATCAGTGTGGTTTACACATTCATCATATTTTGAATGTATATCCATAAAAACACTACATCTTCATTTAAAATCGATAGTAAATAGTACCAGAAGACATGTTAAACTGCACACCATCATCATGATGTGAGTGCGAGCGCGTGTTCTTCCTCCACCCAGGTGATGATGCAGCTGCTGTGGGCGGAGCCCCCCGCTGCTGTTAAGAAGTTGCGGATTCTGCAGACATTACCAGTCCGAGCTTCACAAGCAAAGCGGTTGGGAGACACGAAGGGAGAGAGCCGCCCGGCAGGTAAGACTGCTGCTATTGACTGTCCAAATAGCGGTTTTCAGACAGCGACAAACTTTTCCTTTCATTTTCGAGCGAGGATGGAGGAACAGCTCTGCAATGCATCAGGTCGAAAAATCGTTTTGAGGTGTATCGAACTACTTAGAACTGGATGCAATATTTTAACAGTCCCCTGCAAACACCGAGACGTTGAATGGGCGCTGTTTGAACGTCCCATCGACATGGTCTGAAAGTTCAAAAATAGTTTCATAGTGAAAGTGACGGGACGACTTTTTATTTCTAGAATGGCGAAGGTATGGCCCGCCCTACTCTACGTCTGATTGGCTTTCGGTCATTTTCTTTGCGTAGCTATAACCAATTAGCAGTGTTCAATTCTAAATCCAGCCGCCCCATGGTGAAACCTAACCAACGCAACCAAACAAAGTGCTGGCCAATCAGAGGCTGAGTACGGCGGCTCGTACCTTCGCCATCCTAGCAAAAACTATGAAACCGGAAACTATAACAAAACCGTGATCGCAACCATTTTAAAAATCACTTAAGCTGTCAATAAAATGTCGTTGTATTAAAAAAAAAAGAAAAACACAATCAAAGAAGCATGCATTTGATTTTTCATAGTGAAAATATGATGAATATGACCTGGTGTCCTGCAGCGGATCATCTCGAGGGTTATTCGGCGGCGGCTGCCACCAATAAAATAAGTTTTTGTCAATCCAATACAAAAATACGCATGTGGTCGGAAATGTCCAAGTGCAAGTAAATGCAACAAGAGATGATGCTCCTTGCAGACTTTAAGAAGTTGTGAGGGTGGGGGGCACGTGGGATACACAGAAGTTCAAGAACAGATTTGATCTGTGTAAAGTAAGAAACAAATAGCCTTACCACAATGTGCCATTGTCTATTATGATTAGCAATATGATGGATAATTCAAACGTAGTGATACGCCATAAAGTGCACCAAGCCACCACAAACTTAATGGCCAACTAACTGTATAAGAATATATGTGATTATTATTGGAATGTCATATAAAACCATTTGAGTGCCCTAGACACGTCCTCTCGAAGTAGTACAGTAATACTAGATCAGAAATTATTGTAGTGTAAACACAACAACCACATATTTTGCGTAAACTAAACTACCGACCGCCCCAAGTGCCTTACATGGCACATTCACGTTCACACTCACACACTGATGGACATAAGAGTATCACAGAATGTAGAATATCATCGACAAAGTATCCTATAAATTGCTGCTGCAGAATATCAGAGGGATATTTAAAGGAATTTCTATCACAGTGTGATAGCTATATGACAGATTCACAAATAAAAACCCAGGATCACAGTTACATGCTTTACTTCAAGTCCTCACTTTAAGAATGTAAATTTCACACATATTAAGAGAAAAAGGGGCTACTCTGAGTGCACAGGACCAGTAGTGTTCGAAGTCTCACTGCCCCTCCCTCCTTTATTATGGGGAGTTATGTAACTTTGAGAAATCCAGCTGTAACACTGAGGCTCCAGTAGGACGCAGTGTTAAAAAAGGCCAGCCGCATTCCCAATGGCACAGTTTTTTGGGTTTTTTTTACTTGTAGTGGGTACTGCCACTGTACTTACAATATATGCATGCAACCCATGTATGATGCGCAATGTGATGTAACCGCTGCTGGCAGAAGATTGTGAGTAACATACCTGCGAATGCTGGGATTTGAAAATAAGGGAAATCTTCCAGTACCCCGTCCAGGGCTGTCCCACCACCCTTACCACTGTCCACATACCCCTTAAATTTAAACAAGGGTACACGCAGACAACCGCTTGCTTTAAAATAGAGCAACAAGGATTGGCTTGCTATGTTCATACTTTAAGTAACTTCAGTTCAGTGGTCAGAATCACATCATCGAAAATACAATGGATGGGAGGGACTGTATATATGCAGTCATTGGTGGAGCATGTTTCTGCACCACTTGGGCCCTTAAGCATGGCAGATCTGTCATGCTGGCTCACATTGCTTTTCCCTCCGTGTGATGATGTATTGGAAAATGCTAAATCTTTTTCTGGCATGCTTAATAGTATTGTCATATGGGTAATGAAACACAGCATGTGTTTCGTTTTAAAGGCCCTACACATAAATGGTTAGCCCACATAGGTGTTTGTAATTGAGTAAGTGGAAATTTCTGTGTCGGGTGAAGTGAAGACAGACAGACCGGGGAAACTTGATTTCAGCCTGGTGTAAAAAAAAAAAACCAAAAAAAAAAACCACATTCATCTTAAAAAACATTGCACATAATGCAACATTCCAGACCATTCAGCTGACCATTGCCAAATATGGAAAGCACTTTGGTGCAGCTATGATGCGCAAATTTACATTACTAATGGCAGGCAAAAGAGATTGTCTATTTTTTTTACTGTAACTACAGCCTGGAGCACAAACCCCTGTGCAGGCGATGATCAGGACAGTCCAATGTGGCGTGGGACTTCTGTAGGACCTGCTGATACTAGAGGTCAGAGAGCTGCAGCACCCCTTTAGTGTATTTGATTTGTGGTGTATAAATAAAATTGACTTCCCTGCAGGTCCAAAACTCGTTTGACAGCTGTCTTCTAATACAACTCTAAAAATGAGCCGGAAATGACAAAACCTCTGTTTACCCAGCATTCCCCTCCAGAAGTTGGTTTGCCTTGTGCTAATTATTTTAAATCAATATTGACGCTACTGCAAGTAGCATCCAGAGTAAACCTGTACTATAAAATAGCGTCGGTCCAGTGTACTCTGGTGAGGAAGTGTGACTGATGCTGTTGTTCCCAACATGAGTAAAACATTTGCATGCCGCCTGCACAGAGCTGAAACAGAGCAAATGGAGTGCGTGGAGAGACTTTGATTTTCCAAAGACTTGTTATATTGTTCTATATATAAGTATGCTTTAAGCCTTAATGTAATTTAAATTAGTTAAATAAAAATTCATGCCAAAATAGATGTCCTGAAACATGTACACGTTTATTTCTACTTACCCCAAAGGGCTGAAGCTCTGGCAGTGAGCTGTACACTCAAGGCAATTCAAATAAATTCTTCTGTAACCTCTTTACAGCTCCGCTTTAATTCACTCGTCATTCAGTTGAACCAGTCTGCAAACTGGAGGAGTGACACAGTCAGAATGATAGCATTGAGCAATGTGCTTCTTATGTAATCCATTCTCCTTTAACAGCACTGTTCCAACAAAGCTTTTAAAGGACGGCCTGGCAGAAAGGTTAAATGCTGACTTACAGCGGCCCTGGGGGTAAAAATACAACAGCATTTCAGAAAACAGTAATTTTTCAAATTTCACAAGCTGGATTAGAAAAATAATATGACTTTGCAATATTGTGCAACATAAAACTACAAATTACATAGTAATTAAAGCAGAAGGTGCAAGCAATGAGCAGACTTGGAAAGCAGGTTTAGAGTCAGGAGAGAAACCACCACTTCATGAAGAGCAGGGAGTTCGTCATGGGGAGGACTACCCAGCCTGTGAAATCAATTTCATAATTTCATTGGTGGCTGACAAGTCTCAAAGTGATGTCATCAGGATTATCTTGGTTTGGGATTGGAGACTGAACTGTAGGTGTGGATTTGATATTGACGGTTCTGTCATGACCTCAAAAGCGCAAGTTGACAAAACAAGAATTCTTAAGCATACTTCCAAAGAGCATCAAATTACATTTTGCATATTGACACATACGGTACCTGTCGGTGTGAACAGTAATCAGAGTATGGATGTCATCTTGTGGAAAATGTTTCGGCTGAGTGCTAATCAAAGACGCACTGAGCCTAAAAGTATTGTGATCAACTTGTGCTTTATAGAAGCATTAGAAATTGTAGCCAACTGTCTCAAATGTGGTTACAACATGCTTTGCATTGTTTTGGAAAGATTCATTTTCTTATTTAGTACATTTGTGTTTGTTGCAGGTTCCAGATGACCACCGCCATTTTCTAAGATGTCAAGCCACAAACTGCACTGATTCCCAAAGCTGAGGCTAACTCAGCCAAAGGAACAAGGACCATTTGTCATAACTTGATTTAAAGATATTGCACCTGGTCACCCCAGTACTACTCTGAGCAAAGAGCAACAAAAGTGCTCAAACATGGTCACTGCCACCACAATGGAAGTGGCAGACATCATCATTGTAGCAATCTACTTCATCCTGGTGCTTGTGATTGGCTTCCTTGCCATGTGGAAGGCCAATCGGAGCACAGTGAGTGGTTACTTCCTGGCTGGTCGCTCCATGAATTGGGCGGCTGTAGGAGCATCTCTATTTGTCAGCAACATCGGAAGTGAGCATTTCATTGGACTTGCTGGATCAGGTGCTGCTGGTGGGCTCAGTGTGGCTGCATGGGAATTAAATGCTTTATTATTACTCCAGTTGTTAGGCTGGATGTTTATCCCTGTGTATATTCAGTCTGGTGTCTACACCATGCCGGAGTACCTGTCTAAGCGGTACGGCGGGAGACGACTAAAGGTGTATTTCGCCATGTTATCTCTCATCCTGTACATCTTCACCAAGTTGTCCGTGGATCTCTATGCTGGAGCCTTGTTCATTCAGGAATCCTTAGGGTGGAACCTGTATCTGTCAATCATCTTCCTCATTGCCATGACAGCCTTGCTGACAGTCACTGGAGGTCTGGTCGCTGTCATCTACACAGATACCGTCCAGGCATTTCTGATGATTGTCGGAGCACTCTGCCTTACAGGCATCAGCCTCGTCAAAGTGGGAGGACTTGAAGGTCTTTATCTGTCGCCTTTGTGCATTGAAGTTACACAGTTTATACTATGGAATTAATTAAACTACAGTTTGATCTGCACACTGTACTATGCTAACCTGAGTCCTGCCATATCATTTTTAGGTTTGAGGGTGAAGTACATGCAGGCTACTCCAAATGTCACTGCCATCTTGCTGTCTTCACCCAACCTGACGTATTTTGAATCCTGCCATCACCACTACAATCCAAAGCCACATGCTCTCAAGATCCTTCGAGGCCCAAGCGATCCAGACCTGCCTTGGCCTGGATTCTTACTGGGCCAGACTCCTGCCTCTATTTGGTACAAGTCTTTCCATCCAGACTGACTTGTTGTTAGTTTATCCAATACTTTATTTATTTATTTATTTTTTTAAATAAATTCCATTACAATAATGCCTGTTTGGAAATTTGCTCCAAGATTAACAACCATGCTAACGGTCCAACATCCCTGGAATGTGATACTTGCAGTAATTGTCCAATT
This sequence comes from Chaetodon auriga, assembly GCF_051107435.1. Lineage (NCBI taxonomy): Eukaryota > Metazoa > Chordata > Actinopteri > Chaetodontiformes > Chaetodontidae > Chaetodon > Chaetodon auriga. Next base: position 9,012,919 of record NC_135096.1, on the reverse strand, counting down.
ATCACATTAATTGTTAAGTAAGTGTCTTCACTGTGTGTTCCAGGTACTGGTGTGCAGATCAAGTGATTGTCCAGAGGGTTCTGGCAGCAAAGAACATTGCCCATGCCAAAGGTTCCACTCTCATGGCTGGCTGTCTGAAAATCCTCCCAATGTTCATCATCGTCATCCCAGGTAGAGCGATTATTTATTTATTTAGAGTGATTTGCAGTTGAAACCCTGCCTGGGGATTCCCTAAATGATAAATGACTGATTTATTTGTCATCATGATTCCAGGGATGATTTCCAGGATCTTCTTTGCTGATGAGTTGGCATGTATCAGCCCAGAGCACTGCATGGAAGTGTGCGGTTCTGCAGCTGGATGCAGCAACGTGGCTTACCCGCGGCTCGTCATGTCAGTGATGCCCATTGGTCTCCGTGGTCTGATGATGGCTGTCATGATTGCAGCTCTAATGAGCGACTTAGACTCTATCTTCAACTCAGCAAGCACCATATTCACATTGGATATTTACAAGATGCTACGAAAGCAGGTGTCATCCAGGGAGCTGGTGATAGTTGGCAGGTTGTTTGTGGTTGTCATGGTGATCATCAGTATTGCCTGGGTGCCGGTCATTATCGAGATGCAGGGAGGCCAGATGTTCTATTACATCCAGGAAGTATCAGATTACCTGACTCCACCCATAGCTGCTCTCTTCTTGCTTGGTGTTCTGTGGCATCGCTGCAATGAAACGGGTGCCTTTTGGGGTGGTATGGTAGGGTTTATCCTTGGAGCATCGCGTCTGGTTTTGGCATTTGTTTACCGAGAGCCTCACTGTGACCAGCCTGATGAGCGTCCATCTTTTATCAAAGATGTTCATTTCATGTATGTGGCAGCTATCTTGTTTTGGGTGTCAGCTTTGGTGACGGTAGTTGTGAGTCTCTGCACTCCTCCACCCAGAAAAGAACAAATCAGAACCACTACTCTGTGGGGGTTAAACAAGAGAAAGAGGCTAAAACAGCAAGAAAAAGAGAACGTTTTAGAAGACATCAATGCTTTGAGGTCTCTAAACCATGCAAATGGAAACACTATGCTTGGTAAAGAAAAGTGGCAAGACCAGCCACACGAGTGTAATGACACTGATGCCAATCATGACAATGGTCATATCAGTGATGTAGAGGACCACCGTCCAAGCCAGAACGGTTGTCACTCACTGATTTCTGACCCTAAAATGGTCGAAGAGGGAGAAGAGAGAGGAGTGAAGGATGGGGAGGACGAAGAGGAGGAGGAAGAGGAGTGTTGCTTTGGAGGAGGAGGAGGAGTTGAGAGTGGGAGGTGTGTGAAGGTTTTAGAGTGGTTCTGTGGCTTCCACGAGAAGCCCACCAAAGCTCAGGTCATTACAGTCCAGGAACAGGAGAGGATTGTAGATGAGCTTCTTCATGAACCTCCTCAAACCAGAATCATCCTGAACATAGGACTGGTGGTTATTTGCTCTGTCGGGATCTTCATCTTCTTGTATTTCTCCGTATAGGCTGGTTAATTCATGTCTGCCATTAAACTACAAGCAGGAATGGCCTGCAGACAAGCCACACCTCAGTTTTCTTTGAACTTTTAATTTAAAAAGAGCATGGTGTACAGGAAGACTCAGAGAGACTCTCTCTGCTGTCTCTCATGACAACACTTTGTCAAAAGGCCATCTGTACATACATTGAAGAGTTCTGTTGGCCTTTTTGTGCACTTGCCCGTTGCAAAATTGGATCTACAAGCAAGAACATTTTCAAAAGTTTGCTTTCTTTTCATCGTACAAATTCGTACTTTGTTACGTATTCTGAGATGTTTCTCTACATTGTATATATGGTGATGACGGGGGGGGTTGTCAGTACACTTTAAGTGAACCAGAGTTTAAGAGTTTCTAGACTGGAAAATCCTTTCCACTGATGCTGTGGTGGCTGGAATTGGTCATCACCAATTCCACCAGTTTTGTTACCTCTGGGACGTTCTGTTCAAGCTCAGGAAATGAGCAAATATGCATTCTGTGACTTTTTCACTAATTTTTGCCTGTGCCACACAGCACCAAAGAATGGCTTTAATGTCCTTAATGACATTCACTCATAAACTGGGGAAACTTGAGAACCTCAACATACACTATGTGCTGTGGATAAGCACACACTTCGTCTTTATTAATAACCACACCATCGATCTTTTACTTTGACAAGAAGATCCACTTGTCTGAATTGCAGCTCAGGACTGAACAGTAAGGGATCTACTCAAGTAGAGGTTAACCAGGGGCTTTGGTTTTGGTCCAGTGCTTTGTATACTGGCAGCTGGTCAGCCTGTTGTGCCTCATACCAAATAGAGATTGGTATGATCTGAGTTGAGATTTCTGTTCTCAAAAGTGCTTTCTTTCTGAGATTTTAGATAAGAAGTTCGTTTAAGTAATAGTTTTACTCCACGTTGTATTGATCAGTGGGGAATGCACAAGAGTCTGTATATTTAAATGCAACTTAAAATCTTTTTTTTTTGTATTTTGTACTACCCACTGTCAACCATTGTATCTTCTTTTGTTGTGAGTGCTCCTGGTGCAATGCACCTATATAACACCATTGTGTAAAACACAACGCTGTTGCTTTATGGCACTCTTACAGTGGAGTTTTCAGGAGGATTGACTGTTTCAGCAGTTCTTTTTGTACAGTCTGTGGTATTTTTCCATACATGTACAACAAAATTCATGTCAAATGTTATTCATTAAAGGAATTCATAGATACAAGTTTGTCCCATTTGTAATTTACCCAAGCATTCATGCTAACACTGTAGCATACAACTAGTGGAAGATTGTCTCACTGACAAATGTGAGTTGTAAGCTGGTGAGCTGGGACATGCCCTTCACATCAACATCTAAGTGGTAATTGTGAATGGGAATTTTGTATTTCCACAATCTGATATACCTATATATAAATAGTATACAATACTTGTTATAATAACACATGTACATTATACATAGATATAGATTAAAAAAAAAAATTACAGGAAAAACCTTTGTGAACAAGTGAAAGAATACACAGAAACAAATGCATTTCTTTACATATCAGTTTTCAGTTTTGTTGTTGTGGTGAGGGTACGGTCGGGTTTGCAGATATGTCGGGAAAATATGCATTTAATGAGATCCTGTTGTGTTTTTGATTTTCCACACTTTTAGAGCTCAGACGGTGTCCTCCACTCAAATGGTTTAAATTTTTCTGAACATGAATAATGGTGTTTTTGTATTGATTTCTAAGAACTGGTGCTAAGCCTGATTTCAGATGTGAAGGGGGAGGGGGGGGGGCTTCTAGGTTGATACAGTGAATATAATTGCATTATTGGCAATTAAACTGAAGTTTAGAACCTATTCTATGCAAGAAAAAACTGATCAAGCCAAGCCAAGTGACTTCTGTGGTATTTCTATTGCGAGAATCTTCTCAGGAAAAAACAGAGGTGCCAGTCTTCTGTCGTCTTCCCACATCTGACTGTAAGGATTTCTCACATTGTTTTATGCAATAAAAATAAGGATGGAACTACAAAGATCAGTGTGCTTTCATTTGATGTCACTGTTTGTCACCATCCAGCACTCTGACGCATCCCTTAAAAGAAAATAATATCTGACCAAACTGGTCGTTCTGGTCCACTTAAAGGCCTCCACCGGGATATGTACATAAGGGTTATTGTCTGTTAACAGTGTGTGATGTTCAGAAACTACACACTGTGCCTTGAGGTTTTCTGTGAACTGATGTGCTTTACAGAGAACAAACACAAATGAAAACAGTTTGGGTCTATTTATTATAATGACAAGTAGTGGTATGAAGTGGGACATCAGCATGATGTTCCCTGGTTGATACATTCCCAGTCAGTTGACCTGCCATCAGCTATTTGTCCGCCACTTTCGTCCAGGCTGAAACATCTCAACAACTAGGGCTTAGATTCCCATGAAATTTTGAACGGACATATGTCGCTGCAACATCTGAATGAAGGCTTGTGGATACACACGCTAATTGATTTTGCATATTTTGAAAAATAGACTAGATAAACCAAAGATAAACTGTAAAACACACAATTAATCCAACTGAAATTGGTTTACACAGGTTTGTGTTCAGCCTTAAATTTAAATGTCTGTCTGAAGTATTAATACTTATTCTTTATTTCATTTTACGTTTATTTTGTTTTAAATGTTATCCATCTCCTTTCTTCCCCTGCACGTTTCAATCAATAGAGGAGGAGGATAACATTCATTTGTAGACGACAGTAGTTAGCATTAGGCTAAGCTAGCTATCGTAGCCCTTTTCACTGTGTTTTACATGCTTGGTGGAGATCTTTGTCACCTGATTTGAAAGCTACAATTTTCCTCTTCATAATTCTTTGTAGAAATCACTTAGTTCAGATTGACCAACCAGTGCAAAGAAGCGGGCAAAGGACAGCAGGCTCTCCAGGCTTGACCAGCTGTGCTCGCACCGTAATGGACCGCCTCGACAGCCACAGCACACCCGCAAACTGCACAGTCTGTACCCGTTCTGTTCATGATGAACAGAAAACCTGCAGAGCCCAGTGTGTGTGCAGGTTAAAATGGCTGCAGATTGGAGGTCACACCTGCATCCCATCAGCCCATCCCCATGCGATCACCTCATGTGACAGACACGCCGACAAAACACTGAACTGATAATACTGCCACTCAAAAGAATAATACATCACTGCACGCGCTCAGGCTGATACAGGTCCACCTTGTTACACTCTCAGTATCTTTACTTATGCATGGTTTATTGTTCATATAGACGGACATATTGTCAGCTCGACTGACATGTCTGTGCATAACTATTGCGTTTCTTCAAATAGATTCATGTCCTTGTGGATGGCCACAAGGTAAAAATGCCCATACTCATGACATCCACCCAGAAGACTGAGAACTGCTCAACAATACAGAGGAAGGCCATTGTATATGTCTAACTGATAATCAGTGGTACTGCACAGGCTGCAAAATCTGTCTATGTAAATGGATTTTATTGGATTACTATTATGTTGTAATGATTTATCCTTTTTATCCTTTATTGATCCCCTCACAGATATTCATTCTCTGAATTTAGCCCATTCACCCTGGGACCAGTGCCTTCATCAAAGCACTGATACATGGTTTTGCACCCAGCACAAACCCACGCAAACATGGGGAGAACATGCAAACTCCAACTTGCTGTGAGGCAACAGCGCTAAAACCACACACATGTTGTCTCTGTGCACCTCCCTCACACAGTACAGCCTCACACAGCCTCAAGCGTTGGCTGTAGACTATAGGTCTTATTAAAGGGGAACTCCAGTGATTTGGTAAATGTACTTACAATTTATATTTTGATCCCTCGCAAACGGTTATGTTTCAAGCACATTGATGCAATTGTGTCATTACTATAAATAATGCGCTCCCATATTCAGTACTGGTTCTCTCGTTCCTTGCAATTTACAAGCCATATTTTAGAAAATACATTCATCACCAGCTGCATGCATTGCTTTTTAGTTATTCACGAGAAATCTAAACTTGCGATACATAATCGATAATAAAATGCAACACAAAAAGCTGTCTAGGAAAGCAGTAGACATGAGGCGAGGACATGCCATGGATCACAAGTCACGGTATGCAAGGCACATTTCACATACTGAAAAAGAATGTGACTATTAAAAGGCACCACAAGCAAACATGCCACCACTCATTCAGTTAACATGACATTAGAAACATCCTCTGCTGCGGTGGAAAGTTACAGACTTTAAGTGGAAAGTTACTGGGTAGACACCCCCACCACACACACACACACACACACACACAGGCTCAAGCTCACTGCATGACGAGAAGGGTTAGAATTTCTGTCTCGGCTGCCTTCAAGTTCATATTCATACATTACATGCTGGTGCACAGTTTATCAGGAAATGTCATTTATTTTCTGAAATAGTTATTCAAAATGGATCTAAAACACCTTCAGAAAGTTCTGATAATTAGGCCTCTACTTTGTACTTTGCATTCTTTGAGAACTGTTTTTTTATCCTGTGCTGCTGAATGAGAATCAGCAAGATCAAATATTAAAGTGCTACTCAATGATGGTTTGTATTCAAATTGACCAAGCCACTGAATGCATCCTGTGTGTGTGTGTGTGTGTGTGTGTGTGTGTTTGTACACGTGGGTCAGGTTTGTGGTTTGCCATTTAGCTATGATGGTTAAAGTTCAGGTAACAGACGAGAGACTGCATTATGTCTGTGAGTGTTCTCACAAGGAGAAAGGTACAAATGAGCCTCTGTGTGTGAGTGTGAGTGTGTGTGTGTGTGTGTGTGTGTGTGTGTGTGTGTGTGTGTGTGTGAGAGAGAGAGAGAGAGAGAGAGAGAGAGAGAGAGACCACAGAAAACACAATGTGTGTGTGTGTGTGTCTGTGTGTGTGTGTGTGTGTCTGTGTGTGTGTGTGTGTGTGTGTGTGTGTGTTTGTGTGGATCTCAGTTTAACACCCAAGATGCTCAGAACTGACTCAAAACCCCAGAAAACATTTATGTGTTTGGAGTCTGAGTTTGCGGCTCGTAGTTTAAAATGAGAACATGCTCAGACTTCATATTGTGTTTGATTTTGGTCGGCCACCATCCCCAACCACGGCGGTGAGTCAGCTGAAACAACATGAAACAACCAAAATGCAAATGTTGCATGTGTTGCAGCCAGAAAAAAAACGTGTGAATGAAAGTCAGTGTGTGTGAGTTGTGGATTTGTGTCAGCAAAGACATCCCATATGCACATAATGAAACACCAATATAACTTCCTCTTGAGCTCCGTTGGCCTGCTTGACAGATTAAAAAAGAATCACAGCAGCACAGGCTGGGACACTCTGATTTTTTGTCCCTCATAAGGCTCCAAAAATGCTGGATCCTTCAATTCCCATGATGCAACCAGTAGCGTTTTGTTGCTGCCTGATAATTGCCTCAGTACATCAATATTCACATCCCGAGCTTGAAAGAGGCTTTTCAATACACATTTTATAGTCTCTGTGCTTAATATGCAGTCATGGGTCTTTGCATTTACACCTGGCATTAATAAGTTTGCGGTCAGATCTCAATATGCAGATCACAGGCAGCTCCAGATGTGGCCTCACTGATCTGATTGTAATCTCACTTCCATCTCGCTTTGAAATGCAGATTCAAATCGCATGTTAGCATCAAGTGAAACTTAAGAAAGGGGATCAAATTAAAATGGAATATGATTGAACAAAAATGGGACTTAGGTCAGTTTTACCTGCAGTCTAAATGTACAATAGATGCTACAGTGTAACTAGCTGTTGGTTCTCTGGACTGTAAGATGTGTTTTATTTATTTATTTTGCAATTAAAGGCTGTAACTTCCTCATAACTTCCTTAAAAGTTCCCTGAAAAGAATTATGCAAATTTGGTATTTATTTCTTTTTTTTCCCCCCTGTGGGCAAAGTTTACAGTTTTGGATGTTGTGAAGACATGTTGTGCACTCTGAATCCATGCTTTATGTCGAAATATTAGTTCCTGCACCTCATCAAAAACTCTGACTCAAACCATGTGCTCCAGATCTCGTCTTTCCACGCTGTGCTGTTCCCTGTCTGAATTTCCCCAAGGTGCTTTCAAAACAACTTGAACATGAACATACTGAAGATATATGACATATGACAAATAATATCAGTTGGAGTAACTGCAGCTTTCTTCGGCTGTGCATGTCATACATATTATTCATAAAGAAGACACTGTTCAGCGGTGATATAGCCCCGTGGTACAGCGTGAGGTACAGTGACTTTAACAGTGCTGTTAAAGTAGCGAATAGTTGCTGATTTACGTTCATTGATTTGACTATTATATTCATTTTCCCTCATTCATTGTAACAGCTAGTTGTCAGCAGTCAAAATCTGCTGTGGGCATAGGTGTGTACATACACAGTGTCCTTTTTAACAAAGGTATGCATACATCATCAGAGGCTGTTACAACATGTACGTTCCTGCTGTCAGACATTTGTGAACACTGTCAGGTGAAGTGAATGTCAAGATGTCGTGATCAAGACAGAGAAAATGGCTTGGACAGGCCGAAAAATAAATATAGAAAATAAATAAATAATAAGAACAAATGACGGAGTGATGACATGGACGATTTTGTGACATCACAAATTTGGAAGTCAATTGTGGTCCAGTCCATGACACACAGAAGAGCCAGTCTGTCATCTTAAGGCAAAAAAGTATCAGTAACTTCATACCATTATGTGTGAAGTAACTGATGTTTAGTGCTGTTTGAGTGTGACTGACTGCAGTCAAATTCTATACAGCAGTGTAATTACAAAGCAACTTGTGTCACATATTCTCATATATTTGCTCAGTACCTTGTCTGAAATAAAAAACACAAAACCATAAAGTGAAGCGACAGAGTGGAAATAGTCATTACTCATTTTTACCACAAGTGGGAAGCCTTACTCCAAATCCACTCTCAACGACTGACCGTCCTGAGAGCCTGACATGGACAGGGAGCCCCCATTCATACACTGCATTATGCTGAGATATCTGTTTACAGTGGTGGAAGTGGTGGGTCCAGATCCTCTAATACCATCCTGTAAAAATACTCCACTGCAAGTAAAAATCCTGCATTCAAATCAAAACTCAGCACACAGCTCACTGTTTGTTATTTACAGAATTTTCACAAACATTGTCTCAGAGTTATTTGTACTTAAAGAACATGGTATAATTGAGTAGCTTTAATGTAGAAATATCAAAAGTATTGTTAAATAGGGTTTGGAATATAATGTAGACCAGTGTCCAGACTGATGTAGCAGCAGGGGGGACAAAGTGAGAGATGTGACATTTGGAATTCTTATATCCCAATATTGGATCTGTGTATAAAGAAGTGATGAAACAATTACCAAAAAGTGACAAAATATGCTGTATTCACTGGGATACAGTATTCTTTATTTATTTATTTTATTTATTTTTTTTATACTGGCGTGGCGATATCGCGACAATATATGATTAAAGTCTCGCGATGTTTGGATTAATTACGTTTTAGATGCGTGGGTCAAGCTCTTTATACATCTATGGTCAAGGTAGCTGGTTTTAGCCAGCGGCTGTCCGGAAGTAAGGAAGGTGAGTTGCACTTATAATGAGGGGTTGAAATATGTTTTGCTTTATATAAAGGACCTGTTCCGTGATTATAGCTCACAGTAACCACATGTGAAATGTGCAAGTTATGTTTACGAAAACACAAGTTTAGTAGCTGTCCTTTGAAGGTGACACGTCTTATTGAGTTTTGACCAAATAAACATAGCAACGTGGAGTCACGTATGCTTAATTTACTATGATTTTGCACATAAAGGAAAATATGTTTTCAGTTAATATATAGTCAAGTATCAATTCCATCGTACAGATTAAGTCATATTTGGCGCATAGAGCAAAATTCGACATTGACTAAGGTTTGTTAACTTTTATTTTGGTTTACCGGATGTTTTGTGTGTGTCATTCAGTCTCACTTGACTACTGCATGACGGCTTCATCTCAGCTTCAGCTGAAGAGCAAGCCGACATCAGCTGAGTTTGCACGAAGTATCATCCTTGGAGCTAAAATACAGGAATTTATCATTACGAAAAATTCAGCAATAGCATTTTACAGTTACGTTTAACTTTTAAGCCAATGAAATAACTGCCATCTGCCGTAACCACAGAAACGAGACAGAGGCAAAGGAGAAATAACATTACCTCAAACCCGGCAAACAAAGAGGTCCTTTTTTCAACGACAACATTTTTCCTCCATATTCTATAGTTATGAGTCATGTGGCCGTCGAAAATGTCCACGGTCTAGAGCAGCAGGTAAGCGACGTCACTTTAATGTGTCTTGCAGCGTCAATTGATGAAACGTGTTAAAACGATGGGGATAAATGTTAGCTTGCCGGCTAGCTCAAAAACACTGCTAATGAGATGCTATCATGCTAGCCACTCTTGGGTGCGCTTCAATCCGATACTCACGTGACCAGTAGCGGCTGCGGAGAGGGGAACTTAATGTACGATGTGGGAAAACATTGATTTTCTGCCTTTTGACGGTTGTATTGTGGTTAAACACCAACGAGTTGTCCATAATGATTTAAGAAAGCGAGAGTCATGTGGTAGTTATCGTGGATTTCAGACAAACTATATATTATAACAGGGAGCTAAAATGAGCAATTCCGCTCGAGTGGCCCGTCGGTCTTTCAGTGTGAGCATATGAAACGCACCCGTCAACTCTTATCCTCGCTGCGTTTGTCTTGCATCTTGATACAACAGTAAAATGGAGGTATGCGGAGATGCAGCTAGCGGGACTGACACACAAGCAATGCGGCGTTTGACAGTTTGGCACTCAGGCCTTTGGATAACACGCAGCATTGCACAGTTTTCATGCTTCTCTTGACTGCATCCCGCTTAAAAAAAAAAAAAAGAAGGAAAAAAAGAAAAGCCCATTTCTTCTGCGTCACCAGCGACGTAGTCCAACGTTACCTGTGTCTGACTGGTCAGACAGTTGTATGGCAACAAACATGTTAGAACGAAGCTAGACAGTTTGTTAAAATGAATGAAAATGAGTCGTAATGTGTTTTTCTCACATTTTCTCTGATTCTCCAGCTTGCTGTCCTAGACTTGGCTGCAGCAGATGGACAAGGTGGAGGCACGAACAGTAAGCAACCATGTTTTTGTGAGACGTGTTTAAACTTATCATTTTCTCTTGCTTGTGAATGTGCACATACACTCCCAAACCTGGACATAATACCCCCACAAATGATGAACCATGGTGATAACACTGATTATGGGTGTCATAAAAACAGCATACAAGGAAGTGCTCCATACATTTCGAAGGACAGGAATGTTGACCATAAGGCCACCAAGGGAATATCTTTTATTTCCTATATTAATTGACATAAAGTCCTGAAAGCTTTCCGATTCATTAAATGATGTTGGACACTGTCTCTCTCTGTCTGCAGGGCGATACATTCCTCCACATTTACGGAACAAAGACGCTTCCAAAAATGGTGTGTAGCATCAAGTTAAAGCTGTCCTGTGGAGTTTTCTTGTAAACAAACGCAAAAAGCAAAGTTATGTTTACATTCAGTGTTACTCACCACGACGCAACGTGCAAAGCAGATTAATTTGCATTGTTTACATCCACATTAGCTCGCTAGCAGTTGTCTTCTTCCCTGCCTTTGTCGCAGGGAAGGAGACATCACTACTTCAGTCGAGTGGAATAATGTGAGTCTGGTGCCAAGGTGTGAATCGGTATTGCTTCATGCTTGTGTGTCGAAGTATGCATGCAAGATACAAACAAACTGGGGTCCCACTTGGGAAAACATTGCTCCGTAATGCTACCAGTGGTCCAAAACTCCACAGGGTACCTTTATTAACTGCATTTGTTAGTGATAAAGACCACAGTTGAATCACTGTCTTCCTGTCCAGCAGGAAATGCCTTTGCTGCTGGGCGACAGGGTGGCTACACCATTGCACCCGCTGCCAACTGTAAGTTCATCTCTGAATTGTTGAACTCGTTTTGTTCTTACTCCATGTTATTCCTTACTCATTAAGTTTGCTGGTTTGTTATCTTGTTCTGACAGTGAAGTGAAGACAGGGGCATTAAGTAATCTTTAATCTGGATCCACCACTTGTCAAGAGTTGCACATATGGTGTAGTTAGACATGAGCATCATTTCTTTGTTTTTTTGAAATGATCATCCTTTTCTCCCTCTGCAGATGGTTGGGACGGGGGGCGCAACAACTTCGTTAATGGCTACCACGACAACCGCATGACTGCCGGCAACTCATTTAACCGCGGCCCACCTCGCATGGAGCGGGGCCGAGGTGGTGTCGGAGGAGGTTACCGCAGCAACAGGGGCGGCTCCTTTAATCCCATCAACCCGGCACAGCCAATGGGTTTCGCTGGCTATGACAATAAAGGTGAGATTTGGTTTTATTGATGGAAACATGATGACTTTTCCTTCTCAAATGTAATATCTGCTCTGGAGATGACAGGTCCTGTGTTCTCTTCTAAGGAAAAGAAATCGTTAGCCTTCTGATCAACAAAACCAATTGATTTGGAAATAATAGACTTATTGATTTTAAACTTTAAGTACTGTACTTAAATACAAATTTATACTTATACTACACTTCATCTTTGAGGCAAATATTGTATCATATTTTGTCTGACAGCTTCAGTTACTAGTTATTTGTCAGTTTACTATTTTTCACACCCTTTCTGTCCAATGAAAATGATATATCTCCAAATGAGCTCATGAAAAGTGCAATACATGGTTCTCACAGGACAGCAACACTAAAAACACAGATGATGATTTTAGAAATTATGATGCATTGCTGTAGTTTTAACTACCCAGCAGTAAATAAAGTAGTGAGCTCAAGCTTAAACATCTACAGAACTAAAATGAACATATAAATGAAAGAAAAATGTAAATAAAACAAAATATGATCATTTGCTAATCCTTTTTGACAGATATTCAAGGAGAATCAGCACAAAGACAATATATGTCATGTTTTCCCTCATTCACTCCTTTGACATTGATAAATATATGATTATTCTGAAAGTGATGCCAGCACGTTTTTAAAAAAAAAAAAAGTTGTGAGAAGAGCAACGAAACACTGGGAAAGGCTCAGTCATTCACAAGCAAGGATGAGGTGAGGTTCACCACTTTGTGATAAACTGTAGGTAAATAATTCAGTGGTTTAAGAACAACATTTCAACCAAAAGAAGAATTTCAGGATTTTACCTACAATCTATAACATCATCAGAAATGCCATTGACTTCTCTAGACCCCATGGGTAATTTGCACGTCTGTGAAGGCACCAACAACGCTGAATGGTACATACAGGTTTTGGGACGACCTGGGCTGCCATCCAGATGACGGCTTTTTCTGGGACATCCCTGCTTATTTTAGCAAGACACTGCCAAGCTGCGTTCTGCACATGTTACAACAACGTGGCTTCATAATAAGAGAGTGTGGGCTCTAGATGTAACTTCTTACTTGCTATTGGGCAATGCAAGCACCATCAATTTGAGTTGTACAGACTTAAAGAAACACTTGGGGAAGGATTCTTTACTGAGGGTGTTAAAAATATAAATTGTTTATCTCAAACTGGAGCTGAGGGGAAGTTAAAATGTTACAGAGGACACTTTGTAGAGCTGCTCCAGTGACAGTGAATGCAAGACTTAAAAGTCAAAAATAACAGCTTTACTGCAAGGAGGATGTTTTTTGGTTCCCTCGAAACTGTCAGAGTGGCCTTAGACACATCAAACAAAGAATATTTCACAGCTAACAGATTTCAGTACAAACACCAGCTGTAGTCTTCTCCTGCGTTCATGAAACAATGTATGAAAAAGTCTTCATATGGTTTTGTGTTTATTCTTCTGTCAGACACCGGCGGCTGGAACACTGCCAAGGACGCCTATAGCAGTTTTGGTAACAACCGAGGGAAGTCTGCGTTCTTCAATGACAGAGGCAATGCTAATAGAGGGAGGTAAGGAGATGAGACACAGAGACAGATGAATAACTGCTTGCGCAGCTTGTCTTTGCTTTTCTTTTGTCATTGTACTGAAATGGCAACGGCTAACAGAGGGAGCAAGAAGCAACAGGGACATCAAGTGCCTGTTATAGAAATGCTAAATCCACATTATAAGATATAAAACTCCAGTCATCTACACTCATGTGATTTGTAAAGTTTGAAAAATGTCCTCGCAGCATCACACATCTTGTGTCATCATTGTCTTTGTGCTCTGCTCAGGTTTGATCATGGCGGATTTGGTGGTGGTGGAGGAGGAGGAGGAGGAAACAGCCGCTGGGTGGAGGAGTCCAGAGATGACGGAGACTGGTCCAAACCAACACCACGTAACGAGCGCCTTGAACAGTGAGTGTGTTTTTGCTGGTCATTCAGGTGTACTCCAGACACAGGAAGTTGGGTAATTTGAGAGCTACAACGATTCATAGATTAGTCGATCTAACCCTAACCCTGAAAATAGACTCAGCTGTGAGTGACATTCATTTAAGATCATCATCGTTACACCAAAGAAACACATGGTGCATTTTTCTGAACATCAGACTAACATGTTTGCTTTTTCTCCTGCCTTGCTCCTCTGTAGTGAGTTGTTCTCTGGCAGTAACACTGGGATTAACTTTGAGAAATATGATGACATTCCTGTTGAGGCCACAGGACAGAACTGCCCTCACCACATCGAGAGTGTAAGCTATTGTTGTTAACCTGGGATCCATCAATTTACAATTATGTATATATCCGCATATTTGACTGCGTGCATGCTGTGCAGTTCCAAGATGTGGACATGGGTGAGATAATCATGGGGAACATCGCTCTGAGTCGCTACACCAGACCGACTCCTGTCCAGAAGTATGCCATCCCTATTGTCAAGTCAAAGCGAGACCTCATGGCCTGTGCACAGACAGGTAGGACACACACACAAACAAAAAGTCACATATTGAAGTTTGGTTTTTGAGATAATACTATAAATAAGCAATGACTCTGCCGATTGTTGAGGATGGTTTTGTGTCTGCAGGTTCTGGGAAGACTGCAGCATTCCTGCTCCCTATTCTCAGCCAGATCTACACTGAGGGACCAGGAGAAGCTCTTAATGCAGCTAAAGCATCTGGACAGGTCAGGAGATTTCCTCCAGATTCTAAAATGGACCAAAACATTACATTAAGAAACCGAGCCCACTTCCACAATGAAAGCCTCTCTGGCTGCATTCCCAAGAAAACTACGCTCATGCGGGGCCTGCAAAATTTGACAGCTACAGTAACTTGGAAAACAGTAATATGGCACACTGAATATGATGAATGTAGTATTTTTCAAACCACAAATGAGACAAGAATTGGCAAGCAAGGGTGCGATTTTCTAACTGTATGTTCAGTAGGTGTCTGGTGTTGAGTAATGGGAACTATAATTCTGAAGGAGTTCACAGTCAAGCGCAGAGGCTGAATTTACTGTTTATCAGACCCCAGACAAGAAAAGAATAACCTAGCTAGTGTGCTATTTTCTTACTGTGGAATGCACTCAATTCAAAGGTCTTTAGTAATGTTCACTGAATGGCAAGACAGCAACTGAAGGGATGTAATGGGAATGCAGCTGTCAAGGCTTTCGTCATACGAAAGTGGGCCTGGGTTCATCTAAAGTCCCCTGGAATCCTGTCCCCCAGATAGAGAACCACTGGCCTAGTTAGTCCCAATAAGTGATGATCTGTACCGTGAACTCTGGAGCTCATATCTGAGTTGGACATGGTTCCCAGACAGGTGAAACCACGGGCTTCAGCATGGGAGTACTTGCCTTCACTTCAGTGAAAAAACAGCAACTGTTATCAGACTGAACTGTTGTGTTGTCATCGTTTTACAGGAAAATGGAAAGTATGGCCGTCGTAAGCAGTACCCCATCTCCCTGGTGTTGGCTCCAACCAGAGAACTGGCGCTGCAGATATATGATGAAGCCAGGAAGGTAAGATAATCCTCAATAAAACAGATACAGTCTGATCTGGCCTCTCCTATAGAATGCATTTGTGTTGCCAGTACAGTCCGCACACTTGTAAGATTCCACCATCACAATAATGTTCACTGATGTAGGAGCAGAGTGTTTGCACCTGCAGAAGTCCACCACCAGCTCTTTGGTTTTCCCTGCATTTATCTGGGGGTGACAGTTAGCTGATTTGTGGGTTAAGTCTGCAGTGAAGAGGGTGAAGAGGAAGGGAGCTAGGAATGTTATCTATCTATACACACATACGCAACCACATAAGCATGAAATCCTAAAAACATGGAGAAGCATTTATCCATGTATTTCTTCAACCTTTTTCTTCTTCTTTGTAGTTTTCCTACCGGTCCAGGGTGCGTCCCTGTGTTGTGTATGGCGGAGCAGACATTGGCCAGCAGATAAGAGATCTGGAGCGAGGATGCCACCTACTGGTGGCCACACCTGGAAGACTGGTGGACATGATGGAGAGGGGCAAGATTGGACTGGACTATTGCAAGTAAGACATAGACAGGAGGAGACAGTGATGGATAAAACTGTGGATTTTAACAATTTCATGAGATGTGTTTAATTGCATTTTATAAATATTGGAGTATAAGCATTACATTGAAGGATGCCACCTCTTCCTCTGTTCTTCACTGCAGCTACCTAGTTTTGGATGAGGCAGATCGTATGCTGGACATGGGATTTGAACCACAGATCCGACGCATTGTCGAACAGGACACAATGCCGCACAAAGGCATCCGACAAACCATGATGTTCAGCGCTACCTTTCCTAAAGAGATCCAGGTACATTTGCAGCACTGCAAGAGTGTCACCATAGGCTACCCATAGCATGACCCTGTGTCAAGCAAGCTGATTTGTTGATTCAGCTATTGTCAAGATGTGGCTTTGAAATGTAGAGGGGAAAAAACCTACTGAATACATGTATTAAAAAAGAATCGCACAACATATCAGAGCAACCCATATACGTTTGCCCAGGGACAGCCTGAAGAAGGTCATGTTCATGGACACGATCTCTGCTCCCCCTCCAGATCCTGGCCAGGGATTTCCTGGAGGAGTACATCTTCCTGGCGGTGGGCAGAGTTGGTTCCACTTCAGAGAACATCACTCAGAAAGTGGTGTGGGTGGAAGAAAGCGATAAGAGATCTTTCCTCCTGGACCTGCTCAGTGCAACAGGTGAGACAGTCATATAGCAATAACAACTCAGTTACTGCACATGTACAGACACAATGCGGTTTTGTATCCCCAATCTTTTTTCCATTATCATATTGTCGTCCCCTCCATCCCAGCCAACACGTTACTGTGTGTCTCTTTGGTACATCAGAAAAAATGAAACATACAGAGTTGGTTTTGGTGATTGAGTGTGGTTTACATGTTGGTGGTTTGGTGTGGTTTTATCCCAAGTCATCCCCAGCGAGGTACAGGACAGTACTGGAGACAACATAGAGAAACCTGGTAAGATCTTCAATGGTGAAACTTGTATCTGTCATTTCATATTTGAAATAATTTTGCTTGCCCTTTTAATGTTCTCTGTGGATGGAGAATCCTTTGTTTATTCATTTTTTTGGTTCTGTGTACCATTTCATGGGTCAAGTTTGCTAAGCTTACATCAAACATGCCTGTTGTATTTTTTTTTTTTAGTTTGAGTTTTTTGTAGCATTTCTATGTACAGTATGTTGCTGTGGTGTCATCATATCTGACCCAAAGCCTTGATAGAGAGAGTCTGGTTAGGCTGTGTTCTCAATAGCCAACAAGTAGTGTTGTCATATTTGTTAGGTATTTGAGACGGTTTCAATGCTTGTTTTCAACAGTATTGATCCGCTGGTACAAGCTTCGCCGTGCCCACGTAGCCCCGCCTCCTCTCAAACTCTCACATTACTACCGTCTCGTTTGCTTCAGCTGGATGTAGCTCACGACAGGCCGTGGTGCACTGGGGGTGTTGTTCTAGTGTTAGCTCAGTGTTTAAGATGGAAAAGTTCAGAGTCTCCACAACTGGTTTTGGTTGACGAAGAAAACAGCAGGAGTGCTGTTTGGAAAGGCAAAAGACGCAAAGCAAGCCCGTATGCAAGCGATGCTGCAGAGCAGTGCCAACAAAAGGCGCTAACACAACAAATTTAGCAAAGCACCTGAATTTCGAGAGGTTGGCGATAGCTCCCATTTCAGCATCACTGGGACATTGAACAAGATGGCCCAGTACACTGCTGGTGATCAGTGTGTTGTCCTGTTGTTGGCTCAACAGCTACTTGTAATTGTCAAAGCTAAGCTAATCCCCCTCAGAGCCAACAGGGCTGCAGAGTTTCAGTTGATATAATATACTTTGACTGTGGTCAGAAGTAATGTAACGTGGATGCTGTAGTGGTGGGAGAAGTGTCTTGTAAAACTAGCAGTACCACACTGTCCAAATACAGTAAAAGCCTACCTGTACCAGTGTGCAAGTATATCAGCAAAATCAAAGAATTCCTTCTGCAATAAATATGATGCTTTTGCATTAATATTACTGCTGTATTAATGTGTATGTTGCATTTTTCTACTGTAGATGTGTAAGTTTAACTACTTTTTATGGTAGCTTCGTCTACAGCATTGCACAGCATTCTATGTTATATTAATCTTTTAATAAAGATAGGATTTCCAGTATCATGACAACACTACTAACAAGTGGATATAAATGTGGGCCTGCGCCTCATAATCAGGTCGTAACGTTCATGGATCAGGAGCGTTGAGGAAGAACTGTGACCAAACTCTTTCCATCGGTGGCTCTCGTCACACTGCCTGCACAACAACACAATGCTGCTGATGCTTTTCTTGTCATTTTTGTTTGTTTGTTTGTTTGTTTGTTTTAATCCACTCTGCACTCCCTGCTGCCTGACGCACTCGTCTTTTTTTTTTTTTTTTTTTTTTTAATGTGAACAATTTAAACTGATGAAGGTGAATGTTATGAAGGGACACCTGCACTTCACAGCAGGGACTGAAACAGCCTTACCGGTAGATGCATGATCTGCTGGGAGCGCTGAAAGAGTAATGATATGATTATACACAGAAGGATTTACATCTCAAGATTGTCAGAGTGATTCAACATCTTTTGCACCGACAGCTTTTTCTTTTTTTTTTAGCTTTAGGAATCACTGTGTTATTATGCTCCCTGAGAATAAAACCTTGAAGTTTAAGCTCTTTTTTGTGTCTAAAACACATCAAATTGTATGAAAATATCACAAATCTACTCGCAAGGTTGTGTCTATCTCTTGGAGTCAAAGCAAGATACTTGTTATATACGGTTTCTGTGCTGACTATTCTTGACCAAAAATTGATTCCTCATGATTTTGGTCACCCCCCTGACATTTTGGCTAGTTTGGATTAAAAGGAAAAAGACCTCATTGATTAAATGCATTGGCTACAGCTTTGCAGTATTCAAAATCTGATGCTTGAAAGCACAACAAACCGCTTAAAATCGCCTGCCATGACTCACCTTTAATGATGAGCCTCACGAGTCTTTTCTCTTGGTTCATCAGGAAAGGACTCGTTGACTCTGGTTTTTGTGGAGACCAAGAAAGGTGCTGATGCCTTGGAGGACTTCCTGTATCGTGAAGGCTATGCCTGTACCAGTATCCATGGCGACCGCTCCCAGAGAGACCGAGAGGAGGCCCTGAACCAGTTCAGATCAGGGAAATGCCCCATTCTGGTGGCCACAGCGGTCAGTATAGATAAAATTCTGTCAGCTACACAGATGACATAATCGATAAATTATGGGAGAGATCTTTAAGGCATCTTTATAATCCATAATATTTCTGCTCTTTTGGACTGACTCAGGTAGCTGCTCGGGGTCTGGACATCTCCAATGTGAAACATGTCATCAACTTTGACCTGCCCAGCGACATAGAGGAGTATGTCCACCGTATTGGACGTACAGGACGAGTTGGAAATCTGGGTAAGACTGCTAACTAATGTCATGCAGTGATATGAACCCGATGCCGTGTGTTGCATTATCTAAAATGAGGTTAGACTCAAAGCTTTTTGAGCTGAGATTCATTGCTACTGTTCTCACTTTATATACCTACAGGCCTGGCCACATCGTTCTTCAATGATAAAAATGGGAACATCACGAAGGACCTGCTGGACATCCTGGTCGAGGCCAAACAAGAAGTTCCCTCATGGCTTGAGAGCCTGGCCTATGAACACCAGCACAAGAGCAGCAACAGAGGACGTTCTAAGAGGTACACATACACAGGGTCTCCTCTTAATTAGTACATATGTGGGGGGTTTTTTGTGTGCTAATGTAATTTATGGATCTCAACCCGTCCTATGACTTGTCTAGATGAAGTGAAGTTGATTGAGATAACGTGTGTGATTTTTACCGCAGGTTCTCTGGTGGTTTTGGAGCACGTGATTATCGCCAGACAGCCGCAGGAGGCAGCGCTGGAGGGTTTGGAGGACGTGGAGGTCGCAACCAGGCAGGACATGGAGGAACCCGTGGCTTTGGAGGAGGTGAGGATCTGGTCTGAGGATACAGCTCGTGTTGCTCATAATCTACACAGCTTTAAGTTAGAGGAGAACACCATTGTTGAATTTTCTTCTCTGTTTCCTTCCTCTCAGGTGGTTTTGGCAACTTCTACACCAGTGACGGCTACGGAGGCAACTACTCACACTCTCAAGTTGACTGGTGGGGCAACTAGGTTCCTCCACCTTCCCTTCACTCATCCCTCTTTGTTCTTGTCCCTCATCCTCATTCCTTTCTCCACACTGTCGTCTACACCCCATCTGTCTCTTCCGATCCATTAACCCCAGAAGCCCTTGTGCATGTTACTAAGGTATTTATACTCATTTATATAGCCCTCTTTCCATCCCTATGCATTCAAATCTTTTAATTCCTCCTTAGATTTTTCTCATCCTTTCCATCTCCCATGTCGTCTTCACAGTCCCCCATCCTTTCTTCTTTTTATTTCATGAATCCTGGTAGATCTCACCTCTTAAAAAAGGCCACATTATAAAGGGATTATTCAGTTTGAGTTGGTTGTTTTTCAACAGAAGCCACAGATTTTCTTGTTAGATTCCAGCGAGCAACATCCTTTGGTTTCAGTGAGGACATTTTGAGCGATTTACCCTCCGTGGCTCATTCTTGAAGAGCGGTAACCAATTTCATAAAATTCCTTTAACTCCCTAGGATTAGATGGACTCTTAAGATTTTCAGTGAGTTTAGTCCGACAGAACGGCCATAGAAGGCCAGAGAAAATCCTTTTTTTTTTTTTCTTTTTTGCTTTAGATTTGAATTTTGGCCTCATTGTGTTTTTGTCTGCATTCACCCAAAGCCAGCTAGTTATCCTGTATACCTTCACATCATCTTTGTATGTAAGGCATGGCCATGTTGTAAATCACCGGCCAAAAACTTTTCTAAAATATAGCGCAGAGATGGGCAAGATGTCAAATCTAAGCAAAATATGTCTGCATATAATTTTAAAAATGGGATCTGGCTGCAGCTTCCTCACTCGATGACATGACAGATACCTAAAAGTGGCCACAGAAACAGACAAAAGTTGTTTTTGGTTTTTTTTTCACCTTTCTAAAATATATTGAAATTTTGATTTACCGAGATTTGAGAAAGATGTCTAACAGAGAGAAGGGACAAGGGGCTGGACAAACAAATGTCCAGTCAGAGGGACACCAGCAGATATTGTCGCCCATTAGCAATGATGCTAGCAAACAGTGTGGTTGTTTATATCACAACCACAAACAGCATTTTGTTTGTTTGAAACAAAACATAATAGAGGATCATTTGTTTCTGTACTGTGCCTTCAAGAATTTGAACTTTGTCTCTTATTTCCGTTGTTTTTATTGCCATAATACATAACTGGCTCCAAGTACTGGCCAACTGTGACTAAAAAAAAAAAATATTTAATGTCATGTATGGGTTTAAACATGTTTTTCTTTATTTCTATTTGGAAGGAAACAAACTAGGCTTGAACTAAATCAAACCTTGGCAAAAAAAAACACAACTAAAAACTTAAAAAAAAAAAAAAAAAAAGCGAAATAAAAACTGCGATGTGGAAACTCAAAGCAATTCCTTATCTGTCTATTGGAGGTCAAATTTGTCCAGACGGTCTCTAATGAACCGATTCCGAAAAGCATATTACCACTGGAAGCATATCTAGAGAATCTGTTGATGTGCTTTCATCCAGAGTGGCCAAAAAGGCATTACCTTGGCTTTATTGGCCAGTGAGCAGAGATAACAGCTGTGGTTTTATGCTTTTGGGAAACCCGAGTCCTACTAATTAACCTATATGTCACATCTACAGCTCTGGTTTGAGCTTGAGTTTGGGTTTCTCAAAGCCATCTTGTCACTAATTGCCGGGTCACAGCATGTTCAGAGCCACTGAGAAAGAACAAGGTGGAGCTGTGCAGCAGCAGTCATGTCATGTTACTTCTCCCTGTCTAAAACAGCTCACCCTTTAATTGTGAATCACAAACAACTCCACTGTCAGTTCTGCAGGATAATATGAGCCAAAATGAAAAATATTCACAGTCCAACATGAATATGGTCAAAAGTTGAGTCTTGACATGTGTGACCTCATCCAGCAGCGATGTCAAAGCGATGCTGCAACATTTTTGGGGTGTAAAGGTTTGAATCACTGCGTGGCTGCTGCTGGAAACAACAGTTACCATATTCTACCATTGGCTGTGGCCGTTCGGCTGTCTCTTAGTGCCACCATGCTTTTGGGGAAACCGGCTCTGCTTCCAACACAAACATTGAAATCCTTGTTTGCCAAAAGCTTCTTTCAAAGGGACACACGACTAAAAAGCTAAAAGAGTTCAAAAAAATTTCTCGCTCACTCTATCCTGGAGAGTTACATGAAGAGTCTTTTTAAAATTCGTCATTCCAGTTTATTCGTTGGGTGTTTTTAAGATGTTGAGGTCAGGGATTCGAGTAAAGAATTGGATAATCGAGCCGAACTCGTTTCACAGCAGGTGCAGCTGGTGCTTTTTTGAAGGATTTGATGCCACATTTTAACTGTGTCTTGTCATACACAGCTGTGTCCATTGGACAGAACCACAGGAAAAGGCATCGCTTACTTGGTTTATGTGTTGGAGGTTTTAGATTTCTCCGACACACCAAATAGAACCACTTAGCGCCTGCGTAAGCTTGCAGGTGCAGATATTCCCATTCATACTCTTGATTCGAGCCCTTATATTCTCTCCCTCTATGCTCATGTAATGAAGTCCATTCAGCGTAAACCCACACACCAGCGGCACGAGCCATTGCAGGCTGATGCTGATCTCTTTCCCACTATCAACACGTGCCAGCTCCTCAGAAAAACAGCAGTTTCATTACAGTAATTCACCGGAACGGCACTTTCGCTTATGAATACTGCCTCTGCTTGCATGTATGTATTGTTCAAAAGACCCTTCAGCAGAGCACAAGACAGACAAACAGACAGTAACAGAACTGAA
This sequence comes from Chaetodon auriga, assembly GCF_051107435.1. Classification (NCBI taxonomy): domain Eukaryota; kingdom Metazoa; phylum Chordata; class Actinopteri; order Chaetodontiformes; family Chaetodontidae; genus Chaetodon; species Chaetodon auriga. The sequence continues at coordinate 8,989,978 of NC_135096.1, read as the reverse complement.
AATCTTTGGCTCCAACGTCCAAGATGATCACGTTTTTTGTCAAGTAATCGATGCCTGATCCCTGGTTCGCCCTGCTTTGCCCTGCTGTGGAACCAGGCTCCAAGGGGCAGCTGACATGCACCCAGAACCATGTCCATGTTTCATCCCTGATTGAATTTCTAAAAAGAACTCCAATGTACATTTGGATGGTTCAGTGGTAGAGGTCTAATCCCCCCACTGTGTTAATTAGTAGCAGAATACGCCAAAAAAAAGCTCTGTTGCTACCTGGTGGGAAGAAAAATTGCTCTTTTTCATCAGGGTCTTAATTTGTTTTGTTTACTTGAACAACTTTAGTGAAGTAAGAACACAGATTAAATGTAAATAGTTCAACAGTTCCACTGAATAAGAATGTGAATTATAAGTGAAACAGCACTTGAGGTGGAAAACATTATGTTTGATCACTCGATGTTGGACCAGGCGCTGTCTGGTAAGCTGAGCTCAGTGGGCAATTTGAACAGTTATTTTTTAGAGGTCTTATTTTTGGAAAATACACATGTTGTGTTCACACATCCATAAACCAATAAGGGGAATTTACCAGTTAATGCTCACAAAGCAGATGTCCCCCAAATTGCCCACTGGCTTTGACACATGACAAGGCTGGGCCAAGACAATAAAACATATGCAAGTGTTGTTGTTTTTTGGTCAAGGAGTTAATAATGCCAAGCAAATAAATACAGTTCTACGGAAGGCTTTAGTTATGTTAGATCTCTCCAATATTTCCCGTCTTCTATGATTTTTAGACTTTTTATCACAGGTCCTGTTTGGGTCAGTTGTAAAATCTCTTTTCCTTGAGTTGGTAGGGAGGTTCGGGGAAGTAGTTTCAGGCTGAGTCATGCTGGAGGACACAGGTCAGATACACACAAGCTAGCTTCTTGACGTCTCGGTGAAAAGCAGCGACTTCTTGTGTTGGTTCACCTTCTAGTTGTTAAAATGAGGGGCCGGTGAAAGGGGATTTAAATCGACGTTGCTACGTTCAAGGACAGTTGTCGTAGGATGAAGGGATAGAGTAAAAGGGCAGAGGCAACACTCTGGCCACTTTAAAACAAAGCAGAAAATGAGTTATCATTTTCTTTTCGCCTGCTGTTGAAGTGCGGTTGAACGTCGGATTGTTGCTGTGGTCCAACTTGCAGTCTAATTCCAGCTAAAGCTGCTATGAGCACCAGTGAAAACATGGATTCAATTGTTGACCAGAACTGAGTTTTAGGTGTCCCAGCAGATGATTTTATCACCTGTGAGAGTTTTTCTGTGGCCATGATATGAATAATACTTTAATTTGTCCTGCAGCAATGGTGGATAGTCTCCATCCTAGATGTCTTAAGAACTGTTGCTGGTCCGTATGAGGGGATAACCAGCAGGAAGATTGAAATCAGCAGCAGACAATACGTTTAAGATAACAGAGCAAATGACAATCAATTATGAAGGCTTTGCTTCATTTAAATCATTGATCAGCAGAGCTCTTTAAAGTTCCCATGAGGTCAAAATTGATGCTTCGGTGTTCTATCATATTATGTCTTGCGCTGTGTGTCACCTAAAGACGAGTATCTGGCCCAACAATGGCTTGATGGCCGAGGCAAAACGCACATCCAACGCTACAGGCTGCCGTAAATGCCAATCAATATCCACGACAGCTCCTTCCCTGCTGCTTTTTTTTTTTTTTTCTAAACAGAAAACACATGAATATGTACAAGCGAACAGCACTCTGCTGCCTGTCTCATGGGAACTTTAATAGTTTTGGGGGACCCCTGTACTCACCAAGCTTTTCTTGACCGGCTCTCTTGTTGGCTTTCAAATTTTAAACATGCGCATCAACCTTGTGGGATGGTTCTGCACATGATGAACGCCAAACTGAAGTTGAAGATACACTCTGATTTTGTGACAGCGTCTTAATTGCAGTGTTTCCACCCAGATAAATGTTTTTGAGCTCAACACAGATGAATGCATTTGTGCTCTGAGACACTGTTTCAAAATCAGAGTCCACCTTTAAATATTGACTGAATTTGAATGCCTGAATTGTCAACTGACACTCCTATATTCCCCGCGTGAACGGGGATATTGTCAGCATTTGTTACTTGAATCCATGACTGTTGCCAACCACAAACTCAGTATGCAGCTCGCACAGTCTCTTACATTGTAATAATAGCTCCTGCACCCCAAATTCCAAGGCATACCTTTAAGAACGATACACAGCGAGAGCTCAAACCGTTTGGATGAACCAGGTTCAGTGTGCAGACGTTGATGTGCCTTCTAACAGCCACTAGGGGGCATTGTGAATTATGAAGGAGACACTGAGCAGGTCGCAGGTGATTAAGATGCGAGAAATTACCGATGTAGTACAAGATAGCAGCTGATTGTGGAGGACTGGTGGTGCAGATAGGAATCTGCAAATCCTGCAGCAGGGAATCATGTTTCAGGTTTACCTCACTTTTCATCTTGTTTATGTTTTCAAGTAGTGTTCAGAGTACACACATATATGCAATGTACTTAGGTCTTTTACTATGGCAGATTATAGCTGCCCGCTCTAATTACTATTTCATTGTGTTGGAGCAACACTTAACTACCACTGTGCACCAAACCCCCATTCCAACTCGTCACAGTGCCCCCCGGGGCTTCTACAGTAAGTGCAATAGAGATCAGTTCCTCGTGGCTCGCTTTCACTTTGCCGTCACTGGCACAAGTGACATCAGCCCCAATTCTGACGCGTGCACAGTGCCTTGAAATGACTGAATTTTGTTAGTTAGGGCTGGGTATTTTTCAAGATGAAAAATCCAAAGTATTTTTGAGGCCGTTTCTTTCAAGATAGGAATACAGTAACGGGTGAAAGTAAATGCATCACTGCAGTCATTGACCCCAGAATGGCAAACACACAAGCACTGAGCAGAGCAGGGTACGTTCACCATGAAAAAATGATCGATCGATGATTCAGAAACAGTGAAGAAGAAGTTTTTACCGACTGATGAAAGGAAGAGATGGCAATTTGAATTCCTGCCACTGAAACTTAGATTTTAATTTCACATTACTGACTTAAATCCTCCATATTGACTGTTCACTCTGTTGGCCTTTGCCTCTTGAGGAACGTCGCCGTGGATGTAAACGTCAGGCGGTCAGTTAGTCTGCTACACACTGAAATTGGGATGAGGATGAATTCTAACGACACTGTCATGCTACAGACTGAAATTGGGATGAGGATGAATTCTAATGACACTGTCATTCAGCATAACTTAAATTTCTCCAACACATTGGTTTATGGCCACATACCTTCAAAACCAACGCCATCGCCATCAGCCTCACCTGTACGTTGTCTTTAGCACTACTTAGCAAATACTAAATGAAATGCTGAAAGACTGTAGAAGCTCTGACTGTTCATCTTGTTCAAGTGAGTTGTTTGTTATCTTACAGTATCACGGCTTTTCTCATTGGTCGGCGGTGGTGTTACGCGAATAAACACATATCCTCTCCGTTAAACGAGTAACATTTGTTTGGACCATCGGCCTTACTTTCATTAGTTGACCATGCTCAGTTTATTTCCAGCTCTTGTTTCGAAATTCAGCACTTTAGTTTTGGGGTTTTTGAGTATTTTCAAAACCTTTTGATGCCTTAAATTCAAGGGTGATACCCAGCCCTAATGGAGCAGATAGTGAAGTTGGTTACACTGTATACAGGAAACACGATTCTGCATCACTACAGTAACTAACTTACCAGCAGGAGTGCTTCGATTGTCAGTGAACAATTTAATGGTGCTATGCTCCCATTGCTGCGGCCTGCAGGCCCCTCTGTTGTAGAAAGACTTCAAATCCCGCCGAGTTTTCCAGAAAATATTTCAGTTACTTCGTTTAGTCTCCATCTTAAATCTTCTACATGTCCTTCAAAACCTCTGAGAGGTGTGAAGGAGTGAGTGGGAGCGTTTGAAGTGTAGCGCAGCCAGGTGTCAAAAAGAGAGGTTTCTCCACAGAGTGTGTGTGTGTGTGTGCGCGTGCGTGTGTGTGTGAGTGAGTGTGTGTGTGCATGATGTATGGAAATGTTCTTCAAGATATGAAACCGTTTTTTTGGGACCAGGTGGAGTTCTAGTTAACAGCAACTTGTAAAATTCAGCTGTTTGCACACAAAGTTCTCGAGTCTACTTTCGCTGCTAGTTTGTGTAATTTATCAAGCCTTTTTGGGGGAAATATTTATTTTTATAAGCTTAATACGAAAGTTGATATTTTACAAAGTGACTTGACCAAAAGACAGTAAACAAAAACACTGGCACTTGAATGTTGAATGTCATTGGTATGAGTGAAAATTTCTATTTTTCTGGGGTAGTGTGAGCTTTTTAATGTTAAAGATGCAAAGTGTCGGGCTTTCTCTTTAAATGTGTCACCGGAGCGAGCTGGGATGATGTAGAAATGTTTCAAAAGAAAAACAGAAATAACTGTCACTGGCGCCAGAACCACTTCAAATCATCCGCTTGTCATCAATCCCAATACACTAACTCTCTGTAAGGCCAATACAAAGCAACACTCGCTGCATGCACATCTTTTCATGTTCAACCAGATGTCCCCATCATGTTTCCCTCAGGGGGAATTTAACACCTTAAAATGATCCCCTGACTTTTCATCCTGTTCCATCATCAGGTGAAACTATATTTTATCCAGTACTTTGTGAACTTGTCAGTTTTGGGCTAATCCAGGCATTTAAAAAACCTCAAAAAAGATACTTCATCATATTAATGCAACAGTTGTGTAAATCCACTGTTATCGTAAAGCAGTTCTGCCCATTGAGAAGAGAACGCATCACAACATAAACATGGCGAAATCTGATTGACACATTCTCATCGTCCAAAACCCATCAGTGAAAGGGTCCGGCGGCCGTGAGGGGGCTCGCTCTCTCTTTCTGTCGTTGACTACAATATGTAAAGATGTGCATGTTACGTGAGGCCAGAGTTGATTTCCAGTTGATGCCACGGTGACATATTAAGCGAAACGTCCGACACGGGTTACCTTTAAAGTCACATTGGACTCAGTATCAGATCCACAAACCTGTTCGTGCGACAGGTTCCATTGCCAACAATGATAATCAACCACAAACAGCCATTTTTTAAATTGGCAAACAAAATTTGAGACAACACCATCGTATATGCCAAGGTTTGGATTAAAATAAAATTAACAAAACGCTACGATCAAAGACATTTTGTAAAAAAAAAAAACATGCAGTACAAAAAACAAGTGTCCAGATTCTCTCCAAGTCAATGTCGTTTTTTTTATTTTGATTTTTTTCTTTCATTTTGAGTCTTTTACACTTTTCCTTCCCGTTGAATACCCTTGTTGTGAATGTCTGGCAAGTGGTGACCTTTAAAGTCTTCATAACACAGAATTAACTGTGGTTCTATTGCTATGTTGTCGTGGTTTGCATATTTTCAGGCGTCAGGTGTGTTGACGCTCATATGTGGGAGCTTCTGGCCAATCAGAAATGGGGGAAAGATGACCTGGTGACGTCCCTCCAGGTGTCTTTTACACAAGTGAAGAGTTCTTAGTGCAACTTCCAGCTGATCCGTGCCAGTCTTGGTCTGTGTCTTGCATGAGAATATGATATTGCAGCTGTTTATAATGTGTTTTTCCTGTAGGTCCACTTTGCACACACATTTTGCAGTTCTGCCTGCAACAGCAGCTTCAATGGACCAGAATGCAATGCGGTCCCAGTAGAGCCACCATCAATGACAGATCATAGATACAGTACATGGGTCAACGATCACACTTAACTTCTCTTTGTAGGCAGAAACACACTGAACAAAGCAACACTTCAGTTGACTTTCCATTCAGTCAACTTAAAGAGGGTTATTGCAAAAAAAAAAAAAGAATAATTGCTGTTTAGAGACTGAATTGAAAGGAAATAAATCAAAGTGTTGTTGCCATTCCTGACTGGCCAGACCCCTCGATGTGGACGCACAGCACCTCCAGCCTGGTAGTTAGCGTTTGCTTTATGTATTAGTTTAGCGGTTGTGCACGAAGAGGAGCACTGCACGAAGAAAAAAAAAGAACTGTGCATCTATTCTGACCACAAGTTTACCACAAATAAAGGTTTGGATTTGCAAATGTAAACACTGCGTCTTCTTCGTCTTTGTGTGAGGCGTTTGAGAACATGTGAAACACCTTGAACGTATTAAAATCATCTTTATTTGCAGTTAAATACATTTCACAGAATTATATGAAACACACCTGCAGTTCCCTTCTCATCCTTTTTTTTCCCTTGAGTATCTTAAATCTAACCAAAATCCTTGTGCTGATGCTGCAGTTTGACACATGGCAGCGATGGATGAAGCCGCATCACACTTGACTTTTCAGTCTCCTGAATGAATTTGCATGCTGGTCAGTTGTTTCTTGTATTTTTCAGCCTTAAACATCTAAACTTGGCGCTTAAAAATTCATATTGAGCAAAATAAGACCACTTGTCAGCATTGGCTGAATCAGTTATTCATATAAAGGTAAAGTGCATTGATTTCCAGGGGAAGGTTTGGCTGCCGGAGGCTCTGCCGGGCATTTCAAGGCCTGTTGGTCCAACAATCATTTAGAGACAGAAAACAGACAGTTCATATGCTCAGTGTTTGGGAGTTGAGCTGTAAATCAGCCAGAAAAGCCTGAAATAAAGTCACTGCTCCAGGAAGCAGCAGGGCACAGATGAGCCCGCTCATTTGCTGGTCGCTTTTTCAAGCTCGTCTGTGATTGGTCCTTGGTTCTCAGTGGAGTCTGACCAGAAGTCTGGGTTGTCTTCATACCATTTGACTAAAAGACACACACGCAAAAGAATTAATAGCACACATTATACAGAGGGAACCATCACATTTCTCTTCATCTGCTTCTATTTATATTCACTTAAAGAGACAGTACGCCTTTTGCGGATGGAAGCTACTGTACCAGTCCGTCTGATGCCTTCAGGCCAGGACACCTGAACTCTCCATCCCAGCTGCTGCAGCTTCTCACATTTGATGGGATAGCGCAGGTCAACGCGTGGCCTGCAGAGCAAAGGTCGAAGGTCAGTGCTTGATGTTTCAGATGTGAATAAGTGAAGGAAGCAGTGATCGTAACCTAACTGAATCAGACAGGAAATGTCATCTGCTTATCAAGCTTTTGACGTGTTTGGGTTTCCAACAACTCGATAAGCCCCAAGAGGAAAACATGAACCCGTCCGTCACCACTGCACTGCTTAAACTGTCCCATTGGACTGAGCAAGGTTTAAACACCTTTTAAGGTTGTAATACTTCCATCTTCCTGCATTAGTTTACTCACCTGTCCGGCACAAACTCAAGCCAATCGTTCACCTCAGAGTCTGGCACATTCTTGACCTAAAAAACAGTTTTCAGAAGTGTTAAACACACCTTTCCTCTTTGCAGTCACTTCCATGTATTCCCCTATATGTTTGAATTAAGAGATCAGTTCCTAAACCCACCATCTGAACAAGTTCCCTGGCCAGTTGCGTGATGGGAATCTCACAGTTTGTTCCAACATTGTAGATTTCTCCCACAATCCCTCTCTCCAGAACCAGCAGGAAGGCGTCGATGGCGTCATCCACAAACAGGAAATGGCGGGATGTCGGGAGGGTTCCCTGGATGGTGCTGCGGCACAGGTGAGACTTTAAGGAACGAGTGTCAAGGAAATCCTGCAGCGGGATGGTAACGACAATGTCTGACAGCAGAACCCTTTCAAAATAAAGTTCAGACAAACCTACCATTTCTTGTTCATTTGCAAGAGGGTGAGAAACCTCGGGATGACCTGAAAGATCGAGAGGATGATTACTGTGTGATGCTGTGGTGTCGATTTTAGTGTGAATAACATCTTGTTTATCCGGTGCAGCACCTTCTCAGTGTACTGCCTGGGCCCGTAGATGTTGTTGCTTCTGGTAATGATGATGGGAAACTGTTAACAGATCAACAGAGCAGTATTTCACACACAAAGATTCATTATCTGCAGCCCTTTTCAAGGCGTGTGTTCAGTTTCAGATCATTTCTTAAAAACCTGTTCATTCATGGCACCTTATATTTATCCCAGTAGGATCTGACCAGATACTCTGCTGCTGCTTTAGTGGCAGAGTATGGGTTGGAGGGCCTCACTGGACTGCTCTCATCAAACACCTGCAGAGAGCAAACACCCAGTGTACACGTCACTAAACGCCTCAAAAACCCCTCATGTCCACCCAACAATCAGCTGAGCCGCTGCTCTCTGACCTCGTCCAGACTGGGTCCGTACACTTCATCCGTGCTGACGTAGATGAAGCGCTGCGGGTGGCGTCGGGCCTGATGGGCGGCTCCCAGTAAAACCCTGGTTCCATCTATGTTGACGCGCTGAAAGGTCGATGGGGTTTCAAAAGACGACTCTGAGCGAAGGAAAGGGAAATGAACGACGACGTCAGAGGTCAGTACTCGTGACTTGACTGAACTGGGCCTGATAAATGAACAGAAAAGTAAAATCAGCCTTACCGACATGCGTTTTGGCCGCCAGGTGAAAGATCACATCTATGTTTTCTGTGTTGAAAATGTGATTTACCAGCCGTGAGTTACACACATCTCCCTGTTGAGGAAACAGGGATTTAAATCATTACACAAAGCTCTTTTAGCTGAGATCACGATGTCAGAGGTCACTTCTTCTCGAAGTCAGGAGCTCTCACTCTGATAAAGGTGTAGTTCGCTCTGTCCTCAACACTCTCCAGACTCCTGGGGCTGCAGCAGTAATCCAACTGGAAGAAATCAGACAATACACACGAGATCAAGCCACTTTTTTTAACATGCAATACCTGCTCACAGTGTTGGATTAGCTCAGAAACAGAGTGATAGAGTCACACCTATCCATTTCTTGTGGACAAGGACAATGTCAGCCACGTATATACACACAGAGGGAAGACTTACATTGTCAAGGTTAATAATTCTCCAGTCAGGATGTCTGTGGACCAGTGAACTCACAAGATGGGAGCCTCTGGAGAGACAGATGTGGAGGTGGAGAGACGCATGAGGACAAACACGACAGAGGACAGAGGAGTCATTTCATGTCCTGCACTTTTCACAGGTCTTCTCACTCAGGAGCATGATCTGAAACATCTTGCAGTTTTAAAAACAGTAAATGTATCGGGCATTGCAACGCTATAGTAAAGTAAGATAAATATTTTTGTCCCCTCTGCCATAACGGTGCTGGATCTATTGCCTGTTAATAACAAAGTACTATGTATGTATCCCAAAATAACGGAGGAAAAGCTGATAGATTGGCTTTAGCTGCTTTCGTGTAACATTAGTAACTGAAGAGCAAGAGAAGTCGTTGCCTTATGAAAGTGAACTATTGTATAATAATAGACTATAGAACAGTTGTACTTATTTGTCGATGTGTAGCTATTCATTAGATGAGCTCACATGAATCCAGAGCCTCCAGTCACAAGAACAGTCCTGTTGAAATCCATCCTCTGGTTAGCAACACTGACCAGCAGCTGTCAAATCAAATTAAGCTCTCCTATAGATATAATAACGACATCTTTATCGTTTTATAGGCCCGCTGACAAACTGGTAATACAGGTAGGTTAGTATAGAAGTTCCCTATTTCCTGCAGTACAGTGGCTGCATTGTATGATGCGCGACCGTCGTCGGCCGTCTCATTTTACGGCAGTGTTGACACGTTGAAAATGGGCGGGACATTTAATCGCATGTACACAGGTTTCTGTTCTCTGATTGGTTGTATAATATGATGGCATGAAATACGCACTGTTTCATTGTGTGAACCCCAAATCAATCAACGTGTCAACACCGCCCACTAAAAAGGGAACAGTGTCAAGTGAGCTGTAATAAATATGTAACGTCCGGAAATTATTTTCAAAATAATAGTGTTTAGTTAACATATTTTGTCGAAATGTATTTGGGATCGTAACAAGTACATGTTTCTCCTTGGTTTACATATTTTTTATTTGCTAAAGTCACGTACTACTGTTCAAAACCTTATCTATACCAAACTATAAAGCATACATTCAGGAGAATTTTTTTTTTCTTTTTTATTGTTTTTTACTTGAGGCCGAACTACATAGTTTCCGGTCACATCCTGTGTAACTTTGAATGACTTGACGCAGCTGATTTACTTCTGGCTTCGTGGCTCATTGAATTGGACTGCTAACGTGTATTTGTCGATAACGTTAAAGTGCACTAGGGAAAAAATGTCGTATTTATTAGCCACATTTATCGCTGTGGTGCTGCTCAGTTCGGAGGCTTTTGGGAAAACTGTGACGGGACACTTCAAGAGCGAAGTAGCGAGACAGCAGAATGGCCAGTTCATCACTAAATTCATGTACCAAGGTAACAGTAACGATGCGGATGTGTTGCTAACGTGTCATGTCAGTAGTATCATTGGTTAGCTTATATTTAGCTTATATTAATTTTAATTTGGCGTGATGACGACGTGTTGATTAAACTCACTGTCTTCATTCCATTTCTTTTTTTTTTTTTTAATTTGCCACTGGCTCACCGGTTGGTCTAACTAGCATGTCATCATCACTTTATCTGATAATGAACTTCCTGCCCCCCCTCACCCATCCTTAGTGAGGTCAGAGGTCAGCTGATTAAAATCCATGTGATGAGGCAGACATGAAGCACACACAGTCTTTCTTACGTGGAAGGAAACGATTGCTCTCCTGATCACTCATCCGTCCAATCCCCTTGTCCTGTCTCTGCCTGTCTGTTAGGTGACAGTGGTCTGCTGGTGTGCAGGCTGGACAACTCAGCTCTGGCTACAGAGAAGGAGTCCAGGTTGCTGCTGTATCAGGACATGGACTCCGAACTGGACAGCCTGAGCTGCTCTGAGAGGCTCGCAAAAGCTCAGTTCGCCAGTAAGGACCAGCGATCACTCGAACAGGGTGATGATGCAGCTGTATTGATTTCCTCCCCTTCTTCCTCTTCTCACCTCATCTGTCTGTCCTCTTCCTCCTCCTGCTTCAGTTTCTCTCAGCGAAGAAGAACACAACCAGACGATCCCTCATCAGTCCTCACCTACAGCCTGGGTAGCCCTGTATGCTGACAGATACACGTGTCAGGTAACAGTGACATCACAGACTGCTCTGAAACTAACCCCCCCTTAAAAAAACACATCGTCAGACATTAAATCTGTGCTGAACAACATCTCCAAAGCTCAGGTTCCCCCTTTGTCTCCTGCCTGTTACCCGTCTGTCTCTCCAGGAAAGCGCAGTGATTCCGTCTCATGCTGATCTCCGTTTCACCGTCTTGCTGCTTAACGCCGACTCTGCTGGGAATCCTCTGGAGCACTTCAGTGCGGAGGAGGCAGGTCAGACATCCCGCATCACCTCAGCTGAAAGAATATCTGGGATGCAGCCTTTATTATAATTCGGCTGGTTTTATTTTCCATTTCATGCATTCTCTTTCTTCTATTTTCATCTTATTTTACATTTACTTTCTATCTCTGTTTTTATGTTAATTCTGTCTTTTCTCTGTCTGTCTCTCTCTCAGGTCTGCAGAGCTTTTACTTCCTCCTGCTGCTGGCCTACTTCATCGCCTGCTGCATCTACATCCAGCCTCTGTACCAGGCCCTGAAGAAAGGAGGCCCCATGCACACCGTCCTCAAAGTGCTGACCACGGTGCTGGCGTTACAGGGCTGCTCCGCTCTCTGCAACTACATCCACTTGGCCAGGTAGAGTTGTGAACAAAGACGAACGTTTCCTTCTCAGTGTCATTAAATTTGGAGTCCCAAAGAAGTCTCGACCTTTTCACAAGGAGAAGCGACGATTTGAGAAAGTCAGACAAAATAAACAACAGCTGCTCTCACAATGATAAATTGAATTGGTACTGTGGAGAATATGAGCCTTTGTGCTCAAGTGTTCCCTTTTCTCTCCCTTTGTGCTCTGCAGATATTCCAGAGATGGTATCGGTCTTCCACTGATGGGCAGTCTGGCTGAGTGTATGTCCCTCTTTCTTAAAAATGTCCTGTCTTTCTCTCTTTGTTCATATCTGCTTCTGAAGTTCGATTTAGTTCGAAGAGGAACTTAACTGTCTGATTGCTTCAGATTGGCACAGAAACAGACCAGAAATGAACTGTTCTGTTATGTGTCCTCTTCTTTTCCACTACCTGCTCCCTGTGCAGTCTGGGATATGGTGTCCCAGGTGTCCATGCTGTACATGCTGCTGAGTCTGTGTATGGGCTGGACTCTGAGCCGAGGCAGGAAGCCTCAGTCCAGACCTCTGCAGTGGGAACAGTCTCCGGCTTCCACGGCCGTCGCTGTCGGTGGAGTTGTCACACAGGTACGCAGGATTGTACCAAACCATTGTTAAACCAACTTTTTATTTGAATTTTAGTGGCAATGAATGAATTGCTACGGTTTGAAACTTTCAAGAGTCACAGAATAACAATAGTTGCGAGTGAAACGATGTCATTTTCAGGGAGTGTTGCTGCTGTGGGAGCAGTATTCAGAATTTGAGAGTGAACATCACAGCTACCATGCCCAGCAGAGCCTGGCAGGACTCCTCCTCATGGCTCTGAGAGTGATCCTGGCCCTCCTGCTGGCCTCTGTCCTCTACCAGATCATCTCCACTGAGAGGAGCACCCTGAAGAGAGACTTCTACCTCTCCTTCGCGAAGGTAAGTGCACAGTACACGAACACATCCTCCAGACTAATATTGGCCTGCAGTTCTTCAGGTGGTGTGGTCTGCCTTGTGCTCTCTGCAGGGATGCTTCCTGTGGTTCCTCTGCCACCCCGTCCTCTTCCTCATGTCGGTTATCTTCAACGAGCACCAGCAGGAGAAGGTTCAAACAAATCACATTTTACTCGAAGCACCACCACACACTGACACGTTCATTAATCAGTCTGAGCTTCCCTCTCTGTAGGTGGTGACTATAGGTGTGATCCTGTGCCAGTCCATCTCCATGGTGATCCTCTACCAGCTCTTCCTGTCTCGCTCTCTCTACTGGGAGGTCTCCTCCCTCTCCTCCGTGTCTCTGCCTCTCACCATGTCCAGGACAAACCACAGGGGGCGCTACTGAGCACATCCACTGCAGTCCTTCTCCTGATCACCATGAGCGAGGGGAGAGCACGCAGCGACACCGAGGCTTCTCCTCCCGTGACCTCCCGCCGTGTCAGAGGAGGGAGAGCATGAAGACGGAGCAGAGAAGATGCTGGAGTGCTGCAGGGATTGTTCGCCGTTGCTGGTACTGTTTGTTGGGAGAATAGTAATAACCACTAATAAGGAAGATACCAGGGAACTATGGCAGGGACCACAGAATGACCAGAGGAAGATATTTACAGCAACACCCTACCTCGAGTATTTACAGTATTTATTGGAGGGCCAAGGCTTTTAAGTGGTTTCTTGTGCTCTCCACAACATGCTGGATGTCATAACTAACAGCCAAAACAGACCAACACAAGCATGACCAAGATGGGTCACCAACATTTAAGAATGCACCTGCTCATGAGGTACATGTCAGGAATGAAAGCTGAAGAAAAGATAGACGCATGACAGAGACTTACTTGCCTACAGTGAGTCAGGCAGAAGGTGCAGAATCAGATGGTAGTTTGGACCTTTAGGGCACAACCCAAGACCAGCATATTTGTTGTGTCCAAAGAAACGTCTCTCCAGGGTCACACATGCTGTCTTTGCGCTCTCTGCTATAAGGATAATCCAGAGAAAAAAACAACAATCAGTGAAGAAATGAAAGAACATGTCACCCAGTGCCACAGTGGGGCTGAGCATACACACAATATTTAGTAGTTGGATCAGTGAATTGTAGGTTTTGGTCTTTTAATGTTATTTTTTTGAAAGAGAATAGATGAATAAATGGGCGGATCGGTGGGTCAGAATGTGGTAAGACGGACATGCTTCTGTGGATAAACAGATGGAAGTGGTGCTGCATGGAGTCAGATCTGTGTCAGTGTAATGGACGTGCACAGAAGGATTCACATGTGCATTTCAGGATTTAGATGCAAGTGACTCTCGCACATGAAAGCAAACCCTCTGATGTCCTCGTGTGCACTGATGATCTGACTCCATCGAGGTGGAGAGACCACTGGATTGACTTAAGAGATGGTGGATAGATATATGTAAAGATGGATATACTGAAGAATGGAAGGATGGATGAAGCTTGGACACACAGTTACAGGATTTGGTCGGGCAGACAACTAAAGAAATGGATTTTCAGTCAGCTGCATGAGGATTGGTGTACGTTGTCTTTGCATATCCACAGTGACGGTCGACAGCCAAAAGTGTCAGCGTGTGTTCCCTGTCCATCACAGATCAAGCTGTGCTTATCATTTTCAGACTTATTCCTCACTGCCAGCGTGAATATATATGAGCTGACAGCACGTGAACCTTTGAAGCCACAGACACACCTCTTCATGCATTGCACCGTGAGCCGAAGCACACGACCTGAGCTCCAAAGCTTCACTCCAGTGAAATTCCCAATTCCACACTTCTCCAGTTCTTCAGCTCTGGCCTGGTCCCCCTGTGACTTCCTGTGAGCAAGGCTCATTAAAACACGCCCAGTGGGAACAAGCATGTAGTTTCCTTTGGTGCTTTGGCACATTTTGCATGGTGGAAAATGACAATCCACTTAACAAACTGACAGCTGACACGGAGCACTGACGTATTTGTTCGTTGTATATTATAAAGAATCAGTTACTGCACAGTTTGATTTCATTGTTTCACTGAACCACATGTATCCCTTTAAATAGCTATGATTTCATCAGATTAGCAACCCCTTTTGGTTTGCTACAACCTACAGAACACTGGCAGCCAAGTGTCTGTCAGTTATACTTGAATATGAACCTCTGCTGGAGGTTTGATCATCACAAAATGTGCAATTTAATCTGTATTTAATCTTACGTTGGTGTGCAGTAAAGCAGTGCATGTGTTACCTGAGCGGTATGTTCTGTATGTGGATACGAGGGAATAAATTTTCTGGATATTTTGTTTGACAAATGTCTTTGGTTTCACTATTAGACCATAAATCCCATAGTCATGGGGCCATTTAAGAAAACTGCTGCTTTCCTTTGGAGATCTGATGTGAAGTTCAGTGTCACCTTGGCCCACATCTGCACTGCCTGCTTAAAGGAACCCAGTTCACATTTCTTCTCACAGCTGGCACACATCAGATGTGATCTATTGTGTCATACAGTCTTTTTCACTCACTTTTATCCTTTCTTCACATAACTCATTTACTTGTTTTCGTGGAAATAACAAAGTATCAAAATGATGAAACCTCTCTGATTCTTTTTGTTTCTAGAAAACTATCCCAGCTTTACTTCCACAAAGCTCGTGCTGTCTGTTGGTTGCACGGCTTGACAAAATATACTCACACCCACAACAGGCAAGCAAATGTGCAAACAGAAACATGGCTTCCAAAAACTGTACTCTGGCCACTCAAATGTAACAGTTCCTAACAATTGCTATAGGAGCTGGACGAGTAACCAATCAAACCCTCGTGTTGCGGACATGTGACTTGTGAGGTTAGGAATTGTTAAGAATTGTTAGGATTTAGTTAGGAATTGTTAGGATTTGGTTAGGAATTGTTAGGATTTAGTTAGGATTTGGTTAGGAATTGTTAGGATTTGGTTAGGAATTGTTAAGTTAGGAATTGTTAGGACTTGGTTAGAAATTGTTAGGATTTAGTTAGGAATTGTTAGGACTTGGTTAGAAATTGTTAGGATTTAGTTAGGAATTGTTAGTAGCAGGATTATGATAATATATAGCTTGCTTGTCTTGTCATGATGCAAAGGTTAGATCAGTCTGCAGGGCCTGTGAGGCAGTCAGGTTTAACTTTAAGCTTGTTTATAGTGACAGACTATACTCTCAAAGTATGTTTATAATGCTTTTCTGGGGTCTGATCTGGCCAAAATGCTAACTTTCATGATATTAAATAAAAATCAGCATAAATAATTTCAGTATTCTCTGTATTTTTTAGGCTTTATAGTGTTGAGTCCACTTCCTGTTTGTGCATGTATTTGTCAGACAGCTGCACAAGATGTATTGATGAGCCTTCAGTCTCTGCAAACTTACATATACAATAAATAGATTTGATTCAAAATTGAGATATTTTACATCCATCTGCTGTGAGGAGAACCAAATACCAAATGAGCAAAACCAAATACGGGCCCCTGACGGTGAAAGAAATAATGTTTACCTTGTATACTCTTAAATAGTAAGACAAAAATCAAAAGTAGTACTTCGTCACGAACAGGATTCGAACCTGTGCGGGGAAACCCCATTGGATTTCGAGTCCAACGCCTTAACCTCTCGGCCACCGTGACTACGCATGTGTAAATATGTGTTTCTAAAGAGTCTTATATATAAATTAACTATATACTTATACACCTAGATTTGTGTGTGTGCAGATATATATATCCAAACTATATATCCACACACACATATTATATGTATGGCAAGCCGTCCCTGTCAGAAATACGCCACATTCAGTCACGTTTCAACTTCATTACGGCGTAATGAAGTTGAAACAGTATGGCAAGCCATAGAAACGTGACTGAATGTGGCGTATGTCATTACAGCGTAATGATGTTGAATGAGACTAATATCGCGTTCATTCGAGTGCTGGAACCTTCGAGCAGGCACGAAACATTTCAAAGCTTAATCAAAGTGAGTTTGAATGCAACACAGATGACGTCCAACAGAACCTGCTTTTGATTGGTCCGTCGCTTTAAGTCCCGCCTTCTGCAAGGGGCATAATAACACCGGTTGTCTCAGTGAGTGAAGAGGAGAATTCAATACTACAGAACTTAAAATGGTCAACTGGAAGGTAAATGAGCTCAACTTTATTCTCATACAGATATTTTATGCATATGTCGTTATTAGTTAAATAGTTGTTTTGTATTTGGTTCTTTATTGATAAAACTCTGGTTGTCTCAACTGTCACTAGCATAATGCTAACGTTGCTACAGCTGGACAAGTTTGCCTGTCTCGTGTCAATTTGCCACAAACTTCACATTTAGAAAACGTTAGCTACATGGCTTTAGTAAATCGGAGTTACAGTAAAACACTGCGTCTTTCTGTGCCTTTGTTTGAGTCTGTTTTATGAGTAACTTCGCCGTGAATTGCCAGACATTGCCTGTTTGAATGACCTGTTGCAACTACAAGCCCAGAGTGCACATGGTTTGCAGCTGCTTCTCTTTCTCACAAACACTGCCTGTGACTCTCTCAGTGACCAAATTAACTCCCACCTCCCATTGAGACAGCTGAGAGGGTGGGGGGGGAGGAATCTTCTGCTACTGTTCCAGAGCTTTCTTTTCCTTTCTTTCAAAACGAAAATAGTCCTGAAACCAGAGGTTCGATGATAATTCTATCTCTGCAGACATAATTCTCCTCACACATAAACTCTGCTCACCCTCAGGCTTTGGACAATGTCCCTGTCCTCCTGTACATCCTGGCACTGAAGACACTCCTGCTGTGTTTGGCGTTCGCCGGGGTGAAGATCTACCAGGGTAAGAAAGCAGAGGAGGCCCTGAAGAAGCAGCAGGCTGAGAAGAGGAGGCTCGCCCAGCAGACCCAGGAGCTCATCGACAACAAGAAGGAAGACTGACGCTGCTGCACACAGGTACTGTCGACACTATTAATCCTTCAAAAATGTCTCTCCAATGGTTGGCATTTATTGTATTAACTAGACCATTTCACCTGCTAGTACTGCTTGTTGCATGAATATGAACATGTGAGACCCCCAGCTTTTTGGTCTTAGTAGTCATTTTCAAATAGAACATCCCATCATCAAAATATGAGGTCAGTCAGTCTCAATCACTTCTCTCTTCTCCAGGGAGGCAAGTTACTGACCTGAGTAACAGCCCACTTTCTCCAAATATGAGCCAGATGTCCATCAGCAGGCGGACTTTCCTGTGCTTCAGGAAGGCGTCTGTGGTTCCCGCGCCAGGACTCTTCACCACATCAGTTTTGTACATATCTTGTGTAACTGTTTGACTGAACCAGGTTTTTTTGAAGATGAAACCATGTGGACTCTTGGACGTGAGACAGAGATGAGGGACTATTTAGTCTTTTAAGCAGTGATGACCTCAGTGAAAGAACCACAGCGGGCTCAGCATCGACTTAACATTTCCTACACATCCACCCATTTCTGGGTTTCTCCGCTTCCCCAAACATCTTCTGCCTTGTGTGTCTGTCATCCAGGCAGCAACATTTGAGTCAGCTTCACTTTGTATGCCAGAATAGGAGGAAGATCAAAGCCTGGCTTATTTATACAAGCACAGCGTGCTATTCATTTTATAATATTCTTTGTAAATGTTGAACCAGCTTCATGGCTGATTTTTTAAATTATATTCAATCATGTCTTCAGCATTCTACAATGCTGTTCTCTCCCACACTGTTCACCCATCCACCCTGTTTGTTCTTTGACTTAAATGTCACTCAGTGGTTTCACTCCCCAGTCCATTATAAATAAAAGTGATTCTTCATCCCTCCTGCTCTTCTCCTCCACTTTAACAAGTTCACAGCACCTGATATTCCCAGCTGTCTCCCATCAAATACTAACCAGACCTGACCTGTTGAGCTTTTGAGATCTGGTTCAGGTTGTAGGTTCAGATCAACACTACAAACCCATGAGACCACATGCAGCTCCTCAAAGAACTCTCCAACACACTGCACCTGAGAAACAGGGTAAAGAAAGAGGTTTATGCAATCATGAGACTTTTCAAAGGGGGTTTGGATCACAGCTGACAGCATGCCAGTATTAATGCTGGATGGGGGAAGCATGCGTCATGTCACTGTACCACCACTGTGTGGCAGGAATGCACTCAGGACACAAGGGTTCCACCTAATAATGATTGCTGTAGACTCTACTGTACACAAACACATGGTAAGTTAGTCAATGAAAACATATGAAATAATATGAAACAATAGAAAAAGTGGTGTATTTCAACATACCTAAAACATTAATATTTCTGACTTGCGGCCCACAAGGTGGTGGTGACAATATCATGAGAGAGTGACCTCAAGTGAGCACACACAAACCTGGCGCATCTAGCGCATGCTGCGTTCACAAACAAGAAAAACAGCCACTACAAAGAATTCACTCTTTTACAAAACCAGTCTAAGTGTAACTGACAAAGTCAAATTTTCCAGTCTGTGATTATCCCACAGTGTGCAGAATAGGTGCTAAATGGAGTACATGGATACAGCAGGTCAAAGGTCAAACAGCAGGATGCTGTGGGATCAATTGTACGGTTTCCTTTTTGTTCCTCTCTGGAGATACATGTGTAACATCTTGGAGGACTTACACACAGAACGGCGTTGTGGGTGACTGTAGAGGCCTGCAGAGGAGCTAACATGCCAAAGGTTGAACAGATATGAGTGTACACGTGCTAACAAGACAGGGGAAACTAATAACAAGAGTTCAGACAGTAAGGTCAATAAACACACACACATAAACCTACCAGTGATACTTACAACAACACAAAAACTGAGGATTTTAACAACTTTTTGGTTAAAACTTTGCCTGTTCTGTTTTTTGTCCATGGGGCCTGAATGCATCATCAGTGAGTGTCCCTGTAGATACACATGTGGTGGAGCCCGACAGGCAGCACCGGCCTTGTGCCTTCTAAAATTTCAGAAAACCGATCTGATCTGTGTGCACATCTCCCTTCTCTACTGTATACAGAGCGGAAAATGAAAATTACTATCACCTTGCCCACGCCCGATGAAATACTTATTTTTGTTTCTATTGGTGGTTGTGTGCACATATAGTATCTTCATGAAGACATCTCATTCACGCACTACAAACACAGACACTGAGCTTTCTATTTTAAGTCAGTCCTTACTCGCCTGAGTGTTGATTCATCTATGCATTTGTGAGGTTATAGTCCACTGGCCTTACATGACATATGTAATTTTATTTTATTTGAGTGTTATTTCATCCCACAAATGTTCACATCTCAAGGATAATTGGATTTTTGTCTTACTGACTGTATTTCTGTGTGTTCTGTTGAAACAAGTACTGGTCCTGTTGCCACACTGTAAACTACATTTCTCCAAAAGTGCACTCCAAATGCTTCTTGCGCACATCGAATTCCTCAGTATGGACAAGTGAGAATGCTGCCACGTGCCTCTTGGTGTCTGGTTCCCATGTGCAGGTTGCCAACTAAGCACAATGTGGAAGTCTTGTGCGGTGTCATTTACTCTGAGGTGCAAGTGAGCTGTAAGTTAAATGGAACCTGTTTAAAAAAAAATTGAGTGGGGCTCTTGAGCCAACCATTTGCCACTTTCAGCCAACTAGGGCAGTAAAAACTCTATTTAAGCTGAGTTGCATGTTAAACCTATTTTGTATTGCAATCAAATTCATGAGCTGATTGTGTTGAGGAGGAAGTGCAATTGAAGCATGTGTTCGTTAAAGGGAAAAACATGAATTTTTGGGGAAAGGGAGCAAAATAGACCATGAGAAACTCAACATTTGTCCCCAGTTCCTGCTGTGTGTCTGTGATACTTTCTTGTTGCTGATCCGCCCATTACAACATGCTTTTGAGTCGTTTGCAACATAATGGCGATATCTCCCACAGCGCTTGAATGCGTCATCCGGCGCTGCAAAGATTTAAAGGTTGAGACGGGACTGCAGCCACCTGCGTTTATCTGAAACACACAGAGTTGAGGCATCCTCTGGCTGCAGTCTTCTCCTCTCAGTGGATTATTTCATTTCTTTTCAAGAAGACAAGTCTGTGTTTCACCTGTTGCTCTTCCTCCAACGACGCAAAGGTGCGAGCGTACAATCAGAAACAAACGTTGAAACTTTTGGAAGTGGTTTTGGAACAGTTTAAGAATGATTTGACGAGGAAAGCCATTGCTTGGAGACTTGTATCATTTCATTTTCCTGTCAAGAGTTTAAATCAGCTCACAGTCTGTTCACTGAATCCTGAATGAGGCTTTTCTGTTGCAGCACTTTATTTGGAGGGATGAGGGTTCCTGTGTGCGTTCTGCTGATGTGTCTTCAGTGTGGAGAGGTCTGCCATGGTGAGTCTTTATTTTTAGGAACATTTAAACCTTTGACTTTCGTAGCATTGTTTCAAACAAAATTGATTTTCAGATTGGAGTAGATTTGGCTTAATGACACATCTACTGTGTCCTTCTCATCGCTTCCTTCTGCTCTATGGAAACTCAAAGGGTTCAGTAAAATGTGCAGAAATATAAGTATGAAACAAGATTTAAAGATTTAAAATATAGCACTGAGACAATAATGTGTGAGATGATTTAAATTATTTTGGAATTATTTTTTTCTGTCTTGTATGTCTGTCACTTCCTGTCCAGCCATTCATGCAGTGGAGATGGTGAGCCTTCAGGTGGAGTTCGGGGGGTCCGTCCTCCTGCCCTGTAATGGTTCAGCCTACCTGGAGGAGGACGGGGGTGTCCAGTGGGAGGCGATGGGGGAGGATGTGGCGATTTTGCTGGGAGGAGAGTTGAGACAGGGGGACAAATTTAAGGTTAGTGCTGTCATTCTTTTATTTGTAGTCTGGAATCTACAGCAGTTCAATCAAGTCTGCTTTGTTTTATTGGAGTGCTGGTACATGATAAATCAAAGAGACGTGTGAACAAACTCCTCTTGAACAAGCTGCAAGCCCAGACGAGATGGAAAATTTTAATTTGGGATTTACAGTCTCATAATTCCTCCAGGGCCGGGTCCAGTTGCCCTCAGAGGAGAAGCTCAGGGAAGGAGACTGGTCTGTGGTCCTCGAGCACACGATACTGAGCGACACTGACATGTACCAGTGCATTTTGCAAGGAAGGAAAACCATCTCAACAGTGTGGCTCACAGTCAAGGGTGAGTTGGGGAGATGTGCAAGACTAACTTCATGTCTGCTCTGGCTGTGTTTTGTGCTTTTATCATATTTTGCTTCTTTTTCTTCTTCTTCATGTGTGCTGACTGGTTGCCGCTTTCTCTGCTTCTCCTCCAAAGCACCCCATGTTGAGCGCTCCCTAGTGGTGCCTGCGGGTGACATGGTGGATCTGCCATGCTATATTCAGATCTCCAGAAGACAGTCCATCAAGGATTTGCAAGTCTGGTGGACCAAGAACGGCAGCAATATAGTTTCAACACAAAAGGAGGTACTTTATACTGCAACTTGTCTTCCGTCATCAGAGTCTTCTCCATCAACACCCGATCATCTCTTTCCACTGACAGGCTTTGTTCCCGACGGCTGCGGTGTCTGATTCTGAGGAGATATCTCGGGTTGAACTATCTGGTGACATTAAAGGAGAATTTCATCTTTCCATAAGTCCAGCAGTGATGAGCGACAATGGAGAATATCGCTGTTTGTATAAAACCAGGTACTCTCATCAGGCTGCTTTATCTGCAAAATTAAAAGGTTATTTTGGACCCGAGAGACCAGGATTCATGTGAAACCTGAAGCAACTGAAGGGAGAACAGATACATAATACAAAATTCATCATGAATAGCAGTTGTGCTCTTCTGGTGATAAATATGCCTGTGATAGATATAATATAAAAAATATGCTGAAATTATTTTGACCATGCATTTTCTATTATATTTTCAGGGACTCTGATGATCCCAGACCTGGAATACCAGAGAGCATCACACTGACAGTGCTGGAAAACCCGAAGATAAACCATAAGACAAACCCTACAGATACTGGTAATCTATTCTTATTCTTCCAACGACACATTTTTTCACAGACAACAAGTGTGTCATACTAATCAGTTGTTGTTACTTTTCTAAAGATTTTGGCCGTATTTTAGAGACAACCTCAGCATCAGAGAGCTGGGCCAGTACATCACACTGGCTTGTAAAACCTCAGACAGAAGAGGTGGCTGACGTTGAAACCACTGAATCCCCTCTTGATCTCCTAACTGTTCTCCTGGAAGATTCCACACCGCCGAGTAAAGGTGAACCTCGCTCAGCAGAAATGTGCAGCAAATACCTGCTTTTTCTTTCTCTGGTCGTGTTGTGTTTTGTCTGTTAATGTGTCTTATTGCAGTGCTTTGAGCTGTCAGGGCTACATGTGACCCTCACACATCATTTCATGTTCATTTTCTGATGTTTTTCTAGTAATGACAGAGCCACAGCCAATGGAAGCCTTTGAGGAGACGGTGACGTCACTCCCAGAGGAAGGTGAGCATCCACACATGATGTTTCATCATTATTGTCTGTCATTATCACGCACAAACATAATGCTGCTGTCATTTTAACGGGCAAGATTCTCCCCATCCAGCTACCCCCCCTCCTCCACCCCTCCTTCAAGGCACCCCAGAGACATCAGCTGAGTCTCTCCAGTGGGACACTCTCCCATGGATTCGGATTGGACTCATCGCCGGAGTCTTGCTGGTGACCACGGCCGTCCTGTGTGTTCTGGGAGCTCTACGGCAAATATGACAGATGAAGCAGGGTGGCTGGATTCCCCCCTCTGCCATTCAGCTGCAGTTTAAAGGGTTTGAGTGGGCTTCTGAGCTGGGGGAACAAGGAGGAGCTTTCTTAGTTGAAGCAAGGAGCTGTGGTTGGATTCACCACGGAGGATCTGGGATTTGAATGTAAAGCTATTAAGTCCATATTTACAAGCTCAGATTCCTCCAAGGACTCTAAATAACAGAGAGTATGAAGAAACAGCACAAGCCATATATCAATCCTTGAGTGTTTGTTACTGTAAAAATATTTGTGATGCCGTTGGGAGGAGGACCCAAGTCCAGATGAAGGCTATGTTGATGTACTGATTATGCAGGAAAGCTCTACATGGTGGATGTTTTTGAGGACTCAGGACCTTAAACTGCCCCTTGTTTATCCCTGACAATGTGGCCATGTTGTTTGTAAGACACAACACCAAATAAACACCAAACAAAAATATGACATTTCTGACTTTTGACTTGACAATAAAAGCTGTGATTCAAATAACAGCCAGAGGATGTAGAATAACTTCTCCAACAATCAAATAAATCACTTATTCTTCAGCTGAGGCAATAATGTAAGAGTCAGCGTATGTATGTGACTTCAACACCATTATGATTGCGCTGCTGATCCATTGGTTCATGCTGGCTTGATGACATCTGACGGTGTGTCTGTAGGGTCCGTGGGCAGAAGACAGGAGCTGATCCCCTCTCTGGTAAGGAATGACGAACAGGTGCATACAGCTGAGAATGAAATTGAATATGGAAATGGCTCTGCGCCAGACTTTATCAGGCACTCATGTAAGCCACATGACCCCCAGCACCACATCAGTTCTCAGTGACCCCTATGTGAGTACAGCTGAGCCACTGAACTTATTCACTTTGAATACTTATCTGACACTCATTGTTACGAGCTTGTCAAGCCTGCGATTTATAGTTATGGATTTGTAGCATCGTAAATGTATGTCTGCAGCAGTTAAACAAAATTTATTTTACATGAGAAAGTAGACTTGGCGCCCGGGTTTAATTTCAGTGTATTTTTGTGATGTATTGTTTTTGAGCTGTTCTTGTGTGCTGTGTCCTCCTGACATTCATGCCTGGGCAATTAACACCCCAATACATGCCACTCATGTGACTTCGGCGACTCTCATGTGTTGAGGTCCTGAACACAGATGTTTAAATGCCTGACATTCCCCACCAGTCAGCAGAACTGATGAAGCCTCTCGGAGTTGTGGCGAAACGTTCTCCCTTTGATTTCAACCTCTGCAGAACTGCAGAGGATTTCATTTCTTATTATGATTGTAATTATTAACTGTCTCTCACAAGGAGACCTGGGAAAGACAGCAGCATTAAAAAGCGCTTTAACTCTCCTTCTCATCCATGTGGCATCAAAGCCCTGTCTAAAAAGCACCCTTGGATGAACCTCTACATAAAGCAAGGACATTCTACAGTACATGTACATTAATTGAACGTGTTACAGTATCCAGGTACACAGCTTGGTATACTTGAGAGAGTGATAGCTGAGATGGACAAAGGTCACAGTGCTGTATCACTTTTTTTTATTGTCATAAGCCCCAAAATATATTGACAGTAGACTCAACATGGACCTCATGCATGAACACATTTGTAATCTTCTCCTGATGACGGAGGCAAAGTTACTCTGAGTTACTTGTGCTTGATAAGTAATAGTGAACTTGTACTTGCGGTTGTTTTATCCTTCTAGCACTTTCCTTTTCTTTCCTCGTTGTTTCCTGTGAAAATGAATGGTTTGAGTTTCATTTGTGTTCTTGCAGTGATGCCATACATCCAGCAGAGGGAGCGATGTTATCTTAGATCTTTCATATCCCGGCGCTGAGTACAACAACAACAAAAAAAAAATTCTTTCTGTTTCACAAGGGCTTGCAACGCAGTAGAATGCAAGAACTAACTTTGAGTTGCCAGGTTGTGAGAAATCCCTTTTTCTATGTATGCATATTCTCGTGCTTCCCTGGGTTCTGTGGAGGTGTGCGGGACTTGGTTTCCTGTGTGTCCTTATTTGGCAGAGGCTGGGCGTGGCTGACCAGGTGGTTCGGGAGTTGGCTCCAACACAGCTGGCACTAATCACGATCGCGAGCGTTTGAGTTTTTTGTTAGCGTGTTAACGTCGTGTGTCTCTCCCTTTCGCCCTCCATCGCCAGCCTCTCGCCTCCACCTGCCTCCAGCTGCAAAACCTTCAACCACCACCACCACCACCACCACCACGCGCCCCTCTACGCAAGTACTCGCGCCACCTGTGCGCCATCAGCTGCTCACTGGACTTCCATTTTACTAGTCTGCTGTGTACCTGGCGTGATCATTCTTTATTTGTGTCGAATAAATTCCTAATTTTCCCTTCCTCCCCGCCTGTGTGTCCGCTATTGGGTCCAAAACTTACCACAAACACAACAGAAATATGACTCATAATAATAGTATATGGTAGTTTATTATATACTATCATAGTATATTATTAATTACTATTTCAAAAACTAAATCAGTTCAAGTGAAAAAGGCTTATACTGTGCAGAAGTCACACGTTACAATCAGTCAAATGGATTTTTCACAACCTTGCAACCCGAAACAGTTCTCGACCAGTCACAGGCCTTGCTTTAATGATGCCAAGCTCTCAGTAAATGTATACAAACCATTAATAAAACCATTAGTTCTCATTTAGAAATGTTGGTACAGCGGGCCTGATCAGAAAGTGAGATTGTGGGGTATGATTACTTAATAAGTAATAAAGTCATGCATTTGTAAAATTGATGCTGCTGGTGTCCTACTAGTATTAGCAAGTAGTAGTAATAAGTTGGAGTCTTTCTGACCATGCTCGTATTGGATACAACACAAAGAAACAGGACAAAATCATCTATTAAAGTCGCTGTGTAAATGTGGAATGCTAAAAGTGTGAGCACATCAGTGTGCAGCAGATTCCTTAGTTTCTTCCAATGATCCTCTGTTTCCTCTTTTTCTCCCTCATTTCCCTTATAATCCTTCCTCCATCTCTCCTCCCCTTTCCCTCCATCCCCTCCTCCCCATCTCCTCCCCTCTGCTCTCCCCTCTACTTTCTTTCTTCCCAAAGAACTGCTTCCACTGACATTGCAGAATGGAGGAGAGGAGTGAGGAATCACTGGCTTTCTCTGTCAGGGTCTTCACTCTGCAGGAGAAGGCTGAGGAGGAGCCCATGGAGCCGCATGAGGTAACCAGACAGGCTGCAGAGGGCGTGCTTTTCTCCGCTACTCTTTTTAACTGTGTTGTGACATTTTAAGTAAATAAACCTGGTTGAGGGTTTGAGATTTGACTTGTCATTATGTACATTTTCTTGAAACGCAGGCACAAAAGGTGCTAACATGATCAAAAGGCCGTCATATCTTAATGCTCTTGGTAACAGTCATGCATCTTCGACATTTTACCTTGCAAATGTTATTCTTGTTTGTGCTCCAGACATTTTAATGTTTGATGCTGGAGTTAGTTAATAACAATCTAGTTTTCGGTCAGATAAGCTTTGGATTAAAATTGCAGCCTCACTACAAAAATGCAGGATCATTCAAACTCAACTTAAAATGCAATGCAGCATCATCAGTTCAAAGAATGACCTGCGAGCGTGCATCCCTGGTCGTTTTATAGTGTGTAAAATCCGGTTTACTTTGTATTTGATTCTTTTGATCTGAAACACTCCGCTGTGCGCCGCATTCATTCAATGTTTTGTTTTGTGAAGGAGGTGCAGGTCCAGGAGGAGGTAAGCAGAGAGCCGCGGGTCAGTGTGTGCAGACACAGAGCCGAGCAGGAGCTCACTCTGCTCCTCACCACAGCACAGGAGGCTCAGCAGCTCATTGTGCAGGATGGTGAGTGCACACGCACACACACACACACACACACACACACACACACACACACACACACACACACACACACACACACACACACACTGCACACACTCTTGTCATGCTTGGTTATTTAGAAAATGCCAGAGACAGAGGCTGTCGTAGTGGGAAAAAGTGTGTGTTTAGATAAAGCTGTGGAACGTTACAGTCATAATAACAGATTGCAGATATATTAGCAAAGTGCTAAAGTAATAAAAGTATTCATTGTGTTGAGTGGGATATCATTGTATGTCATACCATGAGATTATCATTAATGTCCTTGCTGGTGATTATACTTTAGTCAAGAGAATAACTCCTTATTTTTGTGAATCCACAGTGGGAAGAAATTAGAAATCGTAGCTCTGTTTATCAGCCATCTACCTCTCTGCTTTTTGCTGATGCATTGTTGCATGTCTGGGAACCTTATCATCAACTTCTACTTTAACACAAAGACTTCAGGTGAAAACAATATATCTTCAGCCAACAGAGCGTCAGTCTTCCAGTTTACTGTTTCCAAGGAGATGGACTGCTGCCGGGTCGGAGGACAGTCCTTTCTGGTCACCGTCGGCAAGCGGAGTCTTGTGCTGCAGTTCAAAACTCCAGCTGGTTTGTGCAACATATGCTTAACTTCATCCTGAGGTTTGCTTAGTGTGTCAGGAGGTCAAACATGTACAACTCAGAAAGCATCTTGTCCTCTTTGGCTCTCCAGATATGAAGAACTTCCAGCAGTTATTGAAGAGAGGGGACGATGAGGAGACAAGCAAAGGTTGCACCGAAGGCGATGAGAGAGAAAACAAGGATGCGGAGAGACGCCAGACACCTTCTGGGAGGCATCCCACTGTGTTTGAAACAGGGGCTCAAAATGCCCCTATGCAGGGCTACCAGGTGAGCCACTCAGTAATTCTGTCCCACAGGCGCTGGGGATGTATAAATAAGTCTGAACAAGAACTTAAACTACAAATTGTTCATTGCTGCATGCGTGTAGTTCCACAGCTGTCTGTCCCAGCAGCAGAGCCTGCTTCAGGACTACCTGAGGATCACCACCTACCAGAGAGCCATTTTAATCAACGAGTCTGACTTCAGGGACAAGGTGACAGTCTGTGCTCACGAGCTCCTCGACGCACGTTTGGATTGATGGAAACAGTGACTTTAACCCATTTATATGTTTCTAATGTGACAATGTTGCCATGTCACTTTATTTCTTCAGTGACTGTTACTGAACAGACATAAGCCAATGAGAGTCAATGAGAGTCAATGAGAGAATGGCAGATTCCTGATTTTGGTGGTCAAAGGTCACAGTGACCAAACAGGCACATTTTGGACCATAACTCAAGAATTAATTCGCTAAATAAGACAGAATTTCATGCTAATGTCCCATAGGATAAAATGATGAAGTGATGGCCTTTTATATGCAGTGCAAATGTATGTGTGGGGCTTACTGAGACCTGAGGTCCAAAATCCAGGAGTGGATATGCATCTATGTCTTTCAAAAGCTTCGGTTCCAGTTCTCCTCTTCTCTTCCTGTCTCTGTAGGTGGTTCTGGATGTGTGCTGTGGTTCTGGTATTCTGTCTTTCTTTGCAGTCCAGGCAGGAGCCACCAGAGTGTACGCTGTTGAGTCCAGCCCCATGGCCAAGTATGCACAGGTCAGCAGATTCGAAGCCTGCATCCTCCATCTTTGCCGTGATATCATCAGCTTTAAAATAATGTGAGGTTTGATGGACACATCAAACATGATGTAAAAACGCTCTTATTCTCTGCAATCATTCAAGCGTTGTTTGAGTCTATAGCCTACAAGCAGTCTCCCGACTGTGAGCTAACATGCAGGGTTTTGAGAGTAATGTTATGTGTGTGTGTTGGCCTTGATAGAGCCTAAAGAGAAACCGCAGCAATGCACTAGATAGCACACACACACATAGAGTACATACATCACATGCAGAGCGTGGCATTCTGGGGAGTTAATGGGTTGCGGCAACATCTGGCCCAGAGTTCAGCAGGATAGGGGCTGCAGAGAGATGCTGCACTGGGCTTAGACCGATATATGAGGATTATATCTGCTTTTATTAAATAATAAACATTTCCATTGTGTCAGCTTTACCAGACCTACCTGCTCTAAAATGCTCAACACACAACAAAGTCCAAAAAGATGGAATAATCTCAATAGATCTGGATACATCTGTTTTTTTTTTTTCCAGGCTTCGAGATGCCTCCTTCCAGAAACAGTGTCCCTGTTATTCTGGAGAATCGACAGAACACACTGTCCACAGTTTTTATTGGAAATCCTTTCTGAAGAAACACACCCCATATAAACAGCGGACAGTGTGTCCTGTGGATTATCCAGAGCAACCCCAACATTGTTTCTGGAAAGCCAATTAATTTTTCAATGCGGACACCACAACTTAAATTCCATTTACCTCCTTTGTATCAGGGAGGACGCAGAAATCTCAGAGACAGATGAATCAAAAACCTGGACAAACGGAACCAGTGCATGCACCATCTGCAAGGAGAGATGGTCAGTGAGGAAATACAGTATTCAGGCCTCGTGTAATCACAGCTGATTACGTGTGTTTCATTAAAAAGAAAGAAAAGAAATGAATTCCTTTTTGGATTTTAGTGGCACTATTTAGGATGAATTCATACCATGTGTGTCTGGCACAAATAATCGCAGCTGGAAACCTGAAACTGTTGTTTGTCTTCCAAAATAACTTCTTTTTCCAGATACTGTACAGTACTGCAGATCAGTGTGGTTGTATGGTCAATAGATGTATCTCTCCTCTTCATCTATGTGGTACGAGCTGTCGGAAAGAGAGATTCTTTAGTCGTCCTGTTATGTGCACGTTTTCTGTCTCATGCGCAGATCCTGGTCCAGAGTAACAGTCTGTCTGAGCGCATCAGAGTCCTAGAGGGGGAGGTGGAGGAAGTCAGCTGTCCCGACATGGTGGATGTCATTGTCTCTGAGCCGATGGGATACATGCTGCTCAACGACAGGCTCATGGAGAGCTTCTTGCATGCCAGAAAATGGCTCAAACCCAATGGTAGGAGAAGACGTGGTCGGGATGCAGAGGTGGAGAAAACCCCAGAAACTGCTGACTGAGTGTTTTAATAGTAGAATAAATACTCAACTCATGACACATCTGTAAAGTTTGAATGGATAGTACTGAAGACTTATTAGGGAATCGATTAGCTGCCCAGTCTCACACCAACCCACAGGGCGATAACGTGTCAGAGCGACAGTTTGCATGAAAAGTGCACGCGTGTATGAAGGTGCAGTACGAGCAGGGGGCGATAATGGCAGCAGTTAAGCACAAATGTAGTGACAAAAGGCATCTCTCGTGTTGAATGTTCGTCTCTCACTGTTGATTTAACTCTCTAACTCATTGTGTGTGCCTATCATTTTCAATCTCTCTCTCCAGGTCTGATGTTTCCCTCCTCTGGTGATATTCATCTGGCTCCCTTCAGTGACGAGCAGCTCTACTTCGAGCACTACGCACGAGCTAGTTTCTGGTCTCTCTCACACACACACACACACACACACACACACACACACACACACACACACACACACGCATGCACCACCATAAATCCATGCATGAGGACGCAAACACACTGGCCCTCTTTCTTCCTTTCTTTCCCTCTCTGTTCCTCTCACACAGACACACACATTCCCAGTGCTTGACCTCAGTCAGGCATGATTCCTGTTGGGTGTAAAATGCTCGGGTTCAGTCCAGTCCTGACTCCTACAAGCCAAGAAAGGGTTTGACTGATATGATCTGTTGTAGGCCGATAAGTTAAGGTTGAAGCTGATATTTTCTGCTTGAAGTAAATGTATTTAAGATCCAATGTTTTCCCAGAATTTCATTCTCAGATGGACGATCTGGCACATTATATGACATTAAAATTGAATGTTGTGACCCAGAACAAAAATTGGTCAAACATAGTTTAGAAAAGAGGAAGTATTTTTTATATAGATCCAACATGTCAGTGTGTGCATTTGTGTATGTGTGCCCATGCCATGGTCTGCACCCTTCACTGCTCCACCACGATGTGGAGGTCAGGCTCAGTCAGCCTTGAGGAATGAGGGTAAACTGATGTTGTTCAGCAGAAGTACAGTGACGCTGTGGGACATTATTACTTTATTTGTTTATACTAATAACAGCTTCAGCAGTGAGGTTTTGAAGCTTTACGCCTACATGCCTGTCATGGTTCTGCCTGCCCGGTATGAACCATCATGAGAGATTTAACTCAGTACTTGTTCCGTAGTTCCAAAGTGTGACCAGTTGTTTCATTTCAGGTAGAAACTATGACACCAAAGGAGCTAAGACCTAATAAATAGATATGAAGCAATGGTGCCGGATGCAATTTAAGACACCACCAGTTTGCACAGCATCCTGTGTGCAGAGGGTCAGCGGCCACATCCAGTGATGAAAACTTGGAAAACTGTGTAAAAGACTTCAGCGCTCACTCTTCGCTTTACTTCCCTCAGGCAGCAGAGAAGCTTCTATGGCGTTAACCTGAGTGCTCTTCACAGTGCGGCACTGGATGAGTTTTTCAAGCAACCCATAGTGGTACGTGGAGTGAAAGTCCGTTCACTTTCGAAACACAGGATGTTATGAGAGTTGCATGGCATTGCTCAGACAAAATTATTTTATATTGTAATGGAGATCTGAGAGTTTTCTTTGTGGTTGTAGTCGCGGCCCATGTTATTTTGTAGTTTTTGGAGTATTTTTGTAATACTTTTCTCTTGCAAGACACATTAGTTCTCAGAAACCAAGCTGAAATCTGGTGGCCACAGTGTAAACCTATAGGACTGCTGCATTATCTGGTACACTCTCATGTTTCTATGTTTGCTGTCAACAGATTCTTCATTTAATATCTCTTTCAGGACACATTCGATGTGCAGATCCTGATGGCCAGGTCTGTCAAGCACTGCATCAACTTCAAGGAGGTCAAAGAAGAAGATTTCCACAGGTTAGATACATACAGTGATCATGGCTGATGTTCATGTACTGATTACGGATGATAAATAGTGATGGTTAAGAGTGTTACCGCCTTATTGGTTTTTTGAAAACTTTTGAATTTGAAATGTACACGGCCTGTTTATTAACCTGCACTATTCATTAAAATGCTTTCCAGGAATAAAACTTAATGTCTCTTTCAGAATGGAGATTCCTTTTGTGTTTACTCTGCTGCAGTCTGGTCTGGTCCATGGACTCGCCTTCTGGTTCGATGTGGCCTATTTGGGATCCAAGTAAGAAATACACAACTCTGACTCTCATCTCGTTTGAAATATTGTATTTCTTTGATCGATTCATGGCTTTTAGCATACAGCAGCAGGAAAGAACTGGGTGAAAGATGTTATAGCAAAGGCTTTTTAATACATTAGATTATTCAAATAAATACTAAGACCCCCTCAACATACAATATTGACCTGAAGTCAGTGTGAGAATGATATAATATCTTTAAATGTCTCTCTGTGCAGGTCAGCAGTGTGGCTCTCTACAGCGCCCTCTGAGCCTCTGACCCGCTGGTATCAGGTCAGATGTTTGCTTCAGACGCCGCTCTTCGCCAAGCTAGGACAAACCCTGTCTGGGACTGTCCTGCTGGCAGCTAACAGCAGGTACACCTGTGCATCCATCAGGCCTGCTTTACTAAAAGTTTTGTCTGAAATCGTCAAGTGAGACGAGAAACTTGGACTGCTTTGCGATCTGTTCTATATCATTAAATAGTGTGTACAGAGTATAACAACTGATCAGGAACATTTACCTTTTCCACTGTCCAGGCAGAGCTATGACATCCACATCACAGCCACAGTCGACCAATCAGGCTTCAGATCGGGAAACATCCTGGACCTCAAGAACCCTTTCTTCAGGTGACACCTTCTTCCTCTCCGATACATTAAATAACATTACAGTCATACAACCAGATGTTGTTTGTTCACAGTGACTTATCACATACAGGATATTTACATTTACACACTTTACAGGGAAAGCAGATTATAAGTTTTGCTTTGCTTTCTGCTTTTGTTTTTCTGTGTGCAGGACACCATCTTGGTTCCATAGCTAGAGACATCCGGACCGTTGGCAACCTAGAGGTCCAGGACGGATGAGCTCTCTGCTCCTGGATTCAGGGTGAGGAGAACAACCTTAAACTGTGGCACAGTAAACATAAATTATATGCATGTTAATCAATGCTCAACACACAGCTTTCATAATGCAAGCATACAGAACAGCACCCTGAAAGATCCACAAGAGGGCAGCAAGAGGCCGCTAATCTGGAATAATAATCTAGACAAAGGACAGAGTAATAGCTAATTAATTGAAAGATGGCTGTGTTGAATTTAAAAACATGCAGTTCACAGAAGTAACAGCAGCTTTCATTGGCCAGCCTTCATTTTAAGTGAGGGGCACTGGCTGTAACAAATGAGACTTCAGGAATCCAATTCGCCTTTTTTTTATTTACTGTAGTGCTAATAATATTCATCATCATCATGTTAGTATTATTGTTGTAATTGTTAATTTAACAATAACATTTTTTACCGTCTTTCTTTCATCTCCAAAGGAACCCAATAAGGAATCATCAGATGTCGCACCTCCACACACCAGAACTTTGACTGATTTTAACTTTGCTCCTTTGTACATTTTCTCAACAAACATTGTTCCTGTGTTTAATGTAAAACCAAAGTAACATGGACATCTCTCCAGTATGAACAACATAAGATACTGTGTCTGTGTTGCATTGACTGCATTTATACGAATACACATTTATACAAAGAAATCAGTGATAAAAAATAATGCATTGCATTACACATTCAAGCATGCATCAGGAAACTGGAAGCTGTCATTTCTATACCTGCAGTTTTCTCCGTGCATGCCTTTAATTCACTGTAATAAACTTTTGCCCTCACAAACTGTATGGGATTCATTTTCTGCTGGATGGAAACAGTGTGCACTACACATGCATGAGAAGTGCACTCTGTAAGTTATATCTACCACTAAGTGTGACTACACTGCACAACTGCATTGCTACCTTTACATTCATAAGAATATAAAGTCATGTATTTACAGTTTGGGAGAGAAAATCACCTGATTGTGTAGGGTGCTACAATTAACAGAAAATTAACCAAATATTCAACTCATTTCAGAAATTTCTTTATAATATTTTACCAGATCAGCTCAAAAGGCAGTTGCTGATGGGACTGTCTAAGTGAGAACAAGCACTCTTAAAGATTGTTTACATTAGTGTTTGTTCAAAACGACTTTGCAGCATTTTTTCTGAAGTGTACAGTCAGCAGCAATTGTGCTCTTAATTTGAAGGCAGAGAACCGGAAGTGTTCAACTTGTTGTAGCTAGCAGCCACAGAAGCCAATGTAGCCTAACATTTGTGTTTCAGCAGAATAATTCTGTCTCAGCTCTCTAAAAGACTGAGAATTTGTGAGACAGGTTTTTAAAAGACCACACAGGATTAAATCCAAGCGCTGCACAGAATGTTGGCTACCGGAGCAGTGAGTAGATACGACTAACAATTAGTAACTTTCAATATTAGCTAGCTAACTTGAGCTAACCTACAGTACATGTCTACATGCTAGCCTGGCTATCTTATGCTAGTTTGAAGAAATTAATGTCGCTAAACCAGAAATTCAGTGTTTCCTGCTTGCCAGATAGCTGAGACAGACTATAAAGTCACAGGGTTCGTGATTATTAAGATGACTTCTTTCAATGTGTCTATAGCCGCCATTCAAAAAGCCCCTTCCTTTGGCATATGATCCGATTTCAATCTAAGAAACTTGTCAATTTGACAAAGCCTCGCTCTTTTGCGACCATACGCAATGTCAGTCTTTAAAGTAAGCTGCACAGAAATACCTTTCTGGGCCACTCTTTAATTCGGCATGTATCCCGTTCGCTTAGCTTCTCATATTTATTTACAATAATCACATTTTTAGCTGTTTCCCTCATGCAAACTACAATATTTGCAGATGCAAACCAGGCTGCATGATGCTCACAGATTTTAAATGGTGCATTGTCACTCTTCAAAAGAGCACAGGCTGCACAGATGCTACATTTTCTTTATTGCTTTCAGGCCGTAACCACAGCACTGGCACAAGTAGACAGAGAAAAGATCTACCAGTGGATCAATGAGCTGTCTAGTCCAGAGACCAGGGAGAATGCCCTGCTGGAGCTCAGCAAAAAGAGGGAGTCTGTACCAGACCTGGCTCCCATGCTGTGGCATTCCTGCGGCACCATAGCGGCCCTGCTGCAGGTGAGTCAGGGCACCTGACTTTTTTTTTTTTTTCTTATAAACAATGAACCTGGCAATTCATGCTTTACCTCTGTTTTCATCCCTGTCATTGCTAGGAAATCGTCAACATCTACCCATCGATCAACCCCCCCACCCTGACAGCACACCAGTCCAACAGAGTATGTAATGCCCTCGCACTCCTTCAGTGTGTGGCTTCCCATCCAGAGACAAGGTAACTGTCCATAAGAGCCATTCGAAACCGTTAATCATGTTCTTCAATAACCAAACCACATTTTAAATGCCGTTAAAAGTGTACATTAATAAAGGATAAATAATATGTTTAATCAAGCGGTCGTCTAATTGCACACATCCCTCATCAATACAGTAAATGCTGAATAATGATTGTGGTTTTAGCATCATGTCCCAGGACAGAACTTGTTAATGAGATGTCAGAAAACATGAACCTGAGTTCTGTCCTTCACAGGTCAGCTTTCCTCGCTGCACATATCCCACTCTTCCTCTACCCGTTCTTACATACAGTGAGCAAAACGCGGCCATTCGAGTACCTCCGCCTCACCAGCTTAGGAGTCATAGGTAAGAAATCACCCGTGGCTGTAAATCTGTGGTGGTGTATCTTTTCCAATTTGTGCTGATCCACACTACATCCTGATATGAGTGCGTCATGAATATTGCACCTACTCTGTTCAGCGCTGACAACTGCATAAGCACCTGCTCAGTTTGTAGAAATTAAATCCATGCATCTGTGCTGTACATGTCTTGAAAATGTTCATTGTGTCAACCCTGTCTAGGTGCTTTGGTGAAAACCGATGAACAGGAAGTAATCAACTTCCTGTTGACCACAGAGATCATTCCCTTGTGCCTTCGCATCATGGAGTCTGGCAGCGAGCTTTCCAAAACGGTACTCTGACATGATTTTATCCTTTCCAATATATCTGGTGGTGTGAGGGCAGGCATTCAGGGCTCGTGTCCATTGGCAAAAACCTGACTGTATCACATGAACGCATACTGCATGCTACCTCTCCCTTTTGCATAACATTATTATATAAACTGATAAAAAGCCACGTCAGTCATGTTCAACATGTGGTCTAATTGTTGTTTAGGTTGCAACCTTCATACTACAGAAGATTCTCCTGGATGACACAGGGCTGGCATACATCTGTCAAACGTATGAGCGCTTCTCCCATGTTGCTATGATTCTTGTAAGTTGCTTTTATTATTTATTAGATTATCATTATTATTATTATTATTATTATTATTATTAAGATGGTCTGAAAGCTACTTTCTCTCTTTTAGGGCAAAATGGTCCTGCAGCTCTCCAAAGAGCCGTCAGCCCGCCTGCTGAAGCATGTGGTGCGTTGTTACTTACGTCTGTCTGACAACTCCAGGTACATTTCTTACTGGAAAAGAAAAAAGTTTTTCTGTTTTTGGAACTGTTGCAACATAATGAAAAGGAAACGTGGTATGTTGTCTGACATACTGCATCAAAATCTCTCTGACTGCTCAAAATTAATTTAGTACTTACTGTCTCAGAAATATTCATCAAGCCATGATAAAGAGAAAGTGAAAAAAAGGGTATAGTAAAATATATATTACCAGAATATAATAGCATAATCAAACTTCGTACTATTGATCGTCTTCTGCGTATCTGGGATAAGCAGCCTTAGCCCTCTCCCCAGCCACTTCACCAGCTCCTGCTGAGGGATCCCGAGGCGTTCCTAGTCCAGCCGAGAGACATAATCTCTCCAGCATGTCCTGCTTCGGCCCCCGAGGTCTCCTCCCTGACGGACATGCCCTGAACACCTCCCTGGGGAGACATCCAGGAGGCATCCTAACTAGATGCACAAACCACCTCAACTGGTTCCTCTCGATGTGGAGGAGCAGCGGCTCTACTCCAAGCTCCTCCCGGATGTCCGAGCTCATCACCCTGTCTCTAAGGCTGAGCCCAGTCACCCTGCACAGGAACCTCTTTTTGGCCACCTGTATTTACGATCACATTCTCGTAGTCATTACCCAAAGTTCATGACCATCGGTGAGGGTGTGTATCTAGATTGAACAGTGAATTGCCTTAGCTCCCTCTTCGCCACAAAGGACTGTTTGAGCGCCTGCATCACTGCAGCTGCCGCCACAGTCCGCCTATCGACCTCCCGTTCCTTCCTATCCTCCCTTTGTGAACAAGACCCCAAGATACTTAAGCTCCACTTGGGAGAGGACCTCTGCCCTGAGCCAGAGCGGGCAATCCACCCTTTTCCAGCTGAGGACCATGGCCTCAGACTTTGAGGTGCTGATTCTCATCCCAGCCGGCCCCAGAACTGTCGTCCTGTCAGAGGGGAAATGGTAGTTCGACCTTCACAGAGAACTGAAGTCTCCATTAAGAAAGACACAGATGATTGGGGGAGGCCAACATGGTTAAAATCCTCACTGTATCCACTCTACACTGTGATGTAATAATGTTTCTGGAAACCCAGCAGAGGTTTGTTCATCAATACGATAACTAGAAAGGATCATCTGCTTTTTTGGTTTATCCAGGAACCTACACCTGACAAATACGGTCCATTCATTCATATAAAAGTCTGACATTTTCACTGATTTCAAGCACTGGCCCAATGGTATAATAATACTTAGTGATTTTAAAGGAATGTCGACGCAAACAACACAATAATTTTGCAGTAAATGTAATCATATCAGCTGCTCGTAATGATGTGATGATGATGATGATGGTGGTGGTGTGAAAACATGTATTTGTGCCGACGTGTGGTGGGAGCAAGTCTGGTGTGCCCCTGTATCCGTGCCTGACCTGTGTTTGGTTCTTGCTGTGTAGAGCCAGAGAAGCTCTGCGGCAGTGCCTCCCCGACCAGCTCAAAGACACCACCTTTGCCCAGGTCCTGAAAGATGATACCACCACCAAGCGCTGGCTGGCCCAGCTGGTGAAGAACCTCCAGGAGGGTCAGGTCACAGATCCCCGGGGCATCCCTTTACCCCCACAGTGACTTCCCCCGCTCCTCACCGACCCTGAGGAACACCAGCAACGAACTGCCAAACGGACAAGCCTTCAGTCATGGATACGCAGAGGAGGCCCTGTTTTTATGAAAGACTTTCAAAGGAAAGGCTACGGCCTGGTTATTTTTGTGATGTGAGAGCAAATAGCTTGAGCCTCTGAAATTTCGTTTCCATGGATCCACAGTTTCAAAGACATTCACATTTGCTGCCTCGCCATGTGTTCTGCAACACATTTCAAGATCTACAATAAAATGATGCACAAATGATAACAGCTTCAGCATCTTCATTCTGCTGCAGGAACACTGGCAGTTACTGGATGTGTCAGCTAATAAACTGGATATATTGGCTAATAAAAGAAATAGATGATAAAGCTGATGCGCCCAGGCAGCTCACCTGGTGGAGCGTACCAAGGCTGCAACCCCACCACAGCAGCCCAGGCTTGATTCTAACCTGGTGGCTCCTCCCTTTCTAGCCCTACAAGACAAGAGCCAAAGCTCACCAATTTGAATTCTTGTAAAGTAAAATAATAAATACATAGTCCAAAAAGACAAGTACACATCATGGTTAGAGTACAGTATAAGATGGGGCTCACCGTAAAATGTGTAGACTTTAATTTTTCCAGCTGATACATGAAACTCTTGTGGGGAGGAAAGCATCGACCGTGATGATTCAGCTTCAGTGCTCCTTTTCATAGATTCTCACAGTCCCTGGAACTCTACTGGGGGAATTAACGACATTCTTCCAAGACAAATTCCCTAATTTGGTGTTTCGGCGATGCATTCCTTCTGTTTTTTGAGGTTTTTCCTTTACTTTGTTTTGGACTGGCACGTCAACTGTTCAACAAACTAACCATTGTGATGTCTGGTGTAAAAGACTTCAGCTCGTCTGTTGTCGAGGTTGTTGCTGGGTACTGTAGTTTTTTTTCTTTCCTTTCTTTTAAGAGGAGGTCATTGTGAGGGAGCCCCTCCATTTTAGTCTTGGCTCAGCCTGTGTAATCTGAGCTGGGAAGTTGAGCCGATGCTGTGGATTATTAATGCCGCTGAACCTGAGCAGGGAACAGAGATGAAGACCACAGAGAGAATATTAATATTCAAAACTTACAAACTTATGTGTGTGAGCTCTCAGGTGCATAAGTGATGTTCGTAATGACTCCCGAGGGAAGCTGGGAGCAGTTTGTTAATTTGATGGTGAATCTGTCCCTGCTGTGCCGTCCACATGGCCTGCAGCTAAACTGGCCTGATCAAAGTTTGATGAGCGGGGCTTAGTAACATTAGACAGGGCAGAAAACACACGGCTCTCTGTGGTGGAGCTCTGCTGGTCCTCCACCTGGCATGATGGGATCAAGGTGGTCCAGGGCCAGATCTGGGGGAAACAGGCTGATTGTGATCCTCTGCCAATGAGTGTCTTGTATGACAACGGAGAGGCTGCCAGACTCTGTTGTGAACAACACCAGCGTAATGTGGCCGATATAGTGGCTGTAATGGGTGCTGCGAGCCTGTTTCGCTGTGTGTCACTGTAATAAGTTACTTATTGAGCAATTTAGTTTCACTGAGCTAAAATGAAACCA
This sequence comes from Chaetodon auriga, assembly GCF_051107435.1. Lineage (NCBI taxonomy): Eukaryota > Metazoa > Chordata > Actinopteri > Chaetodontiformes > Chaetodontidae > Chaetodon > Chaetodon auriga. The sequence goes on along the minus strand of NC_135096.1, from coordinate 8,949,915 downwards.
CAAAGCAAAGACTCTTTAAGTAAACACAATATATGAATTTGTTGACTATCTAAAAATATGACATGAACTTTGATGTGACTGAAATAGTGGAAATTTTAACATCTGCAATTCTGCAAAAGTAGTTTCTTGAGTCAACATGCTCGAATAAAGACATTCAGGCAGTGGGCAATGTTCCGCATACACAGTGGTATACACACAAATATTTACTGTCCTGCTTTCCATATAATCCTCCTGCCCCATATTATTTCCTAATTCTCATTTACCTTAATCCACACAAAGTCCTACTTGTGCATCTGAGTCCGTAACCCAGCAGATCATCATGCAAATAAAGCTGATGCTTCATCTAATGCAGGAACTAGGCCTGTTTTTCTCTCACTGAAGCCTGGACTGATGGAAGCCATGCATCAAATAAACAGCTCAGGTTGTGTGGACGTGTCGTGTCGATGAGATCCGGCATGCTTTAATGTCTGTGTACTGTCTGCATCTCCTTATCCAAAGAGCCCAATGAAGATAGATCTGAACTGTTTCAATGCTAAACAGGGTCAAACAGGTGATCGAGCAACAGGACAGAAAGGATCCAGACGGAGAGGAGGGGCAGATGAGCGTCACAATGAGGTGACTGTGGCTTAAGTTGTTGCTGGCTTTCATCACTGCAGCGTGGCATGCAGAGTCACAGCAGCAGCTCCTGGGCTATATGATCCGTTCCAGCTCTGCAACAGCCAGCAGCGTCGACCGGGACTCAAGGATGATCCTGCAACAGGTCAGACTCATCTTTGAGATCCTTGTGATCTGACAAATACATGTTTTTCTTCCTTTGGTTTATTTTACTTATGAAGGCTATCAAATGTCAGTATTGCAATTTTGCTTTCAAAATGAAATGCTGTGGAAGATAACACGAAACTTTTGCCTGAGTGCTAAATTTCCTAAACAAAGTGGTTGAACTATGTGGATGCTGAACTGTTGTCCCTGCAGAACTGAGCCAATATTTCAATTCAGCCACTCCCTTGACTTTCTGATTTTACGTTGTGGTTTTTGTGCACCTCATCTGCTGTTTATTCAATTTAAAACTATCTATCTCTGTCTGTATAATGCATTTGCTGTGTTTCATTATACTGACTACTGAGAAAAAGTGGTTTAGCTAAATAATACTGATTGCAACTCAAATTCTGAGCAGTTTTCAGTTTTCAGCGTGAGTTGGACCATCACAGTTCGTTGAGGTCGTGAGGGAAAGGAATGCTGAGACCACGACAGGGATTTGGGGAGATTAGTTGGCTTAGTGAGTTTGACATAGGGACGGAACAAAAAGTGCAGGACAGTACAGAATGTAGTGAGAACATGACAGAACAACAAAAGAGTGTCCAGATCAGCTTAGTGAGCTGCCTGTTGACACCGTTCACAGCACAGGGATGAAGGATGAATAAAGAGGCTGCCAGTGCGATGTGGAGCGGGCATCTAATGCAACTAAACCCAGAGCAAAAGTTCTTGCAGAGATCTTTTGTGAAGGGGGTGATTCTGTACAAGAGCCCCAAACTAAGTTCCTGTATTACTGCTGGGGTATTTCCCTCATTGCTAAACAGTTCTTTAGAACAGCGTGAAGATAAAGAATACATGTCGATCTACAAAGAACTGTCTGAGCATCGGAGCGTCATATCAGCATTTGCTATCATGAACCTCTGTGTAAGGTGTCATCACAGTGCCGCAAAAGATTCTGTTAGGGCTTAAACTGTTTACTGTATGAAGCTTTATTTAAGAATGTGTGAATCTGCCCCTTTGTCTAAATAAGAAAATTCATAATTGAAATATATCGGTATTACTAACCGGGTCTGAGGCGCTTGCTGGGGTTTTACTGATGAAATCACCTTCATGTCTAAATGTCTTTGGCTTGGAGCTGCAAACTTACATGAATAACTAAAAAGTCAAAGCATGGTAACTGTTCTTCAAGTGTGGCATCCGCTGTTTTGTTCTTTTCTCTAGATGGCAAAAGTGTGAGACAACAAATGGCTTCCACAGAGAGTGGCCTCCGTAAGTCTGTTTTTATATCCTGCGGTTTACTTTCAAAGTATTATTACATACACCCCGCTGTGTAAAACAAACAACAGAATGCAATCATTTGTAGTCCCAAGCCCATCGAGTAATGTGCTCTATACAATCATTCACGAAGTGGTGACAAAATGAAAAGACAAAAAATCTGTTTTTATTTTCAAGCTTGAAGTGGCATAATTCCTGCCAAAGTTAACATTAAACCAAGGAAAACGGCACTGACAAATCATTTTTAGTGTACACTGTAACACTGCCATAATGTTATTCAAATTTCATATGAAATGGACTTTTCATGTTCTATTTCATATAAGCTTCACCCTCTAAGAGCTGGCACTATTGTTTTATTCCTGCACCAAAAGCTGTCATGAAAGCATCCCTCTGGTGGATGAGACAGACAAGCTAATCTTCAGCTTCCCAGACATCCCTGAAGGGGACCCAGAAGGCGGGCACGAGTTAGACGGCTCGGCTTCCTCCATCCAGGGTTCTCCTTCCTGTTCTCTCATGTCCCCAATGGGAGACCTGGTGTCTGATTATGAGGAAAGGGCTATGCATCAGTGGCTTTCCCCATCCTCACCACAGCCAGGAGCTCCGCCACAATGCCACTCTCCTTCTCTGCATCAGTCTGCCAGCCAAATGCTGGCTGCCAAAGGACTTTTCCATGAAGGCGTTCGATTTGAGAGGTACGGCGATGCAGACAGAGCAACTTGCAAGTGCTTGTGCCCTCTCTGTCGGGGATGTTTACAACCAGGAGCCACCAGCCAAATGTCCCTTTGCTGTGGCATCGCTTGAGCTCCAGCCCCTCAGGGAGGCAGCATTTTCTGAGCCCGGAAAACTGAAAGCAGTTTCCAGACACAAGTCTTTCACCAGAGTCCACAAAGATGGAAAAAGGATTTCCCTCTGTCCTGCCTTGCCTATCTACTGAATGTCCTCCCAAGGCAACCATCTTTGGCCTTGGCCGGGCCATCACTGTGTTGTGTAGCATCTGCAAACATTGACTGGCAACCAAGCTCTCTTTGGCCATCTGTGCCATGACCCAGTTCAGCACATGAGGCACACACTGACCATCCTTCCCTCACTGCAGTCATACCTGACATACTGGAAAACTCCCTGTGTTCTGTTGACAGGGGCTCCCCTCAGGAGAGCAATGTCACCCATGTCGATACACGGATGCATCTCCCTTCGACTGGGGTGGGATGTGCGAGTCTGAGGTGGTGGGAGGAAGATGGGAGATCCTCCATCTCTCCACATAAACTGTTTGTTGCTATCCACCATACTGAAAGTGTTAAGACACTTTGTGAAACAGATGTCATAGTAAGGACCAGCAACATGACAGCAGCAACATACATCAACCGCTATAGAAGTATGCACTCAGCCCAGCTGCTTGAAGTAGCTAGGAGCCTCCTGCTGCAGTCACAGAGACACCTGCTGTCCATCAGAGTGGTGTACATCGTCAGGGTACAGAACCATGCTGCAGTCTTGATGCCTCACAGAGGTCCCTCTCACAATGAGTGTAAGCTGACCTTAGTGGGATGACAGTGGCTTGCTCTTTCATCTGTTTCTATCTGTGCAATATGTCTGAGTCCTTTCTGACTCATTCAGTTATAAACGTGCCAGACGGCAGGTGATGCGTTGTCAGATCTGGCACATGCCAACCGATGCATCGCTAATTCCACCACGTCAGATTAGTGGGCTGCATGGGGGACCATTACATTATGTTATCAATGCCCCCGTCTTCTGCAGGGGCAGTACTTTGTGGAGGAAGTGTAATATCAATCAGTCCCTGTTTTCCACACATGGTGTGATCCATGGCACAGCCGGTGCCTCCCTGGGTAGGGAGTAGTGGGTATTGACTGCATCAGCCTCGCCCTCAACCTAACAGCAACTGCTTGTACAGGGCAAGGCCTGTAACTTAAATATTGCAACTCCAGATTCTAACTCCAGCCAGTGGTGTTAGCTTAACAAAATGCTAGCTTTTCGGAGCAGAGCTCAGGTCCCGGCAGCGTTAGGTACTGTACATGAGGACTCGATAAACCCAACTGTGACAGCTCTAAGAGGGAGTAACAATACATATGCCTTACAATTATTGTGCAGTCTAAACTTGGAAATGGAATTACAAATGTTTACATTTGAATTAAAACTATATTTTTGAATAAAAGTAGCATCTAATCATACAACTGTGTTTTTTATCAGTGATAACTTTGTCCTTTGCTTTCCAGGCATCCGGGGGGATGATAACCTCCAGTCCATGCTGGTGGGCACGGTAATGAGGAAAATTAAGTCTCGTACCTGGAAGAAACAGCGCTACTTTAAACTGCAGGACGACTGCATGACCATCTGGTACAAGTCCAAGAAGGCTGGCAACACCCACTCCACGTGTAAGAACACATAGGAACACATGGTTTACTTATCTTTTCTCTCTTTTTTTTTTCTTGCATTTTGACCCTTTTTTTTCCATATAAGATGATTTTACAAAGAGCAATGCAATTGATTTTTTTGATATTTCATTGCTGCTTATCTCATGATAATTGCCACCTGGAGATTACACAGTAGCTCAATCAGCTTTTTGGTTAATCACTGATCATCCCTTTTTTCTGTTGCATTTTAGTCAGTTTTACATCCTGTTTTGTCGTTGTGTGCAGTTTCAGTGAGTGATGTGGAGGCAATACGAGAGGGCCACCAGTCTGAGGTGCTGGTCAGCATCGCTGACGAGTTCCCAGCTGACCGATGCTTCACACTGGTCTTCCGTGGTCGCAGGGGCAACCTGGACCTGGTGGCAGAGTCAGCTGAAGAAGCACAGTCCTGGATCAGAGGCATGAGGAAGCTGATTGAGAACCTGGAGAACATGGGGGAGCGAGAGAAACTTGACCAGTATCTTTGACACAGTGTTTTCAGTCATATGATGTCAATGCATTCAAAATGTGTGCAGTCCTCTGGGTACCATGAATATCCACAGCAGATTTTATTGCATTAGCACATTAGCTTATCAAGATCAAATGGGTTGGTCTGGATAAAATTTGGCTTGTCTGTGGTACTAGAAATGAGCCCCATGTTCATTGAAATTTGACACAAATTTGCCACAGTACTTACTGTAATGTATATTGTCCTGTGTACCTGAGCAGTCAGTTTGTCAGTCTGCATCAAGTATCTCTTTCAAAGCCTTTAGAAAGACAGCCTATTGTTTCATGGACTGTTGAATGTGACATTGATTGTTTCCTTAAGTGGCTTACCCAGATGGATTGGTGACTGGTTCAAGAAGGCAGACAAGAACAACGATGGCAGAATGAACTTCAAGGAAGTGCGAGATTTACTCAAGATGATGAATGTGGACATGAACGAGCACCACGCTCATCGTCTCTTCACGGTGAGAAGCTTTGAGCAAAATGCATAAACTTATTATTTAAGCATTCAGCATAAAGAGCTACAGTGTGATCCCTTCTCTTCTCCCAGATGGCGGATAAGTCCCAGTCGGGTACATTGGAGGATGATGAGTTTGTGCTCTTCTACAAGATGTTAACCCAGCGGGAGGATGTACTGAGGGTTTTCCAGGAGTACTCAGTCGATGGCCAGAAGTTATCCCAGAATGACTTGGAGGACTTCCTGAGGGAGGAGCAACTGGAGGGAGATGATATCCATCAGCATGCCAAGCAGCTAATTGAGCACTATGAGCCCTCTGACACAGGTACATGGGCAATGAAGAATATGCTGTATCTTTGTGTTATTCTATAAGACCATAGGAAATAATATATGAAGGCCTACCTGATGTCCTTTGGAACTGGATATTATACTATTGTATTATCCATTATACTACACTGCATTTCGTTGTCTCTGTGTTGCACTCTGACGATGACAGTAAAGTTGAATCTAATCTAAAAGTCGAGCTTAAAAATAAAAGTTGGATTCAAGCACTATATGAGAAGGTTCTGACACTATCTTGTATTTCCAGCCAAGCTGCTGAATGCCATGACATTTGACGGCTTCTTGATGTACCTTGGCTCAGCTGAGGGCTCCATCTTCAACCCACGGCGGCGGGGCATCTTTCAGGACATGAGCCAGCCTCTGTGCCATTACTTCATCTCCTCCTCCCACAACACCTACCTGATGGAGGACCAGTTCAGAGGACAGAGCAGTGTGGAGGGATACATCAGGTAATGCTGCTGGGTGAATTTTTTGTGGCTGGCAAGCTAATCATTAACATGCTAGCCAGTTGGAAACATGCCAGGTGCCATTTTTGTTGCGCATTTTATACTAGGGTCTTATAAAAGACACTGCTAAAATTATAGCTTGCCACATTTCAACTTTCCAGTTCTCTGTTTTTTTCAGTCAGACATTTTGCTGTTTGTGTGACCAAATGATCAAACATTAAACTTTTAAACCAACCAATGGTAAAAGAAAGAGACACCAGTGGCACTCAGTTCTGGAGTCAACATGACAGAACTTTATCTTTGGTGTCTATTGCACAAGAGCATGAATCTGCTTTGGAATCAGAGAAAAAACGTTGCTTCAGGTTTACACAGGGCACTAATACATACAGGACGGCCACTGGCACTGTCATTAATCATTTCTCTTCCTGATCAAAGCAATTTCGTCAATAATTCTATCCAAATCCACTTCCAAACCATTTTATAGATTTAAGGGTTTCTCTTAGTGGAAATCCCTTACCTAATGCGGTCTTTCTTCTGCTCCATTGAGCCTCACAGGGTGATGAGATTTACTGTGACGTTGCTCTGAATTAATCTTCCACCGTTCATCAGTTTTACAAAAATTCATTAATAACATAAAGTGGGATTCCTCACGTCAATTTCTTTTTAAGTGATTGACATCTGCAAACGCGAGTGTCATAATGGCATTAATAAAAGACATTAACTTATGGCCAGTGTAAGGTCTACCCTGCTGTGATCAAGTGAATGAGTGAAAGATTGAATCAATCTGTGCTGCTCAGGGCTCTGAGTCGTGGCTGCCGGTGTGTGGAAGTGGACTGCTGGGACGGTGCCAACGGAGAGCCCATTGTCTATCATGGACACACGTTCACCTCCAAGATACTCTTCAAGGATGTGGTCAATGCAGTGGGCAACTATGCCTTCAAGGTAGCATCACCTGTCTGGTTCTTGTCCAAATTTCTTATATTGTTAGAGGACAAGAACCATGGATTGTTCAGGTCGGGTCTTTTTTCTAGTCATAAGCTTTTTCAATACAAAGAATTGTTTTGTTCTTTCTCAAGTGCGGTGACTCTCTGATGTACCTGTCCTTCAAGTTGAAGTTGAAGTGTTTGGGCACGACCTGACTGGCAAGATGATCACACAAGTCTGAATGTGGCTTTTCAAGTAGATCAAGCATGTTTTGTAATCCCCTCATGCTGGCATTGCAATTGTTTTTTGCTTTCATTGTCCTGTAAAGCTGTATCAACAAATCGCTCAGCATCTCATGGTAAATTCATCAGAGGGAGTACAACTGTCCCCTGATATCCAAGACATAATCTGAAAGCCCTATGGCGTGAGCTCGCCAGGGATCTGCCACATAGCGCCAGCCTCATGCCAAAGTGAACAGCTGCCAGGTTCACGTGCATGTCAGAGCCTGCTGTGTATGAGCATCTGTCCACAACTGAATATTGTGGCCTCATGACCCTTTGTCCATCCATCTGCTGGTCTTTCAGCCAGCCAAGCACAACCCACAGGTATATGGCAGCAGGCGTATCAGCTTTCCCCTATGATAATGCTCTCCAGTGTTAAATTACGAACTCACTCACTCACTCCATCCCTCCGCCTCCTCCTCTCCCACATCCAGGTATCGGAATATCCAGTCATCCTGTCCATTGAGAACCACTGCAGTGTTGAGCAACAGAGAGTCATGGCCCAACACCTCAACCACATCCTTGGTGACAAGTTGCTGAAAAGCACACTGGACGGCAAGGCCCCCATCAGGCTGCCGTCTCCTGAGGTGAGCAGTGTCTGCGCTGTCCTAAACCTACCCCATTCTGTTTGGTACTTCTTGGTTTCAAGGGGCAGTGTTTGTAGGTTTGAGTGGCATCGAGAAGTGAGGTTGCAGACTGCAACCAACTGAACACCTCTTGCCTCACCCTCCCCTACAGTGGCTGCCAAACTTGCAAAAAACACAAAGGCAGTCTCTAGAGTCAGTGTTTGATGTGTCCGTTCTGGGCTACTGTAGAAACGTGGTGGTGCAACATGTTGAACTCTGTGGGAGAGGACCCGCTCTCTCTGGCACAATGGGGTTGCTAATGCAGAGGATGTAATGCAGGGATGTACTGACAAAAAAGCTGAACCAGGTTTAGCCTTTCCCACAATATAATGCAATGTTGCACATATTGCCTGATTTACTGTGTGAGCCATGGCAGACAATGATTGATTTATAGCATGTCCTCCTCACTCTTGGTTTTGATTAGCACAAACTGGCAAGGGTGTTAACAGTGGTTCTTACAGTGTTGGAGAAAAGGAAATCCCACTCACAAATAGTCTACTATCTATTTTGTATGGGCAATATAAGAGTTCTAACAACTCCCACAACCATCATCTGACCATTATTTCACACATTAACTTTTTGAAAATTAAACCAGAAGGATGAAGGATGACCCTGGGCTTTTGTTTGACCTTCCTGTCAGGATCTTAAGGGGAAGATTCTGCTGAAGGCAAAGAAAATTGGCGGTCTGGAGGAGAGTTTCAGCGGCATGGTGGAGGACTCTCTGACCGGAGAGGTCAGCGATGAAGATGAGGTTGCTGAATTCGACGAAGATAACCTTCACCGCGAGAGTATCCGTCGCAGGGTTAAGGTAGGTCAGGTTGTTTAAGGCACATTGATACACCTCTTCAGCCTCAGACCCAGACAGCCCATTTAATACAGTCTGATGAGCCAGCCTGATATAGAATCAGGATCCTCTATTTCAGGCAAATCAGGAAGTGGATTTCAATGTATGAATGGAACACTTAATAAATTAAACTGGCTAAGCCAAATAAAGGCTCTCCTTTTGATTAAATGGATCCTGTTAATTATAGTTGAAATATACAGTATGTCTTGACATCAGGACAGTTACCCCACAACCACAGACACACCCACTCCCCTCACTGTTCTTTCATATTGTTCTTCTAACTACACCATCCTCTTACTTGCAGTTTATTATTCATTTTCTCTGTGTTTGTGAATTTTATACATTTATTATAGAGCTCACAGTAGAGAGATGACAGAAAACAACAGCAGAGAGAAATGAAGAATGACATGCAACAAAGCTTCCTGACAGGACTCAAACCAGGGAGGCTGTGGTTCATGGTCAGAGCCTTAAAACCCACCGCTGCACCCCAGCAGCTCATGCAGCTCTAATTGATAATATTTTTAAGTTACTGTAAATCATTTACTTAATAGGTGGATTTAGCATTGAGCTAGACTTCAAGAACATCATATAAAATCCCTCACACTCCCTGTGATCTTGCCGTTTCCTGGTCTGAGCATTTAGAAGCAGCATTGTCTTTTTGTCACAGACAGATCTCTGAAGCTTTGGCTGAGCACTCTCTGAAGCAAGGTGACGTATTCATATAGCGCATTTCATGCACAGCAGCAAATTCAGAATGCTTTTCAAAGTACATATAGAAGTAAAATTGGATAAGACATAAAGAAAATGTATGCTCTGGCAATTTGTTTGGTAGACTTACAATTCATGGATAAACGTTTCAAGATCATTTTTGGAAAGGAGTCATCTTCCTCTCCCTGTTTTACACGATAAAAGCCTGATGCTGTAATTATTTTTATATGACTGCTTAAAGAGTCCGAGACAACACCCACATTTCTGATTCTGGCTCAGTCTTTATAGAAAGAGAGTTAGAGTGTGAAAATCTATTCAGTAATGTCCTCAGCGAGCTGACAAAGTGTGGAAATGGGACCATCGTCACACAGGGAAAGATAAATAAAGAGGGTGGCTGTATAGTTCGAGTTCCCATACAGAATTCAGATATTTTTCTCCTCAGGCGTGTTCCCTGTCACAGTTTGATTGAGTGTTTTGGAGGAGACCACTCAGAAATCTGGTAGCCTTCTCATCCAGCGGAAAAGGATTGCATAAACTTCTGTCATCCCTCATGAAAAATACAGAGGATTGAAGGGCAGGGAGCAGACACTGGGTGTTAGATAAGGTGATCCGTTTACACTGTGATAGCAGAGAAAGACAGAGGCAGGCAGAGAGAGAGGCATCAACACTGCTACCACTCGTGACACTGGTGTCCTCTACCCCAGACACCCAGATCTGATATGAACTTTGCTGAACTGAAGTCCTTTGAAATCTTAAAAACAGAGAAAATCCATTTACTGAGTTATTTCAGTATGTACTCAACTAAAAAAAAATGCATGTCAAATGTGCTCGTACACGAGACAAATGCAGAAAAAGGAAGGACAAGAGGATCTCATGGTTGCTGTTCTCCCATTCTGTCATGCCATGCCATGCCAGGCTAGGCCAAACTAGGCTAAATTCCACAAGGTGAAGGTTGTGCGGTCTTCTCTGAAATGGGATACTTGATACTCTGAACAGCGCTAATTGCAGTCAGTAATCACCTGTGCTGGTAAATACTGGAGTGTAGAGTCTCTACGTAGGGCTCGAATGTAATATCAGGTACTGTCTTTGTGGCTGCCATGATGAATATTAAAATTCATAACTGAAATGTTGTCATTTAGAGTGTTAACATCAGAAATTATGACTGTAGTTTTGCCATACATCAACCTATTTTTTTACATTGTGATAAGTCCGTTTGGGTAATTCAATTTAAAGTGAAGTTTCTCAAAGACTTGAATGAATGGAGCCGTCATAAATCTATGAATCAAACCAATCAGAAATTATAATCCACTTTTTTAAAAGGCAAATTTAAAAGCTAGCTTACAAAAACTATACTACGTGCAACTTAAAAGACATTAAATGGGCATTTTGAAAAACCTTTTTTCAATTTTGATATCCCAATTGGCTCTCTTTTCACTTTTTCACTGACTAAGCATCATCATTTGAGTGGATTTGTGCGGCCTTGTACATGTAATATGGATTTGTATTGATGTTGCAGGCTATAGAGGATAAACTTGATCTTGAATGTGCATCTATCTAAGTCCAGTGCAGCAAACTAAGTGTGTAAAGGAATCACTGGGCACTTAGAGTCATGATTATTGATAAGCATTTGAGAAGCATGAAATGCCACACTGGGACTTCTGTCAACACGGTCATCAGAGGTGAGGCCAGCGTCGAGTTTGGCAGTGATGTGAGCTCAGCGGTGCCTCTGCTGATGGTTTAGGTGTCTGGACAGATGGCTGTCTTGCTGTCTAGTAGACGGGGGGGTTGACGCTCTGAAGCCCGCAGAGACCTGCCAGATCGGCTTTCACGTGGAAGCAGGCAGGCGTGCACGCGGGTGCTCGGGAGGTTTCACTGTCATCGTGGTGTTTGGGTCTGCCACACCTCTGATCTCTGCAGTCATGGAAGCTTCCCTGGCTGCACACCTGCTTTTGCTTGGCATTCTGGTCAAGGATCGCTTACACAATTAAAAAGGCGGTTGTCTCAAGGTTTCAATATGCCCGGTGCTTCCACCCATGACAGGATTCCTCCACATCACAAGGGTTTACCCTGTCACGTGGTTGAAATAACAGTCAGCTCACTTTAATGCAGAGTCAGTTCATGGGTGGAGCTCAGTGACCCTCGTGTGACTTTATTGTGTTAATGTTTCAATGCGTCTTCGGTTTGGGCCTTTTGCTAGCACTCTGCCGAACTGATGAAGGCTTTTGCATGAAATGGAAACATCTTGAAGTGTAAAACGGGGTTTTGTCACTATTTATTTATATGGTAGAATAACAGTATATGTCCATGGAACATCAGTGATATGTGGCGCATTAGGCATGCGTTACCACAGTCGCATATGTAAAAGTGTATTTATCAGTCTTGCCTTTTCTTACCCCTTTGTCTTCTTATTTCCACAGAGGTCAAAGCAGCGCCTGTCCAAGGAGCTGTCAGACTGTGTGGTTTACTGCAAAAGCGTGCACTTCAGTAGCTTCAAACACTCCCGCATCCACTCCAAGTTCTATGAGGTGGCCTCTTTCACCGAGTCCAAGGCCCGCAAACACCTCAGAGAAGCTGGTGAGTCCAATCTGATCATTCCTCTCTGCCTCAGACATTTCAGTGCATGGCTGGTGATAGATACTGTAAATGCTAAGGTTTGACTTTTGATGTATGTATGATTTTGGTTCCACAGGCAGCATAAATCTTGTTTCAGTTTTCACAAGCTTCAAATTTAAGGTGAAACAGTTAAGATTTAAAGTAAATTGAAGTAAATTAGGAGAGATTTCTAGACACAATACCACGTATCAGGGGCTTCATCTGCACCCTATTTGTCGACTTTAACTATATTTCTGATATTATCTCCATTTCAGGGGCCGAGTTTGTGCACCATAACTCAAGGCAGCTGACCAGGGTTTATCCCAGTGGCTTCCGAACTGACTCCTCCAATTTCAATCCTCAGGAAATGTGGAACACTGGGTGCCAAATTGGTGATTGCAACTGAAAGACAGGCTTGACTTCCTGTCATACAGGGCTACAGTTTGCATTAAGATTTACAACACCTGCATTCATATCGTGCTTTTCATCACTGTGGTTTGAATGCACTTATTGCTTTGGACAAAGGTGTTTGCCAAGTAAATGTAATGTAGATTGTTTGAGTCTCTGATCCCTTTGGTAATAGAACAGCTAGGAGGTCATCTATTATAGGTTCTTGGTAATAAAGTTAAAATCTAAGTGGCAGTGTGCAGCTTTCATAACATGTTCATGCTTTCAAAGAACCTGAAAAAGGCATGTTGTGAATCTAAATTTAAATGAAGCAGCAAAGTAAATCTCCGTTCTTTTCTTTTTCATTCAGTTGCGTTGAATTTCCAGACGGCTGGGGAGGGGATGGATCTGAACGACGGACTGTTTAGTCAGAATGGCAGCTGTGGCTACGTCCTAAAGCCTGCTTTCATGAGAGAGGCTGAGAAGAGATTTGACCCTGAGATGCCCCAAAAACGGGATCGCTACCAGCCTGTTGTCCTCACCATACAGGTACAAATGACAGAGCAACTGAGAAAACATGTACTCCTGTTGTTTATTAGCTATTTCAAGGGTTGTTCTATCGAGGACACTGTATGTGTTTCAGGTGATCAGTGGTCAGCAGCTGCCCAAAGTCAACATCAAAGAGGATTCTATCGTGGATCCTCTGGTCAGAGTGGAGATCCATGGTGTTCCTATGGACCAGGCCAAGCAGGAGACCAGATACATCGAGAACAATGGTACAGGACATGCTGTGGACCCATGCACTAACCTCTGGAGAAATCAGTAAAGGAGGGAATGATTGATTAGTTGAATGGACAGGATGGGTTACTATTAATATGTCACTGTGATGTGATTTGGTTTAGTTCCACACAGAATTAGGATTAGCAGCATCAGTACAGACCTTGAACAGTTTGTCCTCTCTGCAGGGTTTAACCCCGTGTGGTATGATACTCTGCGCTTCACCATCCACACACCGGAGCTGGCCATGGTGCGCTTTGTCGTGGAAGACTATGACAAAACATCTAAAAATGACTTTGTGGGGCAGTACACACTCCCTCTCAGCTGCATGCAGCAAGGTAAGGTTGAAGAAACGGAGTTCAGTCTTACTGTCTTACTGTGGCACCACAAGCTTGTGTGAGTCCCCAAAATGACAGTTTTAGAGGAGCACAAAATATATCTTTTGTAAATATAGGTTTTACTTTCTTTTATTTATGTCTGCACACAGAGATGAATCTGCCCGTTTCAGAGTTAACAATGTTCATACGCTTCAGAACGAGTGGCAAAAACCCAATTGTGCAAACCTAACTTACATATTCAGACATTTAGTCACAGTCTCATGTGTTTGACTCTGTTAGTCTTGGTCTTATGTCACTATGCCAGATTCCATTTAGCTTGTATAAATAAGTCAAAAATCCACATTCTCCTTATCTCCTCTGTTTTGTGTCCTCAGGTTATCGTCACATTCACTTATTGTCCAAAGATGGAACCACTATTCCTCCCTCGTCCTTATTTGTACACATCAGGATCACAGACCTGGAATAAACCCTCTTCACCTTCCGAATACACCAGATCCTCGGCACATACTATTTAGGGATGAGAGTAGAATCCTTCCTTCCTTTAGAAAATAGTTCACAAAATAGTATTTAATCTTATTCTTATTTGATGTGGAACAATACGACGCCAAATGTTTCGTTGGTCATAGGCAGCAGATGTATATCAGATATGCATGTGTTTTGTTTGTTCATTATTGTGTGTGTAACTTGTTCCTGTGATTGACTTGAACTTTGTTGCTCATGTTTGGTGTTCTGCGTCTGTAACATGAATGTTTGCTTCCGCTGAAATATTGTGTTGTAGAGAAGAATGTGCCACCAATATGCTTCAGTCAGGATGTATATTTTCTGTCAGTATTTTCCTTTAACGAACAGCACTTCATGGACACTGTGGCTTTCGCTTTGGTTAACAAACTTCCTTCTCTTCCTCCTGCACAGATACATTTTCCTGCTTGGAAAATGTAAGGGGACATCCAGTGTTTGTATCTGCAAGAACTATTTCAAATAGAGTTCCACAAATTCAGGTTCTGAGACGTTTTGCTCAGGAAGGAAGCACAGATTCAACCAATCTCCGTCTTCTCCAGTATGAGAGTCATGTGAAATTGCCTCACTGCTGACTAGGGCGGCAACTAACCATTAACTCAGAATTGTTTTTTAAATTAATAAATTTTGCCGATAACATGTCAGAAAATACAGAAAAATATCACCAACAGGCTGAAACCCAAAGATATTCAATGAAATGTGACATGACACAAAGAAAAGCAGAAAATCATCACAAATGAGAAGCTGAGATATGTATTGAGCAGGAAATTTAAACATTTCAAACTTGGACAAACTGATCTCAAACTAATCGGACAATTTTCTTTACTATGCTAGCACTAATATATCTGTAATTGGCTAAAATCAGATCAAGAAATCTGACTTTTGGCTCCTCTGCTCATCCATCAGATGCATCTTCTGCACGTCGTTCTCTTATAAAAGGCATAAGTGATTGTAGTTAAGCTCTCTTGATTTGCTTGAAAAACATATGATTTCCTTATGAATCTCAAGCTAAAGAGTGACAGGATGAAATCATAATTTAGCACTCGTGAATAGTCTTGTGTCATTTCAAGTTATTTTTGTGGTATGTACATATTACCCATTTGTGTAAATGTGTTTTGATATGTCTATTTTTGTATACACGCAAACATTCATATGTACTGTACAGTATAGCACATTGTAGTGTTCAAATGATGATTTGCTTGTTTTTTATTGTAGACACCCTCATATTCATTTGCCACATCTACCTGCAAATAAATATGATTTGCAACTATTTTATCCACCATTATCATTAAGGTGACTGTCCTTCTTACTGAGCTGTTATTTCTTGTTACTTCCTTCTTCTTTAAATACTAAATAGTCTGCTGTATCTCAAATTTATATTAAACGTTTTATTTAAATTTCTGCAACATTATGGGCAGCTACTAGTACAAGCCTCGATCCACTGAGGATAAGTATTGCACACTATACCACGATTGCAGTCCTGGCAATCTTGCTGACATCTAGCCATTCCATTTGATTGACACAACACAAATACTGCATCAATATTCTTGTATATACTTATAATATATACTTTTGTGAAGAAATTATTTCACCTGGTTCTCCTCATAGAGTTGCTTCAAAATCCAGTTGTGTCACTTAAACAAATGCGTGTTTTGAGTAAATTCAGGGGAACAGTAAATGCAACTTAATATCTGACGCTGATTTGATTGTGTTATTAAACTTTTTGAGGTAATAATAAATAAATGCAGTTTGCAATCTGACAGCGGAAATGACGATGAAAAGCTTGCGGAACGTTCGTTCTGCGCCTTTTCCCACCGATCCACTAACCCAGGACACCACTCACGCTTGTCATGTCAACAATGTCAAGCTACCCGGAGTAGACAACATGTAAGAGAAATGGACTTCTGGTATATACTTTCAGACTAAAACTTTTATCAACGTATTGTTGTGCTCTGTACAGGTGTTAAAGGTAATACAAAAGTCAAAACTAAAAATAAATTGAGTACATTAGTAGGACAGTAAGTGCTTTAAGTAACTTGCCAGCAGTTTTTCTCAAATTCTCAGAATAGCCTTGATTTAAGTTAGTTTGCTAGCCATGCTAGCCTCGTTTAAGCTGTCATACATACACGTGGTGCCGAAAAGAGCAAGCAAAGAAAGACAATGAATGACGCAGAGATGTGACTCCTCTCGAGTGAATATGTATAATAAAACCACAGGTACCACAGGCAAAACAATCGTTGAAAGGAGCAAAATGAAGAAATGTGTCATTTAATTTGAAGCCGAAACACGTAACTTCCGATCGCAGTATAGCGAACTTGATAACGTCACACGCCATCGACACCGGGGAGCATCAAAACGAGTGGCTGTATGAAACACATTAGCTTGAGTTCAATATAAAGTTCTCTAGGCTTTATTAACATGGTGGGAAAAATAAAACATGTCCGTCAGAAGATTCACCAGCAGGCAGTGAAGCTTGACAGGCCAAGCAGCCTCACACAGCCCTCGGACTCTGTGTTATCTCAGAGTTTAGTGAAGCCTCCTGCGTTGGGACCACACACAATCGGTCCTCCACTTCTGGACAAGAAGAGTGACGCGTCGAAAAACGTTAAACAGGTGTGTTATAATGAATAAATAACGTCGACGTGATTGAACGAGAGGTGAACAAGCGGCACGTTGATTTCAGGGTCATTCTGTAAAATTAGAGTTTTATTTTGAAGGTCTAAAACTCCAAATGTAACCAAAACAGCTCGTACTTAATTTAGAGGTCTTAAGTTACAGGATGAAAACGATGGATTTTTGCTTTGATAGTCTTGATAGTCCTGATGTACCCTCCTCAGGTTCTGGCAGAGAGCTCCTTCCCCGCTGGGGTCTTTGCTGGCACTAAGATATCTCAAGAGGCCCTGGTCCAAACACTGACGTTTGAGAAACCTCCTGATGTACCTGTACCTGCTCAGAAAGGTAAGTGTAGCTGGAAGATAGTTAGATATTTAGATATTTAGTCTGTTAGCTCCTCATTATGTCCAGTGCTTATTGTGACTTTGTGTTTGTGGGGACTGTTAAAGGGGGACAGACATCATGACTGCAGCCATCTGTCACAGGAGCAATGTGTACAGTGTGTTCAGTACAGTGGATTTACCTTAGCATTTAGTTGGAAACTGCTATCTGTTGCTGTCGAAAATGATGCTACAAGAGTGATGAGAGCGGGCCGAACAGCGAAACAGTGAGTTGAAGCTCACTATGTACTGTAGCTCTGAAAAGCAAAGGTTTTTATACTTGATTCAATTTTGCAGCACCAAATGGAAAATACCACAGGGCTGCAGCAGAGCGCTAATGTACTCTGCTGCAGGAAGGAGTGCTGGCTGGAGGGGCCCGGCCCCCTGCAGAGCCTGGCCTTGTTGGGAATAACCACAGTGGGGTTGTGCATGGGCAGGAAAACTCTGGTGCACGTTGTTGCACTTCTGCTGTATCTTCAGGGCGGGAGCAACCAGTCTGTCCTCCAGACTCAACAGATGCCTGTGCAGCTATGTGTCCTGCTGGCAGCGCTGATATGTTGGGTGAAGTCCAGATGTCATTTTTGTCAGGTCCCTTTTCTGCAGCATGAGGCTGGTGTCGGTCTGGAAAAGGCACAGCCTGCACCCGGGCCTCTGGGTGAGGATGTCCAGGCAGTGGTTGGTCTGATGCAGCCTGGAATCACAGTTACAGATTGTCATTTGTCAGATCTTTAATCTTGTCCATGATCTTGTCCATGGTCTGGGATCTTGCTCAAATCATTGATTTTTATTTATTTATTTTTTTTTCTGCATGGCATCATCTGTGTCGCGGTGCTGACGCTCATGGGTATTCTTCTGGTAAACCGCACGTTCTCCCTGAAGGAAGAAGAGTCCTTAACGAGGTTATCAGCATTCTGCTTTATGTTCCTGTTATAGCTCATGTAGCTTGTCTTGTATTCACAAACTGGGAGCTGACTGGGTCGATGTCATGAGTTATACATTTGGTCGTGAGCTTCTCTCAACAGTCTGCCAGCAACTGAGCGTGGATCTCTTTCAGACCGCTCGGTTCATCCAGCAAGATGCAGGTCTGCGACACACCTTAGTTTCAGTATCACCACCAGTGAGGAAACAATACAACCATGAGAGTTTTTGGTTCCTGACTTTCTAGAATATAAATGTTTTTTCTATAAAACATTTTTCTCATGGGACAATAGATACTTAAGTTCTGTATATCCCCTTTTTCAGTTGTTCCACAAGAAATCTGTTGATTTTAATTATGTTGTACTCAGAAATGATGCTGAAAAGGCTCTTCCAGAGTGGAGTCGTGACACAGTTGCGTCGCCTTGTGGCATTGCTTTCTCTGGCCACTAGATGGCGCATAAGACTTACACTTGTCCTCTCCATGCTCCAGCAGCACCACAGCAGACTACAGTAAAGGCTTTTTGGGGGGATTTCTGTGGCACTAATTAAGACTGCTGGAACATCTCCTTCCAGCTTTGGAGCAGCAGCTTCAAAAGGCTGGCATAGAAATCTGAGCAGAACTGCTGAAGAACAAAAAAAAATAAGATAATCAAATGGATGAAGGGCAGCGGTAGCAGCTCTCTGTGACTGGGGATGTGTCTGAAGAAGGGAATGATGGATGTGGGCCTAGTTGCTAAGCACGCTGTGCTGCATGAAGCCTCACCAGACAACGGCCTGCTGCTATTTATAGAGCAGGCGCGGTATAAATTTAGCTCATGCATGAAATCAAGGTTTAGCTGCATCAGTGTTTCCTTGCTTCAATTGGAAGACACTGAGGCTGGTACTGCCTCAGTTTAAGGCCACTCTTCTTCTAATATCTCACTCTGATGAGCTCCTGATAACTGAAACAGGATATGATTCGTTGTAAATTGCAATGAGTCAATTTTTGAACCAATGTTTTGGATTTTTAATCGGTCACTTTATCGTAATGAAATAAATAAAAGTTTGCATTGCAGGTGCTTTCCAACGCTGCTGTAGTGTTTTTCTTTTCTGTCTGACAGCCATTTAATTCTATCCTATTTCCATTCTGCATGTCAGTCATGGCCTTGAAATCTGCTTTTTAAATAATTTCTATCTTGATAAATGCTTCGAAATTATTAAACGGTTGTTAAATTGCTGCCACTTAGAGAGACTAAGATGCAGGAAAAAGACACAAGTGAGGGAAATGTGGATGCAAAGACTGAAGACGCAACAGGATTCGATTCTATGGTGAACAAACCTCAAAACACATCCTGACGCCGCCTGCTGACACGAATATTTACCAGGGGTTTGGGGTCCTTTGTTATATGCTCCACAGTCAGGTTGCAGTTATCGTTATTCACAAGGGGACCACAGCGGTTTGTACCAGAGGTCATATTTATAATAAAAGGCCAGGATATGTCATCCTGAGCCTTTAGTGTAAATTCCTGACTGTGGAAGTTGATCAGACAGGCCCCACGGTCTTTTGACAAAGCGCTCAGCCTGCAGTCTCATTAGAGGTATCGAATCACTACCAGACCCTGGAGGGAAGACCCCGGCTTTCTTTATTCTGAGGTCAGCTCCCTACAGACCGCCTGCCTGCCCACATCCCTCCTCTCCTCTTCCTCGTCCTCTACCCTCCACATCTTTCTCCTCTCATCTCATGGCCCTTTTTTCTGCTCCCCTCCTGCATCTTCATCAGCTATTAGACCGGACACTGAAAAATCAGAGTTTCGATTATATCACATACGTCTACCTGTCAGCTCTCCCGTGTTCTCGGTGTTTCTGTGTGTTTTGTGTTTTACCCGTCTCTGTTGTTTTCCCCCCTGTTTGGTACAAGGCTGATGGGCCAATTTGCCCTTGCAGAGCTGTCATGTTTACTTGCATCATTATAACGCGACTGCGTGCATCAGAGCATCAGAGCATGCAATGGAAGTAATGGTGATCTGCGTGTGAAACTCAGCGATGCTGGAGAGATGGAGCGAGTTTCTGGGTGAGAAACCAGATAGTTTGGGGTCCTTTGGTCAGGGTGGTGGAACGGTTTAGAACTGAAATGGTCAAACTTTGAGTTTGTAGTTCGAACGCCAGCCCAGCAGGAGGTTTCACTGAGACACTGTACATCTATTGATCTGTGTCGTGGGCTGAACTGTAAATGCGTGAATTCTTTTTCTCGCATGTTCGTTTGACCGTGAAGGCATATAGGCAGACAGAAGGCTTGTTATTGGCTAAAGCGAGCAGCAGTACAGCTTCACACCTCCCTGAAACAGAAAAGTCATGACATTCACACCTTATTAGGAAACGACTCTGCAGTCATATTTCATTGTCAGAGACACTGGTCCTCACTGGGTGCCGTGAAATTGTTCTGACGATCCATTATTCTGCTTCCCTGTGTTATTTTTTTGCCCGTCTATATTCCACGAAGACCCACCCCTATTCTGCCTGTGATTGGCTCAGACCCTGATATTTTTTTTTTTCCAAACAACCATCGAGCGCTAACCAAGCAAAGGACACCAGTCAATCAAAGGGACATTATGATCTCTCATAAGTATTATTATTTATGATTATATTAATATCTAAATTTGGATTACATGTCACAATAGAAACGAAACAGAATTTTTCTTTTATTTTATAGCACTTTCATACTTCGTTTGTTTCATTTAAAATAACACCTGGTTCTGGTCCAGTTTTCTCTCCATCATTAAGAATAAATGTAAGCGTAAAGCCCGGCCCAGTTTCCTCTCAGTTTCTTGTCATCTCTCCATCTCCATTTACTGACCTTAGACTGTTCGATAGTACTCACTTCTCTGCCTGTCTATAAACTTCTTCGTCTTCTTCATGTGCCTACCCCCACCCATTCGAGCCAAGCTGTCAGTCCAGGCCAGAAGGTGCAGGAAGGTGAAGAGTCTGAGCAGGATGTACAGTCTGTGGATGTGGTCTGGGTAGGTGAAGGTGTAGCCTCCAGCCAGCCGTAATCACAGCTATCAATTTCATCTACCAGCGGGAAGACGATGCCCCCAGTGGGATCGGAGTGGTGGTAAAGCACCTCCCCGTTTCCCCCCCCCTCCATAAACACAATAGACACCCCCCACCCACTCACGAGAGATTAGATTTCTCCACCTCAACCCGCATTTGTAGTCAGCAGCAGATGCCTATCTTTGCCTGTTTTCCTGCTGCAGCGGCAGCAGAAACACTTCTGTTGTTTAGCACTGCGGTGGCAGATAAAGGCCTGCCAGGATCTCTTGAGTGTGTAGACTGTGGGAGATAATGTGCCTGTCTGAACAGCATCCACTGACACCCCAGCAGATGGAATATGTACACAGCACAATTCACACACTGAATTCAACTCTCAGTGTTCGGATTTTAATTGGATATTTTGTTGAAGCGTTGGACATTGAAGCTCATTAACAGAAAATTTGGTTCTCAACAAACCTGAGTGTTTTTTTTTTTTGGAGTTCTTTTGTTGACAAACTTGGTTCATCTCCAAGTGTTCAGCATCATCGCTCCACTGATGAAATGTTGGTGGGTCAGTCAGTTCACCACTTTGTTCCAGTTCCTCAACTATTGGGTTGATTGCCAAGATATTTGGTACATCCATGATCTGCAGTGGATGAAGTCTACTGACTTTCTACCAACATCATCAGGACAAAAGTTGAGTTATGACCAAATATCTGCAGAACTAACAGCATTCAGCTGTGTGCTAGTGCTAATTAGCAAATGCTAGCATGCTAACACACTGAACTAAGATGTTGAACATGGTAACCATTGTAAACATTCGACACATACGCTGTTATCGTGAGCATGTTAGCATGCTGATGTTAACATTTAGCTCAAAGGTCTCACAAAGCTGCTAGCATGGCTGTAGCCTGTAATTCTTGTTACTTCCTGTTATTCTTACCCCGTAGTTTTGTTTTGGCTCAACCAATCAGCACCAAGCGATGAATCCCTGATGCCATTTTTAGTCAGCTCAGAAGCTGTGGCTGTGCCGGCTCGGAGCAGCTGTTTCTCACGAAGTTTCAGAGTTGTTTGTGGAAGTCGACTCATTTGGAGCCATTTCTCAGTCTGTCATGCAGCTTGGTAGCTGGTCTTTACAATCTGTGTGGTTCTTATTAGCTGATGAGTAATGTTGTCTTCACTGACAGGAACGTTGCCTCGAATTACAAAAACAAGATCAAGGTTGGAAAAAGCTGAATTTATCTTTAATCTTGTACTTTGATAAGACTGTCTGGGGTTTTCTGGCCAAGTTCATCCTTTGATCGAACATCCCGTCTAGACATGCTGTCAGTCATGTCCGCTAACACTGAATGCAGCCGCCTCTGTGAAACTGAATTTATAAACTTATAGCCCTGTTAGAAAGTCTGGGCCATAATACATGTTTTAGCATTAAAAACACATCACTGATTACCATGAACACACATGCATTATACTTTGTTTCGCCGCTTACACTCTCCTGTCCCAGATACTCACTGGAGCACCAAATGTGGGTTAATCTGCTGTTCAAAACAAATAACGTTTGATTAAAAACTACAGTGACCAGCTTTTGACACTGCGATGAAATGTTTGTACTGTATTTTGAAAGGTTTGGATGATTTCATGGTATTGTTGATGACAACACAAACGCCAGCCTTAACCATTAGACATACATGCAACACTGTTTTTTTTAGCCTCCTTAAGTATGAGGAGACTAATACTAACTTATCTCTAATTCAACAAAATCTGAACATTGCAGTGGACATGTGAACAGTGAACGTCTGATATGTTGCTAGTCTGGTATGTATTTCTTGCTTACAGTAGACTGACATAAAGACTGTAGACATTTAGATGATATCAGAAAATATTCCAGCTGCTGCTCTCGTCCTCATGCCTGAATTTGGGATATTTGGGATCAATAGGCCAGCACACAGCCATTCTGCTGCTGCTGCTGCTGCTGCTGCTGCTGCTGCTGCTGCTGGGACAGGACAGGGCAGGACTCGTCGCACCCTGCTGTGCACATTGAAGTGACACGTGACTTGTCTGTTGCCTCTGACCTTTTGAACTCCTCTGAGCTGGAGCTGACGCAAATCAATTGATAGAAACAAGGCCAGGCACGGCATGGCATCCTTTAGTTTACACAGCACTCAATGCTGAGGTAAAGTGAACTACAAAGCACCTAAGAGAGATGTTTGTTTCGAAAATGCCTTGCAAATTCTTCCGTTTTGATGGTTTGAGAGTATTTTTACGTACGGATAACATTCAGATACAGCTGATGTGGCGTCATGTCGATGTATTTTGAGCAGAGAATGTTTGACTTTGCAGTAAATGTCAGATTAAATGTCAGGTTTTCTGGAGTAGATAGGAAAATAGCAGATTAAATGGATGTGCTTTATGAAGGCTGGTAGTTTGAGATTAAAATGGTGTAATTTCCATTTTTCATGCTTAAAACTCCAGTGCACATGCTGTCATGTGCTCTCGCTCTGTCTATAATGAATATATAATCAAACCCACCATGTCAGAGGTGACCCTGCCAATATGTCGTTTTCAACAAAAGGCCAATATTGACCCACATATATCAGCAAACCAATATATCATCCTAATTGTAGTGTATGCTCTCACCCTCGGGCCATTCTCAGAAATGGTGGTCAAGGTCTTTACTGCATTGTTAATTACAGTCATTGCTTTCAGGCCTCTGGATCACACCATTGCAATCCAGCGCTTCATTGAGGGAAAGGCTCATCGATCGTCCATCTGTTCGCACACAGAGCCAATGGCTGCAGTGCATTGTGCAGGGACTGTTTTGTTTCATGATCTAAACCCTCGGATTAACAGTATCAGATCATTTCAAGTACCATTAGTCCTCAAGTAGTTCTTTATTTACTGATGGAATCCAAAGTGTCATTGATTCTGCGTTCTGCACCATGTCGTTGAAGTGTTCCCTTATATCAGCCTGACCTGCATTACATTTTCACTCAGTGAGTGTGAGCTCGTGTGCAGAGTTTCCATTGGTGCTGGTCCGCATGTCCTGGACGTTTGCAGTGTCCCAGACAGACGGAGACCAGTCAAATATTATCTGTGATGATGGACCCTATTTCCCCGTGCTTTTGTGTGTAAGCAACTAATGGGGACAACAGTTTTTTGAAATTGGTCCAGTATTGAGCGAGAGAGGGTGAGATGGAGGGCAGAAATCAGAGACGCCTTCCGCATTACGAAGGTAAAAAGCATCACTTCCTGTTTTGTACCCTGCCTGATATTTGTACCATTAGTATCACTAAACTCAGGGGACAAAGGCACAAGCAGGAAGTCGTACAGTCGGAAAAACACCGTCATGGGTGTTTCAGAGCAGATAAGAGAAAAGCCCAGTCGCCGATGTTGTTCTTGGTGTGTTATTTTCCATTTTCCTCATTCCCCATCAGATTTGCCCCCCCACCCCACCCCCACTCTTAGCTGTTGGTGTGTGTTTTGTCACATCCTCACACCAGCCATGTTGTTTTATGATGTGATCACCATCATCTGTCAGCGTTACTGTGATGAAGAGCAGACAGGGAAGTGAAGACTGAGTGGCGCTCCATTCCACCGTGCATATATCTTTCACCCCTGTGTCATTTCCAACAACTGCTACTTTTTATCTTTCTTAAAACTTAGAATTAGATGTCAGTAGTTTATAGTATACAGCTGGAGCACTGTGAGATTTGGAGCAGAATAGTATTGTATTCATTTCACTGTATTTCACTCACACACACACACACACACAGATTGTCACAGTGTATCTGTGCCACCCAGGCTTCTCTTGCACCCGAGGATGTCCTGACCACAGGGAACCTCAAGGTGGCTTTGCTGATAAAATGACTTTCCCTTCCAGCCGCGGGATGTTCTTCCCACAAAGGGGGGGGACACAGATACGACTGGTGCGACCGGCTCTAAGTTTTCCATTTCTTTTCCATTTTGGAAAGGAACTTTTGGTGTATTCTCATTATTAAATCCATTATTTAGCCCGTCAGATGATGGGATGAATAATTGGTTGTAGTCTGTGTGTGTAATAGGTGCCGATACTGAGCTGGGGTCTCCTTCTCCTGCTGTCTGTGGTCACCGTCACTGTGTTTTAACGCAGTTCATCAACCAACGTGGCCCATAAACACTACGAGTTCAGCAGCAGTCATTCCCCCGCTGCTGTGCTGCAATGATAAAATCATCATTTTCTCACTGGGAGGTCGTCTGACAAAACATAAATCCAGGTTAATGACAGCAGCTGCACATTCGTCTGCACTGACAGATGAAACGAGTGAGCACAGAGAAAGTTAGAGGTGACGGGAAGTCGGTCTTAACTTCACAGCCATGCTGCCAAGTTTCTGGTAAACACTCTGTCCTGTCATGTGCAAAAGCTCTGGCAAGTGGTGGAAGATCCAAATTTGCTGCATCGCTTTATTGACTCAGTAAAGAAGAATGTTTATATTTGTTTTTGAACACAGAAATGCTTAAAATCAATGAAACTTGAGACACTCACAAAGATTTTAAAGTAAGTGCTAATATTTTAAGCTTGAAGCTTCGTTCTGACCTTGTCTCGATGTCCACTTCTTCATCAGCAGATTCAATTTGCTCCGTTATCATGGAGATGGCTCTGTTGACATGCGAGCTCACTCGCCACTGGGATTTCATCCACAGCACTTTGAGGACGCCTCGTCCATGAAGGCTTAAAAGTGAAGCGGGAAATGCTCCTCAGGTCTCATTGGTCACAAAACCTGAGCGTGTTGTGATGCAGTCTCTCACTGCTGTCACTCAGGGAGGGGGTGGAGAGGGTGGAGGCTTGCTGCAGCTTGCAGCCAAGTCATTCCCTCGCCACCTTTGATGTATCTTTAACACATTTATGAATTTGCCTCTCTTCATGTTTAATTAGAAGCTTCTCCCTCTGCTGAGTGGAGCCCAGCCGGGTTTGATGTGTGCTGTCACGTAACTATGTATATATGTGTGTGTGTGTGTGTGTGTGTGTGTGTTTTCACAGGCCCAGAAGAGAAGAAAGTCAAGTCAAAGAAAGAGAAGATGAAGGAGAGGAGGGAGCGATGGCTCAACAGTGAGTTTATATCAACACTCAGCACTTAAGTAGGAATGCACACATACTGTAATGGACTGATACAGGTTAGAACAGAGTGGTAGACATTGTTCACACTTTACCATATCAGCATTTACTTAATGGTATTACATTAAAAATACCTTTTTAACCCTCTTGGATCGCATCATATTGTTCACCTATTTAACAATAAATGCCAAAAAACAAATTTAAAAATCCATTTGTATCCTTCTATGTGTGCTTAAGTTGACTTGAAACCAACAGTCACTACATTCAAAGGTGGATATATATGTGCTCTGTACATTATAACCAACATTTGCAAGGAATTGCAACGGAGTTTTCATTTTTGGGAGCGCAAACACACTCTAAAAAGTTACTTTTCAAGGCCATGGTGTAACACGATGATTTACTTTTTAATGGCAGGAATTTCTAATGTAATTCATTCATTTTAAAAGTAATGTTACCCGACACTGGTCTTGTGTATTTAGCTTTCCATTCAGATTTCCCCCTCATTGTCCCAGTTCAGAGCCTGCTGCTGAGTCTGGCAGTAGGAAAGACATTTTCAGGAGATTTACATTTCTTCCCATGAGTATCAGGTGATTGGCAGTATATAGAGAAAAACTTGACACCAGCTGTGGGATATATTTAAATAATGGGTTGATGGATTATTTATCATTGTGGCAGTGAAGCTGTGATGACTGTATGCACAAATGGGGATAATGGAAAGAAGAGGTGCAGCCTTAAAGCTGGAGATGGTAACGTTGGAGAGACCAGCATGAGTAAGCTCGACTTTTTTAAAGTATACAAACCTAAAATCTCATCCCCGTGCCTCTCTCCAAAGCCACCGGTGAGCTGCTGAACAAGAGTCCGTCAGCTCAGGGAAGGCGGCGTATCGTCACCGCTGACCATACTCACAGCTGTCAAGCTAGCATGTTCTAGCTGGCAGCTCATTGATTAGCTAGCAGAAGAAAACAGGACATCATCACAGGTTTTCCAGTATATGTGTGAAGCAATCAGAGACTTCAGCTCACACCACCGTCATCGTATTGTTGACATGAAAGCTTCGAATAAAGATTCGTTTGACCTGCTTTTGAAGCTGCAGCCTTGATTGTCATTGTGAATGATGACTACTGGTATCTTCGCCAGTTATTCAACACTTTTCTGGCCGACGAGTAAGTCACCGAGTTTTGGGGCTTTTTGGCTGACGGTCCAACTTTGAGTCTCTCTGTAATTATAACTCCTCTCCTCAACGCCGCCAACATCATCGCTGCCGCCATCATCTCCCATAATGACGATCAGGCCTGTAACCGTACCCTTCTGCTGAGCCAATCAATTCCTGGGTAACACAACACATATCCTGTTCAGGCGTATAATTAGGTGCTAATGGCCGTGCGACTCAATCTTGCTGAAACCCAAGAGCTGCTCCATGGCTGACAGTTTTCAGGAATTGGAAGAAAATTAGAATGAAATATTAGCTTTTTCAGATCATGGACTCTGGGTCGGGACAGTACAGTTTGACCAGAGGGGAGTTTTCGAGACTCTTGCCTGTATTTGAGGATTGAAGCCTGTGAGTGTAAACAGTTTGCACATTAGCCAATGCTTTTCTTTGTTTTTGATGCAGGTGAAAAGGCACCAGATATGTTTTCCATATGTTGACTCACACCAAAGGACAAAGGGTCATGAAATGTAGTCAAAACCTTGATGCTTACTGCTGATCTCAGGCATTTCAGGAGCTCTTCTCACTGTAGATCAATGGTCATTAAAATATCTAATATTATAACAGAAAATAGACCCATCTATTGTCAGTAATTATTAAAAAAAATTGTCCACAAGCAGCTAATCAATCACCTGTCAACCAACAAAGATTTCTACTGCTCTGGCTTTCGTCTCAACCACACTACAAAGACAGCCTTGGTCAACATTATTAATGATTTAAGAATAAATCGTGACAATGGTAGAGTTTCTAAGTGAGTATTACTGGATCAAAGAGTGGCATTTGACAATATTGTTGATGATATTTTATTGGGGAGACTTGACAGGGGGTTGGTGTATCAGGGTTAGCACTGGGCTGGTTTTTATCATAGGACACAGGACTGGGATTGTTTCTTGGGAATTTTAGCTCCAAAAATAAAATGTCATCTCGTGTGGTGTTCCCCAAGGGTCAGTTTTTAGGCCCATTTAATTTGCACTTGCTGCTTGTGAGCCAAATTATCAAGAAACACCATAATTGTGTGTGTTGCCATAATATTGCTAATGACACGCTGTGATATATTTCCCTGTCTGCTGATCTGAACCCTCCTGACACTCTGTCGGAATGTATCACAGATAGTGGTAGCTGGTTGACTCGTAATTTCTTACAATTAAACAGTGAAACGATAGAACCGAGTTGTCACAGCGGTCTCTGGAAAGCGTGACACAGGTCAGAAATCTTTGTGTCATTCTGGAGCCTGAACAGCATCATTAAAACGGATTTAATGATTTTTATCCCAGGGAGGCACTGCAAAACTCATCCATGCTTTTATTTTCTCAGTCATTTGCTTGCTGAATTATTTTATTTTCTTAAATGTTTATAACTCACGTGTTTGCTCACGCTCTGTGCGTCCACCTGGAATGAAAATGTGCTCAATAAATAAAGTTTTGCCTGCTTGCTTTGCATGTTTGTGATATGATTGCGTTGTGCGTGTGTTTAGGACCTGATGAAAGGCTTTACATGAACAGGCCTTTGTTAAACACGAGCAGCAGACTGGAAAATGTGTTCCTCATTTCACCAGACCTTTAAATTGTTACATGCTTCAGACTGACATTTTTCTGGAAGTGGAGTTCTTTGTGTACCAGATGGAGACCTCTTGCCCTTCACTGACATCCACTCTTGCTTCACTTCTCGTTGTGGTGTTTAGCTTGGATGTAACTCGCCCTCTCTCTCTCTCTCTCTCTCTCTCTCTCTCTCTCTCTCTCTCTCTCTCTCTCTCTTCCTCTGCCTCCTCTCAGAGATCAGCTCCATCAAACAGGCCAAGGAGCAGCAGGCCGCTGAGGCCCGGAGGCAGGCCACACCCGTGGTGGGAGACATGAGGCCGCTGGCCGACGCCCTGCCGGAGCTCTCTCAGCTCATCGCGCCC
Organism: Chaetodon auriga; assembly: GCF_051107435.1. Classification (NCBI taxonomy): domain Eukaryota; kingdom Metazoa; phylum Chordata; class Actinopteri; order Chaetodontiformes; family Chaetodontidae; genus Chaetodon; species Chaetodon auriga. The sequence goes on along the minus strand of NC_135096.1, from coordinate 8,920,621 downwards.
GCCCCCACAGCCCCCACTGCTCGCCGCAAAAGCAGGAAAAACAAAGCGTGAGTGCCAACGCGCCCGCTCTGGCAGGCATCAGGTGTCAACATGACAGTTGTTAGGAATTTTCAAGTGTGTTGCTCCGTAATTATCACATTTCTTTTGTCCTTGAGAAAGAGTAAATGTGAGTCCAACACATAGACTTAGCAGCTGTGACGGCGTCAGTATCAGCAGACTGACTGATGAGCCTCCATCTGTTGGCTGGAGTCACACTGGTAGTAGCACGTTGTCGGATGTTTAATCAGCAAATTTTATTTGGGTAAAAAAAGCGCAGAAACCGTCCTTGTTTTTATCATAGCTCTGGAGGAGGAGTACTGAAAGATGAGATGTGTCCCACTTACAGACTGCACACTAATTCCAACACTAACTGGGAAAGTGATGGAATTAAGTAAAACAGTCAAGTTTTGCTGAAGGTGGAGGTCAGTCATGTTAAGACCCAGTAGGGGTGAAACGTTGCCCTTTTCAGTCTATTCAAGTTTTGTTGGGAGCTTTAGTCCAGCTTGCAGTCAGTCTTTGACTTTTTTCCCTAATTTTGAAACCAGTCAGACCAGTAGTTTAGAGTGTTTCACAGGTGTGAATACACCCTTGGGTTTCCCAACAGTGGCCCTGCTCCTCCATCGTAACGGCTCGTGGGGAATGGTCAGACGGTTCGATGGCTTGTGTCCACACTCGTCTCTGCTGTCAGAATGAGTCATTTCACATCCCCTTCAGGAAGCCGGATTAGCTTCATTGTCAATGCTTGAACAGGACCCGGGGTAATGAAGCAGGCCAGAGCGGCTCGTACTGTAGCTGAACCCGGTCTGGACTATTCAGCGCTCAGGCAGGTCCAGTATTTCATTGTCCAGATTCAGGATCCAGTAACGGGTCTCTCATTGAAAAACATCTTAAAGACATTCATAATTCAGAGCCTGCAGTGGAGTGGCGATCAGTGATAAGACAGAAGCAGGTGTGTTTAAAGGTACAGTCTGTGAATTATGGCGTGATAAAGGAAGGGCATCACATCAGTGAAAGCACAGCAGAGAAGCCATCAAAGACAGTCCTGCTTATCTGATGCAAAAGCCAAATAAAAAAAAAAATCACAGCAATCCGACAGAAAACATAAATCCTGCCCGGCTCAGCCTTCCACGATGGAATTTTTCAATTATCTCTCTTCCCTTTGGAGCTACGCCTGCCTGCAGTTCAATCCAGCTCTGCAGCGGAGCCGTCATTTGCGCGATGGAGTAGTTATACACGTGGTCATAAACGTGGTCGTAAACGTTTCCCCCTGCCTGGAGCAGAGGGCTCGTTTTCAGCAGGTCCTGCTCTGCGCTAATAAGAGATGAGCGGAGCGGACAGCGGCGCGCTGGCTGCAGCACCACCCACCATGGCTGTGGTTCCACATGTGACGCCAACCTGCATCTTCCACAAGGCTTCTTTCTGTGTCCAGCAAAAATTTAAAATCATCTTTATTGCCGAGATCAGAATCGCTGCGATTTACACCATCTCATGTTCTCATTGATGTTATTTGGTGCAGAAATAAAATCCTCATCGTGTCACCGATATAACTGCAAAGCATGACTAAAAGCACGCATGAATGGATGGATGATTTCATGCTAATCCACAGATAACAACACTGTGTGGTTTATTTGATGCTGTGCATGCTCGCAGGTCACGAACATTACATCAGCTTTACACCTGTAGGTTGAAGTGGAACGTCCTGTGTGCTGCATGTGAACATGTCCCTGTCTTTGTCCCGTGTCCTCCCTTCAGGCCGGTGAAGAGACCTGAGCCAACAGATTTCAGTCAGATGAAACAGTCACAGAAACGCAAACTCCTGTAAGCAGCTTTTCAAACTCTTTTCTTCTTCTTCCTGCACATTCAGCGGTGAAATGACCCTCTCCCTTAAAGGTCTGAGCGTGTGTGTGCTTCGCCTTTATTGCAGGGAGACAGAGACCAGCCGGTTTAGTGACGCAGTTAAGACCCTGTCGGCCAAAATGAATCCTCTGGCTGATATTGGTGAGCAGCTGAGGAAGAGGATGAGGCAGGAAGACGAGCAAGGCCCCAGCTAACAGCAGCGGCAGCAGCTCAACTCTGTGAGACTGAAGTCGTTCCACAGACGTTAACCAACGAATCCCAGGCGAAAGGTTTTGTCAGGGAAGCCCAACCCCGGTACTTCGTCAGGTTCGAAAGGAGGAAGTACCTGATATCCCGCCACATCTCGCAACCACTGACTAAAGGATGCTGCCGACTGCTCCCAGACGAAGAAACAAAGATGAGTGGCTTAAAGTGTAGTATCTGCTCATGCTGACTGTCATGGAGATCCTCTCATTTTTGTGATCCACCTGTCCTCTTCAGTAATAAATCACAGTACGTTTAACCATCAACTTCTACGCGTCGTTTCTATCCGCTGGATTTCAAACGTTGACTTTCAGCTGGCATTGGCTCCAACTCAGAACACTCAATAATCAAATGGTGCATGCACAAACCAATCTGCCTCGTTTCTCTCAACACCTACACAAGCGTTCCCACTCTTCTATTTTCAGTGTCTTCTCATTGTGCGGTATTCAGAATAAGATCAGCTCCCAACACTGAGTGACTCATAAGCAATAACCATAGCAACTCCACTGATCCATGTAAATGAACATCTTGTCAGAGTAACACTGAGCCGCAGAGTGAATGAAAATATTGTCAAACTGTCATCAGGAAGCATATCAACACGTGTATCACTGTAAAAAATACATGTGTACGTCAATGCAGACCTCAGATTTCATACTCGCCCTGATTTTTTTATAGTGTCCAAACTTCCTCCCACACGATGCCGAAGCCTTGAACTGAGCATCTTTAATGCAACAAACTGATTTTAATTAAATACCTGTGGGTAAATGAAACCTGTGTTTTTATTCTAATAATTCAGACTTTACACATAATTAGAAGATACTATCTCATTCGACAAGTCTGTCACTATGTTTCTCATTATCATAATTGGACTCATGACCTGCATTTTAAGGCCAGAAGTCAGTGGACTCCTGACCAGCATGCACTGGGAGTGTGTCTGTGGGAATTTGTGCCCACTCAGCCAAAACAGCATTTGTGAGGTCAGGCCCGAAGGTGTTAGTGGTGTTGAGGTACACAATTCTGACTCACAGTACTCATAATTTTCATGTTTTATGAACACGTTTTCTCATTTTTCATTTTTGTTTAGAACTCTTTTATTTTATTAACATGATTTCTATCATAATAAGTGTACGTAAGTCATAACAAGAAATGATAGGCCTTAAAAATCTATCAAATACATGTATTCACCTGCATATATGCACATATAACTACATACTTAAGCACTTGCACATATACTGTACACAGAAACATGCACAGAGTGTATTTAACGTAATGTATTTATGTGTGTTACACAAATTACATAATTTACATGCGACATCTGCAGGGACTCAGAGGAAGAATGATTAAATCCTTGGGAAGGGAATCAGATTTTCAGTCGCTCTTGGTCAAGTTTTCCAGGTCGTACTTTGCCTCTGAGCTCCTCTGCAGCATGTACATATGTAAAAAGATATGGAAGTGACCAAAAAAAAAAAAAAAAATCCCTCTGGAAGCCTTCGCTATGATTAGATTAGAGGTAAGAAAAACCTAATCAATACAAGGTTCAGTGCTGCTGTGGGCCATTAGGACTCATTAATAATGGATTCTATGGGAAGAGCACAGTGTCAAATTAAAAGTAATCAGAGCTCGTTGTTCACTACCTTCAACATGCACTGAATACAGGACGCCGTGGACGCGTTCCTCCAGTCTTCAGGCAGCAGAGACGTTTTACTTCCATCTCAGCCTCATCTCTCAGACAGGTGTGGACGTATTCTCTTTTTTTTTCCAATCTCCTTTGACTGGAGTGCTAAATGACTTGTGTTACTTGGCTGTCCTACATTCCTGCGATGCCAAACGGAGCCTGGCATTGAAGAGAGACTTGACAGAGACGCTCCGTCTCGTCACCAGCTGATACTCACTGACAGCCGAGGATGACCTAAAGTAAACACAGGAGAGAGAGGCAGGAAGAGGATTAAAGGACCGAGTCTCAACAAGACTCCCGACAGTCCAGACTCAGGACTAACGAGAAGTATGTTTGAGTGACGTGCAACAGGAACATGGCCAACTAAAACCAAAGACATCTGAAAGCACAGTAAACAGAGATTCTTAAGAAAAGCGTGAAAACAGAGGAGGGCCCTGTGAGTACTGTTTCTCAGCAGGGGCTGCAGTGTTTATGCAAAAGCATCTGAAACCTACTTGCTATTCATGCAGAAAAAAAAATCATACCTGTGGTTTTGCATATTTCGCCCATTAACAAAAAACCTGTGTGGATTTGACACGACTGCCAGCCGCTTGCCAAAGCACAACAGTCACATCTTTTTGAAGGTGATCAAAAAAAATGGGAGCCCACACGCCGCACAATACCTCAGCAACACATTTATTAGACCATCAAACAACGTTTCAATCCACGCAGGGGTCCTTGTCAGATCAAACAGGACCCGATGAAGACCTGGAGAGATCCCCCTGTGGATCCAAGTGTTGTTTAATGGTCTAATGAAGGCGCTGGGATGCTATGATATGTGGACTCTCACCCTTTCATCTTCATACCTCAGAGTTATGAAATGAATGTGAAGGGAATATAACTGTGTGACTCTAAACAACACATGTATTTGCATAGACAATGTTTCCTCCTGCAGAGCCCAGCAGCTGTCAGAGGGGATGTTTTTTTGTTTGTTTTTTTGGTGATCAGCAGTAGCAATCATTGCTCTTAAATTCCTACACTACGCTCACAAATTAGCAATCTGTGCTCTCAAAGTCAGGCATGGTCAGATGGGACAAGACGTTGCTGTTGTGCCACTAATGACCTTGTTTTGAAATGTGTGAGCGCAGTACAAACTAAAATAATTAAGACCTTAAAGAGTCAGGCTGGTGCTTTTCTATATTTTTGTGGCTGTCAACTCCAAGCCCATTGGTTCCCGCTGAAGATGTCCATCTTTAAAAGCAACTCCAAAATTCTTTGTTTCATAAATTTTCCCTAATTTCCGAAAATAGTTTTTCTCAAATGTGACTCAGTCAGGAGGAAATTGTCCATTTGTGGCTGTTTTAATCCACATTTGGTGCTCTGTGAGTATTTCTGGCAGCAGGGTGGTCAGAATAAACTGCAGCGTGTGTGTTCATGGTAACAGTGTGGCTCACTGATGTATTTTAATACTTTTTGGACAAAAATGGAGCAGGGAGAGAAGATTGGGCATTGATGCACATGCAATACTTGCTAGTAGGATCAATAACTCAAGCAGCAAACCCCTGATATTTTAGACTAATAATGCTATAAATATTTAGGGTTTTTTGGGGTTAACAACAATATTGGTATACCTGCTGTGGAGGAAGGGCCCAGGTTACATCGTTATTTAACCTATGTTACATGAATTCATGCGCATAATGAGACTTCATATTAAGTAACGTGAGCACAAATGATTCATTTAAGGTATTTGTGACTGTATGGAGCAGAGTCATTGTGCAGAAGCTAATCTTTTAATCACTGAAAATCGACTTGCACATGAAGTTTGACTTTATTTTGAAGGCAACACGTCTGATTGAAACTAACCTTGTCCTGTCACTGTCTCACAAACGTAACTGCAGCATATAATAAGTCCAGTTGGTGAGTAATTCTTCGTCCCATTGCATGTTTTCTTCAAACTGGCAGGCTCCTCTGGGCTGCACATTTGGAAGGACACAAGTTTTATTTCTCACATTTCCTCATCCTTCAAACACCAGAGTTGCACAAAGGGGAGCACGAACGGAGCGAAAGAGCACCTTTGTGTGTTTGCTCGCACTGATGTGTACATTTCTCGTGGCTCTGGAGTCCTTTCATTTCCACACCGTCTGCCTCTGTGATTTGCTCTGACTCAGGATCAGCTCTGCTCCCCTCGAGCTCAGTCACATATTTCTCATACATGACTCATCCATATCTACTGTGAGATGCTGGCAAACCCAGGAAAAAAAAAAACACTGATTTACACATCAATCTGAGAATTTCTGTCCACCTTGTACTTTCCAGATCAACACCTGTTTGATGAATAATAGAAGCAGGAATTTAAATAGTAGTTAGTGTTTTAATGACATTCTGCTGGTAAGAAATCATCCCGTGCCTCTTGAGTGGTGCTGGTGATTAATAGACGAAACTTTGCTGCAGGGCTTCCTCTCTCGCCTGGCTGCGTCCTGTAAAACACGGCGTACAGTAAATGAGTCACTGTGCGCCAGAATTAACCCGAGCACATGTCCCAGTAAAGAGGACGTCTGACAGAAAAGGCATTAAAGGTCTCAGAGTTTTTCGATTCCACCATGAGAATATTTCACGGCGTAGGAAGAAATTTTTGTTTTTCCTTTTTGCCGTTTAATTATGGCCTGATTATTTCCATTTGCTGAATTTGGAAAATTTTCTAATTGTTTCTGATTAAAATGATTAAATCGGAGGCACAGAGTTGCCTTATTTATTTTAACATCACTTAATTTTTTCATGCAGGCATGTCCAAAGCATCTTGCCACAACAGACAGATTCCTATCGGGCATTGTAGAAGATGATATGGGAAGCCATCAGGGAAGCACATGCTGCTAAACGCAAACACTTTGGATGATCCAAACCTGCTAAATACCAAGACCAAGACCTGATTGGACAGATTTCAGCCAACCAGCACCGTCCAGTTGTGATGCATTAACTGGTGTTACTGTGAAACTAAATGGAAAAAAAGGAAGGTTTTTAAATGGAATTTCCCAAATAAATCTACATTTATGAGTACATTGAAGAGACATTTCATTATTTATCAGCCTCTCTCATGAACAGCTCTCCGCCACAACGCCAGGGTAGCTTGTAATAGATGTAGAAATCTGTAAAACGTTAGTTAGTTAGTTAAAGCATGCCTTGTGCAGCAGTACCTACCTATAGCGACTGCAGATGAAACAACAGCTGGAAACATTTACGTTCAGTATGTCCCTGACATTCAATAAAAAGACGAAACATGCCGCCATATAAAACACGGCAACATGTCTTAGGAATGTATTTGATAGCTTTTGGCCTGAGAATAAAATGTGTCTTGACAGCAGTGTCCCAGGAGGATGAGGGTCAGCTGCAGAAATCTCAGCAGCTGCTCAATGGATTGAATATTGATGTACTGATCATGAACCATATTAACCGCTTGAAAATGTGTTCTGCTCATTCTGCCCTGTGGGACGATGACAAACAAGTCACCTTCAGATCTGCATCCATGTACATGTCTCCATGTCATTTAACCTTCGAAGGAATCATGATTATTCATTCATGCCAGTATATCTGTGTTAATCCTTATTTCCCATTTTGTTTCTGTATTTTTTTTTTCTCATGCTGTATGACGCCATCTTCCCATTGCCCACAGTTGGTTTATTTTTGCTTCCCCAGTTAACAGCAATTTTCCTAAACTCCTTAAATTGGATGCTTTCCAGTTGCTGTTGTAAGGCCATAAGCATCACACTATCCTTCAGGAGCCCACGTTGTGTTCAGAGTCTCTGATGTGCCGAAAATAACCTGCGTGGGATTTGGTTGCACTGCAACACCGACGCATTTAGACAAAAATCTAAGTTTCCTTAACGAACTAAGAACATGAAACAAAGCTGCGTGTGCTACGGCTGAACACTTGTTTAATGGGCCGACTTTAAATTGTCTTCATATTGTCTTTTGGTCCAAGATATTAATTTCAAACAATTGCTTGACTCATTTCTATGTATGTGTGGAGGTTTGTCAACATCTGTAACCTAAACATAACCATCTTCTGTGTACCTGCACATCACCATCCCTGTAAATCGCATCCCGACACTCAACCAATCACAGTGCAGCCTCAGCTTAGGTGGGCTCCATAACTGTGCAGGCTGGATACTGAGCCTTCTCTGAGCTTCATTTCTCTTTTTTTCATTGAAATCTTTAACTTCTACATGTTTTTTTTACACAAGGTATGTCCAATATTCCAAAAACTGAAAGACCAAATGAACATGCACGGTGTCCTGGGAAACAGAAACCTGGGAAAAGGACAAAAATAACAACAAAACAAACAGAAAAAAGCATTTTGAGGGTCGACTGGTCGTGGTTGGTGTCAGACTGTTCCTTAAAGCGTGATGTGATTCAGAGGAAAGTAAAAACATGGATAAAATATGACGCCCTGACAGAATAACCACTGCTGGCCATACTTAATTACATTTTGAAGCTAAAGAGTTTCTTCTATTTTCCTATCAAACTTCTATGGTGTAGTTAAAGCTCATAAAGGTTTATGATGTGTGGAAAAAAAGAAAAAAGGTTTTATATGTTTGTACATTTTTACATTCATATTCATACAAATAAAACTCACAGCTGTCCTGAACAAAACCCCAAAACAAGAAGCTGAACAGAAGAGGTCACAGCGCGTGTCATCGGAGGCCATGAGGCATGTGCAGCTCATATTTCTGGTTATCCAGCCTCCTGCACCACAACCGAAGCCCTCAGTGTTTCTAAATGATGTTTATGTGGAACATCTGAACTATTAAATTGTAATGAGTTTCCTCAAAGTCCAAATGTATGGTTCCAGAAGAGGCAGGAATGTTAATAAGTTCTAGTAAATCCAGATGTTGAGAGAGATGTTTTGGTTCACAGATTTCACAGAGCAACACGCTCCAAGTAATGCATCGCAAATTACAACTCTCACTGCATCTCTGTTTGTAATTCGACAAGCAATTTCATTCAATTGCTGTTGCCGTGCTGCTTCCCGGATAATTCAGAGTAAAAACAAAAGGTTTATTCACAGATCTGAGCCTCTGTAATAAGGTTAAACTCGATGAAATGTCAGAGAACCCTGGGGAGAAACTGAGCCATTACTGCCTCATAGTAAACAGAGAGAGAAAACAAGGTTAAATGGAGAATGGATGAGGAAAAGCGGAGGCTGTGACATAACCAGGATGTGCAAAATAGCTACAAAACATACTGAGATTGAAAAGAAAATCCAGTACAAAAATGCACCATAGATGCAGCATGACATCATCACTTTTAGTGTTCACCAGTTTCATTCCAATTTCAGATCTACAAGTGAATTTGACTAATATTATCTTAGTTTTGGACACCCCAAAAGATTATTAAAATATATTTCGAGTGTAAAATGAAATTAGAACTATGCCTAATAACGTCCCTTCACAGCTCAATGGTTCATTCTCACTGCTCAGAATGTAATTATAGAGATATTAAATAAAAAATTTTGGTTGGAATGTAATTAGACAAGTCTTAAATTAAAGCTTTTACTCGTGGATAAAATAAATAATTTATCTGTGGTGAGAATCCCTTCAGTCTTATAATATATTCAGTCTTATGCCTTGAATGGAATTATGAATATTTTGACATGATCATAAGGTTTAGTCTTATTAAATGATGTTTTCAAAACAGAAGCTCTTCAGCATGAACAGCACACAAAGGGTTTAAGAAGAGATGCGGCTTCAATTCACAGCAAGAATGTGTTTCTTAGTTGATTGTCTCATGTGAAGTGTTTCTGTGTTTTCCTCTGATGATATTTCTAAACCCTGAGTATTGTTAAACATGCCGTATGAAACAGTTTTTCTGTCAACAGTCCCATAAATGCGGTGTGTCCAATCAGTGTGTCCGCCGGTGCGTAATGCGCCAATGTAGCCTCATCTTTCCGCGCCCACCTCTTTCCTCCTGTCCAATAAGAAAAGGCAGCTTTTGGAGCAGCCAGGAAAGACCTTGCCTGGCTGATATTGCCCAGTATTTTTTTTTTTCTTTCTCGCTCCCTCACCCCGCAGAGCTACACTCCACCATTAGTGTGTTCTCCAGAGCGCTGTGGAGTTCGGACGCTGCAGCACCACCTGCGTCAGGGTCGGTTGACTTTATCAGAGATTTCTCAAACCCACTGACTGAAAACACCTTTGCAGAGAAGCTCACCGTAAGTACCCAGCAATGGGTCGCTTTTATATATTTTTTGCTTGAGTTCACACATTTGAGCGGCTGTCTTCAGTCTGCGGTCAGAACTCCGTTCCAAAATTTGTCAATTTAACCTTTCTCTGCTTGACGGTCTAAGCACACGGGTCGTGAAACACTGCACAGTGTTGTTTCAACAAATAAAACACACTGATTCAGACGGCGTGTTTACAAACTGAAGAACAGCTGTCACGTCGAATTGATACTTAATTAACAGGCTGACGCTTCTCACCACAGCACAGTCCCTTGAATTTTGGCGGAAGAAAACTGGGGATAAAATAGTTAAAGCAGTTGTTTTATTGGACCTACTGCTGCTATGTGTCTTGTGTGTACGCCGAATTGAAGGGTCAGTCCGAATGAATACGCTAGGCTTTTAAGATAATTTATGACAAGTATACCCTTTCTCGATAATCAAGTTTTTCTTGAATCTGTAGCCTATTCGATTAAGTTTGGCGTGACTTTCTCTGTAAGGCAAAGCGCAGCGAGCACGACTCTAACCGCCGTAAATCGCAATATTTGAAGAATCGCAAATTCTATGATGGGCTTGTTATTAGAATGAGCAGTATATTAACACGATTATTGTACCACGCAAGAGGACGCCGTGAAAATCTGCCATAAAACCAAATGTCAAAATCCAAGCGGTGCGTTCAGATGCAGCCTCTCCTGTCCTGGATCACACTAAACTCTATGACATCTCGCATCTCTTATCAGCAAACACACCTGGACTTGAAATGAAGGACATTTGCTGAATATTTAGACAGAGCCTATAAAGCCTTGTAATAAAATGTCACAATTAAAGAAAGAGGTTTGTGCAGCGGAAACAAACGATTAGAAAAGTTTTTCTCTTTATAGAAGCAAATGCTGATTGGTGTATGAGGAGTCGAGCCCTGATATAATGAGGCGTTAAATAAAGCTTTTTTTGACAGACTGCACTGGAGATTATAGGCTACATTTATGCGTGGTGATGGTGATGATGCAACAGTGGTCCCAAGCTGGACTGAGACCACTGAGAGTCAATGGTTTGGACCTGCATCCCTTAGGCCGCCAGTTGTTGCCTCACATATGGTCTGTTCTCACAGGTTTGAGTCTCTGCTTCCTGGTTCTGATGGAAATGTTAAAGCCCTTGTCTTATTTTTCACTGATATGTTTATACATGTTTCAGTCTTGCAAAAAAAAAAAGCTGAATTGTTCGCAGAAATTATTGCTAAAAGGTGTAATTAAAGCACAGTCCCTGTTATTCAGTCAGAAATAGTTGTTAAATTTGTACAGTCAGGACCCTTTTCTTGAAGAGTGGGTGTGTTAAACATACGTTTTCTTGGAAATATTCATATATTATGCATAACATATGAAAAGACTGTTCTTGTATGAAGACGGATCACCCTGTGCCTTTCCCCCCATGAGGAAATCTGCCTTTGGCTGCCACAGAATGCCTATTTGGCAAATTCATTTGTGCTGCGATTACTTCTGGCCTCTGCATGACTTGGCTCAACTTGCCGTGGGCTTTTTTTTTTTTTCTTTCTGCTCTTGTCTTCCACTTAGCCTACATGCGCAAAAATAGAACTAAAAAGGCGGATGACAGAATGCGTGCTCACTTCCGTGCATGTGGATTCAAAGTTGGTTCGCTGTGGCTGAGTCCGTGGGCACCTTTTAGTCAAGCTGGACCGGTTCTGTTGCGTTCATGGTGCATCACTTGAACAGAAGTCCAGGTTAGAACTAGAGCTGAGAATTGTTGGAATTTGTGTGGTTTGAACCTGATGCTGCCGCCGATGTTTGCATGTGGGTGAATGGACGATTCCACACCTCATGATTTACCTTCACTGTCAGCGCTAAGTGCCGGCGCAGGAAGCTGCATGTTTGTGTGTCAATGCAGAGAGTGTGTGTGTTCTGTGATACACCTAAATGTTTGCTAACCCTAAATTCATCTGCCTGAACCCTACCATAATTAGCGTGTGTGGATATTGCGTAAAAAATGTGAAAGCAGGCCAATGAATTACACTGGATGATTCCATACCATCAAGGTGGAGAGAGGGAACCAGACGATGTTCAGCACCTGGAAAAAAAAAAAAAATGCTAAGTATGCAAAATATCCACCTAGTGAATGTGCTGAAGGTATAAACTGAGTATAAAGTGATTTCATTTTTTTCTGCCCATCCCCTCTCACATATTAGACCTACTTAGTGATAGTCACTCTGCGGTATCTTGGACTAAATCCTGTGCCGAGCAGTGGGCTGCTGCGAGGCTCCACTCTCGGGGATTAGCAGGCCAGACTGGGTGGTCGGAGCATTTTGTAGACTGCTGAATCCTCTTTTATACAATTAATGTGCCTTCAGCTTAACCCCCCGTCTTACATGACTCAGTCAGTCATTTTCCGTAGTCGGCCGTGCATTCGGGTTCACGAGGACGCACGGGGGTGCTGACGAATGCAGACCACGGCTTGTGTGCTGATGTCAGGCTTGACAACGTTAATTGTGGCCATCAAATCAATTTGTGCCGATCACTTAAATCCTTTGGTATCATGCTGTGAGACTTCCCCTTAAATGTGCTTTGGTTGAGGCGTTCCTGCTTGAAGTAGAGATGTAAAAGAAGCTAACGTTCTCCAAAACACGGCCAAAGATGGGAATAACAGGGTCAACTTCAACACACACTCCAATGAAGTACGAGTTCTTTTCTCAAGTGTGTTTACATCCAGTCCTTTAAAAAACAATTTTAATGATCATTAATGACTGAATTAGTTGCAATGCTGTAATGCTGTTTTAAACATTTGCTGCAGTGTAATCGCGCTGTTCATAGATTTTGATTCTCTGAGTCTGGATCCCTATGGAGATGGACCTTTTCGTTAAAGAGTGAGATCCTTTTTGGTTAGTTCGAAGTAAACCTTTAATCCACCAAATCGGGAGCAAGGGAGAGAGGGTGCAGGCATCAGAGAGGCAGCAGGGAAAACAGCGCTGAGAGCCGGGACATGTTCACATCGAACTCTGGAATTATTCTCAGCAGACATTGTGACCGGGGAGACTTAAATACGTCGGACTTCAGCCTGGTATAAATGGTAATTGCCAGATTATGGAAACCCTGCTCCCGGTCGGCGTTGATGAAGTGACAGGTGACAGGTGAGATGAAGCTTTCGTTTGTGAGAGCTGTCCAGGAGTCAGTGGTCACATCCAGCTTGTCGGCCTCTGTTAGCTTGACTTTTGGCTCATCCTTCCTCTCCTCACAGTGTTTTTCAAAGCGTTAAGTCGCAGTAGCTCTCGACGGTACAACGCCCTGAGCAGCCCCCTGAACCCCTCACCCTCTACCACACTGACTGGCAGCAGATGGGTCTCGATCATAGCACAGCAGCTGGGTGACGGCCTCGGACCAGAGTGCGTCACGCTGTGTGTTTTGTGATTTGGCCCTCCCGTTGGCAGAACAGCATTGATTATGGTACATGGTAAAGTCTCTGCTCTTCTTTCCTGTCCTGAGTCCAGCTCCTCTGCTATTCTTAACCAAACAACTGCCCCCTCCCACCGCAACAATGCACCTTTGAACTTGACACAGAGTGGGAGCAGAGTGTCGAGGTGCTCGGGGATGTAGAAGCACTCCTCTTTTATCTTAATGACAGCCTCGTCCCGAGGCTGCGGCTGGACAAAGAGGAAGTGCCCTTATCTCAAAGAGGAGCGAGAGCCTTGGCGGAGGACAAGAGGCTGCACGGCGACCAGATCTGTCTGCGATCCTGAAGGGGTTTCATGATCACAGTGCGCCAAGGTGACTGTCCTCACAGCACGGCTCGTGTTTATTGTTTCCAGTGTGACGAGAAGAAGGAGGAATAATGTTTGTGTTTGTTTATCATTCAGTATAATCTGCCTCCATCCGTCCAGACCTCATTATTTTCCTCACCGTAAAGCAGAATGAGTCAGTGTTAATATTAGATCTGCATTGTAAGTCAGAGGGAGAACCGGGATGAGAGAGAGGAGCAGAATGCTGATGTTGCCGTGAAATCCACTGACGGCGTGGCAGATGGCTGCTAAAAACAGACTTAAAAATCACACCGTCAGAGGTGGGAATACGCTGTGTGCTGTGGAAACATGTTCAACCAATGTGATTTGATGCATCAGCAGCAGGTGAGGAGAAGCGAAAGCGCTGTTTGCCGGGTTGGTTCGGAGCAGGTTTTGGAGTCTAGTTTGGAGGATTTTTAAAGTTAGACTGTGAAGGAAAATACTCGTCCTCTCACAAATTGCTTAGATTTTCTTTCTCACTCAAATTCACCGCTCACCACATGTTGAAATCTTACAGAACGAACATGTCTGAGATGAGAAGAAATTCCAAAACAACCACGGGTTCTTCTGGAGGCCGGGATTTGAAGTGGAAAGAAAGAAAGGAAGCACTGTGACCACAAATATGTTCTGGTAGCACAAAAATCAGTTCAACATCCTGCAATCAGGCAGGCCTGAGACATTTGAAACAACATCTTTTATTGCTTTATAATGCCTTCGCTCTCTCTGTAACCTTGGATTTGGATTTTCTTTTTCTGTGTTTCACATTTAAAATTCTGCCAGTTTGATCAGGACGCGTCAGAGAAGTCTCCATTTGTTCGACTTGTCTCTCTCTTAACGTGGTTTTAACATGTTTTATTCTGATATAGGGGTGTTCTGATCATGTTTTTTTTTTTTAAAGCCATATGTTTATTATAGCACCTAAACTTAAAGCGCTCAGTGGCCTTGTGTTTTTGGGCAGCACTTCAGTTTACCTCCAGTTGCAAACTGCATCAAATGAAATGAAATGTCATGAACGTCTTGATCCATATCTGTCAATCTGTCGGAGTCTTCAGGCCTTTCTTTGCCTGGACAGTCTGGCCGCCTGAGGTTTGCTGCCTCAGTTTCTGAGACGCTGACGAATTCCCCGAATCATTCCTCGAGTCAGCGCTATTTCTCCTGCTTTTCCCGTATCCCTGTTTTGTTTTGTTTTTCTGTGAGAGTTCAGGCCCAGCCCTCTGTAGCTCTGTTGTGCTGCTGTCAAGTTCACTTTAATATTTCATAGGTCGCCACTTTGATGAAGCAGAGGCAACACTGGCCCTCATTAATGGGAGTCAGTGCTTCGATGCCTCGCTGCTGAATCATTTATCATTCCCCCTTTTTTTTTTCGCCTCACCTGCTCTTTGATGCGTTCAGGTGCATGTTCACCCCCAGAAACGCTGAGATGAGCTGCACGCGCGGTGTTTCAGCTCATATATTTTAACACACACGTGCGCTTTTGCTCTAAAGGAATGTGTGTGTTCGATGGAACACCTACAGTACAGGCGCTTGTGTGTGTGTGTGTGTGTGTGAGCTGTTAATGTCAAGCACGCAGCGGATGTAAACTGAGCATGTAAGGGCAGCGCTGTGCTGCATCAACAGTTTATGATCTGTGTTGAGCTTTTGGAAGTGTTGATGATTTCATTACCGCTCAGCTCCAATAATTACAAAAAGGCAGCCAAGCACTACCTTCAGCTGCACATCATTAATCACTTTTACAGTATAAACACCTTCTCAGTCGTGATCAGGAGGTCTGAAAGCGAAGCACCGACCGTGGAAAAGGATTTTTAAAACCAGTAGAAGCGCTCCTGTTATTCCCTCAGTGCAGAAGATGATTGCACGATCATAATTTATCTTCTTGTCGTTGTTGATCGATACCAGTGACTCGACCATTGTGTGCCGAAGTGTGGCGATGCTTTCAGAGCTCGCTGTGTGCCCTGTGCTCAGTGATCATCCTAACTGTGACTCGGTATGTATTGTATATAGTTGGATCAGCTCATGGTGTCAGACAACAAATCAACAGTGTTGATGGTTTTGTTCATTTAATTGATTACTTTACGGGTTCAACCATCTTTCCGTATTCAGTCTGTCTCCACCTTGTGGCCATTAAAAGCATAGAAATCTGTCCGGACAGAACCAGGATCTCTGGCTCACTTCCTCTCTGCAGTCTTATTGTTTTATGAGATTATTATAAGACACTGTGTCAATTAATCAATATAAATCAATATTTTTATCAATATTGAGATCCTGATTACTTAACAGGATTACTTATTGACCTTGGAAACATCATGTACTTATTGAACTTCAGAAAATCCTTTTTAATAGTGGATATCCTGATACTTTAGATATAATTCATGTGAGAAACAAAAAAAAATGCAGTAATGGTATTAAAAATACTACTACTAATAATAAATATAAAGGCTTATTAAATATGGGATTTTATTATAATGTTGTTTTTATTTAGTATATAAAACTCATTCTTTTCGGCCACTCCAAGCATCTGTACCATGACAGCGTGGATAGATGTGCATCAAAAACCATGTTTGAGCTTTTAGGGGAGGGCGAAAGAAAAGGGTGCGCAGGATTTGTAACAGAAGACAAAACCAGAGCATCACCGCAACAGAACGAGGCACAATAATCGTTTTATCTCGATTATCTTGTTTTCATAATCGCTGGGAGCCAAAATTGTCATTGAAAATACATTTTGATTCATCACTCAGTGCTAATATACACATATATTAGTGCACACACTGTAACAGACTGAGCCACCAGGAAGAGATGGATGGCTGCAGTGGTTTGTGGTGGCCTGAGCTGGGCGCTGATGTTAAAAGCTGCAGATCGTGTGATGTTGCCTGACGTGACTTCAGTGCATGTTGTACGTGTTTTACAGTGTCTTCATCATTCATGTTGGGTCATCTTGACATCAGTACGGCACACGGTGTCATCTATGAACGGCACAGATGACACCGTGTGCTAGTTTGGTATGTGATTTATGGGACTCACCCCAGCAGCAGGTACAAAACCTTTTATCACCGTCACTGCTTCCGCAATCCTGGTCACTGTGACAACAGGATGGTGCTGCACTCAGTGGATCAAAAAAAAAAAAAAAAATCTAATCATTTACTTTAAAAATGTTCCTCTAAAATAGTCTCCCAGGCGCTCAGTGTGGCACAATGAAGTGGTAGCCTGAATGTTCGTTTAAAGGACACTTTCATTCTTCAAAGGTCGAAGTGATTGTTTCGATGTTTGTAACGGGCTAAAGGCTAACCTTTTGCAGCTTCTTGACTGAGCTTCTGTTATCTTGGAATCATGAAGCAGTTTTTCATCATTAGTCCATTATTCTGCATTTGAAGATGAACCCAAAAAAAAAAGAAAGGTGACATCTTTCATCAGTGATCGTTAAAGGAAGCAGTTTAGTGCTACAAGTCCATGAAGGCGGGGGACTCGCGGGAGACAATAAAAAAAGAATTATCAAAATAAAAGCAGCAGAGGCTGAAATGTCCAAAAATAAGATAAGATGATGCAGTGATACGGCAGCAAAGGTGTTAGTTTGAAGCATCAGTAAAAATATCTAATGTGTAGTCGTAAAACAAAGCGATGTTTGAGTTCACATTATTCACAGCAGCAGGAAGAAAGGACCTGTGGTGCCTCTCCTCCACTGAAGATTGATCACTTCACTTCATTTCTCCAGATGCTGTCACAAAGATCACAGCATGCTCCGGCATCGAGAGCCTGGTGGGATATGACCTCCGGGAGCTGGTTTGTATTTCGAGATGAATCCTTCTGCATCATCGTCCGTCCGCGTGAGCTCGTCGGATGTCAAGCGGCGGATCCCTGATTCACCTTTGATTCCCTGCGTGCTCCACTTCTTAAACCCACTGTGACGGAAATCTTAGCCCGGAGGTGGATTTTAAGGGGCTGCGGATTGCGAGCGCTGGAGTCAGATCCAGCAGTGAGGATGAGGTTAACTGAGGACACTGGCACAAGCTGCTTACGCAACCACTGCAGAGTGAATCCAGTTTTTTGGTGTAATCATTTCTGACAAGACAGCTAACGAGTGCGGTTGTGAGGTTTATTGTGGCGATGCTCTGAAAGTTCTGATGACTCACTGGTCGTGTGGTTCATCCACCTGGGAGGCAGAATAAGAGCTGATAGCAGTTTGAGGATTTACACAAATAAACTCAGGCTTGCTGATTGGTTGTTGTGGAGCTTTCCTCCCTCCTTTTCTAAGGGATGAAATATTGCGTATCTGGACAGACTCCACATGCGTTTTTCTGTTTTTTATCAGACAGAGAGCACTGGGATTAAAAATGAAACGTCTGATTCTTCTCAAGGCTCTTGTTCTGTTTTGTAGTCGAGGCCGAGGCCAAAAACAGCTGAGCTTACCATATCAGCGCAACCCCAGCTTCAAAAAGTGATCATAAATTAGATTTGGACTCACGACAAGGAATCTGAAATCTAATTATCTGCTCTATCTCTATGGAACAATGTCAGCCAGAATCACATCACAGCAGCTGATGCTCTGTTGCTCGCATGTCGTCAAGCTTTATTTTGGGAAGGGACGGGGGAACGAGGGCGGTGCGTGCAGTTCTGTGTCAGTGCGTCAGATGGGGGCCGGCAGGGGCCACGCTGTGACAGGGAGGGCGGGACTGGACCCCTGGGTGCTGCTACTGCATGGAGACAAGGTGACTTTCTCGCTGCTGTACAATGGAGCAGAGAGCATACGCCTGTGTCCATTCTTTTAGTCCCTGTGTCACAGACACGCTGAATCATCACCGTTGTGCTCCGTCACTGACAGGTGGAGTGTTACACGAGTGAAATTTGTGCATTTGTAAATGCTTAAAATAATACCTTATTTTGTTTCATTGTGGAAATTTAAATTTTAGTGCAATATGTCCCTAATAAAGGCAGTGTTAATGTGGCTTCACAGACTAAATTAGCATTAGCTCAGGCAGCTAAAGTGCAAATCTGTCAGCTTTTTCATGAGGTTTCAGTCCAAATATTATGTATCAGATGACAGATATTGACTGTCATGAAAGAATGCCCACACCAAAACCCACATTTGCCAACAATGTCGACATTATCACTCAATGTGATGCCACTTTTGATGGAGTATAACACACAAATGTGGGATAAATGGCTCTGATTTGAAAGTGTTTTGGTTATGTTTGATACAAACATCTTGTTAGATCTATGCAAAGCAATCACAGAGTTGGTCAGAAAGCCAAAGTTTATACAACGTGTCCTTAAACTCCAACTTCGCTCGGCTTCCATGCCCACTGCTGTGTCTCACACCTCCAGCTTGTGACTGTCAGTGTCTGCACTGCAACACCTCAAGGAGACAAGCCAGCCAGCCGAGCCTTCGTCCTCCCTCCTCCTCCTCCTCCTCTGCTGGCAGATGACATGACCGGCGGCCACACAGAGCAGACAGGCGAGAGGGCCAGAGATCACATCCATTCTGTCTGTGGGAAGGAGCGGAGAGAGCGAGCGAAGGGCATCTGTAGTTGTGTTGGACACGTGTGTTTGTGAACGTTGATATTCAGTGTTTTAATTCAGGCTTGTTCTTCTACATGTGTGGCCTAACACACTCCGTTCATCGCCTTTCGCTTTTGTTAAATCCCCATGTAGACGGCCTTAAACAGTGATCTGAACCAGCTGTGGATTTACACATGTTTGACTTCCTCGACTGACCTCCCCAAGTCTTGTCAGAACAAAGGGAATAAATGAGATCAAGGGCAGCTGGTCGGGTCGTTCACCACCTTCGTGAGCGCAACCTCTGATTGATTGAAGAAGTTCAAAAAGATCCTCTTTGAAGAGACAGCGGCTTAATTAGAGAGCTGCTTCAATTTACAATACGAGAAAATTTGAGTTGGGTGTGAAAATCAGAGACACAACACTGGACGCTAGATGTATTTAATTGGCGGGTTGTGGGTTCAGTTTCAACGAAGTCTTGAAGTCAGAAAGTTTGCTGTTCGACAGCAGTGGAGCAGGTGCTTGTTCTCAGGGGGATCTGAGCCTCATTAGCTAAAAAACCGATAATCTCTCTGATACTCACAGTTTTGTGATTAAATCAAAAGCTTGTTTGGGGTGAAGAGGCAGCTGAGTGCAGCGGAGGGTTCTGAGTCATCTGTGCCACCATGTTGAATTTGAACTGGATGGGTTATCTTTGCCGGCGTGAATTAGCTCTGAGAAACTGGTGGCACGAGAAGCAAAACAGCTGATAACTCCCCTCTTTCTCCGCTGCTGAGCTCTCACTCAGTGATTTCTTCTTCCTGGCGTGCCTTTCCCCTGCACTGAGGGCTATGAGTTCTATTTTTTCTCCTTGACAGCTGAACCTACATTCATTTATTAAAGCCAACCATTGCTGAGACAGGTAAAAGAAAGTAGGGTAGAAAAGTAGGATAGCAAGTTGCTGGAGTCCAACGTGATGCTCTTAAAGGATAATTCCTCTCGTAGTCCATCATTCGTGGCTGGTATTGCAAAGTCGTTCCCATCATGTGGTTCCTGGACTCTTTTTTTTTTTAACCTTTCATCGGGACTTTAAAGCCACAAAAATTATAATTAGATACACTAACTGCTCTGAGCTGTTTTCAATCTGTCTGATTGTCTGACTGCTGAGGCTTCTCACCCTTTTTAACTTCGGATTAGCGACGTCATTGTGCTCCCAGATCCTTGCAATTACATTGGGGAGTACAATGTTAACAGAACTGAGTGACAAAACTATGAAAATGAGACACGAGTTTTAATAAAGCAGAATTATCCTGAGGGCAGTTCACATTAGATTTTAATATTTCTCGTGTACAAGTGAAAATTGTAGCCTGATGGTGGCTAAACAGTAGGATCCATCCCCTGGGGACCATGGATATCCACTGCAAATTTGGAGAAAACTGTGACCTTCTGTGGGGCAGAAATGTCGGCATAGAAGTTTTATTGACCTGTGGTCAGAGAGGAACACTGACACCAGCCCGTACATTGAATAAGTGACAGATTAGATTATAGGCTGCAGAGTCTGTGACCAACGTGTTATAGTCTTGAAGGTCACAGGTATGCGACCCTTTCCCAGAGCACACTGTCCCCCGGGGCCCCCCGATATTTTCATTTTCATCTCAATGTCAATATGGGAGTGAGAGAGTAAATGGCATCCAGTTAATGTGTGAGTATGCACGCAGTTTGTGTGTCGGGCGCCGTCAGCAAAGGGACCCCCTCGGCCCGGCTGCTTCCATCAAGACAGACATTTTACAATACAGTAAGAGACAGCCAATCGAATGGCCTCTGTGCCGGCGTAATTCAACAACGCTCTGGGGACTCATTCAGCAGAGTGGCTGCACAGATAAAAGCTCCCAACATGAAGAAAAAAATCATAAAAGGACGAGAGACACGGAGAGGGGCTTGATAATGATACCCTTATTCTGAAGGACACCTCACGCATTCAGTCAAGCCAGGAGAATAAAATAACCCAGCACGGTTCAGGTTTTCCCTACAGAGAACCTCGTATCTCCAGAGAAAAAATGCACAAACACTGACAGAATAAATAGGTATATAAATATATATATTTCTTTCTCCTAATTTCTATGTAAATACATATACTCCATCAGTAATCACACTGCTTGGAACATAATTCTGGTCGGGAAACTCGGGAATTATTTATTGGCATGAAGTAATTAAAAATACATATATTGTGCCTAAAGTATTTTGGGACCAACCTATAAGATAATCCAGTGGTACTTCAGTGTGGCCCTGCTCCTACATGCTGCACTGTGCATTTACTGTATAAATTGCTTTGCTTTTATTTCATTTAGTCATCTTTTTTCTGCTTTGTGGTATATATTTGTGTGCTTCCACAGTGATAGTTAATGAATAATTTATCAAATTAACTGGACATGTTAATATATTGGACTTTGGAAACCGCTAGCAGTGATTTTGCATTTGTGGACTCTTTTTCTTATCCACAGGTGCTTTGCACAGCCGAAAAATAATCGCCATAGATTAACCTTCCAAACAGTTGAATGCTGTCAGAAGAGGCAACATGAGTTGCTGGGAGTGAGCTGGGATGAGATCAAATGAGCTCTCCTTATGTAAAAATAGCCCAGCTGACAGCTTTGTGTCAGACAGTGCAGAATTAAGAGGGGGGAAAGGAAGGAAACTCTGAGGCTAAACAAGGATAAACACGACTCAAGGTGAAAATGAAGGGAGGCTTTTTTTACTTGGCGGTTGCTTCCTTAAGCATGTTATTTTCACCTCTTTTTAGCTGCAGATTGGAAGTTCTTTTAACGCACCTTTGAAATGTTTTCAGTGGAAATGCACCAATGTTATACTTTGAATTAGTATATGAGTATGCTGGATCTGTATCAGCCCCTGCACTGACCTTTTTTAGACAGATCGACCATGGTAAATCCACATTAGATACAGTAGAAAATGGTGTGTTTCTGCTAACAGTTCCATTTATTCAAGCACAATGGCTGCCATGTCAGTGATAATAAGTTCCCTGGAGTGGGTTGTAGCCATTTTGTGTAACAATGAAGCAAGCACAAGTGTCAGATTGGTATTACTGACACATACCCTGAGCTGAGGTATCACAATTGGCACTGAAAAGAAGAAAATTGGATAAGTGTCTCCTTAGTAGACGGCGTTACACAGCGAGTCAGCAATGCCTTCTGCTGGTTGGACTGTCTGACTGACTCGTACTCCTTGTGACTCTTTATGTGTAAAATAGGTTGCGTGCCCCGTCGAGTAAGTTAAAGTTAGTCCTTTCCGTCCTCATGGAAAGGTTAAGGAGTGTGAGAGGTGACGCTAACACACTGAAACAGGACCACAAACCCCTGCAAGGTTTGAATAACCATGAGAGTTCAGACCTTTAAGACCTTGACCACAAGCTCAATGTGTGTTTGTGTCCTGCGTCCTCTCCGTAGTCTCTCTTTGGGAGGCAGATTAGTCCCTCGTGCAGCCCGAGCCCTCTCTCTGCTGCCCCGCTGCAGGTACGCTCCTCAGCCAGCCCGCAGCATCACTCCAACTTAATCTGCCTCCTTTGAAAGTGATTTTAGAAAACAGATTAGATGCAGGGAAATGAAAGCCCTGCCTGTCTCTGCGGGCCCCTCCCCCCACAGTTTTCCCCCCACTGCGTAAATGATGGGATTGGCTGCGTTGTCCTTTTGACGTGCTGATCTGTGAACGCAGAAAATACTCACCGCTGTCGGACAAAAATATATATGGGCCGTTATAAGAGTCAATAAAAGGCAACAGCCTTCATGAGTAAAGAACTAAAACAATGCAAAAAAATACTAGATGTAATTTTAAGAGGTTTTTGATGGAAGTTTGGTATCAAATATATATTTTCATCATAGAGATCTCAAGGAGTTTGAAATGCTGACTCTGGGTTTCTAGCCACCCTGTCCTTTCTCCACTCCCCCACACCCCCATCCCATCCCATCAACCCCCCCCCCCCTCTGAAACCGCCTCTTCCCCTCTCTGAAAAATATGCAAATGTATGAAAGTAGGCTACAGACATCCCCCATGTTTGCTTCTCATCCGTCTCTGCTGTGGGATTTGGAAAAAGGAAAGAAATCCGCATCCTCCTGCCTCCGGTCCGCCGCTGTGTCCCTTCTTCTGCTCGTGTCTGGATCACATTCAGACTGCATAGTCGGCCTCATAGACTTCACGGGTTTATCAACCAGGGGGATATAACAGAACAGGGTTTTGTTTTTAAAAAGCTTATTGGTGCCTGACGCTCCCTCTCTGTTTGTGGAGGACAGTTAAGGTGAACTGGCAGCATGTTAGGATGATGCAGCTCAGGCGCAAGGATTCGGCTGCTGGAGGAGGAATCCTGCCTGATCAGACCGTCATTAAACTTCAAACTTTCAGTCTGTCACTGTCAGCTGTGTTGACACAGAGGGCTCCGGCAAAAAGACGCCTTCGCCACAAACGCGCTGCAGTGTCATCCCGCAAGGCGCTGCAATAAATGCAAACTCATATTCCTGGGAGATAACTGTGCAATGTGAGCGCTGTACCTCTACGGTGATTGTCGCAATGAAAGATGAAATTGTTGTCGTGTAAGTTTGGAGGAATTCTTGAGGGGATTTGTTGGAACAAAATCAGGCCATGTGTATTTGGTGAGCCATAAAAGTCGCGGTGTCAGAAGTCTTTCCTCTCTTGCAAGAACAGTAGATTTTTCTCCCATGAAAATGGTAAAAATACATATAAATACTGACTAATGAGTCACCCAATGGCTGCATAGAACATTCCAATATGTCAGAAGCATTGTGCGAATTTCATCCCCCTCAACCGAAGCGGCCCCGTCGTGCCGTCAAAGGCCATCTGCTGGCCTGCTTCAGTAAACAACAGCTTCTGTTTGACAAATGCCTCGTTGCTTCTTTTCTAAGCAGCTTCCAACAGGACACTGTTCTCCTCACAAACACTTGAACTGCAGGAATGTTGGATTTCTACACACAGACTGCAGAAGCTGCCATGTGGAAAAATAGGGAGATATATGCTGATAGACTGACGGGCATA
Organism: Chaetodon auriga; assembly: GCF_051107435.1. NCBI lineage: Eukaryota > Metazoa > Chordata > Actinopteri > Chaetodontiformes > Chaetodontidae > Chaetodon > Chaetodon auriga. The sequence goes on along the minus strand of NC_135096.1, from coordinate 8,896,315 downwards.
GAATTGAATTTAAGATGAGCGTATATTTTATTTCTGTGTTATATTTTATACATAAGTAGGTCAGTCTTTTGGAGTAGTAGTCTCAAGTGATCCCTCGGGATCATAGTGCTCATAGCATATTAACATATGCTCTCTTTAATATCAGGTCAATACATCCTATTGATTCTCCATACCATGCATTTATGAAATCAGATCTTATGTTTGCTTTATTAAGCTGGATTTGGAGCAGGTTTTCCACTTCATCCATACAGGAACATTTACAGACCAGACAAGGACAAGACTGAGTCTCCTCTCAAGGCCAGCGGGGCTCCAATATTTGTCCTTTTAATCCAGTGTCACAAATATGATATTGACAAACCTTCAAGGACGACTTCTGAGCTTGATCACCACATTGCAGCATGAGACTGTGTGTGGCAGCTTGTGTCTGTTCAGTCTGTCACTGAAAGCGTTTCTCTCTTATCTACTGTGCATTTAACATTTAGCACATTTAATCCAAATTGAATGGGATATTTAGAAAAGCATCATGTGGACGAGCCAAACAGATGCTCAGCTGTGTGTTGTTTAGTCCTGGAAGCCCTGCTGTGGACAGCTCCTGGTGCTGAAATCAAGTTTTCACGACCACCTTTCATGTTCAAGGTTTGGACAAAGATGTTATCTTTAGCAGAGGATGCGACATGTTACTAAGCTTTACCCAGAGTTTCATTTCACACATTATATCCAGTCTCTCCACATAATCAGGCTCCACTGTGATATTGTTCAAGGCGTTTTTGGAAATAGTGTAAAATCAAAGTGTGTTCTCATCAGCTTTTACATACTTCTCGACCTAACACTGATGTAGTGGATCGCCCAGTATACTTGATAACACAAGTATAGTGTGTGTGTGTGTGTGCGTGTGTGTGTGACCCTGTCAGGAAGCCCTCTGGATCCTGACCCAGCAGCTGGGACACAGTTTGTTTCCATTTTAGAGAGGTGAAGTGCTCTGTGATTGACACTGAGGACACGTTGAGTTCAAATACTTGACTGCAGATGTATTTTTGGCTCGGCTTTGTCTTTTTTTTCTCGTGTAGCTGTGGTCCAGTGAGCTGTCACAAATTCCCCTGTTTAAGGGTCTGTGTACATTGCAGTTGCAATGTGAAATGTTGCCGGACAAAGTGTTAAAAATAGAGCTGAATTTACAAAATCACAATGACTGAAAGCAGGAAACACGATGTTTTATGATTTCTGAACAGAGAAAACAGATGATATGCATGTAATTGCATTGGTGTTGTGTAATCGACAGTAAAACGAGTCCACAGTGATGCCTGTGTTTCCTCAGCCATTCAGTGCGGCCTTGGCTCCTGCCGCTGTTTTTCGTGTCCTTATCCAAACAGATATCTGCTCAGTCTTGAAGTTTTCTTTGATTAAAATCCTAGGCCTCTCTTCATCACAACTCCGGCTGTGATCATTGTGTTTGATCCGAGTAACCCCGAGTAAAGTGCCGTTGAATTGCTCGTGTGCTGGTCTCTGTTGGTGTTGGAGGAGAGGACAGATGGTTGACTGTGTGTGTTGTTTCAGGTTGACTGCAGAATGTCCATCCAGGAGTCCAAACTAAGCAGCACACATTCTTTGTTTAATTCTGGTGTGTGGCTATCAGGGATGGAATGTGATGGAAGTGAGTTTAGCGCGTGTACTGTTTTGTGATATTTAGCATACGCTTTGCCCTTCGCTGTCGCTAATGGGTTTATCCCCGCGCCACTGTACACTGTACAGTTCTCTCTCTCAGGTCATCATGAACAGTATATAACACCATCAGGACCTGAGCTCTGTTCCCACATTTTCTTCAGCAACAAGCAGTCAAACCGGCGACATCCACTGTGAGGCAGAGGAGCTGAGCGGCGAGCAGACGCCTTCGTGGAAGGTTGTGGAAGCTGGGCTGACGGCGGCGCCATCCCTCTGCAAGATGAGACAGGCAAGCTAATTGTCAGCGCCATACTCCCAGACTTCCTGGAATAGGACTCAGAGATCAGAGTCAGATGGCTCAGCTCCCTCTGTCTTGGGCTCCGCTCCAGGTTCTGCCCATTAGGAGTCTGATTGTGAGGGTGAGGTCTGCATCTGTGGCTTTTCCCATCTCCGTCACAGTCAGGAGCTCCACCACAGCAGCTCTCTTCTACTCTGCGGCAGGATGACAGCCATATGCCAGCTGGCAAAGGACTTTTCCAGGACTTGCCAGGTGTCATCAGGAAGGCAGCAGATCTGAGGGGCGTCGCAATGGTGGCAGAACAACCTGCACCTGCCCGTGGCCTCGGGGGTGTTTAAGAACAGGAGCCAATGGCCAAACTGGGGCCTCGCATCATGGAGCTCCGGGCCTTCGGGGAAGCAGCGTTTTCTGAGCTCAGGAAACTTAAAGCATTGGTTTCCTGGTACAAGCCCATCAGAGGAAGACCCACTGATAGAGTGGAGCCTAGCTCCTGTACTTCAAGGCAACCTCGTCTGATAGTTCACACCAGTGTGTCACTCAGATTGCTGCAGCTCACAACATCTCTGTTATGGCCACTTAGTCCAGGGGTTATTCCCCGTAATATGAGAAAAGTTATGACGTTATGGCATGGCAGACTGTGATTCAGTGAAATATTTGGCTGCACGTCTCAGTTTATGTCAACAGACTTATGTCACTGACATTTGTGTACCTACATACACAACACTGCTCAGTGTCATGAAGCCTGCTGTCCATGAAAACATGGATGTCACGGCTAATTTCAAGAGACTACATGCTGTAGTTTCGCATTCCCCCTCTCCGCTGTTTCTCGTGTCATCTTCGGACAGAGATAACAGCCCTGACGGCGGAGCTGCCAGAGCTTCCGAGGAAGAAAGCAAAGCAAAGCAAAGAGGGGTGTTATTGCTTTGGACCTGTATCTGTTCAACAGGTGCATTATTAAGTGGCCTTTCCACATGCTGACATCAAACACGCATTGAGGCGACTGGTTCACCTCAGTCAAACTGAGAAATGCACGTCTCCACACCCCTGTCATCCCTGTCATTCTCAGAGACTGAAAATTCCTCCTCAGGACAGGGATCAGGGTTTTGTTCTACTAGATTCATCCTCATCGTACCCTCCCAGGAGAAAGCCGTACTCCACACAGAGGAAGTCGTGCAGCATCTACAAACACTTGTTTTGCCACAAACTGGCAAAAGGGCTCTCCGCCACCAAGCTGTCCCCAGCTAAGCAGGATGCGCTCTGCTGTCACATATGGCGTCCCACAGAGTTGTGACGGCACTGTCAGTTATGCGTCTGCTGGATATGATGTCCGCAGGCCGCATGGCTGTCCCCTTAGACCTCTTACACATGATGAAAATCCAGAGGTGGTTTGGTGGTATGCTCCTCGAGCCAGTTCAGCACAAGAGATGAATGCTGACCATCCCTCCCTCAGTCGAACCCGGGGGAAAGATGGGAGAATCCTCCATCCTGCTACAATCTGGAGCTCTCCGCGGTCCTGGAAGTGTTGAAACACTTTGCTCCTCAGCCTGGCTGCTGGAGATAGGAGCCTCCTGCTGGGGTCACACAGGGTGCAGAACAGCACTGTAGGGCTGAAACGATTCCTCGAGTAACTCGATTACTTGTGAAGAACTTTTCCTTCAGCGCAGCGCTCTCTGCCTCATCATGTTTCACACAGATGACTATCGCTGTGGCACAATGTGCTTACACAGTGGACACACGCGAGTCCCTAACTTAGCTAAGTTTAACCCAAGAAAATAACTAGATAAGGAAGGACGAAACAAAGAAATATGAATAAAATCAACAGTAAAATCAATAAAAAGGAAAAAAAGTGATTTAAAAACCCTTCAACACAGTAAATAAATATGTATGGAAAAGATCACTAATTATTATTTAACCTTGTTTTTAGTGAATCACGGCGTCGTGTGGACAGCTTCGTGTTTCCTGTTCAAGCTGCTGACTTCACAGACAGTTTTTGCATGTCTGTCAGTTTTGACAGACTAATATGCATATTTAAGCAATAAAACTGCAGATTTTTTTTTAAGAAAAAGGAAACGAATCAGTTGTTCATTGTCAGAGACCTCTCTTATTCCCTTTGTGCACATTCAAAATTGCATATCTTATCTCTTAATCGATTATTCGATTGATCGGTGGAATAATCGATAGAATAATGACTAAAATAATCGATGGCTGCAGCTCTTCAGCGCTGCAGACTTGATCTCCCCAGCCCTCCACTGGGAGTCGATGCTGTCTCACTGTGGCCCCGGGCTCTCCTCCCCTGATTCCTCTCCTTTCAGCACGTGTTCAGGAGGAGACTCCACCAGTCCTTCTAGAACACGAGTGTGCCGTGTTTGCTGACTATGCTGAAGCTGCTGGCTTTGAAACCGTAGCAGCTCCCGTGGTGAGGAGATGCACTGTCACAGCTGGATGGCACAGTTCTCCACATTCCATTGATAGGCCAAGAGCTGTGGGCCTGTCCGCTGAATGGGAGCGCTTGGAAAGGTTAGGACTGCCCCGTGCAGGGGTGTGCACTGTCGAAGAGCCCTGTCTGCTACAGCGCGTTACACAGGTAGATGATCCGCTTTTGCATCTCAGTTAGAGAGGACGGGAGCGCCTGTCACTCGCTAACACTTCAAAACAAGTGGATTTTGTTCAGATTTATGGTTTCTTATTTTGTGCATGACCAGCATTTACTGAGTGCAACAAATTACTATGAGAAACAGAAAGAGGGCGAAAGGGTAGCAAGAAAATAAGCATGCAAACCTATGCAGAAGGAAAAAAATCTCTAAATAAAGGAATTGTAATAAAAACGTAGGCTTATGCCTTCCATTACTGGGGCCTGTTAGCCATTTAATATAGTAATCATGACCCCTATTTAATAACTTAAAAGACACATGCTGCTAATTGTCCAACCCAAGCTTTCACCTCATCAAGCAAAGGTCGTTTTTTAATAATTCACCTGGACCTGAAAAAGTCTTTAGATTTAAAGCTTTAAGATTATGTAATTATAGCAGTGAAAATGAGTGCAGTGAACGTTATGTGTCACTGATTTCATTTCATTCTGTCTGGGAGAGCGTACACACAACACATCTCCATCAGCAATGGAAAGGAGTTAATGATACCAGCATGGAAACATAACTTACCAAACTCCCAGAAAAGATGGAGAGAGAGAGAGAGAAAACAAAGGAGAGCAGAGTGTGAAGGAGACCAAACCAGACAAACAGAGTGTGTTTGAACAGGAGGACAGATGTGAAACTGTAATTCTTGGATGTACGTCAGTGTAATTTAGTAAAACCTTCTCAGCTTGCTGTTTGAGAAATCAACCCAGCCTGGATCTGTTTTTTTTTTTTTTTTTCTAAATGCAGAGGCGCAGTGGCTCAATCCTGAGGCCCGAGCAAAGATCCTCACTCAGCCACCCTGCAGACAACCCTCATTGGCTGTTTGCAAGGCTGTTATACAACCTGGGGAAAATAAAGAAAATTGTTTTTTTCAACATCTTGTTGGATTGTTCCAAAACAGGGATCACCAAAGCGAGCATCACTCTGAGGCCTGGCCCGGGAATATCCCTCGTATCCTCGCTCCTCTGCTGGTTTCATTTGTGGTGTCTTCATTTGTTTCAGTGATCAGACTGAACCGAAAAATAGGATTTAAATATTGAATATCACCCAAAGACATCAAAGAATCTTTTGATTAAACTGAACTGATAAAAAGCTCAGAGACAGCCGAAGTTCCTTTGAGTAGCGTCTAATTGTGATCTTTGACTGTCTCAGTATCATGTCTATCATGTACTGACTGCGTTGCTTCTACTCGTGTTGAAATATTCGACTTTCTTCTGGATAACAAGCTCCTTCAGCTGTGGATGAATGTTAAGATGCATCGAGGAGTGGGAGGAGAGGCAGCAGTGAAGAAAGAGAGAAAATCAAATGCAGTTCAGTCTTTTCCTCTCAGTGTGGAGATGTAAAGTGCAGCTGCTCCACCTACAGGCCGCTCAGTGTAATCTCAGCTTCCACTGATTGTCCTAAAGTCTGTAGATACACGGAGACATACAGTTTTACTTCAAAAACATATTTAGATGTTTTCGGGATCAAAGCTGATGATCTGTTATAACCATGTCTTCTCTGTGGTTATAGTGCAAATACACATCATCACTGTTTCTTTGTTTCAGGCCACAGTCGGTGAAGTCCTTCCAGACCCAGAAGAAGACATAAACCAGGTTGGTTGACTCGGTATTACCCTTTTAACCAGTCATTAGTCAGTCTAATCATACATTCCCCGCCGTGCAAATGTTTCTTTAATCCTCTCTTCCTGCTTAATGCTCATGTCTTTTAAACACAGACATTCTCTCCTCATGATTAGTTAATGGGCCTTTATGTATACAGTTGATCTAATGAAAGTGATGTCACTGCTGGGTCCAATGTGGAGGAGACCGTTCCAAAAAAGGGAACGACTGTGGTTGTGTGGTTTGATGGTATTTAGGAGGCAGTGTGTGAATAAAAACACGCCACAGGTATTGCAACCAGCGTATGTTTGAGTTATATATTTCCCTTTTTTAACGAGGCCTCTCACAGTGCAGGACACGCTGACCTTTTAAAAAGCAAATGATATTGTTGACACCCACTTAGCAATGTGGGTCTACATAATTTATGTTTTGTCAGCTGCCGACAAGCATGCTGATGTGGGTGAAATGTGCTTTTATGCACACATCCAGTGTAGTTTGTAAAGGAGTGCATGGCGTCTACCATCTGCAGCGCTGCATGTGTCCATGTCTCCACTTATAGGGGAGCTGACTGTTGGACTGTTTTCATCAGGGAGTCTTAGCTCGTGTCCTCTTTTGTGCTGGGGCGCCGCATCACAGCAGAAGGGTTGACTCAGTGATTGGTCTTACCCCAAATTCACTTGAGGTACCTGGTCTGAGAGGGCTGTTTGAAGGCTTGTCAGGTCTCCTGCAAGTCAGCTGCTGTGTGTTTCAGCCATCTGTTTAGGGCAGGGTTATGTTTTGCAAGGACCCAGTTGAACTCTCAATGCAGGTCTTTTGCCTTGTAGAGGGAGCCGCACAGGTGTGACTAATAACATTAATGATCTCTCCACTCGGCACGATACCAGGACTGGAACGGGAACACCTGAACTGCACACAGTCGTTATTAATATCATTAGTTCCACCTGTGCCTCTGTTCCAAACGTCTGCTGTGGGGAAGGTTCGTTTCCCCAAGGAGGTCATGAAAGTTTAATCTTAATTTCTCTAAGTAATCATCATCATCATCATCATCATCATAATACCTGGGTAATGAAAAAGTTCTGCAAGTGTCAACTCAGATGTGATGTTATAATTTCACTGACGTCCACAAGGGGGCAGTGTTGACTTTCAAACTGCCACAGCATCGTTTCACAGATCCCCGTAACGTGATGTACTTTTAGCTCATCTCTGTTTAATAAAGCCTCTCTGTCCACATTACAGACTAACACACAGTGTAGATCTGAAGGGACAAGAAAAAAGGAATCTAACAAGTTCACAGTTGAAATAATGTCAGGTGTAAAGTTCAACAACAAACGTGACATTCGCAGGTTCATTTTAAACAGATCGTTTCTTTCTGCATACTTAATAAAACTGTGTATCAGCACTTGTTTTTTGTCATCACCACTCGGAGTCACTCGGGAGAAGTCTTCAAATCTCATACACAGGATCGAGGAACTGGAATGTCGAACCCAAACCAAACTGCAACCGTCACCTGAAGAGTTTTTTCTCAGCAGGCTTTATTTTGAAAGTCTAACCAGACGTTGCATATTTGACATTATTATTGCAAACTTGACTGCCGCATAATTAGTTAGTTTCAAAGTCATGCCGGGTGTCACGAGAAAGGGTTCAGGGGCGTATTTTCAGCAGCAGAGATGCGACTGAATGACCATGAAGCAGTGTTTTTATTTTCATTAGTTGATTTTTGTCCACTTGGGGGCAGCAAAGCCAGCACAAATCTAGCACTGACATATCGTCTTCTTAAAAAGTTGTTGTTGCAAACATGTCAAACTCGTGAGAAAAATGCTATCAGAGTTTTTTTTAACTGAAAACAGCTGCTTTGCTGCTGCTGCTGCTACTTCTGGAAATAAGGCTGATGAGAGCACTGAGACTGAACCGAGACAGAAAAGCTGAGGACTATAAATCCAAAACAATGAGCGAAAAAAAGGCAAAAATGTGCTTTTTCTGTAGAGCTTTGGCGGTGGTCATTTTTAAATTACAGGTTTAAGTTTGTCGAGGATGATAGCCGTGCACACATTTGATTGGGCAACACAGGTTGAATTAAATGCTTTGGTTGAATGCCAAAAGATTCTGCTGTGTTTTAGCCTTCTTCATCTCCATTGAAATGAATGTGCCACTCACTGCCAATGTCGGTCTGAATACAGCCTCATATGACCGTAAGGCTATCACAGGTGGTGTTAGAGGAAAGCCTTGGCATCTTTGGTTCACGTAATTAGTTGCCAAAACATCTGGAAAAGTGCTATATGAAGATAATCTCAGTCTATGTTTAATGTGGTGTTTTATCCATTATTACTACGTAGCATTTCCTTCAATGGTCTTCAGGTTTTCCCACTTCTAAGCACTTTTACAGCCACTCCAAACACTTGTCTCGTGTAGTGTGAGATGCATATTCAGAAAGCACTTTTTCGAATTTTCTCAAGAGCGATTGCCAAGTTCATCATAGCCCAGAGGCTGGATTTTGAGAGCGGGGGGGTCGGAAAGACAGAGGAGAGGGAAGCCAGAAAGAGACAGAGGAGGGAGGAGCGGGAGATCAGGAGACATCCCAGCCCATTTATCTGACAGCCATTTACCACAACGAGTCAATGTGCCAACAGCTCTCTGCCTGCTTCATGGTAGACTGGCTGCCCCTCCTCGTCCCTCCCCTCCTCTGTCCAAAGTTGTATAGGCACACTTTGTGTCTATACTTAGCATTAGGAACACATCAGAGCCTGCAGGGTAGCTGAAGGGACAGATCAGCGTCTGTGAGCCCGAGCCATGGCCCTGCTGCTGGACAGCTTTCACACCACAGCAGCCTACTACTGCCTGATCCGCCGTAGGTTCAAGAGGAGGAGGAAGAAACGCTCCGAGCGCAAAGGTATTGCTGTGCACCGTACCTGCTGCTCTGCTCTGCTCTGCTCTGCTCTGCCGTCTGTCCGTCTGTTTGAGTGTTAGGAGACGGGAGTAAAATATTGACTTTGGAGCAGCGCTGCTGTTTGGAGGATTGTGTTAGTTCTGCTTCATGGACAGTGCTGTTTTATTCTCATCGTGGAAGGTCAGATGAATCCCTGAGGGCTACTCTTTGAGACCGACTGCTCTGTTTCAGCCATCGTCTCATGCTTTATGTCCTGCTGTACGTAAATGTGCTGGTTAGAACACGGCGACGCTCTGAAGCGCTTTTTATTTGCGTTGTCTGTGGTTGTGTTTTTGAATTTTTCATGTGAGTTCTGCAGCCATCAACTTTAATTGAGGAATACTTTCAGTGGCAGTATTTGAACGCACTTTAACAGATTTTAACATCTAAATTATGCTGAATCCTTGTGGTGAAATGCTCAGTGTTCTGGTCTGTAGATAAGTAACATCAAAAATAATGCAGTGTTAATGTTTTAGGTTTTTTTATGCAATAATGTTTTGATTAGTTAAAGAATAAAACTGAACAGAAACAGAAAAAGAAGTCTTGATTTGAAGTGATTAGAGTGTATCACATTGGTCTAAAAGCCCTGTAGATATCAATATTTTAAAGTTTAGAAATATGATAACAACAGTCGACAAGACAAATGTTTTGTTTTGTTTTGTTTTGTTTTGTTTTCAGATTTTCTTTGGGTCCATTTGCAGGAGAAGTAAACTTTAAACAATCTGCATGATTTATTTTCCTCAATTTAAGTAAAATAAAAATGGGGCTGAACAATTAATCAAAAATATTGTCGAAGTCACGATATCTCCAAGTGCAATATCCAAATCGCAAAAGCAGCAGTTTTTTCTTTGATAAAGGTAAAATGTGTAACAGCATGCCGTTATAAATGAAGTAGAGATGCCCGGGACATCAGGGCAATACTGTATGCAAGTGCTTGTTTGGAACAAACCTCAGCAAAAATCATATTTATTTATTTTTTCCGTGAAAATTAAATGCAAAAATGGCCATTCCCATTAAAGCTGTGACTCAATATCACAATCACAGTATTTGTAAAAGTAATTGCAATGTTGTTGTTTATGTTTTTTTTCTGCATATCAGCCCTAAATACAATTCTAATGGACAAGAGCAACATGGGACACTTGAAGAATAAAACACTTTACATATGTGTTTTTTAAAGATAGAAAAATCAAATTAAAATGAGTCGAATCACATGAACAGGCATGCAACACGCACATCTGAGAGAGTTTTTAGGGTGATGGACCCTCTTTTTGTGGTTGTATACAAACCATCCATAAGCTGTTTCCTTGTTAGTATTTCCCACTCACTTAAAGGAGTGTCTGAGTGTGTTAATGTCCACAACTGTTACAGTGCTTAAATTTAGCTTTGTTGAATTATTATTGCGTCTTATCAGCATCACTGATTAACTTACCTGAGTGCTCTAACAAAGTCCAGAGTATCATACTGATGGAACAGCTTCAACAAATATACAAATCAGAATACACACATAATCAATAATCAAGTAAAATGATATTTTTTAATGAGTTATGAAAAGTTCAGGGGTTACAGGACACGTGCTGTGTGTGATGTTTCTGCTGCGAGCTTCCTGGAAGAAAGGCACCGATAAAGGTCTGGTTCTGAAAACTGCAGTGCACCCTGGGAATGTTTTTCAGGCAAAGCATACTACAACTGAATGCTAGAGATGATACGACCACTCAAAATGTGCTCTGCTTCTAAATGTATTAAAATATCAGTGGTCAGTGGACAAATTAATGGAGACAGATGGCTGAAGGACATACTGTATTTTTGATAAGTTAGTACTTTATCATCCCTAAATAAGGGGAGCCTTAAAAAACTCGATCTTCCTCAGATTTCCTCTCTCTTCTATCCCAAATTCTGTGGAAAAGGTTGGTTTCTGATGATGACAATGAAAAGCTGGAAGGTTACGCTCTGTTAAATTTATTGTCCCAGATCTCAATCTTAAAGGACCAGTGTGCAGGAGTTCGTGGCGTGTAGTGGTGAGGTTGCAGATTGCAGCCAACAGAATGCAGGGTTTGGTTTGTCTGTCTATGGCAGTGCAACATGGCGGACTCCGACTAAAACACACTGTCTGCCAGTAGAACCTCACGTGTTGGACCTTTAATATTTAGTGAGATGTAATATTTATTTTTGTCTTCTATAATACAGCTGCACACTTTGCCTAAAACAAGTTAGATATTTGACATTTGTAGAGCTCTGAATGAATAAAATAGAGCCTGCTTTCCTTTAATGGTTTTCTGTAAAGCTGTCATATAGCGTGCTTGCATACCGTAGTGCTCATGTAGCGATCGCAGAAAGTGTAGTGTCATTGTGGATTTGTTGTGATGAGGTGTTTTGCAGAGGATTTGGGTGGCTGCTTCTTAGCATAAACACAATACCGAACATCTAATGTTGATTTCAACCAACAGCAGCACTTGAAGTGCTCCACCGGCGTTTGATTGGAATGTAAAGGGGGCACTTGTAGCTGTCGTATTTGCGGTGCAATCACTCTGAATGACATGAGTGGAAATGGATCAGGATTTTCAAGCTGATAGTGAAATCTGAAAAATTGCTCTTGCTCCTGATTGGTCCCGTGCCCGGTGTGACTCGTGTCAGAGGCTTAAATGAGTTCCTGAAGTTACCAACTGTTGGGTAAAGGTTTGATTAAAATCCCTCGGGTATGAAAACTGTAAATGTAAAAACTACCACTATGCTTTTAATCTGAAAATCCTTTTTATTTTGATGTGCTGTATATCTGTATGGTTAAACAACTGATCTTGGCCTTGCAGTCGGTCTTACAGCATTTCTAATGAATGACAGCCTTCATGAAATCATTGAACACCATTGTCGAGCCACTGTGCTGGTCAGCGTGACTGACTTTATCTTTTATCAAGAACTTAGTGCACTTTTTATCAAGAGACAGGTTTCTTAAGAAAACACTGAAGTAATCACTGTTTGCTCTTTCTGGGTGAATCAACACTTTCATAAGAACGTCAACAAATGCTGAGTTTTGCTTTTGCTCAGAGGTCTACGCACTCCTCACAGCGTTCATATCACCAGACGGTGCCAGACATTTGTCAAATTAATCACCTCATGAGGAAATGCCGTTCGCGCACTTTGCAGAAGCGTTTACTCTATCGTGTAGTAAATGTCAGTCGTTGTGTTTCGCCTTTGTTGTCATGTCCCTGCTTGAACATGTGTTTGCTCTTGAGCTCCCATCCCGAGGCACAGACCAGCACTCCGGCTCTGCTCATTTTCCCTTCCATCCTGCTTCATTGGCTCTGTTCATGATTGCAAACGTCTGCTAATATTTTCACTGGCTGCAAAACTCAAGTGCACTTAATCCTCACATTAATTCAAATTTCAGCTATCACCAGGAAAAAGCCAAAGTAGCAGGTGCACTGCGATTTGTCATTTTTTATCCCACTCAGGAATATTCAATTTAGCCTTGACTCAATTTAACTGTTATTCATGGAGAGTGTGGTAAACAGTATTAATGTGTGTAAAAAAAAAAAAAAAAAAAATGGAGACATTGTACATACTTTGCATGCGGGGTGAGTAAGAAGCCCATCATTTCCGTGTCCCTGCTAAGCGGGGTGTTGTGAGATGAACTGAAGTGTGAGTTTAATCTACTGGGAGCAAAAGTGAATTTCAGACGAGGTATAAGCCGATGTGCTCTGTGAGGCGTGTACGGCACGCTGCCGCTAAGGGATGTGTCTGTCGGCCCAAAACCGCAGCCGCAGATCTCTGTCTGGCAAACAGCCGTCTGTGATGTGGAGGAGTTGATACAGCCCCCCACCTCCCCTGCCGCCACCCTCCTCCCTCCGCCCTGCAGCTGGGGTTTGGCCTGAAGCTCTGCTGATAACTCTCCTCTGGAACCCAGAGGCTCAGGGTTATGAGCTCTGCTGGGGGCTTCAACACACACACACGCACTTTCATTCACACACATACCTCCTTTACCCCCACTGTCCATCAAACACCCCATCAGACAGGTGGGGTAGGAGGCAGCGCCACAGCGTGAAGGCCAGTCTCATATATCAGTTTTACTAATATTGACTTTTAATTTAAGGCAGATTTAAGGCAAGATTTGTATTTAAAATACACTCATCATGTGTTAAATCAGATGAGCCGTGACAGTTGATCATCCCATCTGCCGCTAATAAAGATGAACCATATTTGCCCGAGTTAAATTCTCCTGTCAGGTGTCAAATCTTCTGCATCAGTAGAAAATAATGAATCAAAACTGAACAGTGGACTGCAAAAGTGGCTGCAGACACCAGTTCCCTCCGATGATTCCTCCAAGACTGGTTACATGACAGCCGCTTCAGTTCAAATACCACAGTGTAAAAATCAGTAATAACAAGTGAAATCCTGCAAATCAAATTCACTTATGTAACTGAAATAATGTCTGATAGTGTGAGAAGCATGAAGGAAAAGGAAGTCAGAGTGGAAAGTGCTGAAAGAACGTCCTTGTAATGCATTATACAAAATATTGCACAAAATTCAAGGTTTGTGCATTGATTTGAATGGACAGGGTAATCTGTATCTAAGACACTAACAGTAATTTACCCCCCATCTGATTTAACCATCTTACATATTAATGAAATCTGGCTCGCCTGAGCTCACCACAGCTGACTGGGTTGAACTCTCTCCACAGTGTGTCTGACGCGGTCATCTTCGGTTCGACACTCGAGGCCTTCAGTGTGTGTGCGCGTGGAAGAAAAAGTCTTCCTGGCGCTCGTGCATTAGTGCACAGTTTAGCCAAAATGGATGAAGACATAATAAAACCTCTATCCTGTCCCAAATTCTGATGCACTACACTGAGATGCATCAGTAAAAAGGAGGGGAAAGATGAATGAATGTTCACTTTTTTATGACAAACTGCCTGATTGTAGCGGTGCTGCACCCACACTTGAAATGAAACTCCAGTTCTGATTAACAGACAAAGAGAAAATAATCTTGCATCTTTATAGGATGACTCTGTCTCAATAAAAAGCTGCATTCAACAGCGAAGCATATTTTTTTTCTCCACCGGGATGCAAGATATATTCATAGGCGTTGTTTTTAAATAAGTTGCTTGAGCAGAGAAATCAGTCCTGTGTGGTACGGAAGGAACCTGCAGTGAAGTCTGCCTCAAGCACGAGTGCTTTCAATCACATGAAGGCCTTTGCATTTATTTTAGATTTGTGCCATATCTTCGGATCAAAGTGCATCTTCGGTCCATAAATCAGCAGAGACAAAGCACTCCAAATCCTGCATCTATGTGAGCATCAGTAGGAACTCGCAAACTGAATGGCATGTTCATTAATGTGCTAACTGTCAAAGTTAATCACAGCTGAGAGCATGGGCAGTGACTTTGAGGCATGCAGAGACATACCCTGCTTGTTAGGCATCGCTAGACAGCACCAACCTTCCACCCTCTACCTCCACCTGCCTGTCCATCAGCCCCTGGTCTCGCTAATCCTGAGTCTGTGGGGTGTGAAATTCAACATCAGTCCTGAGCTTCCCGTCCTTCCCCTCTCTCTGGGTGATAGCAGAGGACCTGGCCCAGCCTTGACTCGGGTGAGGAGAACAGCGATAGCCATCTGTTGTGCTCGGCGAGACCGCTGATGCAGAGAGAATGGGGTGGAGGAGGGTCAGCGAGTGCGAGGGGGAACCTGGAATCTCTCATGCCAACCTTCTGAGACCTTATGAAAATGGAAAAAAACTCATGAAAATGACTGAGCTCAAGCAAAGACAAAACCCGTCACCTCGACAGACAGCCGGCACGCAGACGCTGAGGCCAACAGAGTCCAGCTTTTTAAATGTTTCGCTAATGCTCATGTGCTGAGTGACTTTCAGTAGCTGCAGCAGCAGAATTAGCTTAGCACTGTGGAGAGCATCGAGTAATGCTGCAAATAAAAGGTCAGAAAGCTGCGTTTCACGTAAGAATCATTCAGTTTTGAAACTTCCAGCTTGCACTCTCAAGACCTTCAGCTCTCAACATCACGAAGCAGCGTTCTTTTAGAGGAAGCTTCAACATTTTGAAACTCACCTGCAGTCAGATGAGAAGATCCACAGCAACTGCACGGCAGAGGTCGTTCCAGGTTGTGTCTGTTAATGTCTGTGATTGTAAACCTTTGGACTACCAGAGAAAACAACCCATCGACTTCTCAGTAGAACAGAAACTGTGAAACATTCCAGCAAAAGGCTTTTATTTTCCATGAGCCAACCCAGAATTGTGAAATTACCACTGGAAGGAGATGTCCTCCTATGGGAAAACATTCTTGCTCTACTGGTTCCTCAGCATGCATGGCTCCATGTCCCAGTTGGCCACCACAAGCAGAGCTTTCACAAGCATGTAGTCAGCAGCAATTTTCAGGCCCAGGAGGCCGGGTACCTGTGCTAGCGTTAAATGAAAATGAGAGCGTGTGCCAGGAGAACAGTGGGGTAGAGGGGGAATAAACTGGCAGACTCGCACAAAATAGACAGCAGAGACTCCTGCGGCTGACAGGAAAATATCTTGCTGCAACATATGAGCACTCACAGCTGCAGTAAAATCATAGAATGTGTACATACTGGAGCATAGCAACAACGAGCGAGGCTCAATCAGTGTGTTTACGCGTGCTGAGGTCACACTCTGTCAGCTTTCTGATTTCTTAAATGTCATGTGTATGGAAATTTTCTCTAATCATGATGGGGAAATGAAGAAACTCGGCTCGATGTCTTCTGGAGAACGATGATCTCTCAGACATAAATACATGACACTGAGCTTCTTCCATTTGTCCATGTGCTGGTCAAAGACTTACAGCAGTGCAACAAAGTTCTTGTTGAGATCAGGACTCATTCATTAGTTGCTGAACTGTGGGTGTTGAGCGCCTCCTCGGTGGAAGTCTGAGAGCATTTCCTCGTCAAGTATGGAGTTCATAAATATGGACTAACTGTCTGATCCTTGTCTGCCTCGGTTTCGTGCTGGCCCAATCACAAGACATGTGACTTTAAGTTGATTAAATGTTATTTTGTTATTTCTAATTGTTCCAGACCTCTGACCTTGTTGTCTGTTTCGGTTTTGTGGCTCTGCCTTGCATGTTAGAGAACATAGTAGAGCGTTTTGGCAGCTGAAGATATTTTTGTCAGGAGTTTGTACAGAACAAAAATATAGCAAAGATTGAATATTGGAGTTCAGTTCACAAACAAGACTCCAAATGAATGCTAATATTGCTCTGCATCTTCTGGATATGTGGGGGAAAAAAGTACTGCAGCTTCCATAAATACTGTGGCATCAGAGTTTATAGATAACGGTTACTTAAACAAGACGATGATACAGTTGTCCCTTCGCAAACAGAGGAGGAGGGGAGGACTAACAACCAGCTCCATATTCAAATCTACATATTTTATCTTGGAAGACCTTGGTGCTCGCTTCCAGGTGATCTGCGTCATCTCCACCTCAGATGACCTTGAGCTAAATACATGAGGTTTATTTCAGAAGTAACTCCTGCGGTGGTTGGCCCCCGAGGCTTCGTTTACAAAGCACTATCAAAGCATCCTCTCTCTCTGTGTCTCCTCCGCAGTGTGGAAGGAGATAATCCACTTAATTGCTTTACCTTCAGGAAGGCTGGCACTTCTCCTTGGCCCCCAGTGGAGAGGGCACCACAGTGGTTTGAATAGTTTGCTGTCAGCAGCACAAATGTCTGCGGGAGGGGAGGGGAAGGAGGGCGTGTGGTGGTCTGCATGGAAGCCCTGTTGGTTAAGTGAGTCGCATTAGCGACTGGAATTGATACAGCATTCGCCCCGGGCCCCTCCGGCTACTGCCATGGCCGCACAGCAAATTAAAGCCGTCATAAAGATTTCACAGAGTCCCAGTGAAAATGTTAGAAAGATGGCTGAAGCCTGCAAGTGTCCTTGGGAAGCAGAGAGGAATTTATTTCCTGTAGTTCAGCAGTTCAACAGCTAAATTAGAGAGCTGTTTCAACCCTGCGTTCCAAAGTTTCTCCCTTTTTTTTTTACATTTTCTTTAAATTTTTTTTTTTTTTTTTTTTTTTTAGCAAACAACAGTAATACTCAGTGGCCAACAAAACTTGTAGTGGCTGAAATCAAAAGCTTCAGTCCAACTGTGCACCTTCACTGATGGACAGACAGAAGCTCAGAGCCAGCCACAGTGTTGACATCATGATGCCTCACTTCTTCAGTGAAGAGCTGCTGAGATATGAGGCTAAAACCAGGGTTTATGCTGGTAAAATCTATGGATAATAATTGTTGTGGTGTATGTTGGTAAGTATTGATCCCACTATTTCCTAACTTTTCCACATTGTGAACAAGATGACGTGCTTTTTTTCCTGCCTGTGCTTCGAACGTGTATTCCCACTGAGGCTGAAAATGATTCACAGCTGTGTGTTTTTGGGTGTCGCCCGCTGCTTTATTAACTTATTTTCTTGTGTGATTGAATATAATGGTTTTGCAGTTACATTAGGCAGATTCTGTTATGATTTTTCTCCTAATCGGCTGCAAATGTCACATTTCCATTCAGCTCCAGAAGTCCGTGAAAAGTTAAGTGAATTTAAAACAGAAACTTCCAGAGAGGTGCAGGTTAATAAGCTTTCAATTTGTACCTTCTAAGCTGAAAAGGTCAGGCAATTATCTCAATGAATTGAGTAAACTTTGCTGAAATGTCTTAATTTTGTGATCGTCTTGTTCGCCGTTAAAATGTCACAAAGTTAAATTACATTTGCAATTTCGCACGATACCAAACTGTACAGATCCTATTATGTGATTTAAAGGCAGTTTGATTATGAATCGGGTAATTTTCACTCAGCTTGAATTTTGGACAAGCTGATGGGACTGCATGATACAGCCAGAAGCTTCCCTCCAATGTTTCCAGGTTTCTCCTCACTTGTCCCCTCTCATCCACCATCCCATCACCTCTCCCCGGCCTGTCAATATGTCACACTTTGGTTCGTCAGGGTCCAATTTCTGCACGTCTCAAAATATCATTTCATGGGGGGGAAAATGGAGTTTGTGTGTGAGAAGAGCGCAGCGCTGCCGGCAGTGTTCAAGAAAGTTTCATTTGTTTATTTCTTTTTTTTTTTTTTCCCCTGCCTCACATGTTTGAGGCCATCTTTTCTCGCCCGTTCTTGCTGTCTGCTTCTCCTCAGGATCGATCCATCTGCATTAGGCCACTAGAAGAGTTCTCTGACAGCTGTTTGCAGTTGTTTTCCCTCTCAGGCTGTGATCGTAACTCGCCTCAGGCACCAGGAAGACGCTCCAAAATCCATTTATCCCTGTCGGCTCAGTTGCTGGCTAATACCCCTGAAGTCGTGTTTCTGACATGTCTATGAATGTACAGAATGTGTTTTTTTTTTAATTTCTTCCCCCAGAGGAGTGAGCAACAAAGCCACGACACACGGTAGAGCCACGACTCAGTTAATAAGACCAATCGATTTTGCATGCTTTTAACAATGAATCATTTTTTAAAAGCCTCCCGTCAGTTTTCAGATTCCTTTCCAGGCAGCCATTAAGTTTCCATTAATTTCAGTACGGTATGAAAATCCACTCACAGGGACAGGGAGCTAAGAGTAAATATGTCTACGTTATTAGCAAATGAACTAATATTCAAATATTTATTTTTATATTGCTAATGTTATTTAAATGCTGATTTGCACATTGAAAAACATGGCAACGTCGGACTTCCTGCCTCATACTGGAGGTTTTTAACGCCGTGTTCCCAGATCTCAGCAACTGCTTTGTTAGGTGCAGTGTCATCAGAAGTGATAGAAATGATGGGAAAAAATCAGTAACACTTGATTTCTTAATTATTTTCTTATAATTTCTGAGGAAGTTTTGCTGGAAAGACCTCTGAATCTGGCACTCATTTCAGGGCTGTTTCCTTGTTGCCTGGTTTGACCTGAAGACCGATGAAAGGGTTAATGATTCCAGTTTATTCTATATCATAGTTGATTTTCTCCGCGCCGGCTCCTAACCTTGTTTAAATGTACACGGCATCTGCCTCCTCTTGCCGGTGTGTAAATGTGTTTCGTCCTCAGAGCGGTTGTGGTTAGTGTGCTGTGATGCATGATTTGAGGCAGGTCTGTATCGGAGTGTGGAGGCAGGCAGCGTAAATAGATTTTTATTTATTTCGTCCTGCTTGTCTGATAAACGTATTCTCCATGCGACATGGATGGGAGGCCACGGATTCCTTTAATATACATGCCACTTTCCCATTCCCGCCGCCTGTTGTTTATCCACAATCTCATTTTCTTTCCAATTTGTTGATGCCGCTTTGTATTGCTGCTCAACAAACAATGTTCCGAATGTATGTATATAGGAAAGCGTGCATATGAAACGCTGACTGCAACAGATAAATCAGATCCTGTAACAAATGGCAACAAGCCGCCATAGCCCATATGTGATTCAGACAATGAATTAGGAGGTAAACAAGGTTTTTGAATGAGCATAATACAATTTTCAAAACCTCAAAAGTTTCTGTTTCTGTGACAAGCCTTCCTGATAGCTACATTTGTTGACATTTTACTTCCTCTGAGTTAATTTCCCTCCTGCATTATCTTGAGAAAAGCAACCTAAGCCCTGTTCTCCTTCCGCCCGTCTCACACAATAGAGCCAGAGGAGCCTGATAACATTGTCATTTCTAATGTTTGGAGCCACACAGCTGAGTGGCAGCAGGGCAGGAGGCCATATCTGCCAACAGAGGAGCGATTATACAGACCAAGTATGAAGCCTTTGCTGTCAATCCCATTGGCTTGGAGTTTCGCTCTGTTCTTCTTCCAGAGTAAAGCTGATTAGCCATTTCATTGGGTCTAATTGAGGTCTTCACACTTGTAGCTGAGCATAGTAAACATTGTGAACCACAACAACTTTTATAAATGGATTTCCTACAAAGAATAAAGGAGCATCACAGAATTTCGTGAAATAGGCAGAACCCTGACGACATAATGCAGACATAAATAGCGCAAAAGATTTTAAGGCCCCCCCCCCCACGAATCGCTGACGAAGTTAGCTAATGGGTTGAATTTAAGCTACTCAAAGAAGCTGAGACTTAAACTGTTGAATTTTGACACTTAAGGCTGACTCCACTGTGGATTTGAGTAAAACTTTGTCATGGTCAGCTACTGCAGGTCAGCTACTGCATAAAGGAGCGTCCATTTGTTGCCCGGCTTGTTTGAAACATGTTGCAGGCGTCAATTTAATCTTTGTCCTGTTTTCAGCTGATTATATGTCAAAAAGGATTAGCAAATGATCTCATTCTTTGTAAAGTCTGAGAGAATAACCCGAATGACAGTGATTCTATGGAATAGCATCATGGGATCCAGTAGTTTTGGAGCTTCAACCATGCCACTGACTACAAGTCAATATATCTCTGCTTCTGCTGCTTTGATTTTGGAAGCTACACTGTAATAAACTGACAACTCAGTATATATAAAGATGTCAATATGATTGCTGACATTAAATGTACTTTTTTTTTTTTTTTTTTTTCCCCCCAAATGTCACCATGTTGCTGTGCTTTCTGTCTCAGGGGCGTTGTCCATGGTGCTGAAACCTTATCAGTGTTACCAGAGCTGTTAGCATCTACTTTAGATCCTTGGTGAGGTCACTATTGTAAGAATCATTGCTTTGGAACATCAGGAACGCAGTCCATCCCATCCACCCAAGACGAGAAGTCAGGGCTGGTCAAACCAAGCATTTCGATCCCCACCTAACTTAGAGCGCCACAGCTGACCAGAGGAGTGAGACCCTGCCACCACCATCTCTGTAAATCCTCGATAATTATCGAGCAATTTCTGCCGGCCCCAGTTTGTTTATTTATGTCCAGGGACGGCATGCTGAGTGACAGGTTCCTGATTAAACTAGAGGAAATAATGGCAGCTCAGTGTCTCTTATCAGCCTGAGAGACGAGTACCTCTGTCTGACAGGAGTAGCTTAGAGCAGGGTGGAGGTGGTGGGGGCTCGCTGAAGGGTAGAATAAGCTGGGTGATGAGTTGTGACATTTGTGCGAAGGAGGTGTTGAGGGAGCAGGCATGGATCGGTTCAAACAGGGAAATGTCAATATTAGATTTGTTATAAGAAAATTTCTCGAAGGTTTGTAAAGGCGTCTCCAGCGAGCTTTCTATTTTGTGTCACGTGCTTGGATCTCATAGAGCCAAATGTCAAGCGAGGGACAATCACAGTTGCCTTTAAGTGAAGTGCAAAACATAGTCTGCCTGCTTTCATGTCGCTTCGCTGTTCCTTGAATCCACATGAAGGTTTTATTGCTCGAGGCTCATCAGCTCGGGGGTTTTCTGCTTTGATGTGTGTCTTTATGAGCAAAATATCAAATATCTCGTCTTTGTCTTTCTGTTGGAAATCTGCTTGGTCTTTCCAAAAGTTGGACTCATGCATGATTGGCACAGTGCAAAACATAGTTAAAGCCAGTCAGTGCACTGTTAGCATCGTTTTAGCGTGATACAAATACAACTCTGGCAGTAAACTGGCAGCCAATGACACCACAGCTGTGACTCCTCTGAGGCTGGGTGTGGCTGTGTTATGAATAATTCACACATTTCAGAATATTTTCATTTAACTTCTGGTAAACCGTGATGAGGTTCATGATTTCAGTAGCTGAGATGGCTGATGCTCAGACAACTCACACAGGTCGTTATTTTTAATTAGCTCCACATATCAACGCGTGTCTCTATGCCAGCACACAAACTGGAAGACAGTGTGTCCATGATGCCTTAATTTCCCTGTATTTCACCGCATAGCTCCAACAGTTCTGGAAACAGATATCCCATGTGGATGCACATTGCCCTGACACGAGTAACAGATTCAGATTTAGCCCATCAGCTTGACTGTGGTGACTGCTTCATGTTTTTATCTGTCATTTCCCGGACTATGTGAAATCAAGTAAAGCTGAAATACTCCAAAAAAAAAGTTTTCATTTTCAAATGAATAAAAAGCTGTTAGAATATGAGGGTTAGTCAAATGCATCAGTCTCAAAAGGCTGCTCAGGCTTCTCTGAGTGCTGTCTGCTGAATGTTAATGTCTTCATCAGGAACTCTGTTTCACCTGCCAGTCAGTGTTTGTATTCTCTGCCGAGTTGGTTAGCAGTGAGCAAATTTCTTTTTCTGCATTTGCTGCTCTTAAGTGTTCATGGATGGAATGTATTTGATTCTTTTACCATGAGTTATGAAGTGCTTCACAGTGCCAAAACATCCTTTAAAAATAGTAGAATAATAGAAATATGAAATAGCAA
Organism: Chaetodon auriga; assembly: GCF_051107435.1. Lineage (NCBI taxonomy): Eukaryota > Metazoa > Chordata > Actinopteri > Chaetodontiformes > Chaetodontidae > Chaetodon > Chaetodon auriga. Next base: position 8,873,964 of record NC_135096.1, on the reverse strand, counting down.
TGGGCATAAAAAAGAGGGAGACACGACAAAGCACAATAAAAAGGTATTTGCATTACAGATAATCTACAGCCATGCTCGCAGCTGTGAGGCTGTAGGCGACTGAGTGGTAAAATCAGCATGCTAAGCAGCTCACAATGACAATGCTGGAATCTGGTTTAATATGTTTGCTTGCTAACAGTTGCTTATTAGCAACAAACACAGAAGGAAATGACGCTATCGTATTATTTTACACATTACACAGTCAAAGCAAGATGAAAAAAGTTCTTGAATGATTGCATATTGCACGATCATTTGAAAATAAAAAATCTGAATTCATTTTAGGAAATGTTTTGTCCAGTTTTCTTCTTATTGATTTTCTTTTTTTTTGCATGAAAAGTTGAGCTAATAAGCATTAGATGGACCATCATCAAAGTCATCAGGATTCATCCTCTGGGCACCATGAATGTTTCATGGAAATCCATCCAACAGTCGAGATATTTCAGTCTTTTGCACATCGTACTCCAACCTGTAGGAAGAAGAACACAGAAAGCCAGCAGTGAAACAGATGAAGCACAGTGTCCGTGCAGACAGAGCACTTACAGTCACGCTTGTATCAGCTGATTGGCAACCGCTGTTTCATTCATGCTTCAAAACAACTGACTCATCGCGCAGATGATGGTGCAGCTCTTCTAACCTGATGTTCTTTCTCAACTTTGTGTGTTTCCTCCAGGTCGAGTGGGAGCTCGGCCGCCTCGAAACCAACAGAGGCTGCTCACCATTGAGGGGGAAGAAGGAGAAAGCATGAGTGAGTCCATTTTTCCATTTCAAGTCTAAGCGAGATATTGATATCTGTCTATATGTGTTCGTAAGCATTTCCAAAAAAAATTCAGTCTTTATCAGCTCCAAGTATATAATAATTATTGACTAACTTTTTCTATACCTGAGAATGATGCTGGACACTCGGTTCTGTCCTTGTTTTGTATGAGATGCATGCATAGGTAAAGAACAGAATCCTGAGCTTAAATATCTGTGTTGCACCATCGTATTCCTCTCAGACTGTCCTTGAAAATGTACCATCCAATTCTTTTGTGCCAGCTCAGGAGGCAGGATCAGAGCTTAATCCCAGGGTCAGGGTGTATCTACTGTGAGATTTCAGTCCATTTTGATGGCAGATTCTAAGCTTGTCCCCATGTTCTCAACAAAAAATCTCACTAAAGCCCCCCGAGAGGCACCTGGATTTGGATCATAGGCCTATTTCAGCCCTAAAACCATCTGACCCATGATAAGTCTCAATAGGATTTTATGGAAAAGATGGATAAAGCAAGGGTCTGAGCGTAGTTAACATGCATGGCAAAGCAAATAAAGCGAACACAAACTTTTATCTTCATCCAACACCATTTGTGTGCCTGTTTTGGTTCTAAAAGCTTATGGTTTATTCACAGGGAAAGGATGTGTGGTTCGATAAGTTGGCTATTTATTTGCAAAAATGATACGATCAAGCGTCAGGCTCAGACGACATTCCATTTTCAAGAGCGAGTGAATGTGGCTGTTTGTCAGGGTGGACTGAAAGGAGTCAGTGCGCTTGAAGACGTGAACCAGACAGCCAATTTTGCATCGTGATTCGGCCTGTTGATGCTGTGACCCAACGCCAACTGATGTGGCCTCTTTAAACACTTTTTATTTGTGTTGAGACCGCAGTAATCCTGTTCCTGTTCAGCACAAGCCAAAGTGAAACCAGTTGAGAGAACATGTGGATTATGCCTGACAGTGTAGGGAGAGTTGGTCGCAGGCTGATGATGGAAATGGTCAAGGTTGTTCAAGGGCTTTTTGCTAAAATAATAAACCCTGAGTCAAAGAAATCAAAAATCAGTGGCCAGGTAACATATATATCACTGACTTTACAATTGGACATGCCAAGACACATTTAGACCCTCTAGACAGTCTAACAAGCCCAATGGATTCACTTCTCCTGCAATCTAATTACAAGAATTTCTGTTTCTGCTTCAAGTGAATATTTTTGCTTGCTGAGCCTCAGCACTGGCTGTTTCAGTGGAGTAACAATGACAATATGTTCCCTCCTCCCCAACAGACCTATAATCACTCTCCCCCTCTTGTTGCTCTGGGCATTATCTGCCATTGTGTGTTTCATGTTTGAGTCCCATCCCCCTTTTGCATGCTTGTTTTCTTTGCCTACAGTAAACAGCAAACTGAACTCTGTCCAGGCACTGTGAACTCTGGTTAAGGAGAGCGTGGTTTACAATTCATATTGGAAAGCTTAAAGCCAAACTTGGATTATAAGTGGGCTCGGGACACGGTTCTATTGCATTTGATCAAAAACTGAATCCACTTATCGAATCAAGAATCTTTCTATTCCCTTATCGAATCTTTTCAGGTAATTTGAGTAGTGGCAAATGCTTCAAAGGATGCTGTATTTAATGTTTTTTAACTCAATGTACCAAAACCACAAAGAGTCCACTGAGCTAAAATGGTGTAGGGCTTTCACCACATAATTGGTCATAGCTTTGTGGCATTCATTAACTTTGCCCTGAATCATTTCCTCTTGCTAAAAGGGAAAGAAAAAAAAGAAACTAAATTAATCACCAATTTTTCTGTCTGCACGACACAGTTCACATTAACTGAACGCCAAATGGTTGTTGAAACAGGTCACAGAATCTGATGCGTCACAGAATAAGGTTTAACACCAGCAGTAGGCTTATCCCTCTGAAGTTATCTAAAATGTCAGAAATTCTTACTTTAACAAGATGAATACTTAAACGTTAAGAGTTAAGTTAAGATGTACGAGTGGCTGTGAATGAAAGATTCAATAAGGGATTCATTGGCTACAGAGCTTAAAAAATTGTGATATTTTACCAACTTGCAGCCAGATCCAAAATACAACCAATTATCAGAACCAGTCCCTATAGTTTCGTGTCAAATTAAATACTAGTTAGTCATGAAAACATGTTAAAAACTGTTCACTGCAGTGCCTGAACAGTGTTTGATATCAAACACAAGCTAATGTTTTGTATTTATTCCTACATAATGTAATGTACAGTAACTGCCAGTTTTCTGTCTGAAGTGGCCATATTTAATCCATCAAGTGCTAAAAGTTAATATAATTTCTCTGGTATTTTCCTTCAGGCTCAGAATTATTTTGGGAAAAGTTGATACCCTTGTTTGCACCCTCATCTTTCCCCACAACCCCTCTAAACCTGCATTTTATAGGATTGTTTTCTGTCCTGAGCACCGAAAGGAGTAACCTATCGAGCTTTTGCTGGAGGATGTTATAAATGGAAATTTACATTAAGTTCCGTCGGCTTTGTTAACAGGGCCTGGTGATATGTGTTCCCAAAACACTGAAGATCTTCCAGAGAAAGAAAAGAAAAAACATGTAATTTCTTAACTTTAACACAGAGTACTTTAACAAACAGCAGAAAATGTTCTTTTCATGCTTATTTCCTGATTTACTTTGGTTAGTGAAGTATTAAACATTGATCATTGCTTCAATGTAATCACATTTAAATTTTCTCCTAGCACCGTACATAGATTGGTCCTGATTGCATGTTTTGTTCATTAATGAATGTGTTTAGAATACAGTATAATTTACTGCCACTGTATCCGTATAATGTCACTGTCAAAGTATTGATTAAGGAACACACATCACTTGTTCAGTTGCAAAGAGAGATAAAGGAATCTCTAAATTTTACATTTACAAGATCCTGCAACGAAGGCATTGTAAGTTACTCTTTCTGGGCACCGCAGGTTCATGCAGCACAGATGTTAAGGAAAATCGGAACTTGGACAACCTCTTCTCCAAAGAGGGGGTTGCAGCTGAGGCTGCTCTGCTCCCCAATGGGAGTGCTGGGGGTGGGCGGAAACGTCCCTTAGAGGAGGGCAATAATGGGCATACACATTCCAAGTACAGGCCCAAGAAGCGTAAGAAAGTCCCTGGGCCCATTCTGCCTAAGAATGCCCTCATGCAGCTGAATGAGATCAAGCCAGGGCTGCAGTACAAACTGCTCTCTCAGACCGGGCCGGTCCACGCGCCCGTCTTTGTGATGACTGTGGAGGTCAACGGGCAGCTCTTCGAGGGTTCGGGTCCTACCAAGAAGAAAGCCAAACTGAACGCAGCAGAGAAGGCCCTGCGTTCCTTCGTCCAGTTCCCCAATGCATCTGAAGCCCACATGGCCATGGGCCGGACTCTGTCTGTTCACACGGACTTCACCTCGGACCAGGCCGACTTCCCTGACATGCTCTTTAATGCCTTTGAGACATCCAGTCCTGTAGATGACCCATTTTACCTCGCATCCAACAGTAACGGTTCATTCAGCTCATTGGGAATAGAGTACCCGTTGCTACCCTCCCCTGTCCCAAACCTGGTCCAAGCCCCCTTACCTCCGGCCCCCTCCACCTTCATCTCCCCTACAAGCGGCAAGAATCCTGTCATGATCCTCAATGAGTTGCGACCGGGCCTCAAGTATGACTTTGTGTCAGAGAGCGGGGAGAGCCATGCCAAGAACTTTGTCATGTCAGTGACGGTAGATGCTCAGAATTTCCAGGGTTCTGGGCGGAACAAGAAGCTGGCCAAGGCCCGGGCTGCCCAGGCGGCTCTGTCTGCTCTGTTTAACATGCAGCTGGATCAGGCTCCATCGAGACAGCCGATACCGAGAGAGGGACTGCAGCTTCACCTGCCACAGGTAAGCATGAAGGAAGGTGAAAAGATTTTATTACTTATTTTTTCATCCTGTCTTGATAGATAATGATCAAAGTAAAAGTAGTTAAGAGTTAATGATAGCATTGCAGGAGTATTACTTGATGAATAAAAACAAGCAACTTTGATCCATCTCTTAAATTGTTCTGTGCTGCTCACAGTTACCCTCTCCGCTCTACATCCTGTGTGTGCTACAAGTAGAAAATGTTGAAAACAAAGTCATTATATCAGTGTCAGACATATGGAAGTACCAGCAGAGTAACTTAAGTTCTGTTCCCATTTCCCTGAGGCACAATATGAATAGTAAATGGCAACTGATTAATGTTATTATTTTGAAACCCACCAGAACTTTGATGTCTTTTGTCACTCCTGTCCCAACTTGTTTGAAACGCCATCAAATTCAGATTATATATCTTCGCAGCGCCCCACCTTTTTGGGAATCAGGCTTGCAGTTCCAAAAACTCTGGTATATATTGTGGAACTCTATGCATCCCAGTTAATGTGACATTTATGGTCTCTCATGATTTCTTCTGGCACTCACTCTGTGCGTTCACACGTTTTTGTTAGTTCCGGCACGTCTTCGGGTCAGAGGTGCTTGCTGTGTTCCCTCAGGCCTTCTGGTATCAGTTGGTTGCCACCTCTATGTGAGCAGCTTTCCAGTGTGCTAACATAAAAAAAAAGATTGTTGGGAACCAACATACAAAAAATTTCGGTGTGCAGTCAATAATGCCTGGGTAGGATTTATAATTCTTGTTGTGTGTTCGCCCAATGATATTTTTTGCTAAGATTAATTAAGTAATGTTGCCAGTTCCACACTGTGGACCAACTTAATGCTCCCTACGTAAGGCGGTTCAGTTATCATGAACCTGAGAGGAACGTTAATTAAAAGATGAATGCAAGTAAGGCATCAAAAAGACATCTGTAACAAATTCATCTCAAAGATACTAGAAAAATGGATTGTTTTGTATCGGATACGTCTGTTGATGGCGAGTCCTAGTTCTTTTATGTTATCGCTTGGCAAAAGTGAGCCATTACGAAGCATTAACATTAAAAGAGAAAGGCATGGACACTGTCACATGTCAAGATTTGGTCTCGAGAGGGGCAGCATTGTATCCTCTAAACACTTCCCTGTTAGATTTCTGCCATCTTACAAAAGACTTATCAACAAATGTCACCGCTCATGAGCAGCCTGACAAAGTCTGATTGAAGATGGAGACAGCCTCAAGAGAGAAAGTTCAATATACTGGGAATCTATTTACACATAAACTAATCCGTGCCTGTAATCCCTGCACACCGATAACAAAGCTGCTATCTTAATTACCATCATCCTCTGAGTGCTATTCAGATGCTGCTGTTCATTATACCAGCTTTTCCAAGTCACTCTTTACTTACAGAGCAGTCAGTGAAGCAGAGGATTTCACTGTTTTAAGCTGCTAAGATCCCTGCCTGTCATTCACACCAGTGCAGCATTCATAATTGAAATATTCAGTAACAGTTTCAGTGCAGATAAGACCTTCCACTTGCTTTTCATGACACGTTGGCATTGTTGTCTGCTGCTAAGCGGTAGTTCATATTACATAAAATCAGATGACTGCGCTCGGATCATCTTTTCTTAAAAGGGTTCCACATCGTTTTATAGCATTCTGCCATTTTGCTTCATCTGTAATGATTCTTTCTCATGTTCTCAGGTCCTGGCAGACGCCGTCTCTCGTCTGGTCGTCGACAAGTTCAGCGAACTGACGGACAACTTCACGTCGCCACACGCCAGGCGGAAAGTATTGGCAGGTGTCGTCATGACAACAGGTAATCTCTCTTCTTTTTTTTTTTCAGTCAAGTAGTTGCTTCAGAACACATTCAGCCGTCACTGAAGGAGATGTGAGATGCTTGTAGTACGTAGTGTTTGAGGCTGCCGCACCAAATATCAGCGGGATTGGATATTGTGACACTGCAGCTCAGCATTTACATAGAGTCAAGTGATTAAAGAGAGGTTTACTGCTCTCCACAAAATGTGCCTCAGCTCTCTGTGTATCAGCAGGGACCTGATTCGCCTCCATTGTCTTATTCTTGAGCTGTGATTGTGATGCATTTGTGTTTTTGTGTAAAATATTAAAGCTAACCGCACTCTGAACCCAGCTTTTCTTTCACATATGTGAAGAGACTTCAAACACGTCCTGTCAGTCTTCTGCCTCTCTTTGAGTTTCAGTGTCAGTGGTGAGAGTCTAAGGCACAGTCTCACTGAAAACAGACTGATGGTCAGAAAAGGAATCTTTTTCCATGTCATTTCACAGAAAGGTTGTATTTCAACTTCTGTTCCATTAGCTTTTGGTTCTCGGGGTATTTTTCTATTTTTGAAGGTGTCAAACCTGAGTTATCAATAACCTGCTCAGTCTGGGCTGCTTGTGTTTTCTCCTGTGCATGTATACTGTAAGTATGTCCACAGCACAGTAAATCATTTAAACACAGTTACTGCGAGGCCTGATCATGCTTAATACGTCCATCTAGTGTTGCTGTGGTACTGAATCGAGGCTCTGAGGACAGAGGGTGTCGTACGCTGTACAGATTGTCAAGTGACTGTAATTAAGATACTGACTGTATTGGGTTATGTTGATAGAAACAAAAGCCCATTACCCATTCACTGTAGCTACATCTTTATACTTTCTCATACAGGTACTGATGTGAAAGAGGCTGAGGTCATCTGTGTGTCCTCTGGGACAAAGTGCATCAATGGTGAATACATGAGCGATAGAGGTCTGGCCCTCAATGATTGCCATGCTGAGATTGTGGCTCGTCGGTCCCTCATCAGGTACCTGTACTCCCAGCTGGAGCATTTCCTCAGGTGAGTTGCAGTTCAGCAGAGAGGTGATGGCAGAGTTAGTTTGTCTTTTCATGTCCCCTGATCGTGCATCCCCTGTCCTTGCACATGCCAGGTCTACAAGCTTCGCTACAGGTCCTTCAATAAATCTATTAAGTCTTGATTTGGCATTTTTGTCTCCAGTAACCATGAAGAGGAGCACCACAGATCCATCTTTACCAGGTGTGACAACAGACAAGGCTTCAGACTGAAGGAGAACGTCCAGTTCCACCTGTACATCAGCACCTCCCCCTGTGGAGACGCCCGCATCTTCTCTCCTCATGAAGCTGGAGTGGAGGGTGAGCAAGATGAGGAAAGGCTGTTCAGTGGACTTGTGAAAGATAAATCCTTCACACTGGACCTTTTAAATGTGAATTTTCTGCAGGAAAATGTGCAGTTAACCATCAGGTCCTCAAAGTTTCTGCGCTTGCTTTTCCTCCTGTCTCAGATCAGGGAGACAGACACCCGAACAGAAAAGCCCGCGGACAGCTCCGCACTAAAATTGAGTCTGGTGAAGGAACCATCCCAGTCCGCTCCAGTAACACCATTCAGACGTGGGACGGGGTTCTTCAGGGTGAGAGGCTGCTCACCATGTCCTGCAGTGACAAGATTGCCAGGTTTGTATTGTTTCGCTCCTGATTCACACACACGTACTGTGATGAACAGCGCAGTAGAAATACAACAGCAAATACAGCGCAATGAGCGTACAGCATCCAGGGGAGTAAATGAATCAACATTACCTATAATCTCGCTGTCGAACATGCTGAAGTTTTCTCTTTCAAAATATTAAACGCAGCCCTGCAGACCCACTTAAGGTGTTGAAGGGTGTTCTCGAGCAGACCGGCAGGAATCCTGGTGATTATGTGCATGTGTAAAGAGGGTGAATTATCTCAGCATCATGCTGCAATCACTCCATTTCTGTCTGTCAGCTGCAGTTGTCAGGTGTCATTAGGCCACTGGAGCCTTGATTAGGCTTCTCAGCGAATCTCCAGGGAGCCGCTAACAGCTCAGGACTCCTCTGAGCTGGAATCAGATTTGTATTTTCAGGAAAATTAGTTGGAACAACAATGTTGATTTTTGCAGATTTGTACATCTGCACAGGCTCCGTCAGGTTTAATGTTCTTTGTCTCTTCGTCTTTGTGTTTTACAAAAAGATGACTAGAGGACCCCGATCCATAAATTTGTTGACAAATAGCATGATTATTTGCCTGATTGAACAAAATCGTTTGTTCTGTCCCCCCGTCAGGTGGAACGTGGTTGGATTCCAGGGCTCTCTGATGAGCTACTTCACTGAGCCCATCTACTTCTCCAGCATCATTCTGGGCAGCCTGTACCACGCCGACCACCTCTCCAGAGCCATGTACCAGAGGATTACTGAAATCGAGGACCTGCCACAGTCCTTCAGCTTGAACAGACCACTGCTCAGCGGTGAGAAAGAGACTGCTCTTTCACAAACGACTGATTTCCACAGATCTGTCACCTGTTTTCCTCACTGACAGCGCAGATGTGACATTTTCAAGTGTACCAGGGCTGAGCCTGAAAATCAGGGTTCTCACTGGCTTGTATGGAACATCAGGGAGCATGAACATCATTTCTAAACCACGAGAGAAGTGTTTTAAGAGATTAGGGCTCACATTTTCTTGTGTGATGATCCTTTCAAGTATTTTGAAATACTTGATTTGTACTTCTGTTCTCCTTCATGTCCACCTTGAACTGAAACTCTGCCATGTTTTCGTGCGCTGCAGGAATAAGTAACGCGGAGGCTCGTCAGCCGGGAAAAGCACCCAACTTCAGCGTGAACTGGACGGTGGGGGACCAAGGCCTCGAGGTGATCAATGCCACCACAGGGAAAGATGACCTGGGCCGACCCTCCAGGCTGTGCAAACACGCCCTCTACAGCCGCTGGATGCGCCTGCACTGCAAGGTAACACACTGAATGAATGTAAACGATGAGACACGTTATACTGACGGAAAACTGGCAAAGGCTGCTAATAAATACTGCTACCAGTATTACTATTTCTAATAACACTATTATATTAAGACAATACTATCAGCTATTATCTTTCATAAGTTTCTTTCCATATTTATGGGTATGTATGTCCTGTTTTAATACTTTTATTGTATTTATCATTAGCTGGTGTTGTTTGTGTTGCGTTCACTGTCATGTCTGAAGAGTCATGTCGGAATCCATGCGTTGCTCGCTCGCCTGAGCCGAGTGTCCACACACACGTCGGTACAACATGCCGTAATGGCGCTGTGTTATTGTTCTTTTGCGCGTGCAGGTCAGTTCAGGACTCACACTGGAATCTGATAGATGATAAAACAATCGAATGTGAGCGATAAATCTGAATTGAGCGCTGAGGTTTGCAGTGTGAATGTAGCCAAAGATAAATTAGTCATATCATTGGTCGCCATATCATTTCTAATCAGTGAACAATTAAACCTCCAGTGAAATAGCAACAGTTTGGCCGAGGTAAGCGTCCTTTTTTTAGCATCCAGGACTTTTCCAGCTAAGGCAATCTGTCTAATATCTGTCCCTGTAGCTGTCCTCCACCCTGCGGATCAGAACAGTGAGGCCCAGCAGCTACCACGAGGCCAAGCAGGCGGCGGTGGAGTACCACAGCTCCAAGCAGATGCTATTCAGAGCCTTCCACAAAGCCGGACTGGGCGCCTGGGTGAAGAAACCCATAGAGCAGGACCAGTTTGCCCTCACCACCTGAGGCAGTGCTGGGCTGGTGGTGGTGGTGGTCTCTGACAGAAAACATGTCCGACTGCTCGCTTTACTTTCTGAAACAGTTTTGGTTTCAGTGGTGGAATAATTTCCCTGGACTGTGCGTTACTGGGAAGAAAGAGGATGTCAGAACCCGTGGATTTAACATTCCTCCTTCATTTTGAGTCATGCTACTCCCTCTCAGCCAGCACTACACAATAAAAAAAAAAAAAGATTCAGTCAGTTATGCAACTTTATACAAAGGACAAATGTAAAAACAGACTTGGGGAATGGAACCTTGTAAACAGCATTGTAAGTTTCAATGACACTTGTTTATATAAGAGTAGTGATATATTCATTTTGCATGAATAGATACACCAAATTCATAAGAAGTCTGCAGTAAAAAGTTTGTTAACATGTTCAGTATTGTGCTCTCAAATTATCAGTGTTGTGATAACTCAAGAATGTCCTCCCGCAGTTTGTAAAACTGTGCTTTGTTGCAGCTCTTTGGCTGCAAATTTGAGGCCACGGTGGTGTTTTATTTTAAGCTAAGCATACGCACGCTCCGATGTCTGAAAGGACACGCCACTATGACATCCACAGCTGCACCTTCCATTTCAAAGACAGGTGAAGACGCGAGGCAGAGGGACAGTCAACACACAATTTGACTCCATTTGATTCTAGGCAGGTGTGATGGACCTCCCTCTGATCTTCTCTGAATGAGCATCATTCCAGAGTGTAAAATGACACATATGATGTGTCTCTGGCATCACACACAGGTTTCTGAAGAGATATTTTAAAGGCTGCATTGCTGTCGTGCCAGAAAATCCAAATTTGGTCAAATACGCCAGGTGGTTGCAAAGTCAGTTGCAAACTGGACTCCAGCGCTGGTCCACATCGATGCTTCATTTGGTCTGGTTTGCCTTGCAAAGCAAAGGAATTCCTGACCGTCACCTGTCCGAATCTGTCTCCTCATACCCTTTAATCCTCGCAGTTTGGAGTCACTTCCTCGAGCTGGGTGACACCAAACAGGGCTCCACTGTCAGGAACCCTGATGTTGAGTGTGAATAACCTTGTTCACGTTTGACCAAACTCTCCATAGGCTGAACATCTCTCCTCCTGTTGCACTAGATCAGAGTAACAACCCTTATGCAAAGAAACTCAACAAGCATTTCAGAGTTTGTGAATCTTTCCTTTAGTGATAGTCCACACAGTAACTACAGTAAACCTGGACCCCGCTTCTGTTGTTGGTGTTCACACTTCAGTTACAATTACCGCCAGTAAAAGCTCACCAAAGATGATGTCAGCATCCGTCAGACTTCTCAAATGTGTTATTTTCTGTGTTTTTCACACGTTCAAATGTTTGTTTCTATTCCTGTATTCTGCCTCTGAACCCTGTATGGCAAACCGTTCAGCTGTACGCTTGTGACGACGCGTGAAGTGGTGTTTCCTGTGTGATGTCTTACTCTTTCCAACCAAACAGAATCCCAAATCACCCGATTCCTCTATAGCAAATGTAAATTTTAACTTTCAGATTGTTTTTAACTTTCATGGTTTTCTAAATTCCTTTTGCCGTCAACATCCTCCGGATGGAAACCTCCAGCCTCAAACACACACAGAGCGTATTTAACTTATCTACTTTCACTGTGGGTTGAGCTCTTTTCTTACTATATTTTGAATGTCTCTCCTTCTGCTTCTGTTTAAATGCTGAAAATATGTCTTAACTGCGAGCATGTGCAAACCTGTTCCTGTCTCAGCATACCTGACTCACGGCTCGGGCCCTCAGGATTTTTGGAGGTGCCGACCAATTATGTTTCCCCAGGATATGCACTTTTTCAAAAGGGAAAACAATTACTTTTTTCCATTGACTTTGAAGTAAAGCAAAAGCTAATGGATAAGCGGGATAAGATGGTCGACCATGTGTCAATCCTCCCTGTCCGTTTGTTGGCGGTTAGTGAGCCTCTGCAGCTCTGATGGGTTCATGCACTACATTTTTTGCCCTTAAAAAATATAACAAGACTGAGGGGCCTAATGCATGAGCTCTCCCTGTAAAGCATGAAAATTATAGATATAAAATATGTAGAACTGAGTCAAGTCACTGAGCTAGAAATTTAATAAAATGCTATTACAGTCATTTTGTATGCTTGTCTTTGCTTTTAAATAAGGATTATGTCAGGAGTGCTTTGAAATGAATTTTAAAGGAACTTTTCTGTGCTGAATATTCACTCCCAGGGGGCTTGAAACACGGCTCTGCAAAGTTTGTAGCTTGGTTTGCAGCTGTAGACATCTCAAATCGCTGTTAAAATATTCAAAATATGTCAAAACACATCAAAATATCACAGGAAGCCCATTGGCTTTGAGTGTGAAAGTCCATTATTGGCCTTGGAAATGGTATTTGTTAAAAACAATTCCCGACTAAAGTCCATTTACCAGGTTTATCAGGATCTTTTGACTGTTTTCATCAGCAGGTACAGTTTGCTCAGTGGACCTGGAGTTAAAAACTGAGCTGAAAGCTTCTCAAACTCTATCCAGGACCATGAGATTCAATTGAAAAATGAAAAAAGAGACAGAGAGAGAGAAATGTTATTGGTGCACAAGAAATGTCAAAAATCTGATCAATGCACCTGAGAAGGGCATAGTATATAATATAGGCAATTTAAGCAAAGAAGAAATATATTATTGTTTGCATGCGACAGCTTTCATGCCATGGCATTTATAAACCCTTCATGACAGTGAAGGTGTCATGTGAAAATGACGGTCTTGAGTAACATCTGGTCAATTCTGCACTGCTTTTGTTGTTGTTGACATAAGGCCAGACAGCTGCTGTTTATCTGCTGCTATCTAAAGCTGTCCTGACCGCCATCTCCGCACGAGCTTTTAGAGGCCTATTACTTGGTGTCATATCAGCCACCGGCACCTGTGCAACATGAGAGAACCAGATAATCTCGCTGTGGATTACCTGTTCTCCCTGCATCACCAGAGGACAGCCGGCACTCCCTGCAAAAAGACAGACCTGTCTAAACTGACTTTTTTTTTCTTTTCCTGCAAGAACCTCTGGCTCCCTTCCCCTTCCTCGTCCACGAACAAGAAAAAAAGTTAAGACGTTGATTTCCGGGCCCTGGGATTTGAGCTGATAGAGTGTGGCGAAAAATGAGAGAAAGGAGAAGTCAAACAGCTTCAAGGTGAAGTGGGATTAGTGAAAACAGCTCTTCATACTTCTCCACCTTCCCCAATTTATCTGCAAATTATGTTCCCCGGCTAAGACTCTGACAGGGGCCAAGTAAAACGGACCTCGTCCTCGACAAATTTAAGTCTTCCCTTCAACCACTTTGTATTACTTGGATAGTAATTCTGTACTTTATATCAACCCTGTGTCACTTCTGTCTCCTGTTCTGAGGTGATGGCGTTTTTTCCCCTGTATGAAGTGCAGATATAAAAGTGAGCCAAGACTCTTGCCTGAGCAGCCTTTCAGTGTGCCTTTGTCATCAGTACTCATTATAGTCGACCAAAAACTATTCATATTAGGTAAATTGGACAGTAAATGTCCAAACACGCTTCAAAAACCTCTCCTGCAGCATTTCTCTTGTACTCAAGTGTCCAGTCTTTTGGTTCAGCACACTGATGTTTTGTCAAAGTGTGGTTCAGTCAGTTTTGTTGCGAGAACTCGTCAAAGCTAAATTCATTCCTGTGAGATAAATGATTCCTCCTCTTCGTAAACTGAACATTGCAGCTGAAGAAGCAGATCTGGAGCAGAGCCCGAGTGTCCCGTCCCCCTCCATCAAACACTCTGGCTCAGTGGCAGAAGTTGTCCATCCATTAGGACATCTCCTCATTTGTCACGGCTCGTTTCCCCGGCAATCAAACCCCATTAGCCACTTAATGGGCCTCTGCATGAACTTAATGTACGTACAGTACAGCAGCACTCAGCAGATGGTCAGAAAAACTCTCCAACCACAGTTCGCCTTTTCTCTGAGATGTAAAACTGCAGCGGTGTTGTAAAAACACACCAACCATTGCAAACTTTAGAATCTAACTTTTGCAGCAACAGTATGTCACACACTGATTTTTCTTCAGCCTTTACCTCAACATGAGCGGCCAAAACGAAACCAGCAGAGGCTGAGATCCCCGGTTTGTGCTCTCTATGGAGCTTTATCTGAAACCGCCTACTATACTAGCAGTAAGCGCTGATCTAGCCAAAATTTAGCATGTAGCAAAAGCAAAATCTGCAGTTGACCACACCTGCTGTTTCCCACAATGCAAAGCGCTGGAACAGTCAGTCAGTCAGACGTTCGTCACCCATCATAGATATTCCAATAAATACCATACAGGAGATCCTCTCATCTCACTCCCAGAAAGACAGTGAATAAGTTAATTTCCCAAAAATGCAACAGTTCCCTTATTTGTTAATGATGCTGAATAAATAAAGTGCTCAACAATTCCATATTCAAAATGTAGCTCACTGTTGGTGGTTCGGTCAGCACGTGCTCACAGAGGCTGGCTGTGGACTGAGGAAGCAGGTATCTGTGCTCAGCTGGTGACAATTAAAGCATGAAACCTGCTGCGACGGCAATGAGAAATCCTTGGAATCAAATGTGGCACGCAGACGGTTAGCCTCATTAACACCCGGGGATGCCTCACTGGTGTGAGCACTGTTACAGCCATGACCAGTGATCTGTTCGCCTTGAGTCACCGTCCTGTAACCAATCTTTCTAATTCCTCCCTTTTAGCTTCAGTGGTGTTGATTGTTTGCTAGATTTCCTCTCTTGTGCCACATGGAACAAACTTTGTGAATGACATTATCATTTGACCCACATGTCTGCACTGCCAGTGTCATATTTTCCCACCTGCTTGTGAACATGGAAGACACAAACAGGCTCTGCTTTCACTTGATTTTATTCTGCAATTCTTTTCATGCTGAGCGGCCGTTCCACCTGGCTGCACACGCAATGCTGCTGCAGCACCTGCAGAGAGGCTTGTTTTCATCCACTAATGACACAGCACAAGGTAATATGAGTCATGTGTCTTATGCTTTGTACTCTCAAGATGAGCTCATTATGTCTCCCACCAATATTTCTTCATATATTTTGCCAGCGCGTCATGTTTAGATTCTACTGTTCCCTAAAGTGCAGAAATTGTGCCTGGAAATCTTGTGTTTGTGTTGTAATTATACATCATACGTTGTCATTTCTCTTTGCAGACCACAAGCACACACAGATGCAGCCTCCTGCTAGCAGCATGTCTGTCTGTCTACTGCACTTCCTGAAATAAATGCACTGACCTGAGGGTCCTCGCTCATGCTCTGGAGCTTGCCTGGAATCATCTCTGTATCTGCTGAACCAAACCAATCACCTTTTCCAAAGGTGCCTGTGTCGTATCAATCTATAGTAAATATAAGACTGCACCGTTATACAGTCTGAGGCTCATTATACCATAGTCAATAAACAACTTTTAAAGAACTGAAAAGTGATTTTTACAGTCAGCCAATGATGAAAGATCAATAAAAAAAAGAGTATCAAAGTGGAATTCTAAACACTCTATTTGGAAACAAATGGTTATGAGTTGGAGAAAGCTCAGTGGTCCAGGTAGCACTGAGGTGATGTAATCACCCGCCATAAATCATACAGCTCAGGTCAATGGGACCCTCGACTCCGTTCAAGGCCTAAATTTCCATTTTAATTTTCTGCTCAGTGGAGTTGATGTATGTGGGGACACAGTGAGTAGCCAGGCTCTTCGCTCCCTTCGATTCATTATTAAATGACGACCTTTCCTTTCTGGATCTATGAAAACTCGACTCTCTCACACGAGACAGGTAGGTGTGTGGACTGCAGTGACACCAGCCTTTTCCAATCTGGTGAAGAGAAATGTCAGACAGGGTGAGATTAGGAATTCATTTCAGATGCTGTGGCTTCAAGATTTACTTACTTTGGCTTGGAAATCCCTTACATGTGTTTACCTACACAGTGCTTGTGCGTCTTGAGGGTTCTACTTCTAAATGACAGCTTAAGGACAATTACCAACGCTTTTGCATGCAGTGTTGTTCAATAAATTCCCCATTACTGTGTTGAGTTTGGCTCATGAGGAGCCATGGCTTTGATTTCTTCCTTGTCTTTTGCAGCCTAGTCAGAAATCAACTTCATGAGGTGCAGCACGAGCAAGGACTCTCACATTTCAAGCTTGTCCTTGTGCCTCTTTTTCTGACCTCCAGGTGCCTGCTGGTCTGCTTGTCACTGGGAGTTGAAGATGTACTTCGGCAGACAGAGTTAGACTTTCTCCCTGCATGCTCAGCCCATCTGAATTGGTGTAAGTTTACAGGGGCTTGCAATGCTGGAGGTGTTTGATCGCTCTAGCAATTATTTTTGATATACTGCATGCATGTTTGTCTTTCCAGTGAATCTTTTTGGGAGGACTCCAGGGCTCTGATGTGTCTGCTTAGCAGTGATCTAGGTCTCTGCTCCACACAGTAGAGTAGGAAGAGCAGATGTCCTGTGATCTATCAGCTTGCTCTTTTGTATTTGGACTCAGAAAAAGACGACCTGGTTGCAACTCGCACAACACAAAGACAAAAAGCTGCCCATGCTCAAATAAACGCTGATGTGACCATAAGCATAATTAAGACAGCGTTAAGCAAATGGCAGACAATCTACAGTGTGCATTTGCATTTAAATATCTATTTTTGACCTTTCCATTCAGCAAGCTGAAGTTCAAGATAAAGCGGCGACATCTGTATGTGATCTCAGTGACATTAGAATATTCGACATCCATGAAATCAAAGCCAAATGTGATATTTCCCAAACCATGAGTGTACTGTGACACATGATGGTGAGCTGAAACTGCAACGCAGACACCTGTTTCTGCCTTCCACACCTGCTGAGAGACACTACCTGTCTGAGTCCACAGCATTTCACAAGACTGTGTGGTTGATCCGAACAGATTTTGCATTCATTTACATATTAATGAGGAGAAATGAATGAAATGTCTGTCGGGTCTCAAAGTTCATTGAGTGTTAATATAAACATGATAACAAGCATACTGATGTACAAATGTGTGCTAATTAATGCATCACTCAGCTTTGTAAAAGACTCAATTAGCATGTTTTGTTTGACAGATTATGTGGGACGAACGGCAGTTCAAGTCTCTTTTGTTTTAAATATGGGTGTCTAATTGGTGTTTGAGCCCTGGGGTGACTGTTGGATGTCATCTGATATTTTTATTTCAACACATGTGTTCTTGCAGCCTCAAGGTGCTGCATCTTTAATCTGCTGTTTATGTGTTTTTCTAAAGCACGGTTCTTTTTGTAATTGTCTGTACTGGAACTTGGTGTTATCTGCATTTACTCATTTCAGACTGGTCAGTCGATTGAACTCATTTGGTATTTTTCTGAGGGAGACGTTGTTGCATTGTGAAGAGCTGCTGAGACATTTCTGCCATCTTGTGGTTGCTAATGTTGAGCACAGCAACAGTGTTCCTGGGACCTGCTGTCAGCCTTATTAATACAGAGAATTCATTGAGTGAATGCATTATTTATCACACCAAAATGAATGTGCTTTTCTTCCAGTATTGCTGAGTAGGTCGGGGAGGTTTAGTGTGTTTCGTCTGTGTACTGAAGCACATGTTATCTTTTCTGGTATAGATATATAGATGGACAGATACTCTGCATGTCACAGCAGCATTCAATCACATTCTAATACATTTTAGTTTCCCTCCATGTGGTTTTCAGACAGTATGTGTGAAAAATAATATTTCACATTGCATGGGGGGCACTTGAACTCATTGCTCTGGATCATAAATAGACCTTATTTCAGTATATTTTCATCTAAACAATTTCCAATTTCAAGGATTTTGGGCTCTTTCTTTGAGCTATTCACAGAGAATGGGGTTTATTGTCAAGTCACACAACAGCAGTGCTATATAACAACACAAATGTTTGCCTTTGGGCTATAATTCGGTGTTGTAGAGAAATCAAGGAGTACATTTTCGTACTGATGAGCTTGGAGTAAACCTCCAGGGAATGTTTGAAATGTCCCTAAATTGTCCAGAGTATGATACAGGTGTCTGCATATTGACACATTTCCTCTAAATAGCTTTGGTCATATTCAGTTCCTCCTCTGGAGAGCTGTATGTGACAAATACCAGTACTGTATAATGGAAGACAAAGTATTACATTGGGGAATCTGTCAGGAAAGGCAAAATGGAAAGTACACAATCGTCTAACTAATTACTTAATTAAGGAAAATCGGAGGGAAATTTGTTTCGTTTCGTTTAATTTAATTTAATGTTCTGCCAAGCGACACTCTACACTCCAGGCCTCTAGGTGGCGGTAATGCGCCCTACAAGATAGTTTGCTAGCTGAGATCCAAACTCGAAGAAGAACGAAGACGAAGAACGAGGAAGAAGAAGAAGTTGTTAAATTTAAACTAGGCTGAATAGCGAACCCAGTTAAACGCAGTATCGATGTTACTAATTATTGGTAACTCACTTCGTCATTAATGTCATATCTGCTAGCAGTAACAAACACACAGGTAAAGTCGCCACGAAGCCTTTTTAGCTCCAGAATCTAACGCAGCTCTAAAGTTCAAAATGCTAACTTGGGAGCCGATATATTGAAGTATTGTCTCAATTTAGCTGAAGCTACGCTGAATCTAGCTGGTTCCTGTCACTTCTGTTCAGTTGGAGAGCTTGACGACAACTTCATTCAACATTTATTATTATTTTAATTGAATGTCTCGCTTGATTGGCTCCTCGTATGCCGAATTTGCTAAAATAACCTCAACATTCCTAAATTATATGATTTTTTTTTTTCTCCAATTTGTTGTTGTATGTTGTTGTTAACAGCTCCGCACGTTTAAATTCACGGATTTTAAAACTGAGTCGAATTCAGTTATTGCCAGTAAAGTAGTTGTATCGGATCTGCGTACAGCTCTGAACACTATTGTTTTATCTCCTGCAGGGGGGCGTAACGATGGAAGAGGTGAGTCAACGTAAACAAAATGATGCTCATCCGAGGCTGTAGAGGCTTGTGTGTGGAGTGGGTGGGTGTCGGACAGATGATGGGGGAGTGGATCGGCTTTCATTCATTGTTGTGGTGCAGAGGTGGTAGCTGCAGGAACTGTAGAAACCTTATCACCAGTGGGCTTTCACCAGAGGCATCTCATTCTACAAAGGCACTCAAGTCCTGCAATGATTAGAGTTATACTCCTCAGGTGCTACGTTTGTGCTGAGAGGAGGACTTTTAAGAATGGACAGCAGGACAGCTACTTTTTTACAATCAAGAAATAAGACATATGTTTATCTGTGGACGTACAGGCAGTTTCAGGTAGTTCTTAGATTTCTTCGGCAGCTTCGTGTTGCTCTGTGATGTTTCTTTCCTCCCTGTGCTTTCCTCTTTTGACTTCAATCCTGTCTGTATTGCAGCAGGAGCAGGTAGAATGGGATGACGTGAACAAACTTCTGCAGCATCATGGTTTTAAGCCAGTGCATTTTGCAGATCCTGGAGAGAACAAGAACATTTCAGGTAAGAGTCGCTGGTTCCAGTTTCTTGTCAAAATGAACTTGTCGTGGTGAAATTCCAGTTTTAAGTAGGATTTGGAAACGATTGCAAATGCTCACATGTGTCCTTAGATTTGGTTCTGCTGGACAAGAAGTCAACTGGTGAGATTAGGATGACTTTGAGGACAATGCTCACAGACTCAGAAAGAAGACAGGCCCTCATCCAGGAGCTCATCAAGTCCAATAACCAACTTAAGTAAGTCAAACAATGAAGCTGTCAATCATTCCCCTATGAAAATTAGACATTTGTGTCTAAAATGTATTAGTCACAGCAACCTTTTGCCCAAATCTGCAACATATGCGGTGCAAATAGTAAATAGAGTAGTAAAAATACGGTTTTTAGAGGGATTGGATCTCTAACCACTAAGAAAATATAGGTATGTAGTAGACTCATGTCAACCTCCTACAATGGAAATTCTTACATGCCTGCAGTGTGTATTACTGTGGGTGTTATACGTCCGTATCTGTTTAATAATGTATCTGCAGTGTGTGTTGACCACCTGTCCCCCTGTCATCTCAACTGATCAGTGTCAGATGAGTATCAGTGAGATGACTGGACTTCTGCCATCAGACCCCCTCAAGGCTCTGGAATTCCTTGTCTGAGGAGATCAGCCCCCCCAGGGCATTACACTATGAAGACATATTTTTTTAAGAAAGTCTTGGGATGGGAGGGAAACCACCAGCCAGTAGGTGAAGAGAAAGCACTCGTTGCATTGGGAGAATGAATCTTTTCCATGTGTGTCTTCAGAGAGGAGGCTCATGAGCAAATGAGACAAGCCGCTCAGAAGTCTCAGAGGGCCACAGAGCTGGAGGGGCTGCTGGACGAGGTGAAGACCAGACTCCAGGACCTGGAAGACCGTTACCTGGGCAAGGCTGTCCAACAGCACAGCCACACACAACAACTGCAGCAGGAAAAACAAGAAGCACAGGTGCGTCAGCAGATTTTCACAGCAAGCCACTACAGGCTGAGACTTGTTGCACATAATTTTTGATCTTGCAAAGCTTTTTAAAAATGAGAGTATTGTCTATCATCAGCTTCAGTCAAGAAATATCATTTTCTGAGAGAGAAAAAAATCTCTTGCAGAAACTGTGTCAGGTTCTGGAGCAGAAGCTGTCTAAACAGAGGGAGGAAGCAGCTCAGCTTCAGAGGAAGCTCTACTTCACCATCAAAGAGGAAGAGCGACGATTGGCTCGACAGAGTCAGACCTTCCAGCACATCTGCAACAAAGTCAGCCAGCAGAACTCCTCTGCAGACCAGCAGTAAGAACATAATATTCTCTTTGACAAAGAAATTGTTTCTCCAGGTTTGCTAGCAAGCTTTTTCCCACAGCTTTCAACTGCTTCGTGTGGACTTCCTCGAACAGAAAATGCTGTGTGTTGAGTTGAATTCTCTCCTGGTTCTCACGTCTGCAGGGTGTTGGATGTGATTGACTTCTATGAGAGTAAAATGACTCAGCTGCTGGATGAGCTCAGGTAACGCATGCCTCCAAAAATTCAGTATCAAGTGTCATTTGGCAGGCACAAAATAAAGTTTCAGAAAAGGCTGTGTTGGTGTTGTCTTTCATAAATGATGTAGATCACACCCTGCAATGAGCACTGTTGCCTCCACTTGTACTAAGCTGTTCATTCTGACCCCAGATCTGCCAGAGGAGAACCAGAAGGATCTCAGGTGGCTCATCAGACAAGAATCAAGAAAGCATCCAGCAATGTCACTCCATCATTCAAAACCATTCTCAAGGTAACCAGACCGGAAGGTAATGTTTATTCATTTTCACGTTGTTCTTTCCCCGTTTCATGATGTAATACTCTTGGATTTCTTTCAAGGGGTACCAGGACCAGCAAAAGTCGAGCAAAAGTCAGATCGAGGAGCTAAAGAGGGAGGTTGAGCGCCTGAAGCAAGAGCTGGAGTCCAGGTGTGTGCCTATCCAGCTTGAAACAATGCACGCTCTGTCTTATGAATATTCACGCTGACTGTGTTTTCCCGTGCAGGCCGACACTCAAAGAAGTGAAGTTCTACAAACACAAACTCCGCCGCTTGGAGGGGGCCAACAAAAGCAGTCACACAAGGTCAGAACGCTCGTGAGAATAAAGGATTGTGCACTGCTCTCTGAATCTCTGTATCTGATGCACACACTTCATTCAGGCACAGCTATGTTTACAACCACCGATGTGGTGTTCATCCTTTCTTCATTCACTCATTTGTTTTTGTGTTTTTTGGGTCCAAGTTAAAAGACAATCATTCACTGTTTTAAAAAAAAAGCAAATAAGGCAGTATCTAGTTTTGTCATCAGTTGCCAAGCAACATCTTTGTTTTAACTTTGCATAAGCACGGTGGATGGGTGCGTCCGTCATCTGGGCCAAACTTTGGAGTTTGAGCATCCAGGTATTGATCTAATCTGATCTGCAGAGTGACGAAAGAAGACAACATGACTGAGATCAGCGAGAACATCAGTGACCAAACCAGGGAAGCCAGTCTGTGTGTCCACTACAGCCATGTAAGCATATTGTTTGATTCCATGAGATTTCCTGTCTGAGTCCTGTCCTTGTTGTTTGCTAAAATCTACCTCAACCAAACATAACGAACAAGACTTTTCTTCCCCTGAATTCCAGCTGTTGAGTCAAATCAGTGCCATTGTGACGAGTCCCAAAACCCCGTTTCGACTGCACAGGCAGAAACCCTCCTCTGTTGGTTCGCAGCGGGCTGAGTTTCAGTCCCTCCTCCCCACACTGGAGATTTGGGCTCAGCAGCTCTACCTGCTACAGGTAAACACCACCTGTCTGCAGGCTTTAGTATTATTTACTCTTTTAACCGATTAAAATTCTTCCATGTGTATGTTGGTAGGATTTGCAAAGGGGGTTAAATAAATTGACTGCCAGAGTGATGCCCTGGCAGCCGTCTGATGGCGGCCACGATGCTGCAGAAGCAGTGAAGGTGGAGGATATGATGTTGCTGGTGGACACCATGCTGGAAAACACCTCGACTGACAACGACAAGGTAGAAGACTTGTTTACTTTTCTACTTATGGTGTAAAACACACTCCATGGTGCATTGATTGACTGATCAGAGGCTGCCGGAGTATCTGACTGATGTAGGACAGGGTCAACTCCAGTGACACTTATTTATAAGTGTCACTGGAGTTTATAAGTGTGTTTTCTGTGGTGGTGTAGGTGCTCAGGAGTCCCACTCGATACACTCTGGCCTCCATGGTGTCCCACTTCCAGAAGCTGTTTGACGTGACCTCCCTCAGCGGTGTGTACCCACGTATGAACGAGGTCTACACCAGGCTGGGAGAGATGACCAACGCCATGAGGAACCTCCGAGATGTTCTGGAGCTAGGTACGCTTCTGCTGGAATCCAAGCTTCATGTGTTGTTTAGTCAGTTTTGGATATTTTTATGGTAGAAATGACAATGGAGAAAAATTGTGATGTTTGTGGTATTGTGTCAGACAGCAGGGTTCCTCCTGCTGAGGTGGTGAACCAGGTGGCCAGACTGGTTTCCTCCACTGAACACACTGCTGGACTCCACAATCTGCTGGGAGATGCTGAAATTGACAGGTTGTCACATACAGAACACACACATATTGTTTGGAATGTGAGACACCACCAGCTCGAGAGCAGCTTTACTGCAGGGCGACAGGAACCCAACGTGCTCCTTGAAGTGATTTTATATTTTTACTCTGCAGTATCATCGTCAAAGTGAGGCAGCACGAGGAGTTCTTCCCTGCCTTCCATGCGCTCACTGTGGACATTTTACAGACTCTCGGTATGTAAGACACAATACACACACCAAGCAGCTGGGCCTTCCTCCTTGTTTGACTTGATTTGACTGATTGGCGTTTCAGCAGATCTTTATCAGAGCACCACATGTGACAAATATACATACATTCAAAAAAGATGTAGATGTCTGACTGAGGCTGATTATCAATATTTGAGAGTCAAAAAATGCAAATTGCAAATCGGATTGATTGTAGCACTGGTTCAGCCTGAGGGTACCCTGACCAGGAGCAGGTTCATCTGGAGGGATCAGTTTCCATATTTATTAAACCGCCTTCATGAAATAAAATGCACTGAGAATGAATGTGTGTGTGTGTGTGTGTGTGTGTGTGTGTGTGTGTGTGTGTGTGTGTGTGTGTGTTTCAGGTGTGAGTCACCTGGATGACATCCTTCCAGCTCTGGAGTCTTTGAAACAAACAGCTCAATGACACGTTGCTTTGACTGAACTTTGCTTTGAGTGCTGTGTTTTATTCAGTGTCATGATTGTGGAGTGATTTTTGTTTTTAACAAAAACAGAGTATTTCTTTGGTGGAAAGTGATGGAAGGATGGATTGCATTGCTTAAAGCTCCATTGTGGAAGATTTAGGAGAGTTCCATTAATGACCTCAGAATGAGACCCTAACAGTAAAATGAAAAAGCAGGTCCTCTTCAGGGCGCCATCGGGGAGGGTGAGGCACAGGGTCTTGTTGTTTGCAATCTGCAACCTCACCACATATATGCCACTAAATCCAACTGCTCAGAGTGTATGCTTTGTAAGTTGGGTGAAGCATCCCTTTACATTGCCTTCTTAAGTCACTTGCAGATCACCTTTTGTGGCAGTAGATGGAAGCATAATCCTGGTTAATAAACATGGCCGCACTCTGCCTGCACCGCGATTTTTCACTGTGTGTCCTACCTGTAAGTAGCTTTGACTGACAACAGTTTTTATGGCAAAAAATAGTGAATGCTTTGCTTTTATCCTCTGACTGTCTTCTTATTTAGTATTCATTTTGGGAAAAGTCATATATTTTTTTAAAACCCATTATTAAGAAATTTCTTTTCAGCGGTTTTTGTTTTAGAGTGTCATTTTTTCCTATTATCTATTTATTTTTTTCATAATGGCACTTCAGCTCAGGTCATTCCGATCAAAGCAGCAGCCAATCAGGCTCGCCCAGTTGTTTGTTTTGACTGACAGGTGAAGATGAAAAGTGGCATTATGAAATACAATAATCATAAATAATTATTCAGTTACACTGAAATAAAACTGACCAATAATCAAAAGGAATTAACATATCGGTTTCCATGTCATGTATAAAAGCCACGTGTACATTTACAATGGAAAGCTGCGTGCGTGGCGCTTCACAGTAAGTCCAGCCCAAGTGATTCACCTAAAGAAGACTGTTAATCTCTTACACAACCCATGAAACTCACATAATTCTGTGTTACTGGGAATACTTTACATGATTTGACTCATCCTTTCGCTTTAAGCGAAATAACAGCAACACATGTTTTCTCCTCAACCTGTCCGGTTTTGAGCACCTGGCTGACTCAGGCTAGTACTATTCCAGACTTGTCAGTCTGTCTTATGCAACACAGCAACCAGTTCGTGGTTTTCCATAACAAGCTGTACAAATATGATTCATTGAAAGTGAATCAATAACCCAAGACAATCATTTTTCCTGAACTCTTAGTAATATATACACGTCCATTCTTGGTTGATTTACTCGAGCAGCAAAGCTCAGCTCACAAACAGGGGGCATCAATGCAAAGCTGGTAACGCCATTGCCACTGAGGTCCACATTACGAGTGGACTAAACATAGAAAAATCTGAATGTATGTCAAACACAATTATGTTTAAAAGTTCATAAATAATAAAATATTTAGAAGTGTATTAGAACTTACATTGGGGACCATTCAACCCCCCACACAGACAAAATGGTACGGCCCGCAAGTGTCAGTTTCCTGCACTCGGTTGCTAGGAGGCGGAGAACGCCTGACAGCTAGAAGTAAAACGCAGGGAAAAGCTCTGCCTCTCACTGGTCCCCACTGAGCATCGTTAACGCTTCTATTTCACTCGTTTCTGTACCGAAGGATCATTCGGTGGGTTCCTCGCTGTGGGACGGTAAGGCTGGAAAGCATGTTTAGATGTTGTTCTGCTTCTTCAACCGTTATCTCATCGCTGGAGGTAGAACACAATATAATAATAAGTTGTCGAATTGATGTTGATGATGGCCACCGACTGCAGTCAAGACGCAATTTTGGATTTTCTGAAGGAGAAAGGGGGCAAAGTGAAAAACACGGATTTAATTGAGCACTTTAAGCCCGTATTCCCCGAGGAGCCAGGCAAGAAGGCGACTGTACGCAACAGGTTTAAAAACTACGTTGACAACATTGCTTTTGTAAAAACTGAGTGTGGAATCAAGTATGTCTGTCTGAAGAAGAAGTTTCGTGGTTCTCTGAAGGAGCAGCGTAACTCAAGTGTCGGAAACGAGACAAATGGGACAGAAACACAAGTTTTAAGTGAAAAGAAAGCCTCAGGTACAGACTGCAGTCAGGTTCGCGGTGATGACGCAGGGGAGGATCCAGCCCAGCCTCGTGCCGCCCGCGCTGAGGTTCAACAACAGACACCTGGCTCAGGTTACGGAAATGACAGCCAGGTGAAGGTTCTGCGCGATTTCCCCTCTACAACCATTTTCCTGGACGACGAAAGTAAGTGTCACGAGTTTGTTTGTTTAGTGGAGGAGGTGGACAGCAGCTCAGGTGAGATGGGAAACAGAGGGAGCTTTCGAAGAGAGAGGAGGGAGTCCAAGAAGGAGCAGGTGGCGAAAGCGCCTGACATACCAGAAATTGCAGTGATTGAAGCTTCGCCTCTCCCTGCAGAGGGAAGTGCGTTCACCTTGCCTGGGCCTGTACAAACTGGTACTGCAGGACAGACAGACGCATCTACTGTTGCGCTCAATCCCACAGAAAGACAGGTTGAGACTGAGTCTCTTTCACTTGAAGGCCTGAAGAAAGCGGAGCAGATTCATGTGGTGACCCGGCGGCGAAACTCAACAGGATCCCAGCCTGGAACCAGACAGCTGCAGCCAGACAAAGAGGAGGACGAAGGACTGCTGGACACACATAGTTTGTCTGGAAGTGAAGGGAACAGCTCCCCGAAAGGCAGCCGCAAACACTTCATCGAGGTCATGATGAACAGCTCCCCCCAGGTGAGGCGTAGCATAGTGTTACGCAACTCATTTTGCCTGTCCTCCAAGAGTGATGGGGACTCAGTGTCATTGGTCTCCTCCAACCTGGAAGACGACAGGGCCTCCGTCACTCTGGACCCGCTGGAACATGAGTGGATGATGTGTGCTTCAGATGGGGAGTGGGCCAGCTTGTACCGCCTCCTCACCACAGAGCCCAGCCTCATTCTGAGGAAAGATTTCGTCAGCGGTTTCACCTGCCTGCACTGGGCAGCCAAGCATGGCAAGCCTGAGCTGTTAGCATTGATTATCAACTTTGCCAAACAGCACAATGTTGCTATCAGCGTCGATGTTCGATCCAACACCGGCTACACGCCGCTGCACATAGCCGCCATGCACAGCCACATGGAGGTGGTGAAGCTCCTGGTGGGTGCCTACAATGCAGATGTTGAGATCAGAGACTACAGCGGGAGGAAGGCCTGCCAGTACCTCACTGACAATGTGAGCGTGGACATACGGGACATCATAGGAGCATATGAGCATTCAGGCTCAGACAAGACAGACCAAAAGGACGGACGTCGCTGGAGGTTCTCCAAAGTCCTCCAGTCTAACCTGAAGCCCCTCAGGCTCCTCAATCCCAGTGACTGCGACTCTGTGGACAGAGAGTATCTACCCAGAGAGAAACCCGTCAGGAGGAAGTCGTCATTCAGCAGGATGAAGCCCAAACTCGAGAGGCTCCGCTTGAGGACGTCGCAGATCGTCCACAGCACGTCGTTCCGTGACACAGAGGAGCTGGAGGGGTCTATCAGAGGTTCCTTTAAGGCCAGACCCAAGACACATTTCTTTGGGTGAGATCAATACTTCCACAGGACAGGAAGCAGTGTTTAAGGATGTCGACAGTTGAAACACAGAAATGTAGCAGAAGATTTTTGCATATTCATATAGATTTGTGGGATCAGATATTCGTATTCATCCAATCAGATGTAGAAATAGTTCCTGCTCCTGGAGCGGTTAAAGGTGGAAAAATTACTGTTACTCTCATTACTCACTCTGTGTTGAGAAATGGTAGCGATACGCAGTTTGAGCCTCAGTAGCATCAGTGATATCTATGTCAGATAGCTAGATTAGGATCTTTAAATGTTTAAGATAGATGTTAATTAGTCTGAAATTGCTGCTCATGCAACTCAAGCTAGTAACAGATTTAAAGTGTAAAGAGCATGAAATCGACTCTTTCTATTTAAAGCAGAACAGCATTCTTTGATCATTTTACGGATAAGGCTGCAGTTATGCTGCAGGAGGTAAGATATATCAGGCTTCGGTTGTAGACACAGTACTTATTATGGGTATTGCTGGTTTGGCTCTGCATATTGCATTTACATATATATATCACCAGCACATCGCACAAAATTAAATGAATGAAAGGTAATTAAGCAGCACTGGTTATTTAGTAAAAAAGTTTCCTCTTCTTTTTTTAGTTTAACTTATGCTCTGAATGACTTTTTAACCACAGAAACGACAGCATAAGAACTTTCTGATGATGTACTGTATATGACTCATTTTTCACTCCAGATCTACAAAAAATGCACACAGAGTTACATTATTTATCAGTTAAGTGACTGCCTGTGACTCTCTCTGTGATGTGACTGCAGGTCAGCCTGCTTCTCTTTATCCAGACACAGCTGACACTAAAGCCTCTTGACCTTCAGACGCTAATCTCGGCTCCTGCAGGCAGATTTCTATGTCACAAGGTTGTACTGTGAGGCCAGGCCAGAGGCAACGCTAGAGAAGTTCTGGTCTTGGGTAATTTTTACTTTTCATACTTTCCAGCACCAGATTGTTAGTGTGGTGACTCAGGCCACCAACGTTGGAGGGTGAAAAAGCCATCTGGGCAGGGCTAAATCCAAGAAACTGGATGCTTTGGTGAAGGCTGTGCACAGCACTGAATTTTACATGTGGTTTACTTAACTTATGCTTTTTAATATATGCATTTTATGGGAGCCACACTGGAAAATAACATGACTGAACCAGCAGGAAACAACGGTGTGACGCAGCAGGGTTATGAATCACACATGATGCATGAACAGATTCATGTAATGCACAACATGCTGCTTCATTTCAGAACTTGACTGACTGTATCAAGCTGTGTTAAGGTTCTTAATGAGAGGCCCATGGAGATGATGGTTAATTGCTTACATTTCTTCATCAATTTTACATTTTCTCATTGTTATATATATCCAGTGTTGGTTTGGAAGGGCCGACTGGTTTGTCAATCATGCAGAAAGCGGAAATTTCACTGTGGATCGTCTCCCTTTTTCAAATCTGCCCAGTGTTTCCATTTGGGGAATCCCAGACTGTCTCTCTGTTATTATGGTAACCAGTCCATTTGCTGCGTGACCGCAAGTTCAAACCTCTCAACCTTTTCAGTGTTTTTGTCTTAACAGAATCTTTTTTTAATCTAAGATTTTCTTTAACTTAATGGCACCTTTGGTCTTTTTTATTACATCTTTGCACATTTTAATAAAAACAGCTCTTAGATTTTTATTCGCACATTATAATGTGACATACACCTTTACTCTTACAGCTCAGAGATTAGTAAATATTTTTTGAGTTACTTGTACTTGGGTCATTTTATTGATGTGTGTGATGTTTTTACTCTGATCAAATAAATAATACTGACAACTTGTATAAAGGACTGTGTCTGATTTGACTCGTGGTGCGTGCAAGGCAAGAATGAACTTTTCCCACCCAAGAAAATAAATAGGTTCAGTTCCCACTGCTATAATCTGTCTACCCCACATGGCCAAAAGTATATGGTCAACTAACTGTTCCTGCCATGTGTGACAGCCAGTCAGTCACAAGAGCAGTGGCAGTTTGATCAGCTGGCGACCCACAGTTGGACCCTGTAATATAAAGATGGTTACACAATGAAATTTGATGTGGTCCTCACCCAATATGTGAGTCCTCACAGGGATCAGGAGCTGCACATAAGGGCAGATTGTGCTGAATTAATGCTTTCCATTGTTTTCCTAAATTCACTCAAAAAAGTGAACTAGGGGCATTGTGCACTTTATGTCAATTATTATTTATTTTAATTTTACCCATGTAACTTTTTCTAACAAAGTTAATTTAATAATGTCTCGCGTTATCTGTATAAAATCGTAATGTGCTGCTCAACCACAAACGATTGACATCAAGCAAATTAGCGCTGAAATACCGCTCGCATCCAGAAGGTGGCAGTAATGCACCGTCAGCGGCCGTGAAGGACTGACGAACAGCCACACACCTGGCCGCGCTACTTTCGAGTTGGAAGAGGTAAGAGACATATAT
The DNA here is from genome assembly GCF_051107435.1 of Chaetodon auriga. Classification (NCBI taxonomy): domain Eukaryota; kingdom Metazoa; phylum Chordata; class Actinopteri; order Chaetodontiformes; family Chaetodontidae; genus Chaetodon; species Chaetodon auriga. The sequence goes on along the minus strand of NC_135096.1, from coordinate 8,843,901 downwards.
TTGTCACCAGTAATTGTGTGTTGCCGTGTTTGTGTCGTACACGAAATTTTGTGTTTGTGATTCAAGCCGTGTCGTGCAGTTGGCGTGACAGGGCAGTTGTAGTGAGCAGGACATGCTAGCTTGGTCGGAGGTAACATTACTGCGTGACCTCAGTGACATTTCATCCCGGCGCTACTTGCACTGTTGTTTTATTCTTGCTGGGTCGCGGTGTCTTGAACAGCTAATACAAAAACTATTATTTTGGTGAGGTGACGAGTGGTCTCATTGTTGGCACCGGAGCACAAAGTATTGACTGGTAGGTGGAGGCTTCATAGAGTCGCGTGGCTGTTAGCAAAATGAAAAGTTCAGTTTGCGTCTTTTTTCGCCCAGTGAAATTTCATTATGTTCCGGGCTGCATACAGATATCAGTATATAACTTGTAAAATTGCCATTTGTTTTGTTTTACGTTTCAAACAACAACATTTGTAATTTTACACTATGATGAGCTTAAAATTAAGGGGCTTTAGTTGTGTCCGATATTTCAAGTGTGGCACATTCAGTTAATGCACAAGTGTAACGATGAAGTGCTATTTATCTAGGCAGTCTGATAAGTCTTTAAATTTTATGCTTTTAAAAATTTGGATTAATTATTAACAGCTGTGATATGGCCTTATTTTCTATTTAAGAGGAGAGCCCAGTCAATGACCAGTACCTGTTTTTCAGGTTGAGGTGTCAACTTGACCAACACACTACCCAGCTCATCCAACGGTGCAAGAAAAAAGGAGGATCTGCAGGTGCCAATCACACAGGTATGTTTTTCTATTTGTAGAAAATAGATCAAATGCACTTGTTACTATTATTTGGTGCAAAGAATGGTTCATGTTTGACACGTGTGGACCAAGAGGCACCAGTATGTTGACTTTATATCTGACGTGTTCATCAATAAAAGAAAATAACAAATGTTTGGATCTACCAGCTGTTCTCTACCTGTTGACAAATTTGGATTGAGTCAACCCAATTAGAAAAAAATAAATTCAAACCTTAATATTTCAATTAACAGAGCATATCGCTTCTGAAGAATTATGTAACCTGTGTAAAGCTGAAGCTAGACGGCATAATTGGAGTAAAGTTTTTGGCAAATTAATCCTCCAGAAGCAGTGAATTTCCTCTGTCAGAGTATGTTTCCAAAGAGATGCCTGGTTTGACTTTTTAGCTGAAAAGGATAGAGATGTCTCCTCACAAGCGTTTGCCTGTCAGACATGATGCATCTATCTGCTCTCAGGATTAGCCTTTGCACAGAATCCCATTTTCCTGTCGAGGGAGGCTGCCTTGAAATATCCGCCGAGTCGAGCTCACTGTCACTGTCAGGGTCATTTCTCAGAGGCATGTTGTTTTACAAGTCAGTCATGTTGCCGAACAGTGTTATACTCAAAATTTACTTATTTATTTATTTCTTATTATTTTCTAATATGTTGATTAAAAGAAGAATATATATGTGTGTGTGTGTGTGTGTGTGTGTGTGTGTGTTCAGTCATACATTATTTTAATGGAATCCATGATTTTGTGTATCCTGTATTCAATACTGTGGAAAAAGTTTCTTATGCACCTCATGCAGTGTCAGTGCAGATGAGATGTATGAAAATAGTGTTGACGTGTTCACATTTGATGCCTACACTCACGCACAGCTCAGTTCAGACTGCTGCCATCGTGCCTCCTTTTTATTATTTGGTAAAAAATAAAATTGTCAAGTGGCTCAGACCCTCAAAGGCAATTTCTTTATTGGCATTTAACATATTCTTGCCATCGATGAAGCATCTTTCTCAATCTGTCGGCATGACATATATTATAAAGTAATACACAATGGAAAAAGGCATCTTTCACAGTGATCACGGTAAACCATCAGTGTGCAAAATACAATCAATAAATTGAACACTTATTTGGAATGAATTGAAATGAACACAGTAGAGAGAGGTGGCATATCAGCAACAGACCAAAGGACATTAGAGACACCATGTCATGTGTCCTCTTTTTATACTAACAGAAATGTAAGACAACTCCTTCAACCTGGACAACACCCTCAATAACACTGAGAGCTTTGATAAATAACACAGTAACTCCTGCACATGGAGGACAGGTGTCTGGCTGAGAAGTCTCTTCGGATCTTTTTGGCCTATCAGGCAGATGGGGCTGTTTGATTAGTCCTTTGCTGATTGGATACCTGCATGTTAAATCAAACCAATTCACAACCGATCATTAATTAATTAATGGCAGTAGTTCATCAAGGAAACGCATAATTTTCCTTCCTGATGGTTCAAAATACTCATAATACAAATGATTTCAGTGTATTTCACAGATTCAAGCTACCATTGTATCACAATACTTAAATATGTTGGAGTTTGTTTGTTTGTTTGTTTGTTTGTTTTTGTCAACTTAAGCTAGAGCTGTTAGTATGAGGGAGCTCTTTTTCCCACATAATTTCTCTTAATCTGCATGTAAATGTGGATTCATAATATATGTTAGAACGGATTTTCATTAAGGCTGCAGTAAATTCTAAAACTTAAATTTAGTGGTATCCAAAGGGAAAATCTACCCCAAAACTGATGTTATTTATTTATTTTTGACATAGAAATAAACTCTTAAAAACATATCGAGAACTTAATTTCCACAATATGAATATTTTCCATTAACAAGTCTGAACAAAGTTCAGGTGAAAAAAATCTGGATTTTTTAAATATTGAATCCTGATTTTATACAACTCACATTCTCGCACATGACATCACATTTATTGAAACATAAATGGAGGCTGTGCAAAAATATATGTTTTAAAAAATCATCTGTAGACTTAAACATGCACCTTTAAAGGCACTTCGGTTGCTCCTGTGATCAGACTGTCTCTGATTATTCAACACAACAAAGGTGCTTGACTAGGAAAAACTTACTACGAAAGTCTGGATCAGTGTCAATAAAACAAGTGCATTTGACACATGGAGAACTTGGTATTTCACTCTGTATCCCACTTGTTCAAGAACAACAAAACAGAAGGGGCAGAAGGAGAACCATGTCCATAAAGAGTAGCTCACAGTTTCCATTGTATACACAGTGTGACACTTAATGTATGCCATAGAATTTGCTCTTAGCACAGCGAATTTAATTGCTGGGACAGTGTAAAGTGAGACAGTAAGCTCTGGATAGCCTCTCTCAGATGAGTCTGGAGGGTGTGGGTCACATCAGGTTGCGTCAGGCCTCCTACAGGCCCACAAGCTGACAGCTCTTCTTCCAGAGCTTGGCTTGGAGCTCGGAGTCGTAGGAAATGTCGGAGGACTGCCTCTTCTCGCCGTTGTACAGGTAACAGCCCCCGACCCCCTCCATCTCCAAGGCAGCTGCAGCATAGATGGAAATGGATGCTCCCTCTGCTGGAGTCTGAGAAGGAGATGCGTGAAGAAAAGAACCATCGACAGGTTGAGTTTAAAGAAAAGGTGCTCCTCAGATTTCTCAGTCTTACCAGGCAGTTTTTATGTTTGAACTTTTATGTTTGAACTTGTTGTCAGTCTGCCTGCACTGCTGTGACTGCCGCTCAGAAGGCAGAGGAGATAGTCCACTACTCTGGTCAGTGGTTCGATCCCTGGCCTCTTGGACAAGATACTGAACCTCAGATTGCTCCTGGTACCTGTGCCATCAGTGTGTGTGTGTGTGTGTGTGTGTGAACACAGCATGAGTTGTAAAGGGCTTTGAGAAGTCGGTGGACTAGATATAAATATACTTTTTTCTTATTTTAAGTAATATTTCCCCCCCTTGTCTTTGAGGTTTTGCATGTTTAAAGACCCTGTGGCAGCTGTCCATCATAATTTGCCCGGCAGGCCTTCCATCACTAATTTTAAATATATTTTAACATCTTTTACAGAAGGATGTGGTTTAATTTAACGATAGCCTCATATCAATAGACTAAACCTGACACCATACATATTTCTTCATAATGTGTGTGCTGGCTGTGTACTTATCAGGAAGGCCATGTTACAAGTTACCGTCAGAAATCCGGATCAGGCTGGGTGATGTATCACATTGATTTCATTAATCAGATTGTTTTGCACAGTGTGTAAAAGCTGGTGCTCTACTTCGCTCAAGCATCGAATACCGACAGTCCACAGCACAGGATAACAGCCATGCTCAACTGTCTTGCACATTAAATCCTAAATTATGTGCTGTTTCGTTGATATTTTTCCTTCTTGCATTTTGCAGGAAAAAAAGCAGTTCAAATTGTTAGTGATGCCCATGCTTCAGAAAAGTCAAGATATCACCAAACACGAGCATAGATACTGTACACAGACGACAACTCGTACTATTAAACATGTACCCTGAACAGTGTCTTGGCCACTGGCTTCTTCAGCAGCTGCGCGAGAGTCCACAGGTTGTCGTACAGCGCTGTGTCCACCATGCCGGGGTCCACGGCGTTGACGATCACCGGGAAGCCGCCGGCCATCAGCTGCTCCTGCAGGTAGTAGGTGAAGAGGACCATAGCCAACTTGCTTTGGGAGTAGGCGCCATGGGAACTGTAGCATATTCTATAGGAAGAGAGAGGGAGGGTGTGCCAGTGTGTAGGTTAACTCTGGAATCATGCTGTCATTGAAATGAGCGCAAATTCTCAATGTGGCGTATCGCTTTGTCAGCTTCACACCGAGACGTGACGGTCGATTACAGTTCAGAGCTCAGTTGTCTATGTTGATTTTAAGGCTGACACCAAGAGTGTAGACAATATTTTTGAGCATAGTGCTAATCATAGCCTGCAAACTGTTTCGACACGCACTACAGAGACAACATCTACTCATTTCCCGAGATGAGGAAAAGCCATGAGTCAGATCTCAAAGTGCAGCCGAGCTCCAGACTCTGCTCCTCTGTATTCCTCTTTGTGCTATCTGTGAGGCAATTTTCCATGAAAAGGAGTAACTGCAGGATATTCAACTAGAAGAGACCACACACTGCACTCTGCTTTTCTTAAAAAAAAAAAAAAAAACACTGATTCTAAGAAGAAATAAATCTGATTTGCCAATCGCAGGGAAATTATGAAACTAGTTGCACAATCAGTTAACAACAGAATGCAGCACAACACATTTGGTTGTAACTGCACAGTGTGCTGATGCTGGTGGGAATACCATTAGTTTTACGGGAGTTATTTCTTTCAGAGCAACAGACGACGATACGAATGTATTATTCACCCTGCAGTGTTTAGTGTTTGTGCCACTGCCTCGTTTCAGGGTTTCCATCGTTCCTCTTACCTCCTGTTTAAGTCTTCCATGTCCATAATTCCTGCATAGTGTGTAGCAGAGGACATGTTGACGATTCTGGAGCAGCAGCCCTGTCTTCCTGCCTTCTTCAGCATATCCAGCAGCAGTTTGGTGAGCAGGAAGTGGCCGAGGTAGTTGAGTACGAAGTGGAACTCAAAGCCGTCCTCTGTTTTTCTTTCAGGAACCAACATGGTTCCAGCTACATGAGAGAATAACAGAGAACAATGCACATGCAATCCCTCAGTATAAATTGTGTTTAACCAAGCACCTGAAAATGTAATTTGAGTACAGCCTGTCAGGCATTCACAGAGACAATGAAAGCAGCCTACCGTTGTTCACCAGGACATGGAGGGGGAGACCTTTGTCTTTGAACTTCTGCACAAACTGTCGCACGGATTTCAGCGAGGTCAGGTCGACAAACATAAACTCAGCTGTCAACAGAAAAGCCACGTTAGCACAGACTCCTGAGCTCTGTCTGACTGAAGAGATGAACAGATGTATGATTTCTGACCTGACAGTTTTTAAAGAAGCATTTCAGGCACAGTTTTTCAGAAATTCATCTGAAATATTTCTGTGATACAATGGTCACGAGCATCTTGCAGACTAGTTCTGTCTGCACTGACTTGTGAGTATCTAGCCAACGATTGCTGATCGGTGCAATCACGAATTAATCGTTTTTTGTTTTTTTTTTTAGAACAGTGCTGAAGTACAGTTCTGACATACTGGTACTGGATTAGATACTACATTAAACTTCTACTCCACCATATTGTATATCAGAGGGAACTATTAGATGATGATAATACTAATAGTTATTATCATTATCATTATTCGGTTGAGAAATACAGGACTAAACTAGCTAACTGTGCATAATGTAGCTAAAACTAGCCACGAGCTATAACTGTGCTGCTTACACATGTATGCATCAGTATTAAGAATCTAAAAATACCTTTTATAATATATTTGAATGATGGATGCTTTTATTTTTGATGCTTTTAATACTGACAGCAATCAGTAACAATATCAATAATAACTGCTAATACTTCTTAGTAGAAATTTAAATGCAGGATTTCTCCTTGTAATGGAGTAGTTTATATGCTTCACTGTGTTAACCAGGGTGTCTCTTACCTTGATAAGAGCAGTGTTTGTGGGCTTTAAAACCAAAACAATGGACTGAAAGAGGTTAAGAAGCTCTGAAGTTTTAAGACGAACAGCAGAGGTTGCGATTACTCTTGGTGGGTTTGTCACTAAAAAGCGAACTCATTCACATTACACAGTCAATTAACCACTGGCATTAAGTTCCTCAAAGGGTAAACTGGAGCTGAAAAAGCATATCAGTTTTAAATCTGCAATATATATGACCTCAGGAATTAAAGCTCTGGAAGCTCTCTAAACCCTGGTACGGTCTTATTTCTTAGCAGCTGCAGGAGTGTCATTCATGAGGCACTTGCTCAAGCACTGAGTAAGGCCACGGTAGAGAATGTCGACGTACAGAAACACGTGAAAAAGCCTACTGAGAATTCAGTCAATTACTGGTGTAATTAGCACTGCTTGCCACCCACAGTTGGACTGAAACAAAGAGCTCTTTGTGTGGATATTGCGTGATGGCTGTCATTACGCTGACCTGTTTGTGCAGCTCTCTCTCTTGTGTTCAGATGGAAATTCACTTAAACCATGGTATGAGCAGAACTCAAACGTCGATTTTCTCTGTCAGCGATGTCTCAGAAATGTCATGAAGTATGGGTTAGTGTCACTCATGCCATATGCTTATGCGGCGTTTTTAGCTCGCCACCTCCACAGTTAACGTCGGCATATTGTAGGTCTTCTTGAATTTCATTGAAGCCAAATAATTGAGTCAAAATGATGTCTTAACTTCTATACATAGATTCAAATGCAGCAAACTTAAAATCTGCAGCTGGTTTGAAGGCTCTTGACATTTTGTGCCAGACTATTTGATAAAATGTTTTGTTTTTGGCTAAAAAAAAAAGAAAAAAAAGTGCAAATATGGCATATGTGACTAAAGACAGAGATGGAGGCAGACAGATGATTACCTTTCCCTTGGCTGCCGTCGTTTTGAATCATCCTGACAGCTGCTGCACCCTCTTCTCTCTCGTTCCCAGCTGGACATGATGGAGATCAGAGAGGCTTGTTGGCAGATGTCCAGCAGATATGCATTTCAGATCAATCCCTCAATTTATAAGATTCTCAAATGCCCCAAAAACAGAACTTTGAAAAGAGGACAGCACAAATTAAAGGCCCCCCTGTTGAGTGCATTAATAAAATTTGGATTTTTCACAGTTACGGTGCAGTGTCTACTTTTGACTTCATTTGCAGCATTTATTTATGCCAAAAATTAAGAGGAAAATTGCTAATTAAAGCTGGACTCATTATCTGGCTAAAGGCATATGATTGGACAGGAGCCTACCTATGACAACATGCATGCCCAGGTGTGCCAGGTGTCTCGCTGTCTCAAAACCCATTCCTCTGGTCCCCCCAGTCACAATGGCAACCCTTCCATTTTGCTTGGATAAGACTGTGTAGGAGGAGAGAGGGGACCACATGAGAACATGATGCAATCCTTCATTTCCAGTTGCAGCAGTTCACTTGTAAGATGCTGCCACGTAGCATTTAAAGCAAGAGAATGGAAGTCCAACCAGTCCAGGTCAATGCTAATCAATCAAAAATGGACTCTTTCAATTGACTGACATGGATTAAAAACAGAAGGTTAAAATATGTGGACTGTGTACGCTATGTTATGTCTATGAAGTCGAACAATCCCCACTGTTGTTGTATTTGCCAACAGATGCCATGGTGGAAGTCATGAATGCGGTCATAAATAAGCCTTTAATCACTGGTTTCTTGGATTCTTTTCTTTGATTTTCAGATAAATTGCACTGCACTGAAGGAAAACAAGTCTTCAGGGTCGAACCATAATCGTTTGTGACCAATCAGAGAACCTTTTTCTGACAAGCCTGGTGAGTACACTGTGAGGCTTTTCCCTTGAATGTACAATATGTAGTTTCTGCTGCTATGGATCCCTCAATCACAACAGCAACAAAAGATGGAGTATCCAATAACTTAAAATCCAGATACATTTTTTATTGGAGCCAAGTATCGACTGATTTGGAGTCCAGATCAGATATTTAGGTATAGATTTCTTTGTTTACACATGTACTTGAATACATATGAAGTCTTCTGCATACAAAGCGTTGTAGATTAGAGATTTTGAGGTGCACCAGAATGTACCAGGAAGTCTTATGTTTAACACTGAGTGAAGAAATGTGTTGATCGGATCGGAATAAAAAATAATTTTAACAACCAGGAACAACCACAATTAAATGAAATAGATAACACGGGTCAGTCTTTTTTTTAGACATTTTAATATAGAAAAGGTGCATCTTGCACTTTTATTCACAGGTTAACTGTCATGCACAATAGAGTTGGGTCAGTTTCCGTTTTTTCCAGTCTGGTCCAGTGTCGGAGCTTCAACCAGTTTGAATTTATGAACATCGTCTGAACCGGGTACGACAGATTAAAACGTAGTGTACATCATCAGCTTCATAGTGCTCAATCCAGCTTGTATTGCATTAGTCATAAGCAAAATGACAACATAATTCACATATTATGTTTGATCAAGTCCTCTTTCAACAAGACACGGATCCAGAGGAGAGGCAGGCCAGAGGTGTCAAGACGGCTGTTCTCACATAGATGATCAAGCACCTTCCTCACTGCCCACAGTCAACAGGATTGCCGGCGTGGCAGCTTAGCAGTAAGTTTAAAAAAAAAAAAAATGCTGTGTGAATATTATCCTTGTTTTGAAAATGTTCAAGTAAATGTGAAAGTCAAGTGTTAAGTGTTGTATTATAGTGTTTTTTTTTCTTTTTTTAATAAACATGTTAACTGAACTGGCTTTGTTTGTTATCCTTACAAAATAATTAGTTGGCATGACTTTTATTTTTCAGAATTCTTAGTGTATACAACTCAAAATTGTAAGTTTATTGACATATGGTGAAGTAAAATTGTGACTTCAACCATTGCAGTTTTTTGTATAGTTCACTTACAGGCTTTAATACACTCTTTCCGTCTTTAGGTTGTTTTTTTTCCCTTCTTTCTGAGATAAGAAGATTTATATCAATGTAATTTTTGCATGTCAAGTACAGAGTCAGGATGTGGTTAGGTGAACTTAGCATGATGACTACAAGGAGTGGAAACAGCCAACCGGGCTTTGCTCAAAGCAGAAAAAAGTCCAACAACACCTCGAAAGCTAATTGCTAATTAACACCATGTGTCTTATGTCTTCAACGTGTGCGCACCTAGAGCCACACCGCTATAAACAACAATACTTGGTTTTATAACGAGCGACGTGTTTGAGCTATTTCTTGAACAACAGGAGCTAAACAGTTGTTTTTTACATTTACATTTAGAGATTAAACAAATGGGAGTCCACGGGTGGGCTTTGGAGGTGTGTCTTTGAACGTTGGACAGCACAGGCTAGCCGTTTCTCCTGTTTCCAGTCTTTGCTCTGTAATTAATGTGGGGACATGAGATAACAATCTTCTCATCTCACTCTGAGAGAAAGCAGATAGGACTTTTCCCCCAAAATATTACACAATTCTTCTGAAATGAGCCGACAATATATGCCAAACCATTTTCATGCAAATTATTGACCAAAACTTGAAGAAAGATCATTTTAGCAGATCCATGAAATGTTAATGCTACTGTATGCAGGGTATAGATTGAAATGATTACAAATCTTTGACTTTTTGCACTTTAAAGCTTTCAGTCATTCAAGCGGCTGACCCAGACAACAGTTTCCCTCCCAAACATTGTCCAAATCATCCTCGCAAGGTTCAGGCTCATAGTAGCTTCGTGAGTTCTCGTACAAGAAGACCTGCTGATCGACTAAAGCTGGAGCTAAACGATTTCTTTTTCCGCACAGAACAGTACCAGAGGAGCTGAACAGCCTGTGACAAGGTACACTCATGGCAGGAACACACCAATACTTCTGGAGCACCTTCGGGAGGGTGGGAAACAAGGGTGCATGACTCGACCACCACAGTAAAGGGTCTTCATTCAGACCTAGGACTCGTTGTGATTTGTAGTTACTCAGCTCCTCTACAACTTGTGCATGCAGCTCCTCCTGGCTCTGGTCTGCATCAGACTGGCAAAATATGGCAGCCAAAGGATTGTCTTGGGTTACACTGCTGGCTGAAGATTCTCTTAGAGGTGTCTGCTTTTTGCTCGGTGGTTCATCAGTTACCAAAGAGAAATCATCTAGGCATGCTCGCTCAGCAGTTTGCTTCTCAAGGATTGCTTTTGCCTCTTCGATGACATTATCCTCAACTTTGGAGCGTTCCTGAGTGGACAGGAAAGGAAGTTTCTTGTACCGAGGATCAAGGAACGTAGCAATGTTGAGGAATGTTGAAATTTCTTGTGAGAGATGTGAATTCTGAGAATAGGTGCTTGATAGAACCTTTGCGATAACCTCTTTTGTCATGCTGATCTCTTTGAGGTCCCCTTCCTTGACCTTGAGGGTGTTGTTCAACAGCATATGAAGCACAGGCCTAACCATGCTAATGGTTGGATACCTGCAAGAAGTTATCATGTTTGTCACAACTTTAAAAGGCTGGAGGACTTCAATCAAACCCCCCAACAAGGCCCAATCAGAACCATCAAAGCTGAAATGATGGTTGCTGGAACTCTCTATAAGTGTTGCAGTGACAGCAACCTGTTGCTCTTTCAGTCTTTGTAACATTGCCAATGTGGCCAACCATGACCGACACCTGTCTGTGATGAGTGCACACTGAGTGAGGCCATGCTGCTTCTGTTTATCCCTCAGCAGATACATTGCTGGTTCTCTAAAATGATCAACAAGTTTGCGGCAACATCCCAAAAAGTTGTCGACTCCCGGCAGCTGGAAAGCTTCATCCATGGCACGGTTGATGGTATGTCCAAGGCAAGGCATTTCCACTGATAGCTCCAGGAGCGAGCATGCTTTAACGATGTCCACTGAACCATTTGTGGTGGCACCGCTGACTTTATGAGTTATCCCCCATTCAACAAAGGCTTCATACATCGCTCTGGTGATGTTCTCCGCTGTGTTGTCCTCTTGTACTTCAAATGTTTTTAGGCACTTGTTGGTCAAAGAGAAGCCAGTTGTACTGTTGTAATTAACTGAATGCATAGACAGTGAAATGTATGTTCTATTCTGGGTTTGGCTTTGCCAAAGGTCCGTCGTAACACCGCAGTTCACAACCCCAGTAAGCTCACTAAAGACCATATCCCGGGTACGGCAATACATCTGAGGAAGCATTTTAACTATGAGGTCGCTTTTGCTAGGTGGAGAGTAGCCAGGATCGACGGTACTCATTAAGGTCTTGAAAGTAGGCTCTTCAACTACAGATGCAGGATACAAACCCTCGCAGATGAAGTTGATGATGGCAGCAGTCAGATCATTGTGTCGTCTGTTTTCATAGTCTAAGCTCTGCCTTAAGTTCGTGTCCTGGGGTTGTTGCTGAACATGTAGACCCGACGGCTCAGTCTTTATCCTGGAGAATGCTGTGGCGAATGCCTCGCGCATCTGATCTGTGTTGCTCTTCACAAACTCACTGAACTCTACAGGGTGGTTCTTTTCAAGGTGGTACGACAGATTGGAGGTGTTTCCAGAATAAGCAATTTGACTCATACATACGCGACAGTATATCCGTTTCCAGTGCAATATGCAGCCATCTGCATCTGTGTCAAAGCCAAAGTATTTCCAGACTTTGCTTTTTGCCCGTGGGTGGGCAACCAGATTGAGGCCAGAGCATGAAGGTCCTGAGCTTTTAGCCTCCATTGGTTCCTTCAGTAAGCAATCCACTTGGATGCCTTCACTTATGAGTACCTAACAAGAATAGTGAAATAAACAATTGAGGATGTTGATAAAAACACTTTAGCTATTTTTGAGACGACACTGAGATGGTATTGTAAACCCTTTCTGCGATGTTTACATGTAAACAACAAATCAGATTACTGTGAGAAATCAGGTTAAGGCAGGAAGTGTAATTTCTTTCATGTTGCTGCTGTCTGATCTGATCTCTCGAAAATCTGTTTCACATGCAATGCAACAATGCTCCCTCTGCCAAGTCCATTATATCTCTACTATTATGTTCTATATTACTTCCCAGAATGCAATCTCACTGAAGGAAGAAAGCTTGTTTGGGTTAGTCTCAGTTTAGTTCAAGTCCAATGATTGATATATGTTTGACTGTGATGGTTTGATGTAGACATGGCATCTTTTGTTGGCTGCAGGATTTTCGTCAAACACATGACCACGTGTAAAAAAAGAATAAACCCAAAGTAGATTCTGGAAGGAGCGAAACATTGTTACTGTGGGCTCTATAGGCTGAAAGATATAAGTCCTCTGAGCAAACCCAGAATCACAAGCTGGGTGTGGTCAGGCGCCTCAGTCACTAGTGCCTCAGTTTAATTTACTACATGAAGGAGGATTTAAAAATGATCCCTTCAATTATGACACGTTCGACCCATTTGCGCACTCTGGGTTTTACGGTGTAGTTTAAGATTGAAATAAAAACAGATTTTTCAGTCAAACTTTATCTTTTTGTCATGGTGTGGGATATTCTACTAATAGCAATTAATCAGAAGACTTCTGGGACTTTACTTTCTAGCCACTGCACTCTGATATTGACTGCCTGCATTCTCTAAGAGATTAGAGTGTAATTCTTCTGGCTGGGGACACAATCATGTCTTTGTCCTGAAGTGTAATGTAATACAAATTTCTCACCCTACCATCGTCACATGCTTCAACAAAAAACCTCCTTGTGTGAAAGGTTCAAATTCAAATTACAAGCTAAGAAGAGTAACATTCAAAAGACCATCACTGCAGTTTGAGTGTGTGCTATGAGACAGTAGTTATTTTAAGGCAAGCTGTTAAAATTCAATTGAACCAACATTTTCCACAGCTTCTAGTCACATTTCCTGGTCATTGCAGCAGGTGGGCGCCTATCAGTTGAGGCTCAACTTCAACTGAACAAACTCTAGAGCCTGTTGGACATTGGGGACCCTGAGTTGAGATGATTTTATCAAACAACTGCTTCCAAGCTTAAGAGTGACGTTTGAGGTTGAAATTCTTAAGAGTTATATGACTTTTGAAGGCAGGTCTCTCTATGTGTACATACACTGTAATTCAATTAACAGTAATTAAATACATTTTAGGATAATTACCATATATTGTTACGGCGCATTTATTCACGCTCTGTGTCGGTCATATTTGAATGAAAAGGTCAAATAATGTTGGAAATTGTGATTATATGATCTCATGTTATCAATCTACAAATTCAAAAAGGAACTAAACTGTTATTAAGGCTTTTGTTTATTACATGTAAAGAGTTTGGCCATAGAGGAACGCTGCTGTCTGCATCCCTTTGATTAGTTGATGCGTAATTTTGCTTACAGTTGTGATATATCTCAATATCAGAAAATATCCTTAGTAATATTGTGAAAATATTTTCACCAAGTATTGTCATGGCGACAAACTACTGCTGTTCCCCAAATGAAAACGTTAACTTTGGCTTATTTATTTTTGCCCTCACTGAGAAGATGTGGTTATGAAAAGAAGGCAAGGATCCGTCATATGTTTGTAATCCATGAACAGACAAAAACATTGCTTTCTGCTCAATATGTTTTTCAATTAATACACACATTTCAGTGGATTTTATGCAACAAGCATTATCCCTGGACAGACAGATGTTTGAACCATGATAATAAACTCACCTTTAAGCCAACATGTGGCAAGAGGCATGTTTTCCACAGACTGGGTTTTCCAATAATAGCAATACCACTTTTATTTTTAAAAAATAAAAAAATTATCTCAGGTTCTATTAACGAAATTCGTTAGTCAATAAATGACAGAATATTTTATGTAAACTGTCACATTTCCACTGAGAGCTGCATGCAAAAGAAAGAATGGCTGGCAGTGGAAAATTATAATCTAAAAGAAGAGATTAGCAGATTAACACACATGTAGGAATGAGAAATTGACCAGACCTGGGAGCGTAAACGATCTGTTGAACATCTGATAGAGAAGAACCTTCATTCCGCACCAATACAGCCTAACAAGAGGCACCAGCACTGCGATCAGCCACATCACTCCGCTTCCGAGTTCAGCTGTACGTCGCGATAACGAGTCCGATTCGCAGCCTTCATCGCATTTGTAGCCTCTGTGGTTCCGCCCCCAAAACATTTGCGTCAGAAGATGCCGAGCTGCACGGTTTGATTGTCTGACTATATGGTTAATTTGCTCTTAAATCAATTCCGTCTTGGTCTCTACTTGACCTCCACCATTCATCAGTTTCAATCTTTATGACGTTTAGTCAGTGTTTTTAAAGTAGAACCTAACTATAATGTATATAATGCACTTAAAAAAGTCCGCATGTGTGAGTTAACTCAGTTGTGTAAATGTATGCATGATGCAAGAGAAACAGACTTCAGACTCCTCATTTTGATACTTTTAACTAACTGAAAGCTGCCATTGTCACGTAATGTGTTGTACTGTGTTTCATAAGCTCTTTTGATGTGCTTAGACATGATTATTAGTTAAGCTCTCAGGTAGTGGTTATTATGCTTTCCAAGTGAACCCCAGCTAAAGACAGTCGCAAGAAGTGGATTAAACAACTGGTTAGGCACGCTTAAAGGAAAACTGCCAACAGAGTGCAGCAGGTTAATATTCCTGAATACAGTATGACTAAATGATTCACTGAAAATGATTAATTATCTATCAGGAGTGTACTTGTGAACCTGTTAAATGTACAGTATTCTTCTGTCAATTGTCATGGTTGTTCATTGGCAGTGATTGTTCAGATGATCTAAACTTGTAGATGAAATAACAGAACTTAAGTTCAGTTGGATTTATTTTGACATTTCTCCTGTTGACAGGTGGCAGCTGCTAGTGGAGCATATGGCGGTTGATTGTTGGGACAAGGTTTGAAGGGTCATTTGCATTACCTGGCCTCTCCTCATGATGACCGTGAACAAGCTTTGGTCCTAAGCAGCTGATTGCGGTCTGAGACCCTTCGTAAAGGTTATGTCAAAGCTCGAATCATTTGAGGTGATAAAACCTTTGCATGGTGCTCCTCTCCTTTTTTTTTTTTTTTTACTCTAAAGTTGTACAGGATATAAATCATGCACAGATCTTGCTTAAAATGGTGAAGAGAATTTTTTCATTTTTAAAATCAGGCAATCTTTTACTCACTTTCAATTCATTACTACTCACAGTCAGACATTTTAGCAAAGGTAGCCTGACTTTTGCATGCCCACACCAATACATAGTTTGCAAATGCTGGAATCAGCCTTTAAAGTGGCCGTTTTGTGTGAGAATTAAGCATAAAATGTAATCCCCCTTCAGCTTTCAAAATGCCCAAATTCCAGGAAAACACAGACCATATCAAATCACAGTACAGAGCATCACTGAGACGACCATATTCTGAAATTTACATCACGTCAACCCTGGCAGCTCTGTAGACATGGATAGTACAATGTGTTCTTTGATATTGTTGAGGAGGCAAGATCAGATTTTGATATTAGTCTCACCCAGAGTGAACATCCCTTCTCAGTCCTTTACTCGTGATTTGAAATGACCATGAATCACATATTATTTAGGGGGAAGAACAGGGTTTTTTTTTATTTTCATTCCTCAGTCATGTGTGGCACTTTGGTCAGGATGAATCTGTGTTCCCCACTGAATCTTTAGTCATGGCGTGCTGTCACATATAATGTAGCTGGCCATTCTGGACACATTTGAGCATCATATTGCCTGTGGCTGCATGAAAGAAAACATTGTGGCTTCTGATATCTGACTTCATCAGAGAAATATATTCCAATCAAGCAAAACATTATGACCACCTGCGTAATACTGTGTTGGTCCGTCTTTTGTTGCCAAAACAGCCCCGACCCACCGAGGCATGGACCCCACTAGACCCCTGACGCTGTGCTGTGGTATCTGGCACCAAGATGTTAGCAGCAGATCCTTCAAGTCCTGTAAGTTGCGAGGTGAGGCCTCCATGGATCGGACTTGTACATCACATCCCACAGATGCTCGACTGGATTGAGATCTGGGGAATTTTGAGGCCAAATCAACACCTCAAACCACCACTGAACCATTTTGACACAACAGCCAAGTGACCATGAAATGTGCTGAGGCGAACATCGACTGCAGACTGCATGATTTCTGTTGAGAGAGCAGGGTCACATGATTCTTGAGCTAAGGGACATAACATGTCCTACACAGAAAAGTCTTATTTATGATAAATAAAAAAAAAAAATCCATTCCTAATAATAAAATGGCCACCATGGCCCTATTGTCTACACCGGAGACCAGCAGATAGCGGGGTCTGAGTCCAGACAAAAAAAAAAATTTAAAAACAGTCCTCCCTTTGATCATCATAGGAAATGTAAGATCTCTCTCAAACATGATGCAAGAGGTGGCACTGCTGACTGAGCACCAGAGGGAGCGTGGCATTATGCTGTTCAGGGAGCTAACCATGCAAACTCGAGACACGACCACTGTGTTGGACTGTCTCCAGATATGGTGGGTAGACAGGACAGAGGAGAGGACGAAGAAGAACGGGGGAGTGCTGGGGTGTGTGGGAGATGTTTTGTTGTGCTCATGGGGAAGACTGACAGCCTCACACATTGTGCAATGGGTGATGGGCTACATAAACTTCTTGCATGGGGAATCCACCACATCTGTATGGTGTTTTTCCAACAACAAAACCTGGATTACTCCTGACATAAAGGATGTCCTCAATAAAAAAAAGACCGTCTTTAAGTCAGGAAATAAAGATGAGCTGACGAATGTGCAGAGGGAGCTGAGTGAATTGAACACTGGAGTCTGAAGAGCCTATTGAGGACTGAAAGTGGGTGAGTGATCTAAACTATATCTGCTCAAGCCCCATTGTCTGCAGTCTCTGCACACATACAGCACTGTGAGTCTGACATGTTTGTCTGCGGCACGGCAGCCCTGCAGGCTACAACAGTCCCGACTCCCCTCCTCTTCACTCTCTGCACTGCAGACTCAACACGTAAATCAGGTAACTGCCACCTGCAAAAGTTCTCCTACCACTCTTCAATCGTCACAGATAGGGACGACATGCAGTACAGAGAACAGGCCAGGGTAAGAGTGTGAGAAGAGGTCTGATTTATGGACTCCTGATCCCAGCCTATTTTTTAATTTCTGACATGGTCTCAGCTCCACCCTTCAATGTCCTGGAAAAAAAGAAAAAAAAAAAAAAAAGCCAACCAGAAAAGACCAGATATGTTCACCCCCAGGGCCACCACATTTGTTCCATTCAGCACTTTCACATTGCTGGGTGAATTGAATATTGTAGCTTCAAAGAGATGCTGCCAGAAGTTTTCTGCTTCCCACTGTCTTCACAAACAGCCCCACAACTGGGATTCAAGTATCTTCTGAACCAACACGTCCTCATACCTCAACAACTGAATAAGTTGATTGTCAGTGACTCCCAAAATGACACATATGACCATTGGAGCTCACCTGTGGTATGTAGTTTCCATTTTTCCGGGTTAAAATGTGGCAGTGTAAAGGTTGCAGAATATTTAGCAGACAGCATTAATACGTTTGTGGAGCTTTTGTTTTCAGGTGGAAGGAGAATTTATGAGGATTACTTCTGCTCCACTGGTATCCAAGTTCTCCAGATGTGGAACTTTTAGACTGAAATATCTCCACAACTACTGGATGGGTTGTATTTACATTTTGGACATGCATTGAGAATGAATCCTTCTGGCTGGGTAATCCTATTAATGTCCCTCTTCCTTCACTAACAGGCTAAAAGTTTGACTTTCTGGTAAAATATCTTGACATTGAGTGGAAGGATTGCTTTAACATTTGAATTCTTACCCTGTGCCATCATAATGTCAACATCACCTGCTATGCAAAAGTTACTCTTTAGAATTCTGTAATCTGTCTGTAATATTCTTGTTTTCATAGATTTTGTCTTGTTTTCTCTTCTGTAAAGGATTCAGATGGCGCAGCAGTTCAGGGGAGGCTTGCACAGGTTACCCTTGGCATCAAGAGCGTTAGGTGGTTTTTTAACCTAATTTTTGATGCTGTAAACAGAGCAAGAGAATTCAAAAAGTGCTATATAAATCATGTTTTGTATTTTTTATGGAGAAATAAAGCATTGGAATGAATAATACATTGTAATTCATGCAAACATTAAAAATACATGGTTATTATCAAGTGCTGTATAACAGAGATGGGTGTAAATTCTGTTCATGGTATACATCCAGTAATTACAGACTGATTGTGTCATTCTCACCAATAATTGTTCTGTTTTGACCGTTTGTTTGTAACAAATTTGTTTTTGTCAGGTTTGTTGATAGCATTTTTTCGCAATCCACCTTTTGCAACAGCCCTCTCCGAACGCCACACCTCGTCTGTTCTTTAAAAGCTCGGAGTCAAAACAGTGAGCAGCACACGGCAGCTGCATCGGCAAATTTTCCAGAAGTCAGTCTTAAGTCGTGGTGAAGAAAAGCTCAAAGCTCTGGTCAGAATGAGGTCTGGTTTGAAGCTCGCTTTCCTTCTGCTTGTCGTTACAGTGATGGTGAAAGGTAAGATGACTGTTGGACAAAACTGTGATCACTGCATAGTGATGCTATCGGTTTATCTTTTGAAGGTGATACCTTTACAGACAGTTTATGCAGTTTTTTTTTTATGAACACTG
The DNA here is from genome assembly GCF_051107435.1 of Chaetodon auriga. Lineage (NCBI taxonomy): Eukaryota > Metazoa > Chordata > Actinopteri > Chaetodontiformes > Chaetodontidae > Chaetodon > Chaetodon auriga. Next base: position 8,824,907 of record NC_135096.1, on the reverse strand, counting down.
GATTCTTGTTGTAGTTAATATTTACAGAGAGCTTTTTATTACACAGGAGATCTCAGCTTGGAAAACCGCTCAAACACCCTGTCAGGCTTACCTCTGATGAGGTGCTTGATACGCGGTTCATGTTGTCAATACATTTTCAGAATTTCTCATCACGATCCATTTAGATCTTGGTCAAGAAGTATTGGCGTACACATCTGGTGTCCAAAGCTGCTCAAAGTGTCAGTCAGTGCTGCATGGAAACCAACAGCTGTACTGAACTGTATGACACTCTGCAACATCGTGGCACTGAGCAGACAGGCCTCAGATTAATGGGAAAAAAAGGACAGGACTGAACACAACTCACATCAGGAAAGATGTCATGTTTTCCTGTTCGGGAAGGCTCCAACTCTTTCTGCCAGTGATGTTGATTTGTAATGATATTGCTTGTCCTTCTTTTCCAGGATCTGACCAAGATGATAATGGTGAGTGACCTTTACTTTAGCATTATATCGCTGCTCAAAACTGTCCTTACAAGTCCATTTTAATGAGACTAAAATAATTTTGATATGAACACTCAGGTCATCATCGGGTATCAATGCATTTGAATGAAGAGATAATGGTTTTATGCATAATCTAAAAGAGCACAAACAGGATCTGTGGCTGTTGCATTGGCAGGAGATCCTACAAGCATGAACTGAATCTGTTTGTGGTTTAGTGGGATTAAGGTATGAAAAGAGATGAGATGAGTTGGGACGAGATGAGCAATGTTGAAAACACTTTGGAACATGAGTAAGGCTGCCATGTCTAATTGCTGTCCTAATGAGGCTGCTGACTGGTGGAAACAACAACAACATGACCTGCTTGAGGGAGAGCTACTGTGATACTGACAGCTGATCACAACAGATTAACACATCAGCGTTGCACCACTTCTGCTACCACCCAAGTCATTACGGCACCACCCTGTCACAGCAGCCCATGCATGCAGCATTTTGATTTATGGACACTAATACTGTCTAGTTAACACAGCCTGGGGCCTCTAGGGCCCTTGTAGGTAGCTAGTACACTTCATAGTAACCTTTGAGACAAATGCAGGTGTTTAAGTGAGTATAGCAACTTTATAATAGCTTGTAACTTTCTTTGTTAATGCAATTAATCAGATATTAATTCTTTAGACATCTGTAATTATACCTTCAGGCTGTCTTTCAGCTTCTTGCTCCTTTGCTGTGATCTGGTTTTTGATGTACTTGATGATGTTTCCATACTCACAGATCCCAATCATGGAGAAGCTCTTCACCGATCTAAGCGCAGTGAGTGTGCACATCAAATTTGAATATAGGCTGAAATGCATTTTAAAGTCACTATATTTGTTTAATAGCCAAATGTTCTACTGCTTATATGGTCTGAGCAGGACTTCACAGAACCACACCCTGATTTTCCCAGTATCAACCACAAATCCCCAAAACTTCATCCGGCCATGAGTTGATGTATGGAAACTCAGCTGTTGAGTTTCACAACATCACGAAACTTGATGTTGGCTGGCAGGGAGTGGACCTTCAGATGGGCGGTAACCTTTTGTTTTTCATGTCTTTCTCAAACAGGATTCAGTGTGTATGATATTCTTCGTGGCAGTGGTGAGTAGCAGATCAGTGACAGATCAGAAATGAAACCTTGGACATGTATGTAGCATTTTCTACCATTTCATTGTCCTTTATTCAAGTCGAATTTATGCTTTAATTTTTTTTTAAAGTTCTGCCATTGTTAACATAAAGAGGCCTATTATTGCAATCTTATGGAATCCAATGACAAGAGCCTCAGGTATGCAGGAGCACGAAATAGTGAGCACATTCAGGCCTTTTGTTTATGCATCTCTATGTTACAGGAGCCCCAACCGTGAGACCCAAACCTACTAAATCCATTGGAGGAAGTGAGTGTACAAATGTCATACCAATTCAGATTCAATGCCTTTTTAACACTTTGATTAAATAATGATGACCTATAATTTTTCTTTTGTATTTGGTTTTCTTAGATGGCTTTGGATTCAATCTGGAGGATGCTCTTAGTCCAGGTAAAGCTCATTTATGGATAAGTAATATGGATTGAATACAGATGACAGCAGTAATTTAGGCCAGTGTTGGTTATAATAAAAGCTGCATTAACTGATATTTGGCCTCGTTAGATCACGTGATTTTTTTGTGCTGATTTAAATATTGTCCAGATGCTTTTAACACCATTTTTGTCAATAAAGTTTTCAAGACTTAATGTTAGAGATATGGCTGAAACATTACAAGACCTTCATTGGGTTATTTAACAAGACGGTCAGACCACCTTTTTAAAGTTGATCGGGTTATCGTGTTCTCAACATCAGCATTCATTTCAGTCGTCTCATGCGGTTACTATCATCCCTTGAGTTGATCAGAGCTCATACTCTGCAATTCACAGCTAATGTGAAGATAATGATTATCATCTGCTGGACTTAGCTTTCATTGCCTCCGGCCAAATAAATCAATTCATGCATTCATGCAGACAATTTTCAAGCAACGGTATCCAAGAGTGCTGACACACTGTTTAGTGTGAATCCCTTCAGTTCAATTACAGCCTGTGGATATGTTATAGTTTGATGATGATGATGAACATACTGTCATACTGACTTCGTCTGTTCCATAGATGCTCAGACCTCTCGGCCTGGTGGAGGAAGTGAGTCCACAAAACCTCAACTTGCTCATTTCTTGCTAATTCTTGAGATATTGATAAGTGACAGATTCGTGTTCATATTCAAACCCCATATTATCACATGTCTGTAGGGCTTGATTGAGTTATATTTAGTAAAACAAACAACTGATTTTTTTTCACGATAACAAGAAGACATTCATTTAGAGATGTTCAGTAAAGTCACGCTCATTTTAAGATTTCTTGTGTCTGTGTTCTTAGACAGCTTTGGGTTCAATCTGGAGGATGCTGTCCGTCCAGGTAAAATTATTCGTTCAAGGTTTTTTCCTGTTAAATATAATTAAATCTGTTGTACATTGGTTATGTTTATATTGTTATTTCATGTCTTAAATTGTAGATGGATCTGAAACATTCTTTGCCAGAGACAGTGATAAAGTAGCTCTCTTGAATTGAACATGATAAATTCACATGATGTAAGCACATGTGGCTCAGTAGGCGCAGTTGGGTCATTGGCTATGGGGAGGTCATAATTCCAAACAGAAGTATTTTGGGAAAAATTGATCAACAAAACCAGTAACTTGTCCAGCAACAGCTCATCAAGTCAATGACAGCTTGTGAGATAACAGAGAATCCTCATTCATTCCCTGACTGTGAGTTGTTAGAACTTGATCTGTGATTATGCTGAATATTTTACTTAACGTTCAGATTTGGTGGATGATGATATTTTGTTGTGGATAGCACCACCATGTGGCCATGTGCAGATGCATTTAATGTTCCAGCAAACACCCAAACTTCTGAACCCTGTGGCGTAGAACTACCATTTCTATAACAGTTGTCCAATAGCAGCCAAATATATATAACAAGAGCACACATCAATGGCGTGATCCAGCATGTCCTGATGGCCTTAGGTGGTCTAACAGAAACGTGACGTTCAAACACCCGTAACTTGGTGGTTATGGCTCTGAATTGCTTCGATCAGCATCATCTCTCTCACTGTGTGTCTTTGGATGCAGATTGCAGTTCTTTTCTATTAAAATAATACAGTCAGATGATCATGCAGTCCTGCAGGGGTATGCGCTCTTTAAGCGACCCCGAACATAACTATGTTGTTGTAATGTTCAACATTCATGTTCCCACAGCTCCAAAACCCACAGATGGAGGTGAGTCCACAAACCTCAACTTTTACTATTTGGTCATTTGCTATTGTAAATTTTCAAAGATGAAAAAGGTTTCTGTTTTTAATTTGAATTGAAACTACCTCTGTTACTTTGACAGTATTATAACTTGACTCATAACAAATTAATTTCTAAACTCTTCCCCAGATTGCAAAAGCAATGTGGCCCAAAAGCTGAGCTCAGTCATTGAGAACCAACATGAGCAGCTCAGACTGCTGCTGAAGCTGGCAGCTCGCTTGAAGTAGGCCCACGAGCTCGGTGTGGAGATACAGGAAGAAAGGTGCGAGTCGAAAATCAATGTTTTTCCAAAAATATTTCCCCTTTTTTTTTTCAATCAGTAATTTCTGTGGCTTTAGCAGATGTCTCCAGCATAGAGACACATTCCTTATCGTCCATCCTTTGTTCACTTTTACTGATTGAACCCTGCTGGTGTTTTTAGACATGAAGAGGACAGGGTTCGATGGTGACGCTTTCCTGAATACGCCTGAACTTCTTACTGCTTTTTCCCGATCAATAAACATTCACAAAAAGGTCATTTATATATTCAGCGTGAATTAATTCTCTCCATATAATCTACTGTATTTTAAATGCACAAATCATGACACAGAAGGGGACAGAAGGTTTATCTGCAGAATGTCCAAACAGAATGAAAGCTTGACACTGTGGAATGCATTATTGCTTTTCGACTCTAATATAATGAGTTAAACAGTAGGCAGGACTACATGCTAATACCCCTGAACTGCTCGTGTTCACCATCATCAATGAAAAACAATTACTTTAGACGACGCCATAGTATAAATCAACAGAAGCCCATATCAGAAGCAAGAATTCAAGATGAAGGCTGGATCCATATACACTAGGGGGCACACAAGCTTCAGCAGAAACTGTTGGTCCATGCTGGGTGAGCTGAGAACTGGCCCACATCTATGGGCCATCTCCAACTACTGGCTTAACAGTGACAGTAGGTTTGTCTCTGCCTTCATTTTAGTCCTTTATGTTCCCTCTTGTCTACATTTTAGCGTTGCATGAAATTGAATTAAAGGACGATAATAGAATGATCCATGATTTGATTTGTTTGATGCTATTAAGCGGTGTCAATTCTTCAATGATCAGTGAATATGTGAACCTTAAACCAAATGTCATTCAAAAATAAATCTATTTGAGGATCTCTTTATTTGTTCAGTAAAGAATGATATAGTGGAGAATTCATCTTCAGCTGCTCAAGAAGCACTTTATTTCAACAAAATTGCAGCTTTTGTTCATGTTGTTTTTCTTCCATAAAGTCTATGGACAGAAAACATGAGAATGGGATTTAAAAGTTGCTATTTTAATACGTATTCTGTGCTTGACATGCGTTCATTAAAAATGCAATAAAAAGTTGTTGTGCAGCTCAGATTTGGGGGAAAAAAAGAAAAAAAAATTGGCATATTGTGTAAAAAGTCAATAAAAACAGGATGCAATCGTTTGCAAGTGGTGAAAGTCACGCTTTACTTTTTCCAAGGATGGCGAAGGCATGAGCCGCCCTGCTCTGTCTCTGATAGGCTTACCCGAACCAATCTCACTCATGCCTGGACCTAACCGACCCAAGCAACGAGGGCTAACGACAACTAGCCAATCACAACCAGGGTAGGGCGGGCCATGACTTCGCCATCCTAGGAAAAAGAACGATAAAGCAATCCTCGCCCTTTCTCCTACCATGTGGGCTGTGTATATCGGAGGAATGCTCCTCTTAAACCTTGCCATGATACTATTACCTGTTTTACTTGTAGAATGTGCCAGAATGATTTGCAACTGATCACATTCTGCTTTATTCATGTCTTCATGTCTACAACGTGGGTTGTATCGTAGCGCGTCTCGTGGAAAAAAGAAAACACTTCAGGGTTAATTTACCGTTCTTTATACAAGCGTTAACGCCCCTCTGACAGGCTGCCACACCCAGTGTGTTCTTCACAGGCAAGACTGACTCACAACGACCTGTAACAAGACACCAGGCGAGGTTTTTGCAGTCCAGTCAGGACAAGAAAGCCGTGTCCACAAATACTCGGCTTGCAAGCTAAAAAGAGACCCATGTAAGCGTCGCCGCTGCTGCGCGCCGCATTAAAACTAAACTGAAGTGTCTGCGAAGAAAAGCCAAGTCAACATGAAGTTTTGTTTGAGGATTGTTTTGCTTCTTTTTCTTGTTACCGGGACATTAACAGACGGTAAGCTTGCTTTGGAAGTTATTATGAGGGTTATGCAATGATTATATTACGGTTATGGTATGTATTCTGCTGCTCTTGCCATTTTAGGCGACGCAGGAAAGATTTATGGCTAATTTAAGCCTTCAGTTACCCCAAGTTTCTATGGCAATTAGAGCTATTAGCCATACACGGCCATTTTATTTTAGCCCGACAGAAAAGTATGGCAACTTTTCTTGAGACAGAACTCGCTTTATTAGGAGTTACCTCATCACAAACCCTGTCCCAGTTTCCATCATGTGGTCGCTGTGTGCTTCAGCCCAGTGGCTCCCTGTCTGCTTCACAGGCTGAGGGGTCCATCACAGGGGCTTATGTGTTCACCGGGCAGCGGCTATAAAGGGAAGGCCGCGCTGGGTTGATCTGAGAAGATCATGAAGTTCTAATGAGCTCAGTTGGAGGAGTGACACGTCCGATGAGTCTGACAAATCCTTTTATTTGATGTTCAAGTTCACGTCCCCGCTGTGTGTTCAGCCTCACTGATGAAGAAGTGAATCAGAACTGACCTGCAGAGGGGATCAGGCGTGATTCAGCCTTTATTGGCAGGGCTGGGAATGGATGGAGGCTGTGTGGGTTGTTGTGTTGGATCACTGGGGTCATATAAGGTGATCAGTGATTCCAGATTTTCAGATTCTGATTTAAGCATAAGTTGTTTTTTTTTTGTTTGTAGAGGTTAAACTCCTTCAGGTTGCCAAAAGATGAGATGGTGGATTATGATGGGGCTGTTAATATGTAGTTGAAGGGAAGTCTGCAGCTGTAGGTGATGATTATTGTCATCAGTGATCAATCTGCTGATTATTTTCTCCATGAATTTAATAGGTTGGTCTGTTTAATGTGAGGAAATACAGAGAAATGCTGCACAATTTCCTAAAGCCCATATTGAGGCTTTTAAAACGTCGCAGTAAGCCTGCAAATCATGAAAAAGAGATTCATTGAGAATGAGAACATGCTATCAGAGTAGATTGATTTTCTCATCATTTGAGATTTCTTTGATTCTGCAGTCATTTACAGGACATACAGTGTCCAAACTCACACTCTCCACGCACTTCTGTCTGGGGCTTTTTGTGGTTTAGACTTGGTCCCTCATTTGCAGTTCGGGGAAATCCTAACACTTCAGGATGCAGTGACAAAGACATTGTGTTCTTCCAACTTTGTGGCAACCGTTTGGGCAAGGCCATTTTCTACATCGCTGTTCCAAAGCCAGGTCCATAAAGAAATGGCTCAAGCTCACCCAACATGTCTCATAGGGATGAAATGTTCAGCTGTCCACATACTTATGGCCATGTAGTGCAACTTAAATCGACTTTGAGATCAAGTCCAAAAACCTGGAGAAATACTCCGAATTGTCGCAGTCTTAATATAATACTGTGTGCTCTGCTTCCTGTGAAGGGCAATGAGGGCTGGCAGAGTAAACCACAGGCATGCTAATGAGAAGTAGATGGCACGCAATCCGGCTGAAGTAGGTTAGACGGGTGATGCGTCGCTTACTCATGGCTGATGTTGATATTTTGCAGAGATTTAATGCCTTTATATTTTACAGCATTTATAAATAGTTATTTTTGAATTGTCAGCAGCATCTGGAACATGGGAAGACTGCTGAAAGTATTTTTAGTCCGTTTTTTTCTGACGAAATGGAAAAAGGAAGTAATAATCTCAGATTTAAACTTGGCATGGATACTCTCTTTGTCTCACCATGGCCTGAAGATGAAACAGCAATATTGAATACACAGGCCTCAGCCTTTTAACCTCATACGCCCAGTCCACATACATTATTCATCAGATAAAACGACACATAAAACAGTGGTCTCGATTGGACAGATGAGTGGAGGATATGAGGAATGCTGAATCACCAGTCAGCTCCCTTTAAGCCAAAAGGCTCTGATAAACCCACCGTGCATTATCTGCTCAGCAGCAGGCACCGTCAGAGACGAGCCGGTGAACGCAGTGGAGCAGTTAGCAGCTGAAGAGCCAAATGTGTCCCTCAGGTGATGGAGACCAAAAAAAGAGTTGAAAGGAGGGTGAATATTAGACTTGCATTCATCAGGTGGACACGAAAACAGTTTCAAATGAATGCAGTCTTGCTCAGTGTGTGCTGGACATGGAAATAGGCAACTGTTTGCTAACACTTGAGCCATAGTAACTCACTGTATGGCTTGTTTCTGCCTCAAGGTGACACACGAATACCAACCAATAGTTCATGTGTGGCAGTAGCCTGAGCTGACAGTTTTTTGGTCCGTAGAAAATATTCCGTGTAGTTTTCTTGGATTGAATGGTAAATTTGTTTTCGTTTGTGAGATGAGACCGTGAAGCTTGGATTAGGACATATATCGTCCCATGGCTGCATGCAGCACGACACTGTGAGATAAACTAAAAAAAGAATGTGCATGAAAGATAAGCCGGGCCCTGACGTAATTCAAACCAAAAAAGTTTTAACCCTTTTCTCAGGGAGACCTGGCCAGGACAGACACGCAAACAAACACTCATGGAAAAGACTCAGTCCAGCTCAAACTAGGCAGCTGCATCTCTCAGTTACATGCACCTTTCACCTGCCTTTACATTATTAAAAAGCAATATGCTCTGCAGATTATTCCAAATCCGGGCAGCAAAGGAGGAAAAGGCTTTTATGGGTGTCTGTTTCACAATATCGGCCTCTCTAACTTGTGCGCTCTACAGCCTCTGTGGGCAAGAAGCGTCAGCGTGTGCTTTCTGTGCAGAGACGACTCACTAGTTTCAGTCCTGACTCACGCTTCAGAGCTGCTCCGTGTGTCCGGCAGCGCTGCCAGAGCAACCAGCGAATACACAGCAAAACTTCCTGCGACGCTCAAACACAGAACACATGTGCTTCTCCTGTGGGGTTGGGTGGGGGTGGGGGGTACACACTGTCTTGTTAAAGTAGCACTGCTGTTTTGTAATGGTGTTCCTTCTGTCTTCCTCATACAGACTTGAACCTGTTTGATGCTTTGGATGATGGTAAGTGACTGTTAGTGATGGAGCAGAATGATGATGATGATTCATTAGTGTCTGTAGTCAATTTAAGTATTTCTAATCTATTTATTACGCACAATGGGGTCAACTAGTGTTGGAATTCACTCAGTATGAGCATCACTCGCTTCAGTGAAGTGTCAGAGCAGGCAGATAGGATCTCTGTGTGATACTGTGATAGTTTAGAAAACCTGAGATGAGAGTGGAAGTTCATTCTTGACTCTGGAAACAGGAAATAAAACCCTCAGTTGTCCTGACAAGTGTGGAACTTCATTCACGTCCCAGCATGTGATTGAGAAATCTGTCCGTCACAACGGAGCAAATTCTGATTTGTGGAGGAAGGCGGTGAGGAACAGCTAGGGAGTCGACCTTTAGTTCGCTTTTTTGGTCCGACGGCTGAAATTCAAGAGGAGCATTGAGGCTCAAGGAGATGCTGGAGAGAAATGTTGACTTGCTGTCAGACAGTAACTGTGTTCAATCGTCTTTGTTCCTTAGGACCAACCCCTTCAGCACCCAAAGAGAAACCGAGGGCCCCAGAGAAGCCGCAAAGTGATGGTTTGTATCCTTTCACCTCTTACAGAATAATGTCTGTTATTCAGAAGAACCATGAGTTTGAAGGATAGATAACAGTATCAGTCTATGGTTAGCCATACTGTGACACACCGTTGCTTTGAGCTAAATGCTAACGTTGGAACATACTCTTACATACTCACCTCTGACTTACACCTGAGGCTGATGGGGATGTCATCAGTTTTGCAGGTATTTGGTCAAAGTTTGTGTGTTTGTGTGTTACAGATGGCTTTGGATTTGATTTGGAGGACGCTCTCGGCCCAGGTAAACCTGTCTCTCTGATATGAAAATAATATATGCTGACCAGTATTCTGAATGCTGATGATATCTCTGCACCCACAGACCCCACTCCCAAACCTCCCAAACCTGACAAACCTGCTGTGAAACCACCAAGTGGCGGAGGGGGTGAGTCTCCAAACATCTCAGCTCATTTAATGTTGTTGGAATATTTTTAAATTTTTGTTCTTGTCAGAGTGTATCCGACTATTAATCGTGTGTTTGTGTATTGCAGGTGGCTTCGACTTGGAGGATGCTTTCGGCCCAGGTAAACCCGTTGGAAAGTCTCTCTGCTGTGAATATGATATGTGGTGATGTGACAAGTGTCGACCCAGCTGCTGATGCTTTCATGTTTTTATCATTGAAAAGCACTCTTAATTTTTGCCTCCATCAGTTGACCATTCACTCAGTCCCTCCCCCAAGCAGCCATGGTCCTATTATAGCCTGCTATGGTCTACACCTGCTTCGCGTGCAAAGTGTTCTGAGATTATTTCTCTTATGATTTGGCGCTAAATAAGTAAAACTAACTTGAAATCTAATTTAGTCTGTATTGGTGTGGACAGACTCATAATGATAACTTGACACTGAAAAAAGAAAAGAGGTCCGGACTTCGGGAAGGACTGCTGTACTGCATCTGCTTCCTCTCTGTATTCACTGTCTCTGCACCCACAGACCCCACTCCCAAACCTGACAAACCTGCTGTGAAACCACCAAGTGGCGGAGGAGGGGGTGAGTCTCCAATTATCTCAGCTCATTTCATGTTTTTGAATTCTGGATTTACAAAAGCAAAAGCTGGTGATATTTTTTTTATTCTTGTCAAAATGTAACCTCCTATTAAGCATGTGTGTTTGTGTATTGCAGGTGGCTTTGATTTGGAGGATGCTCTCGGTCCAGGTAAACCTGTTGGAAAGTCTCTCTGCTGTGAATATGACATGTGGTTTTAATTCTCGTGGATTCGCTGGAACGTGCGCGGTCACAAAGCTGAAAACAGGGCCGTTTTTTTGAGCTCATCAAAAGTTGACTTCTGAAAGATTTGTGCTTCTCACAGGACTGCGATGCTACAAACGTGATGATCTTAACAAATTTGATGCATCGCTGTAGGTTAGAGCGCCCAGCAGTGCATGAAGTCGCTAAAATGAGCTCAACCTTAAACATGTGCAGCAGTAAATGCAGCATGCACATTAATGCAGCAGTGATACTAACCCGAAAACATCAAATACAGATGAATTCAGACTAATGGGTTAGTGCTGTATTAAAACCCAGGACAAGATACAGGACAGGAAAATATTAATGGCTGTATTTTGTACCCACAGACCCCAACCCCAAACCTGACAAACCAGTGAAACCACCAAGTAGCGGAGGGGGTGAGTCTACAAATATCTCAGCTCATTTCATGTCTTTTGAATTCTTAATTTACACGGATGTTGAGAACAAAGAACAAAAATACTCACGAGAACACAAAATGTAAACCAGAGAGGTTTTTGGAATTCTTGTTTTTTAATCCATTTGGTTGCTCATTTCTCAAAGGCGGTGGATCTTTTGACGACAACGACTTGTTCGATGTTACTGGTGGGGACTACAAGCCTGAGGGAGGCCGCCCAGGAGGAGGTAAGACAGCAACTGAAAAAGTAGATTTTGGTTTTAGTCCCTGTGCTTCAGCTCTCTGTCAGTCCTCTGCTTGGCGGTAATTTTACCTATCCTTGTTGTGCTTATGGTGCCGGCTGCTCGGTGAAATGTCATCTGAATACATCAGGCTGTGTTCACACTGCAGCTCTTAAAGGTTAAATATACACTGTCTGATTTATTGCAGCACCCCTGCATCCTAAAATTACATTGTAGTGTACTTTTAATGTTATGCAGCACAACACAGTTCACGCTGAGTTTGTGGAGAGCAGGAGGAGCCTCTCAGTGCTCAGGCTGGTTTGGCACACGATCATGTGGGTTTAGGCTTGAGGAGTGAGATTGGTTCGGGTTAGGGTAGGCTGAGAATGTCAGGGTAAGCCAATCGGGGCAGAGCAGGGCGGGGCATGCCTTCGCCATCCGGCATGCTGGGTAATGTGAAACACAGGGCATGAGTGTTGTTAACGCTTGTGGGAGTCATCAATGGACGCGCTCCTTCAGCACGGCACTGACTGTGCATATTATGGGGTTGAAACATTTGTTTAAAGACTTTTATTCTGAATACCGGATACATGTTCAGGGAGCCTTTCTTCAGATTGTCCCCAAACATGTTCTTCGTGTATCCGTTGTCACTTTATTATCCTTTCGCTCATGGCCCGCTGTTCATGCATAGCAAATTTCCAAGGATTGAAAAAAGAGCCTTTTTTCCATTGTGCTTTGAAAGAAATGGTGGAAATCTGACAAAGACGCTGCCTGTTGTTTTGGACGGTCATGTCTTTTGTGTCTCTATACTGCTGTTTAGTCGGAGCATGGAAATAATTACTTGTTCCTCTACCAAAGAAAGGAAAAGGAATGAACACCCACAGGCCCTCCAGTGTAATTAGAGCCACATGGTTGCTTTTCAGATCTGATTCTGCACGGTCGTATACATGAAGCAGTAACTACACTAACTTGTTTTTAACTGCACTTAACTGCACACAGTCATACCGATCAGTTGGGTCTGTTTCTGCTTAGAGAGCGAGTGCAGCAGTCAAAGCCAGAGTTTCACTGCTGCCTCCCCTCGGGATGGAAGGAAGTTTTCTAACTTGACTTTTCTCTCTTTTCTTTTGCATCCAGGCCATGCGGTGGACCCTGGCCACGATCCTCAGGGTATGTTTTGAAATCACAAATTCAATTGATCCAATATTACTCCTGGAAACCTCATAAGACGATGATCGTGCTCAGTATTATAGCTGCTTAACTTGGTGATCGTGAGCACGTTAGCATTAGCATTTTAGGTCAAAGCTCAAAACGTTCCTGGACTTGAACAGGGGATGTTGTGGTTATGTGCAGTTCTTTAGACAGCAAGTTATTGGGACCCAGTACAGACACACAACTGAGTCTGTACAGTATAAATCTTGCATTTGTTTTTAGCGTTTCAGAAAAGTTTCAGAAAATATCTGACCACCATGAACGTTGTATTAATTTTTATTCTGTGTTCCTGACAGGTGGTGCTGACCAGCCTCAAGGTAAATCCACGTTTAATCTTGATGTGCTTCCTCTCTTTGTTTCTGTGCTGTGGTATCATCGCTGTGGGTACCATTATGTTGACTCGCAGAACTGATCAGTCCTTGAGCTCCTGTTGGGAATTTCCTGTTTCCTGTCTGAGAGGAAGTTGTGTGTGCGCTGCTTCTGTGTGTTGCTGATCCCCCAGTTGTTGTGTTGGCGTTCTCGACATCGTAAGTGAATTTTGTCGTTATGCTAGTGGCTTTGAAAGCAGTTCATGACCTTGTTGTGTCATTGTCAGACTCTATTCTCATCATCTTGACATTTGACTGTCCGTTGGATCATTCAGACTTCAGATGTTTGATCAGTTGTATTTAGTTTCATTTCGCTCGACAAAAGCGACGTCTTTGAGGATTGACTGCTTCAGTTTCTTACTGGTCTATTCTTCGTGTTGGTATCCCTGGTCTGGTGTCTTTGGCTAAAACTCTGCTACGATTATGTGTCGTTGCAGATCCAGACCTTCTGTGGGGCCAAATCCTGAAGATGCTAAATGCTAACATGCCAGAGGAATTCTATATGTGGATTTCCAACGTAAAGAAAACTTTAATACCTTTGTTAGAGAGGGCCATGGATCTGCTACAAGCTGTTCAGTGAACCATCAATCCAAACGTTCTGATCGGCTGTCTTGAAAAATGGACATACATACATACATATGTGTACATAACAGGGTGTTTGAAAAGTCAACAATCAGACGGGAATCGTGCTTTCATGGGCGAAGCCAAGATTGTGGTCATTGGGATTTTTTATTTTTATTTTTTTATGTTTCTTGTAGTTTTTTAATGTTCTGTTGAAGGATTTTATTGCAGTGCATCTCTAAACTCTGTAGCTAACCTTTTGCACTCAGTGTGCTCTGGAGTGTATCCTGGATGTACTTCCTGTGTTCTTCGACCACCTGACCGCTTACAGCTGCAGGTGTGTGCTTGTGCTGGAAAGGCTGTGCGATTGGTGTAAAATGCATTGAAATGCTTGCGCCACTGAACCACCCAGACCGCAAGAAACACTGTATTGCTGACTTTAACCCTGTGATTCCAGGCTCACAGGATACCCTGCGTTTGGGTGTGTACATACATTCCTCTGTCTTTCACTCTCCACCCAGCTATTCTTGACACGCCATGACTCATGCATATGTTACTTTCTTTTAAACGCCACACATGTATTCAGGAAAAGATTTTCAGTGCAAGCTGTTTTTAATGCTTGCAGTTCATTGCTGTTTTGGTCCTTTTTTTAGCACTAAATAAGCTCATATGACAGGAAGTGATTCTTCTGATTTGAAGCTGGCGAATAGAGCGCCAGACTGAAGGGCTGCTCAAGAACTGTGCTGTGCTTTCAGACTCCAAAACAGATTTTAGTCCCCTTGCTTTATTACAAATAAGATTATGTTTGCATCAGTGGAAAGCCAAGTCTTTGTTTCAGAGTGTTTGTTGCTTTCATCACTTCATGTCAGGACACGCCTGGTTTCTGTCTGTGCACTCACTGTCAGTCCAGACACCTTGGATCGTCCACAGTCAGCAGCAGCAGTCTGCACACATTCTTTACATACTGCAGGCAGCATTCACAGCACTCTGCTGAGAGATCCAACACGTAGAGCTCAGTTAGAATCCTCTCATTTTAGGTATTTGATCAGATGATGGTTTTTGCCTTTGGCACTTTTTAGCTGATGAGTAGTTCTTTGTGTACTCTTTGTGTACTGGCAGTATATTTGTTTTTGGTGGGTTCTTTGTACTGTATGGGATTTGTGACATTGCTGCAATGATTGCAATGTAAGAAAGCCTTGAAATGTGTCATGCATACTGAATAAAACAAACCGGTGTCAGCGTTCAGGTCACAATGTGTTTGATTTATGATGCATGCACGGCCGGAGATCCAGCTGAGCAAAGTGAGCAAATTAGGCAACGACTCAGGCTCCCAGACCCTCGTTGATTAATTAGAAATATGCACCACTATCACACATCAGAACCTAAACTTGATAAGAGCCTCAGCGTGCCTGCTCATTTTTACCTGATATTTGCATCCTGTCTTGTTTTAGTGTGAATACCTTTAATATTTCAGTTGATCTAATGAACCACACCCCTTCGTCTCACAGTCAAAACTCTGAACACACAGAAATCAGACACAGACACATAGAGCACTTCTGGAGTCAGCGTGCCTCACTGTTTCCACTGATTGCAGCTAAACAGCCAGAATCCTGGAGAAACACCAAAATCCTTCTTACCTCACACATAGCAGCATTATGTTTGCATCTCATCACCTGCATGATGGGAACTGTAGCTCCAAGGCCGTGAATGTGTTTATCCAAATAAATATCAGCCTTTTGTTTTTTGAAAGTCGAGCTCGACAAGCTTCTTTTTAAATATAGTACACTCAGGCAAAATAGCTGACATTGGAGAGACTTTGACTGATCCCTGACACATGTTCACCTGTGACAGCAGCACAGAGACAGACTGAGAGGATCAAAGAAAACAAGAGGGGACAGCAGATAGAAGCACGAATAACAAGTACGATATACATAATGAATAATAAAGTTTATATTGTTACATCAAATGTATGTAATATCCAAACACTACACAGTACCAATACAATACTATGAAGTTTATAGGACAAAATGGAAGAGAATGCCACAAGATAGTTTGTATTACGTTCATATAAAAGCACAATAACAATACGGTATTGTTATAAACTGATGCACAGTAAGTTCTATCATGCAATGTAAAATGAAATGGTGTGTTAGATATGTTACTACTTCAGAACAGCATGAAGCAGCACGGAAGTGCTGATCCTGACCGTGCGTGTTGGCCTGGAGATACAGGGAGTGAAACCTGAGCGGAAACAGCCGCGGGCTCAAAGGGTTAATAAATGAGGGCGCGATCACATTATCATAAAGAACAGACAGGATAGGATTCAGCCCCCCTGGGGTTGATCCAGCACGAAATCTTGATTCCAGCAGAAGCGGACTCTGAAGGTGTCTTGCGTGTGTGTGGGGAAACAACACGATCCACATGCTCAGCGTTTTCCAGCAGTTACTCATGCTGCAGGCCGGCATCCCGTGCTTTTTTTTATTTTTGTTTTTTTTATGTCCGGGCAACGCCCTGTTTTAGTACACTGCTCCATCACAAGACACACCTCTCCCACATGACTCACAGTGGTTTTCAGGTCATGCCAGTTAACAGCGCAGGCTTATGATTCATGCAGCCAGTGTGTGTGTGTGTGTGTCTCTCTCGGTGCCATCATCCCTTTGTGTGTGCCTCGCCTCAGTGATCGACCCTGCCCTGGAGCTTGGGTGTGTTCATTTTTTACTTTTAATCCATCTCTCTGGACCTGGTTCTCCTTTTTTTCTCTGTTAGTTTTACCGCTGAATCCCCCGTTTTTACATGGACGCTTTCAGTCTCTGTGTTTCTCATGTTCTGGTTTTCACATTTTCACTACAGTTTTCTCAGACAGTTGGTTTTGGGAACTTATTTGCAAAGCATGTCAGAAGTTATTGGACGCCACCTTGTGCAAAACTGAGGTTACGACAGTTCACAGTTGAGGAACCATGGCTATCATTTAACAAACTCTTCTTAGATTTTCAGTTATGTGTTAAAGTTTATTTATGTGATTTCTCTAAAATGGAGACCATTCTGCTCCTGGAACAGAGAAAACATGTTATAAGGGACGACAAAGATGCATGAAAAGTGCAAGCAAAATCAATGTAATCAATCAATGTAAACGTACATAAACAAGGTGCAGCCTGCTGTAACAGTGTTTGGTTTTGTTCCTCGTCCCACAGAAGCTGGATCTGGACAGATTGCAGGAATTGTCAGCGCCATAGGAGTCGCCCTTATGGGAGCAGCATCCAGTTACATTGCATACCAGAAGAAAAAGCTCTGCTTCAAGCTGCAGGGAGGTCAGTGTGTTTCTCTTAATTGACATATTTACTATATTAGCACTATTATCATCATCACAGGGATCATATTCATGAAATGTTCTTTAATTAGGGGCAGATCCAGAGAGCGGTAAAGGCCATCATGGTACTCAGTCTGATCCTCAAGGTAGGTTTCTTTGTCTATTCAAAGGAGTTGTATCATATGTAAAAGCGCTCAAAGTTTAGATTTTTGTGAAGCACTTGCTATGGAAATAAAGTCAATATTACTGTTATTATTTCAGCTCTTAATATGTTTTGTGTGTAAAATCTTACAGATCTCTTATGGAGAATTAAAAGACATTTATATTATAACAAGAACAATCGGCGCTTTAACACCAAAGTAGCCAAACCAAACCCTAATGTGTGTGTAGCCTGACATCAGGTGGCCAACAGTGGGAAGTGAACTGAAGGTTTAGTCACTCTTAAACCGAGTCAGACTCCTAATTGTTCTGTGCTTTCAAATTTCAGTGTTCAGCAACCTGCTCAGGACGTCCTAGACACCTTCTGCACACGCACAAGTCAGTGGCCTTCTCTCCAAAACTCAACTTCATTCACCTTTCAATCAACAAGTCATTTGTCACTTTCATCTTAGAATGAGGCTTTCTTTTTCTATAGCCTGGTTCAAACCATGAAAGCAGCTTAAGCCTAAATTAAGTTGTTTGTTGTGTGTCGTTTATTTTTCCATTCACTGAACAAAAATCAAATCGTAGTCGTCCGTAGAGCTGCTTTGATTACTTCAGTGATCATTTCTGCAGACGGTGGTTTTGCAGAGATTTTTGTGTTTGTGTGCTTTGTCTGTGTCTAACTACTGTACACATGAATGCATTGTGTTGTTCTCCTTACGTGTCTTTTAAACCTTTTACAGTCGAGTAACCGCAAAAAGTGTGTTTAGTTTAACAAAGGTGCTACGTGGGTGGGGTTTACTGCATCATACAAGTCAACTTAGGCGTTTGTCACAGATACGATGCTCTAAACTGAAACCTTCTGGATTGTAGCAGACCCCCTGCACATGGCATCTAAGAAGGATTGATCAAAGTTTTGGTATTTTCATCTGTTTGCGTCACAATGGATGTAGACTATTGTCTTTTGCACCTTAAATCCTAAAGGGTTTGTTCACCCTAACCCCCCCACCACACCCCTCAGAGTCTGCCTAAACCATATACTGTAAATTCCCACATAAAAGCAGGTCTTCAAATAACAACAAGAGGTGCAGCCAGCACATAAAGATAAAGGCTGGTTGTGAAGTAAGACCTGTACACTGTACCATAGTGGCTCACGTTTTAAATGCAGCATGTTGTGCATTTCCAAAGCACAAATTCCATTATTACAACAACAGTCATGTCATGTCTTGCAGATGTTTCAAAGTAAAAGCCTGCTAGGAGCAACCTCCTTTTTGTTCTATGAGCTGCTTGAAGGCTTTTAATGTGAAATCAGTGTCACAGGAAGACTTGAGTTTGGTTGACGGTACCTTAACAGCAATTTAAAGAAAAACAGCAAAATGTATGCAGTTGGAAACAATTAATGAATAAAAACACTTTTATTCGAGAAGAGAAGCTCGAAAGAGCCAAGTGGTGAGTATGACGTGACTCTGTTATTGTACTGCTTGAATTAGTGTCGTGGGAATGTACAGTGTACTGAATCTCTGAAGTGAAACCAAACAGTGTGTGCATCAACAGAAAACAGCATCAACAGCAGATTAATTGCTTAAATATGATAGAAATTACAAATGAAGGCCTGTTTCAAATAAAGGCCAGGTTCTCTTTGCTCTGTAGTTAAGGTAAACAATGATGTTTGAAGTTGTACTGACATAATTATCATGTAACTGGATCTGATCCAGCAGAAGGAGCTTTTTAATATAAAGTAATGATTGTAATGACACATAGCAGAAACTTGCTAGATGTATACATCCAGGAAGTGTACACGATTAGGTGGCATGTGAGATTGCTTAGGATCTTTTTTTTTTATGACATATAAAATTGTAACATACAGTATAAGTATCTGCTCTTTGTTGCTTTGTTGGAGATTGATCCCAAGCTTGTTTGTACTGCAAAATTCATTTTTGTCTGTATTGTGACTCTTAAGTCTTATTTTCTTACAACTGCATGAATCAAAGCACCAGTGCTGGATGAGTAAACAGCTGTTTCCTGTCTTATGTCTTTCCACTGCCCCCTAGTGATAGAAAAGAATGACTGCAACTTAAAAAAAGAAGTGAAATACGAAACAAGCAAATCTGTTTGGAGAAACTTCTTGAAACATGATGATTTTTGTTGGAAAAAAACGGACATATTTATACCACACTGACATGTTTTGGTTTGTTGTAAGAGAATAAGCTTTTTGGGAATTAAGACAGAAAGATAAGATGGAGACTTGTTGCAGTCTGTATTCATTGGGTTTATTACTCAGCTTTGATGCTCTTTTTATTTGCTAGCAGAGCAGCAGTCATGAAGCGCTCTGAGGCCAGGCCGATTCACTTGTGTACGCTGGTTGGCTCAGACTCGCCCACGTGTGTTCAGTTCAACTCACAAATGAACTCAAAGTATCAGAAAATCAGAACTAGTGCATGAGGGGATTGTAGTTGGAGAATTAGTCTTGCTAAAAGATTAAAATGAGTTGTACCCTTGTTAGCTGTAAATACTTGAGAATAATGTGTATAGATGTCTGATGAGTTTTGCTTTCGGATCGATGTTGCGTTTCAGTATGAACAACCATGATCTCAGTTTGTGTATTTCTGGAGGTTTTTATATTCAAACTTGTCTCAGTTTTTCAATCATAGACTTAATACAGGTGTGTTACATCTGATGATTGGAGCAATGTTACCTTTTGTGTGTGGATTTAAAATGTGTGTACATGTTTTCAATAAAGTGGTGTTGTACAGTTTATCTGCTCTTTGTCATTTTGTCATTGCATGCTTTATGTTCACTCATTTCACTTGAGGATGGAAGTTCCTCCTTGACCTTGAGATTAGTGAATATGAGAAAGTCATTTCAACTTCCTACTTTCCACTTCCGAGAGCACTCTTCCACAAATGAGTAATGTGAGGTGCGTGTTTCCGAAAGACATTAATGCTCTGTATGAGGAATACGGCCCGCGGGCTGCCAGCTAAAATCGCAAAGCTATGAGCTGTATCCAGATTGACTTGCCGTTTGTTCGGGATGCAGACCGAGGTCCACACTTGCTTTTTTTGATTGTCGTTGCTGTAAAGTATGTCTATATGGTCTAAGCATGGTGAAATTAAATTATTAAATCTGCCGCTCTTGTTCAGATCTGATTCTCCAGCCAGTCTGTGTACCTTTTCATGAGAATATGCAATTTGCTCAACTCCTGGCTTGCCTTTATTGATGCATTAGAAACACTGTACCCAAAATAGCAAAATTAGTCATTAAAGAAATGTAAATCTTGTTTATTTTGTGGTAGTGCAGCTATGTATGATACTTTATGGGCCGGTGTTTTGCACAGAAAACTTGAAAGTAACTACACTTGACAAAATAACGCCATGGAGTAATGTGTTTTTAGTCGTGTTTGGTGGACACGCGTTGAACTTGTCCACCAAATCCGCCAAACGCGTGATGGCAGCTCATGTATTGCCGGCCTCCGATTGGCTGCTTCTTCATCGAAGGCGCCTACTGTTTAGTTTGAAGCTGCCAAAAAGTTTTTGCGGCTACTAGCGTTTGGTGAGTTGCTGTCAACTTGATAGGCCAGTGTTTAATTACCATACAGCTTTTGTGACTTGGATGTGAAGTTGTGTGTGAACGAGCTGATTTGTGTTTAAGCTAGGCAGACCATCAGGAGCCCTGCAGTTTACTAGTAACTAACAGTTAGCTTTAAGGCTAAAGCGTTGCAGCTGAAATGAATTGTGGTCTGGTGGCAGAAGCCATAACTATTTATAATGTATTTGTTTGCATTAGTCCGATTATTTCCTTTCTTTTGAAGGCAGAGATGAGATGATGCTCAACAGCCAAATGTTGTGTTGGTTTATTTTTTAAGAAAATGCGGTTTGAAGGTAAAACTCTGATGATAATAATGTTGCTGAGGGAAGTAACCCTGTATCAGCATGTTTACCTGTTTTGCCATATACTTAGGCATTGTACGAAAATGTACTTACATGCAGTACTTGATTAGTTAATTTCAACCACTGTTGTAGATGTCAAGTAAAACTGATTCATGCTATCTCTCTGCCACACCCCAGAAAAATTGCTATAGTGAATGTAAGTGTAATCAACAAGCACATAGTTATTAATGCACGTTATGCCTTAATATTGACCAAATATTGCTCCCAATGTCGCGGCTGTCCAGTAGCTGTAAGCACTTTGCTGCCCTCTGGTGGACAATGAGAAGACCAACTATCAATATACTGGCATTATCCATTTCATCTGGTACATTTTCTAAGTTGAAAAATTCTCTGAACTATGCAATAAGACTGTTTATTACCCATATTGGCAACAATACTTTTTGAAACTGTATAAATTGTGCATATATATATAGTCCTGTTATTTCCCAAGTGCAATACAATATATGGCATTCGTAGTTTTCTCAAAAGAATATTGCTCTTTGTAATACTTGCTGGCTGGAACGACTGAATTTCCCCAGTGTGGAAACAATAAAGTCTTATCGTATTTTATCTTATGTTAGATTTAATTTGGCTTTTGTGACTGTTGGTGTTGTTGTTAGTTTGTGACAAAAAGACTGCCAATTGTGCTGTAAAATATGAATTAATGAAAATATGAGGACATTTGGAGCTTTCGTTGATGTTGTGGCCTCATTTTTTCGATCATATCTGCTGAAGAATGAAGAAACCTTCAGGATGATGCTTCACCTTCTTTGTTGTTGATACTTAAAGACTTTAAGTGCACGGTAAACAGAAGCCTCGTTGGCGCAGTAGGCAGCGCGTCAGTCTCATAATCTGAAGGTCGTGAGTTCGAGCCTCACACGGGGCACATGTTTTTGCTAATTATTTGACCATATATTTTACAACTTCTGAGAAGTGGTATGTGTATGCTGAACTGGGGGAAGATGATGTTTAAAACACAAGCATGTTTTAGCAACGAGTATAGTGATAAAAAAAATATGGGCTACAACACATACTGATTTAAGAGGAGAGTCAAACTAGTAGTTTTGTGCTTGGTATGTTCTTAAAGAAAAAAGGCCAATGTAAGACTGCAGTTTTTTCAGCAGGAATTTGATCGGACAGACCAAAAATAAGGCCAGGACTGGTGAATGGGATATTATAAAAATATAAGTTTTTCTGGCATGGATAAGGCCCGGCTAGCTCAGTCGGTAGAGCATGAGACTCTTAATCTCAGGGTCGTGGGTTCGAGCCCCACGTTGGGCGCTAAACTTCTTTTTTTTTTTTTTTTTTTGTCTCTGGAGGACACTGATTTTGGAGTGCAATTGAGTCTGTAAAAGGTTTAAATTCGGTTTGAAGGTTAAACTGATAATAAAGTTGATATGTTTGCAATGATGTTGCTAAGATAACATTAACCCAACCCTGTATTGGCTGTTTTTGTTGCCTGACACTTAAGCATTGACCACTCCGAGCTAACAGTTTTGAGCTAAGTTGTGGCTGAGCTAGTTTTAGATATGTTGAACATTGAACACATGACTGTTGGTTGTTGTTTATATGTGAGATTAGCTGTAACAAAAACATATTTGAAAACATTCGTGTCATGTGAGCATTGGTGGTTCAGTGGTAGAATTCTCGCCTGCCACGCGGGAGGCCCGGGTTCGATTCCCGGCCAATGCATCCAATATTTTTTTTGTTTGTTGTTCCAACCGATGTTTTTAGACAACAATTGCATGATTTTGTATTTCATTTGAATTTTTGTTAAACAAAGATGGATTTACTACCCTTTTGGGTATCCAAATGGGTATTGTCTTCCAGTTGATGATCATTAGAGGAAACGAGAAGGTGTGTACTTTAGATATGTTTTTCTGTCTATAAAGAGTCATTGTGCAGATTCAGCTGATGTTAGTGGGGAGGAAAACTAAGAAACAAAATCTCAAAAAAGATGTGTACTCCCCGTCGGGGAATCGAACCCCGGTCTCCCGCGTGACAGGCGGGGATACTTACCACTATACTAACGAGGAAGCGTTTCTCTTATGTTCATGGTTGTTTTTCAATGTGCACTCCACCACAAGTAAATTGTATGTATGATCTGAGACAGCATGTCGTTTCAGATCCACTCTGGGATGGTCAGACCGGAGGTCATGTAAGCATTGGTGGTTCAGTGGTAGAATTCTCGCCTGCCACGCGGGAGGCCCGGGTTCGATTCCCGGCCAATGCAACCATTTTTTTTTTTTTTTTTTTGGGAAATAATGTATTGAAAGGCCTGCAACATAGTTGTCACAATTATTGCGTAGTAATAGCCGTAAACACTAACATACTCACCTAATTTGGTTGCTTTGTAGGCCACTTGTACACACTCAGAAACTCTCTACTCCCTTGAATTATCTTCAGTCACATACAGGCCACTGTATAAATGTAGCAAATATGACAATTTGACAAAATTGTGACAAATGATGAGTGATGTGTGCGCGTGCTCGAAAAACCATCAGTTTTACTAACAGTGCAGGCCTCGTTGGCGCAGTAGGCAGCGCGTCAGTCTCATAATCTGAAGGTCGTGAGTTCGAGCCTCACACGGGGCATGAGTTTTGTTCTGCATGTGGTTTCATCTTGAATCGTGAACAACAACAAAGCTACTTGCTGGTCACCTAAACCCAAACCAAAAGAGCATTTTCTTTCTCCAGGTGCATGTGTCCAGATGTATGAGCATGCTTTTTGTGTCCTCTTTCATTACTGCGAGCGGGTCCCCTCAATCTCACTCAGGCACAGTGGCTTGCCTTCAAGCTGGCCTGTTGATGCTGTAGACATGGAGCACATTTGACAATGTGATCGATGAAGCGTCAATTTTGTCTATCTTTCAGGCCTCGTTGGCGCAGTAGGCAGCGCGTCAGTCTCATAATCTGAAGGTCGTGAGTTCGAGCCTCACACAGGGCATGCCTTTTGTGTCATGCACACATTCCTCTGCATGTTTGTTTGGCTGGACTCACGTTTTTGTTGCATTTCCTTGCTGATGGACCTGGGCCATGATCGAGTTTGTCTTCAAATACTTAAAATGTACTTGGTCTCCCTTCTTGTTTGGTTTCCCTGGAGGTTATTTGAGACCTTCCTACTTTTCCCAGTACAATACTAAACAAGTAACTACAACTTATGTAGCATACAGATGTTGATAGAAATAAAGGAGTGATTTGAGAAGTTTTCATGAAGATTTTTGCAACCCAGATCCACCTTTAAAACCTGACAATGACAGCAGATGTCAGGTGAAGTGTCACTTTAAGAATCGCTAGGTTTGACAGTGTTTTTCCTCTTTGACAAATTACATTGTTAATGTGGGTTTTAAATGTCGTATCTGTTTCCATAATAAGGCTTCTGCTGATGTTCATGTTACACGTTGCTCAGAGAAAATGTAAATAAAGTCACGACTGAGACGTGAACCCAAGTATCGGAAGAGTCTACAGTAATACATTTTGTCCTTGGGAAAATGTCTGTTCCTTTTTTTAAAGGGCAAACATTTAAAGAATTTTCTCCTGTGTTACAGCCATCCACATACACAAAGTCTTGACCACTGTGGCCTGAAGACGGGGGAACATCCTGGGTATTTGTACAACAGGGTAACCCCAGGATAAGGGAACACACCTTGACTCTGCAGGTAGAGAGAAAGCCCAAGTTTTATTTCTGTCTTCCAGCACTCACATTATTTTCTCATGCGCGTTCCGTGGATGTGATGGGCAACAAAATCCACACTCCTTATGACGTGTAAAAATGAATTCCTAATAATATTTGTTATTATTTTCCTTTCAGTGTGGACAGTTTGTGGCTCCAGACATTTGCCTGAGTCAGATTCAGTGCATGCACTACAACAGGGTCACTGATATTCCTGAAGGGACAAAGTAACAGGGACGCCTCTCATATAGTCAGAACAAAAATTGGACTTCTTTCTGTATAATCTTCTTCTGAAAGGGATCATTTGTTGCATTAAATTATGTAATATTGTCAGGTGTCCTGGGTTATTCCACAATCTGTTAGTACGAATGATGAGAAAACAGATTTTGCTAATGTACAGAAATTGTTTGCTGAGTGTTAGATGCCTTTTGTTGTCAGTGTTATATTTTGTCTGTAATACTGTATAGGATATTTTTTCTCCATAGAATTAAATGACCATTGACCAAGAGGAAAATGTCAAATATGAATTAACTATAATTGTAAGAAGGGGTTAACTCTGCCCTGTCGTTCCCAGGTAAACGTTGTCCGAACCCCCCATCAGTCGAAGCTGAGGCTTCCCAGGAACAGTCTTGACATTTGGATTGAACGTTTACGGAAAGCATGGCTCATGTGTCGGCTTACTTTCTGCATTACGCAACCTTTAGAATCAGGCTTCGGAGTGGAACTTTCCCACAACCTGCCCTCCCCTAAAGGGGCATGTGATGTGTTTCTGAACAGCCATGATGGTGACAGCTTTGAAGCGTTCTGACAGGCGTGTCTCGACTCTATGATTGCCATTCCTGCTGTTATATGTTTAACATGATAATCTGTTGCCAGAAGGCAGGCACAAAAACAGACACAGAGATAAAAAGATGATTGGAAGTGTAGGGGGATTATAGTCATTTGTATAGAGCTTCTCGCCTCAGGCTTAATTATACCCATCAGCAGAACAAGCTGGTCCTACATGAGCAGAAGGTTCAACTTTATCTTTGTGCCCAGACTTGTTTTGCATGACATGTTATCAACAATGATTAGCTTGCATTATCTGATATTGTGTAGTGTGTATAGCTCGCTTTGAGCAGCACTTCCCAAACAGCGGGGTCCCAAAAAAAAAAAAAATAGCAAAGCCAGAGTCCAATGCGGCTTGTCAACCTGACGTACCTAAATACCAAGAAGTTGTACGTTCCAATTTAACAGTAGAGCCCGAACGTTGAACCAAATGTGGGTATAGATGCGCATGCGCAGTTGCTGATCCACTCTCCAGAGCAGAAGGTGGCGGTAACGCGCTAATGACCTGGACGACAACCGCCCTAAAATTAGAAGAAGAAGCTCATTAGCTGCCGCTGCTGTTCTCTGGCAATGATACAGCAAACACGGACTCGGTAAGACACATCGAGATGGACTTAGCGAGCACTTTTCATCAGTACAAATACGGATGTTATGTAGACACCGTTGTCTGTTGACGACAGACGGAGTTTATTCTTCGCCAGGATCATTTTTTGTTTCGGGAAAAAGGATACTCGACGTCCGGGAGAGGAATGGATGCGACGACTGGTTTCCTGCGACACACACCGGCCAGCTAAGAAGCTTCTATATTCACTTTGAAGACCACCTGAGTGCACCTGAACTGTTCAGGGCTAGACTTTGTCAGTGCGCCTGATCGTGACGCTATTATCAGCAAAATAATCGTAATTGGTGAAAATGTACACTGCGTTGTAGAAGAGAGTGGATAATCGCTAGTGGCGACCCAGCAGCTCGAAGCTAACCGACGACTAGCTGAAATTCGCAGTCTTTGTTTATTTTATTTGCTCCATTGAATACAGTGTTTTTGTCTGTCTGAAGTTGGACTTACACTTGCGTTGGTTGGACGGATACCGCTTATAAGCTAGCCTTTCAGCCTAACTACAGGCCGGAACGTTGTACTTGATTTTTAAAGGACATAAATCATCTGACATCTCACTTATGGCTCGTTAGTGTCGCGGTACTGCAGCTGACCCAGCTAGCTAGCATCTGTGTTAGCTAGTAGGTAGCGCAAACAGTCGTCAGCCATTTATTGGCCTTTAATAACTTGTTGATAGTAACGATGCACCACCAGGACTTCACGGGAGACCCGCCTGCGACCGGGAGCAGGAAGACGGCGTACCACTACAGGAGGGGCAGCAGCGGTGCGTCTGCATCCGCCGCAGCCGGTGGCGGTGGAGTAAACACGGGTGACGACAATCCGTCCCAGGCTGGATCCTCTTCACCCGGACCCCACCACCAGCCCCAGTCCCAAGTGGCTGGCGCTCAGGTGAAGAAGAAGAGTGGCTTCCAGATAACAAGTGTCACCTCAGCTCAGATCAACGTGAGTGGCAACAACAGTTTAGCAGATGACACTGAGAGCTATGATGACATGGATGAGTCACACACAGAAGACCTCTCCTCCTCTGATATGCTGGATGTTTCAGTGTCCAGAGCCACGGATACAGGTGTACCAGAGAGAAGCTCTTCTGATGAGACATTGAATAGTCTCCATGGGGTCGACACACCTGGACTTGTGTCACCCAACGAGCCCCTTCACCCTCATTCCATCCCTCAGGGGTCTCAGCAGCACACCTCTATGGTGAATGGGACCATGCATCATCATTATTATCCCCAGCAACACAGCCAGACCCACCATCAGCACTCTGACAGCTTGGGAGGAGGTGAACACTCATTGCCAACTCTTCCCATTGCTCCCTTGGCTAATTCCAGCCCTGCTTCCAAAGCCAGGCCTGGCCAGTCCCAGAGGCCTCCGATGTTGGATAACACTAAACCTGCAGGTGGGACAAACCAACCGTTAGCCCCTGTTGTTGGTGGGACAGCCACTGAACCACACCTACAAGGCAATGTGAACATGTCCAATGTATCTGCTGTCACTGCTGCTACGGTTCCCCCTTCTGGGCCTGCAGGTTTTGACAACACTAATGTGAGTGGGCAAGTAGCTTCTGTTGGAGGAGGAACAGGCCTGTCTGCTGCCACCCCCAACACTCAAACCCAGCACACCCAAACTCAGACAGCTACTGGCTCTCGTTTTAGGGTGGTCAAATTAGACACTAACTCTGAGCCGTTCCGCAAAGGAAGATGGACATGTACAGAGTATTATGAAAAGGAGATTCCTCAGCCAGCTACAGCCGAGGCACCAAAAGGTGCAGATGTGGTTGCAGAGACTGAGGCAGGTAGTGCTGCAATTAGTCAGAGCGTACCTGCTGTACAGCCGCCTCACACCCTGCAGCCCTATCAGCAGCCGAGCCAGGACTTCACAAGTCCACAAGCCATGCAGAGCCCACCACAAGGGCTGGCCCAAACCACCCCTGCGACCTATGTTTCACCCCAGGAGGTTGTTGGTGGGGCTCACTTGCAGAAACCAGTGGCCCCTCTCACTCTTCCTACAGCAACACCACAGGTAGGCTTAAGTCAGCCTCCCTCTATAATACCCCAGCAATTGCCCTACGCTGTGGACCCCCACCAGGCTCAACCCCAGGGAGGAGGTTACCCTGCACCTCAGCTCCCTGCAGGGGTTATGGCCCCAGGAAGTGTCCGGCAGCCAGACTTTATCCAGCCCACTGCACCTTTCCAGAACCAAGTGCAACCTCCGCTGCCGCATGTTACAACAGGAATCTCAATAACATCAGTTCCAGGCGTCACTGGTCAGCAACCTGTCAGCATAACTCAGCAGCTGCCTCACCAAGGTCAAGTAGCCCCACCTGCCCAGGTGACTTTTGCAGGACAGCCACAGACGCTCCCAACTCAACCCCAACCTCACCTACAGCCACAAATCCAGCCCTCTTCCACAGCCACGGTCCCAGGAGCACACACTCATGGGACCCCCTACATGCCTCTGACTGCTGTCCTCCAACCCCTCCTCACCCCGGGCGCAGCCTTCGCCCAGGTTCCTGGAGGAGGAAGCTCCATCAAAACCTCCCAGTTAGAGGATGCCCAGAAGCTTTTGCTCCAGCACCAAAGCCTGCTGGGACTGCCCAGGCTTGGGGGGGTGGCAGCAGGTGGAGAGGGGGCTGCAGAGGCCCACATGGGGATGTCAGCTGAAGCCAGCGCCTTCATGGCTGCTGCTGCGGGCCTCAGGACTCAGCATGCTGAAGGAGAGGAGGACAGGTGAGGATGGACGGCCTGTGCTGTCAGAGCCGCCGATTCTAAAGTTAACTTTGTTTTGCTGATGGAGGTTTTTAAGCAAACAAAAAGTGGAAGTTATTATTGATAAATTGTAGTTCAGGCTGCAGCACAGGTGGATAATTTAGTTATTTTTAACTGTAACATTTCATCACAACTACTTCCTTTTGCAGTAATTTTGAAACATGTTTATTTTAAAGGCAGTAAGTACAAAGAAATATCTTTCCCTTCCTTTCCTCATCATGGAAACAAGCAAGTATGATTTACACAGTCTGATTATGGTGTCTGGCTAGATCCGTAACTGTATCTCCACATGTGGGCTTGGAATGGCATCCTGCCACTGGTTTTCTGTCTGGTTTTGCTGTAACTGCAGATGAGGAGTTTGATGTTGACCTACAAGCCCAATGTCACATTCATCTGACCCGCTGTCCCCCGAGGTCACTCTGCTAGCCTTCAGAAGGCAGCGGGTGAAAAAACAGCTCACTGGACAATATTGTAAAAACATCAGTGGCTTGAATCGAAGCAGTGGAGTTGCTGAGTCACTGTGGATGCTGGTGACTCAGCAGACACTCTGCCCTGGTTGACCCCCTACCCTCACAAATCCACCTCCATTAGCCCATGACTCTTTCTATCATTAAGGCTACAGTCTCCCTGTTGTACTGCCTGGTGCTGTCCTTCCTTACTTGTTCAGTATTTGTGTCTCTCTTTCCCCCATCTCCCCTTAGGTTTAGTCTTTTATTAGACACTGGATCTGTTGATCTGTGCTGCCCTGAAGGAACTGTGCAGTGGTTTATTTACGTGTACAAATACTCAATCCCATGTTCCTTTTAGTTTTGCTGCTCAAAAGTGGTTATTTCAGCTGCAGGTAGTTTCTAAAAATACAAGGTCAGTTGAAATAGAGTCAGTGCCCTGGAAAAAACTGCCATGCTCCATCTGAAGATGCAGTGTAAGTGTTAGTCTTGCAGATTCTGTGTAGGAGAGGCGGTGGAGGGCCTGATCAGGAGTTGCATTGCATGCATCTGATAACTCTCGCTGCAGAGGAAAAAGAGCACTGTTGTGGCAGCAGTCTAGTGTTACCACTGCACTGTCCTGTGTTCTGGTTTAGCAGGAGATTCATGTTATGAGTGCCACAGTAATGCCTGCAGGGTATGGAGGAGGTTCGACAGAGGGCTGTCAGCCTCACCCAAGCACCCGTAGCTGAAATACAAAACCTATTCTTGAATGTTGTGGCTTTTATGTAGCTGTTGGCAACAAATGCAAATGGTCTAAAAAGTCTTCTCCCCCAGTGGTGTACAAATGCGTGCTAAGACTCCTGAGTAGTTACATGATTAAAACAACAGTTGCTGAGCAAACCGGTAAACAAACTTCAAACCCAATTATCAGCGCGGCAGGCCATTGGTGACCTGAAGCTCACCGTTCATGTATTTTCAGCTGTTGAGGTCATTTCTGAACTCAAGGAACAGTGATGGAGGCTGCTAGAACTGCTGCTTCAGTGTTGACACAGTCTTAGTCAAGTTCAGCTGCAGACAGAGCTGGACTGTTGACTGTGTGTGGAGGCTTTTGTCAGCAATTCATGGCACCCCATCATGACTGCGTGTGCACAGTCCCTGCAAGCCTTCTGTGTTTCAGTCCATTTGTAAGCCTGTTTTCTTGTCATGAATTGGCCACTCTCCTGCAAGACAGTCTTGGTGTGTGTGTGTGCATGTGTGTCTGCTTTGTTTATAGTCATGGTCATGTCATGCTGTGATCTGGCTCTGGCTCCCTTTTACTGTCTCCTATTCTCTCTTTATCTCCCTTTGTCACCCTCTCTTTCTTTCTCTCTGTGCATCATGTCAGCTGTCCAAACTGTTCTCTTCTGCCCTATTCCCATAGACACTAGTCTATTCTCCTCTTTCCCCTCTTCAAATATCCCTCTCCGTTCCCTTCATACATGCAGTCTTTCCTCCAACCGAATGGTATCCAGCCCTGTGCCACGATGAAGTCGACAGGTTTTTCCTCTGTCAGGCACCTGCACCCATATTTACCACTGAAAGAGAGCATGAGCAAGAGAGTATGAAAAGGTTGTGAGTCAGTACCCTTTGTTAAGATCTCAGTGACCAAGAACAACCCTGTGACAGTAGTGACAGTGCCAACACAAGTAAAGAAGGCCACTACAGAAGCAATACTGTTTTGTTTTTTTTTTCAAACATTTAAACTACCAGATTCATAAACGTATGCATCAGACTCAGCAAGTCTTTGAATGCTTGAACCCTGTCACTGACAAATTGACTTAAATGGTTAACCAGTTATCTCAATAGTTGATTTATCAACTTTAATTTGGGTTGACCCTGAACAACAGACCGGATGCAGCTGTGAGAGGAAGACCGTGTTCAGGCTGAATTTCAGCAGTGTTGACCTGCTGTCAGAGTCCACCTTATGATTCAGCTGTAAAAACACACCTGACCTGGATTGGCTGTGCATGGCAGCCGTTGTGGTAAAACAGGGATGTGAGGGTGTGTGTGTGTGTGTGTGCTCTGCAGCATTC
This sequence comes from Chaetodon auriga, assembly GCF_051107435.1. Lineage (NCBI taxonomy): Eukaryota > Metazoa > Chordata > Actinopteri > Chaetodontiformes > Chaetodontidae > Chaetodon > Chaetodon auriga. The sequence continues at coordinate 8,793,529 of NC_135096.1, read as the reverse complement.
TGCTCGTTTCTGTTCCCCTGCGTGCTGTCTATTTGGATATCTGTCAGTGAGGTTGATCTCAGTGAGAGGGCTGGACGGCAGTATGGTGATATTAATCAGGCCTTTCATCAGGTCCTCGTGCCTCTTCAGGTGGAATTTCAGCCTGCAGGTTGTTGCTAGTATAATTTGTTATTTGGAGAGCTGCCAGCATGAGTTCACAGCAGAAAGAAAAGGCGTGCACTTCCAGTATACTTTACACCTGTTGTGCGTGTCTCACCCACACACCTTTCTCTCTTTCCTGCAGAGAAAACCAACATTGCATACCGGTTGCAGAATGACTATAGCATTGCTTACCACTGTTTGTAGCCTTATAAATCGCTGTATACTGTATCAGTAGAGCAATTTCACCACTTAGGCAAAAAGCATTACTCTGCATGTTGATGTAATGCATAAATGGAGCATAATGATATCACTAAGCAACATAGGTGCGACTGAACAGCCTATGTGCAGCACAGTCAGTGTCCTCCTTCCAGCATTGCATGTTTTGGTAATGAGCCTAAACCAGAAGTCGGATGAAATATCATCGTAACTGCATTTCATACACAGGCCTTTTCTTTGTATGATCTTGTCCTTCGTAGCCATAAAAGTTGGAGGTGCAGTCCGTTGGTATTATTTGCATATAAAACTTGTGCACGCTATGTGTCAGCTGCTTTGTACCAGCAGCCTTCTTTTTACATTTGGTGTCTTTCAGTATTTTTCTCCTATTTTAGTCGAAGTGCAGTTAAAACATAAGTGAGCAGTCATGATTTTCAAGCATGAATTCAATAATCATTAATCAATCAAAGACTGCCCCCGTAACAGTCGACAGGTGGGCCAAAGGTGGATGCAAGAGAGTCCCTTTGTTGTGCCGGGCGAAGCACAGGAGGTTGTTAAAAGAGCCTTGTTCTAATACAGACTGATATATCGATAAAGTGACAATAAGCTGTGTGATTTTATGGGGATGCAGGCTTAGCTTCTGATTGTGAGCTGGTTCAAATGTACCATCAGTTCTTAGATAAAGCTTATCGGCTTGTAAAAGCCGTTTTGTGACTTCCAAGCATCAGTCTCTATCACCCGTCGATGATCAGGAGCAGGTCTGATGTGGGCTCACATATTAGGCCTCATTCAAAGAAACGGCTCCTTTCAAACCCTCTCTGGCTGTGTGTTTAATGTTGGTGTGTGACTGAGCGCTGCTCTGTTTTTATGAGGTGCTTCAGTCTGTTAATCTATCACATGTTTCAGTGACAATAAGCTGCCCGTCGAGCGCTGCAGTTATACAGGCTTTCACTCGTGATTTATGTTTTCTTAATATTGACACACCTGTTTTTGATTGACACGTCATCCAAAACTGAGCTTTTATGGGGTAGACAGAGTCCCGGATGGCTAAGACCTAACATGGACAAATGCTTGAAGCTATCGTAAAAATCGAGTTGATGGGGAGCTGGGGATTACTTGGCAGTAATTTAAAATATTTTTTGCATAAATGGAGTTCGAGCAGTGCATTGAGTCACATTTACAAACCTAAACAGTGAGTCGTACCGAACAACGTGCATGTTTGTGAACCAATGCTTTGGTGAACACACCCCAAAATAAGAACGATAGGTATCCCCATGCATTGTTTGCACAGCCTTAACATAACGAGAAGAACAAAGACACATCATATTAAAATGTAAAAAGTCTCAAAAGTAATTTCACAGCATGAAATTATGTGGTCTTAATTTCAATATTAATAATTATTAATAATTTCTTCTGTATCAGATACAAATCCAGAAGCCATCTTCATGCCTTCTTCCATGCTTCCTGCTTCAGTCTCAACAAACTCATGTTGCTTTGACCAAACCTACATAACTTGATTGAATATTATGGTGGCGATCCCGATGTGAAATGGGAACAAAATGAAATGAAAGCCAGATTAAGAGGAAGCCTGAGGCGAAAAATCCGGACAGAAAAGTATTTTTAAGACCACAAATTGGCCCCTCATAACACATTACACCTACAGCCTGCCATTAAATATATACTATTGCACCTTTTCATGCACTGATACCTGAAACCTGTCTAGTTTTCCCATTATTTCATTTTAAGTAGCTTTTCTAAAGTATTTAAAGTTAAGTTCAAGCCTAAAGACTTCTCTGCATGCACATTTTGTGTTGTAATGTTTTTTGTTTTTTTTTAATCTGACAGCAGCACAGACTCATCACTGTAAACCACAGGCAGCTGTAATAGGCAAGAGGCAGATCCTTATGTGTATCTCGAATGTTCTGTCTTTGCACATTGCTTCCATCCAGCACGCCACGCATGCAGTGTATGATAGTGTTCATGTTTCGCCTGCTTGTGCACACCATTTGCAGTTACTGAAGCACAAACAGCAGGTTTCTGTTTGGCTGCCTTGGTCCTCGTGTTCGCTGGATCTCCTGGTCCGACTGCGGCTTTGTGTCAGTTTAGTGGTACTTCTGGTTTCCTGGGCGGCATCTCCTGCACGTCAAGCCCAATAAATCACACCTGAAGGTAGTTCAGTCATTTTTCTGTTAATGAAATGTGACATGAAATCACGCTTCAGCAGAGACGTCGGCTTGGCCGTCCGTCACCTCTCTCACGTTGTCGTGCCGCCGTTTCCCCACAAGGTGGCAGTGTGGGCTCATAAATCCTCCCAGCCTGGTCAACAGTTGTTTATGTAACCTTGGCGTGCTTTGAGAAGCTGAGCTAAAATGTGCCTAGCGGCTAAGTGGAAATGTCCTTCCTGCACGCAACGAATGAGTGGTTTTAGATCTTTTCTCTGTAAAACACTCTGACCCCGTGTACTTGCTGTCAGAAATGAGTGTGTAATGTGCACCAAGTGTGGTTTCTGGCTGCAGAAGGTCCCAGTGGCACAGTTATTAGTATAATAAATCCATGGGCAGGGTTCGTCACACAGTAGGCGTTCTTATTTTTAGGAGTGGACTGATTCTATTTCATGTTAATGGTCTGACTTTATTATTTGTGCATGTGTCACATGTTCAGCCACCGTAATGTTTGAGTCCTTGTTGAGATAACATCAGAGGGGCAATGTTTTCAGGCTTAGCTGTCACGTCTTGATGCGTGTGAAGATCTTAATGCAGCCAGATAAGAACTTCATCCGGCTCTGACAGATTCAGTTTTAGGCAGCATGGGTGGGGGTTTTTTGGGGGGGGGTGCAGAGCCAAGTAGACGGGTGTCACGTTTGCCCGCCTTGTGCCTTCATGCACAACTGCAGATTCTTGAAGAAAGTCGCAGGCCAGAGAGACGTAATATGTGTCCGTGCACGTCTGCTGAAGCCTGTTTACGAGCTCGCCCGTCAGGATGCTGCGTACATATGTGTGAAGCAGGAGGCGTCAACAGGAGACGTTTTAATGACAAAGAGGAGGAGACGCAGTGTTTCTGGTTTTGACTGGCTGTGCCGCAATCGCTGCTGTGACACCTGTGCTGTTCTTTTCCTTCGGTCTGTCATTTTCCTTTTCGATAGCTTCACCCCCGGGCTGTTCTCACAGATAAAAACATAGTACAGTTTCACATAGCAGGACAGAAATGGGATATTTCACATCCTAAAACTGAAGCATCCAGCTGAGCTTTACTGCTCGAGGAGAATTTACTCCTGAGCTTTTTGCTCTCACTGTAAATTCACATGTTGCAGAAATTGTAGTAAATTGTTCTTGATGTTTGATCCTGAAATGCTTGAACCTCGCTGCTGTACTTTGAGACGGTAAAGCGACCCGTAAAGGAAGCAGGGGTTGTGTCTTGCTAAAGGACGCCTCAAACTCGACCACAGTAACGTGACTGTTACCAACGCACCCCTTCCTGGTAATGAACAGCCTTCATGGTAAAGAGAAGAAATAATCGTTCTGCATGAAGCCAGTTGTGTTTGTCTTGTCTCAGACCTTTGACCCTTCCATCTGCTGAAACACATTCACATCACCGCACGAAGGCTGCACACCGCAGAGAGCTTCGAGCAAAGTTTCTCAGCCGCCGCTGAGAAGATCCTCACTGTTAATGTGCTGACAGCGAGCTCCCCCAACTCAGTTTCCATTCACAGCGAGTCCTCGAACCATGAAACAGAAACACTGCGCACATCCATGTGACCGGGGTTTGGTAACAACTTCCTGTGACGTTTTTAACGTTGTCGGTGTGTAAGATTGTGTAATGTTTGGTTGTATAATATTTATGTTAATGCAGCATGGTTGGGCTGTGAGATTTGTGACACAGAGCATGAAATTATTTTTCTGACCTTGTGTGTGCGCTTACAAAGCTTTTACAGCTCACCTACCTTTTGCCTGTTTGTGTGCTATTTAGACCGAAATTGAAGCAAGAGGAGATTCGTGGCTTGGAAGTTTTTGTGCCCACGCACACCATCTCATCTAATCAATCGATTGGTTTAGACACTTCTCAAGCACATTCCCTAAATCCAGCTGCTAAATTGTGAGAACATGCTGTTTTTCTTAACTTTTTTGGGAAATAGTGATTGGCTCTGACAGACATTTCATTCAGAAAATGATTACCGGTTAAGAAAACTGCTGCCTGCATGATAGCATCTCCTCTTTACATCACCATTGTGACTTTCTTAATATATCGCACCCTCCTCGCTAAATGTAGAAGGCTAAAACTCCCTCTATTTCCATCTCTTTTAAAAATGCGTCCACCCGTCGCAGCAGATGTGGACTGTGTCGGGGTGTTGAAAGTTAATACCACATCCATCACAAGAAGAAGGCGCGTCTCCAGTGTCACAACCAGTCGAGATGTCAGAGCTCGGTCTCCTTCCTGCACCGGCTCTCTGCTGTCTCTCTCATGGCCCATATGGCACAGAGGCTGGTTATGTAAGACATTGCGTGCATGGCAGAGACCGATTCACTTCTGCTCCAGAGAGCCGCTGCCCCGGAGCTCTGTGATGCCATGAGAGCTGTTTGAGTTTTGGGGCGTTCCCGCTCTTTGTTTTGTCTGTTTCTGGGCGAAGATAAAGAGAAATTATCCGCAGCTTGCCAACAAATACGAGGTTATTTTTGATTGCTAGCTTTGTATGCATTTCCTACTCAGGAATTACACCTCAAAAGCAGAGAAATGATTGCATGCTGCAGGTCCAATTTTGATTACTTTTCAACAAATCTTCATATATATGCCTTTCCTGTCTTGTTTGGTGGTGTGTGTGTGTGTGTGTGTGTGTGTGTGTGTGTGTGTGTGTGTGTGTGTGTGTGTGTGTGTGTGATCTTGCTGTCGGCCTCTGTTCTCCTACATGTAAATGCCAGCGCTCAAAGCCTCCGAAACCGGATTCTGCCAGTTTGCAACACACACACACACACACACAGGCTGCCACAAGAACACACAAACGGGAGGCATGCACGCACGCAAGCTGATTTCTCCCAACTGCTTCAGGACAAGTGATGTGGAAGAAGGCGGGCGAAGCACAGAGCAGCGCACAAAGCGATGAAAAAAGAGAAAGATGGAAATGATTAGATGCCGGCAAACGCTGTTGAGGGATGTAAAAAGTGAAGCCAGTGTTTCAGTGTTTGACATAATCCAGGAAAGACTTGCCGCACTATTTTGTCTTGAAATGAGCTGATAGCTTCCAGTTGTGTTATGGTTTTCGTGGAGGATACTTTTCATGTTGTGCTGTTGTTTCCAGTCACTTCCTTGAATTGCTCCTCGCTGCTATCATGCCCTGTGCTGCGTTCATGTAACTTACAGTGGTGGCAGAGCTGGACCCCTTCCAGGACCACACACTGCAGCCTGAGCGGTGGATCTCCGATTGAGCCCAGCTCTGCTTTCACTTGAACCGCACCATAAAGTGAGGCGGAAGCATTACTTACACCCAGCTGGATGCTTTTGCGAGAGGGAACGCGGATAAAAGCAGGGTTGCTGTGGTTAAAAGGGGGTATGTCTCCTCCTGTATGGACAGCAAATACACAAGAAGGCATTTAGGTTGCTGTTAGCGCTTATTGATTTTACGCTTTTCCAGAACGCCTGATCACTGGAGCTTAAAGATATCTCCTCTACTTGTTGTGACATTCTTTTCCTCTCACCTCGTGTTGGTTGTGTGGTTTTGAAAATGTTTCTGTATAACAAAGATGTAATCTTACACACTCTTAGATATGAAGCAGGCTTCTTGTTTGCATTCACGTCACCCCCTCAGTTAAGCTGCCCCAGTTTTTTCTTTTCTTTTTTTTTTTAATGACTCCTATCTCAGATTAAAAGATATTGCCTGAGGTTTGACTGTTCAGTCCAGACAGTACAGGATTTAGCGTTTCTTCAACCCCCTTCACAAGCTTCAAACCATGGCTTGGATTTAAATACAGGCGTCACTTTTCTCAAATATAGTTCACTCCTTGTTTTGCATTGAAACTTTATATTGTTAACTATATGGGCAATGCAAACACCTTCTGTTCTTTTTATTCCTCCACATCGTCTGCTGCCACACTGTGGCTACACATCCGCCCTTATGTAAGCAGTGCAGGGTGTGGCGAGGATGAACACCGCCACCCTTTTCTGTTCAGATCTGCGTGTAGCCAGTGTCTGTTTTTAGGAGGGGTCACAGTGTGGATGGTGTGTTGTGAGGTAAAATGAGCTCTAATTGATTCGTTAATTGTTAATTGATTTATCCGCAGTTTGGCAAGGTCGAGAGCTCATTATCGAACCTCTCTGTCTAATAGCTTGCTGGAACGTGGCCATTAAAGGAGATTTTATTTTAGCATCGTTGGCGTCGTTTCTAAGCCTCCTAAGTACAGTATGAACATACATTAAGCTTTAACGTAGTGGTTAGGTAATATATGGGTCAGCCCTTTGCACATGCCGCACACACAAGCTTAAGATGGACATGGATAGATAATGAATGAAAGCATGCCCATCTGTGATGTCATGACATCAAGATCTTGCCATTGGCTGAGCCCGGTGTGTTGCGCCATCAGCGATTGGCTCAAAGTGAACCGTCTCCACATGAGTGAACGCTTCCCTCAGACCACTTGTGAGCCTTTTGTTCTGCGTGGGCATGCGTGCACTGACCCAAACCTGCAAGTACACAGTGTACAGTTAGACAGGATGCTATCAAGAGTTGCATTGTCAAATGGCAGATAAAATAAATGCCACTAATCAATAATGGTACTTTTGAGCAGAAAGTACAAGTGGAGAAAATATCCGTTGCGACCTGTTCTTAGTCTTGTGTCCGGCCCTCGACTGTTTCTTGGATTAGTGACACATACAGTGAGGGGAAGAAAAGATGTGACCTTCACCTAATGAGGTTAATAATTTCACTGTATGCATTGAGCTAAATCCCACCAACAAACTCGCTCGCGGCGCCCCTCGCCGCCATTTTGTGGTCCCAACAACTGCGCGCTCCCTTCGACCAGGGTTGCCGCCTCCCTTTGTTCTCTACAGTTGCTCTCCTCAACAGTCAGTGCCATTTATTTTGTTTTTTTACTGCGAGATACAGTGTTGGTGCTTTGAGTTTTTTGTGCTCTGCTGCCTGCCCAATCTCCCATCCAGCTCGCCATCCTGTTTTGATCGTCTTTGTTCAGACTGTAATGTGAACTGTGTGCGCGTCTGCGTGCGAGCCTCTTAGCGCTAACATGGAGGTACACGTGAGCCGTGCTCCAGCAGAGACCCATGCTGTGAGAGTGTGCGTGTCCAGTGTGCATCCACTGATGAGGAGCGACAGGACGACTAAAGGCATGCCTGGTACAATGTACACATTCTCCTTGAGTCAACTGAAGCTTGGGCACAGTCTGAGGAAGTGTGAGGGATGCAGGAGGTAGATGTTTATCATGTTCAGGGAATTTAAGGGCAAATGCATCCATTCTTCAGTAGAACTGATACCAGGAGGTTTAGAGTGGGGTACCAGTCCCGTGCCCATCACCATCATAGGGTGGATGTTGCAGGAAAGAAGGAGCAAGAGGTTTCAGGCTGATGGCAGTGAGCGTGCTAACGGGGTGTGTGGTCAAAAGTAGCTCATCCTATTGGACAGATCACCCTAATCTCCACTGACAGTTTATATAACAACAGAAGGAGGAGGTGACATGACTCCTTATGCAGTGACATCACAGCCCACCCTCCTGTCTCCCCTCACCTTGCACCCAATCGTCTGAGAGTCTTTCTGTGATTCAGGCTTAGCAAGGGGGCAATCAGGAGGACTGAACACACTAACGCGTGCTCCCGTCGTACGCACACACACTCCCACTACCACTCCCAGCCCTGTCCTACACAGCTCCATCCTGGTCTCCATTGTTGGTCAGGCTCCCTATGTGAAGCTCCCACTGCTGAGGGGAGCAGGGAGTCAGGGGCCAAAGGTCAGGAGGACGGAGGAGGGTGCGGTGGTTGTGTTTGTTTTGGGGGTGTTTTTGGTCGGGGCGGGTGTGGGGGGGCCCTCTGCTTTGATCGGAGCGTGTGTTTTAGCCTGAGAGCATCAATGAGAGAGAAGGGGCTGGCCGGGGCAGGAGGAGCGCAGGGCAGGAGCACCATGGCTCTAAAGCTGCTCTTCTGGGAGCTGGAGAAGCATCTGAAGAGGTAACGATGGCTGTGGTGTTGTCACGTTGTCAGGGGGTCGGCGGAGGCAACCTGGGGGTTAAACAAGGGCGGACGCCATGGGGGGTTTGTGTTGATGCATCTGTCTGATTGTGTTTTTTTTTTTTTTTTTTGTGGTTGTGGTGGTGCTCAGTTGATCGAGTGTTGTGGAAAAATACAAGTGTGGCCTGCAGTTATCCAAACATTTATCCAGTTTTTCAAATCTAACCATTATCAGCGTGGGAATTTGGCGCTCTGCATCAACACACATCACCTCAGGATATTCAAACTCCCGCTCAGCCGCCCTGAACGGTTGTAAATGTGTTTGAGCACACAGTGTTCTCGCTCCCGCACATGCATGTCGCTCCGCTGGACTGTGTGTGAGTATGAAAGCGTGTGTGGCTCATGTTCACTGCAACATGCTCCCGGCCAGATCCAGACCAAGCGGAGAGACTTTGTCCCTCGCCTGCTTTCAATTGAATTTCCCCTCCAGTTTCAACAGCCAGAGATAAGCATCATGTTTAGTTCCTTAGCTGATCCACTTAGCCCATATTTGCTTTCCTTTGCTCAGTTATCAGGCCACTAATAGACCCCAACAAACCCGTGTGTGTGCAGCCTGTCCAACATGATGTCTGCAACGCAGATAAAAACATTTCCCTAGAGTTGACAAAATGGAGATGGAGACTTTGCATAAGTACAGTCTCCATCACGGTGCGTATGTTCTTTGGATGAAACAAAAGGGGAAGTCGCCACAAACGTTATTTTCCAGTTCTCTAAAAATCACTCGATCTCGTCAAAGCTCCATGACCACAAAGCCAAAGTTAACGACAAAGCTGGGGGAAGTCAGATAGAAGAACACAAGGAGTTCGAGGGTGTTTGTCTTCTCCGACATGTTTCTGATCTCCCAACTTGGTACCAGTCAGTGAACGCCCCAGCCAGAAACAGTTCAGATGTATAAGCAGGTGTTTGACAGGAGCTCTCTGAAAGCTTCATTGTAGATGCTCTGTGTGTGTGTGTGTGTGTGTGTGTGTGTGTGTGTGTGTGTGTGTGTGTGTGTGTGTGCGCACATCCTTGTCCAATCAAACTCAGGGGAAAGTGTGAATGAGCAGCAGTTTGGGGTCAGTTAGCTCATGCTGATTAAATAAAAATGTGTCAGTATGTGCAAAGACAACGGCGCCCTTGTTTTCCAGGACGCAGTGGAATCCTTTTTATCTCGAGCGCAGTCGTTTACACCAAACGTACTTCCTCTTTCTTGTGTGCTGTTTATTGGATCTTGATGACATCAGTTCATGCTGTCATACAATCAAATCCCATTAGCGTATCTTAGTTGCCAAGTAATATGAGTGAAATATTGATCTGCCTTTTAAATTCAGCCAGTCAGTGGACCAGTGGATTAACTGACACCTTGTTTCAGCTCCATGCATAATATTTACACTTTCTGGACAATTTAAAGCTGATTTGTACAGAAAGCTCAAGTAGCTGAGGAATTCTTGATCAATTGATTGCTCATTGGCCGATACTGGGACAAGAAAGTAAAAGAAATAGTTCATTCATAATGATATGAACAGGCTGAAAACAGCAAGTGTTTGCATTTATTGGTTGATATTTTGGGTATTCATTTCCTGTCGACTGACTCATTGTTTCTTACTTTAGAGGCAGTTCCCAGATGATTAATATCAAGCCTCATGCAGAACAGGGGGGTGGTCCTCACTTCAGTCAGCTCATCTTCTGCTGTTTTTCTGTCATCTGACCCCTTCCTGCTTTTCCCCACACTTTCAGTGTTTATTTACTCTGAAGTGACATCTGGACAGTGATCAGGTCAGCTTCTAGCGCAGGGTCAGCTTGTGATCAATTGATTATGTTGACTCTCAGATGACATGAAGCCTTTGTGTGTGTGTGTGTGTGTGTGTGTGTGTGTGTGTGTGTGTGTGTGTGTGTGTGTGTGACCTCTTTACCACACGATTGATAACCGATAGGTGGAGACATTGTTTCACATAACAGCCAACTAAAGTTGTTCATAACCTGCAGCCCCACGTTTGAGCATGAAACCCGACATGACCGGACAGGTTAAAAGCAAAATGTCCGCCGGTAAACTTGTCTGGAAGCTCTTTCGCGCCGTGATGTGTAGTTTTGGTCGGATGCGGGTTTTTATAGAGGACGGCGCAGCAGGTAGAGCGCCGCTGAATGAATTATAACATGAGCGAGCTCTCCTCCAATCAGGCACGCCGCGGCGCCCTCCTCTTGCGTATATTATGCTAATGAGCTGCCTCCTCAGCCAATCACGCGGCTGCTGGCGCCGTTCTCCTGCATGTATTATCCAAAGAGCGAGCCGCGGTCTGCGGAGCTGCAGCCCGCCGCTTCAGTCTTTGTGTGCTCTGTCCCGGCTGCGAGCGCTGCGGTCGCCCGGAGAGCAGACCCACCGTCCTGCCCTCGATAATGCGATATTTTTCTACTTTCATACCGCTGGATTTCCAGTTTGTACAGCCGGGGAATCGCCTTTGGGGGGTTTAATGGACGGGATAGCATGAATTCCCAATGTTACACAGTGGCGATGGATCTTGGCGTTTGTCAACTGAGGAATTTCTCGATTTCGTTTCTGTCCTCTGTGCTCGGGAAGGAGAGCGCATCGGTCCGGGTTGACAATAGGTAATGTCTGCAGGCTTTCTGCTCAGCATCGCCCGCTTCTGACACGCGATGTGCGGCAGATTAAAACGAGGCTACGAGCCTCATTGATTCTCCGCCATCAAAGTCAGAGCCTCCTACCTCGACCTCCATTTGCTTTGTTGCAGACACTCATTACTGTGGCTTCTAGGTTGTCATCTTTTATGACAGCTCCAGCATTTTCCACATCAGGCTTCTTTGTGTTTGCTTTGGCTGCTTGAAGCCTCAAATGCCAGTCACGTTTCTGCCACGAAAAACACCCAAACCATCCTGCAGTGCTCAGCTATCGTTGCATCATGTAGGCTGTGACAATCAACCAACTAATCCTCTTTTTTCTTTGTCTTTCAGCTCCTCTGGTGCAAGCGTTGTGGCCATTGACAATAAGATCGAACAAGCAATGGTAAGCGTGTGTTTTAATGCTCTATAACGCAGTCATATCACCCGCACAGTGTTGGTAAATAGGCCCGTCTCATGCCTGACGTGAATGCGCTGCCTCCACTGTTATGTAACGCAAACACCGCGGTGTCCTCCCGAGCGACATGCAAGATAATGTGTGCATTCGGAAGGGGGGGACGTCAGGTGAGTGAGGGGCAACACAAAGGTGCTGTCCAGAAATGAATGAGGAAAAAGCATGATGGCGCTTTTCTGCGCTCTGGACGTCATCTGTTCCCGCATATTTGCGCCTGCTGCTGTCTGAATTTGCGGCGGCAGGAGCTTCCTGCTCTGTCACGATTTGGACAGATGACCTCCGGGTTGTTGGCAACTCGATGTGGGCCAGGCTAAGGTTCACACGCTATCTCTCTCTCTCTCTCTCTCTCTCTATTCCTCATCTCATGCATATACATAGTCCCTCGCCCTCTCCCCCCTCTCTGTCCCGTGTTGCTAGGCAAGCAGCAGCCTCCCCACAGCTCGGTATAAATAACTCGGCCCGTGATAGGCTCCTCCCACCCCGGTGCAGGAACATTTTGTTCCCTCTCTGTGCACCAGGCCAGGCAGGAGGAGGAGGAGGAGGAGGGTCCACAGAAGAGGGGATGCTCAGATTATTAGGCGCAAATCCCCTTTCAGTCGGCTGCCACAGCACACTGCTCAGGCATCAGCACGGGAATGCACCATGAAGCTGCTTCTCTTAAAAAATAGTATTTCGGAGGAATCCATGAGCTGGTTTCCTCCCAGACAGCTGCCGTGTGCTGTGCCAGTGATTTACGACCCATAATTAGCCTTTGCTCTGCCGTGTCACCTTTTCCCCCTGAGTCACTCGCATGTTTGTCAGTGTCTCTTTGAGTCGAGTGTTGCTGGTTTTCATGCAAATAGGAAGTCGGGTTATTTCAAGAGTAAATATAAACATGGATGGGCCCAAATACATTTGAGAAAAATTAAAGGAAGTTAGACAAGGGAGGTTTGGGAAGTCATGGAGGTCATGTGAATCAAAAAGGATGGAGTGTGTGATCAGGGCTGCAATTATTTTTATCAGGTATTTAATCTGCTGATCTGCAAACCAATACTCATTTGGATCCTAAAATGTCAGCAAGAAAAAAAAAAAGTGAAACATTTCAATTTTTCAGTCCACAATCTGGTGATATGAAAAACCACAGAGCAGCTAATCTTCATATTTGAGGAATTGGAGCCACAGTATGTTGAAAAACGATGAATTGGTTATCAGGAGTGAGCTGTCAGCCATGGCCACTTGTTCTCTGTCGGTTGGAATATTGGTCGACGAACTGACTGAAGCTGCTCTTGATTAATTTATAAGAATTTATTTTAGTCTTCAGAATGGCAGAGAAATGTGGCCCGTCCCCATTCCTCAGAGTCTCAAACCGCTTGCTTTGTTTGAGCAACTGTGCAAGAAACAAAAATACTTCATGTAGAATGATCTGAATTCGAGAAAGGTAATACATCTTCACATCTGAAAAGCTGCAACCAGCAAATGTTTAAAAAATGACTAACAAATCAATTGATTATCAAAATAATTGCAGAGTAATTGACAAACTAATTGTTTTATTCCTGAATAGTTTCAGTTCCAACATGATTCAACTTTAAAAATAACAAGCATGTGGAAGTATTGGTCATTTTGTGGCATCATAAGGAGTCTGGATCACAGTGAGTGTGGTTTGAGCGTGATGTCATGGCAGAAGGAACCTGAACTGTCAGCTAACCGTCTCTTGCTCTTTCTCCCCCTCCGTCCCCAGGACCTGGTGAAGAGCCACCTGATGTACGCCGTGCGCGAGGAGGTGGAGGTGCTGAAGGAGCAGATCAAAGAGCTGATCGAGCGCAACACTCAGCTGGAGCAGGAGAACAACCTGCTCAAGAACCTGGCCAGCCCCGAGCAGATGGCTCAGTTCCAGGCGCAGGTCCAGACCGGCGGCTCCCCGACCGCCACCGCCCAGCCTCCGGTCCCGGTCCCGGCCGGGACAACGCAAGTCCTCCCCTCCACACAGAACTCCGGCACATCTGCGTAACCCAGAAGCTGCACACCGGAGGACCCCGAGAATGAGAGATGGGGGGATGGGAGTAGGAGGAGGAGGAGGAGGAAGAAGAGGAGGAAGGAGTCTTGCCATACTGTGAACTGACTCTATGCCACCGTCTCAAAGAGCGCACACTTCAACTTAACCGGAGGACGAAAAACAACTTTTGTTTTGTTGCACATTAATTTAACAGAAAGACTGTGGAGTTGCACCTGTGTGTGTGTGTGTGTGTGTGAGTGTGAGTGTGAGAGAGTGTGTGTGTGTGTGTGTGTGTGTGTGTCCCAGCTTGGTCTCCAACTTTTATTACCTGCTTCAGACAATCGTCATTGTCGTGATCATCATGGTGATGATGAGGGGATGGACATGGCTGACAGGAAGTGACTGTCGATCCTCACAGCCGCCTCCGCCGCTATTGTTCAGGGCCACCCGGGGGGAGGAGCTAACGCTGGGCCCGGCCAATCAGGGGAGCGCGCCGCATGCTCTTGTCAGTGCCGTCGAGTCCCTCGCAGTGTGACCCGTGGAACGCGTGCCAGTGTGTCGCCCCGCCCCCCGCCTCGACCCGGCACTGTCCACCTGCATCACAGATTTTTTACTCAGCGTCTTGTTTTACGTTTGTTTTTTTTTTTAGTGCTGTGGTCCGTGCACTTTTTCCACACGATGCTGACAATGGACGAACTGTACACACTCGTACGACCCATCTGGAATGGGAGTCAAAAGAGTCCAGCTCACTTTCTCTCATCCTCACACTTTCTGTGGACGACGAGAGCCTTGCTTTTCTGGGTTGAGGGGGGGTGACTTAGAAAGAATTATGAAATATATATTAGCTGCGCCTCATTGTTCACTTTGAGAACTGTGTTCTTCCCGAGGTCCACGCCGCCGTCCCCACCCTGAACGCACTCTCCCCCGTCTTGGATGGAGCATTAAACATTTATGCAGGGAATCAAGGCTTTTTTTAAAGGGAGGGTTTAGGATTTGTTTTTGTCTGTTTATGTTTTTGCTCTTGTTGATGTAATTAAAGTCCTAGTGATCTGTAAAAATAATTAATGGAGAGGCAAATAAGTAGGACATGACTGTTTCTAGGTAGTGAACTTTGTACAGATTATAAATTTCCAATTAAACTCTGCCAAGTGCCTGGTTTCTAACCATAGATACATATATAAAAGCTTTTTTAGTTGTTTTATTCAATACTTGTGTATATATATTTATATATATATACATATCCATATATATATCTATGGTTTTACCAGGTTTTGAACTACCTGTGATGTCATTACTCAGGGTGGGAACAGAAGAGGATTATTTACCTCCACACTAAGATGCTGTCTCTCCTGCAGTGACACACGGCCTTGTACTGTATGTAAACTCTCCTCTGCCGTCGCTTCACTCACTCGCTCAAATTATCTGGACTGTTTTACCATTTGGAGACGTGTGTGATTTTTTTAAATGGATGGCAATGGTGTTTTTTTTTTTTTTTTTTTGTCTTTTCATTTCTTTGTCTTTTTGTACAGCTGAGTGTGTGAGTTGCTCGTAGTGCAACTGGAGCGCTGAACACAGTAATGAGAAACTTGGCACAAAAGAGAAAAAAAGGAAAATGCCGAGCACAAGTATGTCGATGTTTTGTGCATGTTCCTCAGCCCATCACAAATGTGACGTTACAATTGCACTAGACAGTTGCACCTCAAATAAAAGTGAAAACAAAAAAGCGGACTGTTCGGTTTTCTTTTGAAACCCTGCTGAGGTTTGAGTGACTCTCCCGCTAACACACTTAAAACTCTGCATTTAAATCCATGCAAAAATGTAGGTTGACAACAAGGAAATCAATCAGTTCTACAGTTTAACTATAAATACAGCTGCTCTTCACCCCACCTGTTCTAACCAGTAACCTGCTGCTCTTCCCAGTTTAACAGCAGGATCACCTGCTTCCGCACGAGACCTCATTACG
Organism: Chaetodon auriga; assembly: GCF_051107435.1. Lineage (NCBI taxonomy): Eukaryota > Metazoa > Chordata > Actinopteri > Chaetodontiformes > Chaetodontidae > Chaetodon > Chaetodon auriga. The sequence goes on along the minus strand of NC_135096.1, from coordinate 8,777,953 downwards.
CATGCGCAGAGGCGGGCGGTCACGTAAATATTTATCTATATGTGGACGTGTCATTGGTTCCACACGGCCGAGCCCCCTTGAAGCCACGCTGTGGTCGCCCCGCCCACCGCTGCGTCACGTGGACAAGCGCGCTGCCAGCGTGGGCGCGCAGGCGGGTGCGCGCTAATGTCGGACGGCGCCATGTGATGATTGCGGGAGCTGAGAACGTGTTTGTCTTGCAAATATGTGCGTTCCGCGTCTTAAAACGTCAGGTACGACGTGTTTGGGGTTTAAACCGACTTAAGTGCATTAATTGTATTTACACAGAGAGTCTTCTAATGAGCTGTGTGTGTGTGTGTGTGTGTGTGTGTGTGTGTGTGTGTATTGTTTGTGTAAATTACAGTTGCAGGTGTAAAGAAAATCCTGTGCGGATAGCGAAGCATTTTTAATAGAGCTCTCAAAACCACAGCTCAAAAAAGCACTTTATGAGGGAAAACAAGAAAATACACATGATGCATGGATGTGAGGAAAGAAAAAGTAAAAATTTGCATTAGCATGCAAACATACTTGTTGGACACACACACACAAACATACACACAGAGTGTCTGCATTATAATCCCCATTAGATTTGTGGTTCTGCTTTGATGTCTCCTTAGTATTAATGTAAAAGTATGATAGGATTACTAGAAATCATTTTTATAATCCCAACATGGAGAAAACCTGCAGCCTTACACTCTATTTATGCAAAGCCATACATTTTATTCATACCAGCAAGGCTGAAACAGGACAAGCTGAATTTAGCTGTCTTGCATAACCCTTGCCATAACATAATATTATATAATATAATAACATGCCAGTTTATTCAGATATTAAAACCAATGAGTTCAACCAAAGCACTTCAAAAAACAAAAGTGGTTCAGTCGGCAATGAGGCACATGCAATTTAACACCAAGACAGTGGCAGACTTTTATTTTCCAGGCCAAATTTTGACCCTGAGGTCCAGCAGCTGAGTGGCTCTGTGTATTTTTAGTAACATTTAGGAGACTCTTTTCCTCCTGTTTGCCTGCAGAATGCACAGCTCAATTTCCTCTTAAGCGAGGCAATAAAAACTAGGTCTTTTTTCACATTTCTTTAATTAAAACAAACCATTCAATATGATATTCTTTTATTTTTGTCAAATGATTCTTATCAAATCAAAAAAATTAAAAAAGTGACCTGAGAAGGATAAAGCGCTGCAGTTTGAGGTGCCCTGGGACTAAATCTAATTAACTGCAGTCTTTGATCTAATGTATGTCTATTTAAAGGACCTTGACCTGCCCAGCTCTGCCCCCCCCCCCATCATCCTCAGGTCAGTCTGGATCCAGATCCTGACCTCGGAGCGGCTGGCTCGCTCGGTGTAGACAGAGCTCCTGCTCTCGTGTCCAGATGGCACTTTCGCAAATCCCGTTTCATTGACAAAAGGTGTTTTCTTCAAGCAGGCTGCCGCGGGTACAGGATGTACTCTGAGGCCGGGGGGTCACACGCGGATTAACCTCATCTGTTTGTGCTGCCGCTGATGTTTGGATGCGCAGATATAGAGGCCAATTATTTACATTATGTGCTGGCATCCGTCACTAAAGTCCTGGTGGGCCTGTTGGCATATTTATGCTGTTTTTGACTGTGACCAACCAGCACGTATTTTATTATGGTAAACAGCCCCTTTTCATGCTGTTTTCTCTGACAGTTTATTGACATGCATGCACCTAACATGACATGCACACAACCTGTTTTTCTGGCCTGCTGTTTCCAGACATGCAAAGACCATTCTGCCCCAAAATCGACCCAAAACAAATCCTCTTTACACCCCCTTCACTGGACCTCCCTCTGAAGAAAGCAGGTGCCCTGCTGGTTAAACCCTGAGCCTCCAGACTGTCAGAGAGGCCCCCACCTCCTGTGGCCCCCCCCCCCCCCCCCCCCCGAGATGCTCTGCAGGGATTAGCCTGTCCGGTGTCGGGTCAACGGAGATACGCTACATGTTTGTACACACAGAAAGAAAACCTGTGAACAGCACTCTCATCGCTGCGAAATCCCAAATATACCAAGGCTAAAGCAGATTTTAGAGCAGAGTTAAGGGGCAAAATCCAGCTTTAAACATCTGACCAGACAGCCGGTGGTATCGCTCGACTGTACAGCAAATATACAAGAAATCAGTTTACTTAGACAAAAGATCCCAGCTTCAGCAGTATTTGCCAAATCAGGAAATGAACAATTGGGTTTCCATCCAAATATCACATGATTTTGTACGTTAATGTTACATCAGCCTGATGATTGGACTGAACTGTCATCTTGTTCTCTGAAGCCAAAATGATTGATTGATTGACTGAATGATTGAACTAAAGCTAGATACGAGGCTGTGCTGTGTCCGATCACGTCTTCCTCTTTGACTCAACCAGGGATCGTGGCCTCACACACACACACAAAGTCCAGATGAAGGATGAGTCATTTGGTGACCAATAGGTGTCTGTTTGTGTACCCCGCACAATTGCCAGCTCGACTGCACTGGCCACAGTTAATTGGATGAAGCGGTTGGGTCATGGCTGCATGTTTGGGCAGCTGAGGGGAGGCGTGAACACATGGCTGCACTGAAATAGAGCAGGAGAGACGAGGAAGGCCTCCAACCAGACAGAGCTGAAGACCAGTCTGCCTATCACATGCCTGCTGTGCCCTCATCGGTTTATTTAGATTACAGAGCTCACACATGATCTCACCTCACACGTGGAGGCAAAGTGACGTGTCTACTGGCTTTTATGGTCCAGTTTCAAAAAGTGAGTCGGGGGAACCAGGAAATCGCACAGAGAAAGCAGGAAAAGACATTTTCCGCTTCTGAAAGTCAAAGCTCAAAGTGCAGCGTTCTGGTCTACATTGTTAGGATTACTGCTGGTGTTCAAATTGGTTTCTTTTCCATTTGTATCTCCTCGTGTGCAGTGGATTTCCTCCTGTCGTCCTGCTATCAAACACTGGTGCACAAGTCTAGAAAGAGATTGAGAAAAGAGACTACTATGTCTGCATAAACGCTGACATTAATGCATTTAACGACAGAGACAACTGTGTTTTTTATGCTCAATGCACAGCAACATATCCAGACCTCATATTTCGTGATCAGAAACACACGACCGGCATACATTCAGTGCCGAAGCCCTGCTGCCAATTTACCCTCAATATCCTCCAAAATGTGTGTGCTTCTTTCAAAATGCACTAAAACAAGTCCATGTTGGAGATAGTGTGGGAAAATATTTGGCTCATGGAGGCCATTGTGCACGCTGTGTCTCTGTTTGTGCCTATAGCATGAATTATTTATCAAATCAGAGGAAAATGTTCATGAATGCACCACGTTGGTACACACACCTTCCCAAACACACACCCACGCAGTCAGTGGTTTGGTACTTTGTGGGGAGCTCGGGATCAGTGTGCAGCAGTTCTTGAGTTTGTCCCTGTCCTCATCTGTCCTCCGTCCAAAGTCACATTTCTCGTTGGCACGTGCCCTCGCCAGCGAGCGAGCAGCCCTCTGAAATTTCAAAACAACCTGCAGATAGAAGCTCAGAGAGAGAGAGAGAGAGGCACGTAGCCGCCGCCCCACTGGGGAGAGAAGGGGATTATGGGGTATTACGGCCCTCTCTCATCCTCCAGTTTTCCTCCCCTCAGCACCTTCTCTCGCTCCCTCTGAGTTGTCAAAACAGGAAGGGTTTTCATCCTAAAATCTCCATCAGTCAACCATGGCGACGTGGTCTTTTTAACAAGGAGAATCAACCACTTAAGTGCACAGTTGAGCTTGCTGCCTTCTCCTCCCTCAGCTGTCTGAAACATTTCTTTATCATGTTATTCTGGTTTGACTGGTTTTTTAAATGTCTGTCATTTTTTTTTAAGTTGTGAGAAAAAGCCGTTGCATTCCTGCGTCTGGTCTCTGTTGTGATTACGCAACAGTGAGCACAAATATAAAATGCTGAGGCCTGAATTTACTCCTTATTTGGGAAATCTGTGTTTGCATGGATTTTCAAGCAGTTTCCCCCTGAAATTTCTATCAAAAGCAGCGAGAATGTGTCTGATTAATTGTGCCTTGTGTTGCAGAATAATCAGGAGAAAGGTGAAGTCGACATCCAGCCGTCAAGGTACAGTAAGTCAAAATGAAAGCTGGATTCTTCTTCAGCGCACCTCACTTTAATCCTTTGTTTGTTTTGGCTGACATACAGTGAATTTGTGTGTGCGTCTCCTCTCCATGCAGCCAGACAGTCATTATGCTATTGTTAAACTGACACAGCAGGAGAGACAACAACAGACCCAACGACGCTACGTTCACTTAAAGAGCTTTCCGCTTAATCAGGTTGTTTATGGCACAGACTGCTCCAGTTTATTAGAAGGACGCTTGAAGGACTTCAAATTTATGAGCTGTACAGGAAAGAATAAAGCATAATGTGTCTGTTTTTAGTTTGTTTAAGAATAGAAGAATCCACAGTTCAACAGTACAGCCACTGAAAAGCAATATTCTGCAGACACATAAAATACACACCGCACAAGTTAAAACAGACTACAGTCAAACACCGATGTGCGTAAAAATACATCCCATTTGTGGAAGCACTGTGTCTCAGCTAAACTGCACTTTGTTCCCTCAATTTTATTTATTTACATGTTGAAGTGATGTGTATGGGGCTGCAGTCAAGTTGATACTGGGCATCTCAACAGTTTGTGCCAGAAACACTAGAGAAAAGTGTAAGGAAAGCTAGCAGCTAAACAGAAACAAATAACAGTAATAATTGTTTTGTTTTTTTTATCTTTATAATAATTATAACTCTTGGACAAACCAGCTCTGCACTGTGAAATTAGAACACTGTTGTTTCTTTATTTCCAAGTCCTTTATATGGAGTATCAAATGGTGAGGATACTGACATTTAGCTTAGCCGCACTCTTTTGGTGGCACGGTGGACCAGTGGTACTGTGGCACGGTCGCCTCACAGCTAGAATGTCCCGGGTTTGATTCCCACGTGGGGCGCAGTGGGCGCGGGGGGCGTGTCCTCCACCATGCCCTCCGTGCCTGCTGCCCCTTCTGTGTGGAGTTTGCATGTTCTCCCCGTGTTCACCTGGGGTATCCTCCACAAAAAAAACTCACTAAAAACAAGAAGATCACCACCTGACCAAATGGTGACAAAAAGGAACTGGGTCCCCGGGCGCCGCCGTCGGCTGGCAGCCCACCGCTCCTGGTCTGCCACGGAGGAAGGACGACCAGGATGGGTCAAATGCGGAGGAACGATTTCACCAAAAATCATGGCATGTGCACGTTGTGTGGTGATTAATAAAGCATGTCTTATCTTATCTTATCTTATCTTATCTTATCTTATCTTATCTTATCTTATCTTTTAGCATTAACCACACATCATGTTTGGTAGCTATTGAGAGCATAAAGCGTATGAAGACTCTCCTTTTAAAACTTTTCAGCTAGAGACATTGAAAAGTCACCTGGAGACTGTTTTCAACCAACTCATGGAGCTTAAACATTGGCATAATTAGCTAGCTAGCCACAGCTGATAAAATCTGCTAGCGCCAGTTAAATAGATGGTTGTCAGCCAGAAAAGATAAGCCCGCTTTTGTCTTCAGCCGTCTGAAATCAAGGACTCGTTTCAAAAATGGCATTTAATTTGTAATCACTAAACCTCCGACCGTTATCACTGCAAACCGTATGTGTGCCGGGCTAGAACACACAGCTTTGCAGACATGGATGGGGCTCGGCAAAGAGATAATTGCCTCACACTGTGGCATCACCAGTAATTGATTTCCATTCTTACACAGAGTGCCATCAGCTGTTTCATGAAGTCAAGTGGAGACAGCCTGTTCTCTGCAGACAATGTGCTGATCAGCAACAATCAGAGCGTGCACGCACGGCTGTCACAATGCCAGCATGAGCACTAAATGTGTCCTTCCTCTGCCTCCACACAGACACATCCACTCAGCACTCAGTTCAGACCAGAGGAAAGAGAAGTCTCGACCTTGTGTGACACAGTAATGTGACCTAAAACCGCAGCAATCTCAAAAATAGCTTGAGCGCTCAGCAGGCGTCGGTGCTGCTCCTCGACGGCGCTGACGATCGATGCGAATGTGACCCGATTGAGAAAGACTTGTGCTGATGATGATTCGGGTCAAAGCGATTCAGGGTCGTTTTTTCACAGTATTAATATTGTGTGCGCGAGACTTCTTCTTTAGTGCTAATCCACCGCAGCGGGTGTGTTTGAGCAGGTGCGCACCGAATGGCGGACAAACGCCTGAGGCCTCGCAGCAAAGTAGGAGCAGAGATCTGGTGGAAGCCATGCAGCCATGATGTTGGATCAGCCCAGACCCTGAACGCTTTGTGTCAATAAGCAGTGGAAGGCATCATCTGGTTGACATCTGCCTGTCTGTGCGGACACATCTGCAAGAACGTGCAAAGCCCTTCACAGAAACTCACAAATCCTACTTTTTGTTTGGAGGAACGGGGTGTGGGTGTGCTATGTGTACAGATAATTTGACACAGCAGAGTTAAACAGACTCTGACTTTCCCCAAAAGCATATTTATCCTGAGATTATCTTTTCCACCCATTTAGCTCGACACGCGGATGCTTCTGCAGACACAGCATAGCTTCCTTTGCATCTTTCTTTCTTGAAGCAGAACTACTTGGAGACTTATTTTGTGTTCCTCTCTCCTGCAGCTCAACCATGAACAGCTATTTAACTGACGCGGATGGAGCTGATCTGGGTCAGTCAGTGGTGCAGGCACAGATACGTGAAGATGACTTAAACTCACGCTGTAGTACGTCTTCATTCATTTTCAGTGCTTCTGAAACTACATCCCTGTGTGTCCTCCATGTCCTTGAACCCTCATTCAGCCTCCGTCTGGTACGCAGTGTTCAACCACAGACACACGCAAATATAAACACATGCAGTCTGGGGTCAGCTTCTGTCACAGCGACGTTTCCTGTTTGCTTCCTTTTTCTGAGACAGGAAGAGAAATCAGCAGGCTTCTCTTTCGTCCTCGTGCCATCGTTCACTTCTCACCTCGCTCTCATTTCATTTGTCAAAGGGCAGCGGGCAGTCAACCCAACCACCACTGTATTTTTTACTTATTAAACTCGCTTGCTCTTTGAGTCATCGTTAAGTTAATACTCAAACTGTGTCGACTGTGAGGTTGAATTTTTGATGCACTAAGTTGGCTACACAATTAGCCAATAGACATTGGCAGGTGTCCATGTGACCATTTTAACCATGTTTTCAGATTACTGACCAAAGGAAATATTAATTTTTTTTTCATATATTTTATTTTTATATTTAAGAATTGGTCAATCGAGCTGCACAGAGAGTTGTCCAGTCAGGTGCCATTATAACGTGGTCAAAGGGTGCAATGAGATGATGTAATTAGAAGAGCGCCAGTCAAATCTCAAATGATGGAAAAATGCTTCATGTGTCACGATTTATTTGCTCAATCTGTTTCCACTGTAAAAGCTTAAAAAGGGTTTTTGTTTTTCAAAATTTCGCCATTTTCACCTTTTTGTGTGACAAATTGAAAGTGCGCATAAATCCACGTAACTGTCGAAAAAAAACATCCATCATCTGGTTTGAAGCAAAGAAACGAGGCAAACAAAAACCTGTTGTTTGCCATCTGTCTATAAAGCTCAAAGAGGAAAAGGAACCCAAACCAGTCGCCATCTATGAGACAAATATGGAGCAAGGAGAGAAACAGCTGATCAGTGAAGTTTATTTAAATGTTGGCTCCAAAGAAAAGGACGGCTAATGGCGAAAGATTGACATTGCCTCAAATATAATGAAGGATTGATGGATGATACATGCAACTGCAACAGCATCCATGTGAAAAGGACACATTTCAATTGAATAGAAAGATCTTCACTACTGTCAGCAGCCAATGTAACGATAGAAATGATCTCCTGACATACATGAAACTGGCGCCTGAGCTCGAACTCGACTGGTGAGACGACATGTTCTTTTAAAATGTTCCCTCCTTCAGTCTGCGGCCGGCTGCACGTTTTCAGTCCAGCTCCAGGCAGCAGTTAGTGACACGTGGAGCAACATCAGCAGGAAGAAAACGCAGGCAGAGGCAAGAAGAAGAAGAGCGGAGCCCAAACACAGCGGAGTGGAAAAACATACGATCTGAGGATGACATTAGAAATTAGAGTGTCCGTCCGCTGTATCGCTGCAGCTTCTGGCACATGAGATGCTGCAATTACATCCATTGTTTTCATGCAACATGACTTCATGTGGCTGAATGGAGGCAGGGAGACGCTGTTTATCACCCCTGCAATCAGCATGTTTTCTAACTTAGATGTATTCATTGGACTGTGGTAATATGATGGCCAAGAAGCCTTATAGTTAGACACAACTACCACCAGGTGATCCTAATTTACTATAATCAGATCATGACCAGCCAGCAGTTCGTGAGACAGATTTCGCGGTTTTAACTTTGCTTTGTGAGTGTTTAAATACCTGCCGCTACTCTGAAAATTTAAGTGCAATTTGGTGCAATTAGTCTGGGCAGATCTGAACAGCAGACTGAAACACCCTGTGGAGGAAGAGGAAGATCTCATTCTGGTGACGAACTAATTCTGGAGCAGTTAGTTTGTACTAACTAAAAGGCGCCCTTTGCAAGTTTGAGCTAATCGGCACCTTTGCAAAAATTGCTTGCAGCTAGCTGGAGATTAGCAATAAGGTACGCTGCCTTCTTGATATTTGTGGATACAGGACTTTCTTTAGAACCATCTTTCTGCTTTTACTGATGATTTTTGGCTCGTTTGAGTGTTTTTCAAGTTTAGCAACTCATTCACCGATTTAGACGACAGCTAACAGGCTGTCGGGTTGAAAAGGCGCTCAGCAGTCCTGTCTGAAAATGTCTTCATTGTTCAGTCCTCTCTGTCCTGCTGTTATCACAGACATATCTGAACCAGCCGACTCACGCGTGGACCCTCTCGTGGGAATGGTGCGAGGACATTCGACGGGCAGCGGTTGTGCTCAAAGTCTGGATCTGCAGAGGTGAGGTTTCTGTTGCAGAGTCAGGACGTTCTGGTTCCAGTCTGGCTCTGTTTATGTCACAGTGCAAGCTCAAAATGACTCTCATAAAAATAGACTCAAAATATATGTTTACCCTTCATGACTTGATGCACTTGTGATCCACAGCTATGTACCATAGGTGGAGGACAAGTGCTCTCTTTCTTTATCTGTTTAACTGGGATTTACTACCTCGACTTAGATGATGTGTGTTGCCATTATTTATTCATGACTCTTTCCATCAAGAAATCCAAAACAGGAGACAAAAAAATGGAGGAAGTAAACCAGACAAAGAGACATTGATCATCTTGTTTTGTTAAACAGTCGCTCTCCTGAATCAGAATGACAACTCATACATTGATACGAAGGCGTAATCGATACACACATACGCCGAGTTCATATTTAGGTCAACCCCACTGTGGCCCACGCCCACTTCACCCACCCCACCTCTCTTCAGCCGAGAGCTTTTAGTGCTTTGAGAAGTACAGGGTGTTCCAGCACAGTCTGTACATATGTGTAGTATACGGCCAACTGGAGCCGTGCACACATTTGCATCCAACAAAAATGTCCCTGCCCAACTCGTATGCAGGCACGCACGCACACACACACACACACACACACACACACACACAAAAAAAATGTTTCCTTTCTTTGCATTGTTTTGAATATTTCAGGGGGGCCATACAGGACACTGTGTCCTCATCAGAACAGGTGCAGAGCTGCATTAAACATGAGACACACAGAGCCTGCAGTATAAGAGATACGGCATGGATTTAATGTATATGGTGTGTGTTGAGTCTTGAACTACAGTTTGGGAAGGAAAATGCTGTTTCTTATTGCATAACAGCAGATAATGCCTGCAGTCTGGATAAAAGTACTGTTGTAAGATCAAAATATGTGGAAAAAGACTAAAAAAGGCTGAAGTTTCCTGGACAAAGGGTTGGTAAAAACTATGTAATTTGGTACCAGTTAGAGGAAAACAGAGGTTGTGTTTAGTGAAAATTTACTTAAATTTAAATGGATGTTTTCCTTTATATGTCTCTGTGTAATTAGTATCCAATTAGACAGTTCTGTCCAGGAAAGGTCCACGCAACATTTAGATTTATTAGCAATGAATTGTACTTAATTATACCTCCAGAACAATACCACCATGAAATAATATGTCTGTCCTCACACCAGTGCTCAAATAGTTTCCCATCATTAACACATTCTTGCATTGTGTCTTTCACACAGTCACCGGTGTGTCTTGTCATTATCCATTTAATACCTCTATAAAACACAGGACAATCTCTAAAACACCGAGGCTAATTCATATCTCCTCTTCAGAACGTTCCCAACTCTTTCTTATTACTGTATTCGTAACTTTAGAAATGTGGGAAGTGAAGCTCAGTGTGACTCACACAAACTCAGACTGCTAAATGTACACAAAGAAACACACACACGCATGCACGCCAACCCGAGCAGAAGCTTTGAGAGACGGCAAACAAAAGAGAGGATGGGTCAGTGTTTCAGCTGCAGTCACGATACAGCGCAGCGTGGGCACAATGTGTAGAATACTGTAGATCTCAACCACTTCTGGAGCTGTATGTAATTTGCCATTTCAACAGCACAAAGTGTCAAAGCTAACATGACATGAACTGCTGAGTAAAAAGAAGACAACAACGCGACAGCAAAGACTTTAATACGACATGTATTCAAGGATTATTTCCAGAGGGAGTGTCTCTGTCGGTGACTGACATGAATAAAGCCTGAGGTAACTCACATGAAACTCCTTAGCACTGCGAAATAATGACAAAACTGGGAGCCAAAATGAACTCACTGAAATGGGTTTTCTATTTTAGCTAGGACTCTTCATGCAGACCAAATGGTTTGTGGGACCTGCAGCCATCCAGACCACTCATGCAGCGGGAAAAAGGCAAATATTGGCGTCTAAACACCCACACACACCTGGTGTACAGTGCTGAGTGGTAAACAAGCAGCCTCTTCACGAGCAGCAGTTGAAAAGGGCTGCTGGGTTTGTTTGCATGATTTGTTTATCTCAGTCTCGAACCTTTTTTAAGGGCCATAGGAGAAGTACAGCCATGAAGCATGACCTCCTCTTTGTCATCATTTTTGCAGCTTGAGGCAAGATGTTTTCAAAGTCCTATATTTAACCTACATATTGGCTACAATCATACAACTGGCTTGCGTTAGCAGATGCAGGTTGTGACAATGGCGACCCACTCCAGGTGATCCATGCGACCATTGTTAATGCTGCTTTTAGGTGATACCAAGACTGCCAGATTTATGCGTGCGTTTAGGGGTTTTTGGGTTGTTATATAATGTCCAGAAAATCAAAAGATCCTATTGAATGAATGAACAATCAGCCCTGTAGGAAATCCAAATTATTCACGGTTGTTTGTGTTGTTCTGCACAACACGGGAAGGTTTTAGGAACAGAAACGTGGCGAATTGAGGGGAGGATGTCGTGTTTGTCCTGTGATAAAAAAAATGGCTTCAGAGTGATAAAGCTGCAGCTGTGGTTTCTGTGTTCCTGTTTGAGGGGGAAGAAACAGGGAACAGCTTGTTCGGAACTTTTCAGTCTCCACATGAGAGACAAAAAAATGACACCAGGGAGAGCAGATACTCAAGCTTTAGTTCCTTCCCGCCGTCGCTTCCTTCTCAATTTCATTCATAATTTACTGACCCGTTCTTCTATCTGCAATTAGGATACAGACCGGAAGCAAGCTGAGGCAAGGCCCCCTCCTCTTGGTAGCACGCACTTGTTCGTATGACGTAATGGACGACCCGGGACTCCCTGCTGCTCCCTCTGGCTGCCCTACTTTCTAACTGCGGAGGAACTAAATCGGCCTTCTCATCGCTTGTGTCGCAGTTAAAGCCTCTATTGTCTCAGGCTGTACTCCTGATTTAACAAGCTATTTGTAAGTTTTGTGCCAAAAGTGTGCTGCTATGAAATGGTGAAGGCTGTCTGGCCGTGCATTTGCAACCTGGGATCAAAAACACAGACACCAGGCTGATCAGGTCAATTCATGCTCCCAAATTTAGGACGTTTTAGATCAGGATGTTTTTTTTTAAAATCTGGATCATCATGTGCTCATCAAACCAGGAAGATTAGCTCCATAATGAACCAGCATGTTGTTGCGTTGTGGGCTTTCCTTGACATTTTACACAATCATCGCACACATATCAAAATGTTCACTTCAGCAGAGACAAAGCTGCTCACTGCGCTGCGGGGAGGACATGTGAAATACATATTTAATGAGTCTGGAGGATGCAAACGTTACACAACACATTGTCCAATACTGCTGCTGCAGTGTGCTGAACAGGCACAAGCCAGTTAACACCTTTATTGAAATGATACATCGTCTAATGGGTCTAATTGGTCATCACACATAGAGTACATGCTCTGAATCACATAGTCTGGACAGAGGTGGCAAGTAGCTCTGCATAATCTGAGGTACTTGTACTTAACTGGAGTATTTAAACTCAATGCTGCTTTATACTCTTTCCTATATTATACATAAATATTGTACTTGCATTACCTTTTTTTCAATTGAATCTATCTTGAGCTCATAAAATGCAACACATTGTCTTAGGGCTGCAACGTACACACATTATCATCAATTGATTAATCTACTGATTGTTTTCTTGAATGATGGATTAATTGTTTGGTATACAAAAAGTGATCAAACAGCAAAATATTTCCACCACAACTTCACAGAGCTCAACATCCTCAAATGTCTTGTTTTATCCAAACAGTCCAAAACCCAAAGATACTCAGTTTACCATCACAGATGAGGAAAAACACAGAAAAATAGTTAATTTGGTCATCTTCTACTGATCAACGAATCGATTAATTGACCAATAGCACAATAAATAAAATGATCTGTACCTCAGGCAGCTGCATCATTAAAAGGCCGCTTACATGATAAAGTACAACTAATAATCTAACAGTATAATGAATTATAATATAACACTGACAGGAGCCTGTTGTGCTTCCATACTGAGTACTTTTGCTTTAACAGTGCAGGTTGAACATAATTCCCACATGTGTTTTGAATGTAGGACTTTAATTTCCAATAGAGGATTTTTAAATGGGGGCACTGCAATTTTGACTGGAGTAAAAGATTAAGAGACATCCCCTTCTACCACGGTTAGTGTTGGATGAGGATTTAAGACGGCAAAATGCTGAGCAGCATTTACAAAAATGACTCACTGCTGGGTGGGTGGGTGTGAAGCCCTGACTCTGCACGCCTCCAGATGTACACTTGGCAGGGGGACCAGATATATACACACACACACACAGTATACTGTATATATATACTGTACTGCTGTGTGTATTCAAGTGGGTTCGTGGTTCATTTCAGTCTAAATAAATCACTATATGTCACAACTCCTGTCACAGTGTGGAGGAAAGTGGTCGTCCGTTGATAAGCAAACATCCATGCCGCTCACATTTATTATGTGATGGAAGCAATGAGTTACTGAACAGCTCTAAAGTGCATTTTGAAAACTGTCCTGTTATCTGCGGAGCATACCATGACGCTAATGTGTGTGTTTGTTTGTGCGTTGCCCAGGTACATACCAGGGTGGGGCTCTGTTTCAGGCGTGTTTGTGGGTTAAAGTTTTCTTTGTGGCATCTATTTTTGGCCGGGGCTATTTCCTGGAGCCAAGCGAGGCCACGTCACGCTCCACACTTCTCTCATCCCACATTCCCGCCGTTCAGTCCCACTCACCTGTGGACCGTTTCGTGCCTGTTCAAACCAAAACATTCCTCAGACTAATGGCCAACCACACCCTACGATAGCATGGAACGCCTCAAAACAAGCTCCAGCTCTCACCCTCCAGAAACTACTTCAACAAACACCCTCACGACCCACCCTTGTTTTCAGTGGAAGAAAGAAAAAAGATTTTAGTCATCAATGAATCACATGCCGACGATGATTATTCTAAATTATCGAGAGGCTTAAAGCAACACGAAAACAAGGCAAAAAGAAGTCGACAGGTTTTACTGGTAAACTGCTGATTTGCTGTTTAGTCTAACAAGGACCGACGGGAGCAATTAGAGGCCAGCAGCGGTTTCCCCTGTGTGTTTCCCCTGCCTTCTGAGGGATATCCTCCACACTCCTATTTAATTTGGTCATCCACGCACAAACTACAGGCTTATTTTCCCCGCACCGACACAGACCAGGGACCTGTCTCGTAAATCAGGATTACTGCTTTGTGGGACAGGACCCTCTCTCAGTCATCTGGGTGACTTTACAGAGACAGTAATTACTTGTACAAACAAATGAGGGCAAATAAACTTCCTCAGGCCTCTGGAGGTAAATCCATACTTAAAGTTGGCAGTGTTGTTGCCCAGAGGGGTCTGTGGAGCGCTAAGCTCCTTAAAGCCACAGCAAAACAATGACAGTTTGCACCGAGAAGTTAGTGCCTGTGGGAATTGATACTTGTTCAGCCTCTGAAACTGAGTGTGTCTTTTCGAGCTCAAGAGCAAACAAACGCTGTATTCTCTCCTGACTCGGAGAGGTTGGTCATTTAAGGAGTATTTCAAGTGTTTCTTGTTCTCGGAAAGCTCATCCCACCTTTTCTCGGGTGTGATTACACCACTGATGTCACAGAGGAAAACTTTGCTCAGTGTGTTTATGCACGCAATGGCTCAGCTGATTATGTGTACACACGCACACACACACGCACACACACACACACACACACACACACACACACACACACACACACACACACACACACACACACACACAGCCGGTTGAGGTGACATGCCACCCACCACTCACCAGCTGCTGGGTGGGAGTCAGTGGTTAATGATAATAAGATATCATGATATAAGGTGTCTGGTGATGAGGTTTGGAAGCAGAGCTGAAACAATTTGTTACATAAAAATCATAAAATAATCAGCAGCCCATCGATTGTTTAAGACATTTTTCTAGACTGACAAAATTTACAGGTTCCAGCCTCTCAAATGTGAAGATATCCAGCTTCAATTTGTCTTTTGTGAAAACAAGATTTTGAGTCTTTTGGTTTTAAATGGTGTCATTTAAAATAATCCTTATAAAAACAAACAGAACAGAAAAGCTGCAAATGCTCACATTTGAGAAGCTGGAACCAAAGAATGAGTGATGCCTCTGCTTGAAAAAAATGGCACAAAAACTTGTTAAGAATAAATAAATATTGAGCCACATGTGCAACGGTCAGCCAGTTATCTTAGCTTAGCATAAAAACTGTAAACAGGGGCCACAGCTCTGCCCATAGATTAAAAACTCTTCCACCAGCACCTCTAAAACTTAACCTGCTGTCAATCACTGAGGCTACCTCCTGCCTCCAGTCTTTATGCTGAGCTAAGCTAATCACAACCTGGCCTGGCTTTAGCTTCATCTTAAATGGTCATCAAACCTTCAAGAAGTGTTAGAGGTTATTTGTCATTGATGATTCAAACATCAGAGCAGCGGTGATGTGACAAATGACACTGAATATTAAAAAAACTACCTGTATTGCAGAGATTCCCGTAAAACTGTGACTGGGCCTTTGAGTTATCCAGATGACTTAAAATGTGGACGCACCTCAAGTCTGGAACCCGGGCTCATGGAAAAAGACTTTTCCAGGTAATTCACCTGCACACACTACAAACCACCGTTATGTTGGCCACTCTGTGCAGGAAATACACCTCATCTTACAGTAGGAAGAGTTCAGGAGTTTATTACACTCGAGGCATGCATGTAACGATTTCTCAAACGCTCCTGGACAGCTGCCTTTGCCTCCACGCAGCGCAGATGGGCAGCAAGCCAGAGGAGGTGAAAGCAACCGTAAAGGTGGCAGTCAGAGGCGGTTAATCAAGCACTAGATGGAGTACAGCCTGAATGGGAGCAAACAAAAAGCAGCAGAGACTGGAATGCGAAATTACAGGTTGTCACGTTCTGTCCGCGTGAAAATTTACAGCTCGGCATCAGCAATACAAAACAAACTGCAGGAGCTGCATTATGCAACAACTCATACAGATGCAACAAAAGAGGCGCTTTCTGCGACTGCATGTGTGCAATTATCTTGTGTTATTCACGGTTTGGGTTGTGTTTGTTGAGCTGGGGACAGAGGACAAAGCTCTTAGTCTGCAAATGTTCCATGGAAGAAGATTGTCGAGCGAATCTCAAATGTCTCACAGAAATCATGGGAATCGTTTGACATCATTCTCGTTAGGGACAGACTGGAGGATGGATGCCAGATGTCTGAGTGACTGTTCCTCGGCCTTCAGTCCTTTCTCCGTGGACCAAACTGTGTTGTGCAGGCAGAGTTAATGAACAGTGCGCTGCATCTACTCGAGAAATAAATGAGCTATTCAAGAGAGCTTCTCAGTCGATGTGAAAGCTTGCCAAGCTTGTTTTATTGGCACACTCGTTTATCAAAAGGCCAACACAAGGTGAAGTAAAGGTGAACGGAGAAGCTTCCTGGAGGGAGGCAGGCCAGTCTGAAATGAATAAATGTCTTACGTAGATCCACTGGTCATGTTTTGAGTTAGCTTACTTCTTCGAGTTGTAGAACAGCCTTTATGGGTGATATGCTTGAACAAAGTTGCTTTATGTCTTCACAGAAACAGAAACTCCATGCTGACATATATTTACATCGTTTGTAAATCCATAAACTCCCCCTCTTCTATTTCGGCAGCCAAATGAATTTTGAAGTGACGGTCGATGCCAAAGTGGAATAGACAAATGTGTCACAGCCAAATGAATAAAACCAGCATGTGGTAGAAGGCTGGTGTACAATTCAGTCCCTAATTAGCGAGGGCTTAATTAGCTTGGACTGGATAGGAGAAAATGAATGGCATTTATTTTAAGAGCTCTTTACAAAGGCACTCACTGCGAGGAGCAGAAACCCCTTATTATGCAAGTGCAACACACGGCGCTTGACAGTGCATAAGCTAGCGTCGAGAAGAAAGAGCCATACGGCGTCGTGCATTTTCAAAGGCCAGTTCAGAGTGGAGCATGCAGGCACGTGGCCGATCTGCACACTCAGAGGGGGGAGCAGTCACTCTTCCAGTGACACTGCAGCATGTTTTTATATATACTGCACTGTCCTTTTCAGGAGGACGTTTTGAGGCAGTTTGCTGCACATTTACCCACAAAGCCTTGTGAGTAATATTGTGAGTGTGTGAGGACAGAGGGCTGTCAGCCTGAGAACATGCTAATGAGGTCAGTGAGATAGACCAGTGCTGCGGTTTAGACTCCCTGAGCGAACCTAAGAGGAAATGGCACACTAAACTGCAATTTGTGGTTGAGTGGGTCATAAAAACCGTCCTACCTTCTGGCTAATTTGTCACACGTTGTCCTTTACCTCCCACACATTCAACCAAACCCCCTGATTCTAAATTAAAGCTGCAGGAACTATGAGTTACTAACACTTTGTTGCTCAAAATCTAGAACTTCTCCATATAAATATCACGGGATATTTGGTTTTCAGTGTCAAAGAGTTGCATTTATGTATCTTGAAATGTGACCTTGCTCTCAATTCTACATGAATGTGACCATGTTTTACCACAAACACCTGAGAAAACCATGTATTGCTCAAGAAAAGCTGTGGGAAAAGCTTTTTAAGCCTCGTAAAGCTGCAAGAAATGAAAAATCAAAGCTATTTTCACAGCTTTTCAAGCCCTCAGCTAAAATATGAATATTTTCTATGACTTATCATGGCTTGAGATAATTGTTCCAGTAATGCAGACACATGCAGTGTGAAGGAATACAATTCAGATTTGACAAAATGTGTAACAAGTTCTAGCTTTTCTCCGAGGCTGGTGCAATACACTCTGATTTGGAGTGATTTTCTGAAGAGGCAGTTTCATTGTTCAATTACTTTTGAGTTATGGCTGAAGTAGCACAGTCACGCCCTTGTTAGCCGGCAGTGGGGCTGTCACCTCGCAGGCCATCAAGCGGCCCAGTGAAGCGGAGGCTGGAACAGCGTGTCCCAAAACAGCACCATCAACATCGACAGTTAGAACAGACACTTGGCTTTTGTTCAGCAAATCACTGTCGTGGACACTGACTGGACAAGCCGATTCAGTGTCACCACCTGACCTAAAATCCCATCCCACGCCCTGCTGATACTGTCCCCAATTTGGTGAAACACTCTTGCTTGTCCTGTTATTGAAAGAAATCAAATAACGCGATAAAAGGCGAATGTTTTAATCATTCCACTTTTTTTTCTCTCTGACTAAACATTCAGCGTGAACCTTTATGTTAATATCCAGTGTTGGAGCAGCCAAGGTGAGGGGGTTTGTGATGAAATCAAACAGCTAAAGTTCAATATGTATTTGACTCTATTGCCCCCTGTTGTTCAATTGTAGTAACAGCAATTTTTCCCGAAGCTGACCCACAAAAACTACAGTTATTCTGACAACAAAATATATAAGATGCTCCTGTTTACTGTCCACCGACTGTTGACGCCTGTGACGACTCCAGCTGCCTCTTGAGTTCAGCCACTTGTCTCTCCATGTGGAAGATGTCGTCAGACATTTGCCTAAAACAGACACAGCTTAGGAGCATTCCATTTGTGGAACGTTGTGGTCTCCAGGGTGGAACATTCAATTATTTTCTCGTCTAATTAATGTGAAAATTTGATCAATCCTATTTTAAATGGATCAAAAACAACAAAATGTGTTACTTATATTATGCTTTTAGCCGGATTTGGTCACATGTCCACATTAATGGGACTTCCTATCCCAAAGTGTCCAGAAGCGCTTCTTAGTTGTTTAAAGATGGATGGTGTCATCACAAGTGCTGTATTTGCATTTCTGATTACCTGTGGGCAGCCTGGGCCCTGCTGAGCTGGCAGTGGAGGCGCTTGACGATGGCTTCATAGCGCCTGTTCTGGATCTGGAAACATAAAGATTTTCAATATATACATAGAAATTAGAGCCATGTTGCTCTAGTTAATTGCAACATTTCAATTTTTAAAGGAAAAATGGCAGAAATTGACTGACTCCAGCTTCTCAAATGTGACAATTTTCTGGTTTTCATGCTCTTCTGTGATAATAAACATACAATATCTGAATCTAAACAGGAAGTTGATTCATGGAGGAAAATAGTAGTTGCAGCCTGATTGTAAATAATGAATAAATTCCCAACTTCTCTTTGCCAAACCTCAATGTCTTTCTTTATCTGGGTTTGAGTTTCAAACTCTTTTCGCAGTTGCTGTTTCCTCTCAGCTGTCGTCTTCCTCATCAGAGAAATTTCCCCCTGCAGAGCATCAATCTCTCTCTGCAGAACATTGACCGAAAAACAAACAACATGATCTACGAAGTTTCAAAATGTCCCTATCATTCACCATCAACTAGATCATTTTCTCCACCTTGGCCATCTGCACTGTGTTTCCATTTGGATTCTCCAAATCTCCCCTCAGCTCCTCTTTCTTTTGTGCCAGCATCCTGACCAGTGCTCTCTTCTCCTCCAGAACTTTATGGGCCTCCGTCTGGCTCGCCACATTCAAAACGGCTGCTCTGTGGCCCTCCATCTTTGTTCTGTAAGCACTGAACCGCGCCAGTGCCATGCGAGCATTCTCCTCTTCCTCGCTTATAGCGATCTGGAGCTCCGTGTTCTCCTTGCTGATGGATGCACAGCGATCATACAGGACTTTGGCCTGCCGCTCCAGGTGCTCCATCTCGCCCTCCAGCAGTAGGATTTCTCTCACTTTGGATCTCAGCTCCCGCTCTGCCATCTCTCCTTTCTTCTCAACATCTGAAAGAGTTTCCTGGAAAAGGAGCATGACATCCAAACCAGTGTCTAATCCCCTGAAGTACATTTTTAAGATGCAAAGGCTTTATAATAAGCAAGTAGATGAAACATACATGGGGCTCTTTAAGAGAATAGTCAGACTTGCTCAATGAATGTTAAATAAAATTGGATTTCTAATAATTGATTGCCATCTATTGTAGTATGTATCTGCTGTATTCTGAGAAACACTTCTTATACTGTATAGTTTAATGCCAGAAAGTGCATAATGGAGATACTTTGTGTTAGCTTTATCTAAGGTAATTTAGCTTGTTTGAAGGTGAACCTGCAGGGAGCTGAAGGACTTCTGTTTCTCTTTCAGGGCCTCAGTCTGAGCATAGCCATGTTGACTGATATCCTCCACCATCTTGGTTAATGAAAACCCAGGTTTCTCCTCTGTTCCTGGGAGACAGTGGATGAAAGTGTGCTAAAGTTTCTGTTAAATTAGCTAAGAATTTTGATCTTGCTCGCAGTATTTTCAAGTGTCATCTTTGAATTTTGGCAGTTTGATGTAGGTTAGACACCCAGACCACATGACCAAATGTTAGGGCTTTAAAGATGTAGCTAAGCTAACTCATATCTAATTGATGTGTACAGTTACAGTTAAACGAGCACAGTTCAAAGCATAAGAACAGGTCAAAGGTGAGTGAACACTGGCTAATACTGGGCTAACAAAGCTAGCTAAAAATTTGTTAAATTTGCCTTCCATATACTCAGCTGCTTAAACACAATTTTATTTATTTATTTACTGTTAATAAGGCTGTTTAATGTTAGTTAATACCATCTTACCATTTTCACGGGGTCCACAGCTTGACATTTTGACAGCAGTTACTACAGCTCACCAATATTTACTTAAAGCTAAATATCAAAACACTAGCCAAAACTACATTATGCTAGGCATCAGACTTAAGCTAGTTAGCCACCGTTTTAAAGTAGCTGATGTCGAAATGTCAAACTTTGGAGCTAGTGAAGGTGTTCACTGAGATTATATTTTTTCTTAAACTTAATTATTGACAAAACATAAATTAATAAAAAATGACTTTTAAGTGTTAAGCAACTAAGCCTATGTAGAACAATAACATATTATCTTTGTTAGCCAATTATTAGCCCTACTGCCGTCTCGGTGAAACTACAGTTCCCAGAGTTCGCGTCATCTCTTCGACCTCTTTTCACAAACTACATCCGGTGTTTCATCCGGGTAGCATTACTTACAGTAGCAATGATCTTTGACAGTTGTAAACACTTGAACAACACGTGTGAAGATTGTTTTGCCTTACTCGTTGCTCTGTAAATGTAGTGAAATGCTCGCTAATCGCTGGTTTCAGCTGTGCTCTTTGTGTAGCCGTGTAGTTTATAGCACCAGAGGAAGACGAAGAGCAGGATGGAGGACACTGACAGGACACAGCAATCTGAAATGTGCTACCTTCACAGAGGTGCAGCACTGGGGTACAGCAGCACCAAAACGCTTCTGTCACAGCGATTTGGGGGACTTGTACAAGACTGAGTCTGTTCAGAGATATATTCAGCAGCTCATGGAGGAGCACAGAGAGCTTAGTGAGAAGCTGCAGCATGCATACCTCAGCGAGTCAGACAGGAAAGGGCTCATAAAGAGACACACAGAGCTGCTGCCTCTCGCAAATGTGTTCGAGAGGCTGGAACAAGCCCTGAAAGACCTTGAGGAAGTCCGTTCACTTCTGCAGAGTGAGTGGCTTTTTTTTTTTTTTTAATTCTTGTACTTCTGTTGGTAACACTTGTCACAACATAAAGATAAAGTGGTGTAATTCTTTGGAAGTGATACAGGAAGTAATGTATTTAACATAACAGCATTCATGTCTTTTATTATTTTGAGTACAGAAACCTTCTGTTTTCCCCTGACTTGCAGGTTCAGCTGGTACCAAAGATGAAGACGAGCAACTGACCCAGCTGCTGAAAGAGGAGGACGCACAAATGTCGCGCAAGATTTTAGCCCTGAGAAAAGATGTAAGGACACAAAGGTATGATCACATATGTGCAGAAATGTGTTAAAGAACATTTTATGCTCATGACTGCGCTTCTTTCTCTCCAGCTGATGAAGACTCTTGTGCCCCCTGACCCTCTTGACTCCAGTAATATTCTGCTGGAGGTCGTATCAGGACGAACAACAGGAGGTATGAACGGATGCAAACAGGCTTTTTCTCCACCAGATGTAAACTAATCAGTATAAAAATGAGTATGTTTTCTAAATATGTGT
The DNA here is from genome assembly GCF_051107435.1 of Chaetodon auriga. Lineage (NCBI taxonomy): Eukaryota > Metazoa > Chordata > Actinopteri > Chaetodontiformes > Chaetodontidae > Chaetodon > Chaetodon auriga. The sequence goes on along the minus strand of NC_135096.1, from coordinate 8,755,919 downwards.
GAATGTGCTTTCAGGTGACATCTGTCAGCAGTTCACCAGAGAAATGTTTGACATGTACCAGGGTTTTGCCTCTTACAAGAACTGGGACTTTGAGGTTTTCAACTACACACTTGCTGACTACGGTCAGTCACTGATTGATTGATTTGTTTCTGTACTATTAGACTCGGAAAGAAAATCCAAAACGTAGCATTTTGAAGTGAAAACACTTAATCTAACATGGTTCCAAGTGTGAGAGAGTCATGACTCTGAGGTTTCTAGTTTGCTGCTTACTTCTGCCATCAGAACAGAGCCGTTCTTAATGTTTTGAGCTTCATCTGCGCTTATATTGCCGTGACACATCTGCATGGTGGCTTGCAGGTGGTTTGCACCATGCAGCCGTTAGAATAGCCGGGGAGAATGTGTACAGACATCTGAAGCATGAAGGGGGAACACACCGGGTGCAGAGGATCCCTGAGGTGGGCCTCTCCTCCAGGATGCAGCGTATCCACACGGGAACCATGACTGTCATTATCCTGCCTCAGCCGGTGGAGGTACGCTCTCCTGTTTGCTCTTCGTTATCTGCTTCTTCATCAGTATAGTATGATTCAAAAGTCTGTCTTTGTGTCTTGTGTTCACAGTTTGACGTCCACATTGATCCAAAGGATCTTCGCATTGACACATTCAGATCTCGAGGTGCGGGGGGTCAAAGCGTCAACACAACCGACAGCGCAGTGCGCATCGTTCATCTTCCCACCGGTAAAATGCGCCACAGCAGTTCTGGAGCTGCTCCGCTTTGATTTCACACGAACACCAGGCCTTGTTGCCATCATCATCATGGTTGTCTTAACAGGTGTAACTGCTGAGTGTCAGCAGACTCGCTCTCAGCTGCAAAACAGAGACACCGCCATGAGAGTGCTGAAGACCAGACTCTACCAGAGCATGATGGGTAAAGAGACGGAGAATAGGCAAACAGCACGGAAGCAGCAGGTGAGCGAACTCCTCTCGCAGGGACACACTTATGTCAGGAAAACGTGTACTGTCCTTTTTAACTGTGTCTTTTTTCCTATCTGTTTACTCCCATGTCGCTAACGGCAGGTGGGCAGTCAGAGAGGATTCGGACCTACAACTTCAGCCAGGATCGTGTCACGGACCACAGGACTGGATACGTTACAAGAGACATTAAGGTAAAACGTTAAACAAGTGTCAGTGGGCCTCCAGCCTCTGTGTGAAACATCAGAAACTTAAATCTGTGAGCCTTTCTTGTCATTTTCCTGTCACTTTATTGCCTTTTCAGTCGGGTTTGTTTGGTCCCAACTCTTTCTGGTTCTGGTCCATGTGTAGGAGTTCATGAGAGGAGGGGAGGATCTCAACGATCTGATCTGTGACCTCCTTCAACACGCAGAGATGGAGGCTCTTCTGGAGGTCGTGGAGAGCAGCAGGCACAGCAAACCACCTCAGTCTGGACAATCTGCAGACACCCACCAGTTAGTGCACTGAACATACAGCACGTCATTTGGTGGAGGCGTTTGTCCAACGTGTCCTCCAATAATTTGACTGCATGCCAGTCAAACACTAAGAGGTATTATTTTTGTAATAAAATATTAAATTAAGTGTTTTGTGTCATGGCAGTTCCCTAAATAATGCTACAAGTCATATTTATTTCTAAATGAATAGTTAGAAGTTGTACATATCTACTAAAAATGATAATAAATATACACATAAGTACATATCGCTAAAGTCAAATATGTCCCAAAATTTATCAATATATTTTTCTTCTTCTGCTTTAAGTGAGAATTTGTCATAATCAGACCTTTTATCCTGGAAGAGTTTTTAGCATCAAGTTCCAGCACAGTCACATCGAACGTAAACAGACCTCAGTGCTGTTGTCAGCAAGTCTCCTCTGTGGTTCTATGCCAGTCAGGGTGCGGTGAAAGCACCTATCAGCGTGAGACACACTCTCACCCAAAGCCTGTCACACCCTGCATGTGTGTGTGCCAGCTGACCAGAAATATCCGCTATTTGTTTGTCCTCGTTTATTATCAAAAAGTGTTTCCTTCACCGCGGCTGGTGCCCGTTTCAGTGACATTCATCACTTTCATTCTTTATTCAGTTCAAAAATAATGTCGCTGACAGCGTTGTGCTTTAGCATCCAGACAGTCGTGAAATATTGAGATCACATTTTACGTCCTTTAATATCCATTCTGCTTTGTCAAAGTATAACATTTTAACTGACAGATATGACAATGGCGTTTCCATCAGGATGACTTCGTCGTTTTTCATAAATTACACGGGTAAAAAAATACAGACATGGAAAATAGAGCAATTGATAAACAGAGCAATTGATTTGCTCTGTATGGGTACATCTGTGCTGATCTACATTAATCAAATTATCATACTGGGATACTGACAATGTTGTATGCATGAAATAAGATGAGAAAAGTGGAGTACACCTTCATTATGACACAACTTTTTTTTCTTTTTTCTTTTTTTTTTTAAGAAATGGCATCAGTGATTTACTTTGTCTTCAGGTTTCACAGGCCAATTTGTCCAAAAACTCTTCATTAAAAACAGATGATTTCATATATCTCTGGTATATAAAAAAAAAAAAAGGAAAACACTCCTAATGCGTTTAATACACTGAAAAGATCAAAACGGGGCATCAAAAAAGTTCTAGAAAGAGTTGTATTGTGAGAAAGTCTTATTCTGCTGCATTCTGACTTGACGTTTGGGTCAGTCGTCGTCGTCTCGCTGTCGAAGGCTCCTGGATTTGCCGTTCTGTGTCTTGTTTTTCTTGAATGAAGCGGGTCCGCCCTCCTCTCCGAGGGATGTGATGATGCGCTCCTTGAACTTCGGTTTTGGCTCGGGCGGCAGGTCGGCTGGAGCGCTGGCCGTGCTTGACTCCACCTGGGGCAACTGTAAGTCCACGCTGGCACTGGAGACGAAAGAAAAGGGAGCAGTTAAAGCTTTTTTGATACTTGCATCTTGTCTTTATCACGGTCTGTACACTGCATATCAATCCATGGTTTATCAGTATCTTAATCCACCATTCTAACAGCACTTACTAAGGATCCTCCTCTTCCTGAATCTGTTCCCAGACCCCATATGGATTCGCAGTTTTCAGCCGTTTGGCTTGTGTCTCTCTCTGTGTCACCTGTTCCACTTTCTTCTCCTCAGGTTCAGCTGTTGTGCTTTGGACCTCTTCCTCTTTTTTCGTCTCCTCAGTGTCCTCTTTGGGAGCATCTTCACTTGCTTGATCCTCTCCCTCCTTTTCTGATGGCTCTGCTTTCCTTTTCTGAAAACAAAAAATGAAGAAAACTGATGTCTGGAATTCTGTTCTGCTGAATCTTGACAAGCGGATGTGAAAATTCTGCTTCATTCTGCCAGGACTCCTCACCCTGAAGCTGATCTTTGGGACCTTGGGCTGCTGGCTGGCTTCTTCTGGGACTTCAGCCTCTTGGGATGTCGGGGCCCCACCAGAGCTCTCCTCTTCACCCGAGAGGGGCTCCGGCTGAGGGGTTGAAGGCTCCTCCTGACCCTGTCCCTCTTCGTTGGATTCAGATCCAGGTGCCTCATTGGAAGGATAGTCTGCTGGCTTCTCCCAGCTGGACTCTGAGAGGTGAGGACAATAAAGCAGACAGGATCTCCATAAACTCAAAAACAGAATCCAAAGGTAAATGAATTCAATGGTAATTAAGATTTTAGATGCGTATGAAATTATTCCAACCTCCAGTTTCTGAGTTGTAGTAATATGTATAACCATCAGGACTGACAGCTTCCATCCAAGGACAGGCTGAAGAGCTCTAGAGACAAACACAGTATTCATGTTTCAGTGCTCGTTTGAAATGATAATGTACTGAAAATGTAAACAAACTAAAATATGAACCTCAGTTTGTCCAGGCTGTGAAGTGGCCAAACTTCCTCCCTGGAAGCCTTCTGGTTTGTCCCATTGAGATTCTGTATTTAAAATACAAAGACAATGTAACACACAACCACACTGAAAAAAGTAAATCTGACAAAAAAGTAAAAAAATATTGTGGGAATATGTCAAAGAGGCCTTCAGGTCCTCCTCACCTCCAGTTATTGTGTTGTAATAGTACGTGTTGCCATCATCTGCCTGTCCTTCAACCCAAACCTGCACTTCTGTTTGGTCACTGGACATCTTGCTCGCTTTCTCTTTCTTGCCCTTTTTTTTCGCCTGAGGCTTCACCTGAGGTCTCACCTGAATTTTCACCTGAGGTTGTGGCTTTGTTGTTGTTGTTGTTGTTGTTTGGCTTGGTGAACCAGACCCTAACACACAAACACATTATTTAAAATGTCATCGAAGAGCAAATGCTCCTCCTGAGCAGCCCACCCGTTCCACATTATTTCAATACAATGCCAAACAATTACCTGTTGATTCCCTTTCCATCCTCTTCAGATCTTCCTGATACGCCTTCAGCGCAGCGTCCTCCATTGCCGCAAACTCTTTGGACATACGTTCCTCCTGCTTCGCCTTGTCAAGGCTCTTCTTTTTAATCTGCAGAGAGAAAGATAGCACGAGATGAGTGGCAGCAACTAGTAGCCAATAAGAAGAGAGCTTTTGAGTCAGAGTGTTATGTCTGGACCTTATCTCTCCTGCCAGTCCTGAGAGGGGTGCCAAGACCAGCAAGTATTTCTTAGATGCTCAAGCTTGTGTGTGTCACTGAGAAACATCATTAATGACCACTGATTATGTCTAATGTTTTATGTGGATCGGTGTTTGTGAATCAGCAAGCAGACTGGGAATCACATGGGTGAATTCAGAAGATCAAATCCAACTCTCATGACTTGACATGGAGTATGAATATCAGTAAACTCGTAAAAGTGTAACTGTAAAGTGCAGATAACTGTCCCACCATTGTCAAAAATCCAATCATTCATAACACGGCTTTAGCTTCATTTATTATTCACACAGTTTACTAAATTAGAAGCTGGTAGCTTTTCACTCCTGATAGGTGGAGTGATTCAATCCTTGTAAACACAGAAAGAAAAAAAAAAAAACATATCTAGAAATATGAATACCTCCGAGATTTTTGCAGCCACATTTTCTTTGTGGTTCTTCCCTCTTTCGTGGAACTCAATGCTCTGCAAAACAAACATTAGCATAAAATGAGTGAAAGCTCTCCTAAGCAACATGAACTGTTACTTATCTTTTGGCCGACTCACAGGCTTATTGTCCGCAATCCAGCACTTGCAGTACTGACAGAATTTCCTTGGCTGTGACTTCCAGTAGTCAGCCCTGAAAATACACAAAATTCGCGTGAGCTAACAAACACGACTGATTTAGATTACATTTAGCATGAACAGCTAAAAGGCTAACTGGCTGAATTCCTGCCCAGGGTTCATTATTTAACTGAATGTGCTTCATATCTTAATGTAAACAACACGTATCTGAGTGGATCTCACTTACATCGTCAGTTTTAGTGGTTAAATACGATCCAGAGGGTTAAAACGAACCAAAAAAAGAGGGCACCGCTTCCCACATTTCTAGGATGGCAACACAGTCCACTTGTGATGACGCCATCGCCAGTCGCCGAAGAGACGAATCTTCAAGTGGGTAAAAAATGTTAAAAACGCAGCAAACACATTGAAATAAATAGATAAATAAAAACTTGAATGTTATCATTCTGATGTGGAGCTACAAGGTCGATAAGAGAAGAAACATCGCCGATTTAGTTGTACCCTAGTGAACTAATAGAGAAAGAACAGAAAAATAGATCCCACTTGACAGCAGGCTGACAAAATCCCTCATGGACTCACAACTACACCACAAACTCCTTAAATTTATTAATGTAGTGGAAAAGAGGCTGTACGTGGTTTAAAATCAGTCCCCAGCGAGGCACATTACATGTGCTCGTGTTCATGGCTCAGTTTCCACCGTATACCCCGTTTGTCCACAGAGATGCACACATGGTACTTCGTAATAGTAATTGCTGAGTGCCATTTGGTTTGTGGTAATTTGATGAAACGTGAATATATTTAGGAACATGCCACACGTAACCATATATATTATAATGATGACGAATAATGAAGTCACAGAACCCTTCAGCAAAACAAGGCAGATGAAATAAAGCTCAGGACCCGACCTTACCATTTTCAGTTAAATGTGTAGAAGGTTATATATTTGTAAAATCTGTTGACACCAACACCGACTAAATTTGATAACAAATATCAATAGTTAGATAGATAAATAGACGAAGTGTGTTTATAAACTGTAAATTACGGTGTTCTTTCAACGTCCCATATGGTCTAGCGGTTAGGATTCCTGGTTTTCACCCAGGCGGCCCGGGTTCGACTCCCGGTATGGGAACAGAGTGTTTTGTCGTTCGCCTATAGAAATAAAAAATATTGGATTGGTTGACATGTGAAATAAAAGTCTAATCAAGAAAAACAGTCAATCGCTTTCAGAGAATAATATTTATATGACAAAATAAAAATGCCAATGGCCATGCTAAAAAACGTTTTTAAACGAATTTGTCTGAATGTGACGAATAAAAGAAAAAATAAGAATGGGGTTACAAGATAGCAAATTGCTAAACTGTCAAGGTAAGCATAGCAGTGAATTAATGCTATTTTACTGGACAAGCTGGTGAGAAAAGTATAATATCCAATTTATTTTTTCGCACTGCTCGAGCGCCACTGATTGCGTCATCATTGGGGGCCGGGATGAACTTTACGTTTGAATTCCGCGACTGACCCACCGCCCCCCGTCTTTGGTTGAGCCTGATCCGCTTTGCCGGTGGTGGTAATCGGTTTCCTAACCAGTTCGGTGCTGAAGCTCCGGGGCTGCCCATGAACGGCACCATGGCCGCGTCCTCACACCGGATAATGCTGGGGCCGCTGGTTGCTGCCATAGACCAGGGCACGAGCTCCACTCGGTTTTTGGTAAGACGAAAGGGAGCGGCACAGCGGGAACTCCCCTCCATGCTAGCTAGCTGTGTCACGTCTGGCACATTAATGTGTTAAAGCTGGCGATGCCCTTGGGTGAATTTTTAAGCTCGTCCTTGTATTAATGAACTTGTAGCCTCGAAACCACAGTGCGGGTTTGTAACCGCTGTTTGTTTCGTTTGAACGACACTAACTGAGGTCTGTTGTTGGTTGCTGCATAGTTTAGTTGTTTCCAGCAGTGCCTGAGGGCAGCAGTTGAGTATTTCTTGTGGGTAGGGTCAGGACTTCATGTCAAACCTCCTGAACAACCCCGACAGCTTGGTATTTTTTTTCCAAAGCAAAAATGCCACAAATTCAAGCTCCGCATATGTGCATATTTGCACATTTTATAGGCATGAGGCACCTCAGACTGTCAGAAGCACAGGGCTGACACAGATGGCCGAAGTGAATTTTTCCTCAATAGTCTGTAAACTTCAAAAGAAAGAAGAATTTTAATTTTAGTTTTCAGTGAATATTGGTTTGTTTTTGAAATCCCAGTGCTTTAGCATGAGCCTTAACTTCTCATGTGAATTTGGTGAATGCCACATGACATGTGCAGAGGTATTTTTAGCTGTGATAATTGTACTGTGAAATGGTGATAGTGGCTGTGCAAAGTTACAACAGTGGTGTTGTGTGTAAAAAGCCTACACAACTTCAGAGTGAGAGCACGGTTGTAATGCAGTAGAAAATTAACTCCCCCAGAGGATTGCAGTGCTCTGTCTTAAAATTGTCACCTGTACTGTTCAGCCTCTTCTTCGACTGTAATATTGTTCATTTTCAGTTGTTATTTCTCCCCTGAGCAGCCTTTATAATTGAATGTGTGTATTTGAAAGTCACTGAGAGTCTATTAAAGCATGTTTGGGATACAGAGGATGCCAGTTTGGACCCTTTTACCGCTGGAAAAATCTAAATTGCAAAAGGGAATCAGGAATGCCCTCCAGCATCCATGTGAAGGACTAAAAAGGAGGCTTTGTGCAGGGTTGCAGTGACCACATGCGCTGTCGACTTTATCTCGATCGAATGAAGGCTAAAGTGATGTGTTTCTGGCCGAAGCGACATCCTTTCTCTTGTGCTCTTTTTATCTTTGAAGGTGTTTAATTCCAAAACAGCAGAGCTCCTCAGCCATCATCAGGTGGAGATCAAACAGAGCTTCCCCAAAGAAGGGTGAGTGAAAACATCCGACGCAGCTCCTGAACGATGCACACACAGTTTGGAAGTGAGTAAATCTGATTCGTTGTGATTTTTTCCCATCCTAATTTTCAGATGGGTGGAGGAGGACCCGAAAGAAATTCTGCAGTCGGTGTACGAGTGCATGGAGCGGACGTGTGAAAAACTCACTCAGCTCAACATCGACATCTCGAACATTAAAGGTGTGCACGCATGTGGCTGAACATCAGTTTCCTGTATTTGAAAGAAGTGTGTTATGATGGAACATCTCTGAAAATCTGTGCTTGAATTTGTCCAGCCATTGGAGTGACCAACCAAAGAGAGACCACGCTCGTTTGGGACAAAGAGACGGGGGAGCCCCTCTACAATGCGATCGGTAACGCTTTGAATCTCCCTGCGGTCAGTTTGTTGTGGTTCCTTTGTTCTTGCTGTGAACTAACTGCCGCGTTTTTGTTCAGTTTGGCTGGACCTGCGGACCCAATCAACAGTCGAGCGTCTAATTAACAAAACTCCAGGAAGGAATAAGAACCACTTGAAGGTGAGCTCCTCTCTGTTTGGATGTTTTTGCGAGTTAAGTAGGCTGTGTCAGCTCTCACAGTCTTTGTTTGATAGTTCTCATAAAATGACTGTTATCTAGTCTTTTTTAATTCCTGTTTATCTCAATAGAAAATATTTTATTCCTTCATATTTGATATTAATTTCCACACGCGAAACATTGCAAGCAGCAGCACTCGTAGAGGTGTTTACGTCGCTGTCATCCTGCAGCATAAAACAGGGCTCCCGATCAGCACTTACTTCAGCGCAGTGAAACTTCGCTGGCTGATGGACAACGTGGACGAGGTCCATGAAGCCGTCGTGTCTCACCGCGCCATGTTCGGCACCGTGGACTCCTGGCTCATTTGGGTAAGTGAAGACGTCCTGCCTCAGTAGTTGTCCAGATGAAGTTTCTTCTGGAGAGGTGGCGACAATTATGGAGCTCACTGGCTTTTTGCTTGTATTTCTGGTGGCTGTCCAATAGTGTTTGACCGGGGGGAAGTCGGGCGGAGTCCACTGCACAGATGTGACCAACGCCAGCAGAACCATGCTGTTCAACATTCACACTATGGACTGGGACCCAGAACTTTGCAAGTACGACAGCTGCCTCTCATTCGTCTTAACTTCATCATGCTGCCTTTTATTTTGAAAATATCCCTGGTAGAGATCACTGTTTTATTTTGAAGTTCATGCCATGGTCATTTATACATTTTAAGACTTTAAGAACATGATCCAGTGATAATTGCATTACTTTGTGATTACCTTGTACTAAAGTTGTGCTTTTTATGCGTGCAGTGGCTCATTGTTACTGCTTTAAATATGTTAAAGCCACAGAATAGTTTCAGAATATGTTTTTATTGCAAGAAAATAATGTTAAGTTTACAAATAGATGGAATTGACTTAGTTCTTCATGTCCTGTTTTGATTCCCATCAGATATTTTGGTATTCCCATGGAGATCTTGCCCAGAGTGCGGAGTTCTTCAGAAATCTATGGCCTCATGGTAAGCACACATACATCCATTAACTCTGTTACTTCAAATTTCACTTCAAGTGTTTATACTAGCTGATTAATCCTAATGATCATTGCCATGTCTAGTGTGACTAGGCCACTAATAAGATGATAGAGGTTTGTTTTTTGTGTTTTTTCAGTTAACGTGCATTTCAGAAGTGCATGAAGGTTGACTGAGAAATTCTTTTAGGCATTTTTTTGTGTGTGTGCCATTGTCTCTCTTCTCTCACTGGTAGAAAATATGTTCTAGCCGGGTAAGTAATACTCGCCATCACTACTTTACTCACCCTGCAAAGTTGACCCGTCCTGCTTCTCCGTGGCCAAAGCGATCACTTGCCATCACACAGTGCATTTCCAACATTCATATGAAGGCAAAGGTTTCAGTAGCTGATTGGAGGAAGGTAGTGTCAGCAGGTCAGAGTTTGGTCTTTTTCTGCCACATAATGTGTGTCTCATTGTTGAAATTAGGCATTTATTTTATTTTTCCTGCTGACATAATAACATTTTTTGAGCATATTTGCCAAATTGCCAGAATAAATATCGACACCATTTAGATGTGGCTAGAAAAAGATATATAATTGACCCAAACCACGTTCCTGAATTGTTTTTCAAGCTTTTCCTCCTGGTGCATTCAGACACACTTAACGCTATATAAAGCAGACTGTAAGACTCTGCAGGTTCCCTCAGCTCTGTGGAGCTTTATAGCAACCTGTGTTTTTACTGTTGAGCTCAGTCTTGGAGCCTCATCTCCAGATGCAGCAGCCAGCTGCTTTCAGCAAAAAACACGACCTGCTGCAGCACCAAACAACAGACAAAGGTAACAGTCGGTTGGTGAAGCAGCTAAAGAGCAAGATGTTTCCCTCAGAAGTTTGTGCAGATGAAAAATGGAGCTAAAAAGAAAGGGAATATTGGGCTTGCATTCATTGTGTGGCCAGAAACTCCAGATGAAAGCTAAGGTTGCTCCGTGTGAAATGAAAAGGTTATGGTAAGTTGGTGTTGTGACTCCAGCTTGCTTTGCTGCCCCACACAGCAGAGAAAGAGAAAAAAAGCTTTACCGCAGTCACTGCTGTCCAAAAGCTAAAGTTTACCAGCCTTGAGTGATGTTGGACCGAGCAAACACACAAGCATGAGGGCACACACACACACAAGCTGACCTGGAAATGTACTGGATGGTCCCCGTCCCTCGTTGCTTCTGTTGTGGCATGCTCCTCGGCTGGTTGTCGTTGACGCCCACAGCTTTCCTGACAGACCATCCACCATCCTCTGTAACATCCCATCACGTGTCCCAAATCTCTTCACTCTTTGGCACATTTTTATTGAACTTTATCTTCTGTCTTTAAAGATCCAACCAAAACGATGTCGGAGTGAAGACATTTTAATTTCTAAAGGGTCACACTTGCCCTTGTTTCCCCTCACCGTTGCAGGATGCTTCATCATAAAAAACTGGTAGAATTTAAAGTTATTTGGCTTCATGTAGTCAAATAATGAGTAAGTCCCTGTTGTTTCAGTGTTGTTGTCAGGGCAAAGTTAAAGATGATGTTTTTCCCATCAGTGACTGATTGTATTTGTAATTTATATGGAGTAACTGCTATCAATTTCTTATTTTAGCAACAAATATGCATAATTTCTGGTTTTCAAATCGGTCTTCATCGACAATTTATGCATATTTTTCTTTATAAAAGTGAACTGATAAAATGATCAGATCTCCCTATTTGATATCCCATAGCTGCAGGCATGTCCAAGATGCTGTTAAAACCAAAAAAACACAACAAATTAGAGAAGAAACAAAACACTTCACCTCTAAAATGCACCATTCACGCGTTAAACCAGTTAATTTTCTCTGTTAACAGAAATCTGGAGCTCTTTCGGGTATCCCCATTTCAGGGGTAAGTTCATCTCTGTTTTTACTTTCCAGCATCGTCTCCATGTACTCAATGCTCTGATGTTTGCTGACAGATGTTCTGTCAAAACAGTGTCTCGGGGATCAGTCCGCAGCGCTTGTTGGACAGATGTGTTTTCAGGACGGGCAGGCGAAAAACACGTACGTGGCTTTGCGTGTTGGCCTCTCATCACTGTGGCTTTCTTTATGTGCTTCTCTGCAAATGTCTTTGCGAGAGGTCCCGCTAAATGTTTGATTTATTTTGTGTTTCAGGTATGGAACTGGCTGCTTTCTCCTGCGAAACACTGGACCAAAGGTACATTACAAAAGCTATCTTTTTTAATATCAGTGGTGACATCCCTGTATACGTTTGAAACAGTGGCATTTTCCCAGTTTCTATTGTTTTGCAGCCTGTAATGTCTGATCACGGTCTTCTCACCACTGTGGCGTACAAACTCGGTCGAGACAAACCTGCCTGTTACGCACTAGAGGTACAGTATTTTACAAGGATAGTTCAGCTGGTGTGGTTCTCCCTCAGTCCCTCAGTTCACAGGTGATTTGTTTTTTTTCTGGTACCTGTTGCCAGGGCTCTGTGGCCATAGCAGGAGCTGTGGTTCGTTGGCTGCAGGACAATCTTGGGATCATTGGATCGTCTGAGGAGCTCGGTATGTTTGAAGACAAATCAGATGTGACTAGTGACAGTTTGGAGAAATACAGGCCACATTTTCCCGTCTTTTTCTCACTTTTATTTCTCTTCCTTCTCCGTTTCTCTCCCCGTGTAGAGAAGTTGGCCGCATCAGTCGGTACATCCTACGGCTGTTATTTTGTTCCAGCATTTTCGGGTCTTTATGCACCGTACTGGGAGCCCAGTGCGAGAGGGTAAGACCAAGAGCTTCTCTGTCACGTAGTTAACGCCTCTAACATTCACACAGCCTGCTGAAATAAGTCTTCCTCTGTGTCACAGGATCATTTGTGGGTTAACTCAGTTTACTAATAAGAGTCACCTCGCATTTGCTGCGCTGGAAGCTGTTTGTTTCCAGACACGAGAGGTAAGGTCCTTCTCGCATTGGTCATCAGAGAAAGGTATTTGGGTCTGACGCATGCTGCACGAGCTTCATGCAACGTGAAGACTAATCAGAGGCAGATATTTGTTGTCATAATGAGGATATGTGTACGGATGGCAGATACTGGACGCCATGAATCAGGACAGCGGCATCCCGCTAACTCAGCTCCAGGTGGACGGAGGAATGACCTCCAACAGGTTGCTGATGCAGCTGCAGGCGGACATTCTCTGCATCCCTGTTGGTAAGATTTCCTTTCATTCGTTATCAGATGTTTTAGGTATTCTGTGATGTTGGAGTCGAAAGCGATAAGTCTTTACAGTCATAATGAAGAAATGCTGGCAGTGACCAAAGTGGTTCTTCAGTTAGCAGCACGGTCCCAGACACTGGACGTTTAGGGGGTGGAGATATTTTTCTTTGCACATGACAAAATGTGTTTACAGCACAGTGGAAGTGTGATATATCCAGAAAGCGTGGTAAAACATTGAGTGTGTCCACATCAAACTGTTGTGCTGCTACAGTGGAAGCTTTACTGTCCTCTGCTGGCATCCTGTGGAACAAGATCAGGTGGAGATGAGGTCAAACTTCATTGAATTTCATTGTTTTACAAAGCTAAATATGTCCAGACAGTCTCTAAACTGTCAGCATAAACATATAAAACATGAGTGTAGACGAGCGCTGAGGAGGAGCAGGCTGACATCCTTCCTGTCCTCCTCAGTGAAGCCGTCCATGCCTGAGACCACAGCTCTGGGTGCAGCGATGGCGGCAGGAGCAGCAGAGGGGGTGAGCGTGTGGAGTCTGAGCCCAGAGGACCTGAGTGAAGTCACCTCGGAGAAGTTCGAGCCTCAGATCAACCCTGAAGGTACGGCGAGGAGCTCTGTGCTCTGTGTGCGTTCAAGAGCTGCTGCTTCAGAAGTAAAAACGTCTCCATGTACGTGCTTTGCAGAGAGCGAGTATCGGTACGCTCGATGGAAGAAGGCGGTGCAGAAATCCATGAACTGGGAGACCACAGAGCCTGTTGGCAACGGGAACGGTAGGCAGCACCAAATTCAGATTCAGATATGTGATTCCAACTCTCTGCTGCGTGGTCTTTTTGAGCGTCGGCACCTTCTTTCGTTTTTGTCTTAGTGTCCATCCTTTAATCCATAATGCTGCAGTTCATAACATGCCGGACCAGAACATGCCTGAAGCTCAATCTGCAACCACAGGACACTGAATCTGTCCTCTGTTCAGAGAAAAGACAGTCCAAACTTAAACTTAAAAAATGTACACGACACTACAACAAAACCCAATATGTAAATGTGAATTAATAGGCATGAAGTATAGATGTTTTTCACACTGATCGAGGCAGACTGAGGCTTTTTAAAGCATGTTTTTATGTTCTTTCCCACTTTGACTTGAATAAAGCTGATCAAGCTGTCAGTGGGTTTCTTTGCTGGTTGTTTAAACTTCTTCTTTTGTCTCTCCCCTCTCTGTGGTCCTTCTTTGTTTGGATGACCGAAAGGTGAAACGAGTATCTTCAGCAGCGCCCCGCTGGGGTTCTACATCATGGGCAGCATGTTGATGTTAATCGGTGCAAAATACCTCGCAGGTCAGTGTCTTCCTCAGTGAGATGAAACTTACTCTTTGCTGTTGCTTTGTCGTCCTGTTGCAGTGTTTTTTCTTCAGCTGCACGTGGTTGTTGTCATTGCTGTGAAGAAATCACAAAGCAAATCCATTTATGTTCATTGCAATTATTATCATGAAGGTTATTATTTACACTGAATCTGAACAACAGCTTTATGTGCCATGAACTTAGATCACACTCTTCTTTCCCACTCGTGCTCCATTGTAACATCAGCTCCTGCACGTTTATGAGTCACCTTCAGGCTTTTGTCACATGAGCCAGCCTGACATTAGGCGTGCCGTGTTTGATGACCCTGCTTTGTAATTTCTCTGTCGACTTCAGGCCACGACTAGACTCCGACTCCTGGAGGTGCGAAAGCAGAGAGGACAGTGGAAACGAACGCTCTTCGTGCTGGACCACCACTCGTCCTCTCTGTCTCTCTCGTTTCCTGAAGGAATCTCGTGAGACAGACGCTCCTGCTGAGTCATTCTGGACATCCGGGACGAGTTTGAACTGACTAATGGGACTTTTCCTTCATTTTTCTTTTTTTTTATTTGAATGCATTTTTCTCTGCAGCAGGCAGGAGCACATTGATACTGTAGATTCATTTTAGCAGGAATGTGCATGGACTATTTGTTTTTGTTGACATGCTGTGAATATCTGAGCTTATTTATGTAGAAACTCCACCCACGGTACTTCACATCGCTGTAATCTTTCCCCGGCTGTGTCAAGTGAAGTCCACAGTCTAATCGTTGTTCGTCACGTCACTGTTCCCCTCGAGCGCTCGTCTAACCGTCTTCTTGTTTGTGAGGTGTTGTTGTTTGAGGCCCTCCACTATGAGCCACAGAGGAATTTTTAGAGCACTTTATATTTTTATTTTTGTCCTGTGGGAGCTGTGTAGTAACAGAGTCTAACATACGCTCAGTGGCCTCTTTATTAGGTACGCCTGCACAATCTGACACAATTCAGCTTTTCCTTCTTAAAGCCAGCTTGACTGCATTATATTTAGAGGAGTTTCTAATATTCTGTCCCCCTTATGTGAAGAAATGGTAAAGGACAATAAGTCGAAGCACCTGTCGACATAATGCACATCACTACCTTTAACAACGTCAACAAAAGCTGACGGCAGAGCTGTTGTGTTGGCCTGCAGTGGATTGTACAGCTCACAAAGTGTCCGCTGAGTGTGTGCTGTATGTTTTCAGTATCTGTTCCAATAGTTGGGATTAAGGCTCCAGTCGGTGAATGTGGACACACATTTGTAAGCAGTGAAATAGGCACAGGTGAAGGGAGTTTTTTGCATTCCTGTGTTGACGCAGAGTTTTTGAAGACACGGGAATGAACCGTGGATCAAAACAACAACAACATGAAGGGACAAAAGCTGAAGGAGCTGTTAGGAGCTCATTTATTGTGGAGCTTTGCATGCACGATTTTACTGAGACCCGTTTATGGTTTCAACACTCTGCTGTTTGACTTGGTAATATTGTTTCTCTTGTCACACACTGATGTGATTATTGTCACAATCGATCAGAGGAAACGACACCCTTCTGTCATTCGAGCTGCCGAGTTACTTTTCTATCACGCTTTAGAGAAGCTGAATTGTCTTCCACGGCTTGTGTTGAACCATCAAATGCAAACATTTTCTACGCATCCTCGCTCTCAGGAGTGCAGTATTTGTTTTCTCATTAAATTATTTAAATTAATTATTCAAAGGGAGCTTTCTAAAACCACAGAAACACAAAATGTTACACTAGTTCCTGTTGCATTATGGAGAAGGTTTGAAGAGTTGAGGACGTAGAAAGACCAGAGTTTTAACTCATTCACCGCAGAATTAATAGAAAAAGTGTGCAATCCTGTTGATCCGCTGAAGGGACGTTGAACCCTGAATGTGATGTTCCAGATGTGCTGAGTTGTCGCACTGTTTGAAATGAGTGGACGAGCTCGTCTCATGTCTGCAGAAATAAACACATTTAGTTCTGAATTGTCCTGGTTTTGGTTTTATATGGTGCAAACTGATGGAATCTAAGGAAGAACTCAAGTACTGACGTGAAGAGCAGATTTGAGGTACTTGAGTCACAACACAATAAATTTGACGTTTGACCTCATTGTTGGAAATAAATGCTTATTCCGAATTTGATGCAGCAACAAGTTGAGACAGGAGCAACAGAAGACTGGGAAAGTTGCGGAATGCTCCAAACCACCTGTTGGGAACGTTCCACAGGTGAACAGCCCGACTGGTCGCAGGTGTTCCTGATTGGACGCGAAACGCTCAGTCGGTCGCGGCAACGATGGAGCGGAGTTCAGCGCTTCGTCAAACATCTTCGTTTGGAATGGAGGTAAATTGAATTGTGTAACTGTATCGACTGTTCGGTGACTTTATTGTTACCCTCGCGTGACTGACGTGAAGTCTGAACATGTCTGTCTGCAGGACGAGGAGTTTCAGAGTCCGTCGGTGGACATCAGCAGAGGTTCGGCCGGAGAAGCTGCACAGAAAGCTGCGGGAGAAAACCGCGTGAAGTCGGTCAGTTCTCAACCCTGTGGCCTCTGGAAGCTGCTGGCACCTCACTGAGGCGAGGCAGCTTGTTTAATTCTGGGTTTACCGAGATAAAATCTGTTTTTCGCCTTCTGTCCATCACACGTCTCCTGCTACGTCCAGGTGCACTGGTACATCGCACGATCGCTCTTGTACATTTCCAACCAGACACAACTTTTCACATGCATAATCAGTGGCGGTTCTACACGGAGGTCTAGGGTGTCCCCTATCTATGTAGACATGTCGCCTGTACCCCACCGTAAATTATGAGTTTATTATGATTTTACACGCGAGCGCCAAAAGCGGAACTAATGCGACGCGACGTTCTACACGGGTACATTAGAGCGGCGCACCCAAACACTGTAGCTTGTCAAGTGTGTGGTGCTGCTATGTGAAACAGAGGTGAAATTGGTTTTATTTTGACATTTATTTGACATTCGCTCGTTTTTTCTGTTTCTAACTTTAATAGCGTCATGAAAACTGCACCAATTCCATCCGGGTCGGTATTATTTTGTAGAGATAAGCCAGACATTTCACAGGTCTCATCAACTCACCAACCTCAGTGGTTGTGGCGAAAACTCAAGGGAACAACGCTGAATATCCTTCCGAATACCGTACGGCAACCGGAGCGCTTTGGGGCCGTCGTAAAATTGCAATCTCTGATTTTTCAGTTCAGACAACCAAAAAGTAATGACAACAACACACAAATACTGTCATTACCAGAAGGCTAAGAGTCTCACAGCATGTTATTGTTCACTCATACTCAATAGCGCCACCATATGGTAGGTTGTCAAGCATCTTACCTTTTGGCAAATAACTCATGAACTGTGAGGCGTATCAAAACAGTATTTGGACAGTGGTTTCCTTGGATGAAGCCGATTCTAATGGTATAGGCCACAGCCATTTGTGCCTGTAAAAATTTGCTGTCATTTTGGATTTTCTGCCTGATTTTATGTCTCACTTATTTTGTGTTGTGTTATTTTTCTGTTGGTAGGTTGAAATTCCAGTAAGCTCTTTCTACATAAAATCGAGACATATACAAATTGCTCACTGAACACTAATTGTTTCTGGGAATTTTTTTAAATGT
The DNA here is from genome assembly GCF_051107435.1 of Chaetodon auriga. Classification (NCBI taxonomy): domain Eukaryota; kingdom Metazoa; phylum Chordata; class Actinopteri; order Chaetodontiformes; family Chaetodontidae; genus Chaetodon; species Chaetodon auriga. Next base: position 8,738,122 of record NC_135096.1, on the reverse strand, counting down.
GTTTCTGGGAGATAATGGTTGTGAAAGATCTATAATTTGCTTACAAACAGATAAGACGTATTTTGGTGTTGATAGGTTGAAATTCCAGTGAGCTATTTCAAAATAAAATAGATGAATATTAATAAATAAAACTCACTGAACACTTAATCTGTTAAGTGCATTTGCATTTTTTTTCTGGTCAACAGATTTTTGTGAAAGATTCATAATGACCTTACAAAAAGATGAGAAGTAGTTTGGTGTTCATAAGCTGAAATACCAGTGACTTAAGGCATATTAAATGTTTTTTAATAATTTAAAAGCATAAAATGTAGGATAGAAAATCTGAAAAAAATCATACAGATAAAGTTTGTTTTTATATTAAAATGGGATTAATGTACATGGTATTGACCAGTAAATAGTAAACGGTACATTTAATGCATAGTTCATTATTATAATAAACTAGAAAATTTCTATGAAATTTTGAAGGTGACTGCCTGCCTGGCGCTGCTGCCACTGCCTGCACTGCCTGGCCTTGCTTAGGAAGAAACTCTGCAACAAATTTTGTCATAACAGCAACAACAACAACACACACGTCTAAAATGCATGTTACATTTTGACTACAGCACCCCCTCCCCCATGTCAGAAATGGCTCAAATAAGACAAACTTGTGCATCGTGGCTGAATGTACAACATTTATAAATGTGATTGAAATTCTATTGTGCATTGAACACTTACAGCCCTTCAAGTATATCATGCTATCATGTACCAAATTTGATGAGTATTGGATGAAATATGTGGCAATACAGACAGAAAATGTGTTCAGCAGAAAATCCAAAATGACAGCAATTTTGAAGCCGATTTTGAATCAGCTTCATCCAAGTAAACTACTGTACAAATACTGTTTTGATGCGCCTCACAGTTCATGAGTTATTTGCCAAAAGGTAAGATGCTTGATAACCTACCATATGGTGGCGTTATTGAGTTTGAGTGAATAGTTACATGCTGTGAGACTCTTAGCCTTCTAGTAATGACAGTATTTGTGTGTTGTTGTCATTATTTTGTTCTTGTTGTCTGAACGAAAAATCAGAGATTGCAATTTTACGACGGTTGTAAAATAAGATAAGATATACCTTTATTAATCCCACAGTGGAGAAATTTCAGGTATGACAGCAACAAAGTGGATAGCAAACATAGAGGGCATCAGTAAAAGGACTTTAAATATCAAACAAACAATATAAACAAGGAATAATGAAATATGAACTGATATTGTAAAGGGATGATAGTAGTCCTGACTGGAGTATTGATATTGCACATTGGATTAATAATACACCTGATTGAAAGATTGATAGATTGCACCTTAAGTTGAAAATCACCTGAGCTAAATGTAACTGAACACATTGATGTGTATTATAGTGCAGTCATAAAGAAAGTCTTGGTGATCATCCTCCTCTCTCCGACCACCTCCACCGAGTCGAGGGGGCATCCCAGGACAGAGCTGGCCTTCCTGATCAGTTTGTCAAGTCTGTTCCTGTCAGCTGTTGCGATGCTGCTCCCGCAGCAGACCACTCCATAAAAGATGGCCACCACAGTGTCGTAAAAGGTCTTCAGGAGCGCCCCCTCAGTCTCCTGAGCAGATAAAGTCTGCTGTGTTGTGATGTTAAACATGTAACTTCGTCTGTCTTGACTGTTGCATTGCGATAACAAATGGATGATTCTTCAATTCGGGGCACTTTTGACTTTTGGAATTTAGAAAAAAATAATCTTCTTTAATCTCTGTTTTCTATTTCAAAAGGTTTATCAGTTGGTCTGGAGCAAAGATCTTAGCATAGCTTTGATTGTACTTCATGATAATTTTGATATTATGATGCTTTTTTCAAAGTTGTCACAGCAAAATGTCTTTACCATCACAAACACAAAAAAACACTGATTTTAATCCAAAATGATCTGACAAGCAAAGTTTTCACAATCATTCCACTAAGTACAAAACATGCTCTTAAAGAATCATGTTCTCAATGTTTGTAAGTACATTTAAAATACATTTTAACATGTTCTCGAACTTTTTAATATACTGCCTTGTTCAGCAATGAAATACTGTGTACTAATCAGAATATTTGACTTGCAATATTTTTTTCCCAGAAAATGCAAATTTAGACTTTTTACCACTTTTTACCACTTTTACCACAATGATTGAGGTAAAACCCAAGTTAACAAAAAAGCAACATTTTCTATTAAAAAATGTATTGTGACGGTAATGACAGCATGTTTTGGTAATGACATAAAATGAACACTGGTGTTAATTTGTTGTTGTTTGTTTCAACAAACGAGAGAGAAAGAAAATACTGCTTTTTAAAAACAACACCTTTTGAACACTTAACCTTCCGTTAAAATTGATCACTTGGTAAACTACCAGCATTGCTGATGTGATAATATCTTCTTCAGGCTGGCTGGCTCGTTTCTGATGTAAAAAAAAAAGGATCAAACGAGAGAATTGGCATGCTCAGCTCAAATGCCCCACATGATGGCTGCCAAGCCAAAAAAACAGAAAATAAAGTTTTCAGCACTCTGAAATAAGTGTGTAACATTATAATTCATGCACAGCAGAGGTGGCGTGACCCATATCAAACAACAGCCAGGGACCAGTGATTATCAACCAGCTTATACAGATCATTGGAGCAATGTCACAAAAAGACAAATACTAGTAAGAAATACAGTATGGTAAGAAAAAAAGTCATTAAAAAACATCGATCACATTCTGTGACTGCAACAACACGAGTAACCAATTGATTTCACACACTAGCAATAAGAAAATGCACTTAACAGTACAGAAACTCATCATGTGCAGAATTAAAGTGTCTGGCTTTATTTTTAGCACTTTTTTTTAATTAACAGCATTCAAATATCACTTTGTAAAAAGCTATTTTGTTTTCACAACGGCACAACCTGCTGCATCTGCATCCTGAATGATGCCCGGATACACATCTGGGTCATATTGAATGGCACACCGTTGTCCTCTCAGTTGATCTGTGATCTCTGAAACGGGGACGAGTGTCGATGGATGTGTGTTCATCTCAGGTGGCTGCAGATCCAGGTGTGACCCATCAGCTGTTTCCAGTTGATTTGGTAGCAGAGCATCCTTTGCTGAAATGTCTTCTTCAGTGACACAGAAGAGCTTGATCTGTGATTGCTCCTTTGACAGGACATCGAAGAGGACTTCACCGCTTGGTACATCTGTTCCACGGCAACAACAGCATCTGCATTTTGTTTTATTGCTGCCCCAACTCCATCTGCAGGCCCTTTGCCATGCCCGGCCTCCAGAACGCTCCAGGTCACCCTGCTGAACCCAAACCTGAACGGCTTTGTGGATCAGATGAATATTTGCAGAGATAATTCTCAGCAAAATCCACTTGAAGAATAATCTCACTCCGCCCAACATTTTCTTTCGGACGACTCAGCGTGGAGTACTGAAGGCGGATGTTGAAGACATGTCTTGCAAACCTCTCTTTTAAAGCAGTTGTGAAGTCTTCTAAAAGAGACTGAAGGGTACCACATATCCACTCCTTTGTCGTTCAGTGGACAATGAACTTGTGTTTCGTTCCATCTTTCTTTGTCTTCTCACGTTCTTCAACTTTATGTTTCCAGTTAAACCAGTGGGTCTGTAAACCAGGATCAGATTCACCAGTTTGCAGCTCTTCTCCTTTGCAGAGGTCACACTCTCTGTATGCACGTTCTTTTTTTGGCTTCTCGCAGCATAAGGTCTCCATCAACCTGTCAGGCGTTTTGCTTTGTATCACTCTTTGATACGTTAGCTTGTCAGCCATGAACTGCACGTTGGCGTGTTTTGCATCAGCAGGTGTCTGTCGGGTGAAGTAGCTGTCACGACCCAAAAAGATCGTTTTTGCAAAACTCTCCATATGACAGCTTCAACAGTGGACCATCCATCTTGAACTTCAGGTTCCAAGAATATCTTGATTTTCTTGCTGGTATCCACACTGATTCTGTTTTTGTCGGGTTTCCTGTGAAAGTGAAGACCAGCAGGCCGTTTGCTGTTTTTCTGCATCATCTTGGCTGAGAAACCAAGTTGGTTTTGCACTTCTTTCACAAAGTGGTACTTTAGAATCTTCAAAGCCAGAATGTTTGACACTACTCGGTTTTCTTTTGTGCCACAATCCTTGTATTTTTTTTGCAGCTGAGAAAGGGCCTTCGGTTTTATCTGCATTTGTTGCTTTAATTTCATTTTGGGGGATTCTGAAGTTTTCATCTTCTCGGAGAGCCTTTGATATCTCTCTTTATGCTTCTCCACCTCTCAGAGCATGTTGGAGCTTCAGATGGTTCTATTTGCCTTATTTGCTCTCACAGTTTTCCGTCCTCTCGTATGACTTGAGGTTTTATGATGCCAACTGTCAGAAGTATGAGGTGAAGCTTCAAGACTGGGCACTTCATTCTCACGTTCTTCCTGAGCTGTAGGCGGTGTGGGAGCTGTGTTTCCAGCTGTATCACTTTGTATCTTCTCTCTGGTCTGATCACTGGCCCTTTGGTGTCTTTGCTTAACTTTCCACTGTCGTCTCCTGCATCTTTCCTCCCGCTTTGATAATTGTGAGATGGCTTTCAGTTTTCCCGTCTCTTTTCTTTTTTTCTCTCTTTCAGGATATTGCTGATATTTCTCAGGATCTTTGATTTTGTCTCTGTATTTTTTGATTGTTGAGCTGGTTTAGCTGGGGCCATGTTGACACCTTCAAACAAAAATAATGTAAATTACGGTTGGTCACTGTTCATTTATCTATCAGAGTAAATAGTAAATTAAGCTGATATATTGTAGTTATAAGGTAAGAAACAGATAACTTGTCATTACCATCACAGTCACTTGTGTGATGGTAATGACACATGGCTCAGTTTTAGACTTGCTAAGCGAACTGGTTAGCTGGCATAAAATGTACACTGAATATATGTGAATAAAGTGAAATTTCCTGTTAATGAATTAAAATACTCAAACAGTATAAACAGACGCCAATTAAACTCTCAAATCAGGATGTATAAAACATCAAATTACTACAAAAAATCAGGCTTCTGCCTCACGTCTGGGAATGTTCCTCTGGAGCATCTAATTTGCATGTTGAGTGTGATGTAATGACAGACATATGAGGGACAGCGATATTTAACTGTAAATAAATTGCAGATGGAACAAATATAAACTATATGAATTTGAAAAATGTCTTTTTAAGTTATGAATGCAAAGTAAAGTTTTAATGAATTTAGCACTTTTTATTGCTTTATTATAGAGGGGATGTCAAAAAGTCTTATTAATCCAGGTGGGAGTGGATAGTAGGTTGAAAAGCCTGAGTCTCTGAGAAGTTTTTCTTAAAGGTATGCATTATTATTATTATTGGGACCATCTGCCTTTCCTCCCCCTTTTCTGATTTATTATTCTTAGCTAAGGCAGCATCTACCTGTGGTTATGTGTGGCAAATTATTATTATTTCCTCCATCCCTTTAATTTTGTCACATTGTCAGTAGTTATTGTGCCAGTGTATTTGTGTATTTGTAGTGCCCTCTAGTGTATGTTTGAAATCTAGTGCTCTGCAGGGCTTCACCAGTTAGCTCTAGCTACATAGTCATAAGCATCACTTTGAGGATGCTCCTGTTGGAGCCTGCACTGCTGTTCCCATCGATTGGGGATGGGAACACTTAATGTGCATGATGGGTTTGGGTGGGTTGTGGGCATTCTGGGGGTTATGTCTGTTTTTTATCCCTTTTTCCCAGTCTCATCATTACCCTTTCCTTTTTTTTTCTTTTTTTTAATTACGTGGGGGATTTTTCTCATGTACCTCTCCTTTTCTATCTCCTACTAAAGCTCAATGTTAAAACTCAAATGACTGACACTAATCGCTCTAACTCAGACATTAGAGCTTCGATCAGATGTTTGAGCTGGAATGTTAAAGGTATGAATCACCCAGTCAAGCGATCAAAGAAGCTTTCCCATTGCAAGCTCTTAGATGCTGATTTTACAGGAAACGCATCTGCGTGATAGAGATCAGGTCAGACTTAAAGGTTCATGGGTTGGTAATGTATTTCACTCAACCTTTAACGCAAACGCCGGAGGGGGAGCTATTTTGTTTAATAAAAAGATTCGAAGATTATAACTGATAAGAATGGCAGATATCTGATTGTAGCGGGCAACTCATACCATAATCCTGTTTTATTGGTAAATATCTATGCCCCAAATTTTGACAGCCCAGATTTTATGAATAGATTATTTAGCACCATTCCTTTCCTAGATACGCACCGTTTGATTCTGGCTGGTGATTTGAATTGTTATGAACCCAACCACAGACCGTTCTCAACCTCGTGGTCTTACCCAGTCTGCTATGTCTAAGTCAATTTTGGATTTTATGCTACAGAATGGGTTCGTAGATCCCTGGAGATTTTATAATCCACAAGGTAGAGAATATTCCTTTTTCTCTCAGGTGCACCAATCCTATTCCCGCATTGATTATTTATTTTATTGATGCTTCTCTAATTCCCAAAGTGACCTCCTCTGAGTATCATTCAATTGTCATATCTGATCATGCGCCTCTTAGTCTCAATATAATATTTTTGGAACGACCCCCTTTCCTTTCACCCTGCTTTTGTCTGATGATACATTCAATGCCTTCATTATGTCCTCAATTGACAATTTTATAACCGTTAACAAAAATGATACCGTCTCTTGTTCAGTGTTATGGGAGTCGCTCAAAGAATTTTTACTCCTCTCTTTATGAGTCGGAATCATCAGACACAGCAGAAATGACTTCTTTTTTTCAAAATCTCGACATTCCCACAGTCGATCCCATTACAGTAAATGTGCTTAATGCTCCTTTAAGTTTGGAAGAAATTATGCTCTATCAAAGTCATGCAAATTAATAAAGAACCAGGCCCAGATGGATTTACTGTTGAATTTTTTAAGAAGTTTATCAATAAATTAGCCCCCCTCCTTTGCTCTGTTTATAATGAATCTTTAGATCGTGGTTTGTTGCCCCCAACTCTAACCCAGGCGTCCATATCCCTTCTGTTAAAGAAGGGTAAGGACCCTGCGCCTTGTTCCTCTGACAGGCCTCGTCACTTCTTAATGTCGACATTAAGATTTTGGCTGAAGAATTAGCAACCGTCTTGAAAAGGTTCTTCCTTTAATAATATCAGAGGAACAGAGCGGTTTCATTAAAGGGCATCAGCTATTTTTTAATGTTTGAACCCTTTTAAATGTAGTTTTCTGTGATCACTCCACTTCAGTCCCTAATCTCTATCGACACAGAGAAGGCGTTTGATCGGGTTTAATGGCATTATCTTTTCGAAGTACTGCACAAATTTGGCCTAGGGGACAGGTTTATATCCTGGATTAGACTCTTATATGCCTCTCCCAAGGCCAGCGTCCAAACTAATAAAACCTGATCTAGTTATTTCAAACTCTCATGTGGCACCAGGCACGGCTGCCCCCTTTCCCCTCTACTTTATGCATCGGCCATAGAACCCCTGCCAGTTACCTTAAGATCTCTTCGTCAGTTTCATGGTATCTCTAGCATTCCACCAATTTCATCTATTCTGAAGAGATTTGGTTCCTTGTCTGGTTATAAAATGAATGTCTTGAAGAGTGAATGTTATCCTGTAAATTCTTTAGCCCTAGCACTTCCGCAGTCTGATCTTTTCAAGCTCAGCCCCTCGGGGTTTAAATACTTGGGGATTAATGTGACCCGCACCTTACTTTCCCTCTGTTCTTCTAAGTTTTCTCCCCTGCTCGCACAAGTTAAGATAGATTTCCAAAGGTGGAGCTCTCTCCCTCTATCCTTGATTTGTAGAATTAATGTAGTGAAGATGAATGTCCTCCCTAGATTTCTTTTTTTGTTTCAGTTCATTCCCTTTTTTTCGTTGCCCAAACACTTTTTTAACGTTTTTAAATCTTTACATCAAGCTGTTATTTCCTTCTTGTGGAATGGTAAGGCCCCCAGAGTAAGGACATCATTATTGAAAAAATTTACATCCAATGGTGGCCTTGCCTTACCCAACTTTCTTCTATACTATTGGTGAGCACATATACATAAATTGACTTACTGGCTTCAGTCTCCAGAACTGTTATGGTGTAGACTCGAAATTCAGTCATTTGTCTCATCTTCACCTGCGGCCTTACTTTCCTCTTTGCTGCCTATCAATCGTTCTAGCTTTTCAGAGACCTCTTTTAACTTTAATATACCTACAACCCATCTTTTTCTTTATTTTCAAATTAGACATTGTGCATCTTCTCTTTTGTCATGTTACCCTTCTCTCCCCACAAAGCAATCCTGGGATGACCTTTTGACCCTTAAGCCTACTCAGAAATCATTAATATCCAGTATTTATGACAAATTGGCTTTTGAGAATCTTTCGATTGGCAAAATCAAAAATTCAAGGTATTACACAGAGTCCATTTTAGCAAATCTCGATTATCTGAAATATTTCCAAACATTGCAGACCAATGTGACAGATGCCATGCCTCTTCTTGTAATTTGAGCCATATGTTTTTCTTTTGCCCCAGACGATATAAATTGTGGACTGACTTCTTTACTATCCTAACAAAGATTCTAGGAAGTCAGATACAGATGGACCCATATATTGCTATATTTGGATTATCACTTGAACAACTTAAAATTAACTCTTCACAATCAAAAACAGCCTTTTTATCCCTCTTGGCGAGATGCTGCATTTTACCTCTGTGGAAGTCGAAACCCCATCTATTTCTTTATTTCTTTTTTCCAGATCTGATTTTCATTATTTTTATTATTTATTTTCTATCTCTTCTTTTTCTCCAGTGTAGTTTACGTTTAACTTGATGGCTTATCTACAATTAGATTATCAACACATTGCAGTCTTGTTTGTAAAAATGTTTAATGATTTTTTTTGTGATTTATTGTTATAATTCTGAATGCAGAGACACTGTTCATTGTTCTGTACAAAGAAAAGAAAAAACAGGATTAACTTAATGTACTGTACTTTGTACTGCTGTTATTTGTTGATCCCTAATAAAAAGAATTCTAAAAATAAATAAATAAATAAATAAAAGTCTGGGTTGGGGACGAGTCCAAAACAGTGAAATTCTTGCACATTTGAATTTTCAACACACTCAAAAAGTATTAAAATGTCATCATTGAGACAGTTATTTTTTCATAGCTACTACAACCTGACCTTAACAAATACAGTAATTGTTTTCTCTAAAAAACCTTTTTTTTCCTCAAAAATCTACCCTGGGGACAGAAGAACTCAGAATCACCCAAATACAAATCACCTTTTTTGCCCCAGTAAACGGAGGGCAGGTGATGAAAGTGAGGGCTCTGACACAGAGAGGGGAATCCCAGAGGGTGAGGAGGATGAAGAAGAGGATGAGGAGGAAGAAAACCTACAGGGACAGAGAGAGGAACAGCCAGAGGGACGGCAAGTGGATCCATGTCGGTCAAGTACTGCACCATCAGGTTAGTGATGAAGAAGGTTCTCACTCTTTGCAAAGCAGTGCGATTACAGTTTCACTGCAGACGAACTGTGTGTCTTTAAAATGGTGTTTTCTGCTGGAAATTCTTTTTTGTGTCAATATGGCTCGAATGTTTCCTTTTTTTTTAAAGTTAATACTTGGCCTGCATTTTGAAATACATGTAGATATACGTACATAAGTAAATAAATGTTGTACTTGCGCCCTGTGTTTACTGTACATCTTTCTACAGATATCAGCAAGTCCAAGAATGATGTACCAGTGCAGCCCAACTTGAATATATTCCCAAACACTTTGATGGGGGACAGAAGACGGAGCCTCAGGCCAAACTGGTAGACTCTTCATCCGTGGTTTGAGTATTCTGTCGTGATGGACTCCACGTATTGCCATGCATGTAGACATTTTAGCACACCACATGCCCCAGACACTGTTTTTGGTTCAACACCTGGTTTTAGAAACTGGAAGCAGCAGCTGTGAGAGATGCAGGGTTTTCACTACATGCCAGACAGCACAACCATCGTATCCTGCTGCTGCAGTGCATCGACATTGGGTTCAAATTCAGTTGATAGGAAATGGCACATTGTTGTACCCTAGAGTTCTGTTCACACTGAACCGACGCCCTGTGTTTGTACCCTGGACTGTATTTTTCATTTTTTATGGCCCTACCTCTCGTGCACCTGCACTCACTCTTCTACAAAATAAATGTTTATGTGATTTGAAAGTAAAATAAAGTTTCTAATGATTAAATGTCTTTTGTTGCCATTTTTTACGTGCTCCTGGTTAAACACTGGCCCCTCCTTGGCCCCCCCATTAAAATGTGTCTAGAACCGCCACTGTACATAATTGTTTGTGTTACTTCTCGATGAATATTGTTCAGTCGCGGTTCCTCCGATTTCTCGACATCTTTTTGATCCCTGAGGGGAAGCTGGGTCTCTCCAACAGTCATAAAAACAGAAAGGAAATAAGAAGGTCTCAGAGAACGTAAAAATGTGTCCACCACACAAAAATACACACCAGCCATAAAGAGTAAACTGTGTTAAAATAGATGGAAATCTGTTGGTTTCTTTGGTGACCTTTGAAAATAAGGCCTCAGTTCCTCTGCGCTGATGTCCAGCATCACACACTTGAATAACCAGGCTGTATTTGGACTCAAGCCAAACCCAACCTGCCTTTCTCTGCCTGGAAACTTGAGCCGTCAACAGAGGAGTGGTTCGTGCCACCAACAAATACACACAACAAACTGCATTTCCTTTTATTTTCTGCTGGTCTCTTCATGCTTCATCCTGCATTTGTTCCAGTGGAGTCCAGCTTGACCAGTAAGTAGTTTATTTTATTTTTATTTTCTTTACAAAATGCGTCTCAGAAACAAAGACAGCACAAGTGGACAGCTGTCTTCTTCAGTGTACAGTCAGCTGGATAACTGAGCAGTCAATGTTTGCTGTGATGACTGTTCGTGTTTCAGGTTTCCTCTGCAGATGAGTGACTGAGTAACTGAAGGCTGGTTGTTCAGCAGCTTTGCTTTTCTACGCAGCACTTTGACCTCATTTGCATATCAACCGACCGTCAAACTGTTTTTCTGAGACTCCTTTCAGATGAGGCCTGAACCTTTGAATCGTTTGAAATTAACTGAAAACTATCTGCAGATTAAGGCCAATTAAGAGAGATTTAGCAGGATTTAGCGTTTCTTTTTTTTCTCAATAGGATTAGTTCCAGTTCAGTAGTGGCGAAATGTTCGACACCTTTATTTTGAAAATGACTCCAGGCTCACCTCTGTAACCTGCCAACCAGGAAGCAGCCAGGTGTGGGACATTTTGTCTGACGGTTGTTCATTTCTTATCCTGCGGTGAGTCAGTTGGACATGTTTGCATTGCGCTGACGGCAGCTTGACGTTCCAGGTGCGTGAGAGAGGAAACACTTCAGATCCAGGCGGAGTTTGCTGCGAATACATGACACCTTTAACATGTTGGATCCAAGAGGGAATGAAAGCAGAGGAGGCCAGAGTCTGTCAACAGGGGCCAACGCCATGAACGATACAGGTCAGTTTTTAGAGTTCAGGTCATCCGATACGACCGTTCACCGCTTTGAAAAGTGTGACAGTGAAACCACAAACTCATCACGGTCTCGTTCCTGAACGCTTCACTCCTCGAGCGTGTGCCGCTTTCAGGACTTGAGGGAATGAGGAAGTTCAACATGTGTTGAGCAAATACTCAGATCCTTCACCTCAGAAAAAGTACATATACCACACTGTGAAAATACTCCATCACGAGTAAAAGTCCTGCATTCAGAATCTTTAAAGTATTTAAGTGTTGTAGGCAAAATGTTTGAAGTACCAGAAGTAAAAGTACTCTGGATGGTTGTGGATTAATATTACTGCTGCATTAATGAGATGGGATTCAGTTTGACTGAAGTGAGTCTGAAGTTTTATTTGCAGTGGTGGTGAAGTACTTGAGTACAATTTTGAGGTACTTGTTCTTGCTTCTTTCTGCTACAGTACTTTACACATGTACTTGGTTTCATGTCAATATTGTAGGAATATTTAACTAAGAAAACTTGTGTACTTTTACTGAAGTACAATTTTGAATGCTGGACTTGGACTTTGTGAATACTTCTTCCACTCTTTGATCTGTCTGTTTATGACAGTCTTCCATCCACACTGATAAAACCTTCCTTTGGCAGATTTTATGTCACGTTTTTGGTGATTTCTTTGATCCAAACTTCATTTTAACTGTATTGTCTCCCCTCAGGTTGTTTTGATCCCAGGCTGCCGGAATACGCCCAAGCTGTTCGCAAGAACACTGTGAAAGAACTGCTGATGATGAAACGCCAGGTCAGCCACACACAGAACAAGCACATGAACGTGATTAGACACGTTTTCAGTGGACGGTTTGGGTGTTGCAGTCAACTCCGTGATTCATGTTTTATCTGGATTTGATTGTTAAAAAGAGGAGATTTATTTCTTTAATGTGTCCCGTTTAGTTCACGAGGACAGATATTTAGATTTATGAGTTCCTTCCATTCCTTCACAAGTTCTTAATATGCAAATCATTACAAACATGAAAATGCTTGCAGTAAACACAAAAGTAACGACAGTTTGGACACGATTCTCTTTCAGAAATGGAGCTGCCCGCTAGACGACAACAACTTGCATCAGAAATTTAAATATGCCAAATCTGAAGCTCCTTCCAACGACACCAGTCCTCATCTGTCGGGACGTCCAGCTGCAGCAAACTCCAACATGACGAATGAGCGTGTGCCCGAAAAGGGTCACACGACCCCGCAGCGTCCAGCTCTGCAGGGCCCGGCGTCTGCCGCCGCTGAAGCCAAAGTGACTTTATTTCACTGGCAAATACAGCAAGAGGCTCGGAGGCTCAGAGGAATTTCTCCAGAGCTGCTGAACATGCAGGATGAAGATGGAGACACGTATGTATTCATGAAGACAGTCATCAGTTGAGACAGTAAATGTGGAATGGATAAAGAGTTCAGATAGACAGCGAAAAGCCAACGAACCATTGAACGGCGAGCTAATGTCAGAGCAACGGATGAACTGTTGAACGAGTTAGCTCAAAGCGATCGCCGAGTAAGACAGGAACACGAATGGATTAATGGCCGAATGAACACGTGGACATCATTTGCATGTGGCCTTATTTTCTCCTCCATCTCCAGATTTCTTCACATCGCAGTAGCACAAGGCCGACGGGCTCTGGCTAATGTGCTCGCTGCAAAGATGGCTCCGGGCGGCTCCTTGGACATGAAAGAACACAATGGACAGGTACAAACGCTGCAACTTCATCTTACGTAATGGATGAGTCAGGATTTTCCTGTTCTTCAGTCTTCCTGCACAGCTGAGACTCTGGCTTGTTGCGCTCTTTCCACGCAGACAGCTCTTCAGATAGCAGTTGCCACCAATCAGCACTTGATTGTCCACGACCTGCTGACGCACGGAGCGCAGATCAACATTCGTGACCTCTGGGGCCGCTCTCCTTTGCACGTGTGTGCCGAGAAAGGCCACCTTCTCAGTCTTCAGGTCAGAAATAACAATTAATGCATCAACTCATCCCTCAGTGTGGCAGGATTCAGTCATATCTTAAACCTGTGCTTTCACTCTTCATGATGCCAAATGACAGCATGGCCACTGTGACATCAGAAAACACTAAACTTAGTGATTTTCTCCTGAGTTATATTCTCAGCCACTTCTACTTGAAACAAGCAAACAACATTTGAATGATTGAGTGACAATTGAATTTACATCTGCCTCGAAAACATACAAGATAATTATTGTTCATTTAATCCTCATTTTACTTCAGTGAGGTTAAACGGAGGCACAGCGCTGAGCGAAATGCTGGCTTGAATCATAATAATGTGCAGTTGATCTCACCTGTTCATTTCTAACTGCGCATTCACGTCAAACACTGAGTCTCCTCACTGAGTTTTGACCTTCGTCTTGTTGAAACTTTCATTTCTCTGTCAACAGAAACCTGTCTATGACATGCACAAGCGTGACCTGGACTCTAACAGGTTTCCTTTGTCACACATTTTTCCACAGAGCATCTGGAGGACCCTCATGGGGAGCGGCCAACAGATCGATGTTGAAATGGTCAATTACGACGGTGAGCTGAAAACTGCTTTTCCGATGCTTCTGTCAAAGGTCTTTGTGACGAAACTCCGTTGTTCTCTGTCTAAAGGTTTAACTCCGCTGCACGTAGCTGTCCTGTCTCACAACGCCGTTGTTAAAGAGCTGAGGACTCTGGAAAATCCTTGTTCATTCATGACAAACGAGCTGCTGCAGAGAAGACACACGCATGTCGAATGTGTTCAGACGCTGCTGCTCATGGGCGCCTCCCTTGGGACAGAGGCAACCATTGAAATCACTTTTTTCACAATTTCAAAGATAACATTAAAAGTTAGCATCAGCCGCTTCACCTTGTTTCCACGTTTCTTTCACCTCCTCAGGATCTAAAAAGCGGACGCACGTGTCTTCACATGGCTTCTGAGGAGGCAAATGTGGAGCTGCTCAACATTTTCCTCCATCATCCGTCTTCACTGTCAGTCGTCAACGTTCAGGTCAGTCGCGGCTTAAAGACGTCCAGCGCGCCTCACAAACCGCTTGAGCTTTAATGTCTAATTCTGCCCTTTTCAGACGTTCAGCGGAAACACGGCCCTGCACATCGTCAGCTCTTTGCAAAATCACAAAAGTCAAGCGGAAGCCGTGAAGCTGCTGATGAGAAGAGGAGGCGACCCGGGAATGAGAAACGTCGAAAACGAGTTGCCGTCTCAGCTGGTGCCCGAAGGACCCACGGGTCAACAGGTGGGCCGGCTTCACTGCGTTTTAACAAACACGAGGCCAAAAATATGCAACAAGAACAACAAACACCAACCGGTCACACCATCTGCATGAATTCTAAACTCCAGTGGGCTTTTTTTCAGGTGCAGAAGATCCTGAAGGGGAAAAGTTTTCACGCTTAAGTGAAGCTCAAAAACACTGTCAGTCAGACAGTCCGGTCTATGAGATACCATTTGCCGACACAAGGCAGATTCTGGTTGTTTCACTGAAACATGCCCAGTTGTTCGTTACCATGTAATGCCTAGGTTTCATTTGTGTTTTCTGTTCAAATAAAATGTTTATTATTTTTACCGTTTTCCTCATGACAACGGGCCAAAGTGCTCATTTTATTCCTTGTCATGTCTTTGTGTGTTATTGTACAGATTATTTTTGTCTTTGCATTGACGCTGTCTGTGAAACTTTCCTTCATGTGGAAATGCTTGATCTGAATGTGCCATCTCCATCCCAGACAGTCATCATTTGTTGTTTAGCTCAAATTTAAAAGTGTGTTGTCTTTAAAATCAACAGGATATAAATGGACAAGTCAACCAATAAATATACATTCCACATCGTGCAAGAGACCCCCACCCAGTGTAATATTCACATGTATTTTTGCATTTCTTTCCTCAAAAAAAACTCAACATACATCTTGTCAGTCTCCTTCCAGCTACCTGCTTTCTTTACACTGTTTTGCTGATTGAAATAAAAAGGCCTCTTCAAACCTCAATACAGAAATCTCTTGATCAAATTAGAACAGATAGATACGTATTTCACTCGGCGACATGACAGGTGAGTATGAAAATGAGGCGTTACTGAGTTATTCTGAGGACTCAAACGTGCAAATTGGACATGATTCAATGTTTCAGGTTCCAGAAAAGGGGCAGTGAGCATCCAACAGCAGGAGGAGCCATTTCTCTGCCACCCTCTTCACATGACGGGCCACAAAATCCCAAAGAGACAAGGTATGCGCACTCAACATCACACTGTGTGGAGTTTCCCAGTGCGTTGCTGTGTGTGGAGGTCTGTTGAAGTGAAATTTTCTAAGTGTGTGGATATAATGTATAAGTGTGTAGTTTTAAAGTGTGTTTTTGTGTAATTTCTAAGTGTGTAGATGCAAGTGTGTTGCGTGTAGCTTCCGAGTGTGTTCTTGTGTAGTTTTTAAGTGGTCAGGTGTAGTTCCTAAGTATGTGGATGGAAGTGTGTTGCTATTTGTGTCTGAAAGTGTGTGTAGTTGTCATGTGTACTTGTGTCGAAGTGAGTGTATTTTCTAACACTGTCGTTGGGTGTGTATGAAAGTGTCTAGGTGTGTATTTTTGAGTTGTCTAGTTTCCAATTGTGTTGTAGTGTGTGTATGTATGTGTATTTTATAAGTATGGAGTGTTGAAGTGTGTCTAGGTGTGCAGTAGTGTGTGTTTGAAAGTGTATTTTCGAAGTTTGTACTTGAAAAAACACACTTCTGAAAAAACTGACCAAAAAAAGAACCATTAAGACAATCAATAACTTTAAGGCCCCCATCTTTAATTTCACCTTTATACATAATAAAAGATAGACCTCTCATGTCTCTCTTTTTAAAAGTGAATGCTTGTAATTCATGTGTTCATGACGGCTTTTGCGTACAGGTGGATCAATAATCATCTGACGAGCTTGCTGAAGGAGAGGAGGAGGAGACTTGTAGTTGTGGAAGTATTAGAAAATCAAGAAATGATCTATCTTCAGTCAACTCGTGTTTGTGTCTGAACACTGGTCTTTGTGTCTTGTTCAGCAGATGGAGTGACAGCGAGCCCCAGGTGGCCACAGAATGGTATTGTGCCAGCAGGTGAGTCAGATGAGATCATCCAATTATCTGTCCATATAATCCAAAGATCCCTGTCTCAGATCATGTCTGAATAGAGCAGATGCAGCGATGGCGAGCCCATCGCTTTGGATTTTTGTTGATTCAACTCACATTGACCTGTTCTGTCTCAGCACTAAGATTGTTCTGCTGCTGTTTTCCACAGCTTCCTGCATCAATGCCAACTCATCGGTGCCTGCAGAAAGGGTGAGATTCACACGTTCAGATTCCATCAGTGAGGACTCCCTGACGCTTTGTTATTCTAAATTGTTTTGTTCCTACGTGAGTAGAACATTTTCTGAAAGTGTGGTGTCTTGATGAGTAACAGAGAGGGGTAACCTAACGGTGTCAACAAACTCTCTGGCCGCGGAAACCTAACGGTGACAACGCAAGCGGTACTCCTCAATTAGGACCAGTTGCTCGGGTGAACTCCATACAAACTGGTTGGCCACAAGTCAGGAAATGCTTCCAAAACACTTTGCTTTCCCACACCATCCCCACCTTTGGAGACACACACCAGTACATACAGCCTTGTGCCACTAGGAGGCAGTGCAAGATGGAAAAGTCAATACCATATTGTCCTGTTGCAGACACTGTGCCGGCTGATATTTCATGAAAATACTGACACCGTGACGTTCCAAACCATGTTTCCAAGCTTACGTTCATCCTTCTGTCAGAAGTCTCATCCATAAAACATGTCTTTTCTGTCCTCTGTTGATTTTTTCAGTTGAAGACAGAGAACACATGTTTTATGGTTCCATCTCAATTAATAAGCTTCATAAAATGTCACCTAGATTTTGTTTTGTTCAGCATAACCCCTTACTTCCACTTCTCCAAGTTACCCAGGGGGCCCATGCCCCCTCCCGTAACCCCCCACCCCCCGCGTCAGACTTCAGCAACCCCCGGGTATCGAACCAGCTTCTGCCTCACTGAGGCAGGTGCTCCCCAAGCACCAGAGTTACCCACTGAGCTACCAAGTCCTGCAGCATAGGCTTCTCACTGATGGACTTTGACTGAAGTAGTGGTAGTATAGCGTACTGCAATAGTAATGTGTTTGAATTGTAGTTGTGGAAGTATTAGTAGTTTTAATAGTAATTGTAATATTAGTTGTAATAGTTACAGTAATTGTCATTGTTGTAATATTTATAGTAGTTGGAATAGTCATTGTTGCAATAGTAGTTTTAATAATAGTTGTTGTTATGGCAATAGTAGTTTTAATTGTAATTGTAAACGTAGTAGTTGTTATAGTAATACTGGTGAATTGTAGTTGTGAAAGTATTAGTAGTTGTAATAGAAATTCTAATAGTCTTTTTTCGTAATAGTAGTATTAATTTTAATAGTTGTTGTAACAATTGTTGTTTTAAGAGTAATATTAGTTTTAATAGTTATAGTCATTGTTGTAATATTTACAGTATTTGGAATAGTCATTGTTGTTATAGCAATAGTAGTTTGAATTGTAATTCAAACTACTTGTTATGGTAATTTTAATTGTAATTGTTGTAACAGTTGTTATAGTAATTACAATAGTCATTGTTGTAATTGTAACGGTAGTAATAATAGTTGTTGTTGTTATAGCAATAGTAGTTTGAATTGTAATAGTTGTTATGGTAATTTTAATTGTAACAGTAGTAATAATAGTTGTTGTTATAGCAATAGTAGTTTTAATTGTAAGAAGAAGAAGAAGAATCAGAATCAGGGGGAGACATTCCTCTTTATTATCACACAACATGCACTGGACACTGCACACGAAGGTGAAATTTGTCTTCCGCATTTCCCCCATCATAGTTTTAATTGTAATAGTCATTGTTGTTATATTAATAGTAGTTGTAATTCTAATAGTCTTTGCTGTAATAGTAGTTTTAATTTTAATACTAATTGTCGTAACAATTGTTATAGTAAAACTAGATTTAATTGTAAACATAGTAGTTGTTATAGTAATACTGTTGGTCATAGTCTATAGTACTTGTCTAAAAGTAGTAGTCATCTATAGTAATAGTCTAAAGTAGATGTCTAAAGGTATTAGTCTATAGTAGATGTCTGTAGTAGTAGTAATACTGTAATACTACTACTTGTTATGGTAATTTTAATTGTAATTGTTGTAACGGTAATTACAATAGTCATTGTTGTTATAGCAATAGTAGCTTGAATTGTAATAGTTATGGTAATTTTAATTGTAACAGTAGTAATAATAGTTGTTGTTATAGCAATAGTAGTTTTAATTGTAAGAAGAAGAAGAAGAATCAGAATCAGGGGGAGACATTCCTCTTTATTATCACACAACATGCACTGGACACTGCACACGAAGGTGAAATTTGTCTTCCGCATTTCCCCCATCATGGTCGTCCTTCCTCCACGGCAGACCAGGAGCGTTGGGCTGCCATCCAAGCAGCGCCCGGGGACCCAATTGTGTTTTTGTCACCATTGGTCTAGTCATTGTTGTTATATTAATAGTAGTTGTAATTCTAATAGTCTTTGTTGTAATAGTAGTTTTAATTTTAATACTAATTGTCGTAACAATTGTTATAGTAAAACTAGATTTAATTGTAAACATAGTAGTTGTTATAGTAATACTGTAATACTGGTGGTCATATAGTAGTAGTCTATAGTAGATGTTTAAAGTAGTTGTCTATAGGAGTAGTCTAGAGTAGGTTGTTTTGTTATACTGTCGTCGTCAGTTATAGTAATACTGGTGGTCATAGTCGATAGTACTTGTCTAAAAGTAGTAGTTGTTATGGTAATAGTAATAATGTTGTATTTCAGTCATTTTAATTTCAATACTAATTGTTATAGTAAAAATAGATTAAAGTAGGACTAGTAGTAGAAGTCGTCAGTAGTAGTAAGTAGTAAGAAGGAGTCGTCAGTAGTAGTAAGAAGGAGTCGTCAGTAGTAGTAGTAGTAGTCATAAGAAGGAGTCGTTAGTAGTCGTAAGAAGGAGTCGTCAGTAGTAGTAAGTCGTAAGAAGGAGTCGTCAGTAGTAGTAGTCAGTAGTCGTTAGTAGGTAGGAGTCGTCAGTAGTAGTAAGTCGTAAGAAGGAGTCGTCAGTAGGTAGGAGTCGTCAGTAGTAGTAAGTCGTAAGAAGGAGTCGTCAGTAGTAGTAAGAAGGAGTCGTCAGTAGGTAGGAGTCGTCAGTAGTAGTAAGTCGTAAGAAGGAGTCGTCAGTAGTAGTAAGAAGGAGTCGTCAGTAGGTAGGAGTCGTCAGTAGTAGTAAGTCGTAAGAAGGAGTCGTCAGTAGTAGTAAGAAGGAGTCGTCAGTAGTAGTAAGAAGGAGTCGTCAGTAGTAGTAAGTCGTAAGAAGGAGTCGTCAGTAGTAGTAAGAAGGAGTCGTCAGTAGTAGTAAGAAGGAGTCGTCAGTAGTAGTAAGTCGTAAGAAGGAGTCGTCAGTAGTAGTAAGAAGGAGTCGTCAGTAGTAGTAAGAAGGAGTCGTCAGTAGTAGTAAGTCGTAAGAAGGAGTCGTCAGTAGTAGTAAGAAGGAGTCGTCAGTAGTAGTAAGAAGGAGTCGTCAGTAGTAGTAAGTCGTAAGAAGGAGTCGTCAGTAGTAGTAAGAAGGAGTCGTCAGTAGTAGTAAGAAGGAGTCGTCAGTAGTAGTAAGTCGTAAGAAGGAGTCGTCAGTAGTAGTAAGAAGGAGTCGTCAGTAGTAGTAAGAAGGAGTCGTCAGTAGTAGTAAGTCGTAAGAAGGAGTCGTCAGTAGTAGTAAGAAGGAGTCGTCAGTAGTAGTAAGAAGGAGTCGTCAGTAGTAGTAAGTCGTAAGAAGGAGTCGTCAGTAGTAGTAAGAAGGAGTCGTCAGTAGTAGTAAGAAGGAGTCGTCAGTAGTAGTAAGTCGTAAGAAGGAGTCGTCAGTAGTAGTAAGAAGGAGTCGTCAGTAGTAGTAAGAAGGAGTCGTCAGTAGTAGTAAGTCGTAAGAAGGAGTCGTCAGTAGTAGTAAGAAGGAGTCGTCAGTAGTAGTAAGAAGGAGTCGTCAGTAGTAGTAAGTCGTAAGAAGGAGTCGTCAGTAGTAGTAAGAAGGAGTCGTCAGTAGTAGTAAGAAGGAGTCGTCAGTAGTAGTAAGTCGTAAGAAGGAGTCGTCAGTAGTAGTAAGAAGGAGTCGTCAGTAGTAGTAAGAAGGAGTCGTCAGTAGTAGTAAGTCGTAAGAAGGAGTCGTCAGTAGTAGTAAGAAGGAGTCGTCAGTAGTAGTAAGAAGGAGTCGTCAGTAGTAGTAAGTCGTAAGAAGGAGTCGTCAGTAGTAGTAAGAAGGAGTCGTCAGTAGTAGTAAGAAGGAGTCGTCAGTAGTAGTAAGTCGTAAGAAGGAGTCGTCAGTAGTAGTAAGAAGGAGTCGTCAGTAGTAGTAAGAAGGAGTCGTCAGTAGTAGTAAGTCGTAAGAAGGAGTCGTCAGTAGTAGTAAGAAGGAGTCGTCAGTAGTAGTAAGAAGGAGTCGTCAGTAGTAGTAAGTCGTAAGAAGGAGTCGTCAGTAGTAGTAAGAAGGAGTCGTCAGTAGTAGTAAGAAGGAGTCGTCAGTAGTAGTAAGTCGTAAGAAGGAGTCGTCAGTAGTAGTAAGAAGGAGTCGTCAGTAGTAGTAAGAAGGAGTCGTCAGTAGTAGTAAGTCGTAAGAAGGAGTCGTCAGTAGTAGTAAGAAGGAGTCGTCAGTAGTAGTAAGAAGGAGTCGTCAGTAGTAGTAAGTCGTAAGAAGGAGTCGTCAGTAGTAGTAAGAAGGAGTCGTCAGTAGTAGTAAGAAGGAGTCGTCAGTAGTAGTAAGTCGTAAGAAGGAGTCGTCAGTAGTAGTAAGAAGGAGTCGTCAGTAGTAGTAAGAAGGAGTCGTCAGTAGTAGTAAGTCGTAAGAAGGAGTCGTCAGTAGTAGTAAGAAGGAGTCGTCAGTAGTAGTAAGAAGGAGTCGTCAGTAGTAGTAAGTCGTAAGAAGGAGTCGTCAGTAGTAGTAAGAAGGAGTCGTCAGTAGTAGTAAGAAGGAGTCGTCAGTAGTAGTAAGTCGTAAGAAGGAGTCGTCAGTAGTAGTAAGAAGGAGTCGTCAGTAGTAGTAAGAAGGAGTCGTCAGTAGTAGTAAGTCGTAAGAAGGAGTCGTCAGTAGTAGTAAGAAGGAGTCGTCAGTAGTAGTAAGAAGGAGTCGTCAGTAGTAGTAAGTCGTAAGAAGGAGTCGTCAGTAGTAGTAAGAAGGAGTCGTCAGTAGTAGTAAGAAGGAGTCGTCAGTAGTAGTAAGTCGTAAGAAGGAGTCGTCAGTAGTAGTAAGAAGGAGTCGTCAGTAGTAGTAAGAAGGAGTCGTCAGTAGTAGTAAGTCGTAAGAAGGAGTCGTCAGTAGTAGTAAGAAGGAGTCGTCAGTAGTAGTA
The DNA here is from genome assembly GCF_051107435.1 of Chaetodon auriga. NCBI lineage: Eukaryota > Metazoa > Chordata > Actinopteri > Chaetodontiformes > Chaetodontidae > Chaetodon > Chaetodon auriga. The sequence goes on along the minus strand of NC_135096.1, from coordinate 8,716,196 downwards.
AGAAGGAGTCGTCAGTAGTAGTAAGTCGTAAGAAGGAGTCGTCAGTAGTAGTAAGAAGGAGTCGTCAGTAGTAGTAAGAAGGAGTCGTCAGTAGTAGTAAGTCGTAAGAAGGAGTCGTCAGTAGTAGTAAGAAGGAGTCGTCAGTAGTAGTAAGAAGGAGTCGTCAGTAGTAGTAAGTCGTAAGAAGGAGTCGTCAGTAGTAGTAAGAAGGAGTCGTCAGTAGTAGTAAGAAGGAGTCGTCAGTAGTAGTAAGTCGTAAGAAGGAGTCGTCAGTAGTAGTAAGAAGGAGTCGTCAGTAGTAGTAAGAAGGAGTCGTCAGTAGTAGTAAGTCGTAAGAAGGAGTCGTCAGTAGTAGTAAGAAGGAGTCGTCAGTAGTAGTAAGAAGGAGTCGTCAGTAGTAGTAAGTCGTAAGAAGGAGTCGTCAGTAGTAGTAAGAAGGAGTCGTCAGTAGTAGTAAGAAGGAGTCGTCAGTAGTAGTAAGTCGTAAGAAGGAGTCGTCAGTAGTAGTAAGAAGGAGTCGTCAGTAGTAGTAAGAAGGAGTCGTCAGTAGTAGTAAGTCGTAAGAAGGAGTCGTCAGTAGTAGTAAGAAGGAGTCGTCAGTAGTAGTAAGAAGGAGTCGTCAGTAGTAGTAAGTCGTAAGAAGGAGTCGTCAGTAGTAGTAAGAAGGAGTCGTCAGTAGTAGTAAGAAGGAGTCGTCAGTAGTAGTAAGTCGTAAGAAGGAGTCGTCAGTAGTAGTAAGAAGGAGTCGTCAGTAGTAGTAAGAAGGAGTCGTCAGTAGTAGTAAGTCGTAAGAAGGAGTCGTCAGTAGTAGTAAGAAGGAGTCGTCAGTAGTAGTAAGAAGGAGTCGTCAGTAGTAGTAAGTCGTAAGAAGGAGTCGTCAGTAGTAGTAAGAAGGAGTCGTCAGTAGTAGTAAGAAGGAGTCGTCAGTAGTAGTAAGTCGTAAGAAGGAGTCGTCAGTAGTAGTAAGAAGGAGTCGTCAGTAGTAGTAAGAAGGAGTCGTCAGTAGTAGTAAGTCGTAAGAAGGAGTCGTCAGTAGTAGTAAGAAGGAGTCGTCAGTAGTAGTAAGAAGGAGTCGTCAGTAGTAGTAAGTCGTAAGAAGGAGTCGTCAGTAGTAGTAAGAAGGAGTCGTCAGTAGTAGTAAGAAGGAGTCGTCAGTAGTAGTAAGTCGTAAGAAGGAGTCGTCAGTAGTAGTAAGAAGGAGTCGTCAGTAGTAGTAAGAAGGAGTCGTCAGTAGTAGTAAGTCGTAAGAAGGAGTCGTCAGTAGTAGTAAGAAGGAGTCGTCAGTAGTAGTAAGAAGGAGTCGTCAGTAGTAGTAAGTCGTAAGAAGGAGTCGTCAGTAGTAGTAAGAAGGAGTCGTCAGTAGTAGTAAGAAGGAGTCGTCAGTAGTAGTAAGTCGTAAGAAGGAGTCGTCAGTAGTAGTAAGAAGGAGTCGTCAGTAGTAGTAAGAAGGAGTCGTCAGTAGTAGTAAGTCGTAAGAAGGAGTCGTCAGTAGTAGTAAGAAGGAGTCGTCAGTAGTAGTAAGAAGGAGTCGTCAGTAGTAGTAAGTCGTAAGAAGGAGTCGTCAGTAGTAGTAAGAAGGAGTCGTCAGTAGTAGTAAGAAGGAGTCGTCAGTAGTAGTAAGTCGTAAGAAGGAGTCGTCAGTAGTAGTAAGAAGGAGTCGTCAGTAGTAGTAAGAAGGAGTCGTCAGTAGTAGTAAGTCGTAAGAAGGAGTCGTCAGTAGTAGTAAGAAGGAGTCGTCAGTAGTAGTAAGAAGGAGTCGTCAGTAGTAGTAAGTCGTAAGAAGGAGTCGTCAGTAGTAGTAAGAAGGAGTCGTCAGTAGTAGTAAGAAGGAGTCGTCAGTAGTAGTAAGTCGTAAGAAGGAGTCGTCAGTAGTAGTAAGAAGGAGTCGTCAGTAGTAGTAAGAAGGAGTCGTCAGTAGTAGTAAGTCGTAAGAAGGAGTCGTCAGTAGTAGTAAGAAGGAGTCGTCAGTAGTAGTAAGAAGGAGTCGTCAGTAGTAGTAAGTCGTAAGAAGGAGTCGTCAGTAGTAGTAAGAAGGAGTCGTCAGTAGTAGTAAGAAGGAGTCGTCAGTAGTAGTAAGTCGTAAGAAGGAGTCGTCAGTAGTAGTAAGAAGGAGTCGTCAGTAGTAGTAAGAAGGAGTCGTCAGTAGTAGTAAGTCGTAAGAAGGAGTCGTCAGTAGTAGTAAGAAGGAGTCGTCAGTAGTAGTAAGAAGGAGTCGTCAGTAGTAGTAAGTCGTAAGAAGGAGTCGTCAGTAGTAGTAAGAAGGAGTCGTCAGTAGTAGTAAGTCGTAAGAAGGAGTCGTCAGTAGTAGTAAGAAGGAGTCGTCAGTAGTAGTAAGAAGGAGTCGTCAGTAGTAGTAAGTCGTAAGAAGGAGTCGTCAGTAGTAGTAAGAAGGAGTCGTCAGTAGTAGTAAGAAGGAGTCGTCAGTAGTAGTAAGTCGTAAGAAGGAGTCGTCAGTAGTAGTAAGAAGGAGTCGTCAGTAGTAGTAAGAAGGAGTCGTCAGTAGTAGTAAGTCGTAAGAAGGAGTCGTCAGTAGTAGTAAGAAGGAGTCGTCAGTAGTAGTAAGAAGGAGTCGTCAGTAGTAGTAAGTCGTAAGAAGGAGTCGTCAGTAGTAGTAAGAAGGAGTCGTCAGTAGTAGTAAGAAGGAGTCGTCAGTAGTAGTAAGTCGTAAGAAGGAGTCGTCAGTAGTAGTAAGAAGGAGTCGTCAGTAGTAGTAAGAAGGAGTCGTCAGTAGTAGTAAGTCGTAAGAAGGAGTCGTCAGTAGTAGTAAGAAGGAGTCGTCAGTAGTAGTAAGAAGGAGTCGTCAGTAGTAGTAAGTCGTAAGAAGGAGTCGTCAGTAGTAGTAAGAAGGAGTCGTCAGTAGTAGTAAGAAGGAGTCGTCAGTAGTAGTAAGTCGTAAGAAGGAGTCGTCAGTAGTAGTAAGAAGGAGTCGTCAGTAGTAGTAAGAAGGAGTCGTCAGTAGTAGTAAGTCGTAAGAAGGAGTCGTCAGTAGTAGTAAGAAGGAGTCGTCAGTAGTAGTAGGTAGGAGTCGTCAGTAGTAGTAAGTCGTAAGAAGGAGTCGTCAGTAGTAGTAAGAAGGAGTCGTCAGTAGTAGTAAGAAGGAGTCGTCAGTAGTAGTAAGTCGTAAGAAGGAGTCGTCAGTAGTAGTAAGAAGGAGTCGTCAGTAGGTAGGAGTCGTCAGTAGTAGTAAGTCGTAAGAAGGAGTCGTCAGTAGTAGTAAGAAGGAGTCGTCAGTAGTAGTAAGAAGGAGTCGTCAGTAGTAGTAAGTCGTAAGAAGGAGTCGTCAGTAGTAGTAAGAAGGAGTCGTCAGTAGGTAGGAGTCGTCAGTAGTAGTAAGTCGTAAGAAGGAGTCGTCAGTAGTAGTAAGAAGGAGTCGTCAGTAGTAGTAAGAAGGAGTCGTCAGTAGTAGTAAGTCGTAAGAAGGAGTCGTCAGTAGTAGTAAGAAGGAGTCGTCAGTAGGTAGGAGTCGTCAGTAGTAGTAAGTCGTAAGAAGGAGTCGTCAGTAGTAGTAAGAAGGAGTCGTCAGTAGTAGTAAGAAGGAGTCGTCAGTAGTAGTAAGTCGTAAGAAGGAGTCGTCAGTAGTAGTAAGAAGGAGTCGTCAGTAGGTAGGAGTCGTCAGTAGTAGTAAGTCGTAAGAAGGAGTCGTCAGTAGTAGTAAGAAGGAGTCGTCAGTAGTAGTAAGTCGTAAGAAGGAGTCGTCAGTAGTAGTAAGAAGGAGTCGTCAGTAGGTAGGAGTCGTCAGTAGTAGTAAGTCGTAAGAAGGAGTCGTCAGTAGTAGTAAGAAGGAGTCGTCAGTAGTAGTAAGTCGTAAGAAGGAGTCGTCAGTAGTAGTAAGAAGGAGTCGTCAGTAGGTAGGAGTCGTCAGTAGTAGTAAGAAGGAGTCGTCAGTAGGTAGGAGTCGTCAGTAGTAGTAAGTCGTAAGAAGGAGTCGTCAGTAGTAGTAAGAAGGAGTCGTCAGTAGTAGTAAGAAGGAGTCGTCAGTAGTAGTAAGTCGTAAGAAGGAGTCGTCAGTAGTAGTAAGAAGGAGTCGTCAGTAGGTAGGAGTCGTCAGTAGTAGTAAGTCGTAAGAAGGAGTCGTCAGTAGTAGTAAGAAGGAGTCGTCAGTAGTAGTAAGAAGGAGTCGTCAGTAGGTAGGAGTCGTCAGTAGTAGTAAGTCGTAAGAAGGAGTCGTCAGTAGTAGTAAGAAGGAGTCGTCAGTAGGTAGGAGTCGTCAGTAGTAGTAAGTCGTAAGAAGGAGTCGTCAGTAGTAGTAAGAAGGAGTCGTCAGTAGTAGTAAGAAGGAGTCGTCAGTAGTAGTAAGTCGTAAGAAGGAGTCGTCAGTAGTAGTAAGAAGGAGTCGTCAGTAGTAGTAAGTCGTAAGAAGGAGTCGTCAGTAGTAGTAAGAAGGAGTCGTCAGTAGGTAGGAGTCGTCAGTAGTAGTAAGTCGTAAGAAGGAGTCGTCAGTAGTAGTAAGAAGGAGTCGTCAGTAGTAGTAAGAAGGAGTCGTCAGTAGTAGTAAGTCGTAAGAAGGAGTCGTCAGTAGTAGTAAGAAGGAGTCGTCAGTAGTAGTAAGTCGTAAGAAGGAGTCGTCAGTAGTAGTAAGAAGGAGTCGTCAGTAGGTAGGAGTCGTCAGTAGTAGTAAGTCGTAAGAAGGAGTCGTCAGTAGTAGTAAGAAGGAGTCGTCAGTAGTAGTAAGAAGGAGTCGTCAGTAGTAGTAAGTCGTAAGAAGGAGTCGTCAGTAGTAGTAAGAAGGAGTCGTCAGTAGGTAGGAGTCGTCAGTAGTAGTAAGTCGTAAGAAGGAGTCGTCAGTAGTAGTAAGTCGTAAGAAGGAGTCGTCAGTAGTAGTAAGAAGGAGTCGTCAGTAGGTAGGAGTCGTCAGTAGTAGTAAGTCGTAAGAAGGAGTCGTCAGTAGTAGTAAGAAGGAGTCGTCAGTAGTAGTAAGTCGTAAGAAGGAGTCGTCAGTAGTAGTAAGAAGGAGTCGTCAGTAGGTAGGAGTCGTCAGTAGTAGTAAGTCGTAAGAAGGAGTCGTCAGTAGTAGTAAGAAGGAGTCGTCAGTAGTAGTAAGAAGGAGTCGTCAGTAGTAGTAAGTCGTAAGAAGGAGTCGTCAGTAGTAGTAAGAAGGAGTCGTCAGTAGGTAGGAGTCGTCAGTAGTAGTAAGTCGTAAGAAGGAGTCGTCAGTAGTAGTAAGAAGGAGTCGTCAGTAGTAGTAAGAAGGAGTCGTCAGTAGTAGTAAGTCGTAAGAAGGAGTCGTCAGTAGTAGTAAGAAGGAGTCGTCAGTAGTAGTAAGTCGTAAGAAGGAGTCGTCAGTAGTAGTAAGAAGGAGTCGTCAGTAGGTAGGAGTCGTCAGTAGTAGTAAGTCGTAAGAAGGAGTCGTCAGTAGTAGTAAGAAGGAGTCGTCAGTAGTAGTAAGTCGTAAGAAGGAGTCGTCAGTAGTAGTAAGAAGGAGTCGTCAGTAGGTAGGAGTCGTCAGTAGTAGTAAGTCGTAAGAAGGAGTCGTCAGTAGTAGTAAGAAGGAGTCGTCAGTAGGTAGGAGTCGTCAGTAGTAGTAAGTCGTAAGAAGGAGTCGTCAGTAGTAGTAAGAAGGAGTCGTCAGTAGGTAGGAGTCGTCAGTAGTAGTAAGTCGTAAGAAGGAGTCGTCAGTAGTAGTAAGAAGGAGTCGTCAGTAGGTAGGAGTCGTCAGTAGTAGTAAGTCGTAAGAAGGAGTCGTCAGTAGTAGTAAGAAGGAGTCGTCAGTAGGTAGGAGTCGTCAGTAGTAGTAAGTCGTAAGAAGGAGTCGTCAGTAGTAGTAAGAAGGAGTCGTCAGTAGGTAGGAGTCGTCAGTAGTAGTAAGTCGTAAGAAGGAGTCGTCAGTAGTAGTAAGAAGGAGTCGTCAGTAGGTAGGAGTCGTCAGTAGTAGTAAGTCGTAAGAAGGAGTCGTCAGTAGTAGTAAGAAGGAGTCGTCAGTAGGTAGGAGTCGTCAGTAGTAGTAAGTCGTAAGAAGGAGTCGTCAGTAGTAGTAAGAAGGAGTCGTCAGTAGGTAGGAGTCGTCAGTAGTAGTAAGTCGTAAGAAGGAGTCGTCAGTAGTAGTAAGAAGGAGTCGTCAGTAGGTAGGAGTCGTCAGTAGTAGTAAGTCGTAAGAAGGAGTCGTCAGTAGTAGTAAGAAGGAGTCGTCAGTAGGTAGGAGTCGTCAGTAGTAGTAAGTCGTAAGAAGGAGTCGTCAGTAGTAGTAAGAAGGAGTCGTCAGTAGGTAGGAGTCGTCAGTAGTAGTAAGTCGTAAGAAGGAGTCGTCAGTAGTAGTAAGAAGGAGTCGTCAGTAGGTAGGAGTCGTCAGTAGTAGTAAGTCGTAAGAAGGAGTCGTCAGTAGTAGTAAGAAGGAGTCGTCAGTAGGTAGGAGTCGTCAGTAGTAGTAAGTCGTAAGAAGGAGTCGTCAGTAGTAGTAAGAAGGAGTCGTCAGTAGGTAGGAGTCGTCAGTAGTAGTAAGTCGTAAGAAGGAGTCGTCAGTAGTAGTAAGAAGGAGTCGTCAGTAGGTAGGAGTCGTCAGTAGTAGTAAGTCGTAAGAAGGAGTCGTCAGTAGTAGTAAGTCGTAAGAAGGAGTCGTCAGTAGTAGTAAGAAGGAGTCGTCAGTAGGTAGGAGTCGTCAGTAGTAGTAAGTCGTAAGAAGGAGTCGTCAGTAGTAGTAAGAAGGAGTCGTCAGTAGGTAGGAGTCGTCAGTAGTAGTAAGTCGTAAGAAGGAGTCGTCAGTAGTAGTAAGAAGGAGTCGTCAGTAGGTAGGAGTCGTCAGTAGTAGTAAGTCGTAAGAAGGAGTCGTCAGTAGTAGTAAGAAGGAGTCGTCAGTAGGTAGGAGTCGTCAGTAGTAGTAAGTCGTAAGAAGGAGTCGTCAGTAGTAGTAAGAAGGAGTCGTCAGTAGGTAGGAGTCGTCAGTAGTAGTAAGTCGTAAGAAGGAGTCGTCAGTAGTAGTAAGAAGGAGTCGTCAGTAGGTAGGAGTCGTCAGTAGTAGTAAGTCGTAAGAAGGAGTCGTCAGTAGTAGTAAGAAGGAGTCGTCAGTAGGTAGGAGTCGTCAGTAGTAGTAAGTCGTAAGAAGGAGTCGTCAGTAGTAGTAAGAAGGAGTCGTCAGTAGGTAGGAGTCGTCAGTAGTAGTAAGTCGTAAGAAGGAGTCGTCAGTAGTAGTAAGAAGGAGTCGTCAGTAGGTAGGAGTCGTCAGTAGTAGTAAGTCGTAAGAAGGAGTCGTCAGTAGTAGTAAGAAGGAGTCGTCAGTAGGTAGGAGTCGTCAGTAGTAGTAAGTCGTAAGAAGGAGTCGTCAGTAGTAGTAAGAAGGAGTCGTCAGTAGGTAGGAGTCGTCAGTAGTAGTAAGTCGTAAGAAGGAGTCGTCAGTAGTAGTAAGAAGGAGTCGTCAGTAGGTAGGAGTCGTCAGTAGTAGTAAGTCGTAAGAAGGAGTCGTCAGTAGTAGTAAGAAGGAGTCGTCAGTAGGTAGGAGTCGTCAGTAGTAGTAAGTCGTAAGAAGGAGTCGTCAGTAGTAGTAAGAAGGAGTCGTCAGTAGGTAGGAGTCGTCAGTAGTAGTAAGTCGTAAGAAGGAGTCGTCAGTAGTAGTAAGAAGGAGTCGTCAGTAGGTAGGAGTCGTCAGTAGTAGTAAGTCGTAAGAAGGAGTCGTCAGTAGTAGTAAGAAGGAGTCGTCAGTAGGTAGGAGTCGTCAGTAGTAGTAAGTCGTAAGAAGGAGTCGTCAGTAGTAGTAAGAAGGAGTCGTCAGTAGGTAGGAGTCGTCAGTAGTAGTAAGTCGTAAGAAGGAGTCGTCAGTAGTAGTAAGAAGGAGTCGTCAGTAGGTAGGAGTCGTCAGTAGTAGTAAGTCGTAAGAAGGAGTCGTCAGTAGTAGTAAGAAGGAGTCGTCAGTAGGTAGGAGTCGTCAGTAGTAGTAAGTCGTAAGAAGGAGTCGTCAGTAGTAGTAAGAAGGAGTCGTCAGTAGGTAGGAGTCGTCAGTAGTAGTAAGTCGTAAGAAGGAGTCGTCAGTAGTAGTAAGAAGGAGTCGTCAGTAGGTAGGAGTCGTCAGTAGTAGTAAGTCGTAAGAAGGAGTCGTCAGTAGTAGTAAGAAGGAGTCGTCAGTAGGTAGGAGTCGTCAGTAGTAGTAAGTCGTAAGAAGGAGTCGTCAGTAGTAGTAAGAAGGAGTCGTCAGTAGGTAGGAGTCGTCAGTAGTAGTAAGTCGTAAGAAGGAGTCGTCAGTAGTAGTAAGAAGGAGTCGTCAGTAGGTAGGAGTCGTCAGTAGTAGTAAGTCGTAAGAAGGAGTCGTCAGTAGTAGTAAGAAGGAGTCGTCAGTAGGTAGGAGTCGTCAGTAGTAGTAAGTCGTAAGAAGGAGTCGTCAGTAGTAGTAAGAAGGAGTCGTCAGTAGGTAGGAGTCGTCAGTAGTAGTAAGTCGTAAGAAGGAGTCGTCAGTAGTAGTAAGAAGGAGTCGTCAGTAGGTAGGAGTCGTCAGTAGTAGTAAGTCGTAAGAAGGAGTCGTCAGTAGTAGTAAGAAGGAGTCGTCAGTAGGTAGGAGTCGTCAGTAGTAGTAAGTCGTAAGAAGGAGTCGTCAGTAGTAGTAAGAAGGAGTCGTCAGTAGGTAGGAGTCGTCAGTAGTAGTAAGTCGTAAGAAGGAGTCGTCAGTAGTAGTAAGAAGGAGTCGTCAGTAGGTAGGAGTCGTCAGTAGTAGTAAGTCGTAAGAAGGAGTCGTCAGTAGTAGTAAGAAGGAGTCGTCAGTAGGTAGGAGTCGTCAGTAGTAGTAAGTCGTAAGAAGGAGTCGTCAGTAGTAGTAAGAAGGAGTCGTCAGTAGGTAGGAGTCGTCAGTAGTAGTAAGTCGTAAGAAGGAGTCGTCAGTAGTAGTAAGAAGGAGTCGTCAGTAGGTAGGAGTCGTCAGTAGTAGTAAGTCGTAAGAAGGAGTCGTCAGTAGTAGTAAGAAGGAGTCGTCAGTAGGTAGGAGTCGTCAGTAGTAGTAAGTCGTAAGAAGGAGTCGTCAGTAGTAGTAAGAAGGAGTCGTCAGTAGGTAGGAGTCGTCAGTAGTAGTAAGTCGTAAGAAGGAGTCGTCAGTAGTAGTAAGAAGGAGTCGTCAGTAGGTAGGAGTCGTCAGTAGTAGTAAGTCGTAAGAAGGAGTCGTCAGTAGTAGTAAGAAGGAGTCGTCAGTAGGTAGGAGTCGTCAGTAGTAGTAAGTCGTAAGAAGGAGTCGTCAGTAGTAGTAAGAAGGAGTCGTCAGTAGGTAGGAGTCGTCAGTAGTAGTAAGTCGTAAGAAGGAGTCGTCAGTAGTAGTAAGAAGGAGTCGTCAGTAGGTAGGAGTCGTCAGTAGTAGTAAGTCGTAAGAAGGAGTCGTCAGTAGTAGTAAGAAGGAGTCGTCAGTAGGTAGGAGTCGTCAGTAGTAGTAAGTCGTAAGAAGGAGTCGTCAGTAGTAGTAAGAAGGAGTCGTCAGTAGGTAGGAGTCGTCAGTAGTAGTAAGTCGTAAGAAGGAGTCGTCAGTAGTAGTAAGAAGGAGTCGTCAGTAGGTAGGAGTCGTCAGTAGTAGTAAGTCGTAAGAAGGAGTCGTCAGTAGTAGTAAGAAGGAGTCGTCAGTAGGTAGGAGTCGTCAGTAGTAGTAAGTCGTAAGAAGGAGTCGTCAGTAGTAGTAAGAAGGAGTCGTCAGTAGGTAGGAGTCGTCAGTAGTAGTAAGTCGTAAGAAGGAGTCGTCAGTAGTAGTAAGAAGGAGTCGTCAGTAGGTAGGAGTCGTCAGTAGTAGTAAGTCGTAAGAAGGAGTCGTCAGTAGTAGTAAGAAGGAGTCGTCAGTAGGTAGGAGTCGTCAGTAGTAGTAAGTCGTAAGAAGGAGTCGTCAGTAGTAGTAAGAAGGAGTCGTCAGTAGGTAGGAGTCGTCAGTAGTAGTAAGTCGTAAGAAGGAGTCGTCAGTAGTAGTAAGAAGGAGTCGTCAGTAGGTAGGAGTCGTCAGTAGTAGTAAGTCGTAAGAAGGAGTCGTCAGTAGTAGTAAGAAGGAGTCGTCAGTAGGTAGGAGTCGTCAGTAGTAGTAAGTCGTAAGAAGGAGTCGTCAGTAGTAGTAAGAAGGAGTCGTCAGTAGGTAGGAGTCGTCAGTAGTAGTAAGTCGTAAGAAGGAGTCGTCAGTAGTAGTAAGAAGGAGTCGTCAGTAGGTAGGAGTCGTCAGTAGTAGTAAGTCGTAAGAAGGAGTCGTCAGTAGTAGTAAGAAGGAGTCGTCAGTAGGTAGGAGTCGTCAGTAGTAGTAAGTCGTAAGAAGGAGTCGTCAGTAGTAGTAAGAAGGAGTCGTCAGTAGGTAGGAGTCGTCAGTAGTAGTAAGTCGTAAGAAGGAGTCGTCAGTAGTAGTAAGAAGGAGTCGTCAGTAGGTAGGAGTCGTCAGTAGTAGTAAGTCGTAAGAAGGAGTCGTCAGTAGTAGTAAGAAGGAGTCGTCAGTAGGTAGGAGTCGTCAGTAGTAGTAAGTCGTAAGAAGGAGTCGTCAGTAGTAGTAAGAAGGAGTCGTCAGTAGGTAGGAGTCGTCAGTAGTAGTAAGTCGTAAGAAGGAGTCGTCAGTAGTAGTAAGAAGGAGTCGTCAGTAGGTAGGAGTCGTCAGTAGTAGTAAGTCGTAAGAAGGAGTCGTCAGTAGTAGTAAGAAGGAGTCGTCAGTAGGTAGGAGTCGTCAGTAGTAGTAAGTCGTAAGAAGGAGTCGTCAGTAGTAGTAAGAAGGAGTCGTCAGTAGGTAGGAGTCGTCAGTAGTAGTAAGTCGTAAGAAGGAGTCGTCAGTAGTAGTAAGAAGGAGTCGTCAGTAGGTAGGAGTCGTCAGTAGTAGTAAGTCGTAAGAAGGAGTCGTCAGTAGTAGTAAGAAGGAGTCGTCAGTAGGTAGGAGTCGTCAGTAGTAGTAAGTCGTAAGAAGGAGTCGTCAGTAGTAGTAAGAAGGAGTCGTCAGTAGGTAGGAGTCGTCAGTAGTAGTAAGTCGTAAGAAGGAGTCGTCAGTAGTAGTAAGAAGGAGTCGTCAGTAGGTAGGAGTCGTCAGTAGTAGTAAGTCGTAAGAAGGAGTCGTCAGTAGTAGTAAGAAGGAGTCGTCAGTAGGTAGGAGTCGTCAGTAGTAGTAAGAAGGAGTCGTCAGTAGGTAGGAGTCGTCAGTAGTAGTAAGTCGTAAGAAGGAGTCGTCAGTAGTAGTAAGAAGGAGTCGTTAGTAGGTAGGAGTCGTCAGTAGTTAGGAGTCGTCAGTAGTAGTAAGAAGGAGTCGTCAGTAGTAGTAAGTAGTAGGAGTCGTCAGTAGTCGTTAGTAGGTAGGAGTCGTCAGTAGTAGTAAGTCGTAAGAAGTAGTCGTCGGTAGGAGTCGTCAGTAGTAGTAGTCAGTAGTCGTTAGTAGGTAGGAGTCGTCAGTAGTAGTAAGTCGTAAGAAGTAGTCGTCGGTAGGAGTCGTCAGTAGTAGTAAGTCGTAAGAAGTAGTCGTCGGTAGGAGTCGTCAGTAGTAGTAAGAAGGAGTCGTCAGTAGTAGTAAGTAGGTAGGAGTCGTCAGCAGTAGTAGTAGTAAGGAGTCGTCAGTAGGTAGGAGTCGTCAGTAGTAGTAAGAAGGAGTCGTCAGTAGTAGTAAGAAGTAGGAGTCGTCAGTAGTCGTAAGTAGGAGTCGTCAGTAGTAGTAAGTCGTAAGAAGGAGTCGTCAGTAGTCGTTAGTAGGTAGGAGTCGTCAGTAGTAGTAAGTCGTAAGAAGGAGTCGTCAGTAGTCGTTAGTAGGTAGGAGTCGTCAGTAGTAGTAAGTAGTAAGAAGGAGTCGTTAGTAGGTAGGAGTCGTCAGTAGTCGTAAGTAGGAGTCGTTAGTAGGTAGGAGTCGTCAGTAGTAGTAAGAAGGAGTCGTCAGCAGTAGTAGTAGTAAGGAGTCGTCAGTAGGTAGGAGTCGTCAGTAGTAGTAAGTAGTAGTAGTAAGAAGGAGTCGTTAGTAGGTAGGAGTCGTCAGTAGTAGTAAGTCGTAAGAAGGAGTCGTCAGTAGTCGTTAGTAGGTAGGAGTCGTCAGTAGTAGTAGTAAGAAGGAGTCGTCAGTCGGTAGGAGTCGTCAGTAGTAAGAAGGAGTCGTCAGTAGTAGTAGTAAGGAGTCGTCAGTAGGTAGGAGTCGTCAGTAGTAGTAAGAAGGAGTCGTCAGTAGTCGTAAGAAGGAGTCGTCAGTAGTCGTCAGTAGGTAGGAGTCGTCAGTAGTAGTAAGAAGGAGTCGTCAGTAGTCGTAAGTAGGTAGGAGTCGTCAGTAGGTAGGAGTCGTCAGTAGTAGTAAGAAGGAGTCGTCAGTAGTAGTAAGTCGTAAGAAGGAGTCGTCAGTAGTCGTTAGTCGTAAGAAGGAGTCGTCAGTAGTAGTAGTAAGGAGTCGTCAGTAGGTAGGAGTCGTCAGTAGGAGTAAGAAGGAGTCGTCAGTCGGTAGGAGTCGTCAGTAGGAGTAGTCGTCAGCAGTAGTAGTAGTAAGTAGTCGTTAGTAGGTAGGAGTCGTCAGTAGTAGTAAGTCGTAAGAAGGAGTCGTCAGTAGTAGTAAGAAGGAGTCGTTAGTAGGTAGGAGTCGTCAGTAGTAGTAAGAAGGAGTCGTCAGTAGTAGTAAGTCGTAAGAAGGAGTCGTCAGTAGTCGTTAGTAGGTAGGAGTCGTCAGTAGTAGTAAGTCGTAAGAAGGAGTCGTCGGTAGGAGTCGTCAGTAGTAGTAGTCAGTAGTCGTTAGTAGGTAGGAGTCGTCAGTAGTAGTAAGTCGTAAGAAGGAGTCGTCAGTAGTAGTAAGAAGGAGTCGTCAGTAGTAGTAGTCAGTAGTCGTTAGTAGGTAGGAGTCGTCAGCAGTAGTAGTAGTAAGGAGTCGTCAGTAGTAGTAAGAAGGAGTCGTAAGAAGGAGTCGTCAGTAGTAGTCGTCAGTAGTAGTGAGTCGTCAGTAGTCGTAAGTAGGAGTCGTTAGTAGGTAGGAGTCGTCAGTAGTAAGAAGGAGTCGTCAGTAGGAGTAGTCGTCAGCAGTAGTAGTAGTAAGGAGTCGTCAGTCGGAAGGAGTCGTCAGTAGGAGTAGTCGTCAGCAGTAGTAGTAGTAAGGAGTCGTCAGTAGGTAGGAGTCGTCAGTAGTAGTAAGAAGGAGTCGTCAGTAGGTAGGAGTCGTCAGTAGTAGTAAGTAGTAGTAGTAAGAAGGAGTCGTTAGTAGGTAGGAGTCGTCAGTAGTAGTAAGTCGTAAGAAGGAGTCGTCAGTAGTCGTTAGTAGGTAGGAGTCGTCAGTAGTAGTAGTAAGAAGGAGTCGTCAGTCGGTAGGAGTCGTCAGTAGTAAGAAGGAGTCGTCAGTAGTAGTAGTAAGGAGTCGTCAGTAGTAAGAAGGAGTCGTCAGTAGTAGTAGTAAGGAGTCGTCAGTAGGTAGGAGTCGTCAGTAGTCGTAAGTCGTAAGAAGGAGTCGTCAGTAGTCGTAAGTCGTAAGAAGGAGTCGTCAGTAGTAGTAAGAAGGAGTCGTCAGTAGTCGTAAGTCGTAAGAAGGAGTCGTCAGTAGTAGTAAGTCGTAAGAAGGAGTCGTCAGTAGTAGTAGTAAGAAGGAGTCGTCAGTAGGAGTAAGAAGGAGTCGTCAGTCGGTAGGAGTCGTCAGTAGGAGTAGTCGTCAGCAGTAGTAGTAGTAAGTAGTCGTTAGTAGGTAGGAGTCGTCAGTAGTAGTAAGTCGTAAGAAGGAGTCGTCAGTAGTAGTAGTAAGGAGTCGTCAGTAGGTAGGAGTCGTCAGTAGTCGTAAGAAGGAGTCGTCAGTAGTCGTAAGTCGTAAGAAGGAGTCGTCAGTAGTAGTAGTAAGAAGGAGTCGTCAGTAGGAGTAAGAAGGAGTCGTCAGTCGGTAGGAGTCGTCAGTAGGAGTAGTCGTCAGCAGTAGTAGTAGTAAGTAGTCGTTAGTAGGTAGGAGTCGTCAGTAGTAGTAAGAAGGAGTCGTCAGTAGTAGTAAGTCGTAAGAAGGAGTCGTCAGTAGTAGTAAGTCGTAAGAAGGAGTCGTCAGTAGTAGTAGTAAGGAGTCGTCAGTAGGTAGGAGTCGTCAGTAGTAGTAAGAAGGAGTCGTCAGTAGGAGTAAGAAGGAGTCGTCAGTCGGTAGGAGTCGTCAGTAGGAGTAGTCGTCAGCAGTAGTAGTAGTAAGTAGTCGTTAGTAGGTAGGAGTCGTCAGTAGTAGTAAGTCGTAAGAAGGAGTCGTCAGTAGTAGTAGTAAGGAGTCGTCAGTAGGTAGGAGTCGTCAGTAGTAGTAAGAAGGAGTCGTCAGTAGGAGTAGTCAGTAGGTAGGAGTCGTCAGCAGTAGTAAGAAGGAGTCGTCAGTAGTAGTAAGAAGTAGGAGTCGTCAGTAGTCGTAAGTAGGAGTCGTCAGTAGTAGTAAGTCGTAAGAAGGAGTCGTCAGTAGTAGTAAGTCGTCAGTAGTCGTTAGTAGGTAGGAGTCGTCAGTAGTCGTTAGTAGGTAGGAGTCGTCAGTAGGTAGGAGTCGTCAGTAGTAGTAAGTCGTAAGAAGGAGTCGTCAGTAGTAGTGAGTCGTCAGTAGTCGTTAGTAGGTAGGAGTCGTCAGTAGGTAGGAGTCGTCAGTAGTCGTCAGTAGTAAGAAGGAGTCGTCAGTAGTAGTAAGTCGTAAGAAGGAGTCGTCAGTAGTAGTAAGAAGGAGTCGTTAGTAGGTAGGAGTCGTCAGTAGTAGTAAGAAGGAGTCGTCAGTAGTAGTAAGTAGTAGTAGTAAGAAGGAGTCGTCAGTAGGAAGAAGGAGTCGTCAGTAGTAGTAGTCGTCAGCAGTAGTAGTAGTAAGGAGTCGTCAGTAGTAAGAAGGAGTCGTCAGCAGTAGTAGTAGTAGGGAGTCGTCAGTAGTAAGAAGGAGTCGTCAGTAGTAGTAGTAAGTAGTCGTTAGTAGGTAGGAGTCGTCAGTAGTAGTAAGTCGTAAGAAGGAGTCGTCAGGAGTCGTTAGTAGGTAGGAGTCGTCAGTAGTAGTAGTAAGAAGGAGTCGTCAGTAGTCGTTAGTAGGTAGGAGTCGTCAGTAGTAAGAAGGAGTCGTTAGTAGGTAGGAGTCGTCAGTAGTAGTAAGTCGTAAGAAGGAGTCGTCAGTAGTAGTAAGTCGTAAGAAGGAGTCGTCAGTAGTAGTAAGTAGTCGTTAGTAGGTAGGAGTCGTCAGTAGTAGTAAGAAGGAGTCGTCAGTAGTAGTAGTAAGTAGTCGTCAGTAGTAAGAAGGAGTCGTCAGTAGTAAGAAGGAGTCGTTAGTAGGTAGGAGTCGTCAGTAGTAGTAAGTCGTAAGAAGGAGTCGTCAGTAGTAGTAGTAAGAAGGAGTCGTCAGTAGTAGTAGTAAGAAGGAGTCGTCAGTAGTAGTAAGTCGTAAGAAGGAGTCGTCAGTAGTAAGAAGGAGTCGTCAGTAGGAAGGAGTCGTTAGTAGGAAGGAGTCGTTAGTAGGTAGGAGTCGTCAGTAGTAGTAAGTCGTAAGAAGGAGTCGTCAGTAGTAGTAAGAAGGAGTCATTAGTAGGTAGGAGTCGTCAGTAGTAGTAAGAAGGAGTCGTCAGTAGTAGTAGTAAGTAGTCGTCAGTAGTAAGAAGGAGTCGTCAGTAGTCGTTAGTAGGTAGGAGTCGTCAGTAGTAGTAAGTCGTAAGAAGGAGTCGTAAGAAGGAGTCGTTAGTAGGTAGGAGTCGTCAGTAGGTAGGAGTCGTCAGTAGTAGTAGTAGTAAGAAGGAGTCGTCAGTAGGTAGGAGTCGTCAGTAGTAGTAAGAAGGAGTCGTCAGCAGTAGTAAGAAGTAGGAGTCGTCAGTAGGTAGGAGTCGTCAGTAGTAGTAAGTAGTAGTAGTAAGAAGGAGTCGTTAGTAGGTAGGAGTCGTCAGTAGTAGTAAGAAGGAGTCGTCAGTAGTCGTAAGAAGGAGTCGTCAGTAGTCGTAAGAAGGAGTCGTCAGTAGTCGTTAGTAGGTAGGAGTCGTCAGTAGTAGTAAGAAGGAGTCGTCAGTAGTAGTAGTAAGAAGGAGTCGTCAGTAGTAGTAGGTAGGAGTCGTTAGTAGGTAGGAGTCGTCAGTAGTAGTAAGAAGGAGTCGTCAGTAGTAGTAGTAAGAAGGAGTCGTCAGTCGGTAGGAGTCGTCAGTAGGAAGAAGGAGTCGTCAGTAGTAAGAAGGAGTCGTCAGTAGGAGTAGTCGTCAGCAGTAGTAGTCGTCAGTAGTAAGAAGGAGTCGTCAGTAGTAGTAGTAGTAAGGAGTCGTCAGTAGTCGTAAGTAGTAGTAGTAAGAAGGAGTCGTCAGTAGTAGTAAGTAGTCGTCGGTAGGAGTCGTCAGTAGTAGTAAGAAGGAGTCGTCAGTAGTAGTAGGAGTCGTCAGTAGTAGTAGTAGTAAGTAGGAGTTGTCAGTAGTAGTAAGTAGTCGTAAGAAGGAGTCGTCAGTAGTAGGAGTCGTCGTTAGTAGGTAGTAGTCGTAAGAAGGAGTCGTCAGTAGTAGGAGTCGTCAGTAGAAGTAGTCGTCAGTAGTAAGAAGGAGTCATCAGTATTAGAATTACTATTCCAACTTCTATAAATATTACTATGCTGCAGGACTTGGTAGCTCAGTGGGTAACTCTGGTGCTTGGGGAGCACCTGTCTCAGTGAGGCAGAAGCTGGTTCGATACCCGGGGGTTGCTGAAGTCTGACGCGGGGGGTGGGCGGTTATGGGAGGGGGCATGGCCCCCCTGGGTAACTTGGAGAAGTGGAAGTAAGGGGTTATGCTGAACAAAACAAAATCTAGGTGACATTTTATAAAGCTTATTAATTGAGATAGATCCATAAATGTGTTATGTGTTCTCTGTCTTCAACTGAAAAAATCAACAGAGGACAGAAAAGACACGTTTTATGGATGAGACTTCTGACAGAAGGATGAAAGTAAGCTTGGAAACATGGTTTGGAACTTCACGGTGTCAGTATTTTCGTGAAATATCAGCCAGTGTCTGCAACAGGACAATATGGGATTGACTTTTCCATCTTGCGCTGCCTCCTAGTGGCACAAGGCTTCATGTACTGGTGTGTTCTACTCTGCTTTTCCCCACCTTTGGAGAAACAAAGTGTTGATTTGGAAGCATTTCCTGACTTGTGGCCAACCAGTTTGTATGGAGTTCACCCGAGCAACTGGTCCTAATTGAGGAGTACCGCTTGCGTTGTCACCGTTAGGTTTCCGCGGCCAGAGAGTTTGTTGACACCGTGAGGTTACCCCTCTCTGTTACTCATCAAGACACCACACTTTCAGAAAATATTCTACTCATGTCAGAACAAAATAATATACTGTACAATACTATATAATGTAATATACTCAGGAGCTTCATAAAATGTCCCCAGGGGGCAGAAGCCCCCTCCTCCACCCTAGTGCTGCATCCACTCTAGCATTCCCCTGTGAAAGAAAATCATCAGTCATCATTTCGTTCCAAAACTCACAAATGAACACATTGTTTAATTATTTAAAGATTAATCAATGATACTTGTGTATCTCTGCTGTACTGTCCTGTTCGCTCACATCCCACACAATCAATGTATTTGTTTGTATTTCAGTCTAATAATGTTATTCTTGCAAGGAGCACACTGCCTTCAGAAGATGAACCTGGAAATATAATAATAATATAATAAATAATAGAAAAGTGGCATCATGCTGCACAACAGAGTGCACGAACATCATAGAGCTAGAAACGTTTTCCTTTCAGTGTTACTCATCTGGGAGCGACTCTTCTGGACAGCCTGCAGGAGATGGACAAAGAAGGTGACGTTAACATGATCTAATTCAGTGGCAGGACGGTGACTGAAGGAGCCAATGTGTGGTTCTGTTCTGTTCAACTGTAAAAATACTCAAAGTACACAAGTAATTCAGTCCTGAGTGAGCAGATCAAGACTTAAAAAACTATAATCGGGAAATAAAAGCGCTTTAGACTGTCAAACAGTCATATTGTCTAAGAATATCAACCCAGTATATATTCATTATATTACATGCTGTCAAGATGAAACATGTTCCCTGGTACACCCTTGAACTTCACCGTATGAAATCCTGTAAAAACGACAGCTGGAAAGACTTTACAAGCACCTACGCCGACTTCCTCCAAGAATGCAAAGACGCCCCCTGATTAACCCAAAGCATGGTGTTTTCAGTGTTACTGATCTTACCGTTGGCCCGTTTTGGAAGGAGGACAGCATCGACACGTGCAGGTGTGATGGATGGTGGGTTTGCCCAGTGAAAAGCGTGCGATTGAAAACAAAGTCCTCATAATAGAGAAGCATACTTGTGTATCTCTGTCGTACTGTACTGTTCACTCACATTGCCCCCACGTGCCCCAGTACATTTGTCCACATGCAGCAACACCTAAAGGTCAATCGCAGAAACTACAGAAAACTACATTCCTATGTCAACTGAACAGCTTTTTCTTCTTTCATGTCACTTGGACACTTTTCTGATATAACACATATTCTGATGCTCTAATGCTTATTTTGTTCCTGGCCCAACAAGACAACTGTAATCCTATTGCATTAGTAAGTTACCAAAAACAAGATCCCCGCTGACAACACATTAGCGTCATATTATAAAAATGAGTTCAAAAACTAACTTCTACCGTACAAGCTTGTAAAGCATCGGTAAGATGCATTCATTCTGCTTTAGCACAATAACACCACTTGTGACTTGAACGTGTCAGTCAACTCTTGAACAACAGTCGTGCATAAACCACGAGTGAAATGGAAAATTCGTGCTGTTCCAACACTCACCTGTGTGTGTTCGTGAATGAGTATAGCAGGCTATAGACAGAGCCCAGCTCTGGACAGCGGTCCGAAACGTCTCCTCTGCTCTTAGCCTGAATGTCCTGCTAAAGTGAGTTCACCAAAAAAATCACCTCCACCAGTGAAGAAAATAATGTTAGCACTGAAAATAATGTAGCACTGAGTCATTTTAAATATGTTTTATTTATTTACATAACACAGTCTTGCCTAAACAATGACACGTGGACATCATTTCTCTTCACATCGCAGTGGCACAAGGTCAGTGGGCTTGGTACAAAAATGGCTCACAGACATGAAATAACACTATGGACAGGTCCAAACACGTCATCTCATTTAATCGTGCAGACATAATCAGACAGCAGCTGCCACCGGTCAGCGCTTGATTGTTCACGAGGGAGTGCAGAGAGTGCAGATCGACACTCTGCTGCCGCTCTCCTCAGCCACCCTCTCGGTCTTCAGGTCACACAGGCCACATTTACAAAACAAATACCGTGTACAGTGTTGCTGTTTTGGTGATGCACAGTTGACAGTCTTGATGTGGGCGTCCATGTTTTCCACAGGGTCACAAGATTTCTGACCTTGCTATTAGTTATGACGAATAATTCGACGCTAGGAATTAGCATTGGGACTTCATGCTGATAATGATTGGTTAATTTGTAACTGTACATTAGTGCTGTTCATGTCCAACACCGAGCCTGTTGTGCTACTTTTGACCTTTGCCCCATTACATGATTCAGAAAATGATGCACCTTTGTCTTGCTCACATCTCTTGTGACTTCATTCACTCATCCAATTAAAGCAAAAAGTTGTAATTTGTCCAAATTTAGTGGGGTGGTTTATTTGGTCCAGTTGAAAGTAGGAATAGACTGTCCTTATTCCTTTTTTTGGTGTTAAGTCAAAATGTGAATTGCAATTGAAAGATGAATTGCCTGGACGATTACTGTGCAGCGTGATAGCAGCATTCGATAGATGATATTGTCACTGTAAAATACAGAAACAGACAAAGGACCACGGTACTTTTGAGAGAGTCTCTTCTTTTGGCAGGCTCAATCCCCCCCGGGGAAAAAAAAAAAAAAAAAAACCCACCTCAGGGCTAAATGTGCTCATTTCTTCTTCTTCTCCTGTGTGCTGGTGAACCACTGGTCCAGAAGCTTCTTGCTATAGTAGATCTGCCAGGCGTGCACCTGCACAGCGATGACGATCACCAGGTACATGACAGACACGGCGGAGAAGCCGAAGATGAAGCGGTAGGCTTTGCCGTGCCGGTAGAGCTGCTGCGCCACGGGGAACATCTCCATGCAGCCGTAGATCAGCGGGGCCACGGAGAAGAGCCCGGCGCTGATCATGGAGATGACCAGGTAGCTGATGTTGTTGCGGGGCAACGCCAAAAAGCAGAAGACTGTGGGGATGATGCTCAGGAGGTAGGGGTACTCCCACTGGTATGGAGAGGCTACTACCTTGTGGGACACCAGGCTCAGCTGGCTCACTGTCACCTGAGACATCAGAGACAACACACAGTCAAAACGAACTCACCTGTCAAAAACTATTGAAGGAAGGTTTGTGTCAGGTTTGTGTCATTGCATTACCTGAGCTGCCATCAGCACCCAGATCAGCAGGTGGACAATGATAAGTTTACGGATTTCAGACTTCAAGGCAACGCTGCGTCAGACAGATAGGTGTGGTCACACGCAAAACAAGTTCGGGGTTAATTGAATGTGATGATGCATTGATTTGAAACATTCAATGAAAAAATGGCACCTGAACAGATGTTTAAGTAAAACCTAATTTTACCTCACATTATCATGACATACAGCTCACTGACAGATGTTTGGCCCGATAATGGACACGCAGGTTTCAAAGTCTATGATGGGTAAGTTTAACTACGTCTGTGTATAAATAGTCAATAAGTTCCTTAGCTCTTGACGTGATGGTACAAAAAGTTATCCAGAGATTTGAAAATGAAAAATCACCATATTTTGTTTCTAAATAATAATGAATGAAGTCCTTAAGTCACACAAGCAATTCACTGCCCCTTACCTGAATCAATCATGCATCATAGCCGCACTGTTGCGAGGCAGAGTGTATTACAAATTGATAAAATTACTTGAATATATCTGGCTGTTGAACTGTAAACACTGTGGGTGAAGAGGCTAAATGTACAAGAAACTTCTTACATTAAGACAATATTTTTTACATCACAGGTTTTCTGATGTTTTCCTTCTTACAGAAGATACTCAATTACATTAATGTTAAAAGAACCGACCTCATCTGGTAGTGTGAAGCAACGCGCTCCCGGTGCTCAAAGTCACTGCCGTCTGTACCTGCTGCTCTCGGACCTGCTCGAGAAGCCATTGTGGACGCCTGAAAGCAAGACACAAGTTAATGTCATAACATCACACAGTCTCGTGTGCAGTTTTCACACATGAAAATACTCCTGTATGAAGAAAAGTCCTGCATTGTTACTTTAGTAAACGGAGAAATGACCCATGTCACCACTACAAGTACATTATATGTTTAGATTGTTACCTCTGTATTACTGCATTTTAAGTCGTAGCAGATTATATTTAAGAAGCTGTTACGTTTTGTGCCCAGCTATCTCCATTTGCAATTTAGTGGAGTCAAAGAAGAAAGTGGCATGTACAGAAAAGTCTCCTAACACAGTACAAGCACCTCAAATTGGTACTTCAGTGACTGTGGTCCAGCTTCACACCTGCAACTTCCATTCACTGATTATTAACGAGCGTTGCTACGTTAGCATGGGTCGCGTTTAGCACATGCCTGGATAATAATTACACTTACCAGGTCTACTCGGTGAGCCCGTTAGTCCAAACGCAGTCGCAAAAGCTTCATTTCATTTCGTGTGCCATCGTTCACTTTGTCATGTTAACATATGTGGTTTAAGGACGACACAAGGCAGCTGAGAGCTG
The DNA here is from genome assembly GCF_051107435.1 of Chaetodon auriga. Classification (NCBI taxonomy): domain Eukaryota; kingdom Metazoa; phylum Chordata; class Actinopteri; order Chaetodontiformes; family Chaetodontidae; genus Chaetodon; species Chaetodon auriga. Next base: position 8,694,683 of record NC_135096.1, on the reverse strand, counting down.
AGCTAACAAGCTAATGCTAGCTGAATGCTAGCAACTACAGACTGTAGCTACTGTAGTTACTGTAGCTTGAGAAAAATGAGAAGCAACGTCGCCAAACTGTCAGATAACTACTTAAACCATTTAAGAGATTAATGATAGCACTTACTTTTTATTTGCTGTTCCTGAGAGGCATTAACCACGACGGTTGACACGAGTACTCCTGCTCACTGAGGAAAAGAGACAGGAAGTAACTGATGACAGATCAAACGATGATTGGTCAGACTCGCACTCACTCACTCACTCACTCACGCACGCACGCACGCACACACACACACACACACACGGTGAATTTCATGTTGAAAGATTCTTCTCACCTGATCAGATGCAAATATTATATTACAGGTGGGTCAGTGATCATCCAAAGCGGTTCCAAAAATGCATCAAAACATTCGTAATAATAATAATAATAATAATACGTAATTTCTGAAAGTATAATGTCGATAGAGTTGAAAATTGTCATGCTAATGAAAATCAAGTCAAGGTAATTATTTCTATTTCTTTATTAAACCGTTATCTATCCAATCAAAGCAACAAAGATAAAAAAACAAATTCACATACTTTAGGCACAGATTCCCATTTAATGCTGTGCAGCATTGTCTAAAGAGAAAAAAAAAAACAGTAAGCGACAAAAACAAAATTGCACATCCACAGTTTGAAGAAATAAAGCACAAAATGAAAGAAACTGACACGTGGTGGTGTGAATGGGTATGAACATTTTTTAGAATATTGGTAAATATTTGCGTACGTTGTGTTCTGAATTTTAGAATGAATTCCACCATTGACTGTCGACACATACAAATCAACAAAATCCCAAGTAATCAGTAGTCAAACAAATAAATTACAGAGAATACTGACAAAAACCTTTCAACGAATTCATATTTGTTACAAAACAAAATAAGACAACTCATGACAGCCAAGAGTCAAAAGATCATTTGACTGCCAAATTGGTATTTTTTATGCTCTGTTCTGGAGTGGGATAGCAAATTGGGCTTTAAAAAGTCACCCAAATATCTAATATCCAAATGTTAGATTTGGTTGCATAAAAAAAGCTGCATTTTCAAAATAATGTAACAAGACTAACAATAACTTAATAACTGTATGATGACCCCAAATACATAAACCTGCATTCTAGGATGAAACTAATGTTTTCTTATGTGCCCAGTATACAGTATATGTCAAGCTAAAGTGAATACAGTTTGGCAACATGTTGTTCCAGGTACTATTCCAACCGTGTCATGATATATTGTATGTGGATGGATATAAGAATAAATGTAATAAATGTAAACATACAAGAATTATGATGGCTGAGATAATTGGTTGTATATTGTTTTACCTCTGCTCTCCACAACCCAGAACATTCACAATAAACTTTATGTCGTAGTCAATGACTGAGACTCCATCGATTTATGAAATGCAACATGTAACGCAAAGAATAATTCGATAAAGTGTTAAAAAAAAGATCGTTTCTTCACGACTCATTGTAAACCATTTAAATTGACCTACATTGTTCCGATAGTTTTACCGTAGACACAATATGTCGTTGCTGTTACTTTGTTTAGACGCATTTCTTACATTGGGTACAATAAGTATCCAGAAAATGTTGAGTGAACATACTGACCGGCGTAAAGTCCTGCGGCCTGGTCAGATGGCAGCTGTATGTGCACGGTGTCTCCTTGTCGTAACGGGAGTACAGCGCTCCCCGATGCCTGATCTAGCAAGCCCTTTTTGTATTCGTCGTACGTGTACATGACTGGCTCATTGTTCTTCATCAGTGCCACCCACACATTACCTCCTTTGCAGTGGACATGGTAAGCAAAGTAGTAGATCCCTGGTATGCTACAGGTGAAAATGCCATTTTGGGGATTATAGTTCTGATTGCCATTGTGCAGGAGTTTGTCAAAGATCACAGGAGAACCAACGGGAGGGAATGGATTTGTGAGCTTAGCAGTGAATGCAGGCGCTTCCAGCCCGCTTCCGCTAATGTCGCCTCCGTTCTTCTTGTAACCTTGTTTTTGGCCATTGTATGGGCCGCTCACTGGGAGGATCTGTCCGAGGTCAGGAGATGGAGCGGGCAGTCCTGGAGGACCAGGGGGTCCAGGTGGTCCCGGTTGCCCTGGAAGCCCAGCAGGGCCACTTGGGCCAGGGTTACCTTGAGGACCAATATGACCGGGGAGTCCTCGCTTTCCCTCACCGGGATACCCAGGTTTACCAGGCAGGCCCGTTTCGCCTTTTGGCCCTGGCAGCCCGGGAGGTCCGATCGGTCCCCCGGGTCCCGTGAGTCCTGGAATACCCTGTGGACCCTGGTGGCCTTTCTCTCCAGGTTGTCCAACCTCTCCTCTTTGTCCAGGTAGTCCTCCGACACCAGGGGCACCGGGTGAACCCCTAAAACCAGGTTCTCCTTTGGGGCCAGTGGGCCCTTGAAAACCTCTTGGTCCTGGTAGTCCACTTGCTCCCGATAAACCCGGCTGTCCTGGAAGACCCGGAGGCCCTACTTCACCTTTCGTTCCTGGATATCCTTTTGTTCCCCCGACACCGTCCTCTCCCTTTTGCCCTGGGAAGCCAAGACTACCGGGAGGCCCTATTGGACCTGGTGGGCCAGGCATACCGCTAGGACCAGTGGGACCAATGACCCCAGGAAGACCTCCGTGACCTTTATCGCCTTTTAGGCCCGGAGGTCCAGGGAGGCCAGCATGTCCCTTGTGTCCCTTAGGTCCTGGAAATCCTGGTTTACCATAGCCTGGCAACCCTGGACCCCCTGGTAAACCAGGAGGACCTGGTTCCCCTTTCCCTCCAGAGAGCCCCGGTTGCCCCCTCAAACCATCTTTTCCTGGTTTCCCAATTCCTGGCAGGCCAGGTGGTCCTGGGTGACCTCTTTCACCAGGTGGCCCTGCCAGCCCTGGCTCCCCTGAAGGACCAGGCTTTCCTGGTATCCCTGGCTGTCCAGGGAGACCATTCAGGCCAGGTTTACTTACACCAGGGAGGCCCACCTGTCCAGGTAGACCTGGTGGTCCGCTATGTCCTTTTAAACCTGGTAAACCAGGTATACCAATTCCTTTCTCTCCCTTGGGACCTGCAGGACCAGGAACACCACGTAGACCTTTTTGGCCAGGCTCCCCTGAAGGACCTGTCTGTCCGGGCAGCCCCTGACCTCCTGGTTTTGAAATCCCAGGGAGTCCAGGGGGACCTGGGAGCCCTGGAGGCCCAGAAAGTCCAGTTGGTCCCTCACCACCACTAGGACCAAAGTCACCTTTTGGTCCTGGTAAGCCGGGTCCTCCGGGTTTTCCTGGTAATCCTGGCATGCCTGGTTTTCCAATTCCTGGGTAGCCCTGAGGACCAGCAGGCCCTGGCTTTCCTGGCAACCCTGGCAATCCCTGGCCTGGTAGCCCAGGTGGCCCTTGTGGTCCTGGTGGTCCTGACGGTCCCGGGGGACCCTGAACTCCTTGTGGTCCCTCTCTTAGACCCTCCCCACCAGGACCAGGGGGAAGTGGGCCTTTAGCCCCTCTGGGGAATGTTTGTCCTGTTAAAAACAACGGGAACATTTGGTAATTACAAGTGAATACTGACGAAATCAATCAAAATGCATCAATCGCAAATTGTGGCATGAATTATAAAAATGCTAACTACACCAACAAAGTGTAGCAATACAATCTGCTTTATCCCATCGTGAACGAATAAAAGCAAACAGCAGATTTAAAGGCTTGAAGACAATAAAGAACTTCATAACTTCTTTAACATCCTGCATGCAAAAAACAAAACAGACAATAATGAAAACATAATTAAACTGACATACATCGGTCGACCTTACCTTTGCTATCAGTCAGTGGCCTCTCTTTGCCAATTTGCAAAGGCAGCTGAGGAAGCTCTTTGCCATACTGTGGCAGTAATGGCACTTCTTTGCCATAAGGCAGATGTGGCATCTCGTTCCCCATAAACTGTTGCTGAGGATATCCGTCATTGTACTGTGGCAAGGGCTGGTGCTGTTGAAGCGGCTGTTTATGTCCATAATATGCCCCTCCGTGGGCCAGATGTAATAAACACAGCTGGAACACTGTGATGAGCAGACAGAAAGAATGGAGGGGCACAGCTTCCATTTTCTGCAGTGGAGAGGAACATGAGCAGATATGTAACAGTGTTCGCAGATTGGTCCATTGGCAAATCATCAGCACTCACATTTGATTTAATGCCACAGCAGGTTTTTTGTGTCCTTTCAGAGGTCTTCAGCGTTTAGTCTGCATTTTCCTCTCTGTGTTATGTTTATTCAGTGTTGGTGCATGCGCTCGTTAGCATAGCAGTGTATTTGAAGGGGTATTCCGGGAGACTTCATTGGGTGACCTGTGATTAACACACAGGCTATGCAGTCATTCATTTTACTGCACAGTCTTGCACAACTGGAACATATAGAAACACGAATTGCAATCATAATTAACCGCCTCCTATTTGGCAGAAACAAACTATGTTGTTACTCAATATGCTGATATTTCATTACTCTTGAGGTTGGGTTCTCCGTTCTTGAGTCACAAATCCAGCCAAGGTAGAGTCTCTTTCACTGCCCTGTGCCAGTTTGCTGAATCCATCACCATACACCTTTCAAAACAGTCCGATGTCCGGGCACACAAATTATACTGCAAACTGGATTATGGCCTCCTTGTCTCTTCTGGGGGCTTGAGAATTGTGTTCTTGAAAAATAATCTGTCAGTTGGTGCAGTTTGTGCTCCTGCGCTGTTGATGTGTTCCCTCAGCATGCAGCTGTCAAAAGCTAATACTTTTTGGCACTTTATACAAGCAGCCAAGCCATCCATTTTAACGTGCTAGCCAGTGGCTTGTGACGATCAGTGACGTCCCACCATTTGGCCGGTTGTGAATTTTGGGTTTACAGGTGTCTGATGTCGGTTTTCCCAATGTTCATATTAGTTGATTTAGATGTTTAAAATACTGCACCTTTTCAGTTCTGATTTCTCCAGAAACAGAAAAAAATTCATTGCCTGCACACAATGTATACGTAGTGAAGAGTTTAATAGAAGGTATTAAATGTATTTGTTGGTGAAATGGAAGTTCTCAATGAAAAAAGTCATCACTTTATCTACTGATTCTATCTATTCTATACACCATGGAATAATTCTGCCATCAAAGCAGAGAATGAGCCTTCATGTGAGTCCACGACCAGCAGGCTGTGCTCTTCCATCAAGCGGCTGAGTCAAGAAATGTTTTCAAAAGCCAATGCACCAGGTCTTATGAAACCCACTGTGGTCAAACCAGAAAAGAAACAAAAACCCTCCACTGGCTGACTTTGGGCGATATCCCTCTCCTCCTTCCTTCCCTTTGTTTACACATCTATTCAAACATACTGTGTAAAAGCCTCAGAGTCTCATATCCTTGAAGTGAATTACACAGAGCACATGCCGCTAAAACATATATCGTAATGAAGAGGCCCCACAGGGGACGTGGTCACGTTTGAATATAATCCTTAATCCTTCAAACATGTCTGTGCTAAAGAGATTTGTCGCGTGCTGCCAAGAGCGCAGTGTGAAAATAAATGCTGTTGGGTGAATGTATGTTTTCTTCACCGTGGTATTTGTGTGTCCTCAAATAGTCCCAAAGCGATCAAAGCTTTTGGAGAGCTGAAATGATGGAAATGAGACTTGCTTACATTTCTCTAAGCAATTATGTAAAAACAGCAAGCCAAGTAGCGTCTGGCTGAATGTTCAATATTTTTAGCCTACATTCCTTAACCTGTGTGGTTCATCTGCACAATCAGTCTGATTTTTCTGGGAATTTGGCAGTTTTGATCAAATCATTACGAGTTTAAAGATGATATTTCTTCAGATTCAATATTAAAAATAGCTTCAAACGGAAACGGTACAGTTTGGTTGGTGAATGCAGCATTTCATTGTACTGAGTGCAGTGTGCATTTCACCGGTTTACAGCCGTGACAAATGACAAATTCTCTTACTGTCAGATACGTCCTCTCAACCTGAAGGTCGTCGCTCCCTCTGGCCTGCGCCCCCTTCGTCTGCTTGCTCCTCGACTTCCCTTCACTCTACGCAGCTTTTCTGGGTTTTTTCCAAGGCATGAGTGGGACGGTGGCCATGCACGGGATCCAGCCAGGTGTTAGCTGCAGTCCTGCTGGGCCCTGCGAAAATATGAATGTCAGGTTCAATGAATGTCAGGTGGTGACCTTTCGCAGAAGCCTGGGGTTTGTAACACTCAGCTGCCATCTCCACCTGGTAGACATATTTTGGCCTTGATACAGTTATGCTGAGACACACCTTTACTGCAGGAATGTAGGGCCAGGGGTATTAAAAACAAATAGAACAGAACAGAAAATGATGATAGATGATGATAACTATCATACAATAAGTATATGCCTAAAAATAAAATGAAAAATAGATGAAAGTGAGAATGGAAATGTACAAATAAATATTGAAAATAAACAGAAAGGAGGAGAATATATGAGGTCACATATTAGTCATAATTACGGTCACAACACTTCAGTATCACACATCATAGCGAGTGTATATTCAGTGTATGCATTCCCAAAAATGACGTAAAGAATGATAAAGATTCTCACTGAATAATCATTTGGAATCTCCTGTCTCTTGGTCGTCACGTAAAAGACGCTCTACGCCACGTATAGATCCAGCACCATGGACAGAGCCTGCGGACACTGTGCCGCTGTCGCTGACCTCTGATCTGGTTCACTGTTCATCAACTTCATGACCACAGCAGCACAACATTAAACAATAATGCTATTGTTAAAGCAGTAGTCCCATACATTTTGGTTTAATGTAAATTCCCCCTATTATTTCTCTCTGCTTTTTACATTTTAATATTACAATTCAAAGTTTTGGAATATTTTCTTTTCTCCATATATGTATCTCTCTATACATTCTCCTTATACATGCATCTTCTCACAAGGTGCACTGTTGATTGCTTAATTTATCCTTTAAAAGAGCTCACTGATGCCACTCATGCATTCATGCCGTGATGAAGGCTTCAAGCAAAATAAAGCTTGATATAAAATTCATTGAAATGATAAAGACATGACATGATTCTTTCGCTTTTTGCCTGAAGTGCTGCCATCTTTGCAAAACTAAAGTAGCCAGCTGTAAAAGGGCCAAAAGGTCTGGCGGGAATTAGCGAAAGGATAAAAAGTTGTGAAATAAAAGGGTGTTTTTAATAAGGGTGTTTCTAATGAATGTTTTCTGGAGAAAATGGGACAATGAAAAGTTAGAATTTGAAAGCTTAATCGAAAACAGCTTGACGGTTTACTAAAACTTTGTCGTCCAAGTGTTTCAATGCCACATACAAACTGAATTGTTTCTTTATGTTTCCCTGAACCCCAGCGCTGGAGCAAACTTGTTAAACATCTTTTTCAGATAAAAAACCAGCAAGGGATTGATCATCAACTATTGATCTTCTCAATTGAACATGAGTTCACACATGGGCGATGCTGAACTGATCATGGCTGAAGTCAAAACCGGTGTATCCTATTCTCTGCAGACAAAAAGGGAACATATGCTTGGCGAGGAAACGAAACAACCTCCATAAAACAATAAGTCAGCAAAACACAAAACGGACAGACCGCTGCTTTGAAACACGTGTTCCCTCAACCCTCCAAGGATGCATCAGGCTTCATGGCTTAGAGAGACACAGCAGACAAAAACACATCCTCCTCCATTTACTGGGTGAGCTGCATGAGTAACAGAGCTCACTTAGGAAGTTGGCAGAGCTTCATCTGTCTCATGTCTTAGAGACACATGGGGAAGGGTTAAGGACAGCATTAACCACTGGGTCTGCAGGAGAGGGAGGTCTGTTTCTCTTTTGCTGCGTGAGACAATGTTTCATGTTTTGACTTTCAGTTGAATAACTCATTCAGATATAGACGATGGCATGCACACAGGTTATCTATCACATTGGATGGAAATAGTGTTGCATGCACAAAGATGCAGTGCCATGCATATTTAATATGTATGATTATTAACTCAGTTTTCAATCATTTAGCTGAAAGGTTGCCATCTGGGCATGGCTGTCTGTTTTTGATCGTCAAATGTTACATATGTCGGTTATTTGCCAGGAAATCAGTTAATTAATTTAACCTGAAATGTTCTGTCATGCTATGTATTTTGCATTGTTCTACTAAAAGCAATAAAAGATTTGGCCTTCACTGTCTGTCATTGTAGCTCTGTAACCTCATCTTCAGATGCTTTCTTGCACTGCATATTGTCGAGCATTTTGGGTGAAGATTTTTGCACGTGGAACCTTGTGAAAATAAAAGGGAATATTAAAGTAATACAAGTACCACAAACTGTCTAAACTTGTCTAAAATTCATACTTGTCTTATTGCTTCCTGCTGCCAATGGAGAATCTCAGCTTGGCCACGATATCAAACGCACAAACATGGTGTTTGTTCTTGGTTAACAGCGGTTGAAACAACTGGATCAATTTCACGGTATTTGAACGTTTAAATTTCCATTGGAACGTTATGCTTCTTAGATGTGAAAGCAAATATGCTGTTTATGCCAATGCAGCTACCAATTACCTTGAGGGGAGAGGCTTTGATTGCAGAACGAGCATACCATCAGTCATCTTTTGAATTCCACACAGTGAAAACAATCGGAGAGACCGTGTCTGGACCACAGACTGAGACCAGGAAAAGTATTTAATTATCAGGCCATTACACTGTTTGTATGTTTAACATTGGGGGCCCTGAATGTCAAAGGTTTCAACAAATAAAGTCATCCTGTTCCGGTTTGTTTCTGTTTTCCATCACGCAGGCTGTGCTGAAGTCCTCATGCAGATGCTCGTGGTTGGGGGGTTTGATAACGTGCCTGTTTAGGAGATTTAACAGGTCATTTCCGGGAACTGCTTTTTCCAGCTTTTTCTATTAGAACTCATTGATCAGCAAACATGAAAGATTTATTGAGCTATTTAAAGTAAAAGCCAAATGTCATTTCTGATATTTCGTGCTACGGCCAAACTTTCTGACAAAATAACTCTCGGAAGAATTTACAAAGTGCTGAGTTTAGTCTGGGGTATCATCAGGGGACTTATGCATTCACATGGTGCTGGAGACTGACCAGGGATCTGTGTAAGTCATCTGACTAAAGCTGCAAATATAAAGTGACTCTTCTCAGATTGTTTTCTCGAAAAACAACCCGTTTTACATGAATAGAAAGATCAGAATTGGGTCAGTTTTTACAAGACTTTTCCTGACTTATACTTACTGCTACAAACCCTACTGATCAAAACTATCACACTAAACCTTATTAGTCAGCATCGTCAGGTCAGCATGCAGCTCTCCAGAAATAAGCCAAGAGTTACATGAGAAGACTAGCCTGGCTCTGTCTGAAGGTGATGAAATCTGCCTACCAGCACCTCTTTAGACCACTTTAGATCTCATTTGTTTAATCTGTACAAAAACCAAAGTCTACAAAGGACAAGTTGTGGGTTTTGGGGGTGTTCGTTGAACAGGTGCTGTCAATTCCTGGAGTCTTCCTTAGCGACCGGCTGAGACATAATGTATTTGTTTCTTTCATCATCTTATTTGATCTTGAAGTTTCTGTCTGCCGGTTCTGTCACTCCTGTCACTGAGCCTGTTAGCTGATGAGATCCACATTGAACCATCGAGACAAAAGCACCCTAACATGGACTGCAATGTCCTGTAATGGCCCTATTACAGTCTGGGAACTATTAGACAAGACAGCTGAGATTCACGCCATCAGTCATCAATATAGTCGTCAATATACACATATATATATAGCATCATTGAAGCTTGAAAAACCCCAGTCTCTGTTGCACCATGTTACTGAACAAACACAATCTCACTCTACATGTGGCTGAACAATATGTATCTTGACTTGCCATCTTTAAATTCCACCGCGTGCTCCTCACACATCAACAAAGACCAAACAGGATTCAGATGACACATTCGAAGTCTTTCATTTTGTGCACAAACTCCACTTTGAGGAAGACTCCGCAGACACCTCCGCCCTCCTCGCCTGATGACAATCCCATGCAACAAAGACCGCCTGCCCCAGAACGGATGCTGGTTCCTCTGAAGCTCATTGCCAACGCTTGCAACCACAGCCGAGTCCGCTTGGTGATGAGCCACAAGTCTGTTATCACCTCCAGCTTGGCTTTGGAAGTAATCAAATTTCCATTTCTCCTCTGTGTTCCACTGCTGACCAATTCCAGATGGGGACTCTCCCGCTCGATAAACAAACGATGAGGAAGAGAGGCATGTCATTGCTTAGGGATACGGGTGCCAGTCTTAATTGCTTGTGGTCAGGCCTGGCTTTGGTGTCTGAAGCAGATTGCAGAGGGTCTTTCTTTCACAAGGAGAGCACTGCAGGAACAACTGTCATCACATCTGAATGAGGACACCTTGGAGCAAGCGGCAATGACTTGCGCTCCTATGTAGACAAATTGTGCGTGTGTGTTATTCCACATTAACCGTTTTTGCCATGTTTTTATGACCAAAGTGTTTTAGCATTTCACATTCAAGGTATTCCTCAAAAATCCTGTTTCCAATTTAAAAATGTTTATTTAGGTTTCTGGATCATCTCCTCAGTTTTCCATAGTGGGTCAAAAATGACCTGCGCATGACCACACAACCAGTTTATCTATATGACTTAAATCAGCAAATCATACCACTAAATTAACAGCCATTTTTATGTAACATGTACACTGACTACAATTACATGAAAAAGCTAACATTAGCTTACCGGCCAGCATTACTCAAGTACATCAAGATAAGTAAAAAACACAATACTTGAGTAAATGTACTGAGTTAGGTTTCAGCTCCAAACCCTGCTGAGTGAAATTAGCCCATTTTATAGCCGAAGAGGAAATTGTTCTCATGGAAACTTTGATAAAAGGCGCTCTGTTTTCAGTATAAAAGAAAAACTTGTTGAAATGCAACTTCTGCTTTGTATTATAGGCAAATATTGGATTACATTAATTTGGCACATGCTTTTGTTCAGATTGACTTCCTCCCATACACACTGCAGTTTGGGCCAAATAGCTGTGTGACTGAACCACCAACCACAAACCCTACAATTACTGGCCGACCCGCTGCATCACCTGAGCTGCAGCGAACCCAAGAACAATACAGATGTTGTTCTCTTTTACTGTATATGTACTGTACTGGTCTTCTTTATCAACTGTGGCTACAACACTGTACTTTTTCATATTTGGTGACCTTTTCAAAAAATGAGCTCTCTTAACATTTTTAACAGCAGTACCAAAAACCTGTTGTGCCAGCGCAGTGTGAAAAACTTCATACACACACAGGAATGCAACGATCAGCTGACAGAAGGTAGCATGAGTGCCAAGACAACATCTGGGGAATGCACCTGTGTGTGTGTGTGTGACTATTTGCATGGATGTGTGTGTGAGTTGTTGCTGTTATTGCGTAACTTTTATAAGAAAAATACTCCACCTCTGCACTGATTCTCTTGGGCCAACATCTGTCTGATGGAGTTTCTGCATAGACGTGAGTCCAAGAGATGCCTGATAGTTTGAGGTAAAAGAAGTCCATCTAATCAGCAATTTTGATCATTTTTTTCAAGCAAAAAAAGCCCCAAAAAGTCCTGCTTCCAGCTCTTTAAATGTGAAGACTTGGTGCTTTTCTTTAAAGTATATGATACAGAATTAAAAATATTTGGAGTTTGGTTTAGTTGGACAAAAGAAGGAATTTTTAAACCTCATCTTGGGTTGTGGGTAATGATGAAGGGCAATTTGCACAATTTTCTGACCTTTCTTAGACCAAACGATTAGCGAGAGGCCTGCTTATACCCTACATGAACAGTTTAAAATGGTTTAATGTACATGCATTCTTTGGACTTGATGCAAAGTAATCACTTTTATAAACTATTTTGACAGTAAAATTCAGAGAAAGAAGATCACACTGCAAACAAAGCCAGCAGTGAGGCTGCAGGTTCAATAGAGGGCACCAAACTCCATTTTTGAATTGGATTTTCAACCCATCAATACTCCTATCAGTCTGTCTTGTTTACTGGTGTTTTCCACAGACTGGGTGGAGAACTCGATGTGCTTCGATTGGCAAGAAAACAGCAAATTATCCTGACAAAGACTGTGTTTGCTGGCTGATTTAAACACTTTTGCACAATCAGATTTATTTTGTGTGTAATTAATACTGGACATTGGTTTTGTGCATCACGCCTGCCATTTTCCATCTGCAGTGCAACCCGCAGAGCGCATTATTCTCACAAACCACAAGTCATATTTTGAGCACATTCTGGACCTGAAGCTGTTTTTCTTCCCTGCATTCGCTGCCCTTTCTGTCTCCGAGCAGGTGATTTATCCCGCCTCAATCATCAAGGAAAGTTTTCGTCTCCCCCCACAGCTCAGCCTATCTCGATGGGAGGAGAGTATCACTGAGTTTTCTCATAGCAAGTTGAAAAATGAAGCAAAAAGTGCACGTCTGCTCCACCCCATCCAGTTCCTCTCCAACCTATTTTGCTCTTTTTCAGCATTCCTTCACACCTACTCGATCTCTTTGCGGAGCGAAGGCTGGAGTCGTCTTCGGAGGCGTCTACGGCCTTGAACTGGACAAGGGGTCGGACGACCTTCAGGCGGACTGAAAAGCCTCATTTTTCGGATGCTACCACATTTCAAGCCGATGCTCCAAATAACCAAGTGAGCACAAAGGCAAGGAGCATCCGGATGGGTTTCAAATTGGCAGCTGCAGCTGTTTGCTTCCTGCTCCTCTAACCTCTGACACGCACATACGTACATGCACATAATTGCACCTACACCTCCCTTCCACTCATTGACAGATTTTTCCCTCTGCTCCAGCTCTGGGAAGCACAAGTCACCCAGTGTCTGGCCACAATTTTCTGTCAGGCAAAGATGGCGAGGAGAATTATTTTCCTATTAGCTTTGAGTTCTGTCAAAACAGAGTATCCGGTGTCGGTGGACAGCATTAATAGCGACGCAGAACTCAGAAGCACTTCAGGTTTTTACAGTTCACGTGTTAAGAGAGAGGAAAAAATCAATGGGAAACAAGGGCGGAAGAGTGCATTTTTGAATGTGAGAATATTTACTCTGAAGACAGCTTATTTTACATGACATGTTCCACTATCGTCCACAGCAGGAAGGAAACACTTGTGAGGCTTTTCAGACTTTTCCAAGTTTTTGCCTGAACTTCATGCAAGTTTGCTATGTTTTTCTCTTTCTCTTATATTTGCACTGGCTCTCAGAGGGACACTCCACTAGTAAATGATTATTTTTATAGGCAATAACAATGTTTGGCCAATAATCAGATCTGATCACTTATACTATGTTTAAACCACAGACTCCAGTGGGGAATTCTGCCGTTTGCAGCTGCATAAATAGGTTTTGTGTACTGTGTAAGAACACAGCTCACACTGTGCAACAGGCCACACGTTGTCTGTCTTCTTCTGTTTCTGACTCTATCCAACAAACTGCGGTGGAAAGTACAACAGAAGTACAACTCTGAAGTACTTTACGTTTTCCATTTCTACTTGTGACGTTTCAGTGGATGCATTGCACCTTTCAGTTCACTTCATGAATCTGATAGCTTACTTTTTTCAGGAGACGCTTCAGTGGACGTTCAAGTCACATCCATCCTGTACCTCATGATTTAACTGCGTTAGTCTGAAGTCTGTTTCCTTTGCACTTTGTGTATCAGCCAAGAATAAAACCTTTTTTTGTCACTTTTTGTCTTTTTTAAATTTGTTCCCGGTGTTTCCACTTATGCTTCTTTTAAATGTGCAAGTTGTCAGCAGTTCCTACGAAAAGTGATTTCCCCTCTGAACTTCTCACATGGTTTCATTTAAACAAATGTTTGAGGCCCAGAGATATTCTGAATATTCAAAAATATGCAAAAATCTGAGAAAAGTCTCAAAAATGAAGACCACAATCTTCATCTCACCAGCCCTCAGATTTGTATTGTGACCCCTAAACTAGCGGTACATAAAGAAGTTAAAACGAGCTCCACATTGAGCAGCTACAGCAACAAAAGCCTGATGCATTTGATGCTTTTGCATGCATAACTTTTATTTATAATGGAGTATTTTTAAGTGGTTGGATTACTTGTACTTGAATAAAGGAACTGAATACTTCCTCAGATGAATGCTTTTGCAATTTCAACACACAGGAGGTCAAAAATATGGCAAGTGGGCAAGTGAAACCTTCCAGAGGAGTCATAGTGTGTGAAATTTAGAGGGTGAGAGCAGCCTAATATTAAAAAACGACTGGGTGGTAATTGCATGTTGCTTTGAGAGGGCGTTTCTTTGTGTTTATTGCTGACAGCTTCCCTTTGATGATGGTTTCCCCGGAGCTTTTTCTAACTGTAACTCTACGTAATGTACAGACTTCTAGCAAAGGACGTTTTCTGCATTTGCAAACTTTCTACTTTTTTTATGCACATATCAATTTATTGAGATCATAAAATGGCCTGGGATCATTTAGGGCTTGCTGCAACATGCATGCATCGTCTGCCCGGTGACAGTAATGGGATATGACGACAGTCCTGGGGAGCTTAATGTGTTATACAGTCACACTGTAAAATATGCCACTCAGAGAAAAAATATGATCCTCCCTTTCCCTACTGTCCAGATGTTTTTGCAGTGGAGTATTTACGAGGGATCATAAGAAGTACGAGTCTGTCTACTTAGGAGTTTAGATAAGATACTTTGCAATAAATTCAAAGCTGTGATTTCAGAGTGGTATTTTAAAACTAAGCTGTCACTTATTGCACACAAAGAGTAAAACGGATCACGATGCAAGCTGATGTGAGAGATCAATCACTTGCAGAAAGTTGTCTGCCACAACTGCAGCCTGAGAGTCATTTACATTTCATACTGTGAGACATTTCTGAGGCTGCAGTGCTCTGCACGGTAGCAGGGAGTTTCTGGACACATGGCCTCGAATCATTGACGCTGCAGCTGCAGGATCAAGAGACACATTCCCCCTGAGCTACATAAACACTTCCTGTTCAGTAGGTGAGAACTGTTGAAGGAGTCTGAGGGCGAGACAGCGAGAGCAAGTACCGTCAAGAGACATTAACGGAGTAACAAATATGTAAAGTCACAGCCTGCTGACAGAGGCATCTGATTCACTCCCTGCACAGACTTTCCGACAGTCTGGGGATTACAACTTGCAGCTCTGATACGGGTTTGCTTTTGTAGGCTTCACATCCTCAGTCATAGCTTCCCTCTCCCTCTGTGACACAGGAAGTAAGTGCAACCCTAGCACAATAAGTTAACTTATTAAAGCACTTATTAGCTTGCAAGCTAACTGTGCTTTGCTGAGTCTGTTGGCTGTACTCAATGCTGCACGACACAGCTAGGACAGGGTTAGCCAAGCTTAGCATAAAAACTGGAAATAGGGGGAAACAGTTGAACTGGTTCTGTCCAAAGGTAACAAAATCTGTCTACTTGCACCTCTAAAGCTCCTAGTTAACATGCTGTATCTTGCTTCACCTCAAATCATGAGCTTGTGTAAAATGAAGATTTATTGCTCAAGCAAATCTCAAAGGGTCTCGATAAAACAATCTATTGCCTGATCGATATTAGAAAGAACGGTGATGCCCTGCTACTACTACTGTATTCTTTTTGCCTTACAGTGAAGGATTTACAGTATTGACATGCTGTTTCATTAAGCAGACGGCAAGTGCAGTCAATTCCTGACAAGCTGATTGGTTTTGAAGACACATGTCTAACATTTTTCTTTTACTGGACAGCAAGAACTTGGAGTGGTGGAGTCTATCTGGGGCCAAAACTCAGAGTTCACATAAGATCCAGCTACCCTCACGCTCTTGGACACGAAAACACACAAAAAAAACAACACAACTGTGTTCATTCCTGGGCCCAAAAACTGTAAATCTTTAGGGAGCCTCGTGATGATTTGTTGATTGAGCTGAGATTCATAAAATGTACATTTACATAATTATATTCAGTGTAATCCAGATCATAACCCGAGACCCATGGAAATTACGGAAACCCTTAACTCTCTTCTCTCTAAAGCACGCAGTAATAGAAAAACAAAACAACCCCCCAAAAATGCATCTTGTAAAGTCTGGTTGGTCCGGACATGATACCAACACAGACGAACTATTCAGAAACTCTTCAAGACCACTGAAGCACTCACAAATGTGCTGTGACATCGAGACTTTCTCAATTTGAACTTCTTGACCTCTTCACATCTGCACAACTGTGTGTGTTTCCACGGTGCTGCAGCTGAGGTTGAAAAATCCAGAACAACATTTTGCTGATGGCTACAGTCCTTTGACTGCGACAAGGATTATACTACAGAGTTACGGTAATCAGAAACTGTCATCGAGTTAACTGTACAACCTCAACTTTGTGAGGTTACCACATTTCCCCCTAATTAAGAGTTTTCTCTCACACAGAAAGGAAAAACACAGTCACTTTAAAGGGCACTCAAGAGCTGAAAGTTGGAAACGGCTGCAAAAAAGTCGAACAGCGTCTCTCAGTTGCATGAAAACTGACCTTTCTGGGATGTAAAATGTTATCAAGAGGCTTATCGCCTCAGCTCATCGGACAGGCCTGTGAAGCTCATTATCTGGAGGCACATTTCCACATTTCTGCTCGCATCAAAACATACCTGCATGCATGCTCTCGCAGGCAACTTTTGCATGCCTGTAAAAGCAGCTATTATGACCCATTTCCACCCAGATGGAGCAGAAGACAGTCCAACGGTTTCACCTTGTACATGTTGACCGTTGTGATAAATCCATGTTGGGTATGAAGTGTGGATTTCCAGCTGTTTCTTGGCAGGTGCACATGCAGACATGCTGTGATGAAATTATGCTCAGGAGATTGATGGGCACAAAAAATCTGGCCGATTTGGAGCTTCTGGTCACTCTGCATTGGACAGACATTTGTCATTTTGAATTATCACACAGTCAAAGCCCTCTTAAAGCTTGACTCAGAAGAAAAGAAGAACACTCACCTCTGCACGTACAAGATAGGTAGAAAAAAAAAAGTCGCCTGAAAAGATTTCCTGAAGCCCAAACTTTCCATCTCTGACTCATTTCTCAGAGCCTGTGCGCTGCCAGAAAGCCTCTCTCTCAAAATGACTTTAATCCTGCTTCCTCTTATTTATGTGGGATACTTAAAACTACAATGACCTTAACACTGAATCCTTTTCTTCCTCACACACTGAATGAAAAGTGTCTGTATTCTCCCTCTCAGTTGAAGGACATGCAACTAAAATTTCCAAAATGTCAAGGCATTCCATTAACTGGTGCTAAATCCTGTCAAGATGCTGCACCGTGCATTCATTTTAACAAGCTTAAGCCTGAGTTATTCTTCCCAGGTGTCTCTTTTGGGTTTTCTTTGCCTTTGGAAAACTGTCAGACATTATCTGCAGAGACTTCTGTCAGCAGAGCCTTCACAGCAGTGAGCTCTGCAAACTAGGATATCTTATGAAACATTTTGGAAGTCAAGAAAATGAATCTTTTTGTGTGTTTTGCCTCTGTGTCTCCATGTTCTTTGCCTAAAACCTAGAAATTTTCCAAGAATTTAAACAAGACGTGATTTGTCAGGTTTTTTTTTTTTCAAGAGAAAAGCTGAACTGTCCTGAGTGTGTCACTGCAATCGAACAACAACAAAAATCAAACCTTTGGAGCTAATTAGTTATGACTGAACGTTAATGCTGCACCAAGAAAGCTAAACACGGCTGCCGACCAAAACATCAGCGAATCCTGCTGTGCCAGTGGTGACGCATCACTTACCTTTGTGTGTGCTGCTGCTGCTGCTGCGGGGTGGAAGTATCACAAAGCTGTGAGGAGTTTGGGACAGACGCTGAACAGCAGCTCTGGTGAGGGTTTGGCTTTTATCTGCAGGTGGGTGGAGCTGCATGAGCTGAGAGAGGAGAAGCACTGGATCTGTGCATGCATGTGAGAGACGGAGGGAGGAAAACAGAAAAGCGGATCAGTGCGAGAGAGAAACCACGACTGGAACTGCATGTTTGCAGCATTAGAAGACATTAGAGACGGGATCAAACTGAGGCAGAAAGAGGGAGCCCAATCAGCTGCGCAACTGTGGATCACAAGGAGGAAGATCCTCGTTTGACTTGGACCTCTCAGTGCATTCTTTGCATGCAGAGAGATTTAAGGGCAGGGTCTCACTTTGGTTTTGGCAGAGGTCAAGATCTAGCTGAGGGGAGAGGTTTTTGTGACTACCACAGCACACGCACAGTTGTTGGCAAAACAATCGAAGCACAAGGTCCATTTAGAAGCTGTTCTGGAGCTTTCGGTTGTTTTACACACTTGTCCTCAGGAGATGGAGGTTTCCCAGATGTCATGGATTTGTAGATGTTAAAAGACTATTAAAACATTAAGGACCCTGTCATTTCTCACAGATGCTCAGTATTAGAGTATTACTTGACTCTCTTCTGCCTTTATTTGGGCATTAAAAGAGGCAAGAATGAGACAAATCCCCTCGGTAGGATAATCAAAACCAAGAGCTGTAGCAGCAGCTCTGTGATGTGTTAATTGGCGCTAAAAGCTAACATCAGCAGTTTGGGCCTAGAACCCGACCAAGTGTGATAAAAGTTTTTAATTTAGGAAAGGGGTGTTTTTTTGTTCAAACAAGAAGAAAAATAAGCACTCCTATTGATTTCTTGCCTAACCTTTCATTGGTGGAAAACACTCAAATGGTACAAAAGATTATAACACACTGACCACATTTTACCCAGCGCTGCCATGCACGTACATGTGGCTCTGCCCTCTTCCCCAGAGCTCTTGGTGCAAAACGCTGAAAATATTTAGCTTTTGTCCAAATTCTTCACTGTGTGGAAGTAACAAGCAGAGACGGAGGGGAGAACATTCACACTCTGAACAGCTGGTTCACATTTGAGGAATTATTCCTTGTGTTTTTGTTTGTGTTGCTATATTTAACATGTTCTTCGCATGCAGGCATTGCTTATAAAGAAAACATTTTGGTTCACCCCTGACTGATTTTACTGACAGCTTCTTTGTGCTGACTTTTGCCGTGCTCGTCAAAGAAATCTGCAGTGCGAATAGTCACGACTTACTGGTCAGTTAACATGGACAGAAAAAGGCTTAATTGTACAAACAGTATTTCCCTTTATTCATATTCTGAGAGCCATCCATTCTCACCATCCCGAGGTCTTACCTTTCTATTTAATTAAGTCCAGAGCAACAAACAATGTTTCCAACATACACTAGAGAGAACAATAAGGAGTCAGCCGAATGGAAATACTGACCTCATACCTGTCTACATGCAGACTTCCTGTTCATGTCATTATTAAGCTGCAACTTAGATCTCAAGGCCAAGTTGCTGCGGCAAAGTGAAAAGCGCAGACAACCTTGGCAATGGCTCTTATTACTCCCCGTTTCCTATTCCTCAATCAACTTTCTTTCATCTTGGGACGAGCAACTCGCAGCCATGAGTAATTTGAACAGGTGGATGGACTGTTAGAATAGCGTGAGTTTGGTTTGTGTTTCGTATGTGTTGTTTGGTACGACTCCTGGAGGAGATCCACGTTATTTTCTCCAGTTTTTGATCTTACTTAGCCACGGGTATCCCTCTCAAAACTAAAAGCATACCCTGTCAAACTCACTTTTTCCTAATGTTGCAGCAGTTATGAAATGGCTTCCATGTGATTGACCGAAATTTGATTAATCCAGCCATCATAAATATAATTTGTTGGCGGGCATGGATTTCGAAAAATGCACTCCAAAACCAACAAAACACTGAAATGAAATGACGTGGGCACTCTTTTTATTTCTTTTCATGGCACCATGATCATTCAAGGACAATTGGAATATATTCTGTCCTCTAAATGTATTATTATTATTATTATAATAAACGAATGTCACTAAAGGTAAAATATGCGACACACATGCACACTGTGTAGATATTTCACTATTAAACAAAAACACCAAAAATACAAATGCAAGCTCACATTAGCACTAAAAGTACAGCTGAGACTGACGGGAACGCCATTAGTTTTGCTAAATTGTGGCTCTGTAGGAAAAATGAAGGGATCACCAAAGTTGTTTGTAATCGAATAGACATGAACATCTTCATTAAATTTCACAGTAATCCATCCAATACATGGTGAGATAAGCTGTTTCAGTCTGGACCGTGGTGGACTGACCCACATCGACATGCACACTAGCACGCCACTAATGTTCCTAAAATTGGTCGACATGGCTATCACAGCAACATGTTCAAGCATTTGACAAAAACCATATTTGGAGAAAAGCTGTCCAGCAAGCTGCCTCAAACCGTTTCAGAGTAAGTTTTTGACAAACTCTGTTTGCTCAGTGTGCATTTCTCACAGACAGACAAGACCCAGATGCAGGGGAAGGGAAGAAAAGTCGACAGTGTACCCTGGCGCCGGTTCTGTCGCCGCAGATCTGAGTACCACTCAGAGCTTCTGTTCAGATCACCTGACTTTTTTCCATTTAGCAGAGCCACAGCTGTCGATTTTGGCCGTCGATCGGACCCGTCTGTGAGAACATCTCATAAAGTCACCTAACGACTCAGAAAAATGCAGACCTTCTCCTTCCTCCTCTTAGTTATTTGGTAGAGAAAGGGCTCAGGAAAGAATTCAGCATTGCAAAGAGGAGGGGAAATAGGATCAGCTGAGAAAAATGTTAAAGCTTGTCAATTAAAGTTTTGTGCTGATACACTGTGGTTGAAATTTGGGTGCAGGCATTTCATTATATATCTCTGGAAAAGTGTTAGAATTCAGACTGGAGCCAATGACCCATTTCACAAGCATGGCAATTACAATCTTAAGATCAGTCGGGTTCTGCAAAATGTGACCACTGACTTGGCAAATGTGTCTCAAAAGAAAAATGAGGATGAGTTTTTCTTTTTTGGAATTTCAGTGAGTTGACTCGTCGCAGCTCCTTCCAGCGTCTCATTTCTACTCTTCACACATGATGTCAATGTAGTTTTTCTTTTCTTTCTCGATCTTCAAAACATTTTGACTGTGTTTATCGGCTTTAACGCCCGCTGCAAACTTTAGCATGCGCTGCGGTTACTTCCAAGGCCAAGGAGCGTTTGATTCAAGACGAGACCATCCACTGTGCAGTATTTCCTCACTTCGAAATGAGTCAAATTAAAACAATAAAGAGTCAGCCAGAGGTTGACGTTTTCAACCAACTCTTTGAGCGAACATTAACTGAAAGAGGTAAGTAGCTATAACATCTGCAAGCAACAGTGATTGCAGCCTTGAGTCTAGCTTTTGTCTTCCTGTGAAATCAAAGACCCATTGTTTTAAGTCTTACTTTAAGTGGTAAATCTGCCACCTTTACCATTGTAAAACGGAAAATTTGAAGTCTTTGCACAGACCACATGTAAAAACAGTCCATTATGACTTAGAAGTGTCTGTCAGTTAGCACAAAGAAGCATTATTTCATGTATTCCTCTGCTTGCTCAAACGCAAAAGGCGTATATCCTCAGAGTGGCACAGAGTCAGAGGTACATCTGAGAACACAGCAAAAATGTATCTACACTGTAGCTGTGAGCCCTCATCCATCATGCAGGCCCTCACTACGATTAACCCCAAAGCCTTGCGGAGAGATTTATGAGCTTTCACTGGGTTCCCTGCCTTGCCAGCACAAGACTTTTTAAATGTTCATACATCAAGCTTATGTAGAGGGATTTCCTTTTTTCACCTCTGTTTGGTAGCTTGTGGAAACCTGACATCTTCCCTACAAACCATTTTCTAGCTCAGGTTAAAATAAAAGTCTCCCAGGTTTGGACACATGTGCGGCCCACTGTACATGCACTGATTTGTAAATGGCTAACAGAGCTCTGTTTAACATTCTGGATCTGTTTTTCGTCCTTTGTGGGGTACACTTTTAAGATTTTGGCCCCAAATCACTTAAGTCATCAGCAGATGCAGGTCCTGACTGTAGTTACATGATGTCATTACATGAAATGATGTAAACTAAATAGCAGTTACAGCTGCGGGGCAAGACGGCTAATGGTCCTAATGTGATGAGGCAGAACTGTGCATACGTTCTCAGTCAGAACATAAATATGGTGAGCAAAGTAAAGGTTGTATCAGTCAACAGTGTCTGCACTACTTCCTCACAGAAACAAGCAATTCCTTTTGGAACCAGTAACTAATGGGATGACGATATGTTTGCTCTCTCATGACCACCTCTGAATTTTTCTGTCTGGCTGTTAATCCGGTCGTCTCAGAGCTCGCTTTGAGCCGGCGCTGCAGCTCGAATGTTCCTCTCCAATTTTGGTGGACGGTTTGAGAGTTTGGCAGAGTGACAGCAAGCCCAGAGCAACCGGATACAAAAGGTTCTGGAGATGACAGATTGTCTTCATCCCTTCATTAAAGTCAGCAGACTGTGTGAAAAGCACAGGGCCTGGCAAAGACTTTTCGAAAGAAAATCATTTGGCTCTCTCTCCCTCAGCGCTCTTGACTGTGTTTTACTCTAACTGGCACAAGTGAGTGACAGACAGTAGTGGTGTGAAATCATGAGACGGCTTAATTGGCTGAAAAAGCTACAGCCATGCCGGCGGCTCTGTGAGGCTGCACAGGCATAACTGTGCTTTGAGCCAAATGCCAAAGGAAACATGCCCACAGTGATAATGTCATGTAATGTAATGACAGCGAGCCAGCATGCACAACACCAGGACCCTGAAACCGAAACAGCTGATCGTGACTTCTATTATTTACACCTGCGCTGTTCCTGCTGACATGTCATAATATCTAGCCCTTTGCGCTTGAAATACAGAAATGTATCATTCACTGATGTGGTTTTAGCCTCAGCTATGTGCTTTGAGTTAACAGAACATCATCAATAATAAAAAAAAAGCCAGAGTTCAGAGACAGTGTTACAGCTGTTTCACTATATTTCCAAGAACATTAAATCATAAGAAATCTGTTTTTGATGAACGAATGCTACACATGTGCTGTAAGATTAAAATGTATTTGATGGCACAGTAATACACTAAAGAATTGAGTTAAAAGAACTCTACAGCACTGTAGTCACTCTAATGCTTCACCTTCGTTTTTAGATCAAAACTACAAGATACAGTTGTATGGAAGCGTTTAAGAGCACTTTAACACAATCTAAGATGTCCATCTTCAACTGAGTTTGTACGTGCACACAATGCTAACTCGTGCCTCTGTAGCTCTAATTTCCAGTGTATGGTAAGCTTTTTGAGAAAATAAAGAACCCTCACAAATGCCAAACCTGTGCTTTTAAAACATCAGTTCCTCAGAAAGTCAAATATTATCATTAGCATTCACAGTGAGTAAGGTTTTCACTGCAGTACGCTACGCTGGACAGCTCATTAAAATACGTAAGAGTAGTCGGGCCACTGAAGGTTGGAAAAGCAACAGAATGGCATTTATTCGTTTTGTCACCGTGTGTTTTCCTTCGGTGCAGTCAGACCAGTTACAGAGCAAACCAGTTTCACGTGATATCACAGGAAAAGCATCATTAGCCGCTAACCGCCTTCACCAACATTTCCCGTGGTCATTAAGTCCGTGGTGAAAACAGAAAAAGCAGGGTTGTACCAGGGCAAATCACCTCCAGCCTGTGCTGTGAGCCCCCGTTCCTGCTTTGTCTGCGTCGCTATACTGGAAATATGTCAACGTGTGGAACGAGTACAGGTCCCAGTGTGGATGTTTTCCCAAGTATGATGATCTCCATAAAGTTTGGGGGACATGCAAGAGCATGTGCGAAACTCAATGGCAAATTACATGTGAATTTGCTGTTTCACGTGATTTTCCAGCATGTTTTGGAGCTGAGCACACCTGCCAGCCAAAAAGCCTCTATAAATAAATCCAACTGCACTACGCTGTAATTAGACATTTCTAAAGAAAAGAAAATGCTTAGCTTTACATAATTTGTAGGTATTTAAAATTACAGAATTTCATTGATTTGTCAGTGATGTAATTCTATTGGAGAGGACGACATTATACAGTAAATTAATAGTCTGTACTGCCTTAATAAATGTAATCACAGGATAAGGACTATTTGTTCTAACAGAGTTGCTTTTTTGCCTAAATACCAATGATTTATAACAAGTTTCAGACTAAATATCTAACTTTGTCAGAACTTTCAAAAGAGTTTGGACTTGTAATCTTTCCTCTCATGTTTTAGAATAAAACGGGACATTCATGGTCTCTAATAATATCCAAACTGAAGATGAAACTCTGACCGCTATCTTTTTAACGGCATATGCTGTTTTATTATTCTATGATTATTATTCTATTCTAATTATTCTACTTCCCCCACTTTCATCCACATTATGTCAACTGTGTTGTCATCTGACTCTGAGCGCATGCTTCACCGGCCTTGGGCATGAAGGTATTCTCTGTCTGTCTTGATTACTGCATGCACATGAGAGAATACCACAGCTTTGGGAGAGACTCCCTCTCAAATGTTTTATTTATTTGTCTGAGAGTTTGAGCCAAACGCTTTGGTCTGCATTTCATTCCTCTGCTGCCCTTGGAACGGGGGCCAGATACGTGTGGACTGGAAACCCCCGGTGTGTGATGGTGGGAACTAAATTAATCAATTTTAGGTGGATCCAAAAAAACGAAAGAGCTTGCTCACAGCTTGAAAAGCTGCTGAGTCATTGCCTGTTCATCTGGTCTGCAGTCTGGCCAAAGTCTGGGCACAAAAGTTTGAGTTCGCCCTTAAAGTGAAGCTTGTTTAAACATTTTTCCCCTTCTTCTCTGAAAGAGGCAGCATTTGGACTCGTGGAGACACGAATGTCATACCAGTCTATATATTTGTGAATACAGGGACACATCTCAGCCTGCTGAGGCAGAAAGTCCAACATCAATCATTCATTTCCCTCTGTGTCAGGTTTGGGTCATCTTTGCATCCAGTTTTTCAGACAGACATGTTGGGGGCCCTTGTTGAGTTCCTCATGTGAATGCTGTTTGACTGAGACCCTCCCAGCAGCCCGCACTGTGAATCCGAGCCTGTGTCTTGCTACACGTCCACTGATTGGCTGGAGGTGCGCTGCAACCTCACTCAGCAGGTTCAGCGATGCTAATGTTGCTCTGAAGGCTCAAGCTAAATGTTTTTTCAAATGGCTAGGTTGGCAAGGTGCACAAGAAACCCCGGGGAAATATTTACTAAATAAATAAATACAACAAAATTTAAAGTGGATTTAAAATGCAAAAGGAAATGAGCTTTATTCTACTGTATACGATGGCGTGGGTTCATATTTAACGTGCATTAATCTTAGAAATTTGCCAGCAGCAGACCAGAAAGTATTCCGTATTAAATGTTTCAATACAAAGATGTGATTCTTTCACTCTCATACCCGTTTTTCTTCTGCCATGCAATTATAAAAGGATCCAGACGGCATGAAACAGAACACAAACATGAGTTTAATAGCAGCTCCGTTGGGAGTATTAGCAGCGCAGCGCAGTGTGGACTCAGGAATTAGCCTGCAACAAGAAGTCATGTCCAGGGGATCGAATAAATGTTTGCCTTGAACACTGCACAAGCGCTGACCTCTTCATTCTCACACTCAAATAAACTTAATATGGCTAAAAATAAGACTGATTAATACATGTTACAAGCATGTTTGTCTCATACAGGCTTTGCCTCATTGAACATACATTCTGGTTGAGGGTGCATGTCTCCAAAATGAAAAACTTCAAGGAAAGCCAGTCTGGCCCTGTTTCTATTTCACTACAACACAGAAACGTACCACACATTGTTCTGCGGACCATGAAGCAACACCAGCGCGGCTTTCCTGTCCAGTTTGCCACAAACAAAACAAGCCACTGTATAACCTGCAAGTACTTCACAAATCACCAAAGCTCCAGTACCAGCTGCCTGTGAAGAACGTGTGATCTAGATGTCACTGTGCCTCGTCACCTTACAGTAAGGCTAATTCACCAGCTTTCGTTCCAGTAAACCGATTCTTCTGACTCACTTCACAGTGCTGTGTTTGATTTTCCAATGCGAACAAGCTCGTGTTGGTTCTCTGGAGTCGTCTGTCTGACATTCATGCTGCTGGAAGCAAAGGTATGAAAATTAATAGCCTGAAAAACTAGACAATGAGCCAAAATCTTGTCTCTTGTGCATGAATCGTGACTCTTGGAGCTGTCCAGACTAATTAAGGGATCAGTTTCACACAAATGATGGATTCCCTTTCTTCTACTTATTCTGTAGGTCATGCTGGAGTGGGTCGGTGAGAATTTACAGCCACCTCCTCCATGGGCAATTTGCAGCGCACATCACAGGCTTTGAAGTATGAAGAGCACCAAACCACAGGTATTTTCAGCTCCATGTTGTGAAACAGTTGAAAGTATCATTAGGGCGTTTTGTCATGTGTTTTCAGGAACATTTGTCAAGTGTGGGTGCATGATGTTGAGCAGAAATACTTTCTTGTGCACGTGACTGAGGCAAAAAAGCCAAATTCCTTCCTGCTTGTGTGTCAGATGAAGCCACAAATCCCTGTTTTATTTCTGCACTTGGCAAAATATTTGCATTAATATCTTGAAAACAGGCTCACTTTTACGCCTCGCCAACCAGACCAGGGCGCTGCGATCCCAGATTCTGTCTCTTACGGGTTCAAACGCACACACTCAGATGTAATACAGAGACATTCACACACACATACTCAAATTCTGCTTCCATCCAAAGCCTCTCAGACACCATTAAGACAAACAGGCTGCAGCCATAAAACCAAAGCCACTGTGCTCTTTATGGGGTGCAACGTAAAACACAGATGCAGGTAAAAAACATGAGTTTATGCACATGTGTTTGCATCCAGGAACAGCAAAACTGAGCTGGCCAGAAGCAGCAGAGGGTGAAGCAGACAGTGCAAACAATTCCCAGCATTCCTCTGAGGAGCAGAGCAAACTGACCCCGGCCTTCTTTTGCCACACAGGCTGAGATGCTGATGCCCGATTGTGGATCAGGGCTGAGATGGCCTCCAGTGAGGAAGCTATCAGTTAGCTAACAGTATTTGGGGCTCAATGAATATTCTGTATAAATGCATATATTTGCTCGTATCTTTTACTTTAACTTGTCACGTTTTTAACATATCTGTGATTTGCTGAGATGCAATGCCAACGTTTTATTCTGGCAGCTGAGCTGAATTACTGAAGCCGCTCTTTGTCATTTAAACTTTTGGAAATTTGTAAAACTTTTAATCTTTTCTGGAACTGACTGACTTTCCTACGTTTAGCAACAGGTCAGTGTGGTTGGTCGGTGTGTAATAAGAGTTGTTGATATTTAAGGGGCATTAAATTCTCACCGGACACCAAACGCCCAGTAAATACAAAAGAATCCCAAAAGTATCCCGAAAGGTTACCCTGACATTTCACTGTTTTCTATTATCCTGCCAAATGACTTCCAGAAATGGAGACAGCTGACGTCAGCCACCTCTGGGAGACTTTATCAACTCCATCAGTGCTGATGTATTAATCTCAACCTGCCTCACGTCATATTGATGTGGAAGGGGATTCTGGCCTTTTCAGCGCTGTGTCAAAGACCAGGAATAAAGATGAGACTGTGAGAGGAAGACAGAGTCAAAACAGAGACAGAAGGATAATAAGAACGTAGCCAGACCAGAAAAAGAAAGGCAGAAGACTACTGTTGGTCTTCGCAGTGGGTCTGTGCCTCCTCAGCGGCTCGGCCCTGGACCCTGTTTGTCCTGCTTCGACGGCCTGAGCGCTTCCTCTCTTCACTTGCCAGGAGGACAGGTTTTTACTGGCTCCAACTTGTCACATGTGGAGACATTACACACAGACTGTGTTGACGGAGAGAAGTCGCTGCCTGAGAAGCCGTGATGGAGGTCTGTCAACGTTTACGGACGCTAAATCCAAAGTTTGTTTCACAAGTTCCTCTGCTGAAATGAAGTTTGATAGTCCAGAAATAGAGTGCAAAACAACACTTCAGCTTGAAAAAATATAGTCAGCATCAGACAGAAGACATCTAATGTGTTTTTTCTATGTGCATACAAACATTTTCTGATATATCTTGTTGAAATAGACTCTTAGTAATATATGTAGTCCTCATTAATCAAAACAACAGTTTCATGGTGCAGGTCTTCTTGGGGCTGACATGCAATAAAGGTCTAAACCAGAACATAAAAAGCCAAACTTCACGAATCAGAAATTTGACATATTTCTTTTCATTTCCAGTAAAAATGTCAGAGTGCAACATCTGACATACATTTCAACAGTCTCTACATTTGATGGCTTCGATGATGGGACACGCCATGAGACAGACATGATCTAATACGTCTGGCATGGGTTGCGCCGGACAGCAGATTCAAGTAATCCTGTGTGTGAGAACTCGTGCTCAGCTGATTGAAGTGAACTTGAGTTTGTTACGTGAGATTCAGCAGGCAGAGGGACTAATTGACAACAGGTGTGTGTGGAGGCAGTTGGCTTCCTTTTTAGGGCTACTGGTATTTACAGGGTGTTTCACATGAGCAGTGCTGGCCTGCTGTGGGCATCGAGGCGTCTGTCAGGGTACAGTATGCGCCTCATTCAGACCACCAAAGATGATGGCATGTTATTGCAGACGTCCTCCACCAATAGAGCTGCTGTGATGAGACACAGGCACAGAGGGTCAGTGAAAGGTCTTTGGAGGGATACTGTCACTCTTGCATGAACAGTTCTGAGATTTAGGGGAAACTGTGACATGTAGAAGAGAAGATCAATACCAGCAGCTGAGTGTGGTATCAATTCACTCATCTAAGTCATTTTCCAACACGCCAAACTATTCTTCTGAGATTAAATGGATTTGGAAAAAGTTTCCAGAAACCATTTTTGCATTTGTGATGAGTCCGTCTGCTCCATCCTGGTCACTGCTGTCTCTACCTCTGTCCTGTAAAAGCCTCGACATCCAAAGATACTTGTAGATAAGAAGTCAGTGGTCAGTGAAGCTTTAAAACCATTTTTCTACGGACATTTCTCGATTGGGAGAGTGACTTCACTGGAATAAACATCTGATCTCCAATATCTGCCTTCCTTTGACTTCTCACAGAACCGACAACCCATGGTATAATCCTGTGGTGAATGAGCTCTTTAATGCGGTGATAATACAGGACGCTGCCTTCCCTTGTTGAGGGGATGCTTGTTTTTGGGGCTTGAATTGAGCTGAAGATTTTCTTCTTCTCACGTTCTCCCTCTCCACAAACTGCCCGTGCATACGCAGGCATTGTCCAAGTGTTTAGTCTGCTGCATTTCATTTTTCAGTTTGCCTTCCGAAACATCTACAGGACACCCTTCCTTCCTGTCTTCTCTTTTCCTGGTGGATTCCAGCCAATGGAGCTAAACACATGCAGTAAAAAGCGCCAGTGTGGCTCTGTGTTTACTGATTCTGTATGCTGAAAAGATTTATCACACATTTAATAAGCTGCTTCGAGTTGTGGATCTTTTTGCACTCTTACTAATGTTCTTTCATGGCAATCATATTATTTAGAGACCATGTGGTTCAGACCCTTCACTGCAATGATGAAGCCAAAGCTCCTTCATGTCTGCGGTCATCTTTACCGCTTCAAAAACCACATTAAAGAGGTGTACCCTCTCGTGAAGTGCTCTCTCTTGGTTTAGGATTTGAGTGCAACTGGCCCAAGAACTGAGTGGTAGGATTCACATTTTGCCTCCACACTGAGATTTGGATGCTTTTAGTCAGCGCAAACGTGGTCCGGCCTTGCCAGACTTGGCACGGCTGCTCACCCATGTGTCACAGGCCTCACCACCTCTGGTCTCAGCCCTCGCTCTCACTAATATACTTTTACAGGGTTTTCCTGGGGAGGGAACCGGGGCCGTCTGTGTCCAAGCCAAACAGAGAAGTGTTACAGGAGAGGAGAGATGGTTCAGGACGAAACGCCAACAGCCTGATGCTCAGTAGCTTTGTCACATCAAAGACGCTCTCTAACCTTGGCACTGACAGATGCTCGGACTTCATGCTATTTTTTTTTGTTGCAGGATTTGTGGCTTCTGATACACACAGTCCACCCAGATATGTATCTATACACACTGCATTCTCTGCCTCACGACCAGAGCCAAGAAAAATCTGACTTCTACAGAGTAAATACCAGAACAAAAACAAGCTAAGTGCTTTTGAAAAGTTATATTAAGACAAGCATTAAGTGCTGTGCTTTGTTAGAATTCTGTGTGGGATATAAAGCACAATAAGTACATTATCTGTGCATGCTTTTCTCTGTTCATCCTCCATCATACATTTCTGTCAAATTATCAATTAATCAACTGTACTTGTCAATGCACATAGGTCATTTACAACAAGCAGTACTCTTTAACAACTTAATGTTTTGAGGAAAAAACTTATTTTGTAAAGTAACTAAAGCCGTCAAATAATAAGAGAAGTACAAAGCAATAAAGCAGCATGAAAAGAAAATACTCAAGAGCGTCACATTTCTGTCCAGTAAATGAACCTCTTCACATTTCACCACTGAACAAAATATGTCTTCAAACCAGCAATTGACATGAAGAGATTAGAGCACATTCCTCTACTTTCCCCCAAAATTTAGCTTGATGTGAGGGTGTTTAAAAAGTCACACTTATCTGAGCGTCTGCAGCACTGTGCCACATGTGGCTCTGCTTTCTGTCCTGATCCTGAAATGTATAAAAAACATAATCCTCACTCATCAGAACTATTACAACGTGGAAAAATCTAAATACTTATAAATGGGAAGGTCAGAGGTCAAGAAGACTTTTTTCCCTTCAGGGCAATGGTGTGCAGCAGAGGGTTATGGTCCCCAGAACTGCCCCCTAGTGGTAGTTCAACCTTAATGCACCCATGCTGCAAGAGCACAATCGGATTTAATTATTTGCCTTTAATATACTAAACTACATGATAACATAATGAGGCTACTGATGCAATGAAACAGCGGCTTATTTTGAAAAGATTACATTTTCATAAGTTCCCAAATACAGGGAGACGCTTATCCAGCCAGAAGGCAAAAGGCATGAGCAATTTGTATATAATCCATGACCCACAATTCCTTGGGCCAGGATCCGGGCTGTCTGCTTGGACTCCTTCCGTAAACAAGATCTGATTTCTGAAATTGACGTATTTGAGGTAACATTCCCATGCCGCGATTCTAAAAAGCAGTTCAGGGTTCCAGGTTTGGCAAAAACAAGCAGCGAAACTCGGAGGAACGCTGAGCCACAGAGAAGAAAACAGGAATAAAGCAGGAATAACAAGGAAAAAAAAACTATGCAGCCAAAACTAAACCCATTCTAGAATAAACTCGATGCTCACGGTTAGTTTTCTGGAGAGGTAAGTTGACTTTATTGATACTAGATTATTAAAATTAATGGCAGGATATGGCTCCGTGATTCCGCGCCCTGTGCTTGTATTACTTTGGTCTTGGCCGAGTCGTTGGACTTGACCATCAGACAACTATCTCACCAATCAGGGACATGCATGTGCATAGCTGTGAGGGGAAAAAGGGAAATCCCTCGTCAGGTTCTGGGGATTACAGTCAGACTGAAAATGAGCCTCCCAGATTGCAGGAAAAGTCAAGGATCAAGACCCAAGGTGGAAAAACATCACAGAAGGTTCCCTGTTAAGATAGATGTTACTCCGGTTGTCAAGACTATGCGAAGCAAATCCTGGAAAATGACAGACAAATCTGACCGTCAGTTCAAACTTAATTTGTAATCTAAGAAGGTGCCTCCAAACATTCCAGCTGTCAGCACAATTTTTCCCACTGCTGCCTCACAGAGAGCGAGCGTGGGGTGTTTTTCTCCTTCTTCCCCCGCTCAGACCGATTGATTGGGAGTTAATGTAAGATTAACAACGTTACACCCAAATTGCCGCTCGGGCTGTCCAAGAATTACTGGAGTGAAACTGCAGTGATTCAGCAGTGCCATTTCCAGCTGTGACAGTGAAGGAGAGAGATGAGGTGTGATAAAATGTCTGCTGGCTCCGACAGAAACTGGGTTCAGCTTTGGAAATCCTAATCGCACAGAAATCAAAGAACCAATCTACATTTTCACGACTAATCTGCAGAAAAAACATCAATAAACGTGTTTAAGAGAACCATTTGTGACTCCAGGGGTTCATTAGTAGAAACAGCATGAAGGAATCAAATTCCTTTTCAACCACAAATCAAACACAACACTGACCTGAGTCGTCATGAGGGTTTGGACTACACCTTTTCCAGCTTCTCCCCTCTGGGAGGCGCTACAGATCACTGAACGCCCAAAACAACACGACACAAACACAGTTTCTTCCCATAAGACGTCACTCTGATGAACCGTTAACCATTCAGTGTCACTAACCCTCTGACACAAAACATCCACTGCCTGACTGAGCATTTATCATCCATTAATGTAGTTTTTTTTTTACATGTACATCCATCACTCACTCACATTAATACCTGCACACTGTAGATTTCATTGTTCATTGTTTTTTGCCTCATCATTCTTTGTATTGTTTTATACTTTTGCACTACTTAAC
Organism: Chaetodon auriga; assembly: GCF_051107435.1. NCBI lineage: Eukaryota > Metazoa > Chordata > Actinopteri > Chaetodontiformes > Chaetodontidae > Chaetodon > Chaetodon auriga. The sequence continues at coordinate 8,662,204 of NC_135096.1, read as the reverse complement.
TTCAAAGCATCAGGAACCAATGAAAAGTCAGATGTGACAATAGCGTGTTGATTTTTCATTTTTATTAAAAACAAAAAACAATCAATGATTAAAAAAAATAGCATGCTAAAATACAGAATGAAGAAAAAAATGAGACACTTCACTGAAAGATACAAATGCCAACCTCATGGTGGCGCTACAAGAACAGTCAGAGCAGTTAGGACTCATCCTCTAGGAATTATCTATGGCAGTACAAAGTTTGGCATCAATCCATTGAATAGTTGAGATATTTCAGCCTGGACCACCACTGCCACACCTACTGCAATCCATCTCCAGCGTGTTCACCTCCTGTTGGCGATCCTCTTGGATCTCCTCAGTCCAGCGTTCGGGGCCTCCTCTCCAGCATCGTCTGCAGCTGCAGCAGCTTTCTGCCCAGTTTTCATTTGACTCTGATTTTTCGGTTGTGAAGCTGTGGTCGGTGCCGTTCCAGCAGCCTTTCTTGTCCGTCTCACGGCTTGTTCAGACTCTTGTGGATTGGTCTTCTCCTTGACTTTCTTCTGTGGCCCTCTGGCTGCTTTAACTGGTTTCGTCGGCTTCTCCGCCGCAGCTCCAGATTTCTGTTTTGGCTTCAGCGTTTCGCCTTTCACACTGGCCTGATTGTTTCCTTTACTGTCTGTGAGTTTACCCTTTGTTGATTTACTTTGGTTTGTTGCTGTGTCTTCCAGCTTTTCGGTAGATTTAACAGCCTTTTTTCTTTTTTTCCCTCGATGTTGGCTTTTAGTGGCTTGCAGTTCCTCTGAGGTATCCACTTTTTCTGCTTCCACTGGTGCTTTCTGGGCTTTGATCTGCATTTCAGGATCTTGAAAGGCTTCCTGTGAAAACATATTTATTCTTTAGAGTACAGTAAATCCTTTTTTGCACACTCAGCCAAGTGTGAAGAGCAAAAATGAAAGGCTATAACATGAAACCAAATCAGATTCTCACCTCGTCTTGCGTAAGTTTAGATTTCAGGTCGGTTAACTGGCTCATCATCCTCTGAATCTTATGCTGAAAACAGATGAAAGTAGTCAAATCACAAATCGACAACATGTCAACAATGTCAAATAAATTGGAAGCTCTTACCTGTTGACTGGCAATTTGTTTTTCAAGCTGCTTTCCCTCTTTAGCCTGCTGGTTCCTATGTTTTTGAGAAATCCATGGTAGTATTTTCCTGTACATTTTCCTTGGATATTAAAATGCTATGACACAGTGTCGATGGACAATTTTTCTTCAGCATTCGTGAGCTACACCCAGGAAACAATAAGAAATCGGTGTTGTGAAAAGGACAACAGGAAATTCTGGGGTTTCTTGCATAAAATGTTGCCGTCAGCTGTCAAGTTTCGTGTGATGGAGCTTTCCACAAGCGCCCGAACGCATCGCAACACAACCCTCCTTTCTGTTCAAAGTGATGTTGTAATTTGATGAAAATGAAAATTGAGCTCCACGGGAGTGTTTTTAGCATCTTCAAACAAGAGTCTGAAATTTTGTGAAATGTGAGTTTGTTCTGATAAGAAGCTCGATACCACTTTCATGTCTCTGCATTAAATATACGGCTACCACCAGCAGCCAGTTCAGCATACAAACTGGAAACAGGCACGACCCCCTCCAAGAAACCACATGTTTCTTTTCCTCTTTGGCTTTTGTGCAGATTAAAAAAGATTACGTGTTAATTAGTGAGCTTTACAAGTGCTGATCAGTGGGGTTTCATTACCTTTTGGACAGAGGCCGGCTCGTTGTTTCCCCGTGTGTCCACTCTTTATGGGGAATGGAATCGTGGAGCATTTTTGGAGGATAGCATGCTAGCTGTCATTATCATTGTTCATTTGTCATCTGTCAATTCATTCAGTGTCAGAAATGTCCAAACTCTGCACAAAAGAAACTGAACTGAATGCTAACAAACATTGCCGAAAGGAAACAAAAACAAAATAAATCTTATTGAATGTGTAGTGTTTTGTGTTTGCTCTGCAGTTCTTTTGACACCTACAGTAAAGAGCCAGCAGATGGCGCTCTTACCTTTGTAGATAACTTTACAGTTATGACAACATCCTGAATATTCATTATTCTTTGTGGCCTCTCACTGTGTAACAAATGCTGTAGCCTACGTAACTAATGAAACTTCAACTGCCCACCTAACATACCTCTGCATCTAGAAAAGTGAGAAAATGTCAAGGCTGCGTCACGTTTACTTGAATAAACACTGTCATGATGAAACAATGGCTCAAAATCTTACTTGCTCGCCACCATCTGAGAGAGCTCGACCCTCTTCTCTTCAATGACTCTTTGGATGTTGTCTTTTGTCACCATTGCCAGGAGAGACTCGGTGTCCAGGTCTGTCAGCTCGGTCAATGGCGAGGTCATTCTCAGGACCACCTTTACGAACTCAGCCAGCTCTTCACAGGATGGGAACTGGCAGAAAAACGCATTCATCAGGATGTGCAAGGAACCTGCACACAATGATTGGTGAATGTATTGTGTGTGTTCTGTTTCCAAAGCAGGCTCAGCCGGCTTGTGTTTGAAGCTGCGGATCCAATCTGCCTCCTAAACTTTGTTGGATGTCATCAGCTCCCAGTTTTGTTTGTGAATTTCCACTGTTATCCAACAGACTGTAAATGCCAGAGGAATGATCTCAAAGGATCCATCATCTTTTACTTCACATTTTTACCATCGTTACCTTGAAGGGGAAGACATTTTTTTGGAAAATACTGCTATTTCAGGGGCAATATAAAAAGCTGGTAAAAACGTCCGTACCAGACAGAGGCTTGAGAGTTATTGCGATGGTAAAAGGTCAGATGTGCCCTGGTATCAGTTAGAGAACTATACGGAATCATCAAGTGGCTGCTGTTGGAGGAAAACCTTTGAAGCCTTGAGTTTAGATTCAAAGAGACCCACCTTACTGACTCCAGCTGGTGCTTTCTCCCCGTCAGCAGACGCCAGCTCTGTGGCCACCTTTTTCCCCTTTAACAGCCTGTGCGCCTCTTCCAGGTCTCTCTGAGGACAGTCAGGATTTCCCATTGCATCAGCACACTGCCAGTTTCATAAAAACCTAAACAACGATTGCACTCTCAGTGCAACTAAAGAACATGATTGTAATGAGGCAACAGCGAGTGAGAAAGCCTTAACAACCTGGAGCTTTTTAACACGTTTCTCTTCATTGAGCTGTTCAATAAACTCCCAGTCACTTTGTGTCAGTTGATACCCCTTCATCCTCTTCAGCATTGAGTGAGGGTCATCTGATACGGAAATGCATTCTGAGCAGAATGAGAAATCAAACGAGGAAAACATTCAAGGGCAGCAAAAGCAACCAAGAGCTGCAAGATTCAGATAAAACTATTTTGCAATCAAACGGTAGCCTGACAAACACTGACATGTCACTTTCACAGTCATAAAAGCAGAAATCAACACAAGCAGCATGCAGCCTCATATGATCAGTCAACTAAAACAAGCAGACTGCACTGGGTACCTCTTTTTGTCTCCGGTGTGCTGACATCTGTTGTGCCTGCCTGTTGATAAAGGATGAGAGGACAACAGATCTGATTACACATCATGCCAACAGGATAAAGTTTGATAAACAGGAGCGGTGTGCACAACCTCTGCATATATCTCCATATTCATACAAACCTCATCCAGATCATCACTGGAAAAATCCAGCTTTCTGTTTACATTGATCAAAGGAGGAGTCCTGGGCAGCTGTTGACCCGATGGGATAAAATTCATTGCATTATCTGTTTCTCTCAGAATTTCAAAGTATCTGTCTGACATGTCTGAGCTACTTTGAAAACAACTATGCAAAATGCAGCAGGTCCACTGTGGAGTTTTCCTTCACACTGCTTTCTGCCTGAACAGGTGGGGTTGCTGTGTTTTAATCATTACTGCCACATTAGATTCACCTGTGGCTCAAAGTTGGCTGATTACCCCTTTTGACCACTAGATGGCGAGACTTCCTTTTTTTCTTTTGCAGCATTGGCCAACAGAATATACCTTCACTTAAAGTGAACAGTAAAATGCTACATTTTGGTTACTTGTTACAGTTTTACTGTTACTTTTACTGAATTCAAGGATCTAAATATTTATTCCACCACTGCAGATGGAATCACATTAACAGTGTTAGACATACGGAAGTGCACTGATACACTGAAGCAGCCTAACTGTTGTGCAGTCACCAGTTTGACATGGTTTTGTGTCATTTTCTTTCTCATAGTTGTGTCACAGGGTTTCACATATGCTAAGTTCTTTTGGAAACTATTCAGTCCTGCTTTAAGTGCACAAGGCAGACAGACAGACAGACAGGCAGGCAGGTGTGCGGACAGACAGGTGGACCCTGACACAAAATAGCCCACCTGTCTATCTTTAAACTGGGCTGCTGGTGTCACACTGCCAGAGCCACATGTTTGTGGAGCTCCAGGAACTCTAGAGGAGAGTGCTGAGTCGTAAATACCTCTGTTTTTAAACTGCCCGCTCCCATAATTGCGAGGGAGAAGAGGAAGGAGGAACGTGTGTGTCTGTGATAAACCGGTGCTTCATGACACTGGCTTGGCATCCCCAAAGTGGAAAACATGTGCATGGTTTTACATTGCAGGTAACAAATCATTCCTCAATAAAAAATCTAATTCAACATTACTGTTCTCATCTTCTTCATACCATCAATTCCTCTCTGGTGTAAGTGTCTCTTTCTACCATGTGTCTGTTTTTACACTGGGAGGAAATGAAGCAGGTGGTCCACTGTGACTTTAACAGCCATGTCCTGATAGATGAAGTAAAACATGTTTATTTTAAAGTCACTCATGCTCTTAGCCTTGTTGGCACAGGTTAAATTTGGTAAGTAAGATTTCTCCTGCTGTTGAAATGGCAAACATGGAGCTTAACTTTCATGAATTTACTTTCACATAAGCTGCAGTCATTGGGATGTCTGGCGAACTAGCTTAGGTACTGCAGTGACCAAGTGTTAGCCTATTTCTAAGGCTAACGACCCCATCATTTACTAAATATATTAGTTTTAGTACTTTCCTTTCCGTGTTGACCATCATACCACATGCTTTGAGAGCAAAAACCCCAAAAGACCCCAAATCACTTTTGCAGCACAGGCACTCGTACAAACACACTCAAATCCCACTTTCATTGACATCAAAAGCCTCCCAGACATCCTTCAGTCCATCACATACTCTTTCTGAAAGCCCATACGCTCATGCAGTGACACATAACAAATCCACAACAGCCATTGTGTCCTGGAAAAGCTCTCTGGTGCTGAGACAAGTGTCCCAAAAAGGCCATTTACAGCTGCTTTGACATGTAGCGTATTGAACCGGCCGTAAAGGGACTGATAAAACAGCTCCCCGGTGGCTGTGGATGAGGGGATTGGATGGAGAGTGTCCTGACTTACTGTGAGACTAATGGACAGTGGGATTGTGTCTTTCAGGAGTTTTTAGCCTGTTTACCCACAAGAAACAAAACAAAGTATGCAACAGTGGTTCCCAAAAACAAAGTCATGTGTCCAGTTCAACAAAGCTGATCTCTTTCCTTTATCTCACCTCTCAATGCACGGAGAGGTAAAATCATCTAGTGACTGATTAGAAAATTGCAAAGAAGGGAGAAAGGTCTCTCGCAGCCCCTCAGATTTATCTTGCGACCCCTTGTCGGGGTCCCAGCCTCAGGTCAGCAACCACTGATTTAGATTATGTAATTTGCTGGCTCTCAAAACTCCTCAGAGACGAAGCCTGTCGGATGGTTTAAAAGGAATTTAAAACAGCTGCTGTGACATTCTAGATCAAAAGTAGGAAGCAAAAGCTAATCAGACAAAGACAGACTCTCACCACAGGGTCCATTTCATAGCTTTTAGTTGTATCAATCATCTCTCTCTGCTCAAAGGTCAAGAATAAACTTTCAATTCATTTGCCTCTGGATCCATTTTGTATGGCCAAAAATGAGTCACAGAATAAATAACGTATTTGTACAGATTTTGGCACTTTATTTACTTTTATTTTATTTATTTATTTATTCCCCCCAACCTCCCCAGAGTAAACTGCCTGAATATGGCAGGGAACGAATAGAGCACCTGAACAGGATGTCAACATGTATGCGCTGCATGTCCGAATCATAAACACACCCACACCCGCTCACTAGTGATGAGAGATGGCTCGCTGGAAACTTCTAGGCCTGCACTTTCTGCCGTGCCGCGCTCAGAGCTGTCAGTGAGGTTAATTTTGTGATGTTTGCGATGAGTGACCAGTGTAAAGTTACGGCATGCCTCGGCTCAGCCTGGGACTTCCACTGTAAAATGTCTGGACTTGACAATAATGTGTGGTTGAGCGTTCAGATTCCCACTAATGTGCCCTCAGTCATTCGTCGAACCTCCGGTCTAGTCTCAGTGTTTATATCCAGGCACTTACCACTGATTTCTGCACTTAAGGCGGCTCAGGTTTGTTTAGGTGCTTTCAGGTTAACTTGTATTTTTGACTACAATGGATCTGAAATTTCACCCCACATGCCTACTTCATTACATACCATACATAAGCAACTAATTACAATACCTCACATAGCTCTTAAAATGCTTGACAGAGCTGCCAGTGAAATGTATCAGCACAGCATTTATCCCCAAACTGTAACCCTATCCATCAGTGGACTGTCCTTTGAGATACATACTATAAATACAGAGAGAAATTCACACCATGTTTGTTTGATTGTGGTCGATCCAACACAAAATCAGTGTAGGTTACAAGGCAATACGCTAACAAAACAGCAGAAATATGGTTGCTCATTAAGACCAGACGTGGATGTATGCGCCATCTGTGATTAAGACAACAGTCGTAAAGTCCTTCATGTATATCCTTAATTGCTTTTTTGTCTGCCTGCGAGGCCATAAGGGAAATCAAATTAATGGAGGCTGTGAAATAGTGTTACCGGGGTCTTGCACTGATTCATTGAGTGGGAAATAAAAATCCCAGCTCTACTGAGGTTAAAGATCAGCCATAAATACCATCCACACTCAATGTGATCAGTAACACCTTACCAAATCCTAGTTATTCAGGGTTTGAGAACATTTCCTGTTTTGTTCTGCCTCCTGCAGCCATTCTCTCCTAAAGAAACTCTTTAAGTCCATAAAAGTCCTCCCCCATGATTGCAGGAGTTTTTCATCCTGGGATCTCGACTAAAGAGGGAAAATGCTGTGTGAATAGCTTTTATCTTTCCCAGAATTGCTCCCAATGTTGTGGGAAAATGCTAAAATGTCATTTGTAGGTGTTCAGCAGGGCTATAATCACGACAGAATGACAACATATATAACAAGGATTGACAACAATGTGCCAGTGAGTGCCAAGAGTGAAGGTGTCAGGATGAAACCCTGCATACTCCTGGCACTCGCTGGCATATTATTATCTTCCTCGTGTATCGTTTCACACATGCACACACATACAGTTGTGTTCCCATCACTTTTGGGGACATTACATAGACCCTAACCATAACATTAACCCAACTCTTGCAGGTTCAAGCATGGACCGTCAGTCCTGCATTTGAGGTCAGGATCCAATATGTTTTTTTAATACTGGGGCAAATTCTTGTGGAGGTGTGCAACCCAATTCATTAAAGCTGCAGTCAGAACAGCTGAGTCACTTCCCATATTCCACTGTAGGCTGAAAAACCCATGTTTTTCTTTAAGGGGCATATCACATCGTTTTCTCCTCGCTCTGTCATTTCCCCTCTCCTCGACTCAACAAGCTCTGGAACATTTCCTGCTTCACTGTACTCACTGCACATTTCGTCTACAAGCCTTCAATGCAAACTGTTCTGCAGACATGGGCTACATGTCTGTTACTCTGGATTACAAACAGAAAATTAGAGGAAAACATCAGTGCGTAGGAGAGCCAAAGCCATCAACTACAAATAACTGATTCATTTTTCAAGCACAAATCTCAACCGTTTGCTGGTCCAAGCTTCTCAAATGTGAGGACTTGATGCTTTTCTTCTTTATATGACAGTAAACTGAAACTCTTGGAGTGCTGTACTGGATATTGTTTCACTATTTTCTGACAGCTTATAGACAAAATGATTGAGAAAATAATCAGCATGTTACTCAATACTGAACATCAACACTTGTACGCTGAAAGGAAAAGTCTGAAAAGTTGGTTTCTTGCTGAAAAAATTGCTGGTTCCACTCCTTTAATGTGAAAATCCGGGATAGAATAAGTTAAATAAACTGGAGCAAACTTCTTTTTCCTTTCTCCAACAACTCACAGCATTTCTCCACATCAAAACCGGTACGGGTGGAGTTTATGGTGTGTAAAAAAGTAATTATAAAGCACTCAACATAGACTTTCATGCCACACATACACACACCTGGGTAAACGAAGGTGAAAGAAAAGCGAGCTGCACGGGAGATTAATGGCAGTGTGTCAAGGAGAAGAACCACTGACAGCTGGAGGACTCTGGCTGAGTCTTGACGCAATTCAGGTCACGCACACACCCACCAGCGCACCCACATAAAGAAACACACATTCACACGTATCCACAGGTCAGCCATTACTGGGTTAGCTTGGCCTGATATTTTTCTCGTCCAGATAACAGAAAGCTCATTCATTTAAAAGCAGTTTGTCTTTGCTCTGCACGCCATCTCAAGCTGAACAATGCCCATAATTCTGGTCTGGCTCTGACGTCTGCTGAGAGAGACTCTGCCTGTGACTCAACCGTCTGTGACCCTCCTGCATCACACTGCATCAGAAACTAACCCAGTTTTTTTAAACCAGAGCAGCGGCCGGTACTTAAAGTGTCAGGCGCTTATTTTTGGTGCAACCCCACCCCAGTCCAAGGTGGAAAAAAAAAAAAAAAGACTTAAGGGGCTTAGTTAAAGGGGAACCCCACTGACTTTATACACCCCAGACTGTTTACAGGTCTTATGGAGCTCTAATGCATACTGTGAGTTGAATAAAGCCTTTAGTGTCTCCAGAGGGAGCGGTGCAAAATCTGAGAAGCCGCCTCAAGTGATGTCACAAGAGTCAGCGGCTGAAGACTACAAGTAAATTAAAAAAAAAAAAAGAATGAAAACAGTGAGAAAGGAGTGAGCTAACCTGACCTCTGTAGCCCACTCCTCATATCTGCTTGTGGCTAGAGGCTTGAGGCTGCTAGGAGCATAACACACCCAAATCTTGAATTGCATTGTGGGGAATGTAGGCGCCAGGTTATGATCTGTTTTGATCGATTTTGAACCTTTTTGTTTTAAACTGTCCATCGTGACTGACTGTGTCATAGGACTCAGACACATGCATCAGATAGAAGAAGTTATCAGATATAGCATTTGATGTGACATATAACATTTTGTGCAAAGCGTGCAAACTGTCTGAATGTACAAAGTAATGGTTTTGGTGCCATTTTTTCCTTTCATTTTCCAACCAAAAACTGAAAAAATATCTAAATCCTTGTCTAAATATTGCCCCTGCTACCCCCTTGCTCTCCTCATAGACAGTTACAGACTCCCAAGGGCTCAGTCTTCTGTCAAGGGCCATATGGTGCCATCAGAGCTCTATGTGTGCTTACGTCGGAGTGTGTCTGTGTGTGTGTGTGTGTGTGTGTGTGTGTGTGTGTGTGTGTGTGTGTGTGTGTGTGTGCTGGAGAGGGAGGGCAGCCATGGCTCAAGGTGTCAGAAGGGAGGGTGGTTTAAATTTAACAGGGCTGATATCTGCATGGCAGGTCGTGTCTCTCCCCCTCTGCTCTCTCTCTCTCTCTCTCTCTCACACACACACAAACACACACACACACACACACACACACACACGCACACACGCACACAGTCTGTCTCCTCACAGTCCCTAGCTACTGACTTCATCACACACACACACACACACACACACACACACACACACACACACACACACACACAAACAGCAGCTCCCTCAGTCTGTCAGGACATGCTCCTCTTCCTCCTCTTCTTCTCTCCCTCCTATCAGACCACCTGGATTGTACGAGAGGCCAGCTGAGGACGCGACAGAGGAGAGAAAAGGGGACGCTCAACGTCGGGGACGGAGCGCAGAGCAAACATTCACACTGAGGATAACGCTTCATCTGAGCCGGCAGGCTGAAGGCACAGCCAGTGGCACTGCAGAGGCACAACAGCACAGTGGGCTAAAGCTTCGCTGCAAGAGGTAAGACTGGAGCTTTGCTTTGAGAGGCTGTTTGTGTGTATGTGTGTGTGTGTGTATGTATACATGCTCTAACCCTCAAAGAGCCAATATTCATCTCTTTCTTTCTGGAGGCAGAAATGCAATAGGAAAAGGTTGCATCTGTGCATGTCAGGGTTCATCAGCATTCACATCACCTGTCTGCTAACTGTAGACATCAGAAAATACTGAAATCCCTGGGAAATCCAGGCTGATCTGAGCAATATATTTGGAATATGTCTTTGAAAAGAAATCACTGGTGTGCAGCCTGGCATCATCATGAATCAATAACAATGCATTTCATTAAAAACTTTCCGGGATATTATTCTGTATTTCTGCAAAGATACAACCCCAATGTGCAGTTTGCTGTGAACAACAGTTTAAACTACAGCTGCACTGAAATGTCTAATTTGAGTGGATTTACAGAACACTTAGCGAACGGGATATAATCTGCATTGTGGCAGCTTTTCTGCTTGGTTGTTGCTAATTAGACAGATATAGAGATTAGAGGACAGAAGAAAGAGACTACCGGAGGCTCTGGGGGTCACAGGGAATGTCTGCTGATCTTCATTTAATCTAATTGGATTGAATTTTCTCTGATAAGGCTGTATTTATTCGACCAGGAGACAAAATAACTGTCTTTATATTCTTATTTCTAATATTGTCTTGCATTTGCACATGGCTCTGTGTGTTTGGGCTGAAAGAAAGGCATTTGAGCTCAAAGTCATACTTGTGTTTTGCAGGCTTACAGTAAATCACTGTGCTTTTCAATTGAATTTGCTGACGAGGGTAAAACATGATACTGCCCTGGCAGCGGCAACGCACCCCATGGTCAATTCGCCTACCACATCAAAGCTGTGGTGATAATTCATTTGCTCCTGTGCAGTGATACCGGAGTGGACGCTAGTGTTGCACGACGGGTCGTATTGGTTGCAGCCGGGGAATTTCCAAAGGGCAGCGTGTCCATGAGAACCCGCAGCAGTGTCATACAGTATCTAAGAGCAGGGGGGTCGGGTGAGGGAGGGAGGGGGTCGAGTTACGAGGCCTGCACTCGCGCCTCAGTTTGGAAACAACGTAGAGAGAGGGTGAGAGGGACAGACGCAAACGGCCAGGCCAGTGGAGCATTTTCATTTAACTGTGAAACTCAGACACAAACATGTTTAACATTTTTTAACATGCCAAAGCTATTATCACATGCTCAGACGGGATGTCCTGCGCTGGCATCCATAGTTTGATGATGTGTTGGTATGTGGGGGTCGGCATTGTTAAAAGAGAAACGTTACCAAGACGAAGGATTATCATAGCTCTCAGAGATCATCACCGAGCATCAAGGTTTGCAGTCACTGAATACACATAGCTGTATTTATAGTTACACTGAGGGCTGATTGCACTGTATTATATCCATATTATAAATTAAATATTTTGATTTTTGGCTGCTTATTAGACAAAATAAGTCATACTGAAGATGAAACTGTTGGCCTTTTTTCTCCTGACTTTTAATAGACTACAATACACATAAAATGAATCAACAGGTGTTGAGGCATTCCTCCTCCTGTGAGCAAATATTTGGGCTGACAGAAGGCCACCCCGGCACGCTCCAGATGTAGCTTTAAAAGGCTTGAGGTTTGGCATGTGACCACAAGTGACAGGTTAATCTGTTTAAGTATGTACGATTGCGGGCCGCAGAGCCACAGCCTTCTGGTGCTGGTAATCTGCCGTAAGACAACAAGAAGGCAGCACCAAGAGAGTGATCAGCAGCTTCAGGGCGTCTGAAGTGGAGTGTTTCATTCGCTCTATTTTTTGTTGTCATGCTACCTCTATGATCTGAATATGATCTAGACTGAAATATCTCCACACCTTCCAGGTGGATTGGCATAAAGTTTGTACAGACATTTACTTTTCCTCTCGTGTCGCCATGGGGTTGACATTTGTAGTTATCAAGGAAATGTCTCAAAGGATCGGGTTACAGGTACAGCTTAGGTCAATATACTGGTTTGGTCATGTCATAGCAGCCTTTAATATCCAATGGATATATAGATGTATGACATGACGTGACAGGTATGATAGCACATTCAGCTGCGCTTAAATTGGGTTTGGTAGCACGTTTTGCTTTCAGGAACAGCTGCATCTTTCTTACTTCATAGAGCAGAGGTTCTAATCTTGTCTTTTCAGACCACAACATAAATGTGAGGGGTCGCGGTAACAGAATATTTCTGCTGCACAAAACACGCTATTTTGTAAAAACGTTGGACACTTTTACCTCTTTGGGCCTCTAAATATCATTTAAATGAAACAGTTGTGATAACCTTTTTATGGCTGAATTGGTAAGAGCTCGATGCTTATATCTTGATAATATTTTGACTTTCCTGCAGCACAGCACCTTGCTGCAAACCGCTTTCGTTTCAGGGTGATTGACAGATTGAGGGTAGTGGAGCAGAGATCATTAAACAAGACACGCATTAAGGCAAACCTTCTGGCACCTCGAGCTTTACCAGCTGTAGGTTGGATTAGCGGGTCTGGCTCTGAGGCTTTCTTGAAGGTGGTTGATTCATCAATAGGAAAGCTTGGTGGTGTACGCCACGCTAGCGTGAGAGCGTGCATGTGTGAACGAATCAAAGCAAATCTCTTCTTGATTAGCGCTTAAAAACACTCTCTAAATTCTTTTTCATCCTCTTGGATTTTGACTAAGTTTCAAGTTTTTCTAGTGAGTAAATCTCTGGAAAAATCTCACAACTTTTCTGCTACTTTCTGATGACTCAAATGCAGATTAACAGAGCTTTCTCATGGGTTACTGCTCTCATACTCTCATCATATCTTGACAGAGCACCCAGATACATGCTCCACAAAACAGGTAACAGTCACATGATATGAGGAGGAGGGTTGGTGAAAAATCGATGGGCTGTAATTGTCCCTCATAACCACCAAAGCCCTGCTGAAGTGTCCTTGAGCAGGACACTAAAGCTCTGTGTTGGTGGGTGTTTCCCCACGTGGATCAATAAAGTGTCAGATTACTATTTTGGATCAGGGTGATATGAAGCTTGATCTGCTTGGTAATCAGAGTCTCTGAGCCGTCTCCTGAGTTGCTGAGGTGACTGTGAATTGCATCATATTTTCAATATTTTCCGTATTTAAAATGTATGGTCTCATTTCCGTTCAGCCGTCATCAGATTATTTAGTGCTGATTTTATTGTGTGATTCGAAGCTGCTGGATATTGTAATTAAATTGCAAAATAGAAGTACTTTTATTTTTAGTGGTTCAGTCACCTGAACAGAACACCTACAATCCTGAAGAGATTCATTTATAATGAAAACAAGCATTTTCCCTAGTTTTACATAAAAAACATGATCGTGCAGATGTCACTAGCCTGAGTTTATTTCAGTTTGAAGGTGCTATTTGGTCTTCATCAACTGTACAATTGCGATTTTCAATTTGAACTTAAAGTAGTGGTGTGTTGTTGCTGACTGGCAAATAGTCGACATTAAATCTGCAGAATTCATGCAGGAAATAAAGCTGCCCAGTGGAGTTTTCTTATATGCAAGTAATGTGTGTGTGTAAAGTTATGTGGCTCCCAGCAGTCTTCTGTGTTGGGACATCTGTTGACGCGCTATGAAACCAAGATGTGGATGGAGACCCCTAACATTGCTCTCTAGCACACCTGGTGGTCAAAGACTCCACAGGACACCTTTAACGGGTTTGTATGCTTTGAACAAAGTGCTTATTGGGTTGTCAAAGAGCATCTATGATCCACTTGAATACCTGAGAGGAAAGACTGTCTGGTTTGCCTTCTCTATGACTGCAGGCTTTTCAGCCCGCTTTTGTTACAGGAGCACTTTTGCCAGTAGACACGGTCGTTTCGGGAATACCGAGCCTTTGCTTGCAAACATAACATCCAGCCTTTTTAAAATTCTCAGGGTCGGCATACAAATTGTGATTCTTGCAGATTATTAACGAAGTACTGAAGCAATGAGGGGCTGAATTGGGGTCAACCAGTACATGGAGAGTGTGAATTGAGGGACACATGGCGCTTGGCTGTGGGAACAGTGACTTGTTTCAGTCCTGAGGATCCTGTTTCCCTCACAGAATACCATCCGCTCAGAGCTCTGGGAAAAGAGCACTATATATATCAAGAGAGAAACGCCAATGTTGTCCAACATTAGTCTATGTCTCACAGCTTGACCCGCAGCCCTCTGCTGTCAAGTGAAGTGAAAATAAGTCAGCTGAGATCAGTTTGTATGGCGAGGTGAGCATTGAAAGATCAGCTGGACGGTGCTTTCGCAGAACCCGTTGCCATGAGAGCAAGTGAAGACAAACACAAGAGGCTCAGGGACAGATGAGTGTAAAAAGGGAAAAGTCTGCATTAGGAAGAAGGGCTCAGAAGGGTCACTGTATTTTGAAGTGTAGAAAGGGATGCTACTTCCCGAATATTTGTGAGCAGTTCTTAAATCTTTAAAGCGGCCGTCGGACCAAACCTTCAGTGTCAGCTGAAACCGTTCAGCCAGGATCATACTGTAATGTATCATCTGATAAAACACGCTGTAGATAGCCGTTCCATTATCTTTATGTTGCATTTTATTGCTGACTCCTTCCTTCAGCAGAGCCTTCTCCCCAGTGCGTCGCTAGAGAAACAGCTTGACTCCAGGTGCATAAATAATTCACATACGTATCTTTAAGCCTGCGCTGGGCCGAGCGGTTACAGTGTGATTTGCTGCAGCAGGCAGTCGCTGCTCATATCTGTGAAAGTGTAAAAGTGAGTAATGCTTGTAGCTGCATCAGTACACCATGGAGCATTAGTGATGGATGGCTGCCTGCGCTGCATTAAAAACTGTCAGCGGGGGATGATAGCTGGAGGCTTCAATTTTATGTGTGAAAATGCAACACGGTGAAATCCGAAAGGAGCACGAACTGAACTGGCTTTGAAGTTTACATGTCCTTTACATACTCGTTAAAATCCAGTCAGACAACGCAAATCAATTTTGTATCATGTCTGATATTTCTGTAAATGTAGAGACTCTGTTCGTACATGGTCTGAAGTGACGTTCACGCTGTGTCTGCGCTGACTATTTTTACTCGGCAAAAGACAAACAAGCAAACAAAAAAGGAAGAGTGTCGGCAAGAGACTGTCAGAAGCGGAGCAAATAAAGGGTTTGTGCCTCCTCTCATGAGACTGATCTGCATCACATCAGGAAAGGACATGGTAGAATAAGCAAGGCGAGACTTCTGTTGACAGAACAATGCACACAAACTCAGATAAATCTGGCTCTCAGAGACAAAACGAAACTTGGGCAAACCTTCCAGCTATCATTAAAACAAACTGTATGAGGAAACTGAGCTTATCTTAAGACCATATGGACAATATGTAAAATGCTGAAAAAAACGACTAAACATGGGCATATATGATGTAACAATTACACACGTTGCTCATGTAAACCCACTAATTTATTACTAAAAATGAAGCTGAAAAACATCCTATCTAAAAACTAGTCAGATGCTTATTTTACCGTCTGATCCCTCCATGTCCATACAGAACAATTGCATTTGCTATTTTACAAGTTTGGCTTCATGTCATCATAATAAAAAAGGTGCAACCAAGACGCTAAGATCCAGAAACGATAACGCACCTGGTGGCGGCTTGTTATTGCAGTAAGAGCAGCCAAACTTCACGTACGAGTTACTGTAACAATAGAGAGATCACACTCCACTATGATGAAAAACACTGATGATATTGCTACCTAATGATGCAGAACCGAACAAAAATTACAATTCATTATCGACTGTGATACACACGGAAACTCTTGCCTCTTTTGTGAACTAATTATAAAGAAGCAGCTTGTTACATGAGTCACCCAAATTGATTCTGAAGCCCAGGTGTCTTTTCATTTCCTGATGCTATTAATGTTAGTCATCCACATTGCTCAGATTTGCCAGTGCGTCATCACCTTTACTTTATTTAGTGCCTATGTTCTGTGTTAAATATACAACAAGGGACCAGTGAACTCAGATTCCTCTGCAAGCTGTTCGACAAGGCCAATGCTTTCCATGATGCAGCACAAAGTGTCTGGGCCATGTGCACAATGAAGTCTGCAGCCACTGCTGGCCGTGCTGCACGTCAGACAGATTAACATGCAACACTGTCCGGCTCTTGTCTACTTTCCATGAGAAAAAGACGTGTGTTTGAGAAATCTATCAACTTCCCATCACATGAGAATATTCAATTTTTTGTCAAAGCGTAACAGTTAGTGTGCTGATCTGAGGTCAGAGGTCACAATTTTGTTTTGTTGTTGCAGATCTGGAGGGGAACATGGAATGTTGCATTTCACAACAACGTTTTAAGCAGTTGATTACCGTTAGCTTAGCTTAAAGACTGGAAACAGGGGTAATGAGCTAGCCTGGCTCTGTCCAAAGGTAACAAATCCACCTACCAGCACCTTCAAAGCTCAACAATTAACATGCTGTTGTTTCTGGGTGCTATGTGTCAAACTATTTCTCAGCCATGAGCAGTAACTTCCTGAAATCAGCTCATTGTATTTAGGCCTTGTTTTTTTCTGTGCTTTGGTAACTGTAGTTGAAGGTGTGTGTGCATGAGACTGACACGACACCTGTCATGAACATGGAACAAGGAAGCTTTATGAATGTTTATGACTGTTGTCAGTGAGTGTCCTTATATATGTGGTTGGTTTTACCATTGGCTGTCATGAGGCCATTATAATTGTCATGACTATTGACCTCAACTACAGCGGTACAGCTGAATTGTCATAAAGATGTCATTAAGTTTTATTACACTGCTAAATTATTTTAAAAGTGTGACCTTTTGAATGGATTAAACAAATGAGACTTAACATGGTAATTAGTGAGCTTTAGAGGTGCCGGTGGGCGGATCTGTCACCTTTGGAAAGAACTAGGCTATCTGTTTCCCCCTGTTCCCAGTCTTTATGCTAAGTTCAGCTAACTGCCTGTCGCCTTTTATTTACCAGATGGATGTGAGGGGGTATATTTCCTCCCATCTGAATCTCTGCAAGAAAATCTCCTAAAATGTCAACCTATTCCTTTAGCAGGAAAACACACTAGATTATGTGAGTAACCACTTCCACTGCAAGCTTGCTAAATTTACTCCTTAGCAAAGAGCATGTTCTCCATGGGTACACCTTAGCTTGCTTTATAGCCATACATTATGTAAATGAAGCCTTTACAGAGCTCTGTATCATGCCAGCCTCAACATGAACCAGCTCACATCTCACTGCTATTTCTGCATTGTATCCCCACCAGGGACTCGGCTTTGGTTGTGAAATACTTGGCATATGCAACATGATTGGATAAAATGACACAGGTGGCAGCCTGACGCTAAATATGCACCGGAGAAAAAAATAAAACACACCAAGGAGGCCTGCTGTGAATGCTCCTCTTTGAGCTTAAGCCTCCATTGTTGCTCCTCTCTGTTTGCTGTTGCTATAGAAATGAACTCAGCGGAGATGAGCGGGCTTAGCATGGCTCTCTGACTTTGCGAGGCTTTTGCATTCGCTAAATGACAGGGTCAATTATCGGGCTATTTTCTGATGACCCACTAACATTTTCCCTGCTCCCTCTTATTTAAGAGAAGCGAGGCCTTTTGAGAGCCAACAGGAGCAGAGGAGGAGAGGACAGGAGTGGTACAGCGGTGAGAGATGTCGGTGACGTGCCCGGTGGCAGTTAATTTACTCACTTTGGCCTGGAGATTTAGGAAATGTCTTAAATGGGCATGATTTGTACAGACTGGGATTGTGTCTGGCAGGAGTGTTGCTGGGATGAGGCCCAGGGCTCGACAGCACATAGTGTCGGTGTAGGTGAAGGAGGGTGCCCATCTGCCAACGTGACTCATGGGCAGTGCAGGGGGCCAAAGCCACAATAGTGCTTTAGAGTTCAGTGTCCATGTTGTGAGCAATGAACTCCAGCAGCTTGTCCAGCTTTGATTTCAATGAAACCTTGTAGCCTCTCTTTCCCTGTTTCTACCTCACTCAGATGTTTGCAGGAACCTTCATGCACAACATGTTACATGACCGGTTGTTTACTGTGCAGAAAAAATACAAAAAACAAGTTAATTTGGAAAGAGCCGACTTGAAGCAACTGTCATTTTTTCACCTGACATCGACTGATGACTCGTTCTGTAGCTTGGCACAAGACAATGCACCGAAACTCGGCCGAATAAACAGACTCGTCGCACTGCATGTGCGACTGAAGTACACAGTCCTTTTTTTCCTTTTTGAAAAAGAAAACATGAGTCAGCTCACTGAGAAATGTTGTTTTGCTGTTTGGAAGCAGAACAGCCGCTGAATATTAACAAAGCTTGGGAAAGAGCCAGGGAACTGCGTGATCATTTCCACATATGTGAGCTTCCCTGGGACAAAATGTCTCCTGTGGTATGATGTGACGCAGCAGGACAATGCTTTGTTAGCGGTCTTGTAGCTGATCATAGACGGCCTCCCTGAATTTTATTGGTTTTGGTTGCGTTCTAGTTTATATTCTCTAAAAGTGTTTTTTTTTTTGAATATATATGTAAAGATGTACGGTTCTTCTAGAAGATACAATCAATATTTTTAGATTAACAATGGATCACATGCCTACATACAGATTTATCGCCTCACTTTTAAGCATCTTTCAGGTTCTTGTTTTGGTTTTCTGCTCTACCACATCCTTTCAATGTGTCATTGCCAGACACAGCAGCTGTATTTAGCAAAAAACAAACAACAGAAACAACTCCTGCATGCCAGCTCCTGCACCACCGAATCGAAGACAGACAAAGATAGCAACAATCAGTCTGAAAGTCATCCTGAGTGTCACAGAAAAAGGAACATTCACTCCTGTGTACATGAATCTATAGATTAAATGTGACTGCTTCACAGACTGCCCTGACACCGTGCTGGCTGGGAAACACAGGACGTCACTAATTTCGATTGATTGACTAATTCTAATGATAAAGGTGTAAGATGTCACACCCTGACGAGTTCAACAAGGCTATGACGTCGATGAAGCTCATCCTGAGCACACACACACACACACACACACACACACACACACACACACACACACACACAGCCCCCTGAGTGGAGGAAAACAGGTGAAAACACCTGTGTGTTTGCTCCATGGTGTGCACAGTAACTCATGAAAACATCCAGATATTCATTCCTTCTGCTATCGGCTTCAGTCTAAAGCCATATTCAGACATGACTGATGACAGGAGGAGGCGGGTGATAAAATCCCTCCTCTCCTCTGCTGTCATAAAAGTCGACAGCATTTTTACAAGAGCTGGTTCTGGAATAGACAATAAATGTGCCAGAAAACAATGTGACCTTCATCACCACTTGCATCAGGCTCTGCTTCATATCATGTGAAATCACCTGGAACATGGCAGTGACGAGCTTGTGGGGGCTTTTCTCCTCATAGAGCTGACTGACGTGAACAATCGATCTATCAGATTCTAAATCCTTTTCTAATTCTTCGTTATCACACTGTCAGCTGAGGTGACGAAGCAGGAAAGTGGAGCTGGAATTATTTTGGGGATGGGGCATAAAAAGCTGCAAATGGGATTAAAATCACTGACCAGCTGAGGTAATATTGAAACCACCGACTTCCCATCCAGAAATTCATCTTCTGCTAGATAATGAGACCTTGCTCCCCCATAACAGTGCACCAGCGAGATGCTTCGGGACATTTTGGATGCACAAACTCCAATAATTGCTCATGAGGACAAAAAAATCACATCGACCTGTTTGTTTGTAAATCAGACACAGTCCGCCTAATTGATTTGCCAATTTGCATTTTCCTGCTGTCACAAAGTCGATGCTCTAATTACAGCTCAGACATTTCTATAACCCAAGGTGTGACTCATCAGACAGCTTAATGGGGAGGTTGCTGGGCAACTGCACCGGGGGCAGGCCCACAGGGATGCAAAGGTGGAAGGAAGCGAAGCTAAGCCTACATTCAATTATCATATTGAGTATGTTTTAACAGGAAAGTTGCATCCACAGAGAGCTGTTCCCTGGATGAAGATGTTTAAAGGCATATTAAGGAACCTGTAGTCCCACAGTCCATCCTACATAATAATTCTAAGTAGGTTTTGCAGTGTGTTGCATCAGAAAGGTTCACTGCTGAATAATTTAAATACTAATTGTGGATGGCGATGGAAAAGCTCAGATAATTGTAAACAATTTGGAGAAACGTTTCGCCGTCTCTGATTTACTGACCGTGACTCTAAAAGTACGTCGATCACTTGCAAACAAACTTCAAAAGCAGCACGCTTCAAAAACTACAGCATATGATTGTCATGGAGGAAGAAAGTGGGATCCACCTTGTGAATTCTGTTGACTTTTATCAGTGATTTAGGAATTGTTAAAGTGACAGCAAGCATATGGTGGCCTGTAATGGACAGAAACCAGTCGGTTCATATTCCAAAAATTCAAAGGTTTTAACTGATAAGTTATCCCTTATGATCGGGCTAAAAATGAGCTTGCAAGCATCCAGGGTTATTCAGCTGCGCGCACACACACACACACACACACACACACTGCAATGCATGCACACACATACAAATTCATGTGTGGCGTGCTCACCTGGTTATACCTGCACACACACACAGCTCTCCATTAGACTCTACATGGCCACAGTCAGTGATTCTGTGTGTTGTGTGTATGTGTTGAAGAGTCCCCCCTTCACTCAGTCTCTGAACACTGCTCATCCACTGCTGTTAAAGTGACCCCTTTGAATTCCCCCACGTCAGCTGATTCGAACGCTTCATTTTATAACACAGGACAAATCTGGAGTATCTCCATTACAAGCCTACTGTACTTTGTGGTTTAGACTGATAGGTGGAAAGTACCTTAAACACTTGATAAGTGTTGGCCGCTGGAGGATGAATGCAGCAGACTGGAGTACAGTTCCCGTGCAGGACATGGTCCAACACCACCAGGCAACGTCTCAGCTCTCGCCTTCTCCTCGCTTCTACTGTGTAGGATTGGGTGACCCCTAATTTTAGCCCGGTGTCTGTCGGCCACTGGACAGATTGGATTGCAGGCAAAAGGGAGAGGGTGCAACAGTCGTTAGTTGAGGAGGTGATGAGGAATATCATCACATTTCTGCTTCATTTGTGACTTGATATTTTACGTCCCTGAAGACCAGGGAGGGTTTTTCTTAAAGAGTCACTGATGGTGATTCCACACAAACACAGAGGAGGAACATTGACTGCCATCATCACTGTGATCATTATTTGTGACATTTCTTGCATATAGAGGGCCAGCAGAGACGAAGCAGTTGAAGAAGAAGAAGAAGTGCTATTTTATATTTTATATTTATGTTCGCTGCCATCTCATGATGCACATTCTGCTGTATATGCATGTATATTTTGTATATATTTAATATATTTCATGTCATCTAGAGAATTACACACTGAGTACATGAATCAACGATAACTCAATTGATCCTTCAGTCTTGAAGTGCGTGTGTTCAGTATGTGTGTATGCTGAGGACAAAGTGACAGCATGTGGACCAGCTGATGGATGCTGTGACCCTGTAATCCTCTACGGTCAATCCTGTGTCACTACACAGATGGATGGACAGACTGGGAATGCACCGGTGAATGAATGAGTGCATGCTGATGACTGTGTTTTTCTTTTTTTTTTTTTTTTGAGGGCTTTGTCGTCTGAGGGGAAGAGGGTATTGCTACAGTAGCTTCTCCGTTACAGTCATTGCTTGTCTGAGTGAGTTGTACCTCAGTCTGAGGAGCAACACACCAAATCTTAGGACCACTTCAAAACACTGAGGTCTATTTTCCATGACATGAGAGGAACATGCATGCAGCCAAGCACTGCGGCAGGTGATTATTCAGGTACAGCAGCTGCTCTGGTAAAAGCTATGGCAAGCTACTGACTCAAAAACTCCCATTTGTAAAAACATCATCTAGGAGCTAATCTGTCTGCAGGACACTAATACAAGGATCCATTTAACATAGAGTAAACCACACCACAGCAGAGTGGAATACTGATTCATGCCCATGTTTTATCAGATATGTTCCCAAAAATAGTATGGTTAACAGGAAAACACACACAAAAAAGCAAAAGCAGAAGAAAATAAAATGCCCAATTCTTAAAAAAACAGATGCAAGTGGAACCCATCACATTTATTTGTTTTCTGATGTACAAATGAGGGTCCTATTTTGGCAATTTTTCATGCTAAATGTTAGTGTTTTGCTAATCTTCATCCCAGTTTAATTTGTTTAGTGAAATGTGGTTTAGTTTTGCACTTTCAGGACAAAGTGCTCCCTCCAACCTCCTTCAGACCTGTTCTGCATCAGCACTGATATGTGACAATATGGGTCACATATCAAAGGTTAACCCAAAAGCTTTACACACACAAGAGGCTGGACAGCATCAGAGTCCAGAAGCTCAAAAAGGCCACTTCCAAAACTAAAAAAGCGCTGCCCTCTGCTGGCAAGACAGAGCTAGGGGTCCCAGTGAAGACCCCTGTAACCTTAGAACAACGATTAAAATAAACATAACTATCATAACCTGAAATGAACAAGGACGCTGTATGTTAAAAAAGCACTGCCATAACCTGGAAAAACTAAACACAAAAAAACAAAGTACTGTGTAAAAGGGAATAAAATTCAAAGCACGTAGATGATGTGCAGTGTTTGTGCTTCATACTGCTGTTACTCACCTATAATCACAGACGATTTTGATCCGATGGCGTAGGTGTTTATCTGTGTGCACATGTTTGGGATGAGGCACAGAGGATCGCGGTGTCAGGATGTTGGGGCTTGTAGGTGATTTGTCTTCTTCCCCGGTGGCCCTTGTGGTGACAGATCATTTCAGCTATTCACACCTTCCAACCATCGGATCCGTCTGGTGGTGCTCTGTCATGCTGGGCACACAGGAGCCTTCAGAGGGGGAGGAGTGGGAGCAGGCACAGATTTTTAAATAGAGGAAGAGATCTGGATGTTTTTTTTAAAATGTTGCCTAATCAGGGGAAATTCAGAAAGGCCAAAAACAGAAATTCAATTTCACAGGGAACACATTTAGCAGCTCTGGCATCAGCACAGTGGTGATGTGAGGAGGAAGAGCTTTTCCTGTAGCCGGTGTAGGAGGCGCACTTTGTGTTCTGTTCCTCTCGTTGTCTCCTATCTGTCACAGGTTCAGGTGGAAAAAAGAATGTAACATAACAGCATGGTGTTACATTGCTAAAATATGTAATCTGATTACAGATAGGCATTACTCCAGGGAATACCTTAAATTTTGTAAACTCAGATTTTTCACTTTTTCTTATCTGCTCTGTTTCTTCATTTACCTGCTGGTCTTGAATTTTCCCCCGAGATCAATGTAGATTTATCTTCATCTATAATATTAATCTGAGTAAAGTTAACCAGTAATTCAAGTTATCAAGTAAATGTAGTGGAGTAAAAAGTACAATACTTGGTTCTGGAATGAAGTGGGGGAGAAGTACAAAGTAGCAGAAAAAGGAAACACAAGTACAATAAGTACAGTACTTGAGTAAATGTACTGTTACTTTGCTTCACTGTTCAAAGTCAACTTGCTGCTCAATAACACGTAAAATCTTCTTCATGAAGAGCCCTGTGTCACTGAGTCATATAGAGTCCTGCGGGAACAGACGGGGCTCGCTTCAGCAGCTAAATGCTCCGCTGTGCTCACCAGCTAACTAACGATGTGTGTCTGTGGTTTGTTGCTGAGCAGCTCGAGGATAATGGGTTTATCAGAGCTACTGCAATGAAAACAGCTGCTTGGTTGACGAGAGCAGTGACAGTGAACCAAAACAGGACAGTTGCTGGTTGTACAAACCAAAGAAAAGTGCGTTAAAGACAAGATTTGTGCAGTTTTAAAGTTTCAGACCCAACACTGCAAAGTCATGCCACCGCCTGAGACACAGCAGCCCGCCTGTCACTGAACCGCACGACCCTTCACTCCGACATGTATGAGATTACTACCTCCCAGCAGCTCCCGGCCAACTCAAGCCCCACCAGTCCTCCAGCTTCTCTTTCTCATAATCACCTGCTCCAAAACGGACAAGGTTACAGTCTGATGACACTGAGTGTGGAACACCTGCCAAGGTACGAACATCGATATGGGATATAAAATATGACAGGGGCATGTTTAGAACGTGTACAGAGGCTGACATGGGAGGCCAGCAGAGCCATACGTAGAGTCAGCTTTGAGAGCAACAGTAAGAGAACGAGGTTCACTTCATGTGCGTCATGTTCTGTTGCGCTGATGTTTGAATCAAAACAGAATTACTGGCCCCATTAAAAAGTCATTTGGTCTCCGTTCTGGTTGAGAGGTCGCTGAACTTCTGCACTGCTGTCTGTTTTTCTTTTCACCAGCTTGACCTTGTTAAATGTGGAGACCTTGGCGTGAGCTAAATCACTAATATACAGTGTATACAGATGTTACACATACACACACACACACAGTAAAATGCAACACTTGGAGCCAGCCACGACATCATGTGAAAGACATTCTCATGGCAACACTGTGGCTCTAAAGCAGACAAACAACCAGGCAGCGTGCGTGTGTACATTTATACACTGACTACAGCAAGTAAGACTATGTGCATGTATGCTTGGCCACGTTTCATGGTTCAACATCATACTTGGCCCTCCTCCCAGACTGCAAACTCCTTCAAACGTAAACCTGGCACAGGAAGCCCGAGTCCCCCATCCATGCTCTGCCTTTCCTCCTGCAGTCCCAGAGGACTAATCGCCTGCATTGTCCTCACAGTCAGCAGCTCTATGTCCTGTTACCTGGGTGAGCTCAGAGATCAGAAACAGATTTCTCAGCTAGTTTCGGCTCAGTCTTCTCTTCCTCTCTTGTCTTTAAAGTCAGGTCAGTTTAACTTTGATAGATCAAAATGCCACAAATGTGACAAATACAACAACGGGGCTGCAACTACAATCAATTAATCTGCAAATTTCTTCTTATTGGTTGAAACAATGTCAGAAAATCAGAGCCCAACAGTCCAAAATCCACAGACGCTCAGTTTGCTCTCATGTAAGACAAAGACGAGCAGCAGATTCTCACTTTGAGAAGAAGCGACCTGAGAAGTTCTTGCACTTTTGCTTGAATAGTCTTTGATTCGACTTCTGAAATATTAAAGCCCCCTTGATGTTTATAGTTCCTTCACTTGGATATTTGAGCTTCACTGTGCCGAGTGATGTACGTGCAGAGTCTGACCCTAAATCTGCTGCAGCAGGAATGTTTCTCTGCGACCACCTTGAGATGATTTTGTGACTTGAAAGCCAATTGGGGTTCACGCGAACAAGCGTGATGCTGAGATGGTAAAGAGCCGATGTGATTTTAAGATTTTTTTTTTTCATCTAGGTAATTGGCATTTTATTTATTCAAAGCATAGTATTTCCAGAGGGAATCTGAAATCAAGTATATAAACACTTTCAGGCAAAGTCTCTTTTTCTTTCGCTCCCACTTCGAGGATTATACTTCTGTTGTTTTATTGAGGTTTGCACAGAGAAACCTTGGCTGACTTAAGGAGTTTTGGAATGGCAACATAGCGCCCCCTGGTGAAAAACTCACAATCTAATACTGCTCATTATGCAGCAGGATGTTTCCATTCACCCACAAGAACTGTTGGCAAGTGAGAAGTACAGTCAATAACGTTCTCCTTGATATACACAGTACTGTATCTTAGGACAACAGGTGATATTTATTATCACTGCTCCACGTCCAGCTGGAGGACCTCTCTTGATGTCTCTACCAAAGTTTATTCCATAGGATCAGATGAAATGCACAGAGGAGCTACGCTGACACTGAATACGATCCCTGTGTCTCTGAGCATGCTTGCAGGGGGAAATGTGCAAAGCTCACACTGTTACACTTTCTGGCCTGTCCAAAGATTTCCTGGGATTGCATCATCTAACAGACAGGAGGCCTTGATGCAAAAAATGTGCAGCAGGGTTCTTTTTCAACCGACAGGCGATTTAACAGCTATAAGCCCTGCAGCGGCCGCCATCTATCCTCCAGCTTTAAGTGACAGCGTGCATGAATCTGAGCTGAAACGTGTGTCTGTCGGCCGAGCCTTCCTCCTCGGCCGGTTTGTCCTGAGCTGTGCACGACTTCAGTGCAGAGGAATTCCCAAACCGCTTCTCTTCTCGGCGCTAATGCTTGCAGGAAACATCTCCGACGGTTTTATGGCACCTCATCCAACCTCCAGGCCTGAATGCTAATCGTTACCTGTTGCTGTGGCAACCATTGTACTGTTTGTAAATATTTCACTCTTTTTTTTTTTTTTCTTTGGCGAGATGATGGAAACCCCTCAGGCACAGCAAGCAACTCTCTTGACAGTCATTTCTAGGCGCTGTTAGTATTACTGACACATTTAGCACAGTTTAATAACACTTAGTGGAGCAAAACAAGTAGAAACACTTGAACTAAATTTCTATTTTACAATGGAAAAACTCATCTCAAGAAGCTCCACACCTTCCAAAGTATTCGCCTAAAACATATTTATTACCACTTAATGGTATTCCTGAAACATTCGCACACAGTATGTCTGTGTGTGTACCATTAGGACATCCACGTGTTGTAATATTTATGACTTATCTGTTGCACCAATGGGTTCTGAAAGCTACAAAGACGTTACTGTCTTCAATCTTCACTAACTAGCAGAAACAGCTGAACACCATAAAAACAAGAAAATGTATTACATGAACTCTCTTATTTTCTTATCAAGCTCATTTCAAGCTGTTTTCACTCTGGCCGGCCAAATGAATTTGAACCTTGCACTGAGCCAAAAGGAGAAGTGGTGATTTTAGGTCTCAGGGCTTTCGGGCCTCCTCTGGCTGTCTGAGTTTGTAGTTTAATCATCTCTGACATTTTAAGTTTACTTCTTTTACTTTCTGCCTCTTGTCTTGTCAGTGTGTGGCCTCGCATACACGTAAATATGATTGTGAAAAATGATGTGCGCTATTCACCAGGCATGTAAAACTAACTGATGAATGATTCATTTTGTGAATAGCTGATTCAACATGCAAGCATGTGTGGTACATTCACGGCAAACAGTACAGATATATAACTAAACTATAGACTGGACTATAGACTGTACAATGTGCACCAGTGCATGCAACATGAACCTGGATCTGAACTCCTTTCTGCCAGTGAAATGATAACAATAAGAGTGAAATATGGTCAAAAACCAGAAAACGGATATTTGATTACACAGTCACACACGGATGCGACCTCGCATTCATCACACCCGACCAGGACTTTTACCGGCGTGAAAAATGAGCGACATCTGATGTGATTTTACATGGCCCAGACTTCACCACAGTCTCAGTCGTTCACCTCCTACTGTACACAGTGACCTCTGACGCTGATGCATGGCTTCACAGTGCTGCTTCGAGTCGATTCATGCTGGAATGAAAACAGGCATCCGAAAACTGATTTGCCACACCTTCCTCTCTATGAAAACCAGCTTCTTGTGATCAATTATTCATGGGCCACTGACAGATTGTGTGCGTTACAGACAGAGGTAGATACGCCTGTAGCCACAGCAGCATAAAGTTTCTGGTGTCTCAGATTAAAATCTGGAGTTTTCCTTTGATAGATTTCATGCTAACAAGCTTTATAAAGGAATACTTCAACATTTTGGGAAACATTCTCACAGCATTTGCTTTCTTGGTAGAGTCAGATGAGAAGATTGCTTCTGCTCTCATGCCTGTACACTAAATATGAAGCCAGCAGTTGGTTAGCTGTTAGCTTAGCACAAACACATGAACCAGGAAAGCAGCTAGTCTGGCTCTATCCCAAGGTATCCCTACCTTGAAAAAACCAGTTTGTGTGACACATCATTGATTTTGTTCCCTCTGAGTCAGGCTGGCTACTTCCCTGTTTCTTAGTCTTGGTGCAAAGCTAACTGGCTGCAGGGGGCAGCTTCATATTTATCACCCAGACATGAGAGTTACATCAAATTCTCTTCTAATTTTCAGCAAGAAAGCAAAAAAGGCTAACGCAACAAATATTCCAGACTAACGTGCTAAGATGCGAACTGTCTTTTTGACATTTTTGCACACAAATGCAAAAGAAAAAGCATAAATAAGCTTGTAAAAGTAATCCTTCCCCTTTCTCGCTTAAATGTGCAAAAAGAACAGTTTTTCGTCTTTATTTCTGTCAGTTTCTACAGAATAAACTTACATGTGAACTCTTCAGGAACCGAGAAAAAAGCCTTGTTTTCAGTCGCAGTCGTCCCAGTTGGGATTTTGAAAAGGTTGAAAAATGTCGGATATCTCGTCCAGCTAGGCGGTGATTTAGTGTACACTTTGCGTACAATAAGCTGCATACGAGCAGCAGATCCTCCAAAGGATATACTGCTGCTCCTCCATCTTTCCCTCCCCTCTCTTCCTTTCCTTTCTGCTCTCTTTTGATCTGCCTTTCTCTCCCCTCAATCATATTGACAGCAGCATGATGTCAGGCTGCAGGAATTTACTCTGTAATTTGTGTGTGGGTGTGTACATGCATGCATATGTTCTGCTTGCATGCCAACTGTCCACACAGGCTGCTGTTTGCATGTGTAAGTGTGTTTCCATGCGAAGTTCGTGTGTGGGAGGAAAGAGGTATATTTCTTTTGTGGCACACCTGCTTCCTCACCTTTCACCTTCTTGACTTTAACGGCCTTCCCTCTGCTTCACTGCCTGCACACATGAAAAGTGAAGTCATCGCTGAAAAGCTCTCGTCTTTTGGTTTCAGAGACAGCAAGTGCTCATTGTGAGAGACCCTGGTGTCCCTGTGAGAGTGTACTTAAAGGTATATCAACAAAGTTTGGGTAACACCTGGGAAAGACTCATTACTCCACGAGTCTGCCTGGTGCTGGTTTAGATTGCGAGTCCCAGCAGCCCCAGAAAAGATCCAAAATCATAAGGCCTCAAAATAATAAGATTAATCGCTTTCTGAAGTGTTCAGATGTGTGATAAAATTACTTGATGGCCATTATAGACAGACCTTATGAGGGTTTATGAGTTAGTGACTGGCTGGCTGGCTTGGTGAGTTCACTGCATAAAAACTCTTTGAATGAATGAGCCTTTTGACCTGGTAGCTAGTCTGAGAAACCTTGGTGGTCCCGGCTAGACGAGCCCAAACTGCCAACTGTTTCCAGTAACAGCTTTGCTTTTGGCTTCGGACATTGTCGTCACTGCTTAATGAGAGCACAAGGTAATGGAAGCGCCTCAGGAAAGGAGGGAAAAAAAAGGAAAGTTATGAATGAATAAGCAAGCGGGTTTCATTAATATTGCTAATTTTAAGTCGCGCTAGCTGTGGGATGGCACTTTGGTCCAGACTGAATTATTCCAATAAACATTAGATGCACCGCCATTAAACTTTGTAAGGATTCATGGTGCCTTGAGGATGACTCCAGACAACTTTGGCAGTCCCCTCAAATTTTATCTGGTGCGACACTTCAATCACACTTCCATCAGACTCTGCTGTGCTTGGTATGGTATCAAGTGTTAGTGTGCTAATAAGCTAAAACAAGACTAAGCACATTTGCTCAGGCACTGCACTTAAGTAGAGTTTTTACATACGTGTACTTTACTTCATGCTTCGACTCTACGGTATTCCAGATGGAAATATTGTACTTGTTACTCCACTACACTTAAGTTAACTGTCAGATTCAGATTCACTGATGCAGCATTAAAGTGATGTACACATGAATGCATCAATAATTACAATCCAGTGACATTATGTATATTATTCTGAACTGGGCCCTTCTGTTTTATGAGTACTTGAAGTTTTGGTTCTTAAAGTATATTCTGATACTCAACCTTCTGTACTTTTACTGAGGTAATTTTTAATGCAGGACATTTACTGTAACAGAGTTACCTCTACACTGTGGTATCTCTACTTTTACTTCAGCAACATTCCAGCATGTTAGCATGCCGATGTTAGCATTTAGCTCAAAGCACTGTTAAGTTGCTGGAGATGCTAGCATGGCTGTGATCTCTTTCTCGCCTCTGCCTCTGTGTGTGTGTGTGTGTCCACTAGCCACAAACCTGATCTTTTAGAAAAGCAACTGTGTGTGCGCATGTTTTACAACCATATATAAACGTATGCATACCAGAAATGAAAAGTCATAGAGACTATTAAACCAAAAACTACATTCATTAATCTGCTCTGTGTATTATCGTGCTTGTGCTTGAATGATTCTTTTCTTTGTGTCGTCTTTATTGCCAACACCAAGCTCAGCAGCCAAGTCCCTTGCATAAGATGTGAGCACCTGCTAATCATAACATCACCTTCTGGCACTGATCCCTGCTCAGAAAATAAAAAGTGACTGGAGTTTATTCAGGTTGCTCTGACAAAAACGCCTGACACGGGCTGGATGGGATTAGTAAGAGGACAAAGCACAGTTAAGTCATCTCTGGGCAGTTTTACACATGTCACACACCCGTTCATTCATGCCGTTATTGTCAGTGAGTACTTCAACAGATGGAAATCATGATGCATTATTATTGCGTTAGAAGCACAGGTACAAACATGATGACTGTAGGTTGACTTCATGAGAAAGACCTTCCCAGAGACACCCTCCAACCACGTATTCATTCATTCATTCATTCATTCATTCTTCGATCACAGAGATTCATAAATGTTTTCACAACCATGAATATTTCTGATTGAATCTGCTTAAATATCCCAGAAGGTCCCCTGGGTCATCTTGGGCCTTGTGTGACAGATGGTGGCTAATTTAACTTTTGTTGTGGCAGTTTTGTGTTCACACCTTTTAAAAGCTGACAACACAAACAACACAGCGCGGTCATGGAGAAAATATGCGTGCACACAGCGTACACAAGCAGTTTAAGAGCTCCTCCGGCAAAGGAAGGCCCAAAAGAAAATTTCCAAGCAGCATTTTTGCAATGCTGTGCCATGTGTTTATTTAGACAAGGTCTGCAATGTTGTAAAACTGATGGCTAGTGATGATAGAGAAGCTTAACACTTAATGGTGAAGAAAGATGGAGTGAACTCTGGTTTTATCATACCAATTGCTGGAGCTTTTTTTGATCAAAATGAACAGTTTGCCTTCTTTTCTCACATTTAAAAAGTTTACTTTGGATATATATGTGTGATATCTGGATATTAATGTAGTACATTGTCAATGTATGATTTAGGCCTCTGGATCAAATCTTTAAAGGGCAAATCCTTTGAGAATGGAATTATTTGGGTAATGAAAGAAAGGTGTTCTGAGCAATGTAACTACACTTTGACAAATTTTTCTCACATCAGTCCATGAACACAAAGCAGTGCAGCTTTGGCCAGCTCATCATTCCAGTGTTTCCAGTTCTGAGCGCCTTGCTCAAAGTTTCCAATGACCAATAACACAGTTCGCAAAAACCAGGAACATCATTTGCCAGAGATATTAAACTGATCTCAAAACTAATTTATTCAACTCCCATTACGACAGTGAGGGACTGATTTGGAGATATGTCAGATCCAATAGGAATCTATTTTCCCGTCCCCTCTGTGAACCTTTTTATGAACTATGTGATATATTTCTGATCCATGTAGGAGATTTTGCAGATACGTGATACTTGCACATGTAGGAATCCCAGCGGGGTTGCGTTACATGTCTGCGACCCTTGGATTTGTTGCACAATCCCAGCTCAAATCCGTGTCCTGCACTTTTTTTTATACACATGTGCGCCAGTGTGAGCATCTGTGTGTTTGTTGCATCATGGGTTCGTAAAATTTTAACAGGCTGCAGTTGTGCAGGAGTGACTGATAGTTGAGGTAATTATGTATCTAGTGCAGTAACTCATTAGAAAGGCTTCATACTGTTCTAATGACGTGCAGCATAAGGTTGCAAGCACACAAACCGTTCTGTGTACAGAGTACTGTACAGGAAAGGTATGAAGGTACATTACCTAAATCTGTATGAACGCACACACATTTTGAGCAGATCTCTCTATCGCCTGTAGCCCAGATCTCTGAGTAAGTCGATGTGGAGTCTGTCTTAGACTGCAGGGAATTACCTCAGCTCTGAATCATGTGGCGCCTTGCCTAGAGTGTGCACAATGCAATCACCCAGCCATCTTTCTTACTCATAAACTGTCAGAGGGCCTCACACAGAGGCTGGACACACACTGCAGGAGTCTTGAACAGATTGTTTCTAAGGTCCAATTAGGGCCATCTCAGGAAATCATGTTGGAGTGGTGAGATACTTGTTTTTGTCTCAGTAGCCACGCTGGACTGAGAATTCACATTTTATTATTTTTGTTTTCTCTCTTTTATTGGATAGGCAATAAATAGAAAAATCAAACAGCGTGAAAACAGGCACAACTTTAGGTGACTGCAAATGTGAGCTGCTGTTATATCCCAAAGTATCGACTAGTAGTGATGGCAGTGATACGCTAATAAATTGACTTAATTAACTGGCACTTGTGTATGTAGTTCTGCTGGAGGTTCCCTTTTCTTTTGACGTGCTTTTGAATTGTTTTGATTATTTAGGATTAGCTATCGGATACAAGGTGAAATATGTATCCAGATCCTTTTCTTTTTCATTATCACAGTTAAAATATACTGCGATAAAAGTCTCACAGCTAAACTTATCAACAAAACGTAGAGAAAATATTAGAGGTAAAAGTACATCTCACAGGTACGCAAGCAGAATGGCCCTGGTCATTGTTATATATTTAATTACTGGAGTATTATTACTGACACATTGTGAAAAGTAGAGAAGTAGAACTAAAAAATACACTGAAGGGAGTTACTCAAGTGCAAAGTATTAAAATTCCTAAATAAACAGTCAAGCAGTTGTAATGAGTGACATCTAAAGTATAATGCAGCCTGCAAATGGAAAAGAAGCTAATTGAAAACAGAATTATTCTAGTGCTACTTTCCTTTAAATGACTCAACTGTCTGTTATCATTAACTTCTTTGTAATTTAACTGATTTTCTGACTGATTTTAACTGATTTCTATCCGATCCTCTTTTTTGTGGCCTGCGTGGATCGACTACAAATGCCTGAGTGGCGATAAAAGCTTAGATCATCGCCATTTCTGAGCTCCCAAGTAGCCTGAGATGTTGGGAAACTTCATCATTTATTATCAGAAGTACACTTACATGTGAAAGTGACATTATTTTGTCTTAAATTACAGCACAATGTTGTGAAATACCGTCTTTAGCTGGAACGACATCTTCTGAGCTCAGTTAGTTGGAAACCTTTTGACGCCAGTTGAGCCAGATAGATGATGATGTAATGCCTTCAGGCAGATTATTCTCTCACACATCAAACAGTCAGAAATGAGTCGCAGCATGTTTTTGTTTCAGTTCTGCTTTGTCTTTTGGATGTATTTACTTTAGCTGAGCATAATGTTGAAAAAGTAATAAATTACTTGGCAAAGAAGCTTACGGTTCTTTTGCCTGCGACTCCGCATTTATCATAGTTGGATTTATCACGGTTAGTGAGTCACTGAATGGCCCATTCATAAACCAGATGTCACAAAGACACACTGTATACTCCAAACAGACCTTGGTTGGTAGCCACCATGCTTTTTATTCATAGCTCCCTCAGTCATCTACCCGGATGTTACCCTTTTTCCAATCACTCTCTGGGCCCAAACACATCAGACCACCTATCATCATCTGTAAAACAAAGTAGGTACACAAGGAGACCGCAGCGCTCTACTGCCTCAATCCTCTGGCAGACTGATACTGGCCGCCTTCTTCTGGACAAAAATTTCACGTTATGGGAAAATTCATCATCCATGAATGTCGGTCGACAGCTTTGGGTAATTTGTTGCAACAGGACTTAAGGTCCAGGGTCCAAAAAAGTTCTGGCACCATCAGAGAATTTGTGGCATAATCATGCTTTGTGGCCGGTGGTATGACATGGTGATGATGACTCTATTCCGCTGAGTGACTAATAATAACATGTCAGGCAATGACGACATGCTGTAGCGCTGCACAGATGACAAATGTGGAGCTGGATGTACTACGTAGGTCTAGTTTATGGCCCACTTACAGTATGATGACAGGCCAGGTTATATCAGCACAGTGTGATGAGATCCCACTGCAAAGTCGGACATACAATAAACAGAAATTATGTTTAGACATGCATGGTCTCCAAGAATGTTGAAAAGTCCAGACTGAAACGTTTCTATTGCTGGTGGAGGTTTGTTTGAGGGCAGTTTGGGAAAATGGCCTCCCTGCCCATTAATGCCTGAATGCTCTGGCCATAAAATGATAAACTAAAAACATTTCATCACAGAGTAATTCCTGGAATGCGACAAACTTAGCAGATTGATTACACATGACAGAATAATAACAGCCGAGAGTGTTTTGTTCTTTAAAGCCCTTGATAGTCAAGGTCGTTGATTCAAATTTGGCACGTGATGTATTGTGTTAGTTGTTCTGCCTCTGTCCTGACTTAATGCAAAGATAAATAAGCCAAACGTTGCACAAAGACACACACGAGGCACGTGGGGCAGGAAATGCGTGTGCATATCTGCATGCAGGATATAAAAAACAACCTTATCCTTCCATCTTCTATTCACTCAACAGGTAGAAGAACATGCGATCCCGCAGCAACAGTCTGGAGGACGTAACCAAGGCCAAACCAGGGCAGCGGCAGGCGGACACACGCAAGCAATCTGCAGAGCGAGAGGAACCCTCCGGAAGGGCTGAACGCCGCAGCCGACACCGGGAGCCACCGGACGACACCGGCACCATCCAGAGGAATCACAAGACGGCCAAGAACAGCACTTGCTGTGCTGGTGGGACTGGGAGTGGCAGTAGCAGCGCCAGCGGGGCTGCAAAGGCGGGTCGGAGGGAGAAGGCCAGGGACCTCTCCAGAGATGACCTCGTCTTTCTACTGAGCTTGCTCGAAGGAGAGCTGCAGGTAATCCAAACTGTCGAGATGACAAAGCAAATTTGGATTTAGCCGTGGGAACAATCAGAGATTACAGCAGCAGACAGGCCTGCAGAAGTGGCACTGGCCCCAGTCGGACAGATAGACACGTTGGTTCTGTGGGCAGTGGTCACTCGAGATGGACTAAAAGCCTGTGTTAATGGACAGTCGACAGCTGAGGCTACTTCCTGTCATTCCAGCACTGGATCCAGGAAGCCCCTGGCACTGATGTGTGATAGGATCAAGCCAAAGTTTGTCTTATTGCTGAGGTTAAAGAAGCTAGATACAAGAAAACAAAGAAAGCAAACAGAGCAGAGAGAAGGACTAGATAATTTTCCAAGCCACAAAAGAAAGATTTAGAAAGCCCCTCATCTCACCTCTTCCATAGATGGGATATGTAGCTTTTAACCGCAAACAAAACACAGTGGTTGCGGTGGATTCCTGACACACGTAAATCCATACAAGACACAGTAATCCTACAACAAGTTTCAGCTTGGTCGCTTTCTTTTTTCTGAAGATTTGGTCAATTTTCTGATCATATTACGAACCACTTGGAGTGGTGAAAGCGGGACATTTCAACCATTTATCCGATACTTTTAGCTGTTGATTTTGACTTTTCTGAAAGCTCGCTCGCAGCTTTTCATACTGTTGGCTATTTCAGGTTTTTGTTTCTATGAAGCCCTTGACGGTTGCAGAAGTACACCCATCGGTTCATGTATCTCTGGTTGAAAACCACTGTTACAATACTCAAAAGTGAAAAAAAAAACAAAACAAAGACACAGAAATAGTGCCTTTCTTTGGCTCACAGCACCTGGATATGTTTTTCAATCCAGGGAAGGTTTTCAAACACACAATTTACAGGCTAACTTGACCACTCATAAGTGAATTTATGGCCCCAAAATGCAAGACCTGAGTTGGCGAAAGATGACAGAGAGAAGGTCAATACTGAACTACTAATTCTTAAGGCTATTTTACTGATATTTGGTTTAACACGGACTCATCTCTTGCTGTCTTACTGCTGCATATTGGATATCAGTTGAATTTGAACCAAATCCACCTTCTTCTTCCACTGCAGGCCAGAGATGAGGTGATCACCGTTCTGAAGGCAGAGAAACTTGACTTGGCTCTGCTGGAGGCCAAATATGGCTTCGTCACACCACAGAAAGTCCTGCAGGCACTGCAGAGGGACACCATCCAGGGCAAGGCCGAAGTCTTCCAGGAGGACATCTATGAGAAGCCCATGGAAGAGGTGACTCCAACTGTCGATGACTATGTCTGAGTAACAGAGCATCCAGACGTGACAGATGTTTTCTTTGTGCTTCCCCCACAGCTGGACAAGTTGGTGGAGAAGCAGAGGGAAACGCACCGGCGGATGCTGGAGCAGCTGTTGATGGTGGAGCAGTCGCACAAACAGGCCCTGTACAAGCTGGAGGACGAGAAGAGGAACCACGGAGAGTTCATGAAGAAGAGCGACGAGTTCACCAACCTGCTGGAGCAGGAGCGTGAGAGGTCAGTGTATGAATCAACATGAGCTCACAGAGACGAGCTGCCAGTCCTCCAGCAAACAACATCACCACAATACGCTGCTTCAGCCCTGCTGTGTCTAAATGAACTTATGTTGGCGTCCTTGGACAGATTTGGTGACATATGATCTGAAAGCAATAACAGAAAGTCTAACAAGGGAAAGTTTCTGTGTCATGCTCACTTTCTAAATTCTGATATCTGATTTAAATTCCAATACTGGATGGGCGTCAAATACATTAAAACAAACTGCCTGTGCTAGCCCCCAGCTGCACGGACGACAGATCCCATGTGCTTTAGAAAATGGTGTGTGAATAATGATTAGGTTTTTGATCCCTGTTTTTCAAAGCCTTATCGGAGTCTTCATCCCAAATCATACTGTGTTTTATTTATATTGGAAAGTTTGACTCAAAAGTAAATGAAAAATACACAACATTACTGATAATCCATTAGATTTGATGCCTGAGTGCAATTTCTATCCAGACATAGCAGACATTTGTGGTTCTAGAACCACAAGCAAGTCCAGTTGCCTTTGGAAGCACTTAGAAGTACCATGGCCTGGATAGATGGGAATCCTCACAAAGACAGAGCAGATACTTCATCAGTTTCACTCATCCTGTCTCCAATTTCAAGCAATGAGTGGTACATGCTAAGCAATATGTGAAATCCATGAAATCCATGATGATAAGTAGCTGGCTACCAATAATCATTGCACAGTACAGCAGTAAACAGCGCTAAACAGGTAACTGCTTCTAAACATCGTCAAGACAAGTGCATCGGTTAAAGATATATCTTCAAGCAGGTAGCTCTGTTGTACTGGAGATGTAAATCTCTGCTGCGCAGTCAAGCCAAACCAGCAGCTACTAGATATCCTCAAGTGTGAAGTGCTGTAGTTGAAAGGTAACAAAACACTGCGACAGAGCAACCACAATGATGCACTGCATGCTCCATTAAGATCCAACAGGCAGAACAGAGAAAAGCACTCCACGATGTCAAGTGACATTCAAGTGACAAAACCACACACCACGCATGAGCTCAGCGTCTAAGTGCAGTATCAAACTGAAGCCAAAATTACAACTGATGCAGCTTTCTTATTTTAGCAATATCTGTCACCTCTAATCGCGTCACTGTCCCTGCAGTGTCTGTACGAGTCAATGTCACACTGTTCCTCAGAGGTAGAAGGCCTCCAGTGGTTTCAGCAGTGGGAGTAGGGTTATCAAAAGGAGACTTTTTTCATGACCTTGTGATGGAGGATAAGGATAGTGGCCATTGAATAATCTTGGGCGTTGTGTGCCTTTGTTGAAAGCAGTTTGTCAGCTGTTAAAAAAGGGTTGTTCACATCATTTATCCAACTCCAGCCACTTGGCGCTGCGAAAGTATAAATGTCTTAATAATCCTATGTAATGTTAGCATTAAATCAAAGTGTTCCTCAGGATTACAGGGGAAAAACCAGACTAAAGAATTCCATTATTGTTTTTCCCATGACCTGTAGTAGGTCCTTTACTTTTATTATCACCTTTTATTGAACAACTCTGCACCAACCTGGAGCAAACCAAGAGTTTTTATTGGAAATGATCCAGCGACCGAGAGGTGGAGTTTGTCGACAGATAATTTAGGTTTGAGCTTAAATACACAAATAAGCTTTACATTTACGGCTCTGCTTTATGGTAGCACTGTGGATATTTGTGAAGCAGAGTGAAAAACCATATCCCTGGATAACATTCCTACAGTTAAGTCTGCACTTCAGTGCCAGTGAAGCTCAGTGGCAGATGAGAACAAGGGACACTTAAAGATCACATTGTTTATGCTGTGGTTTCATAATGTGCTATGATGTGGTAAATCTCTGAACTGTCCAAAACCAGAGCAATATATTGAAATGGCTTGAATCTGGAGTTTTACTTGTACTGTTTTCAACCTTCTGTCCTGCAAACTGACCGAAGACCACAAACAGATTTTAAGCCATGTTGCAGCATGGCTCTGGGGACGTCAGTGTCAGTCAGTCAGTCCACTATTTTTGTCTAGACTGAAATATCTATTAGATGAAATGCCATGAAATTCTGAAGAGACATTCATGGTTCCCAGAGGATGGAGCTTCATGACTTTGTGCATCTCCTGAACAAAAGTTAGTTTGCTAATACACAAATCCTAAATGGTTAATACGTTAAATATTAAACTTGCTAAACCTCAGCATGTTAGCATGCTGTTAGCATTTGCTGTAGTTCAAAGCAATGTCAGCTGATGTTAGCATTTTGCTCATAGCACTGGCACTGACATGGCTGTAGAATCAGGCTTTTTGTATTAAAACAGGAATTCTGGTAACACTTATGCTATCAAGGACTATGAAATATAACAGCACATGATTAAATCAGAAGCCCTGACAAGAGACGAAAGCATGTTGTACCTCTTAGCTGTAATTTCATCTGTGTGATGTTAGGAGTCATTGTAGTGTATTTGTGTTAAATATCTAACATTAAACTGGATTACGAGACATTACAACTATGTTAGATTACTGCACAGACATGTTGCGAAAGTCTTAACGCTAGCAATGGTGAAACTGTGATCCATAAAATACTGTAATGTGAGACAAGTCTGGGATGAATTATTTGCAAGTGCTGTTTAACATTGCCAGCTAAGACAGACACGGCTGGAGGCCGAAGGTGGAAACATGTCTGATTTCTTCTGTAAATGTCACATAGAGAGCAGTTACTGGGCAGCGCTCTGTTTACTGCTTCCTCAGCAATATCGCATATCACACACACACACACACAGAGGGTTTGTGCACAAATCCAAAAAATCACCGACAACACAATCGGACAAACACACACACATGCACCCTCAGCGATTAATTTCACAAAGGAAACACAGCTGGATGTCGGCCCGTGACCTATTTGGGACAATCACATCATTGCACTTTAGCCGGAGCAGAATGTTTGAGTTGGACCGGAGGGCGGTGTGACGATGGTCTGCGCTTTGTCACCAGGCATGTCAGGAAGGACAGGCTGCCATGAAAAATAGGCCCCTGTCCAGGGTTGAGCTAATTACTGCGTGAGAAAAGGCGAAAGATTTATACGACTGAGAGGAGAACAAAAAAGAAAAACTAACCTAATGGCTCTGAGAAGCATCAATCACACTGCATGTTCAACAAGATGCCAGATTACCATGGAAATACTTAATGAGGGTCTATTTTTTTTTGGTCTTGGGATTGCCAGCAGACCTTAACGTCAGTGCATGGACACAGAGGCAAGTGAAAATGTGTATGTGGGGGGGTGTTCAGCATCTGCCGTTGTCATCTGTCTTCACTGTTTGGACGCAGCCTTGTTTACGTAGCTGAGGACTCGTAGATGCGAGTGTGTGTGTGTGTGATGTGTAGTGCACTCAGAGGTGTCCTCCAACTGGACCTCATTCCCTCCCTGAGATGTTTGTTCAGATAATCCTCCCGTGACACATTAGATTGTTCAGTGCCGTCACACAGATAATTATGAGTTATGCTATATGGTACTGCAGTAAATGTGTTCGCGTGAGTGATAGTATGTGTGGGGTTCAGTTCAATGAGGGGCCAGAAGGAACAGAACCGTAGGTGTGAACATCGTGGAAAGGCAGGTTTTGCTCCACAGTTTATGGGATATCTATCAAAACTTTGATTTTATTTTGGCAGTTTAGCATTCACTTCTATTGGTTGTGATAATGCTCGAATCACAAAGTCAGACAGGAAGACAACATGCAGCTCTTACAGGTTTTGATCACACCCAAAGATCAGCCAAATTTATTCAGAACAAAAAACAAAGGTCCTGAGTGTCTGAGCAAGCTGACTGGTCAACCCAAAGAAAAAGCACATCATACTCAAAAGCATCAGCTTGTGATTTTTACATGTGGTTGTGTGCAGGACTGTTTTTTGGTCGGGCACCGTTACTTCCTGAAGTTGTGTTATCAGAATGATTCTGTTGTGAAACCAGCAGAGACTCCAGGAACTGACTGCACCTACATGCACTGTCAGGCACATAATCCCCTGAAAAACTACAACTTTAACTCTTCTGCTTTTGTATGGATTAAGTAGTTGCGATGTAAGGTCTTAATTAGTCAGCTTTAGAGGTGCTGGTAGGAGGATTTTGTTCCCTTTAGACAGAGACAGGTCAGCCATTTCACTGTTTCCAGTCTCTATGCTATTAAATGGACTGCACAGACACAAGAGGGATTTCAAGTTTCTCTAACTCTGCAAGAAAACATAAGTATATTTCCCAAAATGCTGAACTATTTCTTTACGTTTAGCGATGCGTCTGTGTTCCCTGATCCCGACATTACTTCAGAGAGTACAATGTTATCATAACAGATGGAACTGATGTCTAATACAATAAATTCAGTTGACATCAACTGGAATTATCTTTAAAAACTCGCAGTCCAGCAGTCAATAAAATTGGGGATGTACTCCGTGCTGTTCAAACTTCCAGGGCTGATCACAAAAAACGTTTTATAAGAAGATATACGGCTGTCATCTCACAGTCCACTGATCCTCTAAAGATGTCGAGGTAGACATGTCATCAAGGCTGCCTCAAGCAGGAAGAAACAGACGATCCCAGAGGAGCTTGAGTAAACGACATTTTAGTCCTTCGCCCAAGCACAAAACCCAGAGTTTGTTCAGCGGCTTCTGTTCTGCTCTGCACTCCTTCCAAAACATTATTACAGAGGGCTAGAAAAACTGCAAACTCAAAATAGCTTTGACTTGTACAAGGAAAAGCCACTTATCACTTGTTTGAGGAGAGCTGAAACAGCTCTCTGTGTTTTGAGAGCGGCTGCCACGGCTCGACATGTACGCTACGAGAGGCACAGCGTCGCACCGGGCTTTAATTTCACTCTCGTTAATCTGTTGTTGTATGATGTTGCATTTTAGCTGGATGTAATCATTTCCTTTCATTGGGCTCTGGAAAGCAGCACGGCGTGATTACATCTTGGGTAATGTGCTACGGGATATTTTGTGTTTTTATTGTTGATCTTTTTCTTAGCCTCTGACTGCTGCCTGACCTTCCCCCTGGAAGCCCTAAAAAGCATGTTAATCTGGGCAGGGGGCTGGGGATGAACCCGGTTCCCTTTTGATTAATTGGCGATCGAGCAGCCGTCCGTGAGTGATGACCTCATCACGCGCCGGGTACTGCAGGAGCAGCAGGGGTGTGAGAGCGAGAGCGGCACCCTAACCATCAACAGATGTTCCTTTAAACATGACTTCAGCGCACAGATATACACACACGCTGCACACAGCTATGCCACAGCAGGCACTTCGCTCTCCTTTGTTCCTTCGCAGAGAAATGAACGAACTTTGAGACCATCTGTATACTCCGATTTCATGCATCACATAAAAAAAAAACAACCTAAATCCCGGCCCTGTTGGGATCATACTGACCGATGTCGGTGTGAGGAGTTCAGCTAATGTTGTCACGTGATGCACTGAACCCAGAGAGAGGCCGGATAGAAATATGAGCCGATTCATCCTGATATCTTCACCATTTCAAGCTGCACCAGACAGCTTCACATGTTGATGTCTCCAGATGGCAGCAAGAGGCATGAAACATGAACCTGGATACATAGAGGTCCTGTGATGTAATGTCAGTGAAATGCACACAGCACCCTCATGTTTAGCAAACCAGCTGGTCTGGGATCATTTCATACCAAAGGGAGAAGAGAAGGCAAAAGGTCTGGTGTTACTGAGTCCAGGTTTTCTTGGATGGACCTCTCGCTCCCTGTCCGTTTTCACTGTTTCATGCTGTTGTTTCTCGGGTGATCAAGAGTACATACATGGCGCCAGAGTTTAATTTGGCAGCAACATAAACATCCACAGACTCCTGCACAGTAAAACTGCATTAGTAAAGGTGAGAAGTGCTCAGAATTGGATATTTATGACCACAGACTTCACATGCTTCAAGGATAGGTCTAAATACAACACTCAGATTTGTAGCTGTACATGAGAAGATGATTTGCTTGCTGGATGGAAAAATGCTAAAGAATCATGTCCACGCTAGGCTAACTTAAAGGACATTTACAAGACAACAATAGAAACTACACCATCTACCAAAGAATGCTTATTTTTTCTGACTTTACTGCAATTTTTTGCCTTTACTCCTATAAAATACC
This sequence comes from Chaetodon auriga, assembly GCF_051107435.1. Classification (NCBI taxonomy): domain Eukaryota; kingdom Metazoa; phylum Chordata; class Actinopteri; order Chaetodontiformes; family Chaetodontidae; genus Chaetodon; species Chaetodon auriga. The sequence continues at coordinate 8,619,526 of NC_135096.1, read as the reverse complement.
GGATGCTTTTGCCCATTTATTCCTTAAAGTCATTTAAATTGTGTCCACATCAAAGCCATAATCCATGATGACGGCTATGAACAGACATTTTGTCCTTTTTAATGGACCGTAAATAATGCTGACTGATCATCCGGGCTGACATATTGAGGTTTATTCGCTTCTTTGAGATTTGTTTTGATCTGTTGGCTGATAAAAATCAAAAAAACTGCAACACAGGAATGCCAAAGATATGTAATGCCATTAGTTTGTCCACAAAACATCAATGACAAATGTATTTTCCAGCAGTAAAGTGTATGGATACATGTGAATGACATTAACACATATGTTATATGTTAATGTAAAAACTATCAGCCGTGATAATATTACCAGATTTTTAGTATTGGTTATTGACATCAAAAGTCTAGAATTGGTCAGACATAAATAAGAAACGGGTACAACTGAATGTAATAATACATTCATTGCGTGGTCTAAAGCCAGGTTATATATTGCCAATATGAGCTTGGGCTACTTGACAGTGAAAGCATACGCGCAGCATTGAAATCAGATGTCTGTGGGTGTTGGATGTCACTCTGTTTCAGCAACATTTCATGATTCACACTAATAAGATGTGTGTACTTTCCCATAAACGTCTTGAAATTGTAATTTTCTGTGTTTTATTAGTCACGATGCTTGCACAACGCATCAAGGCCTTTATGGGGAAGTCCAACAGTTGTGAGCTTGCAATAGAAACAAAGGCGTGCTGAGGGAAAACAGCTCGCAGATGATACGAAACACAAGCTGACGTCATTTACTGGCACAATACTTTACAATCGCTGTAAGAGAGCGTTGTTTTTTTTTTTTTCTTTTTTTATTGTAGATAAAAAGCACGGTAGCTGCAAACCTGACACTACATGACCTTCCTCCTTGCCTTAATGACTTGCAGGGCACACACTATATCTTCATGCCATCTGGTTGACTTAACTGCACATGAGGTGACATCACTCATGTGGATCAGATCGAGGACATTCTTCAGCGATGTCCTCATCATCGCCGACATGCTTATTATCCAGACCTGCTCTTTGAAACAGAACACAGCCTCTTTTTTTTTTTTTACGATCTGGGATTTTTTTTGGTTATTAACTTTCACTGTGTTCCAGGTTCACCTCAGAGGCAGGTTGTGAACTTTGCAGAAAAAAAAAGTTAGACAGTGTTTTGTACAAATGACAGCATGTTTTAGGAAGATGTCAAGCAGCTGTTGCTCTGTGTATACATATATTCCACTGCATGCATGAGCAGGATCTCTCTTCACCTGTGTGCTGTTAAGATATTATCAGTACTCCCGAAACTGTTGGTGAGGAGACGGAAATCTGCTCATTCATCAGCTGTATGACATGTGACTGCTGAGCTCTTAGCTACGTCTGACCGTGAGCAGAAGCACACCTGTATTCCTCCCAGAAATGCTCCAGCCTGGTTATATCATAGCACACATTCCTGTTCAAAGCCAGGGTCAGTTGTGATATGATATATAAGAGGATGAGATATGTGAGATGAAAAACTGTGATGTCTTGTTTAATAAATGCTGGTCCAGGAAAGCGCACGCGTTTTTTGAAGCTCTGTGTCAAACAATTCCTTTTATGGGAAGGAGAGCGATTCCTCGAGCCGACTACTACATATGACGTTACTCAGATACTTGCAGCCGTATGCTTTGAAGGCCCACCAGTGTGGCCCCTGTTTAGGTCAGAAATCGCACACACGTGACACATTCAGCGACACCCTCTAAGCACACAAATGACACGCAGCCGCCTCTTTACACTCTTTAGAACACACTCTGCCTCGTCTCCACTTGCGTCAGGGCATCGCTGGGCTTCATTTCCACAAAGATCAACAGCAAGTGGGTTTATGGCTGGAGAGTTCTTCACACTTTGTTTGGTAAAACTTCACGTTCAGTCGATAAATATGCATTAAATACCGAATTTATGGATGAGTTAAATTCAGAAAGAGATACTGTGTGAAAGTAACTAAGTACATTTATTCAAGTACTTCTACTTGACTTGACTACTTCCATTTTATGACACATTATACTTTAACTTCAATAAATGTAATTTGTAATTTCTACTTGAAAACGTTTGACGGCAAAAATGTGACCTAAATTGCTGTAATCGCCACAGTAACTTTAGTTGCAGTCGTCAGCGTAACATTTGGTATTAATGATAGCATCAGTTCTTGCCAACAAACATTAGCATGAGCATGTGTAAGTGACCTTTAAGCTAATGCTGAAAATGAAGTTTTCACTGAGAACAAACAAGCCAAAAATGACTCACAACCGAACTGTCATTTGAACTGTCATTAATAATTACAGAGCTAAGCTGAACCTGATTGGTCCTCCTGGGCTCATTCTGTGCACTGATTGGCTCCACAGTTAGAACTTTCAGCTGAAATCACTGCCTTTTACTTCATATACATTGAAGCGCATCACATTTACCTCGACCAGTGACAACATTAAGATTCTATTTATACATGAATGCATCAGTAATAAAAATCTAACAACACAATATAAAGATATTTCTGCTTTAGGGGTTCTTTTACTTTATATGCATTTTTAGGTACAGTGCAAGTATGTGAATACTTTTTCTTTAATAAGACTTTAAATTTGAAGTCTTACTGAAGAAAAAGTAAAAGTAAAGTCCTGTATGTAAACTTTAAATGCAGGCCTGAATACTTTCTCCACCACTGACAGCAATACATGAGTGGTTGAATGATGTTTCCATATCCTGGACTGTGTACACATACAGAACAATATGGCTCTGCAGAGACACTGAGGACATTTGGATACTTGGAGACAGCTAAGTGTCTCATGTTGCTATGAAGTATTTTTACAATATTTTGGGACTAGAAGTAAGCACAGGATGCATGACAGGAGTGATCATCACGGGCAAAATAGAACAAAGAAAAGTTTAGATTTTGGCTATTTTGGGTCATGTTCAACAAATACAGATGAGTCCACATCCTGCAGAGTTTACTGTCCTGCTTTGCACCACCTTTGTTTGTGTATCTAGACACTCGTCACTGTATCACTCCCACATCGTAGGAAAAACTGAGCGGCTACTGACCTAATTCGGGCTGGCCAGCCAACACTCCCTTTTCTGCTGGGGCTAGATAACGAGCAGATTGCTCCACAGTCTCTCATTTGTCTGAATCTACTGTAACAAGGTTGATGGTATTAAAACAAGGCAACTTACTCCTCCTGCTCTTTCACTTAACCTTAAAAGCTGTTGAATTGCTCATCTTTATCTCCACTCTGTAAGACACTGACTGTCTGCAGACTGATTTATGTCAATACTTTTGTTATCCTCGGTCGAAGATCAATTTCAAGAGTGAGGAATGATATTCTGATAAGGAAACGTGCGTTTGAAATGGTTTAGTCTGGAAAGCTTTCACAGTAAAGTGAAACAGGCCCTGCTTTTTCTTATTCAGTCTGTATTTACGTGGAGAAAATTGACAAAACACTGATGTTTTCTTTACATTTCTGCGCACTAAAAATATACTATATAAGAAAATGTGGTTTTTCAAAGCTTTCCTCATCAACAACAGTGTGAATGCACAAAATTTGCAGGCTCAGAGAAGTTAATATTGCTTGTTTTTCGGGGATTTTGAAAATAAATGATGACATCCTTTGCTCAAAGGATCAACAGATGTGAATCGGTGTCCCCTTAAGCAAAGCGTCTCCTTTTGATATAATGGAATAAACTAGTTGCCAAGTGCCTCATTTTGTGTACTGCCCTGTGAACGCTGCAATTTCAGATTACGTTTGCTGGCGGACAATGTGTCATTTGTTTGTTTTTGTTTTATTGGGGAGTTGTCTCATCGACAAAATATGAATACAAGGTGCTCACAGATGCACGGCTGGACCAACTCCAACCGGTGCATCAGTAGAAGACAAAAGGCAGTGACATAAAACAGATACCACTCCTGTGAAAGGGTATTTTTATGTGTGCACCCTTACCTTAAAGTGTGAGTGAGAGACTATAAAAATATTACTCCACTACATCCGCAAGCTAGGTGGTAATTAGGCCCAGAGAGTCGTCATCGCATGGCGTAATGTGATTACATCTCCCTGACAGAATGCAGCGATTAGACCTCATCGACCACAAGGAAGCAAGACTCACTGCTTGTACTTTTCCAGCCTTTTTTAGACTTGTTATAACAGTAGAAAAAAAACCCTCATCCCTAAAATAAACCTTAAATGCTGTCAGCTATTTCTGTTGCAGTCCAGGTAATGAAGTTGAATGTGCAACACTGGAGCTTCCTCTAGAGCTGCTCGAAAACCAAAAAGTAAAAATTAGTTGCACTATTTGCATGTGACCGAGAAAAAGCCACATTTTCTGGTTCAGTCTAATAGCAGGTTTTGCAAAGGAGGGGTGGAATATTTTAAAGAAATTTATAAAATTAGCTTCTGCTTTCAAAGGCAGAGGAGTACAGAAGACGTCTTTGCACATTAAGGCTCATTTTCTGTGTTAACATGGTGAAAAAGCCCTGTTTCTACACAGTATTTATGTGAGATTGTTTAATTTTAGAGTGGATTTTTCCCTTTTTCCCTTCCCTCCTTCAGGATAAACGCTTGGGGCTGGGTAAACAGACTCCAAATGTCTTATTTCAATAAAACGGGGACAATTACTAGCATAAACATAAACAGCAGCGGGTGACATGCTGCTTTGTGATTGTAGATCCCACCTGTGTGCTTTGCAGTAAAATGAACTGAGCCACAGTGTTATTACAGCATTTTGACAGCTTATTTGTAACTTCTAATGTAAAAAAAAAGAGCAGAAACAACTGACTAGAGCCTGACAAATGATTATGGTGCCTGGGAATCTGCAGGAGTGATGTATGAGCTAATCTTCTATTTGTGAAAGGAAATAGCACCAAGGGCGGAGGGGCGTGGGTCAAGGAGGAAAAATGCAGCTAATGTAGAGTTAGCATGACATTTCTATGCTTGCCGTGAACCGTGCATAGCCTCTGCCAGAGCTGGAGACAGTGAATGACGACGAGACTCAAATTGAAACAGGCAACAGAGAAAATCGAAAGGACACGCAAACCTGACATTGTGCAGGATACATTTACACGCCAGCCAGGGCTAATCTCTCTGATTTACCTTCTTCTCACATTTGTTCTAGCAGACACCTTCTTGAGTTACAGCTTGGCAAAACATGGCAAAGGGAAGCCATTTTTCCCTCCCGTCCTGTCAGGCTGGAAGGAAGCGACAGCGAGAAGCTTGCACATTACGTCCTCGGAGCTGGCAGCTGCAGTGTCTGAACAATAAGTCTGTGCCCGCGCTGCCGGGCCAAGTTGGTGTCGAGATAGTGAGTGAAATATGGAGGGAGGAAAGAGCCTGCCTGGATCTGCCAACTCAAATGTCTCATTGTGGTGAATGGGCTATCTGGACGTGGTCATGATGAATTGTGCAAACAGGGAAAGTCAATCAACGCGGTGACATTTCTGTGCTTTTCTTTTTAACAAAGACAGGATCACTGCGGTGCTGCCGCAGGCCATTAACCTGATAAATGAGTCAGACGTTAACACCCATTCAGCATTTAAAACCAGCGTATAGATGGTGTTTTAACACATTATGTCGTTGTAAGGAGGACATTTTTAAGTCTTTACAGAGGTATCTGCTGACACTTCGCAGATGAAGCATCAATAACTGGTGTATAAACAGCTAATGATTGATTGATCATAGCTGTTAGCATATTTATTGATATGCAGCATGATTACACACACAGCCCAATTGTGTTGTAAATGTTCAAATTTGACATTTATTCCTTAATATATGCATATGTACGAATGAGTCATGCATTAGGCAAGTTTCAGAAAATGTGAGAGCTTTCAGCCACAATGCATGGCCTTCATCAGCTGGTGGAGTTTATTCAGTTGACATAGTGAGAAAGAAGCTTTAATGAATAATTACAAAAATACTGTATAAATACAGCAATTATACACAATTATACACACTTCATTAATAAATATAATAACCAAATACTGTGAGTATGATTAATAGCCATATGCTTGGTAATTCATATTCTTTTAAGGTGTGTTTACAACTTGTAATTCATCCTTTAACTGTTTATACACCAGTTACAGTGCAGTCAGTTCTTGACAAACACATCATATAAAGACTTAAAGATGTTTTTTTTCCTCCACTTAAAACTGCATTATAGTCCGTTATAAGCATTAATGCTTGTCTCCTGCTTCTAAATGCAAAATGGGGGACTTGGCCATTAATCGGTCATTGTGAACCTCTAAAGGAAAAATGAAGCATATGAAAACCTGGATACTGCATGGCAACATAAATAGAAATGTTAACATGATGTTTAAATACTTAAAAAATGAGGTGTCATAACTGGCAAAACCCTGGCAGATGAGTCTACTGAGGCCGTTCATGTCAGCACAACTCATGACCTCATATCCTGTTTCAGCCACTGGGAGGAAGAGGCAGCTTCGCCAGGCCTTACAGGCAACACAACCCCACATGTGGGACCGTATCTGGCACAGAACGGGATCGCTTTCGGTTATCTCTTTTCCTCTCTCGCTGCATGACAGTACAGAAATGTTTGCCTACATGTCTTCCCTGTCAAGCGGGGAAGTTCACATCCCACCACATGCCACTCATCTTGATGGAGGACAGCTTGCTGTGTAAACAAAGCAGCAAATAATAGCAGCCTGTCAAGTGGTAGCAGCGTTAGCGATTTACGCAGGTATTGTTGCTTTCAGTTCACGAGTTGTTGCTTTTCACCTTGTTTTAACCTCTGCAAAACAACATCAAATCATCACTTAAGAGGCTATTTCAAGCAGAGACAGTTGGGCACGTAAACACGGGGTACAGAGATAGATAATAGATTATATTTGCTATTAATTTAGAGGGATTTTGATGGAAAGATTGCAGATTACTTTTTTCTTCTTTGAACCCACATCATGTAATAAAACGATTGCCCATTTTGGAAAATGTGCTTATTCACTTTCTTGTTCAGAGCTGGATGAGAGGATCGATACCACTCTCATCTCTGGAGGTGAAACTGAAAGCTGCAGCCAGCGGCCTGCAAGCTTATCTTAGCTGAAGTCATCACCAGGCAACCAGGCAGGAAGTTGCTGCACTTAACTCTGGAAAAACCACACATTGTTGTATTCACACTTCAGGTTTTGGATGGATTAAACAAACAAGGCATTGAGTGTTAATTAGGAAGCTGTACAGGCAGATCGTGATCTTTGGATAAAGCCAGGCAAGCTGTTTCCCCCTGTTTCCAGTCTTTATGCTAAACTGAGCTAACTGGCAGTAGCTTCATTTTCAATGGACAAACACAATGGTGCTATTGATCTTGTCATCTAACTCTGGCCAAGAAAGCAAATAAGTGTATATTCCAGAAAAATGTTCAACTATTCCGTTATACTGTCAGACTTTTCCACAGAAAAACAACTTTTAACTTATATTGAACGTTTTTTTGCAGCCCAGAAACGACCACAGCAAAATCAGGCAGAGGCCCTGAGGAGTGACAGGGATTACTTTTGTATGAGTCCAAACATTGTTTTCTAGAAGGATCCTGCACAGTATGCCTTTAGGAAACTATAGGTAACTGCAAGATAAATATTTTGTCATCCATTAAATAAATCCACTGTCTTGAGTCATTGTGTCCGCAGCTGCTGTTGGGATTTCGTGGGATTTGTGTAAAATTGAAAATAGCTCTTGTAACTTTCTCAGGGTGTTAGGAAGCAACTGATTTGGAGGTGGTAACTGTTCATTAGGGATGTTTATGGGGAACAGGGTTTAATTTACTTTTCCTTGACGAAGTTTGTCTGACTGAGACCGAAAAAAGCTTCAGTTTTTGGTTGCTTGTGAACGCAGCTTTTTATTTGCTGGAGTTAACTTGTATTCAGGTACCAAACAAACTTTAACGGTTATCATATCAAAGGAAATTACAGATGCCAGGTTTCCTACCTTGTAAATCCCTGTTTAACATATAAAAGCGAGAGAAACGGTGAGGAGAGAAAGTAAGAAGTGAGTTTGCGGTTATTGTGGGAGTGAAAAGAAATCGACCTGTTGAGACGGAGGTGGTCTGGTGTCAAGCTGTGATATGGAAACCGACATTTAAAACTCTAGGATTGACTCTTTGGTGTGGAACAATAGAGAGCTGTCGGAGGGACCACCCTGTCGCAGTGCATCCTGGTATTTGACAAGACTCTCAGACCAACCAGGAAATAAGCGCCACGGCTGGGTTTCAAATTCCCTCCTCCCTGATCCAATGCAAGGTGCCTGAGATGATTGATGAGAGCATTTTCCTGTAAGGCTATGAGGCTGGAGAATGGCTGGCACTGGTCTGTTTCAAGGGTGAGATGGGAGGGTAAACATTATCTTTTCAGACACACCTTTTTCCTTCATAGCAATGACTGTTTTTATAAACATTTCAAGGAAATTATTAAAGCTTAATCATTATGTATCTGTGAGTAATGTCCTGAGAAATATTTCCTACGGAAGAATGTGGGAGCAGTGTTTAACAGTTTAATCTTTTACAAGCCCACCAAGCCTCTGCAAAAACACTGCAGAAATGTAATTCAACTCTCAATAATATGCATGACTTAACAGAAAACCAAACTGTCTTTTAATGGCACGAGACGAGACCAGCGGCAAGCTAATTAATACAACAAGCCCGACGGCTCCTATGGCTAATAATTTACATTCATAGACCACAAAATGTAGAGTGCACTTCCGCAGCTACAGTGTCATAACAGCAAAACAAACATCCACCTTCCTCCACCCCAAAGCTCTGAACCACACTCTTCCTAGAAGTCATTTCCAGAGTAAAACGGTCTTTTTGATCCAAGCCCAAAACCTCAATTACACTGTTTTTTTCCAAGATTAAATTATGCAGTCAACTTAGTTTTATTCAAAAATCTCCTGTCCTGGTGTTGCATTGACCTGGTGAGGAGCTGCAGCCTCACTGAGCCATAAACAGCTGGCACTTGCTTTGACACCCTTGTAACACTGAGGGATAAAGACGTCGGGTAGATAATATTTTGATGGGGTTGTGGCAGGATTCAGGACTGCCTGTGCACATCCCCATAAAAGATTAGGGTGATGAAATCGGACTTTTGTCAAAGTCCGGGGGCTGATATCTCAGGACAAATGTTTTTGGGCTTTAAACCGAGCAAATCCTCCTGGCAGTGACAGAGGTGGGGAAGAGTGGGTGGGTGGGTGGGGAGTATGACTAAAGGGTGGAAAAACGGTTTAAGGGGTCTATCCAGTTTCAGGAGCCACTCATGGCTTAGTGAAGTGGAAGAAGGGAAGTATCCATGTCAGCAAGGAGACAAGTGAGGTTGGATACTAAACCCTTACGAGTCTTCTGCAAAGAGCCGAGTGCGACGTTAAATGTTTTATGCTTTATTTGATCTGCTTTCTTTGGTCTAAATACCAGCTTCTCCCTATCTAATTCTTCCAGAGAGACAATAATGTTTTGTTTTATTATCAGTCCACATGTATTACAGTGTCCTGATGCCACAGCAGAGAATATCAGTGAACCTTCTCTCCTCATATCACTTATAATCTGTTTAAAAGCATCTAACAATTTCAGAAGGGTTCTTGCAATGTTTAAGCATGCCAAGGAGGAGGTACGGTATCTGCGGTTTGGACAAAGAGCAAACACAAGAGAGAATAAGTGCTATGCCTGGATCTCTCTAATTTAATGTAAGTATAGCATGAGCTCATTCCAGAGGCGCACTCATTTTTTTTCTTCAAACAAAGAAAATTATGAGCTCACATTTCGAGAAGCCGTATATTACAGCCAGTTTAATGCTCTACCCAAAATAACATAAAAATCTGATTTAGCAGCTATTCTTTTGCTCTGCTAGGCCTTGGCGTCCTTTCAGAGGGACTGCGCTGCATCCAAATTTTTGATATTACATTTTAAATGGAAGCCTCTCTCTCTTGCTGGGAAGGCTCAAATTAAATGCATTTTTAGGATCAAATGAAACACTGATTTGGCATTTGTTTGGAGGACAAACACAGACACATTCCCAAAAACAGAGCTTAGCTGTTGGCTCCCCAAACTCAAGGGCTGGGGTGCCGTTGGGAGACCAAATGTTGAAAAGAAGGCATGTGATGGGAAGGTTACTGGCTCAAAAAGTGCTGTTAAGGTTCCTTTGGGCAACGTTTGGGAGCTTAAGCCCCAGTTAAGCCTCAACTTCTCAAGTGGAGCTGCTGAGTGGCCAACAGTACAAGACTGCTGTTGCATTAGCAATCTCCCTGGTGTATATGTACAGTTTAATGCTGCAGCAGAGTGTTGCAGGAGAAGAATGTGTCATGCAAAATGTAACTATAATCCTTCCTTGTATAAATAACGGCTGAAAAAGACATTAACAAATGGAGGACTTGCCAGTATTGCACGTCAAATTTGTTCACTAAAATCTCAGCTGGAACAGCTCCATAATAAACTGATTCAGCATTTGCAAAATTAAAAGAAAAAAAATAATGCTTTTCGTGGGTTTTAAATGTTAAAGAGGATCTAGTAAAGGCCAGAAGAGCGAAATAAAAACTGTTTGGGTTTGCTTTTCTAAATATGCTAATGCTTTGAGGAAAGGAATATGCTTTGGCAATTATAAAAGTTCCCACAGCAACAACAGAGGACAGAAGTGGACGTAAAGATCAACGCAACCGTGCCAACAGATGTTTTTACATTTTTTTAAATATCTGGTAAAACCTCTCACGACTCGGCGCCATGCCAGAGCTAATTGCACTAAAAGAAAAATAAAATCACCATCAATCCTCATCAACAGTGGAAGTCAGTGGACAAAGCTAAACCTCACAACCCTCGGTGCTAAAATGCCTGTCTGGAATCCCTCCAGATGTGAGCCATCTGTTGTGTTCAGTCACTGAGGTGAGACTGGTCGTGTCTATCCAGACGGTGACATCACCCAGAGCAGAGACGGGCCTTTCATTAATAATGCTGCCGATCCAAGCCTTTCAGGCAGCCCCTCAACATGCACTGAGGTATCCCACCGGTGCACTTCATCAACATTCTAAGTGCTTTATGCCACGGTGATCCTAATGCTGCCAGGAGACCTGAAAACACCAGAGCTCCATGTACCACAGAATCCCTAACGGGCTCCTTCCGTCTCTACTTCCCTGAGAGGTTTCAGATTTTATGGACCGGCGTGGCATAAAGTCCCAGCTACAAACTCTGACCCCTTTAAAACCAGGCTGCAGGATAAAAGCTGGCCTGAACAACATTGAGAAAATGTACTGGATTCACTACTCACACAATGATTCCTGGCACCAACCTCTGAGATCTTAACAATATTTTTCATCTGATGACTTCATGCAGTGTTGTCTAAATGAAACTGCAATTCCTCCTCGTTGTGTCAGGAGTTAACATTGGTGGGATATGTGCTATTAACCGCATGTCATAGCTCTGTGATAGCCTGTGATGCTTGCGACATCTCCCCTTTCACAATGTTCATCATTTGAGGCGACCCACCACGTTGTTAAGCTTCCACTCACCTGAGAAACTGGAAGCGAGCAAGCTAAGCCAATAAGCTAGTTAGCCTAACTTGCTCATGTTAGCACTGATTCCATCACTTGTCTCTCATGTCACAGAGCAGTGAAGTCCTGCTCCTGCCAGAGGACCACCATAAGGCCTTATTTTGAAAAAAAAAAAAACAAAAAAAAAAAACATGCACGTTAGTTAAATTCTTAATTTAATTTAAAAGATAATTTTGTCAGTAAACAAAGTGGCTTTTTTTAAACTGTTGATGTACAGGACTGTGAAAATACATAGAGTATGCATGCAACACTCACAGAAACCTTTCAGAGCCCGTCCATGCTCTTACAGAACTGACTAACTCTCCTTTCACATACTGCATGGCACAATTCAAACAGAATCTGTCTCTTGCTTTTGACGACCGGCCATATTTTTTCCAAAATAAAGTCCCACTGGTGGCCACCGGAAGGGGAGGGACTTCCCCCTCTGTTTCAACACCTGGTGAGTTCATCCCACATTATAAAAACAGCTGGCTAGTGTTAGCTGTCGTTCTTTTATGGGTCCAGTAGTGATTTCCACTCATCAGACAAGAATAGTCCTGCAATGTCAGGACTCTGCGTGTTGACATGTGATTCATTTTGCCGAATTAATGTGTGGAGTCATAGAGTGCTCAAATCACAAAGAAACTAATGAAGCTCATGATGTTACTGCAATGCTGATTTCTTCTTTTAGCGAGTTACAATTTTGATCAATTAAGAGCACAGAACACCATGGACGGATAGAGAATTCTGAAAAAAAAACAACAACAAAAACAAATGAATTTCAGCTCAGTTCTAATACTCTGAAGCTCCCCAACAAACCCATGTCACCAAATAATAACAATAATCATTTTTCCTGTTTAAACTTCCCACACTTCCTCCAAACAATGCTTACAGTCGCAACTTGCACACAACTAGCACGGGCCTACTGCTGGCATGAAGCCACTTAATCCCTTTAAATGCAGGGGGCTTGATTTGATGACTATAATGAACACTGATGTCCTGGAGTGGAACAGCATGGATACTAATAGCATTTCCACACACTGAAAAAAACATACAACTTAAAACCCATGACAGACAGAATGCAATGATGTAGATAATGAGGAGTAATAAGGAGCGCAATCAAGCAATCAAGCATCCGAGGGATTAACTCAAGATATCTGCATCAGTCAACACCAAAATGAAACCAAATCATTTTGTGCACTGATGGATAAAACACAGGACACACTGCCAGGAAAAAACTTGAGGGATGAAATGTTGAGACAACAGATACAGATGTGGGGATGACCTAAATCAATCCATGGGAAATGGAAGCGATGACGTGCAGGCTAATTGGTATGAGCCTCAGTCTGCTTCTCCTCACTTTAATTCAGAGTCAGAGACAATCTGAAGCTAGTTGCCAAGTGATTGCCGGAATGAAAGCTGTACGCCTCGACAGGAAGTGAGCAGACAATGGAGGGAGCTTGTGTGTAGGATCCCAAACCTCCACCCAGCCAAGGTCTCATTCCCTCTCAGCGCTCTGGGAGGGGAGTGATGTCACCCTAACACACCCGCGAAGACAGACGATCGCACACTCACAGTCCATCACAGCTCTGTCTCACTTAAGTAAATTCCAGCGTCACACCCCACATCCCCAATCACTATCATTTACATTCCTCCCGAACACAAAGAGGTGAGCAGCGAGTGGGAGGATCCAGGGTGAGCCAGCAGCTGGAAAGGCTGAGAGAACGGCAGGAAGACAAGACGAGAGGGAGAAGAAGAAGAAGAAGAAGAGAGAGGAAGGGACAAAGAGTGCAAGAGAGAGGGTGAAAGGCAGGAACAACGCTTCTAATAAACCATGTAAGGGAAGTTGTCAATAGGCAGTGGTTTCTTCAGGGTCACAGTCCATCACTCAACTCTTCTCCAGTACACCAATGTGTTGGTGTCTGTCTGGTGACTAAAGCATGGTTCAGCATGAACAGTTTTTCAAAGTGTTCATGAGTCCATGCAGTAATATCCTTGATACAATCATGTGTTCACAAAGTGGTGAACCTCTCTCCATCCCTGCTTGTGAATGACTTAGCCTTTCCAGGATGCCCCTTTTATACCAATAATGATGCTATCACCTGTTTCCAATCAACCTGCTTTCCCAGTCTTTAGTTGCTCCTGTCCCAACGTGTCTGAAACGTGTTGCTGCATCAAATTCAGAATAAGCAGATATTGACAAAAATCAATGAAGCTGATGAGGTCAGACATTAAATATGTTGTCTTTGTACTGTTTTCAGTTGAGTAGATGTCAAAAAGGTGACATAGCGTCCAAGCCTTTTTGGAATTGGTGTAAAATTTCTAATGCAAGCTGCAGACTGCCAGTAGCACGTGCAAAAAAACAGGTAACCAAAACAAATGCTTGTTCATCTGAATGGGGAGTTTGGCATCGAGCAATCGTCATCACATCAGACAAAATGATAGCCACTAAGAACTTCTCAAACCAGTAAAATCCTTCCTCATAATATTATAAACAGCTGGCATCTAATGAGCTGTCAAATTCATGAATGTTCTGCTAAACTTCATGTGACGTCATCACACTGATAAGTAAGACTCTCCCATCAACGCAGCATCTTCAGCTCCATGGCACAGTGGAATAAGATACGTCAGGCTTTATATACAACAACAAGACTTTTTGGTGGAAACTCGTTGTTGGCTTGGTCTTTTCACAACAAATATATTCTAGAGATTGTAGGTTACACTCACATGGATCTGTTATGTAACATGGGTTGATTGGTGCGCGCTGGAAGGAAAGAACCTAGTTTTTCATTTACGTCTGACAACTTGCCGAAGTTCCTTCATACAAACAGTGTAACAGCTGCCCATCTTTTTATCAACTGTAATGTGATAGCATTTCTGCAGTAAATGTAACAGATCACCTGTCATTTCTTCCTCATCTCTCTAATCCCCTCACATGTGAGCCATTACTTCTGAAAAATGATGTGTGTTGTCTGAGGTCTTGCTCTTCTGTAGAAGCCAAGGAGCCAAGTCGTTATGAGAGGGTTCAGATACATGACGAATGAGTACATCTGCTGAGTTTTGTCAGGGGTGTGTCGTCTACAGAGAGAGAGACTGTGGCGACACAGACAGATAAAAGGACAGGCACACAGACAGAGATGGTGGAAGGAAGATGGACACAGATAGATGGATCAGGAAGTAGAAATTATAATTGACAGGGAGAGAAAGGACACATTCAAAAGTCTACAACCTCTCATTTTAGATACACACCGAATGAAAACATGGCTGATATAACAGCATACTGGCATTCTGTGACCTGGCAACTACAGTCTGTATTATTCTTACTTTATAGATAACTCACAGAACAGCTATGTGCTTGTTCTAACAGAGCTTCGTTCTACATAGTGTGCAAGTGATGCTTCAGTTTAGTGAAAACTCAGATTTTAGGCTGCATTGACTCAAGATGGAAATTTCCTCTGGGACCACTTTTAACAGAAATTAGCTGCAACACCTGTTTAGCTCTTGACTTTGGCAGAATCTTCATGCCAAGGTGAAAGTTTTCCAGAGACTTTTCTTAATGTTTCTACTGTTCATGACCATATTCATATGTGAACAGCCACTCTCACCTCAGTAAAAACATCAAAGTCCAACAAAGGTGAGAAATGATCGATGTTGTGAGATCTGACATCTCAGAAAATTGGAACTTGGATGCAAAACAATTGCTCATTGCTGGTCTAAAATCAGTCCAACCGAGGTGTAGGTAAATTTAAGTTACGTTTGGTTCAGCTGAAGAAGAAGTGTCACAGGGTTTACAAAGGAAAAGTTTATACCAGCCTGGTCCGGCTGCTTTTTCACTGGGCTGAATTTATCCCTCATACGCAGCAGGTCCACACTGAAATCGGGGAAGGATGTGATCTTTCTGTTAGAAAGCTGGCCTGTTCAATTTTTCAGCAGGAAAGCCTAGAAATCAGTTCCTCTGTCTTTTAGTGATGCACATGGGCAGTCATTGTTCTCTGCAGGGCATCTTGTGGTGACAACTTCAGGCTCACAAAGAAACTGTCCTCTTCAAAAACCTGTTGTTGAAGTTTTCCTGGGACCCCCACCACTTGTATGTTTTTACACCGAGCCTTGTTGTGGCTTCTTGTTCTTTTGTCTGCAGTTGAGTTACACAGCTCCGAAGCTCCGTCAACTCCTCTTGTCTCTTGGATGAAACATCAGGTCTGATTGCATCAGTCAGCTCCTTCGTGTAGCCTGGAGTTAGCATGTCTGTGCTAACACTGTCCCGATGGCTAACGTTGCCATTGCCTTGGTGAGCAGCCTCCTTTAGCCTGGTATTACCTCAAGAGGAAGACTTGCCAGACATTATTTAAGATCGCTAATTTGGTACCACGGCAGTAAATGTCTGGGAACGAAACACACTAAATTGTTATTACAAAGGCTGGAGCAAGAACTCCTGTGGGCCAGCTAAACACCCTACATAGGCACAAATTTGTACACAGTGTTTTTCACAAGTAAATCTCTCAACTAGCATGATGAGGTTTACTACCTAAATGCCAAAAGTGTGTTCTCATGCCTGTTACGTAAAGAAAAATACTTTTCTTTTTTGTCTAACTTGTTGCAGCTCATCCAAACTCTCCTCTGGCTCAACAACAGCAATGTGATGACACCCCGAGTCAAATTTGCACAGGACTGGGATTTTTTTTTTTCCACTAATGCAGTTGTGAAAGGATGACCAGATTAGGAAACCCATTTCCTGTGTTTAAAGATGCTGGACAGTGTTTGTAGATAAGTCAGAGAATGAGTAAATGGGACAGATATCTAGAGAGGAGTTGGATACACATGCTGTGGGCCTAATATTCAACAGAAATGTGTTTGTCCCAAGCTGTTAAGACAATGTGTGTCGAATTGAGTAGGTGGTTTAAGTGAAATCTATATTAGCCTGGAGAGATCAGCTGTTTACTTCAAGTCCACTGAATTCAAATGGAACAAATTTCAAATAAAATACTACATGCATTTCCTTGGTACTTCACTCCATTGGCTGGTCGTCACATTGTAATTTTCCGGGCTGAACCGGCACTTCGACATGTATGCTCCCCCTTAAACACAGTCTCAGCACCGAGGGCTTTGAAGTGCAGTTATCTTTAGCTGCGTAAATACAACCTTTGTTTTGGTGCAGGCTGAGAGGCTGATTAGGACAGAGATGAGGCTGTGATGTGGATGTTCATGAGGGAGATGTGAAAATACAGCTTTTACAGCTCAAAAGAATAGATTAACAGCACACAGGTGTGAAAAATGGCAGGGAACATTTCAGGTTTTATGACTTGACGACTTGAGAAAGCTCAGCCCCTTGAAATCTGATTAAAGAGCCACTCTTGCACGCCTCCACGGACTGTTTGAGATCAATGCTAATCCATCAGGAAACCATCAAAGAGTCTCTGGAGGCAGATCCACCCTGCTCACCTGACAGCTGGACTGATTAGTGCGTGTATGTGTGTGTGTATATCATTTCCCTTCTTCCTGTGAATTTGCTGCCAAGTTATAAGATCTGTGTTCTTTCGTTAATCTATTGTCATTGTTACAGCAGGGTGTGAAGCCTAATGGAATCAGAACCATGTACTTGTGGGAGTTAAATGGCAGGAGTCTGGCTCTGAAGCTCAGTTTGCTTAAATAGATGCTGTAAGGCAGTGATTCCCACCCAGGGGTACTCCTACTCCAGGGGGTATTTCTGCAGTCTAAAGGGGACTACAGGGGTAGACTAGAGCTCAGCTAATTTGAAAAAAAAAAAAAAAAAAAATACAAATTGTGATTGCTAAAATTAAAATTAAAACACACCTCCCAGTCAGTGTAACCCGACTGAATACAAGAAACCAATTCTCATTGACAATTCCAGGATGAATCCAATCCAATTTTAGAATCGTAATAATGTTAAATACTCTACAGTCACTGCAGACTTTTTTCTGTGTCAAACCAAGACAATGATGTTTCCTGAACCTTAACCAAGTGCTGCCAGTGCCTAAACAACAACAACCTAAACAACAACAACACCAGAAGAAAGTGCAATCATGCTGCAGTCATTATTAGTAGTAATAAACAGATGTGATGCAAGTTTGGACAAATGGAATATGAACACTTTACTGATACATTCCCATGGTGATTTCTGTGTTTGCTGTCTATGATCCTTCATGAATCGGCCTTGCCACACTGTGCATGTAATAACTGGTGGTTGATGGGTGGCCCTGGGGCTTTGAAATCCACTATGTCTGTGCAAACAGCGATCGGAACATCCTCCTTAAGTGTTTGCGATTTACATCAAAGTCCAAAGCGCTACAGGGGTAATGATTATCAGCTGTACCAATTGAGGGCAGCAGACACACGCCCGCCCTGCCCTACGCACACACAAACACATGTACACACCTCTACTTTCGCACTACAAGTGTGATCCTTTGTTAGGCAATAGCTGTTGTTAGACTGTAAATTACAGCCTGTCTACCTGGTCCAGCCCTTCAATCTGAGGCTGCAAGATTGATTCCTGCCTATAATCTTATATCACTCCATGGTGGGATGACGTGATTCATTCGTTATGCAGTTGGGCATAGGGAACTATTTGTTCCTATCGCTGGAGGTGGGAAAGAACAACAAGTCTATTCTACTAAGAACTAGGAAAAATAGGCTGTGCTGCACCTCCACCACATCGAAAGAGTCTGTCTCACTTATTCAACCCACTGAAATGGCTTTAAGGAGAGAATGAGTTTTTACAGACATTTCGAAGTTGGTTTGTTTGTGCATTTGTATGTGTTGTGAACAGTTACATCGATTTTTTCTAATCATAAAATAAACATCTAACCGTCCAGATACAAACAAAGACAAACAATGAAGCTGGAGATTGATACTCTATTAGGTTTCTTGAGGTTGCATGAGACTGAAATCCTTGTTTTGTGAAGTCAAAGTGAGTTATGGAGACATTCAGAATCAATGGAAAAGAACACATATGTTTGGATTTCCATTTACTCTGAGTCCTTCCCTTTAAACGCCTTGTCAGGTATTAGCAAATTTCAATGAAGAAAATGTAGAAGGTTTTGTGAGTGACAAGTATCTGGAGAAGAAAAACAACCAAATAAAATGGCATTTTTTGTCTTTAAGAGGGGAGCACACATGCCTACAAACCTCCCTGAGGGTTACAGCTGGCAGAAGGGGGCGGTGAAAGGTCAAGGTCATCCCCCACTCTCACTTTTAAATCAAAAGACAGACACAAAAACCACCTTTTGCCAGGCATAGATATGGGGTGCACCGACTAAAACATTTTCAGGTCAATTAAAGGAAACGGCATGCAAAAGAGATAAATTCATGACGACAATAAAGAAAATGAGAGAACGCAGGATTAAGAGGGAGAACACAAACACAGATGAATCAAGCCCACCACTAACGGGCAATTACAACTGCTTGGAGTGTACAACATGTCATCACAACTACGAACAAAAGGTCTTCAGCCAGAGAATGGCCATAAAAGACAGATTTTGGCCATAAAAGGCCAGCAAACGACCTCATGAGGGTTTTTAGCCTGGTAATCAAATTCACGTTCCATTTTAACAGTGAAGCCCATGCTGAGGCCCAGGCTGACATCAGAAACAAGAGACAGAGGAAAAAAATGGAGAAGGAGAAAGACAAGAGAGAGGGACAAGGGATAAACAAACAGAAAGAGGAATGCGGAGACAAAGATAAAAAGAGTGAAAGGATTCCAGCGAGAGATAGAGATAGACCGAGAGAGGGGGAAGAGGGAAGGAGACATATGGATTTGATTACAAGCCGATGATGTCATGTATGTATGTCAGGTAATCAGCCCCTGGGCTGAGTGCACGGGGCAAGACCGGGCCTCGTCTGCGGCGGCTGCAGGCAGGCGGTTTGTCTGATGTACAGCAGGAATCACACCAAGCACAAACTCACACTCAGTGGAGAGGGTGAGTGTGTGCTTTTGTCTCCGACTTTGTCTGGTTCTGCTGCATCCAGACAGCTGATCAGATCCTTAACTCAGACGTAATGCTACAGGCAACAAACGTCCAAATGTGTGTCAGACACACAATCACTCCTGTAGCTCTCGCAGAGGTGGGAAAACCTAGCACACTCTGCGATATTTCTTGTTTCCATCTGGTTTGGATATTTATGGTTTATCAGATTCATGCTAGATATCAGGTACCAGCCGGTGCACACACACAAACCCGAACACGTGTCTTTCCCTGCATGCTTTCGCAACACTTCAGTGCAATTGTATGACAGCTGGACTTTTCATCACATTCGGTCAGACTCTGTGTAAGTAACAGAAATCAAGGATATCCCATATCATGTGTTCACTCACATAACCTTAAAAGTAGAAGCCAAGTCTTTGAGGTCCATGCAGGCATTCAGATCCAATATAGTCCAATGTGTTGTTGTCAACATGTTGCTCGGCTAATCTGAGATGCAAGTCAAGTTCCCACCAAATGCATTGTTGATTTTAACTCACTTTCCAGAAAACAGCCAAATGACAGGTTGCATCAATGTTTCTATCCACTGCTGTTATGTTGAACCTCAGGAGTTCAGTGTATGGAGATAAAAGGCATTCATTCTTGCAGAACGCATGGCAGACAAGGACACAACAAGAGCGCCAGTCAAACCTCAAGTGTTTGAAAACGACGTGGAAAATGTGATGGCATTATGGTATTACTGTTTGTTTCATGTAGTAATTTGGAAAACGTTAGTCTTGTCATTGGTCTCCACAGATCTGATGTTTCTGTCTGCCGCCATTTAGCATCTCTTCAGTGGAGCGGAAGCTTCACGTGCGTCATGATTTATTCGCCAAGTCTGTTTCCATTGTACAGGCTACGTTATGCATGGCTGAAACAAACAGCGTAGAAGAAGTAGAGGTCGCGACCTGGAAACAAAACCAGTTTTTTTGCAAAGCGCCAATAAATCGCAAAAAAGACGAAACAAGAAGACAAAAAACAAAACCAGCCGCCATATACGAGATAACAGCGTCAGCAGAAATAACTTAACGAGAGTTCAATGTTCAGTACATCAGAATTTAGTCAAAAAAGTTTGACAAGACAAAACTGTTTAGCAATATTGAGGGTTTTTTTTTCTTCAAATTTTGTAGTTTCCATCAACCTTTTCCAATAGAGTGCTTCAAAATGCACAAGAAAATACACTAATGGAAACAAGGCTAAAGTTAGACAGTAAACAGACTAGTTTCTCCAATGACAAATCATCTGCTGCTCCGAAAGCAGATAAACCCTTACTGTCAGCCATGTTGCTCATGTTTTGTCATTTGTACTCTTAGACTTTCCAGGAAGTTCCAGCTCAGAAGAACATGGCAGCGTGTTGAAATGCCGGAAGGCCGTGCCTCGGAGATTTAACAACTGCTTTGCCGAACCGCACACGTTGCTCATGCAACCAAATCCCAAACCTCGACATTCTTCTGTGTATTGTCAGCGCTATAGTCATCCCATAGAGGTTACATAATATATCTTCATCTCCCAACTATTTGTCATTTGGCAGAGGCCTGTCACAGCAAACATGTTTGTGTGGCCTGATCTTGTGTTTGATCCGCGACATCTGTTTCATGTGTACAGTGCATGAATATGTCCAGATCCAGAAATAGAATCTAATTTTGGATGACCGAATTGTTTGTTCCAAGAACAAACAGTTTGTTGCAAGCAAATGGGAGAGAGCACAAAACCGAAATACATCATAGTTTAGAGTTGGGGCTCAGCGGGCAGTTGTTGAACTCTGAGTCTGCGCATTGTGAAATTTTCACATTGCCTGAACTCAATCCTGCTTCACCCAAGTGTGCACTAGTTTGCCAGTTCCAGTGGCCTTGTGGCAAAACACTACAATGCTACTTGAAAGACCTCAGAGTGCTTCAGGAAATAGTCTCCCCTCAGCAATCGAGTTGTAATGCTTTCAAGTGGACACAGGAATTGGTCTCTTTGAGAGGAAAGAGTTGAGAGTTCAGTCTCAGCAGGGAGCTCAGCCATGTCATTCTGGTTGTGCTCCCAACTCCTCCAGCCTCTGCTCCTCTGGCCTTTGGCTGTCAACAACAGATGTGACAATTACCATAGGAAAGTCTGCCCCATCAGTGTTCAGTGTTGCATAACAAGTTTAAGACTTGCAGTATTCTCCAAACAAAATCAAAATTGTGTTTGCATAGGCAGCATGGCGAGTTCCTGACCAAAAATAAATGCTATCTTTGGCTTCTATTGGCGCTGTTTGCACAAGCTGGTCATCCTTCATCCTTCATTATCCTCCAACAACAGTCTCCTCCAACTGGTCAAAACCACTAATTAATTGCATTTTTTTTTTTTTTTTTTTTTTACATAAGTCTTCAGGCCACATGTTTTCGGTTTACCTCTTTTTAGGAATTTGCAAGTCGTGTTTGGCTCCTGCTGCGACTCACAAAAGCTGCTCCATCTGCCACTAAACAAACAGACTTTAAGTCTGAGTGTGTATGCTGGCATTTGTTGTATTTGTCAGCATTTTGACAACACCTAATTAAATTTGCTTGGGGTACACTGTTGGCCAGAGATAGAAGATTTCTGTTTTACATTTCTGGACTCAAAGCTGTCCAGAGGTTGGTTGGTAGATGCTTGTGGACGACTGAATCTGAACATGCCAGCCTGGCTTCCTATCATTATCGTAAGCTTGATGTGTAATTACATCCTTTAAAGCTGGAAATTAATGATCACACAACGGGGACAACCAAGGGCTTGTAATTGTGCCGCTTAGAGTTGGCAAATGTTGTTGGATGTTGGATGATTGACCCTTGCGTGTTTAACCTGCGTCACTGTATTGGTCAAAGACGTATGATGTGTTTAATCCAGCAAATCTCTGTGTCCCTCGGCTTGTTTGGCAAAGCTCATAACATTTAGTAACCTAAGCCAATGTGAAGCCATGACATATTTTATTTAGTGGGCAGGAGACAGGAAGAGTCTTGCCCTTGTCATTTACTCGCATAGCTGGAATCAATTAGAACTGCCTGAAAGCACATAGTGACAGAAAACACTGTGTTTTCCAAACTGATATGTATATGTGACTAATTTGTTGCCTTCTTCCACGTCATGCACTGTCGCACCAAACATAAGGTCCAGCTGTTGTTGCATCGTTTTGCTGATATAATTCTGCACCATTCAGTGCCACCAGTCCCATTGTTTGAATAAACAGGGCACATTTTTCTCAGAACAATAGAGACCCTGGCAGCAGAGCATTAACCTCCCCGAAAAATCTTGAAAAATTTGCTCCCATCATTTGACAACAGATGACGCACAATGTTAAGACATCTGAAAGATGGATTTAGTCAGCAGCTATAGCTTGAGAAATGTATGAGCTGTCTGATAATGAGCGTTAAGACCGAGGCATTGTGAAGTGAACAAAGCGCCACTGATAAAGAGCAATGTGTGCTATCTTAAGCTGTGATTACACTGCTGCACGGAAGATCCATTATTTTGTTTGTGGAGCTATTAGCTAAAAGCCACTTTTACACCCGCACGTAAGATGTTTAACTACCCAACCCTCGCTTCAGAGATTCTCACCAGGTTTGCTGCAATAAGTAACTGTGTATCAGTGGAGGAAAGTATCAAAGGGCATGTACGCAAGTACTGAGCTTAAGTGCAATTTTAAGGGACAATTTTTCCACTACATTTCAGAAAGAAAACTGTACTTTTTACACCAGTTGTTTGACCACTCTAGTAACTCATTACTTAGTAGATTAAGATTATATACATACAAAACATGCGATCATCTTATTTCACATGATGCCCTGTCATAGATTGGGTTTGTTCAAATTAGATCCATTACAGCAACCTGTTTTCTTGGTGAAAGTCAGATGAGAAGATTGATCCCTCTCTCGTACATGTCTGTTATACATGAAGGTGGAGCGATGAGACAGTTAGCTTATCTTAGCGTAAAGTAAAAAATGATATAAAGTGTGAGCATTATAGCTGCTGGAAGATTATTGTGTATATTTTCCAAAATGGAAAAGGTTGTATTTATGAAAAAACAATGATATGGCTCTGACTAATGAAAGGGGCCATTCTGGATTGTCAGTCCTTTTGCTACTTTAGCATTGTTAAAAAAATGCCTTTGTACTTTAACCTCTGTCATACATTTAAATGCAGGGCTATTACTTTACATTTTACATTGTAGTATTTCAACTTTTGCTCAAGAACTGATGTATATCAACATAATGTATCAAATGTCACTGTAAAGACAAGTACTATGGTATAAATGGAGTCTGTGTAAGCCGACCATATTGAGAGAAAAGATGAATTCCTGGCGCCAGAACAACATCCCTAGCATGTTAGCATTCCTCAGTGAGACCAAGAGGGTGCAGCTACCTGCCAGCTAGTGGCTACCAGCACTCCAAGGTCTCAATCGGAAATGGTATTGCTAACAAACCATTTCAGCGAAACTGTCAAAATGTCAGGGGATCTCTCATGTGTGGGCTGCGAATGTGCATTTCACATGTCAAAGATATGTGTTACACGTCTTGTCTTGTTCTTTAGCATTGGTCTCAATTACAAATCCTCATCCAAGAATTTCTTAATAACTTTGCAAGCTGATTCTTTTTTCCTCCTCCTTGGCTGCATAAATGACTTATGTTGACAAGAGCCAGGAGCAAATACTGTAACTCAAACTCCGTGTCTCTCTTCACCTACTGCCCTGCCTCCAGAGCAGTGACAGACCAGGCAGATATTTCACACATTACATACGTCAAGAAAAACCTTCCCCTCTTCGCTGCCACATCCTTTAGTTAAACAGTTACTGAAGGAGACCCGCTCACACACTCAGACATGCGCACACACATGTACACACTGCACAGTCACACATACGAGCAAGCACACCCCCTTCTTGCGAGCCTCTGCAATGCAAAGCTCCATATAAGGACATGTTGATGATGTAATGGTCCATAGGCAGGGAGCACATCCCTTATTGTTTGGTCTGACTGTAGGAATGCCCACATTACAGCTACTCAGAGAGTGAGACACACACAGAGAGAAGAGTTGAGGGTCTGGTGTTGTACGGCAAGATAATGAGCTCATGGCAGTGAAGCTGGGAAAGCCTTTGGCACAGGTAGGCACACTGAATATTACTACAAAACTCTGAGTCCGGGGGAAAAAACGTTAAAACTTCTGAAAGAGTTGTCGCTCTCGTGATTGGCTTGGAGATGTACAGATGTTCACGGCCGCATCATTATGTGCTGGTGTTCTTGTGTACTTTGTAACACTAACTTTCATGACGTATTTATTTTAACAGCACTTCTTTTTGGCTTTAAAGCTGCTACGTTCTGTGTCATGATCGTAACTCAGTAGAATAACGTTTCCCAAGTGAGCAAATCCAACATTTCAAATGAACCTCAAGTTATTTGACAAAATCTGGAGATGTCCAAGTCCAAAAAATATATAAAATTTATTTATAAACTTTAGTGGGAACTTTATTAAGGGCTTGTATCATATCAGTTTCATTTCACTCTTAATTCAATTGTACATTTCTATTAAGAAATGCTGAGCAACATTTTAATTCATTACAGCTACACTCGGAGTCAGAATCTGTGGTCTGCCTTCGCAAACTTCACTAAACACATAAACTGTTTACACAGTAATGAGGCTCAGTCTTTGTCGGAAAGTGGTGTTGAGCATGTCACATGTATGGCCCCTTAAATTTACTGTGCAGGGATTTGTCGAGATAACATAATTGTAGAAATACTGCCAACTTAGTTTTGGCACAAACAAGCGGCCAAGAATTCATCGTTCAAGGATCATAGCACACATGTACAGACACATATTCTGTGAATATACTACTGAATGTGTAGGTCGTTACGTTTTAGGACGGCATCAAAGAGGCATTTAGTATTTTAAAGTTTCAAGTGCTTTTGGCTTGTTACGGTCAGATGAATTTCTTGTGTTCGCCGTTTAACTGTGGTTGTGGACATCTGCTCTGATTACTGCTACCATGAACATTTACTACATTAATGACGCTGATATTAATGAAATTAGGAGTCATCTCAAGAGCTTCTTTGATGTAAACAGCAGCTATGTTTAAAGAAAGCTGTATTTGTGTGCATTTCAGTATGTTCAGCATTTTGGAGCCACTGTATAATCTAATTTATTCACACACAAAAAAGAAAACTCTTCAGGACACTCACCTCTAGGTCTCTTTTGGTAACACACCACCACATTAAGCATATAACCACCACCAGGAAGTTAATAAATATCAGACCTACATATTTTACACGTTGATTGCACTCTGGGGGCATATCACTTGGCCTGTGCGGACTTTAAATACAGTCTATGCAGTGCATCCATCAGCGTCCTCCCTTCAAACTCTGTCCCACATCGGTCCACCATGCACAAGTTAAAGCAGAGGTGGCCGCATGTGTGTGCACAGGATATATATCGGCCTGTACATACATGACCTAATCACCTGTGGTTAGGAAATGGCACAGCAGCCCTGACATATGGAACGTGTAACACAGCTTTAAGCAGCGGGTGAGCCACAGTTTCCAGCTTAGGGAGCCACGTAAAGAGAGGGAAGCCCTCTGTAAAACTGTAATGGTGTGCTGGTGTGACTCCCTCATAGGCTTGGCTGACTGCTCCCAACTGGATGCTTCCTTTTCTTTTTTTAATGCCATTTATGTTAGCTTACTAAATTATATTTGCAACAAAGCCAGAAACAATCCTGTCAAGTTAAGATATCCCACTTTAGCACCCTAACTCACCAAATGACTCCTATTTTTCCATGACACATTAACGACTCGCGGTGGTGGTCACGCATCCGTTTTTAGGGGAAACCAGCCTGCAAATTGGCGCCTGGTGCAAAGGTTGTACAGGCTGCAGAGTGGGTGGTAAGGTATCTTGTAATGTTGATAGCCATGAAACTACTATGTCACCAGCTTTATGTGCAGCACTTTACAATTTACTCCCCCAAAATAATGTTCTTTCAAGCTGTGCGGATGTCTGCACAAACGGGCTGCTCTCTATTGACACTGAGATAAAAAGTGATTGGGATGGACATGTGGACAAATGTTATGTACATCAGTAATATTTTGCACTCCCTGAACACATATGGCAACTGCTTCTACTGTCTTACATTAGATGGCAAAAGCTGGTCAGTTAAGCTTCTTCTACTTAATAAAGGGTGGATTTGCTCAGGGCCAGCTGCAGGATAATATTTTTTACCAAAGGTCACTAAAGGTCTATTGTCCTGTCCAATTTTATAACATGCAGACTTGCAAGTCTGCACTAAATTACATCTAACAACAAAAATGGTCTCAGATGTGGCTCTGTTGGCCAAATACACTCATCTATGTGTGTGTCCGTGACGAGAAAAAGTTCAGGAACAACTGACCTGGACCAACATTTCCTTATGTACCACAAAATACTTTGGGAATAGAGCAATATAGTCCCATTAAGGGCTAGAAGTGATTTCACTGGTGTGAGGCAAGCTGTGTATTTTGGGCATAGGGGCCATGC
The DNA here is from genome assembly GCF_051107435.1 of Chaetodon auriga. Classification (NCBI taxonomy): domain Eukaryota; kingdom Metazoa; phylum Chordata; class Actinopteri; order Chaetodontiformes; family Chaetodontidae; genus Chaetodon; species Chaetodon auriga. Next base: position 8,592,511 of record NC_135096.1, on the reverse strand, counting down.
AGCTTCCTCTCAAAGGATTTGCCTTTATTAGAGCAAAGTGCCCTTGCATGTACACACGATTAATAGTCACTTCAGGAATAAGAAGTATTTCAAAATGGACTGATAGGCAGAGTTTCCAGTCCAACTAGGGCACAAAGTACATTTCTCTTTCTATTTTGGCTGATGACATCACTAGAAAAACAGCGGGGACTGAGATAAGAGATTGAATAAACAGTGATTACAGGCGACAGGCTAGTTTGCAGGAGATGTCTGCTGGTTTTGCTTAGCAACTTAGTGTTTCTACATACGCAATCTGTTGGAAGAAAAAGCAATTTTTCAACACATGTATGTTTCTAGATAAGGTGGGCATACTTTCTTTGCACAGCACTCTTATCCAGAGTCCTTGAAAAAAGTATGACAGATGATTAACATATTTTATCAACACTCCTAGCAGCCAGTAAGTAAAAAGGGCACACTTTAAGTCAGCAAAGCTTGACAGTGGAGTACAACTATAAAGTGACATAAAATGGAGTTACTGAAGTACAAGTCCTCAAACTATTAAATGTACCCATTGTCCAAATAACAGGCTGCGTTGGTTGTCATTTGTCCAACTCTGAGTGACCCTGCTTGAACCACACATTTATTTTCATTTTACATAAAAAAAAGTTTACAGCATAATTCATAACATCTCTGAATCCACCAAAAACCACACTAATAATGAATTCTGATGCATATCCTTGTGACATTTTATTGAGTGTTGTTTGGTCTGGATCTAATGGCAACGCTCAGATCCAGTCTCATGTGCTCCCCCCTACCCGCTCCCACCCTTTAGCTGCTACTGAAGAAAGAAATGACATAGGCTCTGCTGCTGAGAAGTGACCCACCCTACCACACTTACATCATGGCCCACAACCCAACTGTACATGTGGAATTAGTGATCCCGGAGAGTGTGTGTTTGTGTGTGTGGGGGGATTTCTGTATAAACTCTGTGGGACTGTAATTGCCTTAAGCAGGGGGAATTCCTTTAAATGTATAAGAAAAAAACGGGGAGGGTAGGTGGTGGTTTTGGTAAGGGGGAGGAGGATTGGTACTCGAGGAACCCCTTAATTAAAGGATTGTTCCATGCCAGTGGGCCATCTGTGTGGAAATGCCTGGCAGCTGCACACACAGCAGTCGTAACATACCTTCCCCGGGGGCTGTAGGCACTCTGGCCTGGTGATGTATGCATGTGCCTGATGCGCTGACCCCGGCTACACACTGTCCGTAAAACGCTGCAACTGCATCCAGTGGCACACATGCAGCGTACCTTGACATCATTTGAGTACTTTGTACCCCATCTGGGTTTTGTATGTAGAAATACGAGACAGTAGATGTGGAGTTATAAATATTACCCTTTACTGACTTTGATGTTTCTCGTCTGTCATGGTGAATTTAAACAGAAATTGATTAAAAGATCTTTAAAGAACTGCATCCTATCCACACATGCTCCTCATTTGAAGAAAAATATTGCTGATGTCCAGTCTGAACGCACTTACTTTTGATTTACTGATTTGATTTTGTCTTAGCCTTTGCCTCCATGTTCAAGGATGTGCCTTTTATGTATGCTTAAGTGTTTATTCAGCATCCAATGAGTATACTTGTACACATAGTTTATGTTTGATGAAAGATACGCTGTTAAACAACAGTAGCTTTCATCAAACAGATCCTGGAGAAACATCCTTAGAGTTATTTTACAGTACTGCTCATCTTTTCTGGTAAGATCATTACGAGAGGTCAATATCAACATTTGGCTGCAAGTCACTTGTTTTCTCACAGGACGTAATCGGCCATATGGTACACAGTACACCCTCAGATACCATGGAAACTTTTTGAAATTCACTGATTGTTGAACTCAAGGCCCAATATTTACAGCAGTAACTCAGGTTTCCAAACCATAAGAGAATTAGTTGGCAACAAGGGAACAAAAAAAGTAACCACAGGTATTTCAGACTACCAACCTGAGAGAGTTAAAGTCATGCTTTTTATGATGTGTTAAATTTTCCATGACATTAAAACTTAAGTCCTCCTCAGAAATGCAGAGAAAATAACAGCGTTTATGATGTGTCAGTGCTTGGAGAAGTGGGCCAAATGGGTAATGACAGTGGGGGAGTAGAGTTTCTTTAGCACCTTTCCTATGCATTCAACATAAGTTAAGAAAATATTTTAGGTCTATGTGTTGCTCCAAAATTCACTGGAAAGTTGATCCAAAAAATGAAAATTTGCAGTGGGAAAATAACAATTTCACAAAAACTAACATTCACATATTTACTGCCAAATTGTCTCTTTTCTTATAAACTTACTGTGTACATGTTCTGAAATGGATTGCTTAAAGATCATGTTTCCTTTGTTTCTATTTTTTACAGGTTGAAGCTGTTAATTGACCAGGAAAAGGCCTACCAAGAAAGAAAGGACGAAGAGAACAATAAAAAAGTCTCAAGTCTGAAGGAGGAGCTGACAAAACTCAAGTCATTTGCGTTGATGGTTGTGGATGAACAGCAGCGTCTCACTGAGCAGCTGAAACAACAAATAGCAAAGGTCCAAGAACTGAGTGCCAGTGCTTCACAAGCCCAGGAGGAGCTGAGCTCAGCTAATGCCCGTCTGCAGGAAGAGGAGCAAAAGGTCTTTCGCTTGGAGGCTGAGCTGCGTGACCAAACCGGTCGATACCATCAGGAACAAGAGGCCATGACTGCCAAATTGACCAGCGAGGATGCCCAAAACAGGCAGCTGCGCCAGAGACTGTCGACTCTCAGCAGGCAGCTTGATGAGCTGGAGGAGACCAACAAGACCCTGCGCAGAGCTGAGGAGGAACTGCAGGAGCTGAGGGACAAAATTAGCCGTGGTGAGTGTGGAAACTCCAGCCTCATGTCAGAGCTTGAAGAGTTACGGAAAAGGGTACTTGAAATGGAGGGAAAGGACGAGGAGCTGATCAGAATGGAGGACCACTGCAGGGACCTCAACAAGAAACTCCAGAAAGAGGCAAATGAAAGCCAGAGCCTGAAGGCTGAAGTCGACAAACTGAACCACAGAATTATGGACTTAGAGAAATTAGAGGATGCATTCAGCAAGAGCAAACAAGAATGCAGTTCACTCAAAAGTAACTTGGAGAAGGAGAGGACAGTGTCAAAGGTTCTGACCAGTGAGCTGGAAGTCTTGAAAGTCAGGGTTAAGGAACTGGAGGCTGCTGAAAGTCAACTGGGAAAGACAGAGCTGACACTGAAGGAAGATTTAACCAAGTTAAAGACTCTGACTGTCATGCTAGTGGATGAGAGGAAGGCAATGGCAGAGAAGCTAAAGCAAATGGAGAACAAGGTCCAGAACAGCACTGGTAAACTTCAGGCTGAACAGGATAAAGTTACGTCAGTCACAGAGAAGCTAATTGAAGAGAGCAAGAAAGCACTGAGGTCAAAGGCTGAGCTGGAAGAGAAAATGTGCAGTGCTACAAAGGAAAGGGATGACCTGAAGGCCAAGTTGAGAGATGAGGAGGAAAAGAGCAATGATTTGGAGTCTAAGATCACCATGATGAAGAAAAGGTTGCAATCGCTGGAAAATATAGAAAGAGAACACATGAGAAACAAAGCTAAAGAAGAGCATATCAAAACACCCATTGCGAACCGCTTCCAACAAGAAGACAACAAAGTAAAGGATTTGACGCAGGAGGTTGAACGCCTCAGACGCAAATTAAAGGACATGAAGGTGGTCGAAGGTGAACTCTTAAAAACAGAAGAGTTTGAATCGCTGGAGAAAAGATTCACCAGTGAACAAGAGAAAGCTAAAGCTTTGATGGAGGAGTTGGAAATATCCAGAAAAGAACTTTCAAAGTACCAACTGGCTGAAAAGAAAGAGTGCAACCAAGAGCATGTTCTTTATAAACGCTTGAAGGAGGAGGAGGCAAAGTCGAGTCATTTGACCAGAGAGGTCACAGCTCTGAAAGAGAAAATCCATGAATACATGGGAACAGAGGAGTCCATTTGCCGCATGAAAACTGACCACTCTACACTGCAAAGAAAACTGACCCAGCAAGAGGTCAGAAACAAAGAATTGGCCAGAGAAATGGAGACACTCACGAGGGAGCTTGAGAGATACAGACGTTTCAGCAAAAGTCTTCGCCCTGGCATGAATGGAAGACGCTTTTCAGACCTCCATGTCTCCACCAAGGAAGTTCAGACAGAGCCACTTGACCTCATGTCTCCCAACTGCAAGACAATGGCACCACTGGAACGCGCTGTGGTGAATGGGAAGCTGTACGACGAGAGTGAACCTGAAGATAATGCAAACTACAGCAACGAGCTTCAGCTCACCAAATGCAGCCCCTCACTTATCAATAATGTAAACAATCTAAACAACAACCTGAGAAGAGCACGAGTCCCATTCCTCAAAAACAAAGACACCCCCCTTCAGGTGAATGGTAAAGTGCAACCACGGCAGAATGGCAACCATGTTCAGCCTGGAGATGTCGTGTTGACCCACAGTCCTGGGCAGCCTCTGCACATTAAAGTGACTCCCGACCACGGACATAACACAGCAACACTAGAGATCACCAGCCCAACCACAGAAAACACCCAGTCATTCACCAGCACTGCCGTCATACCCACAAGTGGAGGTCCACCCAAACAGAGAATTACCATCATCCAGAATGCCTCCATATCCCCAACTGCAAAATCCATTTCCCCAACAATAAAATCCAAAGGTTCGCCCATATCTGACGAACCATGCTCACCAGATAGGGCCCTATCACCTTTCACTATGGCTACGTACTCTAGAGCAATGACTCCAGACTCCTGTGGCTCTGTAACGCCAGACAGAGCCATGTCACCTATACAGATTGTGTCAGTGACAACAGGCACCCCTGACCGCTCCCTCTCCACAGAGCCAGTAGAGGTTGTTGGGGGACACGCCGTCTTCCGTGTGACTCCCGAAAGGCAAACCAACTGGCAGGTCCAGAGGTCTAATAGCTCTGGGCCAAACGTCATCACCACAGAGGACAACAAAATCCACATTCACTTAGGGAGCCCCTTCATTCAGAGCATCAGCACTCCGTCGCAAACAATGAGTCCATGCCACGCACCTGGACTCCAGGAACAAAGGACTCAGGTGCTTGCGAACTGCAGCACTCCTACTGCCAAAGGCAACAGCAAAATCACAAGTAGCATCATGATTAAGCCCACCTCCACCCCAATCCAAAGGCCATCACAAATTACAGTAAGTAATGCCTATGACTGACCCGATAACCCCCTAAACCCTCCATCCCATCCTTCGTTACTGAGTCCTGCCCATGAGATCCAATAAAACCTTAGACCCTAACTCTATACCCTGATACATTTACATGTCTGTTTTTACTTGATTTATGATCTTAAACTGGGGTTTGAATGTTTTCCTTTTTATTTTGGTTTGCTTGGTTCTGTGTGATTAAGTTGAAACAATTGTTTGCCTGCATGAGAAAACATATACCATTTGAAAGCACTAGAAAATTTGATTTAATTTGACATAACACCAGGTTTTAACTTATGTGCACTTACTGTATTGTACTCAGTGGCCAACTTGCCATGTAGTCATACGATTCACACTGATGTATCATGCCAGTTTTTATACTTCATATTACACATACTGCATTATGATTAAGTTGTTTGGTTTTCTGATAATTAAAGTGTGCAAAAAGAAGTGTTATGTTTTATAGTTTGTCATCCATGCTTGCCAATTTCATTTATTCACTAAATCCAGCATGTTTTGAATGTGTAAAATTAAAAATACTCTGAGGAAAATGCAATTAGATTGAAATCAGTTGTTTGATTTGATTTTTGGTGCATGCAAAGTAACTTTTTAACACAGGTGTTCATGTCACACAGTGTGTAGTCAGAAAATTATGATTCACTTTCTCAGATCTGAACATGAAGACTGTCAACACCTTCTTAGATCTAATTAAATAATACCCAAGTGGAAGAGTTGTCTGGAAAAACCTTTGTGCTCATACTTGACCAGATTACAAAACAAAACAAAAAAAAAAACCATCTGGGATTGTCACGTGTTTGCTTACTTGAGTTAAAGTCATAGGCTGATGTCATAGTGTCTCCTTACATTCATAGCACAGCAGTGAACAAGAATGAAAACCAGTGGTTATGAAGACTATACTTCCAGTTTACCTTAGGCATCATGTTACGATGCCCTCAAGCAAGTCAGTCCATCCCTACTGGATGCTGAGGCATTGCTCCCAAGGACATTGTTGATCCATCTGGGATTGACAGTAAGACAAAGAAAATGCTTTAAAGCAAATCTTTCAGTGCTGGAAATCAAGAGAAAACTGCCCATTGTTGCCCGTTTCTGAGAGGACTGTCACCAAACACTGCACCCCAGGAAACACACTATAAACATCAAAAAACCCCTTCAGAAAACCTGATACAACCTCTGGGTCTCAGAAACACTAATGTATTTGTTGATAGTTTAACCTCAGTGATCTCTTAGCACAAAGTCTCACGTAGCTCGCTATTCACTGGACAGTAACCCAAAACGTCTGTTTTATTTTGCTTTCTCCCATGAATCATGTCCTTTGAAAATGAGTCATCAGTGCAACTTGTTCCTCCATGTATATGCATTCTTCTACATGTGGTTTTATGAGCCCACAGTGGAAACGTTACCGCATACGTGCGAGCCGTTTAAATTAAATCTGCACCGAAGGTCAGAACAAGATGATGAGCGGATGGAGACTGAAAGACAGGAATGGAAGGGATGTGGGAGACGAAGAGACAGGATACAGTGGGAAGGATGTGGGATTATTTTATCTGGAGTGGTACATTCATTAATGTCATACAAAGCTAATGTACAAAAAAAAGAGAAAGTTTTTCTTGCCATAGTTTTGGGTGAATCAAAGTAAATCATGTTATCTGCCCACTGAGAGGTCTGATTATGTACTGTAGTGACGCACCACCGATACACAAACAAGCCTACATTTCAAACAAGACTTCACTGCGCTTTATCTTTGAATTTCAGACGGATCATCTAGTTTTCAAAGAATGGATGCTGAGCAAATTGATCTGCACTGTGCAGTTTGTATGTGGGGATTATGTGTTTGTGTTTACAGGCCTGGCAGGCATAAGTGTTTTTTGGTACAGTATATCAACTAAAACTGGTGCTCTTTGCTTAACACTGATCCAGAAAGCTTATATAGCTCAAGATTGAGCCAATATAGTGAAGAATGTAACAGTGCTGGCTCCAAACTTGTCATACTTGAGGATAACTGTCACTGTACTCCAGGTGGAAAACACCTTTGAGATGCTGCATTCCTCTTTGTACCAGCTAGGTCCATTGCTCTTCCTCTAAAATTGTCCAAAGATTCAAGGCGAAACAGACAATGAACAAACGGGTATTTATGGTGGACAGAGCTGATATATGTACCAAGTTCTCTATGTTCTCCATGTACCAAGTCCTCAGTGTCATTTAGATGGAGTGAGACAACTGTTGCAGGAAAGTGGCGAACCCAACCCAAACACACACACACACACACACACACACACACACACACAAACACACACACACACACAAACCAGTGTGACAACGAGGAGAAGATTAAATCAAGCATTAAATTGAATGAGTGTGAAGGAGCGCAGCTGGAGAGACCGGATCCAAAGCAGTCTGGGCGCGATGAAATGATGCAGGGGCTAAACAAGATGCTATTCATTAGAGCTCTGCTTGAGAAAGCATCCAGCAGCTGGGTTTGCTGTCTGCGACCTCAATTACCCCCTGACTCACTTAAGACTTACTCGATTCATAAACTGTGCTCGTCTGGTTCAGCCAAAGAAGGCAGCTCTGCAAATGGTATCCCTGCCAGACTGATAAAATGAGGATCAAGTGACATGCTGAGAGCCAAAAGGGTGTTTCATCGAAAAGCCTGCAGTGATGCTCGCTCATGCTGGCTGAGGCTGTAATCACACCAAACTCACACTGATGCTGCTGATTAACGGCAGCATTTTTTATTGGTGAAACAAACCGTGAAAAACACCAAACATCGGGATGTGACTTTAAACAATCGGCTACTGATGTGAATCAAGCGCAGCCAAGAAAGTCTAATTACCAAACGGCATGCCAGAAGACAGGTTGTGCATCACGCTGCAGGCGAGAGCGGATTTCCTCATTTTCGCCCAGAATGCTAATAATCGCAGGGGAATTTGCTCACCTTGACCGACAGGCACAATAAAAACCAGGGCAGGACAATAAAGAAGTGGTCTCTGAACAAAAGGCTTCATGCTGCGTGCGAGTGCGAGAGGGTAGACGCTGTGAAAGTAGCCTCTCTCACACACCAAAACAAACCTCATGTTTGGTTGCCGTGGAAACAGCCGTGCCGGTATTGCGGAGCGCCGGGCAGAGGAAGTACTTAGCTGAACTCCTGCTGCACTGCTGATATACGAGAGAACAAAGCCGCACATTAAGGCCTCTTTCCATGTAAAATCAACAGCACTCCCATGACGTGGAGCCCATACAGATTTTCTGGCCCATTCGCTCCACTGAAGCATGAACTCTACTTATTCTGAAATTTATGAATATTCAAGGAAGCAGCTCTCTGCAGATTTTTGTGAGTTCTCAAAAAGCACAAGCCACACACGAACACATCCAAGTGCTTGTCTCTAGTTGTTCAGCTTGGGAATAAAGTTGGTGGGTGTGATGAAACTCATGGAAATACTGAAAAGTCTCACTCAGCTGCAGACATGTTTGTCCAAGTGGTAGCCCCAATATCTGGCTCTAATTAACACTCTTGTCCAACATGTACAAGAGGTCTCTGCTGCAAAATGCCTTTTTGTTTCACATGTTCATTAGGGACACAGAAATCTAAAATTCTGCATTAATTCATTCAAAAGGATGACTTGAGGTGGTGGAAATTTTGCAAAATACAATTACTTTTTCCAAAAAGTAGGCGCTGAAGAAGTGGCCCTACGTGCCAATTGCATCCCTTGATAACTTGAAGAATTTAACCGCATTCTGTCTGCTGCCATGGAGTAATTTAGTCTCTAGAGGAGACAAACTGTGAGCTTCAAAAGGAGCAGAGAGACTCAGACATCGACTGTTCGTGTTAAATGTGTGACTTAAGCTAATTTCGAAACACAGACACACATATATAACATAAAAACAAGAAATATGTGGGAACATTTTCGAAAAGGGCTGAAATCCCAGAGGCATGAAGTGCCTACTGCAAATGAACGAGGAGCATATGGCCTGGTCGGCTGGGTTACTTGTAGTTGTGGAAACATTTTATCAGAGTTCCTGTAAACAGGATACGTTTTCTACTGTACAGGGACTGATCCAAAGTGATGCCCCTCAGTATCCTGGCATGCTGCACTGCATATAAACACACTGATTGAAAAGTGATTGCACAGTAAGCGGAGCAGTAAATTGTTTGAGAATCGGAGAAATGCTGTGCTTCCCATATTTTCTTTTGTTGTGCGCAGACTGGTTTCTAAGCAACAAACTCACACTGTTTTAATAACAGAATCAACTGGGACTGTATGAGGGACAACAATGAAAAAAGATTTTCCATCAGCAAGACAGCGCTCTCTGAGAATTAAGACTTTTCTGGGGCTGCGTCGGTGAAAACTGTCCTCTATAATTTATCAGATTATCACAATAGTCGCTGATTAATTTTCTTTTGATCGCCAAATCACTGATTAATTGTTGCTGCTTTACCTTCACATAAGCTTGATATTATTGGAATTTTTCTTTAGACAATAAAATAGCTGGAATAATTATTTTCTGTTGTCTAATCATATATATCATGTGACAACATGTGAGAACATGCAATACTGTTAAGAGGGTGTATTTCCAAAATGGTGCTACTGCTGGGAATATGTGAACATGAGGATTACAGAACGGTGAGACTGGCCTGTTTCAGAGTTACTGTGAAATGATTTTAAGAGCATCAAAAATGGACAAAAAGCTTTTTCTTGTCTTCGAAAAGAGTTCTTTTTGGGACAAAGTGCATCATCATGCAGTCAAGGTTTGGCACTGTGATCATTTACTGCCCATAAAATATGATTTGATATCATCTAGTGGTCATCGTCAGTATTGCATCAGCTACTGCAAACACCTCAATCAAAGTTATGTTCATTATCTGGTCAAAACTGCAAACCTACCTCTTGTACATAGTATGTTCCAGGTTCTTTGCTGTAAGTCACAGTACGGTCTTTAAAATGACAGTATTACAACTCTGTCAGACTTCACTGTTGCTCTGCTTTTTCCACAGATACCTCTGGAAGCATTCCGACGACCTGGACCGACAAGGATCCCCAAACCGAAGGGCTTCGGCTCCCAGAAAGGGACAAACAGCACGGCGGCCAGCGTGGGACTGCAGAACAAGAGCCATGCAGCCACTGCGAAAGAGCAGGCCACACACACGCCTGCAGCCCACAACAACAACAACAACAACAACCCACATCTGGTGAACCGCCGGCTGTGACACCACTGATGCTTGAGGCTTTTCATCCTTTGCAGCAGGTCATCTTAAAGATTTCACTTCAGTCACTTCAGATGATACACAGAATGCGTAAAAATCCAAAAATAACTATGTGCAAAAGAAAAACAGGACAATTCAAACTGTCATCGTAGCATTGCATTCTTCTTTCATGTTTTAAGAAAATAAGTGTTCCACTGTTACCTAATCCTCCTCTGTGGTGCTCTGAAGACTGCAAAATGCAACCTGTTTTTTGGCGCTCACTGTGTACACTGTGTACTGTATTAGCTGTAAATAAACAAACGACACTTTTTAGGAATTAACTCATTTCATATTCACTGTCACTGTGATCATCATAGGTCAAAGTAGAGAGCAATGCTAGAACATTAAGTATGTTGTCAGGTTACGCTGTTGAAAGAAAGTGAATGTTTCTCTTTATTGTCGTTTGTATTGATCTTTAATGACACATAATCACACAACCATTTATCCATTTTTTAATAAGTGGCAATAATGTACATAAGTGTATAAGTGATGTGTTGTATTGCAACTCATTCATAGTGATACTCTTTAAAATGTGAAATTTGGGTTATTTTTGGTTATCAATAAAGACTTTTTATACCTGGAACGAGAGAAATGTCTCTGATTATGGAAAAAACCATTAACTATAGAAAAAGCCATAGAGATACCTTAAAGCTGCAGGTATTGGTAAAAATAAGCTTCCTATCACAATTTCTAGATGAAAGCTTGTTTAAACAATGAAGCTGAAAATAGTTTTGGAACATTTAGTATTTAGAAATGCTGAAAAACTGGAACATATGCAGTCTGTCAATAACTGGGAAATATCAGTGGTGCAATGAGAAACACAAACAAAAAAGATCTCAGAATATGAAGCGATGTTTGCTGGCAGTTAAAGGGCTGACTGAGAAAGAGGAAAGCCACTTGTGGTGCTGGGATTGTCAAGCTGATAACACCGGTTTTATGTCAAAAGAATGAATGCAGGCATTGACTTCCACTACTTCACACAAAAGATAGAAAGGCAAACACAACACAAGCCACCCTGTCACATCCACTGCGACTGACACTCAGAAAAAAGTTAATTAAATCTGCAATGAAGCCACTGCAGCAGTTTTTAACGACAATAATCGTGGCCTCCTGTCAAAGCATTGTTATTCATTTTGCTTGTCAGCGTCAGTGAGCGACACATTGAGCAGGAAGTTGTGAAGATGTGTGTGTAGATGCTCGCTGCCATGTATTCAAATACTCTGAACCTTCCAGCAAAGGAAGAGCAGGATTGCTTCAAATGACAAAGTGACAAAATACTTGATAATTTCCAAATATTGCAAATAAAGAAAAAACCTGTGTTTGAGTGATGAAAGAGTTCAGAGAGAAATGAACCTTTAATATTAATCAGGTTTCTATTTTTGGGATGGTTATTCGTTAGTTTTTTGTGATATTGTCATCTATGCTTCTGTGATTGCTTGGATTATGAACAGAGAGCTGGGTCTCATGGGTTTGGGAGGTCACACTCATAGTTGATATAAGCACATGTTCTCCTGATTATGAGTTTGTGAACATTATAATAACTTGACCTTTTTTGTTTAATAAAGCTATTTCACGGGTTGTGTTTTGACCTGGCCTGGCCTCAGCCTCTCAGCGACTGTTTGTTTCCTGATGTCGCCACAGACTGTTTTCCATTATGTTGATTTGGAGTGGTAGGAGAGCTTTGTCTTTACCTCGTATTGTGGTGTGGAAAATAATTTCCTTTTGAGATTTCCTGAAACGTTTGAAAACTTTTGCACATAAAAAGGGCCAACAGTGGCATCCAAACCTCCTCTTGTCTCGCCGGTGCCGTCACTGATGTCCTGTCAGAGCAGAGGTGATAGCTGAACGCAGCACAGACAGGAAGTGCTCTCTCTCTTCTCCTCTTTCTGTGGCACAAACCCAAGAACGACAAGGCCCCTCCAGGACAAAGGCGTGACTCACATCTACAGACAAAGACATCCTGGTAACTTTCAGAATTTACACTGAAGATTACGGGCAATATTCAGAGTGCACTGTGCAAAAAAAAAAAAAAACTCACAGCGTGTATGTGTGATCTCTCTGACAGCCAGGCTGCTGAGAGCCACAGAGGCCAGGAAAGTGTGTGTGCAGCGGTGAGCCAGCGTGAAAGGTGTGTGATGCACATTTCGCCGCGTCAGCACCAAAGCATCGTTAAACAGGAAGAGGCCCACGTCAGCCACCTGCTCGTAGGTCCTAATGAATGCAATAAAGCACTTGATTACATACACAGGCTCACACCAACTCTGGTGATGTCATTTAATACTTGCTTAATTTATTCATTACTAGAAGTTGCACAATACTGAAATTAAAACTGAACATTAATGAAAAGCACTTTTCAAAGTAAATGGAGCTTTCTCAGTAAATAATGAAAATTCATCAGTTTGGCCTGTAAGCTTGGTTGGTGTTCAAAAATATTCTACTTCTGCTTCTGGATATAAAGTGACAGAAATCGCCACAAATTACGACAACGGGGATATGAGTGTAGCTACCTGAGCGAGTCTGGAATCTGTTCATCGGGGCTCCTGAGCAAAGCAGCATCCTGAGTTATGACAAGCTGCCTGTTTCCTTCACTCAGGTCCTACAAACACAGACAGAACACACACCATAATCATATTAAAATACCTCAACATGTATGGTTTATACTTTTACATTTGAGGGTGTGAGGGTGTTTTTACCGGACAGCCTTGGATCATCTGCTGCGTTTCCTCCATCAGCCTGTCTCTGTCTGAGTTACGCTTCAACTGAAACAGAAGAAAACATCTTTACACACAAGTGCTACAGACTCCACAGCTCAAATCAGCACGAGGCACTGACTCAACGCTGTGTGCGGCTGTCGTACCTTCTGTGTGAACTCTCTGAATCGTAGCAGGGTGTTGAGGGCAGAGGAGAGGTGTGTGTGGTCCGGGTGACCGGGGTGTGTGTGCACAGACAGAGCCTGAAGCAGAGTCACATACTCGTGGATCCTCCACACCGGACACAGCAGCAGCTCCTGCAGGCTGCACAAACACATGCATAACAAACGCTTCAGTTTAATCAATGAATAGTGGCCTGGAAGCACAGAAAAGACAGAAGTGTGTGTGTGTGTGTGTGTGCTTTTACCTCAGCATGTGTGTTGCAAGAGTTCTGTCTGCTCTCTTCAGGAAAGCCCGAAATGAAGGCTTTGTCTCTCTGCACTGACACACATAGACGCAACAGCCTTTGCTTACTGATCAAATAACATAAATTCCTCCTCTAATTGATTTTGCAAAGGGTCCTGTGTTTTGTTATTACATACAAAACTGACTTTATACACTTCAGCTCACAATATATCTGACTACATTCAGCACGAAAGCAGTGCAGACTCTAGTAGTTTAGCTAATTAGCTTGAGGTGTCGTTTGAGTTCACCTTGTCGATGGTGCAGAGGGCAGTGGTGTAGTTGTTGAGGTAGTTGGTGTAGACTCTGAGTTTTGAGCACAGTTTGACAAACACATCTCCAACACGCTGCTCTGCACCCCACTGCTGCAGCCTGGCTTCTAAATCTGTGTGAAACACCCTGCAACACACACACATACACACACGTGAACACACATCTCACTGCAAAAAATCAGCTCCCCAAAACAAGAAAAAAAAGCAGCAAAATGGGGAAATATTACTTTAAATCAGCGAAACAGAACAGGAAAACCTCACTAACCAAGATTTTTAAACAAGTAAACATATCTAACTTCTCAGTGTGAAACTAACAACTTTCTAATTCTGGATATTCTAGTTTTAAGCATAAAGTCATCCTGAACCAGTAATAAATTCTCTGTAAGAAGCTGTAACATCTAATTAAGATAATTAAGGAAAACAAGAGAAATGCTTGAAAATAAAAACTACGTGGTAAGAAAATAAATCCTGCTGCCTTGATTCAAGATGCTTCATTTTACTCAGATGTTGTTTTTTGCAGGGCTGTCATATCATGTTCACACAGAGGCATGCAAACAAGAGATCCTTGTTGTGTGTGTGTGTGTACCTGTTGAGCTCCAGTATTTGTGTGACAGGGCTGAGGACAATGTGAATGTCAGCGTAGCTAAGAATGGCTCTGTTGGAGTTCAGGGCTGCTGTAAGCGGCTCCTGGTACACCTTCAGCACAAAGAAAGAGCAGGTATCGATTAAATACCTTCGTCTCAGACATCAACGCTCTGCACCTAAATGGACAAACACAACTCTTGCTGGGTTGGTGGTTGCTCTGAAAAACATCTAAATAATCCTCTCCAAAGCAGATTCTAATAAAAAAGTGGGAAAGAAATCAGCCATGCAGCTGCAGAGCCATGATTCATTGAATATCTCCAACACCTCGCTCACAAAGGCATTAGATGAACTCCCCAAAGCCTCCAGAAAGGGCCCAGTCCCTATCACATATCAGTGGCTGTTTTCTGGAGTGCGTGCAGAGGAAATATTTTTAAGTCTGATTTGACCTCATGTTGAGTGGGACTGCACCTGAAACAATGGCCTCTCAGCAGCTAAACATGATCGTCACTAAATTGCATGAATAAAACAAAACTCAATTGTCTTTTTGTGGGTAATGTTTTGTGTACCAGTTGTTCCCAAATGAAGCCGTACCTTCAGCACAGCGGCCAGTCTGCCCAGATAAACACACTCGCTGTGGTGCAGCTCTCTGGCAACCGCACCTCTCCAATCTAACACCGTCTAAAGACAGAAAGAGATGAGTTGGACACATGAAGTGTGCTCCGTCAACCGACTCTGAATGGACAAAGCACACACACCTGCGGCAGCTCAGGTGACCTGCTGAGGCATTTCTGTGAGATAAGTGGTGCTACAGACTCATCCCCCACACGGCTCTCATCTCCATCCTTCTCCTCACGCCATCTTGTCAGGAAGACGGCAAGAAAGTCCAAAGGTCTGCTCTGAAGATGAGAGAGAACGTGATTGGCTTTGGATCATCTCAGTTGTTCTGCTCTTGTTCTGTTGTAATTGTGTATTATTAAAAACTCTTTGACTATAGCTCCCACCTCCTCCTGTCTTGTGAGAGCGGTGAGTCCCTCCGTCAGAGCCTCATTTAGATCTCTGGACACACAAAGCTCCTCGAGGCAGGTTGTCTCCCACAGAAAATGACCTATAAACATATGAGCAGATTCTTCAGGAAGTTTACAGGACACAGAGTATGCAGGCATTTGTTTCAACCTGCGAATGTGATGAAAGTTACAGGTACAGGAAACCCACCCAGAGCTCGGCCCCTGGCCCGGAGGCTGACCCGCTGTAGCTGTGGCCCCAGGCAGCCCCTCAGCTCCTCCAGAGCCTCCTCCATCCACTGCGCCTGTCTGCACCAGCCCTGCAGTACAATCTCACACACAAACTGCAGAGCCGGGGCTGCTGGCTGCAGGTTTGAGACTCCGCTGCACACACTGCCGTCCGACCACTCGCTCAGGACTGAGAGAGGGGAAACAAAGAGGGTGACAAAAGCATGGTGCTCTTTACACAGGTGGGGTCATAAAGGTGAAGCTAAAAACACTGAAGTTGCAATCCCGAAGATTTTAGTGCTGGTTCATTTGCCGACACTACTCTAGTAGCAGGAAATGTAGTTTAATATGACAACAAACATTTCTTGAGCAGCTGCTTTGTCCAGAAAATTACCTTTTTGTCTTGTTTCGACACATTTATGATAACCAGTCGCAGCCAGTGCAAACCGCAGTGATACACCTTCACAGTGCATTAGCTGAGGCTTCTTCTCAATAAAGAAAAAGCTGGGATGTTGTATAAAACATAAATAAAAACACAATGAAACCATTTACAAAGTGTTCCTGAGCCCATGTTGGAATATCCTCCACACAATCATCACAATCAGGTGTTGAACCTCGCTCCATCCTCGCTTGAGTCTTTCCAGGATGCCCCTTTCAAACCAAATCATGATATTATCACCTGTTACCAATGAGCCTGTTTACCTGTGGAATGTTCCAGACAGGTGTTTTAGTTGCTCCTGTCCCAACTTGTTTGAAACAAGTTGCTGCATCAAATTCAGAACAAGCAGATATTTGCAAAAATCGATGAAGCTGATGAGGTCAGACATTAAATATATTGTCTTTGTGCTGTTTTCAGTTGAGTAGATGTCAAAAAGAATAAGCATGTTATCAAGGTCTGCTTTATTTATGTTTTGCACAGCGGCCCAACTTGTTTTGGAATCTGAGTTGTTTTAGCAGTAATTTAATACAGCTCTGAGTCAGTGTGAGGAGAGTAAACAGTCGGGATGATGTTACTCAGATTAAATTACACTGGATTACATGCATGCATGAGGAGGCATTTTGAATCAAATACAGAGATGGCGGACTCAACCGCTAACAATGGAAACTACTATATAGAGATGTCATTACTGAATGTAAATCGTGAAAAATGGGGTTTGATTTCATGGAAAAGGCAAAGATTAAAACTTGAAATGTTTTATGAAAGTCGAGACGTCCCACTGGGCCACGGATCACATCAGTCGCCTGCTGCTGTCTATATTTCTTTGAGGTGTTTGTGACTGTTTTGCGGTCACAATGAGCATATTCGTACGCTGGGGGCTCTGAGCAAACATTTTTCAGCTGAAGTTTCTCAGTTGAGTCAGTCTTGTGCACGGCTGACTCACTGTTCTGGAAACTTCCGGTGGCAAGACCCATTGGCGCCCGAACCTCCAGGCCAGTCAGCGTAGAGAGAGTCTGGATGAGAGCCACCCCTGATGCTGAGACAGAGACAGGAAGTTAGTGAGACAGACGCAGGAACAGCAACAGAAATACAGATTCTTAAGAAGTGTGTGTGTCCCAACATCTGCGTCCACCGACCGGATGCAGCCAGCGGCGAGAAGATGTCAATCCCTCCTCCCTCCTCAGCTGGTGCCACCCAGCCACACAGTTTTTCCCAGAATTCTCTGTGGTTGGGGGTCAGTAGAGTCCTCTCTGATAGGCTCCCACCTGAAGCGTCAAAGGTAAAACAAAGTGGATTCATACACTGAAAAAAAAAACAGAAAATGTGGTCCCTCAACATTTTCAGAAACTACGAATTTAAACTGTTTTCAGTTTGAGCTTTGTGCAGTTTCATCTTAATCGGGTTTGAAAGATTATAAACTCTTCAACAAATATCTTCATATGAATACGACTACACAGGCGAAAATGAGAAATGAATCAATGCTGGAGGACTGATGAGGTACTTTGCATCTAAAAATTAGGAAGTCCTTTAAACTTGTTATACAAAAGTCATACATATGTCATGAAAAAATTAATTAAAAACATGAGCTCATTTATCTTGAATCATCATATTAAAACCAGTGATCTGGAGGGTGGTGAGTCTATGCATCAAGTAAAATTAATTTAAGATTTATGATAGTCTTGGGCCAGCTCTTAGCCAAGGGATGAGGATAGCCATGGACTCAAAAAAGTGCTAGAATAACACAATGAGCCATGAAATGGTTTCTGCAGATGTGCATTAGAGTATCCTGAGATAAACTTGTAGCACTGGAGGCTCCAGTTGGACTGGAGCAGGGTTTCCACACATTAAGATACACAGGATTATTAATTCTCACTGTGAAGCACATGCATTTCCTCCGTCCCTCCTGGAGCTAGTAGGCCCAACCTCTGAACTCTTTGCCCAGAAATAGCCCTTTCTGCCTGGGTTAGCAGAGCTGAAAGAGTCCCTCTGTGGTCATACAGAACCACAATCACTCCTGCCTTCACACCACTCAGCAGCAGCTAGATTGAGCAAAAGGAAAAGAGCAGACAGGGAGAAATATTACATTAATCTTCCCGCTGTGCTTTTTTCTTTTCACACTCACAGTCCTGTCTTCATCACTGACTGACAGACTCTTCATTTTTCTTTTACCTCGTAGGCAGGAATCTTATCTGAGACCAGCAGTAAGAGGGCTGGAGAGGGCGGATGGATGGGAGGGACTGTGTGTGGCAGTGCAGGTCTGGAGGTGAAGGAGGTCAGTGCTCCACAGGTTTTGTTCAGTCTTTCACTGACAGAGAAGACGGAGGTTTGGTTACCATTCACATCACAGCTTTAGTACATTGAATAAAGGTGCTCCCCTTGTGTACATGTTGTATCAATATGGAAGTCCAGCAATGCCAAAAAAAAAAATATATAAGATTTGACCTGGAGCCACTGACAGTATTAAAGTTAAAATCTTGAAGATTTTCACGTCAATAAATGGCAGTAAAGTCACAATGTCTCACTGAGTGAGGAAACACAATGAAGACTGAGGCTATAACTCACTGATAATTTGACATTAACTAAATATTATAAACACTAAAACTTGTTTATCAAAACACAGGTAACTGATATCACTGGAGGTAAGTTAATATGTGCACAATCACCTGGTTGGAATGGAGCCCCGGAGTCTCTCCATGCTCAGGGCTTCAGTCCCAGACTCTCCCCTGTCCAGGCTGAGACACAGGCTGGAGGACCCAGCAGCTCTTGGAGGCCAGGAGAGAGAGGGCCAAGAGCTCACTGTTAGTCCAGAGCTGGGCCTCCCCGTCTGGGCACTTCTGGCTCCGTCTGGCTTTGTGTGGCTGCTCCAGGCCCTCCTGGTTCTCAGAGACAGTCCTGCAAATATCGCAGATGGAAGCAGTGAGGGGGGCTGTTACTTGTGGTTTCCTTTGATTTCTTTCTTTCCCACTCACTCTTCTCCTCCTGCAGTTTGTCTCTGATCATCTGCCTGATCCTCCTCTCCTTCCTCCGCTCTTCCTCCTCCTCCGTCGGCTCCATGCTTTGTTGGTTGAGGGTCCCGTACTGTTCGGTCGCCTCCCGCGGAGTGAGCCAGTCCAGCGTGGAGACGCAGGAGACGTAGTGGTTCTTCCACGCACCAAATTCTTTCTCTCCTGGAGTGTATGGGAGGAACCAGCCTCTTCTGATGCAGCGGCCTGCCCAGAGACAGTCCTGGGCAGAGAGGGGGAAAAATTTGATCAATGGCTCACAGAAAAAATTCAAATATGTCTCTTCCGGGCCCCTCACCTGCTCAGCCAGGACCCTCCAGTGCCAGCTGACTAGGGCAGCAGAGCAGAGGTCACGGGGGGACAGAAATGACATCACGTACAGGGACAGGAACCGCGGCAGCACCGCCGTGAAGTCCACTTGAGTCACAGGAACCGTCTCGATCAGCAAATCTCTGCAGTACCTGCTCAGATCGTCAGAGGTTTTCTTTTTAAAGCCTGATGTTCAGCATCAACACATCAGAGTATCGAAAACAGATTACCACCAAACAAAAGGGGGGGGGGGTTAAAAAAAAAGAAAAAAAAAAGACCATACTTGAGCTGTGACCTGGTGCAGCGTACGAGCAGAGACTGCAACAGGTGTTTCCTCTGTCTGTCAGTCCACAGATCAAACCAGTGGAGCACAAGGTTCATCCTCTCCTCAAACAACTGTGAACAAATGGGAGAAAGAACACCAGCAAACATCACACATCCAGTGAAGGGCGTATGGAAGGTGCCTGAGTGATGAAGACTGATAATTAATTAAAAAATAAAAATAAAAATAAAAAAATGAACCAAACAGTCAGACTGATGGAGTCATTTATCAAAAAGGTTTATCTCTTTGTGTTTTTTTGTCAGGAGACTGGAAGCTATTATCATACATGATTAGATGTTTAATTAACAGTAGTTCATACAACTATTCCAACACAAGTAATGCTGAATAGTCAAATGCTAATGACTTTCATGCACAGGTTTATGAGGTGATTAAAATCAAATGTTGGAGGAAAGCCTCTTCCTTCCATTATGTGTCTTACTTTGCGCTGCCAATTATGTATTTTCTGCTAATGCTCAAATTGTAAATCTTGGCATAGAAGCACTTTCTTACGTGAGGTCTTCCTCAAGAGGGAATACAAACAGAAAAGCCCACATTTTTTCAATCCAGTTTCATGAAACAGTACAGTAGCGACAGTAAAAACATGACTCGTAATGGCTGCTGGGTGTCGTCGCGTGTGTTCGTCCCAGGTTAGAGGACTTCGACACAGACGCCCTAAACCACCTCTGCACACAATTCACAACATGCAACGTTGGTTAAATGATACAATAATTAGATATTAATCGGATATTTACCTTCAAACCATCTTTTGCTGTGTGGAAGCAGGACAGGAAGTGCTCACCTGTTCCTAATCCCGTTAATTGACCAATTAACTCCACCTGAGCGTTTGTGTACTTCAGCATTAATAATAAAGCTAAAAAAGGTTATTTTAAGGCTGACATATGCGGTGCTTCTACACCACCACCTACAACACAACGCGGCCTTGAAATTGTATTAAGGGCTTTAAAATAAACCGGGTTTAATGATGAGTCCAGGTGCGTTTCAAACATGAGTCTCAGAATTGACGCATTGCAATAACTTGGTCATTCCTGCCCTCTGGTGGTCATTAATAAAAAGAAATCACTAAAACTTTACTCTGCAAGACTACAGATGAGTTTCTGCTTTGTTTGCCGGTCTGACCTGCAGGTTGCTCGTCTTGTCGTTCAGGGGGGTCCAGGTGCTGAAGCGGGTTCCGGAGCGCAGGCTGCGGACGCGCTGCGGGTCGTAGTCGGTCCCGCCGAGCTGCCACCGCTTCACCGAGTGCGGGGCTGAGTTCAGCTTCGTGTCCATGTTTCTCTCACGGTCAAAGCCACTCAGAGAAAACGCTGCGACTTACACTCTCACTTCCTGACCGACTTAGCTTTCTAAAGAGCAAACAGGCAGGCCGCCATCGTGCCGCCCGGCGCGCACTGTAACCTAAGAGACGCGTCAACAAGAGGATGCGCGCATTCCTTCACACGCAGCACATCAGTGAGAGGGGGGGGGGGGGGGGGGTCATCAGCACAAAAAAAAAAAAGCTAGTCATGTTGTCAATGTATGTGAAAATCAGTGAATTTAGGAAACTAGTGGCAGGTTCAAATTCCAGCTTCTTAATTGTGGATATTTCCGGGTTTCTTCACTCCTCTGTCACTGTAAACTGATTACCTTTGGGTTGTGGACATAACAAGACATTTGAGGACACAATCCTGGGCTTTGGGAAAACTGATCCAAGAACATTTACAAATGAATGCTCCAAAATTATACAGCTGGTTAACTTATGATGCAAGTACAAAGCTATTACATCACAGAGGAAGGAAATGAGGTGGATGACTGAGTTCACGTTGTCTTGGATTTCTCCTTTTCTCCCCATCACTCCCTCACTCTCTCCCCTCTAAACCAATCATCCTTCCCTTTTGACGAACGGAGGGTTTAAAAACTGCAGCCAACAGATTCAGACAACACATTTATTAAGTCAATAAAAGGAAAATCACAAAACAGTTAAAAGTCTTCTAAACAGTCCCACCTCCCCCCAACACCGCTGGTAAAAACAAGCAAAAACAAGCAGCATCAAATGATTATCTGAAAACACAGGATCCAAACCGAAAATCAACATGTTCCATGGGAGTCAATTAAAAGGTTAGAACCGATAAGGCCAAAATGATTGAATAAAAAAGTAAGGCATGGCTGTGATGACAACATTTGGATTCTTCTTCTCCAGCGTCGAACCGACACGCCGGTGACAATGTGCAGTGTGTTCTGCATGTTGCATGGATATGTGCAAATATGTTCAACACTGAGGAAGCTGTCGGAGGCGATATCAGGTCACTCACATGTCGCAGGAAGTTATATGAAAACTCACAAACTTTTTTTTTTTTTTTTTACACATAACACGGTGCACTGTGCATTCAAATGTGATTTTTCAGCCAATTTAATGAATTTAAGTACAATTTTAACCTGATCAGGAGAGATTTTTTTAGGTTGTTATCGTCTCACAGATCAGGTCTGAGCTTGTGTTTAAAGTTCTGAGAACCAGTCCGAATTTCTGCATGGATACTGTGACAAGTCTGGCTCTGGGTGTTTAGTTTGTGACGACACTGACTGACCTGTGACAATAGATAAGAAAGTGCAACAAAGTTGATCTGAAAGTTGCTTAAGGAGCAAGTTTGCAGAGAGTTCACTTTGAACAAAGCCCATGAACAAAAACACTGAAGATTTGAAGGACTACGGTGAGTGCTTTATATCAATATCACTTTGGTTAGCAATGTATTGCAAATCTAGACCGATTGCAAACTAGTGGACTGACTACAGCTTGACTTTAAACAGGCCGTGACAGGGATGCACCAATGCCACTATGTTCAGAATAATACTGTCAGTCAGAAAATAGATGTTAAACTGTCCTCTATATAACTCTGGCTCTAAAAGGAAGAGAGAATATACTGGATCTGAATTATCAGAAGAAGTGAAATCCATCTCACCAAGTTCATCATTGTACTCTTGCTGTTTAGTGTGATACGATTAGAACTATACTTCTAATCAATCTGAGTGACAAATCAGGCCGTCAGTGCATCCCTGTTGGGACATCTTCCAATACATCCACCCCCCCGCACACACAGGGAGCGCTGGTGAACAGCTTTCTTGCCATATTACTTAAGAGAAAGTGGCTCAAGTTTGCTTCAACTCCACCTCATCCGCTGCAGCTCCTCCAGATGGCATAAAACAAACAGCCGGGTCAGATGGGGTTGAGAGGAGAGAAAATCACATGCTGGCAGTCCGTGGGATCTCTTGGGAGTCAGCTAGATTCAGCTTCTGGCTGGAGAAGCGGGGTCAAGGAGAAACAGGCAAAAAACGGACGTTTTTAACAAGATTGGTGCTGGACAGACGGGAAACCTGAAGGCAAAGACGTTTTACTTTCAAGGCTTAAAAAAGCAAGTCAGGATTATTATGACGCCTGAAGACTGGTGAATGTTAAGCATCAAAAGGATACATGGAAGAACTCAGCTCCTCAAGCTGTGGAGAAAAAGAACATTTTTATCAGATTATACATTTCAGATCACTGCGACGGACCTTCCAGACATTATCTTGTTCGACGTGCAACAAGCAGCCAACACTTGCAGGGGAATGAGCAGCTAAATCCTTGCTGGGATGTTGAGTAGTTAACACCACATCAATGCACAGCTTTCTCCAAGTAAATGCCACAGCACAGTGAGCTTAGCGGCATTTCAGGAGCAGAGTTATGAGTGATTTGTAAAAACCTGGAGCAATACTCAGCAAAGCTGTCTCTGTCTGGGTATCTTAAATGAATGCGACCACATGAACAAGAGTGAAAATACAGTGACAATGCATCTCCTGCCTTACATTAAGAAGTAATTTGTCCATGTTGGTGTCGCAGGCCATTTTCCTCTGGTCCTCGGGCATTTCATCCACCTCGCCATAGAGGTCAAAGTGCAAACGAGCCAGCTTCTCCTGCATCTCTCTCACATGCTCCATCTGGTCTATGGAGCACTCATTGCCTGACAACAGAGGAGGAAATGAAAACATGCACAGGTGGTTTCAGCAGATGCATGTTCTACATTGTCACGTTTGAGACACAATTTTTCTAAAGCTGAACAGGGTTGTTTTCCTCTGAAGGTGCTTGTGGGTCAATGTGTGTTCTGGTGAGGAGTCCAAATTACCAAATGCTTGTAGTTTCCCTGAGTGGAAGTCATTGAGGAGACTGAGCAGGCCGTTCTCCATCTCCTGCACATCTGAAACATCAGTCAGGAAGGAGTGCTGGATGATAGGTGCTGCCTGACCCTGGTTCTGATTAGATTTGCCACCCAAACCCAGATGATGCCTGGGTTTTTCTCGAATCACCCTGGAAGGCAAACAACAGAAACCAGCCAGAAATGAGTGAATTCCAGCTCCTGATAATCAGATAAGACTAGCAACCTCGATCTTATTTAATTACTTTATTTCTGAGGAAGATAAAAGCATGATCTAAAGCTATTATGAGTAAAATAACAATACTTGTACAGTTGCTACCTCCTGCTCTTGCTCTTTTGGCTGGAGTGAGTCCCCGTGTTATGGCTGTAGCCTACATGGCGTCCCACGGAGGAAGTGCTAGTTTTCCGGCCAGAGCCCCCAGTCGGAGCCGCTGTGTTGGTGGAGGTCCTGGGACTCTTTCTCTTTAGCTTTCGCTCCTCCATAACTTCATGTTACGGCGCTGACTGGTTAGTTGAACAGACGGTTAAACACGAAAAGCTGACACCAGGCACTCCAACAGCTCTGTACTTCACAGCCAAACCCTGTAGCGAATCGTGCAGGAGAATCCGGCTGTCAGATACTGATGTTTCGTGACCGTGGTAGCGTTAGCTTACCAGCTAGCTAATCTGCTAATCTTCAGGCTCAAAGTGAGTGCCAGTTTGAGTTAAATGCCACAAACCGAAGCCGATAAACGCATTCACTCACAGCTGCTGCTAAGATAACAGGTTGTCCTTTGTGGCACAGACAGATAATTCACACGAGTCAAACATTTGTGGAAACACAAAAAATGCGTATGTAACCCGCAAGCTAGTTACCTAGCCTGTATGTAAACTCTGAAAACTTCCTGTTTTGGTGGGACGCAACGGACCGAATTATGGCCAAATTCCAAATCTTTACAGGTTCACTGCTACACTGTGGACTAAACTACAGTTTATCACCTACCGTAACACAATGACTAATTTAAAATATTTTCTACTGTTGGAATAGCACATGAGTCCTTATTTTGTACTGCAAATCTATCATGACTTGATGAAACTTGCTCACCTGCCCTGCGTAGTGTCCTTCAGAGGTCCCTTTATCACGAATGGGAACAGCGTCCAACATTGGTCGTACTCCGCTCTAATCGTGTCGTCTGTTTGCAATGAAATGACATTTTTGTGAATCTTTGTGTGAGAAACAGGCGAATTATCTCGGAAATAATACGACATTGATATCAAAATACTAGTTACACATCTGAAGCATTTAAAAATGAATTCGCCATCTTCCTAAAATCCTGAAAACATTGTGGTAAAAATAGACAAAAATTACTAGATACTTTACAAATGCATTCGCAGTCATCCCATTTCTCGCACCTTTACAGCATGTCTGTGTTATTCTTTTTTAAACAGAATATATTATATAATTACATGAATTTTATTTCTTAATTTAATGTAATTATTATTTAATGTTCTGTCTTTTAAAACAATTAATCAAGAATTCCTTCCTCATTCGCTTTTTTTTTTTTCTTGGTCCAAAATCTCAAAAATATCACATTTCTGGGGGGATTTTCCCTTTAAAATCGACAGACTCGAATCGACAGTGACTGAGCTGTAGTTGCAGAGAATAACCACAAGGGGGAGATAAGTGAACATCCAATAATGATCGGCCCCGTCTTCCTCCTCTGCATTAATGAGGTATTAATGGCTGATAAACATGCTGAAAAGAGGCACTTTGTGCACTTTAATTAACTGAGCGTGTTTTCATAAACATAAACTATATTCATAATTTTGATTAATTGAATTCCTCAACACTATTCAAGCCTTAATTAGTGCACATCAAATATTTTGCACTGAATGAGGATTAAGGTCTGTGTGTTTTGGGGTCTCCAGGCGATCCTGGCCCAGTTACAATCCTGAATAGCTGCACAAATAGCTTATTTTATTCACTTTTACAGATACCAAAGGGAAAAATTGCAGTTGCATTGCTGTCCCTTGTTGGAATTTACAAGATGGCCTTTATAAGTCACTCTGGAGGAAAAGAAAGCATCGGATAAATGCTGAACCTGTCATCGAAAATGAATTTCAGGTAGCAGCTAAAAGTTCTGCCCTCCTGTTGAGGGATCAAGAGAGAAGAGTTCCCCAGTGAGGACCTTGAAAATATTACATTATTCTAAAAGTCATGTTTCTCATGTGCATCCCTTGTCAGTGGCCAGATTGTGGAAATACATACCAGTGGTCTCCTCATGCTGAGACCAAGCGTCGTCCTGAACATAAGTCTGGGAAATAATGAAACAGCAGAAG
The DNA here is from genome assembly GCF_051107435.1 of Chaetodon auriga. Lineage (NCBI taxonomy): Eukaryota > Metazoa > Chordata > Actinopteri > Chaetodontiformes > Chaetodontidae > Chaetodon > Chaetodon auriga. The sequence goes on along the minus strand of NC_135096.1, from coordinate 8,566,215 downwards.
TACCTGCAGCCTCATTATTTCCAATGTTTCATGAACAGAGAGTCCTGCTTCCTGTTCAGTTACAATTCCTGGTGGCTCAAATACTGTGGCCGTTGCTTTACACTGAGAAGGACGAGGGTTTAAACGTGACAGGAGGCCTTCCTGCGTGCATTTTGTTCTCACTGTGTTCATGTGGGATTCTTTCAGCGCCCCGTTTCGTAAAGGAATGCAGGTGAGGTGAACTGGCTTTCTTTGTTTATTTGAACAGTTTTGGTTATTTTCCTGTATTTCTTTTTTTTTTTTCTCTGTCTGCTTCTCACTTATTTTTAGTGGGCAGAGAATCTTTGGAATAAGGTGTCACACCAGTCAGTGTTTGACAAAATTTGAATCAGTCTGAAATCTGATCAATCCACACCCACACAGCCCTGATGAAGCATGCTCATTGACTTTCCGAATGATTTTTTTTTTTAACTCAAATTGATTGTTGATTATTTAATCCAAAATATTTCAACTTACAGAGAAATTTGAGAGTTATCTTGGGCTCTAAAAGTATAAGGACTATCAAAGTTCCTTGAGCATACCTCAGAAACTGTGACTAAACACAAATGAAATGGTACAATTGTTGCTATGATTGAGAGGTTTTTTTTTGTTTTGTTTTTTTTTTAACATTTCTCTTTTGGTTTCTTGAGTCCTAAATTAGACATTTTCAGTCCAATTTGCTGTTTCAAACCTCCAAATCTTCATTCTCTTCATCTGAAAAGGTGTGAAGCTGAAATATTTATTGGCCATTACCTTTTTTTTTTTCATTTTAAGGACAGTACTAAACAGTCTAAAAAGGGGGGAAATAAATTCCTTTAGCTGTTGAAAAAGTTCTGAGTTCTGGGAAAACTACCTGCTGTGGAAAACGGACTCGTGCCTGCAGATCATTTTCTCCCTCGATGTGTCCTTTCCTGCTCCCTCCCTTTGCGAGCTCATGTGTGTGTTTGCTGCGTGACAGCGGCTGAGTGAGGTGAACCACGATAAAATGTTACAGATGAACATATTCAGACTGTCGCATCCACACTGCCATTAACTTCGCAGATGTACACACAGAGAAAGACACACACCGATCTCTCACAGGTAATTGCTGTGTAGGTGCTGTTTGGAGAGCTAGCTACTAGTTACAGCCAGTTCATTCTTTTCCTCGTGTGCACGGCGGCTTGAATTATGCATTGGATCGTAAATGAGTGACAGCTCGTTTAATTACACGCCGCTAATTCTAAGTTAGCTGCCTTTCTAATGTAGCTTCGTTCCAGCATTTTAACCAACTTGCTTCAGCCGCAGAAGACGTGGGACTAACAGCGATTTAAATACGTGAAACAAAAAGCAGAACATTTGACTGAGATAAATAAAAGCGACTGTTATATCACAGTGTACTTAAATCTGTTTATCAGTCTTGAGTGTTTCTCTCTGTGGACTTGACCCATAATCAGCCCCAGAAACGCTCATGTGGTATCAACTGGAGAATAAAAGCGTGAAGGCCACTCCATTGTTTCCATTCATGTCGTGTTCCACGCGCATCCCTGTTCAATACTGTATATCTCCCCGTGTGACAGGACACGCAGGGGACTTAATAGTAGACACTGGGTGTGTGCGTGGCTCTGTTGGGAATTAGGGTTAAGCAGAGGGTTACAAGTGTGTGTGTGTGTGTGTGTTTGTTTTCATCTCAGCAGCTGTGACCCAGAATAAGACACGTTTTTATCCCTTCATATTCCTCACATACGCCTCACACACAGGCACACTTGACATGAGCGTTTCCCATTAAAAAGAGAACAGGAGATTTATATCTTTCTCAGTTTACTGTGTGAATTAATCTTCTACGTGTGCTGCGGCCAGACGTCTTGTCCTTGTCTTCCATTTGTCCGCCATGCAAGGACAAGGAGCAAGGGACTGGCAGAGATGAATGGCGGAGGTGGGCAAGAGAAGAAAAAGACACAGTGCAGCTTTCTGAACGTGAACGGGCATTTTTTGGTTCTATACGGCCGGCTGACTTCCATACCGATAGCAATTCAGATGTGTGACTTTACACGTGGTGATGTGAAGCGTTTCACCACATGTAATATCGCACTGCGTTTAACATTTAATTATCTTACCCACCGAACCAATTAGAACAAATAACGACACTGTTTATTGCCAAATGAGCTGATGGAGCTGCAGTCACACCGTGCCCTGCAGTTTGGCGGCTTACTCCGCTGCTGCATTTAAAAGTTCAGGTCTGTAGAATTCCTCATTCCTTAATGAAATTCTGACATTCCCCATCTTATTTTTTCACCTAAGTATTGATTTAGCAGGTTATAGCCGATCTAAAATTACTTCCAACCATTCTCCAAAGCGTACCATGCATTTTTAGACTCCTACCTACCAGGCAGCGACTGGTTTATGATACATCACATTTTGGCACCTCAGGTCTTATATTAAATCAAGAAAACTCCAGAATGGAACGCTACCAGCTGCAACCAAGCTTGATTCCAAGCAAGAAACAATAAGGACAACACTCATTTTGTAGCTGCGCTTGAATAACTGCATGTTTTGGAGCCAAATATCACGTCTTACTGCAGGTGTTCGGGCTCCTTTGTGCAAAGCAACAAAATCCAACATTTTCAGACAGTGTTTGCAACAAGGAAAGAAAGGAGGGGAAGGAGGAAGGAAATTAGAGGAAGAACTCATGGAGTGTGGTGAGCAGCAGTGTAAAAGACACATTTGTGGACAGTCCATACCGAACTGACCTCCAGTGTGATTCTTGAAGTCGTCTCCAACCACTTTTATCACTCTATTGGTGAAAAAAGTGCACTCATAACTGGAATGGGAAGGTGCCGGAAAGCGTTTGGGATGAAAAGGCTGAACAAACTAACATAAACAGTTTACGCTGCGAAAGTTTGCGCCAAGATTTGGGTCAAAACGTGAGCACTGAAGCAACTCGCCAAGTTCTCATTGAGTCTTATCCAATCAAACTCTGTCATCACTCTACATATCTTCATTTCTCCTCTTTAACTTTCACCTCCCTCGCATTCAATTCCCTGTCTCCTCCCCCTCTCCTCCTGCCCCCCCCCCCCTCCCTCCCATTCGCCTCTTCCTGTCCTCCTCTCACCACTCTGTAGAGGGTCCAAGTGACATTTGGCTGTCCCCTGCCTCGAGGGGGTCCAGGAGATGCAGACGTTTTTGGCAGGCAGGCACAGGGACGCCTAGGGGTCCTGACGGGGACTCCTGGACTGGGAAGAGAAAAAAAGTACACATCATAAAATGCACCCGCAGTCAGAAACACACATACGCTCTCGGGGTGCACATGCATAAGCAAACAATGGCACAAACAGAGGAGAGCGAACACAGACACACACAGACACGTGTCAATGTGTGCGCGCACAAACACTCGTGCACCTACCAATCAAACACACGTAATGAAGACACAGTGGACGGTAAATGTGAGAAGGCGAGGGAAGCTTCCCCCATGGAAAAGTTTGGAAAACAGTAAATAAACTGGGATTTGAATGTGAATCGCTAAACTATTGGGCTTCAATATGACCGGCTGGCTTCATTCCCTGTCCTCCTTACTATCACAACTTTATTTATTATTTCTTTTCATGCCGAGAGTGAACTCAGATGCGGGACTGATTGGAGAATAAATTCAGGTGATACAATCAAATGAAACCAGCCAGTTAATTGCACCCGACTTGTCAAAAACGAATTCAGTCCGAAACTTTCATTTTCACAAAAGTGCTGGCATTTAGTAGAAAAATGGAACAGTTTAACTTTCCTTACAAATGAAGTTGTCTAATATTCATACGGTGCAAATGTCAAGGTAAACTTTAAAATAACATTCAGTTCACATTTCCCATGAAATGCTCTGCTGGAAGGAATAAAAATCACAGAAGAATACAACGAGAACAGGTCAGCACCTGAAATAATGCATCACTTGACACGCAGCAGTGGAGACTCAAGCACTGGTTGTTTGATACGCTGCAATCGACTATGAAATATGACATATTAACAGAATAACTTCAGTTTTGAATCTTGGCTCTTTTTATCATCTCTGCACAGTCCATGTGGAGTCTCCTCCATGCTTGTTTCTAATGACTTTGCTTGTGAAACTCTGGAAGCAGATTTGGTCAGACTACACTCCGTCTGTCGTGTATATTTTCCTGTGAGTTCATCTTGTGATACGATCTTCCTTGGAGACATTGCCTTTGGGGACTCGGGTAACTAAAAACAACTGTTTCTGCCAACTGATTTAGCGTTGAACACTGTCACACTCACGACAGACAGCTTAAGATAAAAAACAATGCAGCTGAACCGGAGAGATCATCTGTTTGATTCCACGCATTCTTCTTCCTTCAGAAAACCTGGCGCCTACATTACCCACAATGCAACCCCACTGAACCAATGAGCTTGTGGTGGCCGACGATGCTTCAAATATGGATGCTGCTGTGATGAAGCTGCAAACTGTAAAAGGTGGATGCTTCACACACATCTTCAGAAGATCTACAATCAGCACAGTTTCAAGGTGGACGCCCGAGATTAGTGTCCCCAGTTCAGCATCTGACCAAACGTGAAATATGCTCACAACCTCCCTTCTGTTGCTGAGCTATGCTATTGAATAATGAGCCGAAAAGTGTTTCTGCACAACATTATGATGTCACAGTGAAGTTGACCTTTGACCTTTTGGATATAAAACATCATCATTTCATCATCATTTTATCCACTGAGACATTTTTGTGAACTTATGTCATAATTTGCATTTGAATTCTCGAATTATGGATAAAAATGAGTTTTGAGCTTTGACCACCAAACTCTGATCAGTTCAAATCCAAGTGAATGTTTGAAGCCACCAAATTTAAAGAAATTCCCTCCAGGTTCTCTCATCGTTTCCTGAGAGATCAGTCCCACAACATCTCTCAAACTGGAGTCTTGAGCTGCTGCCGGTCATAGTTCAATCAGGGTGAACTCTGCAGGAAGGTGCTTAATGCATCCCAGCTCGTTATAGACGTGATAGCTATTGTTTTGCTGCTGCCACAAACCTAAAAATCCGTTTCCTTGGTGGCAGAGGATTTTCAGGTGTTCACTAAGGAGTTAAAGCTCAGCAAAATGAAGACTACTTTGCTGAAATTAATGGCAAAAACTATGCAAAGAAAGCCAAAAAGAGGACAGTTTTGGCGGCGTGAGTGTCCATATCTGCTCCCGCTCGTGTCCCTCTGAGATCACTCATCTGTCTTTTTTTTTTCCCTCTCCACTCTCCTCTGTCTCCCGGGTCTCTTCACAGAGATAATACGCTGGTCATCAGGGGAGTGACGGAGCGAGGGGAGATGGAGATGCAGGGCTAATTGCGGGGTGCCGGAGCTCGTCGGCGCGGCGCTGCCCGCTGTTTTGGCCCAGCCATAATTACCCGCTAGCCGCAGATGTTTCACGCCATTGTTGTACACCCAGACAGAGAGGAAGGGATGGATTGATGGATGGAGAGGTGGAGAGACATAAAGAGGGAGAGACAGGGGCCGGTACTCCCAGCCAGCTGCAAACTTCTGCACGCATGCAAAGAAAACAGCGACCGGGCGCTTTCTCTCTCCATTCATCCATCCGTCCATCTTTTTACCCATTCTTTTATTCATCTCTTTCAATCCATTATCAAACCAACCCTTTTATATTTGCACCTTGAGTGTTGATAGGTGATAATAATTCTTTGTGTGTGTGTGTGTGCGGGGTGCAGCCTTCCCACTGAGGCAGAACAAAGTAGCGTAATAACTCAGACACTGAGCTGACCCTCTCTGCTGCTCTCAAGTACACTTAATGGAGGTGTGTGTGTGTGTGTTAGCATGCATGTGCATCTCTGTGTGTGTCAGTCTGTCTGTTGTGTTTGAATATGACTGCTTGCACATACCCAACTATGTGTGTGTGCGTGTGTGTGTGTGTGTGTGTGTGTGTGTGTGTGTGTGTGTGTGTGTTCAAATAGCTGATCCCCTCCAGGGGTGAATTGTTATGGATGCTGTTCTGTTGAAATTACTGTTATTTGTTTCCTTTAAAACAAGCTAATTGCAGCATAGCGGATTGCTCAGTGTGTGCGCGTGTATTTGTGTGTGCGTCAGTTTGTTTGCTTCCTTGTTTATTGTTTGTTTGTGTCGCATTGCAGACCCCTTCAATTTCTTTAGCATGGACACATTTTCACTCCGGCGTCAAAACTCATTCGGCTGCAGCTGTTGGGCAGTAATTTGACTTTTTAGCCAATTTTTTTTTTTTCCCCCCAAAGCTTAACTCCGCTGCTCAATAAAAAAGGAAAGGAAATTATCTGCACATAAATTGTATTACAAACAATAAATCTCATCCAGTCAAAAGGACTCATTATCTTTTCTACTCAATTCTTATTGAACAGGGGAAAAAAAGTTGTGTTCTTCTGAACGCTGCATTCATTCGCTCCATGGTAATGTCTTCTCTGAGTATCTTTTCTTGCAAATGAACTCTTATTGAAAACACTACAATAATTATACAGACACTCTCTGTCAACAACATGCATCAGTTAATGTGACCAGCTGATCTCTCGTCAAATGGTTAATTCACCCGAAATTCAAAGAGAAGACTGTAATATAGTGGAATCCAACCATGCAGACAGTTTGAGTTTTCCTGCCTCAGTTTGTGCTGCTCACAGCATTGAAAAGCAGTCATGCACCGTGAGGCTGCACAGGCATGTTTACCATGTGCACCATGTTGGCTAATTAGGACTAAGCACAACGTGCAGCTGAGGTTTTTGCAGTGGTTTGATCATAAACTAAAGTATTGGATAAACTGAAATCTTGACGCCACATGAAAAGCTGGACGATCACCAAAGTTACTACAATTCATCCTGAGGGGGAGAAGAATCTGTGTGTCAAATTCCACTGCGATCCATCCAATAGTTTTAAAGGCCTTTCATTCAAACCAAATTTTTCAGCCTAATGGTGCCACTACAGGAAAAGACGGGGGATCAGCAGTCGCCAGGATTCATGAATGACTGGATGGCGTTTTAGAACGATCCATCCAACACTTTTTGAGATATGTCAGTCTGGATCACAGTGAAAGAACGTGCTGTATCTTCTTACAAAAATGTCTTTTCATGATTTTGGGTGAACTGACCCTTCAAGTCATTTTCAAGGATCAGTAAACCAAAAGTGAGAAGCTGTGATGTCAGCAATAATCCTCCCAATCGTTGCACAAGCACAGCAAGTCTGGCAGGTCAAAGTGTTAAGTGCACTACAACCATTGTTGCATGAAATAATGAAATATTAAATATCCAAACCCAAACGACAATGTCAAGCCGCTGCAGCGTGTGTGTGGATGTGAAAACGGAGAGCAAGGAAGAAGAAAGTGAGCACATGCTGGTGTTAAGTGTGTTAAGTGGGACATCTCAGACAGACAGGCCATCCTCTCACAGGCACCTGTGTCTGCCAGGCAGGTGAGCCAGTGTCTCTTTATCCGTTTCTCTCCCTCTCTCTCTCACACACACACACACACACACACACACACACACACACACACACACACACACACCTCTGCCAGCTCCTTCACGTCCCCCTGTGCCAGGTACGTCTACGTCCCGTCTTTGTGTGCAAATGAAAGCGCGGCAGATCTGACGAGGAAGAAAATACACACACACACACACACACGCGTGGCGCATTCTCACGGGGGGAAGAGGAGGGACGGGAGGAGGACAGGGAGAAGAAGAGGTGGCCTCGCCTTCCCTCTCATCCCTCAATCCAACACTTCTCCTCCTTTCGTTTGGTTCCATTCATTCGTCAGTTCTTTCCGTTTTGTGCCGTTCCATGTGCTGCTGCTCTGTCTCTGCCTCCGCTCTTCTCCTGTCCTCCCTTTCTTTGCGCTCCATCCTTTTTCTCCCCCATCGCATCGCTCTCTTTCTTTCCCATCCATCCTCTCGTTCTCCTCGCCTCGTTCCAGTTTCCAAGTGCTTGGACGGGGGCTTACTGCTCCGGTCACTGCTCAGGGAGTACGGTGAGCTAAAGTAGGCTCGCTGTAGAAGAACATCACACACACATACACACACACACACACACACACACACTTGAACAAACAAACAGAAATGGGCCCTTTCTCTTGCTCCAATTTCAATTGTGTCTTGTTTGCTACCTGCATATGTCTCTACCTTCTCCAGATCCCAAAGCTTATCTGTACACGCAGCCTAGAAAGCATTATGAGAACTGGTCTGACATCATACATATCCAAACACCAAGCGTTCAGAGATAAGCTTCCCTGCTCCTATCTCAATCAGTTACTCAGCACTCCGGGCCAAGCAAAGTTCAGCACAACAGATTTGCACTGAAGTTCAAACCAGCGGAGGAGAAATGGCTCAATTATTCTTGCATCCGCCAATTACAAAAGTTATTGTGGCCTTGAGGATAACAGAGGCAATCTGTAAGATTTGTAATGCCCTGTCGCAGGAAAATGTCTTGATTTGTACGTGGTATGAGCTCTCCACAAGCTTTTTTAAGACCTGACCCGTCTCAATTGAGCTGGTACTGCCAAATTTGAGAGCAGCACATGGCAGGGAATGGATCCCCTGCTAAACTTACTTCAAATACAAAAGTTAAACTTTCTTTCTCTTACTGATTGCAGACTAACCACCTTCAGGGTGCAACAATGACACTGAATGTTGTAAACACATGTTCCAGTAACGCATTTGCACAGCCACATCTGGCCCCTCGATTAAACCTGTAATCACTGCATGAATGAACAGTGTGTCATCGATAGTAGTGATGAAAATATATGTTTGGATTCTCCCCTTTTATGGTATTTTTTGTTTCATTTCATCCACCCCTGATGTTAGCTCACCAGGCTAAAAGAGTGCATTGGCTGCACTCTCTGTTTCCATCCATCTTCCCTGGTACATTACATCTACTTGCAAAAAATGACTTGCATGGAAGCAGATGATTGGCACAAAAACACATTCTTCTTTTTGTTTGTTTTCGATCTTCACCAACTCCAGAGGGAAACATCTGTCTGTACATGCTGTGCACGCTAACTTTGTCCATCTGCCGTTTGGTGCTGAGCAGGTGGTGCACGATGACATTAGAGGTGAGAAGTTACATGACGACTGTTTGTCTTTTCAAGATCTGTTCTGCTCTTCCTCTGCTTCTATTTACCATCCATCCTCTCCATCTTTGTTTTTATCAGCACCGTCCTCTTCCTTCTCTTATTCATCCTCATCATCACCTTCATCATTGCATATTGATTTTGCCGTCGCTCTCCAGGCGTGCTCTGACCTTTCTTGTGAGGTGCTCGTTCTTCAAGACTTCAAGAGGTGCGAATGATTGATGTCTAATCTTTGATATCCTCTGAAGATGTGTGTGTGCATGTGTGTACGGTGTGTGTTTGCACGTGGGTGTGTGGGTTGGTTGCTTAGGACCTCCTACAGTTAAGGAACCAAAGGTCCTCAGGGTATTAGAGCAGGAGATCAGGGAGTCAGCTCGCACACACACTCACACTTTTACACACACATCCACGCACATTGCAGTGTCTCGGCGACCTCTTGGTGAGTTCAGTGGCAAGGCGTGGTGAGAGTAGTCTTTTGAACCTGCAGATCTTAGCGATCACACACACACACACACACTAACAACCACACACGCGGATTAATGCTAAAAGACGGAAACAGTCGAACCTTTTTCGAGCGCGGGGGCTCAGGGGTTGGACTGGTGAAAGGAGAACAGGGAAAACAGAGCAGCAAGTGACTGAGCTGACTGAGAGAAGGAAAAAAAAAAAGCCTAAGTTTAAAAAGCTGAGGAAATAGTGTTAAATTACAATAATAATAGTATGAATAACACTCATTTGTATGGCAACTTTCAAAACAGCTACAAAGTGCTTCACAACAGCAACATAAAATCCAATAGAATTAGAATATAATACAAGTATTAAAAAAAAAGGCATTGAAAAACAAACAGTGAACAAAGTCTCTGTTCCAAGGAGGCTGTATTTTTGAGCTATGAGTGTAAATATATATGTAAATGAATATAGCAGCTCAGTATAGATGTAAATGGTATTATATTCTTACTTCTGGAAACAACGCAGACCTGTTTCACTTTGGCTCTTGTGTTATTGTTCGAGTCTGGTGCTCAATCATGTCCAGCTGGACAAACAGTCAACCAATCAGAGCTTCGTGGGCAGGATGAAGAACGGGGACAAGAAGCAGGAAAATGGCTGCAAAAATGTTGACAAGTGTGGATGAGATCGATGTAGCAGCACTGATTGTTTAAGTTGACTCAAAGAAATAAGATATTTCTTTGATCAAAATGACCAATGCTAACTGCTCCTAGCAATACTCGTGCAACTTCCATACCAACTCAATATAACCTCTGCAAGACAGACCACGTCAGTCTCTATTGATTGGTTAAGGCAAAACAAAATACAAACTATCCAATGAGAAATCAGCTGAATGAATAACTAGCAATTAAATGGAGATCATGAGGCTGGAGAAGTTCCGAACATCTAAATTCTGCAAACCAACTCTGCTGACGAGGACCAAAAGCTCCAGAACAAGCTGTTTCAAAGGTCAGCTGCTGTTTGCAAGGTGAAAGACGAGTGTCGAGATCAAAACAAAGGACAGTCTGAAGAGCTGTGATGATGTCTCACGACAGAAAGCCAAAGCTTGTTGCCATTTTTTGGCACTTTTATCCATGAAGTAACTCCCTAGTCGAGCAGTTTTTTTACTTCTTATGTAAATATGATAACGTGAGTGTGATGTGAGTGAACGCTGTGTGGGGAAAGAAGAGGCGGAGAAGCAAACAAAGTACGAGCGACTGAGAGAAAATGAGGAAGAGGGAAAGAAGAATGACAATTATGTAAAAGAGATGAAGAAAGAGGAGGAAGAGGGGAGAGATAAAGGAAAAGAGAGGAGTCTTTAATGTGCGTGGGTCTTGTAAGGTCAGATGGGGGCTGGGGAGGGGGGGAAAGGTTACAGGAAAGGTTACCATTATTTATTTAATCACTGATCCATCAGACGCAGCACGCACACACACACACACACAAACACAAATTCTCTCTCACATGCACACATCTCCCATTCACCTTGTGTTTTTTGAACACACATGTGCGGAACAGCTTAATCTTCTGTCACGTTTAAAAAAACTGAAGAGCAAGGACACAGAGTGGCGATTCTGCCACAGAGCCACCAGAAGCAGAGCACACAGACTGTATTTACAACAATGGAAATGTAACCTGAAAAATCCTAGTTACGCAGATTGATGCCAGTTACCGGTGCGCACTTCAGTTTTTAGCCACAGAGTGAAATATCTCAACAACTGTCGGACGGGTTGCCCTCAAAGTTGGTGCAGACATTCATGTTACTCTCAGGATGAAAATACTGAATGAAAATACTTTGCATCAGAGGTGATATGTGGATTCAGAGTGTCTCAAAATCAGGGTGATTCTAGTCATTTTCCTCTCTCAGTCTGTTCATTTACCTGCATGCTGACGCTGCCTTTTGAATCTGAGTCGCACAATATTTCATAGTGGGACTATGAGCTGTGCTTTGAAGCCCGAACCTGTGTCTCTACACGAAAGCTCCACTAAGAAGCAGACTGACGAACAAGGGACAAAAGTAAAACAGCCTTCAACCTCAAATTTCACGTGCTCGACTCCACCACTTGATGACCCTCCGTCTGAACACTGCTCTGTCTGTATAACTGGTTAAATATACTGTGTGTGGCCATTTTACAGGATCAGTCTTTTGCCATGGTGAAGTATCACAAACCACATCTGAACACTGATAAACATCCATGCAAGGTTTTGTATAGTCGAAACTGCTTTTTCTCTCTGGATACCGAGTCTTAATGCATATTGATCCATTTTTTTTGCTTTCAGTATGTATGTGTTTAAATTGTGCACATATTTTTCAATCCTAAAATTCTAGGTACACTCACATACAAGCCGTATCTTATAGTACTTAATTTGTAAGGTATGAAGAGTTGAAAGAAAGCGTTTTGCTGGGAGTATTATGGGTGTTATTCGCTGTGAATTATGCAGATTATGGGAGCTGTGAGCACGTTTGGGTTTTGTCTTTGACCAATCTTGTTTTTTGGCGAAGGTATAATGACAAAATTGCTCGCGTTTCCTTTGCAGCCAACAGCTTTAGCCGCTTTTGTTGTCCACAACATATTGAGAACATTTGGGAAATTCATTTCCAAACATTGTTTCTACTGCATTCATCCAAAAGTGGGTCAGTTTTTCATATTAATATTGCCACCAAATTGAGTTTTTCTGCAGTGCAGTTTCATTTCCAATGTTGTCTTCTTTGAAACATCTCCTAGCAAATCCTTACTGAACTTGAACTGATTGGACAGCTGTAGAAACTACCTATTACCACTCCTTTGACCACAACTGCATTTTGTGAACTTTCCAGTGTATTTTTGGCCCAATTCCCTGTTGGATTTCGAACCCAACCTGATACTGACATGAGCGCGGGGTTTCCTGGAACGAATAAAGAGGCTCAGGAAGACTAAAGAGAATAGGAGAGTGGTGCATCGCCTGTGCATGCAAAGGAACACTCATGAAATATGGAAGACTTTGGAATAGTCAATGTAATTAATGTTAGCGTTGAAACAAAACGTCCACCCCTGCTGTCATATCGCTTGTTTTGCACACACACATGCACACACATCTTATCCGGAGGAGACAGAGGGTCGGGTAGAGGGATGTAAAGGATGATGGGAGGATGAAAGTGCCACACTCTTTCTCTTTTTTTTTCCGGCCGTCTGTGGCGGAGAATGCCCCGAGGCGAGATTTAACAGAGGGACGAGACAGAGGAAGTGAAGGGTAGAAAAAAGGGACGCTAAAAAGGGAGGTGTCTCAGTGACAACGCCAACCCCGCCACCATCGCCTCCCCCCTTACAAACCCTCCGTGTCTCCACTATCACTTGCCTTGCTTGAGGCCTCAGTAGCCCTTTGCAGGGTGTGACCTTGGTGGCCACTGAGCTGGTGTGAACATGTAAGAAACCGGCCATATGGGTGAGACAGAGCGAGAAATAGATGGAGAGATTCAAGGAGAGAGCCATCTAATCCTTGATTTGTCTCTGTGTCTTCTCTCCCCCTCCTCTCTCTCTCACACACACGCCGTCTGGGCTACATATGTGCTCCTTCACCCCTATCTCTTGGCCTGGGCCGAGGCCAGTGGCCCTGCCACCTTACCCAGGGCAAGGGCTGCATATGTTGGGAAGGTGGGTACGGCAGAGGGGGGGAGATGGGCTGGGTGGGCAGCAGATGGCTGAGCCCTAAGGCCTCCGCTGGTGTGGCCGGTGGTGAGTGTGTATGCATGTTGTGGGGGTGGGAGGTAGGTGTGTGTGTGTGTGTGTGTGTGTGTGTGTGTGTGTGCGTTGGAGGTGTGTGTGGGTAGGTGGTAAGAGTGTCCGTCTGTGTGTGTGTGTCTGTGCAGGTTTTCTGCTTGGAAGGATGGATGGAGGGGCACCAGTGCAGAAGAGCTTCTTCTGGTCACGGTGAGAGAAAAGGGGAAGGGGAGAGAGACAGAAGGAAAGGAGGGACGGAGAAAGAGAAGGTGCAGATGAATCTCACAACGCTGAACAGCGAGAAGCGCTACCTGTCTTTACCTGAAAATCATCACCCTCACTGTTCTTCACACACCGTGAGCAGCAGCAGATCTAAGCATTTAATGTTGTATACTTTGATATTTTTTGGGCAGCCAGTTAAATCACTGTGGAATTTTTGTTCACATAATTCACAAATTATTTTCATATTTTGGTTTCCGCTAATTTCTTTACTATAAGCTTCAGTGCATGTTTTTGTCACTTCACAGTAACAATAATTATTTATTTGCCAGGGACAACCAGAGTGTTTCTCTGACGTTAAAGTCATAAACGTTAAGATACCCGGTGGTCAAAACAAGTGTATTTGATCATGCATGTTCCAGACTTCTGTTCAAAACAGACATGTGTTGACCAGTAAGGGCAGCAAACACATCCACTGTCTAAGAAATGAAATTACAGTGTAGTCAAACAAACTATGAGCTGAGAGGATTCACTGAGTCATGTTGTTTCAGCGGGAAGAGCAATTAACTGGTGATTTAAGGCTGTCTTCTATGTTACGCAGAATACATGTTACATCTCTGTAACTGTGTCAACTAAGATGCAGAAAGCATCTAAATAGCTAAATATTTTGTCTGTCTTGAAGACAGAGCTATCGAGAGTTCTCCTTTCTGAAACAAGGAGGAGTGTGAGGAGTGTGTGAGGTCGGTGGCGTGGGTGAGAAATGGCCTTGTTATTGTCGTGCGTGTTTGCTGAATATTTGCATTCATTCATGAAAGCATGCAGACGTATTGTCTGCGTGTATGCATGTGTGTGTGTGTGTGTGTGTGTGTGTATATGGCCTCTGGCACCCTGTCTCCTCTCTGCCCTCCGAGGAGGCGAGAGAAAACGTCCACGCCGCCCTTCCCAACATGTGGGACGGAGGCAGGGAGAGACAGGGAGGCAGAAGATATCAGTTTTGTCCTTCATCTCTCCCACAATCCCCCTCTTCTGCTCCATTACAGAGGAGGAGAGTGTCCCGAAGACGCTCGCAGGTATGACACAGCTGCCACGCTCTGAATCACACACACACACACACATACACACACACACCTTGCAGGTATGGGCCAGTTGCCATGCTCTAGATAATTGGCTGTTGAGGGTGCAGCTTGTTAGCCAGCCACAGCTGACATGCCAGACACACACACACACACACACACACACGTACACACACCAGTTATAAGAGCCAAGAACTGAACAACCAAGGATGCAGTGATGACTCCATCTTCTTTCTTTCTGCATTTCTTCCTTCTTTTTTCTGGCATTTGATCCCTTTCTCTCTGTCTCCTCATCCCTCTTTCATACTTTTTTCTGTCTTTATCACTTCGATGTCTCACTCAGACAGATGGGTCGGCCTGCTGCTCCTGATGTTTCTATTAAAATGACATTACCAACCATAAAAACTTGGATCCTCCAGCAGCCCATTCATAACCATTTAGCCCGCACCTGTTTGGCAGAAAGGTGTGCGTGTGTACATCATTGGTGTGTGACTAAGACTTGTCAGAAGGAGGCGACTGCATTGTGCTGAACTCACGCCTTCCTCACCCACAGACACACACACCCCACAGACTCCCAGAAGGTCATCCCCTCGGAGAATGTCTGTTTGAAGTACGGACCTCTGTCGCGAGCTGCTGGAGGCCTGATTCACTGTCGTGTGTTTGCGTGTGCATATTTGCATACCTCTGCTTGTGTGTGTGTGGGGGGGGGTGCATATGTGCTTTTCTCGTGTCTGAGCGGCCTGCGTTTCTTATGAAGCCACAAGACTGTAAAGTCGGAGTTTATGTTTGTATTGTGCATTTATGCTTTTAAGTCGAATCACTTATGTACTTTATGTGGATTTCTGTCTTGTTTGCTCATGCAAGAGTGTCTGCGTGTGTGTGTGTGTGTGTGTGTGTGTGTGTGTGTGCGTGTGTGTGTGTGTGCGTGTGTGTGTGTGTGTGTGAAAATTAAACACCACAGGCTGCGATGGTCCATGCCTCCTGGTAATGGATACTAATGGCCCTGGGCAGGCCTCCATGGAGCAGGGGGGTAGATTTGTCTGTTTGACCCCATCCTGCTGCCCTCACCGTCGGAGGGGAGGGCCTGAGGGGTGGGAGGCCCTGTGGGGGTCTGGGTCACCATCAGCATGCATAACACTCAACATAAACACACACTGTTAGCTGTGTAAAAGACAGTGGAGGCACGCAGGCTCACATCACACACACCGCAAGGTTAGAAAAGCTCCTGAGATGATTAGAGAGGAACAGCAGTATGATTTTTTTTTTTTTTTTAAAAATGAAAATATCTGTTACAGTACTTCATATAGATAAAGTGTTTTTTTTTAATATGCTCAGTATGAACTTTGGCATTCAACTGTGTATTCAAAGGAAAAAAGATAAAACCACTTTTCCAAACCATCCGTTCTAAAGAGCACCTCTTAGATAAAGAAGCTCAGCTTGTTGGATCTTTAAAGTGTCATTCCATCAATAAAATGTGAGGGACACAGGTGCAGATGCATACTGTACACACAAGCCATTTTAGTAGGTATCTCTGCTGCATCCCTTTTGAAGTGGCCACTTGTTTTTTTTTTTCCACAGCGTGCCTTTTAAAACGCAGAAGCCCTTTGGAAGTTAACAGCACAAAGGGCTCCCAGGAATCTAATGTGTGTAAATTGTCCCATAGAACTAAATTCTTTATGTGTAAATGAGGGATCGTTTAACTTGAATGCATTTCAAGGACTGGAAGATGTTTTTCAAGTCATTAAGATGTTTTTGCTTCCTTTGCGCATTTCAGATTTTGCAGATGTTATCGGTTTCAGCCCAATACAGTTGATTTCAGCCAAAGCCTGAACATGTGGGGGGATGTTAATGATGGATTTCTTCTTGTGTAACTACTGGATGTTGGAGCAAAATGTCTAGAGGGAGAAAAGATGTGGCCATGTTGGAAAGGTTTTTAAGATCCATTGTGCACTTGTTGTAAGCCACTGATTAAGGCTTTCTGCAGAAAAGCGACATTTCGTTGTCTGTGCCTGTAAAGGTTTTGAAGAGCAACCGACCTCCAAGCCAAGAGTAGCTAAATTTGGTCTTCCCTTTTCTCCTTCTATCTCCAAGTAGGTGAATGTCAAAAGGAGGGGAGCGGTTCAGGTAAACAGGGCTCTCAGGGGAGAGGTGACCTTTGGGTTCGCAGTCAGGGGGACAAAAATGAGAGGGAAGGGAGGGAGGTCGAGTGGAGAGAACAAGGCGGAGTGCAGGGAAAGTAGAGGAATGAAAACGCATGAAACACGAAGAGAAGAGCAAAAGGAAAGGGAGGGAGAGATGAGAGGAAAAAGGTAGCGAGAGGGGCGAGTGGAAATGGGAAGGACAGAAAGAAAAGCAACTTCCTGCCTTCATCTTCAGAAAGTACTTCAACGTTTTAAACACAGTATCAGAACCATGAACCCTTAAATGACTCGTGAGCAAGGTTTCCATTTTATATGTACAATAAAAGTTAAACACGTACTGTTTCACTTTTGGGGTGACTTTAGTTTGATAGATGCAAGCCAAACGCATGATGATCGTGATGCTAACAAGTTGGTATTAAAGGACCCTTTTCAAACTGAAGCAACGTGTCAAAGACTTGAAGGTCCAACGTGGAGGATTCAGTGGCATTTAGTGGTGATGGAGAAAAAGAACATGTAGAAAACTGCACACAAAGCACCTTTAAACTTGGGATCTTGACTCTGATTCTGGATCTGCTCTAAATGCACGGACAAAAATCTGCAGCTCTGCCTTACATTTCCATGACACCACCATTGAAAACAATGCGGCTTGTCAGTAGCATTTAATGACATGTGACACACCAAATTTGAAATGGAAAGCGTGAGAGCACCTCCACCCCATCGTCATGGGTATTTCATCTGAAAGCCAAAAGCTGGAGGATTTACCCGTGCTTTCTTCAAATCAAATTCTTCAAGATGACTGTAAAATTGATGGTGCATCATTTGTGCCATCTGCCCACAGCAGGGAAGAGTGTGTGTCTTAACTCATCAGCAAGGCAATATTCAGATCGATGCCTCCTCTCCACAGGTAACTGCCACTGCTCATAAGGCTGAGTCTCCTCGGGAGGCTCAGTGCGGTAATTGTTAGAGGAGAACAAAAGTGGCAGACTCTCTCTTTGAGCTCTCTATTCTCGCTCCACAGTCCCATCTTTTGCTCTCCCCTGGGTCTCATCTCACGCTCAAACTTTTTCTTCTTCTTTGGCTACCTTTTCTCCACATTCCTCCTCTCTTTCACGTCATTCTCTGACTCCTGTTCTCTCTCTGTCTCCCCACCCCTCTGTCTCCCAGCGTGGCGGGCAGACATCGGTAGCCCTGGGGAAGTGCTTCGCTGTGGGAAGGAGCCTTGGCTTTAAGTGGCTCTAAGTGGCTCTCGCTGTTTGTCTCTTTAGTTGTTTATTTTCTCCTTCGCTCGCCCCGGGCAGGGAGGAGAGAGGGACACTTAGCGTCGGGAAAAACACAGCGTGGCTAGGCAGGGAGGTTTAATACCGCTTAGTAGCCTGCAGAGTTTACAAGTGAGGGAGGCACAGACAGACAAAGTGCAAGTGTGTGTAAGTTTATTATGTGTGTGTGTCATTTTACCATTAGAAATGTTATAAAGATATCAGAGGGCTTGTGTGCATTTGACTATGTTTCTGTAATTACAGTGTGTATGCACGTGTGTGTGTTTGTATTGACAAAGCCGAAAGGTCCAGGTATGACCTTCTAAGATGACATTATTTTCCATTGATTTGCCTCTGTTTCATATTTTGTCTCACTGGGACTACTGTACCAACAATCGCCCTCTATTGTTCTGTTTTTAAAGACAAACAGCTACTTAACGGCCCCTCATGAAAAAGGTGAAACTGTTGTGTTTCTGGTCAATGGCTCAAATCAGGCCTGGAAATTTAAAGCTGACCCATGCTAAAGGCCAAGGGTTTTTGTTCAAACCCAACCAAAATACCAACAAAGTATTTCATGAGCTCAAACCAAACTAAGGCTGCCGAAGACAGAGGAATGAACTACTCCTTTAGAAAAATGTCATGGTCTTGTCATGTGGGAGGTGCTGATGAGCGTGACTTCATCTGACTGCTGTTCACTGGAGAACTCAAGAGAGTTGTATGACTGCACAGTTTGTCATGTGCCCACATCAAAAATACTGTGCATGGTGAATATACTGCAGCACTGTATCCATTAGGTTAGTACTGACCTTGAACGACAGACTTTGGCCGATGTGAGGCATCCTGGTTTCCATTTTCAGAGATTTTTTCATGGAAAGTTTGATGTATTTGAAGGTTGGTTTGACTCCTGTTGTGCAGCTAATATTAGATCTTCGTGTGAAATTGATCCCGTGGCCCTTTCTGGATGGACAGATGTGTTGAATGTGGTTTACAGGAGCTAGATTGGGATTTATCAAAATTATTATTTTTTACCAGAATTTCAATGTCCTCACCAGAAAAACAAATGTACAGGCCAACTTTTTAAGTCGGTTTTTATGACCAATATTTCTGTTTATGGTTTGGCGGTGACCCCTAGTGGCCATAGTAATTAAGATGGAGGCAAAGGAGGAAGTCAGGTGACATAATATAAAGAACAAGAAAGTCCAAATACGGAGGAACCCAGACACTTTGACCTAGGAGAACGCTGCTTTTGGACCACGCAACCCATGATCCTTTTCCAAATCTAACCAAGTAGTTTTGGCGCCTAAACATAAACAAACTGAGATTGTTTCACATTGTTTATCATGTGAAGACCAAGGTTTGGTCTGATGAAGGTCCACCTTCGTCTTGTTTTGGCTCTACAGTCGTTTAGGTATGAAGACATGTTGGAATGAGCTGTACACCCTGTACTGGCTTTAGGATTTTAGACCGGCATCAACTCCGGAATCAAGTGATAGTTATCTGTGGATTCATCATGACAAGTCATTTGTTCCATTATGTATATAAAACATTTGATTAGTGCAGCTTGAATAAGTGCAGTTTTCCCATATAACGCCTGGCCTGGATCTATCCGAGGTGCTGATTTTTGCTTCCCACAGACAGCGCTGCCTCATGATTTGTCATTTATCCCGAGTCACGCTACCACACCTTTCTGTATGGAACCTTCACCAGTGAACTGAACTGAAGTCTGAACTGAGACAAGTCGTTCGTTCTAGTCCATGCTTGTTCTCATAAAGGTGCCATAGATGGAAGGAAAGACGAGCAGAGAAAGGCACTTTGTCACTATCAAAGATAACCTGTGGTCATGATGAAGGAAGCTTTCCATCATCCACATACCTCCACAGATAAAAGCATCTGAAGCTCTGTCACTGGCTCCACAGACACGGGCCTCTAATTGACTTTCAACAGGAAGTAACTTATCTGTTTGTTGGCACGAGTATGTGTTGTTCAAAGATTAAGGCAAACGGGGCTTTAATTTCTCTAAGTGGTATGCAAGCATGAGCTGTGAATCCATGCGAAATGCCAGCGAGCATGTGTTTTAAATGTGTGTGTGTTTCCAAGAACCTAAGCGAGTGCATCTTAGTGTGTAATGCGTGCGAGGCCGGGCAGATGTACGAAGAGAAATTAGCGCTCTCTTAAAAACTCACCTCACCTCACACATATCAGCGCACACGCACACACATACACACGCGCCTCGCAAATGAATACCTCCACATCGTAATGAGGATTACCTGCATGGCCTCACATTGCATTTCTCGTCCCCTTGCAAACACACACACTTGTGCAGTTGCTCATCTGTCCTTGTTCCATCCTCCCCCTATCACTCTTTCTTGTTCTCATCCTTGTTTTCTCTCTCTCTCTCTGCCACACACGCGCACACACACACACACACACACACACACACACCCCTCCAGTGTCCTAGCTGTCTCAACTTGAGCAGCAAATGAACACAATTAGCCACGGCTCCACAAACACACACTGGGGTATTGTTTTGCTCACACTCACTCAGGCCTTAATCTGGTGCTCCAGAGGGACCTTGTGTGTATGTGTGTGTGTGTGTGTGTGTATGTGTATTTGAGAGTAAAGGCAGTCGAGGGGAAGCGTTGCAGAGCCCAGCTGACAGAAGGGGCTTCCAGGCCTCTTTCCCCTCAGAGGTTTCCCCGACGATGTTTAACTCCTCGCGCCTTGGTCCTTGCTGTGCTCGCCTCAGTGGCCACACACACTCATTCAGACACACACACACTCATTCTTTGAGCAATGGCCCATTCGGCTTGAATGCATTTCAAACACGCACACATGCACACGCAGCCACAGCCTTCGGTCAGAGCCAGATGTTACGGGGTGAACAAAGGCATTGAGTCACAAGTTACTGTTCTCAACAGCAGGTTGAGCCTCAGGTCATTATTAGCACACACACACTCCTTCTCACTCACACACACACACACACTGAGCAGAGGACTTATTCAGTACATTGCACATCCACTGTGTTTGTTCCCCTTGAGCAAGTGTGTGTGCCGCCTGCCTAATTAGACAGCAGGTATCTGCCTGACAAGATTTCTTGCAAGAACACCTACACAAGTGGGTGCCTAATGACTGCTCTTTAAGATGCCTCGCAGGCCTTTCCAGAGGAGGTGGGTGCCTTCACAGCCAGCGCTCTCACTCAGTGGCTTCAGGCCAGTCACACCAGCAGCCTGTGGCATCACTGCTCAATGACGAAAGCACAATCCCAGTCCTCATGCTGGGCTCAGTTTAAGATGCACAATGGCTTCTGGTAATGCCAACAGAAAAACACTTGTCAGTGTCCCTTTAAACTTAATGAATTTTGTGAAACTGCTGGAACAAAGCAGATTTTTCGTCTGAGCCTCAGCTGGGTGATAATTTAATAAAAACGGCAGCTTAACAAAAGAAATTCTGACTGTTTCCAAAAGCCAATCTCCTGGCCTTGCTTGGATAGAGTTGCTCATTCGTCAAGGCGAGTCCTGTGACCTATGCGTGAGGTGTTCTTATCTCCGTCTGCTGAGGAAGGCCACAGACTGTGCTTCAAAGCTTCAAAAGCACAAAGTAATTTGAACTTAAGTTGAGATACTTTGCCAAAATGTTCCATAAATGTTTGTCCCCCACATGAAGAACTTCAACTGTAACAATAATAAAAACGTCAAAGTTTGTTTTAGCCTTAAAATGTTTGGGCTCATATTAGGAGATACTGACAGGCAGTTCATTGCTTTGAACATAATTTGGATTATTTCATATGTGATTTTGCATAAATTTATAATTTTATGATATAAAGCTGAAGATATCTGTGCTAATATTATGATACCGGTGTCAACTATATCACCAAATCCCTGTCAGGCTGAGGTGGACTGAAGTGTGTTCTGAAGGTTTGTAGGAGTAAAAATATCCTGTTACTGCTGAATCCTGCACGGAAATTCAAGACAGGGGGACAAAAAGCAGGAGTAGCAGAAGTTTTTGCCAATTTCAGAATCCAGGAAAATACTGCAAATAATGCCCGTAGAAATAATTAGAGCAAAGTGAAATGATGTTACAAACGCAGCCGTTGCAAAATAGATGAAGAGCTGTTTTTCTTATCGTGAGGTCTTTTTCCGTTCTCCTGTGAGTGACAATGAGAGGAGCTGAACCCTGTGAAGCACCGCTGTGGCATTTGGAGTGGACACACACGCACACACACACACACACAATGTCATTACCATCGCTGCATCGAGCCAGAACTCAATCTCAAAGTGCACCAGATGTGCTCTCTCGTGCAATTATTCGAGCAAAGACATTGGCTCAGATGTATTTATATTTGTGTGTGTGTGTGTGTGTGTGTGTGTGTGTGCATACGGTCTTGTTAGAGCTGTAAATGTCTTCCATTTGAGCTACTGGCTGACCTTCTCGCTCCCGGTTTTTCATGTTTAGCCTTTCCCAGTGTTCTCACCTTTCCTGCCAAGTTAACTGTAGTCTCTCCATCTCTCTTTCAGCCTTTCTTCGTCTTTCTCTCCCTCCCTGGTCTCAATCCCTTCACCACTCTTTCTGTGACTACGTGCGATATATCTGATACCGGATGTAAACGTGGACAACGTGTACACCTCTATAGTGTGCTGCACGAATGAGTCCTAAAAATGGAAACCAATTAGCATTGTTGCACTTCTGGTTCCCTTGTCTCAAAATCAAAGGTCAGACGATGAAGCTGTTTAGCCACTCGTGAATTTTGACGCCTTTACGTCTCTTAAAAAAGGCGGATGCTAGCAAGTGGATAAATAAAAGAACATAGGCTGTCAGGGAAATTAACATCACGCCGAACACGGAAACTCATCGTCTATCCAGCATCGTGTTTAAAGTCGCACTCTTGCAAACTGACTAAAACTTTCCGACTTGTCGTCGTAGGAAGATTAGCGGTGGTGATGTTGAGCTCTAGCACCTCTAGTGGTGGAGTTCATTGACAGCCTAACGTTAGCTTTTCACTTCTGTTTGCATTTATGCTTCAAAAATTATTAAAGTGCTGTTCGTTTGTGAAGATGATCTTGACGAACTGCTGAGCTGATTTTCTACAATAACCCAATATCCAACAGAGACATCCCATTGGCTCTTTATTGAGGGAACCAGGGCGATGCTAACTTCTGGGTTGGCTGACAAAAATACCTCATCCCTCTTTTTGTCTCTCACGTTTTTGTGCCTGTGCATTAGCAAAACAAAAATCATGCCATGCAAACAAAAAAGAAGGTAACATATAGAATAAAATATTGAAATATATATTGACTGTAAATCTGAGTATGTTGAGTTCAGGTGAGCACACACACACACACACACACACACACACACACACACACACACACACACACACACACACACACACACTGAAGCTTTGGTGAACGTGTCCGGTAGTCGTGCCACCTCCCCGTTCCCTTTACTTCACATGACAGTAGTGCCAGCTTTGTTTGGGTAAATTGCTGCAGAGTCATTTGCATATGTCTGTTCTGTGCTTACAAGTTCACATTGTTTTTAATCGGAAAAATATGCTAATGTGCGGGGAACACACGTGTCATTGTGCTCGTGCATTACCGTGTGTGTGTGTGTGTGCGCGCGTGTGTGTCTCATGTGGCCGGCCTTGTAATAATAGCACAAGGTGAGGGTGACAGAGGTGAGAGCATGTGTCGCATTAATACTCACTGCAACTATTATGCCCATTTGCATTAGTCCATATGCTGCTGCGGTGCTGAAGTGCTGCCCTGAGATCAGATTCTCTCTCTAAATTACCCCATTAATGTATATTTGAAATAGTTGTTTTGGCGAATGGAGAGTAGCGAGGATTGTGAAACATGAAATTTTGACCCGGCGATGTGATTAAATGTGAGAAATTCCCAGAGTGCCCCTGGGCGTTGGTGTGGGTTGGGAGTTGACCCTGCATCAGCACCTCGGTGACCTCGGTGTTAACTGGAGATTACAGCGTATTACTCAGTGTAAACAACAGTTTTCCTGCAGGAAACTGTCATCGTTGCTGATTTAAAAATAAAAACAAAACAACGCTTTTAGGACATTTCTGAGGAAGACGGAGGAAAGGAAGCGGATTATGTGTTGAAGTCTTGACATTTAACTGTGTACGTATGGTATGTATCTGTCGACTTATGGAGGCTTTGAAAATGCGATGCCTGTAATTATCTTTATTTCTACTGGCAACAGAGTACACAACCGAGTGTTGTCTTGTTGCCAGACCTGCATTGTTGCTGTGAGCTGACAGAAGAAGAAGAAAGAAAATTCCTGAAGATCTCTCTCTGCGTTCCTCTCATAGGTTGGTCATGTGTTATATAGCTGATATCGCCAACTTCTGATGAAACAAAGCTTTCCTAGTTTATTCACACCAAACCACTCAGATGGAAATGCACATAATTCTCATGTTCTTTTATTTCCTTTTTTGCAAAATTTCAAAAGTTTGCTTCAAATTCGCTTGATAATCAGATGGAAACGCGGCTCCAGTCTTACATTTCTCCTCTTCCCTCCACTCAATCCTTGAATTTCTCCCTCTCTCTGTAAAAGTGTCTCCTTCTCTTGTTCCGTGCTCCTGCCTCCAATTAAATGCGTAGGCGTTTTATCCTATGATTAGTATCTTGGTTGTTCAGTGGGCAGGCTCATTATCTATGCGCCCCGTTAGTAAAAGCCTTAACGATGCCTAACGAGACGTCTAATCAGACTGGTTTTAGCCACAAAGGGCTAATTGCAGCTGTTGCTTCTGTCCTCCGTTGAGGCTGAGAGAGGCAACAGGGAAACCTGTTTGGATTGTTGGGTAATTTTAAAAGTGCACACACACACACACACATACACACACACAAAGACACACAAATACACACAATAAAAATACAAATGCACACAGCATTATTGGTTGTTTCAGTGTGATGTGTGTGCGTTTCACAGAGGGGAGTCTCTGTGGCTACTTGTCATCACAGGGCTGCAGGTTTGACATGACGGGATGACGAAAACGCCCGACAGTGCCTCAGGTAGTCACACATACACACACACACACACACACACACACACACACACACCTCGGCTCTAAAAGGGTTTAGCATATAAATACCTAACTGGGCAGTAGTACAAGTAAGCACAATGGAGTTCTGAGCGTGTGTGTGTTTGTGCTTCAGTGTGTGGGTGCGTGCATGTGTTCAGATCTCTTTGTTGATGTTCTCTCTGATTCTGTGCCAGCATCACATCCATCTGTCTCCATGACACACACACACACACACACACACAGGTAAGGACTTTTATTCTGTAAATTTAAAACCAAACCATTTGTGACATTCTCTTGTTTTTGTTGTGGGAGGCGTTCTGACACATCTGAGCAGTGAGCACGCTCCTCTCACGTCGCCAAATTCATTCTCTCAACTTTCCTCTGCGTTTTATCGACACGAGCTTCACGCACACACCCACATTTGCAGATCGCCATTCAAATAGGATGGTTTTTTTTTTTTTTTTTTTTTCCCATCATTCACCGTGAGTGAACCAACCGACCCGGACTGCATTAAGGATGTAAAGCCACACTGACACTGCTCTGCTGAAAACGGCCTTCTGATGCTGTTTCATGATCTGGAGACATAAATAAATATGTGATTAAAGAATATTGAGGCTGAATTAGAAGAAGTGCACAACTTAAAGGCGTTAGCGCACCTGTAAGACAGTGCAGAGCATTAAAACATGCTATGTCTTTGCAGTTTGGAGAGAAAAATATGCTAAAGGAGCGGTTGACTGATAGAGGGTTGGGAATCATAACAAACTAATCTATCAAGCAATGAAAAGGGTATGATCATATATTCCCCTGAAGCACATGGCTTTATTCTGAAAATACTAAATATCCCATGAAAATAAATGTTTTTAAGAAGGTCTGATGCTGCATTTTTTTTTTTTTATAAAAATATTAATTATATCTCTTTGTTTATTTTTAGTTCCTTTTATCAAATAAGGAGTTCTAATCATGAGGCGCTGGAAGGATAAAAAATTTTTTTCGAGGCATTTGGAGGTAAAGAACTGCACAATACATTTGAATGATATCAGTGATTTCTATTTAAATTTTGAATCTGAATTTAAGCATTTTCAGTCTAACACCTTCTGCCAGTGGGAGACACACGACTAATTCAATGGCTTTCACAACAACCAATTAAAATAAGGCCTGTTCTTTGTACAGCGGTGACCCTGCTCTTGTAACTACTCTCCGGCATGAATTACTGCACTTTTTTTTGGCAGCATTTTACACCAGGTTTCGAATCACCAATGTCCTCAGTTGGTATTTGTCTTCTTTCACTTCATGTCAGGGCCTGTTGAATTGTTTTGTGCAGGTTGTAGTCGCCGCGTTTGACCAGTAGGTGGGGACATGTTCAGCCATCCCACCACATCTCTCCTGCTGCGTCTTTATCCAGCATTACTCTGCTTTACAGTGTCGAACTTGGGTGGGTTTCCTTAAAATCATCAGTAAGGTCAGAAACAAACATCCTTTTAAAGAATTACAGGAGTTGAATGTGCTCATTTGTCTTTTTTTTTTTTTTTTTTAAGAGAATAAAAATGCATTTATTTCTCACTTCGTCTTTCAGCCCAGCTCTCCTGAGGCTCTCCTGGAGTGTATTTAATTTGTCCTGCCTGAGAGCGCTTATCAGATGGCACCTCTTTCTGTGTGTGCGTGTGTGTGTGTGTGTGTGTGTGGACTTCAGTGGGTCCTCTTTTGTTCAGTTCAGTAAGTATGTCTATGTATGTGTTGACCTGATAATCTGTGTGCTTTATAGAGTGCTGTTCACACATTGGTCTCCACTCTGATCCCAAACCCAAACACAGCACTCCTCCTCCTCCACACACTCACTCACACACACACTCACACACACACACTGCCATCCTGTTATTTCCAAATTACTTTTTTCCTCCATCCTGCTTGTTTGGGTTGAAGTGAGACTTTGGCTGAACGGACTGAAGTAAATGAAATGATTCGATTCAAGGCTGCAAACAGGTTCAATCTTTTACGGACATTTTGAGTCACAAAGAACTGGATTTCTGATGGTGCATCATCCAACATGTTTCCTGTCTGTCTTTCTGTATTTAGTTGCACCTACTTCTCTCTCTCTGTCTCTCTTTTCTCCCAGAGGCCAGTTGTGCTGATCACACACTGAATCCTACACAGATCCCAAACTCAAACACAGATTCTTTATCAGAGAACACACTCCCTCATAATCCCTGGATAACGACACCTGTGAGTGTGTGTGCATTTGTGTGTCCCCTCTGTTCACTCTCAGACTGTGAATACAGCACTGTAGACCTTAGAATTTGAAGAAAAGCAGATTTACCGTAGGTGGTTTTCATAGACTTTTCCTATTCAATACGGACACTTTCAACATCATACGTGTGATTTCAAATATTTTCATGCAAACAGCTGCCTGCACCAGTGGTAAAACCCAGTATGTCAACATCTTCTTCTTATCAGCAACAATTCACAAAGGTTTTAGTACTAAACACTGAATCACGTGAATTAAAGTTTCTTTAAACATACTTATTGCAACAGCATCACCTCATATGTCCTCTTATTGTGTAACATATACTGCCATCAGTCAAGTTACACAACTTTACAAGACAAAACTTCTGTGCTTCCTTTAGATTACATTTTTTTAGTTATTTTCTGGTGCATATTCTATTTTGCTCTGACAAACCTGAGAGACAAATGGGAAAAAGGTTTTAGTGTGGCTTGGCTGTGCAGACATCATCTAAATGTGTAAACATGTTACTGACTTGCAAGCAATGGTCTAAAGAGGTCCTCTGTTATTAAACGCTAACACCAAATTATATTCACTATATTGTCCTCCCGTTGCTTCCACCTCTTTTTGCCATTGTTTTCCTTGAACATAAAATACAATATTCTGTTTTTGGCTTGAAGGCATAATGTGAGGCTGAGGTCGATCACTTGCTGGTGATGTTACAATCCGAAAACACACAATCTTATTTCACCAAAGTGACTGTGAACAACTGTGTATTACATATAGAGGTTACTTGTCTTTGGAAATTATAAGTTACTTCACTCATTACCTTTTAGAAATGTGTTATATTACCAAAAATAATATTGTACTGTAACAGGTTACCTTTGTAACACGCAATTGCCAGCATACTCAAAGTGATTTGGGGGATTTTGTTTACGTCTCACAGCTATTTGGTGCCAAAGATGTGTACAGTTCGCTCCAGCACAATGTGAGACTCCAGCTCGTGACGATGGGAACGAACAGCAGTGATTAAACATGGCATGAGTGGATTTGGACTTCATTTTCAAGCCGTCTGAAGCTAAAGTTCCATTTCCAGCTCTGTCCAGGGGATTTTCAAGCACCATTGATGAGGCAGAGTAGGAATAAATGTCTAATGATTAAATGGGCCACGCTGAGGTTTCCTTGTTGATGTCAATTACATCTTTAATTAGTGCATGTGTAATGTAAATACAGTCTGTTTTGATTGCTCCTGTGCCTCCTGTCCCACGGTAAAACAGATTTTCTCCCTCATTAGGCAGTCACTCCTTCAAGTGGCTCCGTCCCCCAGGACCTGCCCTGGACGAGCCTGTGTGTGTGTGTGTGTGTGTGTGTGTGTGTGTGTGTGTGTGTGTGTGAGTGAGAGATAGCAAAAGAGGAGGGAGCGTATGGATCCATATGGAAAAGTACTGTTAAGAAATGTAATAATCGCTGCAAACTGGAGGAAAATTACATGGTGATGGTACAAAAAAAAGCACAAATTGGCCAAGTTTTTAACAATTTAGCCTCTTTTCTTATTGACACACCTTTTATCTACCTCAGAAAGTGTCAAAAGCATGTAATCATCAACCTTCTTTTATGCCTCGCAGTCTACTGACCTATTCTCTTCAGTCAAACTCTGAATGCTCCTTTAGCTGCTGTCATTGTTGAGGATGTCATTATTTATGCTTCATCATTATTCCTGGGGTCTTGTGTGAATGCCGAGGCACAAAAAAGGAACAGGACTATTTGAATAAGTAAGGCTGAAATGTCCGTCAAATGCTGTGAAAAGACAGGTGATGTTGTTTTCCAAGAGTTGGAGCCTTTTATGTAAACACGAGCGGTCTGCGTGGTCGACGGCACTGCCTTCATGGGACGTAGGCGTGCAGGTGTCTGAGTTTGCCTCAATGCATGCTCGCCACATTGTGAACTATTAACAGCTTTTCAAAGCGTCTGCCAGTGAAAAGTTTTCTTGGAAAGTACATGAAAGAAAAAGACGAGAAAGAATGACGTGGAGGATCAGAGACAGACAAAAAAAGAGAAGGACGGGAACGATGGGGAAAGGGAAACAGAGGGAGGAAGAAGGCAAGTCAGCGAGAAAACGAGGGAGAGATGCCATGTGTTGCACACCTGATCCCTGAGAAAAGGAGGGAGAGTTGGGGTTGGGGGCTATGAGGATGAGGAGGTGGAGGAGGAAAGAGGGGGATGATGGGAGAGAATCAGTTCCACTACACGCTCATTACCACCTATTCATCTGGAAGACATCTCTGCACAGATCTAGTGCTGGCGAACTCAGCCGCGCTGGCTCTCAGTGTCCCAGTGTGTGTGTTCTTGTTTTTGTGTGTGTGTGTGTGTGTGTGTGTATGCGTGTGTGTTTTGGGGGGGCCTATGTGGAAGGCTGTTAATGGAGAGTTTATGTAGGTCTGCTTTTGTGTCTTTGCCCCTCATTCCTAATAAGATAAATGGCTCCGTAATGACCCATATGTACAATCTACTTCCCTGCTCTTTTCAAGTCCTTTCTCTTCTTCATACATGACTTCCTCTCTGTTGGCCCGCTCTTACTTTGAAGGCTGTGCTGTAATTAGTCCCCTTTAACATGAGAAGCACGAGTGCTTGCATCTTCTGAAAATAATGGAAGTTGACGAACACTGGATTACAAGGTCTCTCATCAGGCCAGTTTAGGCCTTTGAGTATTAAACGCAGCACTGAATATGCTTCTTAAGAACAACACAAAGCCACTCAAAGGCACAAATGGTCAAGGACGGCTGAGGGGGGTTCATCATGCTAATATGTGCATGCGAGTCTGTGTATGAAAGAAAGTGCTTTAGAGTAGAGTAAATAGAGTGCTTGCAGGGGTCTTCAAAGTCATCAAGTGAAGAAATGTGAAAGATGTTGCTCATGATGGGCCTTAACAAGAATTAAGGAGAGCAACTGTGCCCAGGCGCAATATAATCAACGTTTTTTCTCTACTCTGCAATCTTTAAGCACTGGGTCTATTTTTGCTGGACCAGCTCGTGTCCGTGAAGCTTGATCGTGGATCATTTGTTGTTTGTAAGTAGTGAGGGAGGCAGAAAAAAGGGGGGAAATGAGGCAGGGGAAATAATATAGACTGTTCAGGAAACACAAGTCCAGCCAAAAAGCATCTGATCGTGTAAGAGCCACTTCAGCACATATCCTTAATTTGGTCATGTGTTATCCCATATTATATAAGTTCTAAGTTTATGCAACAGATTGGGTATGTGTTGTATAGTGCATTATAGGTAGACTATGCTAAGGTTATGTTTCTATGTGCTGTTATTTGACTTTTAAGTGCGAGAATACAGGTATAATTTTGCTATGAACTGGATGTATCGTGACATGTGACAGCCGCCACCTCTCGCCAAATGCAACTAAAAATTTATGATGAAATAGTCCTACATCACCACAAACTGAAGTTGATTAACCACACAAAGTCAAAGACTTCCAGCAGACTGTGGAACAGCGATTGAGATGTGACAGAGCCGTGGTGCACCAGAAATCGAAGCTGCATCCAGTGGATATGTCACAAACATTTTAGCTTCCTCTATTTCAGACTCACATCACCCCCTTTCCCTCAAAAATCAACACAATCGGTTCAACAATGGAGTTCCACAAGAAAATTGTTCCCACCAATTCAAACAGTATCCACCTCTCTATAGATGCAGGATACTGAAGAGGATGGACATTTATGCTGCCTATCAACCAAAATTTAACTCATTACAAATGCAAAGGTCTATTCAAATATATGACAGAACTTCCAAAAGCATCAAACCGCGATCAATCACAGCTTTGTTACTGAGTAAATCTGTCTCCGCGCACACTTGTCTGCCTGTTTATGTGTTGACATTCTTGTGTGTGCATCTCCACCCACATGCACGTGCACATTTGTGTGTGGAGTACAGCTGGCAGCCTTGCAGACAGGTGGGCAGGCAGCGCTTCCCTTCCAAAGAGTCGTAGCCCCACAAATGTTCCCCTCCTCCCCCCGTCCTTCCCTCTCGCTCCTCGCCCGTGCTGCCTTCCTCCTCGTCTCGTTAGCTGCTGTTTTTTAATGCGTCGTCCCAGTCTGGAGGGACATATGCAGTCACATATTTCCCCCCTCATTTGGGCTCCTCAGAAATTGTCCCACATAAACAGTGAAAACCAGTGAGACCAAATGTCCTTTTATGAATTCTTCTGTCACCAAAACAATTTCAAATGGCTGCTTTATTTTCTCTCTGATGTGCATCTGTTAAAGGAAATAAACAAGGGAACGACAACAGATTTTTGCCTGGGAGCACGTGTCTGCGGGTGTATTCATAGATGCCTAAACTTCCATACTTTTCATTGTGGCATTTTCTAAATCATGTATCCATTAGAAAAAAAATGAAGACGTTAACTTCACAGCGACATTCCCAAATCGCGATGTTCCTGTCTGGATTTCCTTCCCAACGACGGCCATTGTGTCAGAGCGAGAGGCACACAGAATGTCACCCCACCAGCTTGAGCATTTGTCCGTACGAGTGTGTGTGTGCGTGTGTGTGTGTGTGGTGCAGACTATCGTGCCAGAGCCCTCTGCCCCTCTCTCCATCTGCTGAAGCCCCCCAGGCTGGACCAAGGTCACTTCTCTCCTCTCCTTTACCATGGATGTGGACCTGTGTGCACATGCATTAGTGAATGTGCGTGTATGTGTGTTTGTGAGATATTTTCAAAAGGAACCTCTAATACTACAGCAGAGACCAAGGGAAGACATGTACACTTAAAGAAAGTACTCCTTGCTGTGTACATTATGAGAGTTGGTATCTAATACTACTAATAAGGTTGCTGACTACTTGGATGGACTGATACAAGGCCTCTTTAAGCTTTAGTTTCAGTCACCCTGATGTGCAGCTGGGTGTATTTTCATACCAAAATGGCATGAAAGCAAAGTCCCTGTATGTGGAAACTTAAAAAATAAACCTGATTCTGATTGTGACAAGCATTGGAATGCACTGCAGTCACAGTGGGAATAAGTCATGAGCTCTAAGTCCAGTAGTTTTCCTGTGAGTATTAACGCCGGCATGTTCTGATGAATGAAACATCATCGACAGCCAGCAATCAGCAACAATTAGGCATGGGGAGTCGGTGAATAACGGACAAAAATAAAGCAGGTGATATTTTGTTAGAACGTTTGTTAAACGTGCCAGACAAGAAGAACTGGCATCTGTCCTCCTCATATCGCAAGACAACACGCACACTCAGACAAACACACACACAGTCAGACGAACACACACACACACTCAGCAGAAACCAAACATTGACAGAGCGCTGCTCCTTCTCTCAGTCTTAAGACGTGCTTTTCCCCTCCAGAGGGAATAGACCGGGCACACTGCCAGACGCTGTCGTCCACTTAGCGGCTAATAGCTCACATAAGCACTGTGCCCGCACGCACGCACACACACACACACACACGCACATGCACATGCGTACACAGATCTATGCAAAAACACACAAACTATTACAGTATTTACACACAGAGACATGATAATTATTATACCAAATAAAAACAAATAATCAGGCTAAAAGAGGCGTGTTTTAGCGCTGACTTGCAGGCATCAGGG
Source organism: Chaetodon auriga (assembly GCF_051107435.1). NCBI lineage: Eukaryota > Metazoa > Chordata > Actinopteri > Chaetodontiformes > Chaetodontidae > Chaetodon > Chaetodon auriga. Next base: position 8,533,401 of record NC_135096.1, on the reverse strand, counting down.
AATCAGGGACTCCGACCTCTGACCTGCAGCTCTCTTTTTTCAGCTGTCTTGCTTCAGATACATCAAGCACACAGGCGATGATAAGAAATGAACTGAGGCACAATGTAATAAAAACACAGAGGGCACACAGTCAAGATTTGCTCTCTCACTGGTTGCTTGTTTCCGTTTGACCGGTGATCTTTGCAGCACCTCTTCAAAAACTATTTTCCACTTTTTCAGCTTGAGCTTTGTGCGGCAAAAGACCCCAGCTTCCAGACCCCGGTGTGAACGCTGCCGGTCCTGCTTTTCCATTCAAAGACAAGAAGTTTAAAGGCCTCTCACCCTTGAATGGACCTCTCCAAGTGCTTAACTTCCTACTATAGAGTGCAGGGTGTTGTACAAGAAAAAAAGAACCACTGGAACAAAGTAGTGTTTCCACCGATGCACTCTCAGAGCTGAATTATACCTTTATATGGCTGGTGACTCAGTCCAAGTGATTTGAATATTCACATCCATTTATCTGTTTGTTATCAGTTAACATGTGGATGCCTGTGCAGTTAAACTGTGTCATAAACCTGTAATCCTTGTGTCTATTAGCTGTCTAATTCTTTATTCGCCTTGTCTCAGCACCAGTTGTCGCGTGGGAAGTGCTTCTGATTCCCCACTGGTACCTGCAGTCTACGAACGGTGAAGTCAACCTGCTCGCCTTTCATCAATGATGAGAAACTGGAGAGGAGCCAGAGGTTGAGCTCTCTTTGTGTATTCTAATTAATCTATTCAGCGCACCAGCCACAAAGTAACAGCCTTTTTGTCACACTGAGGTTATTAGAAAAAAAAAAAAAAACAAAAAACCTTGTAAAAAGCTTCAGGTCAAAGAGGAACGTAGCAGGTAGTGTGAATGTGCTTGTGCGCTATATTACGTTTAGATACAGTGTGTGTCTCAAGGTGAGACTATCTCCTCCCTTATCTGCTGCGTCTTCAAGGTGTACTGGTGATTGGTCGATAGGGACACGCACACACACACACACACACACACACACACACACATTGAAATTCGACATTGTCTGATCTGCAATATCTGGATCACACTCCTCTGCTCCTCAGCGTTTACACTTCGCCATGAGCTTCATCACATTTGAAAGGAAAAACAAATGATGATGGTATCTATCAGGTGTTTTCCAGTGAGTCCAAAGGTTTCGGTACGTTTACGTGCACACGAGAAACCTGCTCAAATGCTCAAACATGTACCAATCCATAGTTTTGTACAAGCTAATGATGCATTTCATTTGGCTGCCAGTCAACAGCGATGCAGGAAACACCAGATAACACGTCAGAGGGGGGGGAAGGAAGCCGGCGAAAGTGGGTGTCACGTCAGGTTTTGGACATTTTTACTCTTACCTTTTAAGTCTTTGCTTGCTGTGCTTTTGGATTATTCATTGCATGCCCTTTACTTTAAATTTGTGAAATATGCTGGAATTTGTGCATTTCCCTTGGGGATGAATAAAGTATCTATCTATCAATCTATCTTATCAGCAATGGTGGTGATTGAAAGCAGAAGAAAAGACATACTGTGCCTTAAATACATGCAAACACACCGTGCGGTTGGAGAGTCTAAAGTCTGCTATTGAGAAATATCGGTTGGCTCACAGACCTGGTGAGGTCCCATCAGAACAAAGTCAGCGCAGTGGAGGCAACACGTTTCATGCTACATTTGTATTTCCATCCACTGAAATCAAAGATGGAAGGCCAGTGCAAATACACCTCACTGTAAAGAACATATTCACACCGCAGAGAGGAAAGTTAACAAAGCTGACAGGTTCATACAGCATTATGAAACGTCTGCAAGGTCAGATTAGAAATAATGAAGGTGTCTACCATCCAAGTCATGCACACTTTTATTCACAGTCATAAAGGCAAATTTATCAAGGACTATTTCTTGGAAGTTAAAAGGTTAGTAATCATTTTCAAAACCATAACCCCTAAATGACACAACAATGCAAAAGGGTCAAAATAGCAGATACTACAAAGATACCATTTCCTCTTTTTTTATCCAAATTTTGAGTTTGATGTAGACGGCAGCCAGCTCTTTGTGAGGTATTCAGTCTGTTCAACGTTTCAGGTCATAATCAATTTAAATGCTCTGATGAAGAAATACACATTTTGTGCAGGTTATCCAGGTACGAGAGACAGGTGAGTGAAATACTCTTTGTATTTACCCTTACCCAGACCAAACACACATACATACACACACACACACAGTTCTCCATGTCATTAGAACAGTTCCTCTTTCCTGTGTGCCTCCTTGCCCATAACTAAGGCTCCAGGCAGCTGCTGAACGCTGAGCAAAGTCAAAAGGTGTCTGGTCCAGGGAATGTTGTCACACACACACACACACACACACACACACACACACACACGTGCACTGTACAGATGTTACAGAAACATACGTAGGTCTATTTACACACAACATTTGAGAGTGCACAGTCATGGATTAGGAAGAGCCGAATTTGATTTGTGCGTGAGGGAGGACAGAATCGATGAGTGTAACAGATGATCTGAGGCAGCGATGGAACTCTTAACGATTAAAGCTGCTCACTTTTGGCAGTCTGACATCCCGTGAGCACAAACTGAGAGCCTGTTCAATCCGACCTGGAAGTGAAGGATCATCCTGGTACACTCTTCTTTTTGCTTTCAAAATAAAAGCTGGGACAGACGGGGGACAAAGGCTAGCGTTTTGTGTCTGTGTCAGAATCAGAGAATCAGAAAAGCTTTATTGCCAAGTACGCTTTTACACATATGAGGAATTTGCTGTGGTGAAATTGGTGCATGACACATCTATAAAATAATAAAAAATAAAAAAAGTCCATTCAATTTGTTGGCACATGATCAAATTAATTTGAAAGTAGTTGCTAGCTAGATATCAAAGTGGCCGTGTATCTTTGAGTGACAGGTTAGGGTGAGGTGTCCGTTTTTACAGCATCAAATAACTAATTCAGCCAAACTTTTCAGAAAAACCACCCAAAATGACAAAAACCCATGCTGGGAAATTTTTTTTTGATGTGTGCTTTGATTTTCTTAGTTTGGCCCATCCACTAACATTGAGGGGGTGGGATTTATGAGCCATACTGCAGCCAGCCACCAGGGGGCGATGGACACACTTTGTCTTCACTTGATGAACTGTCTAGTCGTCCATCTTTATAAAGACTCAGACTTTAACGTTAAAGAAGACGCGGCCCTGGGTTTGTCCTGTTGCAGCTTGACTTGCAGACTGAGCAGCACTCAATGTATTTTATGATCTCTCAAATCTTTCGCCAACAATATACGTCCATAGAAACACGAACCCTTGCAGTGTCTAGTAAATCCAGACGCAAAAATACACACACATGCATAGACAAGACCAGAAATGTACTTGCTAGTTTTCTACACACAAAACTCACACACTGCTCTGCATACAGAGAAATGTCACCTTACTCTAGCAAGCTGTTAGCCAAACGCTTCCATGCCAAACCACCCTGCCCCACTGGAACGTGGAGCGAGGGAGTCTGTGCGTGTGTGTGTGTGTGTGTGTGTGCGTGTGTGTGTGTGTGTGTCCGTTGGACAGCTCTTTAAAGTAGACAGTTGCCCGAGGCAGAGTAGGTTGAGCGGACGAAGACAGGCAGATAATGGAGGGGCATCTGTGTGCCAAGGACTGCACCTCAAAGTCACTCACTCACACACACTCACACACACACACACACACACACACACACACACACACAAGCACATACAAACAACTACACACACATATATAACCACCTGAAACACACACGTCCCTGCCCACACCATATATACATTTTCTGTCCTTGTGTGGTTCTATTTATCATTTCTACATTTATCTGAAAGCTTTTCCAAGATGTCTCTTTCTCTCTGTTTTTTCCATCTCTATCTCTCCACCCCCCTTTCTCTCTTTCCTTGTGTTTTTTCTCTTTCGCTCTCTCTCTCATTCTCGCCCTGCCCTCCCTCTCTCCACTCATGTCATATCTCCCTTCAATTTCACATATCTTGAATTAGCTGCAGATAGCCTTAAGTACCCAGCAGTCCACTTCAGATATGCCCTTATTCACCGATGGACAGATATACAGTATGTGTGTGTGGTGTGATGAAGAGGGCAGTGTTTTGGAGGGCACGCACACTAAAAGGTTTAATGTGGAGTTGTATGTGTAAAAGGGGCAATTGATGGTCACTACATAGTATCAGAATATCTTTTTCTGTAGGTTATAACTCCAATTTCTTTCCCAGTAACAGTCATTCAAGCTCTACTGTTCACTCTGGTTCGCTACTTTGTCGTAGATGGTTGATTTTTAAGGTTATTTTTTAGGTAAAAAACCACCAGAATCCAACAAAGAAGTGCTGGTTTCATGATTTAACAGATAATTATTTCAAAAGTTTACATGCACTGTAAATGACTTCACAGAATTATGCCATGGAGCAGGTATTTAGATATATGCAGATGATACAGATATATATGTATCTGGTTGAACTCTGTCATTACTTTGTACCCAGCTGTTGCAGCACTCACAGTCCATAATAGCATTGTTTGAAACCTCATGTCTGACAGCCGACATAAAGAAATCGGCCCTCGTCAGGAGGTAAAGGGGCGATAATTGACATTTTTATAACAATCAATCAAATGAGTTAACAGGTGATGTTTCAGTGTTGTGTTCACAGGAAGCTATCCTCCAAAATAAACAACAGCACTTTTCCCAATGAAATCCATTTTGAAAATAAGGCTTCACTCGTTTGTACTGATAAGGATACTCCACAAAACAATGGATAAATATAACTGTATCATTCATTACTGTCAGTTTAATTGGAAAACAGTGTGCATCTGTAAGTGGACCTACTCCCATACGGTTTGGATTAATACCATCCACAAATCTGTAGAGTTTCAGTTCTGATGTGCAGATGAAATAAAAGGCTTCCTGCCATAATTGCCCGTCTGTTAAACAGCCTCCCGTTTTGATTCAGGGAAATACATTTTACAGTGTGCGTCTCAGTTGGATGATGTGCTGTATGTTTATGTGCTGCCAAAGTGTTTCCAAGCACCTGCACTGTATGCTGCTAGACTCACTGCAGGATAGATTATCAGCCAAAAAACAGGTTTGATTTGCACAAATTGACTACCAGAGCACTCAATGTTAGTTTTAAGTCTCAAGAAAGCACATTTTGAAAATTTTAGTGTGACTCAAAGTCAACCTCTCTGTGGGGACTTGCACGAATGGAGTAATTCAGAGTCAGATGAGGTTCAATTCCTAGATTCCTAAAATTAGATGCAGCCCAAATGTGAGCGCAGGGGTCCAAGTTGGACCTGACAAAAAATTCTGAATGTAACTGCAGAATTACCAAGTAAGCAGGACATGGCCATGAAAGATTATTTTTCACTGACAATTCTATTTTCTGGTCTCAATATTCTGACATCGAGCAAGCACCACAGCTGTCTGATCATGAGGCAGGTTTTCCAACGAAAATCTCCAAATCTGGTGATTATTCAGATAAGTGCTGCTTTTAAGGAATAAGAAAATTCCCTGTCTTAGGCAGATCCTTTAAAAACCCATTAGATAATCTCAAATATGTCACAGATATGATACCTCGGCTTTGGGTATCGTGCCCATCCAACACAAGTGTTAAATTAATAAGCTGTATGCATCACGGTGTGGAGGAGATTGGGATCATTAATTATGTATCAGGCAATGTTATTTTGTATTTACAAAATGTAAATACAGGGATATAAATGTACTGTTTTGTTATTTATTGAAATAATGGTTTCCAGTATCGGACAGATATCTTACAACACCAAAAGTTTTAGGAAATTCAGGAAACCACTCAGTGAGATGTGGTAAATGAGGCAGGTTGAAGGGAGATGTTTCCAGAACACAGCTCGTAGAATGCATTTAGCATCACGAGTTGGTGATTTCCAACATCAAACACCTGAAGGTGGATTTTTTTTCTCCTTTAAAACCTCTTAAAATGCCCCTGTGCTGTCAGTTACTATATGGCGCTTCACAGCATGATTCCTTCTGATACACACTCTGGATGTATGTGCACGTGTGTGGATGGTAGTCTTACTGAGGGTGCCATCTTTACTCTGCCAGTTGGATTGTCCCCAATATGGAAATGGACAGTAAACACCTACACCTGCACACACACACACACACACACACACACACACACACACACACACACACACACACACACACATGCATGCACACACAGTTCTCACTCCTCAGGTGTAGCCTCTAGGTTTGGAAGAGAGCCTTGTGAGGGGAGTACAGGTCTCCTGAAGGGACACACGGTGCTCCTATTATGATAATACATCCAATTCACAAACACCTCCTCAATACACACATATAGGCAGAGCCCTAATTATAAATTAAATTCAGCTTGTAGATTAGTAGTATCTGTTGTTTTTAAATCAGTGCCAACATCGAGAATCCAAACTTTCAGTGCGCTAGTTTCCAGTTTTCTGCCTTTGCAATGTCAAGGGAGAGAGTATTTTCAAAGGTTTTACTTTGCACACACATGCAGAGCGACATGAGCTGGTGTTTTCATGTCCTTTGGCTGTGCCTAAACAATTACAAATCTGAATCACTTTGTCTTCCCTCTATTATACTCCTTTTGTCCAATTCTGCTATGTCCTCTTCCTCTTTTCCACCTGTATCCAGGGCTACTTTACGTTCACTTTCTCTTCCTCCTCTGCCTCATTTGTGTCCTACACTGGCCACTACTCGAACCCACGCGGTGCATATTACATATGAGGAGAAGGTCAGCAAAATATCACTCACAATAATAAAACATTCCATGTATTATTGTGCAGACACATACATTCCTAACATGAAGAATTCGCCTGCTGTTTTATTCACAAACACTCACAACATTGATTCCCATGGAGGAATGGAAAACAAAACTGTTGCTCTGCCGCATGTTGCTGGTCACCGTTCCCAGCATGCATCATTTAGCAGACCGCTGCCATCGGTGTGCAGTGACAGGTGACCGCCTCAAGACATATTAAAGAGTAACAGTGATAATAGCATGCTCTGCAGCTTCCAGGAGAAGCATGGTATGCAATGAAATATTACTTCAAAAGTGCATTACTCTAACTTTTATTCAATGTTTTACGGCTCGCAACTTCACTGTTTGGAGAGGAAAACGGAGCTTAAAGGAGAGTGAATAGTGGACCTCCATTCATCAGTTAGACAGGGATGATCATGCTGCTCTGTGTCTGCTGGATGTGTAAATAAGCAACTGTTTGCTCACATATCAGCTTTATAAGGTGATAAAAAGTCAATGCTGTGTTCACAGCTTGTTTCTGCTGCCAAGAGTGGCCAATAAATCAGTTATGGTAGGTTCAGAATCCTTTCTTATTATTCATTATGAATGCAACCAAATTAGCCTCGTTAGCAAGCTGTGTTACCCACCACAATGATATGAAAAGCAATAATAAACTATTTAACTTGACTCCTGAAAACTTTGCAGCTAAACAAAACCAGTAACAGAGAACCAGGTGGAGCTTCTCACATTGCCTGCAAACAGCAGGAAAACAGAAAACCATCAATTAAGTTGTTTATCAACACACAATCTGCATCTCTATTCAGATTTCTGTTGGTTTATGTGGTCGCTGCAACATCCTGCAACCAACATACTGCCGTGTGCCTGCTCATTCATGGTCTTCCTTCCATACACTCATTCAGTTCAGGTCTTTTTTTTTTTCTGCTTTACAAACTCAAAAGAGGTATCCTTCTGTGTGCATGTGAATTGATTGTATGTGTGTGTATGTCTTATAGATTAATTTTGGTCTCCTATAATTTACAATCTTTTCAGTCCTTGCTATTATCCTTTTGCAGTTGATGGAAAAGATGCCCTGGTCACCTCTGGCCTCAGTGTGTGTCTGTCTGTCAGTCTGTGCCTTTGGCTATAAGTGTGCCAGTATGAACACATGTGTGTCTTTGTCTCCTCCAGAGGAGAGCGGGGTGCGTACATTAATGACTGTTTTATATTTCTTGCTATCTGAGTCTCTTTTATTCATGTTGGCCATGACGGCCTAATATCTGCCTGTCAAACAACTTCTATTCACTCCGCTAACAGACTGGAGACTGATACTTAAGACACAAAAAACACACACCTACGTATAGGGCACTCATGCCCTCCTCGGTGGATTAGTGGGTGGTGAAGGAGCCACACTGGCCATTATGTACTGTTCTTGCTCCAATCAATTACTATTCATGTATTCCAAAGGAGTGACCGTGCCCTGATCTGAAGAGGTATTATAACTAGTGTGTGCCTTGCAGTTTATTCAGATCTTTTTAACAGAACTTTGTCTCTGTTTTATTCTCCTCCTACCTATGTCACCTTCTCGGCTGTGTGTTCACTTATTTCTCTTGTCTGTTCGCATTTCTCCTCCTCCACCCTTCCCTCTCTTTTGTTAGCATCTTCTTGTCTTTCTCCTGCTGTTTGATTACTTGCCTCCCTCAATCCTCCCCTCTCATCACTCTGACCTTCCTACTTTCTTTTTCACATCTTTCAAATCATCGCTGGCTCATCCTTTATGTTGATCCACGTTTCTTTTCTTTCCTTTTTTCTGCATTTTCCTTTTAGCAGTAGAGTAACAAGATCTCGGTCAAACCAACTTTATATATTCTAACTGAAAAGCTCACATTCCTCCACGTGGCCCCTCACGATGGTGTTTGAGTCCTCTTTGAGAAATAGTGGCGATAATGTTAGACTGAGCTCATGGGAGGCGCCGTGCATGCCTTTGCTATGCAAGCAGGATGCTCATATATCCCACGCTTGTGTTAGCTATGCTAGCCACATGTAAAGTAGGTGGAGGGTCTGATGCTTCAATTGATTTTTTTTTTTTTTTTTTTTTTTACCTTTACCTATTTTTGCCTATTGCTGTTTCTGCTACAATGTGCTCAAATTTAAAGGAATAGCTTGCCATTTTGTGATATCTGCTTGTTGGCGTTCTTGCGTCCACCAGTTCGATATTAGGCTACACCCAGCAGCCAGGTAGCTTAGCTTAGCACAAAAATAAAGGGGAAAAAAAGCCTCCTCTCTTTTGAAACTGGCTGCTTCAGAGGGTAATAAAATCCACCTAGCATCACCTCTGAACCTTGCTAATTAGCATATAAAAATGTCTATTTGTAGTTTTACAGGGGAGGATGTCTCAGTCAGCAGCAGTGACTTCCTGGAGTCTCCACAAGTGACGACAAGACTCCAGGAAGTCACTGTGCCAGGACCAGGAAAACACTTCCTGTCACACTTTGGTTTAGATTAAACAAATGCAATACAATGTGTTAATTAGTAAGCTTTACAGGAGCTGGCAGGCAGATTTTGTGCCTATGGTCAATGCTAAGTTAACTAAGCTAACTGGCAGGAGCCTTATTTTGAGTAGACAGACAAGAAATCAGCAAGAAATTTAACATTTCCTAGAATGCAGCTACATGATACAACATGCTTGGAGTAAGAGATTTGAGCCTGACTTTTATTTCATTTAGGGAGGAAAAGCTGTCACAGTGACTAATGCTGAAGATTTCATTCATGTTTAAGGGTGTTACAAAAAGTCACAGGAACATTTTAGTTTTCAGTTTGAGTATTCTTCAAGTGACCCTCTGGAAAAAAAAAGAAGAAGAAGAAATCTCACCCTGATTTTAAAATCTTGTGCACTTCCACCCCCAAACTCCCACTGCCCCATCTTTCCACTCCATTGTGTCCATGTAAAGTATGTCGTAAAGCTTTGTAGTCCTAATAACATCCAATTTCAAGCCCTTCACATCCATTACCAACAATACTATTATCCCCCCTCCCCTCTGTGCCTCTCTCATAGGCACACACTGCATTAGCCTTGGGAGAGAACAATATGTAGTAGTGACATTAGTCTAAATGGACTGCTTTATGGAGTGTCTGTGTGTTTGTATTGGGTGTCTATGTGAGAGGGATTACCCAGTTAGTTTATATTCAAAGAGACAATACATTTAAAACACTGTACAATAAGTGAGTTTCAAGATTTGTGCACTGAATTTGATGACACTGGGCTAGTTTATCAGTTGATATCAAGCTCAGGAAGGTATATATAGAACATGTTTTTCAATTTAATGGCTGACAGCATGAAGATGAGGTCTGAGGAGTAAACTAAGTACAACAAACAGGAAATGTGCATGTTGCTGTGGTCTCAAAGTTTATACAGACTGTGCATTGCCTTGAATAAGGAGACACATTTCATTTAGCATAGTTCTAATTAAGATGGTGCACAGGAGAGACAAAAGCTAATTATCATAAATGAACAGCAAACAGACACCACCCCTTTACCAGCCCTACCCCTTTAAACATGCTATTATTGTGTGAGGGGGTAAAACTGATACATCAAATGGATGCATTAGTGGAATAATCCAATTAATTGTACTGTGAAGCCATTTGGTTTTGAGGTGTAGGGGCTCCTGAGTGGTGCTCTGACGAGGAAATATTTGTATGTATGAAAGGGATCAGCAGAGCAGCCATTGTTTGAATTACATTTAATTTACACTTAAACATTCCAACTTCACCGATTCATTCATGCATTACAAAGATTCCTCATGCGATATTCAATATATCTAATTGCAGTCTTGAAAGTGCCACATTATTCACAGCACTACAACAGAAAGACATATTCAATGACACATTCTAATCCTTTACATTTCCATGAATTCAAAGCCTGTTTCAGGACCAGCCGTTCAACGTATTTACCTTCTGCAATTACCTCTACGTGTATAGTAGTTTTTACTGCTGTTGGCGTGGTTCACCATTCCCATGCTGGATTTACACATTTGAAGGATCCACAAGAAACAATCCAGTCATGTAATCCAGTGGCACTGTGTGTACTTTTATCTCACTGATAACAGCTTTGCAGATGATTCTCACGAAGCTCCTGCTAATGTAAACATTTCCTACAGCTGCTGCTTCACATTAAAAGCATTCTAATGGCTATGGGCATGGCAACCAGGCTTCGTTGGGCCCGCCTCACCTCTTTGCCCATTTATCGTTAAGCCGGGAGTTTGGCAGCACCACGCAGTCTAAGGCTGCATCAGCAACCAGAGGTGTCACCAAATTAATAAAATCTTAATGATGCCTCCTTAAAAAAAAACCAAACAAACCAAAAACTAAATTGTGATGTCAGAGGTTCCCACCAGTGCTTGAATGCAGCAGCCTGGGAGAATACATCATAAGCACTATAATCATTAGAAATAGTGGGCTGAGTGGCCCTTTAAGCACAAGCACAAATGGTAATGAACGGATGGATTGGGGTTTATTCAAAGGCTTTCCTTCCCTCTATTAAGAACATCTTTCTTGCAGCTTCCTCCTCATTTCTCGCATAGTTTTTTAATCAAGACTCTATTTCGCTAAATTGTACATCATCTCTGTCCTTTCTTCTTTGACCTTCCCTCCTTCATTTCTTCGAAGCCACATAAGATCGGCCCCTCTCCTCTCTCCTGCGCTGCCTCTCCCTCCCCATCCCCTCACTGCCCCCTCCCATTGTAAGAACCAACAACTCTGCCAGACAGAAAGAGGTCAGACTTCTTATCTAAGCTTCATAATGGTTTTTGAAGAGCAGAGCACTGTGCATTGCAATAATTACCAAGCCATCGGACAATAGACGCTGCATAATCAGTATGGAGATGTATGCTGTCTGCCCGTCTGTCTGTGCCTTTCCCAAACAAACTAAACACTCACCGTGCTCCTGCTTCCTTGGAGTATGTATTCATTTGTGGAGCTTTTCATTCTCTCGCTGTCTTCCATTACATTGCAATTTTGCCACTCACTCCTCGACCATGTTTGTCCTTTGCTCTCCTGTCTTCCGCTTGCTCTTCTGCTTACTTTTTATGCCTCACTGCTACCTTTTCCCAGTGTCTTCACCAAGCCTCTCTAGTGAACCTGCCTGACTGGCCGACAAAACACAGGCTTGCTTCAATTCTTCGCAGGGTCAAGAGTTGTCTGTACTTGTGTGTGTCAGATGTGGTGCAGGGTCGAGAGCAGCAAGTCACCACGTACTGGCCCCGAGACAGCAGTACCTACGCACTTAAACCTCTTCAACCTCAATGTACCCCTTAAATTTCCCCTTCAAAGTTAGTTTTCATGCATATTCTGCATCTGCGTGTTCCAGCGCCGCTGAAGATATATCACACTTACATTTAGTGAATCATTTCAAACCAAAAAGCCACATCTCTTTCATATTCAACCATTCTGCATAATGAGGCTGTACCGTCAGGGTACCATCAAGAATGTTTTTTTTTGTTAAACTAAGGCCAATAGCTTTCCTTAAACTTAGCTTTAAAAACTTATCCCTTGATCAAACTTAAGATGTGCACATTTTAAAAAACTACAAAAATGTGCTCATGCAGTGAGCAAACACATGATCACATTTTTTACTTCATGGATAAATCCTGTTTATTACAACATCTTTTTGTATTTGTGTAGTTTTTGTCATCATTCCTTCCAATCAGCTTAACTGTTGTGATATTGTTTTGTTGGGGTCATTATTTAAGCTTCTGTCGCATCTTTAGTACACTTATTGCTAATGTAAGTGATGTTAATTATGACTTTAAACCAATATTGTATTCACATACACGCGCACAGGTTTGCCTTTCATAAAAGTGTGACCTGGGCTTTGTCCAGTGTAGATGGTGTAGAGCAGAGAGGCAGACACTGAGGGAGGGATACACAGCCAGCCTGACTTCACACATACAGCAAAAAGAATCTCATCAGGTCAATGCCAATATTCAAAATTTAATTCTATAGACGAGATCATTACTTTAAAAAGACTGAATACTGTAATATTTCATCATGCAATGACGACAGCCCTGTCAAAACGAGCTTTTATCTGAGTGTCTAACAGCTAATCTGAGCACTGGTATTTTCTGCCACAATACACCATAACAGTGCAACAGCTCTCTGTTGTGCTTTCAACATTTATATCTGACTGACCTCAAGAGGTATTGTCATGTTCTGGATACAGTGTCAAGTATTAATAGAATACGATAAAAGTGGCATTTTGGCCCACATTCATAATGCTTGAAAAATAGGAGAGTGAAGAATGACATGTTCTCTCTCAAAGCTTCTGAGCATGAACTCTGTACTTTTCAGGGTACAGACTGAATTCCGTCGGTAGCACAGAGCAGCGATTCATATTAAATCAACTGGTGCCAAATGTTTGGACCGTAGAGCACATCTGGGTGAGAGAGGAACTTTAAAGTACAGAGAGAAAGAGGACGAGCCGGACGACATCACCTTTGCAGTTTGTTCAAGTCACAGTGAGTCAGGGACAGAGCGAGCCAAAGCCGTCACAAGTGTCGGATCACTTTCAAAACTCGCACAGACAACACTCGCTGCAATACGTAGAATGCAAAAAGCAAAGCTGGAAAGGGCAACACTTGCCTTGCGAGGTAGCTAGATTCATCACAAGATTTAGTATATCCAACACTTTAATATGAAACCAGGAGGATGATAACTGCATAGTGCTTTCAGTGAAATATTACAGTATGTAAGCACAGCAGTGCAACAACAACATGATGGCTTCCTGCAAGACACAGTGACAGCTGGAGATTGCAGGGACAGGTTTGGCAGGGGAGATGTATCACCATCAGACAAGAAATGTCTTGAGAATGATCGTAAACATTTCTCTGAAATCTGCTGCAAACCAAATTTCAAGTCGCAGAAGGGCAGACTAGATGAATCAAAGGACAAAAGACCAACACTCAATGATCTCTTGAGGCACTACTGAAGATGAAGCATCAAGCACAACGTCGACGCTATGGACACGTGTTTATTTCCATATCATTGCAGAAAACCAGCAATTTAACATTTGCACATGTTCTCATTAAGAAGTCTCTGAACAAAACTGAAGCAGTCTTTCAATCCTGTGTGGTTAAAGGAGGAAACCTTGACATTAAAGTGAAACTATAGTTCATTTTTGCATATATTCTTGGTATTTGCTTTGACAATAGTCAAAGCTGTAAAAAGCTAAAAGAAGAAATGCACAGTTTATATGTTCTCCTGCTGGTGACTAAGCCAGCAGTGCTGACATTAGTAAAGCTAACTGGCTTTCACATGGGAGTCACTGTGTTGATCACTCGTTGAACTACAGGCGTGCATGAAGTTTTTGCATCAAATGTGTCAAAAGAAATGCTGTAAATAACAGTTGAAGTCACAGCCTTACTGAAAAGCAAGAAATGATGTCTGTTGCAAGTGTTCAGATTGTTGGCAAACATGATGGGAGAATTTTAACTATAAGTCACCTCTGTCCTCAGTTTTTAAAGTATTTTGTATTTTAAACCATGAGAGGTTTTCAAATGTCAAGGGGAAAATCAATTCTCTTTTTTTCAAGATGAGTCTGAGGTCTTGTTTTCTCTTAAGAGGGAAGGACGGCACCAAACTTAAAAACAAAACAAATGGGAAGGAGCACAAATAAAAACTCTTGTTTTGGGTTTTTTGGTTCGCTCTTCTTTTTTTTTTTAGGAATTCATACAAGAGGCACAATTTTCCCGTCTCTTGCTGAATCAGAGGAGACTCAAATAAAAGATGACCTCCGTCCAAATACGGGTTTCTTTCAAAGTGATCGAAGAGCAATTAAGTAATTTGTAAAGAAACATCATAAAAAATCTGGATCCAACTATTTAAAGTTGGACATCTTCCTTTGATGGAATCAGCAGTGAGGATTTAAAAAAAAATGTTAATTAGTTTTCTCTCTTCTATTGGTGACTTTTGATTAGGCTGCAACAATTTGCATAAAGGCACAGCAATGTCTGTTTAGGACCCAACCAAGGTCAGCACCTTTCTATTTATCTTCCAGTGCAATTCTTTAAGGGATATTGGCTGCTTCCGACTGTGAATTTGAAATGAAGATGAAGTTTCCTTGAATAATGCCATTGGTGCAGGCAAAAACTGTATTAACAGTGTGTTTATGTGGGGCAGGGAGGGAAAATGAAGATGTTATGACACACACACAGTTCTGATTACACGCAATCCCACACTCTGACATACGGCCCGTGCTTTAGAGGCAAGCCTATTTTTTCCCTTTTTCAATTTGCATATGAGGTCGTTAATTTTCTCAAAGCCGCGGACTTAATGAGTGGATGGCCGAGAAGCTGAACGGGATGCAAATAATAACATTTGATAATGCAGAGCCACAAAAGAGGGGGAGAGGCCTCCCATTCACCGAGCTGGAACTTGAGGTAAATATGCACAGTAATTATATATCAGTGCACTTTAATTACGAGGCGGCGCGGGGAGCGAGAAAGAGAGAAAGATAGAAAGATAGACAGAAACACGCTGAATTAGACGTAACAGCACATAAATTAAACATTTGAAATAAAGACACAATGAGGGAGAGTAAGAGTGGGCTAAGAGAGGAATTAGTGGAAAAACCAGAAAGTACGACAATGATGAGACATGGACAGACACACATTTTTGCACACACACACGCGGTTACACTTACATACACAGCTTCATTTCATGAGCAAGTGTGCGAGCTATCAACTCAATGACAAAATAATCCCTCCAGTAAATGGCACTTATTAGAGATGAGAATCTTCAGTGAGAGACAAATCAATAAACTCAAGGAAGAGCTTTTTGTATGTGCATCTGCACGTGTGTGTGTGTGTCTGTGTGTGTGTGTGAGTTCTTGGATCAACAGTGTAGGAGTGTGTGAGCCAGGCAAGAGGCCACACACACACACACACACACACACACACACACACACTACATTTTGACTCATCGGAAAAACAGGGCCACACGTGCATGAATACACACACTTCCAAATGGATCTAGAAACACACACACTTGTACACACCGCGATATTTTCAAGGAAGCTCAACATGACATTGTTTAACTGTTTCTCAGGTTTCAAGATTTTCATACTGGCTTGAAATGACAAAATCTATACACACATATACAGTATGCTGTATATACAAACACACACACATATATATCTCATCTGGCAGATCGTACTGGAGCTGATACCAACCCTCCTCAGTGGATCAGGTATTGTCCGTACATGAGCGATCACATGGGACAGCGTACAACCATGAGCTGCATTCATTGTAGTCACAGTTAACCCTGGCCTCATGTTACCTCACCTAAAAATCACCTAATGCAGTGAGGTCAGCAGATTTTTACTGAAGACAACAGAGAGCACGGGTCGAACGCACACTCTGTATCCACTGATAATCAAATGATCAAATGGAGCGGGACAGCCTGTGCCACGTACCGACATACACTGCACAGAACACACACCTAATTACAGTTAAACCACAAAAGAAGCACACACACACAAGCACATTTCACCCCTGCCCATGCTGAAATCAGCCTGTGTCATCAGTCAGAAAAGAAAAACGCAAGAGAAAGAGAGGGAAAGTCATCATGTCACATCACGCGCTGTTTAAAACATAAAGCCAATTTGCACAGATTAATTCATTGAAGACATTTTTTGGATGGATGGGTG
Organism: Chaetodon auriga; assembly: GCF_051107435.1. NCBI lineage: Eukaryota > Metazoa > Chordata > Actinopteri > Chaetodontiformes > Chaetodontidae > Chaetodon > Chaetodon auriga. The sequence goes on along the minus strand of NC_135096.1, from coordinate 8,516,918 downwards.
GATGGATGGAGGGATAGAGAGCTCTTCAGAATGGGGATGAGGAGGATGAGGAGTGGGTATGGAGTGGACAGATGTGCTCTAATGTGTTTTGGCCAGATCTCTGCAAGGACAAAAACATGAGCACACACACAAGTCAGTGAGCCAGCCTGTCTATTATCGACTCCTTTATGTTTCTCTCTGGTGGAAGAAAAAAAAAAAAAAAAAAAGAGCATTAAATTCTTGCTGTTGCTACATATTCTGTCGCTTCATATTTCTTTGTCCATTCGTCGGTTTTGTCACGTAGAAAATGTCCTTTTGCCATTCAGCCAGTCAGGATCACGCATGCAAACCCACCTCGATTCACACACACACACACACACACACACACACACACACACACAAATTCGCTGTTTACATGGAAAGAAACCTAATGTGTCATCCAACCGTCCGGTGCATCCTCTGCTGCTGATTTTAGCCAATCACACAATTAGAGAGCTGATGACCCATCTGTCCACATGATTGGCTGATGGATGTGCCTGAGTGTGTGTGCGTACGTACGCGCACGCGCCTGTGTGTGCGTCTCAGAGTGAAACGGTCTGACGAGCCCCCAAACGCATCTAGCCGCTGACAATTTTCTTTTGTTACCCGCAACCACCAAAATTTTCAGAGAGAGACAGAGACCTAATGCAAGCCCGTGAACAACTTAATAGCACTTCAACCAGTTTGCCAACTTGGAGAAATGATTTCATTCAATTAGATAATTCTGCCCCTCTCCCTCTCTCGCTCATTCTCTTGTTCTCTGGAATGAGTCATTTGTGATATAATAGCCACATAATGGCTTGAAAGCGGGTTCGGCAGGAAAAAGACAGATGTAGGGTGAATAAAAAGTGAAATGGTGAAGTAGAAGAGGCTCGACAGATGAGCTGCATGTGCTAGCATCGTGAAAGGAAGGAAGTATTTCTATACATGCTTATAGGAAACACACATACTGTACACACACACACACACACACACACACACACACACACACTGCTCTATTTTCTGTCTATTAACAGTGTGTGTTGCTGAGCGATAGGAGAGGCGATAGCATCTTCTCCGATGGTATCTGTTATCGAAGTACACGCGTCCTTCAGGCGTCCATCGTGCTATCGCTCCTCTCATCTCTCCTCTATCTCTCTTGCCATCCTCCTCCCTCGCCTCCTCTCTCGTCACCTTGCCTCTCCTGCACTCCTCACTTCTTGCTTATCATCTGTTTGTATTTCCAGCATCTTCCCCTGTCTCTCTCCACCATTCTTCATTCTTCAGTAGATTTGTACACCAAGATTTGTTCTTATTAGCTTAATATTTCTTTACTTCTTACGACTTTCTTCTTTTGTTGATATCAATTAACCCATCAGCCTGCGAGCTCAGCCAGGGTTGCCCATCACGCCTGTCGTGGTGTTGTCTGAGGCCCCGTGTCATTTCAGATGACTTCAACAGGCAGACATGGCTGAGAAAGTGACAACAGATTCTGCTTTTTCTTTCAGCCTGATCTGTTGAAGAATCATTCTGAGATGCCCGATTTTTCACGCTCACACACAGTCTTGCATTTTCAGCATATAGTGAAACGTTTGGGTGAAATACCCGCCTGTTGTGAAGGACACAGACAGTCTGAGCAGGACAAAATCAGGAGAACCCAGAAAAGAAAAAATCAGATTGTGATTGACAGTTTTTTTTCTGATATGGATGCCTGGATCTGCCCAGACCCCTGGTTTTCTTGAGTAAACTACGTTGGTGCATTCAAGGATACTCAGACATTCAATACCTCAGAGTCAGTGGCCAAAGGGGGCCGCTCACGTGTTTGCTCAAGGAAACATCATTTCCACATTACGGAAAAATCAATAGTCCCTTTTCGAGGAACCTGGTAACTGGAGGACTCACCTATACCTAGAAACCAGGCTACGGTGGCCTGGAAACACCTCATCCTGGCAACTGAACAGTACCTGCCATGAGAGCCGGCACATCCTCACATCAATGGGAGTTTGATTAAAATTGACAGACGTGAGTTCTCAGGAAAGTGATGGGATATGGCAGAATGCTAGTAAGTGAATCTTGAGTTCTGAATGGTTGCTCATGGATTATACACTGAAAAGAAAGCTTGTTCGACAGAGGCATCAGACCGAAAAGGAGGCAGTGGTGGTTTCAAAAGGTTTCCTGAATATGCAGGTCATACTGTGAATTTTCAAGTGTCTGGCAACATTATGGGAAGGATCTTCCAGAGAAAGAAAACCTTTCTATTTACCTTCCGATTGATGTGGTCCATTTGTTATGGTTTCGAACCATGTCTCGTTCAAGGAGAGGTCTTGTTCTGAAGTCTCACGAGAGGTGATGAGCTTGCTCATTGCAATCAGCTAAATATTCAGCCAAGATACTGTGAAGCTTTTAGATAAAACTAAGCTGCACTTTCTGTCCTCCATCACAACAAACTCTTCTCCAACTTGCGTTTCAACCGATGTCTTCTTGCAACAACTCAACTCCTTCTTCAGAACGAGACTTCTCCTTCAGCAAGACTTGGTTAAACGCAATGACAAACGGACAAGCCAAAGGTAAAGCAAGGCATTTTAATTCTCTGGAAGTTTTTTTCCTCCAAAATGATGTCAGTCTCAAACAGTTTCTCGCTCAATACTGGACCAGCTTTAACAACTGCAGTCTCCATTTGTCACTCAAAACATGGGAAAATGGGGTCCAGTTTGAAAAATACCGTTTCCCTTTTTTGAATTTGACTTCTGAGTCTAATTTAAATTCCTCTCCCTTTTTTTATTCTTCATCTTTCGTGTCTAAAAACAAGTCCAACACCATGAATTTCGAGGAGAGACCGTGCACCATTGTACCCACTTAAAAGAATACCGCGCCCAACTCCTGTCTACGATGAGAAAATACTAATTTTAAGCACTTTTGCCTTTAGACTAGAAGTCCATTGGAACAGAAATAATGTTATCCACGCAGACAATCAAAAAACTGGATACTGGAAAGTTAGGAAGAAAAAGTAAAGACAAGTTTTAAATTTCTCTCACTCTCGAGCTTCCATTCTTGGCGAACTGATTTTCATAGTGTGCTGAATGAATAGGAACCAATGGCTACCTTGAACATGACAATAGCTTCCCACTCTCGTCCGTTTACATCATTTTGTGGGAGTGGGTTGGGAAACATTGCTTTATTTGAAGCTATACTGTCGTACAGAAAGACTCTCTCTGGGAATTTGACTGAAGCAAAAGAAGGTATTTTCTGTAACGTTATTATAAGCTTAACTGCAACAACAGAATTGTATTTGATTTTCTATGTCTGAACTTTGCTCCTCCGAGAACTTGACAGTCCTGAAACACACAACCAAACACACACACACTACCTTGTACCTCAGTGACTTCAAACGAGCGCTCATACACAACACACACTTACATTCACACGCACACACAGAACTTAATTTCTAATCAATTTCTGTATTTTTCTTCAAGTGGTCTCTTCAGGTAAAAGGTTGAATTGGCCTCCATCAAGGATTTCTGCTAAGTACTGTGCTCTGTAGAGAGGAGGAGAAGAGGCGGATGTGGTGGAAGACAACTTCTCTCTCTACCTCTTGTCTCTCCCTGTCTTTCTCCCTTTCTTCATCACCTTTGCCCTCGTACACACACACCCACACAAACGCACACACACACACTCACACACACACACACAAAGCTCCTCCAGGAGGCAATCAAGCTCTTGTGGAAAGGTCGGAGTAGTTCATACGAACGTAGTGCTCTGAGTGGTTACTTGAGTCATGAGGTTATGTCTTCACCTCTTCCCTCCTCTCTCTCTCTCCTAATCATCCTCCATTACCCTATTTGTGTGTGTGTGTGTGTCTGTGTGTGTCTGTGCATGTGTGTATATGTGCATTTAAATGTGTGTTTTCTTGCAAACAAATCTATACATATGAGCTTTTTTGTTTTTGCACGTATGCATGCAGAACACAGTGAACAATGTGTGTTTGCATATGAATGCTGCAGGTGCAAGTGTGTGTGTGTCTGTGTGTGCGTGTGTGTGTGTGTAAAAAGAGCATCCTCAGAAAACTGCCGGGGGCACGGAGGTGACGGAGGAAATGAGGGGAGAGGGAGAGGGAGAGATTAAGGAGGTGATGGGTGAGATGGTTGATGGGAAGGAAGGAGCGGGAGCGAGGAGTGGAGCGAGGGCAGGAGGAGACCAGGGGTGAGGAAGGGGCGTGAAGGAGGGATGGAGAGAGCGAGGAAGAGAGAGCTCTTGAGAGGAAGAGGGTGGTAATTATTTGAGTTCCTTCTCTGTCTCTTTGCACTTTGAATGAGTTTTGTGAGTTTGGAGTCTGGCAAATGTGTCACAAGGCAGTGGTGAAGAAGAAAAACAATCAGATTTCATAACTGCTGATTGTTCCAAGGACCTGCTGATGAGCATTTCCATACATTTATGAATCGTCATCACGTTAATTGTCAATTTTAAAATGGTGTAGACAAGCGTCCTCCCTGTATTCTACTGCCAAGACCACAAGGAGCCTTCATTTGCTTATTATAGGACAATTCTCCTTGTGTGCTTTCATGTGGGATGGTAAATGAAATCAGCTGCTCAGGATTACATTAATGTTGGACGATTGCCAATGACCCCATTTCGTTATAGAGGCGACACAAGATATTGACAATAACCTAAATGATAAATGAGAACAGTAAGGTTTATCAATTGGATGTGGTTAAGACTTTTATTTATTTCTTTTTTGAGGGAGTATTGTGTTACTATTGTATTGCTTTTGCATGCATTTATGAAAGTGCGTTGTGTGCGTCATCTAACCATATGTGTCAGCGGGAGAGTGTGTGGGTATGTCCGAAGGGGAGGGAAAAAAAATCAGCAAATAAATATATTAAATAAAAAAGAGCTGATAAACGAAGAGGATGAATAGTTCAAGTCATGTATTTAAGTACAAACCAAAATCACCATCTTGTGGTTTTTTGCCTCCACCAACCAGTCAAGTTGCAGTTCAGGGTATTTGTTGGTGAAATGGCACTTCTCACTATACCAATATGTTTGATTCCAGTGAATCATGTCCAGTGAGACACATGCTGTCTTCACTGATACACTATTTTTCCAGAGGAGTACAGAGGACTGATAGAAAACTTCATCACACGGTGCAACGACAATCACCTGAAGCTCAATATCAGCAGAACCAATGAGCTTACGGTGGACGACAATGCTTCAAATACTGAAGCTGCAAACTGTAAAATGTGGATGTTTCACACACGTCTTCAGAAGATCTACAATCAGCAAAGTTTCAAGGTGGATTTCAGGATTAGATTCATCATTCAGCACAAAATGTGACCTATGCTCACAGTAATGTTTGACTACCAATATCTAATCACCTCTAATCAGTTCATTTTAAGTTGTCTTGTAAATTGTAGTCGGGCCTTTGCTGTTTCGTTTATCGAGCTCAGTCCTGCTTACCAAAAAACAAAAAAGATGCTATGTTTGGACACTTTATGAACCAAAGAACCAAAGAGTCAGCTGTTGTGCTGATTTTCTTCTACAATTAGCAAATATACCAACAAATAAATAACAATTTTGGATGAGTCATCTAGTTTTTTCTGCTTTATGTCAATGGAAGTACAATGTCTTCGGCTTTTGGACTGTCTGTCACAAAAAAGCAATTTGGGGACATAACCTTTGTCTTCGGGCATTTTTTAAAACAATTTCCTGACAATTTATACACTTAACTAACAGAAAAATCCAAAAAAATATGCAAGATCATCAACAAACAACACAATCATAATAGAATAATCAGCAGTTGCAAACAAACTCCTGCAAAACTTGGGACTAAAAATCAGATCATGGAGCCATTCAAGGCTGCGGCTGACAGTAATGATGTATGCGCTAACCTATGGCCATGCCCTTGTCAAAACACAACCACCGTAAGCGCTGATGGATGGAAGGATAGACAGAACGATGGAGACAAAACAAAGGATGGGTGGATAGAGAAGAGAGGAAGGCGTGATGGATGGAGGTGGTGTTGAAAGCGTGAGATGGAGTAATTGATGGAAAGGGACAGAGATCAGTAGGAGACGGTAGGTGTCGGAGCGACGATGCAGAGAAACTGAGTGTGTGCGCTTTGGTACGAGGCTTTCATTGAAGGGGCTGATACACTTGTTTCCTCATTGTGCAACTGATGTCTGTGTTTCGTGTGAAAGAGAGAAAATGTGTATGTTTGGGTGTGTGGTATACGCTCAGGAAGGTGTTGAACTCTCCACATCTCTTCCTTTTTGATAAATCGCTCTCTGACTCACAGCAGGAGGAACAAAAACCCCTCTCATCCGTCTCTTTTCCCTGCATGCACTCTGTCTTTCTCTTGCTGTTCCTCTTTCTCCTTTACGCTGCAGGATCCTGTTCTCTGACAAAGGGTTAAAAAATGAAGTCAAGAGGTGGCAAAGCGAAGGCAGGGGAAGCAGGGTCGTCATGAAACCGTGTTTTTTTTTTCTCTTCTTTCAGTGTTTACACCCAAAACAGAAAAACTGAGCCTGAACAAAATTTGCATTTTTGTGAACATGTATGCAGTCTGTGTGTTTGTATCTATGTGCTTCATCCTGAGCATAATGTTTACAGTGTTCACCCTATTAGTTTACTGTGTTTGCATGCTAACATCTGCTAATTAGCTGAGGCTGATGGGAATGTTATTAGTTTTAGCAGCTATTTGGGTGTAAAATGAAGCTGTTGGACAAACTAGATGTGGGAAATGGAAAGACAAGGGATTGCTAGCCTTATTACAATTATTAAAATACAACCACAAAGGATCAGGAATGTCTGTACAAAATTTCATGGCGACCAAAGAAAGGTGTTTTTATCAAAATCCAAAATGTTGAACCTCCTGGTGGCACTGAATTTTGGGCCCTTTTTCCCTTGACGGCTGACAAACAATTGGAGGTTAATTCTGTCAGCTGATAAATAATCGTTTCTGCTCTGGGGTAAATGGAGTCTATGCTCCTAGCACAGCTGGTTTAGTGATTCAACCCTGGCAAACTTCTTGAGGAAAGTGTGCTTATCTCCACTTCATTTCTTTTCCATTAGTCCTCTGTGAAAAGTCCCCGGTGACCATCTCCAAACAATCATCCAGCCTGAGCAAGCATCTCCAAGACACAGACTACATCCTGAGAGCTCCCTCTGCCTTCCTGTCTTTCCTCACATGATCCTTTCTCTCTTGCTCTTCCTGTTCTTTTTCCTCCCGTGGGTTCATTATCTTCATAAACTCTCTCTTTCTCAGTGTGTCGGTCACCGTTACATCCTCAGTGGCCGCCCAGGAGTATTTAATTTCACTGCGTGTGCTTGTGTTTGCTCTGCAGGGACATTCTTTGCAGCGTCAAGTGTGTCACCTTTTAAGAAGAACAGCAATCAAACAATGTTTCCCTCTTCTTCCACCCTCATCCCTCTCTCTCTTCCCATCTTTCCAGAGGATTAACCCATTTATTTGTTCTTCTCATCCTCTGCGACACATGGTTGTTCCCTCGTCTCTTATCCTCTCTTTCATGTCCTGCTGTGTGTCTTGTTTTCAAACCTCTGTTAGCATTACAAAGTTATCAGTTCTTCGACAGTGTTTACTGTAGAGTGTTTGTGAAAGGGAGCATGGTTAACACGACATGTGGAACACCAAACACGGTGCAGTTTTGAATGCATCAAACGAAACGACCAAGGCGGCTTTTTCACGGTTTTAGCGGCTACACTGCAAAAACCTATCCAGCTGAATAAGACAAAACATAATGTGCAGTGCCATAGTGTAGAATATGACATATGTCACCAGCTACATCCACCACATGCATTATACACTGAATTCTTTTCTGACATGAAGCGCTTACAGACGAGTCTTTCATGGTTATAATTCTGATGGAAAGCATAACTGCCTTTATGATGTGTTACATTCCCCTCCGGTACAGCAGGTGGCGGTATGCAGAACATTAGCTGTAACATGTACTGACGAGGAGTCATTCACTCAAACAGCACCCGCCAATAAAACAAGAAGAAGAATGAACGCGTGAGAGAGACGGATCTGCCAAAAAGTCCAAAAGCTTATGCAAATATCTCACCAAATGGGAGAGGACGTCGTTTCTCCATCTATCTTAATTTGCCACCTTAAAAATGAATGTCTTATATGTTTATTTTACATACATGCTGCAATTTTCACTTAAAAAACTCAGATAAATACATCGCAATACAGGACACTTCTTATTGTGATACAGCTGCTGCTGTTAAAGTCAGGTGGTCTGTGAAATTACATGAAACTGAGAAACATGTTTTAAATCTTAAAGTCTATGTAGCTCTGCAAGGAATCATCATTGTTATTTTAAGGATACCGGCCCTATTTTAAACTATAAAAGCAATGGAAAAGAGGGAAGAGGGCAATTTCTGAGTGACACAGCAAATGAACAGGATCTCCAGTCCCTTCTGGATCATTACCATGTGCTTTTAAAACAATACCATTTCCAGGATTTTCCATCCAATCCCCCATAAAACAATAAGAAAGGAAACTCTCCTCCTTTTCTATTTGACTTTCCAAGTCACTTGGAAGGCATTATTCCCCCGATCTCCCATACCCACCGAGAATCACATTGTTCCAGCAAGTATAAATAGAAATCAAGAAAAAGTAAGTTGGAGACACAAACTTTTTTCCCCCCTTTAAAGCGAGTCCACTTTTTAAAACCATCTTCGTCCGTGGAGTCCAAAACGATAAGCCGGGGAATAAACTTCCACTAATGCTCTTCCATGTTTTTCCTTCAAACGGGCCTTCAGTCGCAGTAAAAAGGACTTCTGTCTTGGCTGCCATTATGCCGTATAGACAGACAGTATGGCACTAGAAAGAGACGTGTCAGAAACCATATGCTCGCTTGAACACAATGGCTGCTGCGTAGCCGCGACTATCCTCAAGACGACACAGGCAGACACACACAAACACGCACTCAGGTGACAGCATGAACACACTCACCCTCATCACACATCATATATGAAACTAAAAACACATCTTTCCCCAGCAGAAGGGAGAAATGTGCTGTGTGTCCTCCTCTTTCTCTCATTTTTTCTTACATTTTCTGGCTCGCCTGCCCTTCTTTCTTTCCTTTTCTTTCGACTGTTTGTCTCTCCCTCTCCTCTGTTTCTGTGCCATGCAGTGAAAACAGGACGCATGTGACAGACCAGGAGGCTCCTCGCTGTCCCTGGGCGCCACGAGTACGTGTGTGTGCACTTGTGTGCTTCTTCTTTATATGTGTGTGTATGTGTCAGCAAGATAGATGGACACAGCTGTCAGCTTAACACTTCCTGCAGCCCCTCCACTGACCTCGCATTAACCTGGAAGTATTTCTCAACACCACGGCTGAAGTCTTCCTGTTTGGAGGCGCTCCAGGGCTAAGCAGCTTGCCTGTGTCACACACACACACACATGTAGACACAAACAAATTCAAGGATGTGCGCGCTCTTGTCTGCGAAGCCTCAGAGGGACCGAAAAAGGAAAACACGTCAAACGCGATCAGACACACACTTTTCTCGCTTGTGTGTTTCACCTGTCTTCATCAGAACACAACCTAACCCAACCTTAACCCTCGCTGTGACCACCTGACCCCACTTCAGCCCTTAAAAACCGCCCTGCTTTTCAATCTCCACATCCATATGAAGAAATTTAGATGCTGCATGATAGCGCTCACACACACTTGCACAGACAAAATCCATCAAATGATATCGTTTCAGCTGGAGTGGCTGTTATTCCACGTCTTCAGCATTGTCATGAAAACCATCTCTTCCGACTCTCTTGTGAGCAAATGAATAAAAGAGGAACGATAAATGAATAACTAGTTGTATGAATAAAAACAAAAGGTGACGTGACCAATATGAATGGCCCTCCGGATACACCACCGTGTGCATGTTTCGTCTGCTCAAGTGTGTGCTGCATGCTTATGTGACAAGGTTTTATACACCGTGGTGTGGATTTGTGTGGAAGTGTGTGTGGGGGCAGGGGTGGAGCGCAGAGCTCCACTCGAGAGGCCTTGCTGGGCGTCGAGGCCCGGGGCTCGCCTGAAGGCACGGCCCGTCTGGAGGAGCCCTCGGCTGGGCAGCAGCTGAATAAAATATGGGAGGGAAGTGTCAGTCTGGAAGGCCAGGAGCGCTGGGAGGCCCCACGCCTCCGTGCTGAAGACAAACAGATGCTAGCTGAGACAGGAAAGAAAGGATGACAGAAAGAAAAGAGGACTGGCAGAAACAAAGAACTTCTATTTGTTGTGTAACTTCACTTCAAGACGACCTTCCTGAGCTTCACCCCCCGTCGTAAAGCCACGTTCATTCTGTCTGAAGACTGAACGTGAAGCACCCCTTTGGATGCAAACCCGTTTATTGGTGCTTGAAGAAATATTCAGATGCTTTACTCATAGAAAAGTCACAACACAACTACTTAAAACCACTCATAATCAATAATAATCAACATGTAGAATGTTGCAGTTTGTCAATATGAAGCCATTTCTAACTGTTTTATGTCACACCGGCTAATTCAATCTTAAATTAAAACATCACGATTTTCATGAAACATTTGGTAACACTTTGTATTTTATGTATTTGTATTGTGACTCAAAACCAGTTTGTAATGTATCATATATCATGATAAGTATTTATGACTGCTTTTAAATATAATTATACAAAAAGATGATTAGTTAAAGGAACATTTGAGTACTTCCTATATTGTCTCCACCAATCAACCAGCTTCATTGCACTTTATTGTATGTAGAACAGAAATTAATGAAATCAATGTATGCTAAAAAGTGCGACTAACAATAATTTTGTTGCAGCAGATTTCAAACTTCAGCCTCGTTGTTGGTGTTTGTGAGAAACTACACGTGAATTTCAAGACGTAAGCTTTGATTTTAGCCAACATGTTGGGATTTTGGGTAATTTCTCGCTTCACAAAAATCATGACAGTGCAGTATACATTTAAAATAACCAATTTTCCTGCACAGCGTGACCTCCTCTCTCACCCTCTCTGCTGTAAAACACTGTATGAGTCGTAAGTGTGTGCTAATGAGTTGAGTGTGTGGGCAGGGATGAGTATTGTATGGGTGTGTGCGTGTTTGTGTACGTGTGTGCAAGTGTTTTGCATTTGAATGGAATCTGAAGAGCCCCAATGTGTTCCTCTAGCACTCCACACGAACATACCTAGTGTTTCATAGACAACAGTCACACCTTCTCAACTGTGTGTGTGCGTGTGTGTGTGTGTGCGCGCGCGTGTGTTGGCATATACGTGTGTTAAGACACATTATCAGCGACTGCACATAACAAGCATGTCGGCTGGTTTCATGAGGTACAATCCTAACGCAGCCTTGGAGGATTTGTGACACAGTGGGGGAAATCCTTGCTTGAGGGTGAATATGAAAGCCCCAAATCGATATATTAGACCATTTTATCAATATTTATTTAGTGTTTAGTCATTATTGAGTCAAGTCTATATTTTCTTATTGTAAACAAATGCAATCAAAAGACCAAATATATTTTTACAAATAGAGTCCATATATTTAGTTTCGTTTACTAAAAAGGCTCATTTATTGTCTAAACCAGCAAACGTTGCTCAAACAGGAGGAAGTAGTACTGCATGTGCTTGAGAAGTATTTTCAGCTGTGGATGAATACACATTGGTGCTCAATGAGTATTTACAGCAGCAGGTCTGTATATGTGGGATTGATGGCCATGTTCAGGGTAATGAAGGAACGTGTGACCCAGTACAACAGTGTGGCTCATTGATTTTTGGACAACAATGGAGCTCTGTGGCACAGAGGAGTCAGCCAGTGGTTCCCAAACTGGGGGGCGTGACCCCCACAAAGGGTCCCCAGAAGAGAAGGCTTTTGTATTTTCATGGAGTTTGCTGCTGCAGTGAAAAATACGGGACACTGCAAACCTTATCCCTTTTAATTTATGGTGTCAGGTATGAAAACAGCGCTTCGTCTGGAGGAAACACTTTTGGCTTTGATGATTTTTGTATTGCAGCCAGAACATGAAGATAATTAGACAACAATGTGATACATTTCAAGTAAGTTGAGTTTGCTTGTCGGTGTCAGCCAGTGTGTTTAATCAAATCGTTTCAATTATGGAAGCTGTTAATCCATTGAGATCAGCTTTTTTTTTTTTTTTGTGGGAACTGTCTGGAGAGAGTGTGAAAGAAATGAAGGAGAAAACCTGCAGGAGATGCAGACCACAGAAAGATTCCGACAAATAGTATATAATAGGGAAATTAAGGATAAAAGGAGAAAAGTACGAGGGGGGAAAATAATAACAAGAAGGGCAAACGACAGGAGACAGAAGACAGGAAGCGATAGACAGAGGTGGAGGGAGGATCACGTACTGCGTTAGTTATCTCGGCTTCTCAGTGTTAGCTGATAGAATTGAAGTGCTTAGCATATATGCTAATCATTCACACAGGCAGCGGATTATCACTGCGCTCTGCCAAGAGTCCTCTCCCTCCGCCCAATCCCTCCATCCATTCCTCTGGCGATACCTTGCTCTTTACCTTTCCACTCATCACCCAGAAATCCCTCTCTTTATCTTCTTTTCTCCATCCGCCTTTTTCTCTTTTGTCCTTTCCCACTTCTTTTTTCCCTTTCCGTCCCTCATTCTCGCTATTTTCCCCTCTTTCTTTCCATCTCTGCGCCTCCATCTCCCTCTGTTTCATCGATGAGCACTCTGGAAGACACGCTGGTCTGCAAGTCGAACAAGACAGCAAGAGTTTTACATCTGATGGACGCTCACACACGCAGTGATCGACTCAATGCAGGCTAATAATAGATGATTGGTCATCATGGGTGGCGAGCTGAGAAAACTACACAGTAGGAGTTTATAAAAGTGAATATATTAAAGAGGGATGGGTTCGGAGGTGGCGGCAGGATGAGAAAGAGAGAGCTGGGCCCTTGTTTTCAGTACGGGGGGATCGAATTCAAGCTCTGAGGTTATCTCGCTCATCCACAGTGGCCGCTGTGCAAATATTTTACTAAAGATTTCATGGCAACACACACAGACTGCACTCATGCTTGAGCTTTTTCTCTCTGTGGCCCTGACAACCACACCACCACACGCACACATATCCAGGCCAAAGTCCTTTAAAGCCACAGGATATATTTTATGCTCTGTATCTGTCTACCCAGTTGATGTCATGGCTCCCATTTGTGGAAGTGATTTCAGGTCCTTAGCCAGATCAGTGGCCCGGGGCTTGGGTGGGTATTAATGGTTAGGAAGACTGCCCTTCAACATGCGGGCGGGGGGTTAAATGTTTCAGGGGGCAGTGCTGGACAAGGCGGTCCCTGACTCTGTCCAGGGATTATCTGTATTTTTCGTGTCACAGCTGTGGTCAGGGGGCCCAAAATGTTCTGGTGATGCCTCTGCTTTAACTGCAGGAGGTGGGTCGCCCATGCTGTTATTGATTAAAAAGTTAAGATCAAGGGAAGCCGGGCGATCTTTGTTCACCTAACAGATACATTAACGGATAATGGATATTTTTTTTGTTGCTGTCAACAAATCCCACAGAAAGACAAAAAACTGACTGAACTGTAGTCCAAAAACAACTGCGAACATGCTCCCTGTCAACAGTTAACGCAGGCGCTGCAGTTTATTCTGACTCCTGCTGCTGTAAATAGTGATTAGTCTATTAATCCACAGCTGAAAATAGTCCCCAACAAATACACGATTTCCTCCTGTTTGAGTAGTGAACAGTGTCCAGCTGTTTAAGGAGATTTATGAGCCTGTTTTAAACACTTAAGTAAATATATTCATGAGCTGTTTTTTTTTAAAGATTCACATTTCAGGGTGAAAGAATTGGCTTGGTTCCAAAGACAGGGTGGGAAAAAAGAAAAACACGGAAGCTCGCCCTTTAAAAATGGATCCCAAACTGTCCACAAACATATATATTGAACTCCATGTGTTAAACTAATGCACATTTCTTGGATTCTTCTTTTAATAATAAAGCTCCATAATTTCATTTAATTTTTCATTGATTTCATTCAGCGGCAGCGAGTGGTTAGTGTTAATATTTACTTACAGTATGTCAGCATGTAAACAATGCATGCATAATGACACGGAGAATGGAAGCATCTCCCAGGCTTCTTTTCAGCTGCTTCCTTTGAAACGTGCAGTATTTATAGAAGAGAAGCTGTCACTAATGTGAGTTTAGGACATTCGACAGCACTGCTTCCTCAGTCACAACACTGCTATGGTATGTATACACATACGTACATACTGATACGTATGTGGGCATAAAGCGTATTTATAAATATGTGGATAATTGTAATGCTTTTTGATTGCAGGGAATAATCTAGCTTGGGAAAGCAGACAAATACACACACACTCATTTTTGCTTATTATCCTTCTTTCATCGCCCTCGGGCTATCTGTGTCTTTTCACGAGACAGTTTCTTTAGACGTCAGCTGTAATGGGCTTTGAATGATGTTTATGCACGCTTGAAACACACAAAACAAACCTTGACCCATTAGTGTCCATCTGGATTTAACGTATCTGTCTGCTGCTCTGTGATTTTGTTTCTCTCAACCTCCACACGCTAACTTATTATAGACAGACATGCACTGACATCCCATGTACACACATGTACAGGCTGCAGAGACGTATTCACACACAGAAAAAGACATACTATAGATACGACTCAAACCAATCAATGGGATGATACTTGAGTTAGTCTAGTGATTGGATACAATGATTTCTGATGACAAAAGAGGAGAGGAACGGTCAAACATGTCGGCACATTCCCTGGGGAGGGCTTGCGTCCGCTCCGGGGTGCACAGAGAGAGATCAGCACCTTGGACAGCTCAAGTGGCAGCGCGCCTAATAGTTCTTTTGGTCATCACTTATATCCGATATGATAATACTGCACTCTCCAAAGTGAGGCCACATTCAGACTGACTGTAGCCCTGCAAAAACGCAGCACTCCTTCAGCCCATCAGCACAGCAGCAGTGCAAATGCTGCAGCAAGAAAACTGAACCTGGCTCAACGTTTGCAGCAGCGACGGCCCTTCACTGGCCAATCACATTCGTGCAAACACACACACACCTGGTAGATTCGAAATCGCTGTGCAGTGTTTTGAGTTCTGAGATCTTTTCACTTAAAGCTGAACTTCCAGGTTTATACTCCATGCATTGTTTTAGCTGATGGCTGCCTGAATGCAAGCTAACAGCTGAGATATGGAACACTGCTACAACAAAGTCCGATGGGGAAAGAAACAAATACTGCATTCGGGAGTAAAGCCAAAAAAGAGTGCACGCAACACGTCAGTAATAATCCCTCACTGCATAGCAAAACCGTGCATGCACAACTACAGTAAATATGGTGGATCAAAGTTGAACCGGGGAGTCTGTAAACCTCTCTCATGCATATAAGTTTGATTCGATTCCCATTATCTCAGCAGTTAACTTGTTACTACAAGTACAAGAAAAATCCTCTAACCACCACCACCACCAGTGAGTATGAAAACCCATACTCCTCAGCATCAGATCATTTGGTTCTTTTGTCCCTTTGGTAAACATGAGCGTGCTGTGACAGTTTACTTTCATCAAGTCACATGATTTGTAAAATACAAGCGATGTACTGACTCTTACTGTGTCTGCAGTATTCACTGTTTTCTCTCTCTGCTGTTATCTCCCTCTGTCTTGGCATCTCTCGCTCCCTCCCTCCCTGTTCCTCCATCTTTCTGCCCACCATCCCATTTCATTTCTCTCTCTCTCTCCTTCTCAGCCGGGCTATGTCTCTCGCCCTCCTTGCAGATAGTGGCAGACTACAGCAGGGCCCTGGTGTGAGGTCACAGGCAGCCTTCTTGTAGCATATGGACTTGTTTCCTTCCAAGAAAACCCCAGCCAGATGAGACCCCACACACGCACACAGGCATACACGCACAGTGCATCGAGAAACATAAGAATAAAAGGCATATAAAGAAAACACACACGTGTATTGTATGTTTGCAGACGTTCACACGCCTTCAAATACACACATCCACACTCTGGCAGTGGAAGTGTGTGAGATTAAAGAAAACCAGAAGCTATCTGATCTCGCTCGTCATCTTCTCTGTGACCCAGGGGCTCAATCTATTTGACTTGGAGTAATCTTGGTGTTAAGACACACACACACACACACACACACACACACACACACACACACACACACACACACACACTGAAGTCAATATGCCAGTAATCCACCGAAGACCAGCTGAAGAAGTGCGAGCACACACATAAACACACACTCACACACTTAATCATCTAAGAAAAAATAAAGTGTCGTCTTATAATCTGGAACCAACCCGCTGACTTCTTAAAGCACGCTAAGCATGACGACACACACACACACACACACACACACACACACACACACACACACACACACACACTCCAACAGAGCCTTGTAATCTTAAATAAGCGTCTCAAACACACACAGAAGTTAAGTGGTATCGAGTAATCTTTAGCGGGCTTCAGTGTGAGCTCTTGGACACACACATGAGCATATGCAGGAGTACACACACACAAACACACACGCACACACACACACACAGAGCTGGTAATCTTCCAGCCAGCTGAAGTGTAATCAAGAAGGAGACAGCCATATGTCTGAGGGTGCTGAGCCTTGGCCTGTCTCCTCCTTCTCAACTGTCTCACTCTCTCGCAGTCTTCCGCTGCTCCCCTTCATTTGCTGTCTCTGTGTTGTCTTTTGATCTTCTTGGCTCTCCTTTTCTCTCCCCTTGTCATAATTTCTGTCTCAAGGAAGGTTGAGAGGAGAGCCACTTTCATTCACTTGTCACTCACTCAAATGGAATAAAAACTGCTTAAAAAAGCATAAACAGGTGGAACGGAGAGCATTTATTTAGCTGCCCTGCGTTACCCCGTCACGTCACCTTTGTATTTACCACTTCACTTCCAAGCTCTCTGTCCCTTTTCTGCCACAATTTGATCACGGAATTATCATCTATAAATCAATCCAAAGTATGGAGGTGAATTTTTTCTTGTGTTTATATGTATCTAGCAGGCTGTGTGTGTGTGTGTGTGTCCCGGTCCCCTGTGTGGAGACAGCTGGTGTGGCAGTGACCCCGGCTGGAAGGAAGCCTCTTGTTTTTTCATGTCTCCCTTCCCACAATTCCTGGGGCCATTTGGGTCCTCGCAGGTTTTGAGTGCCAGTGGTTCTGAGAACGAGGGCGATTTGTTTTGGGATTGAGCTGGAAATTCACTTTTCGCTGGTAAAATCGTACCACATATATTAAATCAACTCCTAAATAGTCCCTGATTGCAAAGATTTAGTTCAATTCCATAAAAGCAAAGAGGCAAAATGATTGTCCGTCTCCTCCTCCGGTCTATCCCTCAATCCCCTCGTCTATCTCTGTTTCTTATCATCTATTTTTTCCTCTCCTCTTTCAGTCTTTTCTTAATCCTCCATCCATCCGCTCCCCCCTGTCTGATGAAATGACCATATCTAATCCTTTGGTCCCCTTGGGAGAGATGTAACTGTATTAAGACAGTAAATCCATGTCCTTACAACTGCTACAGATGTCTTTCTTTATTATCCCCTCTTTCTCTTTCGATCACTCTTTCTCCCTCTGTCTCTTAACATCTTTCTCTTAAATCTTCTAAATCTGTTCTTCATAATCTTGTGTTTTATTTCCTGAGCTCCAAAAATGGTCCATGTATAATCTCACATTATGTTTTTGCAGATTTTCTTTGTCTTTTCTCTGTTTCCTAATTCCTGACGGTTAAATTCTGACAATGTTCGCAACACAAAAAGCGACAGTCGGCTTTTCAGGAATCTGCATATTCTGCTGATATGAACATGCAGTAACACATGACCGACACTTGAGCTTGTGAAAGCAATATCGGCGCAGTGAGAGTGGTGGAGTGGGTTCTTACTTTTACTTATTTTTTGAAGGACATGAACAACAGTTGGTCCAGTAAACCTGCTGGGCCACCAGGAGGCAGCAGGGGCCTCATTTACAAAATGGACTTAAAATCAACTTCGATCTGAACAATGACTTCAGCAGAAAAACACGTAAAAGCAGTCATTCATAAAACCTTACTTATGTTTGGCTTTTCTTTTGTTCCCTAGATGTTTAAGGTCAGGACAAATCTTTTTATTATCAGCTCCAGCTCTGTCTGTCTGCCACACCTCGCTCGCTGTGCCGGCAACACACTCGTAAGCTGCGTGTTTGGATTTGTTCGTCAACCCACGATTTAGTCACACGTGCTGTTTGGCTTCAATCTCGTCTCTCATCGCCGTGATCTCGTCTTCAAAAAAGTTTGCTTCTCTCTTTTGGTCCATGGCTATGCGGCACTAAACCCTCATTTATAGTGGCATATAAATCTGAATCACAAGGCAGGTCAATTTAAATCAATCAGCTGAAGTTGATTCATTGGGATTTTTAGAACCTGTTTTTCCAACATTTCATGAATGAAACATAAGCATGCTTTACTTTCAAGTATAAATCAAAGATTTTATAGATGAGGTCCCAGTTCTTAAACATGTTTCTGGAAACAAGACGTTTCTAGGACCCTGACTACTTTGCCCAGAAGCCTGGTTATCTGACCAAAACACCCATGAAAGGGAAAAGTCTAAATCTGACAGACTCATAAGATTCTCTGTGCAAACTCTAAAATCCATCCTCTTCCTCAAGACTGGCAGCACAGGAGGCAGATGACAACTGTTCATCAGTTTGTCTCCAGCAGCTGATGCACACTGTACATCTTTATCGTTCCCCTCTTCCTGCCTGTCTCTCTCCTCTCTCCAAGAACACAGCAGCGACGTGCAGATGTGTCTTTTCTTCTTCATTACACATTAGCTACTCATCCTAGTGGACACGGAGTGTGTGTGTGTGCGTGTGTGTGTGTTTCCTTTGGAGTCCTTCCAGGTGCCTCAATGCCACCCTGCTGATCAGACAAGCAGAAGAGAAGCTCAGTGTTTTTCTGCTCCATCGGCTGCAGCCGCCGCTTCACTCCTGTAAGCTGGTGCCAAAGACGCAAAGCGCAAAGACCTCTGATAAACTGACGGATACGGGCCGGCCTTTATACTTCTCAGGCTTCTTTCACCACACGTGCGGCCAGCTGTTATCTGTACACGCTGGCTTATTCATCTTTAGTCTGTTTCAGCAACTGCCATTTAAAAATTACATCCAGAGTCTCCTTGATGGCAGCTTGCACGTGGAATAATGAAGACATTCTACCAGTAGTCTGATTACTTTAAATATGAAAGAGTGAACTGTGCGTGTGTCCGTCTTATCGTGCTTGTTGGCATGTCGCCTACACTGCTGGACTTTGCTATTTGCCTCAGTGCCTTGGGCAGATAGACACAGACACACACACACACACACACACACACACACACACACACACACACACACACACACACACTTGTAAGGGGCGCCAGAGGTTAAAGAAGGAGAAAGGACCAGCTGCTAGCTTTCTAATGTTTAACAGCAAATAAGAGGAGATTTAGAGCAGTGAAGAGCGGGGATGGGCAGAGATGAAGGGATCATCAGAGAGAGGAAGAGCAAGGAAGGATGCAGGTGAAGGGTAGTCAGACAGTTTTTGAAGATAAAACTATAGACGTAGATAAAATGTGATATGTGAAATATCAATTGCTTCCTTAAAAGCGAACGAATGCCTGTAAGTTTTGCAGAATCAAGCGAAGTGCAACAACAAAGGATAAACCAAGTCCGTTTTTAAAGAAACATCAATCAAAAACTTCATGAAATTTAAAAGCAAAATCATCTCTTTACTGTATTTCTTTGCAATGGAGCTAATTAGGTTCATGTTTCTACGATCTCTCAGAGAAGAGCATCTCATCTCAGGTACAACAAACCCTGAAAATAACACACGATCAACTCAAAACACCTGTCTGGGTAATGCTTGTAATGTTCTTATATTGTGACTTGCTCAGTGAATACATGGTGAGATACACAGATAGACTTCCACAGAGTAATTACATGAACACAAATTACATTTTGCCAATGTCTTTCTGTGTTTTCTTCTTGCCTTCCTGCTAATGTTAGTAACTACTGTTAAGTGACACCACTATATAATAATAATAAAATCAGGCAACACAAGAAATGTCCTTCAGAAGGTCCTTTATGGGCAAAAACACAAGCTGATCTGCTCCAACAGCGCGCCCAAGTTACCACGAGACACACACACACGTTAGGGTTCACCTGGTCATTTCTAAGATGCATGGAGGGTAATCAGGCTTTTCAGATCAATTGAACATCAAACACAGCTCAGTGTGTGAATTTATCCTCTAAACACCTGGAACACACACAGAACTGCTGGTCAATCGAAGGCAAAGACAAGCGCACAATCACACTTAGAGACACTGGAATACAGCAGACTTTAAAGATATCCTGTGGAGCCCCAAACAAACAACTTCAGTCCAAGAAGACACAAGACGAGACAAAAGCCCTTGTCCTCATAGTCATATACAGTACAAGTGTCACATGAGAGCAATACGGCCAGATCAAAAGCATCTTGAAGCAAGCCAACCCTCAATTAGAAAGGTGACACATGTCTTTCTATATCCAATAAAACACAGTATAAACAAGCTGTTTTCCATATGGAGAGGGATCTGCCCTCTCGTCCCGGGCGTGGACAGGGTTGCGCAGCGCTGCTCTTTGGACCACTGAAAAACAATGTGAAATGACACCACTCTCACCTTTTGGACCTGCAGTTTAAAAAGAGAAATTGCGCAGAGAGGTTTCCACAGGAAATGGGACGAAGGTGTGTGTGCTGCGATCCAGTATTTCAACCACAAATGGGGGCATACAGACAGACAAACAGACAGATACACCTTCATGTCTCCTCAGCAATGAAAAAAACGACGACAGACAAGGAGCAGACAACTAAAAAGGACTAAAAAGCACATTTTCTTTCATTCACCATTCACCAGCCTTTCTAAACACCTGGGGACGGATGCAGGTGCTCTGATACACCAGCTGACTGAGTCAAAAGATGAGGACAAGGAGTAAAGACTCACACATAAACACAGGGCGATAAAAATAAAAAGGCCAAGACAGAAAAACTCATTTCTGCCGTCATTTCCAACAAAGTGGATCGTGCTGCTTCTGCTAATTTCACATTATATACGACCAACCTCAGCACACCACAAGGACGTCTTCACACCGGCTTCCGTGATGAAGCACAGGGCACGGCTCAATAATGAGGTGTGTCTATTTTCCATTTTTATTTCGAGGAAGATCTTGTGCGTCAGCGCTCGATGATAAAGGAAACTCCTGGTGAGCTGCCAGTGATGTGCTCGGAGCAGCTGAACTCTGGTTATCCTTTGGCCCATTGTCAGAAATCATTTCTCTGAGCTTGTTGAGCAGAAGCAAAATTACCTTTCTTTCTGTTTGGTCCCAATGCCACGTGCCAACGTGTGGACTGGGCGCTGGGATTGGTTTTCTGGTTTTAAAAACACTGAAATTGTCGTATTCTTATGTGTATTGTGTGGTATTCTTCATTAAAAGACTGTTTCCACATTGACATTGTTGAAAAGCCTGTTTAGAGCCATTATGGACACGCTGGCCCGGTGACTTCCTCACACCAGATGTGTATAATGGGTGCTGACAGATTTACTCTTCCTGATGTTTAACAAAGCATAAGAATGCACGCCACACCTACTTTATGCGGGCGTGTTCACATGTATGCACACAAATTTACAATCGACAAAGTCCTGCACGCTTGCATACGCGCTTTAAGTCAAGCCTCGTCATTTCAGCACAGGAAACGCGAGGGTTGTCTTCAAACCTGCTTACCTCACTGTGAGCCCCACGAGAATAACACAGCAGTGTTTTTATAGTGGTATTGTTCTGCTCTTTGGACAGTTCAGATGAAGTTGACGACACAGTCATGACAATGGTGCAAGCCCTGCCAAGACTGTTAACTTTTGTGAGTCGAGAGGCTGCGTTTGAGCAAACTCTCAAGAAGAGCTCGTCCTCATGTGAACGAGGCGGGCCCTCTACCACTGCGACATGTATATCAGATGTTCAAAATGAGTCTTCTCAATATTTGAAAGATTTTACAACACATGAAATTTGTTTAACATAATAACGACGCTTTCAAAATACATTCGAGACCACAACATCACAAGCACGCTCAGTCAGTCCAGAGAAAAAACGCCTCCAACCACGGTCATTCTCCTGCACCACTTCCTGTTCAGGGCCACACAAGAGGTGAAACAACTTTTACTTCCTGGGTCAAAGGTCGGGGGCAGGTGTAGGATCGAAATGCAGCTGCATCCGCAAGGATATGGTAAAATGTATGTGTGTGTGTGTGTGTGTGTGTGTGTGTGTGTGTCTCTGGATGGGTGTGTTTGTTTTTCAAACCTTGAATTATAACCAGACGCACATCTTTGGATTTGAGATTTCTTCACTGAAAGAGATGTGAAAGATCACAAACACACACACACACACACACACACACACACACATGCACGCACGCCCGCACGCACGCACGCACGCACGCACATTTAGGTGCATCCCAGGTGAGTCTTCCCTGTTGTCTGTTGGGGAAACGTTGCTGCTCTTTCTGTCCAGTCTCTTTTGCGTGTTGCACTTGTCCCTGACTGAATCCATCTACTTTAATATGTGCATATTGTCATATAGCTCACTGGAGGGAGAACAGAGGAATACACATAAGTTTCTGGGCTCACCTCACCTCAAACACACACACACACACACACGCACACAGACACACACAGACACACACACACACACACACAGACACAATTTACCATTGATTGAACCAACTCAATACACTCACAGACAGTGTCGGCTTGAAGCAGGAGGACACAGCCTGTGGCAAGGTGATTGAGAGAGTACTGTGTGTGTGCGTGTGTGTGTGTGTGTGTGTGCGCGCATGCATGGCTGGCAAGAACAACCAGTGACATCTGCAGATGTGTGGCATTAAAGGCAGACATGAAAGGCCGATTTTACGTATCGGTCTCTCTTTTCTTTGTCTTCCTGCTGCTACTGATATGTATTTTGTCTGTCTATCTGTCTATCTGTCTCTCTCTCTCTCTCTCTCTCTCTCTCTCTCTCTCACTCTCTCTCGATCTATCTATCTAGCTCCCCTCCTCTCTCTCTCAGATGTGTCGGGGTCTTTAGTAGTGTGATCCAGAATCGCCTGCCGCTGCTCTTTGGGCTTCAAACACACAAGGTGAGATCAGCACACATGAAACGATCACAGAGAGGGACAAAAAGATGGGAGAGTGAGAGAAAGGCAGAGGTGGGAGGGAGAGGATGTGGGGAAAGAAAAAATCATAGGGAGGCTAGCGGCAGGAGAGGATGAAAGTAAAGGGTGGATGAAGAAGGGAAGAGACGAGAGAAAAGACAATCAAAATCTGTTGACTATGTTTATAAAGCACTGATGGTAGAATAAGAATAAAATGAAAAAAAGAAACTTCATCCTGTTCAATCAGAGTTTTATTCCTCCTCAAGTTACATCATTGTTATGTGGTGTGAAGCAAGAAGCGCACAGTGATTTTTAAAAGCTATTGTTGCATTAAAAGGCTCTTTGGAAGCTCCACCACCTGACTCTCGAGAGTCATCTGACAAGCAAGGAGCAGCCGAGCTGAAAAGATCCTTCTAAATAATAGGAAACTGCTGTGTAGCTTCAATTTCTTTAGGATGTGTCGAAAGAAAGGTTTAGAAAATGCCTATATGACAAATTAAACAAAAAACTGTTTACATATGACCATCACACACAAAAGGCCAAGATGTCTCCTGTAGCAAGGAGTTCAAGGAACCCACCGAAACTCTTTAAAACTTTCACCCGAGCCGAGCAAGGACAGACGAAAAAATCAAAGCACTTCCACACGTCCAAGGAGCCACTGTTCTCATCAGGACTGTTGTTTTAGTTGTGAGAGTTTCTCTGTCTGCCTCGCAGCAGTCGTGGCCGTAGTGAAGCTCTGGGCAAAGGGAAGTGAAGGGCACTGCTAGCTCAAGGCAAAGCCCAGTAGGTAGCGTGACTCACACAATACAGATACACACAAACATACACACACCGGCGTCAGCTCATTTTTACACTAACTGCACCTTTGTTGTATTTTACTTTTAAATTTACATGCTTTATAAAGCACAGCAATTGGTATTTTAGCAACTTAAACAGCCCTTTGTCTGGACACAAAACACGCCTAAAGTGTGGAGTTAACAAAGGAATTTTAACAGGAAATGTTCTGTAGAGAGGTCAAACTGTATCTTCGGCGGCGGGTTTTTTTTACTGTTATTGAGAGCAGCCTATGATTAAAATCTACCACACCACGGCATCTGAAATGTCTGAGCTGTCCAAAGGCATCACACTTGCGCATATGCACTGACATGAGGAAGCCCAAATGCAAACAAAAATGAAAGGACTCACTTCCACATAAACAGATGTTGAGCTGTGGCTGAGATGAAAGTGGCTGCAATAAATAAATGAGCACAGTGCTGCCTCGCCATTGTTCAGTGTGACTGATTAAATGACATTTTTAAATGATGCAACATTTGCATTGAATCCCACTTGATCAAACACAGGGACATGGAACATTTTGTGTGCTTAAGTGCCATTTGGCAACTACATATATGTATATATAGATACTGTGTTAAAGCTTTCTGGAATTTGCTGTGTGTGGAACTACTCTGGAGCGACTGTGCAGTAGATAGCAGCGGGATGCATTTCTAAAAAAAAAAAGTTGAATATTAAGAACAAATGGGCTCTTTCATGCTGTGGGAGCTGCTCTTTTGAGACTAAAATGAGAGAGAAATCCACTGAGCTGTGTGTTTTCTCGTTCCTGTTGTTCAATCTACTTTCCACCGCTGCTGATATCAGAGATAATTATGCTAATGCTAACGGCACTGCTAGCCTTCCCGGGTTCACGGTGTCAGCGTTTCTCACGTGACCCGAGACACTGTGCGAAATGTCAGCCTCCGCCCTGTGTGTGTATGTGTGTGTATAGACGTGTGTTGAAGAGAGATGGCTTGAGATAAAGGAGAGTTGGCCACAAGTGCGCACACACGCCCTCGCACATGCACATTTGCATGCCTTAACACACACACACACACACACACACACACACACACACACACACACACACACACACACAAGCACCAGGCTCAGATATTAATTAAAGTTCATTGCTTCAGTAATTAGCAGGGCAGGATAATAACAATATGTGACTTATTGCCCCCCCAGGTTCAGCTCTTCCTCGAACTTTAATTGAATGAGCGACATTAAAAACTTCAGAGGCCATTTGGCAAGGTTGACTAAACAGTCGTAAACACTAAAGGAAACACTTCAAGCACAGGCGACAGGCTTCTCAAAAACCATAAAAAGTGTCCTCTTCCTTTAGCTCCAGGGAAGCCATCATCCAAGTTGAGTAGGTTTAAGTTTCCTACTTCAGGCCCTGAAAAATATACAAGTTCCCACTTTATTAAGAACAGATCTACAAGCCCTGCAAAGACCTGATTTTATAAAAGAAAAAAAAAACTGTGTTAAAATACCAGAACTCAGACCATGCGCACAAGAAAGAAATGCTAATTTAACTCCTGATTCTCAGGATTTCAACACTTCAACCAAGTTTCTGCTGCAAAAAGAGACTCATCACTGCAGTAATCCAATGCCTCTTGCAGTGTTGACAGTTAACGAAATGTCTCCAGTCACAGAAAGTGCAAAGGAAAATAATGAGCTGAATGAAAGGAATAAGTCAACATTTTGGAAGATTCTGACCGACGGAGTCTGGACATGATTAAGAAGGCGAGAGGCAGGTGAACACAGCTGAACTGCTTACATGCAAAATTATTTCATTTTACCTAATGATATCAATGTTCTCACTCGTGGAAACAAAGCAAATAAGCACCAAACAGCTCTTGCTTTTAAGTCTACTTAAATGTGTGTATTTTGTAATTTACTGATTTTGAAGTGACATTTTTAAAAATGAGCCGTCTCAGTCTTTTGCTGCCTCTCTCTCTCTTAATTCTCTGCTGCCTCGTTCTCCCTTTCTCTCTCTCAGCGTCAAGCCAATCAATCACCATGCCTTTTGTGGCTGCTGTCTCGTCCTAAAATCTTATACATACACACACGCATACGCGCGCACAGATAGGCGCACATACACCCCCATGTACACATATACAAAGGCATACACACACACACTGTTTCTGCAGCGCCTTTGTGCTCCTTTAACCTTGAGGTCTGCAAGCGCCCAACTGTGATAATCTCTCAGACTGCCTTCATTACTGTTACAGGACACACACACTTACACGCACACACACGCATGCAGAGACAAGCATCAAGGAAAAGCACATACATTCAACGCGACCACACCTATGGCACACACACGTACATGAACACACACACACACACACAGGCCTGGTAAGAGGTGGAACATTTAAAAGCCATCTTTTTTTTTTCTCGCTATTGACTTGGATCAGCATTAGGCTCATCAGATAGTCAGG
Organism: Chaetodon auriga; assembly: GCF_051107435.1. Classification (NCBI taxonomy): domain Eukaryota; kingdom Metazoa; phylum Chordata; class Actinopteri; order Chaetodontiformes; family Chaetodontidae; genus Chaetodon; species Chaetodon auriga. Next base: position 8,490,456 of record NC_135096.1, on the reverse strand, counting down.
GCAGTGCTGTGCGTGTGTGTGTGTGTGTGTGTGTGTGTGTGTGTGTGTGTGTGTGTGTGTATGTTATTGGCTGTCCTCCCCCTAACTGGCTAGACGGACACAGCCTCCAGGAATGTCAAACCTCCAACCTGCATTCTGATGTGGGCACCAGCAGTCACTTGTACACCGTCACCCACCGTGCATTAGTGTGTGCATGTGTGTGTGCGTGTGTGTGTGTGTGTGTGTGTGTGTGTGTGTGTGTGTGCGTGCGCTTTGCTCATCTTTTGCACAGTTGTCTGAGTGACAGGCCCTGGGCGTCGCGGTAACCAGACAGGTACAGAAACAAAGTGGAGAGATGGGGAGGAAACTTGCAACAAAACATCATTACCTGATCTGTGTGTGCGTGCGTGTGTGTGCATGCGCGTGTGTGTGTAAAGGTGATTCTGACAAAAAGTTTGTATATTTGGTCAAAATGCACACAAATTTAAAAAATATTTGACTTTTATTCCTATGTATATTGGCAAGGTTGGACTATGCTGTGTGTGTGTGTGTGTGTGTGTGTGTGTGTGTGTGTCTGCCCTTTAAGTGCCAGTGACAGTGGCTTGGCATGCGATCTGCCCTGCCAGTCAGTCACCCCGCCGCTCTACCTTTCTCTTTCATTCGCACTTTTCCTCGCCTTTCATCCCTCTGTTCCCTTTGCGACACAACCTGTGGTTTTGGAGAAAGTTTTGGATGATTGATTCTTTCATCTTTTCACCAGCGAGTGTGTGTGTGTGTGTGTGTGTGTGTGTGTGTGTGTGTGTGTGTGTGTGTCAGTCTCAATCAATTGTCTTTGCCTGAGTCTGCTTTCCTAGCTTATCAAAACTGGTGGAGTGAAAGAAAAAAAACCTTGACTTTTTCTACAAGTTCCTACTTACAATTCACTACTGAACAAAAAGCCGAATGAACACTGGAAGCCATTATTAAAAATCAAAATGGAAGACGCAGCAGGGTTGTGACCTTAAATTGTACAGCAGCACTAATACAGAGCCGATAAAGGCTCCCTGCTTTTGGTAAGACCAGAACATTTTGAGCATCAAGTATTCTCTAAACTTCCAACTTTGGTGAAAGTTGTAAAAACATTTTTTTTTTTCCACCAAATCAAGCCTTTCCACACGATAGGGACGTTATTGTTGGTAGCTCATGGGCACATTTGCGTACAATATGCAACAAACATGATGACCATGGCAATAAAATAAGGTTTATTTAAGTGAGGAGCACTTGGGTCAGTGTCATTGTGCCCTTCATTCATGTGAGAGAAGTCATAGGGAAGGAATTTACAATAAAAGCAAAAGAGAGCAGCAGAAGAGCGGAGAGCAAATTAAATTTATCAATGCAAGCAAACCCTTCAAAAGAAATCTTTGTATGGATATAGTACAGCTATAATTGAAACGTCATTCAAATTTACAATAAGAAGCAAGGAGGGCAGCAGTGGAACACCTTTTCTTTCTTCATGCAAACAAATCATTTAAAACTCTCTTAATCCGACAGTATGCTCTGATTTTTTCTCAAGAAATGTCACAAAGAGACACAATCAGTTTCTCGAAAGCTCCTATGAGCGAAGGAAGTCAAAGACAGGACAGCACTGAATGTCCACTCTGGTTTAGCCACTGACACACGCCACAAAACAACAACATCCTTCCACCTTGCCACTCTCTCTCCACTCATATCCCGTTTGCCTTCTACGCTGTCACGACTGAATAAAGGCAAAAATGCCAAAGAAACAAAGAAAAGGATAAAGTCATGGGCAATGGACCAGTTCAACCCGCTGTCATGTCAAAGCGTGTAACACACCCGCTGGTCCAATGGCGGCCCACCGTAGCCCAGGCATGAAAACAACGCCCTCTCATTCCATTAGCAATAATACATGTGCAAGGTCCCGTTAGCCTTTCAAAATAAAGCTTGCTGAGAAACATTTCAGGTGGCGGAAGCCGTTTGCTTCACTTTAGGCACCAAAACCACTTGGTTAGCCTGAGAAAAAGATCACGGTGTGGCTTAAAACCCTGGTGTCCTGTGTGAAAGTGGTGAGAGTGGTCGTCCACTCCCTCAACAACCCCCTTTACTGGTTGGGTCAAGTGAGCTGTCAATCAAAAGGTCAGCTGCCATTTCGACAACAAGATATCGCCTTTGTGTACATGAAGGCCAGATTGGTAGAGATCTTGTATTTGGGGAGGTTAGAGACAGGTCTGTAGTCACTGATGGGTTCGGAGTGGGCTTCTTTAAAAGCAGCTTAACAACAGAAGAGTTGAGTGAGCGAAGAAAAACTCCAAATTATAAAGAGGCGTTGACAAGGGTTAAACACCTCTTTCTAAAAAATGCTTTAAAAAAGGAGGTGGCGACGGGATCAAGGGAGGAGGTGGGACGGTTAAGACTCTGTTCCAGGATCATCAGCCCTGACTGGTGTAAAATCTGTAAAAACAGTGAATTAAGAAGGAGGCATTGTGTGAGGAGCGTGAGTGATTACGGCAATATTTGCCCTCATAGATGTTTGTCTACAGTAGAATAGAGAATCCTTGAATTGTGTGTGTCTATTATGTTTTTCAAATGCGCCTGCATTGCTTCTCTAATTTTTGAGTCAAAACTAATTAATAGATTTTTGTAAGATGCTCTAGAAATTGTGTGTTTACGCTATTTACGCGCACCCCTTCAGCGCTCTCTCTTCTTTCCTGCTGATCAATTCTTCAGGTCATCAGGTTAGACTCGCTAATGGAAAACGATCCTTACAAACAAAAACTCCCAACAGTTTAAACTTGCTCCAGTATTTATGAGCAATACAAAATGAACCGTTTGAAACAGTCGTACAGCTTTTTTACGAGCTCAATCAATTTAAGAGAAAAAATAAGCCTGCTCACAATTCATGGCGAGATAAAAGGAGTTCACATTATCACATTATGAGAAATTATTTCAAAAAGACATAAAAGACAAGGTAATGACCTAGACAGTTACAATTGGAGAATCGGTGTAAAAAAAAAAAAAAAAACTGCTAGAAGAACTGCTGTGAGCTTGGCACCGCTGATGGGACTTTCGTCTGACTTTGGGCTAAAGAGATTCCAATTAATTTTTTTGTTTGTTTGCAATTAAGTTTGATTGAGAAACCTCTTCATCTCATCCTCCATTGAAGAAAAGTATTTAAATTTCGCACTTGCAGCCGTAGACAAAAATCTTCCTCTAAGTTTCTCCGCCTTCGGAACAGTATTTAAAGCCATATAAATTAATCCACCATAAACAAAAACATGTAAAATCGAGGATGAGTGAAGCGAGCCAGTTCAGTGTACACATATTGAGACACAAAACGACAACCTTTTCTCAATGCCCCGACAGCATCCTTGGAGAGATTTAATTTTCCCTCAAGTGCCTGCCTCCCATCTCTTAGAAAAGTATGTTGTCGCTTCTCCACAAGGTTCCCCCACTCGGAGGATGCCTCTCTCTTCAGTCGGAGTTCAAGTGTCTAATCTTCTGTGTCTCAAGGTCAGCGTTTGTATGCACTCTTAAGGGTCTTGATTCAAACAAATGAGAGAAGAAAATTAATCGGAGGCAATGTATGAAGTGTTGAGAGTGTGTAGTCATGTGTGTGCAAGCATGAATGCAAATAATTGTGTGTGTGTGTGTGTGTGTGTGTGTGTGCGCGCGTGTGTGTCCAACTGGAGTCGGCGGAGGCAGAGCTCAGCTGCTCAGGTCCCGGGCCTGATGGGATTGAGCGAGGGATGAAAGAGGAAGATAAAAGACGGGGACAGAAAAGGTGAAAGAGGGAGACCGATCGCTGTGCAGAGCGGAACATTGTTCTCTTGATCACAGTCAGGAGGTTGTGTACGTTTCTGTCTCTGTTCGCTCCAAAATATGTGTCAATGCCATTCTGTGCTTACGTTTTCTTGTTTTTTTTTTTTTTTGGGGACATCAAGGCAATCGCAGCTCCACATAAAGACTTCCTCAGACCCAAAATCCAAATTCAGGGGTCAGCATGGGGAAACGTGGTGAGGCTGGCTGCGTTTAACCTCAGCATCTACTTCTAAAGTGCCTTTGGGCAAGACATTAAAGCCATTTCAGACATTTAGGTCCAGCAGTGTGGTCGCACAGAGGATGAATATAAAGCAAGGTGTTGAGGAGCAACATGCATACTGATTAAAAATTCTTCTTGTTGTCACATACATGAAAATAAAGCTTTGCACAACAGCACAAAAGATCCCATGGGGTCATCATAAAAAGGATGGAAGTCCTTTGTGAAATGTAGGTACTTTAAAGTGGCCGTAAAAAGACAGGCTGCAGTTTGCACTCATTGTAGTGTAAATCATATATGATAATGTGCGATAGATATTTTGCACTTAGAACAATCATATACTTTAAACTGTAAACTTTAAATGATTAAGAATTGTTAGAAGAGGACGCAGGAGCTGAAAATGGAAAAGACAAAAGTTCTTGCCAACTTAATGTTAGTTCATCAAGCCTTTCTATGTAAAGCCTTAATCACAAGGAAAATTTGATAACTGGAGAGCTGAGCGGTGAAAGAGAACAGGAGGGGCTCCATTTTCATCCCTGTCATCCATCCATCCGTCCCTTCCTCCTCTCCACTTTTTATCCTCCAGTCCCTCACATCTATTATTCACCCCATTTGGCAGCCAGGTTCACACCTAAATAAACCTCCAACCACGCTGTGTCTCCCTCCCCTTTTCATGTTCTCCTCATTCTATCCAGAGTGTCCTCTTATGAATGCATTTCTCTCTGTCTCCATCTACTCACATTATAAGTCCCTTCTTCTAATTTGAGATATTCCGGTCTGTTTAATTAATTTACAAAAACACACCGAGGTTTTAGGGTTTTTTTTTTTTTTTTTTCTCGATAAGGTTTAGATGAGCTATGCTTTTGTAATAATACACTTTTGGCAAGGACTAATTATTCAACAGTGACATTTCTTTTTATAGTAAAACTGCTGCTTGTATAGTTAATCCACACCTGCCAGCCTTAACTGTTAAATATTTCTAACCGTCTTTAACTCTTTGCCAAGGTTGACTGAGTCATTATTCCAACTCCAACCACACCCAACCCCTGACCACCAAAACAGTCTTTATATCCACAACACAAGGATGTACAAGCAAACACTCTGACAGATTAAGTGGAGCATTATTAAGCAGTCAGTCAGCATTTGTTTGCGCACTCACACACACATCACTCTGGTCCCATCTGCTAAAATACGCGTGTGTGTGTGTGTGTGTGTGTGTGTGTGTGTGTGTGTGGCCCTGTTAATACAACTGTGCTCCTGTAGAAGACATGGACACACACAATAAAGCAAGTAAATGACCACCTTTAACTGATTTTTGTTGTTTCTTTCCAACTTCTTTTCCAACTGTACTCAGCTGGAGTTGAATTCAAAATCAACTGTGATGTTATCAATTACAAATGTGTTGGCATGTCAAAGTGACACACACACACACACACACACACACACACGCCGACACATTCACATTCAGAGGTAACACTAGGTTTTCCCACATGTGCCGACTCCAGATGGCCTCAAAGAGACAACGGGTAATGCCAACATCACACACACACGTTTGAGCGCGCACGCACATACAAAGTAATGACCCACCCCCGAGACCGCTCTAACCAGGTTTCATGCAGGGATCAAAAACAAAGTATAAAAAAAGAAGGCGGAATCAAAAACGGACGGCGCTGAGGGCTTTGCAGAGAGGGAGTGACAAAATTACCTCCCTTACAATAAGAGGAAAAACGGAAAGATCTTTGTGACGCCATCAAAGCAATGCCAAGAGCGCCGACATGTGTGGCTCACACACACACACACACACACACACACACACACACACACACACACACACACACTAGAAAAACTGAGTAAAATGAAAATGAAGTCAAAAAATATATTTCACATATCGGCTGAAGAATCCAGCCTCTCACCTGAGGAGCGTCAGGAGCACATGACAAATTCCAACGCTGACCTTTCAATGACACAAACATGCTCGGCTTCAGGGACACAGTGAGTAAGACCAAGCAAATACACACGGTCCAAAACTGAGCCATGGACAAATCATCTACAGCACCAAACTAAATGACAGTGTGTGGTTCATGGTCAACCATCAAACATGTCCGCATATCTACATGTTGTTTGCCAATGACTCTCAAAATGACACATATGAACTACTAGCGACAGCTGTAGTGGTCGTTCGTCATACAGGACCTTCATGCAGTTTGCTTCGGTTTAGCCAAAAAAAAACTACTTGGTTAGGTTGAGGAAAAGGCCATGGTTTGGGTACATTACTGTTACGTATGTGACATAACTTAAGGATGTTATCCAAGTTAAAAACGTGGGTGAAAGTGTTTGTTTGACCCATCGATCCACCCCACCTCCTCCATACGCAGACGTCCTTTCTCTTTCTACAACATTGTACAACTATGACTTGTGTCACCTCACATTGTTCCCTGCAAACTTCATCCATCCTCAACCCAAATCGGCTGTTAAGTAGTGGAAAAATGCAATGACTAAATTACTGTATATCAAAAGATAAATCAACAAACTAATCTATAGAGTGTGGCTGTTAAAGAAGTGCTCCTCACAGGCATGTGACTGCTACATGCAACACAGGTGTATTGAAGGGAACAGAAAACCAAATGTGGACACATAACGTGAGGTTCCCTGTTATCATGTGACCGAAGCAATAAAATAAACCACAACAACTGAAGGAAGTCCACAGGAGGTGATTGAGAGCGTCGCGTCACAGTAATCACCACTGAAGAAGACAGGACGGTGACGCCACCGTCTTGATTCCAGTGATGTCGAAATGTGTGTTATAATTAGCGTGTCGACGTGGTGCCGTCAGCTTCGGCCACCCGCGCTGCATTTGATGTTCCTCCTCCACTCCCATGGCTGGGTCACATGCATCATGTTGAGTCAGCACTTAATACTGATTGTCAAAAGATTATTGTTGATTGGAGAAATGTCCTTCTGCAGCAGAGTAAAAGCGAACCCTTGACAGAGCTCACCTGGCTTTTACCATCTTTATGCTCTGCTCTTTGCCCATATTACTGAGGAAAAAAACTTTAAGATATGCTGTCCCTCTCTTAACCCTGCAGGAAAATGGTTTATCTTTTGTCAGAACATTCTGATGTTTCTGAGCTGGGAAGGCAGAGCAAACACTAAATGACAGAGCTAATTGTTTCACCCCGGAGTCCATTCTGTCTCTCTCATTCCTTTTTACTTCGACCAGTCCCTTCCATCTTTTCTTCTAATTTCTCTCAATTACCGTCTCCTTATGCTCTCTCTCCTGTGTGTGTGTGCATGTGTGCGTGGGTGACCTTCCTGAACTGTACGGCCATTTATGGAGATTAGATAAAGTTGCCTCTTGCGTGACTCATTGGCATGCATTAAGCAGAGAACAACAATAACATGCACAGACACACGTACAAACGCGCACACACAGACAGACGTGAGCACGGAGACCATCTTAAATCGGGGATATAGGGCCAAATTAAAGGTAAAAGCACCCTTGGTCTTCTTCCTTTGTGAGACATCATCTGTTTTTCAAAAAGCCATGTTCAGTGTCCTTTTCCCTTGTCTCTAATGGATTTTTGATTTTTCCAGGGCATGCAACACAATTAGCTCGTCTTTCTTTTTTATTAATGACACATTTACTCTTTTCTTTTCCCTCGCTGTTGTTTGTTCTTGCACTAAATTGGAGAGCGAAGAGGTCTTAAAAGGTGCATGCCGTGTGTGTAGGTGTGTGGCAGTATGAGCAATGTGAATATGCTTAGGGCTCATTAGTTTTGTTTTGTATTTTTATAAAACCTATAAATTTATCATTGTTTATGTTAAATAAAAAACAGATGAAAATCGAATAAAAAGCAAAATAAAGGCACACAAATCAATGTGAAAATCAGATTAAAACACCATTTGCAGTCAAGACACTGTAGTTTCACCATTTACTGTTTTTAATAACTAAGAGACTGCCGTGCATAATCAGCTGCTGCTTTGCATTTTCTCCCCATTTTTCTTGTTGCTGGTATTATAAGTATTTATAAGCACAAGGGGGCCTTGTTTAGTGTAAAGTGAAGACAACAGCCTTCTTGCAGTAGCAAATACAGCCACTCTGCAAGTATAAACCTAAAAGTTGAAACCTTGTCTCAACAATAAGCAGCCATGGGCTCCTCTAAGCAGATGACTACAATCTGAAATTAAAATCATTGATGCCCACACAGCGGGAGAAGGCTATAAGAAGCTTTCAGAGAGAACTGCTTGTAGGATCATCAGAAAGACAAGTCAAATGCACGATCATATTTTGGGCTTGTTTTGCAGCCAGTGGCACCTGTAACATTTCACAGGTGGAGGGAAGAATGGGTTCAATTAATACCAGCAAATTCTGCAATCAAGCATCACACCATCTGTAAAAAAAGCTGAAGATCAAAAGGCGATGGCTTCTACAAAAGGATAATGAACTGAAACACACCTCAAAATCCTCACAGTCCCCGACCTGAACATCATTCAAAATCTGTGGATAGACCTCAAAAGTGCAGTGCATGTAGATGGGCCAAGAATCTCACAGAACTACGTAGAAGCCTTTAGACAAGGAAAACGGGTGAAAATCCCCCAAACAAGAACTGACAGAGTGGCTACAAAAAGCCAAGATACAAGATATGATACTTGCCAAAGGAGGCGTTCCTACTGACCATGGTCCAAACCCCAAACAGCCCTTTTTCCATCATCATTTTAGAACAGTAAAAGATGGACTTAAAAAAGTAATCTGATCTGAAACACTGAAGGAATGTGTCATCTTTAACTTCATGATGTTTGGAAACCAATCTTTTACTCCCAGTAAAAGAAATTTTGACCGGGGGTGCCCAAACGTTTGCGTGCCACTGTACATAAAAGCCAATGTGAGCAGACTGTGGAGCATTTTCCATTCATATTTGCAACATGAGAGTTGGACGTGTTTCAGTAATCAAAACACGTCACACATGTGACCCCATCGCGAGCATGCAAGAGCACTGTGGGACTCAAACACTCACCTGCAATGTGCGTGGGGCGGTCATTGGTGAAACGCTGAAAGCATATTAGACGTATATAATGCACTCCTGGGAGACACACAGGTAAAAGAACAGCAGCCTCTGTGCACCCTACACTGGCACAGCTGACATCAACACACTAACAGCCAGACCTTCCTCCCACTCACAAATGTCAGCAACAGAAGAAAGATGCATAGAGACAGTAGGGGAGATGAAAACATGAAACCTGAACGTCTTCAGGTCAGTCTCTCGGTGTTATGTTTGTCTTGACCAGGGCTGCTGTGCTTTGCTGTATTATTGAAATGCTTTGTTGATACGAGTTCGCAAACATGTTTACTGTGTGATCCTCACAGTGGAGAGTAGAATGACAAAGATGACATACATTAAGATGGAGTGGAAGTGTTCAATACCACATTGTGTGCCCCTGTGGGAGCTATATATATATATATATATGTGTGCACGTGCGTACGTATGGACTGTATCAATGCCTGCATGCTCCTCTCTCTTGGTTTCAGTGTGTGTGCACATGTATTGGCAGTCCTGCAGGTGCTCATGGCCACAGTCAGTGTGCGTGTTTCACAGTTAGCTGGTGAGGACACTGAACCACGTGTCAAGGTCACTACACACAGAGTCCACATTTTAGTCTGTTTTCGTGGACAGTATCGAAGAAACAAAAAGGTTCAGGCAAATCTTCATCACCGATAAACTCTCATCCTGACGAGCACAACACTGGAGTATTTTTTCTGAAAATCAGGGAACCTGTCGAGGATCTCATGGCTGCATTTTGCAAGGAGGAACCAGGGTCCAAGTTTAGTTCCTGGCCCATGCTTCATGACCCCAAAACAGCCCCTGCTCTGGATGTAGTACGGTACTTTCTCATGGTTCTTATTTGAAGATATAATTGCTCCATCCTCAAAACTGTACTGCGCAAATGAGCTGTAATTCATTTCTAATGAATAGAGGTGGTGCCGGGACACAAACACTCGTCTGAGAGACGTACTTCAATACAAATTTACTTCAGTATTTTTTATTATTATCAGGTGGCTTTAGTTACGAGTTTCTTTATAAATCTTTAGAAACTAAACATACTTCTACCAGTATTTCTACAGTGTTGTATTAATAATTTTGTTTAAGCAAAGCGTCTGAACACTTGCACCACCACAGCTCGACAGAGAACATGTGAAGCAGACGATGCATTTTGACAGAAAACACCTTCATTAGATTGAGCCAAAGCAATCGTCTGAGGGACAATTAAGTCTTCTCATTTTCTAAGATTGAATTCATTGAAATCATTCCAGGAAATTACTGCTGATTTTAGAAATGATGTGCTCATGTGGGAAGATTAGCGAGAATCCCTCATTTTGATCAAACATCTGCGTGCAGAAAAAGAAAAAAAAAAAAAAAAACTTTCACTACTTCAACTACCAGCATCTCCTGGATTTTTCGAGTCTTTCCACCTGCTTCACACTTGACTCTTCAACACAAAGCTTCACTTGGCCTTCATGTTTAAGAGTTCTTCTTCACATGTTGGTCTATAATTCACCCTCCCCATAAAAAACAAAACAAAACAAAAAAACCCACTTGCATTTGCATCTTTTGTGCCTCCACCTTTTTTCCATGTTTCATTTTCACTTCTTGTCTTTCACCGTCCTTCATGCTGAGTCCTTTCACCACCAGGTGCAGCTCTGTCATTCGCTCATACGGAGCTCGGCTACACAGACATCACACCAAGACACAGACACCCAAATGAAATCAAGCAGAGCTTTCCTCCTGAGTCCATGTCCCACTTCCTCGCCAGACAGTGCATGGCCATACTGCCGCCATGCGACTGACGGACTTCTGGCACAGAATGGCAGAGCGGCGGACACAAAATCCCTCTCAAGGAGCAGATGCTTGCTTCCTCTTGACATATGCCCCCGAGATGGAGCAGGGTGGAATTGGAGGGGAGTGCAGGGGATATTAGAGGAGGGGAGAAGGAGGGTGTTAATCTGGAGGAGCAAGGAGAGAGCAGAGGAAATGAGGATAGGATCAGAGAAATGGAAGGAGAAGGATGCGAGGAGCATTCTCAAGTTGTTTGATATTATAGATTTGTTACATGTTAAAAAATCCTGCTATGAAATCTTAAATCTGAATTCAAAGTCATTATGATTCTGAACTGTCAGTCTGTCATGTAGGTTGTTCTGGAGCCCTTTTGAGGCCATTAAGGATGAGGATTTAAAGAAAAGCTCTCACTTCCTAATAAATTAGAGCCAAGAGGCACAGGGCCAATGTCAGAGAGTTTAAAAGAGAGAGGAGAAGAGAGCCAGAGAGGAAAGTGAGCTCCTCCTAGGCTAAAGATGAACAGATGGTGTTGTGTAGCGAAAGTGGAGTTATGGAGGGATGAGACAGGATGAGGCCAGAGAGAAAGGGATGAGGGGATTTCAAGAAAGAGTTGCCACATTTGGATCCGAATCGCCTGTTTCTCTTTGCATCATTTCCACTCTGCAAATTCTCCTGACGGGACCAAAGCCCACGACAAAAAGGACGCGTTTTAAAGAAACCGAATCGTGTGTGTTGATCGGTCAACGTTATTCAGGTTACTGCTGACTTTTGCTGTCTGAATGTATTGCCACTGGCCTTTTGTGAAAAAATGGACAACAAAAATAGACATCGCAGTCACAGTCACTTTGAATTGATCGGGATATTTTCGAGCGGTGGGGAACGTACGTGCAATGAAGGGTCATGATCTGTTTTCAGAACAAGAATGTTTTCATCAGTGGCTCTTTTCAAAGACTTCACATTAAACTGACCTTGGTGTTTCAAAGAAAGGAAGAAGAAATAACTATATTTATATTTATATCTACATTTATATATTTATGTGTGTTTGATTTCAAAGATTGGGTCACCAAAATGACAAAAAAAAACATACTTTCTTACTTAGCTCTGGTAGTAGTCATGCAGGTACTTTTAATTTGATTCCCTTGGGTGTATTTATATTAATTTATGAGTGTTTTTGCTGATGTCTCAATACAGCCAAGCTAGCTGGTCTGTGCTAAATGCTAACCAAACAATGCTAACAGGCTGACGTTTAGCTGGTACGATGTTTATTGTGGTTGTGTGTTAGCCTCATGTGTGGTGATAGTATCATGACTGGGTTCACTTTGTGAACACATGATTGTATAAAGGAAGGGCTCAGGAACACTTCGTTGAGCCATTGTCAGCTGTTTTTATGTATGTTTCATTCAACTCCTTTATCAAAATTGTGGTGCCACGAGAAGTATTTTAGTGGCGTTTTTATGTGAAACAACCCTTTAAAATGACTTCTTAAGTTCCTCAAACTCACTTATTCTCAGTTATTGCTCCAACATGCACTCTCAACTCTAATATTCTTCTCCTCTTGTCAGACTTGTCCATTGTTTGTCATTTACTGTGAGCCAATAAACACACAACATTCTGTACATCCAGGCCTGACACACATACTTGCAAACACAAACACTTCCCCCAACCAACACTGTTGCAAGGTGAAATCTTTTCATTAAAGCAAACAAACAAGCACAGAACACACGCACACTTAGAGAGCGCCATAAACAGCAAGCTTTCATTAATACGCACAAGAATTTAATTAACAGCTATTGATAAGCTTCGTCTGTCTTAAGGACATGTTTGTTTGTGAATATGTATAAGTGTGTGTGTGGGGGGTGTGTGTCTGTGTATCTTAAGGACGCGTTCGTTATACAGTCATTATATGCTGATCTTCTTGATTTGTCAAGCGTGAAGAGAAGCACACATACACACTGGTGCAGAGGAAGATATGAACGCGGTGTGTTGACGGATTAGATAGGACTTTTTAATCATCTTAATTAAGCCCAATTGCTATTTGTTGAATATGTGGCATTTATGAAGTTCACAGGAACACAAAAGCAGATTGAGGACTAATTAAAACTCAAGAACTGCGTTTTATGACAAGAATCTGTTAAGAAGCGAGAGCTGCTCTGTGGCGAGGAGACACTGAGCGAGCGCACAGTACGATTTCTGCAATGATGGTAAAAAAGCGCTATGAAGAGTCAGCTTCTGGATTTGAAACACTTTTTCTATCATCATACCTGGGAATTTGGGAAGTTTTAGCACCGATTGTTCAATTGTTGGGACACTAGCGTGATGCAAAACATGAAGTGCATTTTAAGTGTGTTACAGTGCTTCCTATGCAGAAGATCACTTCTGGCCCTCCATCTGCAGTTTGCACCACAACAAAAGAGTGACTTGACGTCATCTGCAAACAGCCTAGAATGCAAGTTCATCCCGATGGTCAGGCAAAAATAGCGCATAAGTGTCGTGCCAGTTTTAAGCAACATGTTCGGTATGTGTAACAGCACTGTGAATCCTGTCGAGCTGAACCTCTCCACGCGGGATGAGGCCAATCACGGTGGCCTTGAGAGCTCAACACAATGCAACTTAAGAAAACACACATGCGAACAGACAAAACACAAGCAAATTAAGAAAAACATCTTCACTAATTTGACAACATGTGGGGCATTTAGTAAAGTGCTTCACATAGACAAAAGACAACCAAATACAGAAAAGCTGCAGGGAGCAAGGACGACAAAGGAAACTATTTCCAGGGGACACTAAGACGTGACGGCGCTCCCTGACACGGCTGCTGCGTTTCTGGATTTGATTGTGTTTTCTGTATCTGCAGCATTTTTCTAAACGCTGTGGATGTGTTGTCAAATTGGCAAAGATGTTTTCGTAATTTGCTTGTGATTTGTCTCTTTGCATGTGTTTTTATCAAGTCGCATCTCAGGGCCACTGTAGCCAATGGTTACCAACCTCTTTTGGCACTTAAATTAAAGCAGTGTCTTCTTGTCTCTGCGTCACAGGTGTTTATAATCCACTGAGATTTGAAGCTCAAAGAGGTCAACGGATGCAATATTTTCCAAAAAGAGAGTAAAAAAGTAATAATAATAAAGGTAATAATACAAATTTGTGTAACAGAACTTGTTTCATCTTCTTTCCTCTCACATTAATCAGCTGACAGCCCCTCAGATTTACACTGGGCTCGGTTAAGTAAAGGTTTAATCAGGTGTTTTAACGGGTCTTTGCATTTCAAAGATCATTGTTGTGGCTGTATTTAATATACAGACAGGGCAGAGTCTGAATTTGGAAAGGAGAGTTTAGACTTCACGGGTAGGTATATGTGACTGTGTGTGTGTGTGTGTGTGTGTGTGTGTGTGTGTGTGTGTTATAAGATGAATGTCTGATTCTTCTGTGGCTGGCAAGAGCCTTCGTACAACAGTAATTACAGACTCTCGCCTCTCTGGAAGATGATCCAGGAGCGAGATCGTACACACACACACACACACACACACACACACACACACACACACACACACACACACACACACACACACACACACACACACACACACACACACACACACTGCCTGCCAAAAGACAACACCCAGCACTCGCCTCCTAGATGCACCCGAGGAAAGAATAACTGTCACCACGCACACACACTCACACACACCTTGCACCTGAGTACACTCACGTGCCAGCAAAAGGCCGCAGCACCGTCTGTTCCTGCTACACGCGCTTTTTCTCACACAAACACACACACACACACACACACACACCCTCTGTCTCTCTTCTAACCACTTACTTTTCCTTTTCATTTCACAATATACGCATGTTTATTTGCAACAAACGCACATTTCTATTGTTGAATCTACGCAGCAGATACAGGCCTGCACGAGCAAGAACCTTCCACAATGTTCTGACCAACCTCGAATGTTGTTCACCAAGCTCGAACAACAAGTCCAACAGCTGGATCTGAAGCATTTCATTTGCATAGCATTTGCTCTGCATTCATGTTTTAAATAGATAATCAAACCCCACAGCTGTGGCAAGCTGATGAGTTTGACATAAAGGTGTGTTTTGTTGTGTTTAATGTCATACCAAAGTACAACAGACCATGGTTGAGATGACTTGATCTTAAACCACTGTTATTACGAGATTTCTTCACAACTCCTGCAGCTTACTGTCACAAAGTATATCACTGGCTCTCCTATCCGGTCTTAGCCACAGACGATAAAGATGCTGTATTTGCGCGAAGAGAATGAAGCAAAATTGGACTTCATGCACACTTTTTTGTATTTTCATAAATACACACTCATGGAAATGATCGATTTATGTTAAAATAGTAGATGCAACACGTGAACAATGTGCAAAATGTGCCACTGACAGATGTGAGTAAACACACATGACAGACGATGCGTGAGCTGGTGTTGATGTTTCTGTGTGTGTGTGCAAGTTAATTGTCTCAAGGAGTAAGACAAGCCTTCGTACATCATTAATACAAACACACACATGTTTAGCAGGTTGCCACCTTACCCAGGTGGCACACACAATCACATGAGCACACACACATTTAGCGCGCTTAACACCTTGTAAAAACCCCTGGTGACCCAGAAGAAATCACAGATTGAAGATGGGACAACAGGAGGATGAGGAGCAGGAGGCAGAGGAGGAGGACGAGGAGGAGGAGGAGGAGGTAATAACGCGAAGAGGGAGGAAGACACACCTGTTATTAGCTTTTCTCCAGACGGCTGATCAGATGGAAGTCGGGTCGGACGAATCGAAGGAGGGATGATGAGACAGAAGGAGATCCTGGGAGAGAAAGAGAGAAATTGTCAGGCATGAATAATGGATGGCAGGTCCTTGGAGACCATGTTCAGACATTAATAATGGATAAGACTCAGCTGGAGGGGGCAAGGAAACACCTCAGCAGAATTTACCTGAGGAAAGAGGAACGACAAGAAAGTACTTGTGAGATGCTTCTTGAGAATCTGACAAACTTTTTGTCAGTTGAGACAATTTTCTCAACTCTGAATTCAAATTCTAACATGGTGATGATGATTTCTTTGAAATCTTCATCAATCCTTTTCTGTCAGTCCTCCTGTTATATGTACACAAAGTCGATATAGATGGAGTCATCACCTCCAGAGGAACAGCAACTGTTACAGACTTAAAAACGGTGGAGGTTCGTTTCAGTCAAAGAGTTTTGTTATTATATCGCGCCTGAGTGTTTTCATATCACTGCCAGATCATGTTACCCTCTATTTCCTGGACAAACACCTGACCCTCACAGGAAGAAATAGAAGTCCCTGACAGGAAATAATCCCTCAATCATCTCGCATTAAACTTAGAGCAGCTTTCAAACACAAAATGTCGTTAAAAAAAAAAAAAAATCTGTTAGAGCAATCCTGCAAAATGGGGGGAAAAGTAACCAAACCTGTAAATGTAAATAAGATTGGTGGCCATTCCAATCAGATGCTTGAAATGATCACCGCTCTGAATCCCCCACTGAGTCTGATTTTAAATCGTCTGTGAGAAAAGTTGTTTTCAGAGACATGCAGTTACACCGCAACCCTTCAAAGGACAAGATAAACCTTCAATTCAAGTAAAATTACTGAAAAACAACGGAACATTTCCTGAGAGGGCCCAGGGGTTGAGTTTAAACATTTCCAACGAGAGTGGTTATGTGCCAGATTGAAAATCAGACGAACCAAAAATTCTAAATTCTCTCTGCATGAGAGGAGCGACAAGGAGAGGGCGCAAGCTAACTATCATTTACAAAGGCCCTTGTGCAGACACCCACACATGCACAGATGCTTACACACACACGTGAGACAGAAAACACGGATGCTTCTACACACATCCACACGCATATTCATGCACACTCGCAATGAGACACACACGCTAAAACACACAAAGTAACACACTGAGCTTGGTGTGCTGCCAGTTCCTGATGACACTGAGAGGGGAGAAATAGGGAGAGTGCACACACACACTTTCCATTGCATTGTCCTGCTCCCTCTCTTCCTCCATGTCTGTTACATCCTCTCATCTTCATTTCACACACTCGCTCCCTCTTTTTCTATCTACACACTGACACACACACACAGGCAAATGAGCAGCACACTTAAACTAAATGGGTGGCCTGATGGTGAATCACTGTCATTTAGTAACAAAGACCTCAGCTTGTTGTCCCTTCATCCCACCCCCCCTTTATCTGACACACACACACACAACACTATACACAAAACAACACACATATTCCACATTCACATCTACTGTGACACACGTGTGTGTCCGTGAAATACACACACACACACGCACACCGTATGGGTGTATAATTACAGTGAGTGAAGCAGCACTAAGGAATAATTACAGAGGCTGTTTGCTGTTGTTGTTGTTGTTGTTTCCAACAAATAAACCAGTACACAAACAAGATGGAGGGGTGAGCGGCAGGTCACGCCATCTCTATGATGACGCTGTAATACAGTGCCATCTCCCAAATCTGGATCTGTTCTCTTTTACGCTCTCTTTCTACTCTGTATGGACAGAAGTATGTGGACACCTAAACAGCGGAACTGCTGAGCGTCTCATTCCAAAACTATGGGGTCCATCTGCTCCGCCACTCTTCTGGAAAGCCTCTCCGCAATGTTTTGGAACAGGGCGGCAGGGATTTGCCTCCATTCGGCCACAAGAGCGTGAGTGAGGTTGGCCACTGATGTTGGGTGATAAGGCCTGGCTCACAGTTCGACCCAAAGGTGTCGGATGTGGTGGAGGTCAGGGCTCCGTGCAGGCCAGACTTGTCCTTCCACACTAAGGTGGGAAAACCATTTATCCATGAAGCTGGCTTTGTGAGGGGCCTTCCATAAACTGCAGCCGCAAAGGTGGAAGCACACTTCTGTCACGAATACAACTGCGTGCTGAAGCATTCAGACTTCCATAAACGATGAAAAAAACGGCCAAATCTGCGGCGTCCACATACTTTTGGCCTCAAACTGTATCTCTTTTTATCCTCCTTCTCACACACACACAAACACACAGTGCCCAGGCAGTCACCTGCACTGAAGGTAAATGGAGTGTGAGGTTTTACCGGTGCTGTGATTGCGGGGTACGGCTCAGGAGGAAATAAGTGTTTGGTTTGTTTATGTGCTATCAGACAGCAGGTGGCGGAGTCAGCACACCGCCTCTTGACCCACACTGGGGAGAGGGGTGGACTGAGGTCTAGGCGGGAGGGGTGGCGCTCGCAAAACTTCAGTCTAAACATTTCTCCAAAGTCTTGACAAGAGGGAAAACGTTGACGAGTGAGCCAATGTTCAAAAATGACCAGAGAGCTGAACGAACAACAGAAAGTGAATGTTAAAGGGACATCACAGCGCTCATATTCACAAATAAAAGAATGTGCTCGTCAGTCTGAGTGTGTGTGTGTGTTTGGCCTGCATGTCCATCAGTATCTGGCAAAGGCTGTGTGTGTGTACTCTCTGTACATGTGTGTGGAGCGGTAGGGGAGGTGCGAGGTTGTGAGGGTGAGGGTTATCCCACTGCGTCAGAGAGAAAGAGGAAAAAGAGAGGAGGGGGCTCTCTTGCATGTAGAAAAAAAAGGGGAGATGAAAAATGGCCGATAAACGAGTGGCTTTGTTCTCCTGAAGGGTTCGGGTTCAGCGGCGGATGAAGAGCTAACTCTTACTGGGAAATCACAGCTTGGCACAGGTCTCTGTCTTTCATTTGTTTGCATTCTCTCTCTTTATTCCTCTTCCTAAGGCTCAGTTTTTAGAGTTTTTATCTCTTTTTTTCTTGCTCATTCCGTCCTTTTCACTATCATTAATCATTTCTGACTCCTGTTTTTTCTGCCTTTTATTTACCCTCACATAAACCTCACCGATGAATCTCATATGACCTATCTGCTGTCACCTTCCATCCTTCAATCCCTCCATCCATTCGTCCTTTCTGCTCCTCGTCTGCACGTCTATGCTTTCAGGTCCTGTTGGAACAAGTGGGATGTCCACTGAAATCTCAATGACACGGCGAATACTCCACACAAAAAAGCACTGCGAGTGAGAGATGTGAAAAATTGGGCAGAAAAAGAGAGATTAATTGAGATTAAAAAAAAAAAAAGAAACAATAACTAGTCTCTGTGTGGCCTGTAGAAATACAACAGCAATGATTAAACAGAACTAGCTCTTCACACATTGTGCCAAGTGGTAGAAGGTGTAAAGTCAAGACATTTTGACCTATTTACCTCTAACTAAAACAAGACACAGCAGCAGCCCCTCAAAGCCAGACTGCAACCTGTGTGCAGGTCTATATTTTGGAATGCACCTTTGTCCTGATACCTAAACTCCTGATACCGTGTTAATAATCAAAGCTGGGTCTAGTTATAGATGCAGTGAGCTGGTTAAGGAGACAATACTTCCAGAGTAGATATTTTATTTGTGTGTGTTAACCTGTGCAGTCAGATGTAGAAAGAGTTCCTGCTGATGTCTGCCAGATCCCCATTAGAAAGACAAGACTACTGGCTGGCTTTTCTCCCAGCATATCGCAATTAATCTGATGCTTAATGTAGCAAATTAAATGTGAGACTTATTAACAATATGCAATAAATATCTTCCATCAGCAGAAAAGCAGCAAGCAGAAGCTTTGCCTTCTGAAAGCAGCTTGTGATGCGCACACACACACACACACACACACACACACACACACACACACACACACACACACACACACCCAGAGCTCGACTTCTCCAAACAGTGGCTCACTGAAATAACTGTGGTGCTGTCAGTGATGAACAGATTATATCACAATATTTGGTGTCAATAAATTGCACTGAAACATTCAATATAGGTTTTTTTGGGGGGAGTTAGAATAAAACACTGACATTTTTAAATACCGCCGATGTCTGCAATTACGTGTTTTCGTCGTTAGAATCCCGATCTTAAATATATTCCTTCTAGACATGTTTATTTCAGCTAGACTGAGCTTTACCATTTAATTACCCTGTTACTTCGGCTCGTGTGTACACGCACATGTGCACGCATGCCTCTTGGTGTGTGCGCGTCTGTGTTTAATACCCTAACAGCCTTATTACTTGCCATGTTTTTTCCTTAAACTTCTTCGGTGGTTAAATGGGAGCACGGCTGGGCTTCAGACCAGCCCCAGGCCCTTCCTTACGTGCTCAGTTAAAGGGGCGGGAGGTAAAACTCCGTAATTCAATTTCAATTAAAGGAGAGGAGAAGAGGAAGCTTTAATTGATTGTCGTTATGCCAGAGCTGTGTGTGTGTGTGTGTGTGTGTGTGTGATTCAGCTGACTATAGACACACACACACATGTCCTACTTTCTCCTTGCTTGATTATACTCAGCTTGTTTCCAGTCTGTGCCGGGGAAGGATGGGGAGGGGGTCAATACCGCATTGTATTTATCATATGATTATAAAGAATTACTGAAATGTTAATTACAACTTATTATTTGTGTTTGTGTCAATACATTTAAATATTAAGCTTCCGACTGAGTTTTATTTGCGATGTTACTCAAAGTTGGTCATAAACAGCGACGTCGATCAGATAAAAATATGCTCAAAGGTTAATTCACTTTTATCTTTTGTGATTTTTATTAAATGAAACAAGTCAGCAAACTCAATCAAACTGTTTGTTTAAGCTACTTTCCCTGTCCAAAGCTTATTCTAGTGTGCCAAAGGCTATCATTATAATACCCCGTGCAAATATGGCAACATTATTACGCTGAGCATAGTTTGATCCCTAAAGTGATGGCGACTCAAAAACGTCCTGAAAGTCTGCTGTCACACTGTGTACAAAACGACACGGGTCAATGAGTAGATGTTTAAAAAAAAAGAGAGAGAGAAAGAGGGGAAAAAACCCACAGAACTGCCTTTAACCAAGTTTGTTTTTGCTCTTTTTTTTTTTTTTTGCTCTTTTTATCCTTTGTTTGTATGCATTATTTGTGCTGGGATTTTTATTCTGCATCTCTTCGTCCCTTGTCGGGATTTTTTTTTTTTTTTTTTTTTTCCTGGCTCGGCTACAAGGCGTTAATGAAAGCATTTCAAGCAAACATGTTGATTTTTGTTTCCATGGGGATCCAGAAGGCCTGACAATGTCACAGAGGCTTCGGCCAACAGACTGGTGGAAAACGCTGCTGCCTTTTCCCCTCTTTTATTCACATTCTATTTCTCCTTAACCCTCCATCTCTGCTCCCTCTTCTTTTCCATTCGACATCTCCTCTCTTTCTTTGTCGATGGCTCTTTATATTTCTTTACATATCCTCATCATGCCTCCTCCCTTCTGTCTATGCCGTTAACGTTTGTTTTCCCATATCCATCTTTTTCAGCAGCCCTTCAGCTCCGTTTCTCTTTTTCTCTGCCACTTTTCTCTCTTTTCTCCTCTTTCCCTTTCTCTTTCTGACCCTCTCTATTCTGCTCCCTGCCTTTCTTCCTTTGTTGTCTTCTATGTGTGAAGAGCTGTGATAAATAAAGACAAACACAGCAGTATGTGTTTGTGTGTATGCGTTTGAGAGACGGACGCCAGCCCTCTGATAGCATTGTTAGCCTCTCCACCTCTCCTCACTCCACTGCACATCCAGCTACAGGCTTTCTTCCCCCCTCTCCATCTATCCAGGCCCCAAGCCAGGAAGGCGGCTTCGGGGGCCAAGTCGGGCCAGAACGGAGGCTTCATTGTGGGGATGCAGGGGGCGTCGGAGCTAGAGGATGAGGACCAGGGATCCAGGCCAAGTCCCAAACCCAAGACCCTGATCTGGCTTGCCAGCCGGCCCACTAAAGGGCCTTCGTGGCTGGGCACAACATCAGGGCAAGAGGGGAGACTGAGGCTGGAGGTCTCAGCAGCAGTAATGGCAGTGGCTAGATTAAGACCTCCTCTTAGAATGAGCACAATGGAGGAGGTCTACAGCGGAGTTACACACACGCACACACACAGGCGTACACACATACACACTGCCCCTATTCAGCGCCGTCCATGTCGCCCATCAGAGGCAGAAAAGCATGAATAAATACATGAGCAGTGTAGAGCTCCATAGGACTGATAAAAAGAAAGAAAAACACACATGAATTACAGGGACCAAAAGAAAGAATGGTAAATTGAAAAAAAGGAAACAGATGAATAATTTTTAGGGTTTTGTACTACAGTAATTGTGATGGGAGAAAAAAAAAAAGAAAAAGGGAAAAGGAGGGTGATGAATTATGAAAATCCTCCAAGTCCCTGAGCTCAGGAAATGGAATAATTAGGAAAAGTTAAAGAGCCAAGTTTGGAAATTAATGGCAGACGTGAACTTTCAGAGGCCTGTGAGTGAATGTAGTATCGGGTTTACTAAAGCAGAGGAACGACAGCATTGGCTGAACTGCTACAAGAGAAGCAAGCGACCGTTTTCAGTCATCAGAGGCGCTAATGTGCAATAATTCATGACAACTTAATCAAATCATTCAATATCAAACACACGCTGCAGCTATTACATTAGCTCTATAACGAATACAAATTCTACCACATCTTCTGCAACGTGCTACAGCTGCTGCTGTTTTTTTCTATCACAGCTCTTTCCTGACGTCTCCTGCCATCACCACTGCTAGATCTCCTTTAACTTCAGCTCAGAGAACATCCATTAAAACCACTTCAGTAGCACTGATGTATCACACTGCTCCTGCACCACTACTGAAACGCCCTGTTCAGTTGTACAAAGTGTTCACTTTCAACACCTGACTGGACTAAATGAGCAGTTACTGAAATCCCACAATGTAACTCCAGATGCAAAATAGTTTCATGTGAACATAATTTGTTCAGACCTGCTTTCTGCATAAATCTGAGGTGAGAAACGGGCCGTTCGGTCGCAGCATTAAGCTTTATTTTACTTGTTCAATGTCGGTTTTTAATGCAAAGCTACTCTAATGGGGAAGACTTTCTGGAGAGCAATTCCGTTGCTGACCGCAAACAAATGAAAAGTCGTTGCATTGGGGTGGAGGCAGAAACATTAGAGATAACTCATCTGCATGGCGAAGAGGACAGTGAGAAAATAAGTTTGTCATAACATTTGGATGGATGGAGCAGCTGGTTACAGAGAAAGCAGGAGTTTAAAGAGATAGAAAGTTGTCCTTTCAACCAGTAATATGTCAATATTTGATATTTCCAAGATAAATAATTCCAAAAGTCATGTTTGTGAGCTCTTTTTGAGATTATTCTGTTCTGTCCATACAGTCTACATAGATAGGATTATTGTGTCTGTAACTGGTGTGTAACTGGTATTCAGGAGTAGAAAAAAATCATGTCTACATGTGAACAAACTTTTGATAACATTTCGGCTCTAAACTTAGTTAAAACAAGCGCAATGACATCAGCAGCTTCCATCATAGGACCTCTTTGTCACATTGCACACAGCGATACCTTTACCCTCATCCGCTCACACAATATGCAGCAATTTTAAGTGTATTTTTACACATTATTCACGGCATTAATGAGAGTGGCAAGAGAAAAGACAGCTGAGGAAAGCAAGCAAAAAGAGAAGGTGATGTGTACCAAAGTTCACAAAGCATAAATAAACCTTGCCCGGTGTGCTGCATTATTGAGCACGGTTCATTTTTCTTTGTGTCAACTAATGTCCATGTTTTTGGCCACAGAGGAGAGGAGAGGAGCCGAGATACCTGGTAATGTCTGCAATAAGACCTTTTTACCACCTCTTACCTCTTCACCTATACTATATGGTACTTCTGTAGTCAAAGTGTGCGTGTGTGCACGCATGCCTGTGTGTGTGTGTGTGTTTGCGTCACAGCTCTCAGAAAGGACCCTGGGACCCTCCTCGACAGTGAGAGCTTTTAGCTCTTCTTCGCTAATGTCCTGAATAATGGCATCTTGATGGAGAGAGAGTAGACGAAAAAGAGAAAGAAGAGAAAGAGAGAAAGGGGAGAAAAAGAGAGAGAGAGAGAGAGAAAGAGGGAGAGAGAGAGAGAGAGAGAGAGAGAGAGAGAGAGAGAGAGAGAGAGAGAGAGAGAAAGGGTGGTGAGGGAGGGAGAGAGATGGAGAAAAAGACAGAGAGAGAAAGCTCTGCATCCATCTGTCTCTACCTCCAGACCTCCATCAGTAGCAGGCCTATCATTATTCCCTCTCTCTGCCTTTCTATTTTCATTATTCCCTTTTTTTCCCTCTTTTTTCAGCATGATGACGATCCGCAGAGATTTTAGAAGACACATCTCAGCGTGTGTGCCAACCTTTTAGTAAAATGAACTTTTGATGACACCGGGGCATTACGAGGAAGAAGGGGGAATATGCTGTTTTTAGCAACATTAGCTGAAGCCACTACGCAAGTCCATCAAGATGGAGATTCGCCAATGGCTGGAAGATGTTGGTTCCAACAAAAACTCCCACTCCACTTAAGTCCAGTAAAAAAGTTTTTTCTTCACATGCAAAGTTTTCCCTCCACAGTTATTTTAGACCTCAATCTTTAATTCCTGTTATGTGTCTCGGGGCTGATTTTAAATGCTTTTTTTTTTTACATTTAAAGGTGCAGTGTGGAGGATTCAGTGACATCTAGCGTTGAGACTGCAGACTGCATCCACCTGAATACCGCTGCGCTCACTCCTTCCTTTCTAAGAAGAAGCTGCGGTGACCTTCAGGTCATGTAAAAATACGAAAGGCGTTCTCTGGAGCCAGTGTGCGGTTTGTCCATTCGGGGTTGCTGTAGACACATGGCGGACATGGGACCTGCTCCCTCTGTCGGGATAAAGAGCTGATTCCAAGCTAACGAATGCACAGTGATTAGTTCCAAGTGATCACACACTGACAATAACATAATGATGACTGTTATATTCCATTTCTGCCAAACAGATCCCCTATGTTACACTGGTGCTTGAAGCAAAGTTTGGTCTCAGTAATGGTGGTTCCCCACACTTCCTCCCCCTTCACTGAAATTTTGACTTCTTCAGTAGCTGATACAAATTCTAGAGAGACACTGAGCCAAATTAACCAGAACACCGTGAAAGAAATGTGGAGCTTACGTCACTGATGCTATGTGCGTGTCCTCTTCAGTCTATGGTTGAAACAGAAAAGTGGAACTGGAATAAAGCTGTTGAAGTCTTGCAAGACAAAACTGGTTCCTGTTTAGGGTCACAAGGAAAACCTCGCAGATTTTCTGGCTACTGTGAAACTGTGGTGAATCACATGCAAAGCAACAAAGGACCTTCTCAGCCTTTGTTGCATGTACAATGCTTGCTCTCATCACGTGAATGTTCCCTATGTTGCACCTTTAAACTGGCTGAAAGGAGGATGAACTTTCTATTGTTTGAAGTGCTTTTATCTTACTTTTCCTCCTTCCATCTGACGACACTTCATTTAAATGTTGACATTGATTCCTTTAAAAATGTCACACTCAAAGGAAAAATCATTTGGGAATAATCCTCTCAATTTCAAAGCTCCGTCGCATGTAATTTCCCTCCTTTTTCCTTCCTTCTTCTCTTGTGGGAAAACTGTTCTGTCCCTCTGGGCGAGTGGCAGAGAAATGTGAAGTGCGTCGTGCTGTCTGACCATGACCTGTGCTTGTCTGGACTGTCAGTTTGGCTCTTTGGTTAAACTGGAGAATATCAGCAGCGGGTGGCTGATTAAGAACCTCACTGTGTGTATTTGGGTTGGAAGGTAAGGGTGTCTGACCATGACTGAAACACACACACACACATCCACCACACTCACGAGCCCACGCTTTCTCTTCTCACACTGTTTCCACCTTTTTGTCTTTCTCTATTTTAAATATGCAAGCATTATGTGTGTGTGTGTGTGTGTGTGTGTGTGTGTGTGTGTGCATGACTCATTCACTGAGGAACACACACTCTCACACGCACAAACACCAGTGGGGGTCATTGCCACATCAGGCAAGTAAACAGGGTGAGGTCAATGAGTTAAACATTAATACAATTATTTTCTACAGTGACAACAACTACTGCAAGTATTTTCAGTACTACATAATAGTTTGAAGGACGTGGAAGCACATAATTGTTATGCAACAAATATTTATATTGAGATTATTTTTCATGCTGCATCGCTCGTGATGTGATGTAACAGCATCCTCTTATTTTGTCTAGCGTTTCAAATTTAGCAGCTTCCCTTCGTTTTCTGTAAACTGACATTTTTTCCTTCATCCAAACTGTCTTATTCTTACCATTTTCATTTTTTTCAGATAAACTGTCTCTGAAGCGAAATTCAGCACTGCTCCTCCTCTTTCAAGATAATCCATATGCATGCACACCACAGCCCCCTCCTATTTTGGCCTGATAGTCAGGATTTTTTCCTCTCCAAATATATAATTTCCAATAAGCTCATTTCGTAAAAGTTGGACATTTCATTCCCCTCTCTAGACGTGCGCATTTTCTCCTCATCCAGCTGTGCGCTCCGATGCAGATGCGGCGGCACGCACAGAAATATACGTAGTTACCAAAGTACGAAATGGCATCACCCAGGGCGCCGTGGCTCAGAAAGGACGCAGCTTTTAAAGAGCGTTGATAAGTGGAGGAAAAAAAAAAAAGTTTGTGTGTCGCATTGTGGTGAAGTCGCCATCTCTGTGCCAAATAATTGGCAAGGGATCATTAGAAAAACTGGGCCTGTTTGCCTCTGCATGCAAGGACAACCTGTGTCGCACGAAACACACATCTGTCTCCTCGGGGGAAATATTTATCGGACATTTCTGGGTTTAAATATTTATCTTCTCCTACAAATTTAACCGCACGGCACAGCTGCAGAGCACTTGAAATTATTGTATGACTTCGTGTAAATGCCGATTATCCCCGTGCGTAATTAAGTTAAGAGGAGAGATGCTGGATAAGTGGCACTGCGATCCACAGCTCTGACTCTGCTCGTTTGTCAGAGAGGGTCCGCTGATATTTAATAATGAGCAATAATGGTGAATTTTAGTATCCACTTTGAATGGCCTCGTTTGAATCAGGAGGAACACGATGCTTCAAGAAAACTGTTTCATCTCAACAATTTTGAATTCCAGGTTCGCTTCTGTTCGTGGTGGGAAATGAGGGTTTTTCATGAGGTGGCCCAACGCAGACACGGAGCGCACTGGCATACCTCTGCACAAACAAACACTGCACAAATCCACGGATTTCCTTTAATCCAATGAGTCTCCAGGCTAATGTCGCTTAAAACTGTTTTTAAAAATCAAGCGAAAATGTGGACAATAAATAGCTTCACTTTTCTCTCACATCAGCTTCTTTTGTATTTATTTATTTCCCGCCGAATTCTCTTGAGAATCCCTCAGGAACAGTTTAAAATGCTTCTATGCCACTGTTTCGCACAAAGAGACAGAATTTGCCACTCACTGCCTCTGTGTAAAGATTATTACCATTAATTCCCTGAAGAATTCTTTTCGCTTCATCCATTTTTTTTTTTTTCTGATTTGATTTTACTCATCTGTTGAGCGCCTGCGGGATGAGCACACGGCGCGTCCTGCAGGACCAGTTTGTGAAATAATTCTCTGGAAAGCGGTGAATCAGTCATCAGTGAGGCTTGATACTGTAGAAACGTGAGTGTCAACAATGCAACAAACACACAACTCCAAACCTTCACACTTTTATTTGGGCCTAACTGGAATTAAAAGCTCCGAGTAATTCGTTCAATCTGTGTCAAGGAAAGCTGATATTTTTATGCAATACATCAAAATGTGGAGCAGGACGCTTTTGTTCAAGCAGCATGTTTCTGAAAAGGCCCCAGCATGTCGTTTTTTTTTTTTACAATTCGCTGTAACTTGAAATATGCTTGTATATCCCTATGATTAGGTTTTATTCCCAGCTCTCGGTGTCTCTAGAAGGACGGACAGCGGTCTGGACTGGCGGACACGGACAGACTCTTTCGGCTCGAAAACAAGCCTGCGCTCTGCTGAAGTGTCCGTGAGCAAAACGCTGACTCCCTCTCAGCCCCGAGGTTTGCCTGACCCCCGATCTCTGGAGAAGAGGGGCATTCCCCCATCAGAAGTATCATTTATTACCGTTATTATTCTGCGTTTTGGGCAACTTTTCTTTGAATGACAAGGCGCAGAGGCGCACGGCAGTTTCCAATCACGCACAGGATCACAGCGGCGCAAAGACGCAAAATGTTCTTCTTTTCATAGTTTCTGGCTTAAAAAACAGCGTCAGTAAAGAGGAATGAAAAGAAACAGATCAACGTAAAGCCTGTGTTTATTAAAAAAAAAACAAAAACAAAAAAAAACTTAATGGCAATAGAGCTGAGTGCATGCAGTGGACCCGGACAGAAACACGCTGCTGTAGCAGTAACACAGTGTAGAAACATGCACAGGATGAAACCAACCGCTCAAAGTGGTTCTTCAGTCACAACTGACATTTGAAAGTTATTTTTATTGAATGACACAAGTCTGGAAGTCAGTGCGCATGTTAAATTCGCTGCTCTGATCTGTTGATCTGGTGATGTATTTGTATCACAAACTGGGCCATGACCTCCTTCCGATCATCATTTAAAAACAAAATTGAACACTGGAATAAATCATGCTGAGACAGAAAATGGCCTTGAAGTCCGCTTTAAATTCAGCTAAATTTGTTCGACAAAGATTTTTTTTTTTAGCAGCTTCTCCGCAAATGAGAAAGGTTGATGAACCTGCTTTCAGTTTACCCTCCGCATCCTCCTCTGCTCCTCCCTCTCCCTCTCCGCTCTGGCTGTGCGCTGTTTTCGGGGGGCTCCTTATAAACAAAATCCACCGTCCCCGGTTCCTCCTCCTTATTGGTCAGGTGGAGTCGTTACCTCACTCCGGGGCCGGTGACGCAACGTCTTCACGTATCCTTCATGTGCGTCTCGTCTTGTTTCTTATTGAGAGTCTTGCCGTCGGTCAGAGGGAGAAAACGGGATTCGCGACGAGCCGAGAGTGCCGGACGGACCGGGGTGCGCTCGATACTAAACACTTCCCATCCCGGGAGGAGAGCGGCGCACAAGAGCAGCCTCTCTCTCTCTCTCTCCCTGCGTCTCTCTGTCTCTCTCTCTCTCACACACACATACGTCCTCTATGAGTCTCTCTCTGGGTCTCTCTCTCGCTCTCTCTCGCGCACACACACTCACGCCGGCGCGCGCGCACGCTCCGCATACGTCTCCACTTTGCCGTAGTAAATTACGGCATTGATCTTAACGGCGAGTGCGGATCTGTCTCTTGTGTTCGCCCTTTCTTCGACGGAGCGACTTGGAGAAGCGCTCGACAGAGAAGTAAGTACGAACACGCTTTACTTACTGCCATTATTATTCTCACTCGTGGGCTTCTATGTTGTATGTGTGCGTGAGTGTGTGTGATTTGTCCGACCGCATCGTGTTCGCTGTAACTTAACTTCAGCACTGTTAGTTCATGGAGACGGGTAATCAGCGCGCCACGGATCCAGATGGTTTAGCTGAATTTTTTTTTTTTTTTTTTTTTTTGCCAATTTTCCGAAACTATTTCTGCTCGTTTCGACTTTACATGCGCGTTGGGCTCGGGCTGCTTTGTGATTTGTGCCGGCGAGGCTGCGTGAACTAAATCATCTGACTTGAAATCTGTTTTAAAAATAAAATGAAGGTCTGCTCGCTGTCAGTGCGTTACTTTCACTGCCAGTTTGTGGTCATTGCAGAGTTTGACTCGCATGGATTTCCGCACCTGCCGCTGCTTTTGGATTTCGTGGTAGTTTTTCAGCGACTGAGGATTCGCGAGTCATTCAATAAAGAGATGAGTTGTCAAAACCCTATTTTTTACTTTGTTGCCTTCATTTAAAGCAAACGAAGAACTCTGACGGTGAATTGAAAGTCAAAAATCCTCACGCTTCCAAATCAAATAAATGTCCATCCAGACCGTTTTACTGATCTGTGTGCCAGTAATTCCGCATTCAGCCTCGCTTCCAGAGCGGCTTCTGACACTTCGATCGCGCAAGAACAAGAGCGAACCTGCTCTCGGAACAAGTGGATATATCTCTCTGGCGCTTCACCACTTTAAGGAAACTTTATAGGCTCTATAATAAAAACACCCCGGCCTCTGAAGATGGAAATGTGTGCAGCGGCTGCCAGCAGAGCTGACGCTGTTATCGCGCACTAATTGTTGTTTGGGCTGTGACAAACATCTCAATATTTGCCGTGCGTAAAAGTAGCAGCTTGTGTTTTCTGTCAGACTGGACAGCGGTGATCTCCGCTCAGAGTGCAGACTGTCAGCTGCAGCCAGAAGGAACGATCCACTTCATACTTAAGATATCAAGAATAAACACGTTATTTGTGTCCCTCTGAGGCACGAGGAGGCAGAAGGTGTGTCTCCATTTATTACAAAAGCTCTTTTTCCAAACATCATTCTGACCATTGTAATTTATATAAGTCCAAAACTTCTAATTAAAGTTTTCAAGTCACAGGCTGAAATTAACCACGAGCCACCACGACACCTTTTACGTGGAAATACGCCATTTACAGTCATTCATCAGCTACTTCCCATTTCAGTTCTCACTCACAGAGCACGCTAGTCCTGCTCCTCAATTCAGATTAAAACACAAGTTTCTGTTTTGATACAGAAGCCACACACACACACACACACACACACACACGCACACACTCTCACATCTCCTTTCAGTGCTCACCTTTCAGACACAGCTGAACATTAACGTAGAAGGTTTTTGGGCTTTCTGTCTATTTAAACACCTGAGGGTGTAAGTCTAACTTTGATTTTTAAGATAATATAACCACAAAAAGTGATGACGAGGGCTCTTCCTCCTCTGCTGTCTTCCTCCATTTGCTGTTTTTACACCGATGCACCCTCAACTTGAACTCAGACCCAAATTTCAAAATCACCAAGTTTCCAAGCTCTTTGGACCCCCTAATCTAAACTGTTTGTCTCTCACTCTCTCTACCTCCTCTGTGTGTGTGTGCGTGTGTGTGTGTATGCTAAGAACCAATAATGCAAACAGTGAGCAATGTGTGTATGCATGTACTGTATGTGTGAGCGTGTGTGTATCTGGGTCACCGCCGAGCACTGTGTTGAGGGGCTGAGTGTTTTTCTGAACACCTCTCGTCTGCAGCGCTGTATCTCTGAGTCACATTCAAACTAACCCTTCTCGCCTCCTTGGAAAGAATTTCATTTGGTAATGGCTCTGCAGGAACACAACAGTGTCTGCTTTGTCATTTTGTGGCCCTGGTTTAGTCCGCACGTGTGTTTGAGCAAGTTTGCTTTTCCCGTCTCTCTTTCGAATCTTTCTCCCGTTTTAACAGTGGAATTAAAACGGCTCGCCCTGTGCCAACATAGACACAGCTCGAGCAAACTGTTGTGGGACGCAGCTTTAATTTGTGAAATATTTCCCTAGACTAGAGCCTGAAATCACTTGCAAAGCAGATGCAAACATTTGACATGGAAAACGCTGCTTGTTTGTGAAGGCACGAGTGCAGGCAGACGCTCACTTCCACCATTCGCCTGTTTTGTTTTTGCTGAGACTTTTTGGATTTTTTTTTTTTTTCATCCGTTTGGTCCCGAAATACTGAAAACGTTTAAATCGCCTGTAGGGTAAATTCAGCATTGGCCTGAGACTTTTGCGTCTTTAAGAAGTCAGGTTTAATAATAGTGTCAGTCCCTGTAATCCAGTTTTGGATGTGGATGATCTTGAACATTTCCCACCTCTGGTATCATTTTAGGTGCTTCTAGAGCGTCAAGAGAGAAACTTTTATGAGGTGCTTTTACTGCCACCACAGGTGTCCCTCTCTACACTTGCATTATAATAGATAAGATGGATTCACTCATGACAGAAAAAGAAGCCAAGCTTGAGTGTGCACAATGTGAAGAACTTCTTAAAACCTCAAGTGGCAGCATTTCTAAGAATTACATTTTTCTTGTCAAAATAAAATACATAAAGTTCAATAACAGCAGAAATTCACTGCCTCCACAAACACAAGATAAGTACCTATTTCTTTCAAGTCATGTGAAGAGGTAAAGAAGAAAAATAACGTGGAGTGAAATCCCTCTGACAATAAGAGAGAGCCTGTCGATTCTTCACAGCTCCTCACAAGATGCAGAAATCAAGGTTACCCCTCAGGAGAGGAGGAGGAAATGGGAAATTATTTTGGTTATCACAGGCAGGTGTTACTTCTCTGTGGGAATATATCCTTGAACTATTTTAAAGAGCACTTTTTTTTCCCCCCTCACAATGTTTCCCTTGGCTTTTGGTCAAGAAATGTACTGTGAGTATTCTTTGGAATTTGGCGCAGTGTGCAAATGATAAAAGTGGCTGCCACGCTCGTGTCTGTCAGGCAGGTTGGTTCGAGTTGTCTGAAACATTGTGGTGTGGATTTCTACATTTGTTGATTAATGTCTGCCTCTCCAGGAGAGGTATTTATTTTTGAGAGAGAAAAGCACACTATGTGTAATGATTTAAGGTCTTTAACTGTGGAGAGTTTGTTCTATGAAATTATTGTGACACTGTTATTAAAAGCCTCGAAATACCAGCAACTGATTTTAATTATATAGCTTTTAATTTTAGCCATAGATTAACTTATGATTCACACTATTGTCATGCAACTTTTCTTTCTGTATTTTCAAAATGAAGAGTCATTAAATATAGCTACTAATTTCAAAGACTGTGCTTCTTTCTGAACAAAAAATGATGACTATGCACAGTTTTACAAAATGTTAAAGATCTCATTTAGGTAATGGAACCTTTAAAGCTCTCTGTCGAGTTTCGCATTTGTGTGCTGCTTTTCAGGTGACATTAAAACTTTGAAATAACGGCAGTTTTGTTTATTTGTGTCTGTCGTTGACCAGGTAGCTCGTCTCATCCTGCGTGTCTGTGAGGACCCTGGTCATGTCCGTTTAGCTCCCCTGCGTGATGCCTGATCATGACAGCACCACCCTCCTAACCAGACAGACCAAGCGCCGACGTGTCGACATTGGGGTGAAAAGGACTGTGGGTAGTGCGATATTCACCCGTGCCAGGGAGACCCTGCTCGACAGCATGAACCAATCGCACAGTATGGATCAGGACGGGGACTGCTCGTTGGTCAGTCATGGCCATGGGGGTACCAACAGTGACGGTGAGAAGTCAAATGTTTTGAGGAAGTTGCTGAAGAGGGCCAACTCGTACGAAGACGCCATAATGCCTTTCTCTGGCGCTACCATCATCTCTCAGTTACTGAAGAATAACATGGGAAAGAATGGAGGAAGTGACTCAGGCTTCCAGGTATACACACACAGACAGGTAGTGGTGAAATGTTACAACAATTGATCAATCAACCAATTTCACTTTTGCTAGTCACATTTCATTAAATCAAACTTGCATCTGCATTTTACCCGTCCAATCAACAAATAGAAGCCACTAAATAGTTTTCATTCCTCATCCACTGATGCATTAAATCATTGATTTAATCTGTTAATTGCTCACTAATTCCATCTTCCTGTCTTCCTTCACAGGGGAGTGGAGCGCTGTCCAGTGGAGGTTCAGAGATCCAGGCCGAAGATGCCTGCAGTAACTCCTCCCGTGACCGGGACAGCCCCTCCGACTGCCTCTCACCAGGGCCTCCTCTTGCGCCTCCGCCTTCCTCCTCCTCCTTTGGGCGTCCACCACCCTCTTCGAGTCATAACTCCCACGCTCCCTCTCAGCCCCTCTCCCTCTCTTCCTTTGACTTGGACAGGCTGTCAGATGAGCACCTTCGCGCCAAGCGTGCCCGCGTAGAAAACATCATCCGTGGCATGAGTCACTCTCCACTGGTCCGGCCCAACGCCGGCGACCACAGCCAAGAAAACAACCGTGAGAATGAAAACAGCAGCAACAACAGCAACAGCAGTAATGACCACCGAGGGGACGGCAACAGCCACAACATCAGCAGCCACGACCACAGGCGGAGCAACGGCCCTTCTTCCCTCCTGAGCTCTCCGGGTTCGCGGGGCGGCGTGGTCAGCGTTGGTGAGGTTTACAGGGAGAATAAGAGAAAGCAGCGCCTGCCACAGCAGCAACACAGCTTCACCCAGCTGGTGTGTTCAAGGCAGGAGCAGAGGCAGGAAGAGAGGCGGCAACTCAAACTGCAACTGGAGGACATGCAGGTTGGTAGCAGATGACATGATGAGCAGCATGGAGAATCTTGTGGTGGCACAGATTCAAGGAATACGTAGTCGCTACTGTCAGGCACACTGTTCTATTTTAATTTCTCATTTAGTTTATTTATGGTAACAGGTGACTTTCCGGTTCAAGAGACGTCTTCTTTAACATTCTCTATCTTCTGTTGCTCAGAAACAGCTGCGTCAACTCCAGGAGAAGTTCTACCAGATCTACGACTCAGAGACAGAGGAAGAGGAAGAGAACGGTGAGAGCGGCGAGGTCGACCGAGGTCGAGAAAGAGAAGAGGACGGCAACTTGTCAGAGGACAGTATCCGCTCTGATGGCCTGGAGGAGAGGCACAGGGACAGAGGGCGGCATAGCCACGAAGACCTATCTGAGCTGGACCCGGGCCTGTTCCTGGACCGGGCCCGGGCCCTCCTCCGAGAACAGGCCCTGATAGACGGAGAAATGGAGGAGGATGTGGATGTCAGGGAGGATGAAGAGAGGAATGGAGAAAGGGTGATGAAAAGCAGAGGAGGAGCAGCAGGAGGAGGTGGGGGAGGAGGAAGGCAGTTAGCAGAGACACTGAAGCAGGAGCTGAACTGTGCCGTATCGCAGGTCGTCGACACGGTCGTCAAGGGCTTCTCCTCGCCCAAGCAGGCTGTCAGTCACCATCACGGCTGCCACAGCAGCACACCAGCTGCACCCTCCTCTTCCTCCAACTCATCCTCCTCCTGTCCTCCACCTTTCGGTCCCCTTCCCTCCCTCACCCCAGACTCACGCTTTGGCGGTGGCACCCTGGCTCTCAGTATGAATGGCGACGGCAGTCCCACCCCTAACTACCACTCCTCCAACCAGAGGCTGCACTGCTTCGGCGACGTTATCGTCCCGAGCCCGCTGGATTCATTCGGTGGTTTAAGTGGCAGACTGAGTGGTGTGCCAACGCCCAATGACCAAACAGAGGCACTGCCGCTGGTGGTGCGCAAGAGCGGTGGAGGAGGTGGAGGGGAAAACAACAGCCTCTCATCCTCTCTTCCTCCTCCTCCTCACCATCCCTCCCTCCACCCTTCTCCCCTCACGGCCTCGCTCGGGTTTAGCCCTCCATCATTTCGCCACCCATTTCCTCTTCCTCTTATGGGTTACCCATTTCAGAACCCCCTGGGGTCACACAGTGGAGGAGCCGGTTACCCCCCAGGGCCCAAGGACCTCCATCGGGCCTCCCCTGATTCCATGGACGTGACCCGGGAAACTGTTAGCCTCAGAACCAAAATGGCATCCCTTGGAGGAGGCCATCTCAGTCACCACCATCACCACAGGCAGAGCTCACCGAGCCAACATGGGCCGGAGGGTCTGTCCCTGTCCCTCATCAAGTCTGAGTGTGGGGACCTGCAAGACATGTCCGACATATCGCCCTACTCAGGCAACACCGTATCCTTGATACTATAAGGTTCTGTGCCTTTGAGGGAATTTGAGTGTGTGTGTTTTCAGCTTCAGAAAGAAGATGATCGACACCCCATCAAGTTTATAGTCTTGGGCTAGGTTTGGGTCCAAGTTTAGAATCAAGCTGTGTCCCCCGCTCCATTCTACATACTAATTCTAACTTGGTAAGGAAATGGAGGCAGCTCAAAGATGGAAAAACTAAAATAAACTGGGGATAACAGTGAGAAGGCTCGAGTATAACTGGCTAAAAATACATTCATTTCATTGACACTGACTGCAGGGAAAACATACTTCAGATTAGTAGACAATAAATGCTGTTCGAGCTGGACAATCTGACCTAAAATATGTAGTATATCATAAAACATTTTCATTTTAATTGACTTATTTGACCTGATTAATGAAATTATATCAGATTATTTCATGTACTGTCCAGCTCTACGTATTATATAGAATAAGCTTGTAATATGGAATTGGGACACAGTGGAACTATTAAACTGTGCTTGCAACACAATAAACTAAAAGAAAAGTGAACATTAGCATGAAGAACAGCCTTACTTTAACCATTTTGTCTGTGCACTCAGAAAGACTTTAAATCTGAATGATATTATTTCCACACTTGTAATGCCGTCAAACAACTTGGCAGTGGCAGCAAGCAGTCGTCAAAGAAAGGCTTTAATATCAATTAACCCGCATTAATTGGTTGCTGGTCGAACACTCTTGTTTCCTTGCTGAGTGGGGAAGATGAAACGGGGCGCGATGGGTCTTGCAAGTAGGGGAAGATTAAACAGGTCGCACACTGCTCTCTAAAGCTCTTTAAAGTCTGTGCAGCAGGTTGTGGTGTTTAAAGCTGCTGAGAAAGGCTGGTGAGCTCAACACCCCCCCCCACACACACACACACACACACAGTCTGAGACACTCTTGTGCTGTTAGGTTCTCTTTCATCACAAAGACTTTGTACATAAACGCTCAAAGCAAATCATATTTCACTGTGTGTGTGTGTGTGTGTGTGTGTGTGTGTGTGTGTGTGTGTGGGTGTGGTGTAAGACCTTGTACATAGGAGCTCAAAGCTAATCGTATTTCAAAGAGCACGGAAGAGGAACAGGTGAATGCTTGGCCTTATTGATGGAAGCTTTCTAAATGTGCGTGTTTTGGGGTTTGTGTGTGCGTGCGTGTGTGTGTGGGCACACATAAGGAGAAGGGTCATATCTGAAACGTACACATTAATCTCTAAAGGTTTTTAAGCTAGTTGTCTCCCTGCTTCTTGTTGATCTCTCCTACTAGCTTTCATTTGTTGGCCTTCACTCGCAGTTGCTCGGCAGCGGTGTGTGTTTTGCTTCCTTTCACAGTGCGCGCGCGCACACACACACACACACACACACACACACACACAAACACACACACTCCCTTTCATGACGTGTGCATGTGGACAGGTGTTTGCAGGTAGCTGTTTATCTTTTCATTCCTAACCTTTC
The DNA here is from genome assembly GCF_051107435.1 of Chaetodon auriga. Taxonomy (NCBI): domain Eukaryota; kingdom Metazoa; phylum Chordata; class Actinopteri; order Chaetodontiformes; family Chaetodontidae; genus Chaetodon; species Chaetodon auriga. The sequence goes on along the minus strand of NC_135096.1, from coordinate 8,453,669 downwards.
ATATGAAGAGGGCTTCTCCCGGCGACCACGCATGCACACACTTTGACTCACACACACAGACGCGCGCACACACACACACACACGCTTGAAGAACAAAGTGAAAATAAAATAAGACTTTGAACCTGACAAATAGGAACTCCTTGCAGCTGTGATGGGGATGTGATCACAGTGTCGTCTTCAAAGCCAATTTAGATGTTGCTTTAATTAAAAAAGAAATATTTGACACGTCTCTTGATCCCACTGAGCCGTTTCATTCCAAAATGCTTTTCCATTCATCTGGAAGGAAAAAAAAGTCTTTGAAATTGGACATTAGTATTTCAAAGATATTGACCACCCCTCAACCCTCCCTTTTGTATTTTGTTGGTAAAAGATTCTTAAATTGTTTGCTGATTTCATTTTAATAACAGCAATCCTTCAAAATGAGTTCAGCCACTTTTATGAGAAATGTCTTTTTCCCCATCAGTTCAATTCATGAATTCATATTATGATGACCTCGAAACAAATTTTGACACTGCTATTCCATGAAATTTTGTGGATGAATCATTACAGTGGATGAACAGAAAATGTATTCAGGAAAAAGCTTCTCCAGTGTGTACATTTGTTGCTTTTCTCTTTTTTTTCTAATATTGGAAATGGGATATCTTTGACTTTTAGACTGGTGGTCTGAGAAAAGTAACACGTTTGAGATTGTCACAGGCTTTTATGTTACCGCCTTCTGACATTTTATAGACTAAATGATTACTGTATTCATTGAAAAGATACTGAAAAGACAGATGCACCCCGATTGCGATCTTAGGACTTTGCAATGATGCATTTCCAGTAACTGAACCATCCTTTGATCGACAAATTACATTCTTAAATATATGTCCTGTCCACACACTAACATTTGCCCAAAGCCGTCATGGCAACATGCCAAACTTCACTAATATTTTCTCAAAAATAGCCACACGGTGATTTATGCAATCTCTCCTCTTCGTTCGTATTCTTGTTTTGTCTCCGTCTCTGCCTCCAGAGTGGATTGGTGTGGTAGGGATGAAACAATGATGCCACTGTCAGTGGATTTAAGGCTTCAAGAAAGCCTGGCAGAGCGGTGAAGGTGTTCTGCATCGATCATAGTTCACATAAAAGGCGCTCACACACCCACCCACACACACGCACGCACGCGCACACACACACACACACACACACACACACACACACACACACACACACACACACACAAACAGTCACACATGCTCTCTCTCTCTCTCTCTCTCTCAGGTCTGTGTATCTTTAATCCTTTGTACAGAACTGAGCAGATGTCCCCCATTCATTTATGAATGTATCCCCCCTCCCTCTCTTCTCCTCCCAATCCCCCCCCCCATTCACACACACACACACACACACACATACACATACACACACACCTGGCAGCAAGGTCAAGTTACAGCTGATACAGTGAGCCATGCACAAAACACTCACACACACACACACACACATTCACAGATGTGCATCAGGATGAACACACGCACACACACACACAGACCAATGAGAAAGAAGGGGGAAGAGGAAGAGGAGTGGAAGAAAAAGAAAAGATTATCAGACGCATTGTTTATTCACTGACTTACTTTAGCTATTATGACACACACACACACACACACACACATCACTTGCTTTTTTCCATTACATTGTTTCAGATTGTTTACTCTGAGTCATGTTTGTGAGGTTTCATGTGTATTTGTTTGTGTAGTTTGTGTGTGTGTGTGTGTAGAAAACATTATCCGCTCTAAACACACACACAGACAGTGACAGGTTGGTATGAATGTTAACGACGCGATGGTGTTGTTGTCCGGTGACCTGACGTATCTGTTGCTACATGAATGATGAAACGAATACGACGGGCCTCTCGCTTCGGTTACTGAGGCAGAGTGAACGGTGCTGTGGAATCGCGGCCATTTGCGACATGTAGTCCGATTACTTTTGTTGTCATAATCAGCGGTTATCTCTCCATTTCTCCTCTGCTTCCTATCCTCACTTCCTGTCTCTCCCTCTTTTCCTGATTGCTGATGCTCCCCTCTCCCCCTTTCCAGCCATATAGGGCCCCTGGGGGTTCTGTATGTGTGTGTGTTTGTCTGTGCGCTAATTGACCTTGCAGGGGGTTCCATTGATTGCCTCATCTTCTCTGATAGATTATAGGGCCGTTAATGTGGTGGGGAAATGGCAGCGTGGTGGGGCACAGCTGTTGTCACACACACACAGACACACACGCTGCCCCTGCAACCGGGGCCTCCACAATTATTATTTTCCTTGTTGAGACAGTGGGATAGACACCGGGGCTGCAGAGCCGGCGAGATGCAGGAGTGAATGTGGGATTTGATCCAAAGCCAGCAGGTGCTCTGGTTTCTTTGCTTTGGGTGTAAAATGGCACGCCTACCAGAGGACTGGTGTTCGCTCATTGTAGCTCTGCACTTTCTGTGGTCGTGTTAACGGCAGTGCTGTCAACCGCCTGACTTGTACTGCAGTGGTCACTCTCTGGCACTAGTCACTCAGTGGTTACAGAAGTCTTCTCTGTCACACTTGCGCTGGCTCTGGTGGATTGCTTTTAAAAACTAATGAATGAATAATCAAGGGGAGGGAGCATAAATTCATTCATGTTGCACGCCTGCTTGTTCTTTCCAGGTTTGTGGGTGTGGATGTAAGAGAACGAGGTGCCGTGTTACAAGATGCCTCCTCAGGCCCTTTTGAGAGGATTCACATCAGAGATTGAACTGAAACTGATTCACTGATCAGGCTTTTCTAGATTCATCAAATTCTGATATGCAAGAAGGCATTTCAGGTTGTTTGTGACCCTCAGAACGAGCTGTGACTTTTGTAATGACTGCATGTGGGAATAAGCTGTTTTGGGCCAGCGTGCACCAGCTGTGTCTATCCCATCATGCACTTGGTGAGAGGCAGGGTTCACTGTTGATGTTCACTGTCCTTCTCAGTGATAGGTGCGTTTTCACCCAAAGTACCAGGAACTTTTGGTCCCAGTAACTACTTTTCGAGGAACTAAAAGGTTCCTTCAGCCCGCTGTTGTCTGTGTCTGCGCTGCGGTCTGAATACCCGTGAAGATTAGGCAAATTTGTCTGCTGACGTGTGACGGCTGTTTTTGCAAATCATTTTTGTGCGTGACTCACTAAAGCCTGGGCCGGTTGATGTGTTGAAGAACACTGAGCAAAAAACAAACTGGTTTGCAGCTGCACATTTAAAAAAAATAAATTAAAATAAATGTAAAAATCTGACCCACGTTTGAGGCTACAGAGGCAGTGTGTGACAGAAGGTTAAAATGAGCAGCATGTTTTCTCTCGTAATTTTGTTCTAACCCAAATTCTACTCCCTGTAAACTGAGAGAGTGCCATCACGACACCATACCTCTAATTTTGTTTGTTTTTTTCAAATGACAATTTCAAACAAATTCACTCAGGAAAATGGCTGTTGTTCACTGGACCTAATGGGACTCTCATTTGGTTCCTCCAGCCTTTTGCTAACAAGTGGAACCCGTGCGACTCAAATAGATATTTTCTGACTATTTTAGATCAGATAAAATAAGATGAAACTTTATAGGCAAATAGGCAAAAAAGTGGCACAGAAGGATCAAAGATAAAAAGGAAACTGGATAAAAAATAAAAGAAAAACAACTATGTATATGTACATTATATGCAGATAATAAAAATGAAATTTTTCTGAATAATCTACCAATGCCATATGTTGGAATTCAGTCAAATATGGATCATAAATAGAGTGCTTGTACTACTGCACAGTTAAAAATTTTCCAACAGGGTAGAAAAAATGCACAAGATGTAACAAATGTGACCATATATTATCATAAATACGAGTAGTGGATGAACTTGGACTCAAAGTCCTGCTAAAACTTTCCCTCTGCTGCCTCCTTAACATGAAATTATTCAGATTCAGGAGGGCCTGTCTCCCAACCACCTGAAGAAGGCCAAGCTGATGTTCTTCTACACCCGCTACCCTTCCTCCAACATGCTTAAAATATTCTTCTCCGACGTCAAGGTAAGACCTTCTTTTTCTTCTTCCTCGTGTTTCTCTCCTGTTTCTTCTCTTTTATGAACCTCTTGTTACATTTCTGTTCTAATTCCAGCTTTCAGTTTCACACCCTGTCATTCTCAAGTCTCTCTGTTCATCTGACTTTCCTGACCTTTTTGTTTTCACCCATAATACATTCTATTTATTTCTCTAGAGACTGTGGGAGAGCAAATGCAGAATGCAAAATATTTTAGTCATCACTGTTAGCGCCGATTTTTACTTAATAAGCTAAAAATACTCATCGTTCAGTGGACGTGCTTATCATTTCATCGTGCCAGGGCACAATTACGAGACTGATATGAGTGCAAAGTAAAGATTTGCTCTTGCGTGTTCAAAACTAGATATAGAAAAAGGTCAAATTTGCATTGTGACTCTGAGTCATTTTGAGATAAAATCCACAATGCGCATGCATACAAATGTAAGGAGATAGGAAAAAGTGACTCATACTCTGGCTTGAATAGACAGGTGGTATGACAAGCGTTGCAGTCACTGTCAGGCCGAGCATGGACACAAAATTCAACGGCATCGTTCCAATCAGACTCCAAAAATCACATCAGTGTATTTTTCAGTGGCAGATGGGGCAGATGAGCTGTTGTAAACAGGTATGCGTCTTTGTGGGAAGCCGTTTTAATTGTCCATGATTGTTCTCCGATCTCCTCGTTACTCTCCTCTCCTTCACTGGCAGATCGCCTCGCGGTCATCTGCTTGTGACGTTTGCGCATTTTGCTGTCTGATATTATTCCGCTTTATTGTTTGCGTGTGTTATTCCGTTACTCTGTATGAGTGTGTGTGTGTGTGTGTGTGTGTGTGTGAGACCCTATAGCGCAGATGGGTGCTCCAGTCTGTGACGTCTTTGTGGCATAATTAGAGTTTCTGGCCTTAATCGGCCTGGGGTTGGGGGGTTGTTAACACCCACTTTCCCTGTCACACACACACACACACACACACGTACTGTAAACCCCCTCCCAGCCCACACACACACACACACACACACACACCCTGACTCTCCCTATTACCCAAAAAACACATAGACACACACAATGCTTTCACTCTCACTAACATAAAATGAGAAGTTGAACTTTTCTTTGAATACAGAAACGAGATGAATAATCACAGAGTAAGCATTGATCTGACAGATGGCAGGATGCACAGGTAGAAAGACAGTGGACATAGAAAAACAGAGTAGAAAAAAGGAAAGACAGGAAATAAAATCAGAGAGAAAAATGAACAGTGGCAACATGAGAAAAATGAGGAGAAAACAGGAGACGATGGAAAGTGTGCCTGTGTGTGTGTGTGTGTGTGTGTGTGTTACGGGGGTTTTGAGAAAATGACAGAGGGAGTAGGGGAGGGGAGGACAAACAAATGAAAAGGATGACAACAGAACAACAGCTTTAAAACAAAGGCTGGGATTGTTTTGTGTTTACAGGCTGCTATGTGTTTTGCAAAAGAGCATACGGCTCCTCTACGGATTCAGGACGCTGTATTCAAATGAGCACGCGCACACACACACACACACACACACACACACACACACACACACACACACACACACACACACACCAGCTGCCCTTTGGCTCATATCTGTGGTGACCACTTCCTTGTGGCAGTGCCACATCCTCATCGGCTGCCATGGCAACAAGGTTCGCTGGGACACCAGGTTGCTAGGCAAACACAAGGTTGCTACCTGCTCCCAGTATGTGAGTGTGAGTCTGATTTGTCATTAACTGGGAGTCTATTAAGTGATAAAGATGGACATCATAATACCCAGTTATACCTCTGTTCAGTGTTACTGACGCAGTGAAAGGGAAAACGTTGAATTTGTTTCGCAGGAACCGGACACAGGAACATGCTTTAAAACTTTTCAGCTCTCCAAAAAGTCCCACATTGTTGCCTTAATATCTACAGCTTAACAGCTAACACTGACAATCCTGTTCAAGAGTTTCTTCACGGCCTTAAGAATGCATCATCTTCAAGTGAGACGAGCTGAACTGCCTTGTTAACTCATCGTAAAATAGACGTCTTTTAAACTCGACAAACTAGATAAAACTCACCAAAACCATCTGCAATAAATCGTCAGTTCAGATGTGAAAATATCCGGTTTTCCCCCATCGGCTCAGTGGGTCTTTACGTTGCTGTGCTACTGGGTGAGCTTGCTACCGGCAATGCACCAACAGCGGATACACTCATCCAATCTCCCAACCTTAAATATATTACTACTACTACGAATAATAAAAAGGATAATAGTATAATAATGCCCTGGAGGTGAAGGGGCACCTTTCCAGCTACCAGTTCACCTCCATATTGACTGGTCCATGCTGATCTCCAACCGGCCACCAGTCCTCCTGTGGACTGAGCCACTGCCACCCTTTGAGCTAACACAGGTCAAATGGTGACAAGCCATTTTGAAAGCAGTGAATGCACTGAATAAGTGAATAAGTGGTTCTACATATCTGCTGACAGACCCTTCAAATGTGCAAGCTTCAGTTTTTCTGAAAATCTCTGAGCAGGAGAAACTGTAAATGAATGAACATCTGAGCTCTTTCTCATGCTTTTATGAGACTAAACATATCTGCACATCCCCAAACTCACTCAAGTTTAAAGAACCTCGTCAACCATCGGTTTGGCCAAAACAAAACCATTTAAAACTGCTGTGTGCTGACAGTGATCATTTTCTATAATCAGCTTACTTATTGTGTCTCACTCATACTTTCAATTATCTAAATATACTTAATATTTACGTGGCTTTAGGCTTTAATTTGGAGAATGAATAAATTAGGACTAATGAGTTAACGCACAGTTGGTGTAAGAGTTTATCTTTCAGAGATTGATATTAGCTTCTCCATATATTAGATACGACCGTCTCCAATCTGTGGGTTTATCTCCAAACTGATATTCAATTAATCTCTTCATCTCAACAAACATGGATTTAGATTAGGAGATATTTGCAGCGCTTTGGCCTGCCCCTTCACTCAGCAGATGGACAGTATTACAGGCTCGATCTGTAACTGAAGTCAGAACCACGAACGCTGGGACTGATCAGAATGAAAGCACCTTCCTACTGGAATTTATTGAAAACTCTGTGACAGCCGAACCTGAGGTTTAGCTTCAGATAGCTTTGCACTTTTTTGCTTTTCCACATCGACAAGTTCCATCTTTAAAAGGTATAACCCTGAAGCTTTCAGTCCTTCAGGAATGCATCAGCAGTAGCTCCAACATGGAGTGAAGAGAGTGAACGTCACGCAGTGAGACTGATATCACTTAGATCAAATTAAAACAGTACAACTGGCATCATTTCCTGTGAATACTCCGTGCATTAGTCGGCCATTTGAATCCAGCATTGGAACGGCAGACAAACAGCATCAAAAACAGGGGTCAATGGTGCATCTATTTACTCCCGTTTCAGAGGGGAGGGACTATTTGCTGTGCTTTAAAATTTCCTGCAGCAGGATGGTGTCTGTGGGATCGACTCAAAATAAACCACAGGGTACGTGTGTCATGGTACGTGGTTACACCCTTTATAGCGGTGTGATGCACTGATGTTTTTAATAGTTTTTGGACAATAGAGCTCTGTGGCACAGAGGAATACAACACATTTTTGGACAACTGAAACACACTTGTTAGGAGGAGTAATTTGTCGTTGGGCTTGTTGTTTTCATGAGATTTGCTGACAATAAGAATATATCTACACTCTTAGTCTTCAAGAAAATTACAGTTTCTTATTATTCACATCTATGCAAATAATGGTTTATCGTCAAATTTAGTTTTAATTGAGTCGTAATCCCACTTAATCCAGCATATTTATCTGTGGGAGGAACTCTGCAGATATTATTTTGCTTAATAAAAAAATGAATCATGGATAATCCTATTTGTGATGAGTGAGGCTGTTCTTTTCAAGCCTTCCTCTGTGTGTGTGTGTGTGTGTGTGTGTGTGTGTGTGTGTGTGTGTGTGTGTGCGCGCGCTGAGGGCTGAGTGAGAGCGAGCACCCTGTTGCTGTCTGTCTGTGTATGTGTGTGTCCTGTTTCATTGTCCCACTGCATTCATTACCCTCATCATTACCATATTTCCAAAATCCGGGTCAATGTCTCTTTCTCTTTCTCTTTCTCTCACCCTCTCTCTTACTCCTCCTCCTCCCCCTCCTCCCCCCCCTCCTTCCCAGGGAACAATAAGTAGCATGTGTTCGGAGGATCAGGCAGATTCACTGTAAGGGAATTAGGGCCCTGAATGGCTTCCCCTAATTGGACTTGAATGGACTTTGTCTATGGGAAAACTGGTTCTTAAAGATGAGCCTCTTACGCACAAAGGCTGCATCGCTCGGTGTGGGAAGTGGGTTGAGCTGACAACTGTTTCAGGCACAGATGAGCAAGCACGCACATCCACAGAAACACACACGGGATCTTAATTATGTAGTGAAAGCTCTTGCCTTCTGACCAGACAATCATATATGTGAGCACGAGACGCCGAGGTCCCTGCCGTCTCGTCTTGAGAGAGTCAGCGCGAGTAATTAAGACCTCGTTAAGACTGGAGTTAGGATTAATTAGACGCTCGCTGGCTCAGGGAGCTCCTTCCGACTCGCACACGCAAGTTCCCTGCCAGCTGAGGGGTTCTTACATGCGCGCACACACACACACACACACACACACACACACACACACACACACACAAGCACCGAATGCAAAACAGCAACACATTTCTCAACAACAGCCCTGAAGACTCTTGCCTTGAGAGGCTGGAATGACATCTCGTTGCCGCCGTCTCAGCAGGAATCAATTAGCGTCCAACCCGCCTCTCACCCGTCTTGTCAATTAGAGCTACACAGCCAATTTGGCAACGTCGGGATATGAACCAGCAACACCTCGTCTACTGATCCAGACATACTTGAACTTGAGTAATTACCATGTTGAAGCGATGGCAAAGATGACAAAATATTTAAATCTGTCCCTAGTTTTACTCATCTGAAACAACGTAGCTATATTTTGAATTCTTTAGGCTCTCTTTAAATGAAAAAATGTAAAAATAAATCTTTCTTGATTGCTCACTGTTTTAAAAATAGAGAACAGGTACCGTTTGGTGAGAAACAGTTTTGAAGGTTACTCAGGCCTGGCAATAATTTGTGTGTTTTCCTTTCTTTCTTGGAAAATAATCAGACAGTCTGGGGGAAATGTTGCTAAATAATGGAGCAAAACAAATCCAAGCCTCAGAATTATGACCATTAATAACATCACAGCACAAAGGCTAATGGTGTTTAGCTCCAAAAGACAAGCAAAAGGGCCAAAGTTAATGGGGAAATACAGTTGTAATGATTAAAAAAGCAATATAAAATAGTCATACAGTGGCCTGAAGTCAGTTTCCGTCTGTGTCTTGCAAAAGTTTGGCAGTGCTGCATTAAAAATTAAGCAAGACTTCTTCTGCAAACCAGAACCTTCTATAAACTACGGTGACTGTATGACTATGAATTAGAGGCTTTGTATGCTCTGCCTGAAATTGCCTCATAAACTTCACACGGACAAACAACTTCCCTGCAGTGTATACTGTCTAGTAAAGCAGAAATGCCCAAAATGTAATTTGAAAAAGTTACTACAACAGCTATTCTTCCAGGATCCACAGGAAACCTTCAGTGTAACAACTCATGGATTTGTGTTGATCGTGCACATTCACTCTGTCCTCTATAAAATGTGCCGAGCTACGACGAATCCGGTTGAAGTGGGCAGATTCTTAAAGGATGTGTGCGTTTGCCCTTCCAAAATGGCCTGGGGGGGCTGACAACACCCGCCATCAAGGGAAGGAGAAAGGGGGGTGAGGCACCCTGACACTTTCTCTGACACTCTCTCTTTCCCCCTTTTCGTTGTAAACAGAAAATGGCATTCCTCGAGCTCAGCATTTTGATTACCCCGCCCACCCACCCCCCCCACCTCCATTCTCTTTCTGTCTTTTGTCTCTTGTTTTTTTGGTTTCTGTTGATTGTGATGAGCTGGACAGGACGGTGGGTGGGTGGGTGGGAGGGCAGATGGTGGGACGGCTGAGTGCGTGCGTGTTTGTGTCCTGTCTACATGTGAAGTCATTCCTGGAATATCTTCCCTTTGAAAGAAAAACGATCAGGCTGACAAACACACACTTGACACTCAGAGATTTTGAGTTCTGTGTAGTTGGTGTCACCAGTAGTCTGATAAAGACAATTGGAGGGGAAACAGGCACAGTTTTGAAGATTCCTTGTTGTGATTTGAGTAGTACAGCATCATTTGATGCATAAGACCCTCAGACAGACCTAAAAGATGGCTGTGCAGTGACGGTGACGGTCATCAGCGAACAGTGTGGCAAAGTCAGCCTCGCATACAGTGGACAAGCAAGGTACTGCAACAGTATTTTCCCCATAGACCGCCAACAAAACAAGACATAAGTGTCTAAAACTGCTGACAGGGCAGGGGGCTTTCCAAACAAAGACAGAGCTAATATAATACGCCAGTATTATCTGAACTATGCCAACAAGTGCTGAATTGTTCGGTTTATAAAATGTCATAAAGTAATGAAAATTGTCCGTCAGAAGTCCAGGGTGTCATCTTTAAATAGCCTTTTCTGTCCTAAAGACCTGTTTTGTTTGTATAGAAGACAAAGAAAAACAGCAATTATTCACGTGAGAGAAGCTGGAACCGCTGAATGTTTGGTGTGTTTGCTTTAAAAAACAAATCTCTGGCACACAAATACACACGCAGAAAGTTGAATAATCTTTATTTGCACATGTGAGAATTGGAGTCATTTGTCGGTGTCTGGGGACTGGAGTGAGCATGATCTCATGTGTGTATGTCGTTTGCATGTCAGAGGTTGTCTGTGACGTGCTGTTTGCTCTCTTTGTGATTCGCGACGGACAGATGACATTGGCTTATGTGTGTGTGTGTGTGTGTGTGTGTGTGTAACAGTGTGTGTTTGTGTGTTAATTGCTGAGTTATCGTGTTCATTTTTCGTGCAACTCTTTTGTGGGTCAAAACGCCCCCACGCCACACACACACACACACACACACACACACACACTTCTCCCTCCCGCAAACAGCTTTGTAAAACCAACTCCCCTTCCTTCTGCTGCAGACACACACACACACCCTCCCTCCCAATTATGCTCCATTATGTCACCCCCTCTGACAGCTCCTGAAAAAATATCTCTTTCCCTCTCTGTCATCCTCTGCTCTCTCTCTCTCTCCCTGCATTCCTCTTCCGTGCTACCTCCCTCCATTCATCTCTCTCCCTCTCTCTCTCTTTCCCCCGATCGCTCTCGCTCATCCCTTGTTCCTGTGAGACAATGTCTTGTAACAATACCGAGCTTAATCTCCGTATCAAAGCCGTTTTTCCTCTTCACCGAACACACACACAAACACACACACACACACACACACACACACACACACACACGCTTTCACTGGGCTGTCACTGTGGTTTTTTTCCTGCATGTTTTTCTTTCTTATAATGAAAATGATGAAAAATAACGTACAGCTTGCAAACGATCACATGCTTTATCCAACAATGTACACAAAGGTCAGATTAGATCAAGCACTGCTCCTCCGTCATTCCCCTTCATCCCTCGCCCCCGCGAGGTGATCAAATACAAGAATCAACGGCAACATTTTACTGCTACCGCATGTGCGTTAATTAATGTGTCTCATTTGTCTTTTGCCTTTATTTTTGTCCTTGTGTTGTGATCCAGCATGTTTCACATCACTTATGGCTGGAATATATATGAACGAGTAAAAGTGGAGTTCAAATATTCAATTATTCGGAATTTTTCAACATGACATCTGGGAGAAAAAAAGACGCTCTGTCAGCTGAAAGACTGCTTCAATGTCCGACTCTGGCAGACATTTTTTGCAGTGTGCTGTCCAGGCCTGCAGGGCAGGAACAGTGTTTGAACAGAGTTGTTTCATGTTGATTCGGCTCAGTCCGAATGGCAAAATAATAAGACAATATTTGGGTCATTCTTGTTTGATAAGGAAGGATTCCAGGGGGCCATTTCTTTTCTTTTCTTTTCTTTTTCAGCAAGGACCCTCAAGGTGTAGACAGTGTTTTAGTGACTAATGAGGTGGATAAATTGAAATGTTTTAGAGATTTTAACCGTGTGAGTGTGTGTGTTAGTTGAAGTTAATTTGTGGGGGTTTACACACACGCATTATGTACAAACAGAGGACGCACGCACGTACACACGCGACAATGCAGGTAAATGCAGGTAAATGTATTGGGAATTTGATATTCCCATCAAAATAACTAAAACTTACTAATTCACACCAGCAGAGCAGCGTTTGCTTGAGTGAGACGAATGCTGCTGTAAACAAACCAAAACAAAGGTTGCTTGATTTCAAACAGACACATTTGCAATTGACCAAAAAACCTTAAAAATGAATAGGCGATGCAGAAATCCTCTTTTTCATTTCAGTGACCTGTGTTTCAGGCTGCATGCTTGATTCATTCTGAAGCGCACAAAGAGCTCATCTGTAAAAACACTTCCTTTCATTTTTGTTTTCCTCTTATTCAGACATTTACAGCTCAGAGTTGATAAAGTTTTCTTTTACAAGAGCTACTTCACATTTCACCATGCATGTATGTACCCAAGCAAATATCATGCTGTGCTATTGGAAATCCACAGCACCGTCAAACCAGAAGCAACATTCATTTGAACGGTTTTGTTTTTATTTCTACTAAATCTAATTAATCTGATCTCATGAACTGATGACGTGAGTTTGCTTTATTCGTCTGATGAATCACTATTCGACTGTCTTCCGCTGCAGTTCAATCGCTGCATCACCTCCCAGCTGATCAAGTGGTTCAGCAACTTCAGGGAGTTCTACTACATCCAGATGGAGAAGTTCGCCCGGCAGTCCATCAACGAGGGCGTGACTGCTGCGGAGGAGCTGATGGTGGGCCGCGACGCAGAGCTCTTCAGGGCGCTCAACATGCACTACAACAAGGCCAACGACTTTGAGGTAAGATGAGCCGGAGGGGGGCTCTCCAGTGTGTGAGTCTGGTGAATGTAGAGGCAGATAAGGGAAGGGGGGGATAATATAACAGTGACAATGTGTGTGAGACTGGGAGCAGATGATGATAGCAATGCTATGCTTTCAGAAATGACTGTGAACCCTTTCAAAACTTTTTGGAATACGTAAAAAAAACAAGTTGCCCTTCTCCGGCGCGCAGTGCGACGGCCATCGTGAGCAAACTGTTTCTCGGCTCTCTTTCAAAACTGACTTCAAACTGAACTCAGCTCCCCCTACACAAACGTCCTCTACCAAGTCAGCTGTTCGGAGCGCAACAGTCACCTCACGATTCTGCTGAGGTGTGGATGTCGCAGTACGTGTGCGTGTGTGTTTGTGTGTGTGTGTGTGTGTGTGTGTGCGTGTTCGATGAGGCGAAAGAGGACGCCGCTCGAGGCGTGGGTGTCCTTGTCAAAGCGATTTGCAGAAGTCACATTCTCTCCCTCACTTTTTCTCTCCCAATATTGGTCTAAGGGGACCTGAGGGCCCTTAAACTATTCAACGTAACATCAGCAGCATTTAGATGTCCATTAGCACACACCTCACTGCTGACACACACACACTTTCTTTTTTCGCTTAGTTGGAGCTTAAATGCACAGTAACACACACACACACACACACACACACACACACACACACAGACTTTAAGGTGTCTCAGTATTCTGTTCTGGAGGAATGAAGAACAAATGCTTTGCATGTTTTGCATAACAAGAGTCAGGTAGCTTTTCTCAGGTGTGTATGTAAAGAGCCTGCACAGGAAACAAACACACATGCAAATAAGTTGTGTGGATGCTGAATTTAGCTGGGGTTATTTTAAGGACTCAGGGGGCGAGGTTGAGCTCAGGAGTTTGAGCATGACGACTGTGCTTTTGTATATTTGAGCCACATATCAATTGTAGTCTGACTTAGCGCCAACGATCCTTGATATTTCGAAGTCTTTAAACTGATTTCCCATCTCTCCCTCATCCATTAGCTTCAGGTCACTTCAGCTCAATATGAAAATCAACTTGAAGACACTCGATACCAGAAACTGAGATAGGCAAACCATGACAGTGAACGTTCAGCTGTGTTTTCTGTTTGAATATTGTAGTCGTGCATTTGCAAGCAGTGACTTTTTTTTGCACGTGTCCCGAAATGAATGGAAAGTGATGTCTGCCTGAAAGGGAGGGGGCGGGGCGATTCATCGAGTTTCATTTTCAATTACAATTTGGCTTCCGACGATTATGAAGACAAGATTGTAAAACTGTAAAACTGTAAAATGATTATTGTGCCGTTTCAAAAAGGGCCAGAGAGTCGCACTTCAGCGATGCTTTCTCACATTTTATGCAGCAAATATAAACGACATTAAAATACACATCATGCATTGAATAAGATTTTTATGATTATTATTTTAATATTATGTGACATTATTTTATTTCTTTGATAGTTAAATTCTGTTAAAAATGTAAGGAAATCCACTGCAAAAAATCAGTTTTTTAGTTTAAGTTCAATGATTGCATGATGTTTCCAAAGTCACTGAGTAATCAGGTTAAACGACAGTTATGACCCAAATATCACGGTTTTTGCCATAATCGAGCAAAAGTAGAAAATCCCAACAATAGAATAACAGCTGGTGAAAATTTTAGTTAAAGGGCCAAATCACGGCCCCGTAATGTCTATTTGCCATCAGTGGAAGATGCTGCAGCGTGTGTGCTCTTTGTGCAGCAAAGCGATGGCGTGTTTGCAAAGGTAGGTAGAAATGTTCTTCCTGGACTTTGTCCCCTTTCCTGCCTGCCTCCTTCTCTCCCTTCACCTCCCTCCTTCCATCCCTCCATCCTTTTGCCCGTCTGCCCTGAGGGAACATTACTGGCTAGGGACCCTCTCTCTCTCTCTCTCTCTCTCTCTCTCCTTCTCTCACCCTTTCCCTCTCTCCCTCCCTCTCCTCCCCTCTGTCAAACTCAGAGGCGTGAAACTGGAACCACGGCCGATTCAGCAAGTCTCCCGACATACACACACACACACACACAGAAGTCTTCTCCTTTTGCCAAATTTAGCATCATCAGAGTTCCACCTTGGTTTGTCCCCCATCACACCCTCCTCCACTCCTCCCCTCCTTCCTCCTCTGTT
Organism: Chaetodon auriga; assembly: GCF_051107435.1. Lineage (NCBI taxonomy): Eukaryota > Metazoa > Chordata > Actinopteri > Chaetodontiformes > Chaetodontidae > Chaetodon > Chaetodon auriga. Next base: position 8,438,483 of record NC_135096.1, on the reverse strand, counting down.
TGCTCTTTCCTTGCTCCCTCTCCTTCCTGCTGAATCTGTCCTCTGTCGATACGTTCTCTTCGTCGCCTCCTCTCCTTATCCTCTCCTTCTCTTATCCCTCTTTCATTTAGCTTTGTCCTCTCCTCCCTCTCTGTCCCCTGCTGCCTTTCCTTCTCTCCTATTGTCCTTCTCTCTTCCAGTCCTCCAGTCCTCTCCCCTCCTTTCCCTTTCTCCCTCATTCCACCATTAACTCCTCCTGACTCTTGTCTCTTGTCTGTCTTTACCCATTTTTTCCACTCATCATCCTCTCATCTCTATGCCTCAACAGCTTTTATTTCTTCCATAATAGTCTGCTCTTTGTCAAATTAATGGCTAAAAGAAGGCCTGACGAGGTTAAATAATTTACAATTATTATGTTTCTCTGGTTAAAAAAATAAGTTAATCTTAGTCAGCGCTGTGCTCTTTGGTTTGATGGGTTGAAAAAAGCTCGTGTCATTAGTCAACGTACATGGCCAGCATTTTAAATAGTCATTGTAGATTATTGCTGTGGAAAGGTGAGTGTAATTTGTCGGGAGTTTGTGTGTGTGTGTGTGTGTGTGTGTGTGTGTGTGTGTGTGTGTGTGTGTGTCTTCCAAAGTTGGCATAAACAGGCCTCAGTAATTATAGCAGCTTCATTAATTACCTCCTCCTCCCCTCTCCAGCCACATTCTTTCAACTCTTCTTTCTTGTTTACCTCTCTCTCTCTCTCTCCATCCTTACTGTCTCCTCTCTCCTCCTTCCCCTCGCCTCCCCCGTCTCTGAAACAATTTTGTCCTAATTGCAGCTCTGCCCACTAACTAATGAGGAAGGCAAAGAAAGGAAGGAGGCTGGAGAAAGGGAAAGGAATACAGTAGTCTCATCTTCAAAAAAAAAAAACAAAAAAACAAAAAACGGGGAAAACAAAAGAGACAGAGAGGGCTTTTCTTTGCCAGGACACTCAGGGAAAGGTATCAGCTTCCACCTTCTGCCAAGAGGTAGACAAACGTTTCCTATTTTTCTTTTTTATATCGAGAACAGATTGACGAGTGGTTGCTTTAGACTGCCAGCAGCATTGCGCATGGCACTCTTAACTTGCGAGTGTGTGTTTGTTAAAGTTTCGGTGCGATATTTGATGCACACCTACGCTTTGGCATCATCAGCACATGCGCACCCTGCGCAGCTCAGACTATGTGAATGAGAGGTGGAAGAATGGGATGAAGTTGTCATATTTTTGTGTGTGTGTGTGTGTGTGTGCGTGTGTGTGTGTGTCGACTGAAGAGGGACAATGAGACATTTTTATGAAGCCTTCTGGAGGACATTCTCATCTTTCCAGTTCAAGGATCCTCGCTGGCTCTGTCAGCACCAAACCACGGCACAGCTGCGCCTCACACACACATGTTCACACATGCGTGCGTACACACACACACACACACACACACACACACACACACACACACACACAGATACTCATTTGTGTTCATCTGAAAGAGCAGAGATAGATGAAGGGTGGGTGTGGTTGCTACCAAAATCTGTCCTTTGACTTTGACACACACACACAAAAACACACACACACAGACACACACACACACACACCTAGAGGCCACCGAGTGGTCACACACTCACATTTCAGGGCTATCTGGTTTCATAAGCTGTGCAGTTCATGAAAGGCTGAACTTCTCATGTCTTTCTCCGCCGTTTTAGATTCTTTGTCATTCTTTGTCCTTATTCATCCATTCACTCATCTTTTCCACTTCCTCTTCATCTTCATGCGAGTCCACTGGAGGAAGAAAGGGCCGAGCTCGAGTCGAGGAATCGATTCTCAGAGTGGCCTTTCTATCACATTCGCTTCTCTTCTCATAGAAAATCCTCTGCAGCTTTAAATTACTGTCTTGGTGCTGAAGTTTGGGTCTATTTTGTGCATTGTGCCCAGTGCTGATGGGCTGTTTTCTGTCATTTTGTTACGACTTCATCAACACACACCAAAATATAAAAGATTCGTCTGCCTCAATCCAATTGCCCTAAGTTTTGAATTTTTTTCCTCTCATGTCTCCTCCGTCTTTCTCTTGTCCTTTTTTTGTCTTCTATTTGTAACCTACCCAGAAGGCGTGCGCACGCACACACACACACACACACGTTTCATAGACTACACGTGTCCTGCTTTCTTTTTCTCACCTCCCTCTTCCTCCAACTCTGATCTCTCCCTCATTCTGACTACAGAAGCTTTGGGGAATTACTACATCTTACACATTGGGGTTCATGATTTCAAGTCTTTTACTACTAGAGACGTTTAATTTGACTACTTTCGCGCCAAGTATTTAAAATATATCAAAAGAGCGTGCCAAAGCATCTGAAACGGAATTTTAGGATTTAGGATCATTGGACACCAAAACACTCTCTTTAAAGTTGAAGAGTCTTCAAGAGTCTCAAGGGAATCAGCTCAGATTAAGGGATTTTCATAAAAAACAAGCAGAGGACTAATGACTTCTAGTAAAAAAAAAAAAAAAAAAAAAAAAAAAACTGCTTCATAACTATTGGACCAGAGTTAGATGCAGCCTTGTCTCCTTGTTTATGTGCTACTGATGTGCTTTGCCAAATTCATTTCTGAGGTGGCTGGAAGGATGAGACTGGGATCGTTAGCTGTGGGCTACAGAAACGCTTGGTTAAGAGGAGATTAGGGTTTGCTTAAGAAAATTAGTTGTATATGAACATGCATTTTTAAGAAAGCCCTTAATCTACGTGAACACACACTCTGTCGCTGTCACTCATTAAGCAAGCATGAGCAATAAGTAACTCGGTCTTCCTCACTCTCTCCTCTCTGTTGCTGCTTGGCAGAAAGCGGTATGGTACAGACAATGCCACCTGCCAGTTTCTGTCACTATAATTATAGCTATCTGCTTGCAGCGTGTGTGTGTGTGTGTGTGTGTGTGTGTGTGTGTGTGTGTGTGTGTGTGTGTCTTAGTATTCCAGTTGAGAAGAGAAGGCATCATCTTTGTCACTGAGCCTGATTGGAGTCACGAGGGTCGTGTGCATGTGTGTGTGTGTGTGCATGTGTATGGTCTTCCTGTATGTGTGTGTGTGAATATGAGTGTGTGTGTGTGTGTGTGTGTGTGTGTGTATGCGTGTGTTGTGCATGCAGTGATTCCCTTCCCCTGCCCCAGCTGTCTCCTTAGCTTTAACAATAGGCCTGGTAACAAAGACGTGGCCTTCAGCCTCCGTCATGTGATACTAGTGGTCTGCAGCCTCTCAGTCAGATGACCCAGGCTATTGTCCTCTATGGGTGACACACACTTGCACACACACGCACACACAAGGAAGCACAGAACACACACACACACACACACACACACCATTCCAAGGAAGCCCAGCACGTGTGTGAACGCACGCACTCAAACGGCAGCATGCGGAGACGTGAAGGCACACGGTTTCGCACAGAAAGAAGATAACACACACTCATGAGATAGTGAGAACAGACGCGCACGCACACACAGACGCAATCTCAGGACGCAGACCCTTCCTCTCAGTCACATGCAGTCTGAACAAAGAGAAACTTTATTGCCATTGTCCTGGTGACAGTGAGATCAGTGACTGATTGACAAAAGAGCAGCAGAGAAAGGAAACATATTGCTGATGTCCTGGAGGAACCCCCAGTCTCCACTTTTACCTTTAATTTCACTCTTTAAACGACAGCAGGCATATCATTGTGGCCCCGAGGCTACGGCGGAGAGACGGGGATGTATTTGCCATCAAACGGCTGATTATTTCTCTAAAATACATGAGCTGTTTTTTTTAACTTTATGTGAATCCTGCTTTCCAGCACTGTGCGTCCAGCTTTACTTTCTAAAGGCTGCTGTGCAAATATGGGTGACTGTGTCAAACAGTATCTCACCAGCAGGTTACTGTCTGTGCTATTTATGTGCAGTATGTGCGGTGCAGCCGGAACGTAGAGGAACAGAACTGAATGACAGAAAAAGAAACAAGTGCCGCTCCCTCTTCCCTGAACAGCTTGAGTTAAAGAGCATTGAAGCAAGGCACTAGAGCCAAGTCTCAAGTCCTGACGATGCAACTTTCAAGAGTTGAGTCCTTGAGGGCAAGTCCAAGGTTTTCAGGTGTCTGAGTGATGACGAAATGATGGAGCATTTTAACATTTTCTTTTCAAATGTGCATTCAGATCTTTTGTGCAAAGCTGAGACAAATCCTTTCATTGACCCTGTGATTAAATATTTAAGGTGGGTGGCTGTGCAAGGCCTGCCTTTCATCATCTTGTTCATCTTAATTATTTGGTGTTCCTGGACTTGGAAGTTGTTTTGTTTTCATCAAGTCTTGATTTTTCTGTCTTATTGCACAGATCTGGCCCTAAACATTCAGCAGAAGTAGCTTGCGATTTTATCAGAAGCTCCTGTTAAAGATTCACAATTGTGTCATTTGTCCGTCACACAAACTTGATCCTAACGACAGTCAGCAAGAGTGTGTTGCAACAAGAGAGGAAAGAGAAGCTGAAGAACCAAAACAACCATGTTTTGGACACAAATTACGGAGTGTCCTCTTAATGTATGAATCAGTGTTCGCCTGAGGCCGGATGGAAGGGGCAGGGGGGGAGCATGGTCAGTGTGCTATAAAGATCCAGATAAGAAAAACAGGAATGCAGACAGAGATGGAAAAAACAACAGGAGGCGTTCGGCCACCATGAGCTACCAGAGTCCATCTGAACTCCCTTAATCACTCCGACAATCACGTCTATATCTGCAGCACAGAGAGACGATTAACAGCGTCAAAGTAGGAATTTCCATTTCTTAATTTCTGCCGAAGGAGAGTGGATGAAAGGAAGAAGATGAAGAAGAGGAAGAGTCCCAACTGCGGATCTGTGTGTGTGTTTTTGTATTTTCCTGCCAGGGCTTGTCTGTGTGTGTGTGTGTGTGTGTCTGTGTCTGTGTGTGTGTGTGAGAGAGAGACTAAAGCCAGGCCTGATAGCAGGGAAAGAGAGGGAGAATGAGAGAGAGAACAGGAGGAAAAAGGAAGCAGATGCTTGTGTGTTGGCACAAAAATGATATGTCCACTGACACACACACACACACATATAGACACACACACAGGCACAGAGCTAAGTCCACAGAAGGAGCAGCACATGAAAGAGTTCCAGTATTGTCTCGTTGATAGCAAAATACTCTACTGACCAACAGCAAAGTGGACCTCAAGGCCACAGAGCCAATGAATGGCAACAAAATAAAGTGTGTGTATGTGTGTGTGAGGTGAGGGTCATCTGAAACTGAAAAGAGCAGCACCCTGCAACAAGACGAGAAATAGAGACGGTTCGAAAGGGACAAGCCAGCTGAAAAATGAACAATGACCAGGTAGGACTCACAAGAAGCAGTCTGCACTGTTCCTACACCTTGAGAATCCAGCATATGGTGTTTGCACAGTGATCTCTTAAGAGCCTGGTGTGTGTGTGTGTGTGTGTCTGTGTGTGTGTGTGTGTGTGTACATGCTTTTCCTTTTGTGTAAGACCGCGAGTGACGGTGGCAAGGAAACAAACAGATAGGTGGGAAGGCAGGTGGACAGATGTATGGATAGGTGAATAGGTGGGGTCAGCTGAGGACACACAAGCACACACACGGCCCACACCTCTTGTTTTCAGAGGAGAGGAGCGGAGGGGGAGGTGGGGGGGCGGGGAGAGAGAAGGGAGGTGGGGATAAACGGGGACAGGAGAAGAAAAATGAGCAAGCTTTAAGGCAGAAGGGGAAAAGGAGAGAATGAATTTAGACACAAGTCAGGGACGTGCATGGAGAATTTCCATGACTTTAAAACAGCGCTGCTTATTACCGAGCTTACTGAACAACAACCAGCATTTAACGGCAAGACTAATCAGTGACTTCACCGCACACAGCAAAGGAGATCTCCATTTGATCAAGTCATTTCTTCAGCTAGAGCGTTTCGTAAATCATAATTTCCATTAAACAGGAAAAAGCTTCAAGGATTCTGCGTCACTATTGCTCGAACAACAAAAAATCTAATATATAAGCCAAAGAGAAGACATCACATAATAGCAGTGTGGGAACTGGTAGAATTTGTTGGATTTTGGTGGATTTCTGTACAGAATGAAGCAGCATCAGACATGAAGTCACAGAGAAGGCGGCACTCACAGAGATCTGACAGATCCTTCGGTGTGAGTGCCTTTGTCTGGGTTTGAGAAGCATGTCTGCGTTGTAATGGGGAAGCAGAGGTGCTAAAGTGGAATATTTTTGTGGGTAAGGACCTGTAGCATCTCTCATCAGAGAGCAACAGCTGGGAGAGATGCTGAGCGAAGGGATTACGGTGTTTCAAATCACACTTTGTGATCAAGTGATTCTTCTGCTCACTGATAAGTGATGCTTTCTGTCTGAGTGTGTCACATCTAAGTTAAGTCTAAGTTAAGTTTTTCTCCTGTTTTGGACGTGTTAAAATGGGGCAGTGTATCCATAAAGAAGTAACCTACTTAAAAAAGGCTCTCCTTTATTCTAAAAATAATTTTTAGTGCAACACTGCCCTTTTGTGCTTGTGGTCTGCACTGTAAAAAATGACTAAATTAGCAAAGCGGACGTCACTGTTGCTAAGTGCTGTGCTGTTTCTGCACTTTGATGGTTTGACTTCCTGCACGTGGGGCTCTTTTGTGTTTTCACTGCTCATGCTCATGTTTATTGCGAACAAGCAGCTGCTATTGGTGCTACTAGATACATTGAATACGCCAGATTGTTTTTTCCAGGAAAAAGAAAAAACTAATTCTGTTAAATGACTGCTCGGAAGCAAGATAGAGCTTTAAAATAAATATTCAGATTCATGGAAATGGGGAAGATTTTTATGTTAGTTGTGGTTTGATGTCATTGTTCTTCCTGTTTTGAGATGGAAATGTCTGTATTTTTCCTTCATACACTCTGGTAAGATGGTCATAACTTTCCACTCTCAGTAAAACATGGCTAAAATGAAAATGAGACAGAGATGCAGATGCAGATGCAGATGAGCAAACCAAAACGCAATGATTGATACATTTGCAAATGCAAATTACACTCGCATGCAATGCACTGGAAGAGCTGAGGAAGAGCAGTGAACGCATCGGGAAAAGCATAAACAGATGCAGCAGCCTTCATCCAGGTGAAGCAAAGCTTTCCATCAGCACTATGGGAACTTGTCACTTCAAAAATAAGAGCGTGTGATGCGTAATAAACATTCAGTGAGCTTGTGATTTCTCATATTTCCAAGAAGATTCGAGGGCGGAAGTGCCAGAGAGGAGGACGAAGAAGAGGGGATGAGAGGATGAGAGAAAGAGGAAAGAAAAGAGAGGGAGGGCATCCCAGTAGGCCTCCTTGTTGGGCAGCGATTTAGAGATTACAGGCTCTTGTCCTTCTGTGTGTGTGTGTGTGTGTGTGTGTGTGTGTGTGTGTGTGTGTGTGTGTGTGTGTGTGTGAGGACAGAGTAATTGAGCCTCCCTTCATCCAATATTTACCCACCAAACCAGAGCAATCATGCGAATTATGTTTACTGGGAACCAAGTGTCTTTCTTCCTCTTTATCATTTCTTTCCTACTTTCCCTCTCTCTCTCTCTCTCTCTCTCTCTCTCTCTCTCTCTCTCTCTCTCTCTCTCCCTCTCTCTCTCTCTCTCTCTCTCCTGGCAATTACACACCATATCAAGATCCAAGCCAGGAGAAAATCACACATGCGCGCACACACACACACACACACACACACACACACACACACACACGGGGGAAACAGGCCCATCTGTATTGATGATGGCCTAATTTAGATCTCTTTATTGGACTGATTTACGACAGCCAGACAAATCTGGGCATCTGGACCCAAGTGTGTGTCTGTGTGTGTTTGTCCAGTCGAGCTGGTGCCCAACAAGACACACAACATCCTCCCGGCTTCCTTTCATTCTCTCTGCTCGTGTTTTCCTACCTGTCTGTGTATCAGCGGTGTCCTGTCCTCTCTCTGTCGGGGGCTCGTTCACTTCGAGTCCTCTCGCCACTGCGACGATGACACGTCATCCTGAAACATTTTAAAAACACACCAATCATCGCGCTGAACGAGGCAGCGCCGACGCTGCAGCGCGAAAACACTCGGGCCAGAGACTTCTGAGGTCAAGGTCGCAGAATCTCTGACTGTCCGACTGTGCATGCTGGTTTTTGTTTCACAGCTTTTTGCAATTGAGATATCAAACAAAAGACGAACAAGCACAGCGACAGACGAAAAAGCAACAGCGGAGTTGAGAAGATCCGCTGAGCAGTATTCAATCAGGTCGTCCAGGCTTTGTAGCTTCGCCCCTGCATTTCACGTGTTTCGCTCATGCATCCCACTATAGCCAAAGTGACTGGAATAAGATTTAATTTGAGCTTCAAAGAGGTAGAAAGGTAAGAAATATTAAAATGATGTTCTGGGAAGGTGTCAAAAGGAGTGGTTGAGTCTTTTCTTTTAAGATGAGAGCCAATTTGAACAAGTAAAGGATGAAGGGATGGAATGCAGGAGGGAGAGGACGCCTCAAAGGCACATTCATCTTCAAGATCAAGCTCAGGTTTCAACTTTTATTTGTCCCAGTGGGCGGTTTCACAGCAACTATTAAAAACAGCAGCTTGACTTTGGCTTTCTGTGTTTTCTTGCAGGGGTAAAACAAGACAGGAAAGACTTTTAAAAGACAGAAATGTTTTGGCACCTGCTGAGGTTTAATGACTATCTCTTTTTTGTGAAAATATAATTCCCATTCATTACAACTGGGGTCATATTTTTGTAGTTGTGGCCATCATTCATTTCTCTAATAACACGATTGTACTCACCAAGTTCACCGCTGAGATCTGAAATGCAGCAGCATCACTAAAGAGAAGAAAAACAAGCAGTCAGACAGTCTGAGGGGGTTTAAACTGGCAGGTTAGTCAAACTTGTGGAGGCTAAATGTTTAAATTACATGACAGTTTATGGACAAATGTGTAAAATCGACCATGTCTGCATTGGAGTTATCACTTGTAAAGTTTAATCTTTAGTGTGTGTGTATGAGAAAGAGCATGTGTGTCTGTGTGTGTACAGTAGTGTCTATAGCAAGACAGTGACAGAGGGCCTCATTGAAATAACTGTGGTCTCAAGGGGCCAGCTAAAAAGAGAGAGAGAGGGTAGGTGAGGGTAGACAGAGTATATGAGAGTCCAGGGAATCATTTAGGGGGTGTGTGTGTGTGTGTGTGTGTGTGTGTGAGAGAGGGAGAGTGTGTGAGGTGATTCATCCGTTCTGGTGGCGGCTAACCTTGGCATGTCCTGCCACGCGTGACGGGGTTACACCCAGACGGCACTCTGTCGTCCTCTGCGTGTGTGTTTGTTGGGGTGTATAGGTGCATGTACCTTGTCTGGAAGAGTCAGCCTCCTGTGTCTGTGTGTGTGGGTGTGTGTGTGTGTGTGTGTGTGTGTGTGTGTCTGTACATCTGCATGCAAAAAAAAGAGACAAAGAAGAAGAAAAAAAGAGGGATCTAGTCAGGTTGTTTAGTGTCTTTCAATGATCTTGCCCCCGGGAGAAAGGGCAGAGGAAAGAATGAAAAATGTGTGTGTGTGTGTGCGTGTGTGTGTGCCATTGTTCTGCTGTCAAACACTTCCATGAGCACACACAAAGCATTAAAACACACACACAAACACACACGAGAAGCCTTGTGATGACAGTATATTTATGCCTGCATGTGGAAAGGACAATTGGATCCCTGCAATCCCTTCGCTCTTGTTTTAACTCAGCCACACACACACAAACAAACACACACACACACACATACACACACACACACACACACACACACACACACACACGCACAGAGGCTGTGACAGATCACAGACAACTGTTCACCTGCCATTGTCAAGGACTGAGTGTGTCATTACGTGCGAGTGTATGCATAAGGAACTCTGACACCAAACACACACACACACACACACACACACACACACACACACACACACACACACACACACACACACACACACACAGCTGGGAGCGGTTAAGAAAGGGGAAGTGTATTTAGGGGAAGTTCACAGATGAAGAAGAACTACAGGAATAGTAATATATGGACACCTGAAACACACACACACACACACACACCTCAATCTTCACATTTGTCAGTTACTTGTCTTAAAGCAAACTCTGTATTTGAAGACTGAAAACATAATTTTATTTTTCTATCAGCTGTGGCACATGTGAACATTTAAATGGAAACAAACATCCTCGATGTATTAATGAAGCCCTTTACTCATTAAGAATGCTGAATATTCTGTTATCATTATATACAGCCCTGCTGCCAGGTTCTGATATCTGGTAGAAAGTTGTCCCAGAAGAGGCTGTTACAGCAGCAAATTGATGCACAAGGTTTTAGAATGATGTACTTTTAGCTTTTAAATACTGGACTGTAACTTTACATTTAAGACAAGAAAGGGGAAGGTGATTAGAGGGAAGTTCCTCTTCAGCTCAAACAATCAAGGCAAGAATTTAACTTGTGATTTCCTCTCTTTCTCCCTCCTCTTTTTCCCACTTCCTCCTTCTCCTATAGGTCCCTGAGCGATTTCTGGAGGTGGCCCAGGTGACTCTTCGCGAATTCTTCAATGCCATCGTGGCTGGGAAGGATGCAGACCCGTCCTGGAAGAAGGCCATCTACAAGGTGATCTGCAAACTGGACAGCGAGGTTCCTGAGGTCTTCAAATCCCCCAACTGTCTACAAGAACTCCTCCATGACTGACTAAAACGAGGAAGGAAGCACTGCAAGCGAGACAAACTTCCGAGGACCATGAGAAGACAGTAAGAAAATGCCTCCCAGGGTGCACTTAGACTAGGCTGAGGTCTTCAGTGAAATGCGTTTCAAGGTGTTTGACGTTCATACCGCGATGCAGAGACTTGAAGTGGGTTCTCCGTGGAGGCTTCTGGAGGGGTTTGCTGATGGTTGTTTTTGGTCAGCCCGTCTTTTAAAAACAAAACTGCCCTCAAAATGTTTTATATATATATAAAAAAAAAAAAAAAATCCTCTTCAACGACTTCTGCGAGGGCTCGGACTCATGAGGCAGACGACGCTCAAATTAACGAATTATGTTGAGACTTTTATAAATTAAAAGCAAAGCAGTGAAATTGAACCTCCTTGCACTTACCGAAAAGCTCCTTGTTGCCGAAAAGCCCGTCTCCTCTTTCTCCTCCACCTCAGCCAAGCTCGCTCTTCATCCCTCTCTGGAGGAACAAAGGCGTGAGGATAGATGATGGATCGATCCTCAGCCCGTGACTTGGGGTCCGGAGCGAACTAAAAATGAAGAAGATAATATATAAAAATCTTTTTATTGTGGATGTTTTTAAGTTACATGGACATTTTTGAGAAAAAGTGATGTTTCTGTATTTTTTCTCCTTTGTATAAGCTTACAGCCTCTCTTCTATGAACCCTCACTCACACACATACACGTGCACACAAAACCACGTACACATGCTCTCATACACACACACACACACATGCACACACACACACACACTTCTTGAGTAGGAAAGCACAGTAGCATTCCCAAATCCTCAACCAAACCCAGACAACCTGGGCAACAGACTTAGTTGTTGTTTATTTCCCCTCCTTCCCCCTCCTCTTTTTACTTCTCCCTCTTCCTCCTGTACTGAGACGTTCTGGGTGTTTTTTTGACTGTGTGGCTCCCCCTGCCCCACCCTTCCCTGGCCGCCCCTCTTGGCTCCTGTTGCATTCAGGCACCCAGAGCATCAAAGACATTCTACACTTCCACTTTTCACAACATTAGAAAAAGAGTTGTCTCAAACCTGAGACGAACCGTAGGGAAACCTTATTTTAAGCCGTCATGAATCCGCCTGCTCCTCCATTCGCTGGACTTGTCTTACAAAATTACATTTTTGATGAGGAGCTATTACATTTTTTATGCAGGATTTGTCACAAAGTTATGAACTGAGCGGGACATTTTGTAATTGAAAAATACATTAAGTCTGAGTGCTTTCTGGGGGACAAACTATGGAAAGGCAACACTGTTTCTGGTACTTCTGTGCTGCACTTTCTGGCAAAGAAATACACGAGTATCTACAACCCTGCTTCCCAAAAATGGTGTGTAAAACACAAATAAAAACAGAATGCAATCATTTGCAAACAAACTGTGTTTACGACAAAGTGTTCTTCAGCTCATGCAGCAGTCTCCTTTCTACAATCATGTGTTCACAAAGTGTTGAACCTCTCTCCATCCTCGCTTGTGAACGACTGAGCCTCTCCAGGATGCTCCTCTCATACCCAATCATGACACTCTCACCTGTTACCAATGATCCTGTTTACCTGTGGAATGTTCCAAACAGGTGTTTTTGGAGCATTCCACAGTTTTCCCTGTCTTTAGTTGCTCCTGTCCCAACGTGTTTGAAACATGTTGCTGCATCAAATTCACAATAAGCAGATATTTACATGAAATATTGAGCAGATGTCAAAAAGGATGAGCTGATTATCCCAATCTGTCAGAGCCTTTTTGGAATCAGGGTTGTACATATGCGAGCATATCATCTAAGCAGCGCGTCATTCGCACACTACACAAACATGGTGCTCTGGGACAGGCTAACCTTTGGCGATACACTCTTCACAGTGCCTCTTTTAAGCACTGATTGGACTCTGCACGGAAGTGTTTAACACCATTAAAAACGCTGACAACTCACTGTGGTACAATCAGACGTTGTCGAATTGAGCCTCCTACGTTCAGAGATGTCAAAATGTCCCATTTTCCCCTTTAAACTGGAAACAAATCTTCATTTGACAAACAGATTTTTCTTGTTGCTCTGGGTGGCCAAGAGGGGCAGCCGCACCGACCAGGTCATGTGTGAAGTGTTTAAGGTTTTAACAGCAGAAGAAAAAAAAAAAAAAAAAAAAAGACATACGACAAAATGCTGATATTTGTAGCTTGTATAGATGTAATAATTACTCTGATCACTCTGATATTGTTATTATTTATAATTGAAATAATTATTCCTATTAATGTTATTCTGATGATGATGATTATTATTAATGCTTGCTACAGATTTGACCAGTGGTTTACTCATTGTTTATCCATCACACTGCAACATGAAATAAATTATTCTTTGAGAAAAAAGAAGGGGTCATTTCTAAGCCGTGTTAATTTCAGTCATGAAAATCCTTTTGTCGAAATATGTTAAGTCACATTTTTCCTTGACGAAGACAACGATGAGACGGCACCAGTGTCATTAAACACCAGCTGTGACCACATCAACACGCAAAGAGATGGAGACGAAACATTAAAGACTGTTTTCTTTTCAGTGCAGCAGTTCTGTTTCCTGTTCAGCGCCGCTTTCTCGGGACCACGGCAGCAGCACACGGTGAACGCAGGCGGAACTTGAAGTAACTCACATCAGCTGTTTTATAGAAAGCAAGTTAGATGAGAGACAAAAACATTCAGGTTTTTTTTTTTAGGCCCAGACTTTTGGTCAACTAAAACTTGACAAGATAAACCAGGATGAGGTTGACTAAATATGACAAAAACTAACGAGGACATTTGACACAGGACTAAATGAACACCCTCTGTGACAGTGGAATAAGCGTGTCACTGTCTTTATCGCTGCTGTGTTTTTGCTCAGCAGAGGTGCAGAGGGCGTTGACCGTTTACACACCAAATCGCCATCAACCCAAGCAGTAACTAGGCAACATGATGGCCAATTTAACTCTGTCCATGCCCCCCCCCCCTCCCCGTCTCCCCGTCTCCCTCTCTCTCCCTCTCGCTCGCTCGCTCGCTCTCTGGATTCTGTATAGGGGACATGTGATCCCTTGTTGTTGTTGCTGATGAATTGAAAAGAGGAGCGCTGTGTGATTATTGTCAGCACAAAAGCCTCAAAAAGCTGCTGACGCCTAGATTAGCCAGTACAAAGACGCAGGGACAGACAGACACACACACACACACAAACACAAAAAGATATAGGTACAGACTCACACTCACACAAAGGCACAAGGCCTGTCTGCCCTCGTTGCCCTACCATCATTCTCACTCCTCTGCCCCTCCTCTGCTCATCCTCTCACCCCTTCATCACTGACACTACGCTGCCCTCTCCCCCTTCTTACCTCTCCTATATCCTCTCCTCTTCCTCTCTCATAGGTATTATTTCTGTCCTCCTCTCACACCACTTACCTCCCCAACACTCACAAACACACATCATGCCCTCTGTGTGCTGGCGCCAAACACTAACTGGCATCACACAATGCCAACCACCATCACCAGCATGGGCTAAAGTGCCAGCACTCATCGTGCCTCTCTTTTTCCTCCCGTCTCGCTCTCTTACATACACAGAAAATATGAAAGTGTGTATAAAAGAGTACACACTTCAGTGCACATGTTAAAAAACAATTCATACAGTTATATTGTAGCATTTGTATACAATAACGCAACATACTGCCAGAACTTCAATGAAGATAATAACATGATAAACTGTTTACAGGTTTCTGCAAAGTGACAGCAATAATCCAGTTTGCATGAAGAAGATTTTTTTATTTTTATTTTTTTCGCAATGAAGAGGTAAAATTGGACTCAGGCTAAAATACAGTGATAAAGAAGTTACAAATTCAAAGCACAAAAACAATAATAAGAGTCCACAGCCGTGCTAGCGCCTCTGTGAGGACAGGCACAGTAACGCTTTGAGCAGAGTGCTAATGTCTGAATGCTAATACGCTCATAGAGGTAAGATCCTGCTGTTCAGCAGGTGTAATGTTCACCGTGTTCACTATGTTAGTTCAGTGTATTAGCATGCTAACACTGGATAACTAGCACTAAACACAGAGTGAAGCTGAGTCTGGACCAAAGCGGTGGACCCACATGGTAACAGCATGGCTAAAAAGCAACGCTCGACAGGAAGCCAATGACATGCCTGCTGAAGACAGAACCCTCGTTTGTTTTGATTCGACTGGCTCGCAGTCAGAAGAGTGTGTATGGTGGCTGACAAGGACAAAGGATGAGGAAAAAAAAAAGGTTTGTGAGTGTATCCAGAAGGGATGGACAATAATCAATATCTCAAAAATTACTCAGGATTATATTGAAGTTTTAGCTTTCATTCCGTGAACTGATGCTGATTTCATTTAAAAGGATAAACCAACATGCAATTCATTGAGAGGACATTGACCTTATTAAGCAGAGCGAGCATGTTGGCTTGTATAAAAACAATTCATTGTATTCCATGTTATGAGGTACTCAGACTTGAGATTTAGAACAAGGGAGGACTGGTGTCAGATTGGTACCAGATGTCAGCTGATACCTAAGATGAGGCATCAGGATTGGTACTGGGGGAGAAGAAGTTGGATCCATGCTTCCCTACTCCACAGAGAGTGACCTTTGTTTTTTAATCTGCCTCTTGCAAATGAGATCACTGAATCACTGAAATGCATCTTTAAGTCATTTAGGGAGTATTTGAGACACAAAAGATGGTAAAAAGTCTGAAGTTTGTGAGAGAAAAAGGACAAAAATGAATATTCTGGACATTCAGACTACAACAATCATGATCATCTAGTGATCTAGTCGAAGTTGTCTCTCCGAGGTGTTATTGGTATGCAGCGTTCAACAACACAGATTAATATAATAGCGAGACATTAACTAAAACTGTTGCAGATTTCAGCTTTAAGAACAGCAACAAAAAAATACAGACGGAGGGAGATGAGGGGTGTGCTGCGCGTTGGCTTACACTGCCAGAGCTTTTCATTAGAACAGGGGGGGCTGAACAGGAGGTGGGGTCACTCGTTGCTCTATATGATCACACACACATACACACACCCACACACACAAACACACACACACACACCGTCTGCCTGTGGAAGCACATCTGAACAGCGCAACAATAAAACAGCTGTGTTTGTGTTGGCCTGCTGATTGTTTCATTCTCAATCACCCCGTCATACACACAAACACACTTACACAGACACAAACACACTTACACCGACACAAACACACTTACTGTCCGCAGAGATGGCATGACAGTGATACATCTTGGGTAATGGCTGCTATTATTATGGAGTAGGGAGAGAGTTTATTATGGAGGAAAATCTCTCCTCAACATTATTCTAATAGCTGTAACTGTCTTCTCTGTGTTAACTGCTGCTAAAGTGGACTGTGGTGTGTGTGTGGGTGTGTGTGTGTGTGGGTGTGTTTCACTTTATTCACATCCAATGCCATGTTGGTAGATAGATGCGATGGCCTGGGCTGAGGCAAGAGCAGAAGTCGATGTCCATAGTGACAAGATTAGAGTTAGGACAGTGAGAATAATGACGAAAACAGCCCAACTTCACTGCAGCAACTGCAACAACTGCGTTTTTAAGATATCACATTTCATTTGTTTGAACCTTAACTTTGGCAAGAAAGCAAAAATTAAGCTAATTCCACTCTTTCTTGCAGTCTGTCCTCACCAGAAAAACCACACCATATAAATCATCTGTGCAAGTTTATTGTTAAGCGGTGACCTCTTGTGTTGATGGCGATGACCCTCGTCTTTGCATTGTCACTGTATGTACATTTGTAATTAACCACACTATCGAACATTGGTATTGATCAGGGTTAGATAAGCGTGTCTGTTCACCTGCAAGATGAAAGTCCTCTCCGACTGCACCTGGCATTGTTCTTTAAGGGATTTGACCTGAGGTAAGTACAGAAAGATCACTGCAATTTGTTTTGTTTGCCTCAACCCGCCTGCTGCTTTGAGCTCTTCTTCTATCTGTTTTCCATCATTAAGAAAAAAAAAAAAAAAAGAGTCAATCCAAAACCGCCAAAAGCACATTGCATGTTTGACATCGTATCGCCTTGACAAAACAGGCAATACTCAGGTGAGACAACTGGAATGCATCTAAAAAGAAAGACGGCTTCATTTGAATGTCATTTTTTTTCAGGAATTCAAAAGAAAAGGTTTGTTTTTGAGCAAACTATTCTCAAACGTGACGATTTGCTGGTTTTCTTCTGTCTTAAGTGACAGAAAATGAAATAACTTGTGCATTTTTCACTATTTGGTGACGTTTTATTGACACAACAATTGGTTGAATAATTCAGAAAACACTCAACAGATTTACTGATCATCGAATCAAATGCACTCTGAAAATGAACCATAAGCATGGAGAACATGGCAGCTCGAGGGTTGCAAAGTGTGTTCTTTGTCTAGACTTTTTTTCTGCTGTGGACTACAAAGTTTTCAGTGTGTTTCAATTTGCTCAAGGAGAACCTCAGCGCGCCGTCTGACCTCAGACTGACCTGAAAGCTAAATTCAGCTCCCACAGTGACTCATTTGAACACATCAACTTAAAGACATCATTCAAATAAACGACTGGTTCAATCGGACCATCACTGGCTGCAATGATCACTGTTAGCTTGTTGAACAGACTTTAATCAGCCAGCGCTGCAGGTTTATTTGCATCAGTTCTTTAAGATGGTACCCAGGTGAATGAAGCTAATTGTTGTTTGGAACAGCTGCCCCGACAGCATTTTCACTTCCTCCTCCCAGCACGCTCTGCATCCCTTCATTTCTCCATCAGGTCGTGCTCCTTTTCCTCCGGATTCATTCTCTTATCAATCCTGCATCTTTGAATTTTGGATTTGATTCCTCAGTCTGTTACGTAATATGCCGGCCATTCAGACAGCTAGCTCCTTCCAACATCCTTCAACTTATCAAAAAGTGATGCATTAATCCATGACCTGACATCAATATAGTTATACTTTTTTCCATTAATCATCTATCCATCCTTAAGTTAAAGAATCCTTCCATCTATCCTTCCACCTTCTTTTTATCCTCCCTCCAAACTGATATTCCTTTCCTCCTCCCTCATTCCTCCCTCCATCCCTCCTTCCATCAGCGGTCTGTTCGCTAATCAAACACCATCTGTCCTTCCATCCCCAACCTGTCAGGAGCAGCTGCCAGCCGCTCTCTTAACAACACTTTTAACAACCCTACCGCATCTTCCACGGCCCGCCGCCCGCCGCCACCACTGAGCGGACGTCGCCGACGAGGGCCGCTGTCTCCTTTACAGGCGTACGCGAACACAAACAGACACATGTGCAATCAGTGGCGTTCAAAACCACGCATGTGTAGCCTATTAGAGCCTATTAGGTGATCAGGGCGTGAGAGTCACAAAGGGGAGAAGAAACTGTGAAGAAAAACGAAAATGTAGAGATGAAGAAAGAAAGAAGAAAAACTTCTACTGGCCTCTTGTTGAACCTAAGAAGCGCTCTTAGGAACCACGGCTGAAGTAAATAAAATTATTCCAGAGAAAGACAAATAACGAGCTAGCAGAAGGTATAAATGGAGAGATAAAACAAAGGAGAAATGGCGCTCGGTAAACGAGTGGAAGTCTAAATAGTAATCAAGGGAAGAATCAGCCGCCTGCTCAAAAAAGGGTTTAGAGCTAATGGTGGGAAGTAAACGCTCCCAACTCATACACACAAGAATACAATTTTACACACAAGTACTGAACAATCACCACTCACACACGAACAGAAGAATACAATCATCTTAAATTCACTCACACGTAATAGTTTTTCTCACACATTTAATACAATCATCCCTCACAGACGCGTTTCACAAAAATAATCACTTACCAATGCACGTTCACACACACACACACACGCGCAGCACACACACACACACACACACACACACACACACACACACACACACACACACACACACACACACACACACAGCAAAAACTGCACTGCTGTTGTCGCGAACATGCCAAGACATTTTCAAGTGTTATATCCTGAGGAACTTCCCCAACCAATCATTGGCACATAGGCCAGATGTTCACTGGTGCTTCAATGCAATGTTCTCCTGGCACACACACACACACACACACACACACACACACACACACACACACACAATGTAACACTGGCTGGCATCTTTGTCTCTGTCTCCCTTTACGCATATGAGCATTTGATATGAGACTGAAACGCCAAGACTGCACTTTTCATCACACGGAGGGGAAGGAGAAGGGGTGAGGAGGGGAGAGAGAAATGAAGGAGGCAGCAGAAGAATAGAGAGGAGAAAGCCAGAGTGACAGGAAAAAAAAAACAAGTGAGGGTAAAAGAAAGAAACTATATTTGATACAGACAAATGACTTAACATCACATATTTAGTGCATGTATTTAAAGGGTAATTTGGAGCCTGAATGACTGACAGGTACGAAACGATTTGGAATTGGTCCAGTAGATCACCTCAGCCAGCAGCCGTGAAACAGGCTCTTTTTGTTACCGTGTAACTTTGGTGCTTTAGCACGTTCGTTCAGGAAACAGGCCAGCCGAGAATCCATCTCATCAGGCTTCACGTTTTGCGTTTGTGGCCAAACCACAGTGGTTCAGACCAATCGGCATCCCATAAGGAACTACTGGCAGATACGGGCGGGCGTGGTTTAGGTGTGACGACAGCGAGGGAAGCGGCTGTTGCGTTAGCGCAGATGTTGCTTTAGCATCAGTTGTATCAGAACTGGATTTCTTCACTGAAACAAGAGCCCTGAAGGCTTTTCTCCAAAGAAAAGATGCTTTCACTCCTCTACCGACTGGCTTCGACAAGACTCTCACTACATCACGTGGTTCACTCATCTGATTGGTTGATGTTAGCCCGTAACAGACGGCGATAGACAGATGGTTCATCCAATCACCTGCCAAGCATTTTTTTGAACGTGCCTGCCTGTAAGAAACCCTCTGGTGAGTCAGGTAAGGTCTTGGTGGATTGTAGAAACAAAAGTTATCCAGATGTACATCATTCACCTTGATTCAGGCTCCCACTGTTGCATTTACAGTGCGTTAAACCGAATTACAGTCGAAACTCAAATGAGTTTTGTCAGCTTCCTCCAACCACTGAGATTCATATGCCTCCTTTTCTCTTACTGATTTAATTTCACTGACAATAGTCCTGCCAAAGAAAAGAGATTAAAAATGGATTTACTGAAAGCTTCAAAGAACAAGAGGAAATAATTGATTGAAAATGATGTTTCGAGGACACCTGCACCTTTTCGTCCAGTCAATGCTTTTCAATTAATGCTACCTCAATAGGTTTGTAAAGTCATTAAAACAATGTCATATTGTCAAAGACAACACCAAAGCAGTGAAAATGGCTGGAAAATGACTGGCCAGTTCCAGATTTTGTAGCGGGGGACCACTACAAAGATGCAATCAAAAGCACTAATGCAGATTTTAGAGATTATCTGGCGTTGGAAAAGTTTTGCAGCCCGTGCATTAGCCGCTAAAGCTTTTAAACTTTGATTCATCAAAGGGTGGGTTTTTTCTGCTGCGTGTTGGCAGACGTCCTGAGGGCAGCGACTGTACACCCTGCGATGGTAAAACTCAACCAGCAGCGAGAGGAGACTTCTGGTGTGGAAATCAATACAGGCTCACACAGATACAGGGGGCTCCCACACACACACACACACACACATTAGTACATGCTTACAGATGTACACACTTTTGGCATTTGCTCGGATACACATACACTTGAGGGAGTGTGTCAGCCACGTGTTTCATGTCCAATAATGGCATTAAGTCTGTCAATAAGAGCCTTTCAAGAATACCAGGGGTTCTATCAACTGACACACATGAGGACAGATAATACACCCTCATCTGTGCACACACACACACACACACACACACACACGAGGACTAACTTCCCCCTCTCACTTTGTCCTTTAACCAGACAAAAATGGAGTGAAGCCCGGGGCCGTTCCATTTTAATCTACATCACCCACCTCTCCTGACATCCCCCAACTCACACGTTTTTATGTTTCCTCCTCGCTTTGCCTCTCATGTTTCTCACTTTTTTCCCTTTCCCTGTGTTACTCTCTTTTGTTCCGGGCTAACCCTGGGAACCGCGATCGGCTCTTTTTCATGTATTTGTTCAAAGCTAATGTGTCAGATTCCAGTGATGAATTTTGATGACGGGTGTGATTTGTAATGCATTTGTTGGACATGTTCATTGAAATCATAAACTTGTTTTAAGAAACACATTTTCAAAACGATTGAAGGGTTTTTGGTTTTTTTTGAGTTTAATTTAACTGGAGATGCTTTTGCAACACTGAAATCCAAATAGAAATCGAACTGATGATAGATATAGCAGAAAAGTAAAGTTTGCAAAAGTCTGGGTCCTGGGTGAACTTCAACTGTGCTGAGAGCATTTCAAGCGAGACACGACCACCTAAATGAGAGGCCTTACTATTATGAATTGATCCCGTCAAAAGAACTGCAAAATCTGGCCTTGGATAAAGTGACTAAAACTGAATATCCAGTCCAGCAAAGTGTCCTTGAGCACTCCACCAAATCCAGCTCAGTTCTACACAGTTCTACAGTTCTAAAATGCCGGACAGCAAGTTACAAATCCCAAGCAAGCAGCAATAAAACAAACAGAGTAGTTGTGTATTTGCAGCGAGGCAGCTGTATGTCATCAATCTGGTCTATAAAATCTATAAAATGTCAGAAAATAGGCAAAAAAAATCATATTCACAACAACGCAATTACAGTCTACTGTGAAGTCCTCAGGTCGCTTGTTTTGTGTGACCAAAAGTCAGATCAAAACCGGTGAATAATTAATCATTTCAGCACTGAGGTAACTACACACTCTCACCAGTCTTTAGATCATGACATTTAAAAAGTGTTCCAGCCAGCACTCAAAGGACGACTCTTAGTATGTTTGTGTCCTTGGTTTCTTTTACAGAGGTTTCTTTTTTACATGTCTGTACAGTACAAGGACTGAAACTGGGTTCAAGTGTCAACTCTCCTCTATCTTATTTCTCAGCATGACTGAATGCAACCTTTAGTGCAGAATAAACCCTGAGACTTCTTGTGGATGAAATATGTACGTGAGCGAAGACAAAAACTTGACATGTGGAGCAGCTGCGTGCGAGTTAAA
The DNA here is from genome assembly GCF_051107435.1 of Chaetodon auriga. Lineage (NCBI taxonomy): Eukaryota > Metazoa > Chordata > Actinopteri > Chaetodontiformes > Chaetodontidae > Chaetodon > Chaetodon auriga. Next base: position 8,416,606 of record NC_135096.1, on the reverse strand, counting down.
TGTTGTGAGTCTCTTAAGCTCAGTGTCTGTGTTGTCCTTTTGTTAAGACCCCGGAGTGGGCCAAGGAATTTCATTTATCAAGAAATGGATAGGGCTCCCAGAAGAGCCCTCTTCAGAAACACACACATACTATAAATAACTAAATGACACACTGGGCATTGTCTGAGAGGAACTGCTTACTAGTAGGTGGAAAAGAAGTGAGAGTGGAGTCATGGTTGGTGGAAAAAGAAAGCATGAAATTCAGAAAGAAAAAAAAAAAAGGAGGTGGGAGGAAATGAGGAGAGAATATGAACAAGTGCTTGATAACCGGCATGAAAGAGAAGCGGCAGAGGGGAAGAATCTCAGGCCTCCCGTGCTCGTCTGTCCACACACAAACAGCCTACAAATAAGCTGGTGCGGTTTCTTTGAACATGCAGCGGTCAAGGTTCAGTGGCAGGTCAGCTGGTGGAGCGGGCGCGCACATGGAAAATAACACACACATGTACACACACACACACATACACAAAGACACTTGTGGACAGCTGTCAGTTGGCGGCTAAGCAGGTCTGAGGTGAAACAATGGGGCTGAAGGAGAACACCAAAGAGTTTTATTGGGGTTAAAACAAGGTTAAGCTCTCCGATTGGCATGTGCCAGGGTACATCAGCGCCAGACATGCCAAGAATCTTATGTGTGTTTATAATGCGCAAACATCCTCTAGCACCAATTCTTTTTACAGTTACTGCGAACACGATGGGGCACTGAGGAATTCCTCGTCTCCAGCTCTGTGCACGGCACACCGAAGGCTTCAACGGCACAAAGAGCCGAAAACAAGTAAGGTAAGCGAATGAGCAGTGATGGAATGTACATTTACTCAAGTACTGCACTTCAGTACAAATCTGAAGTACTTGCATTTTACTAATTATACTACTTTGTATGTCTGCTACATTATTGTCGTCTCAGGGGAATATCTGACAGGGACCACAAAATCAACAGACAATTAATTTGTAACTATTTTGCTCATTGTTTAAGTCATTTTTTATTTAAAAAAAAAAAACCATCTCAAATGTGACGAGTTACTGCTTTTCCCTTTCAATAACTTTAATTCATTTTGAATAATTTTGAGGTTTGGACAAAACAAACATTGTGAAGGTGTCACTTGGGGTAATTGGGTAATTGTGACTGCATTTCTCACAATTTTCAGAATTTGTACAAACAATTACTTGAATGATTGAAAAAATAATCAGCAGATTAATCCACAATGAAGATAATCAGCAGCAGCAGTCCTACACATAATGAGCTCCACCTCCACCAACTCAAATAGTTGAATCCTGTTTTTACATTAATGCCTGAGCAATAATCTAATGACATATAGATTATTCATCTATCATCATCTTATAGACAGATGAATACACATTTGGCTCACATATTTGCCTGATTATCTCTACACTCACTGGAACATGATGGGTGGCCAATGAGGCGGCTGGGAATGGACTTGAGTCCTTCCATCTTTCAGATTTTCATTCACAAATGTTTGACCAGATTGCCTTTATTAAGTTGCAGCTAAACAATTAGATTTTAAGAACATGTAACACCATCAAAACTACATCACTTTAATCCAAATCCAAAACCATCTCTTTACAACAACGCCAAAGGAGCATGATGTGGAAGGAGGCTGTTGACCTGGTTAACCAGATAACAACACTGAAAACCGCCGTTTGCCAAAGTTGTGCACCCTGGGTATTTATCCGAGTTATTCACTGCACTAACTGACTTGTGTCTCTTACAAGTTAAAAGAGTAAAAGCTTTGGGATGGAAAAATATGAACAAACCGAGTGCAAATCAATATATTGAGGATCTATCTTCATGTGTTGCGATGGAAAAGCTAACATGGCGTAAAAGACCAGGGTGGACGCAGGACCCCTGCAGTCAGAGTAATAGCACGTACATTGTACAATGTAATTACTACAACTGTATATCCCACTCTGTTTTAATGAATTATTTACATGGAATGTTTATTGTAATTGAAAAACCCCAACAAAATATGTGCATCGGCAGTTGGCTGCAAAAGTATTCAAAAAATACTCTTCTTTCCATTAAAATTCAGCATTTGTCATACTATTGGATCACTTTGCAGCACGTTGGTCACAAAATCAGACCCAAAAAACGCAAAACGAAGGATGCACACTGGCTGTTGAAATGAAAACACACACTAATCAATTAGACATTGTTTATCCATAACAATACGCTCCAGGGTTTTTCTATTCAAAGCCTCTTACTTTGCCTGTTGCACTGTATAATACAGCAGGGCTCGGCGCTGCATATTAGCATGTAATGCTCTCTTACTGCCCCCTGCCTTTTCTTGCACAAGTCCAGATGTGAGAGAGTGAGCCAGAGAAGACAGACGAAAGGCACTGAAAGCCTCTGAATAAGGATAATGGAGGGAAACATATGATGATAATGAAATGTTCTGAAAATATGTGGAACATCATATTGCTTTGGCTTTACAGATCACGACAGATTACTGCAGCCGTCGTGGAAAGGGATTGAAATAAAACGTTAGACTGTACCAAGCTGTTAACAACCGGAGTTCAAAAGTGCCAAAACAGTCTGACATTGTTCATTTTCATGGTAATATAATGGACATGTTTCAACCCCAAAACCCACAATTCTCACTCTACTTCCAAAATGTATCTGAAGTTAATATGAGGCTTTGACATTCAATCAAAGCAAACAGGCATCTTCTCAAAAACAAAAGATCTGGTGATACAGTCAACACCCTGACTGGGATAAGACACACTTTCAAAGGTGAAGACGAGCGCTGCAGTAAAGGAAAGACCACGTCAGGAATTAGAAAAAAAACATTTCACAAATATAATCTGAGTTTAAGCATCTGCTGAGTGGAGGACATAATCTCCCCAAAGACGGCGCAGTCGTCTGCGACTAATCCGCGTCTTCCTCCTCCTCTTCCACCACCCGCCCCCCATCTCCAGACGACAAGCTCGATCTTACACAAACAAACACAAATGCGCACTCATGTAATCAAGTTTCCAATCAAGTTTCCATCACTTCTGGGGACAATACATAGATTACTGATCGTAATCATAACCAGGGCCAGCCTACCTCTGACCCGAACCATAAGCCAAGTCTTCACCCGGACATTTCATTACTGATGCTATGAAGACTTGTGTTTTGTTCCCATAAGGAAGTTGAGTCCCCACTATGTGACTGTATAAACATATGTATGTTCACTTTCAGGTCAAGAGGTCGCAGGTAATGGTGTCTTCACACGTTTTCATAAAAAATGAATGAGGCAGCTGCAGCTCATCCAGAATGCTGCTGAGTCCTTACAAACTGTCTATAAAGCACTAAAAGGACCCTGAACCTGAATGGTGCTGTATGAATGAACTTGCATTGTCTTACCCAGAACATCATTCTCTTACTTGCCCACACAAAGTACAGTCAGATGAGCAAATAGTCACTGTGGTTATGGCCCGGACCAGCACATTAACTTGAGATATTGATCCCCACAAATGATTTTAATTGGTACGTCGATGAAAAACAGCCTCACATAGAAGCTCTCTTGATTTGAAAACGGTTGATGACTCATGAAACATTATCATGTAAGAATCAAATTAGTGTGATTGGTTGAACCTCTTCTCAACTTCCCTCATCAGATTGCAGTTTGAGTTTCTGAACCATTAGGCGGTGCCAGCGTGTTTTTTTAAGGTTCAATTCCCTGCCTGAGTTCAGCGTTAACCCACACTGAAAATGTTCAACATCAGAGGACAACGAACCTTAAAGTCACTAATTCCACTGATGTGTCTTCTTCAAACACAAGTGGGTCTTAAAGTAAGGTATAGGACACATTACTGTGTTTGTCATTGCAGGCATACACCTCTCAGAGACCAGTAGCAGCAGAAGACAAAATAAAAAGAAGATAAATCTGATGAGGTTGCATCCTCTATATTTAATAAATAAAGGTACTTGGATGAAGCACTGCAAATTAGACAATGCAGAGTCATGTGAGTGCAGAAGTAGTGTCCTCTGTCTGTATCTAGTAGTAGAACAGGGGTTGCGCGATGAATGAGGTATTTGTTATTAATTTATTGATACAATGAAGTGCGAACAATTCATGACGTCCACAAAATATGACTTAAATGTTCACTGAGCAGACTAAAAGTGGCGGCTGGCGACTGGCACTCACTGTCTTCTTCTGCAGTTTCATGGCACCCGACGAAAGAACAGTGGAGGATGGAAACCAGCCCTCATTCACATTTCCTTTTGCCAATGTTCTGGAAATGTGGGTAAAATCTGCGCTACTTTTGGATGGAAACCTTGTTGATATCACTATGAGACAAAAAAAAAATGAGTCTTAACAAGTGATTTTGGGAACTGGGCTAGTGAATCAACGAATAGTGCAAATAAAAGGTATGGAAGATGATGATAACACAACATTGAACAGAGTGGACTGAAGTTAAAGCGTGCCACTATTTGTTGTCTCTCTCACACACACACACTCACACACACACACACACACACACACAGCAGAATCGGCTATTAGAAAGCTTCTCCGCTCTTCAGATGGTTGAAGGAGGAGAGCAGTAACACAATCTGACAAACAAGATGGCCGCCAAGTGCTTTCCTGATGAGAGCCTAAATTGAGTGGATGCAGGTCCCGGTTAAGCCCGGCTGGGTTTTACCAGGGGAAGGTTTAAAGGGGACACGCCGAGCTGATATTCAGTGATTGAATGCAGTAACATCACCCACCGCCCCCACCCTCTTGTCATTATAACACAGTTTCTCCTTGAGAACTAAATCTACTTATGATTGTTTTTATATTTCTTTTTCATATCTTCCTTATCATTTTCTTTAATTCAAAAGGACAATCTGGACGTCGTAATCCATCATGGATTTAACATTTCCCCATACGCTCTGCTGCCCCTCCCAGTGCCACATAATCGTAATGATTTAGGACTTGGGACCCGACTCAAGGGGGATAGAAAGGAAAGAGGAAGATGAAAAAGAAAGGGAAAGGAGTGAGAGAAAAAAGGGGGATGAATAAAAAGATGAGAGGACAATAAAAAGGACAAAGAGAGAAGAGAAACAGATGAAGAGACATGAGGGAGAAGAGGGGGAGGGCCGGGTTCAAAGGAGTCTCTTATTAATCAAGACAAGGAATAAAACGAGGTTGTAATATTCACAAATGGTGCCCGAACTGTGCGCCCACCACAGCAGCCCCCCCCCCCCCTTCCCTTTTGCCTTGATAGTATTAGAAAAATGAAAACGAAATCTTTAGATTAGAAAGATTGGAAAAATTGAATTACGGCGGTCGTGTGGGGCCGAGTGGATGAGCGAGAGCCAAATCTTCATCTCGGGCGGCGCAGGAGGGGAGGGGTGAAAATGATGAAAAATGAAATGGGTATATCTGGAGGGGGGAGTCGAATGGATGGATGGAGGGGAGGAGAGATAAGAAGTCAGGGTCATCACCTGTGTGCTTCGGCCTGCTTTTCTTTCAATCCAAAATCCAACAATCAGTTTAAGCTTCTGCCAGACTGAACGACACAGAGAGGAGGAGGAGGAGGAGGAGGAGGAGGAGGAGGAGGAGGAGGAGGAGGCGGCATCAGGAGGTCGGACAGGAGCTTATTTAGCGTGGCTGAAGATCGCGCTGACACTTTACACTTGTTGGCATCGGGGTGGGCTGCAGATGACAGAGAAGCTTCAGCTATACGTACAAAGGCACTCAGCGAAAGACTGAGCAAAAATACGGATCTGACACGAATAATCAGCCTCTATTCTAACAGGTCTGTGTCATTTTTCATTCAAAAACAGTTTTCATTCTCTGGTTCAAGCTGCTCAAATGCGCTACAGACGGGCACTGGCTGATGATGAAGGTGTCAAGAATAATGTTGAAGTTCAGTTAAATTTTCCAAACGTTCGGCAGCAATGGTCAACACTAAAACTACGACTGAGAGTAAAACTGGTTTGTCAGCTGTATACTGTACAGTATGTATTTACTACAGTTCTTGTAATAACAATAATAATAATTGGTTTCTAAAAATCTGTCCAATTTGACTGGTGTAGACACGAGTAACAGAAATAAATCATATTCATACTAGACCCAGAAGCAGCTGAAGTTTATTTTATCTGCTGTCCACCATCAAAATACTGAAGAGCTGAGGTTTAAATAAGAACTTCTGTCTTTAAAAGTAATCAAAAGTCAGCTGAACTGTTTTCTCTTTACGTTGATTTATATCTTGAGACTTTTATGTTTTGGTCAGCTTGTTTGCAGCATGTGTATACTGATCATTTCAGACATCACATGTTGCTTATCAAATCAGACGCTCCTAAAATGAATGAACAGGGACGCCGTGTCGCCCTTTGCTTTGACCAAACTTCTGGCCTGCACTCTGAAGGGGAGGACTCTGCTGAAACAACACTTTGTATTTTGCAAATAAAAGGCGTGAAGGCATCTATTCAAAGTGATGCGTCTTAAAAATTCAATTTCAATTCAATAGAAAAGGTGAGAAAAAACTGACCCCCTATCCCTGACCTCACATGTCCCGCAGCTTCAAACCAACAGCTGTTTTAAGAACAACAGCACCCTCTAGAGGCATAAAGAGGCAGTGCAAGATTGGCTCCATCCTGCTTTGACAAGAACACTAGATTACTTGATGAGACACTGCTGCAAATGACAAAGTCTTAATACGTCTGTAATTTTGACGCAATGGAAGATAATGACAGATGAATTATTTGACATAAAATGCCATTACCCATCCTACAAAACAAAAGCTTGTCTTGCACAGTGAATACAATGATTGTCCCCTGATGCTGTGCGATGATGCTGAGAAATTTCATGGGAAAGGTCTTTAACTGGGACATTTTGCATCGGATGTGCATGACACAATTTTAAAGGCACTGTGTTTAAGATTAAAATGGATCTACTCGCAGAATACAGCAGAAATGGAATATAATATTCGTAAGTACGCTTCAATTTGTGTGGAATTCTCTGAGAATAAGAAACACTGAGTTTTCGTCACCTCACAGTAGCTGATCCTCTTCTTCAGCTGGTTGCAATCTGCAATTTCACCACTGGATGCAACTACATCTTATACACTGATACTTAAAGATGCTTCTTCGAAAAATACAAACTACTCAAAAAAGTATGTAAAGCTGAGGTCTCAAGTATCCTAATATATTTTAAAGCGTCATGCAGGAGTCACCTGTGAGGCTGCTGTTTTGTATCCGTTCTCCTGAAAGCTGACTGTCATGTTGCTCCAATGCATTTTTCCACCTCCTTTGAATATTTAGTTCGAATGCTGCTGAGCAGGTGCGCTTCACTCTGTTTGCAGTTCCTAAAAGCGTCCACCAGATGTCCTCGCACACCCATTATTATTTCACTGACAAGAATGGTTCAGCTGCAGTGTTGGTTAAAATGCCCCTAACTGCATTACTTTCATTTATTATTATGTAACATGATTGTTGTGATACCTTTTGATGGAGTTACCCCTCAGGTCTGTGGAGGATCAAGATAAACTATTTATTCCAGGTAATCTGTGACTCGATCGCTTCCCACCATCATCAGTCATTGTCCCAAGTGACAGCTGTTTCTTTTAGCTCTCTTCTATCTGCCTGCATCTTTTGTGATTTGAGTATTTCACAGAAATGTATTCAGATAACACTGCTCCTTGTAATCACATTACCGTGCCGCAGTTACATCTGCTCCATCTAGTGAGACAGAGGATTAAATCCATGAACCACCAGGGGCCCTCAAAGATCTGCAGTGATCCATCTCTGTCGCTGCCAGCAAACAGCTCAGTCCTGTTATTCACAATCAGCTGTGAGCAGATGCAGAGGCTATTTCTGTATTTTGTCACGCAATCCCAGCAGCCATGTTCAGCGGCTGTTTGAAAAGCCACGGTTTCCAGGAAGCAGCATCTGCTCAAACCATCGAGCAGCTGATTGATGCTTTTTGACTCCTGAGGATTGAGTGACGGGCAAATGAGAGAAAAAAAAAAAAATAATGTATCACAGGATTCAATTAAGCATGACAGCTCAAACAGCACAGATAATGTTATTATTGAGCTGTCTGACTGCTTCTTCCATTCATTCTCTCCATTCATTCATACAAAACACAAAACATGTTGGACTAGTGATTCAAACTGAGATCTGGAAAGAGAAAAAAAAAACATGAAAGCAGATAGAAGGGGGTTGGGTGACAGATTGGAAAAGCTCAATCCTCGCTCAAAAAGACAGACTGGCAGAGGGCTGCCATGTAGCTCAACTGGTTGGACTAATGTTGTCAACATCACCAGCGTAAGTGGTTTCTGTCCCATCGGGGCCAGCGATACTGAGACCTGCACGCAGGGTTTCTGCTGTAAAGCTTATGTAATCGACTGTACAAGGCCTCCAGAGGCCACATGAGCACACACGAGGTGATTCGATTTGGGATGAAGGAAGACAAGGGGGGGGGAGTGAACCACAACCGGCCTTAAAGCTTCTCAGAGTTTGTGCTTTTTGCGTGGATCGGAACCAGCAACCTCCCAGCCACTGCTGCTCACACACCGTCGACTCTGAGGGGTTTCCTGCCGCCGCCGCCTTTGTGATGAGCATTTAAACGATTCCTCCCCTGCAGGGCGAGGAAATGTAAACCCGGATTAACGGGTCATTAGAAATGTACCATTTTTTTTATCCCGCAAAATGAATGATGCTTTGATTTTTTTCCCCGCCTCCCTGCATGTGTGTATTAGAGAAAGACTGAGAGGGAGGAAAAAGAGGTTTGTACAAAAGAATATATAAATAAAACTGACGGATACATATACACGACATATTCCACAGCACATGGACACAGTTTTGATGGGATATGGAAAAAAGTGACAATTATTGCAGATCGTTTGCATGTCAAGTCCTCCAAAACAAAAAAAACTCAATCTCTAGTTTGGTATATTTCTGTGTTTTTCCTCTGAATGTTCTGCACTGACCTCAATAATAACTCCTCCGTATGTTGTGCTGTGTTGATTTAATTTTAACGGTCTAAATTCTGGTGCTGAAATCATTGATTTTGCAGACTAATGTAACCAAACTGGCTTTGTTGTTATTTTTTGTGTGTTAGGTTTAACTTAGCTTACTCAATCTGTTCATGGCACAACCAAAATTCAACACAGATAAAATCCACGTTGCTGAGGATCAAATTAATCATCTCTCTAATACGTTTCGTTCAACATCTTCACTGCAAAACTACCACAAATAAAAGGCTAAATTCTGAATAAATGCGATTTACAAAATTTCATGTAATCAGCATGTGCACCATGTGTGCAGTGCTGTACTTTTGTGTACACATTCTGAGGACGACACAATCAGCTGGTGAGATGGAGTGAGTGAAAGCTTGCTGGATGATGAATGGAGATGCGAGGGGAGTGTCTGTACTTTAGCGCACTGGCACCAAAATGGACAGCTCATAAATCCAGCGGGTGCTCTGAGTCCTCTGCAATGATGAGTTCAGAGGCTGTTAACAGCATTTATGGTATCACACAGGGCTGTTAAGCTGAGAGCTCGCTGCCAGTCTCCAGTACTGTGGGCATTACAGTCACGATGATTAGTCAATGAATCGACTGGTCAGTTGACGGAAAATTAATCATCAACACCAGCTTAGTTGATTTGATATGATGCGAGCAAGGATATTAAATCACACATAACGACTGTAGTTTCAGGGATGACGCGACAATCTAAGGCAAGGGAGGCATCACACGACCAACATAACACCTCTGTTAACAGCGGGTTGATTTGAACACCGCAAAATCTGCTCGTTAAGACTGCTGCTGGTAAATATCGACTGTATTCCAAGACGATGCCTGCCGGTGCTGCTCCTTTAAACGGCTGAAACTTGGCTTTTCGAACAAAAGATCTTTTCTTCCATCAGTACTACTGAGCTCACACATACATGCACACAGGCACTTTGTATTTCCCTCACGTTTCCCTAATCAGCAGTCACTTTTAGAGAGAGTGTGAGAAACACACAAAGTAAAGAAGAGAGAGAGAGAGAGTGTGTTTGTGTGTGTGTGTGTGTGTGTGTGCTGGGGGGGTCTAACCGGCCGAGGTCTGTGAGAGATTGCATAACGCGATTAGACTGCAGGAATCTGAGAAAGAAGTCCTATTGTTCGCAACCATGTGAGGGAGAGAGAGAGATCGTTGTCCAAGACCATGTGACACGAGGTCGGAGTTCAAACGCACACGGATGACTACGTGAGGTGAGGAGCTGGGTGAGGATACAGGGAGTCAGGCGGGCGTCATGTTCTTCAAAATCAATTCGCTGGACCATCGTTCTGTACTTGTTTCTGATCTAAACGGAAGCCCTGCTGGCAAAGTTAACCCTGTTAACCTCAACATCAAACCTCAAAGATATCATATTGGGATCAAAAGAGTGCTTTCGACTCAACTGGGTATTTAAGCCTCCAGTCTGGACACTCATGCTTTCAAACCGTCTCCAAGATGAGACACTAAAATATAACACAAGTGAAAATATAAGGAAACAACGCTCACGTGCTATCGCTAATTTCCCCATGGGGTGGGCTATAATGGATTCTTCTGAGGCGTCAGGTGTGTGTGTGTGTGTGTGTGTGTGTGTGTGTGTGTGTGTGTGTGTGTGTAGCCTGGGGTTAAGAGCAGCAGGATCAGACCTCCTCTGTCTATTAATAATTAAACTGTAATGGTCAAGATGGCCTGAGAGGCTTGGAGCTGTACAGGATACACCAGGGGCTTTACACTGCACTGCAGAGAGAGACGGAGATGAAAGGGAGAACGTGAGGGATGTGACAGGCCGGAGTGGAGACGAACGAAATAAATGTATAAAGACAGAGATCAAGAAAGACAAAAACTCAAGAGTCCTGCAGGTTCGCATCTAGGCCAGAGGCGTTTTCATGAACTTCACAAACACCTGCAACATCCTTTAAAACACTGGATTCTTACAGTAATGTTCATTTCTGGGGTCATATGAACATGATCGATGATAAAACTGCCTCAGAATCAGAATGCCGTTACAGAAGACAAACAAGATGATCAAAATAAACTGTAATAACACAGAAACAGCACTGGCTGACAGGAGCACCAATGACAGAGATCCTGACACTGATGAACAGTGTTACTGATAATGTCAGTAACATTTCAGTGACATTACTGTGTGAAAAACTAAAGGGTAAAATGGCACGACATCTGACGAATTCACAAAATGATGAAAAAGAAGCTTTGAGAATGTATCCCCATAAATGTCATCTAACACTTGAGCTACTTCATAAAAAGGGCAACTACTAAAATAACGCTTGCAGAAGGGACACGAGGGAGATTGTGACTTATCAAGAACCATCAGAACATGTAAGTCTACCAACGCCTGGTCTTTCTCAAATGACAAGCCGTGGAAGGGAGAGAGATCGCATCCCAGAATAATGGAAAGCCACCAAAAAGGCAAGTTTAAGCTGCAGCTTCATATCTTCTTCCGTGCAGAGGGAATGCAAACATTCCCAGAAGTCTTGTGATTGTTTCGGTGGCACATATAGTAAAAGAGGACCCCCTAATTTTGTGAATATCTGGATAGACATGCAGGTACAACACAACATCTCTGCTGCTTTAAAACCAGGATATTCAATGAAGCTTCGACATTGCGGGTGCTCAACACGTGAAGGCTGAAGACGAGGCAGCTTCATACAAAGATAATGGACATGTGGATGTAATTTGTTGCGTTTTCGCTCTGCAAGGCAGAGAACGTCTGCGTTGGTTTCTACTCAAGTCAGGTTTCGTCTCACAGAACAAAACACCGGGGAAGTTTCACAGCATTTTCTCTGCACCTCAACACTGAATGCTCTGTGTTTTACTGCAGCTAGAGAGCCAGACAGGACGAGGCACGGCTCTAATTTATGATTTCATCAATCTGCTCCAGCTAAAACAGCCTGATAGACAGAGACATCCCTTGCAGCAAAGCAGCATTACCTTTATAAATACTGCATGTTTGCCTTCATTCAGCCCTGCAAATCACCTTGTTACAGAAGAGACAAGGCTGGGAAGATGAGGAAAAAGAGGAGGAAAGAAGGGGATGAAGCTCAGACAACGGCAGCCATGTCACCCCCACAATTACTTGTTGCAGAGTGTTATGTGTCTCTGCATAAATGAAAGGGGTTCTTTGAGACTGGCGGATACAAGCTCGGAGTGCAGAGTGAGCCCGAATCTCAAGACAGCGTGAAACAATCGAGCAAAAAGAAAACGCTGCAGGTTTTTCTGACTTGCATTCAGACTTGCGGTGCTCTCTACATACAAAAATGTGTCCAGTGGAGAAGCCTGCAGAAGGCAGCAGAGTGTAAAAGCGTCTTTTGTGGATGAAGAAATACACACCTGTCTCTGCCATGAATGTCTACCAAACAGAACGATGAGTATTAGTCTTGGTAAGGATCAGTAAGCAGCCTTAATGGGGGACTGTCATGTTCTTTCCTTTTCCTCAGCAAACATTTAGTCTGAGTGTTTGCTTGTTTCTGATGGTTGGTGTCTCTCCCATTTACAGCAGGACATTAGCCTTCAAATGGATTACATTTGGACGGCAGCCTCCAGACAGCTAGTCAGCTCTGTAGGGCTAGGCTTCCCAGGGCACCGCTATACACACACACACACACACACACACACACACACACACACACACACACACACACACACACACACACACACACACACTGCAGCAACAAAGCAATCAACGGTCTGGGAAATTTCCTGCTGATGATGGACTTTTCCTCTTTTTCTAATCAGCCACTCCTCTCCTTCCTCGTGCTGTCTCTCCTCCTCCTCCTCCTCCTCCACCCTCTGCTGTCAGTGACAGACCCTAGCGACACGCCCACACATTCACTCACACACACACACACACACACACACACCTTTGTATACAGACACTGCACTGTACATACTGTAGCTTCTCTCTTACTGTCTCAGACTCTCTTTCCCTTAAAGTACAGATGATAAATACAAACAAGAATTTAAGTATTTTGAATATCATTAAATTTGAATTAGAATTTAACTGGGGAAACAGGCTTTTCCTCAGGATATTGGTTAAACTAACTTCAACTCGATGCAGACTATTGGACATGTTTCCAATGGTTGATTATCAAACTAACTTCAGGCTATTTTTCTCCACTTCCACTTCCCTAAATAGTGACAAGCTGCTCTAATTAATTACTGCAAAGTTCAGTGCAAAGTGATCAATCAATCACTCAATTACGATACCCAGATTTGGGTGCCATCTAAATATTCCAGAGACACGGTGCAAGCTTGACTAATCCATTAGCACCTGTGTCACTTTTTAACATGTTACAGGAGCTAATGATGTTTAATAGTGCTTCCTACAAGCCCATGGCAGCAGACTATAAATGCTCCCTGTGTAATACAGAAATATGATAAGCTGATTCTGAATTTAGGCTATTTTTTTTTATCTCTGAGGAAAAAGTGGGTTACGCAAGATAAACTCTGAACACTGTAAATGATAATATTGGCCCCGGAGTCAGTCAGCTTCGTCTCCAGAAGATCAGCTCTGAGCTCACTTGTTTTGCCTAAATGGGTCATCAGTAAAAAATGTAAAGAAGACATCACAGTAAACCCGATGCCTTTTGACTGAAAGGTGATCTTTTGCAGTCACAGAGCACTGAACACCAAACCTCGAGCCAAAATCCTAAAAATCTTTGTCAGACGTTGACGGGATTTCAAGAATTTTCCCTCTGCCTCACTGTTATGATATGAACAGATTTTTGATTGAGTCTCAGCACCCTGACCTCATTTAAATACCCATAAAAACATGTCTAATGGATCGTGACCGTACAGCTACAGCACTGCACTGGTCCCCAGTCTGCATCTTCATCTGTAAGCCTCACGGTACATTTCCTCACCCCACACAGACGCCGGGAAAGACGCAACCAAACGACATAATACCCTGCTGTGAAGAGGAAGAGAGAGGAAGGCAAGTGAAAGATAAAAGTATGTGTTTCAGCCAGTGAAGGAGTGATAATAACAGGATGAATATATACATGACTGTCAAAGAAAACTGCAGATTAGACAGTTACTGCAGTGGTTTGTGCATATCTGCATGAACGTGTCCACAACAAATACTGAATATGATTGTAGTATTTGTTGGGTTTGTATACTATGGTGCAACGGTGAAGGGCTTTTACATAAACAGAGTCCATCAATCCAGCGATCCAAACTGCTGAACACTGCCATTCTGCAGCCCATGCCTTGATGGATGCTGTAATTTTATTTCTTCTCCTCCATTTCCAACTGCAGTCCTTCGGTGCCTTGTGCTGCTGCTTGGTCAGCTCCTCTTAAAGAACTCAAGAGAAAGTTCATTAAAAGTGAGCTTGAGGTATAAGTTAAAGTGATAATCAATGAGGTCGGTTTTATTTGCTGAAGCACTTACTCTTGGGGTACTTTTGCAGCGCACTTCCTCAATAAAACAGTGAAGATGGTGTGGAAGTGGCGGTCTCCATGTGCGCTCACCCATGAAGACTGGATGTAAAACAAACAATAAGTTCATGCCTGTGTGTTTTCACAGCAGCTGATCTGATCATCCTGTAAGCAATAACACGATAAAGTGAAATTCATTGCCACTTAAAACTTTTGGGGAGCAGGGGGACTGCAGGTAAGACATTTTTATTAGTGTTGTGATTAGTTGCAGTAATTGTCGCAGTAGCAGCAGTTGTCATGGGAGTAATATTAGAAGTGAAAGCAGCATTGGTGATCCTTTCAGGCCCAGGGTATGAAATAACCCACTGCAAAGCAACAGACCTCTCTGAAAGTTGACATTTTGACTCATTTGACTCAAGACACTGGATCCTGCATTTCCACCTCAGCTTCAGTTTGGATGCTTTCTTTAACAAGCTCCAGCCCAAGCGTAAACATCGATCATGACAGTATCAGATCAATAAGTACTTGGAGCGAGGGCGGGAGGTGATCTGTGATTTTTCTGTCAGAGAATCAAACAGCATATTGATCAGCCCTGTAGAATGCCCCCATACATAATAGCATGCATGCACATGAATACCCACACATACACACACACACACACATGATTCTTGCAGGAACTTAGCTGAGTACATACTGATATGTGTTGTGTGTGCAGCATTTCAGTTTAAGACACGGCAGCGTATGCGACTGTGTGTGCATGTGCAAGAGTGTGCTGTGACTCAGCTGCATCCTTCACTTTCCATTAGGTTTTTCATGCATCCATAACATGCATCCAGATACCTCTTCGACTGGGGGAGGGAAAGCACTTGCCCCTCTGATCACTCCGCGCTGCTGGTGCAGCAGCAGGACTACAGATGAATGTGGAAGCACATGAAAGATTTCCAAGCGCATGTATGCAACAGAGGAAGACGGAGAATATATAGTCCAACAAAACTCTTTGTTCATATCATCATGTTGAAGGGAGGCACCAAAGAAGATTCTGAAACACTCCTCTTCAGCAACGCCTTGCCTCCAGCCAGTTTTTATCATCAATAAATCATTAAGGCGTTCAAGACCCTCGTCAGCTCCGTTGCTGACAATGCAAATGGTCTAAAAAATGCCACAGAACGGCAGGAGCAGGCGGTGAAAGGAACAAAAGAAAATGACCTCTTAAAAAGGCAATTCCGATTCACACAGTGAAGGAGAAGACAAGTAAACAACGTGAGAACAAGATGCTCATTATCCTTTATCGAAGTAGAAGCCGCAGAGATCTCAAAATTAATCACACTACAGGGGGAACCCCTGCAGAAGGCTTCAAGCTTCAAGTGCTGCATCCTTCCACAAACTGGCAGAACTGCTTCAAAACAATCTTAACTTGACATTTCCTGTTTTGTCCTGTTTTCCACTATGACTAACAGTGAGTGGCTTCCCTGTGGCTGATTAAAAACCGCCATACGTACATTTATTAAAATGCGCAAATTTGAAATTATAGCACTCACTTCAATCTTACTTTTAAGGTTTCAAGTTTCTAACGTGTAAGTGCACCTGGAGCAGCAGGTGAACGCAGTTACCAGCTTTAAGAGGCGTTGCAGTGCACTTAATTTGTCAATGATCTGCCTTATCGCTGATTAAAAGTCGACTAAAATTGGAAACCAGTTCGCCCCTGCAGGTTCTGGTCTTATTACAATGTCCTTGCTCTCAAAAAGTGCGTAAGAAACACCCATTAATCTGTGATCACATCTGCTAAATGTCTTTAGTTATTATGCTTTTCACCTTTTCTAATTGAAGAAGTGACATCGGATCGGATCTTGAAAGGTTGCTCATCATTTCATCGAAAATTGTAAACGCATTATAAGACAACAGGATTTTCCAAAATGTTCTCAACTCATCCCTCTGGAATAATAATATCCACTCAGTTTTCAATTTTTACTGCTCGTCAGCACTGCGTGCAGCCATTCCAGCAGTTGTAAATTATAAATTGATTTTGCACGGCTGTGTGGGCGTTGGGTGTATTTCTGGTAATCTATCATAAAAAAACAACAGGAGGGAGAAGAAGAAGAAGAGTGCAGAAAAGAAGAGGTCTGTATTGTTGAAAATCTTCCCTCTCTCTCTGCAGGCGTTTCATTTTCAGGAAGCTGACACTAAATCACTCAAGACATGGTGGGGAAAAAATGGATTCACAGGACTGGGTTGCTGTGTTCACACCTTTGGGTCAGGACAAAGGAAGACGAAGAGAGAGCAGGTTGAGAATGAGCGCGTGTCTGTTTTCTGGGTTTCTTACAAGTTTCTGTCTGCCTCATCGCCACGCCAACAGGGAATTAATTAACGTAATCACGCTGAAAGTCTTTCATGCTTCTCCAAAAACTGTGCGACGTATAGGTGCGTTTTCGTGCTCGGTTGCGTTTTGGCATCCTCGCTTGTATTGTTTGTTTGAAGTGATATGCTGGGAGGCAGCGGGCTGTAGGCTGTGCGACGCTAACAACAAACAAGTGCAGTAACAATGGCGTTTAACGTCGAAGTTAGCCATGAGGCATAGGATCGAAACCGAACGGCGCTGCTTATCCATCTGACAGCTCTCTTCCTTTCATCCTTGCATCTCAATGTCAACCAGCCTATGAAAATGCTTAACTAAAACTTAACTATTACTTGTAGTTTTTGATTGAATATGTTCTCAAATTTCTTCCTTCCCCCTTTCCTGCGTCTAGTGTCTCTTTCCTACTTCCTCACCAGCTTCATTAATTCCTTCGAGCTCTCCTGTCTTCCCATCTGTATGTCTATAACCTGATAATGGTGATAGCCTCTGTTTCACCTCTCAGTCTCCCATCCAATCTCACTGTTCATAAAAAAACAGGGGAAAAACACTGTTTAGGTATGTGAGAGAGAAAGAGAGAGAGATTCCATTAACGACCATTACAGTGAGTGCTCAAGATGCTGTGTGGCACTTAACGTTTCTGCTTCCTCCTCCTGTTTTATATTAGTTGAGGTAATGAGGAGAAAAGTGACAGAGAGGAGATAGAGAGGCATGATCGGGCGAGGTGCCAGACAGAAAGAGCTTTGACTTGGAAAATGAGAAAATGGATTTTAATTTTTAAGCAGCTATTCTTTCTCAATTTCAGGGCAATTATGGAACCAAAATCGGTTTGTCATGACATCAGACTTGGAGAGAGAGAGAAAAAAAAAATGATTCTGCTCATTTCTTGACTGCTTTCTTGCACAGAAGCAGAATTCATCTTCCATTGATTCATCCTCTTCTCCTCCCCCTCTTCCCCATCTCTCCACTAATACCTCTCCATCTTCCTGCCCGCCCCCATCCCCCTCTCCCATGCAGTTTCATTTCTCTCTCTTACTCTGCCACATTCTTTTCCCCCCAGCACATATTGCTTGTCTTGCTCTTGTTTTCACGCCTCACTTCTTCTTCCTCTACCTCCATCTCTTCCCCTTAATCGCACTGCCTCTCCTTTCCCCAGTGGTCCAGTATTCCAGAGTGTCAATGGCGGTTTTAATGCCTCTTTTTGTGTCCTCTCTCCATCCCTCTGATCCCTCTCTTTCATCCTATCCCTGTCCCACTCATATTCACTTTATCCATCCATCTCTCCATCCGTTGTTACTTATTATTCATGAATCTGGTTCACAGAGAAAAAAGAAGAAAGATGCATCTGCAGCTTCAAGAGGACTCCTTTGCCAGTGTGTGTGTGTGTGTGTGTGTTTGTCTGGCTACCGCTGGGCTCTGCATCGGTGCAGAGGCAGTTTCAGATTTTGTTGCCGTGCGCTTGGCAGAATGTTAGTCTGACTGCTTGAGTAGAGAATACAGCAATGAATGTGATGAAGATGCTCAGCCAGTTTGGCACGTAGCAGAATTATTTGGGAACATTTTACACAGCGAGAAAAGGTATTACTCGCACAGAGTGTAAAATAATCCAAAAAGTAGACTGAGTGTCGCTTTGAGGCGAATGCAAATGAGGTACAACATGAAATGTTGGAGTGTGACATAAAACAGTGATTAACACCAAACATGTTTTGCTGCTTGCCTTTTCTATCTGACTGAAAGACAAATGGGCTGCTTGTTTGGGTGTCTGGGTCTCTGGAGAGTTGGTGCTCACAGGATTTCAGGATGTCAAAGTAAAGTAACACCATATTTCTTTTAGAGCCTGAGCAGTTCGGTTCGGATCTGTTTGACACTCATTCATTCACATTATAATTACATTAACACATCCAACGTAATCTTGCCATTAAACTATAATTTAGCTTACTTTTAACGTGGGGTTTCTGTTGTCATGGATGCAATAAACTGCTTCATGCACACATGTGGTCCCTGCTGGTCAACAGTTATTATTCCACTCGTGTGTACATGGCATTTTATGGCATCATGTTTTATAAGCTCATCAAATGTTTTGTATGAAAAACCTCAATTTGTCAAGCAGCTTGAGTAAAAGTAAAAAGGCGCATAAAATGAAAGTACTCCATTCCAATACTTTAAAAAGTAAACAGCACACATACACATCAGGAACTGTACTTGATTGAACGTATATGGTCACACACCGCTGGCTTTGTGAAATCATAAAAAGCACCTAAAAAGGTGTCTTTGCTTGTTTGTGAGATGTTTACCATCCAGCACTGACCTTAGCTATATACACCTATTAATAAACATCACACTGTGCCCTTGCTATCATCCTGCTGTGCTCGAGGCTGTTCCTGTCCCCCATAATACAAACTGACACCCGCCCACACACGAGTCCACCGACTTTAAATTCACTCGCTCTTATTCATTAAACAAAATATTTGCCGATACGATTTGCATGGACGGACCTGTTTAATCTTATGAGTGAGGAGCACTTCAGCAGCAGACGAAGCACAGCTCAGAGCGTGTTTGGCACGCTTGCCGGGGATTCTTCCTTTAGTTTCCTACGATATCAGCAACACTGATCAAAATGCTGTCAGGCCATTTTTTGGATTCATATAGATTTAGTTTGAGTTAAATTTTAGCTCATTAGATCAATTTGTCCTGCTGTGTGTCTGTCAGAACGTTCTATCCTCAGAGCGGCAGCTTTATTGTACCTTTTAAGTATTGTGTCCACTCTTGAGGCTGTTTGAAGCCGCTTCAAAGGCCCCCCCCAATCATTCCGTATTCACTCCATTCAAAGTGCCACATGAAGCTGCTTTTCAGTGGTTAAAAATAGTCGTCATTCTCAATAAGAGTCAGTAATTGCATAAACAATCCTTGGAAATAAGTGAATATAATCTGATTTCACTTCCATCCACATTTAAGAGTGCGAGCCAATTCGAGTCCCCTTCAACCAATACGCACTAATTTAGTTATTTAGTCAGATAATGAATGAATGGAGCAACACAGGAGGTAAGGTGGAGTGTAACTGATGGTTTGAACAGGCGTCAGAGCAGAGCCACATCACCGCACTGAAACAACCGCATTCAGCTGTTTTTCAAACATTGCACTCAAAAGATAATGAGTGTATTTTAATCCTAAATGTCTAAATGACATTAGCGCTTCTAAAAATGGAAGTTCACAGCATGCAAAACACAACAGATAATTCAAATATTCAAAGTTGGAAATTCTGCTCCAGAGTGCAGTATATCTGTATAACCTACGCCAGAGAGTCACACAGAACTAATTCCACAAAACAAACATGCAACAAATATCCAGGATGCCTTTCACTTTTCTAAATTTTTGTTTTCCACATGTTAGGTAGCATCCAGGTCTCTGGCAGGATGCCCGCCTCCATGTGTTTTCCAAATCTTCTCTGCCCACTGGGCCATGTGATGTTTGTCTCCAGGCCAGTTATTTTCAGGTACTTTTCTGAATGTTCTTCTCTGACCATCTGAGTGCTGTAATTATGTGGAGTCCAACTGGTGTACTATCAGATTTGGAAATGAAATTGATTTTCAATTCCTTCAGTGCTCCTGATGGGCTCTGCATAACTTGAAGCTGACCAGATGGTTCCTTAGGTTCGTATATGTCTTCCACTAAGCTGGTACAAGGATGCATCATTGACCAACAGCAATTTGATGCTTTATCTCAAACTAGTTCTCAGCGTTAGCATTCCTCCTGATTATGTCCTGAACTTACAATGAATTAATGTCTCCTGTGCCGTTGCAGGAGACCAATGGACGCTGTGCTTTTTGATGCTGAGCCTGTCCTAAATTTCAAACATGAACTGTGAGCTGTTCATCACAAAGTTGCTGCTGATGGCCAAGTTTGCCTTCTGCTCCCGTGATCTGTGAACGCCACTGAAACGCAGCGACGACAGATGGCAGCACTGTGGAACCAGGTTGCATCGCACACTGAGTTTTTTAACTCAAGTTTTCTCTGAATCCCCGATTAACTAGTCCCACCAGGATCCACATTTTGGTGGCTTTACGCTTTGGTGTCTTTCATTTTCTTCATCATCATCTTTCAAATCTTGAATCTGAACTTCTGGATTGTGGGAAAGAAAGAACCGTTTCTGAGATGTCGCCAGCTTGGCTAGTTGAGAAAGGCAGACTTTTAAACGAGCCAACGGGCAAAAATTCTGATTGTTACTTGTATATCTGACCATAAACAACATGCTGCATGTATATTTTCATACTGCAACATATTCCAATATTGTGCAGCCCTATAAAGGATGCTGCATTTCGAACATGTTTTGAGTTTTGTTACGTTACAGAAGCCAGATCAGTGCACATCTTTAAAAATAATGAAATTTTGTTCTTGACTGTTCTTTTACTCTGTGATTTCTCAACATATTTCCTTGTTTGATGTATAATCTGTCTCTTCTATATCCCTCTTTCCCCTCTCTTCCTCTTGCAAAAGAACGCTGTAAGTCCTGTTGTAAAAAGGTGCTTGGTTCACAGGTATCATTCTGTGCTTTGCAGAGCTCAAAATAAGTGGGAGTGGGAGCAAATGAATATACAGTATTTCCCACACGTTCTTAACACATTTCTGCAGGCCTTTGCACCAGTGAAGTGAAGCTACGCTGTGAATGAAAAAAAAAAAAAAAGCTGTCTTTCCACCATGGTAACAAGCTAGTCTGTGAATGGCTGATCACTTTCTCAAGCAAGTCCTCTGATGGTCTGCTTTTTCAAACGGTGGCATGGCTTTCGAATTGGCAGGAGCTGTCGCGGCACTGACTGCGGAGAGAGTTTAACTATTTGAGGGCATGTTTGGAAGCCTGGTCAGGAGGAGGACCAGAGAGGAGAGAGGTGATGCGGTTTGTGACACAATGCCGCGAGGCAGGGCTCTGCCTGCTGGGACGACCACGATGCCTCTCGGTTCCTCGTAAACACACTGCTAACAGCGAGGTGAGGCAGCTGCTATAAATAGCTCTTGCTGTATCCACCACACCCACTATGTTGCACACACAAACACAAACACACACACGCTAATGCACGAATGTATGCAGTGACACACGCATGCAAGCGGCCACGTTTATATACAAGCAAACACTGGTGGACACACACTCCCCTCTATCTTCCTCCCTTCCCCCTCTGGATGTCTCTTCATTGTGCTTTCTCTCTGCCTCCATCTCCTTTTGGCAACACTGCTCTGTCTCCTACTTATCATATGCTCTGTAGCAGATGGTGGATATGATAATTACCGAACAGACTAAACAGTAAGCAAATAAAAAATCCTCAGCGAGCCTTCGCCGTCACTCTCTCACACATATGCTTTTGCCACCTCTGACAGTCTGACAACTCTTTGCAGGCGAGAAAAGAAATCTCAGACATGATTTCTGCCTTTCTGAGGGCGTGTTAAGGGAACGGAAAAATGCACACACATTTGCAATTTCATAAGAGAAAGACTGGAGATAAGTTATATTGTTAAATGAATAAATTGTTATGGGTATGTTACACAATTTGCTGGCATTTAAAGACCACATAATTCATTGAAAAATGAGTCATCCATCATGAAAATAATAATTAGTCTGCAGCAGATACTTAGTAGAATTAAAAGAAATAATACACAACGAACGAACAGGGGTAAAAATTGATGAGGCTATATTTCATAATTAAGGTGAAAATAAAGCCTTGTCTCTTCTGCCATCGCTTCTGCTCGCAAATTTTAATAAAGCGTCCATGGAGTGAAAAACACTGTCTGAGCAGAAAGATGGTTTTGTTAATTGCTTCTGTGTGGACGTATTGAAAGTGACACCTCAGGTTTTGGATGACTGGACTTGTCGCTGCTGAAGCTTCATGTCACAAGAGCAGCAAAGGTAATGCTCATATCTGTCTGCCCCCAAGGTGAGGCTTCTCTCGTCTTTTTATCCTCGCCTTGGCCTCCTTGCTTCCTCCTTTATCGCCCACCTTCCTCTCCTCAGGCTGTATAGCTATATTTCATAATTACAGCAACAATAATTACTCTTTTTTGTGTCAGTCCTGAAGTGTGAACACATCTCCCCTCCTCCCTGAAACCATCAAACACACATCTTTGAGTACCCAAGAGAAATGGCTGGGATGTGTGTGGGTGTGTGTGTGGTGGTCCCTGGGTGGTTGTTTTGCCAAAGGCTGCCTGGCCTATAAATATATTGCAATAGTTCTTTCTATTCACAAACACACATCCATCTTAATGCACACACATACACACGAGACAAATGAGACCATGTAAGCATTTATGACAGAGAGGAAGAGGACCAGCTGAGCTCACAACCACACAAACAAGGAAAATATCTATTACTGTTTGCGAGTGTGTGTGTACATGGCAGAGATGAACTATTTACACCAACAAAAGCAGCGAGCAAAATCAATTACCTACAAAGAGAAAACTCAGTTTGCTTAAAGCGCTGCATGTTCGCTCTGCGCCATCATTACTTTTAACTTGCATTCATTGGCCATGTAAACGAGTTATGGAAGAAAATTCAGTCAATTTTATTGACTAATTGCATCAATTTATCTTACTTGTAGAGAAAATTGAAACGTTTGTCTCATTTAAAAAATAATAAATTTTCCCACACTTTGGATCAGCAGGTTAGATACAACAGAAATATAGAATTGCACAAAAGACCACCCCATCCCTATGCTGTAAAAATCACCTAATAGTAGGTTATTTATCATCTATCATCATTATCATGACCGTCTCCTACTGCATTTTATGAGCTGGTAATCAATGCTCAGGCACAGCAATCAGAAAAAAGCAGCACATCACTTTCCCCTGAACGCTTCATTCTGAAAATAACACAAGAAACAACAAAAAACATTACGTTCTAACATCGAGCATCACCGACACTGGTAGCATTTCCATCTACACTGAGGCAGAGTCTAAGTTTTGGGAATAAATCATTAAAAAGAGCAGACTCAGCCTACTGTGGGCCGTGGCCATGCCAAACATTCCTGGTAAGGGCCTTTTCCAAAGCAGCACTCTATGACATCATAGAGACTAAACAGAAAAGCATCAAAGACAAGAGAGGTCCCGCCCACCCGTCACTGAGTGTGCTGGGTATACTTCACAAATGTAAGAAGGCAGGCTGCTGATACTGATCACACATTATAAGAGAAAGCACCGCAGTATTTCCAGCTACAGCTAGTTTTGACCTGAAAAGCACACCACGAAGAATACAATCGACAAAGAACGTGGACCAAGCACGACTGGCTCTCTGCTCACACCTCCAATACAGCTGGTGAGCCGTTTGCCACAAAACACCACACACCACCAGCTGTTATTGTTGTACCTCCTCAGAAAATCACTGTGCGGTCTCGAAAGCTAATGTTAAATAAATTTCTGGCAGTTACAGCTTATCTGTACCCTGAGCGAGTGGTTCTATGTACGTGGCCTTGGTCATTCACTCACAGCTTGTCACAGTTCTATCTTATCCTAGATTGGTTGCATGACATGTCCATTTACATGTATTACCCAATGCCATGACACTGAGGCAGCTTGACGGCTGCATGCATTTTACTCTCCAACTTAACACTGCAGCAGCTAAAAGCAGCACAGATCAGGATGTGTGGTTTACATGATTTGCCAGAGAGAAGACGCCGAGTCATCAACTGAAACCTTAAGACTAAAGTCTGGTGAAAAATCATTACTTATTATCTTTATTATTAAGATTAAAGCCTTCACTTCAATGACATATGATGACACTATTGCCAACATGTTCTACAGGACGATGGTGACATATCTTTTGGTGAAAATGGTTAAAAAGTTTAGTTTGCAAAGGTGGGCAATGTGTGAAATGGGAGTTCATTTCTTAGGTTCCAGGAAATGAAAATTGAGTCACAACAGCTCCATCTTCACTGATCGTGTGGACTTTCAGCCACCGTCTAGCCTTCCACCAATCTTTCATCCACTCACAGCACCATCACATCGCATCCTTCTCCCCCTTTGCTCTCTGCCCTCCATCATCTTCTAAGTGAATTTATGCTCCCTGTCGCTTGTGGTCTTTGATCTGTTATCTGCTTCGGCCCCGGGGTTGATATCAAGAAATGACACTCAAATCTTATTTCATCTGGGCTCACACAGGCTCAGATGACCATTAAATCTTGTTTTCTCATCCCCCGGCGGCCTCTAACCGAGTTTGGCATCCTTCTACCAGGAATGAGAAGGGTTTTCCAAAACTTTAACCCTTAAAGCAAGCTGCCCAACAGCTGCAAACACACTGAAAACAAAGTGAAAGGTACTTAAATAGCACTGGTGACCTCAAACCCAACACTTTGGCTCGATTTCATTGTACTACATTACTGTTCAATCGACACAGAAAAATCCTAAAAATGCAGCAACGAAAACAGTGAATCAAGCAGCTTTTTTCTAAATCGCTCAAAGAAATCTCTCCAAAATGAAACAGAGTTTAGAACAAAAAGGCTGCTATTTGTCATTTTGCACTGCTGTATCAGGCATGGAAATCAGTCTGTATTAGTATACATTTGGAGATGCACGGTTACCGAGGACCTCGGGTGATGTGTTATCACTTACTGGCACAGCAGATCTTGCCCCCTTGGCCACATTTATAAAAGGCTCCGTCAATCTTATTTCACCCATGTTGGATGTTGATAACTGGGTTTATTCCCTCCAGGGAACACTTGTTCCTGGAAAGACACAACAATGTTGTACAATCACTGTTCCAGATGTAGGTTCTGTGCTCATGTCTGGTTTCAACATGTGATTAGTCTGAATTGCACAGGACTTGGTTGGCAAATCAAAAAGCTCTCATGTGCAAACTCCTGCATCCAAACTTTGCTGAGGAGCTGTAAGGTTGCTTCACTTGAGGAGAGGGTTAATGTCCTCCATCGTCACAAAATAGAAAATGTCATCCAGTTGCACTTTTTTCCCGGAGATCTGACTGAGTAACCACTGACAAAAATACTCACTGGGCGGTAAACGGTTGATTTAACAGGGCTGCCTTTGTCTCTGCATGCCACTGAGCAGAAAAGTTCGTTTCCTGCTCTGACATGTAGCCACAGTGGACTGTTGTTGTCGTCGGGGCCACTCAGCATAGTAATTACTGAGGGGAACCCCAAAGAACAAAGACGACAGAGAACAGGCGAGAGAGTGTGCAGGGGAGGGTAGCCAGGACAAAAAACTGTTTCCTGTTACTGCTGAACCCAATCACCATCATAGAAACACCCTGCATAGAATAGATCTGAACCTACAGGGAACAGAAGGTGCATCCCCTGTATTGTAGACTCTTACATTGGTCAGTTTATGGAAATATAGAAGAGATAAATATTGGCTTGCCCAAATATAAAATAACAAAGCACAAAGTGAACCATATAGAAATCCAATAATATCATCAATAAAGCAGAGCTGCTCATTGAGTTGCAACATTTTGTTTAGTGGCCTTATTTATCGGCCAACCCTACTCCCCACCTCAACACGTTGAGGACCTTTGGTGTTCACATGTTCTCGTCAGAGATCGGGTAAATGGACCGGCAGGGGACAGACTCTGCCAGCGTGAGTGAAAAGAGAGATTTGAAGACGGCAGGTGCAGCGACTGCGTATCTTCTGTGAGTTCTGGTTCTATGTATTCCCTGCTGCTCTTCTTCGAATGGCTTTGTGTCAAGTCCAATAATGATTACATTGTTTTGGTGCCACCAGCGTCACTGGTGGCTAAATGCTTGGCTTCCTCTGACACACACAGGCCTAAACGTGTAGTCAAGAGCAGGCTCGTCATTGTGTGTGTGTGTGTGTGTGTGTGTGTGGTAGAACAGCAGTTAGACAGAGGACAGAGAGTGAGGTAGCTCACCAGAACTCTTTGCTTGTTTACAACCCTTCAGCATGCTGCTGATGTGCTGTAGCCTGTCTATCTGCGCCTTGTTGAACACGCTAGTGTAAGTTTGTGACTCTGTGTGTGTGTGTGTGTGTGTGTGTGAGAGAGAGACTTAGAGAAAAAGTTGGCCAAGGCAGTGGAAAATGTGCGAGCCAGAGACGATGACGTTGGCAGAGTGGAGAAGAACAAACGACTTCCTGCAAATCTATTCAACGCTTTGACTAAACAGTCTCTCAGCAGACCTTCTCACCCTCTCTCTCTCTCTCTCTGCTCTCATTGGCTCGAGCAGAGACTTTCTCTTTTTTAACCCGTTGTGGGTCATCTGACAGTCTATACTATCACTAATTAAAAGAAACAAGAGTTCAGATTTGCTGTTCCGGGTTTGCTTGGGTACTCCTCATTTTTATTCTGAACATTTTAGAAAGGTCTCTAGCCTGGCTTTAGATTAGAAAGTATCATCGCCACTTGTTTCATCTTGGGTTTATCTATTTTACTGGTTTCATTTTTAGAATTTTTATCTCATTACAAAGACGTTTTTTGTTCCTATGTGTATTATCAGCATGTGCAAAGCTCTTTGAAACACACTAACCTGTATGAAAGGACTACACAAAGAAAGTTTTGAATCTTATTCTTTGCCTCTAGCATCTCCAAAGGATGATAAGCAGGAACATTTCCATATAAATAAAGAACATTTTATTAGCCTTGGCTGCTGAATGATGACGCACAACAGAATTGTATCCTGCAGCATTCATCAAAGTTTTGATATTTCATGTCCTGTAAATTGTGAGGACAAAAACAGGCCCTGAAGGATTTCAGCGTGACACAAGGTGTTTCATGACAAAATACAAATAACACTAAATAAGAAAATCAGCTCAAGGTGGATGAAGCTACACTCTGGCTTACTGTGGCTAATGTTCCTCTGAGCTGTCACAAAGATAAAACACAGACACACACACACACACAAACTTGTGCTTATCATTTGCATGCCGCTGTAATCTCTCATCCTTCTCAAACCAGATGCTACCTCCAACTAGGACTCAGTAATTCTGTTCAGCTCTGCAGCAGCACTAACACGAGGTCACACCGACCAGAAACACACACACACACACACACACACACACACACACACACACACACACACACACACACACTTCTGGGGACATTACATTACATTAATAACATTCATTTCCTGGAGACTTACCCTAACCATAACCGAGGCCATTACTTGCCTAACCCTATCCTAACCTTAACCCGAGGCTTCACCCTAAAATGTAGTGGGGACTGCATTTTGTCCCCACAACATGAGTAATACATGACCACACACACACAAACACGCGCACACACAGGGCCAGGTAATTAACAGTCTGTAGATCTAAGCTATCTTTAATCTAATCAAACCACCCAGCCTGAATATCCCCCATGGGTTTAAACAACATTTTACACACACACACACACACACACACACACACACACACACATTCGCTTTTTTATCTTCCGTCCACTTCATTCTTTTCCTCCCTCGCTCCGTTCGTCGCAATCAACCACAGGTTTGCTATTCTTTCCAAACACCTTTGTAACTCAACACACACCAGTTTTTCAAAAGAATCCATAATGTGATCATCTATTTTTAGCCTTTGTGACAGACCGCAGTCAACAGGTTTATGCTGCTGCATATTGGAAATCAGATTATCATATTCCTGTTGGGTGTAGTCTATTCCGCTTCAGCCTTTAATTGCATATTATTGGTTTTTTTTTGTTTTTGCTGTGGGCACTGTTTTGGTCACACTAAAACTGAAATGAACAGTTTATATGGTAAAATGCAATAAATAAAACTGTGAAAACTGAAGAAACAGCACCCATAATCATGCAGATTCAGAGTTCCTCCAGGCCAGTTTTTATTCTGTGGCGACTTCTTATTTAAGAGAAGTCATGATTTTCACTAACTTTAACTTCCAGGCATCCAAATTTCCATCACCATTACAGAGTTGTTTGTACATCACTACTCAGCATTCTGTGTCATGCCCCTAACAAGCCAACGCAGATTCAATGTGGCGCTGGGTTCGACAGTAAAACTCCTAAATTTGAAGTTGGCTTGCGGCAGATTCGCCTGATAAAGCTTTCACATTATGAGGCAAATTAAAGTCTTCAAAGAGTTGCAGAGTCCTCTCTTAATTGACTCTGAAAAGTCAGATTAATTAGCGCTCAATGTGAAACTCATACGATGTCATGACGCCACACAATGAAACAGTCCAATTAAATTTCTGGGTTTTGGGAGTCTTCTTTTATCAAGCCTGGTCGAGTCTCATCTAGTGTCACTACTGTGACCTCAAAGTCAAGTCAGCCGCCAGTGCAGTCTGACAAACAGGTAAGAAATTACAAATGTGATGACACCGACAGAGATGGAGACAGAGCGAGCAACGCAGAGCAGCTCGCCTCATCTTGTCAGCTCCCAGACTGTCCGAGCAGATCCGTGCCCTCTCCACGCGCTCTGATTCAGTCCTAAACTCAACCATATTACATTCCTGCAGCCAACAGTTTCGTCATTAGAGAGATTTTTCATGTGACTGCGGTTGCTGTTATTATTTCTAGCAGTGACATGGTTTATTCATCTGTGAACTTTCAGAGCGCGTGTGAGTTTGTGTGTTGTGCGCCGAGTAGACAGCTGCAGTTGCCGAAGAAACAACTCACGCCTGAGGGCCGCCTCCTGCCTCTGACTGAGAGCACGAGACCGAGCACCGAGGACGGAGGCAGGGAAGAGTGCAAGAGGATGGAGAGAGGGAAAACGCTTCTGCAGCTCCGTTTAGCCATCGAGAGACTGAACTGAACAACAAGACAGAAACCCATCCACTCTGAAACGCACACACAATGTCACACAAAGAGTAACACAGGGACAACTGGCTCCTTCTTTGCTCTTGGACAAATTTTCTGGCTCATTTGGTCCTTTTAGAAAAGGCGGTCAGCAGTGGTTAAAAGGGTCTGCCTGGAGCTAGAACGGCAATGAGACCTATAAACTCATAAAAGTCTCTTTATTGTCCTATTTCTTTTGGCTCATGCTTCATATCACCTGGCAATTGTGTCCCTGAATGTCCCTGTATTGTCAAGCCGGTTCACTTCGCGGGAGCAAACCAAACAGTGATGTTCCCAGTAACTCCTTCATACGTTTTGGTATTCTTCAGCTGCTTTCACTCACCAGGAGTCATTTAACACGTTACACACACGGGACGCAAAGTCAGCTGCAAGCAACAGCTTCTAAGGAAGGCAGGACGTGGATGTGAGGTTTCTTTGGGACAAAGACGCTAAAAGGCATTTACATCGTTTAGTTTGTGACCGCTGTCATCTGCTTCATTGACGCTTGTGTATTCTACAAGCATTTTTTGTTGGATTTGTTGACATTAAATCCCAACAACAATCAATAAATCAAACGCTCTGACACAAAAAGAGGAAAAAAAATCTGGTATCTGCGGCTGTTGCAGGCTTGTAATAGAGGCCTGATGGGAGTGGAAGGAGTTATTTGGTGTGTTAATGTGTTTACTTAGACAAGGTTAGAGGCCTTTAACCTATTTCTCACTTCTAACTTGGACCATTCTGAGCAGGCACCACTCTGCTTTCTTTTCATTTATGGATACCCACACGTGTCTTTCCTTCTGAAAAAGAGACGTTTTAGAGAGATAATGGGGATGAATTATTTAAAGCGTTAGTGCATAGAAATGATTTGCAGAAGTACAAATAATAATTGGTTTGAAAAGCATTCACACATGGACGTGCAAGAGTGTGGCTAGTCTGTCTGTGAGTGTGTGTTTCACTATGCAACATCATGTCTTTACAAGGAGAGTAGACAGTTTTATCTCAGACAGTACCGAGAACAGATACAGCACCAGAGATGACTCAACAAACACGCTGGACTGTGTGGAAAAGATAAACACAGGCAGTGAATATTGTGCTCAGCTTCCAGAAGTCTGGAGTGTTGTTTAACGAGATAGAATGTGTTAATTAATGAGGTTTAGAGGTGCTGGTGGGTGCATCGGACTGCGCTGCCTGTTCCAGGACGGGAGGAGAGTTGGTACATTGTGTTCAAGGGAATAGTCACACTTTGTTGTGATGGTATTAAAAACTATGTTACAAGTTCTGTGCCAGGGACAGGCCAGAGGACACGCAGTAAAACAGGACGCACCATGTCCCTGACAAATCCAAATATCTCAGGCTATTTTGAAGAGGAGCAAGTCAAGATGTTGATTTTGAAATGAGTATGTGCTGTTGGAGGACTGTGTGCACAAAACTAAAACGCTGGTCTGTTTATCGCTATGACACATTCTGCTGACCAGTCACATGTAATGGATGTGAACGTGACATTAACACGGCAGCATGATGTCAGATCTCGGAGCTCAGCCAGGATAAGTTGATTATTTTTAAATATCACACAAAAGAGGGAGAGACGGGAAGAGAGGACTGACGCTCGGCACAGGAAGAAGACACTAACCCACACTGATCAGACAATGTGGTGAGACACGGCACAGCTAAAGTCAAGATTTCATTTACAGCCACACAGGAAGGCAATAACTTGTACAATATACATCCGGGCGGTGTATATTGTAAGTTATTGCTGACACGTGGAGAAAAAGCTAAAAGACTTTTCCTGAAACTACAAAACAAGCATCCAAATATGTTGAGGAAGGTCAATTCACCGACATGAAACGGTGCAAAAGTCACCAGATCCTACACTTCCCACAATGCCACTCAATAGCATCTACGACTGGACGCCGCCTGGTAAATGCCCCCGTCTACTGCACGTTTAAAGGCACCGCTGAGACACTTCAATACAATCCAGGTAGTCCAGTTGGAGGAGGAGGTTATGTGCTCAAAGACTCATGAGACGCCAACACGCTGTTAACTGTTTTACACCATCACTGCACATGATTCAGAGTTAGAAGCGAGCCTCAAGTCAGTTGCGGAGGACTACTCAGCTCCTTCAATATATTATCACCCCAGTTAGCGGCAGATGTATCCCAGAAACTGCAGGAGGTTGACAGTTAGTGCCATCAATGAGAGAGAGAGAGAGACAAAGCCCATCGTAGGCGCCATGTCGTCGCTAAAGCAGTCCTCTGGAAAACACCCTGCACATACTTTGGAGCTGTCACAGATACAACTTTCCTCTACATGAGTAAATTCTAGTCAGAGGGGCTGCAGCCAGCATACCAGGCTGTGATTAGCCAGCTAGCTAATGAACCTTAGCTCTCTGATCTCGACTTTAAGCCAAAACTTTGGTTTTGGGATGTGAAGCTGCTCGGTTGTTGTTCCAGCACAACCAGAGAGAAAGCTATGAAACTGTTGGAGGCGACACCGTTTCTCTGTATCTGTGCCTCTGTCATACTCTCCCTCCAGAAGGTGCCTCCTTGCCAGCTGATATGACATGTGTCACCATGAACTAAACCCCCCCCCTCCCCAACAAAGCGTATCCTCAGAGACGCAGAGGAAAGATGTGAGCCGAGTTAACGTCGCATTGTCAGCACGCAAGCGCCTGTTCTATAGAGCGCCGGGTCCACACACAGACGCACACACACACACGCAGGAACGCAGCAGAGATCAGAGCTGTCACCGGGGTCATTCGGGAGACGTGTGATATGTTGACAGAGCTGAAGTGTTCGCTGACACAGAAACACATGCAACACACTGCGGAGCCTCACAGTCTGTCCCTGTCCCTCTGTGGGACCATGGGTGTGTATATTTAAAGGGCGTGCGTGTCCTCTCCACTTGAAGTAAAGTCTGCCTCTATTAGAGCTTTTGATCATGACTTAAATCAAGTGTATTTTCAGCCTTTAGACACATTTCACTGTCAGCAGGTCATATGCCCTTCTGTGCACCACATTAAAATCACACTGGACGATGTATTTAGGCTTCATTCTAACCTGATGTGACAGGACTAAGACATTGCTCTTAGCTCCATGCAGTTATAATAAAATCAATTTGTCCTATTTTTTGTTTGCTTTATTTTTTCATCATTTCACTTCCACGTTAAGGTTACTGCAGCACAGTCAGGGCTCTTAAATGTTCAACCCCATTTGTTTTGAGTTGCTTGCCGTACTGCTGGTGGAAAGAACATCAGCTACGCATAAAAGATTTACAAATTTAGTGCAGTCTAATTATGCACTACGTTTCATTAATTAAATATCAGGTAGCTCGCAGCCTGCGGTGATAGATGGCATGTGATAATTATAAGTTTCACGTTGTCAACAGTTCTTCCATTCAAAGCGCGGTCATGGATATTTTAATTTTTGAATATGTAGGAAAGGAAGACGGTTTTGTGCCACTTCCTTTAGCTATGAGCCTCGTCTGGTACTTGGTGATTAAAGTCAAAAAGAAACTCCAAACGCGCCTTAAAGAAAAGAGGCAGTGTGGCCAGCACACCCTGTGCTGCTGTTCTGCTGTGCATACTAGATACTTAAAAGCGCCACACATAGACCTACATTTGTAAGACATCAAATACATCAGTTTAATGAGCTCCCAAGACACACCGCCTCATGTTACAGGAGGATGTTTCACTGGGATGAGAGACAGGTGTCGTCATTTGGTTGTTTACCAATTATGCTGCTATGTGGAGTCGAAAATGTCCACAACCTTAGAGGAACATGCGCTGGTTTATACTCCTTTTGAGTAAGTGATTGAAATAGCTTTTGGCAGTCACTTCCACCTTATATCATGACTATTCTTGTTATATGAGCTCACCTTGTTCACGTCTTCAGTGACGTCATCAGGTGGTGGGCGGTTGCTGCTTCCCTCTGGAGCAGTTTCTGTCACACGAGGCGGACGAACATCACCGTGTCACAGTCTAGAAATTTCAAAATGGCACCAAAATCTCACATCACTTGGTACAAAGTTTAAAGGTAACACAGAAATGTTGTATTCACCTCACCCCGTCTCCACTTCAGCCTAAAAAAAAACTGCTTGTTTATTAAATACATGTGACTTTGTTTTGTCAGCGGCCTTTCGTTGTTAATAAACATCAAGTAAACACTGCGCTGCGTCCCATTCACTGTGTACGTACAACTGAGCACAGCTGATTAATTCCACCTGTGG
This sequence comes from Chaetodon auriga, assembly GCF_051107435.1. Classification (NCBI taxonomy): domain Eukaryota; kingdom Metazoa; phylum Chordata; class Actinopteri; order Chaetodontiformes; family Chaetodontidae; genus Chaetodon; species Chaetodon auriga. The sequence continues at coordinate 8,382,904 of NC_135096.1, read as the reverse complement.
TTTTCATCCCATAACACATTAAATCCAAGTCATAAAACTTCATTTATTTAATTTGAAATGGACTTTAACTGGTGTTTCTTGAATGAAACATGTCACAGGGCTTAGCTCTCAGTAGTTTGAACACACTGACGTGCTCACCTTTTCTTCTGATAAACGTCGTCAGTTGCCCTTTCCTTCCCATCTTTTCCGTTTTGGAACTCTGACCGTTGTTTTAGCGTAACGTTTCTCCTGCGTCAGCCACGTGATCGTCAATCTCGTGTCGGTGTAGACTAAACCATTTTCGACTTACCGAGGGGGGTTCGTGGATGGTGTGGGGTTCTTCCATCATGTTTCTATTGTTGCAAATACAAATAATTTGATATTTTGTTGTCACTTTTAATATAAAGGTTTTCTGAGAGAGCGCAAAGAACACATTTTTTTCGTTCACCTGAAATTAGTTTAAATCACCTGGTGAGATAGATCAATTCCCAACAGTTAACAGTCCATGCTGGCCTGAGTGTTTGTGGAAGAAGAAAGAAAGAAAGAAAGAAAGAAAGAAAAACAACAACATTGCAGCCAAACCGCCTACACATATAAACAAGGTAAAAACATTGTCAGTCATCTTTTGCTCTTCATTTTTCATCACAAATGTAAATGTGCTCCGTTCATGTTTAATCTCCTCTTCTGTTTGTCTCAAACTGCATTCTCAAGGATGGAGGATGCTGAGTTTTTGCTGTCTCCTTGTTTAAGTCTCCTGTGTGTGTTTGTGTGAGTGCGTCGACACTCAGCGAGCAGTGCGTGGGAGGACAGAGACCACATACAGTAGCTGCTTGAAACTCCCAGCTAGCAACACCAAAGCATAATGGATATTGGATTAGGCATTCCAGTGCCTCTTGGTAAACTAAACACCCACCATGGCCTCAGCGACTCAAACTCAGTTCATGTGAGGTTCTGTCCATCCATGCTTCATTCTGAAGTTGCAGGATACATGTTTCACCAGAAGAAGACTTAAAATGCATCTGATTGTACGACATTTCAGGTAAAGACTCAGGCAATACTTCCAATATATCTCTTGCTCAGAATTCATTCAAAATGCGGAAATCAAACCGTTGGCCATGCAGTTCGAGGAAACACACACACACACACATAATAAATGAAGGCAGGAAACGTTTGTGGGACCTGACTCGAGCGCATTTTTATTGAACGTTTATAACTGTTAAAAACATGTATAAAATTGGTCCTGTTTCAGAAACAAGGCACGCATAGTCATGTCAATGTTCAGTGTTCATGTCATTATTAGCATTATCATTTATCAACATCATCATCAGCATCATCAGCACGTTCCATCTCATTATGTGTCTAATAGTAGTATCAAGCATTCCCTAATATAAAAACACGTTCCAATTTTTTTTTTTTTCACAGAGGTTAAAATTTTATTCCGAGCAGCAAGACAATATTCATGCAAAGACGGGAGTGGAGGAGAAGATGCGAGCTGACTGGACTGACAGGCTGACGGGTCTTTAATAGTAGGTCTCCCGTTCCACCCACCCTGGACGCACAGGGAGAGAAAACAAACAAACAAACACGGGATTTAGAGGCAATTTCTTTGGTAAACCGGATATACTTGATGTCTATACTCCTCTTAGCCTGTCAGGATGATGGTAGAATAAGACTCTCCACCCTCACCAGGTACACACATTATCTACAAGGCCAAGGAAGATGGAAAAACAAGAGCGCGATGGAGGCAAAAGTGCAGAGGGAAGAGAAAAGATAACAGAAGCATGGATTCTGGACTCACCTCCTGGGCTGCGTCTGAGGATCAGCTTACGGATTTCATCATAGATAAAGATGAGCAGGGAGTAGGGGAAGGCGCAGAACCACCAGTTGGGCCTGGAAAACATACACGAGAAAAGAGATGAGAAACTGATCCGGGGCCCCGGGCGTGGATAAGCGACATGTGATAGGTGGAGTAAGCATGATAACCGAGTCGACCAGATATGTACGTGGCTTCCTGGTGGATTGCGAGATGGGTTTTTGTGCTTTACTCACTTGAGAGGGTACATTCTGAGGGCGACGTCCATGCCTGGGCAGTAAGAGAGGAAGGCAGCCAGGGCGGTCTCCTCAAACAGTCCAAAGATCAGGATCTTGTTCCTGAAATACACAGGGGAGCAGTTAAGACTTTGATAAAATGAAACCAGAGACCCAAACAAACTGGGAGTGACTGAAAATAGCTGGGATTTTAACTTGGTCCTCATTTTTGTGCCAGGAGTTCAAAAGCCCCAAATACACACAGGTTAACTCGAGTTCCTCCAAGAGGTGAACAGGACGATATGGTTCCAGCAGCAGAGTGTTTTCTGATGAAACATCCGCCACTCAGGCTTGAATGCTTCAGAGCTGGGAGAGGAGGCTGACGCGCGCTAACAAGTGTTTTTGGACTCACTTCATGCCCTGTTGGAAGACAGAGTTCCTCCTGGTCTTACAGATGATCAGATCGGCCCACTGGACGATGACGATGCTGACGAAGAAGGCCGTGTGGCAGGTGAACTCCACGATCTTCCTCTGCTCATAAGTCTGACAGGGAACACGCAGCAGAAAAAAAAGTTTAGACCAGGTGGTGATGGCCCAGATTCTAACCTGAACTTGTGGTCTGTGCAGTAAATGTCACTGACCCACTGCTGTCCATAGCTGTCCTCCAGATCATTGATGTATTTATTGTCCCAGGACACTCTGATGCCCAGCAGGGTGGCGGGCAGGAAGCCGTTTTCAGCCAGGATCACAAAGTAGGTGAAGAAACCTGCCAGCGCCTGGATCATACCTGCAGGAGAGAGATGTGATTGGATAAAGATGTTAAACTAAATCTGACACCAAACTACATTGGAGTGAGTCACTGCGTCAGTCTGATATTGTGAAGTCTTTTGATTGACTTGACTGAAGTGAGTTTTTCTTTTGAGCAGTTGTAGATGGATGAAGAAGTGCAGTGAATGAGGCCATGTAGAATGTGAAATTAAACCAGGAATCGATAAATAATTAAGAAAACAAACTGGCCTCCTGGTCGTCTGGGGGAAAACGAGATGGATGAGAAAGCGAATGAGTCTGGAAATTTGATTTGACTAAACCAAATGTCCTTTGATGAGTGAGTAAATGAACGCATGAGATTAGGTCGCCTGCTGAGGAGTGAGAGGATTAATCAAAACCAAAATGATTTCTGGGTCTTAACAAATCAGATGTTGAAATTACTCTGAGGGAAATAAACCGTAAAGATCCGACTGGACAGATGCAGAGATGCAGACCGAAAAACAGCGAGGTGTGTTTGCTTGTGTTCTGCTCTCATAAGGCAGCTCAGGAGGGTCAAGCCTATTCTTGGCTTCATGACCAAAGAGGGAAAAATCAAAAGCCAGAGGGACTGCTCCATCATCACTCAAACACACACACACTCCAGCTCTCTATCAGTCTAAGCCTATTTCTGGTGCACGCCACTCCTCCGGTTATCTCAGACCACCCAGATACTGAGCTGCCTTTCCAGAAAATTCCACCCAGGAGCCACGGGGAGCAAGCTCCTGGTTCTGGTTTGGTTGGAGCTGTGTACTTGGTCGACGCTGGCTTACCGATTTGTCCGTAGGCAATGCTGATGAGCCTCTCGTTCACCAGTTTGTCTGTTTTGGGGTTTCTGGGCTGTCTCTTCATGATGTCGCTCTCGGCCGCTTCATAAGCCAGAGAGATGGCAGGGACCTGGAGGACGGGACGCAGCACCAATCAGTGAGCACGTTGAAACGGCACAGAGAATGTTAAACCTCAGGAATACTGTGTGCTGCATGGTCTTAGTTTTGTTAACTTGCAGCACAAACTTTACCATGTCGGTTCCCAGGTCAATACAGAGGATGGTGACGGTTCCCAGGGGCAGGGGGATGTTGGCGATGATGAAGAGGAGGAAGGGGGTGATCTCAGGGATGTTACTGGTCAGGGTGTAGGCTATGGACTTCTTCAAGTTGTCAAAGATCAGACGGCCTGATGAGAACACAAGCCCACGCAGTCTATGTTTAGACTGGTCTATGACCCTTCCAGTTAAATAACATTTGAAAATAAAAAAATAGTCCTTCAGCTCAAAAAGTGCCTCATTAAATGCAATCTGTTACCTTCTTCCACTCCAGTAACAATGGAGGCAAAGTTGTCGTCCAGCAGGATCATGTCAGCGGCCTGTTTGGAGACGTCGGATCCGGCGATACCCATGGCGACGCCGATGTCGGCCTTCTTCAAGGCAGGAGAGTCGTTCACGCCGTCACCTGTCACAGCCACAATGGCCCCCTGCAGAAGGAAGAGTGTTGAGGGCGATGTTAATGTGTGTGTGCAGAAATGATCCTTTTGAAGATTTGATTTGAATGAGTTTATTTGAGAAATGCAGAGGAGCGAAGAATGGGAAGTCTGAGCAGACTTCAGCTGAGACGAGAAGTCAAACTGAACCGTGCGTGTGCAAAGAACGCTCGACCGAACTAACGGGTGTCACTTCCTTCTCAGAGTAAAGTCGGCATTTATGCTGTTGAGTGACATTTCCTTTTTGTGAAGTTACACTGTGTCACGCAGAATAATTTCCTGTTGTTCCTGAAAGGAAAGCTTCCATTGCCAAAAAGGTTTCAGGGCAAATCTGCTTCGACAGACCAGACAAATGAGATGAAAGTGAGTGGAGAAGAGACAGACGTGCGAGTCAGCGGCGAGACGGAGCTCCAGCTCTGGACAGAAGTGTGTTTGGATCTGAAGATAATCAGTGGATGCTCGACAGAAAAAAAGCATTGACAGAGAAAACGCGATTGTTTCAAATATTCCTCACTTTTGATGACAGTGAAAAGTATTTATTGCTGCCATGCCTTTAGAAGTGCACCAGCAAACTAAAAGGACCATTATTCATTCTACCTGATGCAGCAAATCTGTGCTCCTTCAAGCACAGTGAACGGAGACACGTTTGAAATATAACCTCCATCGCTCATAAGATGAAATGTCAAAAACAAATCATAACAAATCCCCCTCTCGCTCCTCCTGCAGGAAGTATGTCGGACACAATGGATTAGTTTATGTTAATTAACTCTCTTGCAACTTTCTGACAGACTCTCAGCTGTACTTGGAGTCCAAGTGCTTTATAATGACCAATAAAGAGCCAATATGTTACTAATATGCAGGCTAATAAGCAACTAGTTAATGGTGAATATGTGGATCTTAATATAAAGTGTGACCCACTATAATGTTGTTTATACTGGCAATTAATCAAGCCGTAATTGACAAAAGCATTTATGTCAATAAATGAATCCAAAGTCTGAGTCAACACAAAAACTGAGACGAGTTGTCGCTGCCTGCCGACGCACTCGTGAATATTCATGTGAGGTCACAGCATGACAGATGTTATGCTCCATTATTCTGCCAACTCAGTCATCAGACCAAAGAAATAATCACAAATCAGCATGAGGGGATATCAGATAGTCACACATGAATTTACATAATAAGGCGCGGGCATATGCTGTGTTTGCCAAACTGTAAAAGAACAGTACAAACACTGCAGAGGCTCCGAAGAGAGTGAGAAAATCCTCTCCATGACACACACACACACACACACACTCACACACACCTTATTTGTTTTGTTTCTACCTGTCTCTGGCAGCCCTCCACAATGATCAGTTTCTGCTGTGGGGAGGTTCTGGCGAAAACAATCTCAGTGTGGTACTTCAGGATGTCGTCCAGCTGCTCTGGGGACAGATCCTTCAGGTCTCCGCCGTGGACCACACAGGCCTTGGCATCTCTGGGGGGGGGGGGGGGGACACAAAGCCATGAGGTGACTTCAACTTCAACACACAGACAGCCGCAGTTACAACCCCGATTTAAAAAAAAAGCCTGGACGCTTTATAAAACTAAAGACAAGCACCCGAATAGTTAGAAATGGTTTCAGGATGTTTATTTTGGGTCATGTCTGATTTGTCCTACATCTGAACATACGCACTCAGGCTTCATCAGTGCCGTCAGTACCTCGGGTTGACTTCGTTGATTGGGATGTTCAGACGCGCGGCGATGTCCTCAATCGTCTCGTTGCCTTCGGAGATGATGCCCACGCCCTTGGCGATGGCCTTAGCTGTGATTGGATGATCACCTGTTACCATGATGACCTGCGAGAAGGGACGTTTGTGCCGATGAGTTTGACGACTCAACTTTCACGAACGCAGTCATTATAAGGTCGAGATTTATTATTCATGAGGCCGCTTGGAGGGCGCACAGCTGTACGTGCTGTCTGTCCACTCCACCTGCGTCTGCAAACCGAAACAGCTTTCACTAAATAATCACCTTGATTCCAGCGCTCCTGCACTTGCCCACGGCGTCAGGCACAGCGGCACGAGGGGGGTCGATCATGGACATGAGGCCAATGAAGCAAAGGTTTTCAGTGGGGAAGTTCACCTCGTCAGTGTCAAAAGCAAAGCCCTCTGGGAACTGCTCATCAGGCAGGTTGAAATGGCAGAAACCTGATGACACAAGACAAAGTTTAGGATGAAGCAAATGAAGTTTGAGGTTCTGCTCTTTTAATCAATCCCAGCAGGCGTCCATCCTCACCCAGCACTCTTTCTCCCAGACCTCCCAGTTCCAGGTAGGCGTTCTGGAAAGCGTCTTTCATCTCGTCGTCCAGAGGCTGCTCTTTGCCCTGGATCATGATGGAGGAGCAGCGGTCCAAAATCCTCTCCGGGGCTCCTTTCATCACCAGCAGATGCTTGGACTGTCCTTCAGGTGTGCCATTTTTGTGAATGGAGAGCTTGGAGCATGGAAGACGAAATAAAAACAGGTCACTTTGAGCATTAATGTGTGTTATACTGCTTACATTTCAACCTCAGCCTGTGGAAAGGCAGCCAGATAAAGCATGATAACCCGAAAAGAAATGAGCAAAAGCTAAATATGGAGTTTATGGCTTGCTTGACCTTTAAGCTTTTCCAAAAAACCTTATTAGGGAGCGAACAAACCGATTCTGTAAGGAGTCCATTTTTAACAATTAGCAAGCATTCATAGTGTTGGTAAAGGTCACACAAAGATTTATCCTAAGGCTGAGTTTCCTCCAAAGGTCTTCCACCAAGATCATTCTTACACTGTGGATTTACTGTCAACATGAGGAAGAGGAACGAAACTGACATTTAATATTTCAATAAGAGCCGATGACATTTTGAAACAATTAAAAAAAAAAAAAAAAAAAAAAAAAAAAAAGACATTCAGCTGGAAGGCTCTTAGCATACCTGGTACTTGTTGGTGGAGTTGAATGGGATCTCGGATATTTTGGGGTTCTTCTCCCTCATTTCCTGGACTGATCCGCAGCACAGCTCAATACATTTGAGCAGAGCCGACTCAGAGGCGTCACCGGCCACGTCTCTCTGGAGGAGCAGGATGGAGAGGGGAGATCATGAGATCACCGATCGTAAGTTATAATAGCAAACCTTTTGTTTGGTTTGGTGAAATATTGGTCTTTACATGTCTCACTGTCTTCCTCCACATACAACACATTTTTGTGTCCACCTACGATACTAAAAACAAAATCAGCCAGACAGAATCCTTTGGGAAGTCGGCCATGAGAGAAAAACGCTAATTTTCGGTATTTTCTATAATTACTGGCCTTGATAAACACCAACCCCATGTTTACCCTCCTCTCACTCTTGTAACAGTGACTGAGGGACAAATAATGAGCAGTGAGAGGGAATGACTGGTAATTAGAGCCATGATGCCAGCCAGACATTTACAGGTGATTAACACACACACACACACACACACACACAGAGACACACAGGTTATTAACACATGGTGGCAACCAGAGACTGGGCTCCAAGTGAAGTCTGGGAGCCAAGAGACATATGCACTACTGGGCGTGTGTGTGTTTGACAGTGGAAAAACAAGCCTGTTGGCCTGAGTGGCAAACATCGTTTTTTTATTTAGAGGTTATTTTACAAAGTTTTTCATGTCTGATATTAAGATCAAACAATCAGCCTAAAAGAGGAATTCACATATTCATCCACTGTTTCATTTGCAGAGTTTAAACTACAGAATTCATTGCTGCAGTCATGAGCAGCTGTATCTCCACACTCGGTATGAGGGGTCCTGATACTTGCCAGCCAATCACAATTTAGTCTTTCCTGTGGCCAAATTAGAAATTTCAAGTTGAAGTGAAATTAAAATTTTCGCCGAGACATCAGTACATACATTAGTGATGTTTCTTTAGACTTCTTCTGGTTAAAACTGTAATTAATACATATAATATTTCTACAATACAAGATAAGCTAACTAGCTTCCGCTTCTCTAGTGGTAGCTAGTTAGCCTAGCTTGCTGACTTCCATTTCCACAACACAACACACGGTTTCGACTGCCTCAGTCAAATGTCTGTACACTCATCTTTCATGGAGCACACTTGAACAGGTGTTGGCATTATGAGAAATGAAATGAAGCCAGTATCAGGAAAGAAGAACAATAGGGGCGAGGAACACTTGTTTGGTTTTGCTGTAATTTTCAAAGTGCTTCGAAAACGGCACATTCAAATGGGAACATGAGTCAGCGGTGCAGGACTTCTTTAAATCCTGCCCACATAATGAGCACACAAACGAAAGGCCTAGAACAACAGAAAAAGCTTTCTTGTTGTTTAACAAAGGATGAAAGACAATGCTGACATCTGTTTTTAGTTCTGAGAGCTAATTATTCCCCTAATAACATGAATTCATGTGAGAAACCTCTGTTCTCAGGTTGGTTGTCTCAAAGCAGCCTAAATATTTGTTACTATTTATTCAAGTAAACAGAGAAAAGAAATGCATTGCAGGAGAAAGAAGGATAAAAAAAAAACCCACCTTCAGGATTGGAACACTGTTCTGCTCAGCCAGGAAGACGGCGCGGTTGCAGAGTCCGGCGATTCTGGCCAAGGCAGCCCAGGTGGCAGAGCTCCTATCGAAGGAGGTCCCGCTCTGGTTCTCTGTGGTGTCGGCCTCGTGGATCTGGTTGTCGAACCACATGTGGGCCACGGTCATCCTGTTCTGGGTCAGGGTGCCGGTCTTGTCGGAGCAGATGGTGGAGGTGGAGCCCAGGGTCTCCACAGCCTCCAAGTTCTTCACCAGGCAGTTCTTCTTGGCCATACGCTTAGCAGTCAGGGTCAGACACACCTAGAGATGGGATCGCTTGGGTCAGTTAACGATAGACCTTTTTTTTGGGATCCATAATTGGACCTTTACTACTACAGAAACGCCAAGACTCACAGTGACAGTGGCCAGGAGACCTTCTGGCACGTTGGCGACAATGATACCGATGAGGAAGATGACGGCCTCCAGCCAGGTGTATCCGAGGATGAGTGAGAGGATGAAGAAGGACATGCCGAGGAACACGGCCACGCCAGTGATGATGTGGATGAAGTGCTCGATCTCAATGGAGATGGGGGTGCGTCCAACTTCGAGTCCAGAAGCCAGAGTGGCGATACGACCCATGACAGTGCGGTCTCCGGTGCTGATCACAATACCACGGGCAGTTCCTGTCGCAAGGATAGTCAGACATTTCTTTAGTATTTGAACAGATAAAATGCAGCACTGTCTCTGAATGGCTTTGGTGTATGTTGGCAGCATACCTTCAACACAGTTGGTGGAGAAGAAAGCAATGTTTCTGGTTTCCAGAGGGTTCTCATTGGAGAAGTCAGGAGTACGAGTCTGAGGCTCCGATTCGCCGGTCAGAGAGGAGTTGTCCACCTGGGAAATGAAACATCGACTGTGACTCAAGAAAAACAATGTGGAATCATCCGCCTTTGGAAAGAAAGTTCCCTTCTCTGGGAGGAAAAAACAAACTTCCTCCTCCAATGCGAAACCCTTTTCTGTGTGGTTTAAACAGCTACTCAGGGGCAGATGGCAGATTTGGGTCACATGACAGACTTTGGGCCCATAATGAAGCAACAGCTAAATGATGCAGGTGACAATATATAACAATAAATGATGCAGAGATAGATGGAAAAGCACAAGGCCTAATTGGGTCAAGTGTTGCTCTTGGGCCTTGAGTTTAGTTCAAGGCCCAAAATGGGTCATGGGCTTGTTTTCTGTCCCCTTAGTAAAACTACAGCGAATCACATGAAAAGGCCTGAGTCCATTTGTTCAAATAGTGACATCAAAGGCAAACTTTAAGAGGGCAATCTGGTGCTTCGAGCTCTTCTTCACAGTCTGATAAATGAATGTATTTTAATGTAATGTACAAGAGAGTGCTCAACATTGTTTGAAATCCACATTAAAAACAACAGAGAGTGAATAATTGCTCACATCCAGCAGTCTGCTGAGATTTTATGGGAAAGCTTCAAAAACAAGAACATGCCACAAACTTCAAGGGGTTCAAGGCACGAACAGATTCAACTGAAGCACAGCTGTGGGCTGAAGGAAGTCAAGGTGTTGCGCTGATGGAACAACGGCTTTCAGGTTAAACTTCTTAAATATGGGTTCCAAATGTGTGGAGGGCGCCCACCTTGCAGCCGTGGGCGGAGATGATTCTCAGATCAGCAGGGATCCTGTCACCACCTTTCACTTCCACCAAGTCACCAACCACCACCTCCTCGGCATTGATGTGCTTCTTCTCACCGTCACGGACGACCAGGGCTTGCTACGAGACGAGACATGACGGAGACAGACACTTACGTAAGACAAAGGGGAGAGTGAGACTGACGGCTTTCTCTGCTGTCTGTTTCAGATGCCTTCGCGTCCACATCCTGCAAGGCTTTCATTATTAACCTACAAATCATTCAACAGGGCTGATTCTTTTTCGTAGTTTCTTGTGATCTGATGGGGATCAATCATGGCTGCAATTACAGGAGTAAAAACTAAATAAAGATAAACAGATGAAAGGCTTTAAAATGTGACAGGGTACCTGTGGGACCAGGTTCTTGAAGGAGTCCATGATCTTGGAGCTCTTGGCCTCTTGGTAGTAGGAGAAGCAACCAGTGATGATGACGACAGCAGAAAGCACGACACCAAGGTACAACTGTGGACGTCAAAATATGACATTTACATTTCCTCAGCGTATGAGAGGCATTAATATCATTTTTAGGAACAAAATAGTCAGTTTCCTGTTCAGAGTTTTCAGTGTTCAGTTCAAGGCCATTATTGAAACATTTTAATCCAACCTGTTATTTAGGAGCCAGCTGAACATTATCTGCTGTTTCAAATCCTGAACCACAAACACCTCAAAATGAAGAAATATTTCTTCCGTTAGTACATTGGTTCTGGGACAGAACATTTCAGACTCACTTCTTCTGACTTTGCCCTCAGGTTTTACATCAAGCTAACTTCAAACATGCACAAGACTATCACATCAAGACATATTTTAAGGATTTTTCTTACATTATCATTTGCAGGCTCATCCTCCATTGCAGCCTGGATACCATAGGCCAGGAAACAGAGGATGGCACCAGTCCACAGAAGCATGGAGAAACCGCCAAACATCTGAAGGGAAACAGAACAGGAGTGACCTGTTAGGGCTGGGATTTGAGTAAGTACCTTCTCAATTCGGGACAACTTGGAAATTAGGAGATTGATGCTACGTTTAAACTTTAATGCAGAGGCTAAAAACCCCTGATAGGCATGAATATCAACAACTGTGCAAGCCACCGAGACAGTGTGCAACAAAGGTGATGTTACCTGTTTGCAGAATTTGACCCACTCTGGGGTGGTGGGAGGAGGAGTGAGGGCGTTGGGCCCATCACGGGCCAGAATCTCAGCAGCCTTCGCACTAGTCAAACCCTGATATGAGGAAGAAAAAACAGGTTCAAAACTTCTGATTCGCTGCCAGATGTGTCAACTGACTGATAGCTGACATGTTTGAAGTGAGATAAACAACCATGTCTCATTAAAAATACAACCAAATCTGATTCGCAGCCTTATTGTTTGCAAGCCAACCACACATGTACACACAAACTCACTGACACATATTCAAGTCCAGGGGGGACTGTAGGTGCTACTAGTTGCCTGGCAACACAGCATCAACAGAAAAACAGGGCCATTTCCTTCATCAGCAGGTAGGAGGAAGAAAACAGAGGGAAGAGGAGGAGGAAGCTGGGAGGGGAGTGAAGGTAAAGGAGTGGAGGAAGGAGAGGCAGAGAGAATCATATGAAATCAGGGCACGGGGGCTTCTGAAGGTAATAAATTATTCACAACCACTGCATACGCATGCATGCACGCAGAGCTTGGAGACCCCAGTTTAGAGGCACTGATTAACTATTCTCCTTGATCTTTCCTGCATGACCAGGAGCACATTTGCATGAGGAGAGAGGGCTAGATGGAGCTTGACAACCTCACATTTCTGCCATTTAAGGTGTAGTGAAAGTGGGTGAATATATTTAGTCCAGGTACTCACTACTTCTGACCAAGAAAGAGTCTCATTGTGATCATATTTCTGTTTTTAGATTCAACAGACAAGATGTAAAACTGTAAATGATGAGCCTTGCTGGTGCTGGTGGGCAGATTTTGTATCACTAGAATAAAACCACGTCAGCTGTGTCCCAGTTCCAGTCTTTATGCTAAGCTACGCTAACGGGCTCCTGGCTGTAGCTTCATATTCAGTGGACAGATATGAGTGGTATTGATCTTCTTATCTCACTCTGTGCAAGACTGCCAATAAGCAAAGAGATTTCATGCCGTACATGGAGTCAGAATAAAAATGTGGAAGTAGACACTGAGATGAGCCTTCGCTGCTGTGTGGTGAGCTGCTTTTTTTTTTTTTTTACATTATTTATAGTGAGTGGTGACACAGTTCCATGCTAATTATTTGCTGGAAAGAAACTGAGATCGGAAAACAAAACAGAAAAAATCATCCGTCTCTGTCTTGATCCACCTCCCTCTCCCTGCATCCTCCCCCCTCCTCCTCTCTGCGTCCCGATCGGCGCTCTTTGTTTAACAAACCCTGGGAGAGATGAGCCCGTGGTAGCTAATCACACCCTCAGTGACTCCTCTTTCATCATGTGAGAGGAGAGCTCAACAAAGTCCTCCATTTAATTCATCTGAGCCTCATTTATCATTCAGCAACTGACAGACTGAAGAGAAAGATGGAGGTTAATGGCAAACAGCGGCCAGCGCTGCTGCTGATATTTGATATTTATCTGATCTCTGTTCAGAACTACATTACAGTGCCAGAGTTTGGAGTCAAGATCACTGGCCGCCAAAATGACGTCTCAGTGTGATCTATAAAGCTGCAGGTGAGACACGTTTCAGAAACATAACGTCCTCGTTATCGCACTCACGTTGTTGAGGTCCGTTCCATATTTGCGATTGAGTTCATCAAGGGTCAGCTTGTGGTCGTCCTGCAAAGACACACAGAGAAAAGACAGTGGCATCAGTCCAGTGTTTATATCTGTGTGTGCATCCGCTGTGTGTGTGTGTGTGTGTGCGTTCAATGTGCCAAGAGCAGGTGACATTTACAGCGCATTGTGTGCTGACCTTTCATGTTAAAATGAGTGCCTCTCACAAGGTAGAGCGACAACAATGACAGAGAAACATTCACAGTTTAAGGGAAAGAAAGAATGGGTGAGGAGGCAACAAAAGACACAGGGGGAGGTGAGAAGAAAGCGAGAAAAGAGGAGGAGGAGAGTAGGAGGAAGAAAGAGGAGAGGAAGGATAAAAGGGAGAGGAGGAAGAGCAGAGGGAAGATGGCAAGTGGGCAATAAATTGACAAAAGAGGAGCACGAAATGAAGTGAGGAGGGAAGACAGGGAGAGAAGGAGAAAGTGAGGGAGTTGGATAAAAAAGAAAGGACAAGCAGGCACAGATCAAAGGAGAAAAAACACTAATCATCTGCACTCTGAGAAGCTAATTTTAAGATATTACAGCACACAGGCAAACCCCGTGGATCAACTGGATCAAGAAATCCATCTACATGTGCTTCATCAATGTAAAGTGCAGTTAAAAACAGGAGTTTAATGAACGTACTGAAGATATTTTAGTATTTTAACACCTCTAATTTTGCTGTTTTTTAATTTAGTACTGTGGTTTTACATCATAGCAAAGTGGCAAAAAGACATTAAGAACTAAAACTGGCACAATCTGGCAGAAGGGGACAGTGGACAATCGAAGGAAGACGTCCTGAGGCCAGTGAAGGGAGCGAAAGACAACAGTGAAGCTGAGACACTCACCATATCCACTTCCTTCTTCAGTTCATCCATATCCTTTTCTTTCTTCTTCCCCTTGCCCTTCTTCTTGCCGCCCTGCTCCGAGGTCGCAGCCAGCTCATACTGCTCACGTCCTTCCTGGAAATGCAACGATGGGGGGCAAAAAATGAGAAACTGTTTAGTCACCCCAGTAAAAACTCTGAAAAACAGATTCACTTACCATTACTGCAGTGCTGAGTTGAGTATAACACTAGCTACGGGCGCAACTGCTTTCAGCCGAGACAGAGCGAGAAAACTGGGACTCAACACAGGGACTGAAAGTACAACAGCTCCTTTCAACCAAGCCACCCAAAGGGTTAGACATGTGCTGGATTTGTTGTCATGCCAGCTCCGGTCGCAGGCAATGAGCTGGTTAGCACTGCTCCCTCATTTCTTTTCTCTCATGTTTGTCTCTGATGATGCTTTTCAAGCAACACACAAGCTTTGGGAGATGTGTCACAAAAGCTGTAATACACACTGGATATTCCGAGGTGTGATTATAGTCATCTCGGTGCAAGCTGCCCTCTACACTGCTGTGTTGTCACTATAATGATGACATAGCGTCAAACATAAAATCTTGTGAATTTGGGCGAATACCTCATGGGCCCTTTGGGTGGAGTTTAAATGTGTATTCTAGCAAAGCGAGCCTTAGTTAACACATAAATGTGTTAACTTTCTGTCAACTTGCACGTTCCAATGTGTGATGGCCTTCTCAAACAAAGGTTCAAACTGTGTTATTTGAGTACTTTCAAGGGGGTAGACCATGCATAAGTAACAGAATGACAACTGCTGAGGTGTGTCTGATGCAACGCCAACACATCTGATGATGACTCAAAATGCCAAAAGACGTTTTGTCATACTGCATCTTTTTAAAGACTCCATGTGGGTCAATGCACTTCAAACCAGATACGGAAGAATGAGTAAACACGGCCCAGTCCAAAATGGAGAAAACTGTGGCCTAAATTGGGGAGACAAACTGCCAAAAACCTTAACAGTCCAAGAAGAAAAGAGTCACCTCTTTCCTTGTCACACAGAGTTAGGTTGTGAGATCAAGAGCCCCGCTGGACGGGCCGAGGAGTGATGAAAGCCTTGGATCCTGGCTTTATGGACACAAGAGCCATCTGTCTCTGCAAAAAGAGCCCTGTGGGGATCCACTTTTTCAGCAAACTTTTGAAAGGCTTTCTATAGTGAGAGCAGAAATTTAGAAACCATCAGCGAGTGAAGGCGCAGGATGTCAACATTCTGCACCACCAGTTGACTGGAACTACTTTAAAACCGTGATGATCGCCGACTGCAGGTGTTTACTGATCAGCGGGATATTTCATAACCTCAAGTAAAATCTGACTTCCCCCTGAAATGATCAGTCAAGCTCAAGAGTCACTTGGAGCGACGAAACCAAAGGGAGGAGCAGGCGTCGAGTGGTTTTCGGTCAGTCGGAAGATAAGTGCTTTTTTTTTTTTTTTGCCTGCTGAGGCAGATTAGGCTGCAGGGTGAGAACAAATCCACTTATTTAACACCCACATTTTGCAATAATGGGTGCTACTGGCTGAGTGAGAAGAACACGCAGAGCTTTACTCATTCAGCAACTGCTTTCCCAAACACAACATCACCAATGGAGCAACTGAGCCAAAACCCCAGAGAGGAACAATAAAACACATTCGAGCCATAATCACACATGGAGACATTCTGTTGATTTTCACTCCGACTGTGACACAAACTCTCTTTCTGTAAGCAGGATTTTAATTGAAAAGAGAGAGCAGGCAGAAACAAACACCCACATCCTTTGAGAAATATCGTTAACGTGCGTTTCTTCTCTCACCTGACGTCCCCCATCACCCCATCCGCTGTGGCACTTCAGCACAGGGGACATCCAGGTGTGCTGTCCACATTTTTGTGGACGGCACATGTTTGCAGCATCACTTACCAGGTGAGGAATGTGTGGGCTCCTTAGTGTGTGTGTGCTCATCACACAGCGGGAGAGAAAGTTGAGCCTGTGTGTGTGTGTTTCAGGTGGGTAACCGGAGATCGCAACACTAGAAGCCGACATCGATTAGCGGTTAAGGCTCATTTATAATTCAGCACTGTACAAGGATCAGAGGTGTTAGCATGTTGGCAGGGCTGCCGAAAGACCAAGTGACTACTAATGAGCCATTTGTCTGCATGCGACACCACAGTGCACAGCAGCCATTTTGAAATGTCTTCAGAGGGCGATATAGTGGACGCAGAATGACCCGAGTGCGGCTCACCCATGTTGACATGACCAAATATGGACATCCTGCACACAGTCGCAGTCATGGAAATATGCTAACTAATGTTTTTCTACTGCATTAGCCTTTTCAATTTTCCCAGGGAGTCACCAGAGCAGAGTGTGTGATCCCAGCACATGTTGTTATTGTTGCTCGAGCCCCCCGGCCAGCTAAGCTGGGAAAACACTGAGCCTGGTTCTGGCTCACTGCGGCCAGATTCTAGCCTCTGGACCCCTGAGAGCCCCCAGGGGCCATCTGGCTTGAGGCAAATGATTCACAAACAGTGGTCCAGA
Organism: Chaetodon auriga; assembly: GCF_051107435.1. Lineage (NCBI taxonomy): Eukaryota > Metazoa > Chordata > Actinopteri > Chaetodontiformes > Chaetodontidae > Chaetodon > Chaetodon auriga. The sequence goes on along the minus strand of NC_135096.1, from coordinate 8,366,238 downwards.
GCCTGAACGCAGACATGACAGAAGTGCAAGTGGTTTGTTTGACCCCCAATTAAATACTATTATATTTTCAAAGTTACATCAGAATATAATAACTGCTGTCAAATGCATATTTCTGGAAAAAAACAAACTGTGGTAGACTGGTAGATGCTGAACAATAAAAAGGTTTTTGCTTGGTTGCTTGTACTAATAATTTGGTCAGAACCAATCTACCATTGGTACCAACAGTTACTAATAAACTGAATGCGTTGAAACAATAAGTCAATTTATTGATTGACAGAAAATTTTGTAAAAAGGAAGCGAGCACAAATCTCAAATGTGACTATTTGCTGGTTTTCATGTCTGTCGATCCCTGACAACAGACTCAAAGAGCAAACTTCTCAACTGCAGCGTCATGTTCTGCAAAGCTGCTTCCATATTAGACCAGCAGTTGTTGACACCTTGACAAGCAAGTCAGGCCGGAGCTGCTGTGCACAAACAGCCCCACCCCCCCCCCTCCGACATTTCCTTTAAAAGACAGAGCAAACTGCAGAGTCAAGGTACCGACTGAGTGATCTCAAAGTGCAGCCAGCTGTGATTTCTCCCTCTGCCCTGCGACCAGAGTTTGTCTTCCCGGCGCCGCCTCTCACCCGCTCTGTTTAGCCAATCGGAGCGTTCGTTTCGGCTCGCTTCACGTGACGCTGAAATCTTATTTTTATCTCATCTGAAATTTCAACTCAAACAGTGCTAACAAGCTTTTTCTGATAAGCCGGTCAAAAGTATCTTCAGCCAACACGTGGCATTTGCAATCAGACGGCCATCTTCACCAACACCAAGCAGCTGATCACACATCTCCACCCTCATTAACACTCCGTCCACTCCACCTGACTGACACTGTCTTCATTCTCTGTTTGCACTTTCATTATTCTTATGAGGACGGACAGCTTGGTGACTGTACATACAGTTATTTCCAGCCGAAAGTCAACACACGTTCACGGGAGAGTCCCATTTGAAACAAGCAGACCACAAGAAGTTCCCTCAGAGCTGTTCTGAGACCTGTCTGGGATTTATTCAGCACGCTCGACTCGTACAGAAATGAGTTCACCCACTCCAAACCACTTCCTGCTGAAATGCCGCGTTTCCCTGCACTCATGCTCTCTCATCTTCTGGTCGTGGTATCACACGAATCATCTGCGACCGACATCAGACAGACAGCAGCCCTGACTGGTGCACCAGCGTCTCATCTGTGTTTGCATATTTACCCACAAACACATCCATTTTTTCACACTTATACAGTCTGTTGAGGACACATTGAGGGGATTTTGAAGGTTTCAGTAAACCTGCCAGGAGATTTTTTTTTTTAATCTATGGTTCAAAACATGCATATGATGAGTACTGGGGAAGCCATTTCCACTATTTTTCATATTTAATTTATAATTTATTTAATTAATAATTTATTTTTACAGTGCATGCCACATGGTTGCAACTAGGGGTCCAAAATACATTGGCGATACCCTGGCACCAAATATCAATACTTTTATTAAAACATACAGGCGCTATAAACAGATCCCAATTTCTAATATTTCTATAATATTACCTGTGTTATTTTCCACGTTCCCGGATAAAACACAATGTTCTCCCACAGGAGAGCAAACCCTCACCTTGAGGAGTAGCGTTCAAGGCCGACATCAACACCTCAGGAGCAATGAAGCGGGAGGAGTGCGTATTGACAGAAAAACAAAAAAAATCAAAGCATAAGGAGGAACAAAGGGGGGGGGGGTGAGAAGAGGGCATGAGGAGGAGAGCTGGAGGGATGCTCCGGAGCAACGCCGTGACAGAAGATGACAGAAGTGGAGAAGTATTTGCTGCGATGAAAAACAAAAACATGACAAACTGGTGTGGAATCTCTCTCTCTCTCTCTCTCTCTCTCTCTCTCTTTCACTCACTCACTCACTCACACACACACACACACACACACACACACAAGCCTACTGGACACAGAACAATGGCCCTTTGTACATCTTCCATAAAATCTGCATCAAAAACACCAACAAAAGGCTCAGAAATCTTTTCATGTGACTGTTAAGACCACGGCCATGTGGGCTGCTTCATCCGGCAGCGAGGCTGACCGACGCTGCATTGTCCTCAGCCTTCATGGAGATTTGCAGGAATTTCAAAGTGGACTATGGCCCAGAAACAAAACTTGGCAAAAAAGGCTTATTCACGGATGTTTGTTTGCAAAATTCCTTTCCTTCGTAGTCCTGGAAGTGTCAACCAGGCTGCAGCTAAATCTGATCACAGTCTGCAGGTTACAGACCGGAACGCCTCATTCAGTGACGTCAGGTTTAGTTCGACCAGTTTGGGTTTTGGTTTATTGGTGAACGAAGGCCGACGCTGATCCTGATTCAGCTGGAAAGCTGAAGGGAACTAAAAGTTAATAGGACTTTTGGTTTATGAGAAAAATGACGTCCAGTTGGAGAAACAAGAACAGGAAAACGAGGATCAGTGTGAGGAGCCTTTCGAGGGAGATCAAATGGCTGAATGGACGAGCCTCTCCGCAAACCACCGAAAAAACCATGAATTTCTGAGGCCTCTCTCCACCTTCTTACTCTCTTTCCCATTTTTTACTCGCTCGCCTGAGAGAACAACGTCCCTGAAGGCTCAAACAAACATCAGAAGAGAGCGTTTGGTCAAGCGGGCGCATATTTTAAAGCGCACACTTTTTACAGGCAGACTTGAATTCCTCTGAACAGTCCTCGCCAGTGCCGGGGTCTTTTGCCAGACACACAAGCTGCTCATTCAACTGTGCTCTCTCTCTCTCTCACACACACACACACACACACACACACACACACACACACACACACACACACACACACACAGTCGGGACTTTGCCCGGTTGCTACCAGCGACTATTGCCCCACCTCTTGAGATATGTGAATGGACAGAGTCAAGTGTTGTCGCCCCTCCCCCACCTCTTTCTCCCTCCTCCTTCCCATGTTCCCCCTCTCCTCTTCCCTTTCTCTCCCTCCTCCTTTATTCTTTCATTTCCTCTAACCGGCCCCGTTTTCTGTCCAAACCGTGAAAAGAAAGTGTGTTCATTAACACGGGGTCGTGTTTAACACTCCCTTCACGTCCCGAGCAACTTTCAGCTTTCTCCAAGCAGAACAAAAGTGAATGAATGAATGAATGAATGAATGAATGAATGCCCGTCCTTGTTGGACACTTGGTGGGCACTTTTCTACGGCCAGGATGACGCAAACCACCACTGAAGTGAAAAATGTGCAAAATGCCACCAGTCTCAAAAGATCATTTCTTAACATGCATCATCCTTTTACCATCACTGTCACTTGTTCATATGTCCTCTTGAAACCAGGAAGCCAGAGATATTTTTACAGTTTTACACATCAGTTGTGGAGCGTGTGCTTATTTTGTCTTTTTTTCTGACTGCTGCTGAAACACATGCACTGCAGGAAATATCTAAAACGACCGGCCACTCCATCCCACCTCTCTTTTGGCACCTTTAAGGTATATTTTGCTTTGATATATCTCTCCCACTGCACATGTTTTGATGCTTTTTGTTGATTTGTATGGCTTTATTAGCATGCCGTGTTGAATGTGCGCTTACGCCTGTCATGAACTCAACCTAAAACACTTGGAAACCGGTGGAAAAAACATCCAGCCTTCGTTTGCAACCCTGTTGCTGGTCCATCCTGTTCAATAAGGCATCCTGCTGCTGACACAGATGAGCTTTTAAGGCACTTAAAATTTTAATGAACGAAAAGAAATTTCAATCGGTCCACAATCCTCTGCAAAGAACACACGCGGTTACTTCATCAAACACCTTGTGGTCCTTGCATTTCATGGCTGATTATCTGCAAAACAATGCTAATTCCTCATATGTCCAAATGTCTTCAGCCATCTTACGAGACAAGGGATCTTTTCTTTATGTTCCCTGTGAAAAATTTCATTTTGCATTCTTCAAAATAGGCTGCTCTCTATGTGGGGAAAAAACAAGTCATGCAAGAGCCCTGGAGCTGCTCTGGACTCCAATGAATGAACCAGTAAATCAATGGCTCTTTTTTTCTCCAATTGCAGGCCTTAGCCACACCTCCATGACATTAGCTGGCCAAGACACCATCGCTACAAGTTGCATCATTTCCTCAAGAGGGGGAAAAGCTGAATATGTCACACATACTTGTCTCAAATATGCAAGACTTCCTGTGTGTTCATTTTGTCATAATCACATGAACAAACTGCCCAGTGTTTCAGGCGACGCAGTTTTTAGGATGTGGATCATGGCACGGAAAAGGTCAGATTCCCTCATGCAGGAGATGCATGGACAGAGGCGGAGGAACAGTGTGCTCCGGAGTTTGTTATTTTTAATGCGAATGTTCCACTTTGGCCGAGCAACAGGCTCGCAGTGAAAGTTCAAAGAGCTGCCACAGAAAACAAATCACACGGCTCAAGCTGCTTAGTCAAACAGAGGCAAAGACGGAGGGAGAGATGGCATGTGAAAGGACTAGAGAGAGAGGGAGGGAGGCAGAAAGGAAAGCATGGAGGGAAAGAACAGAGCAGCAAAAAGACGGATGAAACAAGGTACAAACAACGGGGGAATTACACATGGGGAAAAAAAGAGGGAGTCGGGGGATGGAGTGAGCGTGAAAAAGAGGAGGAGGAGAGAGGCAGTACGCTGTGTTCTGTCACAGACAAGAGGTGGCGTGTGACAAAAGCCTCCGTTAATACACACTGACTGCCGAGCGGAAAGAATGTTAAATCCTCAGAGAGACAGAGAGAGAGAGCGAGGGAGAGAGAGAGAGAGAAAGAGAGGGAGATGGACAGAGAGAAGGAAAACAGGTACAAACAGAGAGAACAAGAGGGAAACAGACTGTGAAGAATGGATGTGAAGGTGGAGTCGGGGTGCCCCTTTGGCTCAGATTGAAAGTGGCCGAGGGCGGCATCCCAGGTCAGTTCACAGCGGGAAGAACGGTGTGACGAGTCCTCACTCGGAGGTGTGCTCGGGTTGGTTTATGGTCGAGTGCTGAAACTCACTGACCCCCGTTTTTTAAGCCTCTGTGTTTGAAAGCATGAGGAACAGCAAGATCTGCCAGCGCGCCTTTCCATCTCTCCGAAGACGGGTCGCCGTATGAACTGCTCTCACATAATGTGCACACTTTAATGTGCAAGCGTTTCATAAAACAGCAAAACACCGGAGGAATGAGTGTCAGCAAAACCCTCGTCTTTGGACAAGCTGTGCCTCTGACTAGAGAGGCGGCTTGCTGATGTGCTGTTACAGATTTAACAGTGAGCCTTTAAAGTGTGCAAAACATGCAGGAGTTCAACCTCGCCATCATTGCATCGCAACATGCATCAGCTTCCAAGACAGATGATCTCACACGTCTTCATGTACATGCACTACGTTTGAAACTTCCCTGGACGCAGGATATGAACTCAATGACACTTGTATGATTGTATGCATTCTGACATTTGCGGTTATGAACTGTGCCAGTGCAGATATATTGGCCGACTTTGTTATTCAGGCAGTTTGAGAGAAAAGAACCGAGCCAGGTAATGTTATGAAATATTCAGTTGGACCCCCCCTCATTGGTCTCCTGCGAGTTCGACAGCTGTCTCCTCAATTCCTGCCCTGCATCGCTGGCCGGTTCACCAGACTGCGTTTCGGAGAGCAAAAGTTATCGTCATTTCTACAAGACGAAAAAGAGAAATCATCCACTTCGATGTAAACAAAGTTTCCTGATCATCTCATTTAAAGACCTGCGATGGATCATTCGTCAGACTAAATGATGGATGTCGCATTTTAGAAATGCATCCGTTTCCAGCCCCACCCCAGCCTCTCTGCCATGTCTGGGAGCCAAGTTGTTCAACGGTGGCAATGCGGCAACTGGTGCCTCTTGGCTCCCCCTAACATCCCCATCACCACCTCCCCTCGCTGAAGCAATCAATCTCTCCTCTCAGCTCGCTCGCTTTTTTTTTTCTGTTTATTGCACTGTGATGAGAAAACACTGAAAAGCATAAAAGGGGCAGCAAAAGGGCAATCTCATATTAGAAATGAGCAGGAGGTGGTGTCCAAAACATGACAAAAACAGTCATCGCTGCTAGACTCGTCTCATGCTCGAGCTCCTTCTCACAGCCCTGATTCTTCTCCATTACAACAAAACAACTTCTCATCCTCCCTCTCCTCCCCCTCCACCTCTCTCCTCCTCGCACCAGGAAAGCACTGTAGTGGCGATTATCTCTTCCAAGTCTCGCTATTTGTCTGTGCCAGCACCGAATGTATTGGAGGAGAGGAGAGGAGGAGTGGAGGGGGAAGCAAAGGAGGGGAGACGCAGTGGGGAAGTGGAGGGTGGTTGGATGGGGGCAGGGCATGGCTTTCATCACATATGGGAGGAAAAAAAAAACCCCAGCAGCAGCCAAGAAACCAAGAGAGAGTGAGCAAAGATTTTCAGAATCGTAAATGAGCATCACGGAGAAAAAGGAGGAAGGAAGCGAGACTGAATGAGCCATTCTGCTTCACATCTCCCGCCAGATCTTCCTCTTGGTCCACCGTCCTCTGCCTCCATCCAACGCTCCATCCCTCGCAGGCTGAATCTATAATGAGTGTTGCTATTGCGCAGCATGGCAGGGTGTGGCGGCGACTGATATTTCATACAACAGGGTTCAATTTCATCCCCTGCAGTTCATGTCTGTGGAGAATAACAGGTGTGATGTGGCCACAAATCAAAGTAAGAGGCCACGAGAACAATAACAGAGGGGCTGCTGGTAAATCTATGAGAGGATGCCTCCTCATAGAAATGATGGGACGCTCCCTCTAAACCCCATCTTCCAATATTTATGGACAACTTGGACTACTGATTTGTGATATGATCTATTCTAATCGCAGGATCAATAAACTGTCAATGATGGATGACTGTAGTTGGTGGGCATTGCACAGCTTCAAAAGCAGCAAGAATAATCAAAAACCACCTCCTTCACAATAAAAGCTTTACTTTAATGCTGTTTGACTACAGAGCATGAGCCCGTCAACCTGAACAGCAGCCACACTCCAAGATATTGCCCCTTATTGATGCATAGATCTGACTTGAGATCAGGTTAAGATAACTGGTCACAGAGCTTAAAATCTGCCAGCAGAGCAAAACGTGGGCTGGACTCTTCTAACATATCCCTCCCACTGCCAAGCCATTCTAACCCAGAACACAGCTGCTCTCAACATGCAGCACTGAGGCTGAGAAAAGCTTCAAAACAGCAGCAAAGGTTTCCTCCAGAAGGGAGAGCATCACTGAGGGAAAACTACTCCATGCATGTTAGCAAAAGCATATCTGGCACTTTTTTTTTCTTTGTTTTTCTTACTCAAATTAGACTAAAACAGCCTCCCAGACCGTGAAATAGCCCCCCGCAGCCATTCTTTTCCCAGTTCAAATGGTTTTACTTCCACAGCTGCAGCGTCGCAGCTAAATACCGTTAGCTCGTTAAACTTTGACAGCCCGGCCGTTTGAGAACATCCCGTTATGTAACCGGACACCGAGCCCCTCGGAAGGCACGGAGACGCGTCTCCTGAACTTTTGTCTCCGGAGAGGGGTCTCGAGCGCTGGGGGCTTCAAACACGGAAGTGGTCAAAGTAGTTTCACGCAGCGGGCATCTGGGGAGGAAAACGGAGGCTCGTTGCTTTTCTGAACGCATGTGAGCCTCCGCCACCCCCCGCATCAACATCAACACCGACAAACTCGACCACTTGTTTGAATGGCGAACTTTTAAAAGCCGCCTCGTGCCGCCAAATCTCTCTGAGTGAACGATATAAGCACCTGTGAAGTGAAACAAAGACGACATTTATACTTACTCCTCGTCCCATGGTGGCACAGATGTGGACTTTGTTCCCAGTTCAAGTAAAAATTGAGAAACAAAAATCCACCTTAAAAAAAATATGTACAGTTAAAAAAATATTAAAACAAAATAAAACTCCTGGATGTGTCCGTTCTTCTTCTTTTTTTTTTTTTTTTGTTTTTTCTTTTTTTTCTTCAGCACGTGTCACTCCTCCACAACGCACATCCGAGCTCGCGAGCCGCCGCGGCAGATCCTCCAATACTTATAGACGGCGTTCCTTCCATTGTGACGTCGACGCCGTTTGCCATGGTAACCCCACGGATGGAGGCGGGGCGTCCTCCATTATTGGGCGTTTTTCTTTTTTTTCTCTTTTTTTCAGTTTGCAGCGCAACACACACACACACACACACACACACACAAACCACACATCATTCAGCATGGAAGGACTATTCGATACACTGATAGCTCACAAATACAAACGTCAGAGCTGAATTATCAACAGTTATTAGAGTGTTACAGGAAAATACTGAAAAAAGAAAGATGCAGTAGTTTGAGAAAAATAATAAACATTTTCCCCCACAATACACAACTGTACATGCACCAAATCATGAATAAAATATCTTAAGGTGCTGCCTGTGTTGGCTAGTTAGCTCAACTCGTTAGCTACAAACAGCTAGCCAGGCTAAGTCCACAATCCACCAGCCAGCACCTCTAAAACTCACTGATGAGCATGTAATATATTTGCAGACAATTCTTCCTAAAGTGGTTCCCTGGCTGCTCCCACATAACCCTCTGTAAACAGGTGAATTGAAATATTAAAAACTTTAATAACAGGTAGATTTTGTGACTTTCTGACAGAGCCAGGTTAGCTGCATTCCAGTTTCCAGTCTCTGTGCTAAGCTAAGCTGCTGAAACATATGAGATCGATCTTCTAACCTTAGCGAGCAAGCAAGCAAGTACATTTCCCAAAATGTTCAAGTATTGCTTTAAACTTCAACTGCACTGTTCCGCTGGGAAAAAAGGCCCACCTCCACCCTCGTCTGCCACACACATACACACACACAAACACACACACACACACACACCCGCACATGCATTTGATTCATCTGCACCTCACCCGGCTTAACAGCTGGGTTCGCAGACACCTCCCTTCACCTGCTGCTTTGACAAGGTTGTTGCGCTGATAGCGGGCAGCCAACTTCTGAACTGACAGCTTCTAAATCCAGAGGTGCAAAAGCAGATTCATCTGTGTAACACTGCCACTGCCGTACGACAGATGCGCCGCAGCACTGCACTGGCCTATCAGCAATGCATCTGACACCATCCACAAACAGCAATCTGTTTACGTGTTTAGTGATACAAAGATGTAAATAGTGCTGCTTGAGATTCCACAGCATGTGTCGACCCCCTTTAGCTCTGGGGCCCCCTGAAAGTATTCCCCCTCTCCCCCTGACCAGTGGAGCCCCTGTCCTTTGTTTCCTCTAACATATTTCTGTCTTCGTTGTCTCTGGGCTGCAAATATTCACAACCTGAATCCCGGCTGGACGATGGAGGGAGCGTTCCACTCAGGGAACCCATCGATTATCACACTGCGGCCATTCTTGCAAGTTTAGCTGTACTGTACCCCAGCAGCAGCACCATTACGGCCATTTGCATGTGTCCCAGAAGCTCTTAAACCCTTTCATCCCACAACACAAACGAGAGATTTAGTCTTTCATCCCTGGATCTAAGCCTGAGGCCAGAAACACGCAGCCACTTGTTGTACGTACGGACAGAAGAGGCGTGTCAGCCTCACCTCATGCAAACCTCTACCAGAGCTTCATATTTTATGTATTTCTAAGGCCAACATGCGACATGTAACAAATTCCCATCATTTCTCTCCTGTCTGCAGCTTTCATCAGCCACATCAGCAGGCTGTGATAGGTTTTATTTTGCAAGCAACGGACCCGTGGCAGGCGGGATGAGCCCACCATTGGAGTGCTATTGTATCCTGATAGGTAGACTGTGTCACTCACTGTCTGGCTCCATGTGTATTCTAATAGATCTTATCAGCTGGTCTGGAGAGCACTCTCTCTGCATCAACTGACAAGATAAACCTGGAATAGATCAAACAGCGACGGGAAGATTTCACCGCAAGGCTTCGGCGAGCACTTCAGCTCTTACAGACACACACATGCTCCATGCTTGACACCCAGCAATCCCTTCTTTTATCTACTTAGGGCTTTAACCTCTTTCTTAAAATCACAAAACACAAAAAAAATCCGCGAATAAACACAAACACGAGCAAACAAACAGAACCACAAGTGGATTTAAATCACAGATGGACGCGCAGCAGCAAGCCCTGGCACCACGGGGGCATGTGTGTGTGCACATGCTCATGTATGTGCATGTGTGGATGCATGATACATGCAGAGTCTTTTTTACTGTATTTCTGTTTTGGTGAGCGCATTCACATCCATGCATGTGTGATCAGTGTAGCTTGCGTGTTGCCAGTGTTGCTCTATAAATAGCCTAGATTTTATTTAGATGTTGGAGAGAGGGAGAGAGAGAGAGAGAGAGAGAGAGAGAGAGAGGGCTCGCAAACGAGTTGCCATAGCAACAGGCACGTTCAGGGGCCCTGCTTGTGAACGAAGGATGAAGGCATGATAATGTTAATGTCTGTCTGCTGCCTCTTTCCCCCTCTGTCCCTCCGCTCAGTTCATCTCCACTGAACCGCTTTATCGCCAATTCATCAGAAAAAAATATTAACAAAGCAGCAAAAAGAACCCAAAAGATGATCAAGAACAGAACGCCAATATCTGCTGCTCTCTGGCTCTGACTCTTCCTTCCTCTCTGTCGCATCGACTCGCTTTTCTCACAAGCCATCAACCTCGCTCTCTTTTCCTCCTTATGTTCTCCACATCCCTCCATCCTTTTGTCTGCACTCTCACTGTCTGTCTGACACCAGCGGCACACTCTGCGGCAAAAGAAATCACCTGAGAAGAGGGAGGGAAAATAACGCGATTGGCCCATTGAGACATTCAACCGTTCAACCTGAGCTGCGCAGCATGCACCGTTTTCACTCATGACTCCATCTCTTTTGGTGATATTCTGCCTACAAGTGTTTCCCAAGTGTGCGTGAAGCAGGCCATCGAGGGCCAGGCTGGTGTGATGATACTGTGGACAGGCAGAGGGAGAAAGAGGCGTTCATAATGACCAGGGTAAACACAAAGCAGATAGCACTAGAGTGGGCTCAGTTAATTTTCACTGAGGGCCTCTTTGCATTAGCGGTCAACAGAGCAATCCATTGCAAACACCATTGTGGCAGACAAGCCCTTGAGATAATGGACACACACACACACTGCTCTGACTTGCTTTTTCTTAATATCTGATGGGTGAAGATAAAACCCTGGGAAAATAAACATTAAAAAAGGTAAAATCCAGTGTAGCAGCAGATAACAGCGACACAATGAGTGTATTCATTGATAAGTCAATCAACAAAATATGAGCTGAATCCGAATGTGATGATCAGTTATTTACTCATGAGAACACATCGGTCAGAAGCACACAAAGCAAATCTAATGCTTAACTTAGATTTAATTTTCTGTTGATAAACAAGAAATGTAGTTTTGACAGTCGGACGAGTATATGTGACTAACACTAACGCTGTAGTTCAGTTTCGTATCTGACCCCAGAACTGAAGTTTAGGAACTGCTGAGGTGGATAATCCCTCTGCATGGGTCACCGGACCTGACTCACCGGTACATACCTATTGAACCTTGAAACAACATCCTGCATCCAATCCCTGAAATGCTGCTTTTATCCTTCCCATGCCAGAGAAAAGAAAGAAATGAATGCCCAAGCAGCCTCAATGTACAATGGTACGGACATGTTTTATTGTCAATGACATATACATCACAAGATTCTTAATTTATCCATGCTTTGTGTTTTTGGAGTCTGACTAACATCTCAGGCAAATATGTAACATGGCAGTAAATAATGATGAAACACTGACTTCACCCTCCTTGACTGTATCGTGTGGACTCAGTAGTATGTTTCCTGCTCCACCCAACCTAGAAACCAAAGGAGACAGAATTAGGGACATGGTTTTTGGGGATGTTTCCCCTCATATTTGGGCTCTAAATTCTCCCTCTTCCACAGACCAATCAAAATAGGGGATATGAAAGGATGGCCGACTGGGCTGCAGCCTTTAACAGGATGATATCATCCCTCATGACGGCTGACAGTGATTCAAAGAAAAAAGAACAGGCTGTGGAGTGCGAGCAAAACAAGCCCAATTTAGAGCCAAGAGACGTGGACATGGACGTTGAGGCATTTTTGTCTCGCAGTTGCTCATGAGCTGACCCTGTAGCTCAAACAACACAAGGAATTGCGGTTTGGGTCGGATCATTACGTGTTTGCACATGAAGGTGTGGATGCTCGAATTATGTGGTTGAGCATGTTTTTGCTCCACTGAGCCCAAAGCTGCATTTTATTTCGGGCCTGAAACACTGAACGATTCACAGCAGGCTGAAACCCACTGGGCTGGAATCACGCTTCCCACTTTTGAGTGAAACTTTATTCAGCCCAGGTGGAAAAATAATGAACAGCTAGCTTTGGGCACAAAATCTAATAGAAAAGATTTAGTTTGAGCAACTTTAATCATATGAATCCTCAAAATATCACCTTTTTTTTTTTTTTTTAGTCATTTGCTTTCATTCATTCATCGCTGTTTGAATATGTGTCAGTGGTCTTTTCTGTCTGACTGTAACACATTATTCACCATGGATGGGCAATGGGATGTTCACTGATCTGTGCTGTGGGGCTCAGATGTAGGAGACACACACACACACACACACACACACACAAACACAGCTGCATCACAGCCAGGCCTGCACACAGGTTCTGCTCAGCTCTGTGGGTGGAACGAGGCATTAACAATGGCAGGGTTGTGGGTTCAAATCCCACTGGGCCCTGCCATCTGCCACAGTTCACTGGTCTGTGTGGAGACGCAGTTGTGGCAGGGATAACAGACACACGCATACACACACACAAAAATAGACACAGGTACATACACAGCTCATGCTAGACACATATTTTTCACTAACACACCATTGCCTTTGCTCTCTGTATTAGCATCATACTGTACATCATGACTTTACATCAGATTTACACATCAGGATGGGAGGAATACTCGTTAGCACCTTTGGCATAACGACCAGTGTCATCTTCTTGTTTTTAGTCAATGGTTAGTCTGCAGACTATCTCAAAAATGATGCAAAATTTAAACGACATTTGGTAAAAACTTAAGCCAATCAGGTATTTTTCTTTCATTGGCATCTTTTTCAATTTCAAACTTTTACTTAGTTTCCAATCATCATCATCATTCAAGTAAAATGCATGGGTTTCTTTGGACAGAAATGAAATTCAGTGTGACAGAACTGTTATTTCTGAAGATGATTTGGCCAGAATGAGATAACCCTGTCTTCCTCATCCACCATCCACCTCCAAACACAGAGAACAGAGGCAAACATGTGCGGCACAAAAGCTTCAACTGCCTCAGAAAGCAAAAAAAAAGAGGCGGTAAAGATCTTACCGCCTGGGTTGCGTCGGAGGATGTATCTTCTGGCTTCATCGTACAGGAAGATGAGGAGGGAGTAGGGGAAGGCACAGAACCACCAACATGGCCTAAAGTATAGACAAAGAAATTGAGTCACGACTGGAAAGTGACAAAAGAGAAAAGAGCGCTCGATGCAGGCTGTTAAGGAGGCTGAGTTAATAAGTAATATCGGTACAGAGAGTTTTATGGCACAATGGCTGGTTGAAGGTTCACTGAGAGCATGAAAAGTGAACATTAGGGCTGAGGACGTATTCTGTCGACATGTTCATCTTGTTGAGAGTCCTCTCTGCAGACAGCAGCGACACTGTTGAAAAGCCCCATAATGCATGCACATTTTAAATGATGCTTATTAGCTTCTGCTTTTGAGTGCAGGGAGTGTTGCAGCACGGTTTAAATGCTTTCCCTTTAGCAATCTCAAAGGCCCAGAGCTTAAAGTTTCATTTATTGATTATTTGCTGTAAATGCTGCGTCTGTTTCTCCAGCAATGAGGACCTTTGCATGTCATATCTGAATATAAACTGCGAGAGAGAAAGAACCTCAGAGGTAAAGGCAGACAACAAAGCAAATTCAGACAGCAGAAATAGGGACAGGAAGACAAAAACTGGGAGGAGAGACAGACGGGGGGGGGGGAAGCAGTGGGAATTGACGAAAAGGTGGCAAAACAATAACGAGGAGAATAAGACTAGATTTCAGCTGCATGCGAAACTTCTGAGCTAATGAGCTTAATGTGCCCTCGCTGCTTTCTATTTTCCTCTATTGGGCAAAGAATCTCGTTAGTACAGCAGCTCTTCTGCTTCATTCTGCCTCTGAAGTGGAAATTAGCGGCGACAGTAGATAATATCCACCTTTTTTTTTTTTTTTTTTAACAAGATAATGAAGCTAAAACAGCTCTGACTAAAACATCATCATCGGGGATCCATCCAGGGAAAACAATGCCAAAGCGCCGGCTGCACTGACTGACAAGAAGCACGGAGAATGTCAGTAAATTAACAGAAAAAAGGATTTCATGGATTACGCTTTAATAGGGATGAACTTAACAAATATTGTGCTCATAAATTCCCACGCGTACAAGAAACCAAACAGAGTATTTGCATGGAAATTAAGACCGTGCCATGTGCATAATGCATAACTCTGTTTCCTGGAAGGCTTATCAATACATCAAAGATTACAGTTAGTCGATAACATATCTCTGCACACTGTTTTAGTTCAGTATAATTACTGAGTGAAAATCATAGCATGGGTGTGTCATAGTCTGTGTGTGTTTGACTCACTTGAGAGGGAACATCCTGAGGGCAACGTCCATGCCCGGGCAGTATGACAGGAAGGCAGCCAGAGCTGTCTCCTCAAACAGACCAAAGATGAGGATACGGTTCCTGTGGAGGCAAAGAGCGACCACAGTTACAACAGCTCAACGAATATCTGTTACGTTTAAGGTCTTGGGGCTTGATTTGTCGCAGCCGGAACGCCGCACATCTGTGAATTATATATACATACTTCATTCCTTGCTGCAGGATGGAGTTCCTCCTGGTTTTACAGATGATCAGATCGGCCCACTGGACGATGACGATGCTGGCAAAGAAGGCTGTGTGGCAGGTGAACTCTACAATCTTTCTGCGCTCGTATGTCTGGTGGAGAGAAAAACACAAAAGACTAGTACATTTTCCTCTTTTGTTCTTTCCTTGAAAACTACATTGTTCATTCTGGCTTACTGACAGACCAAAGCAGTAGAAAAAAAACATTAGCATTACTGACCCACTGCTGTCCATAGCTGTCTTCCAGGTCATTTACATATTTGTTGTCCCATAGCACTCTGAGCCCCAGCAGGTCCATGGGGAGGAAACCATTTTCAGCTAGGATCACAAAGTATGTGAAGAACCCAGCTGTGGCCTGCATCATACCTAACAGAGACGGGACAGGTGTTGTTGAGACAGAGCTTTCCACACTCCGCATTCCACAGGATGCAAAAGGCTTCACGTTTTAGAAAAGCGCACTTAGAAAGTGCAGAATACTTACCGATCTGTCCGTAGGCTATGCTGATGAGCCTCTCGTTCACCAGTTTGTCTGTTTTGGGGTTTCTGGGCTGTCTCTTCATGATGTCGCTCTCAGCTTCTTCATAAGCCAGGGAGATGGCAGGGACCTTGGAGACAACAAGTAAAAAAAGTTAACGAAATAAATTGTCAACCCAAATTCACATAATGTTTCTTTGAAATCTCTGTGTCAGACCTTTTTTTGACTTTCTTATGATGACGCCGAGAAACAAGGAGAACTCACCATGTCGGTTCCCAGGTCAATACAGAGGATGGTGACGGTTCCCAGGGGCAGGGGGATGTTGGCGATGATGAAGAGGAGGAAGGGTGAGATCTCAGGGATGTTACTGGTCAGGGTGTAGGCGATGGACTTCTTCAAGTTGTCAAAGATCAGACGGCCTGACAGAGGGATTTTAGAAATTAATATTGTGAAGAAAGTGAGACCACGGAACAGTGGTGCTCTCTGCAGTCTGTGCTTCCACATTTCTGCAGGTTTAAGCCTTGGTGTGCCTCTTACCTTCTTCCACTCCAGTGACAATGGAGGCAAAGTTGTCGTCCAGCAGGATCATGTCGGCGGCCTGTTTGGAGACGTCGGATCCGGCGATACCCATGGCGACGCCGATGTCGGCCTTCTTCAAGGCAGGAGAGTCGTTCACGCCGTCACCTGTCACAGCCACAATGGCCCCCTGCAGAAAGACGAGAAAAGTGTTAGGATGAACTGCATTTCTTAAAGTTTTTAATCCAAGTTTGAAAATGTCTTAATTTATCTTTGATGCTGACCTGTCTCTGGCAACCTTCCACGATAATAAGTTTCTGCTGAGGGGAGGTTCTGGCGAAGACGATTTCAGTGTGGTGTTTCAGCACATCGTCGAGCTGCTCTGAGGTCATATCTTTGAGCTCACCGCCGTGGACAACACAGGCCTTGGCGTCCCTGGAGAGGAAATCACAGTGTCATTCACAGTGTCAATTTCCCTTGGGATGAATAAAGTATCTATCTATCTATCTATTAGAGCAACAGTCGTGATCCCACAACCCTGAGAAGAAAACTGAAGCTGGGGAAGAACCAAGTCAATACCATAAGAAAATCATGGGGAATGGATCATCAGGAAATTCCTTTAGCAAACAGACAGAAGCTGCCTTGACACCATCGTCAGCAAGAAGCTTTCATGCATTTTTAACATTTTTTCTGTCACATGGTACAGGATAGTGAAATATTTTCAAAAGGCAGGTGACATTTGTCATCGGGAATTTTCTGCATGAGGATGCCGTCCACGATGAGAGACTAAACTTGCTGATGAAGAAATAGGAAAGCCACCAGCTCAAAGACAAGCACAGATTTATTTGTCTGCAGTGAATTAATGGTAAAAGCCTTTTTGGCTGAGTAAATTGCAGGCCCTAGTTAGCCAATGCTGATTTAATTTTGCTCTATTAGCACAAGTCTGAGAAAGGACTGCCACGGAAAAGAGAAGGAGATGTTTAAGAGGGAAGATATTCTGTGTAGATATTCTTAATATTGAGTGCCACAAGTGTGAAAAACTTACTGACCTAGGGTTGACTTCTGAGATTGGTACATTCAGGCGGGCAGCAATGTCTTCAACAGTCTCATTGCCTTCAGAGATGATACCCACACCCTTAGCAATAGCCTTGGCTGTGATGGGATGGTCACCTGTGACCATGATAACCTGACGGAGAAATGAAAAAAAGATATTCAAGTATTAGTCCAATCATCAAAAAAATGGGATTTTCATGACAGCAAACTAATGAGATAGGTCAACTTGAAGGACACATGTGTGTGGTTGTGGTTCTGGTCATGAAGTTGACTTCTCTTGCATGGTCACCTGAAAAGACTACAGCTACACACCTTGATTCCAGCGCTCCTGCACTTGCCCACAGCGTCAGGCACAGCGGCACGAGGGGGGTCAATCATGGACATGAGGCCAATGAAGCACAGGTTTTCAGTGGGGAAGTTCACCTCCTCAGTGTCAAAAGCAAAGCCCTCTGGGAACTGGTCATCTGGCAGGTTGAAGTGGCAGAAACCTGAGTAGGAAGAAGAAAATGCTCGTCAGGAGCTCAAAGATTCCTCTTTCTCCAGCAGCTAATTAAAAACACAGGGATGCAGCTGTAGAGTGGAGCTATGTTGTACCCAGCACTCTCTCTCCAAGTCCTCCCAGCTCAACGTAGGCGTTCTGGAAAGCGTCTTTCATCTCGTCGTCCAGAGGCTGCACTTTGCCCTGGAGCATGATGGAAGAGCAGCGGTCCAGAATCCTCTCAGGTGCACCTTTCATCACCAGCAGGTGCCTGGTCTCTCCAGGAGTTGAATTCTTGTGGATGGAGAGCTGTGGAACAAGAGGAAGGTTGGGTTTTAATTGTTTTGTAAATACCAGCAGATTATAAAATCATATTTTCATTCTTTACTGCGCTCATATGCCAAAAACTGGTCAGTGAAGGCATGAGTGAACCCAACCACTAGAGGGCGTAAATCAACATTTCCCTTCGATACCACTGCAAGCATCGTTTGCAATGTTGGGCTTCCGAAGTCTTTCGGGATTTAAATCTGCATGCATTTGCCTTTACAGACTACATGATGAGCAACTTAAGACACTGCAATGCTAGACGACACCAAGTGGATGGTTTACCTGGTATTTGTTAGTGGAGTTGAAGGGGATCTCAGCAACCTTGAAGTATTTGTCTCTAATGGCAGAAACAGATCCGCAGCAGAGCTCAATACACTTCAGCAAGGCAGCTTCTGAGGCATCACCGGCTACATCTCTCTGTGGATTCAAGCAAAGGTCAAAAAGATGGATCAGTGGGTTTGCGGCAAATTGTAGATTGCATTGGTCTTTTTTGCCAATATATTGTACATGAAAGCTGGACACTGACCCGTCTGACCAATTCATTAAAGTCAAACCGGGAATCATTTTTCCACATTTCCTCTAGGAGTCACATTAGAAATAAAAGACTTTTACAAGACATGGACAATCAGAAATCTATCTGAAAGACAAGAGGGACTCCAAGAGTTGTGTTTTTGATTGATATTTTACTTTGACAGTTCTGCAAGATATTATTAACAACAACTGTGTAAAAGAGCACAGCAGGTGGATAAATCAGATGAATTAGGACCAGCTTAGATTTCAGTGATTCACTCTGTAAGATGTTCACAATGGCCACCGCCTCCAACTACACTCAAATAGTATTTTTTGAAGAACTATTTGGAAACAACAGCAGTGCCTCATTTCATCCTGCTCCCACTGTGCAGTTTGAGAAAGAAATCAACTTACCAGCACTCATTAAGAAACAAATCAATGGGTCTGTCTAGTCACATCTTGCCATTGCAGCTGCCATACAGTATTTCTGAAAAAACCTTTAATTACGTTGAGTGCTTTTAATAAGGATCTGTAGTGCAGTTTGGCTGCCAAGTCACCTCCCACGCTGCATCTTTGGATTCATCTGATAGTATCAAATTCAACAAAATGTTTTCAGGAAGAAAAATATTCCATGAGACAGCGAGGGTAAATTCTGCGCTGTGCTTTAGAGCCACGCCTAAGAGATGGAGTTACACCAAAAAGCCAGTGTTACTGATCTCTTCATCGACTGGTGAATTATTTAGACTCTTTTGTGGTGACCAGAATGGGTGAACTGGAGCAAAACGTTTGGTAGCCAGAGGAGTTCAAAGGAGGATATTGCGTGCAATAAGCTTTTCACCTTCAGGATTGGAACGTTGTTCTGCTCAGCCAGGAAGACGGCGCGGTTGCAGAGTCCGGCGATTCTGGCCAAGGCAGCCCAGGTGGCAGAGCTCCTGTCGAAGGAGGTCCCGCTCTGGTTCTCTGTGGTGTCGGCCTCGTGGATCTGGTTGTCGAACCACATGTGGGCCACGGTCATCCTGTTCTGGGTCAGGGTGCCGGTCTTGTCAGAGCAGATGGTGGAGGTAGAGCCCAGGGTCTCCACAGCCTCCAAGTTCTTCACCAGGCAGTTCTTTTTGGCCATACGCTTAGCAGTCAGGGTCAGACACACCTAGAGATGGGATCGCTTGGGTCAGTTAGCGGCTAGACCTTTTTTGAGATCCATAATTGGACCTTTACTACTACAGAAACACCAGGACTCACAGTGACAGTGGCCAGGAGACCTTCTGGCACGTTGGCGACAATGATACCGATGAGGAAGATGACGGCCTCCAGCCACCCGTACCCAAGGATGAGTGAGAGGATGAAGAAAGAAACACCCAGGAAGACAGCCACACCGGTGATGATGTGAATGAAGTGCTCGATCTCAATGGCAATGGGAGTTTTGCCACCCTCCAGACTGGAGGCCAGGGTGGCGATACGACCCATGACGGTCCGGTCTCCAGTGTTGATGACGATTCCTCTGGCAGTACCTGGGAAGAGCAAGAGATTATATGAGTGATGAGGTAAACAAATGACAGATGTGAAAATTCAGTCTTCTTCGGATGACTTGTCATTTCATTTTAGGTATTGTTAAAAAACAACAACAAAAAAACCCCATTACATCTCACATCTTAAATATTCAATGAGTTTAGTTAATTCTCTTTTCTTCGGCTTCTTCTTCTTTACCATGAACTTACATTGTCTCCTAACTTTGGTAGTGAAAATATTCTTTTCAAGTTGAATTTCCTTCTACCTTGGGCTTAAATCAAATCTAAATAAAACTGTACACAAATGACTTCTGACCCTGTGATTTCTGTGTCGTGTACTATTTGTTATCTCTCTACCTTCAACACAGTTGGTGGAGAAGAAAACGATGTTCCTGGTTTCCAGCGGGTTGTCATTGGAGAAGTCTGGAGTACGAGTCTGGGGCTCGGATTCACCAGTCAGAGAGGAGTTGTCCACCTGAAGCAGAAAATGTAAAGCAAGAATGAAATACCAAACATATCCAGAAGACAAAGACGACACATTTGGGTCTAAATAGCATTTAAAATAAGAAATAAACTTTTGAACTGAGGCTAACTTTTAATTTTGTAAACAGAAATCTTTTCAGAAAGTGATTAAGAGGAAGACAAACTACATCTGTCGACATAATGTAATTCCCATCAGATGTTAAGCAACCGTAACCACAACTTAGTGGCTGTCTTTTGCCTCTTTTGCCTTACTTGACCAATGTCAATACTAAAAAAACTACAACACTCAGCAAAGGTACGGACCTTGCAGCCGTGAGCAGAGATGATTCTCAGATCAGCGGGGATCCTGTCTCCACCTTTGACCTCCACCAAATCTCCGACCACCACATCCTCAGCGTTGATGCTGCTCTTCTCACCGTCGCGGACGACCAGGGCTTGCTAGGAGACCAAAGGTAAAATACATCTTTTTAGGACACATTAAGAGGAATTAGAGGCATTTGCTTTTATTCCCAGCAGCAGGAAACTGCATGATAAATGGAAAAAAACGTGTGAGCAGTGTGGTAATGCTGATGGAGTAATACTGCTCCTGAGCGTTGTGCAACATGTTCTATTTGTGTCTCAGATTTGATAAAAGCTTTTCAATGACTCTATTGACAGTTCAAGAAATCTTGATTTGTGTACAGCTAAAACTCACCTGTGGGACCAGGTTCTTGAAGGAGTCCATGATCTTGGAGCTCTTGGCCTCTTGGTAGTAGGAGAAGCAACCAGTGATGATGACGACAGCAGAAAGCACAACACCCAGGTACAACTACAGTAAAGAGAAAAGACTGCAAGTCAGTTCATCTTTGGTGGTATGAATTCTTTAATTAATAGATCATGTTCATACAGCATACACTGAGAAAGACCTTACGTTATCTTTGACAGGTTCCTCTTCTGAGGCAGCCTGGATACCAAAAGCGAGGAAGCAGAGGACAGCACCGATCCACAGCAGCATGGAGAAACCACCAAACAGCTGGAAGAAACACAACAACGTTTCAAAGCTGGTCTCACTGGCTACAACGTCAAGTGACTTTGCATTTCTAAACTCTGAATATGCAAAAAATGACTTGTGTTTTTGCATGGAAAATGTTGCCTTCCAGGGACTTTCAGGCCAAAAGCGACTTTACCTGTCGACAGAACTTAACCCACTCAGGTGTTGTGGGAGGGGGTGTGAGGGCATTTGGGCCATCTCGGGCCAGGATCTCTTTTGCTCTGGAGTTGGAAAGACCCTAAAAAAAGACACAAAGAAGAAAGATTTATCCTGTACATGTTTCCACACATAAACCTGGCAGACTAAAAAGAGAGATTGGGTTCAGGACAATTGTCTCGCCTGATGCACGGTGTGTGTAAACTAAGGAGACCCATTTTAGGAAAACTTGTGTGTCCATGTTTCTGGCCTGCTCCTCTCCACCTTTGTCTTTGTCTCCTTCTACCGGAGGGAAACACTGGAGAAGCCAGAGTGACATGTTTCCTGTTGAACTGTTTTATCGTGTAAACAGGTACACCGCTATTACCACAGGAACCGGTGGATTAGGTTGAAGCAAAAACAAAAGAAACCACATCTGCTGGAAGAAAGATCTCCGGAAACTCACAATTACTGCATCCTGTTTTCACAATTCGGCATAATGAGCCTCTTAGCTTTAGCAGACAGGACAATCAGGCTGTATCTCTATTATCAAGGAACAATGCGTACATCAACAAGGTCAATTGACTTGCAGTGTACAAATATGTAGCAGGTATGGATAATTAAGTACAGTGATTGCACTATTGTACAGTAAATAAATATATATGTAACATAGTAGGAAAAAATGTATAGGCATAGGCTTGGTGCGAAAGTGTGACTGAAGGCGTCTTTGGAGAGGTGCCAGGAGTGAAAAGCAGCATTTTTCTCTTGTTGGTAAGGTCAATATGACCGGTGCTCCTTCGTGAATGAAGTCTTTGTTTGGGGGCAAACTCAGACAGATGAGATTTCAGCCGATGTGTGAGGTTGTACTGGGTTGTGTAAATGGATTCTGTGTGTGTGCCCCTGGGCTTGATGAAGACCATGGTCGAGACACTTTTCTGTGTAATGTGACATTTATTTACACTTTAAAAGGCTCAGTTCAGCCAAATCACAACATTTTTTCAACTCCCTCCCTGAAAAAGCTGCTCCTCTCTGATGTTTATATGTCACATTTCAGCGATCTCGGAGATGTTTATCTGAAAATCTGGATGAACAAAACCAAAACTATCTGCTTGGCCACACCTGACTGGAGGTAGAAGAGAAAACTGGTACTGGTAATTTGGTTGAACAGAGCCTTGAAAATAATTCACCCACATGAGAGTGAGAACGTGTTGCAAAATTGTCCTTATCTGCACTACTTTGCACAACACTTACACTTGAAAATGATGGATAAATACATGACAGCATATCCACAAACGTGAAGTGTGTCTTCTGAGTAGCTCTGTGCTTTCACTGTGAGATCTTCCCTGGCCTCTGGGCTTATCTGCCTTTGTGAAACTGTCACCGGCAGCAGGTACAACAACTCCACCTCCCCCATCACTGTCATAGGCTCACACACACTCAAATACAAACACGCACACAAACGGCACATGCTCACCCTGGTTAGGTCGGTTCCATATTTTCGATGAAGTTCATCCAGGGTTAACTTGTGATCATCCTTTGGGGAGAGAGAGAGAGAGAGAGAGAGAGAGAGACGTTGCATAAAACAAGCCAAAATCCCCGTCATTTTAAAACCACAGTTATTATCTCCTTTGAGGATTAAAAAAAACGCCCTGTCATGTCCTCCAGAGGGACATAAGGGAACATAAAGATGACAAGACAAAATCAGTCATGTGATCAGTATGCCTGCTGGCCCAAACAATGCGATTTTATGACGAGCGAAGGAGATATTCGAGTCAAACCCGTCTACTGATGAAATCTCGCAGTCAAACACGAGGGCTTAGCTGCCATGAACTCACTTGAGTCTGGACTCATCCAAACAGTCAGTTTGCTGCGAGCAAACAGTTCATCCAACCAGATCAATGTCACCCAACTGATACACTGATGTTTGCGCCCAAGAGTATTGCTCATGTGCTTGACATTTTCACACAAGAGTGGAAGTCCAGTCTTTCACACTCACAGCATCTTTGTCATCAAAATGAACTCAACGGATGATCTGAGAAGCTAAAGTTTGATCACAGAGTGTCTAGAACTCTTTAAAAAAAAAGGGTTTCCTCCACTAAAAGCAGGTGAAAAATGCAAATAAAAGTGGATCTGCAAATGAGCAAGCGGAGAAGCTGTCATGTTCATGCGCCTACACGGTGGTTTTTTTGAATAACGCCTCCAGCGAGTGAATGAACAGAGATTCTTGCAATGTGATTTGGATGATCTGGAAAAACATGTGACTCCCACCCTTGTTTTTCGTTGCACTGCGGAGCAACAAAGTATTGCAATCTTTAAGCAGAATGCAAGCCGAGATGCCCACATTGGTTCGTGTGGTGGTTTACTGACCTCACATATGTGACAAAGTCTCGTAGAAATTGAAATGGTGCTGAATTTTCCATTTCAGTAATGACTTTTCTATGAAATTAAAGTCGCCCAGCTCGCTACACCCTGATAAAATGCAATGAGTCAACCATTACAAACATGGAAACTGTGTCATGTTGTACTCTGCTTGTATTCATTCCTACATGGCACAGAGAGAAAAACAGTGGAGGCAACAATTTTTACATCAGCCTCTTTTAAGAACAACGTGGTTATTTGTTTAAAGCATAGACTCAAATTTTGATGGTTTGTTGGGAAACCGATCCCTGAAGTTTCCTTTAACAGATGGACACTTTGTTCTCAGCTCCTGTTGGTCCATAGTGAATGAATGAATGATTGAAGAACTGAATGAAGCCTCAGTTCACACCACTCTGCGACAGTGCCTCATTATGTTCTGTAAGTACATGTTTATTCTGACCTTTTAAAGTCGAATGTTTCCATCACCCGCTCCTTGGAGAATATATAAGTACTGCGTGCAATTAGGCATTCACATAATGATATGACCACTGAAAATGTGAAGTCTAAGCTGTTAATGGATGCAGTGAGCCCCTTCGCATTCACGGTGCTGGAGAAAATGGGTGTAATTGCATGGTTCTGCCTGGTCTGCCATCGTTTGGCATTATAATAAGCAAGCAAAGTGTTCCACGCCAAATGTGCCATGGATAATGTTTTCTCACATGGCCCAAACTGATGCTGCTTTTTTTTTTTTTTTTTTTTTTTAACTGTTAGTCAGCAGTTCTTTTGAAGCCTGCAGAGTGAAATTTCTGCACGAGCTTTGATACTCCGGCTCATGAACACACACACACACACACACACACTGGGACGACGTCTGGATGGACACACGCTGCCAGATTAGTTTGAGAAATCAAATTGAACACGACTCTATATTTAGCAGTTTATGTTGGACTCTGTCACGTCTGATCAACTCACGGGCTGCTTTGTGTTGCTATGGGAACAGTTTCCATTCTCTTTTGCTGGACTTTGGCGCTTCAGTTAATAATATGATGGTGCAATAATCATTAACGTGTCAGCTCCATTGAGACCCACCTACAATCTCACTACTGTTCTACTACTATCCAGCATGCTATTACTCTTTAACCATAGTTCAAATGGGAAACCTGAGGATCATCAGTACATGACAGCAAATCATTGTTGCCCATTTTGCGCTCCCAACGCGAAACCGGATCTAAAAGCCTTTGTGAAAACACAGTGCACTTCTCGCAGCTGGGAGACACTAAAGACAGCACTTGCGGATAATTGCAGTAAATGATATGCTAAGTTGGAGAGGTTATGGCCCAGTGGTGATACGGTTGCTATGGCATTGAGATGTCCTTCAGTGGCAGCAGGACTTTGAGATCTAGTTAAGACGCATGGGGGACAATAATCATTAATATTTCACCTGGATGGGAATTTTATTACCTAATAACCTGCAGCACTCTGTGACCCGGTGGTTGACATTGACCAGGGACAGAGAAACATGCAGCAATTAAAAAATTAATTACAAAAAGTGGCAACTAGCTTTGACATTCATATTCTACTGTGGTAGTTTTTGAAAAGTTTCTTTAGAAACAGAGCATCAGCCTACACCTTGACTTGATGACCTTGGGAAAGTCAAAAGGTCAGCTTCCATCTACCATACATCACAACAAAAAATGACAGAAAATGTGAAATAGTTTGATATCATTGTGTCATTAGTGGCACATCTTAGCGTGGCGCGCTCACTAGTGTCTACTTGGTGCTTAAAGATCAGCATGAGGCCTGGTGACCTTGTGAAGGACACTGTCTCACAGAAGCTGAAAGGTGCTTTGTGTTTTAACGAGCCATTTTAAGGGTCGTTCATGGGCAAACACAGAAGCTTTTACAGACTTCTTAAGCAGAAAGAATTTAAATGAAACACATTTAACGAATGTATTACTGCCACTGATGTGCATTTAAACATACAGTCGGTGGCATGAAATCATTCATTGGCCCTTTTCATTGACTTGGGGGTAAACTTAATGTGAGAGTGCCTCGCTGACCTTGGGAAATGACCTCAGCCGGCTACAGATGAGGAAAAAGCTGACACCAGTGGAAAGTGAGCAACTGTTCTACACAGGAAATTTCAAACCCACCTAAACCTCCATGCATTCAGCTTCACAGCTCTGCAAATTTCTCTGCAAGAGCTGAGCGCAGTGGTTAAAGTTTGCCGATTGCGGCTAGAGATAAAAACGAACTCGCCTCACTGATAAAACGACCCAGTTTGAACGGAAGTTAGACACAGAATAATATATGTTTACTGGCTGCGGGGAAAGGACTGGCTCGTATGTTTTGAGGAACTGAAGACAATAATGACAACAGAGCCTCTCGCCCAAGATTCTAGCACTGAAAACTGATCTCCATGAGCATGACTTAGAAGCTAAGTATAGCTGTGAATCCCTTAATGACATGTGACAGTACATACAGCAGTGTAAGTAGTAATCTCTGTGAAATACAGGGCAGACAGCTAGATCTCATGTGACTAGCCATGAGGTCAAAGCAGAGGTTTGTCTCTGCCCTGACTGTGTCATTGCTGTGACCAATGGTTGTGACTTACAGTGACCAACAGTATGAGCATGACCCGAGTAAGACGACTGTCATCAAGTATGAGACAAACAATGTGCACAGGAGGACATGTTATAAGGTTCAAGGTTATTCTGTTTCACGCCTGTTCCTGTCATTGTTAGTTAAGGTGCAGGTTAAAAACACTTTTAAAAGTATTTCACTAAGTCACTTTTGAAAATACTGCCTTGCTGAAACTGCTCCAATCAAGTACTTAAGATAATTAGACACGGTTTGGACTTTTGTTTGTGTACTCACCAAATCAACTTCTTTCTTCAGATCATCCATATCCTTCTCCCCTTTACCTTTCTTGCTTTTCTTCTCCTTGCCATCTGAAGTCGCCGCCAGTTTGTACTCCTCTTTGCCTCTCTGAATTGAAGAAAGTGAGACAAAATGAGCCCCTGAATAAGACTGAGCACATGTTTGAGGACAGCTCTGACATTTCCTCTTTTGTAGCACAAATAAGAGCACGCAGCAGCGTCAACGCGGCTGTTCAAACACACTGTAAAATGTGTGTTAATCATTGTCAGACTCTAAATTACTCTCATAAAAATCTCTAATTTGAAATGTTTGAAGAGTTCCCAAAAAGCGTAAAATAACAATAACTGTACACTCGCATGGTAGATTTCGAAACTATGGTACAAAGTACTTCAGGGAACCCACAACTGCCAAGTTTAACCCATAACTTGTGACCGAAACTTGGTCTGAAATCCAAAGCGAAAAACATAACCGGCCTCATCTTAACATAAATCCAAAGACTCTTAGAAACCAGGCCAGAACATGTGACAAAGTTCCAGTACTTACTCCCAGCCCCATGGTTGCAGTGCAAGTCTGAGAACAGTCAATCCAATTGTCTTTTTAAATTGCAGCTTTCCTACTCCGCCTCTCTCTCTCTCTCTCTCTCTCTCTTGCACACACACACACACACACTCTCTCTCTCTCTCAGCCCTGTTGCGTTCTGTGTCTTCCACTCTCTCCAGGGCAGAGAAGATAGGCTGCTTCACATAAGCAGACCTTTATACCAACCTGCCCACGAGAGGAGGGGCCTGGGGGGAGGGGAGATGGAGAGGGGTGAAACTGGACAGGTGAGTCGTTGTGCTGGGGAGGGGAGTTGGGTTACTGGGGCGGGAGGCACTGGTGGAGGAGGAGTGCTCTAGAAATGGGAGGGGTAAGTCTTGCTCAACTTCCGTGTTTTGTTCTCACCACTTCCCCCTCTCCTTCTTTCACTCTTCACTCATTGACTCACTTTCCTCAATCCTGTCCACGAAGCTTAATTTTGACCTTTACTCGCGACAGATAGGTGTTTCAGACGACCAAACGCCCTCGGCTTTCACCTCCACGGAGACCCGAGTGAATCCCTGCGCACAGCACTTAGTTTACAGTACAAACAGGGATGGACGAGAGACAAGGCAGGATCGCAGAACAGTGAATGAGAGACACAGAGATAAAGGCACAGCTGGAAAGGTGAAAGTCCGGTTTGGCTGCCCAAAACTGAACGAGGCATTTGAATAACAAAGACTGCGAGAGAAAAGAAGTGAGAAGCTGATGAAAATTGACTAACTTTCTTTGCATGAGGGCTCAGGAGAAAGAGGTTGGAACTGTTGCTCTTAGGAAAGATAGCAAGTGGAATGCAAAGGGAGGAACACACTGAGCCTTTAGCTTTCCCTCTCTGTCTGGGGTCAATGTGCCCTGTAAAAAAATAAAACAGAGAACACCCTGTAATTGATTCTGGAGTCGCTTTAGCTCAGGAAAAGTCAAAAGACCAGGACTGGAATGTCTTTCGCAATGCTAAATCATTGTGGTTAGCATAGATTCACATTGCTGCAACACTGAGTGAGTTCAAAAATGTCCTTGGCTGATTGCCTGCTGGTCCCATACAGTGGCAAAAGGATTACTATATGTTAATCGTCCTGGGAAAAACACGAAAATCCCACTTGAGACTCAATTTGTGTTGCGTTCTCTCAGCATTCAGGCGAAATTTAAAACTTGGGGAAAACATCAGCAGTCGCTAAACTGGAAAATGGACTCAAAATTAAAACCCATTAAGGCCAAAACATCCGAAGCTGCAACTGTGAGCTGCACCTTAGTGTTCCTGTGGTGAGCTGTGGTAATCTAAAGCAAAGTCATAAAGTTTAACTGAAAGGGGTTTGCATGAATGATTGAGCCAGCTAATGCGCCTGAAACCCGCTGTGTCCTTGAACAGACAAAGCGATTTCTCAACTGGTCATTGTCGCGCAGAAAAGCTAAACACCTAAAATAATGACCGTGGATATTTGCGCAGGATGTGCACTGGACAAAAGCGTTCTGGCCCAGCTTTCTGAGCCTCAGCTCAGTCACAATGTCATCACACATCTATGGCGGCCACCTTAGCCGTGCACTCATGACCCTGAAGTCTCTATGAAACCAAGAGGTGCTCTTCCTGTTCATTGTAACTGGCAGGGAGGGGGAGGGATTGTCCTTGTTGGCCGGCTGGTTGTTGGGGGTTTGCTGGATGTGTTTGTAGTAAACTTCCGACTGTTTATAGTCACTAGACTATGCAGGGAGGAGGAGGTCTTATCATGCAAAGATGAGTGGAGACAGACGGAGAGAGAAAGCAGGGGAGGAGATTATAACTCAGGGAGAAAATTATGAGAAAAGGACAAAAGTGGAAATGACAGAGAGGAGGGAAAATGACAAAGCTGAGAGAGTAGAGATAGAGTACATCTCCTCTGGTATTGTGCAATGAATGCAGCTTATTTGGTTGCAGCTTTAGCAGTATACAGGCCTAAAGAACCTGCCACAGCAGCGGCGCCTGCAGTGTATTGAATTGAATTTGTTCCAACTCTATTCACAAGGATGAAATAGATCCAACAGAAAGAGGACAGTGATGTAAGAGATAGAGAAACGGAGAAAAGGTTGAGAAAACCCTTAGGGGGACAGTTCAACCCAAAATAAAATAAAAGCCATTTTTCCTCTCCACCGCCACGGCGCTGTATACCCACTCTGATAATGGCTGCAGCTCGCCACAATGCAATAGAAGTCAGTGGAAGCTGGCTTGTGGTTCAGTTACTCATGATAATCCGCTGCAATTCGTCGGGACGCTAACTAACAACATGTGGCTCACAGCACGTCACGGCAGCGGCTCTAGATGTGAGCGCGCATGCTCTCAGTACCTGTCGCTTCAGCCACACAGCGACTCGACCACACCTTCTGTTCAAACACACACGCTGAGAATTTCTGCTTCGACTTTTCATGTGCAGGATTTGGACTTGAGCACGCTTAAGCCTTTGGGAAACGTACCTCCCACGCCGCAGTGATGTCACTCCTGCATCAATAAAACCAAAACAGCAAACCACGATTGAGACTAAGTGGCTCCCTCAGAGTTTTTATGCTGCTGATGGGGGTTTCAGCTCCATAATTAATGCAGTTTAGATTCTTGTTTGACCCCAAACAACACTCTGCAACTCATAAACAGCATGGGAGCTGAAGACACAGAACATGGCCTTTGGAATGTCACTGTAGTAGCGAGCACAAGGAGTAATAGTAATATTATTAGGGGAAACACAGTAGTAGTAAGCAATACAGCAACAGAGATTCATTATACTCCTGAACTGAATGTACACTTCAATGGCCTTTCACTAATCTAGTGTATATTAAAGGTATATTGTCAATGTTTCACTCGCTGCACATTGCCCTCGCAGTGCTCCCACTGTCTAGAACTTTGTACGGAGTGTGACAGTCCACCTGTGTTTTATAGCTGTTACTATTTGATAGAAGTCCAGCACTGATTGACACACAGAAGAGGAGAGAGGGGAATAAATCCAGCTGGAGACAGTCACCATCTATCCAAACGGATAAATGATGATTCCAACACCAACTGAGAATATATTTACGCTCTGATACTGACAAGCTGTCTGAAGTTTATCTGGCAAAGACAGAAATGTGTGTTTACTTAGCCTGCTTGCCTTATGCTGCCACAGTGCTGCTCAATTACCATAATTAATTAACATTTTGCAGTAATTCTTTGAGACATTGTCGAGCTAAACTGAGCTCTGTTGTGTGTCAGACAGGCTCACGATTGGCCTCGAATGAAACCCATGAACGTACCCTTTTAAAGAAAGGGTCCTTAAACTCAGCCGAAAGTGTTAAAAGTCCAATTCATATTGGAGTCTGGTTCAGTTCATGAGCTGAAGACAGAGACAATTGACATTTTGGTTTTGCTGAGCTACTTCTCGTCACCCCTTCAGCGGTGCTGGGGACAGTGAAAACTTCGGCTCGTGGGGAGAAAATCCGCCGTGTTCAGTCATTCCTCCTCCTCCAGAGGAGCTGAACAGACAGACAAAGATCAATTGTCTTCTCTGGCAGCCATCAAAAAAATTCAACTCCTAAACCTGTTACAATAAACTACACGCAAACAGAGAATGGAGAGCAATGGGAAAGATAGCACAGAGAAAGAGCATAACCACAATCATGAGTCAAATTCCAACCCACCACATCATGAGAACAGTATGTCTCCCAGCCCACTGAAGCTTCCAGGGTTCCCACAGTGCACTGCTGCATTATAACTGTGCAACATAATTTATTTAAACAACTACTTCCTTTCAAACTATCAAAAGAACCTCTTTTTTTTTTTGCACTCCAATGAGCTGTCAAGCTGGAAAACATGCCATTATTCACAGAAAATGATCCCAGCCACCTCTTTTTCGCAGATTTTCTTCACTTCTAAAGAAACGCTACACATTGTATTCATTCTTTCACATGCTGTGTCTCTGTGTCAGCTGTGACACAAATTGGAAATTGACTTTGTCAGGTCACCTGTAAATATGTCTGTCATTGGCATAGCATATTTGTCTGATACATAATGCAAAGGCAATGAGACAATGACAAAGAGTTACTTAAATTCAGAAGGAATTCTGATTAACTGCAGAAAGGAGCAGAGCAATTCACAAATTATGAGGGTCTTTATTTGATGAAGAGGAGCTTTCTATGCTGTCTTACACGTGAAGTCTCTTGAAGTTTAAGTCACATTGAAAAAGATGTCATCTCTCACTTTCCCCTCTGCAGAGTGCCCGGACTGTGTCGAGCTGAGAGTCAAGCTCGCAGCCAATTTGGAAAGCAAAATACAGAGAGTTCTCAGACTGCAGCAGAAACTGAAAGCAGAGCCTGTCTTGTGCCAGAAGGATGAGAAATCTTTGACTCCACGGACTTTGCCGTTGCGCATTTCATCTTTGATCTTTTTGTGTCAAACCAAGCAGGATGGAGTTGAAAAAAAAAAAACAGCATTATTCTCTGAAAATGAAGCTTGAAATCATGAACAGCGTGCGAGAGCAGCTCCCCATTCAGGCCACTGCTGTCCCAAATTTTGAAGCATTGGCTGGTGACACCTGCAATTCCCCTGAGAGCATCTCTCTGACGCACACTGCCGTTATTGCCAGGCACAAGCTTAATGCCGGCGGTGGCTGATGCCATCACCAGCACTTCCTCAATAAGTCTGTGTTAGCATAAAGAACGCCAACAAACCAGTAATATTTTTTTCGCTTTGAGAGCCAAGACACTTTAAGTGCAACGCGATAAAAGCATTAAATCTACTGAGAGTCATGGTCAGTTCCTTGGCTGAGAAGACCTCAGAAGATTTACCCTAATAGGGATTCAGAACTCCCAAAAAGAAACTTCACACGACTGCTCCAAATTCCCGAACCCCAGTGCTTGCGTCAGGCCCAATCGTCACTCAGGGAAAAGGAGAAGAATCTCTCTACTGACTCTGTGCGCTCGACATCCAGCTTAATTCAGCAAGCGTGGTTTCAAATTTCAATATTACGCACAATTTTGGTTTGTTTTGGGGGAACAGAGACTGCTCTATAGTGGACGGCTTTCACCGCAACACAAGGAAGACGTCAGGGCTTCATGCAAGCGAGCCCGAAGCATCCCATTTCTACAAAGACGAGACAAGGCACCAAGGACATGAGACGCATGGCTCCAGCGACCCCAGTGTCACTCGTCTGCTACTGGGGATATTTGTGTGAAGGTTCAACATCTTTCCTCTGGAAAAACAAGTCAAAGCCACAGATAAAAGTGATGACAAAAAGAGAAAACAGTATGCTCTTGGCCAGGCTGGTGAAGCTGATAAGGACACAAAAAGTTTGCCTCCCTGGTCTTCTCCTCTTATATCTCCACACAACAAGCTGGGGTCAGATAAAGGAACTGGGCATTGTGTAACTGAACGCCACTAAGTTGCTTTCTGTCATCTCCGTGTGCGATAGTATTATGACATACATCTAAATTTTAGTCCATAAATACATATTGTAATGGTTAAATGTACCATAAAACCAAAACTTGTACTCAATCAAACAGAATATATGGTTTCAGGAAAATTCAGATGTAAGAGATTAAACACTAAAACCACAACCATTAGGAGTCAAAGAGGAAGCCACTCGGTCCCGTGACCTTCTCACTCGTCATGGTTCCTTCAGTTGATGTAATGAGACACCATCATGACAATTTAAACAGCTATGGCGACAGCCATCCATGATCCATGAAAAACAAACAGAAAACATGCAAGCACTTAGCAATACCAACCCAGCGAGATGCTGACAAGCTAATTCACAGCTTGGTCTCAAGCAGAATGAAGCCCGGTTGCTGAAACTTCGCGGTTGTAGCAGTTGTGATCACAGTGTAGAAGGCGTACACATCTTATCCACTTAGCCACCAAATGTTCTGCCTCTGCTACCACTGAGAATACACACACACACACACACACACACGCTGCTCTGAGAAGTCACAACTTCAGTCATGAAAGTGCAATGCTTCCTTATTTGCTAGTTCACTCATAAATATATGAATTTTGCAAACGATGTCCTACTTTAAAAGCACCAACAAAAGACGCGAGTGAAATGGATGGATCGTAAATAAGCACTAATTAAGGCACAAGACAACCAGGTCAGACTATGTAGGAGTGAGGAAGAGAGTGACACAAAAGAGACAGTGCTGCTATTTATAGGTGCAAACATTTGCCAAGAGCCTGTTCCTTCCAGGCCAACCTGCATTAAGGGGAGCGCAGGCCGGATTTATGAAATCAGGCTTTGATGTGAGAGGGAACCTGCTGCACAATCAGTGAATCCAAATCAGCACCAACGTCAGCAAAGAGATACGACAGCTGATAGATGAAGCTGTAATCCAAGTCGCCAGCGACAACAAACATGGCACCCTATCTGTCACGGAGGAAATGCTCAGCGGTTTAGCCGAGTTGCTT
Organism: Chaetodon auriga; assembly: GCF_051107435.1. Lineage (NCBI taxonomy): Eukaryota > Metazoa > Chordata > Actinopteri > Chaetodontiformes > Chaetodontidae > Chaetodon > Chaetodon auriga. The sequence continues at coordinate 8,332,575 of NC_135096.1, read as the reverse complement.
CACAAGTTGCCAGATCACATTCTTCAGTGGGTAAACGTTGGATGAGAGAAAATTGGATTTGGATTCTCGACAGTTTCAACCCGTGCGATGATGGCAGGGATCACGTAATCTCTGAGAGATCCATGCATCGTTCGTTCAGACCACACACACGCTGACACACACACACGGAGACCCCGCACATCCCTCTAATCTGGTTTAGGATTACGGCTGCAATTAGAGGAATGAGAAGGGGAGATGAAGGGAGGAAGAGAACGAGAGACAGGCAGGGTGAGAGATGGATTTTTCTAATTCTGATTATTGTTCTAGTAGGCATTAATGTAATCACCGATTGTTAAGGTCACTGTCCAAACGGACTCAAAACTTCACTTGGAATCAAATAAAAAAAGAAGAAGTTCGGTCACGTGTACCATGAAGTCTCATTAATCAACCCACTGGACACCTGTGAGGCACCAAAGGCCTCTACAGTTCAAATAGGATACGATAAATGTAAATATTAGCTCTAAACTCGCTGTCTGAAAGGCCTATATGTTTTCATTTTATAGACTTTATGGGTATGCGTTGGAGAAGTACTGGCACAAAGAAAAAAAGCAAATAGTCACTGTCGGCACTGCCAGCCCGGCTGATCCAAAACCCCGCCAACAGCAACAACAAAGAGCCTCTGTCTCTGCTCGCTCTGTCTCTCGTGCTCATGCATGCATAGTGTACTGTGTACACCCAGGCATGGCTGCAAAGTTCGCTAACAGACACACACTGAGATGCCCACAAATGAAAATCCTGTTTCAGTGATGTCCGTCTAACCCAACACTGAGGATGCGAGAATCTCTAAAGGTGGAGAAATCAACAATGCTGACAAAGCAAAGCATGTAAAAACATGAACAGTGTGCAAAAATAAAGACAGCTACAATGAGCAAACTGCACTAAAGACACTGTAACCTCTTTTCCAACTTCTCAAGGTTCAGTGATACTTTTGATCAGTCACACCTGTCTGGTTTGGAGTCAGATTGGGGTCAAAAGATCAAGTGGAACGGTTGTGTTGAAATGACCATCAAACACTGCAAACTGTTACGGGGTCATGAACTCGGCCTCCTGATAAGGAAAAGGTGTTGCTCAACAATCCGCGCTTGGAAATCTTCCTCTCTGCTCCGAGAAATCAGCTGGCTGTCTGCTGAAGTGAGCTACTTTATACACTAACTTGTCATTATGACTTGCCATAATTGTAAACACGCTGCCACTTAACTCATTTTGGTTGCACCTACCAAAACCAAACGACACATAATTGTTGTCTTACAACCAAGATTATGTTTATGCCAGTTGTGTTACGAAAAAGGTTTTTGCCTGAAGCTGCGAATGGGTGTGTCCAAAGTTTAGTCCTGAGTAAATCTGCTGTAGCGCGAGCGCTAAAATTGCAAGGTGAAATTGAGCTTAACACAAGCTAAATTTGGAAAAGAAAAATAACAGTGGGCGTCCTGAACTGTACAATTTGTGACAAGCATGATGTCTGTTTCGTAACACACCATAACTTATCAGTGAGTCATTTCATCCCTGTCAGCTTCCCCTCACTTGCCATGCAGCGTTCACGTCATTTGAACGGGACCTTGTGGCAGTGTGGACTGAGGGAGGCTTTCCTGCTGGTAACTGCCATGCAGCCATGAAGCTGTTCTCACCTCCCTGACAGATACAGGCAAGACCTCTGCTCACGAACTGGGTCAAAGGTCACAGCTAGTGGCAACGTATCAGATGAGGAAAAGAAACAGTGGCAGGGCGGGATGGATAGATACACGTACAGATAAAGGAACAAAAGCTGACCGACATTGAGAAGTTCTCTTTCGGTTTAACCCTTAACATTCATTTCCTCATCAGCAGCTCAGTAACCTTCCTCACGCTGCCAGTGTCACCGGTGCCGCAGCTTTCTCGCCTTTTCATTCATCCCCAGCTCCGCGGTGACAAGTTCGGAGAAACATGTCAGATGAGGGACAAGCAGAAGTTGGAGAGGGAGGAGCTGAAGAGACAGAGGAGGAGACAAGGAGGAGGAGGAGGAGGAGGAGTCTCCTCACATGACGGCAGTGGCATGTCTGCCTGTCCTTGGAAAGGACACCGGCATCTCACAACAAACGATTTCTTTGTCTTGCTATCTGTCTGCATCTGCCTCACTTTCTCTCCCTTTCTCCTTCACGTGTCCTTGTCTCTCTAACTCCTTCTTTGCTGTCTCTCTCCTCTTTTTTTTTTTTTTGTCTTTTCACTTAAGCAAACTTTTTCGGCTGTTGAAAAGTTTCCACCTCTGTTTGTGGAAGCTTCGTCTCGCACGATGGCGCTTTATTTCCTCGCGACACACACACATAAAGGACACACGCTCGCAACCCCATTCGTACTTTGGAGTTTTCCGCTTTTTCACTCTGCCTCCGTTATTGCCCAATCGGAGTTCATTCACTCTCACACACACACACACACACACACACACACACACACACCCTCATGTTTCCATCACTTTTGGGGACACTGCACAGACTTATATTCATTTCCTGGAGACTTACCCCAAAGACAACCTGCTACCCACCTAACACTAACCCTTACTCTCACCTTACCCTAAGTCTGCACCCTATAACTGAAGGTTACATGAAGGGAACTTGGCAAATAGGAAAGCTGAGACCCTCAATCTGACTGTGCAAACAGATTTATGCCCCCACAATGTGAGCAATACGCACACACATGCACACCTGTATCTCCCCTCACATCCCCTTTTCCTCTTTATGATCATAATCATGCTGTCACACACACGTTCACCCCCCCCCCCCCCACACACACACACACGCTCACACACCCACAGAATTCCTTTGCTGACTCCTCCCCTCTGTGAAGACTTTCCCCTGGGGCCCTCACAACCTTCCCTCATGGAAAACTACCAGCGCGCACACACAAAGACACACACAGCGAGACCAGTGTGGTAACAGTGGACAGCAGAATAATGGTTAAAGGGACGGATGTGACGAAAGCAACAGAGAGAGAGTCTTTTTTCTGACATACGTCCAATCAGATACAAACTACCTGATCAGCTTTAAAACTCAACTCTTCCACCCACACACACACACACACACACACGTGATAACACCAATATTTACATTCCCAACAGCCTTGAAAGGCTGACTGACAGTTAAATACAGAGCGACGCTCTCCCTCCACATGAAGTCAGTGCAGGCTGCACAGAGAGGGAGAACTCATCTACGGCAACACCACCTCCCACTGGACTAATCCTCCATCGACCTAACTGTGGCTGGCAGGTGCTTTGCGATGTTAATTACCCATTTCCATTTTCCATCTGTATCATTTTAATTGTGATAAACTGCTTCTCAGTTGAAATGCAGTTTTTGCCATAAAAAGGTGAGAACTAACCTTGTATTCCCAGAATGAAAGTGTGCATCCAAGGTTCAATATCTGACATTTGAGCCCTGTTAAACATGAGCATCCTGACATTTGTCATGAACCACGCAGGTAGGAATTTGATTTGCACACCTGCCGTAAGATGGCTAATACCGTTAGCACGCCAACTTGGTGGCTAGTAGTAGTTCCTCACCAGGAAAAACAATGTTTCCAGCTGTTTGCTCAAACACTAAAACTACTTCATGCTTTCCTCACAGGCAGATTGTCAGAGTCACGACTGCCCTTTCTAATCTTTGCGGTTTTGGTCGGACTTAACCATCACATGGTCGTGGCGAGTGTCCAACAAAAACTTTGCTTTCACTGAAACTTGTTCGCTGGTTATGATGAGCTGCAATGCTGCTCAGGAAGGCCACATAAGTATGTGAAAACACCGTTCAAAGAAAGCCAAAAGACAGGCTTTAGCAAGTCACAAGAGGATTAATGCTAAGCCCACTGCAAACACTGAATGATCACTTAGGTGCACAGTGTGAAGAATAATTGTTGTATTGTGTTTATCGTATCAAACCTAAAGCCATACAGAAAGGTCACAGACACAAGCAGAGGAACAGACGGAGCAGATCTACAACTGGAGAGCGAAAAAGGTGAATAATGTTTAGTCACAAACACAGAGCTCCCCGTGTATGTGGGTGCACAGGTATTTCCACATTGTAGCGGCAAACTACTCGACTGTACAACTTGATATGCTCAGCAGATTTTACCGCCATGAGCCAGAAATATCCAGTTTGTAGTGTGAAAAAAAAAAAAATGTCTGGAGGAGAAGATTCCACATTCAGTTCACATATTTTGGCAGTGAAGTGATGGTGCACAAGAGGTGATTTGCTTTATCCTCAACTGATCTCAAATTCTGAAACAAATGTGAGCGACGCTGCTTTTATGAGAATAACCTTTGAGTGATTGTGTATCATTGACAGGGACACTCCCTTACAAGGTCAGCCCCACTGATTTATCCGTTTAAAATACTATATTAAGACTTAATACTTTTCATTCTGTAGGTTTGACAGATTGTTCCAGGCTATATTGTTTGATGCTATAGCATAACATCCAGATGTGTACACATGTGGCACTTTGAGCTCCACTTCAAAGCTTAACATGAGGATTAGACAGAATGATTCATTTTACACAACACATAGGTTCCATTGTCCCTTCCTGCCACAACGAGCAACTCACACTTATCTATATCCTTTTGCATTAAAAACACACTCCGCAGGCATTAATGCCGCAATTAAATTTCCACTTATGTCTCACACAATAAAGGTGAAACACGTTTTCACAGAAAGATGACGATTAAATATACAGTTATTTTGACACAAAAGCGACAGAATATCCCATAATGGAGGCTTTAACATCTGGTGTACAGTGCATCTATTCTGGGAAAAGGCATCTGGTTAACAGGAAATTATGCATTTTTTTTTTTTTATTCTGGCAGCAGAAGCAGCAGGGGCAGCGGTGGTGAACTGCTCGAAGAAAAAAGAAACAGAGGAAATACTGGGTGGTTAGCATGAGCATGTATGGCACAAAATGTTTTATTTGCTTTGCTTTTTGCTTATTTATGTATTTAATAGTCAGCGTCGTTGTCTGAATCTGGGTGTTTTGGTTTCGTCGGCATCGGCAGCCACCGCTGTCGAACAAAGCGCATAAACAGAGGAGCGCCTTTCATGCGGTCCTGAAGAAAATAACACATCTTCAGTCGCTGTCATGAAACACATTCGGGGATAATCAATAGCAAATGTAACATGCCGGCTTGTTGTTTTTGTGCCACAGACTTTTTTTTTTTTTTACTTTAAGATGATGGACTTCTCTTTCCTTTCTGTCAGGAGCTATTGGCTTATATAAAGTAAACACAAAGCTCTGTTAAAATGTGACGAGATTCATGATATCAGCAGCGACGGTCCTATTTTTTGGTACCAGTATTAATAAGAAATCAGAAACTGCTGACTTGCAGGCTGTTTTATTGGGTTTAGAAGGCTTAAAGGTCAGATGAATATATTTTGGCTGAGGTAGTTTTAGGTCAAGGTTAAATATCTTCGCTGAGACTGAAGTTATAGTCATGATTTTGCTTATTTTAATGTCGTTATGCACTTTAAAGGCCTGTTTGAGTTGACACAGTCGGTCTCCTCTTTCTACAAAGAACCGCAAAATCTCCGGCGAGGACAGGCTCCAAAAAAAGACAACACAGGGCTGAAAACATGCTGTTTGATTGACAGTTGGTCTCTGTGTGCAGAATAAACACGACACAGCACAGATTGTGCATCAACAAAGAAAAACAAAAGTAAGGAGTGCACGTCTAAAGCGAGCCACAACACAGGAAGCCAACATTTTTGTCATTTGGTGTTGTAAAGTTTAAAAATTGATGGCGGAGGAAACATGCTGGAGCACGCTGCACAGTCTCTCTGCAGCTCGCACGCACAATGCACCAAGAAAAACACATTAGAGACAACACACACACGCACACACACACACACACACACACACACACACACACACAACATGGCCCTCATGTCCCCTGCACACGACTCTCCTGATGATCAGCAATCCAACTGCTCCCCACAACTACAATACAGTATTAACAGAAAATGACAATAACACACACACACACACACACACACACACACACACCGCATTCCTGAAGTCTGATCTCTCATGTGGGGACATTCTGACATAGCCAAGTGTTGCCTAGCAACAAGGTCTCACCATGTACACCATGTCCAAGCATAGAGGTGTACTGTCCGCACTGCTGCCATGTTGGTGGTGGTGTGTGTGTTTGTGTTTGTGTGTGTGAGACGAAGAACAGATGCATCCGCAAACCTAAAACAACAAGTCACCGCGGCAACATTCAATTATGTCAGCGTGATAGTGTATGCTGTTGTCCGAGGTGGAGCTGTCACTCTCTCCCTCTCTGACCTTTGCCTTCAGCGAGGCTCTCAAAGGAAAGACGGAGCGTCTGAAGTTTCTCGCTCCTGCAGCAAACTCGCACGACAGTGAAATGAAAGCCGTGGAATGTCCTGACCGACCTCGGGGTGATTTTAGAGAGTCAGACTACAATTACATCCCCGAAGAGTTGGAACATTTTCTACTTACTGTCAACTTTTGTGGGGCAAAGAGCACTTTTTAAAATCACAATGTCTCTAAATACCACACCCTGTTAGTTAGTGTTGTTGTGCCTGTCAGACTTTGTGCAGTCAAACAGCACATACGCAGTGACAGGACAATCATACCAACTGTTGACACAATGGGGGGCTTCTCATTTATGGCCACTGACTCTCACTTTGCAGGCTGAAATGACAACTGTCACCAGCAGATTTTATCAGCTGTCACATTAACTCCATGATCTGGTTAAAAACAGTTTCTGGTTGACTTTTTAATGCTGCCAGGGTCTTAAATATGTCCTTGGTGGTTGCATGCTGGACATGATAGGGCGCTAAAAGGCCGAGGCTATTTGTATGCTTCAAGAGAAAAGGCTTTATGGTGAGGACTGTCCGATGTGTATCAGATAACACTGACGTTAGTTGGGGCTGCAGGACAGAGCTGCTAACCATAGGCTAAAGACATCCAGGCATCCAGGATCAGCTTTTACACAGTTGTAGTAGAAATGCTCCCGGCCTTGGCACCAACACTTTGTTGCTATGCCTGGACATAAGCTAGTTAGCCGACACATTGAAGTCAGAGCAGATAAACACACTGGTCGATTACTTCTGCACTTGTGTTCTTGGTTTTGGAAAGGATCAAGACATGACCCTCCAAGTGCTTTAAATACTGAGGATCAAACTTATTACAACCCCACACATACTGCTTCAACATCTGGAGGAATCCAGAGCTTGACAGGCCTGCCGGGCCTCATTAGGGATGCTAAGCTATGATTAGCGGAGAGACTTCCTCAACACCAATGCAGCTAACCAGGCTGGATTTTTTTTGTGTGAAAGAACGTGTTTTAATCAAACTAAATGCAGAGAAAGGTTGTAAAAGATGGGGCAGAATCACAGACTGGGGCCGATGTTTCCCCATTTCCTGAAATCTGCTAAAAGGCTGCAGAACGGAGAGGATTTGTGCTGAAGGGGCCCTCGGGGGCTGATCTTGACAAGGAAAGAGCAGATGGATTCCGCGAACACACACAATGGAAATGGATTTGCACTGGGAGCCTCTAGCGGCCAATATGACGTTGGATGCAAAGTAAAATATTTCCAGATCCCCTCTGAGCTTTTGCTGTGGAAAAAAAAAAAAAAAATCAGATTTAGACTCCACTTATAGTCCTGCTGGATCACCTCACTGGCCACACACACACACACACAACAACACGAGCATGGATTTGAATCAGGACAAAAAAAAAAAACAAAAATAAAAACACACGTTGCATGCAGAAGCACACACACACACACACACACACACACACACACACACACACACACAAGCATGGATTTCTCTCCGGGGCCCGAGAGACCGATCTTAGCCTCTTAATGATGACAGAGCCAGAGGGATGGATTTACTGTGGTGGGGAGGGATGAGAGAGGGCAGCCCTACACACACACACACACACACACACACACACACACACACACACACACACACACACACAGTCAGCAGAATTGGACGGCTGTTCAAAAGAAATCAATATCAGTCTCACTGACACACAGAAAGTCCAGATCTCCTCTCTTTCTCTCTCTTTTTCTAACTCTCCATCGTTTCATCAATACACACACACACACACACACACACACACACACACAAACACAATCTTGCATGTCGAAAGCGAGAGAGGAGAAACGTCGGTGACACTGCAGCACACTCCCGAAGAGAAACTCCCTCTAGAAAGAGTCAGGCGCGAAAAGAAAAACAAAACCACACACCACTTGCCATCTTAACCCCATTACTTAGTTGCCATGACAACAATCCACATCCCATCGAACGAGATACTGTAACCAGTGCACATATGTACTGTGACACATACACACACAAAGACAAATGATACCGTGCGGATACAGTGTTAAAGCCAAAGAAGACAGTCAGACAAGTCAAGTCCATTGACTGTGTGTGTGTGTGTGTGTGTGTGTGTGTGTGTGTGTGTGTGCGTGTGCGTGCGTGTGCGTAGGATTAGGGGGACACATATGATGGTGAGATTAGTGAAGCTGAGCAACGAAAGAACAAGATGTCATCAGCATCTGCCATCACACTCTGTTTAACTTTCTATTCTGTTCTATTATCTATGTACGTATTATTTATCCATTTCTGGATTTAATGCATTAAATATATAAAAAGGTAAATAAGTTGTTTACAGCTAAGTCAGTCATTCATTCACATCTGACTCAATCTTCCTTAATGTTGCAGTAATGTGCTTCACCGTAGTGGAATTCAAATGTACATTTTGTCCATCACTTATTATTATTATTTAACCTTAACACATTAATACACTCATCCCTCCCTCCGCAGGTCTAAACTTCGGTGCTCACACACTTTGATGCATGTGTTTTAATCTGTTTTCACCAGGCCTGACTCTCAGAAAAACATGAATATATGTGTGGATTACAGCCTGTTGCGGGGCAGCTGTTTGAGAAAAGCCTCATTTTTTTGAGAACTCGTTCAATCTGATGATGGCAGGATTTGCGGGACGCTTTCACATTTTTGAAGCTGGATAGCAGCCGCATTTACAGCTAACTCTGAGGAGTGTTTAACGAGGACTAAACATCAATTACACAGCGTCAAAGGATCGGTGAAATATGACAGAGAGCGAACGTCTTGTGACATTTATATATTGATTTTCCTCCTCCCTGCTGTCTCTCCAGCTCTCCTCCCATCTGTTTGTCTGCCTGTCACTCTTTTACACACTCTTGTGAATGAAGTAATGACACACACACGCACACAAACACACAAAGATATGGACACACACACAGCAACAGAACAGCATGTGGTATGGTGTGGGCAGCTGACATTTCACTGCAAGCAATCTGCCAGTCAGAGTTGGATGCACTCACACGAACCCACACTATTGCACACACTCATACATGCAAATCTTGACAGTGAATGAGGGATTTTTCTTCAGCCCGGTTTACTTATCGAGCACACGTGTGCACTGGATTCACATTACATAACACTTCATACCCGGCTCTGACTTTCTGCCATTTAGTAGTCCATGTGTGCAATGAATCACCGAGCAGCCACAGTTTAATATAGCGTGCACGTGCGACCTCTTATGCAACAATCTAATCATCGTGTAATTAATAGCTGCCATGGCTTCCTCTGCGCGCAAAACGCTTCACGAACCTGAGAGCCAACGAGACCGCAACGGCTCGTGAACTGGCAGAACATGCAGCGAGATGGAAATATCACCCCATGATAAACACACTGTTAGAGTACAATCAAAGGAGTCAAGAAAGACAACAAACGTAAACCTCAGCATTTGGCTCTATTTTGATGACGTTGATGAAAATGCTAATATTAGCATGGCAACATGCTCGAAACCACAATGCTAACATGGTGATGGTTAGCAAGCCGAATGTTTACCACGTTCACCGTCTTAGTTTAGCTTGTTAGCATGTTAATAGCATTCAGCGCAAAGCACCGCAAAGGCTAATGGGAGTATTAGTTTTGCAGGTACTGAGCCCTAAACCAAAGTGCCTGATGATGAGAGCTAGATGAAAAGTCAGGGCATCACCAAATTATTACAATTCATCCTCGGAGGGAGGCTAATGTCTGCACGCGGGCCCAAAGTGGAGGAATGATGATGGATCAACCAAAACTGCCCTCTCCACAGCAATGACGCAGGCACGGCTAAAAGCAGCCGACGCCACCGAGGCAGCAGTTGTTCGAACTGCTCACCACTTAACCCTTGTTTTATGCTGCCTTCAAGTCATGTGTAAAATATTAGGAGTACAGTGCACATGCCAGAGACACATGAATGTAATCCCACGCACTTTGTCTTTATTGTGAAACTTAAACGAAGGACTTTGTGCCATGGCATTATTTCATCTATTTTCACTGGCAATGTGGGCTTAAGATATTTAATGGAGCTTAGTGAAAGGTCCATCAGGAAGAGTACTCCATTCACTCTCCCTTGTGCTTTCATTCATCGCTCCCCTGCAGCCACACCTCTTTGCTGCGATCCATTCACAACTTCAAATCCAAGAACAAACAACTTGCTGGTCCATTTAATCTGGCCAAATAAAGCCAAAGCTATTGAGGGCTTGTCCGCGCTGTGACACAGAAGTAAATAAGTAGCAGCACTTCAATTGTAGTATAACATCATCCTCGGAGATCAGCTCTGTTGTCAATTACAGCTGCAATAGAAATATTCAGACATCAACAGACATCTTATGAGCAAAACAAATGTAACCGTCGAGTTTTTGGCTTTTCGGCCAGCATACTCTTCCAAAATGGCTCTTTTGAGACAGAGAGCGTGTGTGTATGTCTGCACGTGACAGGTGTAAAGGTAGACATGGCAATCAGACGGCAGGAGGGACCAAAGAGGAATTTAGAAGCAGTCTAAGGAGGGAAGAACGAGGGAAAAGTCTGTCTTGTCTCTCTCTCTCTCTCTCACACACACACGCACACACACACACACACACACACACACACACACACACACACACACACACACACACACACACACAGGACACGCTGACATGGCAGATGACACTTCCTTTTTCTCTTTTTTGCTGAATGGACACTGACAGATTGCATCAGTAAAGCATCTCCTCAGTGTGTGTGTGTGTGTGTGTGTGTAGTCTCTTCGAGTGTTGCTAAGAGCAATAATGATGACAATGTGCCATGTACAGTCAGACACGCAGTGTGTGTGTGTGTGTGTGGGGGTGTGTGTGTGTGTGTGTGTGTGTGTGTGCGTGCCCCATCGCCTGGAGGAAACCAGAGTTTCACGCTATCATTATCTCTCCTCGTCGGAGCAGTGAGTTGTCGAGAAGTGGGCCAACGCTGTCTTTAATGAAAGAGTGAGGAGAGAAGCAGAGGAAACGAGGTGAAGGTGGAGAGGAAATTTGATTCTCATCTGACGGCTGAAATCCCACATCTGGATCACCAACGGCAGCTCATCGACTGCTCCTCGGCTCAAGGCCGATCCATCTAAAAAAAAAATCAATAGAAAATGATTCCGGTTGAGTCGACTTTCCTCTTGCTTTTATTTATATGTGTTTTATTGGATTTTTTTCTTAATCAGAGCTGAAGCAGAAAATTTGTTCATTGATTACATCTTCTATTACACCCTTTTGTGAATGAATTTGCTTTGCTCATTCCATCACAAAACATTTTTCGAGAAAAAAAAAAAAAAGACTGCAAATCGAGGTTGAAAATAGTAGCGATGCCACTATTTTTACCTCAGAAAGGAGGAAACACAGCGTGAATCTTCTATTACAGAAAGGAAAGTAACTGCAAAAAGTTTCACGCGCAGGACACTTCTGCTCGCACGTGCACGCACACACACACACACACATGCTCACACGCGCAATGGTTGCCGTGGTAACAGCAACCCTCTCATCCGGATGTGCTCCTTAAATAACCTCCGTCTATATTTGTCTGTCTGACTGTCTGCGTATCAAGTCTCAGACAAGTTCTGTCTCTGCGGTGAGACTTCTTCCCCTCACATGAATCTCAGATCTCAAACATCCCACACTGGAAAATGAAAGAGCTTCCTGTATGTAACAGGCATGTTTGCGGCGGTCACATTTCTCTCAATTATTCTCTCGCTCTCTCTCGCGTATTGGACAACCTGCCACTAATTAGGAACATCAGTTAATTAAGGCCAACTAACCGCATGGGCTTCACAATGAGCAGCTGTGTACAGCAGTGTTTGTGAGCACTGGACTGACATGCGGTGGGGGTGTAAGCTTTACACTTGCTGTCCACGGGCACACAGATATCAGCCTTCTTCCCAGAGGTGCCATATTGTTAACTTTCAAACTAAAGTTTTTGTTGAGAGATCCTGGCCTCCCGCTTAGAGGAAAAGTGTGAGACAAAGCCTGACCTGAAGCAAAAACACAAGAGAGGAAGTGAGGGCGTGAAAGAGTCAGAGGAGAAAGATCAGCTGATGTAAAGGGTCAGCAGATGGTTGCCAGCGGCGAACCAGTGATGTGACGGATCTACTGCTCTCCTCACATCTGCCACAACATCCCTCTGAGTGTGTGTGTGTGTGTGTGATCGTATGTAATTTACATCCACATCTGCCGCTAAAGCCTTTACTCGACTCCGAGTGCAAATGTCAGTGTGCAGTAAATCGCTCTCATCTCTGCTGCACTGAGGGAAGCTGACTTCCAGTAACGACACATAACACGATTCAAGGAACCCGGATGAAATGCCAAAGATTTGTCATCGGCCACTGATCGCAGCGATGTGGGATGTGGTGCAACATGCGGACGGGGAGATTACGACAATGCTATTTGTGTTGTTCGTGTTCATTCCCGGTGGTCAAAGCAGGGTGCGCAGATTAGGAGTTTGTCGTCAAACCCAAATAATTTCAACAAATTCAGATTAGTGATGTCATCAATACGCAGTCTGAGTGACTCGTGATCTCACAGAAGTGACCTCTCGCTCTCTGGGAAGAACTCCAGCCCGGCGGCGCTCACACGGGAGTCGTGAGTATCCCCACACCTGCTCTGCCACCTGAGAGAGTCCAGCTCCTCTCCAGGGGTTTGCTTCAGAGGTGAGCCCAACGTCTAGTTAGAACCACTCCATTTCCTGCCCTAGCTCTGGTTCCCCCCCACCAAAGAGGCAATCTTCCACATCCCTAGAACAAGCCTGTGACACCAGGGATCGCGACAGGTGGACCCCCTCTGCCTGTCACCCAGCTGACGGTGCAGCTGAGCCCGATCCCTGCAGGTGGTGGACCCACAGCAGCTACATGCAGGTCTTTCAAGCTTTGCCCAGTCACGGCCTGTGAGTCAAAGCCCTGCCAACCAATGCCTGCTGGCAACCTCCCATCCAAAGGTCTGGACCCCTGTCTTCCTGCTCTGGGTGAGGTGCTGCAGGCCCTCCAGTTAGAAAAAGATGTATTGCAAACTTGAAAACTCATTGATCCACTCAGTTGTTCACCGTTGAAAATTGACAAACACAGTGCAGCACTCCTCTGCCCTCTATCTGAAGTGTGTGTGTGTGTGTGTGTGTGTGTGTGTGTGTGTTTTCTCATCAGGGAGCCCATTTTTCACGATGACTCACATCTGCTTCTGATCACGAAAAGTAATGCAATATTTATCTAATGCAACATCTGACTCTCATTATTAAAACAAATACAATATGCAGCTGACTTAAAGGCCAAATCCCGGGATGGGAGTGGATCAGCAATACGCAGCAGAACACAAAATACTGGTCTGAGTTTACACACAATACAAACTCTTGAGAGCTTCAGAGTCAAGGCTGGAGTGGCTCTGAGATCTTATCGCCCCCCCCCCCCCCGCCCCCTACTGTGAGCTCAGTCATCAAGAGCAACTTTTGATTAAATGTAAACAGGGGAATAAATCTGCTTTGAAATTTCAAGTCCTCTTACTGTTGCACAAGGAGGTAAATCAAACCTCAGAGACTGAGATTAGAGGATTCATCATTTTTAAAACTAGACTGTTTGCCTGCCATTGTGGTCAAAACTCATGAAGTGCTGGCAAGAGGTACAGATTAGAGAGGCTGTACTGTAACCTGAAGGTCACGTGGTCCGCGTCCACAGTCAGAAGGTCATCTTACAGGATAAAGCCAACTTTGTGAGCTATGTTGGTCAGTCTCTCAGAACAAATACCGAATGGACCTAGAGGTGAGGCTGTTTCAACTACTGACATATTTCCTGGGGATGATTTTCCAGCGCCAGCAGCACTCTGGCCGTCTGGTATTCTCCTGACCTTGAAATTCACTTTGCCTCTCTGTGTGGTATTTTGGCCTCGCAGAGAGCACGCGGTGCACAGGTGGGAGGTTCAGTCAAATGAGGCAGGGCGAGGGAGGTTGTTGGTGCTTTGGTACATCTGTTACTACGGTTCGGAGGGGAGTTTTGTCGATTTTATCAACAAGAGCAAACTGAATAGTTGTGCAGCAGTGACTAATGAATAATGCTTTAAACAGAATTTCATTATTTTAATGACTCACTCAGCAACGAGCTGCATTGGGCGATGGATTTTTCATGGGTTTCTTGACATTGAGAAAAATATAGAATATTGTCAGCCTCTATGGACACCTGTCTGCACAGTCAGAAAATGTCAGATTCCCACAAGGACACTGACCGAGGAAACAAAATATCCAATCAATCATTTTTAAAAAGCTGCTTTTACCACAATAAAAACCATTTCCGTGCCACAGCTTGAACTGCAGCTATATCTGGGACAAATGTTTAATCTGAGCTAAAATTACTCTCAGGAGAAAAAAAAAAAAAAAAAAAATCAAATAATAACATGAGGAAAAAAACTTGCGATTGAACACACGTGCCCCTCTATCTGCCTCACGCACATACACACAGATGTTGTTTGTATTTAAGAAAAATCCCTCCTCCTGTCTTTCCCAGAACCCCTTGTTGTTGCTCCCAGCATGCTTGCAGGTTGCAGGGAGAAGAAGGAGGAGCTAAAATGTCAGAGGTCACCTGACAAAAATGTTTGATCTCTGTTTTCCCTCCCTGCACGTCCCTCTCTACTATCTCCCACCTCTCTACCTCGCCGTTTTCCTCTCACTGCAGCGCACGTTCACTCTTCTCTTTCTGTGTACGTGCGCTTCAGCACTCTTCTTCTGGTCTCTGGGGCCATAACCGTTTACATCCTGGGACCAGATTTCCAATTTGAAGTCCTTTATTTGTAAAATACTCTATTTTAACCATATCATCTGCATTTAAGATCATTTTTTAATTAAGTTAAGTTTTCCCAGAAACGGTCGCAAAGCAGTCCTTAGTGCCAAGAATGATCAAAATCTTTTGAGCAACACTTGAGAAATAATGCAACGCTTCACTGACTGCTGATGAAAATTCTCCTGCCCTCCTCATTTAGGGAGGTCAGAGGTCAAAGCTGTCTGCCTCAAACCTCTTTAATCCAAGTCCTTTCTATTCTGTGGAGTTTAATTTCCTGTTGTCTCAAGTCCAATGATGTCCTCTGAAAATAAACATCTAGCTCCATCTAATGGACGATGTTGTGTATGACACCTCAAGACATTTCCATCTGTGTTGTTGTGTGTGTGAGTGGGGTCAATTGCCTGATGGTTTTTAATCCAGGGTCGAGGACTCAATGCAAACCAGACTAGTGAGCGCTTTGTGGAAGCTAATGGGGATCGTAGTGAAGGATAAAGAAGACCAGGCTTTAAGTTCTAAAATCATCCTCGAACTGAACGGGCATGATTTTCATTCTTCTACTCTGCTGGAGTCTTTTTGTGGTTTTGTTTGGTTTACTTCACTAATACAGTTGGTAACACTCAAACCTGACTATTTCAGACAAATCATCATCTCGAGACACCTGACTCAAGGACACTTGACAGGACAGTTGACAGTGATCAGAGCACATGGACGAGATCACCCACCTCCCATCTCCAAGCAAAAGAAAACAGATGTGAGCTGTGTGTTTCCCACAAAAACACATTTTCACTACAGTGGCAGGAATGTGAGTTTCCAAAAACTTGACCTCCATCTATCTTATTTAAAAAGCACAGCCTTGACCTGAGGGACACAGTGGACTGCCTGCGAGTACCAGGCACCTGGATGTCTTTAAAGCTACATAACATAACTCTGCAACACTTTACAACAGGCATGGAAACAATTACAAAGCCAACAACGTTTGAGGTGAGAGACACATTGTGGGTGTTCAGCATTGTATTTTTGTCTCTAGACCAGGGGTTCTCAAAGTTTGAATGTTTAGGGAGTCAGCATATGATTGAGGGCCGCACAGAAAAACTTGAACTTGTCATCGGATTTGTGATTGGTCTCATGATGGCATTTAACGTTACAGTCCTTGAGCACATAATTCATGTGTCTGCTCTGTCTGCAGACCAGCTGTCCTGTTCCTAACCTGTTGAGGGGGCACAGTTTGACACAGTAGCAAAACAGCGTATTGAGTGTGCAGGCGAATGGAATGATTAAAATATAATGCATGCATTTCTTGTTGCAATAGAGGGTGCACAAAATGATTCTGAGGGCCATCATTGGGCCATGGGCCGCACTTGGAGAACCCTTGCTCGAGATGATGATGAAAACAGAATATATACTGTTTTATTTTGAAACTTCTCATAGCCCTACTTGCACCTGCACCACACATAAGGATTGGCTGAAATTTAGCTGGAGTATGCATACATTCTTGCAGAGGATAACTTTAAAAGTATACAATGCAGGATTTTCCTGAAAGACAATGTAAAGACTCATATAAAAGTAATTCCTCTTGATCATCACTTTTGACCCACTGTGTTTATCTGCAGAAAGTGCCCTCTGCCTTTATTCTATTTTTATTTTGCTTTGGTCAGGACATTTATTGGCTGCAAATTTTAGGCAGTGTGTGTAGCCCCCAGCCAATAACAGAGCGCAGGTGAGGGCAGGACTTTCTAAAACGGCAGCAATCAGGTGCCAGTCCACAAGCAACACGCATCCAAGAGGAAGCTACAAAAATGGCAGATACTGTTTTTTTTAACAAACAGTAACAGGAAATTCCTGCATAATAAACCTTTAAAATCCCATTTATCAAGACAAAATATTTTCAATCACTTATCCTCTAAAAAATGGTGCAAATGCCTTTCCAGCGACATGGTTTGGTCATTAGCGGAAAGACGAGCGGAGAGTTGATTGAACTGAAAAAGAGTTTGCTTGATTTCAAACAGGGTTGGTTGATGTCCTGTTAAAACGCCTGCTCTCTCAATCCTCTTCAGCTTTTGAAATTGAAACCCAATCTCAGGACAAAGAGCAGCACTCTGCTTTTGATTCCTGGTGCAGTCATCGTCCCTAACAGCTGCAGGGATGAGAATGTCAGAGGTACCAGAAGCCTTAAATGGAGGCACCAGCGTGGTGTGAGTCCTCCAAATGACTCTGCTATTCATTTAGCTCATTGTTTACTGACACATGCTTGTTAGTGGAGGTGATGTATTTCTTTTAACTTAATTTCTCTTGGTCACTTTTTTCCGGAAGTTTTGGAGTACATCCATGTTTGCTACGGTATTCCAAGTGCGTTAAGTCAGCAAGCATCGCAAAGCGATCGAAACTATTTGAGCTGCACTGAAGGTCAAATATCTATGACGACAGTTTGCGGTGTGTATCAGTAGCTTCTGCTGTCTGAAACACTCCACTTGAGAGCTATTGTCTGAGAATGCAGGCGACGTGTGCCAACACCAAATTCAAATCTGTGATGGTGGGAGGCCGTTGTTAACTGTGTAAGAAATACAAATAATAAGTAATGTACGTTTCATTTGTTCTTCTATACATTTATAACCAGTTGTATTTTACAGCTACCTGTTCCAACCTGCAGTATCAAACAAACTGAATTCAAGGAAGCGCTATGAGCTTTTTATCCTTCTTGTTTGAAATGCTAATGAAACAATGAAGCTTTTCATAACACTGTGACTGTTAGGATTCATAATGGGCTTAAATGCCTCCAACACTTCAGCAATCTTTTCCTTATCAGCATCTCACACATAACTGAGAACAGACTCAGCTTCCACAGAGAGAGACACTTGGCATATGTCATGGCTGTCCTGTCCTGTTCAGTTTTAACTTCTTGTCTCTTGCTGCACTGACTAATTACTGCTCACAAAGCCTCAATGGTATCAAGTGAGATAAATGCACAGCTGCATATCAGTTCTTAGAAAACAAACTGATATGAAAGGTAAGTGGCATTAGTGGGGAAAAAGTTCCAACTCAAGTCTGAGTGCTAAACTCAAAGTACGGCCCAATGGCAGCCCTCAGAAACATTTTGTGCAGCCTCCCAAACATGATTTTCATCAGTCAATCAGCCATCACTCAACACACAACTCGGCCACTGTGTCAAACTGCGCCCCCCAACATTTTTAAAGCTAATGGATTGGAACTTCCATTGTAAATGTTCAAACAGCAGATGGGTCCTCTCTTGTGGTACAGTAACTATGTTCGTAGCATTTTTTTAAAGCAGTGTTAAAATGTTTTTGTTTTTTTTTTTCCCCAAAGTTTAAACATATAAATCCTATTCTGATACTAATGTGACTCGATTTTGACCTTATTTATGAGTCAGCATGACTCATGATTCGAGGAGCTCCAGCAGGTGGGGTGTCCTTTCTCTTGTGAGGTTTAACTCAGAATATCTGTTAATCTGAGTGATCCATCGCAGAGCTCAGCCTACCCTCTATCTTTAGTGAGCCACCGTCTGTGAATGGAGGGCCTAACTTTATCTGGCCCACTGTCATCGAAGCCACTGCTATTTTTAGAGGGTGGCTTGCAGTGGCAGCAGCTGTGAAAGCATTTAATGCCACCGACCCCCCATTCCAACTCTCTCTCACTCTTCAGTTGTTGGACAATGACAGTATCGGAGCTGACGTATAAACCAAGCCCTCGGATACAAGACAGTCGTCATTTTCCTCTCTGCCACCTGCAACCTAACGGCAAACCAAGGGGACACAGCAAAGAGATGATACCTGTGACTGTGGGCCGCCAAATGTGAATGGAAGATTTGAATTTTCTCACTTGCTTGGACTGAACAGGAGGTGTGTCAAATGCGAGTCCATAAACAACAAAGCAAACTAGAGAGACGAGAAGGAAGAGCTGAAGACTCTCACAGAGCTTCATGACTGTTCTACAGAGCAACACAACGAATATCCGCCATTTCTACCAGTCATCTAAATAAGGTCCTAAAAGCACAAGAATTAACTGATGCCAGCTCAAGCGTTTTGAGGAAATAATTTTTAAGTGGCAGAATGCTTTGAAGAGAGCGACTCAGAGGAGCGGTAAGTTTATCCTTAGACTGTTATTTAATGTAGAAAACTAGAAAAGTGTCAGTTCTCTGGTATATTCTATGTTAATTCCTAATCTTACTAAATATGTCTCACTTGACATTCAGGCCTGCTTAAGAAATATCTGACATGTTACCCGAAGAGCTATTTTCCAGCTAAGACATGAGCACATGACTACATGGTCCACGCTGTTTTGAGGATGTGCATCAGATGGGAGAGTGTGGTGCGTCATACAGCAGAGACAGCTGCAATTCTTAACGCCAAGAGAAAGACAGTGTCAGCACGAGAGAATCTAATGAGTTCCACTGGTTGCTACAAGCTCAAACCATAATTTGTTTGACTGCAAAAGAAGAGAAATTTAGCTTTGAATGACGACTTAGGACCCCAAAGGTATCGACAGCGTGACAACAATGCAACAATTCAGGGCCAAGAAAATCCAGCAGGAAGGACGCAGCTGACATACATGCTCCATACACACAAAAATACATACATACACAACTGTCTCAGTTATGTCTTAGTTAGTGACTGCAGGTGTGTTCCTGCACAGTTTGTGTGCTATTTGACACATGGTCTCTGGTGTCTTTTTTTGGAC
The DNA here is from genome assembly GCF_051107435.1 of Chaetodon auriga. Taxonomy (NCBI): domain Eukaryota; kingdom Metazoa; phylum Chordata; class Actinopteri; order Chaetodontiformes; family Chaetodontidae; genus Chaetodon; species Chaetodon auriga. Next base: position 8,312,708 of record NC_135096.1, on the reverse strand, counting down.
AGACTACTTTATAAATACACTCTTCAATGAGTTACAGCACCAGCTGTGAGAACCACGAGTGCTTTACATTTGCTTAAAACCTATTTTACTAAACCACTAAGCATGTGATAAACACTGTAATCAACCTCAGTTAAGCCTTGGTAACAAGACATGGTATTCTGAATATTTGAAACTTTCAAATACAATTCTCTGCATTGAATCTGTTTCCTAGTCAAAAAGTAGACCTTTTAAAGCACATTTGAGATTTCCTCTCAAAAGTATGTCACATGTGACATGCACTCACTGGGTTTGGGTCAGGTGGAAACAGAAATTTACATTGTGTCACAACAGTCAAAGCAAGAAAACTCCACTCCAACCAATATTATGTTGGAGTTTTCTGTCACTTTAGGTTTCTACACAGTCAAGAAGTCTGGGAAAACCCTGCAGTTGTTCAGTGTGGGTCTTTGTTTGTATTGAAATTGACTGCCCACTGAATGATACATTTTCTTTATCTTCCAGCTCCTTCACCAAAGATAAGAGGTGTGAATCTAGGAGATCCTACAACAACAGCCTTTAGTTCATTCAAACAAGAGAGAGGGTGACACCATCATGGATATTTTTGGAGGAGCTCCCCGTGTTTTGGGCTACCCACGCCCAGTGGTGGCACAGTGTGGTACAGACGCCACACTGAGGTGCCAAATTGATGGGGACCCTCGTCCTGATGTGATCTGGGAGCGTAAAAATGTCCAGATCTTGTCTGAAGGGCACTACAAGCTCTCTGAGGAGGGAAAAGCTTACCTGCTGACCATTACTGGTGTGACTCCCCAGGATGCTGGCCAGTATATTTGCAAGGCCAAAAATAGCATCGGTGAAACCTATGCAGCAGCCTCCCTCAAAGTGGAAGGGGAGGCCCCGCCACGGGAAGGGGTGCAAAGGCAATTCGTGGTCAATGGTGTGAACCAACCAACGAGAGAACACGGAGAATTCGGAGGACAGTTGAATGGCTACTGCACAGTGCAAAATGGTGAATGCGCGAAAGAAAATGAAGAGGGGCGGAACGGAGAGCTCAAGTGGAATAGCACGAATAGTAATAAACAGGAAGAAGTTGATTTAATGTCCGATGATAAACCTCGATTCCTCATCAAGCCCCTCTCTCTACGCGTTGATCGGGGAGAAGATGCCGCGTTCTCCTGCAAAATCTGGGGCACTCCCCTACCCGAGGTGACATGGGAGAAAGATGGGAAGAAGCTGAACGACATCTTCGAGAGTGCACACTTCAGTGTGAGCAATCAAGATGGTGGCTGGTTCCAGCTCAAGATCTACAGGACGCGCATGCCAGACAAAGGCGTCTACACTTGCAGGGCCACCAACTGCCATGGTGAGGCCTTGGCAGGGGCAGTCCTTCTTGTTGAACCTGTGCCGGATCGAGAGGAGAGTAAAATGTCCTCAAATGGTCAGACTAACAGCCAGTGGTCACCAAAGCACAGGGGCGGGAGGCTCAGTTTGTCAAGGGTTACAGAGGACCTTGCTGTCAATGCTTCAAAAGCCAAGAAGTTTGCAGTGGCGGAGGGGAAACATGCCAAGTTTCGCTGCTTTGTGACGGGGAAGCCCAAGCCAGAGATCATCTGGAAAAAAGATGGGGTTCCCCTAGAGCCTGGGAGGCGTCATCTGATATTTGAGGACAGAGAAGGCTACTACACACTGAAGGTTCTGTACTGTAAAGTGCAGGATACAGGACTGTATGTGTGTGCAGCATCAAATGCTCTTGGAAACACCCTCAGCGCCGTTCACCTGTCTGTCAAAGGTAGGAGTTACCTCAGAGTGCTTTCAGAAAATCTGCTTTTACTGCAATTCTAACTGGCAAAACATATAGATTTCTAAATGTGACATCTTTGAAATTGTGTATAACATTGTTGAAAATGCCAATGGTTTGCTTGATGGATGGAAAGCCGATGGAAATATTACCAACACCACACAATTGTTACAAAAATCCTGAAGTGAATCATCTTAAGTGCATTTACATCTTAAAAAAAATCTAATTTACAAATGAAGATGCTGAACACAAGTGAAATCATCATCATGCCAAACAACAATGGAAAGAGCAAGTAACAAAACACATTGCAAGAAATTCTGTGCCAGTTTAATTTCTATTCCTGTAAGTAAATCTTCCAAAGACAGAAAGGTCCAAATGAATGAATCATTATGTCACTGATGCATCCAACCACATGAGGTCATAAGCTACACTTGAGAGGGCTAATTGCTTTGTGTGTGTTGTTGAAATGCATGGCATCAACTTTTAAAGTGGCTAATCATTTTGTCCTAATCCCTTCATAATGGGCAGATAATTGTCAGGGTCACAAACCTTTTCATATGCACAGTGCACTATGCCAGCTGCCTCTATCATAAGAGGCAGTTTAGTCTTGGGGTCAACATACCAGTCCCTAACACACAGATAACATTGAGATAACATTACAGTGACTGAGCACTGCTCAAACAGTATTCAGTGGTGGCCCAAGAGATTCAAGTGAACTTCAAGTTTGTACTTAAATGAAAAAAATGTATCACCTGAAATAGTGGTTTAATATAAGATGGAAGTTATTTTCTGAAAAATGAAACATAGATGTTATCAAATTGTTAATTAAAAACTGATCCAACACATTCTTCACTCACTGCGACTAATTACTTCACGTGGTGTTTGAAGTGTTTCAAAGAGTGAGCGTGTTTGTTTTGATGAGACAGTTTTTTGCAGTTTCTAGTCATTTCCTTTTCACAGGAGGACGACTGCAACAGGTGTGCAAATTGGGCAACAAGAGAAGTCTTAGTCAAAAATACTGCAGTAAAAGCTAAAATCTATTGAAATCACTGACCTACATTTACAGTTATCATTGTAACACTGAAAAACAGTCTTGTCTTTGTGTTTTAATAATCCCCATAAAGCTTTGTCCAGGTGTCTGAACATATACGGTACATACATTTATTTCTGTCAAATTAAGCCATGACTGACAACCGTAAAACATATTCATCAAGGTGCTATCGCTATAAACATACCTTACATTTCCCCTGTACTTCAGGCCCAGCTGTGCGGTTCAGACGTCCATTAAAGGACATAGAGGTGAGGGAAAGGGATGTTGCCGTGCTGGAGTGCGAGGTACCCGACGAGTCGATCCCATCTGCCTGGTACCTGGAGGACCAGCGGCTGATGCCCAGCAGTAAATACGGGATGGAGCAGAAAGGAACCAAACGAAGACTGACCATCCATGATGTTGGAACAGACGACGATGGAGTGTATCTCTGTGAGATGCCAGATGGAGCAAAGAGCATTGCAGAGCTATCAGTTAAAGGTATGCACTGAATGTGGGCATGCAGTATTTTAGATTTGTGAACTAAAGGTAAGTTATCATTTGCATCACTTCATACATATAGATTAGATGCTACATTTTCAAGCTCCAGAAAGGCTCACTATTTATTACTTTTTGTTTTGGGACATAAGAGGAAAATACTTCATCTGCTGACAAGTGTTGGGCAGATAAAAGGGAAAACTAGCTACAACAGCTCTTAAGCTTGCTTTAAATAATTTCCATTTGAGAAATGTGGCAGCTTGATGTAAAATTGTAAATCTTTCATCTGAATGCTGAACACGAGTGGAACGTCAAGTCTAACAAAAAAAAAAAAAACAATACAAATGAGTTTAAACACAATCATTTTTCCACTTCCAGGTACTATTGTTCGAAAACTTCCCCGAAAGCTGGAGGTCCTGGAGGGTGAGAATGCTGTGTTCTGTGTGGAGGTGGAGAATGATGACATGGAGATCCACTGGTTCAAAGACAGTTTTAAGCTTCATGAGACTCACCAGACAATCCTGAAGTCTTTTGGCAAAACTCACATTCTGGTCTTTGTCAACGTGGCCTATCAAGACTCGGGGGTAGTGACGTTTGTCGCAGGAAGATCCAAGACCTCATCACGTCTCAAGGTCAAAGGTACATTTTGGAAACACTATTGCATATGTTTGTTTCACAGTTTCCAGAACTGGCTTGCAAATAATTTAAGCATGCTTTTATTGTGAAATGTGATTGTGAATGTGTAATGTGAATTGTCCTTCTGAGACCCCATGCGACATTTTGTTGATTAACGTTGCATACAAGGGTCTAAAATTGTTAATGATATTTAATCTCTTCAGTTTAGGGCACATTGAGCTTACATTACTAGCATATTCATACCCATTATATTTTTTGTGTTTTCCCTCTTTTAGCTACAAGACATTGCCCTCCTATCTGCCCTGTGGGAATCAAAATGGACATAGATCGACCCAACAGCGTCCTGCTCACCTGGGTTCCTGCCCCCAACAGCCAGACATCCACCCGATCCATCTTCGTCGTGGAGAGACAGGAAGTGGGCTCCCAAGAGTGGCAGAAGTGCTTCACCTCGGAGACCGCCACATCAGCTGAGGTTACCGGCGACAGCGTACAGTATGAAGGCGACTACCGGTTCCGTGTTTGTTGCATCAACAAGTATGGGCGAAGTGGCCATGTGGAGTTTCCCAAAGCCGTCCATCTGGGTGAGGAACTTACTGTGGGGTACAATCGTACATGTGTTATCCTATGCAATCTTCACGTTGTCCAAACATAGTAAATAGAACCTGGCTAATATATACTGAAATCATATATAAATCATAGCAGATATTGGCGTTTCACAGCTATTTAAGCATTGGCTTACATGTTGACAGATGCACAAAGAAATGACAGCACCTACATAAGTGCAATTTGAGTCATATGAAAGATGAGTGAAACATACATGGTGAAATCAGTAGGTTCTATGATTAAAAAGTTGCTGTTCAGTTGCTGAATAAAATCTCAGACAAGGAAAAGTTTGTTGCTCACAACAGCGATTATGCAATTTTAACAAAACCATCATTGATTATCAGTGGAAACCGACGCCTACCAGGAAGACAAAACTGCTTTGAAAATGGACAGCAATGATATACAGAACACAGAATTTTTTATTGACTCTTTTTCCATTTTCCTTAGTTCCCGGACCAAAGATCTGCAGTTGCCTTAAAGGCTGTGAGGTTGTGGAAGGAGAAGACGCCCACTTCTCCATCGAATTGTCTGCTACAATGGTTGGAACCTGGTTTCTGAATAGTGCTCAACTGCAGCACGGTGGACGATATTTAATACAACAGTCTCAAACAAAGCATTCATTGGTTATCCGTGAAACTCGCTCTGCGGAGGACACAGCAGAGGTCACATTCATAGCCAACGGAGTCCGGGATTCAGCTGTGCTCAAGGTTAAACGTAGGTGTAGAAGTCAGTTATTTCTGTCAAATTCATCATGTGATGGATGCATTTCTTTCGAGTTTATTTTCTGTGTTTATTTCTTTGCAGCTGCTGTGGTAAAATTCAGCCCTCTGTCAGACTTAGACACCAATAAGAGGGTGGACATTGGTGATGCCATTGTGCTCTACTGTGAAGTCTCCCACCCCTTCGCAAAAGTATCCTGGTTCAAAGATGGCAAGGAGCTCCAAGTGGCTGATGGTCTCAACATCCAATCAGATGGGAACATGAGGAGGATTGTGATTCAATCAGCTGATGCATCTCATGCTGGAGTTTATACATGTGAAGCTTCAGGAGACGTCATCAAATTCAAAGTGGACATTGCAGGTAAAAGGTTTTTGAAAAACTGATCAGTTTCAGGCTTTTGGATATATTTAAGAACTCAGAGTGCAACTAGAGAAAATGCTGAATCCAGTTTAGTCAAATTAGTATATTCTTTAAAGGTTTTATTGTTTTTATAATGATTTAAGTGTAAAGCCACAAAGCCACACTAATCCATGTTTGGTGTCATGATTAAACCAAATTATAGTCAAGACTATTTCTAATTTCAAGGAGGCAAGATTATCCTCTTGTACTTTGTGTGACAGCTGTTGACATCCATACCTCTTTGTTCGTTTTTTTCAGGTCCTCCTGTGGAGTTCCATCCGGTCCCCAAGGAGGAGCTCCATAAGAGCAGCATGGAGCTGGACCCTGTGGTGCTACTTTGTCATGTCTCCACAGACGATGCTGAAGTCATGTGGTAAGACGATGGGAACTGAAATCCTGTTAGAAAAAAGAAAAAGGAAAAATAATCAACAGGTGCCTCTATCTATGCTCTGTTTTTTAATTATTCTTTTTTTTTTTAAGTGTTTGAAGTGATTGCACTGAGAGGTCTGACGTGGTAAATTACTGAACACTGAACAAATGTACATGTCAAAGTTCACACAGACCATAGAAGAGATAATGTTCCTTGAAGTAGCCCATACATGGCAATAAATTTACTTCTACAACACATAAGCCACTACTGGAAAGAAAGGCTTTCAGTTTATTTACACTTTCATCTGCAGTCTTGATTTCTTTTATTTAGTATTTCATTTTCCCTTTGAGATAGTGTTTTGCAGTTCTGTGTCTTTGGTGTGTCTCAGGTATAAGGACGGCTGTGAAATCCAGCCCAGTGACAACATCACTCTGCAGGCAGAGGGAACCATGAGGAGGCTGATCATCCGCTCTGCAGAAACCTCAGATGCTGGCAGCTACACCTGTCAGGCGGGAAACAACAGCATGAAGTTCACTGTTGATATCAGAGGTACAGGGAACTTCTTGTCTATTGTTGGCGCAAGTCGTGTTTCAAGACACATAGAGTAGATTTATTTAGTAAAACAAAGTACGTAACATCTCATTAATATCGAAAAATAAAGAGATGAGATTAAAGGTGCCATGTTAAAACTCTGACCTCACTCTACTTCCTCGAACTACAAACACAGAGCCTCCAGTGATGATTGTGGAACCTAAGGAGGATATTGTGATGGAGAGCTATATCTCAGAGGAGATTCACCTGCAGTGCGAATTGTCTCGTACCACTGGGAAAGTTCATTGGTTCAAGGATGGTCAGGCGGTAGAGGAAAGCGACAATGTCCAGCTGATATCTGAGGGTCCTTATCGGAGGCTGACCATCTTCAAAAGCTCGGTGGAGGATGGCGGAGAGTATGTGTGCGAAACAGACGGAGACTCTGTCTTCTTCCAGCTCACTGTCAAGGGTAAGACTGAAATTTCCCTTAGTGCTCACTTTTGATTATACCATACAGCTAATACAAATGTGTGGAATCTCTAAAGTATTTAAAAGGTTATCTAACCATCCTCTGCCTGCCCCAGAGCCACCAGTAAGAATCATTTCCCCCAGTGAGTCAGAACTGGAACTGACTCATTTGGCCTCTGAGAGGCTGGAGCTCAGCTGTGAGATCTCCCAGGCCGACGCCCCTGTCCACTGGTACAAAGACAACTTGGAGGTAGAGGAGGGTCCAAACATGATCCTGGAGGTGGATGGGGCCCAGCGTCGGCTGGTTATACCCATAACCACTGTGGACGATACAGGGGAGTATGTATGTGACACTGAGGATGACTCTGTGGCCTTCCTGGTGACTATTACAGGTAAGAATTACGACACAAATAACTATTTAGCATCATGATAAATGGATACTAAACAAATTTATATTATTTTGATAGCAATTCTCTCATTTATGATTTTTTCATTTTTAATGACTTTATTCCTCATTTGAATTTAGAGCCACCAGTGACGCTTTCTCGTCCCCAAAACATGCCTGACAAACTGGAGAGTTTTGCTGGCCAACCAATCATATTGGAGATCGAGGTGTCCCGGCCAAGTGCTGAAGTCAGGTGGTGGCTAAATGGCAGAGAAATAGAAGAAAGCAGTAATGTCACCTTCACAGAGGATGGGCTCGTCCATCGTCTGACCATCCACTCTCCCACCCCAGAGGATTCTGGGAAATACACCTGTGATGCTGTTGATGCCAAGCTTGATTTCGAGGTCAAAGTTTCAGGTAAGAAGCAAGCAGCGTTGGAGATGATTTCTGTCCCAGAATGGGATTTTAAACAGCACCATCATGTCATATTGAGTGTCAACATGTAATTCTGCATCATCAGAGCCTCCGGTGAAGATCCTAAGAAAGTCAGAGATTAAGACAGATCTTAAATCCCTGATTTCTGATGATATTGTGCTGGAGTGTGAGCTCTCCAGGGCCAATGCTGTCGCCAAATGGTACAAAGACAACTGTCGTATTGCGGGAAATGAAAGGTATTGTGAAGAGGAGGAAGGCACTTTCCGCTCACTGGTCATCCTAAATGCTGAACTTGGAGACTCAGGAGAGTACTTTCTGGATGTCGGAGATGACAGTATCAGCTTCCAGGTTACAGTAGAAGGTACAACTGATTTAGTAAATTTAATCAGTTGAAGGACTTGGCTTAAACCTGTTCCTTACATAAATCATCCATCTCTTCCCCTTTACCTTAGAGCCTCCAGTGACAATTGTGGGCAATTCAAATGACACTGACTACCAGGAAATGGTGGCAGGAGATGACCTGATCCTGGCCTGTGAAGTGTCCCGTGTCAACGCCCCTGTCCAGTGGTACTGCAATGACAGGCTGCTTACCGATGATTCTCGTACCTACATTGAGAGCTACGGCACCCTGAGGAAAATCATCATCTCAAACGTCCAACCCTCAGATTCTGGGAAATATGTGTGTGATGCTGTTGGTGACAAGATGACCAGCGTTGTCAAGATTCAAGGTAAGTTTTTACATCACAGCAATGTCATCAGAGGTATGATTATCTATACATTAGCAAGATTACCTTATATTTGGCTCTTTCTTTTTTCACCCAAGAGCCTCCAGTGATGTTTGTGAACAAGAAGGATGACATTGTCATAACGGGTTACGAGGCAGAGAGCGTGACCTTGACAAGCTACGTGTCCAAGGAAAGTGCTCTAGTGCGTTGGCTGAAAGACTGGACACCCGTTGAAGGTGAACGTTTCCGGGCACTCATGGAGGGTCATGAACGCACCCTTACCATCGAGCCTTTGAGGCGTTCTGATGCTGGCGAATACACCTGCGATGTCAACACAGACCAGATCCACTTCAGCTTGCTGGTGAAAGGTTGAAATTTCAATTTCACCTTGTCATCTGATAACATTGTTGAAAACTTCAGTTTGAACTGAAAAGCCATATTAATCTTGATTTTTTTTGCATCACAGAAATGAGAGTCAGGTTCATGAGGCCGCTGCGAGACACAGTCGCCCACGCTGATGGTATGGTGACCCTTCGGTGTGAAGTATGCAAACCAAAAGCAGATGTCCAGTGGCTGAGGAACGGCGTGGAGGTGGTTCCAAGCAGAAGGTTTTCTATTCGGGCCGATGGAGTTGAGCGAAGCTTGACTATCCACCGTTTAACCAGAGAGGATGCTGGGGAGTACTCCTGTGAGTCCAGAGATGACCAGACTGTGGCAACGCTGAGAGTAGAGAGTAAGTATGCCTGGACTCAGATTTTCTGTCTTTTCTTGCACAAGGGAGCAGGTTCATGAAATTTATTATGTCTCTTCAGTGCCTCGAGTGGTGGAGTTCCTTACAGAGCTCCACAATACCACTGTGCTTGAGGGAGAAGATGCCACCTTCAAGTGTGTGGTTTCCCCTGAGGATGTTCAGTTGGTATGGCTAATGGACAATGAGGCCATCACCCTGGGTGATCGTTTTCAGGCAAATCAGAATGGCCTGTGCCATACTTTGGTGATCAAGAAGTGCCAGATGTTGGACTGTTCGAAGATTACAGCAGAGGCTGAGGGACAAATAAGCAAAGCCAGCCTCAAAGTTCAGGGTAAGACCATATAATGAAGGGAAAAGAGAGGATACAGTGCATTACCAGAATTAACAGCAGTTCCTTGTAACCTTTATTTCTCTCTATCTTCATTCATGTTTAGAGGCTCAGGTCATGTTTACTAAGAAAATGGAAGCTGTCATGGCAGAAGAGTTTGGCGAGGCCACCCTGGAGACAGAGATCAGCCTTGAGACAGGAGAGGTCCAGTGGATGAGGCAAGGGGTCGTCATCCTGCCCAGTTCTCGACACAAGCTGGCCCAAAATGGCTGTATACGGAGCCTGACCATCCAAAACCTGACACTGTCAGACCGGGGAACCTATCGCTGTGAGACTCTACATGACCGGACGCAGGTCAAGCTCAATGTAGAACGTAAGCAGTGCGAGGTGGGGTGTGGACAATGTGGGGTGGGGTGGAGAATACTGTCCAGGATAAAGACTCACTTCATTTTGAGGATTTTCTCTATCTCATACACTTGAACATTTACTGGCACAGACATCTAATAATCTCCCTCTGCGACACAGTAGATTCCTTAAAGGCATTTAATTCAGTTTGAATCACCAAAAGGTATGCAATTTGCAGTTATATACAACAGATTAAAGTCACATATGCTGACATTTGATAAAATAGTATCTAAAGATATTTTGCATTTTTGCTTTATAAATGACCTCAATGTTTAATCAGTCATCAACATTCATTTTCTGTGGACTGACAAGACTAATAAATGAATCATTTCACCATGAAAACACATATTATCCAAAACACTATTTTCAAATTCTTTCTTACATTTGGAGAACTTTAAAATAAGCAGGACTTATTCAGTAGTCAGTATAGTGTACTGGAATCTTATCTCATGCAGATGATTTCTGGGAAACCAAAGGACAGTACTTATTTTAGGTGTTTTTCACAGTATGTCACAGTGCAGAAAGATACTAAGAATAGCAGGGCTAGACCTGTATGTGTGAAAAGGTTTTTGAATCACAGCCATGCTGTTATACAATGGTGGACTGAGTGACACTGTGATAGAGCTCCTGTAGGTGTTGTTTTTGTAATGTGATAAACTGAGCTGGGTCTAAATTTGAACCACCTTTTGTTGTCCCTGAAACACAGAGTTCCTTCAATGTACAGCAAAAGTGTAAATGATAAGCCATGATTATATTTAAAATTATGATATTCAATGTACAATTTTGCCAGATTTTTTACATTTTTCCCAGGATTCATCCTTCAAATGCACCTTTTTTTTAATATCTGGATGGTGTCATTAAATTCTGACACCATTCCTGAGAAGAAGCAAATTATTGTATGTATTTACAAAACGCTCCTCTCCTTCATCTTTTCCCACCCAGCCCGTAAAATTTCCATCCGTAAGGGCCTAACTGACCAAGAAACCTTTGAACGAGAGACTGCCTCCTTCGAGGTGGAGCTCTCCCACACAGATGTGGAGGGAATTTGGCAGAAAGATGGCATCAGGGTGAAACCGAATAACCAGTGGCGGGTGAGCACCAATGGGCGAGTCCACAGCCTCACCCTGTCCAACCTCACCCTGGAGGACACAGGCACTATCGTCTTCTCGGCTGAAGGGGTGCGCACCACTGCCAGGCTTACGATCAAAGGTAAATACCTGTTTTTCATAAAGGTCATCAAATACTTGCATGATGTTGACTTTCTGCACTGTAAGACACAGTGTACACAGATGTTTTAAGCCACTGATGTCCATTTGAAAGATTTTGACTTTTTTATTATGTGTAATTTTTGATTTTGTTGGAACACTGATTGGATTTGTTAAATGGACAGAGACTCCGGTGTCTATCCTGAGAGCGCTCACTGATGTTCGAGTGGAGGAGGAATCTCCCGCCACTTTGGAGTGTGAATTCTCCAGGCAAATCATTGAAGTCAGATGGCTTAAGGTAGGACAAACCAATGCAGTAAATGCTCTCATTGCTTTTGACAGTGTTTTGGCAAAGTGCGGAAAAATTACATGATGTGAAAAGGTTTCGGGCTCACGAGAAATACCGTTGTCCTTTTGCTTCTGTGAATCAGAACGGGAAGGAGCTGAAGGTGGGGAAGAACTGTCGGATCTACTCCATGGGCCGGAAGCGGTTCTGTCAGATCATGCAGTGCTCCCGGGCTGATTCTGGTACCTACACATGTGACACAGGGGAAATCAACACTTCCTGTTCACTGGAGGTTTATGGTAAGTATCTGAACAGGAGCTGCTACAACACGTCCCAATAAATATTTCCAACAACAAAGTAAAGAATGAAATGCATATATTTGCTGATTACAGTGATTCCTGTGCTCCTCTCAGATGTATGTTATATTGTGTGTGCAGAGACTGAAACAGTGTGTTGAGCTATATCACCACTGACAGGCTGTAATGACAGTTGGTGTACTAAAACAGCCTAACATATCAACAAATCTTCAAATAAAGACATTTATTATCTTTCTGTTGTTATCTTCACTAACCTTGCAGAGCATGAGTTGGAGATAGTGCAGGGTCTGGAGGACCTTTACATTCAGGAGGACCAGAACGCTGTCTTCATGTGTGAGGTGTCTCTGGAGGATGTTACTGGGGAATGGTACAAAGACAGCCACAAGATCCGGCCCACTAGCACCATCAAGATCCGTACTGAAGGTCAGAGAAAGAGGGGGTAGATTACTGATGGGACTGAGTGAGTCTGATAAGATGAAAGAGACATAAATTAAAAATGCTGATCACTGAAATAGCACCTAGATCTAACTAAGGTGGAAGGGACTGACAATAAGAGAGCACATGTCTGTCTCAGTGTCCAAACTCAGTGCCTGCCACTCTGCAGCCCCTTTGGAATAGGCAGGTGCAAACAATCAACAATAAAGTCATGGGAAAAGTCAAAGGAAAAGATGACAATATGTACATTAAATAATACAGAAGCTCAGCATCTCATCTTCAGATAATGATAAATAACATGCAAATGTAAAGAAAAAGCTTCCAGTAAACAAGACACCAGGGTGAAGGAGGACCTCTGGTGGCCTCACATGGAACAGCAAGACCTGTATGAAGTGACAAATCAAAGGAAAAGAAACAACATAAAGTGTCTTAGTACGGTTTTAGACTATCACTAGCTTCCAGAACAACTTCACAATAGATCGACTTGACTTTATCAGTCTGTTGTTCTCCCTCAGGGACCAAACACTTCCTGCTGATGTGTAATGTCAAAGCTGAAGATGCTGGGGAAATCCGCTTTGTATCCAGGGATGTTGAATCTACAGCATATCTTGAAGTAGAGGGTAAGTCCATTTTTAAGTTGATGATATATTGTCTTTGTTTGTTTGTTTGTTTGTTTGTTAGTCAACAGCTTAACATATCAGCACACAGAAAACCTAAAAAAATCTTCCTCTCACTTTAGAGCTCCCTGTCTCCATTGTGAAACCCCTACGAGATCGAACAGCCCTGGAGAAGCACCGCGTGATCCTTGAATGCACCGCTTCGTCACCTCGCTGCAGCGCCACCTGGTACAAGGGCGGCAAGAAGCTGGTTCCCTCAGACAGAGTGGAAATGTTGGCCGACGGCTGCTCCCTGAAACTGGTGATCCAGCAGGTGGCTGTGGAGGATGAGGGCACCTATAGCATCGAGGTCGGGGAGCACACATCCAAAGCCAAACTGATGGTGGAAGGTAAGCTGGTACAGAGCTAAGAGCTTCTCAGAAATTGTGTCAAATATCTTAACTTTTCTTACTCCAAACTATCAAGTGTGATTGGATATGATGGGTTTTTAGCAATAAAAATGGATGAAAATGACTAATTTTCTTTCATACCATGATAAGTTGTCTTTCCCCCTGTGCTGCTGCAGCCCAAGCCCTCGTAATAGTCAAAGAGCTGGAGGACGAGGAGGTAACTGAGCCCGAGCCCGCGTCTTTCCAGTGTGAGGTGTCCGTCGCCATAAACAAGCCTCCTGTTTGGACTCTGAATGGAGAGACCCTTCAGCCGGGACCCTTTGTCCGCCTGGAAAACCACGGGACGGTCTACAAACTCACCCTGAAAAACACCAGCGTGGACATGAGCGGGGTGGTGAAGTTCACCATGGGCAAGGCCAAGAGCAGTGCCACGTTCAGCGTTAAGGAGACGCACTGAGAGACAGAAAGAAAGACACTGACTGCAAAAACAGGACTCGCTCATGTCACCGGAAACCTTTTGACATCCATTTGTCCTGCCTGGATGGCCTGTATTTCCCTGAGCTGAGTTTATTTTAAATTAAGGATATTCAGTGACGTTAGATTAAGCATTTTAAATCTGAGGCATGTTGCTGCAGTCAAGTTATTCTCCTTTTTTTTTTTTTTTTTTACAGTGTAGATGATATTTATTTGATTAAGATTTATAATTGACTTTACATAGTTGTATTCTCATTCTGATGAAAATCTCCCCACAATAAAAACAAAGTTACAGTGGTTACATTTTTGAGTAAAGATGACAGTCTATCATTAAGATAATACAGTGGCGGCCCTTATAATAATTCACACTGTAATTTGCCGAAATCAAAACTCACATTACCTCATGGTTTCCATATGATGGAGGCACAACTGTGCTTGTTATACTCCTGCTGGTCTTCTTTTGTGCCATAATAAGCTTTACGACATTTCACATCAAATGTTGGTAGACTGGTTTGTTAACGGTAATCATTATATCCTGCCATCTGTGATGATTTAGGCTAATGATGATAGCTACATTTTCTGCAGTAAATTACATTTTTAGCAGTAAATTAAGCTCCTACAACTCTGGGAATTCAGGATTACTCAATGTGAGAGATTATCCATGATGCACGGTTTTAAACTGATTAATGTCAGGTATGATTAAAAACAACGTTAAAGCGTTTCTACTCTGCCTGCGTTGCACCAAACCATAGCCTCTCACGGTCCTAGCCAACTTTAAAAGACATATATCCCTCAGGTGTTTGTAGAGAAAATGAGAGCAAACATAGGACTTACCTTCATCACGCGCCAACGACAGAACCACCTGTATGCTAATATTGTTTGGTGTATGCAAGTCGCGTGGCTAACTAGGCAAGTGTTGGCTAACGGGTTAGCTAACAGGTTAGCCATCAGCTGATAGACAGCAGTGGACAACTTGTCATGCTGCCTCCTGCTGGCAAAAAAACCCAAACTAATGTAGCATTGCTAACCGTGGATAAAGGGGATTGTTGTTAACATTTATATTATTCCGCTGCAAACTGAAAACAACGCAAATGGAACGGAGAAATGCTCGACAAAACAGCACTTGGACCATCTTTCATTTAGCATTTATGGGGGAAAAAAATGGCATTATTACATAGAGTCCATATATAATTTGGTATAACAGGTCAAAAAATTAGGTTACATCTATTCAATCATGAGTACAGTAACATGAATATTCCATATATTAATGAAAATTTGTTTGCTTTATTAACGTGCAAAACAAAATATACATATCTACTGAATGTGTAAGAAGTACAGTATCAGTGAATGGGCCCCCGTAGTGACACAACACTTGTTTTATGTGTATGTAATCAAATGACTGAACGCTGCTATAAATACTCCTGTTTGCCAATGAATTGGAAAAAAAAAAACAAAAAAAACAACAGAAAACACAATTATCAGCATTGAACCTAAACTGAGTGATGTGATGATGGCTTACATGAAACGAACATCAAAATAATTACCCTGTTATGTGCCTACAACAGTACGATGCTATCATTTTAGTTGTTTGCTGGTGTTTCAGATCCATATATTACCGATTAATATATGAGGTAACAACCAGGTCTTGCATGAAAATTGCAAAAAAAACAAAACAAAACACAAATATTGTATCAGAGGACCACTCCTGGACAAAAAAAAAAAAAAAAGAAAATCAGCAATTATTGAGAAAAGGAACAAGCTAATTTGATTGACAACAATTTGTTAAACATAGAAAAGTAACGTAATAGCTCTGGTGGATCTAACTGTCCCCCCTGCTCCATCAAGGCAAAGTCACATTACAAGCCTGTGACAGGCTTTTAGTCAAATCCTGCTTCATTCATCAGTGTCAACACATTATTGTCAACGCAAGAACGTGAATCTGAAAGGCCTGTTAGAGGCCGCGATGCTCCTCAGAACAGACTGGACCACAGAGGGTTGAGTCAACTAACGTGGGGCTAAAAGAACAACACAGATTCAGTGAGGACCCCGTGTGCTCGATGAAGTTTGGAGGATATTTCCACCCTCAAATCATTTCGCAAAGCTACACACAGTTTTTTGGAGAAACTTCTACTCCTGGGAACAAACTTATTTCTCCGACAACACAGAACGTGACATTTAACTTTTTTAATTTTTCTTGTTTTCGATCTGTTAAGCTCCATCGTAGCTGCACTGGAATTATCTTCCTGCAAGGCCCCCCAGAGGTGTGAGATGTATTTAAAGTGTTGAAGTGTTTCAGGGTGGATTTCTCCTTTAAATCTGGACTGAATTAAACCACCTTTTGTTTTCAAAGGTGCTCCCACCGGGCACAGCACCTCGCACATCCTCGTGGCATCTCCGCACGCGTTTTACGACAAAGTCCTGAAATTGTTTCCAGCTCATGTGTACCGCTTAGGAACAAAAAGAACAAGCAAAAAAAAACCAAACATTGTATTGTGGAGCTTATGAGAACCAATCAGACAAGTCATACTGTCACTTTTTGTTTTTTTTTTTAACAACCATTCAAAGACAGTCTGTAAATGCTGCGAGATTCAAGTTTAAAACAAAGACCTGAACTGATCACACGCCTGCTTTGACGCAACATTAACAATTTCCAAGAAGTCGGTCCTGGTCCTCTTGTCTCTGGACTTCAGCTGTTCGGGACGTCTGGTGACGCTCAGATTCAATGCATTACGGCCCGTCCGTCAACCTTTACAGCACCGCTGGAAATCCTCGTCCAATAGAAAAAGCAGCTGCTCTTTCACCGTCGTGCGCAGATGGTTTGATATTCATATTAGTGTCAGCTTTGAAGGGAAAATGCTGCAGTCATCATCTGCTCCAGTGCTAACAGGACCTGGCTTGTTTTATGGAGCGAACTGTTTTTGATTTAGACCAATCTGAAGTGGAAAAAAATCCAAATTTTCAAGAGGTTTACATTGATTTTTCCCCACCAAATCAGATCCCCAATTATTTGCAATGCTGTTTTTTTGAGCTGGGTTTAGCACACAAATCGTGTTAAAATCAACAGAGGACTAAACTCAAAGGGAGGACGACGAGTTGATTGAACAACCCCCGATCATATCTGACATTACAGCCACACTTCAGGTTTTAAAAACATCTCCTCTGATCGTAACACAGTCACGATTCTCCAAAAATAAAATGACACCCGAGGATCACGCTTTTGACTGCAGACACATAGTGTGCTGAATGATGACATTAGGGCGCGTGATGAAGATAATGCTACTCCACAGACATCTACAGTACGGATACACCATCTGCTCTTTCACTGACGGGTATATTTGCACTTTTCCTAAAATTCCTTTCCATGAGATTCTTGCTGATCCGAGGCTCACAGTGCTGAATCCATGAGGTCTGTGTCCGGTACCCAGTCTGCGTCCAGAGGATCCGCGGCGACACACATCTGCTTTGCTAACTCTTCTGCGAGTTCAGCGACGCCGCAGAAATGTCCTCAAACATCCATCCGCGCATCCACTCACGTCAGCCGGTTCATGGCAAAAGTCACAAGGCAAATTTCAGGCAGTTTTCTGTTTGACCAGAAGGTGGCAGTGATGATGCTCCGTGGAGCAGTCTGTGTTCTGGTGGGCGGTGATAGCTGGTGTGTGTATTTCCGTTCTGTACGCTAGGTTTTTTTTTTTTTTTTGTTCAGAGCTGAGTGGAGAAGTGGAACACTGTTAGCTTGTGGTCCCTTGGTGCTTGAGGACTGTGTAGATGTTGTCCACCTTGCTCAGCCTCTCGAAGAAGGGGATGAGGTCCAGCAGCTCGGTGTCGGACATGTCGTCGAACCACGAGGCCACAGGCACCTGAGCGAAAGGCAAATTATCAGCCACAACGCAACATGATGTACCATTCTTTACTGTCTACCACTGGGCTTTTTTTTGGGATGTTTGTGGATCATTTTGCACAATTTCGTTGTCTAAATCAACACAAGCATTTGCTAAGTCAGATTTCTACAAGAATGATTTCTAAAATAACTCAGAACGGAGCTCAAAAATCACATTTTGAGGGCTACAGAAAAAAAGCGGGAAAAACTCTAAAAAGGTCCGGTGAACGACAAACAGACGATGGAGTTTCTGAGCAGGTGTCACCGTCATGGCTGTGTGTGCTGTCTGAGGACACTCACTGCGTTGTCGGGGTGGAAGACGTAGGAGGCGGGGGAGTTGTCCACGATGATGACCTTGTTGAGGTCGCGACCCAGACGGCTCAGGTCCTTGACGTAATTGCCTCGGTGGAAGACGCAGGACTCCCGGAACAGGCGGCAGCGGAAAGCACCCCACTTGTCCAGGAGGTCGGAGACGGGGTCTGCATACTGAAATTAACAGATGGGTTAGAGCAGCTGTGCAGATAAATAATCTTTTTTTTTTTTTTTTTTTTTTTTTTGCCCATTTGTTTTAGAACCACATGTTCAATATGAAATAATAATCACATGAATGAACTGGAAGGTATACAGATATCATTCAAACCCAACTCATTGTGAAATGTTATGTCATTGTTTTCATTTGATGTCACTTTTCGTGACAGCAGTCTTGCCTCCGCCCAGTGACCTTTCCGCCAATCACATGCCACCTGCCTCTCTTAAACAAACAAGCTCAACAGCTGCCACCAAATTTAGCCGCTTAACACCTCTTAGCTGCAGCAACAATGACTTGTGGCATTCTCCTGCCCTCCTCTGTTTATTCTGCACGTCCTCGCGCAGTAATCCTTTGGCTGACTTTCAGTTACTTGTGCAGTTTCTACAAAGCATCCCCAGAAGCCTGTGATTCCGCGGTCGTTTCTCACCTTGGCTAAACTGGCAGTGAACAGGACACACTCGAACAGCTCTCCCATTCTCTTCAGGAACTCGTCGACATGGGGCCGCTTCAGGACATACACCTGGAGTGCAGAGGAATTTTTAAAACCGGGTTCCTGCGCAGCTTCCACTTCAAAATCAAACATGTTTCTGCACACCTTCACTGCCTGAGGAACTGTGACGCTTTCTGCTGGTGTCAGATATTATCTGTGCAAACGATGACTGGACAGTTTGAGGGTGGACTGTGCCACATGGATGTGGTCGACAGGTTTGACATATGAGTCAAAGCATTACAAACATTAGAGGCGCTTCAGGCTTGCATAGGAAACTAAGTAGACCCATATATATCACAGACAGACACACATTTGGCTCCAGAAGTAAAATCCAGGATTTGTTCTTTGTTCCTCCGCCATTTTTTCTTCTTTCTGTGGCGTCGGCGGCTGAGGGCAGCGTTCCTGAACCAAGTCATCCGGAATAGGCTCTGCTTGTCTGAACAAACCTATCCTGGATTACTTGAATCAGGCCCAGACCCACGGTATGTCATCCATCTCCAAGCATCCATCTTCAAATCCCTTAAACGCCGACGGCACCTACTGCACTCAGCAATTTGAAGTTGAGAGCACGGCTGTCACCCGACCACGGCGACGGCGGGGGACTGCCGTGTCAGAGGGCGCAGATGACAAGTTAGAGAATGAGGTTTGCTGAGGTTACTGAGCGAGGCCGCCGTTACCTGGTGTACGGTTCCATCAATTTCCACAGGAATGATGAAATCTGCGTTGTTCACGGGCTGTTGGAAGGACACAGAGAGTCGATTTTAACAAACAAGACAGAAAAGTGTGTCAGCTGTCACAAGAAAGCTTCCGACTCGGACTGAGACGCTGCACCATATAAAATCAGACTGGTATCACTGTCGGACAAATGCAGGTACAGACAAACAGTCAGCAGAGTGTGTGTGTACACAGAGGAGCGGCTGTGTTTGTCTGGGTTTAAGAACCAGCCAGTTTGGATTTGGCATTTGCCAGCGATGACAGAAATGTCACTGTCAAAGCCAACAACAACCAGATTGGGGGGGGGGGGGGGGCGGGCTGATTGGGTTAGGGTTAGGATGTCATTTTCTTCTGAAAAGAAAAGCCCAATTCATATCTCGAAGTCCTTGCATCATCAAGGAAATGAGGTAACACTTGCACATAGCTGCGGATAATTCATGCAACAGCGTTCTTCAGCCCTCTTACCTTGAAAGAGCTGTGAACTAACGTCTCATCCAGATCTATAACCACGCAGATCTTTCCCGAGTCTTTTGACTTCACTGGAGGCAGAAGTGGTTTCACCTGGATCTAAAAACACCACAGAATGAATATTTGAAAGGTGTCAAAACAGAGAGCGCGCGACGCAAGAGGCTGCAGCTGCAATCGGCCTGACCCATCACTGATTTGATCTCTGCTCTGCTGTCAAAACAGGACAGAAATGCCAGCAGCGAGACGAAGGTAAACACACCTTGGAGACGGTTCCGTTCTCTTCCACCAGCAGGGGGGCGTTGTTGTTGACCGGTGGGGGCTCGGGCTGCTCCCGGCACAGGCAGCAGAAGAGGCTGGAGAAGAGGCCTCTGCTCCTGGGCTTCTTGGAGGACAGAGAGGGGGACGAGCCTGCGGAGGAAGGAGGAGGAGGAGGAGGAGGTCACCAAGCTGGTCTGCAAAAACTCTGAATGGCTACTTCAACAAATCCTCATATTTGAGGAGCTACAAAAGGTGGATGTTTGGATGAACTCTGGAATATTTAGCCAACGCAGCGTTAGCATCCTCGCCAACCAGCCAGGGACGCAGAGACGCAGTCAGCATCTCCACGACAGGCATGTGTACCTGCCGCTGTACTTCGACTGACAGCCCATATTTCCCATCATGCACTAGGCATGCTGGACTGTGCAGGCTGTCATCAATCAGACCCACTGTCACCGATACTCACTTCAAATATTTGGGACTGATACCTGATCTTGGTGCATCCCTAAATTTCAATAACCGATGAATCATTTTAAGTAAAACATGTTTAACATTTAATAAGAGATTTCAGCCTTTAAAAACAAAACAGAAACAGCTGGAATAGCTGTGACTTTATCCACAATCAGTGCACACCAACACCTCACTGGTGACTCCATCTTGTTGGCAAATGTGTGAAAACAGGAAAAAAAAGCACATCGAGCAGCTTTCCTCACACTTCTGTCATGTGCACAAACCCTCCAGGAGACACGCGTCCCTGCCAGGAGCTGTTGCGTAATGATCTCTGATGTCAGCAGCAAACGGCCAATGAATGAAGACATCACCTCCGCATCGTGAGTTTGTCGTGGATTGCAGAAGAGCGCAGATGTCACATGGCCATTTCGAACGCTTCTGAACCCAAAGTGAGTTGTTAAAAGTCCAATAAATGGAAGGAGGGTGATTATTTCCTGTCTTCCTGTCACACTTCGCAAGCGAACATAGTGAAAATCAGAAGTCAGACTTTTTCTCAGCCTGTGGCAGCTTTCTCTAAGACCATAAGCCCCGACTGATCCCTGCCAATTACACGATGAACCAGACAAACTGAGGTTTTGCTCTCACGCCCTGATCTCTGTCAATCAGTGAGGAATGACGAGAGGAGGAGCTGTGCACCTGTGCAGCTCAGCAGGTATGAAGCTCAGTCCTCACACTCTTTATTGCTTTATCGCTTCAATTCAAGCTCGGAGCTTTACGTTAAATGAGCTTTTCTGTTTAGTTTGTTAATCATTTTCTACCGTTGGTTACAGAGTACATGAAGGTCCAAAATAACGCTGTTTTAGTTTCCTGCAGCCCAAGATGATCTACGAATGTCTTGTTTTGTCCAAAAATATCCAAAGATACTCTACTGACTCTCACTTGTGGTAAAGAAAGCATCAAATCTTCACGTTTAAGAAGCTGGAACAAGGAAGTTTTCGGCACTTTTGCTGAACAAACGACTAAAAGGAACATTCTACTGTTAGAAGAGTTTTGTTTTCTATCGTCTGATCGTTGCAGCTCGATTTCAAACACCTTCAAGTGGAGCTTAAGTTTCCAAAGACTCCCCGTCGGGCTGAACTGAGGGGGGAAGTGTCACCGTTTAAACATGAACCTGAGCTTTTAGGCAAATACAAATAAAAGCCCAAAAATCAGCTTCTTCTTTTTGTCATTCATGACTTCATCTTCATGACGTCATCCTGAAAGGTCAGCGGGCCGACTGGCTGGACTCTCAGAGGAGGGGATTTTAAGGTGGCATCAGGAGCTTCAGGCGTGGCGCTCTTCGCTCGCTTCCCTCGCTCCCACTAAACTTCATGACGGTCACGGATTATTTCCACTCTCATAAATGTTTGTCAGGCCAAAGTTCTCCAGGATCTCCGACCAACACTCCTCCCCGCTCTCCTGTCTGCCGTTCGACTTTGTTTGGGCCTCTTTATGCACCGTACTCCCTCTCTCCGTCTGCCCGGACGTGACTGGGTTACCAACACACAAGCCTCTGTTGTGCATCTCTCACGCCTCTTTCTTTCTCTCTCCGCCGTGCCCTCCGACTGCATTTGCCGACTCAAACCCCGGCTGACCCTCCGCTGGCCTCCGCCGCGCTCGGGCCAAAACAGGAAGAGGAAACAGACGGGTATCAGCGGAGGAAGCTGCTCGCCACCATGTTTGAACGCAGCAGCAGCAGGAGGAGGAGGAGGAGGCGAGTTCACGTCAGATGAAGGCAGATTTTTAATTCATTCAGAAGTGTCATCTGTGTCCATTCTTCTGCTTTTATGAATGCAAACAGGCGTTTTATTGTTCATTTCTCTTGAAACTGTGATCTCAAATGACAAAGTAAGACTAATTCTTGGCAGATAACGTCGCCTAATACCCACAAAACTATGACCTCAAGCATGAGGACGAGGAAATTTGTAATAAAGCAGAACTAAAGGAATCTTCATCAGCCACTTGTGCTGTGATTTACTCCCTCATGTCCTCACTCATTATGTTCCTTCCTCCTTTGTTTGCTTTTTCACTCCCTTCATCCCACACTCCTCCACTTCAGTCCTTATCATGTCCAGCCTTCACTCACGTGAAGTGCCCCCGCTGGCTTCAGCGTTGGTGTATTCCATCACACACCGTTCACCAGGAAAAGTGACGAACAGGGCGCTGACCGCAAAACACAGAGCGCGCATTAATTCAGAAAAAAGGAGGCATTATGGAGATGACAAGGAAGGAGCTGGAGTGGAACATACTGCAGGCAGTCTGAGAAAATATCCCCGAAAGGACAAGGCCTGTTGCTGTGTCGCCCTAATAAATGTGTTTTATGATGCAGCAGAAGTGAGTTTCTCCGGCTTGAGAAGGCTGGACTGTGCTTGCAGTCAATTGTGTCGCGCTTTAAATAGGCTTCCAGATTACATGTACTGCAAAGAGAAACACAATTTACTATCAAGAGGGAGCACAGCTCATATTTTAGAAGCTGCGAGATGACTGAAACGATGAATGGATGATTCAAAAAATGTGCCAGATTCATTTTCTTGACATCCATTTTATCTTCAAAACACTGAAAACAAGACGTCGTTTGATGACGTCGTGCGGGAGCGTGGGATCATGGGAGTTGCTGTCTTGTTGAGCAGTGCACAGCTCAGCTCAGATACGACCCAGGACACAGGTCGAGCGGTTTTCAATGCAGAAATGGTCCATGTTGTGCATTGTGTAATTATGAATGCCGGAAGATTAAATGCAGCTCTACCTACTTCCTGAACACGTCCGGTGGATTAGGCAGGAATGCCGAGCGCGGCGTGTTATCTCCTGTCCCACAACTTACAGAAAATTAATAATTCAAATGCTGCCGTATCTCTGCATGACATCTATGCACTTGTGATAAGATGCTTATCAGATCATTTCAGTCCAGGATCCATTCGAAGGCCTGACAGCGTCCACAGTTTCCTGTAATCAACACTTCCACTCCCACGGCTGGCCATTTCGACCTCTGGCAGCTGGACTTTGGTCACATTTGAAATTTGGTCACCGTCTGAGGCTGCTGTGATGTCGAACGCACGGAAAGCAGTGTCTTTAACACATGTGCAACGGTGCTTATCTACCAACAGAAAGCACAATCTAAGCGATCTCCAATTTTTCTGCCAGCATGTTAAGCAACACCTTGTTCAGTCTTGACTCCAAAGTTGGGAAACACTTGCTACATCTCAAGCTCTGATGATGAGTATGACAAGGGGACTTCATGCGATGTTGATATTTCGTGCATTTGCAGGATGAGCTAAACATGCGTTTTACTCGAATCGACCCACACCGTCCCCCCAGATGTGACGTCAAGGCTCTGCGTGACATCCACTTCTGCTTCCTGGACTTCTGCTTCCGCCTGCTGTCAAAACTTTCATTAATGGCTCTCAACCAGGAAAGAGGCAGAAAAAAAAGAGGTGCAGATTTGCGTGGGATGAACAGCATCACGTGACCTCCGTGTTTGTGCTTTGCTAACAGCACAGGATTAAGATCACAGACGACCTCCACAGTTATGGCTGCAGGTGCCCAGGTGAACCAGTCCCCTGCCAACAGGGCTAAAGGTGGCCTTGCATGACCGGACCTTCACTTGCAGGCTTCACCTCACAACTGTAAGCAGTGAAGCGCAGAGCTGATGAGCATCCTTGAGGTACAGAGTCAGCGCTTCGGCCGGCAGAGCGCGTTTCGTCAGGTGCCTTCACAACCCCTCAGCCAAGAGTGTCACTGACTTCAGTGGGCGACAACGAAAGCAAAACTGTGCAGATCCTCTAAATGCAACCTGAAACTGAAAGCAAAAGTTTTCTTTTCTCAGCCCACGCTTACAAAAAAAAAAAGGATGAATTTTACCATGTCACAATCCCTTCGGGCAGGATGGCGCAAAACATGTTTGGAGGCAGCAGCTGTGTGTCACTGAGTTAATGTGTCCACAAAGCACGGGGACAAGCTTACGTAATAGATTAGGCTATTACACATTTCCAAGGAGGCCACCGCTTGACATCCCAGCTTATCCTTTAATGTCAAATCATGCAGGACCGTCCGGCGTCTTTCACCCCGCGTCGTCGGCGCCGCGTGTGACCCTTCGCAGCCTGGAAAGTGACACTAGAAAGATGGTGGCGTCTCCTCAGGGATGATGACCGCCAGGCCACCTGATTATTCAGTAACCTGCATTTACACTCTGTGGTAGATCCCTGCTGTGGGTGCAGACATGTAAGTGAACAGAGAGCTGTGAACGTTACATGGTGGAAAACACACTTCTCGGATGTAATAAGAAAGACCAGAGTGTGTAAAAAATTACCTCATAGCAACATATGATTATCACACTGATGGCAATATTACACATATTTGGTTATATTTATTTTTTTTCATTGCAAGGTTTTATCACTGTAAGGTTGCATTAGGATTTAAAGTGGGTTTGTGGAGACTGTAAAGTATCACAGGCATCTTAATCAACCATTTCTACGTCATTTCCTCTACTTTAATCAAAGGCCAAAGGGCCGCAGCCACAACCTGCACAGCAGCCAGGGACAGTTTTAGAGCTCCAACTTGTCTCCAGTCCACTTTCCTCGCAGTGAATTTTATGATTGTGGCTTTAAAGCTTTGTTGCAGTGAAGTTGATCCCTCTGTGGTTTCTGGGTTGAGGATCGTGAACTCTGAAAAACTTTTTTTTTTTTTTTTTTTTGACATGAGCGGGACAGAAATAAAGGGCTCTTACCCCTCTCTCCTGCGGCTTTATTTCCCTCTTCATCCCGGCTGACTTGGGTGATTACTGAGGACGGATTGTCCATCACATCCAGGTCTGGTCCAGAGTGCTGACCTCACGCTTTAAAGTTAGAGATTGTTCGCCGACTCGGTGCCGCATTAAACCAACTTAACATGCACGAACACGAAGCCGAAGCGCCCCGGAGAACATCGCAACAAGTCGATTACAGCGCGTCCATTACACTTCGGCTGCTGTTCTCCGCTCGGAAAGCCGCTGAAGTTTGACGTCTGGAAGTTGTAAAACATTTGTCAAGGGGATGGCAACTTTGATTCAATATGGTGCTCAACTCCGCTCGCAATTTCAAGATACAAACATGGAGGTTTCAAGGCTGCCCATTTCACTTAAAGTGGCGCAGTAAGGGAATGGCCGCTCACAGCCCTCCCTTTCCTGGCGTCTACAAGTTTGACGATGATCCCTTAAAGTAACCCGCAACAAAGTTACTCAAAACTTAGCTAAGCTAGCAAGCTAGCTGTACCGGACTTATTTTAGTCAAATATGCTATTCTTAGACACCCCTTAAAGACACATATTACACCATTTACACTGTAAATCTTGTATATTTTGCTTTAACATTTCGCCATATCTCATAAGGATTAAATTAATGATGCGTAATTTATTTACATGCTAACGAGCAAAGCCAACAAACTATAGCCAACGACTGTTCCTGCGGCACCACAATGCATTCACAAAATAAAAATTATAGTATAGCATGACACAGTTTCCACTGTGCTTACGACTTATTGAATGTAACTCCATCGCATTACAGACGTTGTGTAATGACCACACTTACTGAAAACTTTCTCAAACACCAAACTTCTGTACAAGCGGCGGCGAAGAAACGCCCAGTTTGGGCCCCCTTGAAACTGCCTACAGCAAGGGAACGTCGCGCAAGTGCAGTCTCTGTTTCTGTCGGGCAGTTTTTTTTTGTTTTTTTTTGTGTGTGTGTGTGTGTGTGTATGTGTGTGTTTTTCTATCGTCTAAAACACAGCAGCAGGGTGAGGTCTGACTGCCGGTGGAGATGTGGCTTTCCTCCCGCTTACTTTACGTTTCAGACTACATAGATCGCAGTTTGCAACATAAAGAGTTAAGCTAATGTTTTGCAGTCATTTGCCTGCTCTAAATAAAAGCTGATTTCTCTGATGGTGTAAATAACAATGATGATAATTTATTTTACAGAACATTTTGTCAGGAAACAGTGAGCTCAGAAACTGTTTGGATCACCAGATATTTAAGATAAAATAACCACTTTGCGAAATTAAGTCCCTAAAATATCAAAGAACTTCATCATATTGCTGCAAAAATCCTAAAAAATGAGCACTGAATACATAAAGAAATACAGTCCTGCTCATTAATTGGCAACTTTATCCATTAAAATTAGACATAAGTCACGGTTCGTATTGTCTTACACTGTGCTGTCCTATTATGAAAGGTTTTTGAACAAGAGCATTGTTGTTGCAAGCTTACCTTTAATTTTACCAGCAACGATCCATCATCTAGCACTTCATCATCCTCATTTTTCCTTTTTTCCAACCGTGAGAAGCAAACCCATTTTGTTGCTGTGTGTTGCACTGTGGGACCACAGGTCTTCGTTGCAGCGCAGTTTGACATGAAAACATAGGAAAAGCATGCAATAAAGTAACCTGCCTGTGAACCACAACAGTGAGCATGAACGATGGCACATCTGAATGGAATGAGACCATTAATTCCACCTGTGCTAGATTAGTCAAACTGTCTAACACTGCACTCAAAAATCAGGAAGTTTTACCCTGAATGCTGGTATTTTCCAGAGCCTTTTGTCTTTTTTTCAGTGTGAACATAATCAAATGGCCACAGCTAAGAGACACAGACTGAGACTCATGTATTCAAGCTGTTGTTTGCTGCCACATGTGTGTAACAGCCATTGTTCTGCAGACATAATAAAGGAATTAACACTCAAGGAGTTCAAATGAGCTGTTTCAGCCATATTGGTTGTGTTAAGAGGGTCCCACACTGCACTTCAGGCAACATCAGGGGTCTTGGAGGTTTCTGGTGGACAATCAGCAAGACGAACAGAAAGCATGTTACACACAAGGAGAGACTATACAAGAGTGTTTCGTCATAAAATGCATTTTAAGCAGCAAACATCTCTTAAAAATGAAAAATCCTGTCAAAAAACTGGAAACAATTGGAAACCCAGGGTGTGAGTGTGAAGCCCAAACCTGCATCCTACAAAGAGAGAAAAACAAGTCACTTTTCCCAATTGTATCAATAGTTTATTACATACTATCTCATAAAAACATTTTCAACTTTTTCCACATATAAACACCGCAAATTGGTACATTTACAAATCTTCAACCGTCCAAATTCATACAAAAAGGAACACTGTGATAGATCAATACACAAGACGTTCTATTATTACAAGGACCGCGTGTGCTGTTCTGCATGTGTGCATGTAGAAATGTCTGCGTGCGTGTAAGAATCTATATGCATCTGTCTGCCGCAAAGTCCAAATATTGCAGTCAAATTTTTGCTTTGTTCAAATAATCCATCAATTGTGAATCAATATCAATGGAGACACATTTACAAGATAAATATTTTGGATATGAATCCGATTTAGGCACTGACTGGCTGACCATGATTTGAGCAACCTGACCAACCAATGGGTAATACTGAGAAACTACAGCAATTCACCAGTGTGTATGACTTTTCCAAGCAAAATGTTATCTACATTACAGACTGCTTTTCATAGTTGTAAAACAGATAGATAGAGTTCAGTTTTAACCACAGAACAAGAAGTTGTACCAAAAAATTCCTAGCTCACCCTACAACAGCTCGTTTTTACTGTGTGAATCTTAACACCGATCACAAAGACACTCCTTATTTTTAATGTATTTTTTTCGCCTCAGTGCTAATTCGCAAAGTGAATCAAAAATGCTCACGCGCGCACACACATGCAAATAAATTAACATGGAAAACGTAAACAATTTCAAGAGAAAGAAAAAGGATATTTTTGGTTTTGAGTTTTTGAACTATAAGTCAATGCAAAAATAAATTAGCAGCTTAAATCATGGTACATTCACATGAGTTGTTTACTACTAAAGTTAGTGACATAAACAAGTTTGCGCAGTGGAAACGCTAATGATACACATGTTCCAGGCCGATCGTGCAGAGTGGCGACCAAAGTTTATCGAAACCAAATATTGATGTGCGATTTCAGAAATCACAATGTGGCTGAGAGACTGTGCAATCAATCAAAAGAAAAACGAAGAACATCCTGTGTCCTTTCAGTGGGTCAACCGTTTATGAGAAGTTCTGAACTTCAATAAACACGTCATGGCGCCCCGCTTCTCCTTCCCTTTGTGTCTCTGTTTCATCTCAGAACCCCTTTAGTGCTGAATGTTGAAGTCTCCCATTGTAACACGTGGACTCCTGTCTTTTCTTTGGATATTTTAGCATTATCCAGCGATCTGTTCATCCCCTGTGCCTGAACCTGCGCCTCGCGAGGCAGGCTGACATTCTTCACGCAGCAGTTAAGGTGCAAAACGTTGTTACTTTGCGTCACTGTGGGCAGATCCGACTCTGCAAACTCAGGTGTTGCATTTTCACCGTCATGTCACTTCGGGCTGGGAACAGGCGGTGCAGTCCCAGACGCTGGGGACTGGGGTGAGCTCTGGTAGGTGCGCAGCAGCACCTTGTGCTTGGTGGCACCCTCTGTGCGACGGCATTGTTGTTCCACCAGGAACTCTTTGAGTCGGCTGGAGGTGAAGGTGAGAGTCTGCCTCCTCAGCTTCATCAGGTAGGAGTCCTGCAGCCAGGCCTGTGCGAAGCAGTCTCGCGTCGTCGGACGAGCCCTGACAACACACATGCAAATACACAGAACTTAACATTTTATTCTGTCTTAAAGGAAGTCTAAAAACCCTGCAGCCACTCACCAGGGGTAACTGCTCAACATCTTCTTGAGAAAGGCGGAGGCACTTTGGGACACATTTGGGTACAGTTTTGTCGGGTCAAACTTCGCCATCAGGATTTTGGATTCAATTTGTAGAGGGTCTTTATCCTCAAAGGGCAGACGTCCACTGAGCCTGTTTGTTCAGGAGCAAAATTACAAAACTGAACCAACTTAAACCTACCATAACAAAATACAGGTATAAAATTGGTTATTTTAGTAATTGAGCTGGGAAAGGCTTATCGTGCATTTTGTTTCAATGTTAACCAAAAAGTATAAACTGTATTTTGGGAGCCCTTCAAATCTTTGCAATGTCTCCACTGAGTGTTAAACCATGCTGGAACAAAAACTAATTCAAACACATCTGGTCTTAACTGATGTGAAGAGAAGTGAAGTGACTTCCAAAGGGACGTTTCACTTACATGATGTAGGCGACAACTCCAACAGACCAAACATCTGCAGGAGGACCCACCACTTCACCTTTCACCATCTCAGGAGCTTGGATCACAGTTGTCACGTAGAAGAAAATGGAGAAAATTAAAGATTGAATTAAGAGTGTATTTATGGCATTTAAAAAGTGAGCTTGCTTTAAATCCAGCTGACTCACCCATGTACTCCAGAGTTCCTGCTCCTGAGTCCTGGTGTTTGAGGCTGAGGGGGTTGAAGCTCTGAGCGCTTCCAAAGTCCACGATCTTGATGGCGTTGAGGTTTGACACCATGATGTTGTCTGGCTTGAGGTCCAGGTGGAGGACGCGCCGGTTGTGGAGGTACTCGACCCCCTGGAGGATCTGGACCAAGTAACCCACCACGTCGTCCTCGGAGTAACGGAACCTGAGAAAAAAGAAGAGTGTCAAATGGTCAAATCCTCAGACTGGAAAAGTATTTTAGTCCAATTATGGGGCAGTAATGTTTGGGTTCTCAGATTCTTTAGAAATTCCCTGGGGAATAACTGAACAGAACTGTCTTTGCACACGCACTTTTCAGCTAAACCCTCAATTATGACTATCATTTGTGCCCCAAGTTAAGTTTTATAGTTATATTTCTTTCTGTGTGCCACTTAAGTTCTTTATTATCTGCATGTCAAATATATCGCTGTGTTTTGGAAAAATTCAATTAAATGTAAGGACTTTCAATCTGTGGAAAAACTGCATTAAAGGGAAAAATGTGGGGACCATTTATGGACTTCCTGTGAAATAGTTCCACAGAGGATTTTTCAGAGCAATAATTTTATTTATCTTTCTTTATCTATGAAGTATATTTTGTTGCTTTAGAGCATTTTTGTAGTTGGTAGTTTTTTGCTTTCTTTTTTGTTCATGCTTTGTTTGTTTGACAGATTAAAAACAGAATAAATAATAAAAATCATGAAAATCATCAAAGTTTTACTGACGCACCATTTTATTAAAGAGCTAAGTCACATTAAATATGCAGTATTTCACTGGAGCTTTTATTGAAAGCAGTCACTGCTGGCTCAAGCCACGTAAGTCTGTCTGACTTTATGTGTCTCAGTGTGAGGTGACATATGAGCCATCCTACCTGTCTACGAGGCTGTACAGCAGCTCTTTGCCCGTGCAGTACTCTGCCACCAGCACCAGGTAGCGCGGCGTGACGTAGGCTTCGTGCAGGGCCATGACCTTCTCGTTGTGAAGGGATTTCAGGATCTCATACTCCTTCAGGACGTCCTGCTTGCTCTCCTGGCTGTAGGGAATGATCTTTGCCATGTACATTTTGCCTGTCGCGTTCTCGCGGCACTCTCTGACGACTCCAAAACGACCCCTGGCGAAAAAAAACCAACGTGAAACTGCTTCTCGATGAAGCCTTTGCTCGTGATGTCTCCATCATATTGCAAATCAGGCCAAAACAGTAACCGCCTCACCTGGCTTTCTCATCCAGGAAAGTGTAGGGTTTCTGTGGAACCCCCTGTCGTAGAGCAGTGGAGGTGGTGCGTCCTGTTGGGGTGCCTCTTGTGGGGGTACTGGCTCCTTCACCTATGGGGCTCAGGCTGGAGGCCTGGAGTACTTGTGGGGAAAAGGAGACGGGAGTCGGGGCCACGCGAGCAGTGGCGGTGGTGGTGGGGACGTATGTGGGCACAGAGGCTGGTTTGGTTGGCGTCAATGGCGGGATTACAAGAGGGGGTGGCGGTGATACAGGTGGGGTCTGGGTCATAGGAGACACCACGTTTACTGGACTCTGGGGTTTGGGGAGGACAAAGGGTGGAGGTGATTTAACTGTGGGTGAAGAAGGAAGAGTGGAGCTTAGTTTTTGAGCGTCCTCAGCGGTTGCGCCTGCAGGAGCTAATGGGGGGTTCGTTGTCGGGTTGGAAGGCAGGGAGGGCGGGGGGGTGGGAGTGACCACTGTTTTGGATGGCGATGTTGCTGGAAGAGGTAAAGCCGCAGGGGAGGCTGCGTGTTTTGGGGAGGTGGAGGAGGAAGCAATGGTGGAGAGAGGTATCCTGGGGGTGTTGTTCTGGACTGGTCTGAGTGGAGGCACAGTCACTGAGGAGGTCAGGACTGGTTCAGGTGGAGCTGTCCTTATGACGGCCACAGCAGGTGAAGCTCCTCCAGCTGAGAAACACAACCACACACTTACTCAGTGTTGTTTTCATACATGTGCTTTTAAGTAATGACCTTTAATGATATTTTCTGTACCCTGTTACAACTGTAGCCTTCCTTATCCATTTATCAAAACTTTTTAGCACATTTACTCCTTGATAATTGGTTTGTGTACATGACGACATGATGTGAAACACAAGACTTTGCATTTCTGTTCATGGTTCATCATTATATCTTATTCCTCCTGCAGCCTTGAGTTTGCGTGTGTGTGACTGTAATGTTTCTTCTTTCCAGTTCAGTATCATTCCCTTCAACTCTGTGCACTCACTGACATTTTGACAGTGTGTAAAATACCTGTGGAGTCCAGGCTGACTGGAGCTGAGCAGTTGCTGTAGGGTCCCTGTCCAGCCTTGTTGGTGCAGGCCACGCGGAACCTAAAGGTGCCACCTGCTGGTAGGTCTGTGACATTGTAGTAGCAGTCGACAACTCCAGTGGCCACAGTCAGCCAGTTGGAATCACCTGCAGGACAAAGGGAAGAGAAATGAGTGTGCTGGGGGACACGATGCTGTGACCTTCACGGATAGAGCAAAGCTTCATGAAAAACATTGAATGCTGTGTTTAAACCGGAGTCCAATTCCTGATGTGCGCTCATATACTTGGCAAATAAAGCAGATTCTGATTGGTCACTTTGAATGATAAAATGACTTGAACACTAGATGGCAGCAGAACCAAACTAATCTGAACATGCACTCAGGACTGAAATGATAAACAATGTGTAAAGTATGTCAGTGCAAACAAGTTAATGTTCAGTTTGCTTGATTTAAATATTACCTGCCCTCGTATCTCGGTTCTTATGCAGCCCAAATAGAATTAAAATGTCAGTTAGGTGGTAAGTATCTTCTGTAAATGCTGCCAGGCAAAGAATTCATGACTTAAATTTTCAAACTCTGCAACTCGAAGTTTGTGTGACTTCATTTTCACCCACCACATCATGAGTTAATGATGATTCACCGAGCTTAATGACACAAAGCTTTGACAGTAGCACTGGTGCAGTCAATATTCCCTCGTGGACTGACTCACTTTCTCTTGTCGGTGTCTACGGGTTTGGAAACTTATTACCAGAGCATTCTCCACACATGGTGCGAAGAAAAACATTGTCAGAGCTTTTCAAATACTGATACTTAAATAAAGCACCAAAACTGTCTAAAAACCAAGTAACAGGAAGGCAAACTTATTTTAAACAAACATTAGGATGATCTGAATACTGCTCAGTGATGAATAACGCTGTGAGGGGAGCTTTCATGGTTTGTTCATGTCAGCGCTCACTCACCTTCTGTCTTTCTTTCCAGGACGTAGCTGCAGGGAGGTTTGGTGTCTGCTGGCTTCCACAGCACCAGGGCTGTGTTGTTGTAAGTCTGGGGGACCTCAGGGGTCCCTGGTCTTTTTGGGAGACCTGAAGGAGGGGTGGAAAAGGAGGAGAGTGAGCACTGGCATGGTGTAACAGATAACAGCAGCCTCTGGTGAAGCTTTTCAGAGACCAGATGTGGTTTGGGCATAGTTAAATTACAATTATGTTGCAGCAATCAGTGATACCGCATGTTCATTTATTTACTTGAAAGTGTCGGAATTTAAGCATGTCCAAGATATCAAAGCGGAAAGACAAGATGTTCATTTTCTCAAGCCCGGGGCGCGAAAACGATCCAGACGATGCTTTGAGTTTTATTGTTACACCAAACCAAACGTGACACCAATAGTCATTCTTTAATTTCAGAATGTATCTCCCATTAGGCCTGTGCACCGGCATGAACAATGGAGCCAGCGCTTCAGGCGAGATAAGCTGTCTGAAGTATTTTTCACACCGCTGATGGATTATCAAGGGGAGACAAATAGTATCAGTGGCTGGGATTCGTAATACTACTTGTCCATAGCCATAACAAATAAAGTTCAAATGCTATCGATTGCATCTGACGTCTGAGAAATACATCTTCCACAGTAGCTTCTAAAGTCTCATTATTATTGCTGCAATTGTGAGCAGCATGGGCAGAATCTGAGCACCGTTGCTCTCATTAAACACTATTTGTGCAAAGGCATGACTGCAGTCTTGAATGTGACCTGCCACAGCCGAATTCAAAGCATCATTTGCTCCCATTACACAATGAATATGAGAAAAGCCAAAAACCCATTAAGCTAATCTACTGTAAAGTACATCTGTTGACATTAATATTCATACCATTCCTCCTGCTATTAAAATTAAATTATGTAAAATACATCATATTATGGTGATAATTACTGCATGTTCTGTGTGAAAGGCAAAAGAGCAGTTGGACCTCTGGTAAGAAAACACGTTCTATCTTGTAATTTGCAGCGGTGACATTTTCCCCATTCAATAAAAAAACACATGAAGCACAAAACATTTTTTTCATGTGCTAAAAAAGCTACTCACAAGCTATGGACAGTGTGCAGGAGGTGGTGATGGTAGCTATGGGGTTGGTAGCGACACACTCATAAACTCCAGCGTCCCTCCTGCTGGACTTCATGATCATAAGAAGCTGCCTGCCGTCTGGGTGGGAGATCAGGTTGATTCTGTCGTCCACCTCCAGCGGTTTCCGATCTGGAATACACAAAACATTTAAGCGACTCATCAGCAGCTTGTGGATAAAACCACAACGACATTAGGTACCTTTCATCCATGTGATTTCTGGATGTGGACTTCCGGCTGGAAGGCAGCTGACAGTGACAGGTTCCCCCTCCAACAAGACGTGGTCTTTCAGCTTGATGTGGAACACGGGGGCGAAATCTGAAGCAGAGCGGATGAACTGCTGGCTTTTTGACAGACCTTCCTCTTTGGGGGCGGATGAGGCCTGATCAGATTGGGAGGGGGTTTTGTCTCTCTTGCCCCGTGTCAGACCCCACCTGTCCCACCGCGATCGCCTGTCACTCTCTGAGGCTTTTTCGGAATGGATGCTAGAAGAGGATTCAATCGATTCCTTGGATGCACCAGCGCCGGCCTGTTTCGCGAGCTGATTCTCGGGGATGCCCATTCCTTTGAGTCCTCGCCCCTCGGACTGGGAATGACGATGGCGGGTAAACAGCGGGGTCCTCTTTCCCTCTCCGTCCCCTTTTCTCTCCTCAGACTGACTGCGGGATTTCGTGGACATTCCTGCCACTTTGTTCTCAAACTTTTGTCGCATTGCCACGACGGGGGAATCTGTGACATTCTTCAAATCCCTTTGTGCCAGCTCTTTCTGACTTCCCTCTTTATCCTTCCTCTCCTCTGACTGGGTCCTTATTTTGGCAGAGATTCCGGCCACTTTGGACTCAAATTTGCGCCTCATAGCAGAAACCGATGACTCCTCTGCTTTTCTTTGTTCTCTCTCATCCAGCTGCCTCTGTGCAATGCTCAGCTCCTTTGTATCCAGGGACTTACTGCGACCAAGAGCCCATGAAACCCTCTTGCTTGCAGCAGTTTCCTGCACATCCTGATGTTTTTCCTCCTTTGGTTTCTCACCCTTCTTATCAGCGGATGTTGACCTCTTTGCTCGCAGGGAGAACCTCCCAATTAGACCGAGGCCTGTTTCCTTCTC
This sequence comes from Chaetodon auriga, assembly GCF_051107435.1. Classification (NCBI taxonomy): domain Eukaryota; kingdom Metazoa; phylum Chordata; class Actinopteri; order Chaetodontiformes; family Chaetodontidae; genus Chaetodon; species Chaetodon auriga. The sequence goes on along the minus strand of NC_135096.1, from coordinate 8,277,259 downwards.
TTCCTCTCTTAAATCTTGAACAGATTTGGATTTCTCCTGTAGTCCTCTGGATACCATTTCAAGAGGCGCCCCCCTTGGCCCCGGCCTGTAAACCTCTTCACCCCCCTTCCGGCTCAGTACAGGTGATTTCTCCTCTGATTTGTTTCTGGTGAGTTTTCGGAGGCCACGGGTCAAAGACGACTCCCGCTTCTTAAACCTGGCTTCAAAGACTTCCTCTGAGTCGATGTCTTTGATGTCTGTTCTGAGCACAGGCTGGCGGGGGGCGGCAGGAAGATCAGGGTTTGATGATGTGGAAACAGAACCAGGAGATCGGTCGGCAGTTGCTACTTTGGCAAATACTGCTGCGTGTTCCGGTAATGTGGGCGCATCTGTGGATTTTGTATCATTTGGCTTGGCTGCAGCAGTGGGATGTTTGGATTGAGCCTCGTCAGGTGTTTGAGACACTGCGACAGCTTGAATGACACTTGTATATGCAGATGATGGTTTACGGTTCTGTGGTGATTCCTCGTCCGCCTTCGTGTCCTTTTCTTGAATATGTAACTCCTGATTTTCTTTTCTCTCTTCTTCTTCATCATCCTCCTCTATCACAATTATTGGAGTAATTACAGAGGGTGATCTCGACTCAGGTTCTTCTTTATCTGCCTTTTCTAACTGGGTTTTGGTCCTTTTCTCTGTTATTCCATCCATGTTCCTCTCACTTTGCATTTCCTCATGTTCTTTCACATTGTTCTGTTTTAGCTGTTGGTCCAGTCTCCCTGGTGCTGGGAGTACAAAGGAGGTCCTCTTTGTAGGTGAGGCAGATGTAGATTCCAGTGTTGTTTGCTCTGTTAGTGCGGACATTGATGTCGCCTCCTGAAGCTTCTTCCCCTCTATGCTCCCGTTGCCCACTGATGGGATCTCTAAGGGGGCTCCAAACCTGCGGTGTAGGGGCATGGGCTCAGAATCCCCCTGAGTGAAGGAGGAGCTTTTACGAAAAACTTTGGTCTGTGGCATGTCCTCCCCAGGACTCTCAGAAGATGCTGCTCTGGTGAGTGTTGATGGCCCCGTTCTGGATCTCCTCAAATTGCGATCAAGAGACCCTGTCCGCCTCTCATCTTCCATGCCGAGTGTTTCAAACAAGGGGCCTCGCAGGCCGCTCATCTTTTTGTCCATGTTTCCCCCCCTGAGCAACCTCTGTCTCATCAGTTCCAGTTTTAGGGCATAATCCTCCTGGCTTAACTTTGCCGCTCCAGGGCTTGGACTGCGATTTGGTAGTTCCATAGAAACAGCCTTTTTCAGGCTTTTGCTACTTGGTTCTTCGTTGCTGGAGTTTCCCTCTTCTGGGTCAACATGGAGAAGCAGTGCTGAATCAGCAGAGCTGCCTCTCCTCATGGTAGCCCGCCTGGCTTTTGTCTGTGAATCCTCTGACTCCACACTTGATCCCTTTTTAAGGGGAGCTCGTCTTGTCTTTTCCATTTTCTCCTCATTTGGGGTTTCCTCTTCAATTTTGTTAGTCCCTACTCTCCTACCTGCTACCTCCATGTCATCCTTTTTCCTTATCCCATCAGCAGCAACACTGGGCCATACTGTGACATCTTCATCCCCGGGGATCTCATTAAGGGAGACCCTGGACCCAGAAAAAACCATGGACAGTGGCATAGGAATAAAGGGAAGCTCATCCACGTCTGCATCCGAGTCAGAGGAAGAGGAGGGTGGTGGGGAGCCTTCTTTTAAATGCCGTGCCACAGCAATGGAGACATGGCTGGATGAGTCATTCAAAAGCTCCGGGATGGACCGCATCACCATCTTGGACTTGTAGCTGATAAGGGAACGCTGAAAGAGTTGAGAGACGTGAGAGAGTTTGTTACTAGATTTTATTTCCTGGCTTTATGTCCAAAGTCTCCAGTCTGTCAGTCATACACTTTTCATACTTAAATGAGTTTGCAATCAGCTAATAAAATGGGGTTTTATTAAATCTCCTAAATAATTTAAAGTGAAAGTGGTTTCAGAAACTACAACATTGAAAAACTAACGTAGTAAACAATAAGATTATTATTTTTGAAAGTTACACACAGAACCCTGATTTCAAAAATGTTGTGACTGAGTTAAGACAATATATGTAAACTTAAAGACAATATATTTAATTTTTGACCTAATCAGCTTCATTGATTTTGTAAATATTTGTATACTATATACTGTTTTTACTAATATTTTACAGTGTTTCATTTCCACATACTAAATGCACATCCACCACATCACAGCTTACCTGCCATCGCCTTCTAGACAAAACTTGCTTCAGCATTGCTGTGCTGATGCTCTTGTTCGTTGGTGACTGCAAGACAAAAAGAGGGGAGTCACCATTAACCTAAGTGGAGACATAAATACAAATCTCTTGACACGTTGAAAAGTTTCAGGCTGGATGATATATTTTCTCACTGATAACTCACCTTGAACCAAGGATGACGAAGGCACTCGATGGCACTGGGCCTCCTAGGAGAGGGAAAATTATGCATATGAGAAAGGAGCGACTGCTCTTAAAAGAAATGAAGCGATGATAAATGATATGTATTCATATGTGATTATGATAAAAAATAAGCCAGTAATCTTGATGCTTACAGTCTGTCCACCACCAAAAGCTTGATGACAAATCCCTTGGCTTCCTTGCAGAGGTCAGAAAACATGCTCTCCTCAAACGCCACATTGTAGTTGCGGATGTTTAAGGCGGTGGCTCTGTCATTCTCGCCAGCAAAAGGAGACACACCGGTCAGGCTAAAATCAAAAATAAACACAATTATCAACAAATTAAACATATAGTTCTTTTGATTGCAATTTTACTGGAACTATCAAAGCACATACTCTCACAATGAATCTATATAACATACCAGAGGTAAGTGATGACACCAACAGGCCTGTGGGAGAGCAGGGCAGATGAATGACAAGTGGATATTCAGGAGCGAAACGAAAGCACAGAAAAGACAAAAGACGTTATTGTGTTGCAGATAACAAGGCAGGAGCCTGCAGTGTGTAGTCACTTCTCCATGCTGGAGAACAGGTGGCTCACCATATGTCTGTTGCTGTGGAGACGGGAGTTTGGTTAACAATCTCTGGTGCAACATATTCTGGCGTGCCGTATTTGCAGTAGTACTCCTCCGAAGCCTCCACTTTCATGGCATAGCCAAAGTCACAAATGCGGATCTGGTCACTCCCAGGACCTGCCATTAAAATGTTTTCAGGCTAGAGGAGGGGTGTATCCAAACACATCAATGTTAGGTACTTGTGAAAGAATAAATCAATCAAATAAATGCCGGGGGTGGGATGGACGGTTACCTTAATGTCAAGGTGGGCAATGTTTTTTTGGTGGAGATAACGAAGACCTTCCAAAACCTGCTGAATACTACAGCGGATCTGCAGAGAAAGACAAGGAGTGAACTTAAAAGTCATGTTACATAATGATGGCGCAGTGCAGTCAGCAGGAACACACAAACCTCCAGTTCCTTGACGCTTGTTTTTTTGGCCATTCTTTCCAGCAACTCCTCGTGACATCTTCACACAACAGTTGAGGGAAAAGAGAGAGCTGCAACTTGACTGCGCAGTCCAAGTGGTAGGTGCATGAGATATGAATTATAAATGAGCAAAACTCCCACACATCCTATCTCTTGCTAATTCCACTCATCGGCGATGAGTCAGAGAGAAAAGGCTGTGCTGTGCTTCATTCATGCCTCCAGGGGACTGTAGAAGACATTAGGATTAATGCTTTGGATCTTTAGTGTCCTTGAGATGCATTTAAGTGCACTTTTCTTCAGTAATAAAGCGGATCAAATTTGAAACAGTTCTGCAGGAAAGGCAGTGCCTTTTTGATGTTAAAGATATGAACATGTTTGCAACTAGCAATGTTTCCTATCATTGAGAAGCTGCAGTGAAAGGATACAGCTCTGTGATGAGCACCACCACGTTCTTCTTCTCAAAGGCATCGTGGAAATAGAGAATCCTCTCGTTGTCCAGCTCAGACAGCAGGTCCATCTCTCCGAGTGCCAAGGCTTTCCTCTTTCCTCGCGCAGAAATGAACTTGGCAGCGAACTCGGCCTTTCCCTTTTTCTGAGTCACCCTCTTCACGTAGGAGAAGGCACCCCTGCATCAAACAGTGGGTCGTGTTTTGGGTTTAATGAGTTACAAAAGACCTTTGAATAGTTTCACTGCATAGTGGAACACGGTGTCAAAAAAAAAAGATGCCAAAAAACATTTTAAGGGGGACTTGCTGCTTTTTTTTCACAATCATGCCAGCTGGAGCGATCTCATTAAAGGTCAAAGATGAAAATCTCACTGTCATCAGAGTGTGAAAGTTCATTAAATTCAATAATATCAGCTCCAATGTCGACTCACTGGCTTTGCTGAGCTTGCAACCTTCAGCAAATCCATGCAGCTTGATGCTAAAAGCTCATCAGTGGACCTCTGATCTTAGATGATTTTGCTCATATGTTCCAATTTCTGGCCATTATTTGACTCAGGTATTTGGCTTTGAAATGAATACCCTTCAACATGTATTATTTTAGGACAGATGTGACGCTGTTGGCTGTTCTTCCGAAAAGAACACACACCTGGCAGCCAATCACAATCAGGAATTATCTGGGGAAACAAAAGGAAAAGCAACAACACAAGGCCAAATTCTTGTGTTGGAGAAGTGATATTATTCGAGTTGAAATGAAAAAGTTTCAGCCAATGAATTAATGATCGTTTCCCTTTTCCCTCCATTGTTTAACGAACTTTCATTCCCCTTCTCTGCAGTTTGGTCGAATAAATCTGAATTCCATTTGTGTTTGCTGCTCTGCTTAAAAACCAAAAGCATCCTCTATTGGAAAACAGATTTTCCCGTCTTCCTATTTTGACATTCTGATTACAATCCACAGCAAATGTCTGTCTCCTCCGAGTCAGAACAAAGCGATTCATCTGTGGGCTAATGCATTCACTCCACTCAGGCTGGTGACTCATCTCTCATTTCTGTCTGCTGTTGTTCAGCAGGTGCGACTCCCCGCCCTCCCACTGCCCGACCCCTAGTGCTCAAACAGCCATTAAGGCCGATGTACTTGTGTAAAAGGATGCGAGACAGCAGGAGCGTGCGGCCAGTCATGCACACTCACCTCCCTATCTCTTTGTGGCTATCGTAGTAATCCGTCAAACGCCTCATCTTCCTCAGAATGGTTCCCTCGTCCTCCATTGGCTCCGCTGCTTCTTTTCGCTCTGCAGGGAGCACCGACATTTTTATGTGTGTGTGTGTGTTTGGATGTACATGTGTGCCAGCACAGCGACAGATGGTTTCATATTGTAGTCTCAAAACACCTTGTGGTCCCGCCCAGATGGTGTAGATTTAGAGGTGTAATTTTCAATAACAACTAGCTTTTACTGGTTTGTCCAGCAAATGCATATAATCTAACCAAAATGCGCAAGATCAACAGCGGATGCAAGAAAAGCTTGTTTTAATTTCTCATCAAATCACCATCTGAATACGAAAGTGATTTAGAATTTATCATGAATCAACGTTTGCGGCTCTTCCTTAATGCTGAATCTCACAGAATTCTAATCTTTTTTAGTGGGATCAATCTGTCTACATGCAAAGTCTGTTTGTGCACACAGTGTTGCTGATGTTTTGCTGGAGCGCAGACCTGTATGAACTGTGAGTTCAGCCTTGCAGGAGTTGGAGCCGGCCAGGTTCTTCGCAGTGCAGGTGTACACGCCGGAGTGTTCGGGGCGGGCGTTGAGGACAACCAGGGAATATTCTGGGTCATCGTACACAAATGTGAAGTGGCTGCTCTCAGAGAGAAGCACATCATCCTGCAACAGACCGATCGGCTATTAATATGGTTGCTGTGATTCCTGGCTTTTGGCTTTTGTGCTGCTCCACTGCAAAATGACCACAGAAAACACTCCATCTGATATCAAATTGCCTTTCAACAACTTCATAGATATTCTGGCACTGAAAAATAACTCCACTCTCAAACATCATACCTTATACCACAGAATATCTGGGTCTGGTTTCCCTTCAACCACAACAGCCAGACGGGACATCTCCCCAACGTGCACGTCCACGTCCTCCATGATGCTTTCAAATTTAGGAGGCACTACGAAAGAAAAAGAAATAAAAGGTGGCCACACGCAGACTGTAACATTGGAACACTGTGGACTGCACTTTCTGTACAGATATGAGACCAATTTTTACTTTTATGTTCTTTTGGTCAAAGTAAATAGATATCAAAGCCCCATGAGGACGTTTTATACACATTAATCCCAACGTTAATCCTAACAATGATGAGGCAGTCTTCATTTTAACACCATAAAGCCATATTTAGAGAAGCTATTCTAAAGTCATGAAACTTAAATTAAATTACATACAGCTCGCCCTTGTTGGTATTTACGGTAAATTCTTGGGATTCAAGCTGAAATGCTGAATTTATCACATGGTGCTGACCTGCCATGGCCAGCTGAAGCGTGCAGAGGTCGCTGCCAAACTGGTTGCAGGCCGTGACCACCAACTGGCCGACGTCTGTGCTTCTGACTCTCTGAAGCTTCAGGGTGTGCTGATCGTCGTCTGGCATGCTCATCTCATACATCCCCGGTTTGTTGACCAACGCCACTCCCCTCCTGGTGAGGACAGAGGCAATGCATCACAGTTGGAGCTACACACCAGAGGCTTGCATTGGAGTGATTTTAAACATGCACTGAAGTCTATAAACAAGCAAATATCTTGATGTGCGCTGACTTCAGTGTACGATGCACACTCGAAAGTGAAGACACGTATTAAAAGACAGCAAAAGTAATTTTTCTTGACACAAAGGTAGCAAAAAATAAATAACCAGGTAGCAAAGAACATCTCAAAGAGCCAGCAGACAGAGAACAAAGTGTTCCACCAAGAAACTGCAGAGGTCCACAGAGAACATGAGCTTGAACATCAAAATAAATTAAATTCCATCAAAGCAATGTGAACCACTGCACAGCGTTGCTTCTCAGTCCCGCTTCTCTGGTTCACATGTTCTATCCCAATTTATAAAACAGCCCCTGATGAGAATAGAAGCGGGATGAAAACCAGCAGTGCTCCGGCTCCAGAGAGACTTCATCTGCTGAGCTGTCTTTGTTTGAAATGAGCAATAAATCAGACACTGTCTCAGTATTTAAACAAAGATTCAACACTCATCAATTCAGCACCGGCTAATGCACGAGCTAGCATTTTCTTATTGTGCAGGCTGGTCTATTACTGCTTGCATTATCCTCTCTGTACACTGTCCTTCACATCCAGATGCGTAACTAAAGACTAACCTTTTCCAGGTGACAACTGCATGCACATGGTTCAGCGTAAGGGTGATGCTCGCAGGTTGGTTCTCAACCACGTAAACAATGTCCGGTTTGTCCAAAATGGCCGGTGCTTTCCTCAGATAGGGTCCTACAGGGTAAAAGATAAAACAGATTTCATCTCATTTATCATTTGAATATTATCTCTTTAAAATAGTTTCTTTGAACGTCATGCCTTCTTCAACCTTGTTACCTCTGTCCAGCAGCTGGACCAGGTCAGTAGAGGGTGATGGTTTGCTTGATGTCTTCCCGGTGGACGTCAGGACTCTGAAAGCGTAGCGGACTCCCTTGGACAGGGAGGTGACAGTGTAGCTGGTCTCCCTCAGGTTAGACGCCACGACAGACCACTGGATAGAGCCCAGAGGCTGCTGCTGGACCACATACAGCAAGGAGCCAGAGTCTGCAGACACATACGGTGCTTAGCTACATACTCTGGATGACAGTAAAACACACAGTGAGGTGCTTAAGATGCAGAGAGAAAAAGATTTTGTTTTGTTTTCAAATCTGTGCTGATGAGCTATGAAATCCAAAGGGGTTTAAAAACGTCTCAGAATGAAAAGAAAGCAAATAAACATCTACGACGTGCATGCTAGAAATAGTGTTTCCCTGCAAGTGTTTTATGTAAATTTATTTATTTATTTTTTATGAAGCCTTTCTCAAGACTGGAAAATCAATGTGTGATATTTAGGCCAAAGAAAAATCTAATTGGCATCAAAGGAACCAAATGAACGTACCAAATGAAGAGTCAAGCCTCTTCGGTCTCCTCCAGCTGAGGCTTATAGTTTTCCCTGTAATAGCCTCAATCATGGGAGGACCATCGGGGGGGTCGGGAACAATGTCTGTTTTCAAATGAATAAATACATCCATATTACATTAAAATTATTTGATTTTCTCAACTGTAGCATCGATGATTAAACCTCCTTCTCTACCTGTGACGTATAGATGTGCATAGCAGGCTGCTTTGCCCACTTTATTGGAGATGACGGCCTTGTAGACGCCCCCATGGGCGTGACAGGCGCTCCGAATGACCAGACTGTGGACATCCCTGTCTGAAGAACAGACGCACAAGTTTCTCATTGACTGTCTCGCCCCAATAATGGCTTTCGCTTGGTTTGTAATCGGGCTCTTTGCTTACACTGGGTCATTTTGCGCTCTTCGCTGCTCTCGATGCGCTTGCCGTTGTGGTACCAGCCGATGGTCGGGTAGGGCAGGCCCGCCACCTTGCATTTCAGCACCGCCTCTTTGCCTTCAATCACCTCCATGTCGGCCAGAGGTTTGACAAAGTCTGGCATGGTCCTCCTCTCCACCTCGCTCTCCAGCACCTCCGGCTCCTCGGGGATGGATGGCATCTTCTCCAGCTTGGACCTGGAGGAAGGGAGGAGAGGCTGTTTTTAAAAATCTGACAACGCACACCGAACGATTGATGCCCTCATTTTCTTTTTGTCATGTGCCTTTACTCTTTTTGAAGGATTTTCCCTTGGAAACAAAAATGTGTCTACTGACTTTTATCCTGACAGCGGCTCAGAGAGATGTTTTCCATATGAATCGCTTGTCTTACATGTGAGAGGAGATGGCCGCTCGAGGTTCTTGCATGTAGAGCTCCGCGGTGCATTCAGACTGTCCGTGGACGTTTTGAGCGACCACTGTGTAGAAGCCCTCTGTGTCGCTGCTCACGTGGGTGATGACAAGCGAGTGACGACCCCCTTCTTGAAGGATGCGAACATTATCACCCTCCTCCACTCTCGTCTCTGAGGGGACATTGAAGTGGAATATAATCATTTCCCCTGAGGAGTTCATAGCTGTGAGTTATCTAGAAAACCACACACCACTGGAGATTCTTACCAAAATGCATCCATGTGACTCGTGGAGCAGGTAGGCCGCTCACCTTACAGTCAAACCGGGCAGTGCGACCTTCGATGACCTCCAGGATGTCCAGCTTACGGGTAAACAGCGGCTCCTTGGATGGGGTGACCTTCAGGTTTGCACTTGAGGTCAACTCCTCTGTAAATGCAATGACACATCGCATCAAGTAACGATCAAACGGGTTTTGAATTATTATTTTACAGGGTAGAAAAGGCAGAAAAGGATGCAACCTTTGTATATTCATAGATTTGAACCAAAACAGATATGAATATATATTTTCCGTTTTCTCTTAAACAACAACAACGTTAAAAGCATTTGTAGTTCACCTTTGGCAGTGCTCAGCTTGCAAGTGTATGTTCCACTATCATCCTCGTGTACTGAATTCAACAGCAGACGGCACCTGGAAGATAAAACAAAACAACTCGTGAAATACTGACAGATAATTACTGGATTTTGGAGATCTAAGATGAACAGACAAAGGGATTTATTTAACCAACATTCTCCCAGTCTGGACACGTTCTCCACGTTCTCATACACTCAAAAAAGCCTTTATTTACACTGTTCGGCAAAACCACACTAATGCAATAAAGAGTTCAAAAGACACAGAGCAGACGTTTAACAACACACATAAACCCACCTCTTGCCATCAAAGTGCATTTTGCAGTTGAGCAACGCCGGCTGGATCAGCCTCCCATTGGACAGCCAGTCCACGTCGACATCTGGAGGTCCTGCGATGTGACACTCGAACATGGCCGACTCTCCGGCCCTCACCGCCACATCTTTTACCTCCCTGCTGATTCTCAGTGCCGTTTGTGCTGCAGCCGCTGCTAAAAACATAGAAAGAAGAGCAAGAAGGAAAGATTTAGAGACACTTGTTGCGATTCGACTCGACAGGTTCAGTTCTTCATCGCTCACCTTTGACCTCCACTCTGCACTCCGCTTGCTTGGTTCCGTACTCGTTGATGATCTTGCAGACGTACAGGCCCGCATCTGACCTCTGAGCTGAGCCGATTCTCATTTCACTGGTGCCGTCGTCTGTCTCTTGCACGGCGAAGCGTCCCGCTGTCTTCACTGTGATTCTGTCCTTCAACCTGGGTCAATATGAAGTGGCTGTCACAGCACTCAGGTGTTTAAAAGAGGGATGTGTGTGTGTGAGACAGGGAACAGTGACCTTGGGTTGAGGTAATGGCCTCAGATGTCTAGGAAGACATGTTTGCAATAAGGCTTTCAGGAAAGGTGTCTTACCAGTAAACCATGGGTTTGGGCTGCCCGCTGACCTTCACTGAGATGACGACATCTTGACCCTCAGTTACCCCCTGGTCACATGGTGCCACCTTTAAAGAATCAGGAGACTGGTTGATACTGAAAATAAATCACTGGCATAAATAATTGCTGGCTGCAGCCCTAATTCCAACACAAAAACCAAACACAAATAACCACAAAAACAGAGGAAAGCCTGGATTTTGAAGATGCGTTTCAGTTCATAAAATTGGATTCAAACTGTTACATCACATTGTGACATCACCCAATGTGGCTTCATCAACCTCTTCCTCCTTTCCTGACAATGGTGTGATGGAGTTAGATATTCTTATAATGCAAAGAGTGAAGGGATCCATCCACAGCCTCCACCTGGCCTCTCGCTGACTGTTTTGGATCAGTATCAGTCAGACGTAGAGATCAGATTTGAGAAACAAGCCGAGCTTTTGCCTGTGAGACCCTCCTACCTGAAATGAGGGAGGTTCTTTGAAGTGGACTCTTTTACTCAGAGCAGGTGAGTCCCCGAGCTCCATCGCCTCCTCCTGAGGGCTCAGATACTCCTCGTCTGACTGGGTCGGACTGCTGACTTCCAAGGCCCCAGCCGGTCTCCCACATTGCATGTGGGTTGGCTCTGGAAGAAACAGAGAGTGATGCTGGACATCAGCATAAGCACACATCAGCTACACCTAATTCACTTTTTCTCGAGTTCATGATAAAGTCAACTCTGATTCGCACACTTCTTAATTTGTGTAATTAAGTGGCAATCTCTTTGAAATATGGTTAACACGGCATAGGGTGGCTTGTTAAACCTTTCCATGGGAACAGTCTGTCAGGGCTCTGATGTTTACAGTCTTTGCTTGCTTTTCTCCAGATTAGTACCTTTGCCAAGTTGAACAGTTGGCAACACAGAGCGAGGAGTTAGATATGAGTTTGCCACGTGCGCCCACATACACACACACAGAGCACAGGGAGCTCTCTGAAGTGACCATAACTGAACAGATAATGAATTAATCCCTTAATCCCTGACCCAATCATTCGCTTATTCCCATGGAGTTCCAGAGCAGACGTTGTGTCTGGACTCCTGGCAGCTTCGACTAAAGTCAGAATTAATTCAGCGCTGGATAGAGAAGAACAAAGCGACACAGTGCCTCTCTTTACATTCTGCTGTCTTTCTTTCTCTGCTTTGCTGCTTTCTTTTCAACTCTGCTCCTCACTTTTTCTGTACAACCTAAAACTCAGACACAAGCAGATAACACTGCGACAACAGGAAATGAATAATATCCGTCAGTGGAGCAGAATTAAAACACGTCCTCCTTTGAGGAGAAAACAACAGCAGAGTGGCCAGATGAATGTGCTTAAGTGCTGCTATTAAACTGACTTGGTCTAAAAAAAAAAAAAGGAAGCAGGATCATCTGCTGTAAAGTGCAAGTGGAAAAAGTCAAAAACAGGCTCGTCCACATGCACAGACGCTAAAAACACATGTAAACCGAAGCATGTATGTAAGGAATGACTTGCAGCAATAAAACATTAGATTTAGAGATCTCCTCTTTACGGGAAAACACAAATTATTATGCTTCAGCAGGGAGGGATTCCAACGAGCTGTCATCACGCTGTTTTTAAAAAGGAAAAATAATAAAATAACCTACCTAGAGTCACATCTCTGAGCAGCGTCTGAGCACCAGGGGATAACTCCCGGGAGTATTTACATAAACCTGCCAACTCTTACACAACTGCTGCATAGTCTGAGCCAGCTAACCTTGCTTTTCAGTCTCATCCTCTGCTCTCTCCTCTGCTTACCATCACTCTCATGTCCATGTTCTCTCACATTCCCGACATCCTGATGCTCACACAGGAATGTCTGGGAAGTTGAATGTTGTGTCGCTTCATTGAAGTTCTGGTGAATTTTTATTTCTTTAACCAGACTCCACAGAGGATGGCGGTACTGTCAAATGACAGAAACTGAATAAACAGCTGGAGAATGGTAAATTTATTTGATGTTTTATGCAGAAATGAAAGAGAATGCAGCGTTAATCTCCTTCACCACATTGAGCTTTGACATCCTTTGTTGCGTATACATCATTCTCTCTCTCTATTATGGCGTGCCCTGCCAAAGCCCCTCTGTTCCCAGCTAAACCAGCTAAAATGACTCACACAATCCCCCACCGCATTTTGACAACTGCAAATCCGAGCCCTGTGGCGTGAAATCTAGACAGATGAAAAACTCCATGATTGCAGCAGTAATCTCACACGGGGACATAAAGCAGACTGCAATTACTTGAGCGAACAAGAGGGCGGCTAAAAATACTCCTGCAAGTTAGACTCCGCTGGCCTAATATGGCAACACAGGGCCCGTGCTGCTGGTGAGACAGTACCAGAGTGCTCGCTCACATTTGTTGACAAAAGTAGGGAAGCGCAGGTTGCATTTACATGAGCTGAATCGACACTGCGGGAGAGGTACAAGCCTCCACACACACCGTACAATATAAACACACACATCCACTGCAGGCGCATTTGTAACAGAAATCTTTTCCAAAAGGAATATTTATTTTGTTTACTCCCCATCCTGAATGCCATGCCTGCCTTTAAGACTCAGGAGACCTTTGTGTGACGGGGCAGGCCTGCGTTTTCAATCCGCACTGAGGGGAGCTCAGCGCCGTTAAGAATTAATGGGTTGCCATGGCAACTATATCGCTGCAAGCGAGGAGCCCCGGTCGGGATGCTGAGCTTCAGCAGGCCTTTGTAGTCATTAAGACAGAATGTCAGGCGGAGGAGGGCTGGCAGTGGATTAAAGCGAGTTTGCGTGTGAGTCAACATGTTCATGTATTTCAAGGAGAGTGTTGTTTTCATGTGCCTCAACATCTCTCTCTTCATTTAAATTGGCGCTACATGCTTGTAAATGTGTCGCTGCAGCACCAAATCTAAAAGGCAAATCCCTTTACATGCAGGGATATCCTTGCATCTCGGGCCCCGTCTCACCTGATTGGATATAGAGTGTGGCGCTGCAAGATGCTCTGCCCGCGGGGTTGACAGCTGTAACGCAGTACGACCCTGCGTTGTTCGGCCTCATCTGCTTTATCACCAGACTGTGTTTCTCACCCTCGGCCTTAACCACATGGAGGGCATCGCTCCGTATCTCCACATTATTCTTCCTCCATGTCACTGAGGAGGCAGAGAGAAAAAAAAAAAAACACATTCACACAGATGACAAACACCCATTAAAACCTCCCACAGAAAAAACAGATATAGCACAATCCACCTTAGTAAGATGTGTAATGAATACAGCTCACTGGTTTTGCTCTTCCTGCAGAAAAACATCTAGATTTTTCAAAAGATGGTTTTTAAACAGATTTTACGGATTTTATTTGCCCACATAAACACTGTGTTTTCTGCTGCGGGAAGGCACTACTCGCAGTATGTATTCAGTCGGTTCCAGCCTAAGAAAACAGTAAATATAAAAAATAAGGAATTCATTCAACAAAGTTTATTAATTAAAATACTATATTCAGCTATAATCTTTACTTGTGAAACAAATGCTATCTTTAAAATTAAGTGTCAGTGGGAATTTTGAAGCACTGTCTATTTGTTATAATGTGATTTTCATTTCTTCATTTAAATTAAACACAAAACCAGCATGTTCTGAGCTGTACCTGTCGGGGGCGGGCTCCCCGTCACGACACATTTCAGAACGGCCTCGGCGTCGCCGGATGCCGTGGTGTCTTCCAGGGGCCTGTCAAACCGTGGGCCCTCTCCTGGCTCCTCATCAGCTGACAGGTAGGAGTCATCAGATGAGCCCCCTGAAAACGACAGGTCAGTGCGAAAAGTGTTTAAAGTTAGGATTTCAATCGACACAGTTATGTTTCGGCTGTTTGTTCACCACTGCTTTGGCTTGTGACCCTTTAAAAACTAGAAAGACCCACCAAAAAAAGATACTTCCATATGCTCACAGCTTATAAAAGACTAAATCCTAATAAACTAAGTGACTGATGGACCCTGTACTCGAGGGAATTTAACAATGCACTGCTTATAAAACCCATCACAAAGACCTTATTAAAAACTTCTTCTTCTTCCTCTTGTCTCAGAGTGGAAACAGCGAATCAGTCATGTGAGTTAAATGTTTGCTATGTGAGCAGCTTGTGGCCATTAAGGGAACTGCCTCATGACGCAGTTGTGCATTGGCTTCAACATTCGTCCCTGGTGGCTGCTGCTTGTTTCGGCTTAATTTTACTCAATTAACTCAACAAAAGCACTTCATCAATAATCATCACAAAATATGTCCTACCTTCCTCTGGAGATCTGGGTTGAACAGAACGGCCCTTCTTGCTCTTACGAACTTTCCCCTCTTTCCTTCTGGCCTTGGTTCCCTCATCCCTGTCTGCAACACATTCTGTCTCCATGGGTTCATCCTCCACCAGGATAGTGGGGATGTTCACTTTCAAGGCCGGAGACGTCCGACCCACCTCCGCCTTTCTCCTTTTCAGGAGAGGACTGATGGAAGGAGTGGGTGATGGGGTGAGCCGGGGGGGCTTGGGTGGATACTGGGACCCGGCTTCCCTCACAGTTACTGGGGATGCTCTCTTTCCATGTGGGCTTGGCGATCGAGGGTCTGCTTTTTTGTCCATCTTTGTGTCCCTCTTTGAGTCCGTCCCCACATCTCTGAAGGAGGATTTTTGAGATGTGGCAACAGTGGCGTCTTTGTCAGCTGCCGGAGAGCTTTGTTGGGTTTCCCTGTGTGCAAAGACGAGAAAACTGTTACGTAATACTGATAATCTTGGAATAAATATTCAAGCAGGGTAAAAAATTTCAATGTTGCATCCATTGCTGTGAAATAGTGACTCTTACAAAGTCAAATACACAAGACACACGTAATTATGATTTTAAAAGCACACAAATTCACCAGGAAAGATAATTCTCCAAACCTGGTGAGGCTTGTCCTTGTGGCTGTTGGCAATGGTTGTCCTGGTAACTGGTGAACTGGTGCTGTCTCCATGGTAACGCAGATTTTCCCTGCGCTTCCTCGTGATGAGCCATCCGCTGGTTTCCCCAGTGAATCTGGCTGTGTCATCTTACGCTTTTCAGAGTTGTTACTTTGACTCCCCAGACCTTTGCCTTGGGCCTGCAGAGAAAACTCTGATGTGCTGCTCCCTTCCCTCTCCCCAAATTTTCCATCCTGCACCGCTCGTTCCCTCGCCTCCAACTTTTTAACCACTTGGGGAGGGATGGGCTCCAGTTTCCCTGTGGTCAGCCTCTCTTTCTGCGACAGCTGCTCAGTGGAATATGCCTTCTTCAAGCTTGGTTTCCCCACAAGTTTCTTGATCCTCTGCAGCTCTTCGGCGAACTTGCTCTGGTAGCTCTGGACCCTCTGGGAGTAGCTCGTCTTGTCCTCTAAAGAAGAGGCCCGTTGCTTGAACGCCGCCCTCTTGTGAGCTGCGCCCTGCAGGATTCGGTCGTCCTCTTTGCTGGGGCCTTCTTTCTTCTTTCTGCTGTCATCCAAGTCGAATGAAGCTGCTCGTCCAAAACCAGATGCTGAACCAGATCCGACGCCCCCGTGCAGATCCGCACTAGCCCTTCGCTCCTCAAAAGCACGGACCTTGTCAAAGATCTTGGGCCCAGCACGAGCCAGTTTGGGTGTCATGACAGCACTGTTAACAGTGGGTGCCTGGTCTGTCTTATAAGACTGGAGATCTGAAGGTTTAGTTTTATCCAGGTCTTGGTTTGGGGTATTGATGTTGTTTTTGTGTGTACTGGGAGGTGGCTGGGGAGCAGACAGGGGGGCATGGGGGTGGGGCTTCTGTGATTCATCAGCTGTTCGAGTCCTAGAGGTGCGAGGATTGAGGGGAAATGGAGGAGTGAAGTTAGAGCTCTAGCGCAGTTGCTGTAGGTGTTGGACGAGTAATAAAGACTCCATTTGAGTCATTTTGTCTCGTTGTTTTTTCATAGTCACCAGTGAGTTCCTTGTGTTTGTCTGTGCTCTTTGTGTCTCATTTTCAGAGAGCAACATGGTAGACAGTGTAAAATGAAATGGCAGAGAAAATAATGTTGTCCACATGTAAGATTTCTTAAGAAGTTCTAAGGAACTGAATCGAACTGTGGTGAAGTGGAAGACACTCTAAAAACAGTAATAATTGGAAATTGTAGGCATGTTGCAGCAACAAAAGTGCAGATTTACAACATGAGCTCTTACAAAATGCCAGAAAAATACCCCTGCTTTAACTTCAAATACAAAAACATCATGCCTAAAAAGAACCCGCAAATCACATGATCATTACTTTGTGAGAACATTCATGCTAATATTAGCTTGGATCAAAGCCAGCAACCCATGCATGCCACAGCAAACCTATAAAGACGTGGTGTTAATCCAAAAGTGACGGGCTGCTCTAGAAAACATGCAGTGGGTAAAAAGAGTAATCACAGTTTTCAGAAGTGCTGAATAATACATATTAGCAGATTGTACCATTGTGTCCTCTCTAATGGCTATAAGAAATATTAATGACACTTTATAAAACTTGAAAGCAAACCACACTCACAGCAATAAAAGCAATGAGTCAAAGGAAAGCGTGGTATCAAAATAAAAGTATGAAAAAAGCTTGAATATATGAAATAAGAGTAAAAATAATGAATCACTTTGTAACTTATAACATATGGAGCACAATTTTTGTGAGTTGGGTCGATGGAGGATATAATGTCTTGTCTTATGTGTCAGTTTTCTTTGCAATTTGGGGTTTGTGGCCAGTCTTTCTTGTTTTTAGTGGAGTCCTTAAAGTGAAATGCCATGTGCTATAACGGCATAGAAAATGTTCTCCCTCTGTAGAGGCTGAACATGCTCCCATAGTAGTCGCTGCCTACAGAAACACTTTCCTCTGACCCCTGAACAGGTCGAGCCAGGTTAGCGTGAGAAGCCCGGATCAGTGGTTCCACACCCAAGTGACGGACAGGGGGGGCCCCCTCAGCGGGAGCCCCGCCGAGGGCTTGCCTGGCTGGGTTCGTGGGGTCCAAGTGGGGCCCCGGAGGGCGGGAGCCCAGAGCACGGAGCTCTCGCTCCACCACAGGGTCATAGGCGCCAGGGAGGGTCGCCCTGCGATCTGAAGCATCTGGGTTATAGTCCATCATCCCTCCTCCCTCACCTGGAGAAGGACAGGAGACAAAAAAGAGAGAGAGGAGGGAGATGTAAGTTTAGCCACCACATGTGACAAAGAAACATCAATTCCTTTCAACTACAGACAGAGGTTGTTTGGAATAAGAGGATAAGTCTGATGTTATTCTCAACAAATCCAATGAAAAGATCAAAACCAAAAATGTGTTAGTCTGTCCGTATGACGTACCTCATCTGTTCCTCTCAAACCCGAGCCCACTGGTTCCTCCTGAAGAAGCTAATCTCGCATACGACCCACCAATCAGCTTGATATTTTTTGTGCACCTTTATGACTACATGCTGAAGGACCTCTTTCATTGCACAGCAGGACAGTGCATGTGGGATTGACTCAAAATAAACTGCAGTGCCTGCGACCATTGTAATGAAGGAACATGTCATCCACAGCAACAGTGTGACTCACTGATGTGTTTTTAATAGTTTTTGTCCAACAACGGAGCTCTATGGCGCAGATGGAAAAGATAAAGCAGGCTTTGGTTACAGAGGCAGTTAAGATCGATTCATTGTTGGTTTTGGTCTTAAAGGATAAATCTGGTGATATTCTATGAGACAGATGGGAGGATAAGCCTTGTTAAGACGTTTGAATCGTGTTAATTGAAAGGTCAATCAACTGTCAGGCTTTTTAATGAATTATGAAAAGGTGGATCATGTGTATTAAACCTTTAAGTCTATCTTTGTTTAAAGTCACACCTTTTGTGAATTGAATATTGTATTGGAACACACTGAGGCTCTGAATTTAATTTCCAGACATTCCTCTTTTTGAGGCATAAACTAAATAAGACAGTGTGCATAACCAAGGCTTATACTTTGTTTTAATGTATTTTCTTTGTTACATATATAATACCTGATATTCAAACTAAAATGCTAAAGAAGATTAACTAATCAACTGAAAGATTCATCAATAAAAGGAGCAAAAACCCTGAGCTGGTAGAAAACAACCTGATGTAAAACAGACATTATTTAGCACAAAAAAAAAAAAAAAAAGGATCAGATGGATAAAGAGTGTATTGATTGCTTAAAAACAGGAAATGAAACAGAAAGTGTGAGGGCTACGCTGCGGAGCGTGCACCACTTAAAGCGATCCTCCCCCATCGCAAATCAGGTAATGACTGACATTTTAGTGATGAGCAACAGACAGGGATGCTTCGGCAGCGAAAAGAAAGAGCAGTCAGCATCTCCGGCTAACGACGGAAACCTTGAAACAGCGATGGTGTCGAGGATATAAAACGACAGACTCCTGTTGCAATCACAAATGATACTGACTCAGCGCCACAATCAGAAAGCAGCCTATATCACTTCCTCATGAGGCGTTTCATCGAGCAAACCATCACACACTTCAGGGCTTTGACATATTGAGCTTCAAAATACTGCTTTCATTTCCCTGTGAGCCAACCGGGGTCGCGCTTTTCATTCTTACTTGACGGCAGAACAGGCTTTTAGTGCTGCGTTTTGAAGCTAATGGAGAGCGTAATTTGCTCTCACACATGTCCACAGGATCTAAACGGCGTCCATCTGGAGGGACGCAAACCCGAATGTTCTCTTCAAGAAGAAAACGCATTGTTTTTAACAAGGCATTCTAGTTTTTGCATGCAGCTGAGGCAACCAGAGTCTGTTCCTTGAAGAGAACAAATGATGTATCACCTCATCCCTCCCTCATTTGATATTCTCTTTCTATTTTTTTTTTTTTTTGTTTCTTGTCTCTAGAGGGACGTGATGAGGGCGTAGTCAGCCCGCCAACACGAAAGCTTGGAAAGTGCAAACACTGTGTACGAGCGAGGGAAGAATATAAAGTTTCTTTGTGGTACGGGAGAAGGGTGTCAATATTTCTGATCTATATTCAGACATCTTGTTGCCTGGTTAGGAATGGATGGTGAGGGCATGCAGGTTCTCTGACGCCAATGCAGCAGCACCACTTTAGCAAATTGGTAAATACTGTTTCAGGAATTCTTTCCTGTGCAACACTGACAGGAAAAGCACATTAGGTTATGATTGGTTAACGTCTGCCAGTCAAGGAAATCTGTTTTGTTTGCATTAAGAGATCACGAGTGAGTGAATGTGACATTTCTTTGGCCCCCTTCTTGTCTTTAGGCTTGATGAAATAATCATTTTAGCTCTCTTGTTTGAATAATCTTGTTAAATATCTTGTCTGACCAACAGTCCAAACCACAAAAATACTCATTTTACAAAGCCATAAAATGGAGAAAAAGAGCTAGTCCTCACCCTGGAGAAGCAAATGTTCGGCACTTTTGCTTGAAAGAACAACTCAAATGATGAATCACCAAAATAGCTGCCTGTGATTCTTTTGGTCAATCAATTGATCAACGAGCCCACTGATTATTTCAGCTCTCCGAACCTGTATGTCAACAGTCCAAATAGCGTGCAAATGAAATCTCACTGACGACATGGCATGACAAGTCTCATATCATAACGAATTACTGAGTGAGTGAATCTGAACATCCACTTACTGAATGCACTGAAAGCTCCATCTCAGATAACCAACACAGCTCGGTTTAAACTTAACGCTCGGCATTTATATCCTTATTGGATTCTGGCAAAGTACAAAACATGCAATACAGTGAAATGACTGGAGCCATTAGCTTCAGCATTATTTATCCGGCCTCAGTTTTCGAGGCTGTATGTTCCCTGTGGAGCCACACAGTCAGATCCAGACCTGAGACAGGTTTCCTGCTGGAAACTAGGGCAGTGTGTCACACAGTTGCATCACACCATGAGGGATTCATGCATTCTGCCATATCGGATTTTATCCAAGGCACGTCTTTGGCCAAGCTGATAACAACCCTCCATTAAATCTATCAATGCGCATTGAATCATAATTTTGTAGAAGTGTGTTTTTGGCAGCGATGTTGGTGCTGCAGTAAATCATACTACCACCTCATAAATAAGGTTTAAAGAGCTGCTGAATATGTGCATGCTGCACATTCTTTTCGCTGTATAATCTTTTTTGCAACTATTGCAACTATAAAAATACACATTTAAAGAGACGCTGAAATGTCAGTTTTGAAGAGCTAATCTGGGAAGTGCTAAAATTGTGCATGAGCATCAGCGAGACTTTCGGTGTAATACCTGAAGGTCCTCTCCGTCCAGTCTTGTCTTGGTGCCTCCCGGGCCCTTCTTTGGTTTCCATCTGAGGTTCTGTGGTCTCATCCTCTGTGGTCTCAGAGTCTGAAATGAAGAGATGTAAAACACAGAGGTGAGTTAAGATGGAGAACGAAGGTGGAATTGCAGGAAAAAGAAACTGAGGTGGAGGAGAAGAGCAGGCTGAAAACAACAACAGAGTCCCAGTGAAAATGACATTTCACATTTACTTAGCGGCACAGAGTTTGATGGGTCCTTGAAAAGAGCCGCGGAGAGCCCCCGGAGTGAAATAAATGGGCTGAAGCTGAAGCGTGACATGAAGCCAGCTGCGGCTTATAAAAATACATGGCTGATACATGGAGGGGAGGGTATGTATAGATGCTCTTCCCTCGGGTTTGGATCCATTTGACTTTGGTCACAAAACAGCAGGGTGAGCTTAGTTTCTTTATTTAGACTGGTCGCTTTATTCCTTTTATTTTTACTTTATTCCATTTTGAACCACTATAAATGTGAGCCATGACACGTGACAAATTCACAGTGCTTCTTAACCAAAGCGGCTTTAAAATTCAATGAAGCACAAAATGGTCAGAAAGATCTACTAACTAAAATTTGACTCGATTTCAAAATTATGAGTTGATTACTGGGTAACCTTTTCAAAGGATCAGCACACATGAAACAGCATGAACTGATATTTCTGTGCGAAGAAGAAAATGCCAGCCATTTAGAGAATGAACTCAGGAATGAGACACAGTCACAGAAAGCCATGTGCCCGCAAGAAGAAAGATGGACAACATTCATTTGACTGTGGTCTTGATTTTATGAGGAACATTCAAAAACACAAGGAGAAGAGACAAATGCGGGGGTGTGGTGGGAGTGTAGTCAAATAAAATATGACGAGGAGCACTGATTTCTCGAGGAAGCTGAAAACACAACGAAAGGAAAAGGACGGCGAAACAGAAACCACAGACAGGGTCAACGCAAACCGCCTGAAAGCACCTCTCTGTGGCTGAGATCACGCTGCATCAGCAGGGTGAACACATGAGGCCGTGCGGGGACGGATGGGATGAGAACAAAGAAGAGTGAGCTAAAGATGAATCAAGGCAGGCAGGTTTTTACCATAGCTTTGCTTTCGGCAGGAGCGGAAAACTTCGCTTCCATAGTGGCAGCAAGAGAGGGCAGACGGGAGAGCACCGTTACTATGGAAACCAGCATCTCTCTCACCCACACGACCAATCCTCTTCGTACCCATTAGCGTCTAAAATCACCAGCCAAACTGCTGGGTGGCTGACAGATATGTTTACTGGTTAGAGAGCTCGTGGAGGAGGAGGACGACAACCACAAAATAGGTTGCACCTCATTGCGCCTCACATCAAGTCAGATCCTGATTAGATAATTCCGGAAGGTTCCGCCTAATGATAAGAAAGCCACTGTAACATGAACAATCACCATTAGCTCATTACATTGCGAGCAGCATATGTGCTCTTTCCTGGGTGTGGGTATGTAGATCCACCCGTCTGTGCCAAATGGAGTGAAACGGCTTGCACACCAGGCGAGGGAAATCGACTCAGCGATGTAATAATGAGGGAATATATTTCATACTGTATAGCTTGTATTGTAATGTGAATATGATTTGGAGTCAAGTATGGCAAGCCTCTAGTTTTGGCTTAGATTGCGCAAATATTGCCAAATATTATATCACAAGCCATCGAGGCCAGACATTATTCACTCAAGGATTTTATGCAGAGAGGTAACAGCGTGATGAGAAAAATATTGCTTTGTGGGGGTGGATGTACAATAATAAAACCCACTCTTATTGTAAGCAGTCAAGCAGTAAATACATAGACTAAAGAAATACAGATGCTCTACAACAACAGCTTTCATATATAAAGGAGTTATTACAGGAGTAAATCAAAGTGAAGCACATGCTGTCAAAAGCTAAAACAGAAACAAAACAAGGGGAAAAGGCCTAAGAAAACCATACGGTGGCAACAGTTCAGATTTTTAACAGAAAATCACAGAAGAGACTACGACAGCATTGAGTAGAATTGGTGTAAAGCTCATACTGACAACACACCATGGGTAAATCTGCCAAATGTCCGTGTGGAATGCCCAGTCCTCTGAAACAAGATACAGAGTACAATACATTATTCAACAGTAAACACAAGCAAAGATTCTGTTTTACACAAAACACCAGAGTGCAAACTGCAAAGGTCCCTTTAGCCCAAAAGTACTGCTGTAGTCATACCCAGGTGTGAACAGCAGCATGGTGTTTCACTCTAAACATGCTGGATTTGTCCTTGTTTAGAAATCGCCTTTGTGTACGAGGAAATGTCAACATGCAAACAGTGTGTGAACCTTTAGAGTTGGGAACTGTGTGGCAAGAAACACTCGATATCGTGACAGCTGCAGGTACATTCCTTGAACGCGGTACTTCATTCTGACCTTGGGAACAGGTTGTGTGACAAAATAATCCCAACTCGTTTTTGGAGCTTTCTCCCAGTCCTCATCACGAGTGGAGCCGGCTCTGTTTGGACTGACTTCCAGTCGAAAGGCCAACAGAAGCCATCGAAAAATTACAAGTGACATAATGGCAATGTTCCAACTTGCTGACGTAATGATGTCCCAACGTTACGCACAGCAACAACAAGCATGGCTGAAAGAGAAAGTAACACTGCTACAGGCTGCACGTCGGAGGCATTGGTGCCAAAAAGGGGAAGCAAGCAGAAGCAACCCCAAGAATCCCGCGAGAAGAGCTCAACAGCTAAACCAAGCAGACAAACTACACTGGCCCAGCATAGCATCACCTCAAGAACATCATTATCGCAGAAATATCCTGACATATTGTGATATTATTCTCAGGCCATATTGCCCACTTTATCTGTCATAAAGATGAATTTCTGACAAACTCTCCAGGCTGTGTTTGAGTAAGTGTCCTCTGCTGATAAAGCAGTTGGTAAAACTGCTTCTTGGACAGTCTGTCAATCAGCGGCGAGGAGAGCTCCTCAGAATGACTCACTGCTTTGCAGCGCATGGAAAGCAAAAGTAGCAAAAGTGCAAAGTGAAATGACTCATTTCACATTTATTTTCCCCCCACGTTTGCTGTGCACTCCCCATTGGTTGATGTTTTTGTGTCAGGCAATTTGATTAACTGTTGCCTGGTGGTAACTGCTGGTTGACAGACTCC
The DNA here is from genome assembly GCF_051107435.1 of Chaetodon auriga. NCBI lineage: Eukaryota > Metazoa > Chordata > Actinopteri > Chaetodontiformes > Chaetodontidae > Chaetodon > Chaetodon auriga. The sequence continues at coordinate 8,253,395 of NC_135096.1, read as the reverse complement.
ACTAGAAGCTTCCATCGTTGTCGTGATCTCCATTGTTAGGGCCTCAAGGCAATCATATCAGCAAAACCCAGCCACAAACCGTTTGAAAAGGCTGCATTTGGCAAATACTTCAGAAAAATTTTGATGGATCCAATTCAAATCCTACCAGCATTATTCTCACAAATCTGCTGCTGGAAGCAAAAGAACACGTCTCCAGGGTTTGATATTGATGCAGAATTCAGAGGAGGCAAAGCGACCATCAGAAATCAGCTTTTTCCTGCGCTCTGCTTGCTTGCTTCGTAGCCCTTGTGACTGGCTGCCCTGATTCTCATGTCTCCATGGAGTGTAGCCTACTGACACACTTTTCATCCGCTCCAAATTTGTGAAACCTGTTATAAGAATGACTTATTATATAACAAAACTGTCACGACGACCAAGGCGAGATATGTATTTGAGATTGGCACAGCAGAAATTTGGACTGTTTGATGATGTGAAGTGGATTATTTCTTGTTTCAGCGTGAGCATCTTCAGAATTTTCATTGCTAATACTGCACTAATATACATTTTTCTACCTGGCAACCGGAGTTTTCCTGGACTTTCTTTGTTGCGTTGTCTTAATGTGTCCTCAATTTGTCGACAGATAATTGGCAACAAAAGCAGAAAACAGCAAGCATCTCCTGTCCGAGCCATACTTTCTCTCTTTTAGCATTTTCCTGGATGCACAAAGCTGAGGTGCTCGGTTTTAATAATCGCACTCCCTGTAGGATATTCCTAAAATGTTTCTTTTACCACATTATCTGTCACAAACACATTTGCATCACATTATCAGATAAAGGGTGTGGCATGACATCCCAATATGTAAAAAGCTATTCATCTCTTTGAAAAACAACATGGATATAGCTTCATAAAATCATCTTTAAGGGCAGGTTTTTTTTCCCCCAAAAAGGAGCAAACTCACCTGAAATCTCTTCTTGGACCAGATTTTCTTCATCTCTTTAAGCAGTGCTTCCTGTCAAGCGTGTGAGATTACCTGTGGCATGAGCTCACAAAAACATCTCTACAAGCCGAATAAGCCCAGGGTGTGGCATCAACCAAAAAGGCTAAAAAAAAAAAAAATAATAATCAAGATTCAAAACAGGATTCAGCTGCCTTTTGTGCGTGGGTGTGTTTACTCTCCAGTCTGGCAGCAAGTCGGGGAGAAAGGGAAAGAGAGGAAGAAGAAGATGCAAATAAGCCGGAGCCAGGTGTCTTTGTGTCTGAGTGTGCATCCGCTGATGTGAACAGCGTCCCTATCTGACGTAGACGTTGCCTTTGGAGGGGTAATTCTCAGCTGGTTTGTCCAGCTCCCTTCGTCTGCCCGTTCTGCTCCAATCGAGAGCACACTCAGAACAAGAGGAGGTGGGGGTGGGAAGTCTGAGCATAAGGGGTGTGTTGGTCTTGATTGCGGTGATGAGAGTGTAGGATAAGAGGAGGAGGGGAACAAAAACGAGGAAGAAAACAACTGGCTTTAACAGAGCATGTTGACTTTTTTTTTTTTTCCTTGAGCAGCAGGAGTGACAGCGGCAAAAGAGCAAGACTGAGGCAAAGAAAGGAGTCAGCGGGGGAAGAAAGAGAGAGGGGGACAGACAAAGAGAGGAGATGGAGTGCAGAGAGTGGAGGCGAGAGCAGGAGAGGTTGGCGGGGGAAAAATTCACGAGGGAGGAGACAAAGCAGGGGAGAAAGAAAAAGGAAGAGGCACAGATGATAGGGTAGAGGGGATGAAATGGCTACACATTAAAGAAGGGGGAAGGGTGAGTGAAATACGTTTTCTTAAAATTCTAAATATGTGCAAGCCTCTTGAATGCAAAGAAAACCAAATCCTGACACCATTCTTACACCCCTCTACTCCCACTCTATTCTCCTGTTTTCTTTGTTTTCCTCTCTGAGGAAGGTAGCAGCCCTCAGCAAAACCCATAAGCCATCAATTATTTATCTATATTCCATGTCTGTTAGCTTTAACCAGTGATAGGGTCAAGGTTGCCACAGCCTCAAGCAGCCGAGGGCTATTTGGACTGGAAGAGCAAACATTTTCCGTGGATTACAGCATGATGCATGTGACTTATTTCAGATGCACAACAAGCAGAAGCTGCAGTTCAAGCTCAGAGAGTTGAACATTTAGTCTATTAAATTATGTACAAATACTACAAAATGCTGGTTGCAATTTTCCAGAACCCTGTGCAACGTCTTCAGTGTCATCAGCAATAAACACACATATGTCATTAGAAACAGGAAATCTTCAGAACAAGCACTTCTTTTTTCAAGATAAATGACAAACAATTACCTCATAGTTGTGAAAATTGAGATCTGTCGATTAGACCTGTATTACTTGATTTTTTTTTTCTTGGCTGCTTGGGAACAGTGGAACGAGTTGTAAATGCAACATTAACATACTGCCACCTTGTAAAGTAAACATTCGCAAAAAGTCATCTCTTTCACAGAGAAACAGTAGCATTCATTTGGAGTTGTGTTTCTGGCCACCCTATGAATGCACAGAAAGTCCCAATATTCACCTTGCTTTTAGCATTTATTTGGCCTCCACCAACTCCTGAGGGAAGTATTCATCTCTTTAGTTGCTAAGTGCTCCATAATGTTTGCCAGCCAGTTGCTAACTTTGTCTGTCTGCCATTGCATGCTTGGCAAGTGATGGTTTATTAGAGCTTTTGTATTGAAAGACCAATTTCCTGCATCAAAACAATGAGCTGAAAGATGCTAAAATGCTCTGTAGGGCTGAGGGGAACTGAGCCAGGACATAATTTTCTGTTAGGTCGTCACAAAGAGCACCGCATTTCCATTACATTTAGCCATTTAATCCATCGTTAGTCTCAAAATATCTGGCACATTTCAGGAAATTGGAACTACCAGGTTGGCACCTTCTCCCCCTATTGTCTTATTTCCATCCCTCGAAATAATGGACATAATACTGATATCTATTTGCACATAGAGGCCTTTGTAAATCAGACAAAGGGAACATTGTGGAACGCTCTCATGCAGGATGTGTGATTTGTTGAGCAAACAGAATATGTGACTGCTTGCCACCGTCTATCCACCTCCTTCAAACCTCTCTTGATCTCTAATACGCACTCTGACAAACACTAATTGTTCTGTGAGACACATCTGTGCTCCCCACACCACCTCCATCTAATGAATCTAAAAATAATTACACCCAGACCTCCCCCGCCAACTGAACACCCAGAACCCTCGTCCATATTTCAACACAGCTCTTCTGTTCGACTTGCTTCGCTGAACAATGGGCTTTTTAGTGTTAAGTGAGGCAACTTAATGTTTATGGCCTTGTAAACACAGAATCAATATGTGAGATTTAATCCTCGTGAATCAGGGTTTGCTCAGAGAATGATTTTGATTCTGATCATTAGCTCTTTTTAATCCTTCTCCATTTATTTGATGATTATCACCCAGCCACAATGGTGTTTTTTTTTTTTTTGTCTCAAAAACTACATTTAAGTTTATACAGTCTTACTTTTTCACTAAAGACAAATCTAGATTCAGTAGATTGCAGTTTGCAATTGTTATTTTAACAAACCTCCCTCTCTTCACCCTCGCCCGCCTCGCACTCCTCCTCCATCCATCACCAGTGAGAGGCACTCGGTCCAGCAGAAAGTGCAGCAATCAATACCAATGCTTTATGCGTGATATGGGATACACCCCCAAGTAACAGTTCAAACGCCCCCGGATCAATAAGCCCATCATAATACAAGATTCCATGACCATCATCCAGGCCAGATATGTGGTGAAGCTTCCATTTCATGCTGCTTGGAAATATCTCTCAGGAGGGTTTTTTTTGTATGCTCACTAAAAGCCAAATCGACTCAGCTTCAACCAATCTCTGGCTGGGATATCATCAAATATCAGCCATTAAGAAAAGCTGATTAGATTTTATTGGTGCATGTCATTTATCTTACTCTGAATCTGGTCTCTTTTGATGGTTCAGGAGGCCACAATGTCCTCTGCACTGCTTAAACCTGCAGTATACTCAGACCTGGAAATAAACCAATCCTACCTATTGACCCCCACAGCCTTTGCAAACAAAACATGGATCTATTTCCTTTTTAGAATCAGATTTTAAACATCTCTGTTGTAGCAGCCCAATGGATGCAAATTTGGACTTGTGTATGATCTCAACACAGAAATTATAGAGAATGAGCATTAGAAAGACTTTGGACAAGTACAATTTGGAGGATACACTAGTTTAATTAGCTTAAAACAACAACAGAGTAAGCAGACTTCACGGAAACCCATTGATTTTGTGACAGAGGCTGCTTCTGTGGAGCAGCCTTGATGGATGCTTTCCAGGCATACAGCTTTATCAGCAGCAAGTCTGGCATGATCTCTCAGCAATGGAAAACAGATTCTGCTGCTGTTACACCACATTGTGATCACACTGTTTCTGTTTTTCAAAGCAGACCAAGTCTTGTCATATCAAACCAGACCTTCCATATCATGTATGTCTACTTTACATTTGAAACCATGAACCATGAAACATGGTGGTGTCTAAATGGAAAATGCTCTAAAAAAATCTTGGCTGTAATTTACAACAGGCTGGAGATTTTCATCTACATCATACCCACAAAACACTCAGGTGGCATCTATACTCAGTGCCAACACTTGTTCAGTGTTTTGCTTTGCATATGGGAGTTACAAGAAAAGTAAAGATGTGTCAAAAAAAACCAAAAAAAACAATAACCCTCAAATGGTCTCTTTTGGCAGCATCTGAACAAAGGAGGAAAAACTGTAATAAAGCTGACGCTTCTTTATTTGCCACACAAAACCCCTCAGAAGCAAATGTGAGTGGTGGTATATCGCTCCAGTTCATATGGTGAGGTGGTTTGGAAATCCCAAATGACAGTGGCGAATGTTGACAGTCACACTGCAACCTGATCCTAACACCTAATCCTGACCGAATCCCTGAGGGTTCCTGTGAATGACCGTGTACCAGCAGGATGGAACACAAACACTCCCCTTGCCAGACCAAACACCACGGAAACAGCGTTGGCTTTCGCCTCACATATTGCCTCAGCTGCCTCGTGAGAATAGAGAACCTAATTAATTGTACTGTATCCTTAATCCACTTGAAGGTAATATTTAGAGAATGTGAAATCATCAAGCAGCTGTAGATTATCTCTGCTCCAGTATGCCAATGTAAGCCGGACGCAATCCAGACAAGAGGACGGGGTCAATGAGAAATGGCGAGGGCAGGAACAGCACGCTATGGTCTATAACGGACTCAGCCTGAGCGGACAAGTGGGTTTAACTGCAGCACATCTGTCCATTAAAATACTGAGATTAAAGACATTAAACTTTAAAATGCCATTTTATCAGCCTTGGCATTGCAAGTTTAAATGGAAGTTCTTTCTTTTTGTGGTATTCTGTCAAACATAACTTTCAGGTATCTTGTACATTTGCACATATAAGTGCAGAGTTTCACTTAATACAACATCTTGTTAAGCCTGTTTTAAATCTGTTCAACATAATACATAATACAATGTAAACAAACCTTTACAAGGATCAGAAAAATTAGTCTGTGTATTTATGTACCTGTCAATCTGTTTCGGGAGTCTAATTTCAAATCTTGTTTTTTGGACTTTGGGGGTGGGACCTCCATTGTTTACATTTGGATATGGAGTGATGGAGTTGAAGGGGATTTCCGTCATCTCCTGATTCACATGAGGACTGGTTGCACAAGATTTAGTATTTTTTGGAAAAATATGACTGCATATGGTTCCAGGCTTGACTAAAAGCAATAGGACAATGACCCTGTTACCATTTTGAAGTAGTTCAAATGTGATCTAGTTGAAATTTTGAGAGAAAACATCAGATAACTTGAGTATTCATGGGCAAAAATATCAAATCTCTGCACTATCACAAACACCACTGTTAATAAAGCCTGCAAAAAAGCATTATCAATGAATATATTTGGGGCTTTGTCAAACAGAGCAAAGCAAAGAAGAGTCCCAAACTGAATCCAATTAAGCAGCATTGATAGTGGCCTCAAGTGTATTACCTTGTTTTCGCTTCCATTACAGCTGTTCCACTTAATTGAGTATGCATTTTACAATTCCCTGCAACAGTGTGATCCTTCTCTGACTTCAGCCTGCTAAAGGATCCCCAACAACCCATTTTATGCCTGAGTAGTACATGTTCTGTATTGACACAAGCTCCCACTCACCTCTCTGCTTCTTGCTTCTCGGCCCACTCACACCTTCTCTAACACCTCTCAAAGCTTTCCGTGCATCGAGCAGCTCCTTCCGCAACATGGCTTTCGTTATTCTTTCTGTGGTCCTTTAAAAACCAATGAGATGGCTACTCCTGCCCGACAGAGCTCAAGTCTTTTCCATCAAAAAATGGAACTTCCTCAAAATGACTCAAACGGGCTGTGTCATCTTCTCTTAATTGGATGTCCTTTAAATGTTTTCCTCTGCACCGTGAATTGAGGGCGGTCGGGGGCCAGACCGTCTTAAGATGGCTGCTGGACCTTAAAACTTTATCTTCCTCAGCCCATGTCTGTCTTTCTTGCCCTCTCCCTGTCTTCCCCCAGTCCTCCCCAACTTTGACTGCCAACTTCAGCAGTCTATTTCGAGTCTTGCACAGTACAACCCCTCCAGTTGTACTGTACTTTCCCTCTGCACCCCCTTTCAGAGACACCCCCCCCCCCCCCTCCACACACACTGCTATAGTAAGAGATTAAACACACTGCACCAAACGACCTTTGCTGTCCTCTGTGGGCCACTCTGCTTGGACTACGGGGAGTTTTGAAACTCTACTACAAGGCCGACATGTTGTAACACACCATTAATGATATCCGACAACCGCACATACATTATGGGACAATGAGAGTTACAGGGACACAGTCGAAGTGATGTGGATCCATTTCAGACAGTTTAGTGCTAATAAACCTTGGAGCCGGAGGTGAAAATTACACTGTAGCCTTGAACGAGTTAAAAATAAAGTTCAGGCTGTGTGACTAAATGAATACATGAGAAAAACAAGTTTTGCATGTGTGGAGTTCGTTGTACTCTAAATATGAATAGGATTTTAGATCACAATACTGACCACAGTCTGAAGTATTATTAGAGCTGATTGTCCTGTCCAGTTCTAATCTGTCAACCTGTCACTCTCCCTTGTAGATGGCTTTCAGGTGATGTAATGGACATTCTGGCATTCATAATGTAGCTCTACGCGACTGGAAAACTACATCTCTAACAAATGACTGCATCTAAACAGCTGTCAAGCACACCTGCCTACCCAACCTACACATCCTGTCATCACCTCTTTTCAATTTTCTGCATACCTCTAATATCTCTTCCCTCTCCAGATACTGGTTTATAATGGGCTTGGGTGATGCAACACCAAAGACAGTTCCCCTACGCTGAATCTCCTCCTTCCCAGCTTCCATCACAAATGTCTAGACCAACTTAACCCGACAACTTCTTCCTCCTACGTTTTACTCTCTTTCTCACTTTCATCCTCAATGTTTAAACGTATCATATAATTAAACTTTTAATTGCATATTGTTGCGACATGATGGCAGTTTTACAAAACAAAGTAAATACAAGTATGGACCTTAGTAGACCAAGTATGGAAAGCTGTGTTTCTCTGCCCGGTCTGGCATGTGACCCCTAAAATGAAACAATTTCCTATTTGCAAATCACAGGATGTACCTTTATGTGGGTTTTTGAAAATTGAAAAAAGGGGCAGAAATGTGTATTTGGCTGCTCTTCCACCCTATTGATCACACTGCCATCTCACAGATCCCAACAGATTTAGCTTGTGAGGTTATGGGGTTGGAAACCACTGCTTTAAAGGTGCAACAAAGACCCTTTCAAATGTTTTCTTTTGAGCAACTGTAAGTTATGTTGTTCATTCTGCTGCGTCACAATACAACAATCTTCTTCTCTTATAAACGTAGCTTAAAATACCGCTGGTGACCGCTGCGCTGCTTTTTTCAGAGCTTCCACCAAACTGCTTATCTGGCCTTTAGATGCCTGACAGTATGTTAATAAAAGCTATACACCAGGGGGTGACGTCAATAAAGTGGTCTAGACTTGTGACACAGCACTACTCTGGTTTCTGGTTGGTCTGATCTCTCAGGGTGATATCTTAAAGTGACAGGACTGACTGTCTGTCTGACTCATTGAGGGATGCTCAAAAGCAGCCAGAACTGCCATTTAAACTAACCACACACACGTGCGCAAATGCACACTAACAGACACACACAAATACACGTTCAATGCCCGCCCCCTCGCTCCAGCACACCCTCCGCGTCTCTCTTTCATCACGCTGACCGTGATTGAGTGTGACAGCGCCGCATCTTGACCGTGGTGATGCTATAATTATCTGTGATGTCTGCTGGTGCAATTGGAGAAGGGGGCCGGTGGCATCCACACATCACTAGAGCACGAGCCCCCTGGTCAGCACGGCACATACCAGGCCATAAATAACCACAAGGAGAGAGAGAGGAGGGGATATGTAAGAGGGAGGAAGAGGTCAGAGAGATGGTACGACAGCTAGGACCCAGAAAATGGATAGAAATGAGAACGTTGTCTAAAAAATATTGCTGTTATTTTGCTGCCCTTCACCCATTTGCAAGTAACATTCATTTTGCAAAAGATAGACAAGAGCCAAAGATACAGTCCTGTTTTTAAGTCTTTTAACTTCTGTGAATAGTCTAAATATGTCTCTTTTTACATATAGAATTTTCGGGCCTATTCTGCTATGCAAGGCCTGCCTGTCTCTTTCTAATTTTTTATTGTTCCAGAATTTTACAACTGCAAATATTGGACGTTTTTGCTTTTAGGTTAAAAGTGTCAAGTCTCCAGTTCTGGACATACAGAGAAAAGTAGCAAGTACTCTTGTGTCTCTTGCGTTGTGAGAACAATTTAAATCATACCTTCAATAAAACCAAAATAAGCGGAGAGAGGCAAAAGAAGTGAGGGACAGAGGGAAAGAAGGAAACAGAGAGCAGGAATAGGTAATGAGGAACAGAGGTCAAAGAGTAGAAACTGACGCTGGATTGATGGGAGAAGATCAAAACCAAGAAAGTGAGACAGAAAGGTGCTGAGTGCTATGCCAGCTGGACCATGCGTGCCAGCTAATAGTGTGAGAGCTGGTGACATGAGAGCTCGACCATCAAATTTCTCAACAGTCCAAGGCAACAAGACTATGATCAAATCCACGCAGCAACACGCCACTGAAAACTCCATTCTGTGTTCCACACATGGGACTCACTGCCACTGAAATGGATGATGCAAAATGAGTATTTACACTGATCAGCCAAACCCATTCTCACTCCCAGCTCATCACACGTTGGTTTGAACCCCTTGGCGTCACTTTTCAACCATTGGGTACAGCTTTTGCATCACTGTAGGACGGTCCAATAGACTTCTATAGACCACATCGGTGAAGGTGAAGTGAATAACAATAACAATCTCATTACAATACAATGTTCTGCTGGGATAACATGAGTCCTGGCATTTCTGTGGATGCCACCCTAATGAGCACTAAGCCCCCAAACACTGTCACAGACCTATATAACTGAAATGCAATTATGCCTGATTGTGTATGGCTGCTCTTTTCATCTCATTTTCATTCCAACTGCTTTAAAGTGAGCCAAATATATTTCAGAAACATTCATTAAGATAGACACACTGGAAAGACCATGATACCTTATTTATGGGTTTTCTGTGCTAAAAGTTTTGTACCTGGGTATTTTATTGTCATAGACAACACAATTTAGTGAAAGTGATTCTTAGATAACTAGTTAAAGTTCACTGCAAACCTATATGTGACATACAGGGCTTGGGAATATGCTTATCCTGGAGTTAGTTGCCAAGGCAGGAAGGAGAGTTTAGTTAAAAAAAGCCACAGAAGCTTCACTGACAAACTCTGTTTCTGCATGGCAGAGGTGACAAGATAAACTGCGAAAAAATAGACAGTCCATTCAAATTCGTCATGCTGAAGTGTCCGTGAGCAAGACCCTAAAGCATATGTGCACTAAATTAGTTGTAATACAATACATTGAAGAGGCAATTGTAAGGGCGAATGATACGCATGAGTTTGAGAGATGTGAGTGAGATGTGGAGGATGGGACACACAGGACTGCTCTACTGAAGCCTTTCAAAAAGATGATTTATGTCTTGCATGCTATGCTGTGTGAATTTATGTTGACAGAATGACCACCCCGAGCGAAACTGTGTTACAGAGCAGCAACAACAGAAATAGACTGTTCTTGTTATTTTTTTTTTTTTAAACACAGAGCTAAATTCTCAACTTGATCATGGTCTTATTTTCCTGTGTCAATGTTTGATCAATCAATAAGTGTCGGCTTAAGGTGACACTTATGGACCTTATGAATCCTGACTGTCACTCTGTTACAGATGTCTCCGTGGGATGGGGCCAATTTTCAGTATGGACTTGCTTAACTTTCGCTGTTCCTCCAAAAATGTACCACAGTAATTTGCCTCCGGAACAATCCACATAGACAACTTAATGTCACACCATAGTAGAAAAACTTTCCAGACTGAAATGAGATGCAACATATCGTCAGGGTAAGAACGACTTTACCAGGTCCCCAAATCCCAACTTCCTCAACTCAGTAAAACGCAACAAACAACACCCAAAGGTTCAACTGTGCAGCTAATAGAAAGCATCAGCAGGTGACACTTATCCCCTCCAACAAATCTGAGTATCTATTACCATCCACAAGCTAATTTTAAATGTCTCCCACTGCTGTTCTGCAGACATGGAAGACAGGGCAACTATCTGATGATCAAAACGGTGTTGGATCAACAATTGGTCTAACTGGGTGAGGATAATGTTTCAAGGCAATTGATGTGAATTATAAAAGACAAGGCGTTGTGAATGGCAGTTGGTTTTCAATCTTTCATGTAGAAATATACTGGTGTCCCAGTGTGCAATCCATTTGAGGACCCTTTTATGTCTTAAAGAAACTATTACCAAACATTAACCTGTTTAAAAGAGAATAAAACAAAAGCGTCATGATTTAGGTCTTTGTGATCAGTTGCGTGTGATTACCTTCACCAAGGTCCATAATGGCCAAGACAGCACTGCAGCTTGAGTCTCCCAGCTCATTGGTTGCCATGCAGGTATATAAGCCAGCATCACTCGTGTGGCAGTCCCGTATCCAGAGCCCCCCTGAGTCTTGGGCTTCCGATGGAGGAAGGAGCTCGTCATTGTGATACCAGGTCAGTGAAGGTTTTGGAAATCCTGCCACTGAAACCCTCAGTCGGATATCGCAACCTGTTCCTACTGCTGCTTTACGAAGTTTACGGATGAAAACTGGCGGAGTGGGTTCTTGCACCGCCACCCCATCACCTTGAACAACCTGGTCCTTGGTGACTTTGGGCCTCTTGGAACGGATGTTGATACTGGGACTGGATCCAGAGCCTTCTGCCATCTTGACTTCTTTCTCACTTCTTTACTGATTGTAATTTTTATCCAGGAATTGACTGGGGTATCAAGACGAGCTGCAGTTATTGAGGGTCTTTTCTGAAAGACTCCATTGGTTCACATATCTCTGGGTTTACAGGGAGTACACAGATGATGCTTGACCTGGGATTTCGTACTTGGGACTGTAATGACCAGAGAACATCAATCAGAATGACATCAAAGTCATTTTAGACATATGACAATTTGACTGTTTGCCAGAGAGCATGCTCATCAGAAAAATCATTGTTCATTTGTTCAGAAGGCTTCAAACAACCCATATCTACATTTTCATGACAAGCAACATCATCATCATCATCATCTGTAAATAATGACTTTCTATGCCTAACAATGACCACATTGGTCATGTGCTCAGAAAGATTGAAAAACAAGGCATTCTACATTCAGTAAAGGGTACTCCAATCATTCTACACGGCAAAGTCTACTAGGCTACTGCTCAGCCTGTGAGAAGAATTGCATAATGTCCTCTGTTGCTCTACAGGAGCTCAAGTGACATCATTTGGGTGTCACAGCTTTGGATTGTAGTCACAAACTGGGGCAATGGAGTGGGACTGGATGAAGTGGTTTAACAAAAGACGCAATTAAGTTACACCGTGGAAAGTGTAGGTTCTAAAAAGCTAAAAGTCAAGATGTCTGCCTCTTTTGACAGTTCTGTTTTAACATCAGTGTCTTGACAGTCCTCCAAAACCTTTAAAGGGGACTCAATCATTGGAGTACTCTTTCACCATGCAAGATATGGCCAGAAAAAAAGCTCACATGGGTCACTTTGGAATGTGTTGACAAACAACCTATTGTGCTGTTTTTGATCACAATTTCATTCATTTTTGGCAAATAATTTCCGAAACTAAATCTAATAACTATTCAAAATGGCAATGAATGGAATAACAGAGATACTGATCAAAGAATTTGACAGTATTTTGATTTACTTCATAAGCTAATTTATGATATTACATTCATATGCTGATCGAAAGAGTTGCCTAAAATAGACTTTAACCAATAATAGAAAAAAAGTGCTACTTACTTCACTTTTGCCATTAAAGCTGAAAGGAATCCCTTTGGACATCCCCTCAAAGTCCAAGTGGAGGTAACAAGATCCATTGAGCAAAGTATTTCATCTCAAATCATTTGCTAAAGCCCGTGTCTCTGTGTGTCCTTTAGTGAGCATGGGCTGAAGGTGTAAGTCCACCCGAGATCATGTAGCATTAGCAACCACTGCCACGGTCCCTTTCAACAGCTTTAACCCCGATGAAGAGTGGTGAGACAGAGAGAGATCCTGTTTCCTAAATGTCAGACCACTCAGGCTTTCTGCTTTAGTGCGTTTTCAGTAACGACCTTGGAGTACCTTTAAAAACATACACTTTTAACCTTTTTAGGCTTCTAAGACTTAAATAAGATCATGTTATCTGTCCCACTCTCTCTCCCATCTCACTGCTTCACCCCCAACTCCCTCAGGTTGGGAACGACAGCTGCACCAGCATGGATAGGTCACATTTCTTGGGCTGCCATGTATGACCCATACACACACACACACGCACACACGTACGCACACAAACACACATAAGCTCCCACACTCCAAGCCCTTTAGATAATCTTATCAACCAAAATGTGTGCATGTGTGTGTGCGACAGGCAGGGACAGCATGAGTGTGACAGTTGGAGTTGCTATAAAAAGAAAGTCTAAGAATAAAGACAGGACTTTGTGATTCACACAACTGTAGGGCAGAGATATAACAACACAATGTAATACAACTCATTGGAACAATTGCAGAAAGAAAAGGCTTTAAGCAGTGATCCAACTGAATCGGTTTGAGCGGTTCATTTGTAGTGTTCTTGTAAAAACTTGCCATCCTGCATGTTTTGCATGTTATATCTGTACATTTTTCCTTTTTTCTAACTGAAACCTTGTTATTGTTTTTAAATAACATAGCTGATGATTGTTGTGACGCCAATGAATGGAAGTTCTTCATTGCCCTGTGATACAGTGCATGTATAGAAATATGATCACAAGTGTACTCACTAAGAAGAGTTAAAAATGGAAATAGTGCGCGTAACGTTTGGTTTTGCCTGTATTGTCACGTGTTCAAATTTGTGAGCCTTGAGGTGTGCAAACATTGAGCTAAGACAAAGAATATCGTTTATCTTTTTCAAATAAATTATACTGGATGTATTTACTCTGTTGATGGATATACATTTTTTTTTTTTTTGTTGTAAGAATGGCAACATTTGCATTTCGTTAAAAAGCAGTGTAATGTCTCACACTTTGTAGCCAAACAGTTACGCTGGCTGTAATTTCCTCCTTTCTCACGTCTCCTTGCTTAAAGTATGCTGCTATGCAATGTTTGCTATGCGGAATTAATAGGACTTCCATGGCGCAACTTTATATTGTGGTCGTAGTCGTAGTAGAAGTTCTCAGAAATGAATGCATGGAACAGTTTGTACAGTACAAACCAACACCCTTAGCCATATAGTGTAATTAGAATAAAAAGAGATGTTAATCACCAGCTTTCCTTCGCTTTAGGATGTGTTTCCACCCTCTGATGATTACGTTTTGGCCATCAAACTGGAAAGACAGCACACAGAGTTTGTGAAAGCAGAAAGACATTCCCATCAGTGCAGATAATCATCAAACAGCAACGAAAATTCCAAGAAACCATGCAGGAAAATGTTGGTATCCCTGTAAACTGCTTTCAACATTTGGAAAATCCCATGGAAATGCTTCCTTACCTTGATAAAAGGTGTCCATCCAATTAAATTTCTGACTTCAATGCACTCCATGAATTAGTATTAGTTTGAAAACTGTGTTCTTGAGTGTGGACTGTCATCTACCTGAATGACCAAGAAGGGTCCAGTCCACTCTAAAAGGCTGCAGTAGTAGCTGATGAGTTGAACTAATGGATACAAATGTATTTAGGAGTCGACATGACACCACTTCAAATTCAAAATGAAATATCTCCAACCCCAGTGAAGAGCCGGACCTGTGGTTTGAACCCTTCATCTATGATGGCATTGAGCAGTTACGAGGAAAACCAGGAGATGAGTGGTCTGAGAGACAGTGGTGTCCTTGATCTTGAAAGATGCATTACTCTTTGGTGAGAAATCCTCATCGTGCGAGTACTCTGGTTTGAGGCGCTGCGGTAGGCTATGATATTGCTTCTTTGAGTCTCCATCTAACTCCATCATGGGAAATTATATTGCTGGGGGAAAATTAAGGGCTGTTCCTGAAGGTGTTGAGGTTCCAAGTCAGCTGTGGTTGGAACACTGACTATCAAATTGTTGTCCCTGATGTCTACTGTCAGCATGGATTGTCCACATATCCACCCATGGTCTGGGCAATTAGGGGTTACAAAGCCTATAACAAGATACTTAGATGTTTCTTCTGGCTTGTTTTAAAGGCAGATGTGGTGCAGTTTTGCTGTACCAAGTAGTTCATCCTGCTTTGTTGTATCCCAGCTCTCGGGACGCATTGTCCATCTTTGGAGATAAAAAAATAAACCTGATCATTTTCCTGATCTACTTTTATGTTACCTGCCACTCCCTGAGACTGACTGATATTCTGTATTTTCCCATTAAGAAAAAATCCTGTGAAAGACCAAAATAAATATTGAATTGATTAAATATTGTCTATTAAGCCAAAGCCCATATCTTACTCCTCTGTGCTACAGAGCTCCAGTGTTGCCCAGTAGACAGAAATGGGCTTGAAACTAAGTGACAGTCAGGGTAAAGAGGTTGGAAGGTGCTGATAGACGTTCTACATTTGCTGACAGAAATATGTTTCTACTCTTATCCTTCATACTTGAGTAAATGTGCTTTCACGAGTGGTCACTTTCTGTAAACCACAACTTTGAAACGTGAGTCATCAATATTAAACAATAGCTAAGGATCTCATTTTTTATTTTTGTCCCGTTGACACTATGACTGCGCACCCCCCAGGACTATTGACTGTTGGGTTTCAGCACTTATTATTATTATTATTCCAGGGTGTGTGTTTGCATGTGAAGAAGTGTGAAGTGTATAAGAAGCTGCTCTCTGCTGTGTAATCATCACTTGTTGCACAGCTGACAAGATGCTTTCCACAAGACTCTCAATCCTTGCCTGTGAGTATATAACCTGTTCTGCTGCCTGTAACGGAAGGAGCAACTTAAAAAATCTGACCAAATGATGTTCCGTGTCCTTTATGTTTCAGTCCTGGCTGCAGCTTGTTTATGGACATCTGCCGGTAAATGATGACAGTTTCTATGATATTTTACTTCATTTTATGTTCTGTTGTTTGTTCAACTTAACTTTTTTTTTGTTCTGATTTCTATTTGCTATGTCTTGCATACTGTAGTCAGAAAATGTTTTGACTGACTTCTTTGCTTCCATTCATAATTCATTTCTTGCAGAAATGAGCAGGACGTGAGGAAAATTTGAAACAATAAACAGAAGAAATCAAAACAAAGCGTGACTTAAGTGCTGATCTTTGTCAACTGATTTATTGACACAATGTCACAAACTGTATTTCCCAGTGGGACAACTTTATGATGTGGCATGTCCTGGTCAAAACAGCAAGCTCCAATGCCGTAAGTATTCTGCTATTTGTTCACATTTTAACATAACACAAACTACATTTCCTCTCATCAACTGCTTTACTGCCTGACCGTGTTCACAACTGGTATTGACATGTGTTTTGGGTGATTGAATGACAAGTGGACAGTGCTAAAAAGTGTTAACAACCATCAAGACACACTGTGATCCAAGCTGCAAATTACTGTTCAGTCAATCTCAGCAGCTGGAATAGACCAGACATGTATCATGGTTCTTGAAATATCTTAATTTTCCTAATTTAAGCTTGCTGCTGAACACAAGTGATCAACTGGACACCTTGGAAATGGATAACAGACACAGGTGTGAACAGTTATATGTCTTGGCGACCAACTTGTGATTGGATAACCCAAGACGCATGTTAATGCCAGGTGTTAACAGGACCAGTGACGCTTCAGGGCCTCTCTTCCATTTCCTTCCATCACATATTGTATGTTTTCTGTATGTTCAGCTCAAGGAGACCAGATTAAAGTGCTGACAGTGGACTATGGTGATATAAGCAATGCGGATTGCAATGCCAGACACCAGCCCGCCAAGCTCACGAAATCAAGATGCATGCACGCTGGCATGTTACCATGGACGAAGTTTGTGTGAGGGGTTTTCTATTCTCTTTATTATAGTTGTTGATTTTGTAGATTGAGTAAAAAAAAAAAAAAAATGGATGGTGGTGGTATGTGGGGAAAAAAAGTTGGTGGCCATCTAAAACTCAACATATTTTACATTAGGAAAAGGGCAACTGACCCTTTCTCCCAACGTTTTTCTTGTGACGTCTTAAAGTAGCAGTAGAGTACCTTGACAAGTTTCTGTAGCCGTATTTGGCAAGATTCCAAGTGCAAGGAGTTGCTCTGAATGACAAAATTTTCAGAAAATTCTGAGAATCATGAAGTTTTCTACAAATTTCCCCTTGGAATAAAGACCTGTGTCTTGCTTTCAGATGTCTATGAGTTGGTCACAGTTTCACCAAATGACTTAATTCTTGATGGTTTAATCAAAATCATTGTTTAAAGACAAAAAGGCAAAATTCCC
Organism: Chaetodon auriga; assembly: GCF_051107435.1. Classification (NCBI taxonomy): domain Eukaryota; kingdom Metazoa; phylum Chordata; class Actinopteri; order Chaetodontiformes; family Chaetodontidae; genus Chaetodon; species Chaetodon auriga. Next base: position 8,236,290 of record NC_135096.1, on the reverse strand, counting down.
CAATAAGTTGCAAGAAAGCAAATATCAAAAAAAGTCCAAATACTGAAAAAAAATGCGTGTCTAAGAACTAACGCCACCTCAAGCAGCTAAAACAGTAAAATGCTGCTGACTTACCTTTTCCCAATATTTCTCTAGCTGTGACAAAAGGACACACTGCAGACTGCCCAAGCCCAATCCGCAGATGTTAATCTGTGATTACGTAGAAAATTCAACATTCATTCAGACCACCTACATCTGTCAGGACAGAGTTCCCGGTGAGTATTTCTCAGCACAGCAGAGGACTTGATGGTGTACAGCAGCATTATTCTGCAGCTATCAGTGAAGATGTTAGAATGAATCTTACCTCCTGATGTTTTGACAGGCGTGAAGAGCGTTGTTGCCTGTGAAGGAGACAAGGCAAATATTTCATGTGGTAAGCAAATATCTATAATCATGTCGACATGGAAATATTCGGTTCTTGAAAAACAATGGCGCATCTCTCGATGTTCTCGATGATTCATTTAAACCAAAATGAAATCCTGAGCGTTGCCTTATTATCATATTCCTATAGCATTAAATGTCGGACTAAAATCATACAGCAGAATGACCTGGATGCAGTAAATTTAGAGAACTTAATTGGAAATCATTAATTTCATCCCAAATATACAGCTGATTTTTTTAAACACTAGGGTGCTGATAGCGTCTACCACTGACAGAATAACAGTAAAAATCATGGAATTCACACACTGGTAAGGTTTTGTCAAAAAATGCCAAAGACAGGCAGAACAAAATGTCACCATTATAAAAAGGGGGTATGGGTGTTCACTTCTTGCATTTAGAAAGTGATATTTTAATGAGTTTATCAAGCAAGTCGCATCGATTGTTAACTGGTTGGTTTTAGCTGAAGTTAGTCTTTCCTGTGTTGTGACGCATTTCGTCTATTGTCCAGAAATAACACACACAAAGGGTTGGTGTGAGGGGCCGATCACGGGAGGTGAACTTGAGAGCAGAGAAGAAATGTCGCAGACTCTGGCTCCATGTGTGCTTCTTTTATTAGATGATGGGTCAGAGACATCATTATGAGGTGTTCAGCAAGTTGTTCTTTCAAAACAATTCTGATTCCCCGAAGGATTGTGGATCTTCAAGAAGCGTCGCATAATAAAAGAAATGCACGTGGAGTCTGCAGCACTTCTTTTCTACTCTCATGATATATTTTGTCTTCATCTGTATGTTTCCCTCAGGAAACGGACGCCTGAAGATTGTGGGGTCCGGTTTCGGACGTTTTGACAGAGACACCTGCACCGATACCCCTTCGAACATGACCTTCTGTACGAGTTACAGCACTGAAGCAGTAGTGAGAAAACTGTGAGTATTGGTTCAAAACATTTTGAAAGGAGGAAAAGGGATTACGATCAGTAGTATCACTGCTTCTCTGAGCAGGACCACTGCTGGTAGTTTATCAAAACGGCTATTTTATTTTCTCAGTGTAGAATTCACTTTTATTTGGTTTGCTTTTACATTAATAACCCTCGCTTTTCTTTTCAATTTATTCTCAGGTGTGATTCCGAACAAGAGTGTGAAATAGAAGCCACTGAAGACAAACTGGGGAAACCTACGATATGCGATGATCTTCCCAAGTTTCTGATTGTGGATTATATTTGTCAGTGATTGGTAAGTGAGTTTACAAGTTTTGCAAACCGTTAAAGCATTTAACGTGTCGTGTGATGCTTCAGCATTTTTTCTTTTCACCTTTAGGCCATTTGCTTCTGACGGGGTCCCAGAGAGGAGCAGTGACACTCTTTTAAGCAGTCACATATCAACAAGAATATGATTGGATGAATTATTAAAAGAGAACATCTAATTACTGTGTTTTTGTCGTCTTTGAAAAAGCCCCATCTGCACCAGTAAAATCAGTTTCGTGTATGTGTCAAAGTCAGTCCTGGTGGTCATTTATTGGTTTGAAAAGATTTCTTCAGGACTGCTGTGATGCCAAATGTTGGATGTAAATATGAGCACTTCCAGCCAATTCACTTTTTAATGTTGTTTAGCAAATAAACCGCAGAAATACTTCAGGATACGTCTACAAATCAATGTCATCCGTTTCATGATGAATGAAAACATCAGTGTCCATTTCTCTGAATGAACACACGTTGAGTACATACGTGACTGTTTCCCAGTGGGAATATCTCATCTTAAGCTGAGCACCTTGATCCGCTGACACCTCTCTGAGGAAAAGTGACAGCCTATGGGGAGCTGAGTTAATGGATGACTGAGCTTGAAGGAGCCAGACATGTTTCAGATCAGCCTGATCTTATCCTACTTTTGGCAGGTTTTGACTTTAAAGAGCTGTTGCAGTGGTGACAGACAGAAGGAATATTTTCACTTTTGATTCATTTGCAGACTTCTTTTCCGTCCACTCATTAATTTCTTTCTGTTTTCATGCATTTGCCCATTATTTATGTATCACTGTGTGTCCTTGTACATATGATAATGACAAGCTATCACTCAAACAGTTAGTCGCTTCAATTAAACCCAAGAGGAAACATGTAGGTCAAGGTCATGGGATGTGATTGATCATGACAAAACAAGGCGGAGAAGTCACTGCAGCTGCATGGCAGGGGAAGTTACCTGTCTTATGTGAAACTGTTAACACCGATTTAATAAGTGTTCATCGTGTTGATAGTATCTATTACTTTCCATTTATCACCATAGATTTAAAACAATAGCTAATGTTACACCATTTCCACCATCATCCAACTTGGCTCCTCCTGGCCGCAGACAGTTAGTCAATTCTTTCCATTTTTCACTCTCACGAACAACAACTTTTGGTACTCGATGAAAGCTCCTTCTGGTTTCTCGGATTGATGAATTTGAGCGAACGTAAGCGATGTCAAAGGCAGGCATTTTGAGTGTGTGTTTTGCTGCTTCCTATGCAGAAAATCACTTCTGGCCCTCCATCTGCAGTTCGCGCCAGCACAGTTAGTTTCATGTATGTGTCAAAGTCAGCTCTGGTGTTGATTTATTATTATTTATTATAATAATAGAATGTTTATTTATTTATCATGCTTCAATGTTCATGGAATTAGAAACAACAAATGTAATACTGATGCAATTTTCCTTGACCCATTTCTTTTGAGACTTTTCACTTCAATGTCACGACAGGACAAAAGTTAATGGCAAGTTGACTGAAATAAATGGACTCGGCTGAATTATGCTCTGATGATTTAGTAGAAGTAGTAGAAGAAAACTAAATCTTGTTATGGCTTTTCCAAATGTCACCTGTCAGATGCAAAATATTTTCTTGTCTGTGGTGAGTGTTGGCCAAAAGTGTGTCTCTGTCATCAATGGAGCATGATGTAGTACTTTACCACCACCTTGTGGTGAATACAGTATAGAGCACTTCCAGATTTCACCTAATTTCATCCTCAGTTCTGACATTACAACTATCAGCAGCATAGCTGCAGAATTAAAACATGCATCAGTTCAACACACTGACATTCACGTTTTGCGCTGCACTGCATCAATATTTGATCTTTCTGAGATCCAATTTCTTTTACAACTTACTAAAGTCGCAAGTCATACCTGATACAACAGTTAGTGAGCCAAGCTCTGTCCACAGCAGATAAATCTGCTTATCAATATTAAATTACAGCATTAAACTCACCAGGAGATGTCTGTTTCCTGCTTTTGTTCCCATTTCAGTCGCTCTCAGGCAGTTCCTCCAACGTGAATGGTCGTTGATGCCTTTGGAGTGAGCACAGGTGTTGTTAACGATGTTAATGGCTTGGATATTTCAGCGACACAGAAAGCTATGACAGCGAGCCAGAAGGCCCTCAACAAGAACCCAGAAACCAGAGCAGGTAACTGGAACGGAACCATCATTTCAAGTGAAAATGACGAGAAATTTCATGTTCCATCATCCTGTAATGACCACTTGTGACCACAGTGGCCGCTGTCGCAAAATTTAGTCGAGCCATAAACAATGTCGTCTCAGGAAGTTAAAAACACACACACACACACACACACACACACACACACACACACACACACACACACACACACACACAACTTAGTTGGTATATATTGCAGCTTTAGTGATTATTCTGCCATTGTTTCATTTTTATTTTGAACAGTAAAACCTTTTTATGTGTTTTTATTCAAATGAAATTTGGTTTGCAAGAAGGCATTAAACACACGAGTCACAGGAACAAAGTGATGAAAATGAACAACAGGCAGGTGAAAGACATTACAGAAACATTGCATCAGAGGGTGTTCAGTTTATGTCATTAAAACTATCGTGTCAAAGTGAAACTTTTTCTTTTAAAACACTGAAAATGATTGCTTGGCTCCAAACATTGTCTGGTCTTTGGTCTGTTGAGCAGCTCACAAAATGTCCTTGTACAGAAACACAGACATTATGAAAAGATATTTCTCTGAGACGCATTCAAGGATTCAAGGCCAGTGAGATAAAGGAGGCACAAGCAGACAAAGGCTTTTTATTGAGTGGGAAAGCAGGTGTGTGTTAGATACGGCCACCGTCACGTCAAAGCGTGCAGGATACGAATTCACACTCTTGCAATATGGGTAAGGGATGGATGTTTTCAGCATTGTGAGGCTGCTCTCCAGCAACAACAAACACCAGCAGACCTTAATTTTATTAGTGTGGAACATTTTTGTATAATTGCAGGAAGGAATTACTGTCCACACATTGTAGGAAATAGTAAAAATTAGATCCTGTCCGTTGATTTTATCGGCCAACTTTAGCGAAATATGAAAAACAATTTAGAATTATGAAATTCCCAGTGAAGTTTACTGTGCCCGTGCATTGATGTCATTTTTGGACTATAAACTTTATTGTTAGACTGTAAAATAATGCTTCCACCATAGATTCTGCATGGGAACAACTAAAAATATAGTATGACTTGACATTAACTGCACATTAGAGTGTGAAAACCGTTTCTGATATGATCCTAGACTAAACTAAACTTTTCCATCTGTCTGTGCTTTACATTAATAATGAACATGTACACTATGTGCCAGTGACTGATTTCTTCACTCTCGTTCAAGCTATAAATCAACGATACCCGCTCAAAGCAACTCTGCAGGACACAAAATGAAAAAATAAATGAAGACACATTCCCTCAATACTGTGTGAAACAGCCACAGAACCACATGATGCAACCTCCCAACCGTCAAGGCCGCTCTTTGCTATCTTCCATTTGTGCGTCGGCAACAAAATGCTTTTGCTCGCAGACTTCACTCAGATAGCTGCAGAGCCAAACAAACATGTGTGAGAATGAGGAAAGTCGCAGAGGAGAATCTGTTTTCTGGACCTAACTGAATCTCTGTGTTTCTCCTGGACCAGTGAAAATAGTCACACTTCTGTTTTGGACATTTTTGTTGTTACACCTGGAAGGTAACTGTGACCAGCAGTGTCTCATAGTCATGGTGTCCTGTGCTCTCTTCATCCTGGGCCCTTTGTGGATCCACATTCTGCCACAGGCCTGCAGGGGAGAGGAGCCGTCCCGGGAAGCGCTGTTGTCCTGGTTCAGCGAGCGGGTTCTGCAGGGCCTCGGGCTGGAGGAGCCTCCTCCAACCTCGATGCAGCATCATCTGGGGCAGTCAGAAGCATTGAACAAACCACGGAGGGCCCCCAGGATGAGCAGGACAGCGCGGGTCAACCATCAAGCTAATCTGAAGCAGGAAACATCTCAAATTATTCTCTTTCCCAGTTCTGGTGAGAGACTTTTTTTTTAAAAATTTGCTTTCTTTGATTCTTAATTCAAAAGGCGAAGTTAGTGCAATAGGATTTATCACATTTTCTGAGCCAGAGTCTGATTCCTTTAAAGATGTGATTGCCTCATCAACCCAGTCAGTCACTGAAATTATACCTGTTTTATACCTGAGTATGTCCAGCGATATCACCATATAGGACTTAAGGTTTAATGACATTGCTCTTGTAACTGCATGACAATAGTGACCTGATTATGTGAAACTTTATCCAAACAGTCTCTACATGTTAGTGTGGGTATTTGCTTTTCTCCTGAAAAGTACACTTTACCAGTGCCTTTATGTTTTCCACATAAGAAGCTTGAACATAAGGCTCCACTGTGCAGCAAAGATTTTGGAATAACCGAATATCTGTGTTCCTTCTCTGAAACTACATGACGTGTGTGTTGCACATATTACACACTTATTTTGATGTTGAAATCACATGAAACTCACATTTTGCATGCAGTATATTGCAGTAAACCCATTATATGCATGCTGCATAGGTGAAACAAATAAAGCCAAACAGCAGCACTATATATTAGTTTATTTTAAAGGCCTTTTGAAACACCTGATTTAAAGAGTAACACCAGGTTAGAACACAGGGCTTCGCTGTCCTCCCAGATTGAAAGCTTTAAGTCTGTTTCACCTCTGATTGGGTGTGGTCAGACATGTGCTTTGCTGTGCCTGTAACCACACCCTCCAGTGATGTGGGGCCCCCCGGAGTACATCACTGCAGCAGGATGAGAAGTTAAACCACTGGAGGACGGCAAAAAGCTGATTTTATCAGGGTGTTACGTTAATCAGGTGACTTTGTAAATCACAGTGAAAAGAAGCATAGTCTATTTGTTGATCTGAAAGAGTTCATAGACACTGGAGCCTCCTCTAAATAACAGCAGGACTCTAAACAAGCACCAAACAGTCCTATAAAAAGTATAAAAAAACCCAATAAACTTCACTGACTGCCCTCTAATCTCACATTGGCAGACTCGGCCTGCGCCAGATCTGACTCAGCTCTCGAAGAAACCACCGACAGCCACTTCACATTTTACTTCCAGCCCTCCATGAACAACCACGAGACCCTGGTCACATCTGCCCACTTCTGGTTCTATGCTGGGGAGGGAGCCATCGCCAACTCCTCTGCTCAACTGTTCATTCTCACTTCAGTGCAGCTTCTTCAGGTGTCAGAGGCTCCATCAACGGTGAGCTCAGACGGATGGATCACCTACCAGCTGGATCACAACCTGCTGGCCTCAGTGGCTGAGGGCCCTTTCTTGCTCCAGGTGCGTTGTCCAGCCTGTCAGTGTCACGCCAACGAACCAGACAAGACGCCTTTTCTTCACTTCCATGCTCAACCTCGTGTCCCTGTGCGTTCACCTCGCCAGGCACCAGTCACCATTCCCTGGTCTCCTTCCGCTATCGACCTGCTCCAGAGACCCTCTCAAGAAGGACCCCAGCACAGCGACTGCCACCGAGCAGAGATCAAAATCAGCTTTGAGGAGCTGGGCTGGGACAACTGGATCGTCCATCCAAAGGTGCTGACTTTCTACTACTGCCATGGGAACTGCTCAGCCTGGGATCGAACCACCGTGATGCTGGGGATCACACAGTGCTGCGCTCCAGTCCCAGGGACCATGAAGTCCCTGAGGATCACCACGACATCTGATGGCGGGTACTCATTCAAGTATGAGACCTTGCCCAACATTATACCTGAAGAGTGTACCTGTATCTGAATGTCAAAGCCTTAAAGGGCGAGTTCATCCATATTACAAATTTTCTGTTTCACACTCTGTAGGCGTTTCTCATTTCATGTGCTGAGGTTTTGAGATTTCTACATTGGGTTTTAACTACTTTCTACCAAAGAACTAATTCCTATGAAAGCTGTCCACAGGAAGGTCTGAGTAAAACCCTGAGTTTCTGGATGGACATGTTTTTAAAATGCAATGTTTAAATGCTGAGATGAGCATAAGCGACACATTCATTTCACCTCTGCTGTGTTTAAATGGTGGCACAAGATTTAGACACAAAACCAAAAGTTCACATTGTCTGCTGCCACTAAAGAAAATGTGATGATGTAGGTTGGGTGAACTAACACTTTAGATCTCCCCTTTTAAATACAATTTCTCTTATTAAATTACAGATATTCATCGTTTTTATGAAGTTAAAATCTCTAAGTAAATTACTTACAGGGCCTGCATTGCATTGCTTTTCCTTGGTGTTGATTCTCACCTACAGAGGGCAGTGTTGGCCTACTTTTACACTTCTTGCAACATTTCCCATCAATACCTTTACAGAAAGTCTGACATCTGTTGTAAACTGATGCAACATGTATATTAAATCATTAACTTAAACATGTGTGTCCTCCTTCTATTATTCCAGTTCTTAATGTTAATCAATCCAAACCTTGCAAAGTTCGTGATTCATGTCTTCTTTAACTGATTTGTCAGTGTATTCACTGAGTTAACATAAACAGGCTTTGACAAACAAAAAAAGGGTGTCAAAATGCATCTATATGCAACAACTTTACCAGAGAAAGAGTTGAGTCCAAAGGCCAAAACGTTAAGTTCAAATATATTTATTTACTCTGAAGACAAAATAATCTCTACAGTTACAAAAACTACAAAACTTGCAATAGAAACAAAAAGAATTAACCACTGAAGAAGTACCATATTCAAAATGGAATGTCGTACCTTGCAATAAGTAGCAAAATTGGAAGTGAGATGATTACAAAAAAATACAGCAATCCAACAGCTCTTTGGCAATCTGTAGTTTCATTACTTCAGCCAAAGATCATAAAACCAACTGACAGGCTATGAAAAAGAATGAACTCTGTATGAACACAGAAAGCTATTGATCAAAAGTTTCATGATGAAGTGAAGATTATGTGTTTACATGGCACCAGGCTGTGCGTCAGCAGCCAACTGTCATCCTTTCCTCAGCTGGGTTGTGTTTTTCTAGGATGCATGAAAGCATCCATGTTTCAGCACAATGGAGGGGTAGTGGCGCATGTCATGGGTGGAAAAATCTGTCTCACTAAAGAAGAATGTAAATTTCAAAAGACAAGGATGGAGTTTCACCGTTGACAGTAGCCCAGAAGACAGATGTTTCCAGCTGTTAAGCAAAAATAAAACCCACAAAAAAAGATATTTTTTTTAACTTCTGTACAAACATTAAGAATCATTTTTATAGTACATGCAGTGGCATGAAAATGTTTGGCCACCCCTGGTCAAACTTTCTGTTACTGTGATAGCTGAGCGAGTAAAAGATGACCTGATTTCCAAAAGGCTGTAAGTTAAAGATGACATTTCTTTTGCATTTAAGAAAGATTACTTTGTTTTTGTCGGCAGCTTTGCAGGGTTTTTGGCCATTTTTTCTCCACTTCTGTGAGATTCTTGGCCCGCCTTGCATGCGCTGTTCTTTTGAGGTCTATCCACAGAGTTTCGATGATGTTTAGGTCGGGGACTTTGAGGGACATGGCAAAATCTTCAGCTTGGTCCACGAGGTAGTCCATTGTGGATTTTGCCTGGGATGATTATCTGCCTGATCTTTCCATCTTCAGCTTTTTTACAGATGGTGTGATGCTTGATTGCAGAATTTGCTCTTATTAATTGAAGCCATTCTTCCCCCCTCCATGTGCCTCTGGCTGCAAAACAAGCCCAAAATATGATTGATCCATCCCCATGCTTCAAACATCTGATGCTGAATTTAGTGGTGACAATGCAGGAAAGGTTTTCTTCTGTTGTTATAGGTGTATCTGCACACAAGTTGAGGAGTCACAGTATTTATAAAGCTTTCACATTTGTACCATGTCAGTTCATCTTCTACACTTCACAATTCACAGTGACAAAATTTTTTCACCAGGGGTGCCAAAACTTTTACACGCTCCTGTAATTTAGGGAAGAAAGGGACTGACCAACATCCATCATGTGAAATAGGTGGCCTTCATGATGCAAACACTTCCTTCTGGACAAAGGTAATCTTGATCTTTCGTCAGGACGTTGTGAAAAGGTACTGCTAATATAAATGGAGTATTTTAAATGAATTTTTGTACAAAAAAAAAAAAAAAAAAAAAATTATTCTTGGAAATTCCTTGGAGCATTTCCTGTTAATGAAGAATTCAAGCATTTCCCAGGTAAACATTTTGGCCGATTGGAGTAAATATACAGGCTTCAAAATTCTGTCAAATATTTTGGTAATGGTGTGGCTTCTGGCTAATAAACATCAATAATCCCCAACATTAAATCTGTTTAAATTAAACATAAAACATGACTCATCTAGCACAGGTTAAACCGCCCTCATACCAAAGGAAAAAAAAAAAAAAAGTTAGAGGAAAAGAGAAAGAAAAAGTTGCTGCACAGGCTCCAGAAATGACATACCCCATAGCTGTGTTGTTTGCGATTCTCTCTGAGGCAAACAAAATGAGACGTTAACATCAAGCAACATCGTATAAACAGAGAGCCTCTCTTTTGTGAGGAAGACAACAGAGGTACACTTGGCCAGAGGAGTTTAAAGCTTTGGATAATTCGTACAAGGTCTGAAATGGTTGAGCCACAAAAACACAGAGTGGGCGAAAGAACAGGGTGTAGACTTGGTTTTAGCCGAAAGGCATAGTCGGGGTTTGGACGTAGTTCGGCAAGTAGAAACTCGAGATGTAGCAGGCTTTCAAGTTTAAAGTGGTGAGGATGAACCATTTGTCACAACACAGCTTGGTCAGCATTTTTCTTTATTTCTGACTGACCCCTAATACTGAAAGGCATATTTCTCTCATCCATCCACACACACGCATACACAAACACGCTCTGGTCTCCCTCAGTGGTCTGACTGCACTCCCATATGTGCTTCCCCCATGTGTTTAAGGCCAGTAGGAATGGAAAGGCAGACGTTTGAGGCAGGAAGCACGCTCAGGCATGTATTCCTAAGAGAGGCAGAAGAAACAGAGGCATATTCAGCATGTATGTTCGCTTAACACCTGGACTTTTAAAAAGGTTCTTCCAAGGGTAACGTGACATTTCGGCGGTTTGTGGTCAGGCCTCATGTGACAGAAATAAATGATGAATAAATCTGAGGTTGCTATTAGGACATGTTCACAATAGAGCTGAAACCGTAAAAGAATCTCCATTTCAAGCTTCTCAAATTTGAAGATTTGCCTCACGAATATCTCTGGGTTTTAGACTGTTCGTTGGTTAACCACAAGTTGCAGAAATGTACTAACAGAAAACAGAAAAAATATTTTTATAGGTCGCTAATACTTTGCTTCCAGACGTTTTTCCAACAAATCTATCCCAACATTTAGAGCAGCAATAAACTGTTAATCTAAATTTATTCAAATTCCTTGTATTTTTTTTCTTTTCAAGTTATATAAAACTTAGAAAAACAGCAAATCCTTACTTTTGGGAGGAATTGCTTTTTCGGTGTGGGCAGATATAGAACTTAAGCAGTTATGTTTTGCTTTAATTGTGTCAAAATTTTGCCAGAACTGAAGACAAAGTCCTGTTACCATGTGCGAAATGGAGATGGCACTATATAAAGCTGCATTATTGGAAATAGCTGAAACCTGAACCGGTTAGGGGTGTATCCCGGCAGCCTTCTCATTACCTTTCTCGCTCGCCTCTCCCTGCTTTTCCTGGGCAAAGTTGAGGCGGTTCTGCTCAGCGGCCGTCTGTGCAGCTGTGTTGACCTCGGGGCTGCTGCTTCGTGAAGGGCTTCCTTCCTCTGCCTGGTAGGCCAGGTCCAGATGCTGCTGGGCCAGCTTCAGGTGCCTCCTCAACCGCTCCAGCTCCCTGGACGACGGCCCCTCGTCCCCGAAGCTCTCCCGCCCGGAGTCGCCCATTGGCGAGTCTCTCAGCTCTCCTTTCAGTTTCTCCTTCTTCATGGTGGCGTGGTATCCCGGTGGGGCCGTTGGCATGGCACGAGAGGAGGATGGACGGGGGGCACGCGAGGCGAGGGTGGCCCGCCTGCGGAAGGTGTCGCGGATGCCACCGACCCCCAAATGGATGATTTCAAAGATGGTGAGGAGCAGGCAGAGGAAAGACACAACGTACATCACCAGCAGGAAGATGGTCTTCTCGGTGGGGCGGGACACGAAGCAGTCCACAGTGTGCGGGCACGGCGAGCGAGTGCAGATGTAGGAGGGGATCACCTCGAAGCCGTAGAGGATGTACTGGCCGAAGAGGAAGGCGACCTCGAAGGCAGAGCGCCACAGCAGCTGGCAAACGTAGACTTTCATCAGGCCGTCACGCAGGATCCGCCGGCGCCCATCATGCTTTTTCTCTGAGCCTTGAACACAGAGACAGTGGTCAGAATCTGATTTAGTGAGCATCAAACGGGGGTAAAAGCTATTACAGACTACTGAAAATGTTTTGTGACTGACACATTGCTCTCATCTCCATCTTACTTTTTTCAGCTTTGTCGGGCTTGTCTTGTTCAATCTCTTCAGCGATCATGGGGTCTTCCTCTCCGTTGTCCTCTGCTTCCTCATAGTCTCGAACTGCCCCGCGGCTGACGATGGGCATCCTCTTCTTCTGGTTCCGGACTGGCCGGTACTCGCCGTCTTCCATGCGAGCAATTTTGTGCATGGCAAAGCCCAGGTACATAATGGTGGGGGTGGTGATCAGGATCACCTGGACAAAAAAAAAAACAAAAAACGTGTGCATGTTCAGCAAATTAGGCCATTCAGAGACATAATACTTTGCAGTGATCACTATAGACTGAAGGCTGCGGCTCACCTGAAAGATCCAGAATCGGACATGTGAGAGCGGCGCAAAAGCATCGTAGCACACGTTCTCACACCCAGGCTGTTGCGTGTTGCAGATAAATTTACTCTGTTCATCGTAGTAGATGGTTTCACCGCCGACGGCTGTCAGCACGATGCGGAAGATGATGAGCACCGTCAGCCAGATCTTCCCCACGAAGGTGGAGTGGTTGGAGATCTCATCCAGCAGACGAGTTAGGAAGCTCCAACTCATGGTGCCAAGGTGACCGGGGAGCTAAATGAGCTTTGGATGGAAAAACAAAAAAAAAAACCCGACACACTTCAATAACTTTATGCTCTTTTTGCTTTGGTTTTTACGCGCCGTTGCTGAACAAATGTGGTCTTTTGAACTGCTTTACATGTTTTGTTTTTTTCTTGAAGTTAAAGCTCTACACATAAGATAAAAAAGTTTTCGGTTACTTCTGCTGTGCAAACTTGAATGGACTGACAAGTCTGAACTGAAAAGTAACTGCTAGCAGTATTTAGTCCATTCACATGGCCAAAGTTAGATATTAAAGCAATTAGCTGACTCATCCATTAGTCAACAGGTAATCATTGCCAACTATTTTGATACATCCATTCATTCTCACATGCGACCATTTGCTGGTTTTCTGAGTTTCCTATGATTTTGAACTGAATATATTTGGCTTTTGGTGTACTGGTTGGACAAAACAGAAAATAATCGACATATTATTCTGTGATGATAATAAAAAGACCTTTAAAAAGCCCCCAAGCATTCCCCATTGGATTAATACAAAGTGTACACATACATTAAACTACCACGTTGACACATCCACACAACGATTAAAGAATGCAAGAGCAAATACTGCATGCAAGTACTTTATGTAGACCTCAACTGGAGAGCTGAGACATAAACACAGCCACATGTTCCGCTGTAATCAGATACAGATCTCTCAGACATGCAGGTATCCATGCATGAACTACGCAACGCACTGTGAATCAGCACTGTTGGTCAGAGCGCACTCGTCTTGGTCGCAGTTTGGTAAACCTGCATTCTTACAGCTCCCTGCCATTCCAAGCTTGAGCTGCTTAATCAAACATCAAAGTGCCGACCGGCAAGTTGCAGCTAGCTGTGAGGAGACCTGCTGTGCATGAACAGCAGTCAATGAGGATAGGAATTTATTTCCTGCTAAAGGTTGCCAGACATGATGCCTTCAAATTCTTTAAAACCACAATTTGATAACTTAACATGGCAGAGACATAAAAGAGAAAAGCTGGTCCTTTTTCACTTGAGTAACCATTACAAGAGATTGCTAACATGGATCACTGAGCATTGACAGGAAAGCTTGACTTATCGTCCTCAGACTTTGCCCGGTAGTTTAACTTTTCAAGATGATAAGGTTTCTCTCTCCAAGACTAGCTGAAGAGTATGCCACAAGGCCTATTTGACCTCTGAAATTGAATGTTACACATCAAATACAGCACTAAAGTCTTTTTTAAAAGGCACCAATCTGAGTAACACCAACACAAACAGAGCTCAACAAACTAAAAACCTGAACTCCGAGAGAGCCTTTGGGACTCTTTGAACCCACCTTCTGTGCATGTATACTTTCAGAAAACAGGGTGTAGCAAAGAAAATAACTAGCATTTCATGACTCATTGCAACAGGACAAGGCTTTAGCCATTACGAGCATCTGTAGGCATGTCTCCTCAGATTAGTGCATTATACTGAGGCCCTCCCTCGCCAGGTTACTCATCCATTCCTTTGCGAAATCCTTTCCCAAACTGGCACCATCAGATGCTTAGAAAGGGCAAGAGTGACTTGCCTGAGCATGACCAGCAAACAATACACCAAATCCAGAACCTTCATGTTAAAGTTCAAAGATCCATCAGCTACACCAACGCTGTGAAACCGTGTTAGTAGTTGGCCTGTTGTGGCTGGATCCAGACAGGGAAAGGTCAGAAAAGTTTCCTGCATAAAACCTTGAACTAAATCACACCCAGAAAGGTTGAAAACGCAGAGATTCACCCACTACGAGGACAGCACACCAGAATCTCCAAAGCCCATGTCGGTTCTTGGTGGTGGGAATAAGCAGACAACTGTGACCCTGAAACAAAGTCTGAGACAGGACCAAGTCCAGCTGTGAGCTGACATCTGTTTTACCCCAACATACAATTACAAACCCCGCCTAAACAGCAGAGGTGTTTCCGCAGAGGTGTGCAACGCATTAGATAGAAGAAGCACTGCAAAAAACACACACAAAAAAAAATCCAACAATGAGGTCCGAACTGTGCAGCTAAAGAGGTCAAGTTGTTCCAATGAGGCATATTGTCCCTTTAAACATCATCTGTCCCAGTTACCACCGTGTTCGGTTTCCTCCACTGCAACTCTTTTTGTGATCCGATATTCAGCCACCCCCGGGTTCAAACTGCGCTTTGAGGACACGACCCGTTGTGCAAAATACTGCGCACTGACCCAAACCATCTCACAAGAAATGCAAAGCATTACCGTCATGAATCCAGAGCAGGCTAACCACTAATGGACATCTAATATTAGTAGAATCAAAGAACACCTCAAAAACAAGCTGAACGGCCAAAACAAGACACTTGAGTTTGACCTCCAAGGTATTCAACCTCTGCTTGTGCCATTTTATCAACCTTTAAACAAATTTATCGCGATAATTCAGTCACCTGCAAACTTTAAGCTTGCTGGATCTTGTTTGAGCTTGCCAGCACAGATAATATAAATTCAGCACTTGGCTTGATTTGTTCAGAGTTACTGCAGTCAAACTTAAATCCACATTGCCAGTAAGTTAAATGCCCATACTGTGAGTATATTTGTCAACATTTTTCCATCTTTTGCGCTTTAAGCTGTTTTCTTGCAGTCTGAATTCATCCAAACTGAATTCATCTGCTCCACAAAGCTAATTTGCAAGTTTCTCTCAATGCACAATACCCACTGCATGAAATGTCACTGAAGCATCACAGCCTGGATGGCACATTTCTTGGTAAAAAGTGTCCATTTGAAAAGAGCTTTGCGGAGGATAAGATGCTGTAAACTCACACAATAATGAGTCAAAGAGGAGTTCTGATTCTCGGCTGTGATATAAACTTTGTACAGCAGGTGCTGCTGCTCATAAGAGGAGTTTCGCTCCTGCCAAAGGGCTGATTAAAGGTTTCCAGAGGTGCAGGGCTGAAGGTTAAACACTGTTCTCCCACACAAAATGTACTCTTTACAGCAGCCCTTGTTAACACACTGTAAATGCCCTCACTGCTATCCGCCTCTCCACCTAAAGACACAACGGTAAACAAAAAAAGGAGCTCACACCAAATAATCTATTTAACTGAAGCAAACATTTTTGCAATGCCGGCGTCCCGACAGCTTTTAAACAGTAGCTTATTTGCTCATGTGGGCTAAACCCAGCTCAACTGATTTAATGGCTTTTCTGCTTCAGGAGTCACTCGGCTCCAGGAGGAGATGGAGGGGGGGAGGTTGCAGAGTTTTTTGGGCAAAGGATCTGGACAAAGCAAAGGCGAGTTAACATTCCTGCCTAACCAAAAGCAGAAAGCTGGATTTTAGGGTTCAGGGAGCAGACAGGGGGCACATGAAATCCCCATGCAGTCTGAGCAAAGGGGCAGAAATACAGCACCTACAAATGTCAATCACTGCTCCTGTGCGTGGCGTCACCATGAGGGAAAGAACTTTCTGACTTGGCACAAGACAGCCAGAGGGCAACAGGAGTTTATCCACAGCGCGGATCTCCTGCTTTCTGCTTCAAATAAGCAGCAAAAGGAGGTTTTAAACGAGGCTCAGCAGGGCTGTTGAGTGCTATGAACACGCTTTGCTGAGTCAGACTGAATTGTTTTGGAAATTGTGGCATTCCTGGAGGAAAACAAAGTGCTGCCAAGCTTCAGTGGGGAAACAAAAATCCGGCGAATTAGGAGATGAAGCCATCATTTCAAAGAGCCAGACGCACGATTAGTTCGGAAAGTTAAAGCCGCTATTAGGAGGAGAATTAGTCATTAAAGAAACAAAGGAAAATCAGTGTAATGCTTTTAGTCTGTGGGGTGAGTGGATTTGGCCAGTCCGATGTGGCAGTTGTTTAAAACAGTCTCTCTCTCTTTTTTTTTTTTTTTTTTGTCAAACTGAGTGACCTTTTCACATTTTAAATGGAAGTAGCAGTGACTTTTCACAAAGCGTAACAGGCGAACATTTTCTCCTTTAAACTTTAAACTGACGAAAACAGGACTGGAGCACTCACCGCTCTCCGGCAGAACTCCTTACGTGGAACCCACTTTGCAAATTTAGGCTCGACCCCGCTCGTAAAACACAACTCCCGGATGCCAAAAAAAAAAACCCCTCCACGGATGTTTAATTAAGTCGGAGAAAGACTCTAAACTGTTTAAAGCAACTTTTCTCGGTGCCAAACACCCACCTTCTGCGCTCCGACCCGCGCGTCTTCTCTCCTTGCGCTTAATTGCTCGACCAGGTTTTCCTAATTAGTGCGCGCTCTCATCGGCGTCTGCGTGCGTCCGCGTCCGAGGCAGCCCGTCACTGTGAAGCCATCCAGCCCGCGTTGACCCCATCTGTCGGGGTCCCGAACAAGAGGACAAAAGAAAGATCTCTGATTCCTGCGGGCTCCTGCTCCCCTCCTCCTCCTCCTCCTCCTCCT
This sequence comes from Chaetodon auriga, assembly GCF_051107435.1. Taxonomy (NCBI): domain Eukaryota; kingdom Metazoa; phylum Chordata; class Actinopteri; order Chaetodontiformes; family Chaetodontidae; genus Chaetodon; species Chaetodon auriga. The sequence continues at coordinate 8,219,157 of NC_135096.1, read as the reverse complement.
CCTTGCCCCGCACCTCCTCCACGTAACTCGGCCCCATTCAAGAAGAGGAGGCCCTTTTCGCCTGAAACCTGAGATCGGCGTCGCTGGCTACCGTCGTGCCCTCGCGTCAAAGCACTGTGGACGTCCTGCTAGTCGTGATGATGCCGTGAAAAGTGTCACAGTCAAACTTCACGTCTCCACTGGGAGTCTGAAGGAATTTCACAGGAGATAAAAACACAACGAGGCGTAATGAAGCCTCTTTAACCTCTCTGCTGCACGCCAATTCCTGATGCAGTCTCCAAAATGAAATGAAGTGCAACCATGTCTGATACTAACATGTTTATTCCTTCAAATAAATTCCTTATAAACACAATTATAAATGTTAATTATGCAAAAGATATGTTCGCCCTGGAGGCCCATCTGTGCTGTGAAACCCCTGGAATACACTTGCTACCTTATTAGATGGACCTAAATCAACAGCCCTGCAATGAATTAACAATTTTAGCATAAAGACACCTAACATTTGTTGTATTAGACCGCATTAGTCTCAGCTGTAGGTGCAGTGAATAAACTGGCTTCAGGGTGAACATATGTCACATGTTTGACGGGGTAGGCAGTTCCATAAGGTTCAGCAATTTGTGAGAGACATATTTAGGAGAAAATAGTCTAAATTTGATGCAGCAGAGGCCGAGATACTTTGACCTTTAGTCTCCAGTGTGAGGCAGGCTGAATAAAAGGTAACGCTTCCCATAATGCAACTTGATAGCATCATTCATTAGACTTCAGACTCCACACCCACTTCGTAACAGAGGGTTTTTGGTCAAATTTGGAGGCTCAAAGCTGGGATAACCCCGATGACATCACCATGACGTCATCTGGGTTATTTTATAAGCTCCTCCAGAGCCACAGTAGACATTATACAACAGTTTTCCCAGGCTGAATACAACTCTCCGTGACTGATCTTGATGTGTAAAATTAGCAGAGTGCCAATTTTAAACATTTCCATGTCCAAAGGAGCTCCACCAGAGAGGATTTATGTTGTTAGAACCTGTTTACATTCTTGTTTTTTATGCTAAAAAGTACACAGAGTGCAACAACACCATAATCAAATTATTCCTCTTTCTGCTGAGGACCCGTGTTATCCCCTCGACCACAATTTGGCAGCTCATCGGGCCTGACAGAGCGCTGCGTGACTGCAGCCTTTGGACGAGGAGCCCACCATCCAAGAATTTAGTTGACTCGGGCGTTCAGCAAAACAACAGATTTCTTGCTGTCATGCACGGTGCAGCTGTAGCGCTCCTGATTTACCAGAGGACGCGAAATGTTTGGAGGAGGCTGTGGGAAGTCGGATCAGGCCAGATGTCTGCGCCCGGCCAGACTGCCGTGGCTGCATCCCAGCTTCCCCTCATGCTAACTGTCCTCCCTGCCTTCTCCTGGTTCTCAAATCTGGATCAGGAGAAGCAGGAAGTCATTCACCTGCACCTTTTCATCCTCACTTATGTGCACACAAAGATGAATCTCGTGGCATCATGGAGAAGTCCTCACTCATGGACTCTTGTGAGAATTCGCCATCTGGTTGCCATGTTAACACCCTTGAATTTGTGTGGTTGAGGGGAGCAAAGGTGTGACAATAAGGGCCCCAGGGTTGGACAGTGGCCAAAAAAATGACACTAGGATTATGCAGTTGAAGCCAAAATAGGAACAGGGGTGGGATGAGTCTCTCATGGGGCTCAAATTCCTTCTTCCACCCCTGCGGTGAATATATTAACTGCTCGAATGAGGGCAAGACTCACTTGTGTTGAGCACTTTTGATTGTTGCCCACCTGCAAAGCCTCCAGCCTTTTCAGACTGAATGTACACATGTTGCGGTTGTGTTTTAGTGGGGCTCGATTGCTCGTTTCCTCCCTCAACATAAAACTTTGTGACATAACTTCACGGTGCGCAGTCGTTATGACTCATGGATTTTTGAAGCCTGAGTTTCTGGCCTCATTAATCTGAGCACATTTTCGGCCCAAAACAAAAGGATTCTGTATTTTATTGCTAGCAGGACAAAGAGGCGCTTCACAGAAAAAGCAAGAGAAAATGGACAATTAACACACAGGGAAGGATAATAAAAATCTGAAATGGATGGTTTAATATGGGTATGTGAGAGAGGAAAGTGGTCCCAGATGTCATATCAGATCCATAAAATAGGATTAATGATACACAATGTACTTCACCATTGACTCAGCTTTATGTACATGCCTTCTCTAATGCAAACATTTTTTTCTAACAAGCCTTTTAGCGGGAAAATGGCACTTTCAGACACTTCATTAATCCCTTGCTTCCCCTAAAGAAAGAAAAACAGACACTGTGATATGAAGTGCAAATTTGATTATTTCAAGGCAAAAAAAAAATCTCATCAAGAAGTGTCGAAATGTTTTTCCTCTTTAAAGTCAATTTTTGTTTGAAAAATGATCAACTATTGCTGTAATTCATCTAATCAAGCAAACCGACCCGTCTCCATCAAAGCAGCGTGCATGTGGTGTGCATTTTCCGACTTTCTGATTCCAATTCAAGCACTTAATATGTGTATTGTTGACTTACTGGCCAAATGAAATCCTAAGATTCCGACAAGGGGAGCTGCAGCTGTAACGCATGACTTCTTAATATGAAAGCTTTGTCAATTCTTTCCGCGCATATCCTGCAAGTCCTTTAGTTCTTTTTGGATCCGTTCACCGTGAAAGAGCTGCAATGTGTCAACAGAAACGCTCATCCTTTTTTATAGGGTGGAGATTTTAGGTTTTCAAGCCTCTGAGGCTGCAAGAATCCCGACTGGAGTGTCTTGAAGCAACGCAGTATATCCATCTGAGCTCCAAGGGTAATGCTCTGCACCTGCACCTGACCTTTGACCTTCTTTTGCAGAAGTGAAATAAAGAATCAACTGCAGGATGTTCTGTTGCTCGTGGCGTGAAGAACGTTAAAATAGCGGGTGAGCAGCCACCGGGCATTTGCTTGCTCGAGGAGTGGGTCTTCGTCAACCACGTGAGCGCAGCTGAAGGTGATCCAGGTCTCCCCCGACAACCATGTGCACAGCACATGTACAGCACCGGTGGCTGAAAAAATATTTACACTGTGAAATTGATTAACATACCTTTACCCAGCTGAGCCCGCACTCAAAGGAGATGTGCTCAGAGGGGTGAGATTGGCAGTTTGGCGTTGAGTGGCAGAGAGAATGCTGAGCGACCAAAAGGCCTCGAGTCTGATCCAATAATCAAACCTCCATGACTTCTTCTTCTTCTGCAGATTTTTAGCATTCCTGCACTGCTGCCGCTTTTAACTGCCACCACAAATAATGCAGCCATTAAGCTGACCCAATAAAGAAAGAAATGCTTTTTGAGCATTTAGTTGCCTTTTTGCACAGAATATCCTTGACTGCAGTCTCTAAGTATGTTCACTAGAAAGAGAGGAAGAAGCGATAAATGACCTGTCACTGACTCACAGATAAGAGCCATTTTCGACAGAGCAGACAAATAGCTGACACGGGCGATAAATAGACATCTTCAGGTGAAACATTTCAGTCTCCAGTTACAAAATTCTCCCACATGTCCACACATCAATCGGACCTTCACTCCTCTCACTAATGACTTTTAGGGTGTTGCTACATTTCAGGTCAGGCTTGCATTGGTGCGGTCTGCCTCCCCAAACCAATGGGATTAACAGCACTTTAGATGGACAGACTGTTAAGTAGAATCACACATGCTTGTGTTGATCTAGATTACAGTGTGCGGTTCCACTCTGTTGTGAAATGTACACAATTCTTTAAATATGTCCTTGTGGTTAGATGTGGGATCGTGTTGCACAACAGGCTCATTTACATCATCTCACATGTCCACACTTGACATTTGAAATCTGGATGATCGCTACACATGCAAGTTCAAGGAAATGTGTGACAAGGTCAGTAAATGTGCAACGGGAACAAATGAAGTCACCGTCGTGTTCAAGTTTCTGAAAAAGAAAGCACACAAATGCACAACTGGACACTTTTATAATCAATTACACACATCATACATCAGATGTTTTTTTTTTTTTGTATTTATATAAAAATAAAATACGTTTTTTTGCATCAGCCCATAATGAAAAAATGCTAACAAAGAAATAAGTTAAGCTGGTTCATCTCTCTTCATCGCATCTGTTCGTGATGAGAAGTTGTCCCGATGGCTGCATGCATAATGCACACAGCTGCAGACGTTCGGAATCATTTTAGGCCCATATATAATCAACAGATTTCGCTGACAGACTCAGGAATGTAAATCCGCTGAGCTTGTGCTTGATGACAGTGCCTAACAGTCAGCTTTCTCCGTCGGAACGTAAACAAAACCACACTCAGGTTACAAATGAACGGAACAGACATCTGTTCCAGGTTTTAAAGAAACAAACTGCTACTGTTCATCTTCGAGAGGTTCACAGAATTTCTGCAGATTTGCACTTCTGGTATCCTCTAAGGTTCACATGACACGATGCAGACACATCATGAGACCCTAATTGGGGGGGAGAAGGTGTGAGGTGACCCTTGATGACAGTGTTTTGAGCCTTGGCCTTTCAGTGGCGCCCCCCGTCTCGTGTTGAGCGCGTGATGTCACAACTGAATGCGCCCAAAGACGGCGAGGAAGGGCCTCTGTCCAGCTTAACGACGGGGGGATGGATAGATTGTAGGCTCAGCTCAGACATTTCTTTTCCCCAACTTAATGCCCTCTTAGTTCCCAAATCTGCTCCATATCAGCTCGGTGCTCCAGTGATTGAAGAGCACCGCGAGACGCATTAAGGTGCATTTCACCAGGAACACATGGCAGCTGAAACACAAACAAGGCACACTCCATTTCAGCTGCAGAAAAGTTGGTATCTGGAGGGGAGAATTATGCAACCGGTGCTTTTATAGGCTTGTGCCACATGAATGAGTGCAATCACTTCCAAGCTCTTGGCTTAAAAGACGACGAAAGCGACGGGCGTAATGGGAGCAGACTGAGTGCAGACTGTGCGGAGAGAAAATAAAGACAAACTCGCTTGCTTTCCGAGCACCGACACGCAGATTCATGCTCACAAAACACACACACACACACACACACATACGCAGTCTGTAACCTTTTTTTCTGTCTTCATGCCCTGCCCCCATTATGCTGCTTTGTCTTGCAGGCTTGTGTGCAGTTTCACTCCGAACATGGCCTCCCACTGCGCTCTGACCCAGGCCAGCAGACCCTGGAGGAGCTCCGTGCTCTCTGAGCGCACACACCACGTCTTCTCCTGTTTCACAGTCTGCGGGAGAACACACAACATGGACAGAAAGCATGAAAATGAAAGCAGTTCATCACCAGGGAAATTCACCTTGACGCATGCAAGAAAACTGCAACAGGCTGCTGCAGAATGAGTATCCGCGTGCATCACATCGCATCGATACAAAACGCACTTGGGTCGACGATCATTTTCTTGACTGTGTTTGATGAAATCCGTCTTTGCAGAGACAAGTAAACAAATTGTGCGCTCGTGCTCGTAGATCACGGTGAAAAGAGGAAAAGTAGAGGACTCAGTCAGCTTAGTGTTCTTCTGTAATGACTGTATGCACATATGGGACCGATCAACACCAAACATGGCTCTATAAATACCAGTTTTTACAGTTTTATTCGGAGGCTTACAGCTACCCCAAATACCAGACTTCATATGCAAATCCTCATTTCTTCTGAGTTTATGTAGCTAAGACGCTAAATTAATTTTCTTTTGTAGTTTTTTCCCCTCATGGTGTGTGATTTCCATTTAAAGCTGTTTGATGACTTCTGTTAACTCCCTGAACAAACGAACTAAACTACTTGTTTTCGTCTTCCTATCTCATATCATATGTGCTGGAAATAATGCAGTTCATCATGCTTTTATCTACAGGCAGGATTCAGTTAACATGTTCCCCATCATGTGCAATCGTTGGAAATTTCAGCAAAATGTGTTTCCATCTACCAATACATACACTCTCATTATGCTTCTATTATTCTTAAGTGGAAGCATGTGACGCTGAGTGGCAGCTGGACGTGGGTGTTTTTGAGGTGCAGTAGAAGAAACAGGAGCGCGGAGAATGAGATCAAGGTGCGTGGGAACAATCTGTTCTCAAACACTCGCCTCATCGTAAAGCTTGATGTCCATCCTGCACTGGTCTGAAGGCCACAGGTGGACGGAGCTCACGCAGCTGATTGGCAGAGTCTCTAAAACGGTGACGCTCCCGCTGCTCGGTTCTTTATTTTCATTCGCTGTCAGGACGTTTGAGCTTTTCCTCCACTGGTGATCCTCTTCGAGCAGGTACAGGGTTTCCCGGGTTGCCAGGACCGTCAAGGGTGTCCAAATGTCCTCTGAAAGGAAAATATGAGCAGTTTCACCTCATTTAAACAGCCAAAGATGCACTCAATGTGTGATTTTCCTGGCTTTGTTCGTCTTTGCCCTCTTGGATCATACAGTTCAGCTCAAAATTAAGTGGTTTTCAAGTGTTTCTAATTTTTGCCCTCTTGGTAACAGCCATGGGTCACAAACTTAAAGCTTAACAAGCCACCTTCCTGCTCCAAAGATGAGTTTTGGCATCACATTTCATGTCAGAAAGCTCTGTGTTCAGAGGAGCGAGCTTGGAGGAAAGGCAAATCGAGGCACGCTCAAACTATAGCACTTGAAATTCCACGGATGTACGCAGCCGTGTGTAGCCTGCAGCTACCTTGGCTTTCAGTGTGTCTGCAGAAGCGACAGCGAGGCAGCATCCCGAGGCACCGGCACACATGCACAGACCGCATGCATACTAATATAGATGTCTGTCACTCGGTCTGTCTGAAACAACACATTTCTGCCTGGTTTTCTGGGGAAGGTTTGCTAACAAGGACCTTTGACAGGCGCCTCACGTCAGCTGCTGCCCCACAAATCACATGCACTCATCCACATTTCCCTCTTCCTGCCATTATCTGGTTTTATCTTGAAGGAAATAAAACCTTGCATCCATTTTCCTATTATTTCTCCCGTTTAGCATATTTTCCTGGCACTTCCTTTTATTTCTGGGGTTGCAGGAATATTATGAGGGCTTTTATTGCGGCATTAACTCTTGGCTTTCGTCCTGCTGGTTAAAATGAATGCTTGCGATCTGGCCTATTCCACTTCTACTGTTCCTTCCATTGTAAGCTAAACGCAAACGAGAAAAATCTTAAGTTGCATTTATACATAAACAGCATCAGTGTGAATCCAGAGAGGAAGGAGACAGGAAGGTGCCGTATTCACAATAATTAGTGTTTAACAGCACCGTTCTTTGCAACTTCAGAAGACATTTCTTGTGACATGTTGAGTCTTGAGTCTCTTTCTACAAACAAGTGAACATGTGGGGAAAAAGAGACTCAGATGGAAAAATGCAGGTGAAGGCAGATCCCTCTGCTGGTATTAAAAGGAAAATGGGTTGCATAATGAAGTTCTTTGTTTTTGCAGAATGAGTGGATGCGTCACCTCGCAGGACAAAAGCCAGAATGTAGAAAAACTGCAGCTGGCCATCCTCCACATCTGCCTGGATGTCTTCGCACACGAGAGGCCTAAGAGATCAAAAGAAACGAAGCGCATTACACCAACACATATTAGCACAGGAATCTCAGATCACGCTAAAAGCACGGACGCTGTTTTCCAAAGGTAACACGGTGCAGCGGTGGCTTGTGGCTGGCAGGTGCTGTCTCACATGGAAGCACTTCAGCATCACCGGCTGAATTTCACACTGACTGTGAAGCAAAGGGGATAATTGACATAATAACAGCCGACAGGTCTTGTATTGCGAAAACACTGCGAGCGCTTTCAGAGACTGGAGTTAGCTTGCCTCGCAAAACACATGAAGGGGCTGCTTTGGTTTGCTCTTCGTTTTTGATCACTGAGCTGTGGAGTCTGTGGCCTGAGGACAAATGACAAATCCAAAGTGGATCCTGACTGCGTAAACATAAATAAAAACACAATGCAGTCATTTCCAAACAAACTGTGTCTTTACACAATCATGTGTTCACAAAGTGGTGAACCTCTCTCCATCCTCGCTTGTGAGCGACTGAGCCTCTCCAGGACGCCCCTTTCATACCAATCATGATGCTATCAGCTGTTACCAATGAGCCTGTTTACCTGTGGAATGTTCCAAACAGGTGTTTTTGGAGCATTCCACAGTTTTCCCCAGTCTTTAGTCGCTCCTGTCGCAACTTGTTTGAAATGTGTCGCTGCATCAAATTCAGAATAAGCGGATATTTACAAAAATCAATGAAGCTGATGAACTTTAAATACGCTGTCTATGTGCCGTATATGTCAAAAGGGATGAATCAGGGTTGTATCAGCGAGCGGTGGGACCTGGATGTGCCGACCGCCTCTTCATGAAAATGCACTATTTTTCATTTCCTAATCCACGTTCAAGGAAAGCTGCTATTTATTTGACTTCTGCTTGTTGGATAAGGCATGTTTGCCAGGTTGTCCAAACTGCTACAAAGGCATATACACTACGTCTGTGTACTTGAAATGTTTGGTTACTCACAACGTGTTTTATTTCCCATTTTGCACTTGTTCGTGAGAAGCGCTCGCCGCTTGTTGAGATAACCACATTCCTTTTCAGTGAGAACCTCGAGAAAGCTACTATCTTCTGTTTTGGGGAGAAAAACATACAAAAAAGAAAACCCAAAAGAAAACAAAAAAAAAAAAAGGCTGTAGAACAACTACTGGAGGTGACACAACATGACATGCATGCTTCGGGATTTGCAGTGCAACACATGTTACAAATTAAGATGTGGTTTACCAGTTAATTTAGTGGTGCAGTTTGACAAAATGAAGTCTAAAAAAAGCTGATTGTAATCAAGTAAAGATGTGTCAGAAATGCGCAGTGTTACGGCCGTAACTCCCTTTAACTTACACCTCCCGACCACAAACACAAATGTGCACAACGCTTGCTTGGACCACATCTTTCGGCACGTGAACAAATAAAATCAAAGATGTCTGCTTCCCTCCCTTGACAAAGGAGGTGCACAGGCTGTGTGGGGCGTACCAGAGGTGGTGCTGGGGGTTCAGTCTGGTGGTTGAGATGGACTTCAGCTTGCTGTCTGATTTGTGGGCCATCTCGCGCACAATTCCTGCAAAAAAAAAAAAAAAAACAGCACCCAAATCAAAGCCGCCCTGTGAAGTCCTTCAGGTAAACTCGAAGTCAAAGGCCTCTGGACTTGCTTTAGGTTCCTGAAGATGTTTTCCCTCCTCAAACTTCTTCTTCAGTTGACTGAAGAAATTTAACTACAAGAATCTAAAGCAAATCCAGTTACCTTTGACTAAACACTGAAACAATTAGTTGATTATTTGAGGAATCAATCACCAGCAATGACAATAATTGACTCAGTGGAGCGGCGATCTCCACCAGGAAGCATCTGAGGGGGCAGATGGTGAAGCAGCTCCCGGACTGAGTTTTTGTGCAGCATCGTCTCAGTTTTGTTTAAGATGCACAGAGCAGCGTGATGGTACTGTAACCGAGCATCCTGGGTGCAGGAGTTGAAAGGTCCCACCCAGCTCCCTTACAGTCAAGATGGCGGCAGCAAAGATAACAAACAGGGATTTATTCATCTTGCATCAAACTCAATTCCTAAAATGAATCTGCAGATGCTCCAGTTCAAGATGATACAAAACTGTTCTGTGGATGTAAGTTTTTGAGACCACCAAAATGTGGCCTGCAGGTGAGGCAAGGCTTGTTTTTAGCCCAGCTGATCCAAATGTGCGCAACAGATATAAAGCTGATGGGTCCAGTAGTTTGAGAGATTAGTGCAGACAGATACACACACACACACACACCACCAAACAAATCCCCTCCAGGTTTACGCCTGCTGGAGATAATAAACATCTGACGTCTGTAACTTCTCAAACGAGAGAGCCGGTCGGTTTTCTCAGCTTTATATAATTAGAATTCTTCCATCTTTGGGTTTTGGATTTTGGTTTCGGGAGAAGCTGTGATGGTAACATTTCAAAACAAAACAACACAGGGAAGATTAAGAAGCATCAGATGATGATTTCAGCATCAAGAATTGAGGCGGATTTCCAAGATTCATTCTGAAAATGATGCAGATGTCAGATTAAAACACACAGGCTTCCTCAAACTTGGACAGGACACAGAAAAGCTACAGTAGCCTGAAAAAGTCACACCCAAATATCCATGGAAAAGAGGCCTCGGTACAAAAGCCACACTCGATCTGAGACTTCTTCTTCTGCTATTGTACCTCCGATAAGAAAGCCAAAAGGTCTCTGGTTGCAGGTGTACGATTTCAGCCCCATAGAAGCGGTGGGTGAGAAAACGCTGAGAGCACAATGCGCTGGGTCACGCTCACATCCACGAATTGTAGCGTGTCATTGAGCGTGACAACAATACAGGGCAGAGAGGATATCTGCAGCGAGGCTTCACAGTCAAGTCTGAATAGGTGGACTTCAAAAGGGTTTAAAGGGCCACTGAGGAGGAGTGGGGAAGAAAAGGGACAATATTAGGTTAACAGTGGAGACAACACGGCTAAACATGCACTCACTAACTACTTGAGCATACTTCAAGGATGCTCTCTGGAGAGTCTGTCCGCACACACTGCGTGCACAGATAAAATGAACACCTGCCAGCAGCCCAGTGCAAAGTGTTCATACTTGAACAACCACTTCTGCAAAAGGACCTTTTTCTTCTCCAAAGATCTGGCTGTTAAATCTGAAGCTGCTGATTGTTAAATGCTGTGGATTCTTCATCAAACAGTGTTGCTGTTGGATGAGGAAGTTCCCATTCTTGCCCTGTTCTCTGTCACGTCTCTGCTTTGTTTTTAAATACTCTGCACAACACAGAAATGCCAGTTTCAATCAGATCCGGCTCTGTTTTCAGTCCTGTAATCTCTCCTTTTTGACAGTTAAATATCCAGTAAAAAGCCAGCCATGATTTTCAGCTCGCCTCAAAATATTTTGGACAAAAACGACAGACGGCCTGACCGCTTTCACGAGAATCCGCAGTCTCTTCCATTGCTTGGCGGAACATTTGAATGCGCTGAGGAGAACCAGCGAGTGTCAGACCAACCCAGAGATCAAATAAAGTGTTAGTGTGGACGGCTTTAGCGAGGTGCCATCCAAGATCGCAATCACAAGTAAGCAAAGGTGACGGGCCGGGCGTGTTAGGAAGGACGGCCTCTGGTTGGTGCTCTGCTCTTTGTCAGTATTCATGCTTCCTCTTGTTTCAGTCCCAGACTCTTTGGCTGCCTTCACCACCAACACCAACGCCCCTGATGCTTTTCACATGAAATCAAATACCGTCTGATACAGCTGAGACGGGACGCCGTGAAATCGCTACAGATTAGATCTTTGATTCGCTTCATCCTAAACCGTGTTCTCGCTGCCTCACGCCGAGCTCGTTCGGCTAATGCACCCATCACTCGAGTCTCCTCTAACGCGGTTTGAGCGCAACAACAAAAACTGACAAATCCCTCCATGTGAGAGAAAACAACTGGCCAACAAAAACTGAAGATCAGGAACAGACTCTCTCTTTGGCCGCAGACTCCAGAGGTCTCGTGTTATCTCTCATGTTTCAATAAAGTTGTATCAGACTCGGTTTGCTTCACAGATCCAGAAAACTGTCCCAGTTATAACCACATCCTTTCTCTCTCCCTCTTCCAGCCAGCGAGTCCTTCGTCATTCCAGTTGTGGTTTTCAGCTTTGTCCACATGATGGGAGCCAGCTTGGACGATCGACAGGGTTTGTTATGGTTAAGCTTTTCCGTACGTCTTCGGACAGAATATTACAACAGCTGTTTTGGGGTTAATTTGGCATCAGGAAAAGCGAGTTTGCCATAATAGCGACGTAGTTATCTTTAAACATAAACATCACATACTTCACGTGTAGGTATTTGGCACCTAAACGCTGATTTCTGCAGCAGAAACGTCAGATTTTCATGCTTCTTCTTTCGGACGCACCTGGAAGGTTACAACAAACGGCTGCTCGTGTTTTTCGCTCGTCCGCTCTTGGACAATCTCCGCGGTCTTCCGGAAAGCAATCTGGAATCATTTTCGGCCACGAAGGATACAAGGCACTAAATGATGTTGTTTATGAAATTAGACAGAAAGAAAAGGCTCCCAGAGGACGGAGGGGAAGCGAGAGAAACGAGGGGAGAGATTCAAAAAAGAAGAAAAGCAAAGTTTGTGTTGGAAAATGTAAAATGTCGGTGATGGACAAGTATATTTTATTTAATAATAATGTGGTTATAATAATCATTGTTTTTACTTGACAGTTTTGAAGACTGTTTTTCCATCTTAACTTGTAATGTGCATAAGTTGTTTGTATTTATGTATTTTTTACAGTGTTTTTTATGCTGCCTTCTGGGCCGGGTCGGCTTTCAAAAAGAGACTTTTACCTGGTGAAATTAAAATAAATAAATGCATAAATTAAATAAAAAAGGAGAAGATTTAAAAAGCAGAAATCATGTGCACTAGGACTGAGGAGCAATACTTTTCCAACACGTGCCAAGATGTTTTCCTGTTTTCTCCACACGTTTCGGGGCTGGCTATTGTCAAATTCATTTTCCATATTTTTCCAGACATTCCAGGCCGGAGCAGGAGCCCCCGTCTAATAAAAGGTTTTCCTCTCAGCCGCTGGTCCTCCCTCGCAGACAAGTTGGTCTGGGCAGGATGTGCTCAGTCTGCGTGAACCCAGTATGGAGGGGGACGGGGCAGAAACTTGCGTCACGTCGCCACATATGGTACAGTATTAGGGGAGTCGGTTGGGTTTCTGTGGTACAATGCCTGCGAGAGGAACATGTTGTTCTAATACCTGCCTCAGGGATTCAACAGCAACTTCTTCTTAATCTAAATTAGTCCATGGTCTATTTTGCGGCATCTTCCCTCAAAATGCCCTGAAGAAAGTGCTGAAACCAGTGCAACCAGTAAATACAGAGAGAGTGAGGTCAGGGAGTTCCTCTCTCTGACTGCATTCAGAAAATAAACTGTCCTTTTATGTGTTTTTCCATACGTTAAACTGAGACCATTTTCCACTTTGCTTGCACTTGGCAGAGTTTCCTTTTACCTGTCAAGAGGCCAAAGAAGCGTTTGCAGCGTAAACTGTCCCTCACGAGGAGGGTGTACGCCACGCCGCCGTCTCCAAACTCCATGTGGATGCTCTGGGAGGCTAGTCCCACCTCCAGGTAGCTGAGCTCCATGATTGGGTGGCTGTCCCTCTTCTGCAGCCAATCGGAGAGCTGGCCTCTGCTGGGAGGAAACAACACTAGGCATCAGAAAGTGCAGAAAATGTGCAGTCACGGTGAGATGGATTAAATGGTTTACTTGATCTCTGACATTTGGAAGTGCGACTGCCAGACCAACACTTTAAAAATGTGTTCGTTCAATCCAAAGTTTACTCAGTACAATCACGGTAATAACTCACGCAATAGCTCATTTTTCAAGGTTGAAGATAGAAGGTCAAAATAACAGTCTCTTGCACTGCACCTAGCACGAGAGGAGCGAGATCCTTTGGTCGAAATCGAGTCACTTTGCCAGAGCCGTCACAGCACTGGCTCGCGTCTGAGGGCAATCGATCTTGTTTTGATGAGAGAAGAAAAGCTTTGTGCGACAGAGGAGGGGAAAAAAATAACAAAGAGGCTAAAACGAGAGGAGGGAGAAAAGACTCCACGGTCCACAGACACTGCGAGGTCAATGTGTTCTCAAGATGTGACCCAGAAACCTGGGCAGGTTATGCAATGTAATCCACATCCTAAACGGACGGTGTGGAGCTGCACACCAGCGTTAGAAGTCGTAATTGTTCACTGCAGCGTGGCGCCCTCTTTTGAATCGCTGGCCACACCAGCAGGATTTGATTACTCTTTTGATAAATTGGAATGTGTTGCGTCAATATCTCACTGACTTTGTACTTTGTACTCCTACTTAATCCTATTTAAGGACTCATTTATTCAATCTGTTTTCTCCGTTTCCTTTGAAGTCGTGCGAAAAACCTCTGGTCAGGGTCCACCTGCTCTTGGTGAAACCAAGAGGTTGCTGGTTCTGCTAAATATTTTCCATTTTATGCACTTCTGCTAACTCTGTATATGTGGCGCATATTACATTGCATGGGAGTTTTTTCCCCTGTGAAAGGATTTGGAGGTTTTCCATCTACAAATCAAGGGTCTAAGGACAGAAGCTGTAGGATACTGAAGGAACTATAGAGCCCACAGAGGCAAGTTTGTGTTTTTTGGGCCACATAAGTGAAAAAAATTGAATTGAAAATTGAACATTTCAGCACACTTAACCATTTTTGTTTAAAACTATGATGATTTTTAATTAAATATTTCCTTTTTCTTTTCCTTTAAAGCAAAAATTGCATCCATAACACTCTCTATCTTGTAAAGCTGCTCCACTCACTGGGTTTCCGACGTCATTTCCACAAAATAGATTCGCTGCTTTGACACCACCAGCAGAGAGGGAACCTCCCCCGGCTCCCCAAATTTGACAGCTGACATCTGAAGGCACACAGAAAAGAACAAGCATCATAAGGCTGTAAATTCAATCCTGAACAATGAAAGATCCCCTCCAGCTTCCACACTATTCATGACATCACAAATCATGCCCAATCCCGATTTCCAGTGAGCTCACAGAAACTTTGCACTTTCAGCAGATGACTGTGAAAACATCCTTCCAGTGTCAAACTCTCTGTGAAGCTCAAACATCCCGCTGCGGGAACAAGAAGAAAAAACATATTTTTGAATGGAGGGAAACTTAAACAACCATATTCTCAGCTGACATCAGTTTTCCACAAGCTCTTTGGGAGTTTAAAATCAAACCTCTAGACCTGGGTCATGCTAAATTTCCTCTAAAACAACACGAGAAGTAAAAGCACAAGTGAAACAGCGAGCCGCCCCTGTCACTGGATAAATAAACAGAACTAAGATAAATGGAGCGGCACCTCCTGTTTCCAGCTGCGGTGCGCTCTGCCCTGTTCTGCTCTTTGCTCCTCGTCCAGGTGTCTGACAGAGAGAAGCCAACAGCCTGCTGATCTGAGGGTCTACTGCATATTAAAAAGGTCTCAGAGAACGCTGAGTGGCAGCGGGGCCGGTGGAAGAAGCTTCAAAAGAAGAACATCGGGGGTTGAATGGGCTCCCGGGAGATTTACTGACTGCGTTCATCTTAGTTGACTGAGATGAAACCGCAGCTGAAGTGTTGTAGGTCTTAAAGTTGTCACCACCCATTAAGCTGGAGTCCTTTGGCCGTCAGGGAGACGTGCTAGAGAACTTTTTAAAACCGCAATCACGGAAGAAACAATAACAGCAACATAAAAACATTGCACTGCTAAATTTGAGCGATCTGTCACAGGCCGCAGTCACTGGCAAAATTCTGCTTAAACAGCACAGTCTGGCAATAATGCTGCTCCCTGCCTTAATATTAGCTCCAGTAAGGACTTTAAGGCCCTGAAAACTTATTTTCTAAATCTGCTTCTTACTGTGAGCAATAAAGTCCGACATGAACACATTATCTTCTGCCTGCGTTAGAAGAGTTTCCGTTATTTCAGATGAAAGCTTGAGTGCCTGTTTTCATCCTTGAGTTAGGTTAGCTTAGCTTAGCCTGCCTTAGCCTGGAAACAGTTAGCCTGTCAGAAAGTAACGCGATCTGCCTCCCAGAACCTCTCGAGTTCACTAATTAACACATGAAACCTTGTTTGTTTAATCTGTTTTCCATACCTTGAGGAAAGAGTGAAGCTCCTCTTCCTCCTCAAAGACCTCCACATCCAGGAAGAGCTGCAACCGATGGTCCACCGCCTCATAGTCCTCAGACAGGAGGTCCAGATTGTCTACAGACACGCAGACAGTTGGTTTTTGTCGACTCCATTTAATCCCTCAAAATGATATCTTGCATTAAAGCAACTGTAATTTCATTTTGTGTTGATTTTGGCAGCCACTGTGGATGAAAGCGGTAGCTCTTCTTCTCCTTTTTTAAACACAGCTGTTAGCAGGATGCACAGGGATGTGGTAGCATCTGTTTTTAGCAGTGCCAGATTAATAAGCACGATATGATGATGGTGAAAGTAAACTTAAACTAGTAAACATTAGCCAACAACCATCATGCAGAAAAAAAAAGAGCAAAAAATCCACCAAAGAACAGTGGTGGAGGCGACTTGCACATTGATGAATGGTTAGAGCTACTCATAAATGACAGGGCTCGAACCTGCAGAGGCCAAAACAAACCCAGCGTCTTTCATTTGAAGAGAATGCAAACAGTGATCAGATTAAAAAAAGCCTTTCAACCTTCAGACAATGTTCTTTGGAAAGGTGAAAGATGTATTACCCACACACCCACACACACACACACACACACACACACACACACACACACACACACACACACACACAGGTCGATTTGTCTTCAGAAACAAAGCACTTCTTCAGGAAGAAGGCCTGCGCTCGACAACAATGGGTGCACTGTGTCACCAAAAAAAGACACTATATTCAGTGTCAGTGCTTGAGGATGAAGATGAGCTGTCTCCAGTGTGAGACTGTGGTTCAGAGGGACGGATTACATGGTATTGGCACTGCAGCTACAGCATTACAAAAAAGGGAAAGATACAGAAACCTATTATTACGACTCAGCCCTCCCTCTCTTAAAGGCTTTCATTCCTCTCCCATCACTTCCAGTAATGATTCCAATCTGTCTCGCTGCACATGTGGTTCATCTAAAAATGGTCGACATATGTGGGAGAAACCGGATGCTGTCACAGAGATACAGGGCGAAGGAGTTGTGCGCCACATAATATCAACTCGATCCAAATGCTTCCCATCTCTGCTCACTTCCAATTAAGACTTGAATATATCTTCGGGGGGGTGGGGGTGGGGGGGGCAACGCAGCCGACACAAACAGTTTATACCGCACGCCGCAGTTGATGTGTTTTACAATGACCATCTGAAATGTAGAATTCACATCATGTAACAAGATACCATTTATATTTTACTGCTGTTTGGGCTTTCCTCCAATAAACCTCTGTCCTGCCAACATCCCGATGTTATTTTGGATGTAGAGAGAGCACAGCTGACACGATTCGTCCGCTAATCGAATCCACCGGCTGCTTCAGTTGTCGTTTCGGTGGTTCCGGCTTCTAAAATGTGAGGATTTGCTGCTTTTCTGTTTTATGTCGCTGCAAATGAAAAATCTCTGTGTTTTGGCCTTTGATCTTGAAGTCGTCACGTGAAGCTCAGAGGAACTGTTTTGGGGATTTTTAACTTTTGTCTGACAGTTTATATATCAAACCAGTGGTTTGGTGGGGTCAGCTCTGACCGAAAAAAAAAACATTACTTAGAAATGCAGCAAATTTCCAGAGTAGTTCTTATGTTGAAGTACCATTTCCCACTTCTCTCTATTATTTTCAGCATTGCAGCTGTTGTATTAATCAGGCTTCCTGGAGTTTCAGTAGCCTGAATTAGCTGTAATTTTACTTTCTTCCTGCAATACATTTCAGTTTGGTGAATTAAAACTGAAGGACAGCTCAGCAGTTACTCCCGTTTCCTCACAGTAAGAAGGACATGGAATTGAATTTACTGACAGGCAGAATGCACAGATGGAAATACACTGATGGGTGTTCAGCCGGTCTGTGTGTGGGCCCTGACCTGATGTGTGAGGGACATTTACTTCCAGCCCTAAAAATGAGGTTTCTGCAGTTATATTTAAGGCGTTTCAAAACATCTTACTGGTCAAAACAATATGATTTGCTTTTCCTGCACATCCTGGAGCAACATAATAATAATTCCCAATGATATGCAGCACATAGTGGATGGATGATTGACCAAAAATAGACTTTTGTCAATTAAATTTAAGACTTTTTAATACCTTCAATCGTCTTTTTTGAGGAAACTCAATAAAAAGGTTTTTTCAAACTTCTTCAAACCTGCAGATAACCTGAAAGCAGGAGCAAAAACTCACCATTGTGGCTGAATCTTCCTGCAGGTTGTGCTTGGACTTCAGGTGGTGTAGCACCTGTCGTGGTGTAGTGGTAGCTCCCTGCCAGATCCTCTTTACTTTGGCAGTCTGTGCTGTAGGAGAGGCTGGAGGTATCAGCCTGACCTCCCCTGGTGAAGAAGGAGCTTCCCTGGGCAGTGACAAAAGTGGGATCACCTGTTGTGGTGGCAGTTTCCAGGATGGGACTGCTGCTAATACTGGCATCTGTGTAGTCATCCTGTTGTGGTGAAGAGGAAACACGGAAATGATGAGAAGTAAATGACAGGAAAGCAGACAGAGGAGAGAGTGTTTTCCCGCTCAGAACGACCTTATTGGCACTCCGAGTGCTCTGGGTTATATCGAGATGCTCGTCCTCGCTGTCCGGCCTCGGTGAGCCACGGATGGGTGTGCTGCTGTAGGGAGCTGATCGGCCGGCCAGCTGGACCACATGATCGCTACCACACTCTGGACAAATATTACTGTTTCCTGAAAAAACAACAAAAAAAAAAAAAACAAGCATTACCAACTTGCCATTGTTGGCATCATCCACGTCTACAACGACAATCACCTGAGGCTCAGTATCAGCAGAACCAATCAGCTTCAGGTGGACGGCAATGAATGCAGAAATATGGTCACAACCTCCCTTCAGAGACATTAGAATTCTTAAGTTGTGGCCAAAAACGTGTTTCGTACGGTCACAGTGACCTCTGACCACCAAAATCTAATCAGTTCATCCTCGAGTCCAAGCGGAGGTTTGAAGTCATTCAGGCGTTCCTGAGACATTGCGTTCGGGAGAACGGGACGGAGGGCGCCGCAGCTCTCCAGTTACTTCGTGAAAGGATAAAGGAAACTTAATGAAGAACACAGCCTCTCTCTGACTCATGTGTTACCACTTGTGTTGTGTCATTTCTGTATTTATGCTCAATGTGTTTTGCTGTTGACAAAAGGAGGTCACAAGGCTCAACTTGAGCAATGCTAATTAATGCAATTTCTGTACTGCTTGCAATATATCCTGTCGGCCAAATAAGGGCTTGTGTGAAATTCTACATGTCATCACGTTTAAGTAGGAGGTGGGAACCTTTCTGTGAAGGTACAGGAGGTGATGCTGCACATGGGGTTCGAGGTGAACATGGCGTTTGCCAACAAAGCAGCTGTTGAACACCTTTTTCATGTTTTCCTGTCGACTAACACTCCCCCTCATGGCCTTAATTGGTTACTGCAATACAAATGGTGAGTGCAAAAACGACCAAACAAACAGTGCGGCAACCTGTAATCTTTCATGGAGATACGTTGTTGAATGTTATGACTATTTAACTCCTAGTTTTAGGTTTTGTAAAAGAGTTGACAGGCTGGTTTAAATGTAGACAGCTTAGTGTTTTACTTAAAAATAAAAAAAAATGTTAATCCTATTATTATACTGTGTATGGAACTAAAATAAAAAATGCAAGGGTTGCGTTCTACAACTCTATCATCTGTGTCTGTGTCTACTCGTGACAGGAACATGACAGTGCCAGTGTAATGACTCTGACAACCAAGTGACCGAAAGTGCATTTTTCGTATCTGCAGGGCATGTATTTCTGTTACCCACAGGGCAAACAAGTGTCTAAGCTCAGACACGTGCGACTGAAAAAGGTATTTATTGCCTGAAATTTCATCTGAGCAGCAGACTAAGCACACTAACAAAGGAGCACAGTTCCAAGACAACCCCAAAACATCTGTTGAACAAAGCCTGTGTGCAGCCTGTGCGTGCCGGGGCAGGTCTTAATGTCAGGTTTGGTCAAAACGCTGGGAGGCGGCTGCTGGAGCGAAAGGGTACTATCTGTCTGCTGCTGATTATAGAGGTGGGAACTCGGCGAAGCGGGCCGCTTGGCAATAAAAGACAAGAGATAACTCCTGGGATGCTTCACTCCAGCCCATCTGAAACCAAAAATTTGTTTTGGGAAAACACACAGCCCTGCGCAGGCTTCCAATGGGAGCCCGGCTGTTGAGCAGGAGTCGCGAAGCGCTTTGACGTCAAATGATAAACATTTTTTCTTTTTGCATGGACGAGACAACGTGGCAGGTGAAATGTGCGACCTTTTGTGTCTTTTCTGCCTCATCTCTAACGTTCGACAGCAGACCCAGCTGACACTGGCCGCATGAGTGTGAAAGTAGTTGTTTTAAGGGGGAAAAACTGAAAATGCATCGAGTGCTTCAACTTTTTAGGGTGGTCTCAAGTATGTGAGGCTTGAGTGTGACTCATCTGAGACTGTGCGTGACTCAGTTTGAGGGATGAATCAGAGTCAAGGCTGTGGTGTGTGTGTGTGTGTGTGTGTGTGTGTGTGTGTGTGTGTGTGTGTGTGATTCTTTGACATCTAAGGTTGACAGATTCAGATATAAACTTAAGCCAAACGTTTAGTTTAGCGTTGCTTGGGCGACTTTTTTAGCAATGAGCTGGCATTTTTTTTACGGTCAAATGCAGATTTGACTCTATTTCAAGATGCTTTTCAACATCTGGTCAGTGATTGTTTTAACCCCTTTTTTGCATCCCTGGTTTTTATTGCACTTTCTGTTTTTTCTTGTTTTTTTTTTTGCCAGTGTTCTATTTGCGCATGTGAACTGTGTTGCATTTGCTGTTTGTTGCTTTGTTCCTCTTGTTCCTTTTCATGTTTAGGGTGCATTTAACATCTCGTCAGAGTCGGGAGGTAAATTCTGCTAAAGGTGACTTTCACAAATATGAAATTAACTCAAGTTTTAAACAACAAAGCATTGGAAATAATTGGCATCTGTGTGAGGAGGCTACTGTAAGTCTTCTCTTCAATCGCTCTCACCTTTGCTTTCATCATCACACTCTGGCCGCTCCTCTTCATCCTTCTCTTCTTCACCTCCTGGCAGCATGGCAGCCTCTCTCCTCCTCGCTCTCCCTGCTGCCTCCTCCTGATGCGTGAACTCTGACCCGCAGCGAAGGCACTGCAGGCGAACACAGCTGGGCCGGAGCTCAGAGTCGCGCCGCTGGTTCTCGTCCGTCACGTGTGACAGCACGTCAGTCAGAGCCTAGTCAGCATAAAAAAAGGCCATGAGAAACACAGAAAAGCCTGGGAAAGATTTTTCCAGTTCATCTCATATGCAAGCTTCCACTTAATCCGGCTGAAGAAATGCACAGAAAGCTATTTTCAAAACTTTGCAGCTGCAAGCTAGGAACTACAAGAGCTGCAATGAGACTCACAGAGGGGGCAAAAATTAGCATCAGGATCATTTGAAGGGATCTATTTTTAAAAATGTAGATCTAAGACGTATCACTAGGTCAATCTGTCTTGTGCTATGTACAGCTACGGTCAAGCTCAAGGTGTTTTTTTTGGGAGTTTTATACTTGTTCCTTCAGCTATGTGTCTATTTCTAACATATAATTGTTCAGTCCCTGACTGCTAACCACAAATGTGGGGGGGGGCAGGGGGAATCACATACTGGAATTGGTATTGGCTTTCTGTGTTAAAATCTGTCTGGCACAGAGTCAGTGTTGCACAATGTGACCATAGTCGTTAACAGGGTAGTAAACACGGTACACAGTGTGCTGCTGGATGCTGACGTCACATCTGAAAAACAAAGGTAACAGCAGAGGGCAGACTGCGAGCATGACCGGACTCGTACAGGACGTACGAGAAGTCATGTTCACTGTATGTGTAGATGAAGATCTCTGGGTGCTTGTTTGTTTATGTTTCTTCTGATGAGTCGAATACTTCCCGGACAACACAACCCACGTGTGAGTGTGTGTTGTTAACCTGCAGTGCCTGCTGTGGTTCATCGTCTAGCAGGACATAGCGTCTCCTTCTTTTCTCCCTACTGATGTAGTCGAACTGAAGCTCCACAGCTGGAAGCATCTCTTCTGTCTCCTGAGGGGAGAGATGATGAAATGGAAAAATGAGACACATGAACAAACTTTTAGGATTATTTTATAAACCTCATCCTCTTTTTTTTTGGCATCTCTTGCTTGATCCTCTCACCCCTCGCGTCCAGGCGGCCTCTGTGGTCTCCACCTGAGCCAGGCTGCTGAGCTCCAGGCGGCATCTCTCCTGGCCGCGTTGCATGTCCACCTCCAGCAAAAGGCCCTGTTTGACCCGCAGGAACACCTCCTTCTGCTTTGTCCTCCTCTCCCCATGCCCCCCGCCGTCTTCCTCCTCTCTGTCGGATAAGACACCCACAAGTAGGGGGTGGCACAGGTCCACTAGTAAGAAAAACAGAAGGCAGATCAGATGAGCAAATGTGTGAGAAGTTCTTGTCTCCTTGTGTCAATACACTGAATTTTGATGCTACACTACTTTTTGACCACCCTACCTCCCAGATCCTCCTCCTCTTCTTCCTCCTTGGTGTCTATGCTCTCCCCTCTAGCTGACCTTTGGGACTCCGGACTCGGCCTTGGCGAGCTCATCATTGCCTGGCTTACCGGACCGTCCACCATGCCGTCCTCCAGAGTGGACTCCGTTTGCCGAGAGCTCTGACCGGGCCACTGCAGCGTAGACTCCGTTTCCTGGTCCACATCGGACATGGATGTCTCCTGCCTGGGCTCAGATGAGAGCAGCGGTTGGGGGAGGACCTCTGGGACCTCCAGGGACGGTGGAGATGGTTGATGCCCTGGGCTGGTGGATGAACACGGGATGGTGTTGAGGCCATTAATGAGGGGGTGGCACTGAGGAGTTGGTTGGTCGGTGCTGGCAGCAGGTAAAGGCCCATCGAGATGATGTTGGTACCTCAGCCAATCCTCACCCAGCTGCTCTCTGAAGTTGGACATGCGCTCAATCTCCTGCTGGTGGGGAAGGACAATGTCTGTTGGAGGAATAAAATAGAATCATTTAGGTTTCATTTGTTTATTTAACAGCTGAACAAACTTCAATGTTAGTCACCAACATTCCACTCAAAACCATAAATGATTTGCAAGAAAAAAGGGTGATTTCAGATAACTGGTATGACACAAAAATACAGAATCCCATTGGACAGACATGATTTAAAACCCACCCGGTGTGGACGAAAGCAGCCTGGGCCCGTAATCTGTGTCACTGGGCTCGGATATGCTGGCCCTCCGCACTTTCACCTTACTCTGAGACAGAAAAATGGTTCAGTTTGTCAGTGTTCTTCAGTCTAGACAGATCAGCAAAGAATAATTTGTGACTTTTAAAGAAGACAGAGTTCCTATCCAGGGAGCATTTCACAGCACAGAGAAAGACGACACAACAATTTCAAACACTGAGGCGCAGCAGCTTTCTTACCCTGGATTTCTTCTTCCGAATGTGAGACACTCCCACTTCAGGAACTGACAGGCTGTCGCTAAGCTCCCCAGCACCACTTGACACTTCCTGGTTACTGCGTTCTGGTTGCGTGGCAACTGGAGGTGCAGTCTGTACCTGGACGATCAGCTGGCCCGGTTGTGGCAGAACCTGCAGAAGAGGTTGTTCTAATATCAGACTATTATTAACGCAGAAAAATCGAAATGAGTAAATATCCACATTATTATGCATTATAATGTAATATATACAGTTATCGAGCCAAAACAACAACAATTGGCTGCAGTGGGATGATTGTACATCAGTTGAGAACCTTACTGATAACTCAGATGAGGACAGTGGGGTACCATCAAGTCTGAGCTGGAAAGAAACAAAAAAGGAGCGTTGGTGACATGAAAGAAAAACATGCCATTCCACATTTTCTCTATCACTTCTCCATTCGTCGCCTCTAGGGCCTGTCTGGGTTTTCAACCCAAAAATGACAGAAGACCATGAGCCAGTGGGAGCCAGTCATGTAGACGGGAAGCTGTTGTGTATGAGGGGCTGCGCTTTCAGACAAATCAAGACGTGACGTGCAGCGCCTTCAGTGATACAAAGCAGGTGAGTCAACAGCAGCTAGTACTGTAACAGTAAATTTTAAGATCATAACCTACTTTTGGAAAGCTTTCATTCCCATTTCATGTTTTCATGCAACCTGCTTCAGTCTTTCAGTTTTCTACTACAATAGGAATTAGAATCATTATTATGCCATTGGTGCTGCTGCCTTGCCGTCAAGAACACTTTTATAATGATGATCTTTTTAATGCTTCAGCCTTCTGAAAGGTTGAAAAGGGGTATAAAAGTCTCGCTATAATTATTACTCACTCTAAGGTTTGCAGCCTTTGGGGAGAGATGTCGGACGGTGCAGTTGCGGTGGGTCTTCTGGAAGTACAGCGGGTTGCCCTCCAGATTCAGCTAAGAGGTGTTACATTTAACACGTCTCACAGATACGTACAGAAAATAAACGTGTCCATGAAATGATATGCTGGAGCCTTCATGTGCGTGCATGTGTTTTCTTACTGTGTTGAGGCAGTGCAGCAGGGAGAGAGGAGCCAGCTGGGAGTGCTCCAACAAGAGGTTGTAGGCCAAGTCTAAGTGCTGGAGCGAAGACAACTGCTCAACACCTGTTTGATCAAACAGCACAGCAACGCAGGAAAAGACTCTCAGACATGGTATCAAGAACATAAACAGCTTATGTACAAAAATGCATGTGCATGAGGCAGAAAGAATGCTGTAGCTCAAATATTTGGTTTGATTCTCACGCTACTCGCCCCTCACATCCAAACAGACATAATAAACAGGCAGGTGTAAGGTTATCTGAGGCTTCGCTGTGTGATGATAAACAATATCCAAGACAAACAGAAGGACTTCCAAAACAGTGGCAGGCAAGGTCACAGTCAGAGGAAGTCTGCTCGGTCATAACAGATATGAGATTGTGTGTCTGCGTGGTGATTGGCTTCCTGTTTCTTTTTTTTTTTTTCCCCCAGAGTCATTGGCTCACTTCTCTCAAAGCTCTGTGAGAAGACTGACTGATGACTCTGATCTGACCAGCGCCTGATAATCTGTGTTTAAGAGCGTCTGCTTCACCGTTTATCGTCTCCAGTTCGTTGTTCCTGAGGTTGAGTGTGAGGAGTTTGGCCCTGGCGCTCAGGCCCAGCGTTGGCGCCCTCTGCAGGCAGTTGTAGCCCAGGTTCAAGTGCTCCAGTTCACTCAAGGGCTGAGACACAACAATGAGGACATGACACATAGATAGAAGCAGAACAAGGCGTCACAAGTAGGAAAAGAGGAAAATATATTTAAGTAAAGTGGAATTATAATTAAACAAAAACCTTCAGAAATTCAGCACACTCCTGAATCTTGTTATGGCTTAAATCTAAAGACTTGAGGACATTCAGTAAACTCTACAAAAGAAGAAGAAGAGACGGTGGAAGTCAGGTAAAGATAAAATCAGCTAATAAATCACAAATGATGCATCTGTGTGTATGTTTGTCTCACTAGTGACTGGTCAAGGCAGACAATGGAGTTGTAGCTAAAGTTGAGGGTGTGCAGTTCCAGCCAAGGCAGTGCAGAGCTCAGGTCACCTCCACACAGGGAAAGCAGCTCCTAAACACACACACACACACACACACACACACACACACACACACACACACACATATATTTATATCACTTCGGGCTTGACCCTTTTTTATAGGTACACATACCACACCCACACTCTGCAGCGCTTCCTGAGCACTGTACTGCAGAAGAAGAGTACCTCCAGGGAGCTGAGGCTCTTTGAACATGTGAAGACCTCCAGCTGGGAGTAAACCCCTCTGAGTCCTTCTAGACAGTGTGGAGGGATTCGCTTCAGCTGTTGAGCAAGAGAGACAAAAAGGACAGAGACAGAGAGAACAGGGAAAGGTTTCGTGTGAGGAAACAGGGAAGAAGCAGGGATGAGTATTACAGGCTGAGGAAGAAATTAAGGAATGAATGAAGTCAGGGTTCATACTTTACCTCCAAATACTTCAAAGACTTGAATGGGAAGATTTTCACCACAGACTGAAGTCTCACCCCCGGTGGGTTGATGAGCTGCATTTGAAAATAAATACAGTTCAGAAATAAGAGCGCCAGCAGAGATGGAAGTAAACAGATAGAAGCAACTGTCGCCACTATTTGCACTTGTCAACAAACACAATTCCCTGCAAAGGTAAGACATTAATGTGGGCTCAGGATATGATAACTCACATGAAAGTTAATATAATTTTTAAGGCTTTTTACACGTCAGAACATGCCTCCTGGAGACCAACTGATCACATTTTGGGGATCCAGTGAAAGGCCTCCACAATCTTACAAAAGGTTCAAATGTCCACTTGAGCACCTTTGACCAAGAGATCAGAGGCTTTTTAAAGATAAAAACAACCTGAGCCAATGTGAGTGGTCTCAGCTCACCTTGAGGGAGATGGTCTTCTGCAGGACGTCAAACAGGAACTGCAGCTGTAGCAGTGAAGTGGTGTCGGCAGGGTGGGAGGGCAGTGCCAGGAACCCATGCTGCTGACTCCTGGACAGCAAGTACTGCTCAAACAGCCTGGTGAGCTGCTGCAAGCTGGCCGCCGGCAAGGTCAGGGTGCTGCTGCCGTCCAGCACCAAGTCGCCTGGAGGTTGTGAGATGTGACATCTAAAATTCATCTCAATCTCAAACTTCAGGATTAAACTCACTGTACCAGACAAAAAAAGCCATGGCCAAACATTGTGGCTGTAATAAACTCAGTGCAGACTCTGTGTATGGATTTCATACACTTTTTTCACATGAACTGGAAGATCAGAGATAGTTCCGGGCTCTTGTCATAACAGCTGACGTTCGTGTTAAATTGAATGGGAGAAACATTGTGAGCTTATTGTGAATGATTCCATGAAGTCGTGAGTGTTTGCTGACAGCTTCCACTATGGCATCACTTGCACATATCAGATAAATCCTGATCTGATCAGGCATCTCTGAACAACATCCAACAGGACCAGAGCACAGGGACATCAGATTTTAAGAAGCAGGGCTGCAAAGACAGCCTCCTTCCACTGTCAGGTTTTCCCACAGAGGAAATCTGGATAGTCTGTAGCTCACATTGTCTTAATAAGCGCCTGTCTGAGTGAATACACCCACTGACATGGAGCACCCTGTTATTGTTTTCGTTGAATTGTGCGGGCTGACAGGCAGTCTAAATCACTTGACACGGCCCTTTTGTGATCAAGACGGATTCGGTATTTATCTAAACTTGGGGTATAGGGACTGTCTGCGAACCATACTGTAACATACCATCATTTCGGAGGAGTGTGGCCAAGCTCTGAACAAGGGAGGACTGGCCACTGTGAGATACAGCCATCCTGCAACGTTTCAAACCAGGCAAGTTAGCGCGACATTGTATCAGCAGAAATAACACCTAATTTCCCCTGTCAACAGCTGACATCTAAACTTTATATTACAATTTAGCAAGCTGCTGTAATTTCGTGTGTCTGTCAAAACATTTGTAGCAACGTTGGCTAACATTAGCATTCCGACCTCTCCACTTGCTGCAGCTAGCGTTAGCTGAGCTAATGTAAACTAGCTCAACAATTTCCTGGTAGCCAAGCAAAAAACGACATACCTGTGCAGTGACGGCCACAAAATGGATAGTTAACATAAAGTTTTCCTTCGAGAGGTCAGTGCTAAATCACGTTCACTTTTGCACATGAGGAAAAACGACATTTCAGTGGTAATTAGTTGCTTTCATAATGCAGAACACAGTGATGTTGACATTTTTTTTGGTCACATGACGAACTTCCGAAAGCCTCTACGGTGGCCCCGACATAGCAAAAAAGTGACTCACTCAAGTGACTCCCAACTTCTCCCTTTGCCGCACTGTCAAATGTTAATAATATTGAAAAAAGTTATTTTCTTTATCGTTTCCTATAGCTAGATATTCCATCACTCTATTGTTCTCTGCTTGGAGAGCACAAAGATGTAAACTACCCGACGTAAATGAACTAAACTAAATTTTCCTGACTCACAAAAATGCTTGACAAACATCGTCCCATGGTAGAAAATATACGGCTATAATATTTCCATGAAACTATAATGTTAGCTTAGTCTCAAAATCACACGAAATGAACATATTTCTCTGCCGCTTTTTCATTTTAGGTTTATGGTATTGCTCTTGACTAATTGCTGCAGATGACCACAGGGTGGCGCACTCTAGCAAGGATCCCAGACACGGCACATTCACATGACAGCATAAGAGCAATTAAACCGTCAATGAAGTCCTCACTACAGCCAGCAAAGACACTGAATCCAACTATTCTTGCTTTATAAAAGCAAGCAGCTACAACACGCATGATGCTGTTATACAGGACAGGATTTTGTTCTTTTATTGCATCCTGAGGCAAAAAAAATATGTCTGTTCCAACCCTGAAGTCAGACACAGCATTTCATATCTGGACTGTATGGACCCAGAGGCCAATACTAGACTATTTGTGCTTTCCAGCCTTTCAGACTCAAGCAGTACGGCACAGGCTTCGTGGTGGTTGAGGTTTTAATAGACGCCAGCTGTCAAATCGACCAACCTGAGTCTCACACCACATCTGCCTGTTGGCAGATGTTGGGCAAACCATATCCGAGTCATGGCACCAATAAAAAACAGAGCTGGGTAGCCGGTTGTCCAGGGAGTGTGAGTGTTATTTATGCTTACTTTGCATGGCTGCAGGGAGTGTACTGATTTCTGAGTAAAGCAGATTAAACCATGCAAAACAGCGAAAGAGTTCATTTGTAAAACTTCTTGTGTCGTGCAGCTGCACAGTAGAAAGACAACTGTGGGACCTGAAATGCCTTTGCTGAGAGGGTATCAACTTTGTAGTGTAAGTGTAAGAGTGTCAGTGTATAATGTAATGCTGACATCAGCATACAACCAGGCTGAGAGCTTTAACTGGACTCTCAGACTGGAGACTCCTGCATTAACTCAACACATTAGGGGAGCGGTTTTCTGCAGGTCTTTATTTTGTTTCATTGGGGAATACGTAACACTGTGGCTCCATAACAGATACTCCACAAAGATTTGCATGACCAAATAAAGCAAGAACTTTCCTAATTTGCACATGCATCACTTGTTGCTAGGCAGCAAACAAACACACTCACACTTGGGCACACGCACTCACATGCAGCACAAAAAAAACACACACACACGCACACACATCAGCATTTTTCCATTTGGGACTTGTGATGCGAGCGTTTCCATGTAAGGATTTATGTACTGTAATTTGGTAAACATTTCCATTCAGTGAGATGTTGCACCGGTTGGTTGACTGCATGCATGAAAGCTGGTTTTGACAGTTTTCTTACCCAGATGAACTCTTTCTTGTGAACTCCTGCTTTCAAATAAAAATGCATCACATCACAAAAACAACATTTTAGCTTCGCATATAAACACATAATGCAGCTGTTTAGTGTGACCCGTATAACTTCATTTTACACAGGCCCACTAATCAGATGATAAATTACTTTTCCACCACCCCAACTCATTGCCTCTACTTATTTAATCAGCAGTCCAAGCAAAGGGAGCCTTAATCAAGTATACTCAAAGCCAAACACTAAACAGTCGATTCATTCATTATCAAAGTCTGAGAGATGAACATGAGGATGTCTTTAGGGATCGGTGTCGGTTGATAAGAACCCAGCAGAGAGCCAAAACTACAGTAATGCCATACTTTGCGTTGTTTGCTTTCGGAATATGCAGTTTGGATACAGCTGTAAAATTGTTTGCTTTAAGCCTTCTAATGTAAGCTAAACTGGGTTTTAAGGACACTCCAGCCTCCGTAGCATTCTTACCTTTAAAAAGGGGGCTGCTGCCATTGTTGCAGCCGTCTTCCAGAAGGCCCGCTGTGAGGCTTAGCGGCCCAAAATTAGCCTGGATGAAGTGCAGCCTTACAAACGTTAATTGCCTAGTTAGTGGTTTACACTGGATCGATTAGGATTCAAATATTTGGCCCTTTGCGAGAGGTTATTGTGGACTGAGGCAGCATAACTGGAATTTATTAATGCTCCCAGTTGGACATTTGGGTGTTTATTGGTTAATAGTCAGACATTTAGTGTTAGCAAATGCTTACCTCTCACTTAAGGGACACAATTACAAAAAATTGCTAATCAGCATCAGCCTGTGATAATTATATATTACACATCTATGCTGTTTATGAGCTGTAATAAAACACTTACAACCCCTATTTAGGTTAATAACCCAGTTATAAGGAGTTGTACAGCGTTGCACAAAGATTTAAGGGCATTTCAAAGTGTTCACTAATGTATTTGTCGACAAGTATAACTCATCGTATGAAGCATCCATAGCTAGACAGACAATGAATGCTTGATAACACAGCTGCAATCATATTTAACTGTGAATGATTTGTCATTACATATAATTACAGCTATGTCAAAAATGTATTCAAATTATGGCTCCTTCATAAAAGCACTCTCATTTTTGCTTAAGGTGTTCGTATACTGCTGTAAAGGCTAATTAGGCAGATGAAATAAGGTGGTGTGACATGGTGAAAAGAGTTTTGGGGGCTGACTGTACTGTAATTAAGAAGATGACCTCTCGCATACAAACCTCTCTCTGTATACTTGCTGAGGCACATGTACTGTATGTGTCCTCAGGCCATCAGTGATCCCCCTGCCTCTGTCAATGTGAAGTTTATCCAGAGTTTGTGTTTGCCTAACAGTTCCATGGGGAGGAATTTAAGTAACTGACCTTGGTGGGGATTACTTTGCACACATGGGCAGATACTGCGGCCTGTTAGGCCTATTAGCCAGTGGCCATCCCTGCTGCTTTTCCATCCACGGCTTCATAAAATGACATATGAGGTTCTATGTGCAAACAGCCCTCTGGGCATCCTCTGAACTCACACCCCCTGAGATGCAAGACAGCTTCAAATGTGCCCTTTCTCCATGCCCACGCCCCCACGGTGAGCGGGGATGCCGAACATGAATGGGGCCAAATAGCATTAAATCAGGGGGCACCCACAAAACAAAATAATCTGCATTTATATCTGCGGAATAAGGTTACACATGCCACTTCTATTTCTGGGCCCTTGGATAAACACCGATTAGTCTACCGCACTGGACAGGGTTAATAGGAGCTTGTTCGGTGGGCAAGCATGACACCTCAAGGCTTGGCCTCGCCGATCGATAGGAAACATTGCCGTACATGTGCACAGTAGCATTACTGTACACAGGCATATAAGCTGGTAGCAGCTGGCGAGTTTTAATTGAGTGTCAATGGACATGTCTGCCACGGCGGGGAGGTCTTTCCATGTAAGGAATGCTCTGCACATAGTCCTTTTGTTTGTTTGTTTATTTATTTATGCATTCTTGGAGTTGGGGCAGACTGTGCTGATTGAAACTAACATGCCACAGTATGTATATTAATGCAGGGTCTTTCAGCCAGGGAGCTATAATTTAGCACCTTGTTTTTGATACTGGAGTTCAAGTTTCACGTCTTCTTCTGTTTCTATAAATTCTGTTTCGCAATCAGGAAAGTGTTTTTTTTTTTTTTTTTTTTTTTTTACTCATAATCGCCTTTAGGACATTCTGTTCCCCTTGATATCACTACAAAGAGGTCAGGGGTCAGACAGAGAGCAGCTGAACAGGTCATTAAAAGATGATGGTGACACTTTGATTTCCCTGCTTAGAATCAGAAAAATGTGATTTTGCTTTCAATAATGAATGAGGACAAGTGAGAAGGTATTTATTCAAGGCCCCTTCAGAGGAAATATGCTCTCAATCAAGATATTTCTCATCTGGTAATTGTGCATGCATGAAAAATATGTCTTTGAATTTGAATTAGTTGCAGAAAGTGAAACTCCATCAAGAGCTGGCTTAACTAGAGGGACTTGTAATTGCATCCCATCAGGCTGCTGCATTCTCAGAACTTCAAATACATTCAATTTAGCCAGTTCTCTTCCACTTTGAAGACCACTGCTGTCATTCCGGGCCAGTTGGGGGATAAAATAAGGAAAGACGCACACATTGATCTCCTCTCGTTTGTGTGATTTACTACTAATATTTCTGCAGATCTGAAAGATATATGAGCTGAATGTCTTCCGATTTTCCCAAATTAACACCAACATGTGGCCCCAAGAGCAAACCTGGGAATTTGTAGGACCCAGCAGACCTCCCAGCCCCCGGCTTCACCTGTTCGCATGCACATTTCTTCCCCTTTTTTTCACTTGGGATTGCCTTCCATCGCCCCATGATAATGACCAAAAACCTCATGCCTATAACAATGCTGTCGTACGCGGGCTGCAGCTTGCTGATCCTCTCCGCGTCTCTCGCCGGTGCCTCCCTGGCCGAGATGGTGTTCCGCTGCCCGGGCTGCACCGCGGAGCGCCAGGCGCTGTGCCCAACGCTCACCGAGACTTGCGCGGAGATAGTGCGCGAGCCGGGCTGCGGGTGCTGCCCCGTGTGCGCCCGGCAAGAGGGCGAGCTGTGCGGCGTGTACACCCCGAGGTGCTCCACCGGTCTGCGGTGCTACCCGACGCCCGACTCGGAGCTTCCCCTGGAGCAACTGGTGCAGGGCCAGGGGCAGTGCCGGCGCAAAGTGGACGCCGAAACGACCACTTGCAGCCAGGAGCACCGGGAGCAAACCAACGGTCAGTCAGTTTACTGGAAATCTGGTTTTCTTCTATCAATTTTTAATGACACTGTCTAGACTGCAGCATGGGGAATAGTGTAGGAATATTGCATTGTCATGAAGGCTGAGCCCAAATCTGTGTCAAACAGGGGCTGTTACTCAAAGCTGAAGTTCTGACCATTTTCTACTTTAGACATTTTTATATCACATCTAGATTTGTGTCTGCAGTGCATCCTTTTTAACATTTATTAGCAAATCATTCATCGCCCTTTCAGACCCCCCTTTCAACCCATATCCATCAGGATTTACCTCCAGACTTGAAATAATCCTTAAGTTTGTTCTACCAGCACTTTATTGCATTGATAACGGTGCATTTTTCTGTTGCTTATGTTCTTTGCATGCACTGCAGCTGTGCAATCTCTTAACTTTTACTGCTGTATTGACCTATTTTATGCTTGTTGCACCAGGTTGTCTTACGCCCCCGTTTAAGTCTGTGTTGCATAGACCTGCTCGAAGTGTTGTGTGTCATCCTGGTGTGCATGGGGAAAGAGAAACAAAAGGAACAGTCACTCTGCCCAAGTTTACCTCAGCTGTGCTCCAAGCAGCTGGCCCACCAGCCTTTCCCAATCCCCCTGCCTTTAAAACACTGTAACAGAGAACAAGGTAGTGGATTGCAAAATTCCCAGAAGTTGCACTCGGTGGGATGGACACAGAAAACATCGTAGTATTGATGTTGACATTTCCACAGGGGAGTGGAGAGAAAGAAACAGAGGGAGACAGCAGGAGGAATGCTGCATTGATTGGAAACGTGGACTTTAGGCTTTGACCAGGAGTGACTATAAACCGCTGTTGACAGTGACTGCATTAACTGGGTTGTGTCCACCTGGAAAGTGAGCTGGACGTATGTGCAGGAGGATCACAATGAAGCTTCGTGCGGCCTGGGGCGGCAAGGCTCATGTGGTTTGTGGTGGAACAAGGACAGGTCGCAGCGAAGAAGAAAAGTAAACAGCCTCATTAATTGGCTGATTTTGAGGCTGCAAACATACACACAGTCAATGAGTGTCCAGTGGAGCCTGCTGTGGTGTGATTTCTACTCATTTCCAAATCCGTGCTTTGTCCGAGTTTACCTCCAGGCTGACACATGTTTATTTTGGCACTGAACTCCTGGAACGTAGAGAAACTACCGGAGACGGCGTTCAGTGTAACCCTGTTCTCTGTAAGGACTCTCCAGCAAGCCGACAAAAGGTCGAAAACGCTTCACGACACGTCTGTGATCGAGCGATCAGCCATCAGAATGATTTAACTCCACATTTACGTAACCGTACGCAGCAAAGCCCTCTTCAAACAATACCAGTCAAGTAATAAAACAGGCATGAATTGCAGAGTTACATAAGAACAAAACAACAGAAGAAAATACATGGACACATCATGTAAAGGCTGGCTTTCAAGAAGGCAATTTGTTAGATGTCACTGAGTTTTTTTTTCCTCCTCAGGTTTGGGTCAGGCCGCGTTTCGCCTCACACGTTGAAAGCTCTGAGATTTAGCTCGATGTGTCCAAAAAACAGTAAAAGCTTAGAAATTGGCTCTAGAGGCTGATTTGCGGAGTCGTATTGGATAAAAGCCTCGCTGCGGCAGATGGGAGAGTGATTTCTGACAAAGACTGAGGCGGAGAGTGTTACAGTGAGTGGTCTAAGTGAAATGTGTGGCTTTCTCAAGGTCAAAAGATGAAAGGAAAATATTGTTTATCAGGAGGAAGCTGGGCTGAACAGGCCGTCAGGCTCTTCTTCTTGGGTCAAAACTGAAATTGAATTGAAACTGCACCCATCCCACACATGCTGATCCACTTCTGCTGTATTTATGCCATTCAATTTCTGCAATTTAACTTAATAAACTGACTGTTGCTGATACAGACGGTCCCTGCCAGTCTCCTGCTTTCATTTGGCCCGGTTTGAGACGGCACAGACTTGATTTCCTGTCATAATTTCTTCTCAGATACACAGCAAAAAGAGGAAGTAACAGAATCCCTGATAGAAATCAGCTCACAGGGGCTGTCGTAAGATTGAGAGCAAAACTTTCTTGCTGCTGTCCTCCGCATCTCCTTTGTTCCAGGAATTAATCTGTAAATTACAGGGGAAAAAAAGGGCTGAATAGAATAATTCAACAGTTGCATTAAGTTGAGTGGTGACTCTTGAGCTGATTTGACATCCTGGGAAAAGAATCAAAGGATGAAATGTTGCAGCTGCAACATTTCATCCTTTATTTGCTTTATTTGGATGTTTATAAGCCTTGACATCCTGTTTTTCTTGCGTATTTTATTCAAATGAAATGGCGCAGACTCAAATAACACATCCTGAACCTGTCACTGGATACAATACAGTGTAACAGGATTATGTTACACTTCAAATGAGGATAATTTGGTGTGATTTAGTGTCCATACATAAATTACAAGGCCAGCATGCAACAAAAGAGTAAAGCAGCACTGCTAAGAATTTAAAAAACCTGTAACAAAGACATTGCTACATCAAATAAGATTCATAGAGCTTTTACAGCATTCTCTGCATTTCAAGTATTGATCTGAAGGTCTTATCCATCGCAACTTGCAATGACAGCAGCGGTACAATCCCTCCAAACCTCCTGGATCAGCACTGCAAACAGCTAACAGCAAAAGGGTCAAAGGTCAGAGCCAATGTTTCTCCGAGCCTCGGGTGCTCACGTCAGAGAGAAGGCCAGGAGGAAAGTAAGAGACGGGAAACAAAATCAGTCATAGGTTGATCCAACGTAACGTCACATTGATGCTGCTGTTGCTTTCTGGTTTAAATACCTCCAAAAAACGCCCATGAAAAGTCTGAACTGCTCTAAGGTAAAGCCTGCAGTGATGCTTTCAAAGACTGCAGCGATGAACTAATTTAGGTTTTTGTTTGTTTTTAATGAAACTGATCGGATTAAATGTACTGGCAGCGCTCCGGCTTATTTTCCTCTCCGCTGTAGACCGCAGGCAATTTCTGTTCACTGTTTTGAATTATCGAAGCACCTAATTACAGTGTATTAGTAATTCAGTAAGTAAGAAACAGATATTGCCTCGTAATTCTCTTAGAAACGAACTCCCCAGAGTGCACAGACCACTTGTTTAGCTCAGCTGGAGGTTTGTTAGGCTGGGGCCGCACTGGAAATTCACTCTTGACAGACTTATTATCAAAAGTTTGACTGAAAATGCAAAGAAATGAGCTTGTAGTGCATTGTAAGTAGGGTTGCGTTATTGATTAGCTGCAAGATTATTTTCTCCATTAATTGCTTTGTCTCAACCCCTCACATCTGAGACACTGGGACCTGGACAGTTTAGACATTTTTGCAGAAAAGATGAGTATCGACCATTGAAATAGTTGCCAATTAGTCTTCCGTCCGTTATAGGATGTTTGCATCGCTATTTTCAAAGATCTCTGAATGCAGGAACTGCTCATGATGTCTATTTATTCACTGTATCTGAAGCCTAGGAGATGAAGTCACAGATGTTACTGATAGCCTGTGAGGTTTCTGTGGTGCAGCTTGAAGTGATGCATGGGACCGCGCAGACATGTGGATGCACCAGTTTCAGCAGAACATCTCAATTGGAAACATGAAAATATGAAATTGCACTTGGTTAAGTTGAGGAAGAGCAAAACCAAATTTCCAAAAAACCAAAAACCTTCAGCGTCTTCGATCTGTGTGCTGAGTGATTGCCTCCATGTGTTAAACTGCAGGCAGCTACACTGACAATTTTATGCCATTCGGAATAAAATTGTGACCTAATCCTTTGCCAGGAGTATCTCAAATAATGTGCATCTTAAAATAGATAGATACAGACAAGACTTAACTCTTAAGCTTCACACCAGCATCATCCAAACCAGACAAAGGCAACATGTTCTCATGCAGGATGATGCATCCTTGGATGGATTCAGTAAAATGGGGATGATCCAGAGATGATTGTTGGCACTTTGAGACCATAGAGATTAATAAAACATCATAAATCTTCTCTGTGATGTGGCGACAATAGAAGGATGAAATGAGATACTCCCTCACAGTCGATAAAGGTCAGATGAGAGCTGATTAAAATGGGTAATTTCAAGATTTTATTAGCATGATAAAATCTCAAAGCGTACTTTTATTTCAGTTTCATACTTTTACTAATAACAAAAAGAGCCCATGTTTCATTCATTTTGAGCCGAAATATCCACAGCTGAAATGTCTCCCTCTTCAAAACTAACATCCACAACTTTCCCCCTATCCTCTCTGTTTATGCACAGTATCACTTGATATTCTGTTCCCACAGAAACCTGGACCCAAATAAAGGTTCCTTTAATCAGATTGGACGGGCGTTTGGTTGTTTTGACTGGGCTCACACCATATATGACCTCAAGAGGGAACAAGTTGATTAACAGAGCCCAAACAGAGCCCAGAGTTGGTTGCTTGAATGTGAATGCCCATTCTTTGTAATGAGATACAGTTGATGAATCCTCAAAACAACCTCTTCTTTCTGCATTCTTTTTGCATATTCAGAGTCAGTTTTACATGTCGACAACGCGAGGGGGAAAACCTTTTGTGTCAACACTGTTATAAAAGTTGTTATGGAGAGGAAAAATTAGGCAGGAAGAAAAGTGGAACACTCCTGTGCCATCTAATAACATTGTTAGCTAACAAGGGGCATTCCTGTGTACCTGCGGGGGCATCCAGACGGAGCCCGCAGGACTGAAATAGCTCCGAGATAATCCCCCGCCCCCCAACCCCAGGCTTCTCCAAAAACAGGGGCATTTGTGCCATCTCCCCCCCGGGCGTCAACTTCACGTGTACCCGTGCCAAGAATCTCCTCGTGCCTGTTGAGATCCAGAATAACTTCCCACCCTCCTCTTTGGTCAAGGGTGATTTAAGACAATACAAACACTGTCTGAAATGCTACTGACACTGGAGGGGAAGGGGACACTTTCTGAACTTGTTTTAATAGTGTTACACCGCGAGATGTGTTCTATGGACTGCGTTTTAAGAGTTTTAATGCATTTATCTCAAGATAACAATAATCAGTAATCTTTATATGCATACTTTATTATACCAACACCAACCCGTGTGGGTTGTTTCTTTTCCAGTTCCTCATTGCCACTGAGAATTCTTCTGGTTGTAGCCTACTGGAAAGTAACACATCTGCTTCAAGTTGACCACTGTTTGTAAAATAATTAGCCATAATGTAAATACACTCATATCAAATCACCAGGGAAAATTTTCTCATAACAAATGGTGAAATTTCATAAAAACTTAATATGGTTTGCTTTGAAGCTCCAAAACCCACCACACACGCAATGTGTGGATGTCATGGTC
The DNA here is from genome assembly GCF_051107435.1 of Chaetodon auriga. Taxonomy (NCBI): domain Eukaryota; kingdom Metazoa; phylum Chordata; class Actinopteri; order Chaetodontiformes; family Chaetodontidae; genus Chaetodon; species Chaetodon auriga. The sequence continues at coordinate 8,181,456 of NC_135096.1, read as the reverse complement.
TGTTCCTGTGAATCTTTCAAAGTCCCTTTCTTGTAATAAATTAGCTCGTTATCCTGAGAAATCTGCCTTTTGTTATAATGAAATAAATAGCTCATGATCCTTTTTCTTACATGTGCCGCTGTATATGGTTGCAGTTTAAGTTTGAAGTTGTTAGAAACGGCTGTGCCAAATTTTAGGGCAATTCATTCAACAGCCTCATAGATACATCCTCACATTTAGTTTGCCAGATGTTGTATCAGGAGAAAGATGTGATCAGAATCTCTGATATTTTTATTTATATTTTTGGGGGATTGAAAGTTTAGTTGGTTAAAAGTTATAAAGTTAGAATGCAGCGCAGTTATAATAACCTGTTACCGAAAACCTTTTCATTTCCAAGAAAAAATGGGATGAAATTGTTGCCTTGATCTAATTCTCCTGCTGTCTTGTTGCCATCGTCATTCTCATATTGTCGGCTCATTAATACCATGTAACCTCAGTATAAGACCATGTTGGCAGTGTCCCATCACCTTAGAAAGATGGATGTTTTTCTTCCTGAAAAGTTGACATTTTGCAGGTAAAAGTTTTACCATTGTAATAAACAAGTGGCTGTAACCCAACAGGTTTTGTACTCTGTCCACTCACATCCATCACATCTCTCCCACAGCGGTTGAGAATGATAGTCAGTGGTAGCTGCATGTGATGCCCTACAAGTTTGATGTGTTTCAGCTTGCCTCAGTTCACGTCTTAGTTCAGGCCCAGCACAATCGCCTGAGAGTTCACCCAGCGGTGCCGGTAGCGAACGAGATGCTTGGCCTTAGATGCCACGGTGTGTGCATACGTGCCAGAGCCTGTCCAATGCCTGCTTTTAGATGACTGTTGCGGGCCAGAAAGCCTGGAAGGTAAACATATCTGCACTTTGCTGAGTTTGTGTTTCTAGGAAAACAGTCCCACTGGGCCTCGCAATGGATGATGGACTTCTTGCAGCGCCTTTCATCAACTCCTTAAGTGGCACATGACCTATTTCACACCTCAGAGCTGCGTTAAAAGCCATATTGAGAGAGAAGATGGGCTTTTTTTAAATGGATTTTCACATTCCGCCATTTAAAGGGCTAGTTCAGCCATGGGTGAATATTGTTCCTACTTATCCAGAGTCAGATGGGCGTTTTTCGAATGTCTTTGTGTGCAGGTTGAATCCTTTGTGCGCAGGTGTAATGACCAGTTATCTTAGGTCAGCTTAGCAAAGTTACTGGATGTCAGTGGAATCAAGTTGCATCTCATTTTAAGCTTGACAAAAATATCAACAATAAATACATTAAACATCATCATTTTTACATTCATAAAATTGTTATTTCATTTTTGTCAATTAAAAGTATGAAATTATATCCATTTCCCAAACCACTTACTGAAAAAAGGTTGCAGGTATTACAACACTGCACACAGATCAACAGCCATTGACTTTCATTCAAATTTCAAACAATGCATTTTTTGGAGCACAGCACTGACACATTGTCAGCACAGCAGCAATGCAACGAACTTAAACAAAGCAAGTTGTTCAGATGAAAGTCAGTGACATTAATTTGTGTTTTGCAATGCACTGAAGCTGCAAATGTTAACATTATTTTCCTCGAAACGACCTCTGTAATTTAAAATGATGAGTTTCTCTTCGTGAAATCATATGAAGCTATGGGACCCGTTAAATTAAAGGGTTAATGCTTGATGTGCAGTGAAAGTCTGCTTTTCCTTGATCCCACTGACTTCCACCAACTCACGAGCTAACAGTTGTCACAGCCCGGCTCTGAGACCGGGGGAACACTGCGTCCAGGTGTGTCCTATGCTGCCACTGAGGCTCCTAATTGTTCTGCAGCCCTGGAAACAGAAAGCACAACAACGAGTGTGAACCAAGGCATCACACAGTCGACATCCCTTCAAGCTGCAGGGCCAGACATAAGAGAGACATCACATCCATGGGTTTGTCTGACAATAAAACAAAGGTCTATGTGTATCCACGGAAAGAGGATGGGGCGAGAATGCTGCTGTGCTCGGATCTTTCCTTTTTTAAACCTTTCCACTCTCCATGGCCGGGCCAAGTCTGCCATTTGCTCAGTTGACCAGAATCTGGACAATCAGACATGACACTTCTGGCTTACGTGCCATCTGGGAATTCGACATGGATCAGATATAGAAAGGAAGCCTCTCGGGCCATTGTGCGAGGATTAACTCAAGCAGTAGACTGGACAGTAGGCCTGCTGCTCTGTTGATACTGCTGATCCCAAGCCCACCGCTGTGGAACGGCTTGGACTGCAGAGGCCTAGTGGCCCCTGAAAGTGGGGTCCTGACCCTCTGTGTTTGCGTATGTGCATGCACACTCGAGAGGGAGATCACTGTTTTCGCTGCTTATAAATTGCGCGTTCATGTGTGCGCCCAGACTGTGTATTTGAGCGAAAATCTCAGGTTTCCTCAGAGGAGGGGGAGTGATGGTATTGCACTTGGATGCTGTCGGCATTATGTAAGACAGCAAAACAAAAGACACCCCAGCCGCCAATATTCCTGAGTGTGTCGTGTGTTTATCTGCGCCACTTGTGCATGCACACACACACACACACACACGTGAGCACACACCTGATTTCAGTTGACTTTTGCCCCTTTTTTCGCAAAGAAACTCAGTCTTCAAAGAAAAGCCAGAGAGCGCACGGCGGAGCGTCATGGGGGAACTAAAGTCCAACAACACCAGATCTATCTGATGGCAAAAGGCGCCAGCACCTTGTTATTGCTTCGTTTGGAATTTCCTTTCTCCCGTTCTCTCTTAGGCCTTTTGTAATCATATTCTACAACCGGATGTCAAATTTACCTCTTGCAGAGTGCAGAGAATGCCTCCCCAGTCCACCACCACCACCACCCGTAACTCAAAGTCGCTTTCATTCTCTGTCCTATAAACGCCTTTCCACAAGTCTGCACGTTACAGCTTGGCCCTTGCATAACTGTGATCCACTTACTGGCCGACTATTTGACCTTCTCTACTGTCTGTGCTTATTTCCCCTCTTTCCTTCGGGTGTCAAGTGAAGTCCTGCGTAGGTGAAATACATGCTTTCCTGCAAAAATTCCGTGAAAAGAAACAGTCTCCTGGCATGTTGAAATACTCTGACTGGCCAAGCTGAGCTGAGGTGTGACCATGTTGCTTGCTGAGGAATTTGCATCATGTAACTTCTTCTTTTTTTTTTTTTTTTTGGTTTAAAATCAGCTGGTTTGGAATGACGCTCCTTTTCCACTCCCTCCCCGTCAACCCTCAACCCCTAAGTATGCTCTGTTGTCAGAAACAACATGTTGGGTTGGACCTGATGGCCTCTCAGATTGTTTGCTCCATCTGTTTGAAGAGAGGGTTTTTTTTTTTTTAGGTTGATGTTTCACAAGACTCCAAGGAGAGAGGAGATGGTCAAACTCAATCAAAACCGCCTGAGGAATCACTGGATGGCAACAGAGGCTGTGCTATTTGGTGGAGGGTGGCAGGAAGTTTGCTCCATAACTAAACATGAATTCCCTGTTCTTTAAGCGTTATAGATTAAAATCCACTGACAAGTGGCCTTCTTTTTTTATGGTTGTCCAGTTGTGTCCTTGCTGTTTTAGCAGTCGGTGTTGCGTTCAGGACAGTGAGCTGCTCAATTGTTGTGTCTTTAGGCTCTGAACCACCATCAGAAACCGCCAGAAAAACAGCTGTGTAGGTTATTATGAAACCATATTTACGTGTATTGTTAGGCTGCGACCTCTAGTGGTCATAGTTATTGTGATGGGAGGAAAGGAGGAAGTCAGGCGATGTAGTGTAAAGAGCAAGAAAGTCTGCTTATGGAGGAGGATGGGGCTGATGGATGGGTCGAACAAACACAGGACTTTCACTCAGGAGACAGCTGTTCATGTCTTGTGTGAATAGACAGCTTTGGCTTATTTGAACTTAATTATAATATCCAGAACAATTTTTTAATCCAAACCATGATCTTTTCGTAAACCTAACCGAGTAGTTTTGTAGCCTAAATTGAAGCAAACTTCAACGTTAACCACATGACAATGAAGGTCGCTGGTACTGTCCAACAGTCACTTGTCGTTTTGGGAGTCATCAGTAATAAGATATTTCAATTACTTGTCGTACTCTGTTATAAGTAAAAGTCCTGCATTCACGGTCATATCTAAGTGAAAGTATTATTAGATAAGTGTACTTAAAGTATCTAAAGTAGAAGCACTCATTTCACTGTAGAAAGTCCCCTATGGCTGATATATTACATGACATTATGGGATGAGCAGCATTTCACTGGTGAAGCTGCTCGAGGTGGAGCTACTTTCAATCAGAAATTTTTCATAAAGACACACAAGCCAAAAGGTTGGAGCAAATTCAGAACAAATCTTAGAAGATGATCACTTTTTTAATGTAAGATCTTACAAAGAAAAGGAACTAATAACAACAGCTGTCAGGTGAATGGAGTGGAGTAAAAGCTACAATAATTCCAGCTGAAACATGCAGTAGAAGTCGAAAATTGCAGAAAAACTGAAAGATATGTACTTAAGTACTTTCCACACTGACCACTAATGTTCACACTTCATCTATACAGTGGTTTGAAACTAAGAAATAATGTATTTTTTGGCTGTCACAGAACTGAATTTTCCCTTTACAACATCCCTATAGATTTGAGAAGTATTTTGGTCATTTTTCCCTGCATTTCACAATTCACATTTTGTGCATGGCCTCAAGAAAACAGATTTTCTGTGATGCGCCAGGTGAGCAGGGATAGCAGGGATAGCTTGAGCCAGGTTGGATCCATGCAGGTATTACAGACCTCAAATACAGGCTGAACTCATCATGTGGTCTTCCAAAAGCAAGTTTTAGAAAAGTGTAAACTTTGATTTTGCTCATTTATCACCACTTTAAACATCTGCTCGTGAAATTAAATCGCACTAGTCAGGAAAAAAAGCAGCCATGGAAACCTGACTGTGACTAAGGTTCAGCAGTGGCCAACTTTTCTCAGCCCACAAGCTTGTTAACGGAGCTGCATGTGGTTGCTTCGCTCTGTGAGAAAGGAAAGGATTGTAGTGACTCATTGATTGTGCTGATGCATTTCAGAGCACTTTAACAGTGGTTTGGACACTTGGAGCTTATCCCCTCCCCAACCTTATCTTCAGACAAAATGTCAGCTGTGACAATTAGGAAAATTCTCCAAAAAACAAGAATTACACTCACACAAAATGGGAACCCAAAGCAAATAAACAATAGGGAGGGGGAATTAGCAAAGTCAGCAATGAAAGCAAAGCATGGGTGTGATATATTTGCTGCGGAGGCCTTGAATGGTGCCAAGTTGAGAAGAAAGAAATGCAGAGTGACAGCCAGCTGAAGGAAAAGTTGAGCTCATCTGCAGGCTTTTATATCCTGGAGGGTCCAGGTGAGCTGGATCAGCTGACGACGTTCCCTGAGTTGGCCACTTGCCTCCAGAATTTAATTAGGACTCAGTGGGAGGGACGTTGGAAAATTTAGGAGATTCACTCCTCAGTCACACTTTCCCAAACAGAAATAAATAAGCATATAGATGGAATGGAAAAAGTTGCATCCAAACAATCGGCCTGTTTGTCGGACGTGAAGCATCTTGCATTTCGTCTTGCATCTTGCAGGGTTGGCGTCCCCTCTGCCATTGACAAAAAAAGCTTTTAAGCAGAGCAGACCTCTGACTTTGCCACTCTGACAAATGATCTGTGCAATTCAAAGCTTATTTCAGCCCACTTCCAGCCTCTAAAAAGCCCAATCCATTACCGAAACGACAGCAGGAAGGCAACAGAGCGGCTTAGAGTGCAGAGAGACCCTCCTGAAAAGTCACAGGTTAAATGCTTTTAGCGGCCAATATGTCCATCAAAGTGTCCTTTCCTGCCCAATTTATTTTCTACTCTGCAAGGCATTCTTGTTGGCAACACTTTTTCACAGTTAAATCGACTGATACAGTTGGGATTTGGGGTCCTTGCATTTGGATTTCATGGATTTTATGTCTGCAGGTGAGGCCGTGGAGCCGCTGCCTGAGCAAGGCGTGAGCGAGATCCCGGCCATCCGGAAGCCCAGCAAAGAGACCACCTGGCTGGGACCCAAAGAGAGCGCTGTACGCCAGCACAGACAGGAGATGAAGACCAAGATGAAGACCAACAAGGTGGAGGAGGTGAAGCCTGCACGGCCCAAACAGGTGAGGCAGAGAGGAAAGTCTGTTCTGTGGGGCAAAGCCATTGAAGCAATGAATTTAATTGCTTTTTTTTTTTTTTTTTTTTTACTGAATTTTCCTCACTTGAATCTTGGTTGGCCCATTAAATAACAACAATAAGAAGAAAACTGTTTTCCATCACTCATTCTGTCCTGTTGATTGATTCATAATGCTGCTCCAGTGCTGGCGCTTTCAGTCTTGTGTAATGTCCATTTTTGACTCTTGTAGCCTGAAGATATGCGTCAGTTTTTCCATCAAGAGGATTTCTTCAACAATTAAATCCTCACAATGGCTTCTGACTTGCTGTTAACAGCCTTTAAGCAAACATCAGTTGCTTTGCAGCACAAAAGAACCACACGGCTCATATTATATTTAGTATTTGTTGCATTATTTTCTGACATTTCCAAACATATATGCGAGTGATCTATATCACATCTGTATCAAGGGGCAACAGGAAAGGACTCACTTGTCTTGAAACATGCTAATTTTGGGGTATAACTGGCAAAAACATTTACATGAGTCATAAACATGCTGTTGTTCATTTTGATTTGATTTCCAGAAACTGATTTTTCTTGAGTTTTGAGCATAGGTTTCTATTTCTTGGACTCCAGGAAGTAACTGGTCCCAGCCAAGAAACAGTCCGGCACATAACCCAACCCCCCCCGACCCATAAAATGTCTAACTTTTGTTTTTACACTTAAGCTTTTGTACAGATTAAAAAAAAAAAAATCCATCCTCACTCTCTCCAACATATCTGGCACTTTCTGGGGATCCTCGCAGGCTTTTGAAAAGCTTGTAGAAGTAGTTATTTTCCAGCACTTTGCACTGGTATCATGCAGAGGTTGCAATTTGGAACAAAGCACAGCAACAGCACCAAGCACAAAGTGCTTGAGGTGTGTTTTGTTGTGTGAAAAAAAAATCTCAAACAGCATCTGAGACGACTGAGGAGAAACGAAAGCAGTGCGGTGCCGCCTCCCTCTGGTACAGCAGCTGCTCGTGTTTGGATGCTGCACTGAGGAGTGTTTTATTGCCATATTTGAAGATCGTCCAGTTAACGCTTGAACCTGTTCAGTAGTAATGAGCCTGACGGGGGAATAGAGGAACCAAATAATAATGAGGTGATTAAAACAGTCATGCTCCTATTCACCACTCCCAGCAGCCACTGGCCTTTAATTCAAGGCAGGTATTTATTGACCTTCAGTACACCTGACCGGCTCCCTGTGCTGGGACTCAAGGGTGAACCCTGCATTTCTGTCCGCCGTTGTGGTATTTTCCGTCCACCATAAAAATCATTTAAAGGTTATTGCTCTACCAGAAACTTATAACTGTCTCAACAAGACATTTGGCTCTGTGGAATGAGGTAAACTTGAGGTCACTGGCAAGAGTTATTATTCATTACTGGCAAGAAAACATGATTCATTTGCTCATTACAGAAAGCCCTTCAGCTTTATTGTGTGTGTGTGTGTGTGTGCATGAATCTGCGTGTGTGTGTGCTTTTTATATGAGATTTTATGCAGCATAGCGAGTCAAAAATATGCTGATTGCCTTGCAAGCACATTTTGGTGTTGATTTATCCTGGAGTACTTTTCTGATGTGTGCGTGGAGATGTGATTTTAGATTTTTTAAGCAAATTGGAAAAACTTTTTTTTTTTTTTTTTTTTAATAATCCGTAGAATTTGCAACAGGCCAGTCATATTTTACCCATATGTCACAAAAACCTGGTCACTCTACACACCCAAATGCTGCCATACGGGCTGTGTACATGATTACTGTTGTTGTTTTTGCTGTTTCCAAGACCCAGTGTCAGCAGGAGCTCGACCAGATCCTGGAGAGGATATCCAAGATGCCCTTCAGAGATAACAGAGGTCCGCTGGAAGACTTGTATGCCCTGCACATCCCCAACTGTGACAAGAGGGGGCAGTATAACCTCAAACAGGTGACTCCAGACGTTTTGGGAAGAGGGTCGTATGAGAGGGTGTAACCGCCTGATAATATGCAAAAAGGTGTATAGCTGCCAATTTAAACAAAAATGTGTTGTATTTTCACAGCAACAGCACAACTGAACCACACATTTAATCCTTTAAGAGCTATATTCTCAGAGATTTGTCAGGGTAAAGTGAATTTATGGCATTATGTCTTCTACACATCCTTGATGATGAAAGAAAAAGCCTTTCTTTCGGTTAAAACTCTTAGTAAAGCATCTTCTGTCAAAGGTCTTTCTTTAAATACTAGTGCTTATAGAAATGAAAGGGGATCCAATTGAAGCATGTGCACCATAAAACTGAACCTTTGCTGTGTATTTTTGCACAAGCAACACACATACATGTATATTTAAGGTTGTCACAATTGTGTAAAATGGCGTAAAAACACGCAGAAATTTGTGTTTCAGTGCAAGATGTCTCTGCACGGCCAGAGGGGCGAGTGCTGGTGCGTCAACCCGCACACCGGCCGACCCATCCCATCAGCCCCCACTGTGAGGGGAGACCCCAACTGCAGCCAGTACCTCAGAGAGCTGGAGCTGGACCTCCCTGACATGGCCCAGATATAGTGTGGCATGAAAAGTAAAAAAAAAAACAACAACAACAACAAAAAAACTGTAAAGTACATGGGAACAAAGAACATCTGAGTAAGCTATATATTATCTTTCTGTGTGTATGTGTCTCTAGTTCATTTGATGACAGTGACATTTGAAATCGTAACCACCAAAAAGGATTAAATGATAGAATCCAGCTTGCTGCGTAGGATGTAACTGCAGATTATTCTTAGGAGAAGATAAGACTCCTTTTCCTTCATAGATATTCACTAGATGTCAGCTGGAGTGTCGGTCACTTTGCTTTACTAATTGTGACTTGGCTCAGAGTTGCTCTTTTATCAGTGTTTTGTACTGTATGTGTTGAAAAAGGAAAAGCCTTTGACATACTTGGTGTTTTTAGGTGTGTTTTCGTGTCGTAGCTTGCAGACTACTGTTACGCCTCATTAACAGATAACGCCATTAAAATGATAATAAATTCAAATTTGTGCCCGCCTGTGTTTTAATTTGGAGACACGCTTTGAATTCAAAGCAGCGATATTTTGGGGAAAAGGCAGAAGAATAGAAACACAGAAGCTAAATTCATCTGTGAGTCTCAGCTTTTTGGCACAAGCTCAAGCATTTAAATTCCTGGGAAAAATCCTGTGATGGACATTTATGATAATTGAATCTCACTTTAGTACAAATGAAGCATATGTGATGTTAATTTTGATCAAGCTCATGTTTTGCCAGTTGTAATTTTTTGGATTTTCCCCAATAAGAAGAGTCCACAGCCATGCTCACGGCTCTGCGAGGCTGCACTTACTGTAGGCACAGCTATTTTTTGAGCTAAATGCTCATGGCAGCGTGCTAACAGGCTCACATGACAAAGCTAACACACTGATTACTCACAGTTTAATTCTGACCACTGCCATCATCATAGATTAGCTTACTAGCAGAGTCACATTTGCTAATTCGAACGAAACTTGTTGTGTTTGCTCAGACTCACTCAGGTTCACTTAAGTCAGAAGGGCATATCGTGGGGACCATGAATGTCTGCAGAACTTTTATTGAGATATTTCAGTCTGGATGTCGCCATGCTGCTCGCTATGTGTTGAATCTTTGTAAAATGTGCCTCACCTTTGGTTACCCGGCGAGTAATGTCACAGCAGGCAGTGCCTTTGACAGCAGGTGGAAACAACCTGCATGGAGAACCACATCAGTGCATTTAACAGAGTCAAGGTCGCAGAGATAACAGCCACAAAAAAACTGACTCAACAATTTGGCAGCGTTCACACGTTTCTGTGAGTACACGAACTTTATTTAAATAGTGATTTGTCATTACAAAACAAAAAAGAGTACATCAATTACACGCTTGATAAATATTTCACCATAATGTTCACATTAATCTTTTTTTCTAACTGAGATTCTGAAATGCTCAAAGTGTCACTGTGTTTGTGTGCTGGAACATGAGAGAGGTGTTTCAATGGTCCATGCTCTCTGAATGTCATCGTGATGAGGCCTTTGGAATGTCTGAGATTACAGGAGTCTTTAACTGAACAAAAAGAGGATCTAAAGAGACTTTTGAGCGGGAGAGCAAAGATTTTGTCCTCTGTTCAGCAGCGCTTGACTGGGAGATTGAGATAATCTTTGTCAGCAACCGACTGAAAACCAAAATCAATCAACAACAAACAAAAATCTGTCCGCATCCACGCCTAAAATTGTTTTCCTCTTTTGTGCCGCCGCTCATTCAACGACACGATGGGTCCTCATGCAAATCAAAATTCAAAGTGACGCGGGTCGGAAGGCACTTGAATTTCCATACAAACTCTACAACCTCGCTCTTTGCAGGATAAACCCTGAGAGCAAGTGGCCGTCGGCCGGCAGATTTGCCTGTGCGGTGGCGGTGGAGACCCTGCACGTGGAAACATAAACAACGCGAGGCCTTTGCATACGATTTGTGTGTGGAGGGAAATGCACAGCGCTGCATTTTGTCGCACAGTAGCTTGGGTAGGCCGGGCTCGTGAGAATTTAAGCCAGAGTTTTCTGTAGCTGAGAACTATAAGGGCACAATACAGTACAGGAGACACACATTCATGCAGACACACGCAGGAGCATGCACACACACACACACACACACACACACACACACACACACACACACACTCTCACACACTGTACATACATTTACAAACAGTGGATGCAGTTGTCCGGACTTGAAAAAGGCGTGTGGCGAGTGTTATATAGCTAACCTTTTACAGTACAGAAGGCTTATTTCTGAGGTTTTATCCTAATTGCTGGTTCAGGACAGTACCATGGGTCTGTCTGAGGTGGTCATATCACTTTATGAGGGTTTGATCACCTAAAATATAGCCAAGATTGACAGGCAGAGGCATCCAAGAGTCATCTGGTAGTGGCAGAGCAATGAGCTACAGTTACGGCTAAGTGCACGGCAAGGACGAAGGTTTAGCCAGAGCTGAGTGATGTTAACATGGTCACATTGTGATTCTACTGAAACTGAGATGCAGGAAACAATCATCTCTCATCCGCCTTTTTCATTCATACCCCTTCACGCTAATTTTCACCTCTTCTCCGGGGCGATGCAATGACGCACGTTATAATTTCGGTGGTTGCCGCATAAAATAGCCAAGAACATAATTTATTGTTTTTTATGGTCTAGGGGAATGACGTGCAACAACGATTTTATTCTTCGGATCGTGCATGATGCAAAACTGTCACTGGCCTCCATGCTGCTTGCTACTGGTCCCTGTTTTCTGGGTTCATGTCGACGAACCTGACACACCAGAAATCCAAAAATAAGACAAACAAACTCGTCCACAGGCAACAGGAAAGGAGTCAGTTGCTTAAAAACATGCTAATTTTGGGGTACTGGCAAAACTGGCAACTGGCAAAAACATTTACATGAGTCATAAACATGCTGTTGTTGATTTTGATTTGAGTCCTGGAAACTTGAGCATAGGCTTCTATTACTTGGACTCTAGGAAGTTATTTCCCAGCCAAGAAATAGTCCGGCACTTAACCCCCCACTCACCCATAAAACATCTAACTTTTGTTTGTACGGATTAAACAAACAGCAAATGGCATGTTACTTAAAGAGCTTTAGAAGTGCTAGTAGGTGGATTTTGTCAAGCGAGCTATCATGCTAAGCTAACCAGCCGCGAATAAATTCCTTTCACACAATATCATGACTATTCTTTTAAGTGTGCAGACTTGTGTTAGCTGCTGATGTCGACAGTGATGTTCTGAATCTGCAAAAACAATGCTAGCTATCAAGCTGACATGGCATCAGAAATGGCTGTCAGCTGAGTCTGCCCACTCATGAGTTGGTTTTCCCTTGTGATGACAGTCTAATCCACCCAGCATCCTACAGGGATCCTGCAGAACCCTTCCCAGACCAAGAACAGACTCAATCATCGTTCATGCTGATCATCATCATCGTGAAAATAAGGGTAAAAAAAAAAGATTTTTAGCCACATTTAAAGTATGTCTTGTCCCAGAATTTGTTGAAGTAAATTTAGCAATAGACTCATAAGTACACAACATATTATCAGTATCATACAAATATATATAATCCTCTATTATCTATGGATATAAAGAGGTGAGGTGTTAGCTAACCTCAGACATAGTATACAGTCAGTGGGGAGCCAGAGTTAAGACCTACATGTGAGATTTTTCACCCAAGCAAGCTTTTCAGTTCAGCTCCCCTTTAAAACAAACAAAAACAACGCAGTCCATCACACCTGACCGTATATATAAGCATTTGTGCCATATTTTCCTGATTGGCAGTCATTAAGTGTGCTAGCTTGATTGGCAGGTTTTAAGAAGATCGGGGCTCAACAGGCATGAGCACTTCACTCTCATTCGTTGCTGTTGCTGCTGCTGTCGAGGTCTTTGCACTGCAGGTCTCCTCCGGTGTAGTTGATGCCGGGGATTTTCACGCCAAACCGGTCGACGCACCAGCAGATCCCCCTCCTCCGACCACGGGACGGCTTACACTGCAAGGAACGAGTTGACAGGGAGGGATGAGATACTTGGACGGTTAAAAGGTTTCAGTTGCCTCAAGATGCTGTAGCTATAAAGTAGATGCAACCCTTGTCTGGCATAAAAAGATGAATTCATACCTGTTTGCGCTTGAAGAAACCCTTCTTGTCACAGTTGGGGATGTACAGAGAGAGAGCCAACACCCTCGAAGTGTCCTTCATGCTCTGAATGAGATTATCCAGTCTCCTCCTGCAGGGCCCCTGCACACACATACACAGGTGTGAGTGTTTGCATGGTCAAAATGTGTGGTTGCGCACCAGAGTTATGGTTCAAAATGCCATTGAAAGTTACCCAAGAAATCAAGAATAAGGAGGTGGGAAATACCTCCACTGATGAGGACAAAAGTAATTTGGCATTTCACTCTGTTCACGCCATGTTGTCAGATGAGAAAATGGCCCTGCGGGCATCTTGGCTGATTTGTCAGGACTGGTTTCTTTATAAAGCTTGATGCAGTATCAAAGATTTGTCTGGTTTCAAGTATAAGTACGTTTGTTTGGTTCGGAAAAATGATCGATCAGTGAGGCTAAAGCTTCCCTCTGAGCTGAGTCAGTTTTTCAATCCCTGCTTCACTTACAAACTCAGGCTCCAGTTTATCCAGGCTGAGCGGTGAGAAGTCCAGGTTGCTGGTGGGTCCCAGCCTGGCCAGCTGCTTCTTGCGGTCCTTCGCCACTTTCATGGCCTGCGCCTTCCGACTGCTGATGTGGTCTCTTCCATATAAGGGCACCTTGGTTTGGGGTGGCACGGACTCGGGGACGGGTAGCACGGCGTCATCGAGAGACTCTCCGTCTGATAGGGAGGCAGAGACAGGCGAGATCGTTAGCATGCGCGTTTGGGATTTATTAGAGGTACCCTGTTGGGTTTTATTGTAAACAGTAAGTTGTGTTTACATTCAGTGTTTCTCTCCAAAGAGCACCATGTGTATCCTTGAGGCCTAACAAAAAGTAGTGCATGCATTTCCTTCCTCATAAAACATTTGCAAAGCTGATTGTTTCCTGAAAACTGCATGGTGTGCATCCATCGACAGTTTTCTTCTCTGCCTTTCTCTGGTGCTTCGCTAAATTTCTTGGGGCTTTAAGCTCCATCATGTGTCATCGGTGGCAGAGTTGATAGTTAAACTGAGGGACGTCACATAGTCTGCATGCAATAGCAACCCTCTGCATTTAGCAGGAATGTGCATTGTATCACACACACGCTTGTGTAAAAGCATTTCTCCACAGCGCTACGAGTGGACAAAACCCCCACAGGGGCCCTTTAAATCTCGCTTATTGTAGACTAGAATTCAATAAAGTAAGTCTCTGCCGAACATGTGCTTTCATTTTTTAAAAAATGTCACAATTAAAAACTTGCTTTGCCCCAAAAAAGTAATTAAAAAACTTCCTTTTCAGTTCTGCTATTAAATTTAATTAAATTTCTAAACTGGTTTAATTCACAATTTACCACTTCCTGAATTAGAGTCAGTTGCACTGAACTTGTATGAATAAATAAAAGCAAAGGCGTGACAGAATATAAACACAATAGCAAGAACAAGAGTATGTAACTAAAAAAGTCCATCTGCAATTATCTGAAGCTTGATTCACAGACGATTACTGTTATCAGAGGATTCACCACAGTACGGTCAGCAATTTCAACCGGAACTTAACAAATTACAGACACGCAGGATTAAAATAACCAATGCTGCCTATTATTGCAAACAGCTTAATGTCCACAGGTGTGATATTAGTCCTGTGTGTACGGGGCTTCAAAGCATTTTTCTGTTGCTTTCAGGGGTCAAAATCAAGAGCACTAAGACGGCTCCTACCTGCAAACATACCTGTCTGAGTGGCTACAATGCCAGAGTGAAGCTAAGCTCATTTGTTAACGTCACAGCACGACATGATGATTTCACTGCACCAGATGAATGCTTATTTAGCACAGTTAGTGGCGACTGGCCAGTTTCAGATTGGATGTGTTGACATACGGAACAACATAGCCTACATTTATGGCAAGTTAGGTTGCCAGTTTGGGGTATATGTAGACCAGGGGTTTTAAAACTTTTATAGCCGTGACCTAAATGAGATATTTAGTCTCACCCTGGCACCCAGGCCCATGAAAACATGCTATTACACTTGTCATGTGGCAAGCCACCAGAAACAGCCGCAGCCCATTTTGGGTCCCAGCCCCCATAGAAGCCCTCATGTTCATGCATCTTTCATCCGTGCAAAAATACAGCTCTTTGCTAAATTTCGGGGAGTCGCACACAGTTGCACAAACCTCAGTGCTCGCCCCTCTCCCTTGTCCCACCCTCGCCTCATACGACCACAGCCAGCGTTTCGAGGCCAGAATGAGCGGCTGCAGCTTTCTTTCCCCAGAGCACTTTTAACTGATATTTCACTTCATTTATAGCTTTAATGCATTAGACTTGTATGTGTCCTAAGCCACAGCTGGCCCATTTCCACTGCTGTGTCACGCACTTGTTTCCGTTTCATTTTGGCAGATTGAAAATTCTGCATATAAACCCCTTCCATTTCTGCACTGACGTGATCGCTAAGCTACTAAGCTAACTGGGCGGTGAAACAAGGTCATCGCCACGTTGCAAATGATGCTTAAAACCTCCGAGGCCTCCCCCCCACCCCGAGTGATGATGATGAAGATCATCATGATGTCATCCATCCACATAATGACATGTTCTTGGAAAAAGCGACAGAGATTCCCCCATCCTCCGGTTTCCTGCTGACACTGTTTTTTCTTCTGCAGAGAAAGCTGAAGCAGATCAGCAGCCGGTGTGAGTCCAATCAAGTCCTCACTTGCTAATCCTCGAGCTTGTCTAATCTGACCTGTGCTGACTGATCACGTCTTTCATTTTCTTTCTTCCTCTCCCTTTTCCTCTTTGTTTGAACTGTGAGACGTGGTGATCCTGGAGAGCCAGATCCCTGTCCATGCTTCTTTCCTTCCTTTCTTTCTCTTGACAGGAGAGCTTCCTTTCTTGTTTCATCTGGAAAATCAAAATGAAGGAATCTGTTTTCCAGGTTAGAGTAGGAGCTCGTGTCGCTCTTTTCTGATGTTAGACACATAATAAATGTGCAAAATGTTCAGAATGCACATGTGCATGTAGTACTGCAAAATCACACTTCACATGTACTCAAATGCACCTTTTTTGCAACTCCTCCCACATCATTTTATCTCTTTTTGTAGCTCTTCTCAAGCATCTATAAATCACGGTTTTGCTATGAGGTGTGTATTTATCAGTGGGCATATAGGTTTTGTACAATTCATGAGCTGAGAGAGCGCCCAGCAGGAGATGTGGAGTTAATGGAGAAGCTGGCTGACGGGCAGACAGATGGGGGATCAGTAACCCACGCTCAGCCTGCATTCTGCTGAATCACTGCACAGCCTGGGCCTGCCTGCAGTGCTGTGACGGAGGGAGGGAGAGGAGACAGATGAAGAGACCAGGGTGGGACTAACAAAGAGTGGTGGGAGGGAGCAGAGGATAGAGTGGGAAAGGGAAGGGGGGATGAATAGAAGATTGGGAGATTTTTGCGTTTTTTTTTTTTTTTTTTTTGGTTATACAACAATTTCAAAGATGCAGAGCTGCTCTGAATGCTGAAACTCGTCAAATGATCTGTTTTAGTGCAAACTGACTCACAAAATTTCATGGTGAAAAGGAAATCTCAAAAAACAAAAAAATGGGCAGCAAATGTCAGATTGCTTGCTCAAGAACAAGCTTGATATAATTTGTATTTGAATGCCTCCCCCCTTTCTTGTCTTCCGTCTTTTGTTTCTGGACTTGACTCCACTTATCCAGAAAAACTGCGGTTCTCTGCCTCAGCCCACTGAGGTTTAACACAGCCAGTGGGATTATTTATGTTTCCAGAGTCTACACTAAAACCCCAATCTGCCGGAAAATAAAGCACGAGACAGAATGGAAAGGGCGAAACTGGGTATGTGGGGGAGAAGAATAGGTTGGGAAAAGATGAAGAGGGACAGTAGCCAGGCAGGGAAAGAGGAGAAGAGGCAGTGTGGTGGGAGAGAATAGAGCGACGGAGACAAAAAGCTGGGTTAGGTGTGGGAAAAGGGACAGGTGGTAGATGCAGGGGACCTGACAAAGAAAGGCTAAAAGACAAAAAAAAAGGCAAAAGAAAAGACAAGAAACTGTAGAGGAAGGGAAAAGGGCAAAATATGATTTCACACCTTGAATAGAGTGAGGGCAAGGGCCACGAGCCAACATTTCCCACAAAGCTCTCCACAAAGCGCTCCCCAGCAGACAGAGTGACTGTCCCTGAACTGCCATTCAAAGGAGCCAGCGAGGAGCCTCGCGGAGCACCACCTGTAATCTTCTCCCTCTCTTTATGTCGGCTGGGGGGCCCTGAGGCGACGGGCCACTCACACGAAACCCACTGATTTAAGTCTTGCAGCCCCACGAGGGCCTTTCAAACTGAGATGACAGGTTGATTGGCGCTCGGCACCAATTGTTGACAGAGTTCACGGGGTCAGGGTGCATGGGGGGCTCTTGAGTCGTGTGCCTCGGTAATGACAGGTGTCAGCTCATCTTAATGAGCGCTGTGAGCTGACCCACATCAGCCTTGCTGGCTCCAAAAGAGACAAGGTGACAGAGAAGGACACCTAAACTCACTTCACCCTCCTTTTTCACCCCCACCTTTACAAAACATAAAGTAAATTCACAGCATGCATGTTGAAGCACAGTTTTATGACAGTGTGTGAAATAGTGTAACAGTGTGTCCACTGCATCACTGGCTGACTCTCTGTATGTGTGTGTGTGTCACTTGAGGGCTTCATTAAAATTCCTGCATTGACAAGGGAGGAGTGACACCTCTGTCCAGCTGTTTGCTATTTCTTTGCACCAGAGCCTTTTAGATCTTTGGCTTCATTCACTAGAAACGCTATCAGAGCTGACATCAATATTAGACTGATCAAAATGATTGCTAAGGAGAGCACCACAGGTGTAATGCTGTAACCTGACTTTAAAGTCATACAGAGGAGAATAACGTGGGGAAGAGAAGATAAAAGATGGTTCACACTGACTTTAATGATTAAAAGCCATAAACGAATGCCTCAATTAATTCAGTTAAGCGACGTCTCATTAAAGTCAGTGACCTGCATAAGCGTCATGCAGCCTCTGTGATCTGAATCAGTCATCTCTCCGCAGGCCTACCTTTTGACGGATGCAGCAGTTTATACAACTTCTCGTTCCTGCACACCCCGCGGCCGTGCAGCAGCGCGTGCAGCGGCTTCTCCTCGCCGTTCTTGGGCAGGCAGCGGAGCCCGCGCGTGCACGGCCCGGTGTACACGCCGCACGGCTGGCCCTCTTCGAGCGCGCACGTCAGGCAGCAGCCGCAGCCGGGCTCCTTCACCAGCTGGCAGCCCACCGGCACCGGTGGACACATGGACAGGGCCTTCTGATCGCACGGCTGGCACGGCACGTACGACGAGCCGCAGCCGGTTATGCTCAGCAGGGGGACCACCAGGAAGGAAACACTCAGCAGCATGGTGCGCCTGTGGTCTGAACTGCAGGGTCTGGGCCGAAACCGCAACGATTATCAACTATATCTTGTGGTGAAGCCTTTCTTTGCAAAAGGTTTGAGTCCACACATCAGGGGCGGGAGTGTTGCATCCACAGGTGCTTTGCGCGCTCAAGTCCCGAATGTCACCGCATCCGATGCTCGCAGTTCGCAAAGACTCCGCTCTCCACCTCGCTGTCCTCAAACCTTGCAGCAATAATTTTTTTAAAAAAAGAAAGTATCCAGACACCGCGTATCTCTCTCTTCACTGGTGCCGTTTACGCGCAAGCTGCTCGTCTCCAAATGATAAAGAAAGCCTGATTCCGGCTGTCGCTCTCTCTGTAGGTTATTTTACCCGCACGCTTTGTGAGCTAAATGTATAATCTGTGGCTTTGAGCTTGCCTTTTAAAAAAGAAACTGCCAGAGGCGAAGCCTATAACGATGGGTATGTCAAACAACGTTTGGAGGGGGAGGCGCACTTGTCAACTCCGTGCGCTGCGATGCTGATTTCACAGGGCGGGTGCTGGCATGCCTCCAGATCTGCCAGATACGAGACGATGCTCCTGAAGGCGGCTGAATAAGACCCTGTCTCTCTGGCGCAGTGGCCGTTCAGCACTCATAAAAAGAAAAAAGAAAAAAAAATTATTATTACTATTAGTTTGCGCTTAAGGACACGGCAGATCACTTCTTAGAAGACCACGTTGTGCCATGAGGATTCTGGAAAGTTCATTTAAATTGCTGATGAGGTTATTTGAATGACAGCCAATGAACTTCCACGCCATGCTGCTGGATTTAGAAGTCATTTTCAAGGAAGGGGGAGAAAAAAAAAAAAGCAGCACCTCTGCAAGCATGCTTTGGCAGAAAAAGAAGAAAATGTGTCATAATTCAACAAAGTTCATGTCACGTTGGTATTATTATGGGAAACGTGGTTTGTTTTGTTTGAGAAAAATGTTTCTAGGGTCAACAGAACTGAATGATAATAATAGATTTGCTTTAATGGACCAAAACTCAGTGGAGAGATCATGACAAAATATTTATGGCTCAGCGTGTTTCTGGCTTCCAGATAAGAACATGGTGATTTTTGCACGTTCCACTGCTCACAGAAACCATAAAAACAAATACAGACTCACTTGACTTCCTACTCTTCCTCAGACTGACATTTTTTACAGTGTTCATCCACATACAAATGAGGGCTTTGTGGTTGAACCGAACATTAATGATCTCCTGTCTTCCTATCTGTCACAAGATATAAGCAGCCCTGCCGGGTCTCCACCGTGCTGCACACCAGCATGCAACACTTAAATTCCTAGTTTGGTTTCTTGGTCCAAGAAATAATGGTGTCCGGGCTTGGGACTGGTCTAAATCTCTGCTCGTTTCCCTGGAAAAAATCAGAAATCCCAGATGCTGATCTCCATCAAAATCAAAATAGTTGTTCGACATCACCTCCTTGGAAGTCGCAGTCAGATACTTATATTGACCACAAACATGGTTTTGTTCCCCTGTGGAGCTGCCAGATGGATACAGACACCCCACTACACCCTAACATGTGTCATTTTCTTCTTTCTTTGTCCATAACAGAAACCTTTTTCGTGAAATCTGACCATGTCATGGCACCAAATACACTTATTATATAACAAAACTTAAGGCTTTCAAAGTTAAGGGTGGGTTCCTGCTTGTGAAACAAGAACGCTTTTATAATTCCCCTCAGATATCTTTGGGTTTCTCTCTTCTGCCAGAGTACTGTAGCTTTAAATATTTGTGCGATGCTGTCTTAACCATAACAAATGCATCCTCCGAAGATCTGCTCAATGACTCGCTGTTAAAGGTCCAGATCAGGGCAAACCGCACTCAGACTGACCTTACTTTATGACTCAGCGAGGTCAGTGTCCAGCGAGATAAGTGGCCAGCTCTCATGGAGTGTAACTGAGTACAAAATGCTCATAATTCACTTGATGTTTTGGCAGATACCAATATATGTCTGAGGATTGTAGATGATCAGCATGTTTGTGTTTTTAGTAAACAGAGTCCCTGCAGAGTCCAACAGGAGTTAATTTAATGCTTTTGACCCTGGTCATGTTCATCCTCTTGGAGCAGGCTACTTTTGCCTTGTTTCATGTCTTGATTATTTGGTTTTATTTACCTCTTTGCTTCCATCCTGTTATTCTTCATCATGCTTTTGCACTTCAAGTGGAGTTTTAGCCTCCGGTCGTGGGATAAATCCAATTGAAGATGTTTCTAACGTCAGTCAGGACTGAAACTGACCTTTGGAAAAGGTACATGGAGCTTTTTTTGTGCTGCCTCCGCTTTCACTTCCTCTCCCTCCCTTTCCCCCAATTGTGAAACTCCATTCAGCTCATGCAACCCCTTTGCCTTTGCCCTTGACCTTTGCGCCATATCAGGTGTCAAATGACGTCACACGAGGCGGAAAGGTCAGCTCAGCGTCGCCCACACACCCCTTTCATTTCCCTGCCTGGCCAGATTTGAAGACAGAGCGCCTTTCAGACTGGAAACCTGTGCGACGCATCTGTCTTTCACGGGTTCCAGCAAAAAAGGCCCCTCTCAAAGACCGTCCTGAGACTCTCCTACACATTTATGATTCATAAATTGATGATTTATTACCCAGAGGCATATTGGCAATGCTAATATGTCTGCAGTTGTTTTGTTGTCTCCAGATGTGAGAGGAGCTTTGGTCCAAGGGCTGCTGGGCTTTGTAAAACCTGCGGCTACATCTGTTAAGGTTGGGTTTTCTGTATAGTTTGGGAGTGAGTCAGCTGGCATATATGGGCCATATGATGCACAGATGGTGCTTCTCTGTGTTCTGGACAGAGGTGAATGGTTTGGGATTTTCTTTGAATTTCAGCCCAGGATTAAATAAGTGCTGAGGTTTCAGTGTCAGATCTGATTGAGGTTTTAATGGGTATCTATATTAGCAAGTGTACGTTTCTTTTGCAACACCCCAGCTGTTTAGGGGTGTAGCGGTACACAAAATCCACGGTTCAGTACATAACTTGGCTTTATTCTTGGTTAGGTAGGTTCAGCTTGGGCTTGGTAATGCTGGAACACAGTTTTCATCCGTTCCACCACTCTTAGTCCAGTGTTGCTGTAACTTCCTGGGAAACCACAGCACTCCCAAACAGCTTTTCCAGCTCCAGTTTTTCCTTTTTGCGTTCACGCCACAAATTGCACTTTAAAAGCCCTGCGCACCCACAGCACAGGTGTTTTCAATTACCGTGGCTGATTGGAGCTCTTCTCTGAACCGTGTGGGCTTGTACAGACCTCGCTTGACTCTCCTGTCAGCTTTCAGTGCACCTGTTAGGATAGGACAAATTACACCTCACGTAACCCTCAGTCTAGTTGTATCAACTGTAAACCTGAGCACAGGTCCGATTAGCCAAGTCAACTGGAAACACTTGTGTGCGTGAGCAGGTCCTTTAAGATTTGCACATGCTAACCGAATTAGAGTGTACAAAACTAATTTGATTTGGTCGTCAGGACATGCTGAACCGAAGAAGTCACACGTCCTGTACCGGCTGGTTCAGGACAAATAAACATGTTACACCCTGAGCTGTGTTCCAGTCTGGGGACTGAATCCTCCAAAGTCCACAGTTCTAGACTAAATATGTCATAAAACGGATTGATGAGGATTGTATTATTTAAAATGCTTCTCAAAAAATATGGTTGTAACCACAGTGTATTTTTTTTGTCTCCCAAAATGTGCCCAGGTGTCAAACCGAATTTGGGAACTTTGGCGTGACCACGGCATATTCACCAGTTGTTTTGCATTAAGATCATCATTGATCAGTGAGACCAATAAAAAAGCCACAGCAGGATGCAAATAATGGAACTTCAGGTGCCTTTAGTAGCCGTTCTGGAGCTTTCAATCATATAGTTGTCATGAAATTGACATTTTCTTCGGAGCACCTCAAGGATTTGTCATACATGTTGCCAGAACAGCCTCTAAATAGACATTGTGTTTTTCCCTCCTCAACCACTGTTTCCTATATTAAGCATTAACTTTGTGTTTTGTCTTGTTGGCGACAGAGACGTGCCGTTCATCCCACGGAAAAATTAAATCGATATGCATAGATTTTATAATAAGTTGGTGAGAAATATTGCAGTTCTGTCATTTGTACTATAAACTCAGATTCACTGGTATTTAAGTTTTATGTGCTATTTCAAGACAACCTCCAGGTGATAAACTTGTAAATCTCTGGCTTGGCAAGTTGTCGAGGAGCACCTGAATGCACCATTAGGGCTCGGTGGGGCAAGATTATGTAATTGGATGACGTAGCACAAGTTCAGGTCCCAGTCTTCAGGTTCTTTGTCCCTTAAGGGATCCAATTTGGGCTCCTGAAACAGTGATGCTGACCTTTGACCTCCCTGTGAAAAGCAAATACAGATTGCCCGTTCTCTCTCTGTTTCCCTGATTTTTCACTTTTGCCAGTCTCCTCTTTTGTGAATGGAGCTCCAGTCCTCAGACAGATGTTTGGCATGACACCAAAGTATTAAAAAAATCAATCATGGCCCATCAAAATGCTAATTTTCAGGCCTTTGTGCTCACTAGTAAGCATGTTCACTCCTGCCCTCTCTCCAGAGCAGTGCTTTAATA
This sequence comes from Chaetodon auriga, assembly GCF_051107435.1. Taxonomy (NCBI): domain Eukaryota; kingdom Metazoa; phylum Chordata; class Actinopteri; order Chaetodontiformes; family Chaetodontidae; genus Chaetodon; species Chaetodon auriga. The sequence goes on along the minus strand of NC_135096.1, from coordinate 8,158,584 downwards.
CTTCAATACTTGTACTTCTTCAACTCCCGGGAGTGCATCAGTCAGAAAGTGATGCATACTTTGATGATTTGGAAGCTGTCATGAGTGAGAATATTATGAAGAGGCTTGGGGAGTAACGGAATACATGGAATGACGTTAAGTAATTATGTAAAGCTACGTTCCCTGTGGATTCTCAGGCGGTTTGAGAGGGATTTTTCCTGCTCAGAATTCATATATCTGACTGTTCAAGTCATCCATCTTTTGCCCCTCTTGCCTACTTTTTCTCTTCTATTGTTCATCTGCTTCTGTCTGCAGCGTGGCTCTCATATTGTGACCTACTTAATCTGTCGAAGACACCGAAGCTGCTGCTGTACTCGCTCTGGAAGAGATAATGGAGCCGGAGTCAACTTGAGAGATGTCTGAACGGAGAGAATGATCAAAAGCGGAGAAAAGAAGCAACCTCAGCAGAAAATGGTTCGGAGCTGTGATACAATCTATGGGAAACAGCGCTCCAGTGTCGTATTTCTCCTCAGCCCCGGGACCTCGGGCTCATGTGCTGCATTACAGGAGAGAAAAAGTTTGCCAGACAATGAAGTAATCCTCATGAAAGTGATATCTTGAAAGCTTGTGCTGCAGGACGCTTTCTTTTGGTTGGAAGGAGGGATTTCTTTAGGCCTTCAACATCTCAGTCAGGTGGCAAATCAGACATCAAGTCAGCAAAAACCTACCTTATTACATGCATCACATCCCAAACCCTTTATGCAACCAAGTTAACCAGTTGTATAGCTTAGCTAGTTAGCATAGCTGACTACTGGCTACTTTACTAGTATAATGAACAACATAGATGATTAAAAAGATTGCTATTTTATTTTTATTTGCCATGTTGCCAAGGTTTAAACCACCCAGTGAAATTAGCTTTTAGCTTTTAGGTACTTCTACAGCTGAAATTCTGCTTTTAAATTGATATCAGGAGCTTGAACCCAAACACTCCTTACCTAATATACAATGGCAATAATCAAAATTTTTGACCTTGTTTCACTGTAAAGCTGATTGAAACATAACATAAAGCACGAGAGAGACAGGTGGACTGACACATCACGTTGAATTGAATCACTTTCATGTTGGGATTGATTTGTGTTCAGAAGCAGCTGAGGGGGAATCATTGTTCCCTGATGTTGAAAGGAGCCAGTTGAGGAGCTCTTATCCGAATCCCACCTGGATGTGGAGGCAGGAGACCCAGAGGCACACATCATGTTGGACGGACTGCAGACCCAATCTGGGTCAGAGTGCATGGGCTGCTTATGAGAAAACTGATGGAAAACGGATGTACTCACACTACAAACAGTGCATTTCTGGGTTTGGCTTGAAGTTGCTGCCAGTTATCACTCCAAGTGCACGCAGCTTGATGTGGATCAACAGATGACTAGTTTGTGTGACTGATGTGCGCCATATGACACAGTAAGAGCTTACTGTAAGGGACAAAGCCGAGTAAACCGCTGGAAATGTGCTGAGGCAGCATGTGTTGCCCTCCCCCATATACTCTCACACAGAGATAGAGTCAGATCCCAGATACTGTAAGCACTCGACAACAATTCCAGGAGTCTGGATACAGTGGGGTTGAAACTTAAAGAGATGCAAGAGTGTCTGTGTGTTTTGTGTGAAGTCCAGGTGGAGCTCATGGATGTGGAAGATTACTGAGATAGAATGATGAATGAGATAGACTGTATTTCTCAAGCATGCCTCAGGGTTGTTTAAGCAAACTGACAGTTTCTTATGAATGACTGTTATGCTGCACAGGAAGTGATGTGCTTCATGTTTCTGGCATCAGCAGCAGTGTTTGTTTGGAACGAATAGACACGAACGGCATGAGCGGTGATCAAGCAGAGCGCCACCTACAGAAACACATCAAGGGAAAGTCCCAGTCTGGGTCATGGCCACACTGTCAGATTTTCATTTTATATGTGGGAATCAAAGTGCAAGAAGACCACATCAATGGCTGCACATCATCAGTGACGGTCTCTTAATTAGAAAAAACAAAAAACAAACCTCATGTGTTTTTTACAGGCTGCAGAAAAGATACAAAACAGACCCGGTGCCAATCAATACTTTTTCTGCCAAAAAAATGCCTTTTACTGTAAACTGCCTGGCTGTGGTCTCTCTGAATCACAAACTTGTTATGATGACGGTGCACTTTTATTTCCATGACACAGCAACTGCAGTCACTGACACCAAATTACACATCGGGCAGCGCATGTTTGGGAAATGTAAACCGCAAATCAGCGGGATGCTCTGATCCACATGCAAAACTATAGCGCAAGGTAAGAGGAGGAAAAACAAGCAGAAGTGAGGTGTTTAAAGAGCGCTGCAGGCTGCAGGGTTTGGTGAAGGAGGAGGATTATAGGAAGCAGTACGTGAGATGGCAGATTGGCTGAAACCCTGTCAGCACATCTGTGTGGCCCTGGCAACTGGTGATTGGACAAAGGCAGATCATTGGATCCAGATGTTGGAAAGCTTTGGCGCGCCTGTGCCATGCCGATTCTATTCAAAGAGCGGGGCCTTTTTTTTACATGAATTCGTGGAACCTGAATATTCAAATCTGTCAGCAAATCGTTTGTCTTTTGTAAAGTGAGCTGTATTTAAATGGCTTGCAGCATTGAAATGGCTTGCAGTGAAGACAAACTGTGTCAGGTGGTCTTTCTCTCAGAGGGAGGTTTCTCAAATTTGATCCATAACAAGTATGCTGACATGCGGCGAGGACATCGACATCAACCTGAAACTCTCTTTATGAAGTCCTGCTTTTTCAAAGATCCCCACTGTTAAATGTGTTTGTACTAAAAGTATAAAAGTGTAAACTGCCTCTTAGGGACTGATTTACTCTGAACTGAATTCAGGTCAAGGCCACGATGCACAGTGACCCCACCCCGGCACCTGCAAAGTGCAATGTCACAAACTAGCAAAACATTTCTTGGAAAACAGGAATTTGGCTCACTCAATTGAAAATGCTTTCTCAGAATTTGCGGTTTCTACTCGTCTGCAGTGTGGCATGCAGAAGATCTCCCAAGAAAATACGGATGAACTTGGCAAGAGGCGGCTCCCCTGGGAGTTGTTTTGATTTACAGCTCCGAGGCTTGTAAATCAAAGGGTCTGTTCAGGCCCTTGTTGTGGGCCTGAACAGTTTGAACTCATGGTCACGCTGTCCTCCGCTTTCTTGCTTTCCCACTGGCGTCTGTGCACAACGCAATGAGTGATGGTTAGGTTTTTGAACAGGGTCTTTCCCAGAATACGTCCCGCTGTGGGTTTTGGGGTCAGTGTGACTTGGAAAGGCTAAACTAAGTCCTTGCTTGCGCTTCTCGTGCATCATTTGTGTCAGTGCGTCTAGTCATGAAGTGCCAGAGAAGAATTTCCTCCAGTTAAAGTCCTCATTTTAAGATGGCTCGCTCACACACAAACGGATGAAAAGAATATTCATAAACGCGTTCATAAATATGCACACACACAAACGCAGCAACTGACAGAGAATAGGGGTGAGTGGGTTTCAAAAACTGGTTCAACCTCTGCTCTCTCAGCCATCTCTGCGGGAGTTGCTTGCATGCGTGCCAGTCGGGCTGCAAAATAGCTGCAGAAATAGGAGGAAAGTGCTCGCCAGGTCTTGTTTGCACCTTGCAGGTGAGCAAAGAGCCACAGTATTGTCCAGTTTGTGCCGAATGGAGCAGCAGGATTAACGCTGCTCAGTTAGTGCAAGTATAGCTTCAGTGTATCCTGATCTCACCTTGCTGAAGGTTGAGGACTGAGTATATGGAAAACACAGTTATTAAACCAGGCTTCATACCTTAAGAGCACCTACATTTTGATAAACTGAGATAGAAATAGAAATTTCACTGAATGAAATATAAGTGCAAACATTTTCCACTGTATGTTTTTATTTGAATATGGACCTCTGGAACAACTAACCCAATACACAATAAACAATATACCTCCTTCTATCCTCCATCTTTGCTTGAAATAACCAGAGGCTGTGCCTTCACAATGCAAGACTTTGTGTCCTCCACTCAGCGCAATAAAGCGACTGTGTAATCAGGTTAATCAGGTTGGTTCCTGTCTCGATTAAACCTGAGTAATTTGGTTCGAAAGAGTTGAATCATTCATTGAAATTTGCTGACGAGGGAATTCTCGCACACCTCCCTGCAACCTTCAATCAAGCAGTAAATATGTCAGGTTTGAACGCTCATAAAGCAACACCCCTAATTTAATCTTGTTTGAATACAGTATGGTATTATATAGGAGGCAAATCCTTTGGCTTGAGTCAAAGAAAAGAATGTGCCTCAAACAGAAAAGCGTGCTCTGGGGTAGATGCATAATGAAGCTCTTTGCCCTGACATACTCTCGTGAACACTTACCCCATACATTTACTTCTACTTCAACTCCTCAAAGACTCTTTAAAGTGACTCGTGTGCACAATGGAGTCCGTCAGGTGGTGCAAATCAAGTTTAATCTTGATTGATTTTTCCAGGCACCTGTTGGGAAACAGGTTTAGTGGACTGGCTGCATTGGCTGTTTTTTTTTTTTTTTTTATAATTTCAAGAAACTAAAAACAGAAATGACTTCATTGGATCGACATTTTTTGCAGCGCTCAAAACTCCGAAATGTTATATCAACGCTCTGTGGGTGTGGACTTGTATAAACAGTGGTACACTGTGGTTTTCCACCCTCAGAGGTTAATTATCTTCAACAATTTTGCTCTGTGTATAATGATGTGTCTGCATGTGGGGAATCTGCGGTGAGAGTACAATCCAGGGGCTTATTTTACGATGCTGGCACAGTGCGCCTAAGGTAGGTCATGTGAACAATCCGAGAAACCCTGCTTTCGTCAGTGTCCTTGGGGACCTTGCATTACATGGCAATGTGAAAGACCAAGGAGACCAGCATGATAAGAGGACAAGAAAAAAAAAAAAAAAAAAAAACAGGTTTCCGTGAGCGTTGCAGATTCCTATCAGAGGTGCTGAGTCAGTTGTGCATTTTTGGACGCCGAGATAGTGAGATTGTACACTGATGAAAATGATGGAAATGTGCATGATGAATGTGTCTCCCTCCTGCAAGAAATAAACGAAAATCTACCTCTCTCTCTCAGTCCGCCTCCCCCTCCAAATCTGTCAAGTATCAGATATGTGCGGCGCAGCAGCGTCCAAAAGCCAGCCGGATTGAAGCTCTTGTTCTCTTGTTTGGTGATCCGTGAGCCGCTGCCAGAGCTGTGTCTCTTTCCAAGACATGCGATACCGCAACAGGAGGGCATTGTCAGGCCGGACTGAGTCAGAGGGTGTTGCTGTTTGTGAGTTTCTGTCTACGGAACGCGAGTGGAGTGAGTGTATTTGCCGGTGAATGAAAGACACACTGTGGTCTTGCATTTCAAGAGCTGCAGAGATTCAAAGAGATAGAGACACTTTCAGTTGGCGAGATGGCTTAAGGAGAGGGGGAAGGGAAGGTTGTGTGGCGCTGCGGACGGAGATGGCGAGTAATGGGACAAAGACAAAACAAAGATGAAGATAGAAAAGCAAAAGTTTGGAACACTTCAAAGAAAGTTGAAAATATCAACGAATCCCTCTGAATGCAATAGTTTGGCATTTTGGAATATATACTTATCTACTTTCCTGCAAAGAGTTTGAAGATCAGTACTTCTCCCATCTTTTCTGTTAATGTATAGCAAGCAGCTGGTTAGGTTAGCCTAGCGTGATGACTGGAAACAGGGGGGAAATGACCAGCTTGACTCTCTCCAAAGGCTAAAACAGTGTAAAACTAAGTTGTGTTAGGGTCTACTTGTAGTCCTTATGTCAAGTTTAGCTAACAGTCAGGTAGGCCTGTTATCCCTGCGATGGTTTGTTTTACGATGCTCTTTTTTATGACGATGTGCCAGACTATTTCTTGCTCCAGGCCATGAAAGAGTCTTCTGAGCTCAGTCTTAAGGCTAAGATAACTGGCTGCTGGTTGTAGCTCCATATTTACTGTACAGACATGAAAGGGGATTTCTGATTGAAATAATCCATCTCTACACACCTGCAGCTCTGAAGGCCTAATTTCTGCCTTTCTTTTCCTCGCACCATCGAGAGCTGAACCACACCGGTCTGCACTCATCTGAGAAGAAAAAACAGGGCAAAACAAACCTTTCACTAAGTTGTCACTGACACGTCTTAATACACTACAGTCTTGATTTAATGACATGCCATAAGCACGGCCTGAGTCACTCCTCTTGGCGGAGACGAGGCTCTTACAATCACACCAGGGAGTTGATGGAAATCTGTCAGAGGGATGCGCCTCTTTCCTCGCCGCACATACAGAGCCGCTCTTGTTTTGGCCAGAGCCGGATGTGTGTTGTGTGCATGCTGATGTTTTGGCCATTATGTAAAGTGCCTACTCTTTGTAAGGTTTAAATAGTTTGTTTCTCCCACTTCGCTAAATACGGTGGATACAGTGAGATTTGCTTATGTTGGGCTGGTGCAGAGATAAATCAGCCAAAATATATACGTGACATCTTCACCTGGATCTCTCAAATGTGCGTGAGATGTCAGTATTTAGAGCTAAACTAATATCTTAGGAGAGCTTTTTGTTGTGGTATATTTACAAAGCGAGAGTCTTAAAGCCTTGCAGGATTATGGTTTTAGACAGTGGCATTTCTCGGGGATTATGCTGCATATACTGCTTGTACTCTTCTTGATGCCAGTTCACATAGAGCTCAAGCCAAGTCAATGAACCCGCTGACATTAGATAAGGCAGACAATGCAAAAGGGAATTTAACCTCACACTCTTTAGGCTTTGTTATATGAAGATTGTTGGAGAGCATCTTTTTGCAGAACTTTCCTTTGTCAGATTTTTGGCATCTATGACTTTAGAGATTTTCAGGTGGAACACTGGGACTTTCACTTTGCATCAAGAGTCTAAAAGGCCTCTAAAAAGGTTTTAAATGGTTCATTTAGCTTTAAAAGAAGGAGATTTTTCTCAACCCATAAAGGAACACTTTAGCAATTCTTCGGTTTCCCAGAAAAATTCACCAATCATGTATCATTCAAAAATCAAAGATACATGTTTTTTACTGGACAGAAATGGCATGCAATATTTGCCTCTGAGATGTAGTGGAGATGAGGTATTAAGTCGCAAGTACCTCAAAATTGTACTTCAGTACAGTAAGGGAGCAAATGCACTGAGTTACGTTCCACCACTGGAACTTGGGCAGTTGGTTTTTAAAGGGTTACTGAAAATCATTTTGCCCTCTCTGCAGGTAAGTGACATTGCAGGGTTTAGGTGTTTGCACAAGGGCGCTTCAGCAGGGCAAATCCATGCTTCCACTGGGGCCCGAACCTGAGTGTTCGCAGTCGAGGGACGCTCTCCCTGCTGCCTCCATCCAGCTGATCCAACTCAACCACGGCTGGCAGGGAAGTGAAATTTCCGTCTCTCTGTGTTTGCAAACCAGCTTCCTTCCCCGGCCAAAAGACAGAACAGGCTGCTATTAATTACAAAGAAATATTATCCTCTTGCGGGAGGTTCGCAACAACACTAGTATCCAAAGCAAACAGATACGGTGTGCTTGGAAGCTTGGTGCCTTGTACAGCTGCCATGCCAAATCCAGGCCCACAGATCCTCTTACAGCAGATCAGAGAGCGGGAGGAGGGGAGGTTTGTTATCTGCACGCTGCAGCATCATAAGTCCCATTTCATCTTCACTTCTTGACTCCGAAACTGGTGGGAAAGCAGTATGCAAAAGCGATTTTATTGTGTCCCCGTAGTGTAGTTTGTGTAGCTTTCACAATCTGCAGCACGAAAAGTTATCTGAACAAACTTCTGCAGCATCAGAGGAATCTGATGGCGTGATAAATACTCTCCAACACACAGCGTGATAGCAGATGGTTGTGTGGGAGGTTGTAAGTTTTTAAACATGTATAACACCATATCAACCCTGCTAAACAGCGCGGGAGGAAGAAGGAAACTGCATTCATTACACTCAAGATGTTACATTTTGTTGTCGGAAGCCACTCCAAGGTCAAGAACCACCGAGATGTGATGATAAAGTTTAACTTTTCCATCACTGTCCTTCGCTAATCCCATTTGACTAAATACATGATGCATTGAAATATATTTTTAAACCCTTGCAAAGCATTTCTGATGGTAGAAACCATCATAAGACGTTGAGCAAGTGGCCTTTATTTTGCTGAAGTCCTTCAAAACTGTCAATTTACAATTTGAACCTCGAAATCTAGAGGCCCCCAGACATCGTCCTGCAGTACTGTACATAAACACCTCGTAAATAACCATTATACCTTTGACATTACCTGCACACTGTGAGGAGAGGACATCCTGTGCAGTCGAAGGGAGAGCACTCAGTGTCAGGATGATGGACGAGGCTGGACCGTGTTGTTTTGATTGAGAGATGTGGAGGGAGATCTGTTTGTAGAGGTGTGTGAGATGAGACCCAGTAGGATGTTTGAGTGACAGCGGAGGTGCAACACACTGCTGCTGTTTTTGTGCGAACAGTGGATTTGTGTGTCCCTGCGGGGTTTCGGGATCGTCCCTGAGTGGAGGAACTCTCATTGCCTGCTGCTACACAAAACAACACTGCTGAACCTGTTGGATGTGATGACAGTTCCGGCTCACAGGCTCAGTTTGTGTGCGTTTAATTTTTAGGCAGCTTTGCTATCACACAGAACATTAGAAAAAGTTAAAACTGCATGTAACAAGTGTGGTAACACTTCATTTTACAGGTCACAGTATATTCTAATGGTTTCCTAAAAAAAGAACTTGGAAAGAAAGTTTCCTGGAGAGAACTTCAGTATGTAATCTGGCACTAATTATGGGGAAACTCAGACAGTGTTCAATTCATACATGTCCAGTTAATGACTTTGAATGGATTTCTATAAAGTCTTTCACTGAGAGCGCAGTAGGATAACTGAGCATGCAAAAATCTGAGCATACATTGAAATATTGAGTAAAGCGCTTGTGTGGGTTTAAACTTCTTGAACGACCATACATAGCATTAAACACAGTTCTCATGATACACTGGAGGAAAAGTGAGGGAATCATTATAGTCTATATATAGCCTATAGTCATGGTCATCATCTGGGAACCGTCAGTGTTCGATATGGAGGCAGCAACGCAGGGACAGGAGTGCAAGGATCTTATAGGCTACTGATTTTCCTGACCTCTGACCTTCAAATATCCTCGTATTTATCAATAATTAATAGGTCAGATCATTTTTTTCTATGCAGATGATACAATAATAATCATTTAAAAAAGAATAAACTGAAAAAATGTGATCCTCCCCAAGTTTAAGTGACTTTGTTACTGTCTTCGCTAAAAGGAGGGCCTCCCAAGGTGTGTGTGTGTGTGTGTGTGTGAACTGCAGCACTGTCATCAAACAGTCCATCATCAGTTTCTTTCGGCAGGGGGCTCAGAGGGAGACAAAACAGCCCTCGCATGCTCACATCGTCAGGCAGTTGTTGTGTCCAGGCCTGTGATTTTCTGCCTCCCTTCACCCCCCACAATGCTCACTTTTGACGTGTTGAGAACAAAAGCAGAAGTTAAAAATAATACTTAAAAAAAACAGTGAATTCACCCTATGACTCCATGATGCTCAACTGTGAATCTTTTCACCCATGTCTGATTTTGTTGACCTCCTGTTTATACCAGCTTTTGCATGTGACCCATATCTGATTCCTGCATTTACACCGGAACTCTGTTGTTTATCCTTAAAACAACCTGCATGCACAAGCACCGTCACAGATGTGTTTGTAAGCAACTCCGTACCCAAGCACAGCCTGTGCCGCCTTGACAGCTAAACCTTCAACATTTGTGATGGACAAAGCTCATGTTTGTTGAATCCTCACCCATGCTGAGGCTGGTTTACTGAAAAAACAACCTCAGGTCTCTAAAGATGAAGCAAATAAATCAATTGAAAAAGGTGGGTTTTTTTTGGCCAACTATCATAGACATAACAAATCAATTCTCACCAGAACTTCCATAGATTTCAAAGAGCTGTTGTTGGACTGGTGATCTTTGCGTTCACCATCTGAAGATGCTGTCAGCCCTGATCTCCAGACACAGCAACTAGGTGTTCACGTTCCCTTGCAGGTTAAGCAAGAAAAGGTATTTCACCAACACCACCTTTACCTATTGCTCCCCTTTCTGCTTAAAGCTTCACAGCACCTGAGAGCTACTCGGCAAAACCACAGGCTTCTACTGTTGACCGCTGAGCAGCTCCACTGTTGCAGTATTTTGCTCAAGGGTACTCCTGACAGCCAGTGTTGAGAGAAGGGTGAGTTATGATTGTTCGCTTCCTCTACCCAGAGTTTTCCAGGCAGACTGGGGATTTAAAGAGGCGAGCCGAGCAGACACAAGCCTGAGTGCGTATGTTTCCAGGCGACAGCGGGAGTTTGTGTCATGTATTTTCTGGGGGGGGCTACTGACAAGCATGATGACCAATGCCAGTGATTCATCAATTACTTTGCCAGGTGCTTAGATTGCTGGCTTTCAAAATCTGTGCAAACGCTCTTTTTTTTGGGGGGGGGAGAAGACATGACTGCAGCAAAAAAAGCCCTGTTAGCACCCTGAAATATTGTGTTCTCATGTTGTGTCTTCACTGTCCACAGTTCAGATGATTCAAGACTCTTAGTTTTATTATATGCTCAGAAGTATTCGTCATGATGAGTCAACCGTCCACACTGTATTTCATGACACTACCGTGGTTTTTACCACCCATGGCTCTCCCTGATCAGTAAGACCGAAACCTAATATTAGAACAGTAGACATAAAAGGCAGCATGCTCACATCATTTGAAATCTTCATTCATCTCAAAACACAAATATTTCGTCTGATCACAGCGTATAAATCTTTGATCTCGATCTTGAAACGAGAAGCTTTAGCATGCAGCAAATTAATCGTTTTGATGAGCGATATCCATCACTGTTGTCAGCACGTTGGAGTTCAGTGCCGCATCCATGTTTCACTTGGAAAACAACCAGCTTTGACCAATACTTCTCTATTATAAAAAGCTTTAATGGGCTTCACAGTTCACAGCAGTGGACACTCCACCTTTCCCATGTGCAGAGCTGAGTCAGTACACTGCAGGAAATGTCCTTCCAAAAAAACCCCATGTGCACTTTGTGTCATCTCCTAAAGGCTGACCAAATCTGCTCTGCTGTGAGAAACCTCATCCTTGAATCAGATCAGTCCAGACAAGTTTAAAGTCAGTGTGGAAATTCCTTCACCGGAGCAGGAAAGAAAAAAGAAAGTGGATGAGAAATGATGTGAGAAAGAAAAATACTATAAATTCAAAAAAGAGCACATACCATATGAAGACATGAAGTATCATATATAAGATGTGATGCCAATGCAACTCCTTCTGCTCTGAAAGAATTCCTGCTATGCTGGACTCTGACAGATATACAAGCTGGTGTGCGTTTGCATTTACCGATTAAGGAATTTATGGCACATCCAGTACGCAGAGCGTGTGAGTGTGCAGACTTGTCTCTCTGACTCTTCAAGCGCACTGATTAGAGGACAAAAAGCAGATTAGTCATCCAAGTTTTCCAATGTTTTAAGACCGAAGAGGAGATAAAAAGAAGGACACTTTTTGCAGCTTTCTGGCTGCTTCATCTCTGAATGAATGTGTCGAGGGGTGTAAGTTCCACCGTGGAGGAGATCGTCTCGATTTTTATTACCATTGGCAGAATTCTTAGACTAAATAATGGTTGTGTAATGGAATCGGTGCTGCCTTCAACACAGGAAATAAATGGTGGTGGTCATGTTCATTCATGCTGGTAATTATCACTGGCTTTTCAGGAAGAAAAAGGCAAAACCCACTCAAAGCAAAGAAATTATGAACTTTGGAAAGACACTGACTGTGCTGCATTGATCCAAAATGTAAAACCGCTGGTGTGTGTCTGTCTGGTACACTCAACATTTTGATACTGGGCAACCATTGAGGAGAAATCACTCCTGCTCTGGGAGGACGTGTTCGCCTCAAAAGGCAGTTTCCAGCCAGATGAATCTTCAAGTTAAAGGTTTCTTTTCCGTCTTTCTGCTTTGGAACCATTTCCAGAAATAAGATCTCAGAAAATTATGTGAAGACAAAAAGGCGCCTTGTAGATACATGTCACATGAATAATATCACTGCAGATTTTTTTTTCTTCTTTTTTTTGAATAAAAGCATCTGAAACAAATTATGCAGGTAACTCCATACATCGTGGAGTCTTTGGGAGATCCTGGCTCTTCAAAGCTGGCCCAAGGACAGGCCCTTCCCAAAGCCCCAAGGCTCCTCAAGGGCTACGTCGTAAAAAGAAACACTTACGCCCCAACATGACTCAAGGTTGGGAGTATTCACATTCATGACAGTTTGTGTTCTCTCAAATGCAATGTGCTGTGCTCGTTTGAAGCAGGTGACCTTCTCCTCCCCTTTGGCTGGTTTCTGGACCATCAGGTATCATTCCTGCAATGCTTTGAATTCTCTCATTTCTCACTACTAACCTGTGCAAAACAAGCTGCTTTATTTTGTGTGCTTTATGATGCCTGCAGGATCGTACGTTTCGTTTCACCTTTATGCTAAGCTACACTAACCGCCCGCTATCATTCCTTTGATAGCCTGGTTCAGTCCAAAAGCAGCAAAAACCACCAATCAGCACCTCTAAATCTCATATGTTACATATGTTATGTCTTGTTTGATCTGTATGAAAACGTTATGAGGGTTCCACTCTGAGCTTGGTCTTTATGCTGAGCTAAAATTAAGAAAACAAGGAAGTGTATGTCCCGAAATCTTCCCAAAACCTCTCCCTCAAAATATAAATGACTTTGCCAATCACAAAATACAGTATGCCTTGTCAAGACTCAGACACAACCACAAAATAAGTACAACTGCTGCACATATTTCTGTGGCAGAGACAAGAGGAAACATTCGTCCTTATCCTGATCCTGGAGCGAAGAAACCTGCTCGTTTCCTTCCAAATCGACGTCCATGCTTCACTGAGATGCCTCACAGTCTCCACTGAGTCTCACAACACTTGACTCTTTAAAAGCCGAATTGGACTCGATTCCTCGCACGACCCTGAAAACGTATGTCGGTGTGGCAGATACGAGCCCTGATGAGCACTCTGATGCACGTTCGTTGTTCCGGAGAGATTTCACACGAGCGTGAAGTCAAAAGGGAGTCATCGGTCTGTTGCAGGGGCACAGCGAGAGTCTTACAGGACCTGTTTTGCTGCTCTGGCGTGAGAACAGCTGGCCTGTTTCAGAGCCCAATGCTCGCCTGTTTCTGACCAACATGTGGATGTGAGGAGAAGCCTAATGTACCGTTTCCACCTCTAATTAGCCTGAACTCAGCGCTGTTATCTTAAGGAAATCCTTAGGAGCTGTGAATCGGTCAAACTGCGGATATGACAGGAGTTAGGAGTGTTTTCCGCAGCAAATGGGCAAAATCAAGCCTTCTCCTGAGAAGATTATCACTGGCAGAAAGAGGAGAACATCACTGATGAGCTTTTAAATGTTTCCGAAAACATTTCTCTCCATCATCAGCCTGCGTGCCGACAATATCATCATGTCATGGATGTTTGGAGGTGGCAAAAAGGCAATTATGCATTTAGCGTCACTGGTAATAAGCACCTGCTGCTCTGCTTTGTGAGCAGCTACAGAAGATTAAACCTATCATTCTCATGTAATCTGCTCTCTAGCGAAGAAGATAATAAGACTCAGTCCTCTTTGTGAGGTAAAAAAGAACACGGAGGAGGTGGAGTGCGAACCAAAACAAGCAGGTTGATTTTTCCATTTGATAAGAGCCGAGTGGGAATTTTCCCTTATTTGAATATTTACAGTCCAGTGGCATCTGCATGTGCAGGGGTCAGGTTTTTCCAAAACGACAGAGTCTCTGTGGGGAGGTCATACCTGGGTGAGACGCCTCTCACACACTGTGCTCACCCAGACTCCAAGAGGTTCATATTAACGTTGCAGCCATGTGTTTGAAGAAAGAAGAGGTGTGTGAGTTGTAGTTTCAACACGCAACTAAATCTGAATTCACTCCTCACTCAAAGACGTGCAACGCTGCGGAGGAGTCAGTTAAACATCCACAGTTCAAACCCTTCCAGGGCTGATTTTTTGGAAATCAAACATTCAGTTTACCACTTTGCTCGAGCTTCCTCTTGGTTGTCGTGACAGTTTCTTTTATGTTGCTCTAACTGAGGTAATCTGGTAGTTTTACCCCCTGTGTGAAGTTTCATCTTCGGAGTCGTGACCTTGCAGATGGGTTTATTCCCAGGTCGTCAGATCACGTCCTGCTGGCATCTCACACAGACTTACAAGGCACACTTTCAACCACCGCCAGTATAAACCCATGTGCGGCAATATTTGATGCTCAGAGCACGGTGACGTAGTACAAAGAGTGGAAACAGTCCACATAAGGAGGAGGAGGTGGTGGATGGAGTAAGACATGACTTTCACCCAGGAGACCGGGGTTCATGTCCTGTTTGAAACCGACAGTCAACGCTTGCGTAAAAAACTTGCGTCACTTACCACACTTAACGTATAACTGACGTCAAATATGTAAAAACTACTTGGTTTAACCCAAACTATGATCTATGCCGAACCACAAACAGAGTGGAAGTTTCACAACATTACAAAGGTTTTTCTAATGGCAGACATCTCACACAGACACCAGAGCATTAGCTCCAAACCTGGGAGCCCCAACCCCAACTACGGGTCTCCAAAGCTTCACTGGGGGGTCGCGAGACCTCTTGATTTAAAGAGGTGCATTTCATTCTCTGATTGCTTGCATGGAACTTGTCAATCAAAGGCTAAAGCCAGTAACACAATGTTTTTCCTTTTGAAGTGAAATCTCTAATATGTAAAATGTGGTTGTTTTTGTCTGTTGTTGTTAAATCAAGTTTGAGAAATGATGTTTTAAAGTCAGCTTTCGGTTAGAGTTTTGGGATACGCAGGCAGCACTTGAATGTCTCTGAACCACATTTGGTCACTTTATTATTTTCAAAGAGGAATTTTCCGACTGTTTGATACAGAATAGAGGACTCCAACTGCACAAGACGATCCAACAAGACATCACTGCACTACGTGTCTGAAATAAATCTGTCCATGGCTATTTAGCTCCTAAAAAATGGTTTAATCGCTCAGATCTGTTGGAACTCCAGACAAACTGGAGAACTGCTTGTGTTTTAGTTGACGCGGAAAGTGCAAAAAATGCTCCGTCAGGTGTATTTGAACCTTGTTCTTTGGCATAAAACACCTACAGTGCACCAACCTTCAGGCTGGAAGTCATTCCATCACAGCGGCTTACCTCCCACCCTCCTCCTTCATGGACAATTTCAAAGCACAGAGGCATATGGTCCTCATTTTTAATTCAATGAACTGGCCGTCGATCGAACCCTGAGCCACCGGGTATCAGGGTGGATGCTAACCGCCGCGCCGCTGATCCGACTTTGTGTGTTTTTAGTGCCCTGACAGACTCTATGTTTTCAGTTTGCTTTGTTTTCTCTCTTCTCTGTGTTATTGAAATGCAAAACTTGTAAAAGAAAACTTTGCTGTCAATGGGATTTCCTTGTTCAAATAAAGTTGTCAAATCAAATCAGATCACGGAGGACCGGGAGCATGGATGACATCCACGGCCTGGTACCTTTACATCTCCGAATTCAGGGTGAATGAATATGTTTTAGTGCCTGCGAACTAAGCCAGGACCCATGAGAGAGACCCATGATGCACTTGGGCCTCCCTCACAGCTCATAATGTGCCACGTCGGAGCAGAAAGCGACAGCGTGTATGTAATGTGTCGGAGGGGGGAGTGTGTCATGCATATTTGCGAGTTTGAACACTGTCTGCAGCCGTGAGAACCTCACAGAGTCTTGATTATATTTCTTTATTGCCAGTCTCTCATGCCTGGTCCGTCTCAGGCGTGGTGGGGCCCGGGCCCCTAAACTTGGAAACAAACACAGAAGCAAACAAACACTGAGCTACTGCTTGGAGAGCTGCTTTGATGACTCTGCAGCGCTGGATTTCCCCCAAGTGGCCCCGGCCACAAACGCACACCTGCTATCAATCTGTTTGCCCTCGCGTGATAGTTTATTTTACTCTCTGCTTGCGGTCGAGGCTCGTTTTTGTCACCTACTACCAAATTAGTGAGCAGCACCGACGGGGAATTAAATAGATGACGACAGCCGATAAACAAATGAAACAAGAGCCAAAGGACTGAGTAAATAAATAAATAAATGAATAAATGATACATTAGTTGGGTTGCCCACACATCAGGTTGAAAACACATAATTTTCTGAGAGTTGAAACTTGGATTCAGACATGAGTCACAAAACCTCCCCTGTCTCCCAGAAGTTATATACAGCCGATCTGCATTCACAAGTCCGCGGTGGTGACAAACGCTGCCTGGCTCATGTTCAGAGTCAACGTTTGTTTGAGCGAACGAAACACCGCGTTTGACGTCACGCGCTGCAGACGCACAGCACTTTTTGTTGAGATGAAGGAAAGGTCCTGATTGCTGCTGACTTTTTCTACACTAAAACAGACCGTGTTGTTTCCCTAAAATCAACAAAGTGCTTTCAGTGCCTAAACACAAGCAGAAAAAAAGCTGAATAATGCTGCAGCAGATAGCTGGAATTCAGTCATTTATTATCTACACCTGTGCTTTTCCTGCCGCGACATGTAAAAAAAAAAACATCCCTGCTGCTTCAGCTTGTGGATTCTGTGTCTTCTGACCTGCAGCTTGATTTAACATGCAGTACAGTATGTGTCAAAATGCAAATCAACAGGAATAAAGAGATAAATCGGCTTCCCTGGGGGGTGGGGAGGGGTGGGGGTACCCAGTAAAAACAGGCAGTGTTTTGACAGTAAAATAACATGGTGGGGGAGGTAAAGGTGAGCAGGGCAGCAGGTGAACCAACGGGCACATGTGCCTTGAACTCTTCACTTCACTTCTGTTTCATGTGAGAAGAAGGTTTTGATTTTGATTTTTTTTTTTTTTCTTTCCTTCACTGAGAGCAAAAGCTCGCTTTAATCTTTGGCCACGTTGCCTCCATCTGAGGAGCTTTCACTGAAGTCCTTCCTCACGTTTGGAGAGCCAGCAGCTCTATAAATGAACTTCCCCAAGGTGCCACACATTAAACCTGACGAGGCGACTTCAGCCAGGAGCCGCACACCTGAAGCCAACGGAGAACGGATGTTTGATGCCCAAACCAATGGAAAACAGAGTGTAGATGAAGGAAATGATCAAAATAAGACAAAAACAAGCTGAATCCAGATCGCTCAAGTCACAAAAACCAAAACAACACCCACATCGCTTTAATGTAACTGATTTGTATTGCTTTAATGTTTTTTTTTCTCCTTAGGAACAGGTAAGCCATGACAATATAATGTAAATGATAAGCGCAAACAAAATCTGAGACCCTTTTGTACATCCATAGTAACACATTCATACAAGTCTCATCTGTACATCGGGGTCACAGAAATCACTTCTTTTTCACTGAAACAAGGTAACTCTTGACTCAAAGCCAACAGGTACAATGCAGATATTTTAACTGGGAGAATTTCTTTTTGACTTTACCAAATGACTGAAAATGGCCCAAAGCTCATCAGTAGTCGGTTTAAGTGCACTGTACCTCTTTGCTTCCAATAAAGCGCCACCGTACATTCCTCCATTCGCTAACACTGGCCGCTGAAACTGCGTGAAAATGCGACGATGAAACAAGATCCTTTTTTTTTTTAATAAAAAAAAGAAACAACATGTCAACGAAAGAATAAATAAGAATAAATAAACTACTGACTTTTCGAGAGGGCCAGAGAAGACACCTTTGGCAGTCTGACAAGAGCTTCAGCATTGCGGCGAGCGCGTCGAACTTATTCACCTTCAGCACTGACACACATATGGAATCCATGCCCCTCCTCTTTTGGTATTGTGAATATAAGTGCTTTGTTTCCACACTTCCACCCGGGGCACAGCAGGCCTGCTCTCACGTTTTTGGAGACACCAGAAGAAACAAAAAAAAAAAAAAAAAAAAAAGTCCATGCTTTCGTCATCTGCGGATGAATGTCTTGCTGTATAAATCAAATGTTACTGATATGACAAGTATCTGTGTCCTGGCTGGTTGAGCTTTCTTAATTTTGCTGCGAAACGTGTGCGGTTTGAAGTGTGATACACCAAAAAAAAAAAAAAAAAAAAAGCAAACTAAGAGGCAGCTGAACAGAGAAAGCGACATGCAGCCAGTCTGTGTCGATGTGAAGTGTTTGAATCTTTGGCAAAATTATAATTGGAACTGTCATGGGTGCATACAGCTGTTTTCATATTGCATTTGAGGTCGGCGGCGGGACTTCACGCGCTTCCCTTCTCTAAAAATCGGCACGTCTTTACCTAAAGATCTACCGGCTACGATGCATTTTCCTCAGCGAGGGCGTTTCAAGCGCGGGGACGCTCTCAAATGCTTCTGTCCATGCAACTCTTGGCTTCTATCTCGTTCATGCCCTACCTCGTTCTGAGAGAACGCGAAAAATGAAAAACATGACAAGCCAAAAACAAACATATACATGTACAAAGTAATGTACACCATATATTCAAACACATTTCAAAATCGTCAGACTTTGAAATCATTAGCCAAAATAAGTATATATTTTTTTTTTTCTCAACCCAGTAGGTATTCTTCTTTATCTAGACTGTACAATATATGTATATATGAGTAATCATGAGGGACCAAAGCAACAAAAATAAATACTTTTTCGCTATGTCACCTTTCAAAGTAGTATATCTATGTACATTTATATCAATATCAGTTTTCCTTAGCTTATTGTGAATGGTTGAGCGTGTGTTCAACAAGCAGGCATTTGTGCACAGTGTGGAAACTCTTTTTTTTTTTTTTTTTCTCCTTTGCCCTTAAGGGTATCTAAATGTAAATTTTGACGACACTGTGGAACCAAAAACAAAGACCGGACTGTCCTCGATACAGTGAAAGGTAACCCTGGCTCAAAATGGACCAAAAATAAAGAAAAACAAAGTAAAAATATAGCATCTCACCATCATGTGACTACTTCAACAATGGGTTGTCTACTTCTTTTCAGGACTCTGAGGAGAGTACAAAAAACGTTGTCTATTTCATGCAGTCTTTGACAAGTCATACAACCTCGATGTACTTGTCGAAAGGTTTTTAAGTCTTTTTAGCACAAAGCATAGAATGTTTTCAGTGATGTTGAATGTAGCTATGAGGGAGGGAGGGTGCGTTTTTGGACAACAACATGCATAAAGAACAGTGCATAGGTCCAGGTCATGGGGCCAGTCCCTGGTGATTTCCAGTGTGTTTCAGTGGCAGCGTCTATCAACAGATCCACTACTGCAAGCAGTTGGTGATGGGCGAGTCTGGGGAGAGGAGGAGGGGGGGGGGGCAAGGTCCAAGCCTGAATGAGGGGCGCCATCTTGTGGACAAACAGTCTTCCTCTCTCTGTCTGCCGTGCTGTCAGGAGCTTGCTGATTTCAAAGTAATCCAATAAGCGAGTTTTGAGAGAGAGAGAGAGATCAGGCTTGGACCGGAGGCTGAGGTGATGCGAGTGTGGCTGCACTGACACAAAGTGCGGTGACCTTAGCGTGGCATTTTTTCTTTTTTTTCTTTTTTTCCTCTTTTAAAAGTCTGGTCTGCTATGCGCAGTTTAGATCAGTCGTTGTTTCACTGCAGAGCCCTTTCCAACACACAACAGACCCGGAAATGACCACCGTAAGGATTTCACAATGACTTTTGTGGAAGGTAGAAGAACCAAGCTTAAAGATCAAGCTAACATGCATAAGGTCTTCAGACACTGTTTTGCTAAAAGCCATCAAGGCCAACTTTTTTCCTGAAGACGAGTTCAAGAAGAAACCGTATTTCTTTTCTTTTTTTTTGTTATTTTTTTTTGTTCAACACTTTATCTTTTGAAAAGAGGAAATAATAATGGCTTAATAGCTACGTCATTCTTGCACTTGTGTTGCAACTACCTTTGGTAAATCAATCAACAAAAACGACAACAGAAAACCCTGAAACGTACGAGTCCTTACGTGTTCCCCGACTGAACTTAGCATTGTTCCTTTAGTCTTTAGCGAGCGTTTTCCTCTTGCACAGGTTACCCCGTGAGTGAATTCTCTCCCTTCAATGGCCTCCGCGTTTGTCACGTTCACAGCTCCACACCACACATCCACTAGCTCCACTCTGGATCCACATCAAAATCCTTCATATACAGACTCTCCCAAAAAAGACCAAAGGTCAAGACAAACCAGCAAGGCAGAGAGAAAGAAAAGAGAGAAGGGAAACAGAAACAAACCAACAGGAAACGGAAAAAAAAAAAAAGGACATCATCGAGTCCTGGTGGAAAAGACACCAACGACGAAGGGAGATTTCAAAACGGCCACTGCCGTTTGGACGCTGGGGGGTTTCACCGCTTCATCATTTTGGAGACGAAGCTGGTGATGGCGGAGGCGGGCTGATCTGGGTCCAGCTCAGCAAACAGGTGGCTGACATTGTCTGTTGTGCTTCCTTGTTTCCTTGCGACGAATCCAAACAGCCTGGTGAGATTGAGACAAACACCCCGCAGTTAGCGCCAGTCTGTATTTAGCTTGACGCTGATATTCAGCAGAACTCAAACAGCGAGGTGTGTTTGTAGATCTGGATGATGAACCTATTTAACTTACTTCACTGAGCCACCTCCTTCTTTGCCCCATCTGTAGAAAGAAAACATTTATCACCTATTGTCCAAAACTAGTTTTCTGTTATTGATACTGCGACAAGAAACAGCTTCTTACTTTCTGTCCTGGGGATCAGTGTCACAGTAGGTTACCGTGTTGATGGGATAGTGTCGCCTGAAGAAGAGCCTGCAGCGAGGGAAATGAAGAAGTTATCGTTGGTTGTTTGTGTTTTTGTGTATGGGGGGGTTATTAGTGCTGTTCTGCATCAAAGTCGCCATGTGCAGCATTTTTAACCGTTTTCAGTCACTCTTGAGAATCTCAGGCTGTCGCTGTCAGTTTTAGTGTCTTCTCCAAGATGACCACTTGGGGTCGCCAAAGTAACATTGTTAAAAACAGCCACACTGACTGCATAAAAGTCATTAATAGTTGAACATTTTTTGCAATCTCCAATTTTAGGTTTTTATCATCACGATAAGAAGAGTTGAGAAAGTGAGAAATGACACATGTGCATGTGTGGGACTCACTTCCTCTGACTGTCGGTGAGCGTGATGCCTTGTGTCGAGACTTTGAAGTGGACGGTGGTCGCAGCGGGCAGCGGGTTGGTCGCCAAAGTCTGGGTGATCGCCTTGGCAATGGCCTGAGGCCCTGTGAGGGACTCCATGTCCACAGAGTTGATGTACAGAACATTGCACGCTGGAAGCAAACACAGCAGAGTCGCTGTTAGATAAAGACAGACACTGGAGGAAGCAGGTGTGCATGCAGTTTCACTGAAGGTGATGGAGGTTGCAGTGAGAAGCGTGCAGCAAAGAATGCCGTGACGTTAAGATCCTCATGCACTGAAGAGTCTGCCGCTCTCACTTCAACAGTCCATTGGCTGCGACTCTCGATTTGCTGTGCATGCACTTGAGCTTTTTGTCCTTCCAGTTAAAGCTGCTCTCAGATAAACATGGAGGGATAACTGTGAGTGCTGTGAGAGCAGGCATCACCACATTCACATTCAGTCAAAGTGCACGATGAAGCGGAGCAGCGCAGTATTTACCGTGGGCGTCCTCAGGAACCTTCTGGACTGTAAGGTAAGGATGACAATGTGTGAGCTGATTAACCCATTAATGAAAGGTTTTAATCAGAAACATACAGAATTTGCTTAGAATTGCAATTATTCTGTCTTATACATATAGTTTATTGGTCTTTTTTTTGTCGAATCAGTGCCCTGATTCCCATGATTTCTCTCCTTCATAAGCAGGGTCCCATTAACCCCATTCAAAGTATATTCCTGAATGCTTTGTGGAGTGATGATGGAAGCTGCATTTGCAAAGTGACACCGTAGGACTCTACAAAGCAAAAACCTGTGGAAAAAATAACCTTTCAAATTGCAGTGAAGGCTCATTTTAACATCCTCTCGCTCACCTGCTCCCTGCTTCAGAAGCTCAACAACTGGATCGGTCGGTGTGGCGAGTTCCAGCGCCTCTTCATTTGGGTCTGTGAGTGGCAACAGAGGAGACAAGAAAAGCAAAAGATGAAGAATAAAATTCTGGAACGCTCTGTTACGTTGGTTCAGTAAGCGCTTGTATTAAAAGATATTTTGGATTCCGCCGTATGATGTGCATCACCGTGTGCAAAGAGCTGAAGCTGACCTTTGGTGGGGATCATCAGCTTGCAGGGTAGAGCCAGCGGAGTCATCGAGTGCTGGTACACCAGCGCAGAGAGACACCCTGCAAACACAAAGCCATCCCTCCGTGAAACCCGATCGCTTTGACATCAAAAGCTGATCGACGGGACAAACACAGCGACAAACTCACCGAAGTAGGGCTCGTTGGGGCAGCCCTTCAGACGGACGCCTTTGGCGCTCGTCTCAATCAGGAAGTGCCTCACCAGCTCATTAGTCATGTCACCAACTGGAAAAGAGAAACATTTTGATAAATGAAATGCAACTATAACAATAAGAAAGGCTGATTTTTTTTGTTTTTCCTTCCTTCTTCTTTTTTTTTTTTTTTTTACCTTTTTTGTTCTGTTGCACGGTCGGTGGCGGGCAGGCCACCTTCATGGCCAGACCGTAGGCTCCGCGGAAGGAGTGGCTGTCCCGTATGATGAACGCCCCGGGCTCCCTGTCCTTCAACAGGTTGATGGCTGAGAGAAGAAGAGGGGAGGAGAGGAAGAAAGGGAAATGAGCAGAGGGTCAGGAGAGTCGCTGATGAAATAAAATGGATGAGAGGTCAAAGAGGGGATGAACAGAAGGAAGGTTTCGGGTTCGAAAGTCTCACCTTGCTCTCTGGAGATGTCTGGCTTGTACCAGTACTTGGAGGTGTCCTGGACAAACTTGACATTCATCCTAATGTCTGGATAACCATCTGTTTGGACCACAGAGACAAGGAAAATGATTACTGTCGAGGACACAAACCTTCTGTGGGCTAAAACATCCTCTCGCCTTTCAGCGTCTCACCATATATGGACTTTGAGACGTCTGGGAGTGTGTGTGTGCCAGACAGGTTTGGCGTGCTGCCACCGCTGGCCGGTGTAGGCGTCAGGTTCTTGTTGTCCGTCCTCTCGGCGTCTCCGCTGCTCATGTGTCTTTTCTCTGGCAGCTGTGGGGAGACGGGGAAGGCGGGCGTGGAGGGTGGTTGGGCGCTCCCCTGACGGGAAGCAGCCCCCAGCTCATCAGGTGTGCTGTGGCCGCTTGACGCTGTGCGGCGCCCCATCAGAGGGCTGGGGGGCACGCCAGCAGCTGCTGTCTTAGGATTTCGGGCTATCAGAGGGCTGGAGGGGACGCCGTCTCTGTTGGCACCAACCGGGGGCTGGTGTCTGGCCAGTGAGGGGCTGGCTTGACCCAGGCGTCTCTGGAGGGCGGGGCTCGGTGGCGTGTTGGTGGCCACTGTGCGGTGGAGGGTGTTGGGGCTGCCGGGGACCGTGTGGACCCCCATGATGTTGACCTGGGAGCCCTCGGGGGAGGCAGGTCGGTGAGGGTAGGAGGGGGTGGGGCTGTGCGGGGCAACATCTGAAGGACCAATCCTCCTTCTACAAGCAAAGGAAAACAAAAACAGACTTTGCAAAACTGAGTTTGTCTTATTCTGTTTCTGTTCTTCATACTTAAATTCTATGACTCTTCCTCCCTTTATACCCTGGTCAGCTCTGATCATTACACTGTCTGACCTCAGGGGTCAAGGGTCGACACCTTGACTGTCTTATAATAACAACAGCATTGCAACCAATAAGCAAAATGGGAGACTATATAGAATAGCGATTTTATTATTGATTAGTTTATTGGTTGATTTTACTGCTTACCCATCGGCACTGTGGATGGGACTGCTGGAGGAAAGAGGAGTGTTGAACGTTTGTGCTCTGGAGTCCCCAAAACTGCGATTATCTGTGGGTCACAAACCATCAAAGCACACAGAAAAAACACACACATACACACACACACATACACACACACACACACACACACACACACACGCACAGTCGGTCTGAGCTCTTTTTGTCAAGAGTCAAATGGGATGCAGTTATCAGGCGTCGGACCCAAACAAATGCTGACGTTGGACAGAAAAAGGTCATTCTTAATACAGCAAACATTCTGTGGAAAGCTGGGATGCAGAACTGAAACAGAAAACATTTGGTTGCATTGAAACAAATGTAAAAAAAAAAAAATGTGGAGGTCAGGAGACTGCAGTGCCACAGAGATGCCCTTACCTTGCTCTCCATCATTAGAGTCTGACAGCGGGAAAAGAAAGAAAGCAAGAGAAGGAGAAGAGGAGGACGAGACGTGTGGAAGAGGAAGAGACAAGGAGGACAAACTTGAGTGCCAAAGCGAGAACTGAAGGGTGCGAGTTTGTGCTCAAGTGGAAACACTTTAAGGAGTAATAACAGTTTTGAGCAGCAGAGGGCAGCAGATACTAACAATCACAGTGCTGCGGAAGACTTGACGCAGAGACTCCTGCACAAAGCCTCTGTGTATTCACTACCTTTTCAACCTCTTAAGGATGAGCCATTAAAGTAATTTCCAATCTGCGTGATAGTATGAAATATTCTGCACCATTTTGCACATGTGGAATAACTTGGTGTCTTTGAAAACTTTAGGAGCAAGCGAGAACAAGTCGAAACATGGTTGAATCACCATTAAAATGTGAATTGTGTTTGTTTGTACTGACCTGATCCACCCTGTTGATGAGGCTTCAGTCCCAGCGCTGACAGAGGAGTCTTGGCCAAACCTGGAGGAGAGCGAGCTACACGGAGACATCGAGAGAAAGAGGGATGTAAAGGAACGCTCCGGCAAAACGAGCCAAGACAAAGAGGACTGTGAGATGCACTGATGCAAAACAAACAATGGAAGGCATGAAAAAACACAAAGTCTGACTTAAGCATCAGTATGATGTTACATGAAAATGCATTAGATGGTGGATCTGCATGTTTGAGTTCAATCAGTCTTTTATTTCAAGAGCTCAACTTAGGCGTGTTTATTGGAGCACTGACTTGATTGCAAGACTTGCAAGCAGAACAATGGGGCAAGCACACATTCTCTGATTAAATGCACAAAAACGACACAAATAGATCATTTAATTCTCTTTTAGAAGCAACTTTTCAATCTACAACAGCTGAAACGTTGCCTTTAAAAAAGAAAAAAACTATTTGTTTGGAGCCAAACAGTGTGCAGACTTTTCATCTTTGTGCTCTGCAGTGATATTTTTGTCTCAACAATGGCTTAAACAGTCCAAGGTCAGAGGGCCCAAATACTTTTAAATGTACCTTGACTTGCAAAAACATAAAACTTAAGGAATCAAGCCAGAATGATTTTTTTTCCCCTGGTTCATTGCTGATATTTTGCATGTTTTCACGTAAACATTCCTGCAAAATGGTGCAAAAAAGGTGCTTAATAAAAGAGAAAATACAGTAAAAACACTGCTTGCTTGAAAAACTAAACTGGAATTTGACCCAAGGCTAAATTAAGTCGATGAAAGTGAGCCAATGAGCATCCATCCACAACACAAGTATGTTGTCATGGATATGTCGGAAGATTAATTGCATGCTGGGAACGAAAACAATGATCGGGTCCTGGTTAGATTGTGGCCGGGTGAGTCAACAACAGTGGATAAAGGTTGAAGATGGGGGGTCTTATTAATGTGGCCATGCGAGGTGGAAGAGATGCACAACAGTCCGAGTTATTTCCAAACTGAGATGCCATCTTTTCTGACTTTCTCTCTTCTTTTCATTGATGTCAGCGGCAAATCGAATCATCTCTAAGTCAGTGAATCACCTCATAATAAAATACTTTATAAACTGGTTGTTTAAATTCCAGGTGAAGGACATCCAGCATTTTGGAAATGAACTCTTCAGTTTCATGAATCCTCCACTTAGAAAAGAATCCAGATCAACAGCATGAAAGGGATTCAGGCCCCGTGCTCACTTAAGGTGGCAGGGAGAGGGGTGATGGGGGTAAAAATATGTACCACAGAGCAGATTCTTACTGCAACAGCTGTGTGTTCACGACTGGCTGCGGGAGGGGGGGGGGGGCAGGGCTGGTTTACAAAAGTGTCCTCACAGTCAAAACAACCTCTCAAACAAGCCTGCTGGACAGGAGGGGGTCAGTGCTGGGTGTCTAATCGAAATTGGTTTGGTTGAATGAATATATCTGATTACGTGTGTGTGTGGCTTCAAAAATAAAGACAAGATGTGAAGGAAATGTCATGACAAGAAAGCTCTGGTGCAACAACAATCCAACAGACCAGACATCATGCGACATCGGTCAGAAATGCTAAAACGTTACATCTGAACATTGGCTGGTTGCATCCACAATGGTGCTGCACCGCAGCATTTGCAAGCGCATGACAATATCATTAACCTACAATCTGGAGTCCATATTTCTGTATGTCTTATGAGCTGTGCACATAAAGAGGAGAAGAAGAACTTGAGGAAGAAAAAAGTATATGGAGGGAAATAATTCAAAGAAGGAGAAGTAGATGTTCAAGTACACAGTGTACATATTGCCCCTGCGTGTTTGGAATAAAGTCATGCAGATCACTCCTCTTCACATTTTTCCTCTGTCTATTTGCTTTCCAAGGAAAAACATGACAAGATGACAAACGATGTCCAATTGTCATTCGGACGCGTGATTTGCACACACCTGCTCTGTGCTGTTGTTTGCTGTCAAGTCATGCAACACTTTGGCTGTTTTGCCTGAAGCAAATCCAACATTTGTTTGCGGCGTGGACATCACCTCTGTATGTGTATGTTCCCAAAACTTTCAGAAGTATGGGACCGCAAGTGAGGGAATATTGGTGTGGTGACATATCATTTTTATGAATGAAGCGGATTTATCCACTTAAGGAAAGGGTTCAGATCCTGTGGTCTGAAATCCAGTCGGAGTGAGCAGCTGTGTGTTCTCATTTTGCCCCTGAACACAGAACGGTTCAGTGAAGGAGAGGGTCCACCCTATGCAAAGTGTCACAAACTGCAGTATATACATTTTCAAAACCTCAGAGTGCTGCAGGACTCTCCGTCGTTCTTTGACACAAGACAGCGATGCATCAAACCTTCGCCTGCATCCTGCTCCTGCTGAGCTTGTCTGCAACTTTTAGCAAGTACGTTTGCATCGAGGAGGAAGAGTCTTGGTATAATGCTCAGAGGTACTGCTGGCTGTTTCACACAGACCTGGCTCCTGTCAGTAATAGACAAGACATGAAGCAACTTCAACGCCTTGCCGGCCACGACAGGGACGTCTGGATCGGACTGAAGAGGAATTTCACAGACAGAGAGAAATGGACGTGGTCGGGAGGCGGAGAGGTGTCCACATTTTTCTGGGCAAAGGGTCAGCCCAACAACCGGCAAGGTGAAAACTACGGCCTGTTTTTTAACAACACGTGGTACGATGCCACATCGGACTTTCATCTGCCCTTCCTCTGCTACAGCGCGGTCGTGGTGAGGGAGAGAAAGACTTGGGAGGAAGCTCTGGAGTACTGCAGGGAGCATCACCACGACCTGGCCAGCGTGGCATCAGAGACAGAGATGATGCTGATCCAGAAAGAGTTACAGAAAAATGACACGGAGGGCCGCGTCTGGATCGGTTTGCATTTCTTCTCCGGATACTGGCTGTGGGTGGACAGGCAGCCGGTCAATTACGAGGCCTGGGGTCAAGAGGGCAAGCCAGAGTGTCCTGAAGTCAAGATGGAGTGTGCGGCCCTGCAGGTGATGGGAGGGATGCAGAGAAGCAACAGCACAACCTCGACACTGGTTACTGATGTTGTAGCAGAGGCAGGGGAGCTCCTCTTTGATCATTTACATGGTAGTGAAATGAATATTGTGACACAGAATGAGCAGAATACAATAGGAAGCAACATGGCTGTAGGCGTAACAGACTGGGTGGCCCATGACTGTGAGGAGAAACTCCATTTTATTTGCTACTGAGATTTTAACCACTGCACTGTTTTCTTCGTTCACTTGTTTTAGTTGAGCTTAAATTTCATTTTTTACTGTTTATCTGAAGTAGTTTCCTTCGTTTTTAGCAGTTGTTCCTTGTATATCTTTGGCCTGAACATGAT
Source organism: Chaetodon auriga (assembly GCF_051107435.1). NCBI lineage: Eukaryota > Metazoa > Chordata > Actinopteri > Chaetodontiformes > Chaetodontidae > Chaetodon > Chaetodon auriga. The sequence continues at coordinate 8,130,406 of NC_135096.1, read as the reverse complement.
TTCTGTGCTGTATTTCATTTCGTTTCAAATGTACAACTAAACTGTGATTGAATTAAAAATAAACTGAATGAATAAAATAAAAAAGATTTGGTTTTCTTGCCCATCTTTTCACAATTTAAATCACTCTCATTATTAATCATTATTAATTAATCGATTATAAAAAGACAAAAGAGAGTAATTTAGGTGGAAAGTCAGTGTTTGGTGGATGGCAGAGCGCCCCCGGTCTGCAGGCAGGGTGAACCTACACATGTTGAAGTAAGGAGTCTGTGGCGACACGGGGAAGCTGGGGGTCTGGGGGGAATTCTCACCACCGCCTACGAAGGTGGGACTGTTGGCAAACCCGTCTGCGTCGTCGTCCTCAAACGCCTCGCGGTAGCTGTGCATGGTACCCTGGAAGAGATGAAGAGGGGGCAGGTTCATGCACAGACACATGATTCAGACATCAAAACAAACCAAAGGGAGAAAGGAACAATACACATGATCAAAATGTCACTGCATCCAATGATTTAACTGAAGGGTTTCACCCACATTCCCACCATACAAGGCCTAAATTAAATTGCCCCTTTCATACTATCACAGTGTTCATAATAGTACACTCTGCACTTGGTTCACTCTGGTTTCATTAAAACTGAATGCTGACCTCTCTGGGTCTTCCTCCTGGGTTGAGGGCCAGATTGTGGGCGAAGTCCGGTGAGTCCACCGTCGATGTGTTGTTGTGGCTGCTCTGGTACTGCCCTTCACTGGTGGTCCGACGCCGGCCGGTCTCCTGCGTCACTTCCGGGGTCATTCCTCTGGAGCGAACCCCTGAAGCACCCCAAAATATTCACAGAGTGGAGCTGTCACCTCACTGGGTGTACTTTTATATTGCTTGTGCATTATATAAAGCTGTGCTTTTTTTTTTTTTTTTTTTGAGAAGGTAAACCATCGAAAGTGGAAAAGCAACTTCCACTTTAAATTTCACATGCAGCAAAAATGCTTGGAAGAAACTGAAAAGTAAAAACAGGAACTTCTTTCCTACAGAATCAGCTACTTTAAGACCCTTTTCATCTAATTAGCTGGAGTGCAGGTTTATTCTCTACTTCTGACAGCTAAACCCAGACACAGTAACATAGGTAACCTGCTTTTTTCAAGAAAGGCAGCCAGATAGAGAGAGAAAGAGAGACAGAGGAAGAGGTTTGTAGTGAAATCAGGGGAATAAAAAAGCAGTGGAAAATGATAAATAGAGCAGAAACTGGAATTGATGAGAAGTCATGAAGCAAATAATCATAAGAGATCTGAAAAGAATTTGAAAAATGGTCGGGAAGCAGCGTAAGCTTCTATAAATGCAGGAAAAAATGAAACCAAGTCAGAAAATTAAAGCGAGGGAAAGTGGACAAACCAGAGAAGGAATAGGAGCGGTGGCGGTCAGATTGTTGCGGTGTCATGCTTTCACTGATGCCCCGAATACGAGCGTTGTACTCTGTTCCCGGGGAGGGAGGTCAGGGTGGTGGATGGAGGGCAGGAGGTGGAGGAGAAAGGTGGAGGAGGAAGGTGAGAGGTGTGCAGAGGAGGAAGCAATGATGGAAAGGGTTGTCCATACAGCAGGGAGATGGATTGAACAGAAAAGGAGAAAAAAAATCAGAACGGAAATGGATCTAATGAAGGTGAAGAGAAAATTTGTCAAATGAGATGAATCTTGTTCATAGTCCAATTAGGTTCAACAAGGTGAAATTACTGAAAATATTATAGGGCTGATGGTTACATAATGTTTAAAAATGGTGAAAAACTAGAGGAATTTACAACTTTGTTCCACTGGGAGGCGCCTGGGAGCTGCCACATGGTTTCACAAAAAGGTAAATATGAATGCAGACAATGCATGGAAGCTGGAGCCTCTGAACGCTTGGCTATTCTTACTCTCATCCCTTCTCCACTCTCACCAGCTCTGCTTTATTTCAGCTGCAGAGCTAATTTTATGACCACAGGTCATTCCTCTGGTGCGGCACCCCATGATGAATCTGTAACAGAAACTGCTGAAAGCTGCACTGCTCATGTGCTGTGTGGTGCTTAATGAAGCTGAAGTTGAAACTTCAATAAATAAACCCTAAAAACAGTCCAGTGTCCAATCCAGTGAGCTTTATCAGCATTGTGGAGGCTAACACATGGCCTATGAAGAATTTTAAGGGCCTTACAAAAAAAAAACGGGTGTCATTCTATTAAGTACATGAACCCAGAGTTGCAGGTCATGTAATTACTGAAAATATGTTTCCCATAAGGTGCAGTATGTCTTTAATATGCACATGCTTTTGTTGACAGATATCTGTTCTAAAGTTAGAATGAACCTTGAACCTCGAAAGCACATCTTCAGTGCATCTCCTGTTCAACAATAAAAATGCATTTCATTGTTAAAATTAAATGAAATGACACATTGAATGTAGACTATTTGAAGGCAAGACTCCTTTTCTCCTTGACTGGCTCAGTTTTTTCACTCGTTCCCACCCTCATTCATTCAGTTATTCATTCATTTCAGACAATAACTCCAAGCCTTACCGGCGATGCGGTGAGCCACCAGGCCCTCTAAGTTTAGCGTCTCCTCCTCTGCATCTTGTTCTCTGGGCAAGGATGAGGAAGATGTATCCTTGGGCTGGGGGGTCAGTGCAGGGAGAGGAGAGGAAGAGGCACTGTAGCCTGGATAAGGAGACGAACCCTGCAGGTCCGGGGAGTGGGAAACCCCACCGCCTGGGTATGAGTTCACAGGCTTCACTGGCACCTGCTGGTTGAAATTAGAGGAGGGCTCGGTGGGGTAGTGGTGGGCTGCATGGCGTGTGTGGAGGTATGGCTCTGGGGTGTGTGTCGGGGTGGTGTTTTGGTGTTGGTAGCCAGCGTTGGACCTCTGGGGAGAATACACGGGAGACTCCATAACCGGGCTCTGATTGGGCAATGTTGAGACTCTCCCAGTCGACCGCATGGGCTGATGAAAGGAGTTGTTTACAGACCCGGAGTTGTTGTAACCGTGGATGGCAGAGTCTGCTTGGTATGAGGGTCTTGCAAGGGTCTGGGAGAAGGGCACCTGGGAAGAATTGAGGCTGTTCTCCCCAGGAGGTGCACTGTGGGACTTGGACATGTGGGAGTTAATCGGGTCCAGGTCAAGCATGAGCATGTTGAGCGCCTCGATGGACTGCTCAATGTCCCGCTGCGAGGCTGAGGTGGGAAAGTGGGGCAAGCTATGGGTTGACTGAAGAGGGGGGCCAAACGGATCATCGGGGAGGCTATACTGGTGCCAGGCATTGAGACCTCTTTGTACAGCCTCGCGGCTACTGGTGCTCCTCTCTGGAGCCCTGGGCATCAGTTTAGGGTTGGTCTCAGGGCTGCTGGCTGGCGGATTCCCAAAAGACTGTGAACGGTACATCCCTCCTCCATTCTGGTAGTTGTTGTATCCCCCCTGTGGTGATGCAGAGTCCACAGACCTCTCTTGCATCACTGTGGGAGTTCGTACTCCGTGCACAGGCATCTCAATTAACTTTTCCCCAAGAACACCTCTCTCAAGGTAGGGCCCGTCGTTCTGCCTGCTGATGGGTGTCTGTGACTGGTAGTAGAGGTCAGCTGGTGTTGCCTGGCCCTCTAGAGATGACAGTGTGCCCAAGCTGTCCACACTGTTGCCCTCTTGGCTATTGGGCAGCTCGTCGTCAAGAATATCTGTCTCACGCTCCTCTGTTGAGGGGGCGCCAACTAGCCTTGTGTGGCCCCCGTTAACGTGCACCTGCGCTGGGACCAGGTGTCGGACACCTCCTCCTGGACTGGTGGACGTGGACAGGTAGGCTTGTCGCTGAAGAGTTGGTGCCTCAAGGCCGCTCAGAAGCTGGTCGAGCTCCCTTTTCTCCTGTGGACTGAGGGGTGGGTGGGGCGCTGTTGGGTTGTTGTGGTTCACGGCACTCTGCACGGACTGGCTCTGCTCATCAGTACGATCAGTCTTGATGGATGCGGTAGAGTTGCCTGAGTCGCTGCTCACGGAGAGGGTGTGGTCGACAGCAGGGAGGGAGGCGTGGCCTGTCACAGGCAGGGTCTGGTCAGTGGTTTGGAGGGGATGATTGGGGTGCTGTAACACGTTCTCTGTATTGGTCAAGGGGTTTTGGTGGACTGGGAGGCCATTGATGGTGACAACTCCCTCCAGGGAGTCTTTCTTGCGGACCCGGGCATATAGGCTTCCATCAAGTGGACCTTGAGTGTGAACAACATCTAAAAGAGAAGCGAAAAAGCATAAATTGAAACCTTCAAGTAGGTCCCTGCTTTCATGCAGTTCCAACCATACACAAAAGCAAAACATAGACAAAAAGCCACATGTGCCATAGATGATACAGATGAGTAAAAAACCTGCTTGAGGTGATTTAAATCACACACAAACTGGTTTCATTAGGTTTCATTGGCTTCAATCGTCAAGTAACATTTGCACGGGACACTCACTCCACAAGCACAGTGACCCCCCTCTGCACCCGTCTTTTTTGACCCTGGGGTTCAGCATGCAGTCCAGCCACCAGCAACACAGCCCCTTCCAGCTCTATTAATAGCCAATTTGCAGGCCTAAAGCTCCTGTCACGTTGCGTCAGTGTGGGCCCACATGGTCTGACGTGAACCAGGGTGGGTCCTGTCCAACACACTGAAACAGCTGGTCTGCGTGAGCCAAAGAGAAGAGCAGCAGTGCCAGTTTGAAAGGCCAGAGCTGGACTGAGAGAGGACAAGCTGTCTTCCTCAAGTTGATTTCTGGTTGCTGAATCATGCCGGCAAAGTCACACTGATTGTCTACATGCTGCACAGTCAATGTTTCCACTAAATTTCTAACGTGTAAAATGTATATAAAAATATGTAATGAGTGGGCATATTTTTATGGTCTGTTTTTCTTGGTGTTTTTTAGTTTGTTGCAAATGAGCAGAAAAATTATTTCACCTCAACTGAGAGCCTGAACCAAATTCTTTTGGCTAGGATGTGTTTCAAAAGAAGGATTTAAGAGAAACTTTACCTATGACAACGTTCAAAACAGTCTGTAAACTTCCACAGTAACACTGGATACCATGTAGTCTCTCAAAAGCCTCATTTTGAAGTCCAAAGGGAAAGTACAAAACTTTTGGACAGCTATTGCTCCTTCCTGGCAATAACAATTAAAAACATTAAGCAAAGGGAAAAAAATCACCATCTGTTTATAGTATCAGAAGTGTGTAAAAACTCATTTGACATTTCTTTGACACACGTAGGGCAGCTCAGGACACGTGTTCAAATTCATGGTGTAACCATTGTATAAAAAAATACCCAAAAAGTTAAAATGCTAAAAAAAAAAGAAAACGTAGCATGACTGATTCATGGCACATGAACTCATAAACCGAGGTGAGGCACAGTACTGTAATTCACACGGTGGGAAATGCAATGTGTACTTCAATTATAGGCCAGGGCACGATTTCAAATTGTAAAACACTGTACTTGCTTCCATGAAATGCAACAATCACACGTGCAACAGCTAATTCCTTGGTGACACTTATGCTTACAAGAAGAAAATAATACATCAACGCTGGCTTCCCGTATCCAGTATACATTCGCAAAGAGATACACCACATATACATGACTGTGGCTGGCTCATATGTGGGATGTTCCAAATTGAGCGACCCCTGGGGACAGATGGTGGATCACTCGGACCGCAGCTATTTCAAAACCCATGTCAACAACAGCTCACGGCCACAGGAGCAACGGGGACGACTGGGCAGGCGAGGAAGTTGTAAACACAGTTTGTTCCTGTGGTTGTTTTTAATGATGACACGGGGATTAACATGAGAGTACACGGCGAGGTTTTGTTTGGAGCTGGGATGAATTTGTCTTTCGTCCAAAAATTTTGAGAGAAAAGACAAAATGTTGTCAAAAGCTCTCTTTCTCATCAGCAATCATATATACAAACTTGTAAATCATGTTCCAAATCTGATTTTCAGATTTGTTTATTACTATAAGTGACTTCTATTTTGTTTCATTTCTAAAATGCTTCAAATCACACCTCTGCACCGTCATATCAAACTCAGTGGAAACATCTTCCTTACCTGTACTGCAGGTCAACCCTCTGAATTTTTACTTAATTCCTGCCAAAACAGCGAAGAAAGGATGAAATATTTCCTCAGCCAGTTAGATTGAGATCAAAAAGCCACGGTGTCCACATTTCAGTCTATACATTCAGAGTCCTCCGGTTGCTTCTCAGTGACTGAGCTCTCTGGGTTTCTTCTCCCTGTCCTCTCTGATTCAAGTTCTCTCATCACCCAACATGTGCTCTGCTGGAGCGAGGCGGGGCCGTACCACTGAAGCTGCTGAAAGGGGTGAGCTGGCACTCTGGGATGATCCCTGGCTGTTCCCGGCAGCAGGGGTGGGACTCTACCGCCGCCACCACCGCCGCCTCCCAGCTGCCTGTGAGGCAACGTTGTTTCAAATAAACTACAACTCCCACGCCATCTGTCTGCTCGGGGCGGCAGCAACCCTGCCTGGTGATGTCATCAGAGGGGATCCCCTCACTCAGGGTCACCCGCCCCTTTCCTTCAGTATTTGCAGGTCTTACAAGGCAAAGTTCAACCTTTTTGCAGAAAAAGCTTTCACTGCATGACAGAAATCGTCAATAACTGGATTTTATTATTCCTTTAAGGCCTTGGATGTAGGTAATCTACTGCATTTGAAGACTTTTCATAGAGCTGTGGTTTATGTTTCCCACCAGCTGAGCTCCATCTGTCTTTGTCTCTCTCTCTTTGGCCCTGACCTTTAGCAAAACAGGGAATGCCCTTGTTCTAGTTCATAAAAGACGATCTTTCAGTGCTCTGTGGCGAAAATGACTCAGGTTTGCCGGGGTGACACTTTTTCCAGCTGCTGGTTAACCCCATCCCGAGGTTAAATCAGAGGAGAAGACACTGTTATTTGACATGTCATGGCTCATAGAGGAAAGAAAGCAAGAGAGAACCGAAACACAACAGTTTTATGTGTAAGAGTCCCAAAAAGCTGCTGCGGTATGAAAATTATAATTGTACTACCAGGAAACATTTTGATTTATTTTTGATTTTGTGTCTCAATTTGATGTTTGTTGTTGGGGATTTTGCCTATAAAGTTTCCACTGAATCACCAGCCTACAGTAACAGTCCCACAAACACCAAGTGAAGTTGATATTCCAAATCCAACAGAAGATTCTGTATATTTTAGAAACAAAATCTATCAATTTAATGACACATTTAACTGCTCCCTGTATGTGAAAACATTTTTCAAGGCTTTGGTAAACGGATGCCAACAGGATGAAGTGGAGACAGAAGCATCGCAGGAGTGACTAACTCACAGGTCAAAGTGTGAATGTTTCTGGAGTGAGTCTCACCTCCCTTAACACCTCCCGCGCTATTTTCTCTCACTGACCAACAGAGGGAGAAGAGGCAGCGAGTTTGGTGTAATCTTCTTGACTTAGCAAAGAACGGAAGTGCCAAACAACGTTGAGCACGACAGGAATTCACTGAACGTGCACTGCAAGGTCACCACCTTAACATTTGCCCCACACTCATGGCATGAGAACGAGCTGGGAGAACCATGCACTTGTATGCTTCACTATAACTCCATATAGACATGTATTTTGTTCATATAAGATAGCGGGTTGTGCGCGTTAAAAGAGCGCGCCCTTCAACTCAGATGACCAAGGGATGAGCAGCTTGTCCGCAACAACCTGACCCGCTGAACTGCCCTTGAGCTATTTCTGTTAATCTTGCACACGAGGCACCACAGAGATGAGTGCTAAAATGCTGAAGGCAATAAAAACTAACCAAACATGATGCTTCAGGTGTCAAAGAGGGATCATTTTATTTGACATACTGCAATAAAAATAGAGAATAAATAGCCTATACTTACATTACTATCTGTACTTCCATATTAAATTACTGTGTTACATTATTGTCGAATGCTGTTGCAGTTGTGAAAGTTGGATACCGAACACCAACCATAAGCTATGCCAAATGCAATACAATGCAAACATGTAAGACCCAGCAGATGGGGAGAGTGCATTTGGATGTTTCTTGTACTACAGAAGCTGCTGTTCAGCATCAGACTGTCGAGTCCTGGATGTCAGAGCTCCCTTGAACACATACACTCATCATCAAAGTCTTAGCAAGACTGTAATATTATAAGGCTATTATGGTGTAATGGTGTAATTGCTGCCGGGAAGGAGGAAATCGCTCCAACAAGTTATGGCTTTCAAAAAGATCAGCAGTAAATTTAATTTAGCACAAATTGTATTTTATAACCTGAAACATGCAAAACCGCAGCGATTGGTCCTTTTGACACACACTGCTGTTTCTTCCTCCAGGAGCTAAGTAACTTGCAGCTCTATTTAAAACCCATCTCAAAGCTGAAGTGGAAGGCTGAATGAACAATAAGATCTGATGTGTACGAGGGTAATATGTGAGAGGAATAATCTGAGACGTGTCCGACATTTGACTTTGCACTGAAATACGAACACAGCGATCCAGGTATAGTCCAAGTATGACAGACCAAAACCATTTAATGACCCTGCGCCACCTTACTGCGCTGCCCAGCCTGGCATTAAATCCAGCGACCGTGATTCTGAATGGCACAAACAAGCAGCTGAACAGAACAAATAGCTTTCTTCTGGTGTCAACAAATAGCTGCAGCAGACCTCAAATTAGATCGGCTGAGTCACTGAGGTTTGGCTAACACGAATAGCTAACAACTTGTTTCCGAGTGCAGTAAACGAGTGTAAAGTGCCATTCTCTCTGCTTCAAAGGACAAAGCCACATTTACCATTACTCATTTGCATATTCAGTCAAATCCAGCTCAGGCCCAAGAAGAATTTGTACATCTAAGGACTAAGAAAAAAAACATTTTGGACTTAAAAGTTACAGTACAGATGAAACAAAATGCTCATTAAATGTAATATCTAAACTGTCTATTTCAATTCAGGACTAATATTAGTCACACACACACACACACACACACACACACACACACACACACACACGCACACACACACACGCACACACACACACACACACACACACACACACCTGTCCATTCTCCATATTCTTTCATGTGACAGGTGCTCTCCACTCTTGTGGAAGTGCCAGAGGCATTGCTCATACAGCGCTGCACACACACACACACACACACACACACACACACACAGAGCACCTGCCTCTTGGCTGTATCCTCTTAAGTGTTCACTTGAGTGTTTCATTGCCACATCGCAGCCTTGGAGGCCATTAAAAAGCCATTTAAACACCTGTGGCCAATGGTTTATTATAAATAGACAATGTGCTACAGCTACTGTTATTGCTGTATCAAATGCACCAGCAGGGCTGTGGATTATATACATAGTTAGTACATAAGAGATTAACAGACAGACTGAGACGACACGTTTGTTAACACACCTTCAAAGCAGTGAGAACATGCTGGACACTGTCGCTGAACGTGTTTCATGCACACATGCTTCATAAATTACTCCCAGGGTTCTTGGTGTATAAAACTGTGTGTAGGGCTCAGGGCTGTGTTTTAGGACCACTTTTGTTTCCCTTGTATATTCATATTTTCCATCTCTACAGCCTTCTAAACGCAATCTTTATGCAGATGACACCATTTTTATAGTAAGTTCTTAATTCTCGGCAATATCAAACAAGTCAACAAGTCTACAAGTCGACTTTATGGAACTGGTACCGATTGATCTTAAACTGCTTTTAGCTGAAAAAAGAAAAAGAAAAACCCACACAATTTGCATCATTAGTCGAGCATCACCACCAGCTATTCTTCAAGTTTTTTTTTTTGGTGGATTCTTTCTTTGGATTCTCTTATGAGCTTCTTCAGAAGTTTCCAGGGCTGGTGGAAACTTAAAGATGGGCTCGACACTCTTATAGGGGCCACAATGACCTTATAAAGAGGGCCACACCTTGGAAAAAACTAAACGGTCTCATGGTGGGCCACAACAGAAGTGGCTGAGAAGTGATAGTTTATTGGATATGGTGTATGATTTCACGTATGTGTAGAAATGCATATATGCACACACATGCATACAGACAACTACAGTAAGAGCTATTTAGAGTGAGAGGGTTGACCTGTGCTGGAAAGGTCTCTTAGGAGGTAGGAGAAGGTCGTTGGGGCAGGAGGAAACTGGGTGTGCAGAGCAGTAAAACTGGGAGGTTGGGAAAAATAAAGCACAGACGGCAAAAGAGGGCCAGGAGGATAAAAATGAAAAGAACCACTTGTTCTCCAAAGCTCCTTAAAGACAAGCCCAAACTTAAGTTATGCAAACAAGTCTAATTAGGTCACTCAAGTATCTTAGGATTGATCTTTTTTCAGTGTGACCAAAGTACCTTGTTGTAGCTTTGTATTTTGAGGATCTAAGCTGCCCCTTTCATCATGCGGCACAACATTTTTGAGTCCGCTGGCGACTCTTGCATGTACAATTATACACCCTGACACACAGCAGCAGGCATGGCGCTGTCAGCAGGTCACTGGGTATCTCACAGCAGGATGTGACATTCGCCGTCAATGATTTCACCGTGACGACGGCCAGTCTGAATGCCAGTAGTGTGCGACTGGGTTTGACTGACAACTGACTGGCTTGTCTTAAAGACCTGTGGTGCTGTGTGAGACGCTGCACAAACACTCTCATTTAAGCCATGCATTCTGGCCCTTGGTCTAAAAATCCGAGACTGAAAGAACTGATTTTAGGTTCGAGATTTGCCTTTTCACAAGCTTGTTCCAAGACAGAAGGTACTCAGGTTGGACATCTTTTGCAGGAGAGCATGTACGAGGAGCAGAGACGTCCTCATAAGGGATGATGTGACAGTCCATCAGCGAAAAAGGTGTCATGGTTGGTGTATCAGTGACTGGCACAAGGAAAACTGTCGCGGTTTTATATTTGCAGTGTCTGCCTCTCAGTCCATCCATCACCCGGTGTCCAGCTGTCACACTTTGAGGTAACGTGACGTGACTGTATCAGTGTCTGTCTTCAAGATTGCTTTCAGGATGATGTCATCCATCCGCCTGTCTGTCATCCGAGTGACTGTCATAAAGAGCTATCTGTCTGTCTGTCTGGGGATCTGACTGACAACCAGCTCCACTCCGCGTCTGATTCATGTCGACTCTTTTCCTCTTTGCGAGAGAGGAACCGTCAGATCTGATCTTCAGCTTGACCTTGAGATTTTGGTGGGTCAATAAGTGAAGTCAGAATTACTGTAAGCCCTGTACAGATGATTGGAGATGTAGCTAACATCATGTGATATACTCAATACCACAAACTCAAATTGTCATTGATGAGGAAATTCAAATTGTCTATCACTGTAAAGAGGTTAAAGACACCCTGCGTCTTGAGCTCAAAGCCCGAGGGGTCAAGTTGGCACCTCTGCATATGAACAGGAATAAAATTATACTGCCAGCGTGTCATAACATTCCCTCCGACATAAACAGAAGACCAACAGGATCGCGTCAGGGTGATTCGCTGGCCCGTAGGTCTGCCTCCGTACGTCTGGCTGTCTCCTGACTGGCGGGTTGGCTTTCTGTGCATCTGTCCGTCCATCTGTCTTTCACTCATGAGGATTAGTAGCTGTCATAAAAATGCATCTGCCTGCTGTTTACCTAGATGTTGGTCTGTCATCTGTTTCTTTGAGAGCTCTGAGGTGCCCCGTTGAGCTCAAAAGAGGTACAACCACAACTGATTTAAAGATCTGGATCGATAACACATTCAGTTCAAATGTCCAATTTAGTTTTGAAAGCAGCTGTACTGTATGTCAACCTCTTAAGTTAAAGCAAAAACATTCAACTGGAAAAAGATGGAGAGCAGGAGACTGACCCCAAGAGACCGAAAGACAGACAGAGAAAGCCATATGGAGACATCTACACAGACAGTAGGAGAAAGGGGGCATTAACAGATGAGGACTGGCTCAGCGGGGCGTCCAGGGCTGGGATTTGAACCTGCTGCTGTTGCTCACCACGCTGTCAGCAAGAGGTCTAACGAGAAGCATTATGTGCTCATGCAAGACACACACAGGGTGCTTTTAAAACACCTGAGTGCTCTCCATTTCTGCAGACTGCGGCTCTGTGCCTCCGAAAAAAAATGAACTTTTAGTGCGTAAAGCTTTCTTTGAAAAAAAAAAAAAAACTACCGTACTAGGTTTGATACCAATAAATGTTTTATGCATAAGTTCTAAATGTGTCTTTGCAGGGCGGGACGCCAAGAAGCTGCAACACTGCACTCAAAATCAGCCAGAATGCTGTTTTAATTGTGTCATTTAAATGCTGTAAAGCTCATCTGCAGAGTAAATGTTTTGTCAGACATCGACTCAAGTCAATGATATCGACTCATTTGTACCAGAAGAGGCCACTTTCGCTCCCTCCACTCTGGTAATTTGCCTTGCAGCACCCACACAAATGCGTGAAATGTGTGCATATAAACACAAAATCGAACTAAAAGTTGAAGCTTTTCAGACACTGTCTCCAGGATAGCTCTGCAAAACAAACCCTCCGTGCATTGTATCCCAGTTCAAGCTCTCTGGAGCTCCCATGAAGTTACCAACCAAAGGTCCCTAATAGTTTTGGTGTACCCAAATTGCAGCCCGCTCATAAAATGTTCCACACACAAATTGCTTGCTCCATGACTCATTTTATGCCACATAGGTGCCAAACACGCAGGATGCGATGACGTTGACATGGAAACGCAATAAACAGACAAATAGACTCTCATGTCTGCGGACCAAGAGGACAAAAAGTCGTATTCTTGTCATTTTGTCTGGGCGGAAGACCGAGGAGATGACGTGCAGGAGGGCAAAAACCGCCTAATTTTACCAATAAATCATTTGCCTGCTGCAGAAATAACAAATTCTGCTACATTTTTAGCATGATTTAATAATATCTAAATTGGATGCATGTTGTACTCTGGCAGAGGTAAATCTGCGAGCTGTAATCCCAAGTCCTGACAGTTCTACTCACCAACCAGCGCCGTTAAACTGCTCTCCGTCTCCCCTCGATTTTACGTCATGCATTAATCTCTCCTCTTTTCCCCTTCTCCTTCATTTAAACTTCAGCACATTCAAGAAAAAAAAAAAAAAGCACTTCACTTGCGTTACACTTTTGGCAAGTCTTCGCAAGCCTGGTCGTCTCTGCTTCTCTCTGTCTCTGTCTCTCTGTCTGTCTCTGTCCAGCTATTCCAGACATGTTTCACGGCTCAGCCCCAGCCAAATATGGGAGGTGGGTGGTAAACAAGGATGACTGGGCCTGCTGCCCTACTGTACACCACACACACACACACACACACTGGAACACGCACACACACTTATTCTCTTGTGGCAAACAGTACATGTGGTGGTTACATGCGCTGCATCCATTAGCGCAAAATTCAAGTTAAAAACTTTGAACATTATTTAACAGCTAATTAACAGTGAAAACTGTGTTACAATATTTGAGTTGAAGTTGCGTTTTTTATGTACTTTTTGTCAAATTATGAATATATGGAACATCCGCTCGATAGACTAAAAGATGCCGCATGAAGCATTTGGAAATATCAGCATTCAGTATTGTTGTTTTCGGTGATTATACTTTGGTTTGAGGACCATTACGAAATCAGAACATTTCCATCTCACACCAAGCTATGCGCTAGTGTGTGCTAGTGGGGAAATGTGCAAAATATGATAAATATGTCAGTACAACAAATCAGCAGTGGTTGAATTCACATGACTGCACCCAGGAAATGCTGATAACATATTTCTATAAATTTCACTGAAAGAACAACGCCAAAATTGCCAAACGTAACGCCAAATGGGACCCTGTGACAATGCTCGTGTTTCCAAACGAGCAATTTTCTGCTGTGAAAATGGTCCCCGTGTCATTTTTAAAAAAGCAGATTTGCTCGTAACACTGCAGTTGCTCTTTGGCTGCTCAGTGGCCTAAACGGTGGTCCTCTGACTGGTTTGACCTCCGGGTCGACAGCTGCCACCGCACCACAGAGCTATTAGTGGAGCAAAGGGAAGCCGATGAGCACAAGGTGCACTGCACACACACACACACACACACTCAGGCACACTAAAACAAACCACATAAAAAACTATGAAAGACACATATAAAGGTGTAAAATTTACAGGCATACACAGATGGCTAAGCACACTCATAGAGCTTTAAAATATTTGCAACACCAACACAAACAGCTGGACAAATACCTTTCCGTGCGCACACTTCACGCCGCCACGCTCAATAACCCCTTAAGCAAAACACTCGTCACGAATGCTTCCAGTTAAAGAAAGCTAAGGACGCCTCTCCTCACGTTCCCACTGAGCACATGCATCAGTATGAAATGCCCGCAACTCTAAGCCACCTAATCCCACAGACCCTTTTAAGACATCCATCTTTCGTTGGGTCCTATCAACCGGATTTCCAAGGTCGCTGGACTCGCCGGTTAAAAATGGCGTCAGGATGTTGGCCCAGCCCCAGAGGATGAAACATTCGTTTAACACCTGGACAAATAAACAAGTCTGGATTCTCCAAATGATACCTGATGAGTGATTCGAGTCCGGTGGACTACAGCATGTAAAAATAGGCCATTCTGTCATGGGGCTTATCGGTGCCATTCATGCGGCATCAGTGTATGTCCTCACCTGGGTTTGCCAACTCAAATGTGCATCTAACACCTGATTAACATTCTCTAAGTGCCTATTAATAAGCTTTTATGTATTATCTTTCCCCAAGTGGGTAACTACTTTTTCCAACAACAAAATTCCAAACTCCCCAGTCTTTTTTGTCGCTATTTAAATGAGCTTTTCTCGACTGCAATGTCATCGTGCCTCTTGTCGCTTCCAAAACAAGCGAAACCTGCCTCCACCCTCTCTCTGTTCGGTCCCTGGAAAAGCAGACACCGTGCTCCTGCAGCTTCCTCTGGACGTTCGGATTCTCACGTCCAAGCGTAAGCGCGAAGGCTGCAATTAGAGAAATGAATAAACTGGCCGAGAGGTTTTTCCTGCTGAGTGCTGAGAACACTGCCGCCCATTCAATTAGGATCAAACTTGCAATCCTGGCGATTCCCACCGACCTTCTTGCAACACTGCAATTACAGCAACTGTTCTCTGGGGATGTTCATAAAAATGAAATGGCTCTTTGCGAAGCCGTAAAAAAAAAAAAAAAGAAAAAGAAAATCCCATATATAAAAGTGGATGCAGCACTGCAATGGCTGCCAAGTCCTGACTCAATTGAGGTTGAGTGCATTCTCCCGTTTGTGCAAGTTTCTCAGATTAACAGCAGTAATCATGAATCTCATCATCGCTGAGAGGGTAACAGCCTTAAAAACTCTCAGACAGGATGTTTTATGATGTTATCAATGTTTGATGTTCAAACTTATTTCAGAAATGATCTTGTAATGATTATGTTCTGCTCCTTAGCGATCCCAGTACCTCACTCATAGACTGGATACATGCTCTTTTACTGAGGGGACAAAGGCATACATGGAGTAATGATAATACCATGATAATGATGGCGATAAAAGAGATAAATCTCACGCCGTAAGTGCTTGATATCAGTGTAAAATAGGACAAAGGAGGCCATTTTTCTTTATGCTGTCCAAACTAAATGGATTGCCTCCAAGCTATATTTCTGACCCACTAAGCCCATATTTACACGGGTGGGCACTTATGTCTTCTCTCTCGGTTCCTAAGTCTACATTTGCGACCACGAGTGACTGTGATTTAAACAGGCTACACAAATAAAGTGATTAGAATTCGGAAAATACCCAACCAATCAATAAAACAACAGTAGCAGGAGCTGGTGCATGATATATGGTGCCCAGCAAAGAGCCAGGAGTGGATGGAGGTGGGTTTGGACACGTGTGGGACTTTGAGTTGGTGGTGTCTCAGGTTTCAACAGCCCCGGGGAGGGGGCAGCCAGTTGCAGGGCGACTGACGCCCCCTATTTCTGCAGCGACTATTTAAAGGACTAATTGACAGGCTGGGGGTGGTGGTGGGGGGGGATACACGGGCAGCTCAGTGATATAGGGTTTAGAGGAGATGTATCTCCTCTTCAGCAGACTTGTGGCGGTGACTCGGGAATTTTAACTGTAAGCCTAAGTAAAACTGAATTCTGAAAATTTCTTTGCAAATGAAAATTCAGTTTGAAAGATAGCTGTTATTCGACCCTTTCCTATTAATCAGTGTGCAAAACCCAAGCACATCTTTCTTGCCCAGGTGCAAAGAGTCCAAAAAACTGTGATTGTGATTTATGCTGCCCACAGACTCGCTCCCTTTAAAATGTCTTTTTTATTACGTTGGAAAAAAGCTGCAATGCTTCAAGCACAAATTGGTTCTGCGAGGAGGTGTTGAAACATTGAACTCTTTCTAATGTAATAAAACTGAAACCTTCAAGCGAGCGTTCAACAGTGTTGCAAGTCCTTGGGAGGCAGAAATCACCTTTCGGGCCCCGGCCTATTGCCTCCATGCTCCATGCATCCAACAGCTATTAAAAACACATAGTGTCACATCGCTGTGCCTCCGCACCGGGAGACATATTCTTCCATTCGACACTGCAGTCAAAACAGCAGCAGCAATACCGGATGAGACAGCGCACAAGCCTGAAAGTCTCTATTAGTGGATGAGTGGAGACAACTGATTCATCAAACTGTGTGTGTGTGTGTGTGTGTGTGTGTGCGTGTGTGTGTGCGTGGACATACCGTGCTCGCCGTCCACAGCGTCCTCACAGCGCTGGCTGAAGCTCTCATACGAGTCCCAACGGATCAGATGGTCCTGGGTGTTGTAGTCCACAGACACGCTTGGCCCGTTCTCCAGGTGGCCCAAACCTGAGGAACACACGGCATGATGGGTAATGGAGTCCTCTCACAGAGCGCATCATGTCAAATTGGGTCAAATGTAAGATTCCATCAGTCACTGTTTGTCCTGATGAAGACATTGGACCTGATCATGGTTGTTTTTGAGCTACAGTATAAAATTGTATTTTCAGTTTTAAATTTTAGCCCTTTCAGTGGTAAAAACGGATTACCTTTGATTTTTTCGGGCCCGTATGAGAACACAAACTCCACCTTCCCATACTCTGGAAACCTCTCATCTGTCGAGACAGAACACAGAAACACATTTTTTTTTTGGTCAAACTTTGGACATGAACGAACACAAACACAGTATGTGGGCGAAATACGATGTGCTAAAAAACCTGCATGGAATCATTAGCGAAACATACAGACAATAAAACTACATAAAATAATTAAGATTGCAAGAAATTGTGCAAAAACTGACATCTGCAGTGTTTTAATGTTAGCCGCTCCCCTCCCTTTACATGACTGTCAGTGAATGCTGTGTTTGCCTTCACCACCAGAGGACCCTGTTTACTGGAAAAATATGAGGAACAGTGCAGCAGGGCACAACTTTTTCACACTGGAAACCAATATTCCCAGTTCAAAACGACTGTATTAACAACTGTTTGCCGAAAGAAACTGCTGCTGAATGTTTTTACACGATTTTGAACAAACACATTAATTGTAAAAACACACCCACCAAGAGGGCGGTTACCTTTGAAGGTCTCGTCCAGCTCGTTCTTCCCGAAAACCACCCCGAGGTCGTGGATGGCGCAGGTGTGGAACTGCACCCTGAACACCACATCCCTGGTGGCGTTTCTGAACTGCTTGTGGTAACACTTCAGCTGCGGTGAGAAAGGGAGAGTTGGACCGTCAGCATTCATCGACGCATGCAGAGATGGAGGGAAAGCTCAACGTGAGTTATGCTTAAACTCTCACCAAGATGTCTCCCTTCAGAAGCAGGCCGGGTTCAATAGTGATGCAGATACTGGTGTTGCTGTCTCCTTGCACATTGCTGTAGTAAGAACAGTAAGAATGTCTCGTTAAAATTCAATAACTGGATTCAGTATCGGGTCGTCTTTGCAGTGGATTCAGACACAAACCAGACTGAACTGGAAGAAAAGTTTCCATACTATATTCCTGATGTATAGACTGGTTGCATTGCCTGGTAGATCTTCAGGAAAGGACGGCAGCCTGCGAGGGGAAATAAAGAAGGAAAGTGAAATACTTTCAAGCAAAAGCCGAGCTCCTTGCGTTGATTTGGCGGAGGCAGACGCTCACCTCCTTTGGACTCAAAGTTGGGTATGCCGTGCATGATGACGTGATGCAGGAACAGAGGCTTGTTGTTGATCTTTATGTGTCCGGACAGAAGGCCGTTGAAGTATTGCACATACCTGCAGACAAGGGAACGTAAATCCAGTGTCTCCCCAAAAACTGGACTGAAAAAATAAAACAGTCAACGGCCTGCTAATGACCTGCTCACACCGTCCATTAAAAACATGTTGGAGCACGATTTTGTTTTTCTTTGCGTCTTCCAAATAAAGGGAATAAAAGTTGATTTTCTCCCGCTGGTGATGCAAAAGCAAAGCCCACGGTGGTCGTTAAAATCAGGACCGAATCCCCTTGGTGGTTATTTGATATCTTGCCTCACCTTCCAACCTTATCACCAAAATAATTAGGGATCATCTGGGACCTTCTGGCTAGATTACACACCAACTGAGGGAATAAGCCCTCGCCTGCGTGGTTCACCTTTACCGCCCGTCGTCTGCTCAGCCAGAACCGAATTCCACCCCGACTATAAAACAACCTTTATCCACAATGGGAAATGTCAGGCTGAATTGGTGTGTACAGAGGCCAGTTGGGGGTCTGTTGAGTTAGTGTGGTCTGGTTGTTAATGATGATAATGATGATAGTACCAAACGTGACCTTGACCATGGGGTTGCTCCATGCAGACACCCCCCCTTGCTCTGCTGTCAGTGGCCAGATGGTTTGGTAATTCAATTAGCCTGAGCGGGGACGCTGCGAGAGCAGCTCTGAGAGGAGGAAGCGACTTGTAGCTACAGTAGGTGTGTGCGTGGTATGAGACGTAATCATGTTCTCTCATTAAGGAATTATCCGATATTACAGGTATTACATGAAGGCTTTGAAACATCAACCTGCATAGAAAATTGAATAACACTGCAGCCATGAATTTGAGGCTCATGGCACTGCTCAAAATTAAGCCCATATTCCTTCTGTCACAGAGAGCGCTGCGATTTGTTCTTTGCAAGTAACTAGAAAACATAGTTAGGGAAATTATAGGGAAGTGTCAGATGCAGTAAAGAAAGCAATATGAATCAAATACAAAATGGCTCTCAGTTTGCAAACAGTCCTTCCCATCGTTTGCACCCAAACTTTGAACATTTAAAGGGAGATGTTGCTGACAATTAAAAGCCGGCATGATGTGTGCAACAAGTTATACTGCCCCGTTATATATTCTCACGTCTCTCGCTCGAGTCTGCTTTTATCCTGTTTTGTCCCATGAATCAATTCAGCCCATTTTCCAGCTGAATCTGACCCAGTGGCACACAAGAGGCCGCCTACCCCCCCCCCCCCCAGCACGGCCTCAGTTTGTTTACTGAAGCGTTCTTTCAAAACAGGATAATCATTTAATGGCACTAAAATGCTGCGAGTAACACCTTTAATCCAAACTTTTACAAGCTTTTAGAGCAGCAGTAGATTGAGCTCATCTCCTACTCTTAATGTTAATGTCACACATTCCAGACCATAATACTGGCAGACTCCAGGGGCAGAGATAATTATATCCTAAGCAGGAAATAGCAACGGGGCAGAGGGCGAGCCTATAGACCTGTTAGAGAATGGCTCGCTGTCTAATTCACTCGCTGAAATGAAGCGGTGTTAAGTCCCCTGCTGTTTCCTGTGTTTCCTCGTTGATTCCCTGCAACCTTTGTCCCGCTCATCCTTTCCGAGCAGCACTCAGATCAGGATTCCTCTCTCCGCAGGTGAAGAAGAGAGACGGCGAGGGGTCAAAACTTGAAGCGAATGACTGTCTAATCATGCCGAGGGGGATAATAATACGGTGTGAGCAGATTTATGACTTAAAGGGGGATGTCTCAGATGAGGGAGCTGCATTCAAAATGTGAAATTGTTTAAATACCTTTAAACCGCTCTTGATTGCTTTGACCTGTTCTGGTTTGGAATTTACTCCGCTGTTTTGCTCTCTATTCACGGAGAGGACATTAAGTCTGAACACTCGACGCTAAAAGTGGAGGATAATTGGAGGAAAATATGCTCTGATACGCTAAAGAGGCAGGAACGAACTGCCACCAAGGCCCCGCAGCCTCCCCAGGGACACCAGAGGAATCCCTCAAACAGACAAGATAGATGGCTTCTCACCATGCCATGACGTTCGCTCACAATTATCCTAATTAAAACAAAATTGGAGATAAACCTAAAAAAAAAAAAAAAAAGCAGAAGAATTTCCTCTTTGAAAGGCTTCTTGAACAAAATGGGATGGGTGGAGTTGGGTTTCAGTGGACAGTGGACAAATCGCTGCAACAACAAAGGTCCGCTAACAGGAGGAAAGGTCATGACTGACCTTTTTTGTGACGGCTGACCAACAGGAAGAGCTTTGTCCTCGTAGAAACGCCTCATGGCAAACCTGTCCAGCGCCTGGTCAGCACTGCAGGACACAACATGAGACAGGCATTGTTATTATTTGTCATACAACAGTAAATTTTGTCAACAGTAGCGGCCTATATTGTGGAAGACCCCCCTCCCGGCTCCGTCCCACCTATTAACATCTGGTTGCATTAAAGAATGACATTTTTGGAGTGCTTCTTCTCACAGAGCCAGAAAAATAAGCAAGCCAAGATGGAGTGTTTTCCCATAATAATCACACCGATGTTTAATTTTCTAGTCCCAGACCTCGAGGCCTAACTGTGATTGGATTGATTGATGCTCTTGTCCTTACAGAACCTTGTGAGGAGGACTCGAATCACACTTTTTCAGTCCCGGCAGCCTAAATTCTTCGCCTCTGCTGATCAATCACTTGGTTTAAATTGAATTTCAAGAAGCTGTTGTCGACCGTTTGTGACATGTTTGATACCTTGCGGATATGTTGCTGTAGTGCATGTACGCAGCCACCACCACCCCCGTTCGACCTCGGTTCCCCTGCGACACAGAAAACAGACACAGCAAGGCTCAGCGACGTGATTTAATGATTTTTTCAAGATGCAGAATTGAAAAGTTTATTTGAAACAGGAATCATTTCAAAGGCATCAAAGACTTGTGTATTAATGGAGAAACGGAGGAACAAATAAATCCTCAGATGTGATGAACTGGTCAGTAAGCTGCATGAATTATATTCCAAAACCCAAAAGCTGGAAGCATAAATAACAAGAAATAATATTTGAGCTCTCCGCTTGTTTAAAGTGAACAATCGGATTCAAAAACCAACAAGCCTTTTCCAGAGTAAAGCAGGGAAGCTGGAAAAATGTTTTCTTCTCTCCTCCATCTGTACACCATGTGCAAATACTGTATAGAAATGTGTATTTAACTGCAAGAACTGAATAACTACGAGAATTCATGTTGATTTTAAGAGGTCAGAAGCCACATATGCATATGTCACTGTAGATCAGTCGTGTCTGCTTCACCTTGTTGTGTAGAACCACGACGTTGCGCGGGTCTCCGTTGAGCCACGTGTCGATGGCCTTGCACATGCTGCAGATCTTGTCCAGCGCCGGTGCATGCTGGTCTGGCCAACCAAACTCCAGAACCTGAGGGGGATGATCGGGACCAAACAAAGGCAAAGGCACGGTTAAAGGAAGGATGTTTGGCTCTTTTTGATTTACATTCCTCTCAAACATGAGGTCACTTGCTAGTTTTGCATGCACTGGCCTCTGTCTGGATCAAATAACAAAGACGATGCAGCTGCTGAAGTGTTTGTACCTTAGGGTTTAACTTTGATAAGTCATTCCTCCACTCGCTCAGGTTGAGCACCTGCAATCAGGAACAGAACAGCTATAAATATACAGTAACAAAGCACCAATTTACATGAGATGCATTTAAAAAATAGCGACGTTTTTGGTTTTCAGAGACCAGGAAATATTATGCATTTGTGCCATTTTGTCAGCAAAGGACGAAATTGTGCAAACAGGACGCACAAAAAGTGACTGGATTCACTTTAGCCGTGCTGCTCACCAGATAGTGCTCGCCATGTTTGGACCGCAGCATCGTCGCCACCTCCTTGAGGTTGGCGGTGTAGCTGCGCTCCTCGGCAGTGGCGGGGAAACAGACAGAGATGATCCTCTCTGTGATGTAGACCAGGTCCACCTCATAGCTCTCCTCCATGGCCTGAACCACACTCTGACTCCTGGAGAGGCGGAAGACGAGAAGTGTTAGCTTCATGGTTGAACCGAGCATCCCTCATCCACAGTTAAGGTTCAGCCTCTCATCTGCCCAGCTCTGACATCTAAACATGCAATGATTTTTAGGATTCACCCAGATAAAACTGAATGAAAAGTGAGTTCAGAAGGTTTTTGGATATCTAGGTTAATAACTATTGATTGTTTATGGATGTGAATGACTGCCCTCTTAATGTTTTCTGGCCACAAATGATGAAAACAATGAAATTTGGAGTGGAGGCTTTGACCTTTTACCCTCTAAACACTGCACATTCAGCCCATCATTGACTCAACAGAGGAAACACAATCACCAGGTTTGTTCCGTCCAAACTGCATTCCAATTAGAGTGATTATCATCTATACAAGAGCTGCTGTGAATCTTTTTTACAGCCGCTGTGAGAACATTTCTTGAACATCTGATTTCTCTCAGGGACTAACCACAGAGTTCATCGCAAACATCCACTTGATCAAACGCAAACTCCCGCAGCTCACTCTTATATTTTTTGGAAAGGAAAAGGTTTACAATCCTTCACCGGCTGTTGATGTGACCTCTGCTGATCTTATGTAATTCATTTCACCGGCCAAATAGCGATCAGGTTTATTGGCCAGTGAGCATACAGTAAAGCCCTGGCTGAGAAACAGCCATGCTTGAAGAATAACAGACAACAGAGAGGTGGATTGAGAATTTACATTCACAGAAAAATTGTGAAACATCCAGCACAAACAGTGGCTTTTTATAAACAGAGTTGAGTTGGGGGTTGCAATGGATTTAAGGAAGTATTTTTCAGGATTTTATTTTTATGTATTTTGGCGTCTACATGACTAATAGGCACAAAAGTTTTGGAACTGGTCCAGTCGATCATCTAAACAGACAGATGTAAAACCAGCTGCAATGGCTGCAACATAATTCTTGGGTGCAACAGCACTAAAAGTGCTTTTGTTGCCACTGCCAGGCTCAGATTGTCATTTGAAGTGTCTGACAACATTATGGACAGGATCCCTTTAGAGACAGACACTTTTGTTAAAGAGTAAGATCCTTTTTGTTTAACCAGAAACAGCCATCATGTCGCTCTGTTCGCCACCATATTCTTGAGAAAAACAGTAATTTCACCTTGCAAAATACGGGTGTTGCTGGTCTACCGCTGCCTGGATCAGTTAGTTTGAGTTATTCTGTGACTTTGGTGCTTAACGAACCCTTTAAAACACCAAAGTCACACACGTCGGGTTGCGGTAGACCAGCAACTCGCAGTATTCTGTGAGGTAAAATTACTGTTTTTCTCAATGGAGTCTGGTGGCTTTGCACCAAAGACGGGTGTGCGGACCAATTCCAAAACTTTTTGCACCTAAAAATATGGCCCAGATTTTAAAATACCAGAATTACCCTTTATGAAAAGTGATTATTCTGAATTTTAGAATTGTGCTTTGTTGCATTTCTGAAGAGGATGCCTCGATACTTTTGGTTGAGCTGGAAGGAAAAAAAATGAACATTTCTTCTATTCCATGTACTTTTACAATTCCTCCTTCTATTTTTTGAATGAATAAGTGCGTGTACCTGTGTATCTGCATACATACTGTATAACATATAACACACACATACATATCTATACATATAATGCTGCATCTTACCGTGACTGCTTTCGCCTTATCTCCACACTCTTGCAGGACCTCGTAGATCCCTGGAGAGTGTACGTATACATGTACACACACACACACACACACACACACACACACACACACACACACACAATAGAGGGTGTGGGAAGAAGGAGGGAGGGAGAAAATGATTCATAAGCAAACTCCATCTGGTAATAATGATCATGTTCGTGAATTCGAATCTGACATGACCTATTAGGGAAGTCAACTGTTTTGGAGGAAATAAAGAGAAGAGGAGGAGGAAAATAAGAAGGAGAAGAAGAAGCAGCTGAAGAAGAGGATGGAGAGGGACTGAGAACAGAGTAAAACAAAAGATTTGATAAAGGAAAGAGAAGAAGTACAGCAGTCAGGAATCAAAGATGGGAAAGGACAAGACAGTGAAGGAAAAGATTAAGAGTAAGCATGAAGTAAAAAGAAAAGAGATGAAGAGGAGAAGCAGAAGGAAACATGAAGAAGCAGGATAGTGTAGAAGAAGAGAGGATAATGAGTAAGAAGATAAAAGAAGCAGCATCAGAAGTAAAACAGAAGAGGATGATGAAGAAGAGAAGAAGTAGAGAAGTAAGCGTGATGGGAAGAGGAAGGACAAGGAGAGAGGAAGATGGAAAGGAGAAGAAGCGGGTGGAGAGGATGTAACAGAGAGATAAGAGAGAGAATAAGGAGGAGAGAAGAATGTGTAACAGAGGGATAAGAAAGAGAAGTATGATAAGGAGGAAGAAAACAAGGAGAAGGAGAAAGAGAAGATGAAGAGGAGAATAAGAAAATGAAGAAGTCGCAGCGGAAGAGGAGATGGAAAAGAAGGGGGAGAGGTAAAAGTGAAGTGCAAAACGGAGAAAGAGCAAGATGAAAGATGAAGAAGAAGAAGAAGAAGAAGAAGAAGAAGAAGAAGAAGATGAAGGAGAAGAAGAAGAAGAAGAAAGAAAGAAAGGTGAGAAGAAAAAAGTGTGCTTCAGGAGAAAACCACCCTGACTCAGGTCTTATGAGGGCTTCAGCACACACTTTAATCATCCTGTTCTGAATCCAGTTATTTACTGAGGACGGACTCGGCCTGTTTTTACAGTGACAGTGCAGCAGAGGGAAAATGTTACTAAATATGCTGGACTGTCGAGGAATGTGCTGCATAATAGATGCTCGAGTTGGCTCGTCCTCTTACTGTTTGTCGGCCCAGGGGGAGAACTTGTCTCCACGAGTCTGCTGCCATCAAAAAGATGAAGCCGTCGGAGAAGATAGACCGACAGACATTCTCCCCTTTTTTTCCCCACAACGTCAAACAGCGTCAGCGTTCATTTACTGGTCGAGCGGTTAAACAGAGATATTGGCAAAAAAAAAAAGGTCTCTAATCATGGTGCAAGGTTAAACACACACCCCAAAGCTGTCTGCATTTCTGCCTCTCACAGATGAAGCTAATCCCACCCCCCAAGAGCCAAAATGGGAAGCATAATTCTCTGTGATTTGACAGGAACCAGATGCTAGGCGGACCGCGGACGCTGGTGTTTGCAAAATGAAACAGCCGGATCGCATGGGGCTTCGGGGGTGTTACGCTGGTACATTTCACATCACGGGAGCAATCTGTTGTCTTGTCGCTACATGGGTGCCTGAACGCCTCGTGAAAGTCAATGCTGCATGTAAAGCGGAGTGCGCTGTCTGTCCATTTAAATGCACTTTAAAGGCTGGTTCTCATCAAAAAATATATAAGACAAAAAGACCAAAATCAACAATAAACATATGCAGCCAAACCTGATATATCGTACTGAGCTCCATTGTTGCACTTTATAATAAGAAAGCGCCTGAAATACAAGTGTCAACCACAGTCATTCAAGGTCATTAACTCTGAAATGAAAAGATGTAGAGCTATACTGTCAATGGACGGCATCTTTATCCCTTTGTTCGTTCTGGTTGTTTAATGGGATTCGTTGACAGTGAGAAAAAATAAAAAAAATACAGAATAATGCTGACAATATCTATGAAAGAAATACAGTTAAAGACGACGATAAGATACGACTTTGCTGCACATTTTTGCATATACTTCATGAAAAACAGTCACAAATCCATCTGCAACCTAAAACAAGAAGATTTTGCAGTAATTGAGACTTCCTGTGTGGGCGTGGCCTACCTTGCTCAACAGGTGCCCAGTGCTCCACCTCAGGGATGAACGCAGGTGGGCAAAGCGCCTTCGAATGGAGGTGCCCAGAGGCATGGCCGACTACTTCTCTGTGTTTTACTACCAGATTCTAAAATAAAATCTACGGCTATCACTCAAAATATCATTACATTTTTTTTTTTTTTAATCAGAAACCATCATCCAGATGATAACAAGCTTCATCTTCAAGTGCTCCAGCTCCTCATGACCCTGCGCTGTTTGTGCCAAACTTCATCAGCGATTATGTAATATATGACGATGCTCTCTTCCTTCCCTTCCTTCCCTCTCCACTGTCTTCCTACTTTCTCCTGCTTTCTCTCGGTCTCTCCCTCATGCCCACTTTGTGTTCTCTGGAACTACTCCTCCCACGGTGTCATTATCGCTCATTATTACTGACTCTCCCCCCTCGCCTCTCTCTCCTTGACTCCCCCTTTTCTTCCCATGCTATGTGTTTGTGTATTGTATGGTTCCTGTGAGCATGTGCACTATGTTCGTGCATGTCTGCTGCACATGTGCTTGACCTTAATTACTCCTAAGAATCTGGTGGCTGAAGCGATACGTTACCAAAGCATAAACTACGGAATGCAAGCAATATTTCGGAAAATTTCCCTTTTGGTTTCGGCTGTAAAATGGTTAGTGGTGACAAATGTTGAGAAATTGTGCTTCATGCACAGTCAGTATTTTTGATTGACAGTGGCTGGAGTTTACATGCCTGTCTACTCACTGTCTACTCTCCCCTGTGCCAGGAGTGATCGAAATAATCCCATGAAACAGGCCCCAGACTGACTCAATTATGGTCACAATGGGGCATTTCGACTCAAAACCACCATGGATGGATCCTATATGGAATAACCAAATAAACATTCCACTGGCACTTCCTGCCTCTTGTCCACAGACCAACACACACACACACACACATACATTGAAAACCCTATATGATGATGTTTCTTGGATTTCCTTGGATTTAAGCAAGGATTCTTGGATGAACTATATAAAAAAATGAATGATTTCCTTTGAAATCCAGCCAGAATGCATGGATTTTAACCAAGCAAAAGACAAGATTGCCATCAAACTTGAAATGAAAGCGACCTGCAGTGACGGGATAACACAAGGAATGCCTTGATAAGAAGCAGCGACGACAACAAAATTTTGTTTTGGCTAAACAAAACACACGGATGATGAATTAGGATCATAACCTCAGCTGTGGATTCAGCTAATTTTTGTGTGAAATCTCCAGTTAAAGTGGTGACAGTATTTACTCCCAAACACAGATGTGTCATTGTCAAATTGTTTGCGACAACTTTCTATAATTACAGTAAAAAAACAAGACCATGGTCAACACAATTAGTAGCCTCTGCCTCTGTTGGTATTTTTAGCTCGAGCATTACTCATAATTATGGCCACAATGCCCATAAAGCCTGTTGCTCACTGTTGCAAAAGAGGATGTTGCTCTATCAAGCCTTAATCCATTGTTTTGTTGTTTGTGCATTTCAGCAAAGAGGGTGAACACAGTCTTACACCTCTTTGTGCACTCGGAAAATGGCCCCAGCATCCTGCCGATGGGAAATAATTTCACAGATTCATCCAAAGTAAAGTGTGCTATCGATGCCAAATCCGACACAGTAATCATATCTTTGTGAGCTTGAAACGTTTGCAGCTTCTTTCATGGTGGTTGACACTCCTGGTTGACACAGCCTGGATCCAGAGTTGTCAAAAACAGGTTTTTTTGATGGAGCGTTCCTTTAAAATGCACGTAACATGATAATAAATTGAATATATCATCCAGTCCCTGCTTTTCAGCCTCATTCTCCGTGAAAATGCACAGACTGTGAATTAATCTCCATCCAGGCTGGTGTACACAGACCGATCTGTGTTTATAATCTCACCCTGAATCACAGCCGAACTTCTGCTGCCGATCTAAACATTCAGACGAGGCCTGACGCAAACGCTGACTCATTATCGTGACTCACACAGGAGAGGAGGGAAAAAAAAAAAAAAAACAGGGATGCAAGACATCAGTGGTGCTTTTATCTTTTGAATAAATGTTGCTTCTGGTTTCATGCAAAGGAAAATACAGACGCTGGAGCCCATTATCATCGAAAAACATTTTTAACAAGCTAGCAAATTTTTTGCGTTTGTGACTGCTGACTTGAATAAACTGTTGTCTTCTTGCATTAGTCGTGGTTCTCTCCTCTCTCATTTTTCTGGAGTCTCGCCTTCCTGGAAACCCACTGCCCGTGCCCACGCCCTTCATGGTTTAGCAATGTCGAGCTAAACATGCATGCCTCGTCTCGGGCCAGGCCTTGGCAGCCATTTCTGGCACAGACGAGGCACAATTTGCACTGAACTGGCAGCAACAGATGTCAAGGCAGCTTTTCTCATTTTGTGAGGTATGTACCCAACATTTCTTTACACTGGCAGAGAAGAGAGAGGGTTAAATCACTCATCTCAGGCCACCTGGTTGTATTGAGTCAGTGGTGGGCCAGTGGATCCATCATGGACTTTTCCACTGTTTAACTATAATCAACTGATGCATTTAATAACAATTACAGATAGTTTCATTCAGTTTGCATTCAAAGTATGTGCAAAACAATGGAAAAACGAAGCAAAAAGTCTTTAAATTATACATTAATGCGTTCATTTGAATTACCTTTTTGTTATTTGATTCACTGTGTCATATTCCATCATTAATTTCTCCTCATGTCTCCAGTTTTGCTCTTAACAGTTTCCATTACAGGCAAGCCGTGCGCCACCTCAGATCAAAAGAAGTCAAACCCACAGAGCAGCAACAGGTGCTCCGATTGGCTGGCTGTTGTGCTTTAGATGGTGCTGCCACCTTCTGCGGTGTGCAGGAACAGGCGGTGGGATTTGCATGTTGGGTTTAGAGCTCAAAGGCCACAAACACACACAGAAACGCACACATTCCAGATGTTACTGGTTCATTATCTACCATCCACTGATATAAAGCAGTAATAGTGTGGTTTGTGCTTCTCATAAGAGGTCGTCCTCAGTGTTGTGTGCAGTGAAACGCTGTGTAGAAACCTGAAACTGTAAGACTCCTCATGTGCTCGATGGAGTTGAGGTCAGAGTTCTGTGCAGGCCATACTGAGAAAACCATTTCTGTATGGAACTGGCTTTGGGCACAGGGAAATTGTCTGATTGAAAAGGTATTAATATTTGCCCAAACAGAACAAAAGTAGACAAATGTATGTGTAAAACGGTGTCCACATACATTTGGCCAAACCGTGTCCGTATGGATTGTTATTCCAGCTTTGCTGCATAACAATAACAGCATTTATGAATGAGCAGCTTTTAAAGCATGTCTCCTCGGCACCAACGAATAAAGAAGAGGTGTTACTTACCGGTGTATCTACATGCTTTAATGGCAGCTGA
Source organism: Chaetodon auriga (assembly GCF_051107435.1). Taxonomy (NCBI): domain Eukaryota; kingdom Metazoa; phylum Chordata; class Actinopteri; order Chaetodontiformes; family Chaetodontidae; genus Chaetodon; species Chaetodon auriga. The sequence goes on along the minus strand of NC_135096.1, from coordinate 8,101,008 downwards.
GGAGTGGGAGGCTGGAGAGAAAAGCGAGACAGAGTCCGTGGGTTAGTCTTTGTTTCGTTCACACCGATGAAGAAACAACACGGTGAGCGAGAGGATGAGACAGAGATGGTGCAGAGACGACATCTTTTATAGGCCTCTCCCTCGCCCTGTCTGGCTGGCTGTCGGCAATGCACCAGACACGCAGTCATTCTATTAACCTTGAAGAAAATACTCTGCCTCTTTGATCTATACACACTTTGCCTGACATGCATATATAGTCATTACAACTATCACCCTCCTGATGAAGGCAGTCCTTCTCCTGGACTGGCTCCATTTAACTGGGCGATCAGGACCATTTTGGTTCAGAAACTCTTTCAAATATAGGCTTGTGAAATATAAAAGTAAAAGCTAATGGTAGGGAGAAGCAGGGATGGAGACAGACAGTATGTGAGGTAGGGGGAGAAAGTATGCGAGAGAGACCGAGAGAAAGTGTGTTTGCTTGCTCACACACAGACACACATACACAGAGCCTGACAGTGATGCATGTGTTAAGGAAAATGTCTTAACTGAGTTAAGTGCAGAGTCTTAGCCTGATGCGAGGTCTATAAACAAAACTGGGAACTGTTTAACAAGCTGCTGCAGTCGTTTCAAAAGGCCGGCGTCCAAAGTAAATAAGTGAAAAGTCGTTACTGTAGCTTGGAATGTTCCTCATTTGGTCATATCATCGGGACTTCATCTTGAAAATAGAAACCAGGACCGGCTGCGCCACTTTTTATTTGACTTGAGAGAATATTGACTAGAAATAAGGAGAATGATCAAATTGCCGTTCCTGCTGGTTTTCCAATCGTGTCCCGCCGCTTGCTGAGCGTGCATTCTCCACAGAAGTGAATGAAAGCTCCCGTTTCAAGCTCATTAAAGGGAAAATGAGCGAAGCCTCAGCGCTGCGGCGCATAAATCGCATTTTGTCCTGTCGAGGAGCAACCCCTAGAGGACAGGGAAACAATCGCTTTGACTGGAGCTCAACATCTGTCCTCTTCGAGTCAGCGCAGCATTTAAATGACGGCCTGAGAGTCTCAGGCCAAATCAGTGACATGAGGCACTGTCGTCAGACGCCTGTACAAATTTAGCTGTATGGTAAGTGCCTTGCTCAAAGGCGCCTCATTAGTGTGAGACAAGGACACGGTCTATTTACCACCTTCAGTTAGATTTGAACTGCAAAGACACTGCTGCCCCATGACTCATCATCATCATCATCATCACCATCAAATTCTTCTACAACGGGACGCAGAGTGCGTCTTGTTTGAGCTGCAGGCAGGATTTTCCTTTTGAGGAAAAGGGAGGAAGCTCTTATGGCGACAGCGTCTGACCTTTGACCTCCGGCATCAACCTCACAGCGCTCCTTTGTGTGTGGTTTGGCCACAGTTCCAGGAAGGATCGTTGCATTATGAAGGGGATCTCAGAGGTCAACGAGATCTTGAAAAGTTTCCGCAATGGTCTCATTTGTGCACAAATTATCACACGTCCTGCACACACACACGCGCGCGTGCACACACACGTTAACACTCACCAGCTCATAGTTGGTAGTTGTTTGACATGACGTGGTGACCTGTGAGTGGAGAAAGAGAGACATCGTGAGTGGAGAAAAGCATTAAAATCTGTTGAAGAAACATCTGAGCTTTGAGCAGAACACATTAAAAAAGAGGAGCAAACGGAGAGAGAAGAAGAAGAAGAAGTGGACAAATTGACAGAGGAACTTAAAGCAGCAGCATTTTCTCATCTCTAATGTACTTCAGGACGAAAAACACTTCTGTCAGAATTGCCTTTACTTTTGCAGAAACAGAGGGAGAGACATCTCTGAATGTTTCCTCCTGAATGCCTGAGTATGCCCCAAATCGCCCTCAACAGTGCAGAAATAGCCACTGCTTCAAAAAAAAAAAAAAAAAAAAAGAGACCCCTTTGAGTGTTTTTCTGTGAGGGAAACACATCAGGGCCAGTCCAAAATCAAAATTCAGGCATCGAGTTCACACTGAGAGTCACACCTAGCGTTACAATATGATGCCATAATTCGGTTTGCATGATGTTTTTGCCGAGAATCCAGGAAACAAAGAGTGCCTCATCAAGCATGTCTAAAGCAATTTCACCTGCACTCAACAACAACTCCGCTCAAACATCAAGCAAGAAGTCCAATTCAGAGGTGAGACACGAGGACCCCGGTCTTTGAAGCTTGTCTGTCTGGCAAATCATCAACAGGAGATTGAGTGATTGGTTATTGATCACTCATAGCTGACAGCTTCAATATGATTTCTCCTCTGAAAGACTGTGTAATGACTTTATGAAATGTGTGAAAGGCACTTTTACTGTATTTTATTAGTCAAAATGTGGGATTTGTTGTGGATTTACTTTGGATATATTGATTGTATTTGTCTTAAGGCTGCAATAAATGATTATTGATGTTATCCATTCATCTGCTGGCTGTTTCTATGATTAACTGATTCACTGCTTTGTCTATAAAATGTCAGAAAATGCTGAAAAATGCTAAATTTCCAATGCCTGACATCCTTATAGTGTCTTATTTTGGCTGACGAACAATCAAAAACCCCAAAACATTCAGTTTACTATCGTATAAGACAATGAAAGGTAGCAAATCCTGTCATTTGAGAGGCTGGAACCATTAAATGTTTTGTATTTTTGCTTGAAAAATCACTAAAACGATTAATGGACTGTCAAAATAGATGCAGGTGAGTTCTCGTTCGATTAACTGACAGCTGCATCGAATAATTGATGAAGCTCTAATATACTGACACAGGAAACACAGCTTGGGGGCCAACTGAAGCCCGGGCTACATCATTATTTCCCACCATCCTGCGAGTAGTCACACTTTGAATATTGTATTTATAGAGTTTATGAAAATAACATTTCTTATTAAACAGCCTTTTAACAGCGCTGAACCACGACCGGGACAGCCGGTGGTTCTTTATGGCAGTAAACCTGCAGATGTCATAACATTTCAGATGCTTCATCAGGTGATAATGGCTCACAGCTGTTTAATTAGAGCTCACTGAGAAAATGCCAAACAGCGACCTTTCGTATTATTATGTCTCGCTGGATGTATATTAAGGACAAGTGAGATGCTGCAGTGTAGCTTTTTTGGAATATTATTATCAAACGCACAAAATATTCCCCAACAGCTTGCACATTACTGTCCTAGCCCTGATCTCAGGTCAGTCGTATTTCTCCCCCATTCACCTCCCTGTTTGTAACACAGTCTCTCACTGCAGCTGCAACAGAAAACGAAAGCTTCAGCTCCTTTTTGTCTTGTGAAACAGCACCCTGCCCCTGCTTTGCCCTGTGCAACGGCGTGCTTTTTTTTTTTTCAGTAAAACAACAGCAGCTTTCCCATCAAACGCGGCTGTGTGGCGCAGCAGTACTATAAAATGCAGAGCGGAGGCCAGTACCTGTTGCCAGACCTCCCAGCAACAGGATCGCTTGTCCCCTAATTATAATATCACTTCAAAATTAGAGCGGTATTGATTTCCTGATGTTGCAATGCTACATGTAGCATCTTTAAATAGCAGTTAAGGCGTCACAGGCCAATTTGCTTCCCAAAACAGTTTGCTCATAGTATCCATGACAGGCAAGTGTGACTCCTAATAGTCTATATTACCCTCTGCACCACAAATCACTCATTACAATGCATAACCAGGCGCTCTCTGGCAAGTCGAGTGCCTTCCATCTGACCGCACTGACTTCGGTTTGTGCAGATAAACATGCATGTGGGAGTTCATGGATGCATACATGTGCATGACCAGTAACGTGTTGCGAGTTGACGGATGTTTACGAGCGGTGAGATGAGAGGGGCGCTATCAGCAGACAACAGACGCGGGCAGGAAGGAAGCCGCTGTAATTAGTTTGCTCTGGGAAAACAAAAGACTCATTGACTTTGTAATGCCATCATCAAGCGTATCAGAATACAGTGGTTGGATAACATCGCAGCGGAGCAGGTCCCACCCAGTGCATGCTGATATGCAATGTGACGGCATCAGTCAGTGCTGATACGGTTCTGGGCTCCACCAAAAACATGAAGAAGCTGATCAATTGCTAATTTCTACACTGTATTCCTGGCACCCGAATACGCCACCATGTCCTGACCTGTGCCTTGTTCTGCTCCTGACATATGATTTGCATCTTAAATTCAGCCAATAGTTGACATTAAGTGCCATTTTTAATACCATAAAGTCTGACTTTATGAGCCAAAGTTTACAAGCATTCAGTCAAAAATCCCCCTGCAGGCAGTGTGCAGAGAAGATTTCACAGACACAATTTATGTGGCTCAAACCATCAGTGGCCAAGATGAGGTGTTAATATCCAGCATTCAATAAAAGGCCAATATCAGTCTGTACTTGTCCTTGCTGAGCACGTGCACAGGTGTGCGTGTGTATGCAAGAGTCGCCATTCCTTTTGAAAAACCCACAACTTGGAGGTCATCATTCGGAATTCCCCGGTTAGTGAAGTGAATGAGTTACACTGCAGGTGCTGCGGGGAAGTGGCTGAAGGTGAAGACAAGGAAGAGAAAACGTAGTTTCAGAGAGGCGACGATTCAACTGTGTGGTGTTTCTATTATTTTGTCCACCGCATTCATATCAAGCAATCATTTCGCCTAATTTTTCCATACAGACCGATGTAACCTCCGTTTTAATGACAACGATGTGAAGACTTTCTCTCAGTTTCCATATTTGCGCTTTTAAATCAATAACAGCATAAACAGATACAGAGATACTGCACATATCAATTTAGACCACACAATGTCCCTCTTAACTTAACCGTGCCCTTCAGCAAGGCAGCGAACACCCAACTGGTCGACTGGAACTTTTCAGGGACCATAAGATGATGGAGTTCCTAATCCCAGGAGCCACAAGCGAGTTGGCTCATGCTTGCTCTTTACTGTTCCTACACTACCTGAGGCTGTGGCTGACATTAATATATCCGTGTTGGCGGTCCCTGTGGCCCCGGGGCCTCGTAGCAAGAGCATCTGCCTTTATTTACAGCTGACAGGAGGTGCTGTTCTGTGTGCTGTACTGTAGCATACGCCTGCAATTGTCCTGATGATGACTCCCTCCAGTATTGATCTAAAGGTCAGAAGGGTATAGTGATGACTTTGAGTTTACAGCCAGAGAAACCAGACAATTGGTCAAACCCCAGCCGTTTGAAACCTGAATTATTTCTTTAGGCAACACATTTCTGAATGTAAAAATGGTTTTCATGGCATCAGACATGAACATTGCTTGAGAATCAGTCATGAGAGTTGACAGCCAGAGCAGCAGACGGAGAGAAAATACAGACACCGACTTCATAATCACACAATCGTACATTCCTTTAAATGCTGTGGCTCAGGACAACCTAAAATCCTCACCACATCGCCGTGCAACTGAGCGAGAGAACAACAGCTAGCCTGATTCCACCCATATATGGAGGGTGCAGCTGGAAGCCAGACTAAGACAGGCTTCACGTGGTTTTTACCAGCTCAGACGGATAAAAGTGTAGGAATCTCAGAGAGGCCCTGCCACACGCTCCACCGTCGGGCCAGGCGAACATCTGAACCTCCACTGTCTGTGATTGTTTGTGCGGCTGCATCTGTGCCATCTCCAAACCTGTAAAATGATCCACTTCATTATCTGTCTTCATCTGTGCATCTTTTCTGCAGCATATGTACCGTAGCAGTGAAATTCCTTGCGAGTGATGACTCTGAAATGATGAATCATGTTATCTTCTGTTTGCTTGTCTCACAAATCCACAGAATTCGCACCAAAATGCACAGAAATGCAGAATTTAAATGCAGAATAATCTGATAGATACAACCCATTGGTGTGCTCGTAACTAATAACAGCCTGATTTTGTCACGATTCCACTTAAAATAAAGTAAATGTTCAACTTTTCTTTGACCTCCGAATGAGTCTCCCCAATCACTTCCAAGCAAAGTGACCAGCAGACCACAAAGAAAACTCTCCAACAGCGAGAGGAAGAAAGTCAAAGTGGGTTTAGGCTTTTAAAACAGGGAGCTTATAACCTCATCGAGTCACAAGGGGCGTCTGGGAAGCCACTGAACTAGAACAAGGAGTCAAGCGAACCACCGGGGGGGCCCCTCTGCAGTTTCAAGCCAGCCGAGAGAGGCCTCATTCGGGGGCAAACAGAGGCAAGCCGAGGCGGGACGTTGTTGAATTATCCGCCGCAAAGGCCAAATGTCTCAGGTGAGTCTCGACAGCTTCGCGGAGGCTCCATCCTCTTTCTTGACCCCCCCCCCCCCCTTTCACAATAAGACCGTGGATCAGCGAGAGGTTTAATGATTTCAGCAAAAGTGCTGCTCAAGTACTCAAGTGGGTTTATATGGAAATGGAGAGTGCAGAATATCAAAGCATGACTCTCGAGCCCGGTCCACTGGGTTGAATCATTGTATAATGAGTAAACGTTCTGCAGTTCAAGCAGGATAGCGATGAACTGTTTTCTCTCCGCTCTCGCACACTTCAAACAGGCTGGAACAGGCGTCCTCTGATAACCGAGGGAGAATAAGACGGGCTTGCTCAGCAACCTTTGCAGCCTTTGTTTGCATTTTATCGAACAATAAGAGCGGCGGCATAAAAAAAAGCTATGAAATGTCACATTTTTGCAGGTGAGAAGACATGTTTTTCCCTTCTTTGTTCATCTTTGATTACCCCAACTCGGGAAAGTTGCAGTGTTTCCACAGATCTTTGTCCTTTTACCCCTCTAACTTAGCAACAATCACTCTGATCTTTGCTGATCTGCCTCAGCCTAAGTGATGGGAGAAAGCATGTGTTTGCCACTGTGCATAAATCATCTCATTGGCTCCAATAAATAAGCCTGCCATTGGTCCAACCACACTCAAAATTCCTCAAGCACTCCTCCTGCCCACACAAGAGCCACTGCCGCGGTGATGGCAGTTTGCCTGAGAAAGTAAATTCTTCACTTTCCAAACAGGGGCCAAATAAGGACTGAAGCTCAAACAGCCTCTTTGGAGGGATTTATACATCGGCTGGGTTTCTGTTTTACTTGGAGGGCTAATAAATCCGCCGAGCGCTGTGATGGTGGAGAGCGTGTTCCTTTCCAGCTTTGACATTTTGACATAATGTCAAGTGTGTAACACGCCATGTTCGACTGGGTGGCAGTGTGTCGCTGGCAAGAGCGCGCTGGCAGTGCCGAGCGATGCCGTCAATGGTTAAATAATATCTGATGTAGAATATAAAAAGAGCGTTAAATCAAGTTGTAGTAAAATAATGGTGAAAAAAAAAAATGACTCAGGCTCAGAATGTTGCCAAAAAAGAATACTGCATGGGGAGGTTTTACCACTAAAATGCTATCTATCATTTAGAAGAGAGTCAATTCTTCAAGCTCATGATTCAATATCCTTTAAAACAGAGAATTCACTCTGAAAACATGTTATTTTGTCAAGGGTCGAAGCTATTTTGTGGATGTCTAAATTTGGAGCCAAGCGCTGTGAAACGTGCCTTTCAGTCTGGGCTGGTTCGTGAAGGTCCGACTGCTCTTTCAGAGGCTTTTGCACCCAAACAGGATGGAAACGGGCTGGTGTATACATGTGAAGTCTAAATAATTGTTTTTGTAAAGTAGGACACACTGCCTGACAGCTGTTTCCATTGGCGTCCGTCAACACCCGGTAGCGCAACATAAACAAGGCCTCCCCACAGCATGAAAACCATCCTGTGATGGTCGAACAAATGACGAGATCATGACTGGATGAAAATAAAACCCTTTGAAGCCCTTTGGAAGCGCTCGGTGTGACGTGAAATCCGCCAAGCGATACGTTCCCAGTGTGCTCGTGAAAGAATCCACTATCTAAATCTTGTGGATAACACAAGAAGGGGATATATTTTTTCACATGAGGACAAAATCACTACCACATGGTTAACACACCATAAATAAGCATAAAAATTGTCCGACAGGCACAAGCGTTCGCTTCTCCCCTAAATGGTTCGGACAAAATTCACCACAACTTACAGGAGGTTATTTACAATGAGATTCATCATAGTGGATTGCCTTCTTATTTCAACTATTTTGATTGCCAGTGAGCTCAGATTTGTGTCCAACAAAGGCACTGACATTATTTCACCTCAAAACCGACATGCCGATGTTGGGTTTGAGGTCCAGAGGAACTTCATCAAGTGGAAGCGCGAGGGGCCAAAGACCATGGATCATTGAGGAAGCAGCTATTTGATCATGGTCAAGCCACAGTGAATGGTGAACGGGCTCTGGCTTGGCTGCTTCGCCCTTCGTACGGTTACAACCAAATCACTGCGAGCTACAGACGACAAAATACCCCATTTAACAAGGAAATGATGAATATCAGATGTGCAATTGTGGCTCACGCTGGACTCAGGTTGAAAACCTCCAAATCTGAAAGCCCGCCTTGGAGTTTTATGCAAGAGGGGCATGATCGAATATCATAAATGTTAGGTCATTGAATCTGGGTTTCAACAGTGGACGAGGTCGAACATTTGGCACAGGCCTAAAACCAAACTCACCTGATTTGCACGGTCTTGGTTTTTCACTCGTGGGAAAGTTTGCAATAAAAAAGTGAGCAATTTTGCAACAAAGGCCAGTCTTCTCTGGGAGTTGAAAACAAGCATGTTTTCATCATTAATGGACGGAGCCGATATTAGACGTGCTGACGGGCCTGTTCCGGACATGTTCGCCTATCAGCGGATACTGGACACAGGACGATTTCTCTCATTTGACCACGAATAGAACAGTGAGGCGAGAATAAAGAAACAATGCCAAGCCCAAATCAACGGTACACAAACAGAAAAGAAGCAATAAAGTATGAGCTCACTAGAGCTGCTACAAGGATAACTGAACGCTCTCAGTACGACTTCTACAAAAACCTCAATTTATGTTTGTGTCTGCACTTTTCTAGCAAGTGTAACTCTGAAAACAGATTGTTTGTGTTACTCTGTATTGAAACTTCCTTTTAATCTCAACTTGCTTTTAACTTTTCCCCACCAGCCTGTCACTTATTGACAGAAATAAGTCAGTGGGTAGGCCGAGCCTCTGCTAATTCAGCCTGGGCCTCTTGTGTGGTTGCATGTTAAATGCCATCCTCCCCGGTCACTACTGCTTTTATAACACTTCCCGGCACATACTTTGGAGCTGACGCAGCTGGAGGATCTCTTCGTTTTCACAGCTTACCAGCCACACATTCTGTTTGTGTGCTCGACGGTAGAATATCTTAAAATCCAATCTGAAAAACAAATGTGATGCGAGACATCGGGGAAGCAAACTTCATATCTGCACCGACATGTGAGAGGAATTGCGATTTGGCAGGCGAAGTTTAAAGTTATCTACTTTGAACCTTTCGAGATGATTTTCTGCGATTTATGGTATTTTCTCTCCGAATTTCTCTTAAGGTTGCCAAGGTTTCACTCCTCTGATGTGTCAAAAGATGAACTGCCCTGAGGGAAACTAGGTATGTTATTAAGGCATGGGAGAGACAGACGAAAGAGACAAATAGTTCAAGAGGGATAGATCTGCAGGGACAGCAGCCGTTCCAGAAGCATCACTCTTTGAGAACATCTTCATGTTACGAGACACGGGGGAGACATGAGTTAGGGCTCTTTTGGCAGTTTAAGAGCATTTCTGGGCAAGGTGGTAGCGCATTTACCCCTGAGACTCATGACCAATTTGAAAAGTGTGATGCCACGGCAAGAGCATCAGGTTCAAGGTTACATAATGTCTTCAAATGAAATTCGAAAGGTGCTCAGGAAAACGTGTCGCAGTCGGTGAAAGTGTTTAATTTCGTTCTCCCCGTGGTAAAGCTGCATTCCTTTCTGCTGTTTTGACTCTTCAGTGGGAGACAGGACATAGAAGCCTCGCGACCTCTTGACCGCACATGTTTAACGGCCATCCTTGTGTTTGCTCAAGGTCAAAGGTGAGCGATTGCCATCATCAGTCTACATCCTCTCTCAAAGGTGTCAGAGAGGAAAAGTGTGAGAAAAAAAGCGACGAAATCCAAGAGAAAGAGAAAGAAAAAGACATTTCTGCATGCCCAGCTGCTCTACTTCAGTTCTTCTAATGTCAAAGCAGATGCAGGTTACGCTGTGAGGGAAAACACGTGGTTCCCTGCTGTGTTGACCAGTTGCTCCCAGTCTCTCCCCGACTCTGCTGCCACAAATCACTACTAGTTGGGCCGTGAAAGGCTCCCGAGCCTCAAACAGCAACTCCAGTGAACTCTGTCCGTCCTGTTCCCACGGGAGCAACTTTCCCATGAGCGTGTGACAGATTAGCCTACATCCAAAACATGCAGAGTAAAGCATTCTGACATCCAAAAATCCCTTTTTTTTTTGGTGCAGCCTTGCCTCTCTATGCAGCAAAAACACTCATTCAGCTTGAGGTCCTGTTTCTGAAGACCCTTTTTAAGCCATGAAAGAATGCAAAGCACTACAAATTCAACATGCCGGCCACCTGAGCTACAAACGGAATATGCTGCAAAAACAAATCTACTCTTCCAGATGTCTTACCTGCACACCGGTGCCACTTTTTCTCACGCTCTCTCTTCTCTCCCCCTCTGCCTTGCCTCTACCTCTGCATTCTCCCTGCCTCCAGACCCCCCTCCAGGAGAGAAAGAGGGCAAGAGAGGGAGTACCAAATACAGACACTTTCCTCCTCCTCCTCCGCCCCTCTCGCTCAAAACAACAGCAGTAATCCCGAACGCGTGCCAGAGAGCTACTGAACTCGATTCTGTGTATATGTGTGTGCGCATGTGCATGTCTGTGCTGCCTCTGGACTGGACCAGGATACACTCTTTATGCTGCTGGCTTTGGTTCCTCCTGTCAACTGCCAAGAAATTTTGAAACACGCTATATAAGGCCAAGAAAGTGGCTTGGGGCTCCTTATGATTCCGGTACCCAAAAAGAGAGAGCAACAGCCGTCCGGGGGCAGACAGTAACTGTATCCCTCTGTATCCCTCCCTCTGCTAACCCGCTCTGTCTGTCTATTTCCCTCTCTCTCTTTCTCCTCCCTCCTTTCCCTCACAGCCCTCTCTGTAGCTGCTGACAAACGCTTGACAGAGGGAGTGAGAGGGAGAAAGGGAAGGAGACAGAATAACTTTACCGTTCATGTTTCTGCACTGCAAAAAAAAAAAAAATAATAATGTAAAATGTACAGTATGCCATCATACATGCTGACGTTAATGAAGTTTAAGTTTAAATTTATGACATTTGCAGTAACCCTGACGCAGCCTTCTGCACAGAATACTGATTACCTTTCACGTGTAGCTCTTCGTTCCTTTCATGCAGTATATTCTATTTAACGCTTTGACTTTTTAATGCATTTATCTGTCGTATCTCCTATGGTAATTTCTATATTTGTTTTACCGGGTATACAGAGAATCTGACACACCTTCTTCTCTTAGTATTCTGCATATTATAGTATTCTGAGCATACTCCTCCCATGCTTGAAAAACATTTTTGCAAAAGCTCCCTCCTGGATGCCCTCACGGTGAATAAAACATGACAAAGTGCTTTCAACGGTGGCTCAGTGCGCAAGAAAACGAGTGCCCTCTGCAGCGCCCCTCCAGTGCCCCTGCCCCTCAGGCAGCCTGTGTCCACCACTGCATGCGGCGCGGGGCAACACTAAATCCTCTTGGGGAGCATTTATTGCCAACTTTTAAGTTTGAAACAACACAATTAACGTTAGAGTTGGCAAAAACTTGCTCAGCTGTACTCTACCTGTTGACAGCTATTGTCTATGAGGGCGCACACCCATGGACATTTACTCCAGAGCAAAAACCTGAACGCAACACACAAGATACCCCAAGATCCCTCTTTTTGAAAATACTTAGGAGGGAAATATTTGCCTCCTGTTGGGCTTTAAACACTCGGGGTGAACTTAGCTCTTGACCTCCAGACGAGGACTGAGGTAAATTGGGCCATCAGTCATCTGCTAGCGCCCGGTTATTAGACTGCCCGTACCGTCTGTCTGCCAGCGCTATCTCCCGACCACCGCGCGGCGACTATATCACTGAAGGGCGTCGCTATGGAGACGTGCTGCGACGGCTCTTTGATGTGACGTGTTTGCGCCGGGGAAACAGACTTGCCTCTGTGGAGGGCTGCTGAGGAATGAGGAGGCTCGGCTCTCGTGAGTGTGTGCGCGCACACACACGTGTGTGTCTCATCATTTTCTCACTCCCTCGCCCTCCCTCTCTCCCTCTCTCTCTCTTGTTCTACCTTTTCACTTTCATGCTTGGATAGTTACTCTCTTTTCCATGCCAACATTCTTGGACGCCCCTCATCCGAGCTTCTATGCACGTCTTACTGTGCTTTTGGTCTTGCTCCATGCACTTTCTCCCTTTGGAAGATAAAGCAGATAAAAAAGTAGAACCTTAGAAGGAAAAAAGCCTCAACAACACCTCTGAAAAAAGAGTCATGGGAGCCGATACAAGCAGGCTGCAAAAGTGGATTTAAAGTCCAACTAAAATCATATTTTCCATCCCATGCTGCAGTCAAAAAAACCTGTTAAACTTTTTAAATGTATTGTTAATATTTTGTTGTTAAAGAAGAGAAAATGGCCTTTGGGGACATATAACAAATGCTCCTTTTGAGAGGGTGGGCCAGTGCAACACGTTTGATTGACAGCATGGGCACAAGATGCAGTGTAAACAAAAATGTGCTGGCAACAGCAGCTCAGGGGCATCCCCCTCACTTCAGGCTTAAGATGCCATCCATGAAGAGACCTTTGTCTCTCTGTCCCATGTTTCCTGTCATCTGTCCACTGCTGTGACCTAACAAAGACATCAAAAGCCCCAAATAAGAAGAAAGAAGAAGCTAGCTTGCAAGTCAAAGGCAGCATTTTGTTAGCTCGCAAACTAAGGTGCAGGACAAGACACGATTCCATGTCTGTCGATTAGAAAGGGTTGGCTATTGTTCAAAGTCTGCAGCCTTCTCTTTGTCTTTGATGTTTTTTCATGCCTGAACCATTTTTTTCTCTTTCTGCCAATCAATCAAAATGTATGACATCCACACAAACTCGCTCGTGCTGAGTTACAGAAATAGTTTTACAGTAGGTGGTAAAACAGGGTTGCGCCCGCGTCTCCTGAAATATTAAAGAGCTTCTGTGCTGCATTTCATTGAGCATGTAATTTGCCAGAGGTCTAATTAAAGGCCTCTCCCAGTTTTCACACATCCACACATGTTAGGATGTGGATTAGAATGTCAGGATGCCAGGATTTAAAACCTAGACCTCAAAACACTTGACCTCAAAATCCTGCACTGGAGGAGGCTTAGTGGGGTCTGGAATGTGCATGAATTGACTCAGAGACAAACAGATCTGCTTTACTTTGCAACAGCACAAATGTGCTGTTACAGGTACTCAAACTGAGAGCTTTCTGGTATCTGAAGTCTGACAGAGCGTTCTTCCTTTTCTTCTAAAATGCTTAGCTGTTTCTTGCACATCAGTGCTTGTGTTATGTAAGCGAGTGAGCTCAGCCTGACAGAAAGGGATTTTGGGCCACGAGAGATGAAACGGGACCGTCTGAGTCTCGTCACAGCAATAACATCCCCTGGATTTTCTTTTGCATGACAAAGGAACTATTGAATGTTCTAAAAATAGACATTCAGCATGTGACGGGGGTTTGCCGAATCTGCTTCAAAGCATTAGCAGCTTTAAGACAAGGATGTACTTTCTTAGCTCGACGACTGGGGAAAACCTGTTCACTGATGGAGGTATTAACACAATAAATCGGTCCACTCATGTAGTTATTAGCAAATGCTGAAAGACACTTAAAATCAGGAGTTCAAAAAAAAAAAGAAACTGAAACCAAACGCCTTTGATTATGAGTCTTGGAGAACAATTTTGCAACCTTTTTAGTTTTGAATGAATATGAACAATGCTTAAGTCATGTCAGAGCATGCATAAGATCTGCAAGTATTATGCTGTGGGAAGCTCTCTACCTGACAGACTGAAGTAAATGTATCAACATGAACACGCTCCTCTCATACCCTTACTTTACTCTTGAAACCGCAACCGTGACTCACTTCCCTGTCGTCCTGTTTCACCCCTGGTGCTGCTTCCAGGATCTGTGAGCATCTACAACTGCAGGAAGTGGAAAAGCCTGATTGCGGGAGCACTTTGTGCGGCTCCAGCTGACAGCAGCGATAAGTAAACAAGTCGTGAGATTTTTAAATTGACTCGCAAGACGAAAAACTTGCCCATGTCCAGTGTTGGACAAAACGTCGAGTGCTGTGACCGGGCAGGAGCAGTTAGAAATGAGTAACATGAATCCTGAATCCTCAAAGCTGGACAAAACAGAAATACCTGAATTGCAATGTCAGATTTCCCCTAAATTGCATCTATCTTGCATCGCGCTCCAAAGTTTTCCAAACAAATTTGTCCTGCGGCTGAGGTGGACTTGCAGCGGCGACACATATGGCATGTCAGACAGGACCACATTGTCCTTTTTTAAGAGCGCAAACATGTAAACGAGCACGCTCCATCATTGTTGTTTACATGAGGAATACTCAAACTTCTTGCGCCCTAACTGTCCAACCCTTTCCCATCATTCCTCTCAGGCCTGCACCGCTCCCTGCCAAACCTCGCCTGTGTCTTCCAACCCACCAGCCCATCGAACAGCAGAAACCACTGCAGCGGCATTCCAGGAGGCTCCTCCAAGACATGGCAGGGATAAATCATAAGGAATAATGAGGGCTTGTTTCCACGGAGGGTGAGAGAGAACAGAGAGCTCACAGACGCTGCGCAATCCAGTCAACTCCAGAAACATGCATGCTCACACACAAGCACACTGATGGTATGCTAATGGGTGGATCTGTTTGCATATTTTTGTTGCAATGGTGCCAAACGGAACCCTGAATGGAGGCGGTGGAGTGTGTTGATCTACATGCAACCCTGAATGAGTTAACCCACAAAACAGGAGGAAACATTCATGAAATACGGGCATTTTGCCACAGTGATGACACATATACGCTCACATGCATACGTACTGTATGCGGTGTGGACACGCTGCTGTGCTGGACGGACACTGCAGGTAAGAAGCTTGAAATTTCACAACTTTACTTCCTCATAAAGAGCTGTGCTGTGCAATTTACCTTCATCACCGTGGCCAATAGTCAAGATAAATCAGAAGGGATGGAAAATACTTGACATTTTCATGTCTCAGGTCCCAAAAAATATCCCTCAAATGAATTGGAGAGGAAAAAATGCTACACCAACTTGTCACAAGTAGGTAAAGCACTATTTATGCTTATTTATAGCAACAATGGAGGAAAAGATTCTGAGTAATGTACAAAAAATGATGCATACAGTGACAAATGCATATGAAATTGACACCTAACTGTTCTCCTCAGCTCTGCGGAGCTTTTTGAGCACATTGTTTTGGATTTTTGCAGATGTCCCTCATAACTGTGTTTTCATACTGTTGAGGATTGCTAAAAACCATCCGAAAAATTGGTCTCTGCCTTTGAGAAACAAACAAATTCGAATACAAATCTTCAAATACAAGCCAGAGAACCCACAGCCTGAGAGTCAGGTATGAGGACCCAACAGCAGAGTCCTGTCTCACAGAGAGCCTCTGTCTCCAACCCACAACTTGGGTGTCCAGCCAGATTTCGGGCAATATCCCAGCCACAACACCCCAGTCCCGACAAGCCTCTACCTCATCATGGACAACCATAACAACTACGTTGAGTTCAACAAGTCCACACGCAGTGGGACGAGAATGCATCCGTCGCCGAGCGAGAATGTCCTCGGGGCTCCAATAACAGACGTCCGCGCGGAGACGGTCGCGGTTGGACGGAAAGGAAAACAGAAAAACGAAGGGTAGCCAGAGACGATTAGCCGTTCTTCATCAACGCACATGAGTGGACATCTGTCTTTTGGATGTTCTGCACAGACATTTTCAGAAGCTTTAAAATTTAATGATCAAAAGTGCATGTGGTTAGAGATTTTAGCGGAATGACGCTGAGGAACGCATCGCTAATCGTTCCAGTGACAACAAGACGCTGGCAAAATATCTTATGGACTTTAAAGGCGCAGGCAGTCCGATTCTTTTTGAGCGGAATGAACACCCCGCTGTCGGTCTTCTTCAGAAGCTCCCTTTCCACCTCCTCCATTTGGAACAACAGGCTGCAAGAACGATACGCAGTGTTAAACATCGTAGAAGCCAATTATAGTCCAGCTAACTTAAGAAACTAGAGATCTTTTTGTGTATTTGCAATTTCTATAATCACCAATAGGGGGCAGTAAGTGTCAAAAAATATGAACAAATTGAATTCATTAGGTGACAGTGGGTAAAGCACGGACGTTCATTGGAGTACAAATAAATTACGCTGATATTGTCTCCCATCATATGTTAAAAACATTTACCTACATCGCACTCCCATTAAAATCTGAATAGACCCCATTAAAATGCCATAAAAACACAGAGACGCTGCATAAAAGGTAATAACACGACCATTAAAACATTCAAACAACTGTCTTTTAATGTCTCGGTTACCATACAGCATGAAAAGGGAAGTTGCGGCAGCTTGAAATAATAAACACATAAAATGAAATCAATGCAGCGCAGCAGTTATCTTCACGTCTGGTGAACGGCAAACCGCTGGCGACGACCTCATTGTGCTTCATGACAAATTTACTGTCCAAGGTCGGCCTGGAGTCAGCTGAAGAAAGCATCGCCCTCCGCTTAAATCCACACTCTTATTTGCACAAAGGCTTTACTTTTCCGTACTTTTGCGGCCTGAAACAATGAGCATGCCACCGCTGTATTGTGTCCTGTTTATTTTAATTCAGCGGACTTTCACTGGATAATGCCAACATAAATGTTTGGTCCCGAGTAGGGATTAACACAGGAGCAAATAAGGATTAGGACGACGGTGCCAAAGCTCTAATTTCTAACCAAACTGACCAAATTCCAAACGCACCAGTGCGTCTTACCATTTTCTCGTCTGAGACACTCGCACCTCTCACTCCTCCTCGTTCAAAACATTTCCTGTTCAACGTCTGTCACCACCAGAATGAATGACTCATGACTCCGGCTATCCTGATTATTCCCCAAATTGCCACCACAAATGGCTTTGCCTGGTTTCCGAGGTATTTGTGAGATTTTTTCCTCTGATGTTTTGGGAACACACGGCTTTTGTTCCTATAGTAATATTTGGGTAGAGCGATGGTTTGGGGAATGTTTTTGGGGAAAGGGAGAGGAGGCAAGAATCTGGGCAGCCTGGAGAGGGGAGGAGGGGAAGGGAGAAGAGAGACATTTCAACATTTCATCCCACCAGTCACAACTAAAACCACTAAGAATAGCCTTGTTACGCTCTTCCCCTCCGCCCTTTCCCTCCCTTCTCTCCGTCATTCATTCCTCCCTTCCTTCCTTTTCATTTACTCTCCCCGTGCATTCTTCCCGTTTCCACTGCAGACTGGGATCGAATGTGGTGAGCGTGACTGTGAAGAGGTGGAATCTGTGATTCGATGCGAGGAAGCAGAGACGACGCGCCACAAGGTTTCACTTCCCGCTCGGTTTTCAGGCTTTTCTTTCCAAACATCCCGCAAGCTCAGGATACCAACAGTCTTCAGTCAGAATTCATCTGTGGTGAGGGCTTCAGCAGAAATGAATGGGAGATGTAACACACATCAGTGGGGCAGAAATGTAAGTTACACAGTAACCCACCAGGAACTTGCAAGTTTTAAATTGGCCAATGCAGCGCCTTGACGTCACTTCATTGCGCAGCCAGGATCAACGTTTTATTTTGCTGAATGAATCTGCGTCTTTGGTTGGATCCCTCTGCATCTGCAAACCTGCACTACCAATGCAGTGGCCTCATTGAAATGAATGAGTGTGCTGCACAGTCGGTCTAAACACAGCGTTAAACCAAAGCTGCCTGTGAATGTTCTGAGCTTACGTGTCTGGACAAAAAATCTGAACGGTTATGAGCTATAAAAGAGCTGCAGTAAGATTTCTAGCATTGATGTTGCTGTATTTCAGGGACAATAGAAGTAAATAAACACACACTACACATATGTGTATGTCTGAATGTGCACTGCATGCATCAGGGCACGCAATACACGTTGGCATGTGGGTGTGCATGAGTAATGACATCAAGTCATAACTCACGAACAAGAAGGAGCAAAAGATATTCAGTGTCTTACCTTGACTTCACATTTTTTATGGCAGGACAACCGGCACGCTGAAAGAAAAGAGAGAAAGTTTGTTTTGTAACGGCTCATCTGAAGTGCCGGCAGAGGTGAAAAAGTGCTCAGAAATGAAGAATAAAGGAATAACACACTTTGATGAAAAGAAAAGCCTAGATGTTTCCTTCTGAATGGATCAGAAAATAAAGCTGAAAGCAGCAGGTATGGACGTAAGTGCTGCTCACTGCAGTGTATTTACGCTGATTGAAAAGAGTCACGCATGCAGCCTTTTACTGAAGAATGACAGCGTTTGCTGAATGCACTGAAAAGAATCCTGCAACAAGGTCAGCTCCCATCCTGACGCTATCGTGCTGTGGTGCTGCCCCCAAGTGGCCGCATGAAGCAAACATCCATCCATTCATTTGTGTGTCATCACTTTTTGATCAAAAATACTTGAGCTTTCATTTAAGACCTGTAGACAGAGGCGCTAAAATGAGCAAACTTGGAGCAATAAGCGATATGAAGCAGATAAAATAAGCCAAAAAATATGACTGAAAGCTTCTGAAAAGAGGTTTAAATCTGAGAGTATGTTGACCCCCCCGGGCATGAAAGGGCTGTGTTTTGATGTCTGGGCAGGTACGACCCTTGACCCCCACACCTGCTGCCTCGCTGTCGAGCTAGGTGGTCCCCAGGTGGTGCGAGCGCGGAGATGTGTTTCTGATGCACAAGTGAGCAGGGGAGAAGTGACGACGGCGTGGGTGCACGAATGTTCCGGGTGGTCTCACGGAGATGCAGATTGTTAGAAAAACACTCTTTGGTTGATGAAGGTAAACTTGTGCAACGGTGATAAATGGATTACTTGGTGATTTTGGGAGTGAAGCACTGATTGGTAATTATTTGGGGATGGTAAGTGTTAAGTGAATATTTGTCCATCCAATTAGAGAGGCAGCTGTCAAAATGGAACGCGCGAATGGGTGTGGTCGCATGAAAGCTGTGTCGTATTCGTCACAGGTCAGAGTGTTAAAGCATGTCTTCTTTGAGCTTGAAGAATCCTTCTCGACCTCGAAAAGTCGTTTTCCACTGCAGATGGAGCGGGTGGAGTTTGTTCAGTTGTCGCAGCATTATGTGGCGAGACCATTCCTTAGATCATGTGATGACAGCTGAGCGATCTCAGGTGTTTACCCAGGTATTATTTGGGAAAAATGCTGCTTTCCTGTCTTTGATTGAACAGGACAGTACGTTCAATGACAATGTTTGGTGGGAATAAAGTGTGCTACATTAGATTTAATTAGATTATACTTTATACATACTACATGAATTCCAGGTTTCCAGAATAAAAGCACATTTCTAAATTTGTAAAATGACTGATGCATCATGATATTAATTGGTGCTTCTCTGTGCAAATAACTGCAGATGTTTCGTTCCATGTTTCCTTAAAATTCCCTTTTGAGTACATCTTGGAAAGCTGCAGCTGATCCATGCAGACAGCAGAGGGAATTCACGATAAGTATGTGATTCTATACAACGTTAATGAGTCCCACTTATCCACAGGAAGTACGAGTCTGCCCTCACACTGCTTCATCTGAAGAAAGAGCAAACGTGCAAACACCAAGTACATGAACAAGAGACAAGATGCACACGTGGATGTATTTGGCATTTTTCATCCTTTGCATGTGATTGTGTTTCAGAGGGATGCAAAGGAAGCTCTGTGCAAACAGTCTGTGATGAATAAAAATAAAATTATTTACTGTTAAATACAAGGCTACAGCCACTAGCTTAGCTTAGCATAAAGACCAGAAACAGGGATTAACAGCTGGCCTGGTTCTGCAGCACCTTAAAAGCTCCCTAATTAACACGTTAAAGCATCTCTTTTGTTTAATCTGTCCAAAAAACGGGGGTTAAAAAACAAGGTGTGAAACAGGAAATTTGTCAAACTGTTGACACATTCCTTTCAGTAGTTCAGGGCACAAAGATTACATCGGACAGCTGTGCAGGTAACAGCGGAATCTGTCCGTTCGGTCACGTACATCCTCAACATATGTGCACATCTGGAGGAGTGCACAGCACATCGCCCTGTTGTCACATCTTATCTCTTGGCCTCTGGCTACGTGACCTTTCTGCTGGGCCTAGCAACACTTCCTGGTCACTGCAGAGGGCAAGACGGATGCTCAGATGAACACGTGTCCGTTTGTTTCGCTTGTGAACGCACAGCACGGGGAAAGGATAGCATTTAATAGCAGAAAAAGATATTTTTTGGCTGATTAAAGCAAGTCTACGCGCACAAAGCTGCTGTAAGACTTCAGGAGGCAGTTTTGGGGTTTTTAGCCGGATGACTTCAAGCTTTACCGTTTGGCAAGAAAAGCTTATTGCGTTCTACTGTATTTTAACATAGAGGATGAATGAACAAAAGAGGGATGAAAGGGAAAGTAATTCTCCTTTCGCTCCCCTTTGCACTCTCCTTCCTTTGTTTTCCATGTCTATCTCCCAATCCCCCCATACCCCAATTTCGCTCTCTTTATTCTGCCTTGCTGTACCCCCAACCCCTCACCCCTCTTTCCCTTTTTTCCCCTCTTATCTAGGCTAATGCAGCAGCAGCAGCCATGCTAATTTTAACAGCAAATCCTCAGCCAAAGCCCTATACAGGCCCGCTCCCCTACTGCCGGGCTTCTGAGTGTTTGTCAACTCGGCTTCTGCTAAAGACGCAGTGTTTGTAGTTCAAAAAGGAGAGAGGGAGTGAGAGTGTGGAAGAGGGATGGAGGGAGAGACAAGAAAGAGAGTAAATGTGAGGCTGCCCGCCAGTCCTCCAATGTTAATTTCCCCTGGACTTTTCTTGGAGTTACAATAAAACCTTTAGTTCTTCTAAAATTAGAATCGAAAACATGTGACCGGATTGTGGAGGAAGACGGGGGGAGGCTTAACGGGAGGGAGGAAGAGGGGAAAGCTGAAGCAGCAGACACGTGCGTGCATACGTACATACCTCCATACTGTGTGCACAGCGCAGTTCAAACAAGAACGGTCAAACAAAACAGGGGAGATGGATGTACAGCAAACAGAGACAGATGTGAAATACATCTGGAACGTGAAAAAGAAGAAACGCAAACCTAAACAGCACTTTTGGATAGATTGTGCTACGATCTATCAAAAACTGACAGCGATTTAATCAACATCTTCTAAATACTTGACATCTGAGAGGTTCCTCCTGGTAAAAAAAAATGCAAAGTGTTGCATCTTTCTGCTTCTGGCAGCAATAACAGCTGCCAGAAACATTTTCTACTGTTGTAAACTGACAAAAGAAGCAATTTAAAGACTTCAGCTTGTGTTCTCAGACATGTGATGCACGTTTTCAATAGTCCATGTGTGCACCTGAGGTTATTACGTAATCTACATTTCGTACCATAAAATGTAGATTTTGTGCAATTTCATCGAATCACACACTTTTATAACTGGCAGTGCTTTGAAAGCAGCGGCCAGGGCCACCACCGACAGAGTGTTTGATTGGCAACAGATTTTCGGGGAAAGTCGAGCAAGATTCAAAGGACTGAAGACAAGAAAAGAGCAAGTTTGCAGATTAAAGGAATATTTTTGGAGGCGCTGTCGTTTCTTTCTGAGAGTGAAATGAGAAGACTGATATCAATTTTGAGTTAGCTTAGCTTATGTTAGCATAAAGACTAGAGGGGGAGCAGCAAATTTACATCTACCAACACCTCCGTTGAAGTAGGAATGATTTGATGAACATTTTGACAACTTCATGTTCAAATAAATACGTTGATCTAATATGAAAAAAGATATTCAGGTCTTCAATGTTCAACCTAGCAGCTGTGGACAGCGCAGGTAGTTTTCAAGCTTGCTGTCATAATAAATGTCCAAATACCTGCTGCAGATGCCTTTCTTTAGAAAATTTCATGCACATCTGCGTGAATGAATGAGTTGGATGCTTTGCTCAAGGGCCAAACTAGGAGAGTTGCAGCAGAAAAGGAAAGTTTCATTCACTTTTTTGTCCCCACAATGGTTCAGAATGGTTAAGATGGCTAGTTTGTAGTGTGTGTTTCCTTTGCCCCAATGCATGCTGGGACATACCCCAGCCCAGTCAGAACAGGAATCAGGAGAACACATTCATGAATGAATCGCTCCCTCATCCGTTCCAGGAACTTTAACCACTGTCTGGTCACAAATCACTCCTTCTAATCTGCCGTCTGCTCGGATTCGAAGCTGAACTCCCAGCGGACTGGAGCGTCCCGCGCACTCACCTTTGCAGATGAGGCCCTCCTTGGTGATGGCCTGCTTGCATATGTCACAGCTCTTGGCCTTCTTGAACGGCTTCAGCTTGAAGGTGTGTGTGTGGACGCCCTCCAGCTCGTCGGGCTGCGGGAAGAAGAGGAAGGAGGAGAGATCAGGAGAGCTGTTTGAATCGATGCCAGCGGGTCCACGGCCAATGGAAACACATTTGGGATTCAGCAATGATATATTCGTGTACGGCTCCACACGGGGGTTTGATCTCTTTGACGGGCTTTGATGGCATTTGGTTTCAGTTGACCGGTCCGCTTGTGTTTTTGTTATATGGAGTGTTTTCTTTTTTCACTTTGGCTTAGAGGATTTTTTTGGTGAGAAAATGAACAATGGTCCTCCTGAAAGAGCTAAAACAGTCATTCAGTACTTTGTTCGATTTTAGCCAAAATACTGTTTTTTCCCACCATAAAATATGTTTTTTGTTTATCTGGACAAAGACCAAAAAAGACGTTACGTGATCCCACACTTTCATAACTGACATTATTTTGTGTCACGGTGTTGCATGTACACACTGACACACACACACACACACACACACACACACACACACACTCCGCCCACCAGCAGAGGATATTTTCACTTTGAAGTTCTCTAATTAAATGACTAATTAATGATGAAGAGGAGCGAGAGATGGAGGAAAAAAAAAAAAAAAAAAACACGCCTCACAGCAGCCAACAACCTCAAAAACTCTAGGAATGATGCTCGCCTGTGTGCGTGTGTATGCGTTTTGCGTGTCTGTGCGTGCGTGTTGGGGGTGTCGGAACAGCCTGAGGACACAGCAGGTCTAGAAAACTGCACCAAAACATGAGCGGTGACGCAGGAGGAGCGCACACAATGTTCGTCTCCCTTGACGCAAAGGTGCTGAAACGCCGATGATGATGAAGGTGGGGTTGCAGCTGATGTGAGCCTGCTGGCAGGAGAGCAACAAGGAGGATCCCCCCGAAATTTTACTGCATGACTTATCTCATTTCTTCCTGACATGTGGCGACGTTTCCAACCCTTTCAAAGCGTCGCTGTGTCACACCGTGATTTTCCTTCCAAACAGCTGCGCATTACTCAGTGTTGATTTGATTAGTTTAACCTGGAGCGTTCCAAACGCAGCCAAGAATACTGGAAGTGGGTCACCAGGATTCCCTTTGAAGGTGCCTTAACTCTAAAGCGGCTCAACCTGACGCTGGATGCTCGAGAGCGTCACATAATTACATTTTTTGGCCACGGACTTAAAACTTAACCAGTTTTAAGTCTGAGTGATGCGTTTTCTTTCAGAGTGACTTAAAATGTGATCTTGAATGTGAGGATTTACTCTATTTCGCAAGGCGGTTTGAGTTAGTAAGATACCATTTTCCTAATCTGAAGGTCGAATTCGTAAAATAAGGACAGATGGCTGATATGCCCTTTTCTAATTTCTTCTCCTGACAGCTTCTTTCTTGTTGCTCACCCTCCTGCATCTCCCTATCTTCCTCCCTCCCGAGCTCTCTTTTCCGACCATCCCTCTGCCTGAACACCCTCCTTGGTGAGTCATAATGATGATGTCATTTCCTTTGTGTATTTGTGCAGCTGGGCCGGTCTGGGATGGGCTCCGCTGGACTGTATAGCTCAGCGCTCTTTATTGAAAACAGTATTTTACAGACACCTCGTTCCAACTATTACCTCTAAAGGATGCATGCATGTGTCCCTCCAAGAACAATTAGCCCAAATGCAACCAATCCCTGTGAGTCATCTGAGAGGGGTTCCAAGTTTCGCATTATGTCTTTAACATGTCTGCTAAAAATGGAAGAATGCTCGTAAATGCTGCATCGCTTCTTGTGTAAAATAATGTCATTAAGATCCACTTTTACAAGCTGAAGTCACATAAATCAAACCTCAATGTCAGCAAGTCAATTTTCTCCCAGCTGTGTCAATATTCTGCAGTGCTCACTGTCAGGCTAACCCTCAGCACCAATTAAAACCCCCGAAAACCAGCAATAAACCTCTACCTCCAGTCAGCTTAACCATACAAAGAAGGCGATGGTCTTATATCTGGAACTATGCTGGACAGTGAAAGCTAAGGTGTTAGCATTCAGCTGCAACAAATCCCACCAATCAGGCTGAAACATGGCTCTCTTGGCTGCACGTATGTGTGAGCATACACAGGTACGTTCTCAGAGATGTTTCAAGAAAACCTCCTGATGGAAAGTTGGATCAGCCAATCAGCTTGTTGAGACTTTGTGGGCATCAGAGTCTGCATCTTCCCCGAACTTCGGAGACACACACGCAGTACGTCTAGGACTGATATAAGACTACAATTACTACTACTAGTTCTTCTACTACCACAACTAATTTGATTCACTACTACCACAGCTGCTACAACCAGAGCTACTCCAACTACAAAGGAGTCCAGGTATGATGAGGCTCACTGATGAAAGTTGTATAATCCGCTGCTTCCTTGTCTTTGAGCTCATTTTCTGGTTGCTTCTTGAAGCTCCTTGGCTTCCTCTCTCTCTCTCTTTCTCCATGTGCCGCAGTCAATTTGGCTCAAAGCTTTTCCAAAAGTGTATTTCTCAGCGCTTTTTCGCTCTCCTATCTCCCTAAATCTTAATGGCTTTTGTCACACTGTGACACGCTCACTGCAAGCTCCGGAGAGGAATCACAGCTGACCTTGGCTGCACGGAGCCAGACGCAGCATGTTCCAACAGGTAGCCTCAAACAAACAGTGTGCCGCACGCGTGCCGTTAATTCCTGGGAAAAACTTAATTAGCAGCCGCTCTGCCATCCATCTCATTAATGACATTCCTTCCTTTCATGAGTTGGTTGACATATTGAACAGCAGCTCAGGTTTAAACACAGACAGACAGTTTCATTACAGTGAGGGAATGTAATGTGAGCTGAGTGATATCTATCATGATTATTGGAGGACTGCTGAGACGGGCAAATCAAAAAGCACAATGTGGAAAAAAAGACATGAAAGAAAGAAAGAAATACAAGAAATACAACATGAAAACAGGATTTTTTGATCACTGAAACTATGAAAAATGTTGCCCTGACCATACTCTTCTATGCATCTGATTGAGTTTTCACATTTTTTTTCTTCTTTAGGCAGGTGGACACAGCTGCCAGCGGAGTAAGAAATCAAAATTTAGTTTGAAAGAGCACTATTTAAAAAAACTATTCATACAAAACTATAAATTACACGGTTAAACGTGGATAAATAAACTCCAAAAACTGGAAGAAACCTTCTTTTCAGACTAAACATGAGACTAAATGACCGGCTTGGATGGACATCTTTTGCAGTGTGGGCCTGGCTGGCTTTATAAATAGCGGTTGAGGCACCTTGGTGCCACTCTACAGACCTGATGTTCAAGATGACCTGGCAGAAAGCCGCTGGCTAAACCAATCAGACGCAGCCAGCTGTGTCACGGGCAGGAGCCATGGTTACCTGGCTGTCACGGCAACTGGGGTCAACGTGTCCTGTCAAACAATGATGGATGAGGGAGGATAAAACAAAAGGAGAGGAAAACATACAACCACAAGTTTGCACACACACACACACCCACACACACACAAACCGGCATGCACACCTTGGCATACAGCCCCACAGTGAGTACCGCCACAACAGGAGTGCAAATGGTTCTTGGACGGCTGCCACGCAGCATCTGGGATTCAACTTTTTTTCAGACAAAGAGGGAAAAGGGCCTCAGTTGCGCAAATGGCGGGCAATCAGCGAAGAGAAAAACAGGGATCATACTTAAGCTGGTGCCCTCCATGATGGAAATGAGCACCAGAGTTTCATGAGCTCACACACATGGGGTCTCGTTTTTAGATTTTTTTTTTTTTTTTTTGTCCAAGATGTTAGTAAAGCTCATAATTGGGCATGTAATCAGAAAGCCAACTCACTTATGAAAGCCATCAGTTTGTTAACAATCCATGAATGATTTCATGACGCGGTATGAAAAAACTCCCACACTCATATCAAGAAACAGTTTTGTCAAGTCAAGATAAAGTATTCTGTAACTTTTTCCCATGTATGTTGGGAATCTCTGTTCCCAACTAACAGGCCTACCTTTACAGAAATATCAGCATGTATAAAAATATATCAGCATATATAAAAAAATGCAAACTGTATCGAGTCTCTTCATCCATACAATATCGTGCACGTGGGGCTCAAACACTAAAGTAATGGCTATTTATCACCAAGGGTGTCGCCAAAATCAAGAAAACCAAGACACGTCTGGACAACCATGAAGAAGACTAAACAACGGTCACTCTACAAGCTCCATAAATGTTCAGAAAATACATTTTTTTTTTTCTAAATAATATCACCATTACAGCGGCCAAAACATAAACCTCACAGTCATGGAAACTTGGAGTGACTTTTAAGAGTTTGGATCTTTCATGAAAGTTGTTTTTGACTCTGAAAAAAAGCTGAAAAATCACAAGCCCTGTCCTCTCTGTCGTGTTAGGGGGAGACTCCCAGGAGAGGCCAGAGAGAGAAAATGGAAAGCGGAGTTATGCAGAGAGACAGAAAGGGAAAGACTGAGAGAGAGGGGAAGGGAAGTGGATGGAGATGGAGAGAAAAAAGGGGGATAAAGGGCTGAACGGGAGAATCTAGGATGGTGGAAGAGGAGAGTAGGTGCTTCCACCAGTGTGTGTGTGTGTGTGTGTGTGTGTGTGTGTGTGTGTGTGTGTGTGTGTGTGTGTGTGTGTGTGTGTGCAGGCTTATAGACAGCAGGCCCAGTAAATCAAAGCTCTGTGCTCCTCTCCCCCAGTTGCACTTAGCTAATGAAAAGCATCACTACGCTACCTCGACCGCGACCCCATTTAGAGCCAAGATGTGGGCGCAAGGAAGTGAAAGGGAGGGAGGGAGGGAGGGAGGGAGGGAGGGGGAGGACGACTGGTCTTTCCTTGTGCACAGGGATGACACAGGAACACAAATGACAGCCACAAAACATGCATGCATTCAGCCATGTTTGTACATCTAAAGACATACACAGATAAATGTGTGGTAAGTGTGCAGCTCGCTTAAAAACATCCAAATTCTAATTTAAAGAGGTTATAATCAGGAGTTAGTGGAGATAAGAACAAAGCCAAAATTATGAATGGTGTACTTGCATTTGCCAAGCTGATAACAACTGCTCCGTCACTAAAGTGTGTGCAAACCAAACCGTGGAAACACAAAGAAAACATGCAGTTTAAAATTGGAGAGGTTGGAGGTCAACAGCACCTTTCTATTGCCACAAATCTGGACTTCCTGTTTATGCCAGGTGTGTTTTGATCTCACCGACACTCAAAAGCACACCTCGCACACACACATCAACACACAGCACAGCTTCATTCCCACACGCATGGCGACCGCGCCTCCTCGAATGTAAAACTCCACATGTGGTTCCATTTACAGCTCACTTAAACGAAAGTCCTCCGGCATGAATTGGAAGAATGCTTTAAAAACACAAAGAGAATAAGGGAATAAAGATGTATGGTATCATTCTGCGTTACGATGGAAACTGACACAACCCTGTAGTCCATTAATTGCTTCGTCAGAGCGTCCCCTAATGTGCAATACGAGAGTCTCCGAGGAACAACGGTGACATAATGCAGCTCTTTAGAGACAAAAAACTACAAGTTGAGGACATTTTTCCACTTTAATTTTGGCTTTCTGTGTATTATTTAGCAGAGGGATTACATGTTCTTCTCTGGGGTGCGCAAAATGTCATCCTCCCTTAAAATAAAACTCATCAAAAACACATAAAACTTTATTCCGCCTGACAAGACTTTCTGGCGATGATATTGACAGCATATGAGTCCTCGAGGCTGCTGTAAATATTCCCTCTTTCCGACAAAGGCTGTCCACTGTAAGATATATACGACGTGAGTGAGTGAGGTGAACGGCTGTCTCGATGAATGACTACCTGGGTGATGGACGAGGTGAACAGAAGGAGCGAATGAGTCACTCGGACAAAAAATAGACAAAGACAAAGAGCGCCAAGCGCAGCCAAAACGCTGGATGACATGACTCAATGAAGCCAAGCGCGAGGAACAGGCCCCACAGAAACCAACAGGCCAGGGAGGGAGAAGTAATGTCCCCCATCCCCCCCCCCACCCCGAGATGAAAAAGCAGAGCCACACCTGCTTTCAATTTCCACCAAATTGAAATTCTGTCATGAACAATGGGCGCCTTGTTGAGACAGAGAGCGAGAGAAAACGAGAATGAGAAACACAAAAAGAGGCAAAATGAGAACCAGGATGATGTTTGGGATATCTGTGCGTGTGTGACTGTTCTGCCATGTTTCAAGAGGCGTATTTGAAAAAGAGTCGAAGCAGCAGAGGCCCGAGGTATCCTGAATTTCAGTCCACAGCATGGCTCAAACTCAGAAAAGGGCAAGACCACATTTCCCATGATGCAACTCATCAAAATTTCCTCACGGCTTGGAAAACATCTTTCAAACACCACACTCCCAGTTCGTAACACAGCCTTTGTCAAAGGAATTTGGAGTCGAGATGACCTTGATGACATCACTGTGACATCATCAGGGTTGTTTTAACACATTAAAGTGCCCCTTTAGTGACAGAATTCTTAGTGTGGTAGATGAACGTAGTCTTCAGATGCCTTGTGTCCACGTCAGACTTCTTCTAAAGGATCTCTGCAAGACTCTGCGTCACCTCGCTGTAGGCCGCGCTCTCGTTGGCAGCCTCCGCTCTTGATCTCCCTCGGAATCTGTGATCTGAACACACAGATGCCGTATCAAACGGCTCAAATTAGCAGCGCGGCTAAGATCAGTCTGCAAGACGTCTCGATGAAAGTGCGCTGCCAGCTTTCGCCAGCTTTGCTCAGCACAAAAATCAGAGGACCCTTCAATTAAAAACCATGAACCCCCGGATTGATTGAGGTCCCAGGCCCCTGCATTTATGAACATTTTTACAGTAGATGGGAAAATAACAGAGGGGAGAGTGAAATCTCTTATCAGGATAGTCATTATTCTGGTTATAACCCCTGAGGGGCCTTCTTCACTGTGATTATGGGTACATCAGTGATTGGCAGCACAGAAGTACCCATAATCATAGCAAAGCATGTCGAGCAGGCTGTTCCTTTAAAATCCATAGGCACCGTTTGAAAAGATTTCACTGATTTCAACCAAAAGAAGCCTGTCAGGGCATGTTTTTTTCGGTGGATCTCGACACATTTGCTTGCCAGGGAAGCTCCGCTGGGAGTACAAATTCAAGGAAGTAATAAAAAAGTTAAATATCAATCAGGGTTTTTACAATTTGATTGACCCGGTGTACAGCCATACTTCGTATGAGTATGGATAAATGCACAAGACCATAGATATGAGTTCAGGATGTTTTATTTATGGCTCTGAACACAGCCGATCCCAGCGGACGGACACTGTGGGCCGGATGCCAGATTGTAGTAGATCTGTCTTTGAAGCCGAGAAAATGTCTGTGCATATATATGCGACTACCTCTCTGCTTATATGTGTGCGTCCAGTGTTATATGGACCCATCAAATAAACCTATATAAACCCCACATTTGTGTGTGTACGCGGGGGTGCAGCTGTTATGCTGTTTGCGCGAGTGTGCGATATGATCGATACCAGGTGCAGACAAGAGAGACACAAAGATCAATGAGCTGTGATCATGAAGTCTAGGCCGCTTATGATCATTAGCCAGCTGCTAATGAACTTGAATGCCATGTTTGCTAATGAGCTCTCCTCTCTTTGAGTCCATCTCAGGGAAAAAGAAACATGCAAAGCAAGTACGGGACAAGGACACAACAGAGACGGAGCTTTCAAAGGCTGGCTGTCAGCATTTCTCTGTTCCCGTGTGCTCCGTGTTAACACACACCCTGCGACTTTATGTGCACAGGTGTGTGTCACACTTGTGTGCTTTACATCTATTATTCCTTCAAGTTACAGCATCTTGTTCACACTACTGATGTGAGGCAGTAAGGACAAAATAACAGGAACACCCAAGAATAGAATCAATTCATCAATTGCCAGAAAATTAACTGGAAAATATGATCATTTATGCGCTGGTTTTCTTTGTTTTCCATGATTGTAAACTGAATATATTTGGGTTTTGGACTGTCGGCTGGACGTCACCATGGGCTCTGGCTATTGGATGACGTTTTCTGGAACCAAACAATTCATCAAAAGATAAATTGGAAGACTGATTGATAAAATAACCTAAATTTGTGCAGCAGAAATGTATTTCCTTTTTATCTCTCATTCCCGTGCATCTCATGACCCATCAGATTTATCTAGAGACTCCCAACCAGTTTGGGACCACTGGAGTAGTTCATTTATTGATTAGATTAAACAAATCATCCACAATATTTTTTTCTTGAGCACACTGGACTGTTGGTCGAACTGTCGACAGGCTGATCGACAGCATCCTCGCCAACATCTCCTAAACTTTGAGGGCAGATATCCAGGCTCGGGTATGAGATGCGGGGGCAGAGCAGTGCACAGTGCCCAGGGGAAGTGTGCTGAAGCTGGGTCTTGGTCTGGCTGGTGGTGGCCTCGGGGGCCTGGAGGGAGGCATCCGGTCACATCGCATATAAATCACCTGGTCACAGATACGCAGAGCATTGTTTAGCCAGAGCGACGGCTACACTCTCTGAGGACAGTCTGACTCGCAAAGATACAGTATCACACGCCATGCATGCATGCATGCACACACACACACATACACACACAGTGCACTGGTTGGAAAAGGAGAGCATGGAGAAAGCTCCAGTGAGAGCTGGAGGGATCTCTGGCTGTGGACAGTCAGCCTGTGTGGCAGCTGAACAGCACATGAGGTCCCACCGGAGGCTGTTAACCAAAACTAGGTCTGAGTGCAGTTTCATGTCATTTGGAGGTGGACAGCGTCATCAAAACCACAAATATCATCGCCATTATTATTACATGCCGGAAAAAAAAATGGACTTTTCTCTTTTATTTCCAAACCACACCACCGACGCTGTGGACAGGAGGGAAAATAGGGCAACAGAGTTTGGACAGCGCTTCGTGCCGAAGGTCACGACCTCAAAAACGGCAGTCGCTGATGAAGCCACATGAGAGTACTTGACCCTTGAAAAATGGTCAGCGCTTCAAAAAGAGCCCATTAATTAGGATTCATGCTTAAATGACAGGGTATTTTTTAACATTTTTTATGATAATAGAAAAAAAAAAATTCAAAAGAATAAAAAAAACCCCAAAACAGCATTGCTGCCTCTTTTCGAATAAATCATTTTGACGGACAGGAAGATCTAGTCCTTGTCCTTTCAAAATAAACCGTCAAAGATGATCCCATCGCCATGACGCTGTCAGAATTAGTACATAGAGACGCCGAGAAGGATTCATTACTCAAGAATCTCCTCACTCGACGCAAGCTAATCGCCAGGCAGGGCTAGCAGAAACACACTCTTATTAGCGGTGGGAAATGACATTCTCTAATACAGACCAGGCCACACACACACACACAGGGGTGACACACACGGAGGCGTGGCAGGCAGTAACGGTCCAATCAAAGTCTGATTGATTTTCAGAGCTCTCCGGGGATTCTGCTCAGTCAATAAGGGACTCTGTTAGACAACTGAAGACATGATGGATACACCATACATCTTGACTTACAGTGTTCCAGCTGCCTTCTGCTGGAACAGAGTAAAACAGAAGTTGTGTTTCAGCAGCCTGAAAATCAAAGCGCAAGTGTGCTTGAGAAAAATCCATTTCAGTTCCTTGACTTATCGTTCGCATGAGCAGCAGTTCCACCTATCACGTGCAAATCTGAGAGAGCGTGCCTCTAGAACTTCCTCTTAAAAATCGGTGTCAGTAGAGTGGCTGTGAAAAGTGGGGCACTTTTCAAGGGGCGCTTCAGAGAGTCGGTATTACACTTAAAGTTGGAGGACGTGCGAAAGGCGGCTAAAAAGAAAGAATGGTCAAAATTGGTGCACCATGAGATGAGTTTTCATCCAAACTAAAAAAAAAAAACAAAAACAAAAACATGAATTCCTACATTTCCCATAATGCAATTTGATTGTAATAGACCCTCTGCCTTGTAAACTAGTGTTCATGGTTCAATTTAAAGGAGTGCACCTTCAATATACAGAAATATGAAGGGTTTTTTCGTGAATTTAAACACAAATTCAAAATAAAAAAACAAAACAGTGTCACCTGTTATGACTGACTGCTTACATTTAGGTTAATAATGATTGTTTGGTGGTGTTAAAAAGGTTTGCATACATCATCAGTGCATGCAAAAAGGCCTCCAAATGCTTGATTTTCAACACCTGACGTCTTTGGTCGAATTTGTTACACTGCAGAACACCGAGAGCATAATCCAGTGTCTTCGCGGAGCAACCTGACTCTGCTCGGGTAAACAGGGGCAGGACACTCTTCAGTGAATTTGTTAGAAATCATATCGCTGCTGCTGTGTCAAATAACGGCTGCTGTTTTTCAAAGCAGGGCTGCTTAGCATATTGTAGAGCGGTAATGAGCTCACAGAAGTATTTGGCCAGTGCTGCAGGAACTAGCCTGCATTTGTGGCTGTTTCTGTCAGCATGTCAAATCTAATATTCTCTCTCTGTGTGTGGGGTGATAAATTATTAATAGCATGTATTTGAGGAGCTTTCTTAGAACCCGCTTCTTGCACGTCACTCAGCCTCTGCTCGCTTACTCCCCTTCCTCTCTCTGCTGATGTCACACCTCAAAAACGTTCATCTGTCTGTCCCTCGCTCGCCTCTTCAACGCTCATCGCTCTTTGTTGTCGATTTGGAGGGCGATAATGTTGGATTGGGAGCCCCTGCATCTGGACAAGTCAATGTCTCGCTTTGCATATGAACTGCGTGGGAGCTTTTCCTCCTCCCTGCCTCTTTCCACTTGCATCTAAATGGCCCTCTCCTCCACTGCAAGCTACAGAAAAGTAGGGCAGATGCCTCATTTAACACTTGGGTGCGATCATTACACACTGTGTATACATTATACAACAAAAAAAGCAATAAATCCACCTACTTCTGCGATAAAGGAGGTGTTACACTGCAGCTTGGAGCAATAAAAAGTAGGTAATGTGAGATGTGGCAATATGTTAACATACAAAAGCCTGCAGTTTTTCAATCTAATATATGATTATGTGGCTGAAGTGCATCTCATAAGGCACATTTTGTATTTCACATGTATGGGAGGAAGGGTTTCTCAAACAGGCAAGACATTGCAGGCTTTAAGCCAGAATTTATGCTCCTCTGCAAGAAAAGACTCCCCTTTGACACGCTTCTAGGTCCACGCACATCTTCACACATGTCCAGGGGTGTGCTGGCGTGTTTGACTTTTTCTTTCTTTCTTTTTTTTTTTTTTTGACCAAGATGCTGCGTGGAAAGCCCCCGGTTCCTGACACACTCAGTCAGTCCCAGATAGGAGGAGAGGCGAGCAGCAGCAGATTAAATTATACAGGAGAAACCAGAAATAGCTCTAGTGCCGAGGCCGCGTGGACTCGACGCAGGAACACGCCGATGCGAGTCGCCACAGAGCAGTCAACTAGATTAGCTGTGCCCGCATCATGGAATGGAGTCGACTGCTGGAGATTTGCCTGCTCTCGTGTGTGACAAAGGGATCATCTGAACTTGACCTCTGGTGAGGATGAGGGATGGCGGTGGAGGAATCTAACCTCGAGGTTTGGTTTGAATGGCATTACACCTGTGTGGACTCAACCAAACTTAAGCAGTCGTTCTCCAAATATTTACTTTGAAAAACATACAAGAGTCAGAGGCAACAGTGGCCCTGATGTGTTTAAAGGAGCCACTGACCATGAACTGTTCACCTCTTTACACTTCACACATGAACATAATCGCTCACTTGGCAACACTGTGGAAGGTCATTTAGAACATCTAATGAAGCCTCTCATAAATGTGACTGATGTAGGTTTGGGTACACCTCTATCTAGTGTCTCTACTGACTTGGACTGCATCACAAACACAGCACTTTTTGCCGCCTTTCTGAAAATCTACATCTTTTTCCGTGATGATGTTGACCTCATGCTCATTGCTGGCACCCACACACACATCACCGTCCATGATTTCTTACCCAAAACATGCAGGAGAGGCAAACCCAGGTCCTGGCCCTGCCTGCCAGAGCGGAGGGCAGGGACAGAAAGACGGAGGGCATCCTGGAAAAAGTGCCACTCGGGGGCTCACGGTGCTCACGGCAGAAATTCACGGTATTCCCAGAAATTCCCGCCGGTTCCATGCAGGCTTTGGCGGCACAGATCCATGCCAGACGTGCGAGGTGCACAGAGGAAGGGAATGCTGCTCTCGTTTGCTCTCTCTGATGGCCTTAGTCAGTCTCCTGCATCTGAGCTCCCTCCCTCTCTTGCTTGTTCTACCTCCTCCAGTCCTGGTCCTTCTCTCTCTCTCTCTTGTTCGCTCACTCACTTCTGCCCTCCTCTCTGTCCCTCTTGAAGTGTGGTAACTTTATTCCACGGCGGGAAGGGGGGAGGTGGGTCTCGGCCTTTATTTTTCTCCCTCCCAAAACTCCCCTCTCCTCAAATGATCCTTGTTAGCCCCTCCTTTCCCTCGCACACACATACACACGCGCTATTCATTGACCACCCTCCACCCCCTCGGCTTTCTTGCGTTGCATACCTCACCTCTCTTTCCCTCCACCTCTCCTTTGCAGGCTAGCATGCTCGCTCATGTCTGCACTAATGTCACTTCAATTTTTCATCGGCAACCCCTTCCTGTTTCCAGATCTCCTCCTTCAAAAATATCTGCAGGACTCGCCAGCAGCCGAGTGGCTGGACACACCGCAAACAGTGAAAAACGAACAGGTAGTCGGTGCAGAAGTTGGCAGATGATGCACATGCAGCCTCATGCACACACTCAAATAAAGGCCATGTGCACGTATGCATACAATAATGGCTATGAGGCAACACGTGCATTACTCTTGCAGGAAAAGCGGTGACATCCTTCAAGTTTTTGCCAGAAAACTAACATAATGTCTTCTGAAAAGCTGCCCGAGAAACCGAAAAAGCAAATGACCCGCCTTCTGACATGAAACGCTCAACGAGATGATCCTAATTACACTTCCATAGGGCTAAACTTGAGAGAGATACATTAAAAAAGGAAGGTCAAAACTGATCGTCAGATAAACAAGTTGACTTCACATAAATGCCCACTTTTTCCAAACTCCTTGTACGACTGTGTTGTGAAATAGATATTTCTCCTCGTGCATATGGGTCACACATGTCAATATTTACATTCTACACATTTCAAATTAAACTGTTATCTTAAGTGATTCACATTGAGCAGGTGGGGGACAACATCTTACCTGAGGAAACTCAAACGCTATAAAACTGATGAACACTTTGCTTTACCTCCCTGCATATATACTTATATGTGCGTGGATATAAATATCTTAACATACATGTATGCAAACACTGCCGAGCACACGTGTGAGGGATTGCTATATGCGTGTGTACATCTGTACAAAGTACAGCACTGAATCAACATTATATCAGTGGTGCGGGCATATTACATCACTCCACAGTCAGATCCATAAAGGGCTAAGAGCCAATTCATTTTGAGAAAACACCCTCTATTGATCCCTGCTGCACTCCATCACTTCCACTGTAACAGTTACCTCGATCCATAG
Organism: Chaetodon auriga; assembly: GCF_051107435.1. Lineage (NCBI taxonomy): Eukaryota > Metazoa > Chordata > Actinopteri > Chaetodontiformes > Chaetodontidae > Chaetodon > Chaetodon auriga. Next base: position 8,064,982 of record NC_135096.1, on the reverse strand, counting down.
GCTAACCTGACACATAATCTGTGTGTGTTTGTGTGTGTGTGTCTCCCTCTGTGTGCACTCTATTAACATAATGCCAGCAAAGAGCAGAGTGTGGACACAGTGGGAAATGCAGCTGATTGTGCCATTGCAGTCGTCTTAACTCTGGAGCTGATTTTTTAAAGGATTTGCTGCCTGTGTTTTATACATGGCAGCCACTTTCTCCCCTGCAGCCAACTGGTCTAAACTGGGTTGCTAGCAGCCTCTAGTGGCCTCCAACCAACGCTCAGACTGTCTCTGCAGATGGGTAACAGCAAACAGTGCTTTTAGAAATGTATACATACCGCTCACGCCTGCATCTCAGGTTGTTTTTGTGTGTGTGTGTGTGTGTGTGTGTGTGTGTGTGTCTGGATGCAGCCAGAGTGGCCATCGAAGTGATACTTTACTACCTGCAAAAAGCATTGATTTTGGGTGTGCTATTGGGAGTGGTGTATTTTCTCAGTACAACATTTTTGCACAGTGAGGTCAGGTTCTTATTCCCTTATTCCCGATGCAACATGCCGAAGCTCACTGAAAACACACAGGCAGGCAGGCAGGCAGGCAGGCAGGCACCAGCACACACACACACTTCCACATCCACTTTGTTTCCCACAGAATTGTACTCATGGAAAAGGGAATTTAGACCATTTGAGACGATTGATGTTAGAAGCCTGCTATATCTGTTTAAAGGTTGGGGGAACTCTCATCCACATGTATAGAACCTGACAAATGCACAGAGAGAGTGATATTTGATCACCAGCTCCACCAACACAAACACGCCCCAGACAAGACGTTCAAATATTTTGGTCGCGCTGCTGCAACAAAAACTAAGAAGAGAAGAAGGCACGAAAAGAGAAAAAAAAGAGAGAAGTATTCCACATTGACTCCATAGTCTTCTGTCGCTGGAGAATCCATCACATTAAAGCTTTAATGCAAGAATAACAAAGCATCCATCATGCTGAGCGCCGGCCCAGAATACAGTAAGCCATTCAGGGCAGAAGCCTGCAATTCTCTGGGTGCGGTACCTGCGTACCGATCGCCACGGTCGGCCAACATTACTCAGTGTGGAAGTTAAGATGGGAGACTGTGATAAATACAACAAGCAATGAATGAGGTTTTCATGCATATGCTGGAGAGGCAATCTAGAGGGAGAGAATAAGGAGCCATTCAGTAGACAGGCTTCCCATCACCCTCTTCTCTTTTGGCTGTCTGCAGCACTGCCTGATGTGAATTTACTGGCCGTGGGGACATTAGGTAAATTAATAGGCAGGCAAGTAAACACAAAACACAGAGGAGAGGAGAGGAGACAGGAAGAAAGGAGGCACAAAAAGCAGGGAAACTGAATGAAATCAAATTACAGAAACAGAAAGGAAAACTGGGGAGGGGGGAGGAGGAGTGACAAGAGCAAATTAAATAAAATAAAAGGAACAGGAAGGAAAAAGATGAGAGGAAATACAAGTTGAAGAAGGGGACACAAAAAGGAAAGAAAACTGGATGAAATAAAGGAAAGGAACAGTATATAGAGGAGAAGAGATAAGATGAAATTGCATAAAAGAAAAGAAAAATGAGGGGATGAGAGGCAAGAGACAAGGAGAGGAGGAGATGAAAGGACACAAGAGGAAATCCAGTGAAATGAAAGGAAAGGACAGCAGTCACAAGGAGAAGAGGAGTGGAAGTGAAAGAAAAGAAAAAAGGAACAAAGGGGAAAACAAAAGGAAAGAGAAGAGGACAGGAGATGAAAAGGCACAAGAGGAAATTCAATGAAATAAAAGTAAAGGAAGAGAACAGAAGGAGAGGGGAGGAGAGGGGAGGAGAGACATGAGGAAAGATTCAATCAAACCCAAGGACAGAAACTGAAAGGAAAAGAAAGGAGGGAAGAGGAGACAGGAGGGAGTTTTGGAGAGGAGAGAAGAGGAGAGGGTTCCCCTGCCATAGTACCACGGTAGTGTCACCATAGTAACACACATGGCGAAAACCTTTCCACATCATCATCATCCCTCCACCACCCCGTCTCCGCCTCGCAACACCGCCGCGCATTCGCAGTCAAACACATGCACGCACCGACAATGTTTCCAGCCCATCTCCCGTTGTAACCCGGCCCCGTCACGCGGGGACTGTGTGAGCCACGTTGCCATGGAAACTGAACACCTCACAGCGGTCCTCGGAGGGAAGACACAGAGCCTTACCTCTCCACTTTCACCTCCCAGCCGGTCACGTGACCAGCTCCAGTGCTGCAGCTGGAGCGAGAGAGGAGCAACAGACTGAATGGTGCTCCTGTGCACCAGCGCAAACACTCCCACAGTCCAGTCAGATGAACACAAGCACCCCTTCATCAGCACCATCATGGTCCAGATGTTCTTCTGAATGGATTATAAACTGGATGTTACGTTATTCGCTGTGTGAAAGTCTACAACAACTACAAATATTTCAACTGATTATCCAGTACTTTTGGTGATCTCCACCATTTATTCATTACTTATAGCAAAATATTTCAACTTCTCATCTGTTACTTTTAGCTATCTATTAACCACGTATTGCTTGCTTGGTGTTCAGGTGTTAAAGCTGACTCAGTGTTTATATATATATATGTTTTTTCAAAATGTGGTTGATGCAAAATCCCCATTTATTTATTCACCCCATCAAAAAAGAACATGGCCACCGAGGAGCTGACTTAAAGCTTACGCACAGCTAATCCCTTAAAAACTGGCCACTTAGCGGCTGCTGTTGCAATTAATGGCTACACAAGCGGTGAGAGCTTTTACAGCTATATCTTGAGCTAAAAGCGAAAATATCACAGTTGTGATCACGGGGTGGAAAAGTTTTGAGGATGATCCTAAATGTGGAACTTGCGTGTATTGACTACGCAGGCGTGCACTATGCCTTTTCCAACGAAAAAATGGGAAAGGGAAATATTTGTGCCAAATTATCGGTGCAAAAGCTCTCTATCAAGTAACATCTGTCTATTTTGACTCCTAATAACCCCGTTTTCTTTAAAAAAAAAAAAAAAAAAAAAAATCGAACGCTGCAGAATATATGACCATTTCTCCCCACACAAACCAACTTTTTTCAAGGATTTTCTAGAAATGAGTGTCTGTATTCAGAAACAAGAAAATACAACTGCAGACAAACTGAAAATTCTTTTAAAATCAGGCTTAAATATAGACAAAAATCGAATTTTTTGCAGTGATCAAATCACATTTTTATCATTGGGGCCGCATGAATGTTCCTTCCAAAGTACAAAGGACAAGGGTACAAATGTAGTCCGTGCCTAAGGGTACAATATCCATACCTTAACAAGGGTACATCCCTAGTGGCAAGCATATGTCCCATTTTACAGTGTAGGTACAAGAGTCGAAGATGTGGCTGAACCCACCCATCTCTACAACTTCTATTCGAAAAATGCTGCAAAAACCTTCATTTAGCACCATCCATTTATTGATCCTTTTTTTCTGGGCGAGAGAAAAATTTAAACAAAGTCAAGAGACCAGTGCTGACAGGACAGGTTGAGCAAAAGCTGTGACTGAATGAACATAAAGGGTTGGGGATTCATTGCACAGGGTGGAGGAGATATATAATGAGTGTGTGTGTGTGTGTGTGTCTGCAAAGGCACTAACAAGCTCCACACACACTTACACACACATATGTGAGAGTGCGACAAGGGGAGTGTGGTGGGATTGAGCGCGGGTGTAGAGATAAGGAGCTGCGGCAATGGGGCGGGGGGGCGGAGGGGGGGGGGGGGGGGTTGCTGCTGGTGTTGGTGCCGGTGGGAGGGTGTTGGGGCTTGAAGAGACGGGCGGCTGCAGCACTGCACGCTACGGCGTCACCACGAGCAAAATACCATCATCGCCAGACTTTAGAACACCAACGCTGCCAGCTCACATACGCAACAGCAGAAAGCTCGTGGTCAAGCGAGAGTTAGAGCACTGCAACACTCAAGTTTCCAACCTTTTGACTGGTATTTATGATCGAAAGCTTTCCATGATGCAGAATTAGCCAAAGAGGAGGATAAAAAAATGACAGATGTGAGGGCACATGGAAGTCCCAAAAGGTGTCTTTACTTCATGATAATATACTCACTGGGGGACAGATTATTTTTAAAAACTGCTGAGGATGCAGTGCATTAAGCTGATTTGGTCAGTGTTTCCTGCCTGAGGACAACTGCTATAAAAAAAAGGTCTCTCTTTGCTCTAGAGATGCTCATTGCTTTAAAAAAAAAAAAGGCAGGGGAGAGAAAAAAAAATAATCGCCTTGAAATTATCCCACCTATCGCCATTCATCAGAGGGTCTCCTCAGGCAGTGTTTCTGGTGTCCTCGCATGTGTGTAAGTGCATGTGTGAACGTGGGTAAGAGGAAATAGTGCCATTAAGACATAGAGTTGTTACACATGATTGATTATGTGCTAGAGAAGAGCAAAAAAAAAAGAAAGAAGCAAAGGCTGGGGTCCAGGTTTTGCTAATAACATTGGCTTCAGGGGAACAGACAAAGAAACAGAGTGTGCATTCAGCTGATACCATTCAATGAACTCCGCTTGGCCTGTCTTGCTCATACACATGTGCCATACGACCATCGGAATATGGCGCAGCGATGAAAGGCTCACAAGCCCCTGCATCAAAAAATGAGCAAATACAGCATGGCATGCAATGGCAGGGGATGACTGGGGGGAAATCGAGAGCCGTTTCTTGGGAATACGCAAACCACCAATAATGGTGCATTACAATTCTGCAGTTGTGGAAGCAAGGTGACCCGATGTATCAGGAGCAGCTATCGTTTGTTCCAGGTGGCTGCTGCAAGTGCCTGGCTCTAGTGGCAAAGCCAAAATCTGATCCCCATGGTTCCCCACCATCTTTTTCTGGAGCAGCTGCCTGGAGACCACTTGTAACACTGACCTTGAATCAGCACTTAGAGGGACACCAACCAGTCTTCCAGAGCCCATGGTCCATGACCAGCCGCCGAGCTCGTTTTCACAGCTACGTCATTTGGTGGTTTAGGTAAAGCCGGCTGTACGCTCGCAATGGTTGGGTGGTATGACTGAGAACAAGGCCCGTCCTGGTGTTTATGTCATGCGGGATGAGAATTCCAGATATCATTTTTCGGTATTTACTGTAGAAGAAAGTCACCTGCATGGGTTGAAGTGAGACATGAAGGACGACATGTGCAGAACTCGTCCTCTAAGTCCACTGAATCCCTTGTCAGTCTCCTGCTCGCGGTAACCCCTTCCCCCCCCCCCCACCCACCTCCGTGAAGTCTTACCTTGTCTCGCTTGGCCCCCCGCAGAGGAAAGAAGCAGGTGAAGAGGAACTTGCCCCAGCTGATGACGGCAGCCAGGCACCAGTTGAGGCGAGCCATGCCTGCGTCTGTCCCGTCTCGTCTGCCAGCCTCTTATCTCCGGGATAGGATCCTGCAACCCCCGTGAAAAGATTGATGTCAAGCGAAAAAAAGACCCTGCGGAGACAGGAGACCCTCTTGTCCGAGTCCGTGGAGCAGAAATGAACTGAAAACCTTCCTTCAAGTCAGACGGCGACTGGGGATTTATTTTCCTTTCAGGTTTTTTTTCTTTTTTTTTTTTTGGCAATTTTGGCTACCTGTCTGGTTATGTGTCTGCAATTCCAATTTGTGGGGGAACAAGGGGGGCCACTGTGAAGCGACTGGCGTCCCACAAACGGACTAGACCCTTGGGCGGTCTAGAGGGACCCAAAGCATCAAGAGCCTAAAACTGTCTTCCTGCCTTTCCATCCATCTGTCTTTCTCTCTCTTCTCGTCTCCTCTGTCTCCACAGCCCGGTCTGGATGAGTCAGTCCTCAAAGTGTGATGAGCGCCGTCGGCTGCATAATGCGAAGAGCCCGTCGCTGATCGACGACACTGTTACACATACACACGCGCACGCTGGCATGCCCACACTCGCTGTCACACACACATTCACGCACACGCTCGCCTGCAAAAAGAAAAACGCTGTCCTGGCACATACATCCACAGGCAGAAGAGCCCCCCTCTTGTCACACGGCTCTCCTTCAGGCTCAGGATCCCCGGTGCTTCGCGCTCACACACTCCGCTCACACACACTCACTCTCTCTCTCTCTCTCTCTCTCTCTCTCTGTGTGCTGCTCTTTCACACATACACACATGCACTGATGCTGCAGCACTTACTCAGCCAGCGCGGGAGGAGGGGAGCAAAAGAGTGAGGAGGGGGGGGAGAAAAGGAGAAATGACTGGGAACACAGCGGTTGAAAGAGAGAAGAAAAAGGATGGAAAACAGAAGGGGTTTCTGTTGAGAATGACAGATTGAGTGTATTGATTCAGTGTTTATATTTCAGAGTTGAAGCCAGTGTCGCCGAGGAGAAGACGGCGACGTGCGTATGAACGAAAGTGCGCATCAAGTAGTGATCACTGGGAGAGGTGGAGGAGCAACAGAAGGCACGGAAGGAGTGGATGGAGGAGTCAAGACGGACAGATGAGAGACACCGGGAGAGGAGCACAACGACAAAAAGGAAGGCAGCGAGTCGCAGGAGGAGAGGAAGGAGGGGAGAATGTGTTTGAGAATATTGAGCAGAGAGCACTGGTGAACACACACACACACACACACACCAGCATGCGCAATATACACTCACAAATGGACACGCAGCACCGTCACGGTGCAAGGCGGATACAAGGCAGGCAGAGGGTGAGATGATTGTAGTGTGTGTGGAGAATTGGGTCGAAGGGAGAGAAGGAGGGAGGAGAGAAAGAAAGGATGGAGGATGACAGAGGAGGAGAGGAGCGGGGTGTTGAATCATTGTGTCTTGGGTGATTATTTCCCTCTCTCTCTCTCCCATACACACACACACACACACACACATACACACACGACTGCAGGTGGTGCACAGGCTCGTTCACTGTGCTGCAGTCTCTCTACGCTTCAGTGGGAGCACATTTTCACTGCAGAACGCTTTTCTCTGCTACCCCCCCTTGCACCCCCCCCCCCATCCCCAACCCCTCCCACCCAGCACACCACCGCCACACCAACGCAATCACAACACATCAAAGCAATGAGCGAGGGAGATAAAGTGTAGAGAGGATGCTGTTCTGTCAACCAAAGCTAGCTCTGCCCGGGGGGGGGGGGGGGGGGGCTCTGGCAGGGTGTTAAGGGGAACATAACACAAATTGTTTGGCCATATGGAAATGCACTGGTAATAAAAGGAATACAAATCTTCAGCGCGGCTCCTATCAGAGCCTCTCTGTGTACTATCATATGGAGTAAAATCTGCAGTCAGTACACATGTCAGCATATAAATACAGTACGTCATCCACTCATATACGGTTCCCTATGAGGAGGACTGAGTGGCTCGGTTTGTGAATCTGTTTTAAGATCGAATGCATTTTCAGAATACATGCAAATGATGCAGCTCATTAATACATGCTGTGCATTGCTCATGCTCAACAGCTGAATGGCACATAAGAAAATACATGATGAGCAGCTGGCATATAGGTTAAAATGAAAGTATGAAATGCTTCTGAGCTTCTGCTAGCTAATGATACAACAGCACTGAGTAAAAAGAAGAAGCACAAAATATAGACAAATGCAAGCGGTATGCAATGAAACATGACTTCCAGTGTGCAGTGAGGGTAAAAATGCAGCCCTCACTCTATGATTTTGGATATTTCAGTCTTCATTTGAGCCCATTAACTACTTTCTTGGCACAATTATCGGCCTTGGAACACACATGTGCCTGTTCTAGGAACTCGTGAGTGTATCCCACAGCCTTCTGCAGCAAATAGAACTTAGTGGAGGACTTACAGTGATACAATAACCAGGATATTGAAGGCACAACACCTACCACAACCATTCAACACCTTCAGAGCTCTGCTGGTACACCCCAAAAGACTCGCCTGGGAAAGAAAGACTGGGGTGGTACGTGGCATCACTTGCAACAGCTGTGATGAACACGGCATTGGTCAAATGGAAAGTACCCTGGGGAAAAAGACTGAAAGAGCAGCGGAGGCAGACATCAGCTGTTTGCAAACAACAAACCACGACTGGTCACAGCATCGACCAGGAGTCAGCCAGAGAAATATCACGGGAGACACTCGCATTTGACACCGTCTTTGAACAGAGACGAATAGAAATGCTAAAATCCCGCAAAATTTATGACCACCAGTTGTCACATGACCAAAATCCGAGCCAAAAAAAAATGACACCTGAGCAAGTTCATTTCAAGGCTGCGGTTTAAACCTGCAGGATTTGCTGCATACGCCTTGCCAACTACGCAATAATCAACAATCCTTTATGCAAAGTCTCTCGTGGCCACGCTGCATTCTGGTGCAAACGTTGGAGGAAAAAAGAGGAAAACCGTCCTTTATGGTCGACATATGAAGTCAATATGACGTTGATGCAAAGTGGCAGCTCTGTAGAAGCACTCCCTCGCTGTCTGAGTCTGACAGACCAACACCAAAACCTGACATGTATCTTTTATGTTTTAGGTCTGGCTGTTGTACCTCGAAAAATCTATGCTTGGCTACTCGTCTGCAGGAATAAGAAAAATGTGCCACCCAAAAGCAAATGGGCCCAGAAATGCAAAGCAGACAGTGTGTTTTTCCTTTATGTCAACATTATTGATGATGTCCTGTGGACCTGCTCCTCTTACACCGAACTGGTTTACTTTGCAAGGGGTGCAACACAGACAAATATAGCATATTTCTTAGCGATATGAAACTCTTTAGATCTGAAAGCTGGGATTTTGCTGACAAAATATTCAGTCGGGTCCATTTTCTTGAGTAATATTTCGCTTTAAAGAGGATGCTTCACTTTCTGCAGCTCAGACAAATGAGGAATATGTTTTTGTGCGGCGCATTATTCTACAGCAGTGTGTACTGTACTTCTCAGTGTGAGACTGGGCTTGTGTCCCACTCTCTTGGCAATGCGCTGACCTCTCTCATTAGGCATAAGCAACTTGCATAATCACTGCTGACTTCTATTGAGTGGCCTGTCACACTGCCTATCCGTTTGACTGGGAACCCTGTGAAAAAGAGCAGGCTGCCAAAAAAACTTCTCCCTCAATGACTTTCCCCTGTCATCTGGAGAACGATCAACATCTATCATTTTTCACCAAGTGCACAAAAACAGGAACTTTGCAATGTTAGCTAAGATTTATCCTCTATTGCACCAAAGGCTTTCGAGCAACACTGGCTATCAATATTTATGAAACGTTAGCGATTTTCCCTTCTATCCAAATATATACACCATTTGAAATATTCATTGACATATTCACAGATTAAATCCTGTCCATTAATGTTGTTTAACGTTCCACAAACTCATAATGACCCTTTGCTCAGGTCTAAAGACTCACCTGCACACTCACGTCGTCCGTGTTTTCCTTTGCCCAGAGCAAGGTTATGTAAATGTTTCATCGCATGCAAACAAAATCTGCGTAAATCTGCTTGGAGTTAATGGTTTCCACAACGAAGGCTGTCATGAATGTTTTATCCATACAGGGGATCTTTCCTATTAAAGCCGCTGTTGATTTGAAGGAGCGATCGATCAATTTGTTGCCAGTTTGATGAGGTTACAGGCAAATGTTGAGGGATTTTTGACAATCTGATATAATGTTTGTATATGTGCATTCCTTAATTTTAGCGCTTGCTGTTGTTCTTTTGGAGATGTGTTCTGTAAATTAATTTTCATTCTCGGAGTAAGTCCAAGTCTCAAGACTACAGTACAGACCAAGTATTGAAGTCCTACTTAAAGAAGAAAGGACTGGCTTGTCTATAGCCGACATGTAAACAAGTTTGATAAGCCAGCAAGCTCTCATCTATTCAAAATGTTAAGCGAACACCAGCCTAATTAAGTTGATACCACTCTCATGTTCCATACTTCTGACAGTTGGCTGACATATCTTAGGATAAAGACTGGAAACAGGTGGGAATAGGGGTCTTGGCTCTGTCCAAATGTAGCAAAATCCACCACCTAGCACTTTTAATTAGCCTCTTGCTTCTTGTTGTTGTTGTTGTTGTTGTTTAATTCATATCCTTGAAATGTGATTTTGCCATTTTATAGGGGGCTATGTGCCAGATTATTTCTTGGTCAGGGCCAGTTACCAGGCAACCAGTGGAGCCTCCAGGAGGTTACTGATCTTGGCCAGGAAATAGTCTGGTCAATAGTCCCCCTGTAAAATGGCAAATTGAAGTTCTTCCACTTGTGTTTGGACAGAGCCAGGCGAGCTGTTTCCTGCTGATTCCAGTCTCAACGCTAAACAAACAGGCTGGCGACAGCTTTTTATTACTAAAATATGAAGAATGGTGTAAATCATCTAACTCTAGTGCCTACATTCTCAGCAAAACAAACGTAAGTTAGGGTGGCATTCTTTGCTGCGCTCAAGGACAATTTCAACAGACAGATTGAAAATGTGACCTTCCCGTCATGAACAAGCCTGTCCCATCCAAGCATAATCAAATCCCACAATGAAAATAATTAGCAAAAGCAGCTCACCCGCCAGAGTGTGCAGGCTCGCGGCGATGCCGTACACGCCTCGACTGGAGGCCGACTGGTCGGAGTTGTGATTGACAGCTGGACAGCCTGGTGCACGAAGCTGCGAGAGAAAGAAGAGACAGGAGGAGGTGCAGAGTTTAGTTTTCTGCAACAGCATCCCATTCACATTCAGAGCACAGAGTGTGCACTGTACTGAGCAGACAGCAGATTAGGTCCCATCACACACCTCATCATTCACTAACACGCAGACTCATCTGCCTTCCATTTCTCTCCCACTCATCCTTACATTCCCTTCTTTTTCACTTTCTCCTCTCCTCCATTTGAGCTCCTCTGTTTTATTTCCTTCCTGTTTTACCCCTTTCTCCGTGTACCTCAGCATTAGCCTCCCTCTTTTGGTTTTTACTCCCTTTACTCTTTTTCTATTTGCCATGCGCAACCTATCCAGGACAGATCGGAATTCAGTTTCTAGAACTTATTTGAGCCACATACCAATCCACCCAAACTTTTAACTTCTTTAACATATCATGTATTTTCAGGACTAACTTAGTTTGACTATTATTTAAGGCAAAAGTGTAAATCTCAAACTCTGAAACTCATAAATCAGCACACACAGAATACAACCTCCAATGCCCTTGCACTGCAGGCATGCCAGTCCTGACTCCCGGGTGCAGGGTGCCATACATAATACATAATAATACATAATAATGATGACACCTCGTTGTTTCAGAAATGTCCCTCTTCATCACATCTAATCCAAGAGAAAGCACTGCAGAGACAGAGGTGACCCTGATGGCCCGTGATCAATGATTTAGTCTATTAAGCGAAGGTGCTTTGATCAGTAATTCTCAATGACACTGGATCATTGCACTTCAGTGATCCCCAAATGATTAAGTATTTGAACCAATCGTCTGATCTTATTTACAGTTATTATAACTGCTTGAAATAAAAAAAAAAAACCTTGGAGACAAGGCAGAGATAAAGGTCCTGTTGTGCGACACTCATGTGGGGTTTGGAGTCCATCCCTGCCTGGAAAAACCTCCAGGTGACAGGTTCATCCTTAGCGGGAGCAAATTATGTGCAGGGACAGGGAAGCACTTGGATGCGCTTAGAGTGGAGGTCTATGAGCAGTGACACTTCCGGGGCCTGCTGCCAAGGGAAACTCAGTTATCCAGCGATAGCTACTCCCCTCCCCCCAACACACACACACACACACACACACACGACTTCCAACCTTTTCTCTGACCCCACGGGAGCAGGAAAGACAGGAGGGGAACAAGTGATGATGAAGCTATTGACAGAGAAGTGAATCTACACTCTCTCAGGACGTTAGTGATCAATTTGTGCTCGCTTTTGTTTTTATTTGCACAGTTGATAATTCTTCAAGAGGCCGGAAAACTGCAGCAGGGACCAGAGATCAGAGCGGAACAAGAAAATGGCGCGCAAACTGCGATGGATGCTTTCACATGACTGTCATTACCAAGAATTTCATGCGGTCTTTCGTCAATTTTACTCTCTTCCAGCTGGTCTGGGTTCAGTCACAGAAGGCAGAAGGTAATCAGTGATGTAAATGCCCCTGATAAGCTGCAATCAGGTATCAGCCAGACGACAGCAGCGTAATACAACTCAACAGCACCGTTATCCTCGCAATCAGCTGCAGTCCGGGGCCAAATTAGAATCGACCTGGCTCTCCACTCCATTCTTTTAAATCATCCGCACGACGCAGCGTTCACCTTCTCGAGCCACGAGCCAGTGGGAAAGGTGGAGTCTTCTTTGGCTTTTTGGCACTGACAAAAATGAAAATATTGATGGCACAGCGGTACGATAATTGTCATTGAAGGAAAAGCGCTTATTGACATTGATGCCTCATGTTCACACAGACAGAGAGAGCTAAAAAGAGGCCTATGCGTCTGTTAAAATATCATAAAACACAACTGCATATTATGCAAAATTTTGCAGCTTTTTAGATCACAGTTGGGACGTAGCATCTTCACAGGTAAACCTGTTTTTTCATCTTATTTTCAAACCACTTCAGATCATGCTGCATTTGAAGGAAATTACCACTTATATAATTGGTTAGCAACAAAGCTGCCCATGCCCATACCTCACATCCCCCCCAAGCAAAGCAAGCACAGAGCAATAAAATGAACAGAAATATGCAATAAAGCCAACAATAAAAGAAAATCTATCAGTGTTATTTTCAATGTGCTTTTGTCACTGGAAGGTATCCGATGCGCAAAATAAATGAATCCAGCACAACGTTTAGAAAATCTAATTCGTTGTCCTCCTTCTGGTCATCACAGGATGTGTGCCTGGAACACAGCAGCAGGATAGCGTACTGTGGCTATTTTCATTTTGAGCAAGCTTGGAAAAAGCCTGAGGGAAGCTATCCACCCCCCCACCCCCCCCCCTTATGTCCGAACATCCAGCTCATAGCTCACGTCCTGCTGCTGACTTGGCTGTTTTCCAGTAGGGTCTGTGGCTTGCTTTTAGCCCTGCTAATGTAGCTACCTATGTAGGTTAAAGACCCCCTCGTGGTTGACAAACACACCAGTGCCAGGGGAGACATCTCAAGGTGAACACAGTGTTCAGATCATACACCGCCGCTTCAGAGGTGGCGGCAACAATAAGTAGGACAGAAACAACAATGTCCGAGAGACACATTTCAGCCGTGATCGATTTATTCTCAAGGCAAAGAAAACCCAGAATATGCTGGTGTGGCACCCCGTGATTGCATCTCTGTGAGCGCATGCAGGGAAGTTTTGCTCCCTGAAAGATGGGACCTTCTCCATTTAATCCCCCAGTCCTGTCTGCTGTGCTTAGGAATTTGAAGACCCCTTAATTCCCTAAATGAGCCAAGGAATCGATAGGAAGACTACTGGCCCTTACTCAGTCTAATTATACACATTTATCACCAATCACAGCCTTGGATTTGAATACTGACTGCTGAGACTCAGTTCTGCTGTAAGGCAAAGTGACAGTCCACTGCAATCCAGTTCATCCGTAATGCAAGACTCAGCGTTATGACATCAGGGTCGAGATGAGAGGAAATAAGCATGAAACCAGAGGAAGAGAACATAGAGCGGAGACTGGACGTCTTCTGCATAATCACAGAACACGCATTTCCGACCGTATGAGTGCAGAGCAGCACATCCCTCCGCAATGAAAGCCGTTCACAGAAAGCGCCTTAATCCCAGCAATTACTGTGCAGCGGGAAGATGCGGAGATCAGTCCGGACCAATCTGGAGTAGAATTACTGGGCTTTAGAGATGAAAATCAACAACGTGATCCCATAGAGTTCCTGCTAATACCTCGTCACCATGAACTAAAGCTGAACAAGAGCAGACCTTTTGTTTGAAGGGCGCAACAAGGCGCTTCACCAGTGATGAGAAATACCAGTTTACACAAGGCTGAAGTCAGGTAATGTGTGGAGTTAAGCTTCTCCGGGTTGCACATAGGTGAACGTGCACAGGGGGTCGCTCTGATGCATTTGTGTGGGAGTAAAATTCCAGGTTTATGCTGCTCAAATGAATAAAATTGCTTTCTTAAATGCAAAAAAAAAAGCATACTGCAAGATTTTTAGACCAATTAAAGATGGCTGGGTTGCTGGGTGAAGATCTTTCAGTTTGCCAAGCAGCCGTGTGCACCACACAATGATGATTTGAAAAGGTAAGGCGATGCTTCATGGTTTCCTCAAATGCGTCCTTTGTCTGGACACGGCGACAAAACCGGAATTGGTTTTGACAGCAAGTACACTGTGGCCTTGAATGAGAAACTGCAAGAAAGGTGAAAAATATTGAGCGAAAGAGGACATGCCGGGTCTGGCCAATACTAAACTGTCACAATGAGTGACATCAAATTTACATAGCGACACTGAAGTCGGCCTGCTTCTTAAGCAAATAAGAACATTCGGGAAGTGGACAGAAAAAAAATGAGCAAAGGAAAAACACTTCCCCCCCCGTCAGGCATTGGAGCAGTTCCCTTCCTTCTAAATCTCCTTATCTCAGCTGAGAGGCAGCGAGAGGGAAAGGGACAAACGGGAAAGGACAGAGCAAGGCAGACAGAGAAACAGAGACAGCAACGGAGGAGGGAGGGGGGTCAAATTAACAGCAGCGACTGAAGGTGGACGAAGTGAGACAATTAAGAGGAAAGAGGGCTGCTGACGGTCACGCTGGAGGAGAGAGGATGTTAAAGGTTCCATGAAAATGAGACAGACCTTTTCCATGTTGATACCTTGTTGTGTCTGGGTGCGTGCCAAAACTGCTGTATGCCAATTCAATTTTGCACATTTTTCATATCACTGTACACGTGACCCAAATCTTTCAAGTCAGTCTTTCCCCATTGTTTGCATTCGTTTTACACTGAATAATATAAAACCAAAGTTCAAACTTTATCACTCATTACAGAATCAGAAGCAACTTGCTCTGGGTTGACTTGTGTTATTGCACTGTTGTGTCATTTTCCAAATAAGACTGGAGCAAAGAGGGTCACTTCTACTCAACGTCCCCACCGAACTGAACAACAAACTAGGTCGCTGCCTTGGAAGATGAACTGGATCAGTGTTTTCTGATCCAACACTCCCATCAGGAAGGACGGCGATGTCCGCCATGGCCTTCCAACATGCATGCGACTGTTCGGCAGCTAAAACTGATTGTTTGAAGTGAAAGAAAATTTGGGGTGATGGTTAAAAGAAAACATTCCTGATGAAGTCAAGTACGCGAATGCAGGCACACCGAGCTACGGAGGGACGACTTCACGCCGCTTCATCTGAAAAAACCAACAACGCAACACAAGCATGAAATGCAGTCTGAGCTGCACAGCTACAGGCCATAGCATGACACAGCAAGAGAACGGTTCACCGGGCTGGCAAAGCTCTCGGCATATTTCTGACACTTCGTTCCCTCTTCATTCAGACAGGAATGCGACTGAAAATGCATTCACGGGCAGACGCCATGTTTGTTTACCACTGGAAACACTCTGATTAGCGCTGTATCACCCCTTTGAGGACGGACTGAACGTTCCCTTCAAATTGCGTGTATATGTATTTGCGTGGCTGCAAGGGTAAATGTGTGCATATGTGTCTTTGTGGCGTTCAAGTTTGAACTGCGGTTTAAGGATTCATGCAAACTCTGAGGAGAATTTTCAACTTTTAAATTCAAACATGTCTGCTCCGAGTTGCTATCCACTGTCTGAAGAGCCAGTTACACTCTTACACTGGGTGAACATTTAGCACAGCGCTGTGCAGGCCACATAAGAAGTGAAAATGCCAAATTCTCCTCTGTCCCCTTAAAAGCTCCGGCAAACCTGACCTCTTTCGCGGACAGAAAATGTCGACCAGATACGAGCAGAGACATTTCGAGGGAACCACCGAGAGACACGGAGACCTCGACTCTCCTTCAGAGCCGGAGCCTTGAGAGGCAGTGAGCAATGTGTCTCTCCTGAGGGAATTATGGGAAATGAACCGTTCTAAAGGCCTAGTATATCCAACGGGACGCAACTTCAGGCGTCGCTGCCAAAGTGTCACAACACTGGCAGGCCACAAAACACTGACAAACACAAACATAGACACACACGGACTGCACAGACACCACATAAACATCCAAAGAGCCTTTGTGCTGCAGTGTTTTGGATTTGGCTCGCAACACCGAAGGGATGAATTTTACAAAACTGCACAAAAACCCATCAAATATTTAATAGAAATGCCTCAATTTGCAGAATTAGCGAGCAAAATTGATGGCAGTTGAGTGTAAAACAAGATTTTTAATGCTCAATAGCGAGCTAAAGGACGCGCTAACATGGACACATATTGCACGCACAGGAAACACATGGCCGTCAACATCATGCACCGAAGGCAGCTGACGCTCAGCTGACCACGCCGATGATGATGTTTTCCGGTGACGGCTCCTCTCCCTGCCTTCGCCTGGCGCACCGTTGCCATGGGAGATGTTTATATAAGCCATGCCTAATCCTGTTAACTGCTACTGCGGCTACTGAGCAGCATAAGTGTTTGGCAATGCCGCACTGCAAAAAATGTCTGTCTTTAAGTCCTTTCACTGAGTGCTGAGTATTTTTTTTTTTTTTCTTTTCTTGAAACAAGTGAAAGGGGGAAAATGGAAAGAGGTATTTTTAGGCGTTGATTTGGAGAAAAAGAGAAGCAAAGACGCAGGAGACAAAGCGACTGGGTGCATACACGTTGACATTTTGGAATGATTTTTGACATAAACATATGATTTGCAGTGTTAAAACTACATTAAATAAATACATATATTGGTATTATCAAGTCATTTTCCAATGGACAATGTAAAGCATCATGGGTCCTAATCCTCGACCTCATTGCCTTTCCCCCCAACCTTCACCACTCTCACAAAAACATAACCTTAAATAATTTTTTGATGAGTTTCCTTCTACAACAGGAGCATTATTTAGGTATTCGTCCATCTTCTGGAGGAAAGGAATGGCGCTGGAGAAGTTGAAGCCTAATTATCCCGATTAAAAAGCGGAGAGTATGAACAAGTCATACAAAAGAGGATTATGCAGACATGAAAGACGACGGAGTGGGAGAGGAGCAGAGCACCGGAGAAGCGGGAGAGCTCGTGAAAAGGCGGACGTGGACGATGAGACGTCACATACATGCAATCTATGCGCCTCACAAAGGAGACTGGACAGGGAAGCTATGCATCACCGTCTCCTGGTCTCCTCCCCCCATTCCCTCTACACTCTTTTGCTCCATTAGCTTTATTACAGTCTCTTGGCTGCGGAATCAGGCTATTGTACAGTCAGTTGATCATGAAGGTCAACGTTAGATCCACTGTGGCTTTGATACTGGGTTGCAGTCAGTTTTAGGGTTTTCCCAAATCGGTGATCCCTGATTGGTCCAGACATTCACGGCCCCATAGAGTCAGCTGGCTTTGGTGATCTCCTGACTTTTCCTGTGACCTTTTTGTTTTTGTGAAATGTCCAGACCATCTGCAGGTCGAAGTTAGACTTCGTTCACTCATGTTTTGTGTATTTTAAAACAAATCACTTTAATTAGCCGCAGCTGTCCTAAGTGCTATTTAGCAAATATCTGCATGCAATATCAGCATGTTAGCATTGTTGCTGCATGCATGCTACCATGCTGATGTCAGCATTTAGCTCAAAACACTGTTTTGCCTAAGTACAGCCTCACAGAGATGCAAGCGTAGAAGACAATCGCACCTGTCTCCAATGCAAATTAGCTTAATTCAAGATCTTAACTCGCTGTCATGAGTTCCACCAAATGCTGCTCGACAGAATCGTTTGTTAGACACCCACGTTATTTAAAACTCCTTGCCTTCAGTTAAAAATGTGCTGCCTTCAAGTCCAAGCTGAGGAGAAATTATGGAGGAACTTTAGTAAAACATAGGAAAACTATTTTCACAGGCTTCATTGAACCCTCCGTGAGGAATAAGCCGGTTTTGATCAGTAAACTCTGTTTAGCTCCGTCTGATTAAGGCTCTCAAGTACATAAACGCACACACACCTCACCCCCCCTCACCTGCCCTCTCTGTTCTGTGCCAGCGCTGCACAGCAGCCGAGCCTCTAGCCCATTAAACAGTTTTGTTCTACTCAGCGAGTCATCATCACTCTGATGCATCTGCTGATCACAGCGCGGAGAGGAACATTAAAACACAGGCTCCGCCGGTCGCCAGGGGACCACGAGGCCTCGGCCTCTTCCCAAACCTTCCGAACATCCTCCTTCACAGCCGCCTGTTCGCACCTCCTGTTCAGCTGGGACTTCATCTGATACTGGAACGAGAGAGCAGCAAAAACTCCTGAAGGAATTTCAGCAGCCATGATTACTCCAAAGATCACAGATCAGCAGAGCCGCTGCTTGACCTCATACTAAAAGAAGCACATTTTTCTAAAGGCAAGGTCACATTATCATTTAATGCTGATTATAATTCTGACAGGACCATCATGACCCTCAGTGCAAATTAACCTTTGGGGTGAACTGGCTTAATCCAGGACAATTTTTTGGTCAAATACAAATGTATGTATAGCTGAAGAAAAAGGAAGTTCAATTCTTCTGACTCCAAAATGTTCTACCATCAGTGTACATTTCTGCAACAGCACAGTGCACACTGCATGGCTGCATACTGTACGCTCTGCGCCATAACAAGCAAAACTCAAGACAAATTGCACCAGAAAGCCTGTAGAAAATAAATATCAGTCATCAGCACCGCCAGCATTTTCTCATTTGCTGTGCAAATGGAAACAAGTCTATGGATATTGCAGTTTTGTGTTTCTGATGAGAGCGACAGTGAAAAGGATTGTTGACTCTTAGCACAGCACAGCAGCTCAGTCATGTGGAACATTTTCAATCGTGGAGGTCCGTGTAACATCACAACTAGTGTTCTTTGCCTCCCGGCTTAATGTCGAAGCCCACAGTGAGGATCAGGAAGCCCCAGTTCCACCCACCCCCACTCCCATTAAAGGTCAGAGTGCATTTGGCTCTCTTTGGACCAAGTTGGCTGCTGGCATCTGCCTAATGTCTGGTTTAACACGGACAGACTGGCTGTCGTCGTATTTTTTTCCCCGACGCCAGGAGCCAGGGGTGCAAAACAAGGTTTAAATCTTACACCAAGCTCATTAGAGGAGAGCTGAACCAGCAGCAGTCAACCACCATTTTTGTGCCAGCTCAGCAGTAGCACCAGCGGGGTGGCGAAGTTGACATGAAAGCAGTGCCATGAGATGGCAGGAGCTGGACGACATCTTTGTTTTTGCTTTTGAAATTGGCTGTTCAGGTGGTGACGCACTGGCATATGTCTGGTGTCACTTTGTGGTGTGCTACACCTCCTATAAACACCGCTGTGCAGAAACAAAGGAAAAATAGAGTCTAAAACAGTCACCCAGTGGAAGATCTACCCAACCTCAAACTGTGGAAATGAATTTGACCCAATCCAAAAGAGGCTTGAGGACAGTCAGACGGAGAGAGAACACCAACAGTGGCAGCAGCATGATGCGCTTCCTATTGACGAGCTGCCACTATCAATAAAGCTGGCGATACACGTCATTTTCCCCAGAACCTAACAGTTCACACTCGCTGTCTCGCCTCAAAGAACACAAACACCTGCGACACCTTATGGCACACCGCATATTCAGGGTCGATAGCGTGTCCAGACACACTGACACACGGATCAACACCTCCGGCAACAGAACAGGGCCCACCAAGAGCCCGTCAGACCAAATGATTTGCACCCTGCCTTGTCGGGTCATGGTTTCTAGAACCTAAGTCGACCCATGAAGACATCTACCTGAAACAAAGTCCAATATTCTTGGTCCATATTGGACCATTTTGCACCTTGCAATTTATGTCCAATGCCAATATTTGGTGCCAATGCAGGAAGTAGAAAAACCTGATTGTGGAGGATTCTGCAGTGTTGCCCAAGACTGATGTTCTTGTCTGGTGATAGAGTTGCTGAAACAGGAATTTGTTGTTGCACTGTACTATGTTGCAAAGCACAGTTGGGTCAATTTCAGGGGCATCCTGCTCAACTCTTCTCTGGGGGTCATCCAGTACAGTTTGTTGGCAAGTTTTCCTTTGATTCAAATTACTGAGGCAGGGAAAATGACGAACAGCACTTTCCACTCGAACGAAATGTGACTACGGTGTAAGTGATGTCACTCAACAAAGCTGTCAGTGCACACACCAAGTGAGAAGCGTGGAGGTGCCTTTCCAGGGACGAGCTGGTGGATCAGAGCAGCGTGGAAGCCAAGCGCGTTCGCGTCCTCCCAGGCTAATTGAATTATAAGTGCCATTTATTTTCTCATTCATCTTCCACACGGGGAAACCACTTTTCTGTTGGGAGAAGCTTTTGTGGCGAATCGGGACGATTCTGTGGTGCAGAGTGCAGCACTCTGAAAGGGAAGGAAAACTGGTGATTTGATTAGATTTGATTGGATCATGACTGATTCCAGGAGCACGACAGCTGCTGATGCATTCCTCTGAATCCCACGTTTCCAGCCATCATGTTCAAAGCCGTTAAAGAGTAAATCACATCCTATTTTTCCAGAGTAGGGTGACATTGAAAGACATCCAATTTTTATTAAAAGGCCAATCCTCATGGTCTGCCTCTAATCTGTTTTACTAACCATGTAGTGTTCATCTCATCCGCATGAGAGTCTCGAGATATTTCTACGAGTATGTTTCGTAATGTAATCAGTACATGTGCTTTCCTTTGCATTACAGAGGGGAAATGAATATTTATGATACAGTCGTGGCACAGTTTTGCCATTTGCTACTTGAAGACATCATGCAACGCATTCAGTATGACCCACATACTGCTTAAAAAGTCTCACTGTCCAATACGCACCTCTCACCTTCTATCACTCTTCACGCATGGACAAACACAAATATGCACGCACAAATAGGCCCATCACACACATTCTGCGCAGATCAGCGGCAGCGGCGGCTCTGTGTTTTCAGGCCTAGTGGAGGGTTTGACATTGTATAGTTGAAGAGTGTGTGATATGAGGAGTGACCTGAGTGTGTGGAGGGTAAACGGAGTGACTCCCCGGGGGGGCAGCTTGTTCTCTCCAGCCCTCTTTTAGAGTTCAGACAAGTCCCATGATGCTGAGAGATTAATGAAGCTGCACTGGCACTGTGATCCCGACAGGATACACACACACACAGTCACAGGCGTACACGCACACACACACTATTCATTTCAGATTATTACAGTTTTAATGTACCTCCACTGATACGAGCTTTACACGATTCAACTGTTTAACACACTGAGGGTGGTACACACATTGGACAGAGATCCCATTTTCTCATAAACAAACCTCCACTCAAGTAAGTTTCCATCATGTCATTTTACCCCTACACACGTTACCTTCAAGTACAATATTTCTTTTACTTAAGATAACATCTAGCATGTCAATTCAGCGCTACGTCATGCTCATTAATTCATCGCCGTCAGGGTCTGCGTCTTCCTCCGAAAAGCTCGGATGAAACAGGCCTGTTTGTGTCTGTCTCCATCCTCCAGTCTGGCAGCAGTACAAGCAAGCTGCACCACAGCTCGGGACAGTCGGGAGGATGTCGCATTAACACATGGACAAATCTCACACCTGCAGTCAAGCCAGATGTCTTAAAACACTGCAACACTGCCTCCCTGTGGTCACAAATGGGTACTACTGCAACAAGCAACATCTCAGTTTGGTTCAGCTGGAAAAAGGGGAAAGAAAGGACACTGAGGTAAAATACTCCCCGAGGATGTATACTACTTTAAAGTATTAGAGGTTAGGAAAAGAGGGAACAAGATATTCTAAATTATTTTGGGGTCGATTGTCACAGACGGAGCACTTCTGCGACACAAGCACGTTTGACGTATTACAGTAAATGTAGGTGTGGTTTACAGCAGGTTGGAGTAAAACTTGCTCGTCTTGTTCAGTCATTCTTGTTGTCTTCACTGCATGTTCACACTGTGGGTGGTTTCATCCCAATTTCAAAAACAACAGACGCTCTCGAAGGCGACGCATGAAAAATGTCAGTAAAAGTCAGTAAAACCGTGCATCCCTCACAGACGAAAAGGTAATTCTTATGCACCAAATACCTTGTATGTAATATTCAGGGTACATTTCAGATGTATAATATAACATTGCATGCATTACTCCAGGTGAATTTGAGAGGCGGGCTTTCGCTGAAAAGGCTTTTCAAATCCAAGGTGAACTGTTGCCAAATAGAGGTAGGGGGGAAAAAAATGCTTCCATTCCAGCATTGCAGAGAATTGCATTTGCCTCAAAGTCAAACTTGCTAAAAGTCTTGTGTCAGATGTTAAAAAAAAAAAAACGGCCAGTTGTATATCATGTTTCCAATCTTAGTTTAGTATGTTAGCATGTCAGCAACTGCTGGGGATGTTCACAAATGTCAGTTTTGCATGTATTTTGGTCAAAAACTAAAACAGAATTTTGCTCGGGGAAAAGTCAGGGGATCACCACCGTCCGTGGGATTCACTACCTGGGGACCATGAATGTCTTTATAAAATCTGAGGGCAATCTGTCCAATAGTTGTTCACATATTTCAGTCAGAACCAAAGTAGCTGCACACAAAGTAACATTCTGGGGTTTTTGATTCAAATAAAAGCCAAATGAATCGGAGGTGATTAAAGGTACAATACCTCTTCCCACGAGTCGCTTTTCATCCTTCCTGTCCTTCAAGGCCAGTTCCCTCCTTGCAGCACACATCCTGTCTGTTTCCATATTGCAGAGGTCATGCACAACCTGTGACAACATGGCAATTTGAAGAGAATATCAGTGCTGCTATTAAATTAGAAAGAAATCCCTTTTGTATTCAGAGCATGATAATGTACAATAAATAAAGCTAGGGACATTTATAGTACAATTCATACAAACCATAAAGTAGATCCAACAAATAGGTTTAAACGTGTATCTGAGGGAAACGCTGCATGTAAGTCACAACACACCCCAGGCGAGAAGGAAAGCTGCGCTGATGCATGTAGGTATGATTATGAGTCGCAACATCAAGATGGATCCTTTTCTCTTCCCTCTCACTCTGAGGATGACAAAAGATGTGTTCAGTGCCAGCTGCAGCAAAAGCATTAAAAAGAGGAATCCTACACTGCGGCTGGCTCTGTGGTTATCACACTGAAGAGCCACACTCACCCTGAGCGCTGCATGATACATGAACCCATGGCAGCAGCAGATGGCCAATATGCAAAAAGTTGTTATGACAGATGGGGGGGCCCAAACACAAGCATGTCCGCTTCCTGGGAAAACGAGGTGCGTTCAGTGATTTTAAACGCACTGCACAGGAGCCCGCTGGTTTGCTGTTGGAAGCCTCACTGAACGTGGATCAGCACTAACCCTCCATGAAAGCTCACTGAGCAGCCGAATGAGTCCAATGTCAATGTGAATATTGCAGGTATTGACCGTGCTGAGGTCGCGATGCCATGGCAAATGAATGTGGCGTTCAATGGCCATAGGACAAAACGACGCACTATACAGATCTGTGCAATGCACCACCACTTATATATCTGGATTTGCTTACGCACTATCGGCATTAAAACCAAGTCAGTGACAGTGCTCATCCCCAAAACAAGGAGTGTGTTCCCATTTGGAAAGTCCGTGTAACCTATCAGCCATATCGTTCCGCATCAAGCTCAGCTGTCACACAGCAAATGTAAACAATTGACACATGGTCTCCTGTTAGCCAGTGGCTCAAAGCAACGCAGTGTGGCGACGTTGAACACTTTTCACGCTCAGTTTTAATGATGTCGTGCTATTATTGGAATATGCAATGAAACACACATGCACATAAATTCATTAAAGTTAGCCTAATAGCTTAAAGGCTGCAACGTGTTACTGTTCCAACGGTCCACCATGGGCTGGAGAATTACTTTATTTTTCTTGCCATCTGTTTATACAAACACAACATTTACTCTCATATTATACAAGCTGAGATTTTCATGAATTGATTGATGCAAACCATTTCAAGATATAATCATAACAGGATGCACAGCAAACACCAATGGCAGATAAACAGCTGATTTTACAACTAACGCAACATTGATGCAACTCACCCCTTTTGTCTCTCAGTGATGCACAGAACGACAAAACTCAGACAAAAACAGTCTGGTAACATCGACAAAGGTCCACACGATCCACTACAGCAAAAATATTTTGTCCAAAACATGACAGCCATCTACAGAAAGCTGCTCTCTCCTTTCAAATTCACAGGCCATGCGTGCCTTCAGCTTGTCCCACTTGAAATGTGAAGATCCAGCCAATCACAACTGCTTTTGCAGATGACTGACGTTTCAAATAGCCAATGAAATTCCGGCCATGCTAATAGTTCACTTCAGTGTTACTTGCAGTTCTGCTTTGGGTGCTAATAGGGATATTACACACAATTTAAAGTGGTAGATATAATCAGTGGCCGCAATATAAAGTTACATAGCCAAAATATAGGTGCAGATACTTTAAATGTGAATATGAATGACCAAAATTTAGACTTCATAAGTAGAAATTTATTTCTGTAGATAAATACAGGGTGAACTGCCTTTTTTGGACAACACGGACATACTCTTACAGAAAACATACAAATATTCAGTTTCTGTGGTATTGTGATCAGTTTTTATTGCACTTGCACGGGGGTAAGGCTTCATGCTGTGGTCCCATTGTGTTTTCCAGATAGTAAGTCCCACATATCGTCATCTGCAAAAAAAAAAATATTCTGGTGGAGAAAAATCCTTCTACTTGAGTGTGTTCAAAGTTTTATTAGTGCCAGCAGCACCTACAGTGAGACCAAAATCCAATTTCTGACTGAAGGAAAGACAAACCCCCACATCAATGTGACTTGAAGAAACGTGCAACCTCTGAAAAAAAAAGCAATCAATGTCAGATAAAGCACATGACGCTGATGTTACTTGGCAACTGGATCAGAATGAAGACTGGCATCATGTGGATGATCACTGGCATTAAGAAACATCTGACATGCTTCTGTGTGAGCTGTTCTTTGTATTTTTCGACGCATATTTCTGCATAAACACACAAATGTACACATTGTTCCTGTCCCATTAGTATCTGCCTTTGCACTCATTAAATAACCTTTTTACTAAAGTAACTTTGGACTTGTGAGGCATTTTTAAATATTTCCATCTTCAGTGGGAGTGAATGGGCCGTGGCTGCTCTTCCTGCACTCAATATGCTAATGTTGCCTTTGTTTGTGTGTCATTTATTTAGGTTAGAACTGCACAAAGGGCGTTCATTTAAAGGCACAACTGCCATGTATTCTCACATGGTTTTATGCCACCGTGGATCGAACCGCTTTTATAACCGTGAAGAAGCAGCCAGGTCTGAGCTGGTCAGCAGCTTCGGTGCACGGCGGCACCAGCCCTGAACTGCTCCGTCCAGGCCAAACGGCAGATCTGGCTCAGGGCCCGATCTGTGCAATTTTCATGGTCAAGTAGATCATGAGCCTGCAGTGGGAGTCATGTGAGCGTTTTGGATAAGAGAGCCTCTTGCGGCAATTGGGCTTCTGTTTGGGATATCAGCTATCTAGCGCCCCCATGAGGCCAGCAGCTAGACTTAAATGAGCACCTGCAGCCTGGGAGCCTCATTGGAGGAGGTTGTATGTGTAAAAGATCTCTGCAGCAGAAACAGCCTGAATAAATGCCCAAATCTATATTCTTTTTGAGAAATGTCAACTCTGATTTATATCCACCGTCTACATTTTCCAGTGCTCTCGGTCTCTCCATACCTGAATCGACCCGCTTTCTTTCAGCTCATATCCTTTCCTCTCCTCTGTCTTTAAGCTGCCCTGCAAAGGTCAAGCTGTGCTTTTGCTCGGAAAGAAGCTGAACTTCGAGGCGATTTTCTCCCCGCTGGGCTGTTAATACTGCAGTGTGGAGCGCAGCGGAAGGTTTCTAGCTTGTACAAACCAGGAGCACATTTGTTCGTTAAGGCAGGACATGAAGTCATGCACGGCTGTATGTTGAAACTTAATAATGTCTAGTCAAGATCTAATTTTACTGATTATTTCAATAGGAATGTGAAATACACTGAATATGAAGGTAAATCTGTGGTGTTTGACTGCTTTCATAGAGAAAGCTCTGTTTCACATCATACTGTTACATACATGCAATCTCATCTCATAGTGGAACCACAGTTCATGGTTGAGTTCATCACGGCTTCAACGACCTCCGAATTCCCCCGAGACAAAAAGCACCACGACACGTTTTCCCACCTAAGCAGCCTCGACTTTGAACAGCGACTGAAATTTATTTGAATTAAATAAAGTCTCGTACATTTCACAGCTATAGGGGCCTACATAGTAAGCAAAACAAAGTCTACTCTTTGTCCGTGTGCAGAACTACACCACAGGGTAGTTCAAGACCGTCTGTCATCGTGTGAATGAAGGAGTGGGGCAACAGCTGGTGGAGAGGAGGGGGCCGAGGCCAGAGAAATGACTCCCCCAAAAAGGTCGGCTGATGTTAAAAAAAAAAAAAAATGAAAAAATAACAAAAAAAACGATGAGGTCTTCGATTTGTGCGGCTTCAGGAAGCATTTTCATGCGGATTCCTTCCAAAGTTACACGTCCAGCACTTGAAAAACATGTCACAATCTGCAAAAATATGTCACCAAATGACCATGCTTTAAAGGCAGATAGCTGAAGTTCTTTGTAATGACCACATAGAGACTGGATTCGTTATATTCTAGAGATATCGACTGGTAAACTTCTGCTCTTTTGTTCCTCCTTCACGTCGACATTTAACATTTTAAGCGGAACTTTTCAGTTACTGGTTTTAATCTACTTTGGAAATATCTCTCGTCTGATTTCTTCCATGTCGCGTCACATCCTGTAGCTTCACCCCGAGCCCGCCGCTCGCAGATTAAGACAGCACAGCCTGGGAGTTCTTGATGCCAACCAGGTTGTCTGCGCTGATGGACCTCCTCATAGCAGCTTTACTCAGGTCCTTGTACTTATCCTCGCACAGCCTGGAGATAGCCTGGAGACGAAAGCATGAGCAGAGAAACTGTTGGTACCGATTCAGTGACACTTCCACGCACAATGCAGCCCTTGCGCAAACCCACCTCCAGCTTCTGGGCCCGCTTGTTGCTCAGCGGCTCCAGAGGGAAGCTGAGGTTGTTGTCGTCGGCCAGCGAGCGCAGGTCGAAGTAATACTTGGCGTAGACGCTGGCTGGGACGTTGATGTTGAACTGGAGCAGCTCCAGGAAGTGACGCTCCATCTCATTCCTGCAGAACGTTGGACAAAGCAGGCAGTCGGTTTCACATTTTTAAGGACAAGCAACACCGAGCTGGCTTTTTGTCCAGTGACCTTACTCACATGTCCTCCACGGTGATGTCTTTGAGGATCTGGCAGTAGTCCACGTTCCACACTGCCTGGTCATCCCACACCTTGGAGGCCAGCAGGATGGCACCGAGAACAATCCGCTTCCAGTTGCAAGGACAGATGTCCATCTCAGCGTACGTCAGCAGCCTTTCCAGGTAGACCTGACACCCAGACGAGACATGTGCACACATCACAGCAATGGCGGAAGACGTAAAGCGATCCCAGTGACTGTTCTATGATTATATCTGATGTTTGTGGATTTATATTACCTCCATCAGACTCTTGAAATGTAAATCTGTGGTCGTAAACTCACCAGAGTGACGATGGCGCACTCCGCCGTGAGCTGCGCCGAGCTGAACAGCGTCCGTATGAAGCGGTAGATGAGTTTGTGTTCCGGGTCCACCACGGAGTAGTCATCCGGAACCTTTTCTCGCTGTTGGGAAGAGGGGTGCTCGTCAGCGGTCGATCGGCACAGAGTGAACAGCAAATATGGTTGCCTCATGCAATCAAAGACATCAGCTCACCGATAGAGGGTGCTTCTTCTCGTCGAATATGTCCAGCGAGCGGTTGGAATCTCTGCAGGGGCGGAAGACGACGAGCCAACGTTAAATGTGCATGTTATGTGCTTTTTGTCCCACTGCACAGAATGACAACAGCTCGTCTTTGGGGACTTGGCTCCTCTAACAAAATGGGACGTGACCTGTGTTCACTGAAGGCCTCTGCAGGCTGCTCAGATGCCAACAGGCCTGTAACTATTGGCCATTAGCAGATAAACTGAACTAAATCTCTAAGTGCTGGGCACAAGGGAAACAGTTCAACGCCACCTGTGAAAGAGGTGAAATCTGTGAGAGTACTTCAAACGTTTCCTACCTGTTTTTTATGTGATAGTATATGGCCAAAGCGACGCTGGAACAGAGAGACATCGACACAAGACAGACAAACAGTGAACCACTGGATGGGATTTGATTCTTTTGCAGTAAAAAGTATGTTAAGTTAGCATCCGCTCGCCTTCTGCAACTGTACCTACGGATGAGATCACGTCTGCTGCACGCTTGATTTGTGAACAGTACTGACTGAAGGCAGAGGCGGCTCACCAGTCTGTTTCTCTGAAGACATGCAGGAGGCGGAGGCGGAGTAACTCACCATTTGATGGTGCTCTTGAGGTTGGGCTGGCTGACGGTGCTGTCGTCGATGAATATCGTCGAGCAAGAGCTGTACTTTTTGGTCAGGAGCCCCGGGGACATCTGCTGGAGAGGAGATCAAAGTTTAGCACAGAAGATTTGGGTCATCCCGATCATCTCAGGCACAAATCCTCACAAACACTTACATGATTCAGGTAGTTGCTTTTCCTCTTCTCGCGCACTGAAATGAGGAGAAAACAGTGAGTTTTAAAAAAAAGGAATAAATAAAAAAAAACCCAAATGATCTCGAATGAGAAATACTGACCGTCAGTCTGAGACTTGTTGAGGAAGAGGGTGCTGGCTCTGGGGTGGTCTGATGGGTTGGCCTCTTGGGCCAGTTCTGCAAGATGCAAGGATGAAAGTGAAGGGGAGGACATGGCACAGCACTGAAATATGAGTCTCCAATCTCTAGATTTTTCTGTTGATTTAGGGCTAAAAGATGAGTCTTTACAAATCAGCTTGAAACGTTCAAATCTCTGAGAACATGATGCAAACGCTGCAGGTGTGAGCCTCACCGTCCGGGAGCTCCCTGTCGCTGATGTGCTGCAGGTACGTCCCCGTGTCTTCGCTCACGTCCTCGGTGGTGGTGATGGGACACTCCTCCAGCTCCACCTCCCTCCTGTGGATCTTTGGACTCTCCCCGGGAGAGATGCAGCAAGACACCGAGCCTCCCATCGTTGACCTGCAGCAGTCCTGCTACCGTTTCCCATACAAGTGAGGAGGGATCACCTACGAGTCTAACTGGGCCGCAGGGAGTCTGCAACTTACGCAAAGTTTAATCTGAGTCTTTAAGAAGGGGTAACTGTAAATCTTAGCCGAGATCTGTCCGAGATAAAAGCCTACACTTAAATCTTTACAACGATCTATCTTTAGTTTAGTACCTCGGGGACCAGTCGAGCCGGTGTGTTTGGCTGCAAGGTGAAAAATCTGGCTGTTAAATGGGATCTATGGAGGAGAAGCCAACCGGGTTTCTGCGCGATGTGCAGGACAGCTGACATTTTCAGGGCGTGTGCGCAGCATAGCACTGGCGCACTTGAGGAAGAATTACATGCGTGGACTGAACAGTTTTGGACGGTGGGTAACCAATATCAAGTCATTTTACGGAACAGAGGATAACAAGGCAAAGTCACGAGCTCCTCCGTCTCCCTCCATGGCTAGCCGGCTAACGCTAGCTTCCGCGCCTCAGACCACTCCTGGCAGCATGGATCAATCCATTTTCACTGCGGTTCAAGTCTCTGTCACGATTTAAGGCTTCTCTAGCGGACTAGCGTACACATTCACAAACTGGAAAAAAAGAACTCCAGAGGTAGCTAAAGAAGCGGAAAGGTAGCGACTACTGGATTTTTAAAACGATAGCCAATGTTAGCTTGCATCTCGTCGCATTTGCAGGACACGTCTTGGATGTCAAATCAGCCGAAGCAGTTCAGCTAAGAGGGAATTTCCGGCTACTGCCTTTCAAACTAAAAGTCCTCATCGTGAACTTCATGTAGTGAAGTCACATTCTTTTACATAATAATCATAATTTGCACTGTAATCATGAGCATTGGTCATTTAATGAACCAAATACAACATGCATCACAACCAATGATGGAACATAACTAAGTACATATATATCCTCAAGTACTGAAGTAAAAGAAATTGAGGTACTTGCTTCAGTCTCGTCTCTTTTCATGTCACTTTTCGATTTTTTATTTGGAATTTGTTTAATGCACATATTATGTTGTTGTTTTTGTTTGTTTGTAATATAGTATACACTTTGATTTCACCTAACCGTAGGAAGTTATGAGTCCTTAAATAAAACCTCCGTGGCAGCTTTCAGAAGCTAATTTCCAAGCTTTTATTTTGAGTGCAGGAACGCCACTGAAACGGAAACTGTATTGCTGCTATGTGCTGTTACCTTTACAGTCCCGGGGGCAGATTCATTTGCAGGTACCGCCCCCTCAATTATAGAGAAAACACAGCCGTTGAGAAAAACCTTCGCAGACACGCCCATGACGAAACCAGGCTTTACTATTGGTCACTTTCTGCTAAACTGTTATATGATTGGCTAAATTTATTCACTGATGCGTCAAGAGTGGGCTGGGGACGTTTTACGCAGAGGCGCCTGAATGGGCTCCGTCCATCACGGTAATATGTTTATTGAAACAAATCTACAGCATAACTAGTTCCGCAGAGATGAGGCAGAAAATGTGATATGTTTGATGTGTGATATTTTGGAGAATGCATAGAGGAGGGAACCATTTAAAAGAATGGTTTGACACTGAAGGAGATACTTTACCCCACAAGATGGCAGTAATGTATCAGTAACTCAACCACACGTCTTACAGAAATTCATAGAAGAAGAACCACACCGCGCATGCGTATATACGTATAAACATGAATACATAGTATTTTCTGCTCGTTTACAGCATGGCTCTTGTTCCGTATGTGGAGAACTCGTTACCCGCGCTGTCCAAACTCCACAATTCATCAGCACAGTTTCGGTTCGCCAACCACGACCTCCACCTGGCCCAGGACTGGAAAAAGCTCGGAGTGGCAGCAGTCGTGTGGGATGCGGTAAGTGATACTACTGGTGCCAACTGTTCGTCATTCATCACTACTCATTTAATTGAATGTATATGACGTCTGTTTTCCAGGCAGTGGTCATGTGTATGTACCTGGAGCTGGGGAAGGTGGAGTTAAAGGGGAAGGGGGCTATTGAACTGGGAGCTGGCACTGGACTGGTGGGCATTGTGGCAGCCCTGCTGGGTGAGTTTATCATCCCTATCCAAGAGTTGTGAGTGGGAAAATTAAAATTCAGTGCATTTAAAGGGATTAAACACAGACATACACGTCAATGTTGGCCGTTAAGCTGTATCAGTGTCACATTCTTCACCTTTCCAGGTGCCAAAGTGACCATCACTGACAGGGAGCCTGCCCTGGACTTCCTCTCGGCCAATGTGGAAGCAAACCTGCCCCCAGACTCCCAGGGATCAGTGGTCGTGTCCGAGCTGACCTGGGGCGAGGGCCTTGACCGTTACCCAGCCGGGGGATTTGACGTGGTGCTGGGAGCGGACATCGTTTACCTGGAGGACACCTTTGAGCCGCTGCTGCGGACTCTGGAGCACCTGTGCTCGGATACCACCGTGGTGCTGCTGGCCTGCAAGATCCGATACAAGAGAGACACAGACTTTCTGAGCATGCTGAGGCAGCGGTTCACAGTCGAAGAGGTCCACTATGACAAACAGAGGGACATCCACGTGTATAAGTCTTGGAAACTGCCACCTTCAAGGGATTTGTGACAACCTAACAAGTCAGTTCCCTTTGGCTGACTTCCTTCCTCTTTGTAATAATTTCCTATTTTTTTTTAATCAGAATCAAATAAAATGTTTAAAAATCAAAGATTACCAGAAACACATTTATTAACAGCTGCCAAAAATGTAATATTTCAATAGCTCTAACATAATGCACTGTATTATACAAGTTGGTGCTGACACTTAGAAATTGTGAATACAAAATTAATGAAAAGCAAAATAAAAAAGCATACTATGTCATAATACCTAAAATAATACAATATGGCATTCCATTACCATGAAAATATCCATTTTGTTCACTGTGAAGCCATTCTTTTTGATTTGGTTGCACTTTACAATCCTTTTGCAGGGTGTCTGATAGGTGCAATGGAGTTGGTACTTGCCGCTCCAAACAGTTAATAATGTCTAATCAAATACATGACGATGCCTTGATGATCACTAAAATAAACACTGGTGGACACGTTGTAATCGATTACAGGTTAGCGGTGTAACTCGTGTACAGTCTTTGCAGCAGCTCAGCTAGCAGTGGCAGCCTGTGACATTTTCCTGTTAATGTGAAATGTGGAAGGATTGTATATGCAAGGAAAGTGCGCATGCCACTTTGTTATCCTATAAAACAGAATTTGGAGACGGCCTGTGCTGATGCCAATACATCCAGCTCCTGGTAGACACATGGGTATCTTAAACTCATCTATCTCCAACTCCAGGAACTGACTTAGCTCAACTAACTTTCCCAGTAACAAAAAGGTGGAAACATGCTCAAAGATGGAGAGGAGCCAAATGTCTCCAAATCTGTTTACAAATATGTAAACAAGGTATTTCTTTCATTGTAAGTAAGGCTCATTATTTTTTTAATTCAAAAAGGATCTGCGAATTAAATAATTCAATAAAATAAATGGATTGAAAAATCCATGGTACAGAAATATGCGGGAAGACCACTTTTAGCATGAACACTGCTATTTTTTGCTGACATAAACTGATGCAAAAGCAGCAGCTGGTGAATTTTATTCCAATTTTCTGAGGAATTCCAATCACTGGAGGCATATTATGCCACAGATAGTGGACCCCATTTATTGTAAACTACGGTGAGCAGCAGGAAACAAAATTCGTCTGCTTCTTTTATATGTTGCAGGATGTTTTTGTAAAGATTGGTCGAAATCAAAAAAGAATGAGCCTTAGTAATATGACTGGGAACATGCATCAGAGACCCAAGAAACCCTCCAAGAGTTGCAACCATAAATGAATGTTCCACCGGAGAGATTTCATCTATCTTCTTGTGTATTTTTAAAGCTGCAATTAACATGAAAACCATTTCAGAACCCAACGTAATGATGAGCTTCGTTGTTCATGTCGTATCAAGGCAAAGTAAAGTTTTTTTTTAAAAAAAGTCTATGGCATTATGCAAGCAATACATAGTAAACCGAAACATAGCTAAAAGATAAAATGTCCATGACACAGCCCGTCTACAGTCCAAAGCATTAGTAAGTAACAGAAGTTAATGCAAGAGTGCAGTTACAATTACAAATGTTGCACACGAAGGTAACCTCTCCAAACGATCCAAGTGTGTCCAGGAGATTACGCTGTAAAAAGTTCTGTCGGTAGTGGTGATGGTAATTTAGCGGTTTCCTCGTTGCTGGTGATGTTGCCCAGTTCGTCCAGGCACCAGTGACTGGAATGCTTCCCCTCGGTGGCTTCAAAACAAGAACTGCGTCATCGTCTGTTCTATTGCTTCACCACAAGGACCCTGTGCAGCTGACACCCGCCCTGAACGTTGCCTCACCCTTCCATGGCAAACTGATGAGAACAGAATCACAATTCAGATTTTGAATTGAAATTTCGATTTCAAATCATTGAAGTGGGAGGTGGCGTGCTTTCGTATACTCCTGGTGAGTCACTTTACAGATTTTTCAGCAGTTTTTTTTTTTTTTTAAGAAGAAAGCAAAAGAGTAGAAAAGGGGGAGTGGCATCCAGATGCATGGCTCTGTGCTGAGTCTCTGTACACGGGGACAGACGGACACCTGTCGAGCCCCCGGCAGGCGTTTGGTGACGTTTCTACTCGGATTTGTGGCAGTACAAGTCTTTGAGGGCTTTGAGTTCCTCGATGAGGGTTTTGTTCTGGTTCTCCAGCACGGCCACACGGTTCTCCAGACACTTGACGTACTCCTTCTTCTTCCTGCGACACTCGCGGGCTGCCTCCCTGCGTGACATGAAGACCTCGTGTGAGTGTGTGCACACATCACCTCACTACTTCAGCCAAGCCACTTGTATTTCTAAAAAGGATTAAAACCCCATAATACACACACCTGTTTTTCATAAGCCGGACCTCCCTTTTGCGTGTGACTTCCTCCGTGCCTCCTCCCGTGCCCAGTGCAGGCGAAGTCGCCATGACCACCCCAGGAGTGATGGCGCTGGTGGGGGCTGTGCGGATCTGATAGGCCTGGACATCACCAGAGGCAGCTGACAGACAAAGACGGGCAAACACAGTGGGTTTTTTTCATGAACACATAACAAAAATCCATGTGAAACCTTACCAATTAGAGCAGAAAACATTTTGCTGAATTATTCTCCCACCTTGTACAACCACTTGGTTGCTGGGCACGAGGATCTGCTGCCCGTCGCTGGTCTGGGCGTACTGCAGGATGGTGGCACCAGGCTGGGCTGCAGCAGCGTTGGCCATGGTCAGTGTCTGCAGGCCCTGCACTCCATCTGTGCCGTTATTGGCCAGCTGGATGGCTCCACCCTGGGTAATGGCAACTGCGGAGGGACATTGTCATGTGTTAGAATTGTCGTAAATGAGAATCAACAACGTTCTGCAAATCCAGCGCATCAGACGTGAAAACTGCAGTGCAAGAAGCAGCGGCAAGAAAGCAGAAGTTTCTAAATGTTCTCTTCTGACCACATTGATTATCACAGACATCGATATTTTTCTACTGTATACCATGTAAACACAGCTAAATGGAGCAACAAATTTTCTATTTGTTTAACTCTCTTCATGTTAAATCCCTCTGTGCAGTAAAGCATTGTCTCTGCACATGAAACAACATAATATAACAAGCAAAAGGCAACCGCTTGATCGCAGGAAATCCGACACGTTGCAACAACGCAGAGCTTCCTGCACCACAGTATCAAGAAGTACTCACTGTACTGGCCGCTGCTGGTCTGATAGATGGGAGTGGGCATGGTGACTGTGGTGATGGCAGGAGCTGAGTCATCCTCTGACTTTTCTTCCTCAATTCGAGGCACCGCTGGAACATCTGACGACAAGTCATTTAGAATCTTCCTGCAGAGGGGGACAATCACAGAGATATCTTAGCAAACGTTTGAAACAACCTGTCACGATTATACAAATGCTCTCTCATGCATGCTGAAACTGCAGCCTTCTGCCTTGGAAGCAGCTGCAACTCAGACATGAAATGCAGGCAAAAGGTTATGGGAAAATGTCTGTATAGGTTCAAAGCACTACATCCTTGAGTACATAAGTAATGAATCTAGAAAGCTGATTAATATGTGTGTGATAAGATGTCACACAAACCTATAAGAAGGTCGTCTGGACAGGATCTCTCTCCTCTTCTGAGAATCCGTAACGCTGTCTACGGACTCCTGGGAGTCCTCGCTCTCAGCAACAGTCGAAATCTGCAAAAAAAATGTAGACACTTCTGTTTGAACGACCGACTCAAAGAATATCATATAAAACATTTAAAAGGGGTGTTTCATTGCAAGTATGTAGCGATGAAGCATTCAGTGACTATTATGTGCATTAGTTTCTCTCACCTGTACAGTCTGGACTTGTGGGGACTGGATGACAGAGGGCTGGGCAGCTTGGATCACCCCGTGCACCTGGACTGTCTGACCGTTCGGTAACTGCACGAGGGTGACTGTGGGACTACTGGAGGACACCTGGGCTGCTGCTATGGATGCCTACAACCCATGATCATACACTAACTGTTTGCAAGGTTGTGAACGTTTATCAGCAATAGCAATCATGCAACTTGTTTTGCAACATGTAAATTAAAAGTGAGTACAGGATCTACCTGGGCCAGGGTCATCTGCTGGGCCTCAGACTCCGAGACAGCCGTTTCACCACTTTGCTGTGTGTCTGCACCAGCCTCCATGGTCATTTAAAATCTGCAAAAAGTAAGAAGCTGCTTGTTTGTACATGTGTCACCATACTTAAAATGGAACTGTGGAGCACAAACAGTGAGAAAGTGGTCCAGGGCGCACAGCACACGCTGTAGGTTTTGCCTGAAACACAGTGCTTGTTGATACTCTGAAGGAGGGTGTGGCTTAGCTTAACATGTTAGCATAAAATTCATTTAGAAAAACATCGTAAATGAGTTTTCTTGGAGAACAAACGTTTTTCTAACTACATTTATTTAAAGGCATGTGGCAGACAGGATACTCAAAACATGGCAACACAACGATAAAATACAGATTATAAACATGCCGCTTCAGTGTGACTACACTCGCACTTCCCATAAACGCTCCAGGGCTAACGCTAACTCCTCGATAGTGTTGCCGCCTTATCGTTAGCATGTAGCTAGCTTGCGCAGTACGCGCTCCACTGCTTGTTAGCATGCTAACGAGCTAATAGGAAAGCATTGACTGTTAGCACAGTTAGCAACCATTAATTCAACATTTAGCAAGGCTGTTTCCACTCTTTTCCCCCCAGTTTTTAACAGCCCGTGTCGCAGTCTTTCGTTTTGCTGTAGCATTCAACTGTAGTCCAAAACAATATTGCACTGACTAATTAATAACGTTAACCTGCTAGTTTTAAGCCCTTTTGGAGGGAATGTCTGCATGTATGCCAGTTTTGTTGCAACTAGGAGACCCCACTTTCACTAACGAGTTTGTTGGGTATAAATCAGTTTAACACAATGTTGGCATGAAAAAGCGACACATGGGCAGTTTCTTCTGTGGCTCATTTCTCGACTGTTTGTTAAAAGAAAAAAAAATTAAGCCCACTCCCATATTAATACCTAACGTTATGTCTCTGTTGGTGTTGCGACCCAGCGAGACTTGCAGAGACTGACTCATTTTGTGAGCCTCTGCAACACGGCCGCCATGATCTCTTTGTTGGCTTTGTGCGGATATCAGGCGCAAATAACTTCTCTGGGCAGCCATCTATCTGTTTAGCAAACATCGGATGCGTATCCTCTTACCAACACAGACTCGCTTCGTCACTCCCGGGTCTACGGAGCTCCACTTTTATTCAGACCGACACGTAAGAGACCGCGTCAGGCTACACCTCCGTCGCGTCACCGAGAACAACAACACGGAGAGGAGGACGAGGGAGACGACGACAGAGAAAATCAGCTCTATCGACAGGACGCGAGTGAAGCCGGAGAGGGCCGGAAAGTCCCGAAGGCTGCCGAGGAAATGAGGGAAAATCACGGACACTGCCGAGGAAAGGGCTCAGCGTCTTAGACTTTATCTGAGCATGCGCCGTATTGTGTAATTATAACTAACATATCTTTTAAAGATAACACACCTTATCATGCGATACCTGACAAACAGCTTATATCTATTTTAGCATTTTATCTGATTTAATATTCAGGGTTACACAACGAACACAAAATGAAATTACAGACAATATTAAACTCAGAACAGATTTTTCTGGCACCGTTTACCATCATCATTGTGGTGACAATTTCACAATGATCATGTGCTCATTCGTCTTTGAAATTCAGTTATTTCATTTAACATTTTTACAAAAAGTCATATTTATTATCTCTACACCAATTAAACGTACGTTTTGATTCATGGGCTGCATTACTCTTGTCTTACACAAGGTGGCAGCAAAGTCCTTCTTTAGTTCTCCCCACCCTGACAGTCAGCAGTGCCTGGTTGTGTTCGGTTAAGGCACGTTTCTTTCATCCCAGCCTGATATGATCAGTTATCTATGAATTACATTAATCCCAACTGTGATAGCGGCTTTGTACCATCAAACCACATTGTGATTTCATTGAGAAACCAGCCGGCTCCAGCCCTGTGTCCCTGATTATGTACTATTTACAGCCCTCATGATTCCCATTTCATTTGCCTCTCCTTGGTTGTCGAATCTGGCCATAAAATGTACTCATTAACTCCGTCACTGTGTGTGTGAGGACTTGAGGCTGCAGGAGTGAAATGGGTTCTAAGCTGTGGCAGCTGGTCAAAATCCTGCAGGGAAAATGAGACTTCAGACCAATTTATGACCATCATCTCAATGTGCGAGGTCATTCCGGAGGTCTCTCAGTACACACACGCACAGACACACAGATGTCAAACATACCCATCTTCACCTATTGAGTGATTGACTACACCGGCGCGGACACAACCAATCTTGTGTCCTCTATAAAAACTGGCTGAATAGGATCTGCCAAGAAAAAAAAAAGCACTTTTCTTGTCAAACTGAAGCACTGATAATGAACCACGCAGCCACCTATTCATCACTAAAAACTCCCATTGCAATTATAATAACTATTTATCACAAAGCAGCATTCGTATCTGCTTCTGAGTCCATGTCGGTGACTTGATTAGACATTGATTTCCCTTAATAATGACCACCAGCTAGGATAGCCCTAGCAAACCATAATTAGCCTGCATCCCTACATGGGAGGAGAGGTTTCATTAGTTATCACTCAGTGTGCATTTTAGTGGTGCAAGCTGTGCACACTCAGATCATTTGCAGTGTTTTTGTGGAAATTAGGCTCCAGTTTGTATGAATGTTGCACATATTTATCATTGTTTTCCACATACAGTTAGCACTCTGACAGATGTGGAGAAATAGCAGAAACATATTTACAATTGTAAGACGCTGAAAACCAGCATATATTCACACTTCAGAAGCTATAACTTGTGATTTTTGTGGCATTTTGAAAATGGAATAGGATTTTTTTTTTATTGCCATTCAATTATTAAAATAGTTGCTAATTAATTTTATGTGGACCAGCTCAGCGTTTTGTATAAATACATTTAAATTTAGCTTTTTTTTTTCTGTCACTAGAGCCTTTTGCAAAACCCATGAGTGCACAAACACAATCAGACCATCACTGCATTATTCACTTCTTTATCACACCACCATCTCGTTCTCTGAGTGCATATCGACGTGGTCAGTGCGCCCGGTGATTAAAGCAAATTTCTGATTCTGACTGCTAATGCTGCTGAGCTCTGGCATGGAATATCTGATTGCAAGTTTTTTTTTTTTTTTTTAACCAGAGCTCTCTGCAGCGACGGCCCTGGCTGTAAATCACTGCTGAAACACCCACAAACAGCAGAGTAAAATGATGCCACAGACGTCCAAAATGGTGGAGGAGGAGGAGGAGGAGGATAGGAGTTTAATCTTCAGAATATGAAGTAGAGACCTGACTCCAATCCATAGCCCTTTCCTTTCTCCTTAAACCCAGCTGTCAAAGCCCCTGGCTTAACACAAGCCTCCAAAACCCCATCGACAGCAAGCCCTATGACACTCACTATTTCCCCACTTTTTTTTTTTTTTTTTTTTTGCGTCTCTCTATTTTCATCTCTTCCTCTTTCTGTTTCACTCCGTTTATCTTTCCTTCCTCTTTCTGTGTGTGTGTTTTTAATCACAGTCGTGTGAAAAATAATGACCCTATCCAAAATCATGATCCGAGGCGGCGCGTGTAACAAGCCCCCCTCCGTGTCAGGCATGTCTTCTGCGATATTGAGTGTATTAATAACATGCCTGATATATTCTGTCAACATTGCAGACAAATTTTAAATGCAGTCCTCAATCAAACCGGGTGGAAATATCACACCTGCCACTCAAGCGGGGCATTGTGGGAGATGTCAGCTCATATGGGCTCGCAGGAGGCCGTGTGGCAGCGTCCAGAGAGAGGCTGAATATGAATACGGAGGGGGAAAAAAAACATGCAGCACATTTGAATACCACTGACCTTATATGCATGCTTTTCATCATAGGTTGAATTACCTGAATCGCATATGAACCAGTGCACCTGGCTGGGGTTGCCATGGATACTGGGCCCCACAGTCTGTCTCTCCCTATCGTGCAGGCACACACACACACACACACGAGCGCCGTTCTCAAATCTTGAGATGTGAGTTTTGGAGATATGCGGTAAAATATTGTGATGTTGAGGTGCAGCATCAAGCCGCGGCTGCGAGGCAGGAGAGTTATCTAACACACAGAGATTGTGCTGA
Organism: Chaetodon auriga; assembly: GCF_051107435.1. Lineage (NCBI taxonomy): Eukaryota > Metazoa > Chordata > Actinopteri > Chaetodontiformes > Chaetodontidae > Chaetodon > Chaetodon auriga. The sequence goes on along the minus strand of NC_135096.1, from coordinate 8,025,042 downwards.
CCCAGACCTCTTGCTAATCTGGGCTGGAGGCAACACCGTGTATTGGGCGATCTCAATCAATCCGTCAAGGTGTCAGCTCCTCCCTCCCTCCATCTTTTCCCCTCCTGCAAGGATTTTTCACCCACTCCCCCCCCCGCTACTTCCATCTGACCGTCCTGTCTTTCTTTCTTAAAGGCTACGTTTTCTCATCTCAATCTAATCTCAATATTGGTCACTATGCTTGTTCTTTCTGCTTGTTCTATCAGCTAAAGCTAATATGAAGCTTCATCGGTCTGAGTGAGACGAATGAAGTGGGCATGCCCTCTTTATTTCCTCATTGAGCTGAGGGGTCTTTTCAGGTAGTCAAATGCAGACACAACACTATCAATCAGCCTAAATGCAAATGCCAGAGTTATAATGCACAGATCTGATCCATCAGATTTGCATTAGCACCAATACTGATCGTATGGAAATACAAATAACACCTCTTCCAGAAAACCCCAACCAGGACTGCAAACACGGCGGCAAAGGTTTCCCTTATTCACTTTAAGCGCCATCTTGTTGCACTCCAATTTGTTGTGCTCTTGCATCACCTGTAATGTGTTTTTTGATTGCCAGGAGTTTGAAGCTGGTCTCTGGTGTTTCTCTATCGGCCGTGTTTGGCTTCACACAGGTAGACAAGCTCTTCCCACACGCCGCCGCGTTTGTCAAAGCAATTTGAGCTCCAACGGAAGCCACCTCAGCCTGTGAAGATGCCAGAAGTGTGCGCCGATACTCGAATCTATCCTTTTAATTGGGGTTCTGTGGAGAGAGATAACTGCTCGCTCAGGTATTCGTGCTGGAGGTAAAACATTTAGCCCAACCCAGGATTTCAGCACCGTGGAGGAAGTTCTGCCTCACCAAACATGACATTTTCAGAACACTGTGTGATCCAGCGAGGTCTCATTCAGACGCATCAGCTCAATGTCAAAACATTTGATGCAAGATATAAAGAAAAAGAAACCGTCCTCACACTTTAAGAACAGAGGTGCATTTTTCATATTTTAGCTGTTGATCTATGACTTTTTCCAGCGTGTTTTCTCTCTTAAATGAAAATCGACTTTCAATCCCCCCCCCCGTTGCCTTTTCTTCTTTTAGCGAGCGGGTAGGAGGGCAAAACAATGGCAAAGACAGAAACACACACATGATGGGCTAGGTGCTAGTGTGTGTGTGTGTGTGTGTGTGTGTGTTTCTCTGCAGACTTGCCGCAGTGCTCCGTCCCGTCATAACATGTCATTCTGGACACTATTACTCCCAGCAGAGGCAGACACTGCAGCTCAGTGACACAGAGCGTAAGGTCATCTGTCAAACAGAGAAGGCAAGTGTGTGTTTGTGTGTCCACGCAGCATCAGAGTGTGCTTGTATATCTTCTCCGTCTCGGCCTGACTTGTGCTTGTGCATGTGGTGCCATTTGTTGTTTGCGTGTGTTTTCACATGTAGCTTGAATATATTTCTGGCTGAACGCATGTGTGTGTGTGTTAAGAGAGATATATGGCCTATGTAAGACCCCTGGAAGCTGTCATTCACACAGGCAGAACACCGATACCTTACAAACCCTGCTCTCATCCCTCTCCTCCTCTTGCTGCAGAGTTCAAAGGTTGTCATGGCTACCGTCATCCCAGTGGGAAGCAATGTGCTTTGCCCTGGAGCCATCGGAGCAAGCGTGCTTGCTGGGTGGGGAGGATACGGTGACCTTTGACCCGTGGAGGTCTTACCAATAGAGAAGAGGAGTGGGGGGGGGGGTTAGAGGAACAGGGCTGTGCCGGGTTGTAAATTCACCTGATCCTCTGTGAAGATTGGCGTAGGGTTGTGGGCGGAGTTGCCTCATCGCTTCTGATCCCGGCGACTCGTGCCGGCTGCCTCCTGGATTTCAGAGGGGCCCTGGGCGAGAGAGATAGCCGCCCTCTAATCCGCCGAGTCTCTCTCACCTTGCCTCCTCCGTGTTCCTCAGATAGTGCATCTATTGTGTCAGATCTTTGCAGCTGTCACCGTCGTTGCTTGTAAGGATGATGGCAGCTTTGTGTGGGTTTTGTGTGTGTGTAAAATGTGAGACAGAGGCACAGACAAATACACATAAAAAAAGCTGATAGATGTGAGAGGTGTCTTTACAAAGTGCCCCACCCCCCAAAATGAGGGATGGAGAGACTAAGGCACCCAGGAGCAGGAAATGTGCCACATATCATGTAAATTTCAAATATTTATTATTAAATATTTAACAAATTCCCTGGTGCAGCTATAATATCGGATTTATCCGACAAATTGCTCATTTTAAAGGGATTCAGAACTTATTTTTGACCCTTTATGACCATTCAGTTAATCTTTCCAGTGCATCCAGCCACCTTCAAGCTCTGCAGAGCTTCCTGTATTTTCAAAGTGTATCTTTGGGACGCTGGAGCAAATGTGTCGCAAAGCTGCTCTTTTTCATTCACCTCTGCTTGAACATAAATGTCTCTCTGATCAAGATTTTCTGTTTGGAATTCAATGTTACTGCATGTTTTCTTCAAAACAATTTCTAAAAACTCTAATCTTAAAATTCTATACATTATTAAATGTCCTTCAGTGTGTTTATAACAGAAAATGAGGGAGAGGATGTTTTACTTTAAACTTTTTGCCCTTTTGACTGCAGAAGATTTGACTTTCTAATTGCGTAGCGTGCATTTCTAATGCTTAAAACTCGACACTCACTTAGCTGTCTTTCCAAAGTCAGAAGATGCAGAAATATTTGTGTGGCGAGAGCAGCCAGTGTGTGTGTGTGTGTGTGTGTGTGTGTGTGTGTGTGTCCATGCCTGTGTATGCATAGGGGAATAGAAGGGGACAGTCAGGAGAAGGGTTATTTACTGCGCGGCCCAGGCGACCTGTCCGTCCTCACGTCCAGCCCCAGCAGATTAAGATGCAGCCGCTGGCGGCTGCCAGAGCTGGCTGAGATTGATGGGGAACACGGGGGCCACAGAGGCCCCGCAGAATTCTGAACAGAGCCTGTGGGTACCAACCAGCCATGCTGCTAGCAGGCGGCAGCTCCTCTCTCCTTCCCCTGCTCCCTCTCTCTCTTGTCACCCTTTTTTCTATCTTTTTTTTCTGACTCTTCTTTATCGCTCTGCTGCTCTTTCTGGCATTTTTCTCTCTCTGTCACTCTGCCGCTTTCTGCATCCCTGTTTTTCTGTCTCTCTGTCACTCTATCGCCCCACTGTGCCCCCCAACCAGTCTCACAGCCCACCCCCTGAAGACGCTGTTTCAGCAGCTTTAGCAGATTTGGATGTCATGAAACTGCAGGTGTGTCATCTGCATCGTGTGCATGTAAGTGTGTGTGTGTGTGTGTGTGTGTGTGTGTGTGTGTGTGGTAGAGGGGGCAAAAGTGGGGAGGGATATGCTCGCAATAAATAATTCTCTGCCTAATGGGTAGCAGGAAAGTTAACTGTGAGATGGATGCCTGTGTGCGTGTTTATGAGCGCTAACATGGATCGATTGCAGTTGTCTGCACAGCTGAAGAATTTTAGCTGAAGGAAGAAAACAGCCAATTATGTCAGACGGCCAACATCTGCATGAGCGGTTGGACTCACTGGTTGTCTCAAAATGAGTGTTATATTGCGGTGATGGAGGAGGGAAAAATTAGAATGGAAGATGGACGTGTGTTACTTACTTTGTGGGGATTCGTCTTCCTCCTGGGGACAAAACCTAAGTCTACCATCATTAAATTTTAGGGTGAATGCTTGGGATATGGTTAGGAAATGAATGTAAGTCTATGCAATGTCCTCAAAAGTGATGGAAACACAACTCTGTGTGAATGTGTGTGTGCATGTGTGTGTGTGTGCACGTTGAACAAACTGCACTGGCAGGGTTTTTGTTGGAGTCCCCAGGGCAGAAGACGCATGAGTCAGCGGCCAGTAGGATTTATAGCCAATTGATTAAATTAGCATTTGTTCTGCTACTGGGGCAGCAGCCTGTCAGTATAAACATACAATGAAACACACACACACACACACACACACAAACACACACTCACGTGGGCAAACAAACATGCACCTGTACACCGACTGCAGTTAAGGAACGCAGAGGGAGAGAAACAAGACAATGAGGAAAGGAAAAAAAAAAAAAAAATCCACGAGAAGCCGTCGACAATTAGCAATGATGTCAATAAGTCAACATGATTAACATCAGGATCACTGGGATGTAAATACTTGAAGAAACACGCACTGCACTCCCACAAGCCTCCCTCCTAAGCAGCTCCTTCATGAGATACAGCGAGTGAGCAAGGGGGTCGCACACACCGGGCTTGCTGACAAGCCTTTTTTTATGACATTCATCAAAGCCATCTGCCATTTTCCGCTCAATTAATTTGTTATGGGAAGTGGGATCAATTAAGTGCGCACTGTAATGGCTTTATATCCTTGTTTCCCTTTTATAGCCCAATATTTTCTGTGCTCCACTCTGGCATGAAAAGGCGAAATCGATATCCCCGGCTATTTTCCCCTCCCGTGGACTAATTTGTTTTTGCCACTCTCTTCCTGGCATGATAAACTGGCTGTAATGAGGGGTTAGGGCGAGGGGACAGACGAAACATAAACCCACGCCCGAGCCAACAAGCGAACCAGGCGCGCTCTCTCCAGTGCAGCCACTGGATCCAAGAAGCTACGGGCTCTAATCTACTGAGATCTCATTTGGATGTCAGGAGTGACGCGTTTTCCCACACTTAAAGATAGACACAGTAGTATCAAGAGGGATTGACCTTCGGCCTGTTATCATCCGACACATTGGCCACCCGTCGCGATTGGTGAGTGGCTTAGGAGACGGCGTTGATAAGGACAATGGGCAGACAGTTAGTTTGACAGTGACGGGTGGAGGCGTGCTGGCTCGTAGCACCATTAGCACGGGTGTCACGAGCCGCTGTGCGCTCGGCCCGCTCACCTCGACCCCTGCGATGTATTGATCGCTCCCCCATTAAGCGTGCTGATGGGCTTGATGATATGATGAAGAAGCGGGGGAGCGGTGTGGGCGTGTTTAAGTGTGTGCACGTGCATGACTTCAGAGCAGGTTGAGGGACCATCATTACTCCTGGAGCAGGCCTGATGACACCGCCATATTGATTTTGACATCAGCTGGTTGGGATGTGCTTCAGAGGGTGCATCTTAAACCAAGACAACCAAAGTGTCACCTTGTTTGTGTCAGCAGGCTTACAGGGCCACAAAAGTAGGACACTTTATGCTCTTGCTTTAAAGGGTTGGTTAACTAAAAAAAAAAAAAGAGATCCTTGTTGCTATGTATAATCCACCCATTCCATAAACAGTCAACACTTTTTGTAGGGACTATTACTTTGAAAGAAATGTGTGACAACAAGTGTTTATCAGTGGGATTCTGAGGTACTGGAGGGCATGTTTGTTTCCATCTGACAGAGCCAGGATTGCTTTTTTTTTCTTTTCTTGCTAAGCTAAGCTAACCTCTCATGGCTGTAGCTCCATATTGATTGATGGACAGATCTTCTCACGTAATTCTTTGGAAGACAGCAAATAAGTGTATAACCATATACTTCAGTCTAAGCTAGAATCTAAAAGATAATACAAGTGGGCTTTTATTTTCTTACCATGGCTTTATTGGACAACCTCAGTGGAAACCCTGGATCCTGGATTTCACATGAGGCAGGAGCTTTTACTGTAGATGCTAACACTCCGTATGTCCTCAGTTTGTCGGCTCTCTCTTAAAGACCCTGATCTTAAGCAGTTCACTATAACATGAAATATTCATGGCTAAGTAAGGAACAATCAAGTTGTGAAAAAATAAACTCAAAAAGCAAAGCTAATCTGCTGGATCACATTTGATTGACATCAACCAACATCATCAGCAAACAACCCAACGACTGCCATCAGATTCTGATTCAAATGTTGTTAAATCCTAATTGGTGCAAAGACACAAATAACACAAATACAAGTTCTGTCATGTGAAATCACCAAAACTGTCCTAATTTTGGCAGAAAACGTTGAGTTTGTGTAAACTCCTGTCACTCACTGTGAGCCACAGAAGACATACAAATGTTTCTGTGCTTTCAATGACTAGAATAAACCCATCTTTTTGTTGAAAGTGGCCAGAGTTCCCCCTTTACACAAAGAAAAATTGTACTACTAATGTTTGTTCTGCTGCAGGTTTGCCTTCCACCCCAGAGGTCACACTCTCCTATTGTTTTCAAAAGTGCATTAAAGCAGTTGTTGCTGCACTGGCAAACGTAATTTATCATCTGATGGATGATGACCCTTTTAATTTTACCAAACATGACTTTGTAGCTCCATAGAGCCAAAATCATTTCATTTGTATTGAAAGCAGCTCCATTCCACTGGAACTGAAAGTGAAGAAATCAATGCTCGTCTCCACCTAAATTTGCCTGCCACTCTGCCTTAAGTTTTTGTTTTGACACTTCATTGCAGCCAGAAGAAGTATGTAACTGTGCACCGTAATAGAAAACATGAAAACGGTGACCATTAATGGATTTTTGAAAACAATGGGAGGCTGTGAGCTCTGGGAGGTAAAACAATCCTGCAGAGGAACACACAGTAGTTCCACACAAGCAAAATCACTGGTGGGCTTAGACCATGCAGACTGTTGACAGGAAAAAAAATAAAGGACACTGGGATTATCTTTTAAATATCAATAAATCATTGCTGCATTGATTCATTGAGACATTAGTTTAATTACTGTAAACAGATGAGACAGATTACCAGCCTCTGCATTGCGTTTGGATGTTGGGCCACTGGGTCATCGTCTGCTGGATTGCTTTAAGGCACAAAATGTGTTTTTGCGACACAAAAGACAAAGTAATAAGCACATTTCTTCCATGCCCACTGTTCCAACTATGTGGTTTCAATGTTTAAATAATAATAATAGTAAGATTAGCTTGCACCTGATCTGGCCTCCAAGTGGCCAGATCAGGTGCAAGCTATGAAGAGACTGTAGTTTGGTTGGGAATAGTCACGAAAAACATTTGGTTAGCTTTAGGAAAAGATCATGTTTGAGTTCAAATATGTCTGTTTATGTATGTAAGGTAAGTCCATAACTTAAGTTCACTTACTTCACATATGTCAATGTAATTATCTTAACCCAAACCATGATCTTTTCCTCAACCCAACCAAGTATGTCTGGTGACGACTTGGGAACGAGACCAGTCTGCATTACAACGTTAACAATAGTGGCAAGAGTGAACCAAAACATTAACGCCGTCTTCCACATGATCACCTGACCCAAAGATATTGTAAAAATGTTAAAATATTGATTCCAGTGGCTTTAAAAAATGGTCAAACCCGCAGCCAAAAATTGTGGGCTGACTTCCGTGTTTTCATCTGTGGGAGAAAAGTGCTGGTGTGTTGTGCACTTGCGCTGCAGCTGTAATGTGTGCGAGGTCATGCACAAAGTGGGCCGAGCGCCAGGGATGAGGGGGTCATCCTGCCGGACACAAGTTTCATTCATAATCAGGCTGCCGACGCTGGCTGCAAACGGTGGGCGGGAGGGGGAGCGAGACTTGGCTGCCTGTCAAGACCAGCCGCAGATTAAAACTCCATCGATCCGACTGTAATTTATTTATCAATTCACCTAAAAATTAAACATTGACCTCCTTCTTTGAAAATCCCCCGTTTTCATCTAGTCGGACGTGGTGGCTTGAATACCAAGCGAGCAGTCAAATGTGGGGCCTTTTTATCCAAAAAAGTTGAGCAAGTCGTGGTGAAACAGCATCTTTCTCTTTCTTCCACATGCTTTAGAGTTCAAAAGCAAGACTATTAAAAGCTCTATACTTCAGCTCCTGCATTGCTGCATCTCCCAAACCCTTAGGACTTCTACTTCTGACAATAAACAACTCATACTTTTCTCACCGCTGCGTCAAAACCTCAGTTCCTCTCTCCGCCATTCGTATGCTCGTCACTCCTCCCGCTCTTCTGATCTTTTCTTCCCTCTCTGGCTATCACTGGGTGCTGTCTTTCTGGGTGCTGTTACATACTGTAACGTTCTTATCACCACATCAAAGCCTCATCTCTTCCCTGTGCCGACCCCCTGTCTCTGCCCTTCTCTGTCACCCCCCCCCCCCCCCCCCGCCACCCCCCCGGTTACAGATGTGCCGAGTTTCTCTTAAAACCCAAATCCTGCTGACTGCGAAAAAACAAATACTCATCACATCATTATAAAAGCTCCATCCTTCTTTCTCCTTCCTCTCCTCTCCCTCCCCTCTGTGCTCTGCCCCCCCCCCCACCGCTCGGACAGAATAATAAGGTTACCTCGCTCACGCTCATGTCAAACAGCGTCTCCTCCCTCGTCCCCTCACCTCGCGCCCCGCTCTCTGTCGTCCTCCTCACCCCTTCCTGAACCCTCCCCATGACCGGCCCTGTAATCCAATTAAAAGCACATTAGGGCCAAATGAATAGCAGTAGATTTAATTAGCTGCTGACGAAGGTTGGCTGGATGGCTGGCTGGCTGGCAGTCGGGTGGGTGGATAGGGCGCTGAGGCTCATGGGGGGAGCCGAGCGTTGTTCGCCTCTGCCCCGCTGATGTCGGAGGGGTGAGGAGCGTCAGATGACGAGTTGGCACAGGTTTTGCATGTGGTGCTGTGTGTGAGATGGACTTTGTGCATGCAGGATTGCAGTAGAAATGGTCTTAAAGGATGGGTTAAGTCAATCTCAAGACACTCCTTTGTCCCATATGTGCATGCAAAGTTATTAGTCGGTGTAATAATTGCTCCTCTCCATACTGGCCGTGAGGAGATCCCATTTGTAATATGTGTCAAGTGGAAGAGAGACAGGATAAGTGTGAATCTGTTTTTTTGTTTTTAGTACAAAATTCTGCCCTTTTTGGTAGCCCGGTTTCCTTGCAGGGCTGTGGCAGAGGTATGCTAACACAAACTGGAAATGCTAAATTACCTTTAGCTGAATTCTGGGATGTATTTTTGCACAAAACTTTGGAAGTTGTTCCTGCATCTCGTGCACTGGAATGACATGAGTCTGAATAAAAGGAACAATCACAGCAACCAATAACTCTGAAAATGTAGTCATTGGCATGTCAGTATTGTCTTCAGGCTGCTGTAGGCTTGAAAGATGCCTCTGAAAAGCTGTAAATTCATGTGTTTAGTATGTTCCAAAGGCTTTTGTCTCCACAACACAGCTACACCTTCACACATGGGCTTCAGACTGAACACGAGACAAAGCTTTACCTCTTTATTCTCTTGGCTTTGGCTAGCTTTTGCATGTACTCGTGCCTTTCCAGTGACTTTGCCACCTAAATTCTGCCTCACACTCACACACCGAACGCTGCTTTCTAACTCGGCTGAAAGCAGCAGCATAGAAATTTTATTCCTAAAAGTCAAGACATTGTTCCATTTGGAGAAGAGAAAATGGATGTGTTTCAGGATGCATCTTTTTTGTGCTACCACACAACATACAACACATTGTGCTTTTTAGCATTCTCTCCTCTCATCCTCCCCTCACTCGAGAAACTGGATGCAACCTTTCCTGCTGCAGCCTCCCAATGTGCACAGTCAGCAGAGTCGTCAGCGTAACCCACTGTGGCATTTGCATCATGCCCCTGTGTGTGTATGTGTGTGTTCAGTGCCTAATGAAGAGAGACAGTCTCTGCTGGGGTCCCCTTTTTCCAGCCACCAGGGGTCTCAGGTACAGCAGGTGGACAGTTAGAGTACGCGTTAGCCCACCATGCTCGAATGTCTGTTTGTGTCTGCATGTGTGTATTTGCTCGTGTGCTCATGCATGTGGCAGTTTTTATGTTTGCATGCATGCAAGCCTGCTTTTGAGCATGCATGCTTCTGTGTGTGCAAGCGTATATGTGCGTACACTTACATGAATGTGTGTGTGTGCGTGTGTGTGTGTGTGTGAAATGAGATCCAGGTCCTGGCCTCTCCATTTCTCTCTGCAGGTAATAAAAATATAGAGTGCCCTCCAGATCCCTTTATAGAGAGAGAGTTGAGACCGCAGCGAAATCTAGGACAGGCTCCATTGATTTGGAGGCTACAGTATTACTAGCCATCACAGCCAAGGCAATATGAGAGGCCTTTTTTAAATCACACAGCTACCTCGAGCCCAGAGGGACAGAGAGGAGGCACAGGGAAAGAGGACGGGGGAGGGATAATTGGGAAAACTATCCTTATTTTGTTTCCTCTTGCTGCCACCCCAGCCTCGCTGCGTGGATTTTATCACAGAGAGAAATTTCCACATTTTCTGCTCATGTTTCTCCTCCAACAATGGCGCCTCGGTTTGCGCCGCTGCCGATCAAATCTCCACGTCTTGAGGAAGACGCAGAAGATGTAACGTGAGCGCAGCACCGCACTCCCTCTGTGTTTTTGATCATGCTTTGTTTTTGTTGTTCGGATTGAAATTCACATTTTCGTTATAGCGATCTGGGTGAGCGTGCAGGGGTGTGTCGTATCGCTCCTGGGTCCATTAAACTTGTTAAAAGCCCATTGTGTTATTTCCCAAATGTCAATCAGGAAAAAAGAGCATTTTGCTCTCAATTTGGTCCTCATCCAACAGCAGTGATTGGTACCATTTCAAGACCTGGGCTTTTTAGACTTCAAAGGTGTGGACAAATGGAAAAAAAAAATGTTTTCATCACATCTACTTCTCCTGGATTGGGCTCTTCCAGATCTCAGGAGAGCGGTGGAGTATTCTGGGTCGGGCCAGGAACCGACCCCCTCTGTCTGGCTAAATAAGATAAGACCATGTCATTGTATCCTTCCACTCCACAGCCCTGAGCACATCAAATATTCATGGGCCACAGCAGACTCTTAAGTAAACTGGCCAATTTGTTGCGGAAGACGTGCATTAAGATTGGCTGGACCGATATGCGACTGGCCCCCGGGGGACGGGCCAGACAGGGCGGGCGGCTGCCATTTTGGCTCTCCTGTCTCTATTGTTGCCACCCGTCAGAGCGGTGAGGGACAGCACGTGGCGGTCTGTCTGACGGTAATGGGCTGGGTGTGAATGGGAGGGCGGGGCAGGAAAGCAGGAATGGATGGAAGATAACAGGAGGTCACAAGAAGCTGTCTTTCATCCGGATGCATGTTTCGAGAGAGTTAAGGGGGAAGAGAAGAACAGTAAAAGATAGAGGTGGAGTCATGTTTGAATGACAAAAGATATAGAGTGGTGTGCTGATTTCGAACGAGAACGACAAAGTGGTGTGGCTGCTGATAGTCATATTATGTGATGGTGCTGAAAGCATATGGATGAGTTGTCTGTGGTGCACACATGAATGGTAACAACTTAATAGATCATATCACAGGGACAAACAAACAGAGAGCATGCACGTCGCACAGTCGCACAAACACAAGAGCGAACACTTTTGAAAGATGGCTCACGCAGCGTCTCCAAACAATAGATTTCAAGGATAGCCCATCTCCACATTATATCTCCCCGAGGACAGAAGTTGACAAATCACTAAAGCACATTTTTATTTTGCTTTATAGGCGCAGAAGTTGAGCGGTGGCTAGGGATAGACACAACTTTACGCTCGGCGATTCCCTGTAGGGCATCCGATGGAAATGAGCTGAGAAAGCTGTCTGCAGAAATGTCTGTTAGGATGAGAAAAAAAAAGAGAGAGGAAGAAGAGGAAAAATAAGTAGATGAAGCTCATAAAACCCCAACTCGTAAAACTGTTGAGCGGATCTGAGAAGTGAGGATTCCTTGAGGCGGGAGAAGTAGGCGAGGAGTTGGGGTGGTGGGGGTGGGTGGGGGTGTAATCCTCGAAGGCAGCGGGGGCGAGATCACGATCTGTGGCTGCTGAGCGGGCGGCGGGGACAGAGATGGCAGGGCGCAGCGAGGGCCTGGCACAGTTATTAGGTCACTTCCGCGGAGGACCGGCGGGTGTTTAGAGAGCGGCCGGGGTGCCGGGTGACCCCTGACAGCCTGCTCGTCATCTGGCACCAGAGAACTCTGGGGGATTGGCGAGAAGCTTGTTGTGAATATCAAATGTGACATTCTGCCTTTCGCTTACAGAGAGAAAAGAAAAGAGATAGAGGGAATAATAATTTGAGGTAAAAAACGGCGACTCTTTATTTCCTGTGGAGATGATATCATTCTTTGTTGCATTTAATTTCTCCTCCCTGAATTTTAATTGAAATTTGCACCACAAAACTGCATTTAAATCATTTGCAACCTGCATTGAGTGCATGGAAACAGCTTATTTTGTACGCCCTCTGAGAGGTCTGATTGTTACCTCAATGGGTTAGATGGTGAATGAGGCCATTTACATGCTAATAGCCATGCAGGGCAATTTTCTTATCATGTATGTAAATGAACACATTTGCTGGATCTGTGTTGGCCAAATACAAATAATAAACAATATGCTGACTTCGTGTTAACGTTTCACTATATCTATTCATACGGTAATTAAACACTGCCGACACACATGATTTCTGGGCTCGTTAGCATTAATTAGCTCTAATTAGCAAAATGAACCAATCTATCACACCTGTGGTTTCTGACATGTCTTGAGGGCTCGGCGCATTCAGCATCTGTAACATGAATCCTGGCGTTGTGAAAAAGCCCTCTTTCTATATTAAAAGACATATGGCAACCACGTACATTCACATGTGGGAGTTTTGAGGCCTGCTTGCAGGAGCAGTTAGTGAAGTAGGAGTAGAAAATGTATGAGAGAAGAAGAAAAAAAAAGGTATGTATGAAGCCAGCGTGTGTGGGTGTGGATGAGGATTATTCTGAGCTCTGCCATCTGTAAACAGGCGGACAGGTTTGTTTCCCGAATGATGAGACAGAGCAAGTAAAAGAGCATAAATAAACAGTTGAAGTCAGCGGAATGCACGCTTTAGATGAGAAAAATGATGGCATTTCTGCATTTTTTTTTTTTTGTTGTTGTGGGTTTGGTATGTGTGGAAGAATCTTTCCGATGTGTGTGTGCACTTGAGTGAGAGAGATCGCATGCTGTGTATTTTTGCTCCAGATCAGGTTCAAGGTGCTGGGCATGGATTTCACACATGTGCAGTTTCAACATTACAACAAAAGGTACAAACAATGTGTTTTCTTTCCAGGTTGCAAACATATTTTGTGTGCACAACATAAGGCCCCTATAACAGCATTACGCATACACAAAACAGCACTATGGACGGCTTTAAGGTTCCTCAAATCATCTTATTCCTCACTGCCTGGCGGTTTCATTGAAGCCTATCTGATGTGAAATATTGAAATGTTTTTTTAATGGCTGCACCATTCAATCAAATTAAACTGTCTTGTGCACTATTTTATACACATTTCCCCCAAATTCATCCTGGTATGTTTGGTAGCTTTAGAAGCTCCACTATAAATTCAAATGAAGTTCTGTCTGTTTGCGCAAAGTTTGGCTGCACAGCACGACACCAGCAGGCCAGCGAGGTGTAAGGGGTTGTTAAGAAGCTATTTGGTTGCCTATAGCATTCTGCACTATTGCTGCTATTAAAGCCAAAGGAAGTCACTCTAACTCTCTTCTAAACTTTCAGGACATTCAGGAGTCGTGTTAGAATATCTTAGTATGGCAGTGCTATCGGAAAGTCTGGGAGATTTGCAGCACCTTTTCCTTTTCTCCTGCAACTTTCATTTGCTACCATGATTTCAGAGCAGAATGATATAATTTGCTAATAAATGTATTGCAAATATCTGCTTATTCTGGGGAGGAGGAGCAACTAAAGACTGGGAAAGTCGTGGAATGCTCCAAAAACACCTGTTTGGAACATTCCACAGGTAAACAGGTTCACTGATAACAGGTGATAGCATCATGATTGGGTATGAAAGGGGCATCCTGGAAAGGCTCAGTCGCTCACAAGCGAGGATGGAGAGAGGTTCACCACTTTGTGAACACATGATTGTGTAAAGGATATTACTGCATGTGCACAAGAACACAGAGTCAGAGATTCAGCCTGATTTTGTTACATTCATTGTCTTAGTCCATCACTTAGTGCTATCAAAGCCAATAAAAACCTTCATTTGGCATTGAATGGCACCCAGGAAGTTCTTATTAAGCCTATTCAAGACAAAAAAAACAAAAAAAAGGAATAATTTCAGCTATTTTTTAGTGACCTTGACCATGCATAATGAAGTTTATAGCCTAGAAATTCATTTTGAAGAAAACGCACCACTGGCGCACTCCTTGTGTATGACTTTGACTGAATGGGTGTCATTTGTGTTTGTGCACCTGAAAACTTAAGAACACGGATGTGGATTTCCAAGCATTTGCACATTTGCCCAACGTGTGTGTACCTGGAAAGGTACGTGCACACGCAGCTGCTGAAGCGTAGCAGTGTGCGTGCATGTGACCGACTCAGAGGTCATTCCCATAAAAAGTAAAGAGGACATTTTGAGCGAGAGAGGAAATCCAATTAGGACCCCGGTGCAGTTGGAGTGGCGTTTCACAAATAACTCTCCTCTGTCTCTCTCAGTGGTAGCCGGGCGAGTGCGCCCCGGCACACTAATAATAACACACTTGCTCTAAGTTATAGTCTTATACTGTATTATGTCTCCAACATGTCCGAGAAGAGTTACGTTTCTATTCGCGGCCATGATGAAGACATTAGTCAACACATACTGTAACGACCAATCATCAGGGGTTTTATCCATCATGTGCTTATGCATGTGCGCACACACACACGTAAACCCATCCATTCCCTGAAATACGTGTATTATCCCAAGGTGGATAAAAAATCGATGAAAAGCAATATTCCTATTGGATTTAGTTTATACCATCGACCTATTTCTGTGAGGCGGCGCGTAGATCATCTGTGCAGCGGTGAGTGGATGACCTGCTAACCTCCATCCAGGGTCACCGCATTGACGCTCGCTGCTGCTTGCTCTTGAGATAGTGCGCATTGGCTGTCTTTACATAACAGATTCTCAAGGTAAACTGAAGCGGGTTTGAGGCAGAAGTTGCTTTTCTTGCAAGATGGAAATAAACGTACCTTCAGCTTATTGAAGGAAAAATACAAAATATTAAAATACATTGATAATTCAATGACAGTACTGTTGCTTTTTTTTTTTTTTTTTTTTTTTTAAGGATTACAGGTAATGCAAATGGTAAATGGAGTGCATTTATATAGGGCTTTTCTCGTCTCCCGACAACTCAAAGCGCTTTACAGCACATGTCAACATTCACCCATTCATACACTGATGGCAGAGGCTGCCGTGCGAGGTGCCAGCGTGCTCATCAGGAGTGATGCAGCTGGCGGGGATCTAACACCCACCCTCTGATTAGTGGACCTGCTCTACATCCTGAGCCACAGCGCTGTGCACAGCATCAGTCGCATTTGTGTTTCTGATGTAAAATTATTTTAGAAATACCCTTGCGCTGAGACCAAATCGTGAAATTATTGGTATAATTTAGATGTTTCTTTTTTGAATCAGTGTAGCTGCACTGCAAATATCTCTATATGACACCTCACTAATTACTGTATGTTTTGGCATGAATTAGAAAAAAACACAACAGAGTGGAGCTTCCTGCATCTGCGGCAAGTCAAATTTGACAAAAATTCGGTGAAAATGTTTTTTATTTTAGGTAGTATAAAAGCACCGTGCATAGAAATTTAACATCACTAAATCTGATTTTCATTGCTTAATGGCACAAATTAAATTATACATGAATGACTCGGCTCCAGCTCATGTGTTGTTATTGAAGGATTTTTATCACTATTACTTCATCAGATCTACTACAAGTTGTCATGTTATTTTTCAATATGAGAATGAGCATTTTACAACCCAACAAACGAATCATCCGAACCTCCACAGACACACCACATGTGATGCCCCAAAGACCAAAGGCGGGCCCCATGTGACCGCCATTGCCTCTACAACCCATATAGTTGAGCCCGACGTCACAAAGTGACGCGGTGGCAGGAGACCGACCCAGCAACTCGTGGCACCACTCGTCTGGGAAGATAATGAGTTCCCACAGGCCAGAGATAGGGCACCAGAGCATGTGTGTGCGTGTGTCTGTGAGTGTGTGTGTTGACTGAAGGTGTATGTGTGTCTGTTTTTTTTTTTTTTCTTCCCTATTGAAGTACAGAGAGATAGTTCTAGAAAGAGACAGTGAAATTCTTTAAAGTTTAAACTTCAAATCGCCCCAGTTTGGTCAACCCCCAGCAGGATTTGGCTGTAATGAGGACTGGTTCTGCTCTTGCTGTCTGCTGCCCTCTGTCAGTTTCTCTCATTCCTCCTTTCTCTTTCTGTCTCTGCTCTCCACAGTTGATGCTACAGACACCAGATCACTCCCAAGAGACCTAGCCCTAAAACATTATCCATCATGTTGACAGCGGCACAGCTCAAGAGTCTTAAAGTGAAGAAAATATCATGTACTGCACGCAGATAAACTCCTCCTTCAAGCTCCTCTACAGTCTGTTTTTTCTTTCCTGTTGCACCACATCGTTCTCACTTTCCCTGACAGAGCAGGCGTCGAAGAAGGTTGAGGAAAGTAATGTTTCGTCGCAGAGAGGACGCGAGTTCATTATTACTGATGCAAAAAAATCACGGTTTTCACCATCAAATGGCGCCGTAAATCCATATTTATCTGACAAGTAATGGAGCACTCCCACTTTGGCCACAACAGCAGGAGTACTGTACTACAAGTCAACGGGTAGTTGCTGGCAGTACTTCATCCTGGCTGTATATGTCGTTGTAAAAATAAAACCGTACACAGACAAGTGTGGACAAGAGGGAAGGGGTGAGATATATGATGAGGAAAGGAAGGTAAAAGGATGCTTGGGGGAAGAAAGGGTGAGGAAGAAGACCCAGATGATAGTATTTTCCCTTATAGCTTTAAACACAGGAATAAAAGACCATTGAAAGTCCCACTGACATTTGTGATAATACAGAAAAAGTCTATGCTGAAATAAGGCATTTTTTAGTTTTTACCAGCATGGGTTAAACGCCACCAGCTTTGTTTTGACTCACTGCAAAGCATCACTGTAGTGATGGCAAATAAACTATGATTCAGGTATGATTAGGGTGAAGCAACTTCAAAACTGGGTGAGGGGGAAAAAAAGCACTCTTACAGTTAATAAAAAGATCTGTGATGGGAACTGCATGAACTGATGCGCTGCACATCCACCCCCCTCACTCACCTCCAACTCTACAAAGGGCACATTACTTCCTGCAGTGGTGCTGCACTTTGGCATTAGATGTGAGTCACGAGGTGCGGAATCGTGCAGTGTGGGCATCATTTCTCGGGATGCTGGGCTCCAAAACCTGCTCAGAATGAGCATGAAATCAGGACACAGCCCCAGTTTTTAGCGACTATCCTCCTTGGGCTGAAGAATTTGTATGACCTCCAGGCTCATGAAACAGTCTCCGAGCTCACTGTGCAATTCAAAACCGCATGGCAGCCATTGTGGAAAAAAGTTTTTTCAGACAATATTTGAACAAGTTTGAGAAAGTGCTCTCGGTTATCTTGCAAGACACTCAGAGGCATGCAGGACAATTCATGAAAAGTGAAAAGAGTGGAGTGCACCTTGTGATTTTTTTTTTTTTTTTGCTCCAAGTCCTCTGACTGTATTCAATTACGATTTTTGCAAGGTCTGGCCGGGCTGAATGAAGCTGAAGGTAAGGAGTGGGCAAGAAAGAGAGATGGAGGACGAATGTGTTGAGGTGTGTGACCACTCTGTAAGGAATGATAAAGAGACAGAAAGAGAGACTGCTGGTTTTACTGCACCAAGGCCGACATGCTTGGATTTATGGACGCAAGTGTGTGTGTGTGTGTGGCCTGGATGTGTGTGTGTGTAAAGACTACAAGTGTCCTACCACTGCTGACCTTGTGAAACTCCTAAAAACTGTGTTTGAATTCAGTCAATGCGACGACACTGGCCATTTCCAGTGGGTTTATTAAGTGAGGAGCGATACACAGACATTTTAAGAGGGTGTTAAAAGACAGATTCTGCCCTCAGAATCTCTTCTACAGCCATAAATCATGAATCTGCCATCTTCAAGGCACGCAGGAGTTATTTTGTGATTAAAATGCCGCAGACTCTTTCTTTGATGTGTCCAATTTCTTTCTCTGCACAGAATTTCTTGCTGTGTAAGTGTTGCGCGTTGGTGTAAAATGAGTTTACAGTAAAGCCCACGCTCTTTGATTCTCACAATGACCAAATCCTGACATTTTGACAAATTCTATTTTAGGGTTTTCAACACTCATAAACCACCTCAGCATGATGCCACATCATCTATTCACAGGAATAAGAGAAACACGGTGACACAGGTGGATTGTAAAGAGTGTTTCAGGGAAGATTTTTCCATCGAAATCAAGGTTCATTGATATGCAACAGCAATAATATGAACAATAGAAGCAACTGAAGGAAAAGCATGTGATTGCTGTAAGCAGTGATGTTGATTGACAGGATTATTCAGCAATGGTGGGACGAAATAAGTACATGTACTCGTTCTGTGTTAAAGTACAAAATTCAAGGTATTTGTCTTCATGCCACTCAGAGGGACATAAATTCACTGTTGAATGTTAATTTCCAATGCATGAAACCTGCATTTTAGTTAACAGAAACATTTATAATGTATTTACTCTAATGACTCTTAAAAAACCTTACATGCAGTTATATAAATCATAGCTAATAAACTGTGTATATCATCACAATGAGCTTAGAGTGCTTTTATATGATCGGCATCTTGAAATCTGATTGGAGTTACTGTACTGTTCAATGACCGATATACAGTAGAAATACGATGGAGGTGGTTAGGACTACATATAATTAATTTCTAAACTATATATGTGGTGCAATACAGAGCATTTTGAAATTTGAATGGCACTTCTGCAGATGCCGAGATATTAACACAGTCCATAGAGTTTAATGCACATATAACTCACATTAAACGTCACAGTGAGACACTGCCATACAAATGGAGCTTGTACTAAATGGAAACGTCAGATATAGGTGCTTTTAAAAAATAAGAAATCAAAAATACAAAATAAGAAGAAATAAGAATAAGAAAAGCTATGGACATAATATAGCAAAAAGACTTATGATGTAAGACATCAGTATGTTTTGAAGGAAAATCAAAATGAAATGAACATTTATGCAAATGTATGTAAATGTTATGAGAAGGAATAAACCACACAGGCTTGACATGTGAACATATGTTGCTTTTAGAGTTTCAGGTTCGAGAGGAAAATGCTAAGAAGTAGCCTCCTGTCTATGTGCTGTCAGGAAACACAGAGCAGAAGGAGGTACTGCATATATAAACTGACTTCAAGAATCCATTTCCAAAGCCTGATCTGGGCATAACGATAAGCTCACAGTGAAGTCAGTGAGGGGGAGGTGATTACTCTATTCACAGCAGAGGAAAGAAAAAAAATGAGAGAAGTGAATAGTCAGAATGTGACTGCGGAGCGGCAACCTTGAAACCTTAGGTGGGCGAGAGAGGAGCCGGAGGGGGCTTTATGTTAGCGAGCGAGATCATAGGCCTATTGCTGCACAATGACAAGAGCCTCCACGCGGGGACAAGGACACATGTGACTTCAATTCTGTGCCGCTCGTGAAGGGACACAGCCTGCGCGCCTCCACCCCGACTGCGCACAGAACACAGTGGAACATGGATTTTGAGCTTCATTACCGCACATTCTCGTCTCGGAGCGTGTCGCATGTGGGAACGCGTGGCTCTGTGGGACATATATGTGCACAGAAAAACACACATATCTGCCTTGTGTCATGACTGTGTAGTGCGAGCAAGTGTGCTGCAGACATATTTCTGGGGATTTTTTTTTAAAACATA
This sequence comes from Chaetodon auriga, assembly GCF_051107435.1. NCBI lineage: Eukaryota > Metazoa > Chordata > Actinopteri > Chaetodontiformes > Chaetodontidae > Chaetodon > Chaetodon auriga. The sequence goes on along the minus strand of NC_135096.1, from coordinate 8,005,306 downwards.
CTTTTGATTGATTGATGATTTTTCATGCTTTCCAAGTAGCTACATAATAAAGCTTCATTATCTCACATACTTGAAACTTGCGTGAAGAGGAAAAACTTTCATAGGGAACACTACTGTGCCCTCATGTTGGACAAACTTCTGTCTTGTGGCAATGCTGTTGAGATCATTCACTCCTTTATGCACTCTTTATGAAACCACGCTTTACTTTGGAAAATGCTCTGCAGCAATATGACGAATACTAACAATCCAAAAACAGCCATAAACATGCAGAAACGCTCTTCTTAAAAATATCACCCTGCCGAAGAGGAACACCATAGTTTTGGTGTGTAAATAGTATGCAAAGTAAAGTCTGGAGGCGATGCTGGTGGAAAGGTAAGCTCATTTTAACCTCTATCTCGGTTCAAGGATGGTTTTTGGCATTGGATGTGAGTGGCTGCCTGAAGGGCCACCTTAAGGTCACTGATGACGCCTGAGCCGGCTCCGTTTGCGAACTGAAAACTGGGAGATGCAGTTAAACGCTGGAGCGTTTGCAGATGAAATCCAAAGATTAAGAATGCTCGCTTTCTGCACAAAAATGACTCACCTCCATTGTGTGCGCGCGGCGGCAGGAATCTTAGAACCCAATAAAAACTCTGCATGAATAGATAGCACAAGGGAAATTAGATTTTTTTCCTGTGATTTGGATGCAATAAGCCTTTAGGATCATTTCTTCCTCACTGCACCTGTTGATAATTTGCGTCTTTTTGTAGCTTCTGTGCGCAAATTCAAATCTTCTATTTCTTTCGTTGACCCCGAAACAGATGCAACCCAAAATATGCACACGCAGGCACACACATCCCTTCTTTCCCTTTAGCATAGCATCCGCTGGATGAAAGGTGCAGCCCCCCTCCCCACCTCCCCTAACCCCTCCTCGCTCTCCTCTCTCTCAGTTGTCAAACATCAAAAAGAAGGGTGCTGTCTCCAGAAAGACTCACCCAGGGCTCATAGGGGAGGGGTTGGGCTTCTTTTTTTTTTTTTTTTTTTCTCGGGGGAGAGGGTGATAGATAGAGAAAGAGAACATGGCTGTCGTCAGTGCCTTATTCATGCCCCACACACTCCCCTTGTGTGTTGGGCGAGGACAGGGTTCCACTGATTAGTGCGAGAATGTTCTAAAGAAAGAGAGAAGGTGCCATGACGCTGCCTCTAGCAAAGTTACACAGAAGGAGAGAAGTGTGTGAATGTGTGTGTGTGTGTCAGTAAAAGGGAAAGAGAGAGAGGGCGAGAGACATCTAGATATTGCGCTGGTGCAATGATTAAGTCATTTCTTTTACTTGCCTTTGAGTGTCTTGTCTTTGATGCTGTAAAAAAAGCCCCTCCCACACAGACATCATTAAGGAACAGAGGAATTGTCTCTCAAGTTGGATGAGGAGGGTGGCGGGGGGGGGGGGGGGGGGGGGGGGGGTTGGTGGCGAGCATGACGATGAGGGATGGGGGTGTCAAACTATTCATCCACAAAGACACAACATGACAGATTTGTATTGCAATCCTGGCGTTTTGTTGTCTTTGTTCTGTTGCATTAACACGTTCTGCAGCACATTTGGTTAGCTAACAGCTCTACTGCGCGACTGAGGGCTAATTTAACAATGTGGCATCGTCTTCTGAATCACCGCTTAAAGCATATTTTTACATAATGTGTTACCTCCTGTCTGTTTTATTCCCGTTTCACCCTACAGTAATCATTATCAGAGTTGGAGAAGTGGCGGCTGCAGCAGTGCCGGTGCTTAAATTAGTATGAAGTTGTCATGGTACTGGCAGGAGTTGTATGATTTGCTGATGAAGGAAGAAGTATCCTCTACGAAGGTAAAGGCAGTGTTGCCATGAAGAAGAAAATATTCTATTACAAGTCATGATTCTGCAGTCATGAGCACTAATAAATACTAATTGGTAAAAATGACACCTTTTCAGCAGTGCACTTACTGAATTTGGAGATACTTTACTTGAGCATTTCCATTTTATGGTACTTTATGCTTCTACTGCACTACATTTTGGATGCAAATATTGTACTTCTTATTCCACTACATTACTTTACCAGCTGCAACATTAAAGTGGTGTTTCCATTTTTGCATCAGTATTTATTATACTATTACAATATATATGATTCTGCACAATGAGTACTTCTATTTAGGTACTTATGGTGTAATTTGATGCTACTGCTTTTCTATAAAATTTTGAGCTGCACACACATATGCAGTCAGACACACTTGTAATGTTTTCAGTGTCTGAGGTCGGAGTCGGAAACCACCGCTATTGTCAAGAAAAGCATGAGCTGCATGCCATCATTGTAAATGATTTTGTGTTTACTTGTCCCCGCCCTCAGTGCAACTATTAAACTATAACATCTACATCAAGCGTTCGGGGCATCTGACACGTGGGGCCATGCGCTTGATCATGTCGGAAAACAGTAGATTGTGCTTTTGATTAATGTGTCAGTCAGGGAGGCCATGAATAACATTACTGTGAGCGTGTAGGTGCAAAGTTCTGCTCGATAAGCTGCAGAGCTGGCTGGAACAGTGTTTATAGAAATATGATGTTTATGCAGCATGGATTTTAGTGTTAAAAATCCTCATCTTCCACACTTAACACAGCATGTGATTGAAACGCACAACAATAGCGACGTGATCCTGGATGATATCGGATAATGACCACTAAAGGCCACTTTAGATGCTAAAACCAGCCAGATAATCCCACTTGATCCACATAGCAGGTCTATCCAAACTAATGTTGCATCTTTGCATGGCTCCCATAAAATATCGGACCATGTGACGGAGAACATAACCGGTTTGTTTGTCTTCCTTTATCCTCAGCGAGATGAAAAGAACGCTGTTAAGTCTGATGTTGTTGGTTCTCCCTGCCGTCAAAATGAAAGACTTCTCGACTGACAGACACAAAAGGGCTTTTTGAGATTTGTTGCAACTGCAGGAAGCTGCCTCTCCCTCCAAATTTGCCACTTGACAGTGATGGAGTGCCTGTCTAATACGATGATGTGTTAGTCCGCAAGTGTGCACGCAGAGGCGCAGCCGCAAACACAACTGGGAGTGTGTTCAAAGACAAGAAGGCTGTCTGACAACATCATTAGTGTGTCTGTGTCTGTGCGTATTACATCTCCTTTCTTCTCTATCTTACCTCTTTCACCCTCTCCCCCGCTTTCTTTCTGTCTGTCTCTCTTGACGGGAATCGTGGGGAAACAGGTGGAAGACTATTCACAGGGAACAGACATCATACATTCCCTCTGTTATGTCTCAGAAGCAGATCAATGTGTTGGGGTGGAGATATGCACTGCTACTATGTGACAATGGGGAAAGAGTAGATAATTCCCTGTGCAGACATGAAGTGAATCTAAGTCTGGGCGCAGGTTGTACAGTATTTCTCCCGGTAGAGCTCACACTAAGTGTTCATCCCACAACTGCAAGCTGTGCCTGCATCAACAGTCTATGCTGCTCTCAATCAGGCCTCTTACTGCTATGCTACATGTAATGTGGCCAGTTTTGAGCGTGCCCAATTAATGGCTGCACACGCATGTCAGCCGCACACATCCAACCCTCGTCTGCGTGTAGCAAATTACAAATGATGATAAGTTGTAGCGTTTCATTGGCTCCCGATGAGCACTGTTGGCTGCAGACAACTCATCTTGGCTTCATGACAAGAGCTTAGGAAACGACGGCGGTTAAAATCAGCAAGAAGGAATGAAATCCCCAGCTTGTGTGTGAACGTGTGCCTTCATGCATTTCGCAGCACCAAAAAGTTTCTTTCTGCGTCTAAATCACAAGAGTGAGTGCACGATAAGAATCGAGAAACACGCGATGAAGAGTCGCACAACAAAGGCTGCAGTGAAAGAAGAAAGGGGAGAAAAGACAAGGAGGTAAAATTGTGCTCTTCACTGCTGGGCCTCGTGCCCCCTTCTCTCCACATGAGAGGGGGGCCTCTGATGAGGTGTTGATTGCCTGTGGGCACAAGTGGTTTCTCCAAACACTCTAAAAGTGGCCTATCCTCTGATTAGATTCAAGTGTTATAACGGCAAATCGGCCCAGACACTCGACCATACATTACAGCATCGAGATAGACCTTGAGGCAAGGACTTTTATTAAAACGGTGTCTCCTAAAGACCCGGATGGACCCAAAGGTCATTTTGTGCAAGTTATCGTGGGCACATTCATATCCAAAGCCATAAGCCGTGTTTACCGTAGCTCTGAGTCACAGCGATGTGCTAAATTACTGCAGGACTGTAAGATGCTCTCAAAACAGAGATGTGTCACTGCGATCGTCGTGTAGGCCACAACATGGGCTTTCTAAGGAATGGAAAAGTGCAATAGCTTTAATCTGTGGCCTTAATTTCTTTCTGAGAATGTGTTTGAAGGCTTGTTGGTTCGCTGCCGGCTTGTGTTGCATAACGGATGCGAAAGGGTACCTTGTGTGTGTGTGTGTGTCTGAGATGCTGAGTTGGTATTTGGGAATGAGACATCTGAAGGTAAAAGCGTTTACAGCTCTTTCGACTGACCCCACTCGATATCGACACTGTGAATCAGCCAAATGAGCTTGAAGCTAACTGCGGGTGACAATTATGTTGAATATTGTACACGGTCCCTTAGAAATAAATAAAATGAATAAGATCCAATCCAATCCTGATTCCAGTGTCAGACGGGAGGTTTTTAATTGGGTGCTGCAAGTTTTAAGTCACAGAGTAGAAGACAGTAATAAAAAAAACGGTAGTAGACAAAGATATTTGATAAGGGTGACTCTCTTGAAAATAAATTAAGATTTAGAGATGATTCTAGTTCAAATTAAGGTCAAATAACAAAACACGTATACATGTGTGCATATTGTGCATGACTTTGCTGCATATAAGTCGTGCAGAAGCGCCGTAAGAGCAATCAGATTCTTAACAATTAATCCAATCTGTCTTTTTACATTGTTAAGGTACCGTTTTCCTCGCATAATCCTCTTCTTCAGTGCATGTGATGTGTGTTCAAAATGGCAGCTGTGGGAGTCAATATCATGTTTGACTTCTCTGCTGTAAAGAATAGACTGCACAGGTTTTACAGCTTACAGCTGAAATGTAGGACGGGAGATATTCACAGCTGCACAGTAAGTAGACAATCATGTACCAATACGCAGCCAACTCACACACCCACGAGCCCAGACTGACATCTGTCTGCAAATGTATAGACACGCACACACACACACACAGACATGTGCATGCTGTCTGTGATGCACACGGCGATGTACAGGCACACAGACGAGACATGAATATTTAAGAGGCTTCAGTCTGCATGTGTTCCATATATGTCACCATCAGTGTCTCAAGAGCTGGTTGGAGGGCAGGGGGCTGATGAGCAGTGTGTGTGTGTGTGTGTGTGTGTGTGTGTGTGTGTGTGTGTGTGTGTGTGTGTGTGTGTGATGGCGGGCTCAAAGTGGCCATCTTCATATATCATGTAGCTCCTCCTTGCCAAGAGCACTGCTTCTGTCAAGTGTGTGTGATGAGCACCCACAAGACCTCTCTGCTCTCCAGCCCCTCATCTGTGTGTGTGTGTGGGTGTGTGTGTGTGTGTGTGTGAGAGAGAGAGAGAGAGAGAGAGAGAGAGGGAGGGAGAGAAGAAGGGAAAGAGAAAGAAAGAGGGAGAGGGAACATCATGTACATCTGCTGTGTTGAGAAAGCAGGTCAGTGGGGTAGCTTGGACTGTGTGTGTGCATGTCTGTGTGCGTATGTGTGTGTGTGCAGGTGGGTGGGAGGCTCGTATAAATCCTCTTCGAGCACTCTATTTAGTCAGGTTTTATTTATTTCTTTCACTGCAAACACCATCTTCCATTCAGAAATTATTTCTCACAAAACAGCCAGAAAACTGCACACCAGATGACACAAAACAGACGGATATTTGTCATTTTCGGTCAAACTTGTCAGTTTAAAGTTGATTTGTGAGAAGGCAATGCTCACAAACATTCGGGGGATTGTGGCTGATGAAGACTGAAAGAAAAAAAACAATGTGGAAAAGTGATTTATCTCAGCGAATTATCTAAGATCTTTTTTAAGCGCCATTCTGATCGACCATTAATGATACACTGATCAACATCCATCCAACGACACATTAGCCATGACGTAAACACTTTTGATAAAGATGTCTTCACTTTGGTGATTAAAGAATTGTACCAAGCAGAACATTTTACTGTTGAAAGCTAAATTAAAATTAAATTGCACATTTTAAGACTTAAGCAAACTTAGATAAAGACAAATAACAACAATAAACAACAACAAAGACAACTCGACCTGATCTGTAATAGACATGAAAGATTAACACTCTGCTTTGAATAATAATTTGCGTTTTTTGCACCAAAAAAAAATCAATTCTCTTGTTAAAAATGACAAAAATTACACCATCCTTCTCCTTCATGTAAACATCCACAATGTAGGAATCTGTAAATAGTAGTCGTGACGTCACAAAATCAGCCTCCTAGTGTCAAACTTTGCATGTGCATTACTCTTCACAGTGACACTCAAACAGCCAAGTTAAACAACAATAAGAAAAAGACACTTCAGGGGAGTCGAGGGGGGCTTTAAATGACCAGTTACTGACCAACACATGCTTTAAATGAATCAGCTGCTCACTGCTTTCATTTTTCCGGCTGCAGACCAAACACACTGAAATAAACCACTGCAATAGCATACTGAGCTACACGTAGCTCAGTATGTGACGCTGAGACGCAGCCATACGTAAAGGGTTAATGACACGACTGGTGATGCCTCGCTTTCCAAACCACCGCGTGATGGGTAAACGACACCCCCCGCGGAGTCTGACAGGAGCTCGCAGCGGTCCGTCGCCTCATGTCCACTCTCAGCGTGACGCCTGGCACTTGTGATGTTATGGGATATGCACACAAAAGCCACAAGCCTGCACCGACTCATGGCTGTTCCCACTGATCTGGGTGCATCGAAGTAAAGTTGATGAAAGAAGAGAGCCTCCATCTTGAAAATAGGACACTGACCGAGTAAATGCTGGTGTAAAGGTAGTATTTATTTAGCAAATACCTGAGGGATCATGTGCTGTGTGTTGCTGTTCAATACATCGCTTTGTTTTCCTTAAATGCATGTGTGGCATTTTTTAGAAAAAAGCCCTCCAAATGAATTATCTACATGTTGGGACATTTTCTCTTGTGTATATTCCTCCATCTTCCTTCATTGTGATGAACGTGGGCACCGCTGTTTGTTTTAAGTCATCTTGCTGATGTAAATACTCACAAGAGCAGGAAACGTCTATTCATCCATAGCTGAAAATAGTCCCAAACAAATGCACAATTTACTCCTGTTTGAGCAACATTTACGCAGAACTGCAGCGTCCAGTTGTTTTGAGAAATTACTGAGCAGGACTTGCTTTGCTTGGTTAAAAAAAATTCTATATTTCTGACATTTTCTTTTAAACATTTACATCCTCAGGGGGAAGGAGTGGAGCCATAGAGCCAAGGAGAGGAGAGGAAAGTTGCAAAGTGTTTAGAAATGAACAAACACATTTTTTTTTTAAATTAAATTATTAGATAATCGTTTGAGCTTGTAAGAAGTATTTTAATGTTGCTGGCCAAAGTTGAGCTTATTTAGACTACTTTTTATGCTGTTGTGTGGTTCGATCAATGGCTAATATTAATGCTTTATATTTACTTATTTATTTAAGTTCATCACAATGTTTTACATGTAAAATGTCAATCAGCAAAGTATCTAGTAACAAGTAAAGTAGCATAAAATGGACGCAACGTAACTTTCCGCCGCTTTCTGGACTGAAAGCAGCTTTCTCACTGTTGTCAAAGCCAAAGAAAATCAGTGTAACAGCCCTGTGCTTGTATGGACCACATTATAGTGGGGGGGTTCCTGTTATCTCACCCACTCCCTGTACTTCTGTTCAGCTAGCGGTGAAAAGAGCACAAACACCTACTCATCAGAAGTACCCCCAGCCTCAATGCTTACCACCTGAGTGTGTAACACGGTGACATGGCCCCTGCGCGAGAACAAGCGTCGCTATATGGCCGATATAAGGCAGAAACAATCATGCGATACATTGCCCTTGTCCGTTGGGCTCTGCTCTATTGTCGCGAGCTTCTGTTATGGAGCAATCTATAAGTACTTAGCTGCTAAGGAAATTAGCCGCTCCACCAGCTGGAGAATGGAGAAATCATTGTGGAGCCTGGTATGCTTCTGTGCGCCTGTGTAATTGTGTTTCCAACAAATGTGCTCGCAAAGTAGGGGGCTCCAGACCTTTTCTCACTCCACTCCTTCCAACTCCTCCTCTTCCCCTCCTCTTCACTGAAACCTCCTTGCAGCCCCTTAACATGCGAGCACAAGCTAGCCGCGCAACGGGGCCACGCCAGCGCACCGCAGCCAACCTCATTACCGTATGATTATGCGAAATCAGCAGAGAGGAGCGAGAGAATCAAAGCCGCCACTGGAGATGAGTGAGTTGTACAGTAAGTGTCCCTGCCCCACCGGATTGGTGGGGGAAAGATTAGAGAACTCACTCCCAGAGACTCACGGAGATCAAATTCTCTCTTAGTTTGCCTCCCTCTTGGGCATCAAAATGAGTTTCAGTGATGAGGCAGATGTCGAGGTCTATCCTCCGGTTGCCGTGGGGATATGAGAGAAGCAGGTTTGGGTAAGCTTAGAAAATGAGGGAGATCCTCGCTATGATAGCCATAAAGAATTCTGGGAGCCTTGCAGAGAGGAGTGGGCTGAAACACCGTCATTTATATTCAAGGACAGCTGCAGCCGAGGAGTGGGTATAAAATCGATGCCAGGGCTTTACCTCGTCTCATCCTTACTTTTTGTTCATGCTGAAAAGAAGGCTCTGTGCTCGCTGTTGCAGACCTCAATAGTGGCTGAAATGATGTTTAGGGGAATTGAACACAGGGATGACAAAATGGCAGGCCGGCGTGCGCTCATTCATACACAAATCGGAGCACAAATGCAAGCAAAGATACGCGCACACACACACAATCGTGCACACACATGCGGCGGCCATCAGTGCAGCGTGAGATAACAAGACCATATTGAGGATGACCGGAGGGGTGGAGGGACCGAAAGGAAAGGCGGATGAGTGAAAGGGTAAGAAAGTGGTCACGCTTGGCTTCCTTTTGCCATGTAGCTGCCCTATCTCTCCGCTGCACTGACCCTCTACACGACTAGCTCCACGCCTTATCAGTGCTTTCCTCGGCTCCCCGGTCTTTCTCCCCTGGCATGGTGCGGAACGTGATGCTGGAAACGTAACGCCAGATATAGGTTGAGTCACAGAGCGGCACTATCGTCTTCGGACACGGAGCCCATCAGCCCGCAGTCATCGCGCAGTCCAAGGTGTGATTTAAAAGTGCGGATTGGTCTTTCCCTCAGGCGTGTGCAGAGTACACACATGCACAAACACTCGCTTCAGTATCCCCTGTGAGCAGACACGCGGTGATGAGCTCGCCTAAGTGCAGCATTTAATTGAAGTGGTAGTTGCAGGTAAAGAGCTCATTTATATGCATTTTCTTCAGCCTAAAGCCACTGACTAACACACATGCAAACACACACACACTCACACACACAATAGCAACAATACTTATTGAGGCTGACAGAGGCCTTATCCGCCTAATCCAAATTTACATACACCACTTCCGTTTGGTTGTCCAACAAAAGCGTTAGCCCCCCCTCCTCGAATGCAAATAACCCATAACATCGGGCTGATTGTCCAGACTGCTCCCGGTTGGAGAGTAAAGGTTCAAGATCTGGGACTGCTGAAAGTCAAATCGAGATGCAGGAAATAAAATAGCAGCTACAGCTGTTCACTGGTTCTCAACATGGTGGTTAGGGCCCCTTCAGAGGTTCGCAAGATAGTTAGAGACAACATTATTTGCACACTTTATTTCTAATCTTGTTGTCAGGGCTATTGGCAGCTATGGGGCTAACATGTGGAGACCGCAAGAGCTGTTTCAGTTTGCATGTGATAGCAGTGGAAAGTGTTGATGGTGAAGACAACATGAGGCAAAAGCAGGAAAAGACTGTCACACATGTACCAAAGCCAGTTCAAATGCACACCTATTCACGGCATTTGCGGCTCTTATGTACCTAAAAACTGTGATTATATGACAGTAGTTTTTCTGTTTAAAAACTGCAGCCCACCTTCCACCAAAGACAATATAAGTGTCTGACCCTGCATGTCGCAAGTTTGACTTGAAGTCTTGTCTGCCCTCGAGTGAGGTCTGTCTACTGACCTGCATGACTGGACCCTCATGAGCCTCTTCAGACCAGCACTCTGGTTTTATTTTATGGATACCAAAGGGTGAATTTGGACTTCATAAGAATTTGAGAACTTATTGTTATGCAGTCCAAATTCCCCCTTTCGGTACTGGGTGGCACAAATCACACTTCCTACTTTCAGTTTCATCATTTCAGGCTAATCAACAGTCTGAAAGGAGATTTCCTCTTTGGTGAAACTCATAGGTAACATGGTTTCATGCTACCAAAGTCTCAAAGTAGACATTGCTTCATTTAAAGCCACCTTTAAGGCTGTGTTTAATACCAGTGTTTAATGCCACTGCGAATAGTGCAAAGATCAGTATTTATATTCATGGTCAGAAATTCTGCTATTTGTCTTGTCTTTTGCTTGTATTTTACTCTGTGTGATCATACCAATAATGTGTTACAGCTGCTAACAAATGTGGTTCATGCTTGTCAAACACTGCAGGACACACACTGTCCCAATCAGTCATTAACAAATGCACAGATCTTGGCATGAATAATTTGGAGTCCCTGGTAGCTCTCCTCGGGACGTGCAGAGGGGGGTGTTGCTGAATCAATAGCCATAAGGAGTCTGGCTCCCGTTTGCTTTCAAGATCTACAGCCAAAGGACCCAGTCATCAAAAGTTAATGAGCTATTTAGATCATGCTGTTTCCTCTGCTCTCTACTGCGAAAACACTGCTGGACTAGAGAGAAAAGAGCCCCTGCGAGTGTGCGTATGTATGTGTTTTATGTGCTTTATGTGTCTCCTATAGATCTACAGAGGGAAAATTGGCAGCTGAGAGGGAAAAAAGCCAAAAATGGCCATCGTGTGTGCGTGTCGCAACCCTTTTCCTGGGCAGGAATGTGGAAACAAAGCCTGTTCTTGACTCCCACGGTCACGCCGTGGTCAGGCTGCTCCGGTGTCGCCTCGGCCACGTCGTTTGACTCAAAACATAAAAGAGTGTGTGAGATCATCGAGCTTAACGTATCATGCTGAAAATTTGCAGATACATAGTTTTCATAGAATAGTAATAAGAAGCTTTTCCCATTTTCTTTCACTTGGCTGTGCTCCTTGGACATTTACAGCATTAAACCGTGATTTGAATCCAAGCAGTAATGATGCTATGGTCATTAGGTGGAAGACTGCTGGTCTCGCCGCTGGCTTGTTGCTACCTTTAACACTTCTTCCTCCTTCTCCCCCAGCTCCTTTATGTCTCCTTGCCTCCCCTCTTCCTTATTTTCCATCTCTTCTTCTTCCACCTGGACTGTGCTAACGATGCCTGAAGCAGAATAGTCGACATGTCACCCAGGACTCCCGGCAGGTCCCCTCGCTGGCTGTTTCCCTGGCCGCTACCCTTGTTAAAGAGATTGCACATAAATGTGGCAGAGGAGGAAGTTATGGTTGTCCAAATTCCCTGCAGGACAGTAGGAGAATGGAGGGGACGCCTTATTGCTATGATCACAATGTGTGTGTGTCCAGCAGGAAAGAAAGACATGATCATTAAGAATTAACATTATTCCCACTGTGGCCATTGTGAAGACTCGGGGAACGAAACACGACCCGGTAGACTTATAAAATATATATAACTCAAAGCGGCTGGCAATTCCCATCCCAAATGTAGTGTGAGTTCAATATCACCGCTGTGGGAGGGAGGCGTAATGTATAGCAAACTTTTCTGGCACTCTGACTAAGAGAATTTTGATCAGCTTGCCAGTCAAGCAGCTCCGCAAAAAAAAAGCAGGTGAGCCAAGCAGAACATTGATTTTCAGGATGTACCCAGTGGTGGAGGTTTTATCTGTTGTGTTCACCGCAGATGCACATTAACCCCCAGCTCTCTTTGAAATACTCCCCAACCCCAGAGGACTCAAACCTCACCGGTGACGATTAATTGGTCAACCTTTATGCCGTCCTGCCTCTGCCAGTCTGCCCGGCCGGCTCTCCATTCGTTTCCTTCCATCTGTCTGCCCACTGATGCTTTACCTTCTCCAGAGCTTTTCCCCACAAAAACCCAAATCCTGCAGCTTGTGAATCAGGCGCCAGGGGTTCAGAGATGGAGGATGAACTTTGGCTTATTGTTGGGCTTGGCAACTCTTCAACATAAAGCCTCCAAGAGAAGGCAAACGGATCAATGACACATAAAGTTTATTTCTTCACTGCCACCCATTTAAAATCAAACTTTATTGGCCTGAATCTAGATGACCCTAATTATAAGACAGCTGTCTGTCTCTCTGCTGTTTTTTGAAGACAGCAAACACTTGGAGGGAAACGCAACATTTCCAGAGTCGTTTGTCCAATGATGGCAAGCCCAAAAAGACAGTCTTCAAAGTGTGAAAGTCAGAGGAAATCTGTGCTCCCAAAATTGGCTTCTAAGACCTTGAAAGTGGAGAGTGTGACATGAGCTGTAATTCAGCTGGAAGCTTCAGAAATCACCCAAACAGGTGAAACCAATCTAAGGCTAACTTCCATTTCGATGGTAAACTGTAATTATAAATACCAGTAGGCTGTAATTTGTCATGTTAAAGGTGCGCTGTGCAATTTACTTGCAATCAAAGAAAGGGTGCAGAAAAACTCCACAGGATACCTTTGATTATATATCATTTCCAGGGAAGTCACTGGGTTTTAAACTGGTGTGTGTTGTGCTTTTTTGTGATTAACTTTTATTGAAAAATGACAATGCATTGAGAGGATTTTGTTTGTTAAAGGTTAAGTGTTTCTTATCACCAAAAGAGTCTTTATCCAAAAAGGTGGGTTCGTCTTATCATTAGGTTGTCTTACGATTGAGCCAATACGGCTTTTCCATCACATTAAGGTTCAAAAACCAACAATAATACAAGCACAACAGGCTGACTTAAGGAAAGCACATGTGCTGGTAATAACATTAACAATAGCTCCCTTTCAGTCAAGCGTGCCAACCATGCCTAAATAGAATTCAGCCATCATGAATTTCATTATTTACATTTCTGCTTTTCCTACTGTGGGAAGTGACCTGCACGCACTCACTCAACAATGTGAAAGCTCTCTGCCGTCACACCTGCACCGGGGTTTCCATTCTGGCTGATTAGACCTCTGCTGAGGTTGAGGTTGGGCAGAGAGGTGCAGCAATTAACCAAACAGTTCCCAGTGAAGGAGCATAGCAAAGGCTGTCGCTCCATACAACAAAACCAATAAGACTGAGAGGCGCTCAAGCACAAATCCACAATAACTGAAATCGACTATGTGAGTGAATCATGGCTGTGATAGGGCTTAAAGGTAATTCAGCAATTTTCACAGGACACCACCAAAACAAGTGGTAAATTCATGATAATTAGCAGCTGAATTTACTGTCCATTGTCGCCTGCTGGAATAAAAGAAAAATCCTTTCCGGGACGGAGCTGGGGCCCACTAGGGATGTTCATCGGTCACTGATGAGCGCTCTCCCCAGGACTGGAGCAACAGCCACTGAATTATTGAACACAGCAGCGTCCCTAAGGTGAGACGCTGCGTGGAAGTCTTCAGTCTCCGGCCCTGACAAAGAGAGAAGGAGGCTTGATGAAACATGGTGGGATGCTTACAAGCCATCCGTCACGCTACCTCCCCGGTCACACAGAGGCGGGATTGGATTTCCGGCCAGGGGGATTTGTCGTGTCGGGCAAGGGGGAGCAGGGATTGAGCAATACTTCTGCAAGATGGTGTGATAAGAGTAGCCATGATTGTTTCCAGAGTTTTCAGAATGATCATGAATATTTTTTTTTCCTTGATAATCTAAAGCATATGTCAATTTTCCACTTGCATCTGCAGCATGTGCGTGTATGTGGTAGACTAGCATTTATATGCAGTGTGCCTATATTTATGTGTGCCTGTCTATTTCTTTCAGCGTCTATATTATTACATGCGTGCATGCGAGTAAGTTATGCGCCTGAGCCCGTGAGTCTGACGCCTGACCCAGCGCACCAGTTGTAATACCATCAGAGCTCTCCCACTGAGCACCTGTTTTATTACATTACATACCCCTGATCCTCAAGCTGCATATGAAACCCGATAACAAGCCACAGTCTTTGATTTACCTGCCAAAGAGCCCAGCGTTGGGCTCATGTTGTCGGTAAGAGCTGGCTCCACTGAAATCAATTGCTGAATCTGCAGTGTAATGGTGCTGGTGAGAGAGCAATATTACATCAGATAGCATAGGTCTGTTGTGAAGGGTGGATTCTTATTGTTCTTACTGCTGATAAAATGAAAAGGCTGATTTTTTGAATTTTGAATTCAGGCTGTGTTTTAATGTGTTTCTACAATTTCTTGATTTTCGTCATCAGTTTAAACTAATTAACAGACATTTGCTACTCCCAGTTAACCAAAACTTAGGTTTCTTGCTGCAAGAAGACACTGATCACGGCAGTTTATAGCAAACTAGGTGCTCCTGCCAGGTTAACAGCTCAGAAAATGTCTCCGGTAATGGAAAGTGAAGGCAAAAATGAGGTGATGGTGCAAATGAGCTGCTGATTATAGACCCTCTTTGTAATCACATAAAAAAAAAAAAAAAAACCCAAACAGAAAATGGTTTGGAAGCAGACTCTTTATTGGATTTGTAACTAGTGTTCTTCAAATCCAGAGTTCACTTGGATTTTTAATTAAATATGCGCGAGTGTATTTTAGTTTTGTTCGGATGATTTTTTGTATTTATTGGACAGTTGATAGTGTGACATGCAATAAACATGTCCAGCGGGAACTGTCATCAGGTTTTGTCTTGCACCTTCTTTACATGTTAACCACTGGGCATGTATTCTTCTCTCTCTCTCACAGTGCATGAGCATACCGCCGATTATTCTGCTAAAACAGATGCAGGTTTCTCATGTGCACACACACCCACGCGCACACACACACACAGACACACACATCTCCCAGTGCACACACACACACAGAAAGCTACTCATACATGCAAACACCTTTCCCCGCTCCCTCCCTGTCGTCGTGTCCCATGTGGGCAGTTGCATCAGCAGCTCTGACTGTTGTCATGGTGTGAAACATCCCCGTAACCCCAGCGGGTTTAACCAGCCCCCTCTGCCTACGTGTGTCATGCAAAGCACCCTGTTACCCGGCCAGCTGCTTTCCACAGGTGTTGGCAACAGACAGAGGACATGAGAGGAGGAGGAGGCAGAGAAACAAACACAGGCAGACCTCCTCTTACCTGACAAAGCGTGGCTCACTGGGAGCTTACAGACCCCTGTGATGGTGCATATTTTCAGCAGGGCTCCTGAACACCCCTAATCTGCCCACAGGCTTTTTCAGTCAGCTGCATCACAAATCGCCTAGCAACCATACCTGGCGTCATCATTGCGACCCACAGGAGGATTGGCTACGCACAAACACAGGCCAAATTGCTATATAACCACCAGGCTGGAAAGAGAGACACAGCTTCAAAAAGATTTGTGTTTGTAGATCAAATCAGTCACTGGGTTTGCTGAGGTCAATCAAAACGACCTCTGAGTGGTGCTTTTCTCAACATTATCCCTCAAAAACAATAAAACTGCTGCAAGAAAATGGCCAAAGGATCTATTTTATGTCTGTGGAAAAGAAAGTTGAATCATACCTCCATCAGCTCCCATTTGGGCGAGCCCTGATCAACAGAAAGCGTCCTGAAAGTACGGAGGCTAAAGGCCGGAAGTACGCGCAGGAAAATGAAACATAGGAAAAACAGACGTAAATAGAGACGAACCCAGGGCGATGGAGCAGGAATCAGCTAATGGTCAAAACAAACCCTCTCGGAGAGCCCGGTGAGTGTGATTGATCAGTTCTGGCCTGTAACAATGTGAGCCTCTTCGCTGCACTCGTTTACCTTTCAGCCGCTCTGCCTTTCAGCCCCTCATTCACCCAACTTATCTGCACCGATCCCCAATAAGCCTTTATGCATTGTCTTTGAATATTAGCCATACATTCCAAGACAATGCCACATTCATCCCAGTATCTCATGAAGAAGAGTCACACGGCTCCTGTGAAAATGGTCAATCATGGTACGAGTGTGTGTGCGCGTACCTGAGATTGCTATCAGCTTCTGTTTGTGCTGCTGTGTGGAAGAGATCCATCATTGTGTGTGTGTGTGTGTGTGCTAAATGGATATGCATGCCTGCTGTGTGTACTTTATTGCAGGCGATTGTGCATGATAGCTATCGGTTTGTGTTCGTGTTCGGCTGATCTCTATCACCGCGTGTGCGTATTTCTGTGTGTGTTTTTTATGTGTTACACCCCAGACAGACAGGTAAACATCATCGCCCGGCCTTCCTCCTCTCCTCCGCTCAGATACCGTCTCTCATCTTGTTGACTTCACCTAAGCCTCCAGATTGCATTTTGACAAGCGCCGATCATCTCGCTCCGTTCCTGGTATTCGACGCTAGACACGCCGCCGCCATTGGCCGCCGCCAAGATCTTATTAAACAGAAGGGGAGACGGAGAGGAGGAAGTGGTGCAGAATGAAAATAAGACTCTAAACAGACTTTCAAAGAACTGATTTTAATGAAAATATTTGGAAAAAATCGGCGCTTTTTTGCAGGGAGGTCCGTTTTTCTAAGGGTTGCTCAAAAGCACTTTAGCCGAGACAGAGAGAAAAACAGACGGAGAGGCATGTTTGTCAGTGACGTGCAGGCTAATGTGTTGTCAAGGCTGAAGCGACACGCCACAGACGGAGAAGATAAGATAGGAAGCCCTGGCAGCATTGTGAATGCGGTTGCCGGGGAGCTTCACAAAATAATCTATGCATGGCGGAGATGGGAGAGGAAGAGCCAAACATTATTCAAACATAGGTGAGGAAATGAAAACGGTCAGTAAGAAAGGGAGAAGTGTATCCTTTTGTAATATGTTCCTGATTTATTCCACACGAGCTGGAAAGTGACTCCGAAAAGGCCCGTTTGACAGCCTCTTATCAAAAGACTTCTTCTTAATGCATGCACTCGACTAGCCTAGCATCGCTTTCCTCCTCTCCTCTGCCTTCCCTCCTTACCTGTGTGCCTCTATCCTCTCTCATTCCTTTTCTCCTGCCTCTCAGGTGCACTAAAGCTGAGGCCAATCTCTCCCCTCGCCATCCATCCACTTCATCCCCCATCTTCGTTCTGTCTGTCCTCAGCTCCCATTACTCCTTCATCTCATCTTCTTTCCTCTGCTCCCTCCCCCGCCTCTTTCACTCTCACCTTGCTATCTCATTTCTTTTTCTTTCTCCCTCTTTGAAATGCCTGTTGCTGATCCATCAGGCTGCTACTAGAGTCTGTTCCCACTCGTTTCTCACAGTGAGTAAAGTCTGTCTCGGAGGAGGCGGTGGTGGCGCCGGGAGGTAGCATCTTCTCCAGTCGGGTACCAACCAGTTATTAATTACTCCCCAACTCCTCATCTGTTCTCTGTCTGCTGAGAGAAGTAATTACGTCTCTCCCCGTTTCTCCCCTCGTCGGCATCAGAAATGACGCGATAACCAGAAACCCAAATTACTCCTGCTGATGAGACAATCATTGAGCGAGAGAGAGTAGGCCGGAGATTTTTCAGCCCCACTGTGCTTCACCCATCGGGGTAATGGCACCTCGATTCGGTTTGGGATGTCTCCCCAATGCATTTGCTGGGCGTTTCCAATTTCCACCTCGCAAAATACTAGAAGATGGGGAGGGAGAGATAGGCAGAATGAATTAAACAAGGACCCCCCCCCGCTTCTGTTTTTTTTTTTTTTGCTCCCAATAAGAGAGTGCAATCATGAAGCAGTTCCAGCTCCAATCAGCGTTTTGCAGCTGGAGAGGAGCGGTGATGGAAGAGGGACATTAGCACCGGATCGTCATCTGCCACGAAAGATGGAGGGAAAGAAAGGGTGGAAAAACAATTAAGGATGCTTTCTTTCTTTTGAAGAAGAAACCAAATTGGTGGTGCCCAGGTGTCTACACAGGTGTATGCGGATATATGTTGGCCTGTGTGTGCCATGGGGAAAGTAAACACTTTAATTTAGATTACAGTCTTCAATGTTTTTCTCTACAATGAAGAATATACAAATGTTTTTCCATTATTGAGTGAAATAATTGAACCCAAATGAAATTGATTAATGGCTTGTCAAAGCATGAAAGGTGCAGGTGTATTTAATAACATGAAAAACATCTGCATTTCATTTGGGTGAGCTGGTTCCAGCGTCTTGTTGCGCCACTTCAAGCAATTTGTTTGCTTTTCCTGCCATGACAAGTCAAAATCTCTCGTATGTTGGTGTTGTTCCTTTCACTCTTGAGGCCCCCGCCGCCTCATGTGGCGAGCTGAAGTACCTGTGAGGCAGTTTACAAAGCCAGCCTTTATCTTTATCTGCGTTTCTTATGACATTCTTAAGTGCTTTCATGCGTTGCTTTTCATATGGTTTGGTGTCAGAATTATCCATTGAGAATGGCTTGAACAAAAATTGCTTAGCTTACTGAGCAACAGCGCATGTAATAGGTCCTTTTCATGGCTGGCATTTTGACATGTCACAGTTGGAAACACACAGGTGTAAATAATGCAATTAATTAAACTGAATTCCATTTAGCTGCGTCAGTGTCTGGGTACCGGCATTGTGCATGCTGGCTCACTATCAAACCGCCATGGCCCACTGGGATGCATGAATAGAACAGAGTCGTCATTAATGTCATTAATAAAAGCTGTGCTTTTCCTACTATGGCAAGTCAAAATGCCTATAGGTCAAATGGCACAGCTTGTTGCACATATACAATATGATTTCAGTCTGAGTAGACTGACATTCAAATAGAAGTTATAATTTCAAGTATGAAAACTGACAACTTTCCTTTGACATCTGACAAATGAATGCACTGAAATACAACAAAATGACACCGGATACAAGAAACTTCTTCAGTTGTTTTCTGTGAATTAATTATTATTGTTACTATTTTTAAGTAAGACCTTTAGCACTTAATAATAGACAAAAATAACTCCATAAAATTGGGATTTTTGCCATGCGTGTGCACCCAAATGTTCTGCTCCCCTATAGAAGCCCTGTGTCAGGGCCAATCGAGACATCTCCAAATGCATCTCCCCCCTGCTTCCCTCCTCAGCTGTCAAACTGCAGTTTAAATGGAGCAGAAGAACCAGCAGGCTAGTGCTGTTCTCTATATTGCATTTCAGTACCTGTCAAGTGCTTATTGATTGGCTGCGGTGGATTAGGATGGCTATGTTGCTGCAGAGAATGCGAGCGTGCAGTATGTGAGAGTTCATGTGTGCATGTGGAGCTACGCTGGAGGTCTCTGAACTGACAACGAGCGCTCTCACATCACACCACCTAATCCCCCGCTCTCTTACTTTATCTATTTCTACGTCTTCTTTGCTCCCTCCCATCACCCCTCGCTAACTTCCCTTAGCCTCGGCGTATTGGGTCCAGAATGATTTGGATCCTAATAGTCTTTTTACAGCCGCTGGCTAATGTTGCCATGGGGGAATGTAACAGGGCCATAACGAGACAATCCCATCCCATATGCAGAGGATATGAGGGGGAATTTGTCTGCTTCAACAGTGACAGGAGCAATCTGTACTGTGGGGCAGTTCCAATGAAGAGCCCATCGGAAAAAAAAAAACCTCAGTGTATTCAGGATTATGGTGTAGGAGCCCATTGAAAATCTAATGGACTAGTCACATCAAATAGACTTGGTAGGAGCATGCTCAGATGAACACACGTATGCCCACACACACACACTTGCACGCAGAAAGAGAAGCCATTACCAGCACAGGGTGGGCCATTACTCTCTGTCCAGTATGCCAGTGTGTGTGAGTGTGTGAGGCCCAGCCATAATGTTTCCAGTCCCAGAGGGGTCTCAGTACAGTGTGGCCTTCCTAAATAATTACCACAGGTCTCTTTATATAAGAACAGGGGGAAGCAATAAAGAGACCTGTGATATTGCATTGTGCATACCACACTTAAATGAAAACACGGTGGTGATTTCATAGACCTGCAATGAGACCATGTTTGCAGCGTTAAAAAGAGTGTGGCTGGTGCATTATCATATGTTCAGGCTAGCTTTTGCATGAACCTTTGAGGCTCTTTTTTTCCCCCAAAATCAAGTCAGAGATGACTCCATGTTTACATCACAGTTACTGCAAAGATAGAGGCATGTTTGGCGTTTCAAGCTTCAGGTTTTGCAGCTAAAACCAGGGGAAGGAAAGCTGTTGATGTAGCACTGGCTAATACGTTCCAGGTGTGTCAGCTAATTGCTCAGTAGCATTAATTATGACTCATGTCGTCTCTTAAATCTCGTGATCTCAAGTGAACCTCATTAGTTCTTGAGAAGCTTTGACAACAATCTTAAAAACAGGTTTACATCCACTGTAAAAAGTAATTTACTGGCAGCTGGATGCCTGTAAGTAGGTGTTTAAATTACTTTAAACCAAATTATAGGTCACAGAGAGTTTAATGTTCCTTTAAAAAAATGATACAAATGCAGTACATCCCTCTAAACCGAAAATATTTTCCCATAATCCATTGCTATTTACAGTAGCATACTAAATGCATGTTTCGCAGTATCCTGTTGTTCACATTACAGTGACATCCTGCTACAAATAATGGCAAGAGTTACTAATAGCAAATGTTTCCTTAAGAAGCATTCATTTATTTTGATCATTTACGACACTGTTCCTGTATATTGTCCATAAATTGCCCTCTTTTGCATGAGTTGCCTCTAACTTTGTTCTAAGTCCTGAGTCCAGCTCCTGAGGGCAGGTTGGTACGCCCACAGCTCCAAGTTATTACGCAGAATTTTTGCTTTTTCTTGCAGGATACTGTACAGTTTCCTTCAGGCACCTGAAAAGCATTAGAATTAAACAGTGTGAGAAGGGAAAATCAGTTTTTGATTGATGTGCCTGCAACTCATGGACAAGTCAACACTGATTCGTTTTAAAAGGTCTCAAGGAAAAAACATGTGTGCAACCAGTGTGTTAGAGAGTTTTACAACATTGGATATTGGAATTCTTTAAATGATGTTAAAAGCCACGTGATGCACCACCACGGGTGTTGATTGGACCTCCTCTCAGGACTGGGTGTGCATGTACAGGCTGACTGCGGACATCTCCCCCAGCCCCCTGTGTGTTTGTTTGCATCTGCTGGTGTGGGACAATTTACACGTTCATTGTTCCACAGCTGTTTGGTCTATAAAATATATTGCTCAAACTGTGATATTTAGTTCACTGTCATGAAGAAATGCAACAAATCCACCCATGTGAGAGGCTGGAACCAGCTAATTTTGGGCATTTTTGCTTGAAGAAATGACACAATCAATTATCAAAGCTGTCAATCAATTCTCAGCCCACTGCCGCACTGATTAATCAGCTAGCTCTTGCATGTTGGTTTTGGTGACCTTTATATAATGAGCCTTTTTGACAGCACACACTTTGACTTGTCATAGTAAAAAAAACAAAAAATCTTGCTAAGAACATTAATGATGTATCTGTTTTCGTCAAGTGTCCATGTATGTGCGGTGAGGACTAAATGCTCACATGCAATAGGACGCGGTACGACACCATGCTACAAACAAACACCTTGAAAGCTTGAAGAATTGAGGTGAAATCTCCCTGAGCGTAATTGATGACACCAAGCAATCAGCTGGCATGCCCGGTACAAATTATCTGTTAATCCACACCTCTCCTGCCTCCGTTTTACAGCAAACAGCATTTTTAAACAGCGGACACGCATCTGTCTTTGTCAGGAATACATTTGTACAAATCCTGGTTTACTGGCCACACAGAAATCCTGACTTTGCGGATAAAAAATAGATTAAAACGGGGCTAAATTTGCTTGAAAAGCGAAAGTTTGTTTGAGATCTGGTGACACGTATCATCATTTTTCAGCAGCATTTTAATGACTGCATTTTAAAGTGTAGTTTGGCCATGAAATGCTGCTGAAACAACAGTGAAACAGCAGTTTTAGTCCAGTTTTAACCTCCATCTAGAAAGCCGCAGTTAACCAAATGATCACTCACTGTCAGGACTTTTTTTCCTCAGCCATCAATAACGTCAAATTCTCAATGTCTCCATTTCTGAGAAAACTGTCCAGCTGTCAAACAATCCCAGATGAGACAGGACCAGATGTTTTAAAACTCATCTTTCACAAATCCACCTCATCTGCAAAAAGGCACACACCTGGGTAGAAACGTCTTACATTTAAACGTCTTTTTTAACTTTACCAGGTGTCATTCAGGAAGGGAGAGATAATGTCATATTACTGATGCAAATCGCGTGTTTCCAACAGCGCTCACGGCAATGAAATGATGTGCTTCACTTTAACATATTGTCTCCATTTTGTGGAAAAGGCAGAGCATCATTCTCAACAAGTAGACTAAAGTTTTTCAGACTTGCTACAGAAGTGGTGGGCGGATGTTCTTCAGGAGCACGTCCTAAAACATCATTTTCGTGGCGTAGGTTTAAACACATTTATCTATGCCAAGTCCCCAGGCCGTGTTGGGAGGAGAGATACGTGCCTGCCGGTGTGGCGCATAGGCTGTCTGTTGCCTCCAATTCCTCCCCCCACCAGTCATAATCTGTGTAAGTCATCCTTGATTAACCCCTGCTGAATGACTCTAATTAGAGCCAATTAGCCTGGGCAGGATGAGACGCTCTCCATGCAGATGAACGCGATGGAGAGGTGGAAGGACGGATGGAGGGATGCAATGGGGTCGAAGTGGAGGTGTGGAGAGCTGCGGATGATTGAGGGATGGAGGTGCTCGGGGCGTGGAGGGAACCGAGATGCGGTGGGAGGCGGGATAGTTGAGAGAGGAATAATGAGAGGATGAAAGAGAAGAAGAATCTAAAGAAGCCATGCCTGCTGGATGACCATCCAGCCACTCTGCCATCCTGTGAAGTAGCCCCTGTAAACACTGCTGGGGTCAGATTAGCAGAGATGAAATGTCTCTTCATGCCTGCACAGAAACATTAAGTACATTTTCAAAGCTTGTGTGAAAATTCCCACCTATCCAGAGTGAGAGAAAGTCATGAAAGGCTTTAAATGGCTTTTTCTTTTTATGTAACAGGAACAGAAAATGTGCTTGAAGATAATAGATGTTGTAGAAATGTTGGCACTGTATGCTTCTTTATGTTAAAAGTTTCAATCTTATCTTCTGACCATGCTGTGGTGAAGGTCTGGGTTGGTTTAAGCACAAAAAGCACTTGGTGAGGGTTTGGAAAAGATCATGTTTTGGCTTGAAATACCTGGTTTTGTTGGCATAAACACAGCTAGAAAATGTCCTGGCTATTCCTTAAAAATACCCTTTTTTGTTGCTACAAACACAGCTGAAACATGTTCTGGCCTCTTGTCAGAATTACCCGGTTTTGTTGCAAGAAGCACGACTGGAGTAGCGGCCTGCTGATTGGCAGTTGTTCCCGGATGACAGGTTGGTGAGAGCCACACTGCTGCTATTCAATGTCTTAATGTTTTAGGGTTAGAGGTAGAAAGAAGGGAAAACAGAGGGCGAGAAATGAAAAAGCGTGCAGGAGTTTTCATGTTGAAATGCTGTCTTCAGGCCGGAATCGAGCTGAAAAAGTTTGCTTCCTGTTAGGCAGGTCACGTTGGGTCGAAAGCTCACGCTCATGTCAAAAACTTCAGTTTCTCCAAACTTTGGGGTTTTAATAATTTTGTACTTGCAGGCTATTTTCTTGACAAGTGTATCGTCCCTGTCCAGTGGAAACCATGGCTGTCCCATGGCGATATTTTTAGTTTAAAGGGGCACTCCACCGATTTTCATGAAAATATGTCCTCCAACTAAATGAAAATGCGATACGAGATCACTCGAGTGCTCAGGTGGAGCACTGTTTGGATTGTGTGCGCATGAAAAAGGTGTGTTTCCTTGACTTTGAGCACAGTCGCCATTGCAGTATATTCAGCTAGGTCAGGCTAATCTTCCATTGGAAAAAAAAAAACAAAATTGTCTGGCAGGTGGGGAAATAAAAAAAGAAACTATCCCTTTAAATGGTAAACATATGGTGCTCCATCCCCCGAGCCCTGAGTATTTTTTTTTTTTTTCATTTTTAATTTTTTTCTCTGTACCCTTTCCCCTCCATGTGTATCCATGCAGTCTGCCAGCCAGCCAGGGCACTCGGAGGCCTACCTACCAGATACCCGTGCCAGCCTCCCCCGGCCCTCCCCTGCTATCAACCAGCAGCAGGGGTGGAGAGGCCAGACTGAAGAGCCCACTCAGCCTGCCCAGTGATTGCCTCAGTCTATCATCAGCCAGAAGATTTCTATTATTGCAGATGGATGATTGGTCTGGCTAGCTGCCGGCCTGGCAAAGCAAGCTCATTTTAGAGCGGTTTGAAGTGCGAGCCCCACTGTACTGAGGCAAGCGGGAGGGGGGACAGCGAATCGAAAAGGGGGATTTGGTGATTTGGTGTTGAAATAATGGAGCAGAAATGGCGGTAATGACAAGGCACGCTGACGCCGAGAGCATTATGCACAGAGGACGAGGTTGTTAATGTGGACTGCCTCTATTTCCGACAGTAATTTAGACACTAATGGGGAGTGTTTTCTGCTAAATAAATAGACGCCCCGCTCTTCGAACAAGGAGTTTGTTTACTGTTTGTGCGCCGATGCTGGATCAAATCAAAACGCCAATGACGAATTCATTGCATCTGCGTAAGCGTCATGCTTTCCTCATCATTCAGTGAGACATCAGAACGGGATGAAAGGCGCTTTAATGAACTGTGTTTATGCAGTTGGGGGAATGGGGCATGTCACCCATTTTGGGCTCCCTGCGTCTCCCTTGTTGGAGAAAAATATCATTTTCTTCCCTCCTCTGCAAAGTTGCTTTTAGCAATAATCACCCAAATGTTCCCCTCACCGCCTTTTTTTTTTTACTGTCTCGCACAAAAGATGCAGTATTCACCACTGCAAACAGACAAAGGGTTATTATTCAAATGCAACCTCACTATCATATGACTATCATATGGCTACACCCACTGCCCTGTCCTTCATGTTGTTGTTTTGCAGGAAATCAAGTTACCACGTCACATTTCAGCTTTGAATGTGACTAATTAAAGCACCTCATGGTCCAACTTGGAGCAGTGGCTTTATTTTACTGCCTGACCCGAGGTCAGTTTTCTCTGTTGTTGAAGCGCCGGACTCTGTGAGCTGCAACCTGAATCGATAGTCTTAAGGGAATTTAAAGTATCTGACTACATGGCCTCTGCACTTGGGAGATTGGAGAAGTACAGAGGAAATGCAACCCTACATGTTTTTTATGCAGTATCGATCACCGCAGCCAGAGCTTTAACATAGTGTATTACAAAGCAGAGGGAGATGTATGATGCTCTTTTGGAGCGTCTGATGTAAAAAGCTGTCCTATAAGGCTGAAGAGCTTTGATTACGAGCTCAAGAAATCAAACATATTGATCATTTAAAACACTGCTGTCGCTTTAAGTGAAATTGCCACATTTCTTTTTGGTTAATATTTTATTTTGGCACAAAAATCTGGTCATACATGATCATCTTATGGCCAACTATTGCTTTACTCTTTGCTCTCTTTCCCTCTCTCTCCCCCTGACTTTCTTTCTTCTCGTCTGTTTATGCAGCTAAGGCGCTTTGAACCTCAGTGCATCGGTGGCTCTGTGGCTGCTGCTGTCACCTGCTAATGTCACCGGTAATGATGTGAGGCTGGTTTTCCTTGAAACGGCGTCACAGAGCCAGGACTCAATCATTTCATTTAAGCAAAACAAAGTGCGACAGCGACAACTGTGAACCAGCCAAGAGAGAGGAGCGGCGTCGCTTTCGTCTGCAAATCATTCCGCTAACACCTTTGAAGTGGTGACATGCCTCTGGAAAATGTAGCGAGAAGCTCCCGGTTTGTGGGATGAAAGGGGAGTCAGCTTCTTGTCAACTTTTGACCTCTATACGGCAGAGATCAGTTGGGGTTTGGGCCAGCTGCTGCTCCAGACGCTGCTGCGGTGTTTGATAAACGACAGTGAGAGTTTTCTTCGCCCTTCCTGAATTGAGCTGAACTGTGCTGAAAGGGAAAAGTAAACTGACTTAAAATGAACTCAAATGAACTGAACTAAACTCAAACAGAGCCCAATCACGTCAGCACAAAAATCCATTTATTGAGGAAAGAGCTGTTCGACGGGTCACAGGGGTTAGCTGGAGAGCAGCAACCAGGAAGAGTTTGTCTTGCCCAAGGACACTTCAGCGAAGTGGCTGAAGGGTACATGGACCCACAAGGACAGCTGACCTTTCTTCATCTGTCCCACTAATCAAAATAAAAGAAATATTTCAAATTTATTCCAAAAAACACTTGACCCGGCCTAAGCTGATGTGACCTAACGCCCTAACAGCTGTCAGTAATGGTCAGCATGCGCTGCAGCTCATCTGAAGCGGCCTCTGAAGCACTAAGCTGCAGATCTATGCAAATGTTATCAATCATTCAGAGCATCCAGAACACCCTCATTTCCTTTTTGATTGATGCTAATAAAGGTCCTGAGTCTTAGCAGACAATAGCCACCACTTACCTTGGAAGAATTCCTATTGTGAGACTTATCATCTGCCATTCAGCAGGCAAAGTGAATACATTTGTAGCGTGGCTGGTCTCAGTAGGAAGTTATCCTCTAACCCTGTCCTATTTTAAGGCTTTTAACTTGACATTTTCAATCCAAAATGGCTAAACTGAAAATCTAATTTGGTTAAAATCTAGCTAAAATGTTGAGTCAACTGTGTCGTGGCTGAATGTCAGCACACCCGGCTGTGTTCTTGCACCAAAGAACCAAATATAAGCCAGCGGTGGCCAATACATGGCTGAAAAATCTGGATTTTTTTTGTGTGATTATTGGATGGATGGAGGCTGATAATCAACTCCAGTTAGCAGCCCTTATGTAAGCTTTCAGCCAGCGCCAGCACCTGAACTCTTACTGACATGCTTGAGCCATTTCTGGAGCATCATGTATCTTTAGGCTTGAGAAGTCATGTGCACATCGACAAAACCTACTGGGACAGTTGCTGGGTACCAAAAAATCTGAAAATAGAATAGAAAAGCACACTGGGATGAGGCCCTTTGACACCTTCCTTGTTTGATTTGAACTTTTGGGCTTTTAAGTTTGGTCCAAAGCAACATTAGAGGTGTAAAACCTCCCCGGATCATGATCCGGACTAAACACCAAACCTGCGATCTTGGTCCAGATCAAATTGAGCCATAGTTTGGTTTGTTCTTGAAAGAAAACCTGGCCTAAAACCAGGAAAATACAAGGAACAGCATTACAGTGGCTACCATTAAAAGCAGCAGGACACTGACACCGCATCTGTTAACAACAACAACCATTAAATGATCGCTCCTCGCTCAGGCTAAGAGTAACATTTAGCATTTGCATGGATTCCCTGTGAGGACTGTTTTCCGACACACCACCCTCCTCATTGAATTCAGCTTCAAACCTGCGAATCTAGTGCACGCTAAGCCCTTACACTGATCGCTGATGCGGTGGGCGTGCTGTCAATATTGGCCCATTCACTGTGAGTGAGCAAATCTCCCCTTGACATGGCCAGCCATGCGAGTAATAGCTAGGATTAAGATAGGAAGGTACACACATGAATATACAAAACACAGTATGGCGCAGGCGGCTCTGAGACGGCAGCCGGGGGAAATTACTGAGGCCTCAGATGTGCAGCGTGCGTAGAAACAAGATTGACTCAGAGCTCGGACATGAAAAGACTCATTCATTGTCGGTGACCCTGATGGCGAATGATGCTTTTACATTCGATACCATTGTGAGTCTATCAAGGTAATTTAGACTATTGTGCAGTTTTATGTGAACAAAGGACTAGAAAAGCACGCAGGTGATTATGTGCTCCTGTGTTGTGTGTGCACCTGTAGGCGCTCAATTCCGATAATGTAAAGGTCTTCTTTTGCTGCAAGCAAGGTCAGAAGCTTCGCTGTAGCCACCGTTGCCATAGCTCCCTATACAGGAGGTGTGTTACTCCTCACCTCCCAGCTCCTGTTTTATGCCAAATCACCTCCTGAAATGCATCCTCACAGACGAAGTTTTGTGGAAAATTAATGCGCAGCTCTGTTGTCGGTTGTTGCCAGGTGCATTTCCATAATTTAGAGGTTGTTTTGGCTATTTTTGACTTGTTCTTTTGTTCTATTTTGCAGCTTGAACTCTCCAGAACACTCTGTGGAGGACAGCTGCATTTTTTCCCACCTTTTGTTCCATGTTTTAAATAGTTCAGGAGTCAGGTTTAATATTGTAGCTTTAACCCCCGGATCGCCACTGGATGCGGCTACGGAGTGTTCCAGTTGCACTACAGCTCCGTCATGTCTCTGTTTCAGCGTAAACGTCGGCTGGAAGTGTTTCAGAAGAGTGCCATCGAAGGCAGTTTTTTATCTGTGGCAGTTATATTTATATTCATTTCTATATAGAAATATTCATCTCTAATATTATTTGGAGGTGCCGCACGCAGCACACTGTTTTTATTCTTAATTTCTATCTCATATTTCCTGAGAAAGTGTGTATTAGCATCAGGAAAACCGTTTTCTAATAACATATATTCAGCAATGGATTTCACATTTCACAGATTTGAACTTGTGAAACTGACCCCCTTACAAATGCCATGGAGTTGACATTGGATTTTCTTTTCCCAAACAGTTTTCATTTGGTCCTCATTTTGGCATGTCATGGACGGAGACCCCCATCCAATTTAAGCTTCAATTAGAGGCAATAAAGATTCAGCAACTGAATAATCTGACGTCTGCTCATTTCCTTCATCGGGCCTCTTCTTATTCCCAGTCCTC
The DNA here is from genome assembly GCF_051107435.1 of Chaetodon auriga. Taxonomy (NCBI): domain Eukaryota; kingdom Metazoa; phylum Chordata; class Actinopteri; order Chaetodontiformes; family Chaetodontidae; genus Chaetodon; species Chaetodon auriga. The sequence continues at coordinate 7,976,321 of NC_135096.1, read as the reverse complement.
CCGACCAAGTAGGACTTAAACACTTTGATCCACGTAGGTATAGACGGGGACGTGCACACACAGACAAAGACAGCATAGCCATACACACATACACACACAGCTATATACTGAATTTGACACTTGACTTTGAGAAGCTAAACTATGACTGGGGCAAAAAAAGCTCCAAAAAACCATAGTGGCTCCATTTTCCTCACCCTACCTTATCGTTTTCTGTGTCATGCACTCAATACGTGAGTGAATTTGCTCACTAATTGGACGCCTGACACGCAGCTTTGTCCTTTGGCATAATGCGACAAGCTCTTACAAAACATTGCTTTCAGTGGCCTTCAGAAGAGGTGGAGGCCAGACGGAGACAGAACTAAATGGAAGAGCGAATCATAACCTATATTTTCAGCTGACACTGATGTGACGTTACCTAACAGGCGGGAGGGGAGATAGAGGGTGAGACGGAGAGCGACTCTGGGAAAACTGACAGGGATTAGGCCCTATTTGTTTCACTTTTTGACTACTCCTCCCTGCCTGCTTGCAGGAGTGTGTGTGTGCAAATGGGTATTTCCGTCTCCCACTCATCATCGCCTAATTGGCACTTAACAGCTGCCCCTCATGGCCTCCTCGCTGGCTGTGTTTCCGCTCGCTTCTCCCAGCGTAGGAAGCAGCAGCGCCGCATCAAACATCACCCAGCTGAGAGGGCACTTTCTCCTGCACCCGTTACTCCCTTCACTCTCCCCCCACCCCTTCCCCATTCCCTTCCCTTGCAGCTATCTCACGTGGGAAGCAGTTTGCACCCCAGACAGCCCCGAGCGCTCATTATCGCTTTTCTCAGTCGGCCTGTCGCTCTGAAATCCACCCCTCCTCCCCCCTTTTCGTTGCCCAACTCCACCTCCATCTTCTCCCCCGGCTCTTCCCCTACAGAAGAGCGGCATGAAGAAGATGTCAGGATATTGAAGATGTTCTGCATCCAGGCTCTGAGCCAAAAGAGACGGCGCATACGGCAGACATATGGCCACGTTTTCAAAATCTTATCTTTATTTAACCAGGCCCATCAATCACGAGCAAATTTCCTGTTCGGCGCTGATGGCCAGGCAAAAGGCATGTTCGAGGACAGATGTTGGAGGAAAATGTGTACGTTTTTATTTTCTATAAACATAAAGGTTATCATAATACTCCACTGAAGCAATGTGAATGGGAAGAAAATGCACCATAATTGTGTAAATGTTATGTTCAAACACATCAGGGCATACGGATGTCATATTACACCAAATGAGGCAAAATGAAGCAAAGCAAAGCACCAACGCTCAAGGTCCCTCGGTTGCAGGAGACTAATGGATATAGAGGCGAGCTGGGGAGTGTGTTTCTGCAAACATCAGGCGCTATTTTCAATGCAAATCGACTCGTCTTTGGTCTCTGCTATATTACGTTAGTGCAGAATGATCTCCTCTTTTCAAAACAGGTGTAACTGCTCCAGAACCAGGCAAATAATCTCCGAATTTTCCATTTTCACGAATCCACCAAGCTTCTAAAACTCAGCATGAAACTAAATGAGTTTGTTTTCGTGTCCACCGGCGCAAATGCTGAAAAAGTCCCCGCAACGCTTGGCAGAAGCACAAGGTTTGAAAAATAGTAAAGTTGCAGGAAAGTGAATATTACAATAAAAATGCTGTTATGAAGTTTTAACCCTGCCAATGTCAGCTAACCATATTAGCATTCCCACATGGGGGAAGGCTGTGAGTTGGAATAGAAATGGGCTGGTTCAGTGAGCAGGGGGAGTCGAGGTCCCATTCGTCTTGTCCTGTTTAAATACACTGGTTAACTCCTGCCAACAGGGAAGCCATTCAGCAAAAGGCCAAGGGCATCTGTCATGTGTTCAGCACATTGATATTGTCCCCTTCCATCTCCCTCTTCCCCCTTCTCTTCCTCTCTTTTCCTCCATCATTTCTTCTCTCTTTGTTTATCTCTTCTGCTTCTCGCCGTCACTCTCGCCCTCTTCCTCTGTCTTCCTCTGCCTCTGTCCCACCACCTCTCCTCATCTTTTGATGAAGGGAGTGAATATGCAGGGAACTGACATGATTAGCAGCCTCATATCCCCATGATGGATGGTGCCTGCTCCATTATTAATATAGTAAAAGCACCAACTGCCAGGTAAGAGCAATGTCAGCATCCACAATATAACGCTGTGTGCCCACGGATAATGGCGAGCACTTATTTTTATCTATGATATGCATGGGCTTTGGGCCGAGGAAGAGGAGAAGGAGGGTGGAGGGTGCACAGCTGAGAGCGGGCACTAAGACCAGGCGTTCAGTTTTGCTAATTCCCGGTGATTGCAGCAGGGTGGTGCGCTGCAAACCAAACTACTTCAGCGACTTGAAGAGTGAATTAAATGTGAACTAACTGCATTTCTTCCAATGTAGTTCCACGAGTTTCAGGACATTATGACGGGCTGATAAAATAAAAGGGAAGGTTAATTTAAATGGGAAGATTTGGGCACAAAATGGGGAAAAAAAACTACCCATAATATTGCTATAAAGAAGCATTAACAGTGCTGTAAACTCTGTAATAAAGTTCATTGTGAGCTTAATAATATTGAGCACTGTATAGTCATACTTTATGGTTGTGCTGTGTTCCTTCAATTAGATGATGATTTATAGCTCTACTTTGACATCTGTAAGCTGCTGTAAGTCATATTTCTAGGCTATTTGGTTACATTTGTCAATATTCATGAAGACAATACACCTTTATATGATGAAAACTATAAGGATTTTGGGACTCTGAGAACTTAATATGTGGCTAATTGAAATGTTTTTCACTTTAAAGGCATACATGGATTGTAGTGTTTTACTGTAATAATTCATTTTCTGTATGGTGGACGTTGGTGACACACAAAAAATATGTGCATACACTTTTCATACTCTCAGCTGGCAATGCCAGCGCATACCTTCATCACTTTGGGAAATAGTGTTTTTCCATACATCAATAATGGGGTGAAACACCTTCACAAAATCAGACTCTCCATAACTCTCCACTGAGGTTATGTCCTTGGTGGGTTTTAACGACCCGTGGAGGAGCTTGCATGCTACAAATAAAGACAAATTACACACAGAGAGTCCTCAAGACTCTTAAATTTGACTGTTTCAGGCAAAAGACATTGTTTAATTACAGGGATTTTGTAGTTCTTTGCCAGAATTATATTCCTGGCACCGTGGGGGAGGTTTTGAAAGAGCATGCAGACAATCGTGTAGTGAGATAACATTTAGCTTCTGCTGTTTAAGTCTTTGTTTCAGTTCCATGTCGAGCATCGGTCCAAGCTCAAAGCTGCAGGATGTCCTTGTGGATGCGGCCAACTTTGACTTCAGCGTTAAAATTCCTGGTCTTTTGTTGTGATGTTGCTGAAGAAAATTGACTTTGTCACATGGAACATTTTGGGACAAATTTTATCATTGTAAACATGTTTTTAAACAGATTTCAATGAGCAGAGAATTTAGACTGAGACGCATCAAGAGCCACATGAACGATGCAGAAAAATAACAGGATTTAGCTGCTCAATATTTTACACATCAGTCAGCATACTAGGACCAGAATTTTGTGCTACGCCCCAAGCTGACCGTCCTCTGCCCCGCACATGGCAGCTGTTAAAGTCTGCATTTATGTCATGTGTTTCCCTTCTGTCAGAAAGTCATGTGTCCATCCATTCCTGCTGAAAACACTGATAGCAAAATACAGAGTGCGGACCAGGATTATGGGGAAGAAGTGAGGGATACATTGGCAGAAAAGGAAGACTAGAAAGAACGAGAGAGGAGACGTAAAGAGCAAGGGGAAAGGGAAGAAAACAGGAGGCAGGAACAAGAAGCAGGAAAGGGAACGGGAGGTAGAGTGAGTTGTGTCAAATGGATAAATGTCAGCGCGAGCTTCATCGTCCGTCTGAGCTGAGCCCTCCCTCCCAAAATGCCATGCGTAAATCGCGTTGCCGGGGCCCTCGGCCAGCCTTCCCCAAGCACTGTAATGAGATTACAGACCTCTACAACACTGTGTGTGTGTGTGAGAGAGAGAGTGTGTGTGAGAGACACAGAGAGAATACTATTGAGCCTGCATGGAAGTGTACAATTTCGATGGCTTACACAGGGAGAGCGAGTAAGCGGCATTACTCACACCACCAAACAAGACATATCGAGGAAGACTGGACTACTTATTTATCATCACACACACACATACACATACACACACACGGTGGACTTTTCCTCACCCATCTTTACCTCCAGCACATGAGCCACATTGAGGAAGTGCACAGGCTGATTTCTATCATTGTGGGTCAGTATAACAACCTGCTTGTTGCCTCTTCAAGATCAACATTTTGCATAACTTTTAACCTCGGTGAACAACTTGGGAAGATGTCTCTATTAGATTACGATGCCACTGTGATATTAAAAATATATAATAAACACACTAAATCTTTATTATGCACAGTGTACACACCATACTGAATGATACAGCCTCCACAGGAATACTGCCGCAGCATTATGGTGATATTATGGGAGATTAAATTATCATTAAGTTTGATAAGTTTACTGTAAACTCACGATTAAAGCATATGGGTAAGTCCCTGTGCAGGAATATATTTTTCCTATAGTCTTGTGCCTTATCCTGCATGTCATTATGATTAAATATTTATTTGGTGGAACAATATAGCAGCCAATTAATATTGTTTCCAGCTCCTGTTTGTGAGCACATGATGTTTACACCACGGCTTCTCCTCTCAGACTAGCCTTTTAGACCTTCTTCCAAATCTAATATACCCATCCATAAATAGCTCACCTATTGAGCCCATATTTGGCATGAGCGACGTGGCACTGGAGCCAATCGCGCCCGCTTGATCTCCCTAACCCCGCCTCTCCATGGTCCGCCGCCGCTCGAATAACTCCTCAACCGCCCATTCGCCTTAAATGGGCAATCTGAGGGGCTGATTGACAAACCAAACAACGCCCCTTCGTTTACCAAGCCACTCCCACCCCTTGGCTCCCCATCAGTGTCTAGTTTGGCAACACGGATACGCATGGAGCCTCCATCACCTCCAGTCTCTTTTACGCACCGAGTCCGATAATGCGCGCAGGTACACGGACGCTAATCGCCACATTTCCAGCCGCTGCACTGAGCAATTAATCTCCTTTTACGGACTAATATGAAAGAAGTGGATGTAGAGGTCTGACACAGCCAAGAAAGGAGGCACATTTCTTGTGGATCGTTCTTGTTTTCCATCACCGAACGTCAGCATGGATGTCTTGGCGAACCACAGTATCTTTCAGGAACTTCAGCTCGTTCACGACACCGGCTACTTCTCTGCCATGCCCTCGCTGGAGGAAAACTGGCAGCAGGTACGTGTCAACTTTACATTCAAGCCAGCGCGCATCCTTCCATTACAGAGCTTTAACCGCGCAGCCCCGCTCCCTGATGGGATCACATGCGCTCGAGAAGCAGGCGTCAACTTTTCCACGAAGCGTGGATGTGTGTAGTTCGGGGAGAAATGAGGAGATGAAATGCTTTATATTACTCATATGTCTGACAGTTTTCCGAGAGATGGCAAAGTGGATAAGATGTGAACGCACGCCGGCGCGTAATAAAGCTGTCAAATGCGATTTGGGAAGATGAAGATCTGGACCCCATAATAAGGACTAAATTGCTCGTGAATAATACATCTGCATCCCTTTAGATTACTGAGTTGTGAGCCCCCCCGCCCCCATGAAGAGAAGTCCCCTCTCTTATCCATAATAGATTTCCTAACATGTCTGGCTTTGTACCATCTTTAAATGCAGTGGTGGAAAAAAAATGTGCGAAGGCAGTGCAGGAAAAGAATAACTGTCATCCTGCATAGTCGCTCGCTCGTTTCTCCCCCGCCTCACACTCTTCCTCCATCCAAGTTCAGTGGATGAATGTGGAGAGATAAGCACGGGGATCCACGCGGCCACATGGTGATGGATGCGAGGGGAGACGCGCCGGCACTTTAAACGGCCATTACTGCTCTTATGTTCCTCACACACTATATCACACATCTCTTTTCTGTTGGTATCAACCCAGGATTCCATACTGGGAAGGTTATTATCATGTGTGCCTATGTGTGTGTTTGTCTCTGTGGATTTTCCAATGCACCTAATACTTGCAGAAATATTGTTTTTTTTATTTTCTTCTTTTACATTTTCTTGCGTAAAATTGCTTCAAAACTGTACTTTCCTGAGCCTGATCTCCTGTTTTTCCTCCACAGCCTCAATTTAGTTGCACCTTTCATGCACATGAGAACCATCTTTTCCTAAACAACCCCTCATTTTCTGCATCTAAGGGCCATGCAGCCATCAGCCCACCTACACTGGCTGCTGCTGCTGCTTGTGATGATGATGATGCTTTCCATGCTGCACTTGGCTGACCGGGGGGACAAAAAATCATTGCATGGAAATTTGATTCCGGTATTGTTCATGCAATAGGAGCTTCAGCTTTTCCCCACTTCTCTGCTCCATGCGTGAGGGAGGGAGGAGGAGTGACAGAGGGAGAGGGAGAGAGGGAAACCGGTGCGTGACCGCGGATCCATTCGTTGTGGCCAAGCAGCCTAATTGGCATCCTACTGTTAGCTACCGACGCATCTTTTCATAACAAGTCTCCAACTCCCTGCCTTCACTGTCACTGGATTTTAAATTGCAAGGGCCTACGTGCACCATATGCAGTGCATGTCTCTCCCTGTTTCTCACCCACAGTCTGCATATCAAAATCAATACCTAATGCAAATGGAAGAGAGAGAGAGAGAGAGAGAGAGAGAGAGAGAGAGCTGCATGTGGAGGCAAAAGGCATGGGAAGGCTCTTATCTGTGCACAATGGAAATGTCAGTTTTCTTCGACTGTCTGCAGCCTGTTCTCCTCCAGACAACGTCCATTTTGGAATTAAAGAAAATCATCAAGACATGTAACCGTCACCGCCTCTTAAATACAGAGCATCCAGTTTCAGATACCTGCTCTCGTGGAGCAGCTGCATAGGGTGCATTCTGCTATTACTTTGCATGAGAAAAGGCAATTTTTACATGTTTGATGCCTGAATTTACAGATTAACCTGGCTTCCATATGATAGAAATTGACTGACTTTTCAGAAATGACATGTCACAGGTTTCTTTCCTGGTAGAATCTATAGATCTACTTCAGCAGAGATCTAAGATGACATGCTTCTTGCAGCTTTTGCTACTTAAAAAAATGTAGATTTCATTTCATTTTCATAACAAAAAGATATATTTTGTGCCCTGATTCTGATTCAAAATAGTAATTAAAGAAATCCCTAAAAAGTGGAACAATGTATCACACATAGTTTAAAAACACTTTATCTTCCAATTTGCAGGCTTTTACTCACAGCACTTGGAGTCTTGTGTACCATTATGAATCATTGGAGTAAATATCAAAGACGTGTTTTTGGAAAACAACCCTTATTTGGGATAAGAAGATTGCATTGTGCCAGTGTGAGCACAAGGATTATGACTTGCCCCACACTTTGAAAGCCCCTCTCCCCACACAGCACAGGGATGCTCTTGGCAAAGCGAGACTTGTGTTCATTGTAGCAACATGAAGATGCCACCAAGCCCCCCTGAATACATGAATTATGAGCTGTGGCTCTCCTTAAAAGCTCTCCAGTCGAGGCCTGCTGTTTGAGCAATTCCCTCTGTATTCCGGGCACAATTTAGAATTTGATGCTTTTATGGGGTCTGATGGTGAGATAGGAGGCCGTTGTAGTCGGCCCCTAAATGGCTCCCTGAGATGCGATGGCAAGAATGATGACTGTGTCCCCTGTTGGTATCTGTGAGGCATGATTCAGGCGGTTATAGGGGGATGGGGAGTAGAAAAGGAGGAAAGTGTTTTGGAGGTCTATGTTAGAGGCTGCTATTTGTTCCATTATTGTACCAAATTGTGCCAAACTGAACGGTGCTGTCTCGCTTCCAAATCCCAATACAGTCGGCTGTTCTGAGTTGGAACAAACTGCAGGCCTGAGCTGGATTTGGAACAAACAGAGCTGGTCATAGCTCACTCATTATATGTGGAACCCAGTTCCCCTCAAAGCAAAGTGTACATGTGCTATTTTGCATCTTTGTACCAACAGAAATTGCTTGTTATCTAGCTTGCAATTTCCAGCGCTTGTTATGCTGTTTTGTAAACTGTCTTTCGCTCTGATAAAGCCTCGTTTGGCTTCACTGTCACACATTAATCAGCATCTTTGGAGTGTTAGGATGCTAAAACATAAAAGAAAACATTTAGATTGAATTTCAAGCTGATATGATAGATTTTTCAAGCGCCTTCAGCCTCCTCATCCGCAGCACTTGACCCTGATGGGTAGGACGTAACAGGACACCACAAATGGCTGTCTGTCATTGACCTCAGGACACACTCCATACCCTCCAACACATATATTATCCCTCAGGGGCTCAACACACACACACACACACACACACACACACACACACACACACACACACACACACACACACACACACACACGTAGACTGAGTGCCTGATGTCTACTCAAGTGAAATGTCTGTATGTTGCTGCACAGTGCATTATGGGCTTCTATATGTGGATGTGGCCAGATTGCATGTGGCATCAGGGTTTCTAAATATGGAAGGAGTAGCAGGGCTCTCCGACGCGACCTCCATATGCAAGCCCGCGTGCTCAGATGCATCCACTCACAGTCCATCCACTTCTCGCGACTTGATAACACGCACATTTCCCAGGCAGCAGAAGCAGCAGCAGCAGCAGCTCCATCTGGGTGGGGGCGACGAGGAGCGTGGAGGTGGAGGAAGTTGCAGAGCATGCACATTCTCCCCGCTGCAGGGTTTCGCATTTCACAGTCCGGTGGGCTCGAACCCCCACAGGAGCGTCGTACACATGCAGACAGAAGAGGGTGCAGAGGCATGGTGTCCTGAGGAACAGGAGGAAGAAGTGGGGATGCAGATAAATGGAGTTATTTTGTGTTTTGGCTGAGGCCTCCGAGGGAGAAGTCGCTCCTCACTGGGCTGTTAAAGCTGTGGTCAGAGCCAGAGAGATGCATCGGCATGGTGGCCCCTCTCTCAGCCCCCTGGAGAGATCACGATGAGGATAGAGAGACTATGGATGTCCATATGCATCCATACTCTGCCGTGTGCATGTCTGCGTACGTGCACGCCGGCGCGTATGTGTCTCAGTATGTTATGTAATCCTCAGTAGGCCACAGCTGCTTTCTCACACACAGCAGGCATGCTGGGAAGCGCAGCCAACTGGCCCCCTCCTTCCTGCCTCCGTCTTCCTCCGTCCCTTGTTCCTCCATTCTCTCTTTCGCCACCTTCTTTTTTTTTTTTCCTGCTTTCCTATTATAGAATTAGCACCGTATGGATTTTTGATCTCTGCAGGGCTGTTGTGTAAGCTCAGGACTTGTGCGTTTTCCCCACGCTGTACACTGCTCAGCTCTGTTGTAGCACAGTGGCTGGCGGGTAGTCACCGAGTCACTTTTCTTTGCTTTGCAGAGCACCGGCGACGAGAGCGAGTGAGTTTAGATGCCTGAATCATGTATTTCCTGCTGAATCTAGAACACACCAACCGCTTGAAAACACACACTCCTTTCTTCTCTGTGACCTTTTACTCGCTGCTGTTTGATGTAATTTTATGCAAATTAAAATTAAATCAATCCTGTAACGGGCACAGTTCAGTATACTGCGAGCAGGAGGAGGAAGGACAAACTGGGACTTAATCTTATTTGTCTCCAAAGAGCTCCTGGTAGTGTCTTCGTTCCATGCCTGTGGCTTTATTAAAATGTCACATCAACTGTGAGTATGAGACGTGGAATTCCTGAAATCAAGTTTGGACGCTCTCCAAAGAAATATGCAGTTAATTCCCTTTTAGTTTAACTGACATCTGGTCCCATTTGAACGAAAGCCTCTCGAAATGTGATGGAAGGCAGAAAGGTAGCGCTGCAGTATCACCCCCAGACGGGACAGCAGAGCCATTCCTAATAGTTTGTTTTACTTACATGGTACACCAGCAGGCTTCTACAGCTGCAGTTAATTTCCAGACATCCTCAAAGTATCCCGACGAGCCCGTGCTGCCTCATGACGCTCAGATGTCGAATATGAAATTGATTTCTCGCAGCGTTGTTTTGCTCGCCTCTAACCCAATAGCAGTCAGAAGATCTTGGAGATGGATGCCAAGTAGAATCTATTTGACATGGCCTGGCCCGTGACGCACCGAGGCATGAAAGGAAGCCTTTGTGCACTGGTGCACAATGCAGCGTCTCTGCTGGACCCTTCTAAGTGTTTCTAGCCACAAGGTGATTACTCAATGCATCGATTCCAGGAAAAGATGCATGTCTGTTTACGGGGTTTCGGGGGTTGGGGGGGGGGGGGGCGGTGCGTGGAATTTTTGCTACTTTAAGTAAGATTTACAGGATGTTGTGTGGAGATTAGGATGCCATTTCTGTGCATCCACACGTCCTCACATGCAGGTGCACAGGTTTGTGTGTGTTGTGTAATGAGTTGTGCGAGTGACCCCCTGACCCAGTGACATCCATTCTGTCATAAGAGCACTTAGTGAACTCTGCCACCTCTGTCTCATCACTCAGGCAGCTGAGAGGCGATTGCCAGCGATAGGTGCCTGCTACTGCTTTATGGGCGCTGATGAAAAGGTTGGAGGCGCTGATGAAAGAGAGGACGGCAGAGGAAGTATTCATTTGTCTGACGCTCTGGTGACTGGTCCGTCAGAGATAGAGGGAGTGGGGTGAGAGGCGGAGGAGGCAGTGCAGGGTGGGGGGGGGGGGGGGGCGGGGGCAGCGAGGGAGGGATGCGAAGGAAGGGGGTAGTGAGAGGGAGCGTGGTGAACAAGCACATCTTTATGTATGCCTTCCGTCTGCAAAACGCTCTGCCACCCCAGGTTTGATTAACAGTGAGAAGAGGAGCCAGTCATTTTTTTCGTCTCACACCAGCACACATGGCTTGGCAATGACTTTCACATCATTTGAGGCGAAATCGGGAAGCCGTTACAGCACCTTACAGTGATCCGACATGCTTCGCTGCTGCCATCCGGCTTGGCAACCGCAGGGAGAAAAGAGAAAGGAAGAGAAGTCTCAGGCACTCGTTTTATGCTCTGGAATCACCACCGACTTGCTCTCTCCCTCCCTCTGTATCTCATGACTCTCTTGCTCTGTTTTTCTTTGACAAATTCTGAGAAGACGAAGTCACAGCTGCCTTGTTTGATTTGCCCTGCTCTAACCCCCATTTAAAGTCAGTCTCTCTGCAAAAAGTTGAACTCTGGAGAGTTATGCAATCAAAATTTGGCACAATGCTGAATAAAAGCCCTTCTACACAAAGCGTGACGCAAATAAACGGCATGAAACTGCTGGTGGAATCGCTGCACCAAAAGTATTTACATTTATCGCAACGCAAATTTCAGACCACCCCACTCGTTTTTTCAAAGGCATCCTTCCTCGTTTACATTTATCTTGTAAATAATAGGCTTAAAGGAATAGTTTGACATTTTGGGAAAGACACTTATTCCCTTTCTTGCTGAGAGTTTACCAGTTTCATTTCTGTCCTTTAAACATGATGGTAAAAGGTTTGCTTAGCTTAGCATAAGGACTGGAAGCAGGGGGAAACAGCTAGCATGGCTCTGTCCAAAGGTCAACAAATCCAACAAACAGCACGTGTAACTTGCACTTGCCCCCTGGTTTGTTGAATTTTGGCAAAAAAAAGTGTAATACCGGCAGTGTGTCACTTCACACCGCCTGAGCAAGAAATAGCATTTTTCATTGTGGATGTGCAAGTACCTGTTGTGCTCTGATTTAGCTTGGTCTGGAGAGCTCATAAAGTATCTGACTGTGTTTTTTATGATCTTTATCTTCCGTCAGAGGCAAACAATAAGGTGATGTGATTCATCATTGCAGCTAATATAGCTCTTGGCACTGACTGCATCTTATTAGAATGAGACTTTACCTTGTGTGTCTATTCTTTTATTCCGTAATGTTTTTTAAATGGCGTGAAATAATTGCCATGAATCACTCCATGCAAGTATGTAAAGGCATCAAGTGATAGTCGGTTGCCTTGGTTACTTCCTCTCTGTCTTCCCACTTGGCCCACGATGCGTTTAATCTTCCAGCCTGCTCACATATTTGTAAATCCACTGGCTTTGATAATGGCCACACATTCGCGCTATGTCCAGGCATTTTATAGCCATCATTGGCTGTGACATACCAAGCGTTACATCCCATCTTACTGCCTACCTGTTGCTAGGCAGCCTTGGCAAGCAGGAGGACCTGCTTTGGCCTATTTGTTTGTTTAGCTGTCAGTCTGGGAGGCTAATCCCACCCCGAGGGACTCTTAGCCATCCAGAAACCAGAGATCCAGCCATGTGGACCATCTCTCTCCAAAGACTGAGCGAGAGAGAAAGGGGGAGAAGGAGACGGAAGGCGGAGAGAGACAAGGGCAATTTGCCCTGAGTAAACACCACTGCTTGTTGTTGTCATCTGAAGCCAGTCATCAATCACGGCTCTAAGCTCTTGGTGGTGACAGCCGCAAGGACGCGCCACGCTCTGGATAGTTGATAAAGCAACACAGTCATTGGCGAAGATCACAGCTGAGTCTCCAATGCAGGCCTTGTTGACTTTTTAGCAGAGTGTGCTTTTGTAGCAGTCTTTTAAAAGCTTGTTATCGTGGCTTGAGGTTCCATTCAGGGGGTCACAGAGTTCAGTGAAGACGTAACAATGCCAGTTATCGGCTTCGAGAAGGGGTGTGTGCTCGACTCTTAGCTGTGTTATGTAAGCGACAGTGCAAGCGAGTTTGTGTGCCTTTGCGAGTGTCTGTGGAGTCACGTGTGTGTGTGCGCGCTTTGCATGCCGGCCTCAACGCTCAGCTGCGGTCGCCCGACATGCAAAGCCAGTGGTGTTTTTCCACCTGCTGCGGCTCGCTGCTTCAAAGCTGTCCGCCTGGTTGGCCAGTGTGCCAGGACCTTTTACCTCCTTCCGTATCTTCCATCCATCCATCCATCCATCCATCTATCCATCTATCCATCCATCCATCTCTTCTCCAAACGTTCCTCATCACTCTTTCCTGCCTTCATCTCTGTGCATTTCTGTCTCCTCCTCCTCTTTTTTTAATCATCACATTCTCATTGTTTGGCGTTCTTTTCTCTGCTTTTAATTCATTTACATGCAGGTTGATATAATGTACTGTTGCAACTGATGAAATACTACAGAGTAAGTTTTTAGTGGTAATTTGGTGAAAGATTTTGTTTTTGGCAATTAGTGCAATCTGAGCACAGTATTAACAAAAATCCATTAGATTAATTAAATTTTCAGGACAAGGCCAGAAAATAATGTCGTAAAACAGGAGCCACCTTAGTTGATACTGTACTTCAATTGTGTAATTAATAAAATTCTGGAGGTTTCTGGGGCTCCTTGGAGGTCTGTGGCGCAGTGGGACAGTTGCCTACTTTGCTCATTTGCTAATTCAGCTGTGGATGATGGATGTACTTGGTCATGTTTTTCATGTTTTTATAACAAATTGCTTTTTCTTTTGGTCCAAAAAATACACATGTACTACTTCCTCAGATACATTTGCCATGAGATCAAGCTTTAATCTCGATCTCATGGTAATTGTATTTCAAACCAGGGGTGAGGACTCACATGGGCAGTCGGAAACAGATAAAGGATGTTTCCCATTGTCAGCAGCTGATGCTAAATTCACTGGAAGATTAAACTGGGTCCTAAATTACCCTAAAGACACTGGTATCTCCAGCCAACTGGGTACGTCATGTAGTTTCAGTCATCCCAAGCCCCTGCGGGGCTAAGTTGTCTGAATAAGATACGACTTGTATCCTCAAAAGCAGGCAGATTCAGCTTGAATTGGGATTAGCCTATATGTCAAAGCCTGAAAGCGCAATTTTTCACAAGGAAAAATATTATTTTGACACGCAGCCTTGAAAAAAAAAGGGCTGTATAAGTGTCAAAGTAGACAGACAGAGGGGGTGAGAAGATTTTGCACCCTGCTTAACTCCTCGAATGGCCTGGGAAGTGCCCTTCTGTGATTTAATGAGACCTGTGGGAAGAGCCATTCATCAGCGTGACAGCGTACCTCTGTTTCCCATTGTTCTGCTCTGGTATGTGAGGAGAGCAGTGTGTGTTTTAGCCTTAATGATGGGCTGGCAACCCTTTGATTAGATGAATTTCCTGGTGCTAATTAAGATTTGGGCTGCCAAAAGGCATCTGTGTTTCTGCCTTCCTCTCTCTCGCCGTGTATGTACAGTACTTGCATGTCAGTGTGTGTGAGCAGCTTTGCAGCGGTGGTGGATTTGATGTCCTGCTCTAAACTGGGAGCTTTGGTGGTGTCTTGTGGGCTGACATGAGCACAGGGCCTTGGGCAAAGACAATGGGCCATTTCGGACAGCTCTGGATGCAGCTGTTGCAAAGAGGAGGTTAAAGATGGTCATCTCTGCATAAAATGTGCCTGAAAATTACAATTTTTTTTTGCATATTTCTCATATAAATCAACTTGTGGCAGGTTCGATTAAAAATCATGAAAATATCAGCGGTATTTTTAGAGAATACCTGAAATAAGTTGAAATATTCTACTAGAATCTCGACTTTAAGGACAGATTTTTGCCTTGACTGCAGAAATCTGCATTCAAATCTGTAAGCATCTGTATTATTTGCATGTGTGTTATCACTCTTAAAACCCAGCCAAGTTAAACTTTATTGACTAGAACTTATGCCAGTCAGAGTGTCTCCATCTATTCCTCTCCTCACATTAAGCGCAATAAATTCTGTTATTGAAAAATCAATAAAAAAAAAAAAAAACTATCCATATGGGGATCTGTGATACAAATCTCAGCAAACAGCAGTTTGTGATTTAAAAACATTCGAGGACCCCTGATGTAGATGTTTTTCCCATCTTTTAACTAAACTGATGGTGTCACATAAATGTTTCACTACCCAATTCCCCCTTGCGTACTTTCAGGGAAAAGAATTTGATAACTTATGCTTACAAGAACGAAGGCATCCCCCGTCCTCCCCCTCAACACTCCCTTCCTCAAATTGCTCCCCGCTCGTCTCTGCGTGGCGAGACAGCACATACGTCCTGCTCGCCAGTTTACTGCCATGTGTTATTCAGTCTTTTGCCCCAGATATTATTTCATTGTAAAATGATGCCAATTAGTAAAGCCAGTCGCCGGTGGCTGTGGTCTGGCTCCTTCGTCGTTCCGGCGGGGAAAGTTATTTGGGTCGGCAGCTATTTTCAGCCTGTGATGTTGCCAGGAATACTTTAGGGAGCAGCCACTGTTTTATAAGAGAGCACATCAATAATTTTCATTGGTGTATGTGTGTACAAGCGAGACAGAGGGAGAGTTTATTGGGTTTATGTGTGTGTGTGTTTATACCTGTGTGTGCATCAAGAGGAAGAGTGTCCTTTTTCTCTTGAATATTCAGCAGAGCAGGTGGTGTGTGTGTGAGCTGTGTGTGTGTGTGTGTGTGTGTCCTCGTGCGCGCAAACACATGCACTTGTTCTTATATTGCACGTTTCACTGTACCAGTCACGAACTCCCATTAATTTAAAACACATTAATTTGCCAGGCTTTAAACTCTAACCCCTAATCTTAATGCGGCTCTTATTCTGGGCTTCAACCTTTAGCCCCGCAATCGCCCGCTCTTCCAAACTGAATGCTCAACTTGTCGGACAGCAGTCAAAGCACACACACACGCCAGCGCACACAGAGCTAAAAGCCAAAGTCAATGAGTTCCTAACACCTTTCTCAGTGCGTCTAACCGCTCTCTACCCCTCTCCGCTGAGCAGCCGCACATTGTCAGGATGAAATTGGGGTGAAAAGTCCTCGCACTCCGCTTACGCTTCCCACTGAAAAGCCAGCCGCTCGGCACAGAGGGGTGAACAGGTTCAGCCTGCCGTGCTGCCTCCGCCCATCCTCGTCCAACCTAAACTCACATACGCTCTCTCTCTCTCTCTCCACCCTATCTCTTGGAGGAGAGCCCACAGCGCTAGCGTTGGCGAAGAGACGTCTTTCAATATTTTAAGCAGCTTGGGCTAATCTTTGTCGCTCAGGTTTGTTTTGAAAGCATTGCCGTTTGAATAAAGACGGGACAGCGCCCCACCTCCTGTTTGCACGCTCTCGGATACACATAAAGTCGCCAGGATGTACACACTCTTGCGTAACCGCACAGACTCCCCGCAAACACACACTCCCGACACGTCTGCGACCCTGAGCTAATCCACCTTGGCCTTGTGAGACTGTGCCACTGACCTGCTTTCGCTGCTCATGCTTGTTTTCTCGCCACTTCAAACCCAGCAACCCCCCCCCCTTCGATTCTTAGCTAACCCTGAGGTTTGGTGCTGTAATGACTGACAAAGCCTGAAACTGTGGCCCTAACAGACAAGTGGAGGGTTACACAACATCTGCACAGACAGGACAAGCAGCTCAAAACAGAGGTGGCTTCTTATTTAGCTGCTGAGGAGCATGGAAGAATGAACCATTTTGGCTCTTATCGGTGCGGGCATGGCGCCACAGTTGCACTTCACGGTTTGTGGACGTGATTGGGGTACCGAGTGGCCCTTTCAGCCTGGCACTGTATGAGGAGGAAGTAGAGTTTTTCCGCTTCACTGTTCCCTTTATCTCTCCCCTCTGTTATTTTCAGCCCTCCTCCCCTCTCTCTTTCTCTTTCGCTGCTCGCCGCTCTTTTGTTTCTCCGTGCCTTTTCCAGCCAAGGCCCCATTCTCTTGCCCCATCATTGTGTGCGGTAATGAAGATTAGCCAGCCTGCCGCACACAATGGGGTCCCCACATCCGGAGCGCAGACTCCCCAAATCCTGCTGCAAGCTGCTAACCCCGGTGTAAGACCACTGTTGTCACCGACCCCCTCCATCCATGCACCCACACACATATGCATGCGCTGGCTCATCCATGCACGCATGCACGCAGAAACATGTCCAACGTGCACTCTGCACTCCGCCGTGTTGAAAGCAAATGGCTGAAATGTCTCCTGATTAGATTAGGATGGTTTTGACAGCTGAGAGGGAGCGCTTGGCGACACATACGCCGATAAACAGCAGCTCACCCAAATCCAGTTAAAGAGAGACAGAGTTCCCCTCCCCAGCGAGTGCAACACGGCTCCAGTCCTTAGGATTATACCCCCTCCACCCCCTCCTCTCTTCTCCTCACTCCATCCTCCATGCCCTGCTATTCTCCTCTTCTCCCCGATCTCATCCTCCTCTCCATCATTCATCTTCTTCAGTCTCAAGATGCGCCTTCTCCTCTCCTCTCCTCTCTCCTCTCCTCTCCCTCTCTATCCTATTTCACCCTCACCTCTCCTATCCTCAGCTTAATACCAGAACAAAGACATTTTCCACACTTTGTCACAAGCTATTTAGATGGAGCAGAAGAGGTCTTTATATTCAGTACACTTGTTGTATCCTGAGCTTAAGACCTCCTAATAATGTCTGTATCGCTCTCAAGGTCGGCAGATCTCTGCGAGTTCAATCTGTTTACTTGTCGAGCTACTTTCAGCATTTAGACGATACACGCGTAGCTTTGTCCTAGTGGAAAGGTGGATTATCCAAACGTGACAGCGGCTTTTTATTGTCTGACAAAAACACAGGAGCAAACGTGTGCACCGATGTATGGATGTAAAATATAACTAATGAGAGGAATGGTTCCCCATTTTTGGAGAACACCTTTGAGATGACACCACTGCCGTATCTGTCTTTGAAGCTAGAGCCAGGAGATGCGAGCTTAGCTTAGCACAAGGTCTGGAAAAGGGGGAAAGAGCTAGCCTGGCTCCGGAAAGTGGTAGCAAAATCGGCCTACCAGCACCTCTAAAGCTCACTAATCAACACGTTATATCCTGTTTGTTTAATCCGTAGTCATGGTTTAATGGGCATGTGCTGGACTAATTCCTGGCCAGGAGCAGTGACATCCTGCAGGCTGTGCTGGTGTCCTGGTAATCTCACAGTGACAAAACAAGACACCAAAGAAAGCGAATATTTCCCCAAATTTCTGGTGAAAAATATCCACAAAAGTAGCATATCCACTCGTTTGGTGAGCAAGAACCAGTGAACTTGTGCGTTTTTGTCATTTTTCTGGTAGTCGATCATTAAAAATAAATGCAGTCATTGAGATTGAATCATTTATTTATTTATTTGTGGACCTTATGGCGATTTTGTCTTTATGACTCGTCTAAAGTACTTTTTCTTTAAACATTTTGTGGGAGTTGTTCAATCTGCATCCATGTTGTGTTATGGGAAGATGGAGGGATTGTCTCTAGTGTCTGGGATGATGTGGATGTGTGTTTTCTGTTGTGTCTGCTCGGAGAAAGCAATGGGAAATGTCTTTCTGCTCCATTAAGCAGAGGTCACCAGGTTTTTTTGTGCTCTGAGTGCTCCATCATTGTTGCTTCCCCCCGCTAGATGAAAGGTGCTTTGAAGATCCCCCATCACACACAAACACACATCCGCATGTCGCGTAAACCTCCAGTGAACGACGGCTTAGTGAGATGTCTTACCTCAAAAACGAGCAAAACTGAACCGAGCTTTGCTCCGATTCTGCAGAAGATTGAATTCCCATGTCCAAGAACAATGTGCTAAAGACCGCACGTTGAATTAAAATGACAGCTTTAGCGCCTAAAATGTAAATCTAAGCATTAGGTCCAGCAAAACAAAATTCAATTTGCTGCCTGAATACTGTCTCAAGTGCCCAAGTGTCTATTAGCGCACCCATCCAAACAAAAACCTGACTGTGTGTAAAGGAGGTGTCAGGTTTACAACCAAATGTGCATTATCCCCTCAAACTCCGTCAGCAAATCGTGATTTAACAACTGGCAGTGTCTGTTATCAGCTTGAAGCCCGCACTGTGTAAAAGTGCCTCAAGGTGCTGCGTTGCCAGGCTTTGACGGAGGGTCTGACGGGGGCCCTGATTATTACTGTGAGGCTAATGTCGTCTGATAAGGCCGTGTGTGTAATTAAGCTGTTTCCGTGGCTTGTTATCTGCAGCTCGGTGAGGCTCGGCTGCCTGGAGAGATGGAGCTGTTAGTCAGTGAGGAGGAGGACTCCTGTCTCCTGTCTGTGGCTTTTCAGGCTTCACATCTTTCCCTCTGTTTTTTTTTTTCTCCTCTAAGCTGCAGGTTTTTTTTTTTTTTTTTAGCTTACACACCTGCAGGTGGGAAGACTCTGTGGCTTCACCTTTCACCCCTTCCACTCTCCTCCTAATCGGAAAACTTTCCTAATCTGAAATGTAATTCTTTGCTTGTGCATAGGCGTGTTTCTTCATCATTCACCTGTCTGCGTCTTCCTTCTTCTCTCTGGGAAGGCAGATAAATTAGCTTCGTCTCTGCCCTCTGGCTCTTTCTCTTTGTGTCTCTGCTCCCTCCGTCTCTCCTTTGCTTCGTTGCTCCGGAGCCCCGTCGGGGCATCAGGAGCTCTAAGATCCCTCCTGGCCAAACACTGCACCCCCTGCTGCTCTCTCCGTTGAGAGTAACAGGGTGAAGCAAGGGCGCTCCGCTATTCAGATCAGCGTTGAGGAAAATGAGGCGTTATCTCCCCTCCTGCTCCCAACCCTTCCCCTCCTCCTGGCCCCGTAGGCAGGTTCTCCGCTCAACTGGGATCCGCCGATGACGCCATGCTGCTCTCCAAGGAGTCTGAAATCTGGAGGCCGGAGCTCTTAGTGAGTGAACGGGAAGGAACAAAAACCCTGAAGGGCAGCTTAGAGGGGAGGGAGGGCTTTTAGGAGATTTTGCATGTGTGTGTACGGGTGGGAGGGCACTGTGTAAGTATTGCTCACTGAAGCTATAGATTACCGTCTCTGTCAGCTGCGACGGCCACCGCTGATGAGCTCCTGCGTGGTATCATTTCGTATCGATTAGGCACTGCGACGCAAACACACAAAGGCTGTTGGCGAGATGGCCGGTGCCTAGGGCCACTGGTCATTTAGCTGTCACCTCAAAGTGATGGCTTGGCCCGTCTCACCAGATCAATGGGAGACATAGGCTCTGTAACACACTACGGCAGGATAAGACATGTGCGCAGACACTCACACACACGCACTTGCACACTATTTGAAAGCCTGCTCTCTGAATAAAGTGCCTGCCCAAACTTTTCCTTCAATAAAAGTGCCAGGCGTGTTGCTGGATTACAAATAGCAATAACAAAGACGGCTGTAAACAAAGTCAGTAAAGTACAAGAATGAGTCATAAAAATGAAATCAAAAGAATAAGAAAATAAGGACACAGGCCCGGCGCCAGGATGAAGTGACTCAGGGGGCTCTTAGAAAATTGTGCGGGGGCATTTTTTTTTTTTTTTTGTAGAATAAAACCCATTGATTTAACCGTGCAGTAGGCAAAGAAAGGCTAAATAACGATAACAATAATACTGTTTCAGGACAATAAATAACGCTGTCCATGGTTCTGAAACCACGAGAAGCTGACATGTATCTCGGCCAGTAATTTAGTTGATTTGCTATTTTTCTACAGATACACAAAGCTTAAATAGAGGGAGCAAAAAGTACAACTTAGCTGGCTAAGACCCCTTAAGACCCCTCATGGCACCAGGCCCGAGTGGATAAGACAATTCCCTGGTTCATCTTGATGTGAGCCTTACCTGTGGGGTAACACGCTGATTAATTTCTCAGGATTTTAATCAGAGCTGGTCTCGCAGTGGTATTGCATTCACACCCTGTGAATCCAACAAAGGCCCTCTTATTTTCTGCGACCAATGCCAATGTGTGATTTAAATAAAAGCATGCAACAAGCAATAAACAGACTGTCAGTTAAATGTGAAACAACAAAAGAAGAGAAGCGACGCTGCGGAGAAGCCAGTGTTAACTCATGCATGACTTGAATGTTACTCACTTTTAAAATGAGTAATCAAACCCCTGCTAGATATAAAAATGGCCCGACCAAGCAATCAAAATGTCATGTTGGTGCTGAAAAGGAATCTTTTTCCAATTTGTGGGGGATGATGATGACAATCAGAAGCTGTGCAAATGTTGTTTTGCTGTGGTGAAAGCATCAGAAGTCAACACCACAAGCGCATGCAGCCACCCAAGCCATCACGGCAAAAATGCAAGGTGAGGAAGCTCCACGTGTTTCGCTCTGTGAGCAGTCATGATCTGATTTTCACGCTGCACCCTGCATTAGTCTGTGGACTTCTCGCTGAGAAGTTGGAGGTGTGCGGCCCGTCGCCTGCAGCTCTTCATCGAACAGCTCACTGTGGCTGCTCCTTCTTGTTCCATCACCCCCTGCAAGTGATGAAAATGACCGTTGTCTTGTTTCATATATGCATGATTTGGATGAAGGATAGCGGTATAAGTGCAAAGCCCACTGACAGACACATTGCATAATAAAAGTCATGTCACATTTCATCCGGTAAATGCTTTTAATGTGTGGCTGCAGCAGTGGGAAATGTTTTCTTTGCAATAAATGCAATAACTTTATACGCATTTTTTATGGGCTTGTCAAGTTTTTAATACTGCAAATACATAAATATTACCATGTTTTCACACTCTGATAGTGACTTCCTTTGAGATTATATAAATATATAAAGAGAAAATCAATAACACTCTAATGTCTGCACAGTAAGTATGAAGCTGGAGTGAGCAGCTGATTATCTTAGCTTAGCATAAAGACTGGAATCGGGGGGGAAACAGTGAGCATGGCTCCATCCAAAGGTAAGGACTCCAGCGAGTTACTGGTCCCAGCCAAGAAATAGTCTGGCAGATAACTCCCAGCAAGCTTTACACAGAGACAAGCTCCCGCTTTCCACTTGTTTCCAGTCTTTATGCTAAGCCGCTCCAACCATCTGCTGACTCATATATACCATACAGACCACACTCTTGTCATCAAAGCAAATAAAAGAAAAATTTAGCTATAATGAATCTCCTTACAGTGATTTCCAAAAGACATTTCTGTCATATTTCCTTTGACATGGCATAATGGGATCAGTTACAGAAAATAATGAAAGCATTCTTTTATTTTCATCTATAATCCTGAATGATGCAGCCCTGCAAGGAAGGTGCTGCAGGGAATCATTGGTCATCTTTTAGAAGATGTGGCAGCACCCCACCCCACCCCGCCATTTAACAATAGTGCTGCATCACCCCCTCCAGCTCAGGGCCCCCTTATAGTCGTGCCCTTTTCAACCCTGCTAGCATCAGCTCTGAATATTATTCATAGCACCTTGTCTCTATCACGGCATCTGTAAAAACTAAACACGGTTATCCTAAAATTAATGAGCCGTATCCACCCCATTACATTTATCTGTTTAGTGGTGTTTTGGGCCTTCCTTTAGGGCATTATGCATGCTCTTCTGTTCATATTTATAACCCAGGCTTTTTATTAGCGGCCTAGCGGGGTGCTAACAGTTGGGAGGCAGCCTGCACTTTGATGGTGATGGCAGGCGGCTTGGCGCGGGCCAAATGTGACGGGGAGAGAGGATCAGCTGCCAGGCCAAGGGCCCCATGGAAAGGGTGGAGAGGGCGAGGCCGAGAGGAGAAGCTGGAGGAGAGGGAGACAGAAAGACTTCTTTTTTAAACTTGAAAGTCAGAGAATGAAAATAGAAGCTAGTGAATTAAGCCTGTTTGACTTTGTGATCACCAAATTTATGGCTTTTTGCTGGAGTAAAGCAGAAACGGGGAGTAAAAAGGGCATAATTCAAGTGATTTGACCTCAGCTAAAAACTCCTGAGTCAATGTTATTCCTGTTTGACACTTCTGTGGCTGCTGACTCTTGTGGTTTTGCTATGTTTTTATGTTCAGATGTGATTTTGCATCCAGGATTTTTTCACTGATTCTTCCACAAATAGGATGAATGTGTGTTTATGAGTAGGATGATATACAGTATGTGTCCATGAGCAACACATGAATGCTTTAATGATAAATGGAACCAAAAGAAGACCTTCATTTGCACCTGGACCATACTTGCTTCTCATTTACATTTTAATCATTTCTGACTGACAGCTTCTCCCCCTTGTTGTAGAGCTGCTATTTTTATTATCCGGTACTTTCCTTTATAATGTCAACCCAAAAACTTCCCAAAAAGCATGTATTTTTTAACCACTCTTGAAGGCTGACAGTGACCCAAGCCACAGCTGAAAATTGTCACAGTAATTAGCTCTGCAGTTGGGTGTTCCCGCGCTCAACACATCAACCCTTCTTGGTTTGGCAAGGAAACTAGAAGAAACAAATGCAAATCACTTGTTAAAGAAAAATATTTAACATTTGTCGCTTCCACTTCTCAAAAGCGAGGAATTTCTGCTTTAGTCTCTCTTCTGTCGCTGAGTTTTTTTGCACTGTTGGTCAAACAAATCAAGCCATTTGAAGCTCATTAGCTGCAGCCCTGTAATGATCATACATTTTGAGGCGAGACAGCTCAATGATACCGCACAGCCAGCGGGATCATGCTAGACCTGTTCAGGAAAGCAACAGCGCTGTGCCTTGCAGCAGCGCTACTGCTTGGCCACGTGGCTGAACTCTGACCTTATTAAGGATCCCCTTTCACTCCTTACCCAGTTAGATAAGACACTACATAACCTGTGATGAGCAAAAAAAAAAAAAAAAAAGGTCTCATGGAAGACATTTTGATATGTGTGTAAAAAGCATTTAGCAGCTTCAGTTTCAGGGTTATGTTTCAGCAGGTTTTGGACCCAATAGCAGACATGCAGACGGGTAAGGATTGAATTTAATTTATTGAATGGATTATGAAGGTAGACTCTACCACCAGACTCCACCACTCTACCACTAATCAGCAGAAACAATCTGGCCTCGAGTCCTCAGCAGTCCACAGTCTGTATACTGTGCTTGATTGTGATGAGTCCCAGCTGTGCTGGAGCCACCTGGAGAACCACGCCCAGTCTCTGCCCCAAAAAAAAGGAAACATAGGAACCAAGCCACACACCTCTCTACAGTGTACAAGAAAATACTAGATATTCCCAAACCACTAAAAGGGTCCTGGTATTTTGCATGCTGTGATGGTTCAAGCGCCCCCCGCTTGAATAGAACATGTTAATGTTTTTAGCAACACCTGCGCTTTTGCAACAATGACAAGCCACAACGTCTGCTTATTGGGCTTATTGATTGATCATTGTGCCTCTGCGCTGTGCTCCCTCGTTAGAAACGTGATTGTAGTGGACACAGAAGAGTGAAGTGCTTCAGAAGAGCACTGCTGAAGCCGGTGATGGCTTGTCTTGTTGAACATATGGAGGCTTGAATCTGGGCTGAACGACTGTCCCAGGTCACCCCACCACCCAATGTAATTTCCTCCAGTTTGGAGGTGGAGGTGGGGCTGCTGGAACTGCCATTGGATTGTCTCAGCTTATCCTGGCTTGCATGAAGGAATCATCCCGAAAGCCTTTCAGGAAACGGACCCAGGCTTTATGCAGAGCCAATTGAGGTTGGCTCTCCAGATCGGCGTTTGTCCAAATAGAGCTGAAGCGGGCCATGAGCTCTCCTTTATCTTGGCTACAGTGCGATGCTTTTGGCTCTTGCATCCTTGCCTGCACACACAAGCACACGCACACGCACGCACACACACACACACACACACACACACACACGCCAAGTTGCACATTCACTTTAGGCCACGAGATCAGCAAATAGACGCGTTTTTGCATGTGCGTAGGTGTTCACACAAACGCACACACAAGAGCTGCATAATTACACACAGCGCAGCGTAATTATGCCACTCACATACACGTGCACTTGCAAAATCATGTGCACACACAGGGAAACTAGCATAATTACATGCAGCCACATACAGTATAGACACCCACACTACACACACAGGAACCACTGATCAACTGCATGACCTTCTCTCTTACAATGTTAATGTCACCACCTGGGGGATGAAGGTGGTGGAAGGGAGCGGGCGGGGAGGGGGGCTGGTCTTGGAGTGATGGGAGAAAAGAATGAGGAAGACGGATGGAGAGAAAGAGCGGCGCAATAAGCCTGTCGCACCCACAACCCCCTTCACCTGCAGCCCCTTTCATCCGTCTTACCTTGTCAAACATCCCATGTTCTGTACGCGCTCACACACGTTTGAAGCACAGTATGCATGTATGTACACACACCGCGCCGCAGCCGTCTTCCAAGCGCATCCCAGCGCATCTCTGTGTGTCGTAACCTAACATTTAGTGTGCATGAGCCCTTTTCTGTGTGTGCGCACATGCGTGTTTGTGTGCGAGGCCTGTGGCTTGCCCGCTGACAGGATCCTGTTATGCCAAATGTCACACTTCCAAAAAGGATTCACCCCCCACGGAGAAAATGAAGTCAACACCTTCCTTCGCTCTTTCTCCCTCTCCCCTCTTGCCTCCTTCACCTTGTCCCTCCATCACTCTCCTCCTCCGTCTTCTCCACCTTCCACTCAGCGCCCCCTCTCACTTATCCGCTTCTATCCTCTTTTCCGCTCCCTTGAACTATCTCTACCTCATACACACACACACACACACTCACCTTGGTTTGCCGGCCTAAGCGTTTTGCTGAACAAAGTCCCCTTTGACTGGCTGGTTTTAGTGGATAATTAGTCCTCACCTTGGGAGAGGAGGAGACGACAATGAGAAGAAAAGGAGGAGAAAAGGGGAGAGAAAATGGTGATTTTGGGGAATCGATAGGGGGTGAGGCAGAAAGAGAAGGGTAATGGCGAAAATGAGTGTGAAAGAGAGCGATGTGGGGGGCAGGAGGGCAGGTGGAGGGATTGAACGATAGCACCGGCCGCGTTCAGAGCAGCAGAGGGTTTTTTTTTGCCCCTGCACTGTATGTCTCAGGCCAGCATGCTGTTCCCTTCATCATGTCTCCATACCTTCAATATGTAATTGCGCTCTGAAAGAAAGAATAAAGGGGAAAAATCTCTTCTCATTTAATTCACGATTCGCTGGCCGCAGCCATCAAGGAACAGTAGAGACCTCTCACATACTCCATAAAAGAAGTTTTTTTTTTTCAAAGCCTTCACAGGAAAAAATAAAAACATGTAGGCGTGCAGTGGAGGGAGAAAGCACGCTGCATTATCTTCACTCCTCGCTGTAGATGTGGTCTCGAGCAGCTTTTTAATTTGATGTCAGTATGCAAATAGCAAAGACAGTCAAAAGACAACTCCAAAACCCTTTCTGTTCCTGGAAGAAGACAACTAACGGGAGAGATCACACTCCCTTAGCAACAGACACCACCCTCCAAAAAAGAAAAAAAAGTGCGGTTTTATTTTTAGAAGGTGCAAACAAGGAAAGGGGCGGGGGTTGAAAGATTGTAAATGTCTCTGATGTGTTCAGTCTGTACAACCTTATTCCTGATAATGGAACTAGCTGCTCTGTCTGTCAGTGCTTATTTACACACAAATGAAGTGGCGAGTTGCACCCACCCAGTGGAGCTGCTAGCCTCCATCTCAGCTGTCAAAACGGGTTAGTGGCTACAAGCGAAACACAACGATCCCTGGGATCAAACTGGCGCCGTCCATTCAAACATAATAGCTTCATCCTTGGACATGGAGCATCTCTTTCCCTCGCCAGCTCTCCTCTTAGAACCTTGCCGGCTTGTTGTAAAGTAATAGACTTCTCAGGATGCCAGTTCACACAAATCGGGGATGTAGCCTTTTATTTGCCCTCCATGGGGAGAGGTGTTTGGAGTAATAGGGATGAAGCAGACCATAACTACAGCTGAATAAATCTTCCTATCTTGGCTCAGTGGAAGCCGGTGCGCACATGGCTTGTCAAAGCTCTATAAAATGTTGTTTGATAGGAGTTCTGTACAGTTTAGGACTTCTCCTCCTGCGATGCACTCGCCTCGCTTTTGTTCCGCGCTACAGCGGTTGCAATCAATCAGTGTGTAATCAGCCGTCTTGCCGGAGCTGCCAGGTAATCCTGGCTGTCTTGGTGGCTATCTGTGCGTGTGTGCGTGTGACAGCTGGCAGAGCTGCTAAGTTGCCTGTGTGGGTGAGTGGATGGCACCATGCAGATTTTCTCTCCACAGCGTGTAAAGGCATATCGGATGATCTGATGGCTGTTGAAATTGTCAAGTGGGATTTGAGAGCGAGGGTGGGCATTTTCAGTGCCCAAATCCATGAACTTATCTGAATTGAGTCTAAATTGGGTCTTTTCTCCCTCTTTCTCTTTCGTAGACCTGCCTAGAATTGGAGCGTTATTTGCAGACAGAGCCCAAGCGCCTCTCAGAGCTCTTCGACCAAGACCTGGATGGCCTCTTAACTCCGGCCTACCTGAAGGAGGACGGCGAGGAGGAGCTGACAGACGCCCTGCTGCCCAGCCTGCCAAGCCTGCCCAGCCTCCCTGAGCCTCCGAGCCCACCTCCGGTGATCCTCTGCCCAACACGGAAGAATTTGCCCTCCACGGGTGCAATGAAAAGAGACCTCAAACCCAAAGGGCAGGGGCTGGAAAACATAGAAGGGACAGAAGGGGTCCACCAGGCCCAGCTGAGCGCCGTCACCTCCCTGACGCCCCCGTCGTCGCCAGAATTGGGCCGGCACCTTGTCAAACCCAACCAGACACTGACGGCATCAGCTGATGGGACGCTTACCCTGAAGCTGGTGGCCAGGAAGGTTGGGCTGAGCGCGGCTCGGCTGGTGGCAGCGCACGCACTCCCTGTGCGGATGAAGGACGAAGAGGAGGGGGCTGCGTGTGTGATTGGGGTGGGGGAGCTACCGGAGAACAAGAAGAGGATCCACCGTTGTCAATTCAACGGCTGCAGGAAGGTGTACACCAAGAGCTCCCACTTAAAGGCCCATCAGAGGACACATACAGGTGAGAATTAATCATCAGCATGTAGATAAATTAGTTTTTATAGCAGTAACTGTGCTATTAGGAGCATCAGTGAAAGAAGATGCAGTATAGTAGCAGCACTTTGTTAGCGGTGGAACATGGTTCAGTTATTTTGGGTTTACAGGCACAATAAGAGTTTACATGACCTTTTCTACAGCAGTCATTTAGCTTCAGGATTGGTTCAATGTAATTGTTTGGAATTGCCCACACAGCTCACATTAATATGCATTCATTTGTCTAAATGTGCATGCTTGTATATGGATGGAGGTTACATAGGAAACAAGGTTGCATAGTCTGTATGCAGTTTGTGAAAATGTGCGTATTAGTTGGTGCATTTTTCACATGTAATGTCAGTCAGTGAGACTTTCAGCAAGGCAGCTCTGAGGACAGCTCTCAAACCAGAGGTAGCCACTTGATACACTTGCTGGTAATGAAACTGATTGACGCTCATTGTTGGTGACAGATTCAAAAGACTCAATCCTGGAGCTAAATGACTGCTGCAGACTGAAGACGGAGCCAGAATGTCGAACTGTCTTCCTGACTTTCGATGAACACAAAATGTATCCACAAGCATGGAAGAGTCTTAAATATGTTAGTCCCCTTGGTACCACATGGAAATACAACCATGTGAGATAAAAGAGTGATAATTAAAAGAAAAATACACTTCTGTTATCCCATTTTCCTACCTAAATGCTTCTTTGAGCCAAACCAGGACGGGTCCTCCTTGTCAAGGTTCTTCTCAAGAAGGAAGGGGGGAGGGTTCAGGAGCTATAACTCTCCCACTCTTCCATCTCAATCCCAAACCACTCAGACCCCTGTCGAGGAGCTGTCCTCTGTCTGAGTAACTGCACAGTGATGGATGGATTGACCTGGATAGGCCGCCATTTCCCCAGTTTATTTCAGGCCCTCCTGTCCTCTATGCGTTCTATAAGTCTAGGTCAGTGGTTCTCAATCTGAGGTTGGAGACTGCCTGATTTGTCAAGGGTGGTAATGGGATCATTTTTAGGCTTGGAAAATAATGCTGCATTATAATCTCAGGGTGGCAGGAGGGATACCATCTGTACGCTTCTTCCAATAATGAAGGGAAAGAGAAAGCTAAACTTGCTTGCCATCTGTGTTTGCCAACATTAACTAGCAGGGTTAGGGTTCAGCGTCTCTTTAGCTTCAGGTCACACCAAGCAGTGTTTATTTGAACGGTTGGGAAGGCATCAACAATGTGTTTTGCATTCTGGTGGAAATAATTGAGCTGGGGTGGCTGAAAATGTAGGTCTTTACCTCCCTCTAAGAGAGGCGTTGGGGGTATAATGAGATGAACATGAGATCTGATAGGTGGCCTTTGCTCATCCTTAGAAGGCTTACAAAAGCAAATTAAATGTATGGTGGACTGCTTTCTTGATGTGTTTTAACCCATCAAGGTACAGCAAAGAGCGTCCATCATGCTGAATCGAGTTACAGGGACCCAGATGGGATTTTCTTGACCCCCATCATCTAGATCCCTGAACTTAATGGTTGACAGATCACCAAAGCTGTCTGATTTAGAAGCTCTGACAGGTGTGGCTATAATAAAATTAACTTGTCAGCTCCTGTATGTTAAGAATTAAGAGAAGACGCTGTATGTGTGTTGTACGTGTGATCACACTCACAGGTTTATCAGTACCACTGATGCTGTCCAGACACAATATCCATAGAAGCAAAGGGATGGATAGGAAGAGTAAAACAAATGAATCAGTACCGTCCTCACGTTGCACATTTAGTCCCAGCAACAGTTTCAAAACTTTAATCTATAATGACATAAAACAGATACATGTAAGCAACAGATTTGAGAGGCTACATTTTCGTTTGTAAAACGTCTTAAACCACTCATAGATTCATTTCTCCGACTAATCGCCTCATGGACTACATTGCTCTGTAGAGCTCAGTACGCTGGTCTACTTGAAAGAACTGAAGAAGGTCAATCTCCTGTTGGGGGTGTGAGCTAATGTGGCATCCATTCCTTCTCTATCCAGTAAATTGTTTAAAAATTGATATGATCGTGATTTAATGGCACACCGTGTTAGATATAGCATCATAAAGGGCTCAGTTTCTTGAGGAACCCCCCCCCCCCGAGCTCATCCTTGTCACTTAAGGTGCTTTAGATAAAAGCATCTACCCAAAGAACATCTGTCTCGTTATTCAAACCGGGAAGGTAGAATGACAAAGGGGGGAAATGTCGACACAAGATGACAAAAGAAAACACAAAAGCTGGAGGAAAAGGCAGAAGAAGAGGAGAGAGTGACGTGGAGTGAAACAAAGAGTAGATGAAGACAGAAGACGGGAATGGGGGAAGTACAGTAGAGCGACCCTCTTCAGAAAAAGACAGCAGTGCCACAGGCTCCCCCATTCACTGAGCCATTATCCTGACAAGTTTAAAGATGTCATTACTCAAATCCTCTTTTTCTTAGTTGTTATTTCCATAAATTACCGACGGAGAAAGGGCTACGATTTAATCTGGAATTAGACGGGCTGAGTTGAAATGACAGTGCCCTGTAGAGCTTTTTGTGAATAGGCTTATGGCAGATAAGGAATGGTACAATTAGATTTTGGGCAGGGTGAGGGAACGGGTAAAACACGACGACTGTTATTCTTTCCTCTCTCGCTCTCTCTTCCCCCCCCCCCCCCGTCCTCTCTCCTCATCTGCCTCACTTTTTCCATCTTTCTCCTCATTCCCTCCTTATTTCGCCCCGTGTCAGGCTTTTCATATCATCGCTCGGCTCTTTTCGCCACTCTCTGCCTGTGAGTTGAGCCAAGGATTTTCGGAAAATATCTCTGTGTTGCATTTGTTTTCCATAAATTAGATTTCAGGAACACACCACAGAAGTACAGCAGTAGGTTGCACCAGATCTGCTTTCAGTTCAAACGTAGTGTTGTTTAGTCATTTCTAACTTAGGACGGAGTTTACGAGCTGTTCACATTTTAAGTGTCGCCCCTGAAGACTTCCAACCAAGGCATAAGTTATGACTTAAATCTTACATGTAGCCCACAGTAGGTGCAGAGTAAAAATAGCGGTTGGCCTGGAGCATCGTTTTGAAAGGTTGAATAACTGGGAGGATGAGTTATGCCGGCTGTTTTTTGTCGGCAACGTTATTACAGGATATTATAGGACATCAGACACTAACATTATAGCGTTGGCAAGCAAATATGAAGGGTTAGATAACTTTCTAATTCACAGCTACTAATTTAGAACCGTGTGCCAGCGTAGGCTATCATTATGTGTTGTATAATTTCATCCCCTCAGTAATAGAGTACAGCTATATTATCCTGCTCTCACCACTCGATGCCACTGTTATTTTGCACTCGCTGTAGATTAAGGTTGTGAAGTTATCGCACAGTCATGACACTTTGGCCTTGTTTGGCGATTAGCCTTCGCTGCGCAGCCTAACTTAAGAGAGAGCTAACAGTGTAGCTGCCGCAACAGGCCACAGAAGTTTAACGCTCTTTATTTTGGAATCGGTCAAATGTTGGTGTGTCCAGGTACTTTAGGAAATGTGTTGTTTCTGCATGAATAATGTTAGATAAAATCATACTGTTGCTTTTTGAATCAGAGAAATAGTCACTTTACAGAACACGTGGATCGTTTTCTGGAGAAAAAATAACAGATTTAGCCAACATTTCCAAAGATACTGTATTATCAGTGGGATACTTTATATTACTCAGTATTACTCAAATGTAGTCATTCATTGTGTGCAGCTGTGCTTATTGATAACAGCTGCACAGATGATGGTAATAATGATTAACTAACTGAGCTCACATAACTCACATAATCAGTGTCAATTAGCTGCAGCTCCATGCCTGAAACTTTGAGACCACTGAAATGAGAACGTTTAAATAAATAATTATTAATTTCAGAATAAGTTTTAAAATTGGGTAATTCAGATTGTGGTTCTTTTTGTCTTAACTCACTTCTGATGGAAAGAGCTTCATCTTCATTCAGTCAGACCTAGTTTTCCATCATCGTCGCACGTCTCTCTGACATTCTCCATCACTTCCTCCATCTTTCATCTTCCTCTCTGAACCTGTTCCCCTCTTCCTCTTCCTTTCGCTCATCTCCAAGCCTGCAGTGCTCGTCGTGGGCAGGAGCCCGGAAAGCGTTCTGCAAGAGCCTCTCTAATGACCTCTGAGACCAGGATGCCCTGCTTCACCTCCAGCTAATGGAGGGAATGCAATTAACTTCAGCACTGGCACCTGAGAGGCTGGAGCGAGTGCATGCGAGTGTGTGTGCTTTTGCGTGTGTGTGAGAGCATCCGGAAGTCATAGATTACACATAATGGGATTACAGTGACTCAGGAAACACCCAGTTATCAGGTTACGGATGAGAAATATGTGATTGCTTATTTGATTACTCCAAAAAAACAAAACAAAAAAAAAGCAATGAAAAGGGAAAAAGCATTTTGATTGCAGGTCATTTCTGCCTGAAATGAGTGACTGGTGTCAGATGACGTGGATTTTATTAAATAATGCGGAATAAGTGGTTTTCAACAACAGCGCTGTCCACAATCCTGATTCCTTAAATCAGAGGAAATAATCCACTTAGCTTCATAATCTACATTATATGTTTAACAGGCAAAGTAATCCAAAAGTAACAGAGCATAATCAGATTATGCTGCTGAGGTCGGGCTAATCCAGTGGATTAGGTTACTGATTGCCATTTTAAACTGCCAATCAGTCAGGCTGCGTGTGACATTGTTTTTTTTTTTTGCCGCCTTCGTCCAGTTTGTGTGTCGATCTGTGTTTCACAAGGCGAGTGTGCACCTGCTCTACTTGCCTGTTTGTATGAGGGCATCTTGGGGGGGAGTGGAGTGGAGGGGGGTGGGGGCTCTGTTGCTAGGCAACGGGGGGCAGCGTATCGTTGGAGGAGTCGGTAGCTGAGTGGTTATGTACTGCTGCAGGCTCTGGTCTCTTAGTGCCCCTCTTCCCTCTCCTCCTCCTGCACAACCATCACTTCTACCACCACCAATACCCCGGCCCCCCCCCCCCCCCCCCCCCCTTGCCCCGCACAGCTCGACGGTTACCGTCGCTAGGCAACTGCCTCCGCACTCTGCCAGCGTGCTCGGTAATTGGCCGGTGGCATGGCGGCGTGCCGTTGCCAGATCCAGCCAGCTGCACTGACTACTGCCTCCTCATGTTTCAGCGCACCCGCCTTCTCACACACACACATACACCCCACCCCCTCACTCCCGTCGCTAGGCAACACATTCAGGCATCCCTGCCTCCTGGGAATTTCATTGGCCAGAGCGGGATGGCCCAGACCCGCTGCTGTGGGTGTTTCTGGGAAGTGAGGCAGTATGAAGGGATACGTTTCCACAGTGGGCACATGCATGGATGGATAGAAGGGGACGAGACTAATATCTGGGTTTTTAAACCAAAAGCAGTGTTTACCTGCCGTACCATTCATTTCATGTGGAATAAACTAATTTTGTGCATCCAAGTGGAATTTTTCATATCAGATCAATGCAAGTGATGATGCAGTTCAAGGGGGAAAGTCAAAATGAGTCATTGTGATTTAGGTGTTATCAATTTGTATTCATTACTGGGTTTTTTTGGTCATTTCATGATTGCTTTTTCTCACTTGTTCATTAATCACCTCGTCACGGCTGTAACCTAATGCCCCTCTGCTTCTCGCCATCAAAACATACATGATTCCTGTTAATGGAGCGCTCGGCAACATGTCTGCTCGCTGAGTGTGTTTGACAGAAAGTGCTTTGGCAGGTCGTGTGTGGAGGGATTGTTTTCTCATTTGCCTTTGCTTGTGCCATTCAGCTTTGCATTTTAGCAGTCTGAAAAAAAAAAAGAAATGTCGCTTTAAATGGAACACAGAAATAGTAAAAACATTATTGATTTTTTGGCTTCTGCCCCATGACCAAACCTGCGCACAATCAGTGAATTTCTGCAACAGCTGGTACAGATAATGGCGTCAAACCAGTTCCGCTTTTACACAAGCGCTCTCCTCAGCCTTCCTTGTCTTCACAGAGCAGTTGATCCATTGATTGTGTCCCTTTTGATAATCGCATTCAACAAATTAAGCCTGTTTTTGTGACGAAAGCCACTCAAGCAGGGCTGGTCAGTGTGTCAGTGTGACTGTATTCAGCCACGAGCCAGCGGTCCAGATGGGATGTGACTGATGCAGGTGACATCTTCGGAGCTGGACGCAGCTGGCAGATTGTGGGTTTCTTGCCATTATGCCGTGTGACTGGCCTAATTATCACCGACCTCCTCCCCTGCCGGCGTATCTGCAGCCTCCTCTGCCTTAATCCACTTCTGCAGCACTTCTCTCCTACTCCACTTTTCCCTCTCCTGGTCTCATCTCACCTCCTCTTCTCACTCTCTCATCCACCTTGCCTCTAATCCCCCTCCTCCCTCCCTTATCCTCTCCCCCTGCACTTCTCCTCTCGCTCCACTTCTCTCCACCCTCTACTCCTCTTCTGCGTGTTCAGCAAGATCGGAGACCAGTGGGAGCTTCTCCATCTCAGTGTTAAACATCGCCTTGCTCTCTTTCCAGCCCCTAAAAAAAGAGGTGGGGGGGGGGGGGGGCAGTGAAGGGAGGAACAGGGAGCTTTCACAGAAATCGAATGCAAACTCCAATTGAATCACAATATGCAGGATGTAATTTTTTTATGTGAATCTCTGCATGAAGGCTGAACATATCAGCTTAAACACACCAAATATTTGGATTTGGGATTCCACACCAGCGCCACAGTGATTCTTTGCATGACCACAGAAGTATGTGATTGGTGGATGAGCTGAGAAACAGGTGCTCATGTTTTTTCTTTTTGTCTTTTTTTTTTTTTCATCCCTCAGGTGAGAAGCCGTACAAGTGCTCGTGGGAGGGCTGCGAGTGGCGATTCGCCCGGAGCGACGAGCTGACGAGGCACTACCGCAAACACACCGGCGCCAAGCCTTTTAAGTGCAACCACTGTGACAGGTCTGTCAAAACACATCTCTCCCCATCCTCTCCCTTCTTCCATTTTCCAAGGGTTATTTGAAGTAGTTCCACTAGCACAGCGGGCTATGTTTTCCCATTGTGTTTTGTACACAGTCTGGTTTAGTAAAGAAGTGCTACAAGATGCTGGTAACACACCCAAATGTGTTTGGTACTGACCCAGTTTAAAAGTGTGCTGGCAGGATTACTAATGTGTGCTCCTCTGCAACGCATGCAAGACCCAACCTGCTCAGTCTTTCAGTGGGAATCCAAAGGGTGCTTATTCTGCTCTATACCCACATTAGGCCCTGTGCAGCATATTAATAGTGCATCTCCTCACATGGTGTTACATGGCCTTGATTTGGAGGCTGCTTTCACACTGGGACAGAGCTGTAAATGGTTGTAGAACCCATTAGCACTGTCACACATCACTGGTATAGAATATTAATTTCGAGTCAAAATTTTCTTTAGAATAAACCATACTCATGTTTGCTAGTAGAGCTGTTTGTTACAGCTTTATGCCCCTTTTTTTGTGTGGTGGACATTTAGAGGAAAATTTCCGAAGCCATTGTGACCCAAAATACAGGTCTGTGTGTTACTGTAAATAAAGCCCCAGGCCTGCCCAGTGATTGCAGAGACTATCCTGTAAACCGGATCATTCCTGGTCTGATCCCTGTGACCCGAGTGTCCTTGCGGAGAGCATGGCAGCCCGCCACACACAATATCAGTTTGAAAAATCACTCATAAAAATGGAATCGTTCAGTAGATGGGGTGATGTTTTCATGTCGTCAAAGGATCCGCAGAAATGGATCACGCTTACGGTCCCACGCAGCTTCCTGTTAGCCGTGTTAGAAAGCAGAAGCCGTCCTCCTAATCTGAAACCGAGGTGTGGAGGAGCATGGGTTTGTCTCTCTGAAGGGTGGATCTGATGTCATTTGCCTGCGCTTCTTAATTAGTCACCCTGGCTTCTGTTTAATTATGAACCACAGCAAAATGTTAATTAGCAGGGCTCCTTAAATGTGGCTCCGGTGACAAAATCATGAAACATTCAGCGGCCATTATTCGCTACAAAAAGATCAGCTTGATTCAGACACAAAAATCTTTATTCCTGTTTTAATTACACCCCTCTGCCTGTGATCCGGCCCTCGCTGACACCTCTGGGATCTCAGAGCAATATTGTCTGCAGGAGTCAGCGCAGTGTTTAAAGGCAAGGGGCCGCAGGTAAAAATTTGGGAGAAAATGTCATTTCGAGGGGATGTTTGTGTATTTTAAAACTTAGATTTCTGCTACACTGAACATTTTCACTAAATAAAAACACCATAGTGGCCTTATACTCAAGAAAATGTGTGCAGAACACCTCATAATTACCAGACTTTTTGTATAGCTTTATTCATTCAGTGTTTTTTGTACATGAACAAAGTATTTGTATTTGTAAAAAAAACTGTTTAAACTTGCAAGTCTGTCAATATTAAGAGTCAAATTTGTATCATTTTAAAGTTTGCTTTAATTTTATTTGTCTGTCGTTTCATACTGTACGTGTACTTTTATCTGTATTAAAAAAAAACCGTCACATTTATTTGCAAATTTTGCACAATTTTAGTTATTAATGACGCTCACAAAGATTTCATCCAGCGTCAGAGGTCATTAGAAGAATTGTATTGCGTGTGTGTTTGAGAGAAAGCTGCAGCCTTTGGCACAATTGGTCACAATACAGCAACTTATTGAATATGTGACCTCTTGAATCATGTATGGCTTCATTATGATCGGACAAAAAGAAATCCCCCCTCACCTGCGCTACTTTGCCTTACTGTGTGTGAAAGAGTATGTGTCTTGGTCATGCGTGCGTGTGTGTGTTTGTGTGTGTGTGTGTGTGATGGAGCAGAGGGCCGGGCAGTGTCAACTTAATCAGGCCTCAGCTGGACAGACAGTAAATACAGTATCCCTCCCTCCTCCACCCTGATTTCCCACCTCCCCCCACCACCAGACCCCCCTGCAGGCACATCCCTAATTCGGGCCCACCTCTGTCATGTGTCACAAGGCGCCCAGCCCCTCCAGCTCAACACACACACACACACACATGCACCCTGCTGAGATGAAGGAAGAGGGGAAACAGGGGAGACAGAGAAGACGGGGTGGAAGATTGAGGATGGGGGGGAATGGGGAGGAGGAGACAGACCCACGGTGTGCCAGCTGGTGTCGTGCCCCCGAGTCGTGACTCATACTTTACCATCTGTCTCAGCACACACACACACGCACACACACTCCCTCAGCGACACACACGCAAAAACAGCCCAGCCTGCACGTCCCCTGAGCCGTTCACTCACCTCACGTGTGTTTGTTAGCGCGTGTGCGCTCGCGCACGCAGAGCGGCGACACACTCAGATACAGGTGCGCACACACACGCAGGTGTGACAGTAAGACAGATGACTGGTGGCTCATCACAGTGTAACTCTCCCTCTTGGCCAAACACTGATTCATCTAGACATCTTAGACAGTTGCCTCTGTCTCAGTGGAAAGAGCCAATCTGAAACTGGCATCAAAAAACGAAAAAAAAAAAAAAAAAAAATCAACAGTTGCAGAACTGTGAAAGGGAGGCCGACTCCTGAACTGGGGATTCATACAGTATGGAAATGCTGGAGTTAACTGAAGTGTAATGTTTGGTATTTTTTACTTTATTTGAGGAATTACTAAAATGCTTGTTGCAAGGATTATTAGCAAATGTCCATTTGAAAAAATGGCAATTTAAGACTTAATTCTGCGATTTGCTCGCAAATCTGACTGCTCACCGAGACAGAGTCACATGTTCTGCGCATATTTGCTCAAACTTCCCTTCAGCTCCATCACATTTCCTGGCCTTCTACCTGAAAATTTAGAGGAGCGTTCAGAAAATGCAGCGGCCGTTGGGAGCAGTTTTGCAGTGTCTTGTCTCTTTTGTATCCTTCCAAACATTATTAAGTGGAACCACTTTTGAAAACTCTAAAACAAGTCTCCATCTCAAATTTTTCTGAACACACTAATCACCAGAACACGCAGCTCCCAATTACCTTAAAGAAAGCAACACTTTCCTTTTGAACACCGCTCCTCTTGGGAGCGGAGCTGTAGTGTTCGTTCAGCGAGCATCCAGCGGAAACACTGTTGATCTCGTAGTTGTGATGAAAAAAGTAGGTCTCCCATAATGGCTGGATCTTTATGTAAGCATGCGTGGAACAAACAAAACACCAGCTGAAGGCGTGCATTATATCAATTTGTGGCAATCAGGTTGAAATAATCAAACATTTTTAAAACCCCGCGCAGAAAAAAAAAAAAAAAAAAAAAAATAGGTCAGCACACTTCCAGAGCAATTTCATTTTTCACTGTGCAGCTATGCCCTCGCAATTCTGCAAGCCTGATTTCAGATGAGAGGCTTCGATTCATCTAATTTAGCTATCGTTTTACAGCACATGTTTTGCGTGCTGCTTTTTTTTTTTTTTCCATCTCTACCCCCCCTCCCCCCCCCCGCACTGTTTCAACAGATCCATCTGCGGGCTCTCTAGTTATTCATGGCGCAGCTGAAGTCATTAGGAGTGCTGCTGAAAATGCTGATTATGAATTAGTTACACATATACTAATTGCGTGTGCATTAGTGGCTCAGCACTCACTAGCTAACAGCAACATTTAGCTCAATCGACAAAACAAACTTCTTTTTTCCTGCATTGGTAACAAGCCGCTCTCTGTCTCACTCTCTCTCTCTCTGGTTGCAGGTGTTTCTCGCGGTCGGATCACTTGGCGCTACACATGAAGAGGCACATCTGAGGAATTTGAGAGAGGTCAGCGGGAGTGGAAGAGAGGGGAAGGGGATGGAGGCGGAGTGGAGGAAGGAGAGGGAGCATCATCTGCAGTGAAATAACACAGAGACAGAGGGATGGACTTAAAAAAAACACCAGAGGGAGAGGCACCGCACAGGGACGCCGACTACAGACAGAAAGACAGGCAGGCAGGCAGACAGACCCTAACTGGCTCTGTCAATCTGTGCTCAGCCAGTTGGTCCATGATTCCACAGTGATGCGTCGTCAACTTGCAAATGTCTCCCGGTGTTGTCGATACAGACGCTCCATCCCACCCGTCGTATGTGTCTCAGAGGGGACGCCACATGATGAATGGTGGACCGCGCGCCTGTAGTTGGCAGCTCTCTGTCGCAGTTGTCCTTGCGGTCTTTGCGAGCATCCCTCGGCGAAACGCTTCCGAAATGTCAGCCCTGTTCATGCAGCAGTGCTCCATGTACCAGCGAGCTCACCAACGCCAAACTGGACCAGTTGTACAGTCATTTTAGCCGACAGCATAACTGCTGTTTGTATATTCAAGGTTTCCTCTTCTTAGGACGTGCTATACTTTGAGCAGAGGTAGAACAGTTTGCAGCAGTGGCTGAACAGCATCATTTCACAGGGTAAGCAAGCAAGAAAGCTGGCTTTCTCTCCCTCAAACTTGCCGCAGCCTTTACAGCTCGCCAAAGGGTTTGTTATCTTACATACAGGACAGATAATAATTTGACAATTTTTCATCTGACCCCTGTCACATCTCCCAACTGGATCCATTTATACATCCCTTCTGGTTCGATGGCATTGGAGCACTTGTTTGAACGGAGTGTTAGATTGGATTTCCCGAAGAATTGAAGATGGGAGTGTGTTGCACTGATGTGCTGCGAAGACTGATTGAGGTCATCCAAAGGACTGGCTTGCTTTATGAACATCATCCATTGAGGGTTACGGCTGGATGAGGCTAACTAATCTACTCTGGGAAAGACTGTTCATCTCCTGGAATGTCATCTGAAAACTGAGCGTCTCGAGATGCTAGATGGCTCCTCAGAGTGTTTCTCCTTGCCGGGATCTTACCTCTCACGAGATGTCGTCAGGAGCTGTTGCACAATTGACTCTTTGCAAACTTTTTGTAAAAAAAAATGCCCCACCGTCTTGAACTGGGAGACAATTCGGGACTCACCAAACGCTGGCTTTCACATGCCGCCGACGTGCGGGCAGCCACATGCACAAGTCGAAGCAGCGATAGCACACCGAGCGCAAACAAGATCACTATGTATGATAAAGGCTATATTGTTTCTAAGAAAAGATTCTCCTATCTGACAGTTGAAAAGACCATTTTGAAGAACACACTGGAAATGGATGCAGCCAAAAAAAAAAAAAAAAAAAAGTGTCGACTGTAGATGCCTGAAATGATCTCTTTGGCCTTTGAGAGTGATTGGCACCTAACTAGCCACTGGGTCGAGGAGGGTTTTGTCCTTTTGTCACACCGCTCATGCAGATCTCTTCCAATTTCTCTCAGACTTCATTTCAGAGAAAAGCAGCATTCAACAGCTCTCCTAATCGGGCCCTATGCATATCCGAGAACATTCCTTCTGACTTCCTTGACCATACGTGTGTGTCTGAATGCAGATTTCTGCCCTGCTGGACACGGAAGGCCTTGTAGGAAGACACAAATTCAATCAATTGGGTGGCTCGTCTCAGAGCAAATCAATGTGAATGTATCTGTTTTGTACGTCTGTACATGTTGCTGGGCCCATGAAAACACTCGAGCGTGGTTGGTGAGATCGCACCAGACAGCATTTGTGTTTATACAGTAGTTTCTCTGTTTCACATTAGAAATGAATGGCTGGACTTGGAATAACTAGCGAGTCACGGCTGGTGGTTTTTGACATTTTACTGGCCGTGCCGGACCAGTGGGAGGGCGTGAGTGCAGATTTCCAGTCAGGGGGCTGAAATGGGTTAGTGGAGGAACAGATCTGCTCAGTCAGCAATGATAACTGCCCCATCAGCTCATGAAACCGCAGTGGAGTGAAACCCACACGCCACACGCATACATGCCCTCCTAGAAAAAGTGGAATTAACATTTGTCCTGTTTTGATCTGCCTCTTCTCCGACAGAACAAAGACGCACAAAACCCGACACACTCAAGCGTCGTGTCTTTAATCCGCAAATAGAAATGAGTTTTTGGGGGGAGCATCAACTCAAGCGCGCACAAATCAAACAGGCAGCTTGGACAAAAGTAGATTGTCGGGATTCTTTCGAGCCCGATTGGGAACAACCACGTCAAGGTGTTTATAATTTATTTTACAAGACTTTTAATACTTTGAGGCAAATTGAGGCGCACAGCAGTCTGCTTTTTGGCAAGGGAGACAGTAAATTGATTTCACTCTGTGTACCAGAGGCACATTTCAATTTGGGGTATGAATGCAGCCCAGCTCAATCATATCTCGACATGATCTGTCTGCAGCTCTGCAAGTAGAAGCTGTATCGCCTCCTGCTTCACATAAATATTGAACTCTTTCTATCTAAATGCGCAAACAAGCCAGACTGCATTTGATAGTGAGCATTTAGGGGACGGGCCTTCGCTTGCGAAGACGGGAGGGATTGACCACAATTGAAACCAACGGAGACGAGTTTTAACTGCTGGTTTGTTTTCTTCCAGGCTGCAGCTGCAACACTATCAATGCTAAAAGTCTCTCTTTGTGGTTGTTGGTCCTAAAAGTTGCAGATGCAGTGGCAAACATTCGGGATTGGGATCCCCGTTCAGATGGGAA
This sequence comes from Chaetodon auriga, assembly GCF_051107435.1. NCBI lineage: Eukaryota > Metazoa > Chordata > Actinopteri > Chaetodontiformes > Chaetodontidae > Chaetodon > Chaetodon auriga. The sequence continues at coordinate 7,935,024 of NC_135096.1, read as the reverse complement.
CGCCAGTGCAGGTTAGCAGCTTTGAGGTTTTAATGCTCACTCTCGACGCTAAAATGAAGAATAGCAGTTTAACCCGCGGGTTGAAATTGTATCATCAATGGCAGCTCTACATCTGTGTTTCAGTATTTCAACGGGGCGCTCTCCTGTTTTAATGAATGGTTGGGAATGTGTGGGAATGTGCAGCTCGAGAGTTTTCGTTTGTTTTCGCTCATGTTCTGCACCAATCATACCTGAGGATTTCGGACTGAAACACTGAATGTGTTGTTTCTCATGATCACCGAGACTTTCGGGAGACATGGAGCGACTCAAATTACAGGACGTGTTGGTCTTCTCGTGACTTGGCATAAGCGAATTTTTCTCTTCATGTGTTTGCCGGGAGCTTTCAAATGTGAATGTGTTTTCTGGAAAGGTTGTTTCATGTTGTCTCCGAGGATGCGGTTCAGTTCTGTGTCATCTTAATGAATGATTGTCAATTCTGCTGTGCCTGTGTGTTCTTCGTCTGTTTGTATTTGCACTCTGAATTTTTGGAAAAAATCACTTGCATATCCGACATTTTCTGTCCGCTTGTACACTACACTTCACACGACGACCCTGGGTGATGAAACACTGATCACAAAGTCTGTATAGTAGCTGTTTTTAGCACAAATGTACACATGCCTACATGCGACATGGATTCACACGCATTGCAGACACACAAACATGAACTCCATGCATGCAGACACTCCCTGAACACACAGATTCAGAGAAAAAAAACACACACACACACATGCACAAGCACATCCCGATTCCACACAGAACGTACTCACAAACACACGCACGCACTCTCTCTCTCCGTTCTCCTTGTGTGTTTTTCACCGTTTTTCATGCCACCTTGTGAGAGTCAGACATCCAGACTGCAGCTCTCGCTCTCAGCAGAGGCGGGGAAACACGCATTACTATGTGTGACACCACCTCTGTTTCCACCAGGTCTGAATTTCAAATCAAACGCACCCCCTTTTTCTACCAGCGTTCCCTCACCGCCGCCCCCACCGCCGCCCCCCCCCCCCCCGCCACCTCCATTTTCTCAGATATGATCCCTTTCAACTCCTCTCCTCTGTCCAACTTCCCCTCCACCTCCCCCCCCTCCCTCCCTCGCCCCCCTTCTCCTTTTCTCTCCGTTGTCTTTCTCCTTTTCTTTCTCTGTACAAAGTGTTTCAAATTTATCATTTGTATATTATGATGTATGGGTACGATAATGTTCTTTATTATGGAAAAATGAGAAAGATTTATTTTTGTTACCGGTTTGTTTCATAATTCCTTTTTTAAATTGGTATTGTAATATCTCTATGCAAGGAACTGTTCGGTGAATCGTTTTTATTTAAGAATGTAATTATGTGTAATAAATGGTAGAAGCAGTTTGGCATGGAGTATTCATGGTTCTTGGCTGGTCTGTTAATGGCAGTTTCATCCAGCAACAATATGCACCTAATCATCCATCTTGTCTCCGAATATTTTCTGATTTCTTATCAAGTCTCAATCACAGAGCCATTCATTTTGCTGACAATGAGCGCTCAGAGCACATTCACATACCCTTTCGCTTTCATTCTCACTGACCAGACAACTTTTAAGGGCTGTCTGGTTCAGGTTCACTTCATTTTCAGTGCAAACCAGCTGGGTTAAAGCGGCTAGGAAAAATAATTGACGCCCTCCGTTTGCCTGCTATTTGCAGCAAACCACCCATGGATGAATAAAAAAGCCTCTCATTTATCGTTCCTTTTGATCAAACGCAGGAAATGGGCCAGAATGCCATCACTTTGCCTGAATGCACTCTCTCGTCTTTTCCCTCTGAGGGAGCTACGGCATGTTAATTACATCTGTTACCAACCAAGGTGATGACTTATCCGCTATTCCTGCCTTTTGACCATGACTAGCTGATAAAAGGGTAATCGAATAACTAATGGATAATTAGGGAGTAATTACTCCCTGGTAAATGGCCCTATGCAGTGTATTAATTCTCCTTGGGTCTGGCAGTGAGAAACTCCCATAAGGTTTTTTGTTTCATTTAATGCTCCCTAATTGAAATGGGCACCCTCATCAAGAAGCTTACATGTATCTGTCGAACTTAATGTTCTTTTATCTGTAATTACAGACAGCTCCATATTATCTACCTAACTACACCTACTGCGTCAATCCCAGAGACACATTATGAAATTGGAAACGATGGAGTCATTTTTCAATAAAGGTCGCACGTCCCATGAGCGCTTTTTGATCGTCATTTCCATTCCACGTGATGGAAACGAGGCTATATGTGAGTTCACAGCAGAGCTAAATGGTCCTAATGTGTTTCTGCAGAGAAAGAAGAGGCTTCATATCAGGCGCACATTCATAAAGGTTAACACACACACGGACAAATGAGGCTCATAGAGCATGTGCACCTGAGACTTCTGAGACGATCGGGCTAACTTTACTTTTAGCCCTGCCCTAACTTCAGTGAGGATAACAAGAGTTAGACATGCTCAACTTGAGTTGTTGAGGTCTTTCTGTACTGACCAACCAAAAATAATCTTCAAATCATGCCACAGGAAAAAAGACAAGATACATTTCATTGATCCCACGCAGGGGAAATTCACTTGTTTTCGCAGCTGAAGAGTCAAAAGTAGAGGAAATTGAGTGACACATACAAATACAAATAAAATAAAAATGAAAGCTATACACACCTTTCACTTTGCACAACAACTGCACAAAAAAGGTCTTTGCATGCATCAGGACATAAGGGGATAAACCTGATGAAATACCAACAGTATCCCTAATCCGAGTCGGACCACACAGATGGAAAAATAAAATGTAAACACGCACACGCTCCACACATTTTCTTCTTTTCTAATAGCACTTGACAGCTGGTGAATCAATGCGCAGACACACTGTGGAAAGAGGTGGGTTTGTTATCCAGCTAATTACACCGGGGATCCCAAGCAGAATAATCTGAATAATAGAAAAGCTGAGTTGATAAACACGGTTGTTGAATGCTCGGTTCCATGTGCTCAGTCACCCTGTCCTCGCTGTTGTTTCCAATCTGCATCAAACGATAGCATCTATGTAAATCTTGTAGGACAATAGGATTAAAACACCCCATGATGGTATCTTGTTATGCTATTCTAAACATGCTGCTCTAAACGTGCATGTATAGCATTCAGATTTTGGCTTTCATTCAAAGTGCTTGATCTTGATATGTGTAAATACTATTTATTCCATGCATGGGTGACAAGCAAGCCACTTTATATGCACAGAGATGCTCTTATTTTTGGGTATCTGCAGGCATCAGAAGGCTGAATTCAAGATTGTTTTGCAACCTTGAATTCAATTTAAAAGCAAAAAAAATGCTAAATCCCGAAAGCTGACTCTCTCAGAATTGGAGTATGACCGCAGGACAGTTTTGTTTTTCCAGACTTTGTTCGGTATCCTGAGGGTTTATCATCTTGCCCTTGACTCGTCTACTGTCTCAGCTCCGCCATTCAATGTGGAAACACCTGAGCACATTTGAGAAATTTTGTCTTTGTTTTATATACAATGATTCAGCCGTAGTTCAGCACACCATTGAAGGAGGGTATAAATGGTGTCATGGCGGTGAATTGAAGCCACTGTATTGAAAGAAAGACTGATTCTTCAGGCAAGGCAGTGATTCACTTAACCAGCAGAACATAAGGCCCCTTTTTTCATGTGGTTGTGCAACAGAAGATTTCACCAATGGAGCTGCCAATGCCTGTGGGTGTCTTGCAGGCGTTTGGCAGCCATCGAGGGATGTTATTGTCACATCTGGCAATGTGGAGATGCCAGCAATCTTGGAAGCAGAGCTACAAGTTTAAAGCCTCGCTCACAATATCTTATTCCACGCTCAGACCGTGAGCGCACTCTGTCACTAACTCGGGTGATAACAAGAACTGCTTACTAAGATTACAGAGAACTACTTAGCAGCTAATCTGCATAAAGACAAGCTTCAATCTGAAACGCCTCGAAATCTCCTGTTGCAATGCCTACGCGGAGTAGAGTTCACCTAAAATGAGAATGAGGCTCGTCCTACGAAGGGTTGTGTACCATGGATTCTTCGGTTTTATGCCACGAGCAGCCATGTGCTTAGGTATTTCCAATTATAGGGAATATGTCGAGGCAGCCCTCGGTAATTAAAGCCTAATCATGCTGGTGGATTCAGAGAAGCATCCTCATCAAGCTTTCATTAGTCTCCCTCCTTGTGGTGCCCAGCAGCAACCCATCCCCCTTTAGGAATGCTCAGATATCCTTTTCCCAAACCAAATCCAGTTATTTAGTGGGGGAAGAGTTATTTTCCACATTTGAACTCTTCAAACCATAACATCACCTGACCACGTGATCACAAGAACCTTGAATTGAATTTTGAACTTGATGGGGAGCCAGTGAGGAGAAACCAAAATCAGCATCACGTGAGATCTTTTGGAGGACCTGGTCAAAAGCTTAGCTGCAGTGTTTTGGCCCCGGGGATGCTTTGGCGAGGCAGACAAAAAGGGAGTCGCAACAGACGGGACGAGATAAAAGCGGGATTTATCATTTCCATCTCCGCGTGTGACACAATGAGCCTGAGTTTCGCAGTGATTCTCAGCTGGAAAAAGCAGGAACGAATCAAACGCACCCACGAAAACAATCAGTTTCTGGAGAGAGGACAGAATGTGGCATTAGAAGTAAGGAAAATTACACTTGATTTGAGATAATTCTTCGAAAGCAGGTGCCCTGGGAGCTCATCTTTCTCTTGTTTTAAGAAAATGAGACATTTAGGGCTCAAAAATATAACCGATGAGCTGAGTTTTATGATATATAATAGTTCTATTTTCACAAATGATGCACTGAATAGCATACTGAGGGCACTACATCGGGTCTACCTCCCCAAAGAAACACTTTCTGAGCCAAATTTGGATCCAAACTGTAGTCACATTGTTTCCGCCCCTGTCTCAGAAACAACTGTGAAGTGTCAACTCATGAATTGAGTTATTACGACAGACCCCCCCCCACACACACCACCACCACCACCACCACGACCCTTGAAACAATAGTGTGCATTTGTCCTAGATGTACAAGAGCTCTGTTCTCAAAGTGGTTCCTGTCCCAGCTGGGGCAGTGTATAGCGTGCGCGTATCTGCACTCGTTTCCCCCTTCAGCTCCTGAATGCTCTTACACTTCAGAGATAGATTTGAAACTGCGGGAGAGATCTTGTGTTCGGGGAGCAGCTGGATAGGCTGGTGGTCTTGTGCTCTGAGAGAGATCAACCAGAGCACCGTGTGAGAGCACCTGGCTCTCCTCTATGCTGCCTGTTTGACAGACAGCACAGACACCTGGAAGCCCAGTGAGAGAGCTCAGTGTAAAAAGCCACTGCTGCTCTACGGGGCCATGCATTATGCAGGAAGCTCTCTCTCTCTCTCTCTCTCTCTTTCCCCCTCTGCCCCCTTGCTCTGCGGTAAAAATAGATCAACAGACCTGAGCGTTCAGCTCTTTTTTATGCTTCTCACTTTCACTTGGATCTCACCAGGTGCAGCGGCTGTTGGCTCCCACCTCGCATTTCTTTGCCGGAATGTTTGTGCGCGAGTTTAAACACCACGTGTGTTTCGAGAGCCCGTGTGTTTGTGTGTATGCTCGTGCGCACGTCAACCAGGTTTAGACTGTTTTATCATTCTGCCACTGAACCCAGATTTTAATAAAAGTGGGATATTAGTCCTTCTGTTGTGTTTCCTGCTATTATGGTGAGAAAGGATATGATTTTATCGCCTGGGGTCACTGGTGGCGTGATGTTTGTTCCTGTTGTATGAACACACCATATTTTTGTGTTGTTCTGGGTTTGGGGCTATTAAGGTCACTTAGTTCCAATGAAGGGAAATTTTACAATGATACATTAGACAAAAGTGTCCTGTAACTTAACTGTTTGGGGAAGACCCTGTCCTGTTTTAACACGACAATGTCTCCGTGCACAAAGCCAGGTCCTTAAAAAAATGTTTTTTCTCATTCAACAACATCTCTTGTGATTGAATGGAAGCAAACTCCTGCAGCCACGTTCCAAAATCTTGTTTTAGAAGCATGTTAATCCCCATGGCTTTGAAATAAGAGGCGAAATAATCACACGCGAGTGTAATTTCTGGGCGTCCACATACTTTTGTCCCATGTTGCACCTGCTGTTGTACAGGCGCCAGTGGAGACTTTACAATGTCACACAATCTTATGACCTTCTAAGACAATAATCACATCCACAGACATGTGTGCATAAAATAGGCACTTCTGGCCTATAATGTTGACTTAAAGAAGTAGTTTTTTTTCCTCAGTGTATAATTGCATGTATGTATGCATCCATCCTGCATGCAAGTGCAAAGGCTCCCTGAAGACCATTGATCCATGTCTATGACCACAGAGGCCTCCGAATCTTCCCTGATTGCCCTTCCACTGCTAATTAAACAGTCCTGCTTAACGAGTTCACGCTGATAACAAGGTTGGAAGGAAAGGTCACCCTATCACGCTCACTTCAACTGGACACTGTCAATAATGACCCTGCCTGGGAGGACAGGTACACACACACACACACACACTCACACGCACACATAGACGTAATTATCCATAAGATAAGAAGGACTCAAAGCATATTTTTCTGTATTGAGAGAGACAGATGAAGCAGAATGTGTTGGTGCAGAATTGACTTCTTTTGTGCTTGTCGATCTTACATAAGCCTTCAGAATTTGATTAGTTTGAAGCATCACTCTCGGGAGTGAAGGAGAGCGATAGTGTACTGTTTAATGGCTGTGCGTGTTATCTCTTCTTTTGCCATAAAGTTACATATTTTCTGTGTTTCTTTTCGGATTTTACGCTTTGAAATTTAGTCCTTTGAAACAGCACTCAGAACATCATGGAACACTGGAGTTCTCTCCCGAAACTCAGGCCAATGAAATTCATTTTGTGCATCAGCAGCACTTTTAAGGGTGCTGGTAGTTTTGCATGTTTCAGACCATTAACTATAGATTTGCATTACCCATAACCATTTTCCAAAGCATACAATTAGGCCTTTAAAAATCCATTTGGATCATGAAAACCAACTTGCAAAGGCTTCCTGGAGATGGGTCGTGGCATCAGTGTGGATATTTCCTCACGTCTTTTTCTGTAGTTGCTTACTGAAGCTTTGACATGCAAGATTTGAGTGTTAGCTGTTTAAATGCGTTACCAAGCTCTGTTTTTTTCAGGAATCTAACCTGGAAGATGATTAAAAAACATGGACGTAAGGCAGGGCAAGTTCATTTGAATAGCAACAAAAAGGCAGTTCAGTGTACAAGATAGAAATACATTACAATAGAATAAAACAGATAAATTGAAATTTAAAGTCTTCCATTCATGGCAGAAGCTGAGCACTGACTTTTAATTGTTCTTCTGTGGTTCCAAGAACAATTCAGAAGAAAATTGTGTTGTTATGCTAATTTATTTTGTTCTTTTCCATAATCCAAGGTAGTGGGAGCATGTAGATGCTGAACAGAGGAGGCCCGAGGATATAGCCTTGAGAAACTGTAATTACCCATCAACACAATGCAATCATGCACATAGGAACCTGTTCAGCTTTCTGCCAGAGAGTCCCACACAGTTGACCATGCAGAATGAATGCATGAATGCAGCGCTGAGATTCAATAATGCAAACACTGAAATTTAAGCACTGTTTGTATTCAAGTGGATGTCATTCAGGACCTAACAACAGCAGCCTCTGTGTTCAAGATCCTGGCTGGAAAACATTTAAAGCAATCATTCAAGGCCAAGGGGACGTTCAGTTGTTGAAAAACAGCCTTTTCACTGATTCTACTTAAAAGGTTTGGAATGGGACTATAATTGCTCATTAGTGGGCTGTCTAGATTATTCTTTTTTAATCGCGGCTTAATAACTGCAGTTTTTTTGGGGGGGGCCTGTGTGAAATGGCCTGAGAGATGGGAAGTGTAAAAGATCTGATGAAGAAGCCCTTTGGGAGAATATCAATATCAATGTGGACACAATACAGACCCTAAAACTGATGTAGAGGGAGTGACATCTTGACCAATTTTCAGACTTCTGCACAACTCTTTGGATAGAAGTTCAGGACATCTGATGCAGGGAGGATTTACCAGCCTGTCAACAGTTGCAAATAATGAGTTTTGCAGCGATGACAGGAAACCAGGATTGCCTCCCTGACATTTCATAAAGCTAAATTTTGAAAGTTAAAAACATTATCTGCCAATTTAAAGTGTCTGGGGTTGTCTTGGGAATAGTCATGAGTGCCTTTCTGCTTGTAGCCTGGCTGGAGTAATGTTGCCGTCTCCAGCGCCAGTTTTAAGTTTCCTCCAAACACCTAAATGCACCACAAAAGTCTCATATCAGTTACTTAACAACAGAGGCAATCCTGGCTGAATGCATGTATATTGGCAAACTCATGTGTTGCTGTTCTTTTCTCCTGGCAGAGAGGATTTCAGACAGTCCAGAAATAAATAGCAGAAGCACTGGCATGAATAAATCTATATGAATTTTGGTTAGATGTTTCTCAGTTTTCTCACTCTGCGATATAGAAGGGCCTTTATCCATAAGAGGAAAGTGCTTCAAGCAGGCCTGTAAATGTCCACAGACACACAAACCCCAAGCCAGACACACAAACACACGACCTATATATACTATCTGGCCTTCTCATCATTTATCTTACAGCGGCAGAATCAGGATAGATTGGTTCAATTAGACTGGCCTTTAATGTAATCTGTTTAATCCATTTCTATCATCAAAGCCAATACCTACCTCTCTCCTTGGAGAGTGGGATTAGTTCTCCAAGTGCATCTCAGAGCGAGCGTCTCGGCTATAAAAAAAAAAAAAAAAAAAAAAAAAGGCAGCCTCGCAGAGTCACTCAGATCTCCTCGATATTTGTTCTTTACAACTGGCCGTGGAGAAAATAGAGGGTCTCAAGTGAAGTTTTAATGGGCAAAGATTTAAGATCTTCATATCCTACCAGAGATTGCAAGCGCTGTTTGGCACAATGCACAGTGCCACAATAAAAAGGCAAGAAGGATTTGACTCGTCTCCTCTTCCTTCGTTCATCTCAGAGAGTTGCAATGGAAAAATCCAGGACTGGGTTCCACCAGCTATTCCCAATAGTTAATTAAATTTGTGTGTACAGTGATTCCTAAACTGTTAGTAACTAGGCCTACGAGATACTTTCAGAAAAGCAGTTTAATGGATTGGGTTGGTTGGTAACATGAAATGCATTGATTTTTCCAGTTTTCATCAGCATTTTCAGGCCATCTGCCAACCATATTCCATACAACCTCTTCATACTAAACCGGTATCCAGTCGGGTAGCAAATTCAGTTAGCGGCAGAGCAAATTTGGATGGTGGTGTGCATAAATACTTGGATTTCTAAGATCTCTCCACAACAACTCTATGTTTATGAGTCATTTGTGTGCAATAAAACAATTATGAAGTAAAAATAAAGTAATTCTTCTTTTTTCTTATTCAATATGCAGCCACCTTTAGCTCCAGTTTAGGTCTCTAACAACTCCTGAGGGAAATATGTTTTTTTCGGCTTTTTAGCTGCTAAATGCTCCACTATGCTCACCAGCTAGTTGCTAGCTGTGCCTGTCTGTCATTTCATGCTGAGCTGGTGTAGTGTACAGTGGGTATTTAGAGCTTTTTTCCCTGAAAACAGATGCCTGCTGCAGCCAGAAACAACGGCATGAGCACCCTGAGAGCGGACCAAAAGATGCTGGCCGAAACTCCGTAAAGCTGTGCGGTGAGTTTCATCACTACAAGTAGAACTGTTTCGGTGGTTTTCTCCTGTTTTTTTTTTTTTTTTTTTTTCATTTGAATGTTCCTGTGCTACCTTATTGAAAAAGTGTCTTTAAGAACCCAGGGGCCTGTGAAACCTATTCAAAAACCATGACAAATTTCTACCCCCCAAAAAATGCATAGCTGTCAATGTGGCAACAAGACTGTTTCTAAATTCATGGATTTCATCCAACAGCTGCAATCTGCTTTTACCTGCTGAGATTTCCGCAGGGAAGTGGGATTTTATTCTCAATACCCATCTATCCATCCCCCTACCCTGCATGTCTCTGTACTCACACTGTCAGAAGAAAGAAGAAAATGATGTGCAGGTATTTACTACTGCATGTCTATTTTAGGCTGAAATGCATTTTAAGGATATATACTGCAAACACACTTTGCACAAAATAACATGTTTTCAGGTGTTTTATACCCTTTTCCACAACTCCTGGCTCCAAAAAACCCAAACTGTTTTTTACCAAGTAAAACCAGGATTTTTCCCTGCACCTGCCTTCGTGAAAAACTGTTTAGATACAGTATTTCTAATATTTTCGACTCCTAGCGTGGATTACCTGTGTGATTGCCTTTCAGCAGAATTCCCCACGCAGCATTAGCAACACTGCTCGTCACAGTGGATGGAGGCTCTCCCATAGCTCTTTTTACTGTATTGGGAATGCCTGCAGATATTAAAGCAATACACAAGGCTGCTTGTCTGAGTCCATTGGCTTTGTGTTTTTAATGGCTTCTGTGTGCCGAAATGTGTGAGGACACTGTAATAAGACTTGGTGATAAAACAGTTATGTCTCGGTAGGCTCACACACACACACACACACACACACACACACACACACACACACACATACACACAGCAGCAGCGGACAGTGGTGTGACTTGAGTGCAGCTGACACTTTTGATCAAAGCTGATTGATTGGTCGACACAAGGCAGGGCTGCACATAGCAACATGGTGGGGTTAAGGGTTGGGGCTCCTGTGGCGTCTGAGGACACTGTGCACCCCCTGCCCCCCCTTTGTTAACACAAGCCCGACTGCAAAGCATATCTGACAGTGGATATTGATCAGGTGAACGGGATGGATCAATGCTTGTTGATTGGGCAGAAAATACCAAGACTGGCACTTAGTTTCAGGACTGTTTAGAGGATTCCAACTTTAATCATGTCTCAATCTATTTGGAACCAAAGTGTGACATTTAACTATTGAGACAGAAACATGTTTTATGACTTTATCAAAGCCAAAATGAGAAGAGACAAGCTTTGGGTTCCTTAGAACTGCCACAATTTTTGTACGTAAAGTATGTTTGATCAGACTCAGATTTTTATCCACACATTCCTTTTCTCTAGATCATCCTATGTTAATTTAGCCCAAGGCTAATATATCTGTATGCCAATGAAACCATGCTATGGGAGATTAAATAAGGAAATGAATTGATGATCGCAATGCAAATCTCTGTTGACGAGAAATTACAACTATCATGTGACTCCCAAAGCATTCCCACACTCAGCAGCTCTTTCCTTTTCAGCACCAGCCGTCATATCTGTGCACTTACTGCCATCTGCTGCTGTGTCGAAGGAAGTGCATGTGCAACAATCGACACTGAGAAAAGCTGATCAGACTGCATTTCTCTTGGTAATATTTGGAAGAAACATGCATTTTCAAGAACTACTCATGGCTGCAGCACTTTAAAAAAATATTTCCATTCATTTTTTCTCTATCTGGATCTATTTGTGGAGCAGCTCTGCATACGGTCTCTCAAACTTCTTACATACCATTTAGTTACTGGCATGCATATCTCCACAGTAAAGCAATTGTAATCAGCTTTTCTCCTCACACCATTGTCAGAAAAGCCAGAGAAAGCTGTAAAATCATGCTTCTTAAATCTTAAATGATCAACCAGAGGATAAAGATCATGCAGCTGCGTACCTGCAGCACAGAGCTGAATTAATCCGCATGGTTATGAACTACATGGAGAAAAAGATGTGAGAAGAGTCAGCCTGTGCTATTATATAAGAAAAGATGGAAGTTAACTTATCAAAAGCACTCTTGGATGGGTGTGTCAGACATTACTGAATAAGCTGCATTGCTCAAAAGCTGCAGACTCTGTTGTGCTTCCAATCATACATTTTCATCGCAGTTAACACAAGGTATTCCTTGTAAAACGAGGAGCATAAAAGCTGTGAATACCGAATCAGAATCAGAATCAGAAAAAGCTTTATTGCCAAGAATGCTTTTACACATACGAGGAATTTTTTCTGGTGAATACGTTCATATTTACAGCTATGGCTTGGTGGAGTTAAGAGAGTCAGACATACAATATGTACACTCTGACATCTGGGAGTTATCTGGCACAGAGCAGCTTAAACTTGAGCAGCCGGGGGTCAAGTGTCTTGCTCAGGGCCATCGCAGTCCAGAGCCACAGGAGAGGAGTGTTTCTGATTCATTATACAGCTTAGATTTCCACAAAAGTCGAATTCCTTCACCTTTAACATCAATCACTCACAAGGTTACGTTCATGTATGACGATACACGATTCCAGCTAATATGTATGATGATTAGTAGAGATGATTTCATGGGTGTTTTCACCAGGAATGACCTTCATGACCTTCCAGAAACTGCAACAAAGGGACCCCGCTGAGGCTGAACGTCTTACTAATGGCACCAGGAACAAGTGAGATATCAACCTCCACCTCATCCACGAGTCTAATTGGTAACTTCCGGCCCTGAGCTCTCACCTCCACTCGCCTGCCGCTGATCTCCTTATCTCCACCTGAATTCATTTATCATTATCAACAAGTGCTGAAATTTGTCTTTCACTGCCGTCACAGTCTGGGGCATTAATCAGAAAAGCCAAACTAGACTAAGCTTAACTGTTGAAGGCTTTTACTGCTTTCATAATATAACCACCATTAATTCCCCCTGCCACTGACAGGACAGAAAAGCCCAGCAAGCAAAATATATGGAGGGGAAGTGCTGAGCCATTACTTTTTCATGGATTAAAAAAAAAAAAAAAAAAAGTATGACATTGTATTTAATTACTTTCACAGTTTAGGAAGATTTACACGCAGTTCTGCTGTTTGTCTGTGCAAAGAGTTGACCTGTGTTTTGCCTTGTGTGGTCTAACAGGCGGACAGGGAGTCGTTTGAGGTCTTAGTTTATTTACTACTTTATATTTCCTCCGCTCCTTCCATCCATCCTTCTGCGGAGCTGGGCTGCAATGGCAGCAACTCCTCCCACACCCAGGTGCTTCCGTGACCACCAAAGCTCGCCATGCCTGTCTGCAGCTTCAGGAGACCACAGCTGCAGGTTTCATCAGGATGTGACACAAACCTGAAGAGGCAGGCGGACACAAATCTGTTGTTGCAACTCCTCTTATGCTGAGAATCACTTGAAATAGAGGTAGGAAAAGCATCATATAAAATCTAGAATATCAATAAGGTGCAAATAAGTGGCCATATGTATGAGTACCAAATCTGAAGTAGAGGTCAGTGTACATGTTAATCTTCATGATAATGTCCATGATGTTGCATGCAATGACCCATAATTACACATTATGTGATATAAAGTCCTATAAATCCCGGAGTTGTGCTAATTGACAGTAATTCTTGGAGAAAGAGAGCGAAGAGAGCCGAACAAAGCTGAAATGGATACTAGAGCTGTCCATCACTCGACACGAGGCAGATGAGAAGTAAAGCTGGATTCTTGCATCGAGGTGGAGAGGTGACAGTCATTGTTCATCACCAAAGCCCCAGCCTCAGGACACAGCCAGCCTCCCTGACGAGCTTATCGATACGACAGAAAGAAGTGTGTGACCTCTCAAGTTTTTAAGACTGCACATTCAGCTTGTTGTCCTTCAGCACAAAGTGACTCCTTCACACACACACAAAAAGGACATTTCTGCTCTCTTTTCCTGTCTTTCTTCACATCTCTGCTAAATTTAACACAATAATTTAATTTCTCTGCTGTTATTCATGTGTACACAGATATTTTTGGGCCATCACAACAGATGGTTGTTAACATGCATGGCCTCTGAATGCCCTGAATCTCAAAGACTTTGTCATTTTCCACCTTTGAAACTTTGACAGTCTCATGCTGGTGATGTTATCCATTAAAATGACTCCACAGATAAATTCTATTTGTATACCACATAGGGTCGTGATTACGTTTCAATGTCCAAAGGGTTTACTGCTAGCATGTGACTTCTGAGCAGCTCTCTCCTTTGCAGCCAAGCCTCCTGCTCTATATGTGAATTTACTGCCATCTGCTGCTATTTGCAAGCAAGTGCATGCAAAAAAGGGTAAAACAGGAATTTATTGAATGAACAGTAAGAAGAGACTCCAGGTACACAGGAAACTCATAGCTGGGAAGTCCTGAGAGCAGCAAGTGAGGCACAAGGCAGTTCAGGTGGTGTGAGTCGTCACACCAGCAGTCCACACTCTTTATGCCGTGCTTGATTGTGATGAGTTCCAGCTGCGTTGGAGCTCTCAAGCCACCTGGAGAGCCACGCCCAGCCTCTGCCAGAGAAGGACACACAGGAAACAAAGCCCCACACTTCTCCATAGTGCACAAGAAAACACAAGAGTTTTCCAAATCACCACACAGTGGCTGTTAATGTGTGAGTCACAACCTTATTCATGGTCCCCAACACTTCTTAGGAAGTTCGACCCTGGTTTTATTTATTTATTTATTACAGAAAAGTTGCTGAGTCATTGAGGATATCTTTTTTTTTTCTTTTTTTTAATTTATTACCTCTGCTTTTGTATGTAAGACATAGTTAAACCCTAGAAATAAATGAATACACTGTCCAATGTATCAGAAACTGAAGACTGACATTTATTATGAATTTGAAGCAATAACATTCTTAAGTTTAGCATGCTTTCTTGGAAGCAGTGCAGGAGAGCAGGTCAATTTTAGTTCTGGCAGTTAATGTGTAACTAGGAGGTTAAATAAGGACTCACAGTGCAGAGTCAAAGTATTCGGCCAGTTGGGCACTTTGACATACGTGAGCGCTGTGGCACAGAAACATGGCTGTACGTCTCTTTGAGGGTAAGGATCATGCGGCTGCTTACCTGCAGTACAGAGTGGCACCACATGAATTAGTCAGCAGGATTGTGAAATTCATGGAGAAAAAGGTAAGTGTGCAAGTTTTAGTAATAATGAATATCAAGCAAGAAAAGGCTTTATAAACAGTCGTAGTTCTGGCAGATAATCTGTAATGCAACCAGCTGAAAAGGCAATGGCAAATGAAGGGAAAGAAGCCAAAAATGCACAATCCACAAACTGTGGATGTGTGGGAAATGTAGCATTGGTGAGAAAATTTATTTTTCAGTCTGTACCCTTCAGTCGTTGACTATGACCTCTAAATACTGAACCTCACCCTGTGGGTCGAAGCTTACGGCTTTTGGGACTCTTATCAGAGGTGTAAAGAGGACCTGAAAACCACCTCTGAGCAAAAGTAGAGATATCTTACTAGAAAAATGATTCAATTACACATTCAAAATCAGCGACAGGGGAGTGTTGATCTTCAACAGAGTAGTTTGGGGGCTTCTTGTGAATGGGATGACTTAAATGTCGAATCACTTGGTTTCCCTTCATGAAGTCCAGACCTACAATTTCATACACATTTAGTCCAGAAATAGTTTGTGTGTACTTATCCTCATCCAGGATCTCAGGATTTCAGTTTCAGTTCAATTCGATCTGTTTGTCGATCTGTCAGTTCGTTTCAATTTGATCCATTGACTGTCGTTGTGCAGATCCCTCTCATTGTCGACAGTAACAGTCCGGTCTGGGTCAGTCTGGTGTGCCGTCATACCTATGAAGCTGCATCTTCTTGAGCTTAAAAAAGTGCATTTATTCAAGTTCTTCACACCACTGACAGTAATTCGTAGCTTATTTGATTGAGCATGTTATGGCCCACCCAGGATAATTAATCCATTTAAGATTCATTTAAACAGTGTAACTCAATTCCTTTTAGACACCAAACCAGTTCACACTTGCAGTGGATGTGGGCTGCGGTTCAGGCCAAGGGACGACCTTATTGGCTCCGTACTTCAGCAAGGTTGTTGGAACGGACGTCAGCCCCGCCCAGCTGGAGATGGCGCTGAACAATAGCAACCCTCCAAATGTATCATACAGGTGAGGCGGAGGGCAGCTGTGGGAGGGGACTTTGATAAAACTGGGGTTGGAATTTGCCTTCCATTTGCTCTTTTACTCTGTAAAGTAAAAGTCTCCCCAATCTGCAAATTCTCCCTTTTTCCTACTACATTGTTCTGACCGCCTCGACCCCAGGCAGTGTCCTGCAGAAGAGCTCCCATTTGCTGCCGGTGAGGTGGACCTTGTGACGGCCATGACGGCGGCTCACTGGTTCGACCACCAGAAGTTCCTCCTGGAAGCCGACAGGGTGCTGAGGCCCGGAGGCTGCCTGGCTCTCCTGAGCTACACCATGGACATGGAGCTGGAGTATGGAGACATCACCAACGCGCTCAATGACATCTGCAAAGAGGTACATCCAAAACATAAATCCAACTGTGGGACAGAAACAAAAAGTTTTCACCTTTTAAAACCACTTAAAAATTACTTTTAATTAAAGTCATAACCATGAAGTAACTGTCTGACTAAAAATCAGTCATTCAGTCACCTTTTAATGTGAATTATGTCATTTTAAATACTAATACTAACTAATTTGATGTATGACCTTATATATAAGTGGTAATTAAACCCCTTATGATGGCAATATAAGTGACATACTCGTCAATGTGATACTGTATCTTTGAAATGACTTTATATTGCAAATATTTGTTATTAACTATAGAAACACCTGAGAAGTAAGCAGCATGTAAATCCATTGTGAAAGACTTTATTTTCCTTCTTTTTTTAAATTAGTTTTACGCTGCTTTGCTTCCTTTCCGAAATCCCTACATCGGATCGAGCTCGGTAAAGATCTACACAGACATGTTGGACTCCTGCTCATATCTGGACAAAGAGTGGTGAGTGTTTCACACTGGCGATAAAAAAAAAAAAATCCTTATGTAAATGTATGAGATGAGATGAGTTCATGTTATTTTTCCTCCAGGAATGAGTGTTTCTGGGTTAAAAGGACCGTGCCTCTGACTGCATACATGGGCATGGTGCAGACCTTCTCCAGCTACCAGAAACTGCAAGAAAAGGACCCCGCTGAGGCTGAACGTCTTTCCAATGATATCAGGAACAAGTGAGATATTAACCTCCGATTTATCCACAAAGCTAATCGTTAACTTCTGGCCCTGAGCTCTCACCTCCACTCGCCTGCCACTGGTCTCCTTATCTTTAACGAAATTAATTTATCATCATCAACAGGTGCTGAAATTTGTCTTCGAATACTGCAACAGTTGCAGGCATTAATCAGAAAAGCCAAACGCTGCTCGACTAAGCTTAACTGTTGAAGGCTTTTACAGCTTTCATAATATAACCACCATTAATTCCCCCCTGCCACTGACAGGACAGAAAAGCCCAGCAAGCAAAATATATGGAGGACAAGTGCTGAGCCATTACTTTAACATGGATAAAAAAAAGTATGACATTGTATTTAATTACTATCACAGTTTGGGAAGATTTACACACAGTTCTGCTGTTTGTCTGTGCAAAGAGTTGACCTGCGTTTTGTCTTGTGTGGTCTAACGAGGACAGAGAGTCGTCGGAGGTTTTACTTCATTAGACTACTTCATATTTCTTCAGCTATTTTGCAAATGCATAACATGTAGCCATGAGTCCGTCCATGAATGGATTTTAGATCCTATGTAACCACTCCGTCTCTTTCCATCTCAGGTTGCTGTCTGCCATGAAGGCGTCCTCTCCCGACCCAGAAGTTACGGTGGCTGTGAAGTATTTCTATTGGCTGGCGCGCAAACCTTGATCATTCTGACTGGCTGAATCCTGCACACCACTGTTTCCCGACCTTTTTGACTCCTGACGTCTTGAAAACGAACCATTGTTAGCCTTGTCAGCATTAGTGCTGCAATCAAAAAGAGCTTTTGTGGGTCCTGATCCTCGGGTCGGAAACCACAGCTGTAGGTTTCAGGAAGTGATGCAAACCTGAACAGCCAGATGTAAACACACGTCGAGAATCACTTGAAATGCAAAGATGGATCTGTATCATTTTATAACAAGCAAAGTTTATTTTTCGATAAATGTACATATATGAATATTCTACTAATGTAAATATGACATACTTATGCAATGATCTTGCTATTAAATCATATCTAAGACTTTATTTATACTTATTTTATTACTATTGACCTCCACAGTGAACACTAGATGGTGCCCTGTCATAGAGTGATGGAAGAGTCCACATTGAGCCTTTAGTGCAGCCTTTAAATTTTACTGTTCTTAAATGAGTTTCCTTTCTCGTGATCTCAATGAGAGGAATCCAGAATGTCTGCATCTTGAAGTAAGCTGCGCTTCAAACATGAGTCTTTCACATCAACAGATTTAATTGGGAACATTTGGTGTATTTGAACATAAATTGAATTGCAATCATCCTCCAGAAGAAGATGGAGATGTGCAGATATTGAAAAAAAAAAACATTTTGAAGAAGTTCACTGATTGCTTGTGGCGTCGATTCATTGAATATAAACAAATCATCAGCATCTTCATGAAAATTTAATCTAGGCACCATTTGGTTTCCTCCGAAATGCATGTAGCTCTGCAGATGAGATGAGAATAAAACCAACGCTTCTGCTCCCCTTTCCATTCTTTCTTCACCTCTTCTCCAAAATTTACAACAACAATTTATCCAAGTCACTGGTGTCTCCCTGAGAGACCTCCTCTCTACTGTTATTTATGTGTTCACAGATTGTTCAGGGCCATGAGAACAGATGGTAATTAACATGCATGGCCTCCAAATCCCCTGAATCTCAGACTTTGTTACTTTCCCCAGCCAAACTTTGACACCCTCATATTGGTGATGCTATCCACTAAAATGATGCACAGATAAATAATTTTTTTTAATACTAAATAGAGCTTTTAATACATGTTATTTTTGAAAGGTCAAGGAGTTTTTCTTGAGCAATTGTTTCACTGCAGTGTCCACACACTAGTAATCATATTAATAAGGGAATAACACAATTTCAAGACAATTTAAGTGCAAAATCACTCTAAAATCCTTTATCACATGCTCAGTCTCTGCCTGTCAGGAGTCCATCTGTATTTACAAGCCTTGAGCCCAAATCCAGAAGCAGCTCTCTATAAAACCCCCTCTGTGCGTTTACTCCTCCACACCACTAGGGCAGTCATGAGCAGGGTGACCAGCACTGGCACTGCGATGAATGGGGCCAGGATGCTAACCGGCGGGTCGTGGAGGAGCCGGCCGGTGAGAGCGCAGTCATGGAAATAAATCCGGTGGATCTGCATGAAGAAGCGGTCGACGATCTGATTTGGCCAGAAGCAGTCGACCCTCAAGGCCACCTGGTAGGTGCAGTTTGTCAGTCCCTCGTAGATCCTGTAGAGGGCGACAACACACAGTCAAATAAACCTCTGAGGAAAAAGTTGAACTCTCACATGCTAAAACAAACATTGAGTTTCATGAAAACATATTCCTATGATCAACTTAAGTTATCTTTATCTCTGTTCCCCTGTTACAGAATGTTAGAAATACACACTTCAGATTAAAAATGTCTCCTGGAGTGTCTTTGAAACGTCCTTTCAGAGTGGGACCAGAGGAGGGATTCCTGTTGATAGGAAAAAAAACCAAAGGAGTGTCTAGAATTACCAGTGGGCTTAACACAGCTAAATATAACTGCTAGGTGGCAGAGGGCAAGGGAAATAGAGATGCATACCAAAAGGGTAGCGCCCTCAGTACAGCATTGCCCCATCCATACCAGCACAGTGTCTGAGTGGCCACTGTGTTCAACTGCATAGCTGGAGGCCGAGTGGGCAAGTGGTCAGAAAGTGAAGTCACCCAACTTTAACGTTCTTTTCCTCTTCTGCTGGGTGCTATCTATTACATATTATTTTCTATGACAGGTCAAGCAACATGAGGTTTCCACAACTCTCAAACGATAGTTGCATCAATCATCCAGCATAATAAAAGCGAGGCGGCAGAAAGTGAGCCGTGGGTCCCTGCTCGGCTCCCTGTGTTTCCCCGCTTCATTTGATCATAAGTTAATTAGTTGGAGGTTCATTTGGTTATGAGTAAAGCACATATTTATTGGGAAAAATGAACCATGTGACAAATTAAATCTGGATTTTGATACAAAGAAAAGATGACGGAGCCACTTAATCAGTTAATGCAATTAACACAGTCTGGGGGTCTTTAGGACCCGAGGCACTGGGGCCCCTGGTTGGTTGGCTATCCATTTTACATAGTAATGGTTTGAAACTGACTAAAATTATGATGTAGAGCCAGATATTTTTATTATTAATATGCTGTATATGACTCAGTGCCCACTGACTGCAAGTCACTTGTGTGTGCTTCTATGCTTCTGTGCCAGTGGTTCAGCTTCATGAACTAGGGCCATGCAGGGTTTAAAGGGAGGGTTAAAGTCCATGATAGTTTAGGATTAAGACTCACGCTTGGGGTCATGATTAAGATTTGGACTTTAGTAAAGGTTTAAGGTTAGGGCTAAGTCATTCTCACAAGCGTGTCAATAGACACGTGTGTTGAGTGACCATTGCTTTGGTCTGAAGGTAAGCCAAGAGTCCAGAGAGACTGGAGTGTTTTCCATTGCTCTGAGCGATTCAGTGTGTGAGTGACACCATCTTTTTTTTTTTTTTTTAAAGTTCTATTTGTTTCTTAACTAACCAGCAAGTCTTGGAGTGAAGCTGCAAACACACGCAGTATTTACACCCACACACAGTGACGCAACATGCACAACACAACCATTTGCGTCCACACACACACACACCACACACACAGTAGTGTGTTCTCTGTTCACAGTTATAGTGAGTAATATATTTTATGATATCACGTTTTATTCATCTGGCTACAAAATACACATTGGCAGTGAAACCTCAAGTGTTAATTAGACTAAAATCTTGTTGCTAATTTAGAAAATCCTTCAGCAGAGGCTTGTTTTCGTTATTCTAGGAAACACACACAGTTTCCTCATGGCACTCACAGTTGTGAATCACATGGTGTTGTGCAGCAGACAACGCGAGCAGACAAAAGAAGGTCACTGGAGACCTAATAAGGAGTAACTCTGATCAGCGTAGATCACTTCACAAGCCCAAGGAAAAAGGTTAGAATGCCTGGGTGCCAGTTTCTGACTTGTTTAAGGTCAATCCACAGGGAGAGAAAGAAAGAACATGATCCGCAAAATAAGAACAGTGTCCTAAGCAACAGAGGAATGACTCAGAGAAGAGATGGATGGATCTTAAAACTGTGAGGAAGAGGACATTTTGGGCTCATCTAGAGATGGCTGAGATGCTCAGTTTCATAAATAATCAGAGCTGCTTCTCCTCCACTTGTCCGCTTGGCAGACAATGCGGTTCGGACGCTGATGAACTTGGAACTGATTTGTGGTGCCGGGTATTCGATTGCTGACAAGTGGACAAATTATAAGTTGGGAAAGTATTTCGAAAAATATATCACTTCACGGATTTGAGGGGATTCAGCTTCACAAATACAAATTTGTTGAACAGCAGCCACAAGTGGCAAATGATTAAAGGAGGATTAAATTTAGCTTACAATAACCACCATACGCTAACTGGTCATACCAGACCAAGTAAGGCAAAAGGAGGGTTTGACAAAGGGTGCGTGTTATTTCTTATGAATTCAGCTTTTTGTATGTGGGAGGAAAATTCTTCATAATGTTCCCATCTTGCTTTAAGACCATTGTGTTACATCCTACCACCGCTCTGAAACAAATCCAACTTATTAGACTTCTATTTTCGAAGTCACTAACTTGGTCTGCACCCACACACAAGCCTTTTTTTTTTGCATTCCTTGGTCTGCGTGGTTTATTTATCTGTCGCCCAGCCAGCTCTCCAGTGGGCCTCGAAGATGGCGTCAAACATTGTTGCTAGGAGTTTTGTGACATAACCACAAAGCCTCTATGTGCCTGTGCGAGTCTTTTATGATGGCTAACAACTGCACATTCACAAATACAACCACAAATTATATGCTGGAGCAAGAGAGGCCCGTGAGCCAGGAGGGAAATCACAGATTTGACAGTCTCCTTTGGGCCTCTCAGCTCGTTTCACCCTCCTGTCTGACTCATCCTCTGAGCGCCAGTGTTTGAGAAAGCACTGCCACCTAACACACACCCACCCACACACACGCAATAATAATGTGCGACAGATACAATAAAAGGCTGTGACCAAGTGATGTGGCGGCGAGTGGAAACGCAGACAGGAGTTGGTGATGGCCATATGTCAAACAGCTGCAAAGGCAGGTTGAAGTCTCATCAGAGCAACATATTGTGGGCGGCAAACAACATTATTCCTCCACAAAGCGCTAATTCTGCAGGGAGGATGGAAAAAAAAACAATATTTGATGGAGTGCGAGGTGCTGAATATAATGCATGTGTATCATTAAGCTGAGAAGATGCTGTGATCAGTGTTAACAAAGGAAAGACTAGTGGTTAAATATGGACGTATTATGTATGTATTATGTAGAGTATGAGCTCTCGCACCATCTTCCTTATGGAGTTATAATAGTTCTTTATTCCTTTAATAGCATATCTGAAAAATACATGCATGTAATATCATCATTGATGACGAGACTTTGCAGCACAAAATAGGTGTAGATACACAATGATGGTCAACTGTAACAAAAACAACAGTCCTGTGTGCAAAGTTGTTCATGTTCAAAAGTTTCAGTGTGTTCACAGCAAATAACAAACCAGGAACATCGAGGTGGACGAGACTGATATACTGAATATGAAAATGTGCATAATAAGGTTCAAGATATGGGTCTCTGACTGTCTAGATTTTCTCTGATTAAGAGTCAAATGAAGCATAGCATTAGCTAGCATCAGCTGCTCCCTTCATGCTCTCACTGGCTCATCCATCAGCCGGTGTTCAGCGCAGTCTTTGTACTGTTTTTAGTTGAGCGTTTGCCCACTGATTTTGCATGAGCCAGCAGGTGAACTCACTCCATGGTGTCCGGCCAGCTGCACCACAGGCCTCGGTCCAGTCCTCCCATATCGAATTTGAACTTGGCTAAGCAGAGATCATTGATCATCCTCTCATAGAATCCCCCGTTGCAGCCAGACGCTGATGGAAGGACTTGAGCTACAGAGGGCAAAAAAACAAACAAAATGCATTCATCAAGTTAGAAATATGACAAAGGGAATGGACGTATGTGAGGGTCAGGTTAGTGATCGCTCTATTGCAGCGGGTGGGGAGCAAAACTTTGCATCATTGTCAAGATACAAAAGCTTTTACAAAGCACTACAGAGGTTATCTGCTGTTTTCAATACTTCATAATTAGGAAACAGCAAACAAGGTCATGTCCTGGCAATGGTTATTCCTATTGGACCATTTTCTTCCCTATTAGCCTGCTGCTTTCACTAAGAAAAGGTTTTAATTTGCAGTAGGAGTCCCAATCCCATTTGTTTACTTCAGAGATGTGTGTAAACAGCCTCTTAACGTGGAGGCAGACCGCAGCTGTCCCACAGGACTCGGAGCTGAATGTAACACCACTGAGCAGTACAGTAGGAGACGGAGCTTAAGCTGGCGGAAAAGGCCCCGTGTGGAACGAACAGGTTGTTGTTACGATGGAGGAATACGGTGGATCTCGGTCTGCGCGGGCCTGATAAGGGCCAACTGTGTGCCCATTATGTTTGTTCTGTCTCAGCTGGCTTTCGAGGCTCTGAAACACTCAAAGGAAGACTGACTGTGTTGACACGGGGATTTCGAAAAGAGATCCTACTGAAAGAAGAATGTGAAAAACGGCCGGGACCCTGTCGCTGGTGCAGCGCGCATTTCCAAACACAAGGCGTCCCAGTGAAAAACTGGAACAAGGAGCATCAAGCATTTGCAAAAACTGAGCACATAAATGGTAATTTTTGCAAAGAACTAAGCATCTATTAGCTTGTTTATCACTCACAGAGTTGTAAGGATGTTATGTTTCACCTGTCTGTTTGTTGGCAGCTGCTCACAGAGAAATCTGACATTCAGGCGTTCAGAGATGCTTTCCAACTTGGCTGCTTGCGTTCGCATTCCATTTTCCAGGAAAATCAAAGCAAAGCGTGACAGATGCTGCAGCACTCTATTGACTTACTGCCGAGCTTTTCCAGAATTTGGCCAAAGGAAACACCCATCAGTTGAGCAGGAATCATGAATTCTGCCTGCCGTTCTACGACTCAATATTTATGGATCTTCAAAACTGAAGCCCATGAATATGACATGATCCCTCTTGCTCACATGTCACTCATGTTTAGCCAGCTGCTGTGCGAGAGCCTGATTTTCACATTCTCACACTGATGTGGGGGTGAAAGTAAAGCCCAGAGACAGCGGATTTTCAAAAGCCCGTCAAGAGAAGGGAGTGCTGAAAGCAACCTGATGCACGTGGGATTCCTGTTATATTGCACACGGGCCCTCCCTGGATACATGCTGTTGTATTGAGAGGTAGTATGAATGTGTCAGAGGAGTTATACTGCAGCTGTGTTAAAACTAGCATGTTTCTTTGCATGTTATAAGTTCTTTTCAGCAGCCAAATTGAAGCCTTCCTTGGAACCTGTTGAACATCTGCATTGCAACAAGCTGCCATTTCTATTTCATGCTACTTTAAACGAATAATGCACTCTTTCTATCTATAGTTAATAGTTACTTTACAATTAAGATGTTACACGCAGCACATATGATGAGATCGTAGAATATAATGAACTATGAAGGATTAGGCTGCCCAACATTATAGAAAATAAATGGAGTTATAAGCAGCTCCACCAATGCATTAGTAAAAATAGCTCAATAATATATTAAATAATAACATGACAGTCAAACTTTTTCTGATTGAGTACTTTTATTTTTTGCTTATGATAATCGTGTATTTTACTTAAGGGGAAGCTGATGCAGGACTTTCTACAGTGTGACACTCTGACTTTTGATTCTTTCTCCACCCCTGACTTAAATTTCTGCAATTATTTATTTCAGTCTGCAATAAATAAATAGATAATAAATAAAAACATACAAATTAAGACCTTGCCTCAGACCAAAAATGCACCATATAAACTATAAAAGGGACAGTGTGTAGTCAAAATTGGCAACGTTTGTGAACTTTGTAAATGAATAAAATAGTTGAATTGAGAATAAACTGACAATGCAAAACACACACACACACACACACACACACACACACACACACACACACAAAACACAACGCTTCTTTATAAACATTCCAGATATCCAAAAACGAACCCTACACATGATCCAAAACTAATTTTCTCTGGAAAACAGGTAAGACAAGTCAAGTTTAAGCCGCTCAGAAGAACTTCAGGATTCACTACAACAAACACTCACCTGCCAACAGCAACACAAGCGCTGCTTTCAGGAGCGACGCCTTCTCCGGAGCCATGCTGAAAACCAACTCCAAGCCGTTTTACGCTCTCTGCTCACTCCCTGGACATCAGCTGCACATGTTTCATTCTTCCTCCAGCCAAAGCCACTGATTCAGGAACGACACACGGGGTTACAAATGCTCAACAGCTCATGGTGTGCGGTGGACAAAAAGCGTGCGTAAAAGCCCCTTGACCTTCCAGCGTGGCAGCCTCTTTCCGTCAGCGCAGCCCTAATCATAGACCCTCTGCCTGTCATCTGATCCTCTTGTCCCGCTGCTTACAGCGTGGAGCTGCTCACAGGGGACAGAACAAAGTCAGGCACCAAAATTAGTGCTGGTCTTAATAAACCAAGAGAATCATTTCTAAAAAAAAAAATCTCATGACATACAGCCCTAATTCAGTCATCAATCCCTCAAGGGGGAGCTTTTGACTGTGACAGAAGTTCTTAAATTAGCACAGCATAGACCTTTTCCTAAATACAAATAACTGCCTCAAATGGCATCAATACTGTTGTTAGGCCTCCACAGCAAAGACAATGAAAATGGGGGAGAACATAAAGACAGTTGTACAGATTAAGATTACGTTCAGATCGAGGATACAGGCAGCCCCCTGTACACTCTAAACGTAGAAGAGGCCCGTATATAATTACAGTTATCATGATTTATAATCTGTCATTTGAATGCTGTTTGCTCTAATTTGCCCCGTTATCACTGCAGATGCCTACTGTAAGATGACATGTCATTAGACTCATTATAAGTTTTTAATTAAAAGCATATGAGTCAGGTTTTCTCCATTACTTCTTTGATCATTTGTAACGGATTACTCGGACTCCCCTCTTCAGTGCGAGCCGGCGTTCTGCAACCAATCAAAGCTCACTTTGGATTCACACAGGGACTCATTTCAGAGCACAAAGACACAATTCCCATTTTCATGTCACACTCGTATCATTGCAAATCTCATGCAGCTCGCTAATTGAATGTTTTATCTGCAGATTTCTGCACAGGAACAGAGTGACGTTCATTAGTATTCTCAAGGCTGCTCTGCGTTGTGCTGCCACCCAGTGAGGCTGCCTGAGCTGGTGTGTGTGTGTGTGTGTGTGTGTGTGTGTGTGTGTGTGTGTGTGTGTGTGTGTGGTGTGTGTGTGTGTGAAAGAGAGACTAATCCCATAGCTCAAATAAATGTTTTCATGTATCTCTTATTGCTTTGTGCAGACTGACAGCCAGTGTATCTCCCCCAGGTTCATATTTTAGTGGCAACATGTGTTTGTGGATTTTTTTTTTTTTTTTTAAAGACAAACCCTTTTCTGTTCACTTCACTTCTTTTTAAAGGATGTTTCACACATCTTTATGCTGGTAGACTGTAGAAAAGTTATTGGAGCAGGTTGAAGGGCTGAAAACTACTTAAAAAAAAAAAAAATCCCTACAATATCACAAAAAATGGTGCAGTTATTGCAACTAATTTTTAGAATTAATAACACTAGATGATGCAATTTGACATTTTTATGTGACTATATAATACATAAATAAATCTCAAGGGAAGAATAAAATACTACATACATCTAGGATGAGAAATTTTTAAAGGACTGGCTAAATAATCTCCCTTCAGCAAAAATAAAAAATACAACCCTTTCCCTTTTAAAACACCCGGCATAATAATCATCCCACAGTCCCTTACCTCAGTTTTTATTGCCAAATATGATGATAACCAAGTTTTAAAGTGATCATGGGGCCTTCTGATTGAATTCCCATTGTTATGAGTGTAGAATTTATGAAGAACATAAGCCCAAATGTTATTTTATATCCCTCAAGAGCTCTATGATATACAGTTTTGTCACTGCAGCTGACAAAAAAAAAACAGAGTAATTCTCCAAAAAATCCCCTAGAGAGCAGCAGAGGACACTAAATGAACAATCCCTTTGGCTTTGTGAGGACGCATGAGGGATCATTTCAGTCCTTTTGCAACCTTGCCGCCTCAAGTGTGGAATCATTTTGGTAATAGAGGCAGTTTATGCCCGAGTTTTCCCCTTACATGGATCACTAATCCGTATCTTTTTGTCCTCGCAGCCGCTCTCACACTTTCTCATCTGTCCACAAACGAAGCCAGGGAGCAGAGAAGGGTACACTGGCCTGTAAAATGAGCGGCCATGAAAATGCGATGCTGCTTCTGCCGTTCCCGTCACCGCAGCCCCATTAGACTGGCATCATCAAAGTTTATCGGCTGTGCCTTCGAGTGGCGGATCTTTGCAGAGGCTGACCCTGCTGGCAAAGCACGAAACTTTTCTCTCACTCCACATTCAATTCACAAACACGAATGAAGCAAATGCTGATATTATGATACTCTTATAACAAGCGTCCTCTGGAAAATCACAGCAATTTACGATACCTTCCATCTTTTCCCCTGAAGACATTAGTGTATGTCTGTTTTATCATTAATATTCTGTTACAGGAGTTTATATTTCTCAGTTATGCTCAGTAATTGCAACCGATAGGCTATGTAGAAACTAATAAAACATGAAAGCCCATTTCTGTGTTGTTTCCAGTGACACAGGTAGAACTGCACACCACCCAGCGCGAAACCGTAACAAAATCCGCTCCTGACAGGTGTATTGACAGCAGCAATGCGGCCAAACAGCCAATCAGAAGAGGTGAGAAGTGAAGTGGGCGGGTTTCCAAAAAAAAAAACACAAAATGCTCCTAATATTTTGGACAGCAGGTTTAACAGGCTGAATGAGGTGCCAGTCACACGGAGGAGGCGTGTTCACGACCCCTCCCCATCCCAACACATGCACTCCACCCCCCCTGCCCCCCCCCACCCCCCCAGCCACCGGCGCTATGGCATTGTGAGGAGTAAATGGCTCAAGAGTATCCGCGGTGGAAACCGACCTAAACACCGGTCTGGGAACTGATAAACAAACACAAAACAGCGAGGTGCGTAAAAGCTCTCCACGGCGCGGGCTCTGGGTGCGCACGGAAACTGTGCCAGTTGTCCAAGAAGCCAAGAAGACTCTGACGTTTTTTTCTTGTTTTGGGTTGTTTATTTTTGTGTGTGCGCGTGAAATACGAGGATATCTTAACTGGACATGTGAGTTACGGGAGTTTAACAAGACAAGCAGCTCTTTTCCAAGATGAAGTTCACCGCTTGCGTCCTCGTCACTTTGGTGGTGATCCGATCGAGTGCAGCGCAGTCAGGTGAGTACTCGGATGCGCGTCTCTGCGCCTGGCTCTGCCGCTCAGGTCGCACTTCAGACGCAGGAACCAAGTGAAAGTCGCCTGTCTGTTTGGGCATAAACCTGTGCGTATGAGCAGAAGTGAATGCTACATCGACAGCGCTTGTTTGCTGAATAATGATGGATGCACACCCTGGTTCAACACCTGTGTCGTTAGCTCCTCATCACAAACTTAACACAACTTCACATCCAGCCAAGCTGATGCTAATTTCAATCACCGCACCGACACACACCTGCATTAAATTAGGAGATTCAGCAGCCTCCGCGAGCGTGTCGAGCTCTGCGTAAAAATCGCGAACTCCCCCTCCTTATATTTGCTTTTTTTGACCCGTTATTGAGATTTTTAAACGCATCGAGGAAACGTTTATTTAGCGGAAAATGCTCGAATTCCACTTTAGTCGCGTGCATGACTCGATAAATCTTTAGGGTCAGAGAAATCTGTGATGAAATGTCTTTGAAAAATTCTCTGGAAGACGGCGAATCTCTGGTGTTTGCGCAGCTCACATGAGCCCAGTGCTCATTGCACCCTTAAATATGAATGAATGCGCCATCGTTATAATTTAACTCCCCTAAGCGGACATTGATACAGATCGGGGACCGCGGCTGTTTGCGCTGATTTATGGGAATTGAGCTCGGTTGCACCAGTGGCACAGTTTTCACTCCTTACTGTCTTTGAATAATTTAGATGTAGCAGATATACTGAAGGCTATGAAAGCGGTGGGAAAACATCTCGCTTTCATCATTTGCACCCCCGTGGTGTCAATCCCTGGACGAAAATCACTTTAATGTTCCTGCAGTATTCTCATAAAGACTTGTAATACGTCCATGGTACTCAACAGTCAATTTATAGTGAAGTTAATGATATTTTTATTGATGTGTTAGCTCTGCAATATTCTTTTGGCACCCCTGTAGGTTATTTGCAGATAGTTTTGCTGTGATATTTGCCCCCTGCAACATGTAACTTTTGAGGTTTCCCCACTTGCTGTGAGATAATTTGCTCATGATGCAACTAAATCTCACTACATATCCAAGCACATAATTGTTAGAGGCTTTGATGCTGAGAAATGCTGCTGTTGAACTTTTTCCCATCGGCTTTTGTTCGCAGACATGCTGATAGCTGATCAATAAAGACTTTAATGTGCTCGTTTATTCTGTTTGGTTTGGTGGAATGTCTGCTTTTGACTAAAACCAGGCTATGACATGCGCTCCTGTTATTTGCTATGTAATATTTTCTGTTTTAATTTTGGACTGATGTGGAGTTCACGATGCCAGAATCTGTCTCCGTAATTGATATAATCAAGCTTTGGCAAGGGATGGCGAAGTGGGAAAACAAGCAGAAGCAGGAAGTGGAAACAGGAGAGTTTGTGGATTGATGTTCAGAGGTGAATTTGGCCGTGAGCCAAACCCTCAGCGGCACAAATGGGATTCTAGGACGCTTTTCTTCCCGCCTCCAAGGACAGGTCGAGTTTTGGCTCGTTCTCTGCTGGTTTGTGGTTTCTTAGGCAGAGCTGGAGAAACAAACACACACACACACACACACACACTCCCCTGCTGGCTGTGGTGTGGATCTTGGGTGGAAGGCGCTGAATGCTGCCTATTAAACAGGAGTGGATGGATGCACGGATGGATGGGTGACAGGCGGGATGAATGGGGAGGAAAAAGTGGCACCCTCACTGCTTTATTTATTCTCCATGCATACACTCCCTTCCAAGATATTTGTGATGCAAATTTGGCCCAAGAATCTGAGCTATGCCTCTTGGGAAGTTCATTGTGTGTGTGGGTGTTAGTGGGTGAGTAGATATTTGTGTGCTATCTGTCCACTCTTTCGTCTCCCTTTCGCTTAATCTCCTTCTCCTTATTGTCGCTCTTAAAATTCAGACCCAGCGCCATATATCAAACACATTTAAAGCCATATCAGGTTGAAGTAAGTCAAGGCTGGAGATGCTCACCTCTCTGGTGTTTAACATGGTGATTGAATCTGTCAGTATGCTCCTGCTGAGAGACAAATGTCTGCAGCATTGCTGCCAGTCAGCCGCTCTGCTGTATACACCAAACTATGCGCGTGTGTTGTGTGCAGTGTGGCCACACGTGTGCCAAAAACGGAGGCATTCGCATTGCAAGCGACTTGATTGATGTTTTGCTGAATTCTGACAGACTCTTGGCAGTGTGAGAGGATCTTAGTGCATCTGTGCGGACGCCTCTGCAGACTCATATTAATCTTAATTTTGATGTAAATGAAACAGAAAAACAACAGGAAACTGATTCCGAGTTCAGGTTTGGCAATGCTGATGCACTCAAGTGTTCGTTAACTGGAGGCTGATCAGCTTTCTCCTCCATCTTGGACTTGCACGGCAGGTTTTTGCTCATGAAGCAAAATTCCAGCTCTTGGAAGGCGAAACAGCACAAAAAAATCTGAGCAGTGAAACCAACTTTTCTCTGCCAATTATCCCAGATCACTCAGGTCTTAAGGAAGTCAGCTGACATCCATGACTTACTGGTTGCATTGCCTTTGGCAGCATAGTGAAGTGAGGGGTGCAACTAATGATTTTTGTCATTATTGATCATTCTATCAATTACATTCTCAATTAATCTTGGAGAAAATATACCCGCTGTAGTTTCTCACAGCCCACGCTGATGCAAACAGTTTGTTTTGTTCGACCAACAGTCTAAAACTGAATGATAGTCAGTTTACTGTTAGAAATAACAAAAATGTCAGCAAGAGGTCGTGAAATTTTGGATTTTGGAAAATGAACCTTCCTCGATCCCAAATCCTTTGATTTTATCTCCTTCCTTAGAGGAAGACTGTGGGATGGGCTTGAAAGCTCTAGAAAACGCTAGTAAGATGTGCCAAGCCACTGTTTCCAGCACAGGACAGTGTGTCTGTTGTTTGGGAGTCAGTTGATTTCAATGTGTCGAGAAGAATGCCGCAAAATGGCAAATCAAAGATGATGATACTCCCTTGAACGACTGATTTCTCCCCACCGTGACAGGGTGAATCTTTGGTATTTAAGTTGTGAGGGTGGGATCCACTCCTCTGCTTTTGATTAAGGCGAAGAAGACAGCTGGGCTTTTCCAAAAACTCTCACCTTTTGCACCTTCTTAAACGCAGCTCGCGGCGGCGGTTTCATCATCCGCTGCGTAGCTGTCTGTTTGTCTGCCTCTCGATACAAACGCCTCAGACGTTTCAATCGCAGCGGCTCTCATCAGGTGTGTATGGCAACCGCTGCCTGTACACGTGTGTGTTTGGGTGACATTTAAAGACAAGCTCTCCCGTGAAACGGCCGGTGGGGGGGGGGAGAAGGGGGGCAGTGGGAGAGGGAACCTGCTGAATGCCAGTATCAAATTACTGGGCGTCTGTCAGCTGGCACACACGGAGCCACGGAGCTGGCCGAGGCTTTGTAGAAGACTGACGGAAATGAGAATTTATTACAAGCTAATTAAGCTTTTTTTGATAGCATCAGTCTAGACCGCGAGCCCTTTATTTGACAGCATGAGAGATGAGGGGGGTGAAGGAATTCAATCTTGCTCTAAATTAGTCAACATTGCTATCATAACTTGATATCTGCCAGGCTTTAACCCGTGCCAGGCTCGAGCTGGATGTTTGTCAAATACGCTGCGATCGCTCCTGATGAGCCGACGGAGACGAGGATGTTTGTCGGCGTCTTCCGGTGAAACAGCCGAAGCCAGAGATAAGCAAGATAAAAAAAAATGGCCGTTTGCACGAAAGAATAATGATTGCAGCTCAGTGAGGGTGACGTTGAGGTGCTCGCTCCCTCCGTCACAACTGGACCGTCTCAGCAGGCCGCAAGGGAAGCCTTACAGACAGCAGTACGCTACATCTCCTGGTACTTGCCATCTGAATCAGCGCTCATGATCTGCACAGGCCAGACAAAGATGACGCTGTTCCCTCTCTTGGGGAAAAAAAAAGTGTCTTTTTGCCTCCTACTTTTCTCTTCCCATGCATTCAAAAAGCGGCCCAGCGACGTCACGCGCCTGTTTGCTGACATTTTGTTTGCCGCCGGCTGTATAGAGAGGCTTCTGTTCTTTCGGGTTTTGCGAACCACCCAAATATTTACATGCGGAATCACAACTGCACAGCATGGGAAGGAAAACATCCAAGGCTTGGGTGCAAAATAGCGGCTTTTTATTGGCCTCTGTAATCATCCCCGAAGCTTCTTAGTCCCTCTTCGTCTCTGGCGCTCTGTTTGTGTGTTTGGCAGGACAGACTTTTGAACCCCCGTGCCTTTGCTGCCTAATGATGAGCAGGGTTGGCTTTGGTTGTGCCGAGGCGTCCGGTGCCAACTCCTAGTGTGAGTTAGATTGGCTAGTTGGAGGCTGGAAGCCTGGCACAGATGTCCCCTTTCAGGAGGACTGAGATCTCACTCCCACACAGAAAACACAATCCACCCATGCACAGGGATTTAGTTTAAACACCCTCGAATCTACATGCCCCCTTTTAATTTCTTTTCGCATGCTGATTCTGCGAAAAGTCTTGTTGTTTATTTTTCTCCCACACGCACACATGCAAACACACACACACACACGCGCGCGCTCAAAGTCGTGCGAGTTCATGGGCGAAAGGGCAGCGGAAGCCTTGTTTAGTGGGTTTTAAGTGCGAGGCAGCTTTATGCTTCCTCATTGTTTGCTTTAAGTACAAGTCTTGAATCTGCTTTCAGTGGTATGTGTTGCTCTCAGCTGTCTCTCTCTCTCGCCTTCACACACACACACACACACACACACACGCACCCAGCGCGAGCGAGGCATGGCCGAGGAAAAGAAAGGACAGGAAAGACAGAGGAATCTTTTCTTTTTCCTCCTCTGTTTCTTCTAGACCACTGGAGGGTTTGTTCGGCCCGCCACTTGTAATTCCACTCAGAGACAAATGCCTCCATCCTGCGTCTGAGGGGCTTCCTACACACACACACACACACACACACACACACACACACACACACGAGCGTGGCTAACACACACACAGATCTTTTCCTAGCAGTTTGGCTCAACACTCACCCTTCTTTTACCTTGACTTTTATTTCATTAGCTCTCCTCCACTTTCTCTCTCACACATTTCTCATCTCTTTTCCTTTTTATTTCCTCGTCTCTCGCTCTCTCTCTCTCTCACACACACACACACACACACACCCCATTCTCACCCATCAACATCTCCATTGCCTTTCTGTCTTATTCCCCTGCTTCATCTTCCACTCCTCTGCTTTTCTTGCCCCTTTTAACGGCTTTCCTCGCCTTTGTCCTCCCGTGTCTTCCTTCCTCCCTCCCTCCTTCTCTTTCTCTCGCACACATATCTACACACACACACACGCACACACACACTCTTCCCTCTGTCTTTCATTAGCCATGTGTGTGTGAGGCTGTCACTGAGCACACAGGGTGAATGGAAAACAGCTCATTTTTTCCCCCTTTAATTACGACACCCAATTTGTTTCATGGACAACATGGTGTTGGCAGCTCCTTACACCACTCAGCCTGTCATTTACATGCTTACACACATGTTTCTGCTCTTGTGTGTGCGTCTACTTCTGGGCCTGTGAGCTTTAAGCCCTTCGGATGGAGGTTTAGATGCTGATTTTGGTTTATAGCCACATTGGAAACTTTCACGGATGTCAGAGATGATTTGATTTGTGTTACCTCAAATGTGAGATTTGCTTTCCATGTCAAGCTAAATACTAATTAGTTTTTAATTGAATGACTGTAGCTGGCAGTTTCAAATCATAGTTCTTTGAAGTTGCAACTAAGACACAACATAAGGGACTATTTTGAACTAAATTTATGTTGCTATAAATGGTGACAGACTGTAGTTAACAAAAACATTAATGATGAATAAGTGGTTGTCATTCAAATTCTAATTTCTGAATGTGGCTTAATCATTTCATGTAAATTAGGATGACTAGCACAAGCCAATATTCGGCTTTTTGACCATTTTCCAGACTTCTATGCCAGTTGAAGCAGTTGTGATGATGCTACACCCACAGACTATGGGTGTTGGACAACAGTTATGTGAACTCTTAACCCCATTTGCTTTCAACATGTGTCTGTTCAGTTCGCCATGAAGCTTCGATATGTACAAAATTCCCTTCCATGTTATTCCATAATATTAGTCTATTGAAAAAATGTTTCTTTCCTTCCCTTCTGCAGCTCCAAGCGTTTAGCGTTGAGCTGACAAACTAGGAGTGACTCTTATAAGGCTGTTTGTTGGATATACTGTGCAATGATTGTGCCCAGCAACGTTGTACAGTAGTAGCGTGACTCATTAACGTCATGTGTTGGTACAGTAAGGTGCTGAACGGAATGAGCTTTCCATTAAACACAATGTTTTCCTGCATTCATTGATTTTTTTTCACCACTCGGGGCAGCACAGCAAGCTCTAAGCACAATAATGACATAGTAACACCTTAAATTGCTGTCGCTAATGTGTTGCTCTGTTTTTGGTCCACACCAACTCCCAAGGAAAATATCCAGCGAAAGTCAATATACAGGCCTTAAAACCGAATTTGATCGCAAAAATGCTCCGTAGAGCTGAGAGGAGCTGCGGCGTTGGAGGATAATTATCTGTGGAGTATCTTGTGTTACAAGCAGCCGAGTCGTTTGGTCGACTGTTCATCAAAAATGTAAAAAAGCAAAAATGTATGTGCGCATATGCATCCGTTTGTGTGTCTGTGCTTGTGTATACAAGTGCTGGCTTTGAATTTACATTTGCTGCGCCGTGCTCAGGCACGAGGCCAACACAGGAAGTGGGACAGTGTTCAGCTTCCTTTGATTGGCAGCCCTTCTTTGGCGAAGCAGGATCAAGTGCCATCGACTCGGTCTTTCATGACGAGTCTGGGCTTTTTCTTCTTGTTCCTTTGCTGACTTTCACTTGCTTCCCTTGCTTTCTGTTCTGCCTCTCAGCGCAGCACAATAGAGGCCATTAAAATCACAATAGAATTTTTTTTTTCCCCCCCCTCCTGTAACCTTGACAAAGCCCAGCGTTTTAATGAAAGTCTGTGAAAGGAGAAATGATCGCTGGTCTCTAATCCCTCATCTGTGCGCGTGTCGATCCGGCAATTCAACCCCGACTTGTAGATTTGTGTCTTCACTTTTGTTGAATTCTCTCTCTCCATCTCTCTCTGTCTCTCTCTCGCTCGCTCGATGTCACAGTGCACACTCATGCACACACCTTTACACACCAGCTTGTCTCGCAATTGCATCTTGCGGTTGTTTAAAGCGCAGCTATTTTTGATGTTTTTCATTAAGTTTACTCCCTGTGTGTGTGTATGTGTGTGTGTGTGTGCGTGTGTGTAGTCAAGCCCGCCTGGTGTATTGTGTGTGAACTAATCCCTGTTAAGATATTCACGGCAGCTAATCTGTTTAATTACACTACAAATTAAGGATATTTACTGTTCCAAGACTTTTATGCGACATCCGCCTTAATCAGGGCCTTAATCTGTCTGGCACTGTGTGAGTGTGTATCACTCTGTGTGAGCATGAGTGTGTGTGTGTGTGATTGATACTCTGTATGCTTAGGCATGTGTGCCTTTGTGTCTATTAGGCTATTTCTGCCAGATTCCGTCTGTATCTCTCTGTTTTTAATTCTTTTTCTG
Source organism: Chaetodon auriga (assembly GCF_051107435.1). NCBI lineage: Eukaryota > Metazoa > Chordata > Actinopteri > Chaetodontiformes > Chaetodontidae > Chaetodon > Chaetodon auriga. Next base: position 7,898,915 of record NC_135096.1, on the reverse strand, counting down.
AATATTTGCCGACAATAAAAAAAAAAAAAACACAAAAACAGGAGATTATTGTGTTTTTTTCCAGTTGTTGTCATGGCACAGAAAGGGAATGTTTACAAGGATTAAAACGTAATATCAGTGAGATGTTGTTAGAGTATTTAAAGGACACAAACGCAGATCCACAGAAGTATCGCTCTGCTCGGTTCACTCATGTTCAGCTAATTCTACAAGATTAAAACTGTGTTCGAGCCACGGAAACATGCTGTGTTCTCTGTCAAGGGCAAAATAATGAAAGGAGACTCCCGTAGCCAAGCGTGAGTGTGAGCACACGTGCAGGGCTTCACATTTGTCAGTCCCTTGAGGAGGGTTTTGCATTTTTATGATCGTATCGAGTGACTTAATCAAGAAAAGGCAATTATTTGCAAGCATTTTTGTGCCATCTTTTGATAAATTGTGTTCAGCTGTGAAAGATTATGGCACTTTGAAGAGCTTATTGAGAAAACAAACATATAATAAGTTCCAGTTAAAGTAAGAATGAGTTTCAGGAATCTCTTAGAATGTGAGGAATGACCCGTTTACAGGCAATGCAGAAAGAGGAATGTACCTCTATTAGTGCTGAATGGGTGTTATAAGGTAACCCTAGTGGAAAAAGTTTAATAACTTACATAGTTTTGGTATTAGAGTGGCTCAATTTTTTGTTTCTTTGGTAAAAACAAGTCTAAGGAGCTTGTTCAGAGTGATAGAGCACATCTTTGGGGTAAGCACTGTCTGAGAAAGCGAGTTCTAGGGGAACAAATTCTCACATACATGGTTTGTCTTTAGAGACTGAGGCTTCATTTTAATTTGACTTTGGCTTGTGGAGTGGTTATGAATTGGAATGCTTTTACGTGCAAATCTGCAGCAATTGGTAAAATTGGCAGAGTTCTTCCAGTGTGACAGTTTTTGGTGCAAATGTGTGAGGATTTGCAAATGTTGTGACGTTTGGTCACGGCCGGCCTGGTTTGCCTTCATTGTACATTTGTTTTTGGTTTTTTTTTCCCAAGTCAGCATGCATGCATGTTTTTTTTAATTTGATGTACCTGTTGGCAGGACTTTTGTTGTGTGTTTACCTGTGTGTGTGTGAGAGAGAGCATGTGGAAAGGTCCACTTTGCAAATGTGCTAAATTTTGTGCGTATTATTTCCTGTGGCAACTTTCCAAGTTTATGTACAGTATTTGCAAATCCATGTATAACGTGTGCGCCCGAGGAGGTGTGTGTATATGTGTGTGTTCAGATGGGACACGCTGTCCTTTTTAAACGGCCCCTTCTGCGATGGTGACCTGTAATAAATGAGTGGGCGCGAGAAAGTGGCAGCCGTGACAGCTGACTGGGGAGAGAGGGAATAGAGAGAGAGGGAGAAAAGGTGGAGGTGTGTGTGTGTGTGTGTGTGTGTGTGTGTGTGTCGAGCAGAGTGTGTGTTAGAGAGCGAGGGAAGACAAAGCGAGACAAAGAGATGGAAAGTCTCCAAGGATAGATAAGGAGGGAGCATGAGAGCATGAGGGGAAGACAATAGAAGGGTGATAGTGAGGGATTGTGGGTCGGCCGGTGTGGAACAATACCTTGACCAGAGGTGGAGACTCTTCCTCTGCCGCTACTTGTTCTGCTTATCCTCATTACCCCCCTCCCCTTTTTTTGTGTGTGTCTCTGAAGTCACCTTGCAGTCCAGCAGAAATATGGCTCCTTCGGCTGGTTTAAAGGTACATAAAACTCGTGGAGGAGAAAACCTTGGCCAGGCTTTGCTGTAATTTTGTGTGTGTGTTTGTGAAGGTGAGTCACCTTCAGAGCCAAGAAAGATGAGAGAGGCTGGATAGAGTGCACTTACAAGAATCTGTTTGTGCATTTCCATGGTTCTGTGCATTGGCTCATTAATTTGTGTGCAGCTGAGAGGCAGAAAACACACACTCTCAGGTGCTCACACACACCTGAGTGCTCCCCTGCGCTGCACTTTAACCAGTTGCTCTGCGGCAAAACGCCACCGCTATCGGCAAGGTGAAAGCTAGCTGATGGTGGGTCATTTCGCAAGATGGGAGACAGAGGCAGAGAGAGAAAGCGGGAGAGGTGGTCTAATTTCAGCTGAGAAGGGAAAGGATGACGTGTGTGCAGGTGCGTGGTTACAGTATGTGTGTGTGTGTGCGTGTCCAGCAGAGGTTAAGGTGGAGCGAGAGAGACAGTGTGTTGTCTCTGAGGAGTACAGCTATCACTACTGTTGAACGCTCCAATTAATCAGGCCGGGCCGCACAGGCACCCACTGTGTGTGTGTGTGTGCGTGTGTGTGTGTGTGTGTGTGTGTGAAGGTCTGCGGTTGTGTGTTTGTCAAGTGTATTGTGTGTTAAGATCTATATTTGCATCAGTGGGATGCATTGTCATCACGCACACGCATGCACTCAGCCTGGTGTTGTCTTGTCTCCGCGGATCATGCTAATGAGGTCACACGTGTTTGTTGTACCTGAGGACGACAAAAAGAGAACAAATACCGGATGTATGTGTGCATACAGTGTGTTTGTTTTCAACCATGTGTCCTTAGAATAAAATCACAAGCAGCTCATTTGCATTGGGCAAATATATATTGGTTTCTAGGGTATTGCCAAGTGGATTATGCACAGATCTACTGTTTGCTGCCAGAGTAAAAACATATCTATCTACAAAGCATTCATTCACTGCCAACAAAATTCATTTAGTTTTCCTAGAATACAGTATCCTCCCCTGACAACTAAGATGTAAATAATAAGAACAATAAACGTGTACAATAATCTGCCACCTGAGTACGTGTAAAATCAGAAAATTAACCCCTTTTTTTTTTCTTTTTTTAAAGTTCTCAAATATAAAATTTAGTCAAAACATGAGCAGCCACACAGTAAGCCAAAATATCCAGGGCACGGGCGCCATCTTGCCCCGGTGATGTCATTCAGAGCCAGAGTTTGCACTCTAGTGATAGGTGGATGGAGCTGTTGTATCGAGGTCCCGTGCATACACCCACCGGACTCAATCACGAGCCAGTCACAGCTGTCAATCATGACATCACAACCCCTTCTTACTAGTTCACTACTGTAAAAATGTATCCTTTGATTTATTTATTTATTTATTTATCTGCTAACATGGAGGGGGTGGAATTTATGACCTCTACTGCAGGCAGCCACCAGGGGGCAATCAACATATTTTGGCTTCCTTTTTGGGAGCAATCATGTCGTCTTTATGTACACTCAATGGTCGAAGTCCTCCATTTGTTTGACTCCTCTGCCCACCATGATGTGGGCAGAGGAGTCTGTGGACTTTGCGGCTCTCTAACAATGTCAAACTATTTCCTCCAAAACTGTATTTGGCAAAGGAAATTAGGAGTATCCACTGTAAATATATTCTGGAGCCGACAGGGTTATTAATAAGGGTTCCAGGTAATTAATCTAGTTATAGATTGAACAGTGTTTTCAGCTAATCGATTCTCCAGAGTCGCATATTGTTTGTTTTGTCTGCTCATCAGTCTCAAAACCAAAGATAAATAATTTATGATGAACAAAACTCACATTGGTGAAGATGGAAACAATACACAACTGGTGTTTTTGCTTGATAAATAACTTAAATGTATTTATTATCAAAATTGTCGTTGATTGACGTTTAGGAAGACAAATTGTTCCATTATTCAACCAGGTCATTGTTTGAGCCTGTGAAGACCTGGATTATGATTATAAGGTAAAACTGAAGAGCAAAAACGAGAGAAAATATCATAGAAAATAGAGATGAAGGCAATTAAATTCAAATAAACCCAAACTGATATTAAAATACTTAAAATGTCTCAGTGCTTTCAGTTCCCAGGTTCATTCCAAGTCCATTAAATTCCAGAGTGGCTGCTGGTATTCATGTGTTTTCCTGCTGATAAGCACTGTGAGAAAATACAGAGTATGAAAGACAGACAGAGAGACATTCAGAGAGGCAGAGAGAAACGCAGGGACTGATAGAGTCGAAGACACACGTGGTCTCATCGTCCGGCGTTGCAGACGGCGCTTCATGCCGTCACGCTGCTGCCCTCCGCGGGCCCATGTTCCGCTCGAAAATGAAATTCTCAAAAGGCTTTCACTCCCTTGAAATCATGTTTCAACCGCGGGGCAGTGGGGCATACAAACAGGTTCACTCACAAAAGTCATTGTTGTGGTCTGTCATAGCTTTTTCGTGCCGGATTATGGACTGCTTTTAGAGCTTTTTTCCAGTGGAGGAAACTCTTTCAATCCAATTGAGTAAAAAATTTGATAATGCTCATCAGACAGTATTTGTAAAGTGAGAGAGATGTGTGTTATTTGTTGTCTTTCTGGGGATTTCTGGGGATTTGCAGACTTCTCAAAGCGTGTTATAACCCTGATCTCAGACACTTTAACTGAAGTTGGAGAAACGAAGCATCTCATCTCGTGGTTTCATCGAGAAAGGGGGCGGAAAAGTTGTAATCCCTCTCAGATTTGAGTCCCGGTTGATTAGGATAGTGCAGAAAATGAATGTCAAGTGCCAAAAACGTTGTGTTTCCTGTGATGTCTTCACAATAAAAGTCAGTTTTAATGTGAAGCAGCAGCAGGAGGACATGCTTGGTTCTCATTAGCATTAACTTAATACAGCTCATACTGAATTTTTATGTATTTATTTCCAGAGACAATGCATCAATGTCACTGTAAACATGCTAGTGTTAGCCAGAAGGCTAAGACTTCGGCTTACACTGTACAGTGTAAAGAGTCCAAACACCACTAACTGAATATTAATGCACTGAGTGGCTCCTGCTGAGAACATGCAGACAAGAAATCATATCAAAAATGGTTGATGCAAAAACATTCTTTTTTCTTTTAAGTGAAGATAAGATGGTAAGAGAGAGAGTTGCTGCAGTGCCAGTTACAAAACAGACACACACCTTCAGACACACAGTCAGGCTAAGCAGCACAGAAATTACACTCCTCGCTTCAAATATCGGAAGAGGAAAGATGTGCAGTTTGTCCTACATAGGAACATATTAGATACACGAACGCTCACGCAGGCACACGTATTTCATTTCCACTTTCCATTTCCTTTCGGGGACCTGCTATCTACCTGCGGGGTATGTGACATGGGCGTACAGTAAGCACACACACTGACACACACACGCTGACGTAGAGGCAGAGACAGGGATGCGAGGGTGGCGAGGGAGAGAAACAGAGATAACATGAGAAACGGACAAAGAAACAACAAGAAAGCGAGCGTGACGTGTGCTCTCCTCGAGTGAATTACCAGGAAAAAGGCAAGCAAGCAGAAGAAGTACAAAAAAAAAGGCAAAGGTGAGAGGAAGGGAAACAGTTGCAGCCCTGTGGGCTACCCAGACAGAAAGAGGAGGAAGTGTGGCTATTTGCCTTTTCTTCTTCTCCCACCATCTGCCTCTGCCATTCTCTCATTTACTTAATTAGAGTGCTGCATCTCAAGGCCGCTGCTCCCAAATGGCATCAGCTGTGCGTGTGTGCACATACCTCAGGCGTGCATGAGCAGTGTGTTCGTGAATGCGTGCATGCGTGCGTGCGTGTGTGTGTGCAGCTGCAGGTGTGCGCGCGCCCCAGGCAGGCTCGTATATGTGTGCGCAGTGCGTTCGGAGGGCTCACCTAAGGCGGGTCTTGTTCGGAACGGAGGGAGCAGGTGATCGTAGCACCCTCTAACACAAACAAAATCTGGTAATGTGGGGAAAATGAGCGGTGACCTGTATTATGGCTCATGCACACCATTACAGGCTTACATTTGACTGCTGTAATGAAGCTCTCCAAAGCTTTTTATCCTGATCTACTCGAACTTAACTGATTCAAGGTTGACTTTTTTTTTGTTCCTGGACATGCTTTACGTTCACTTCAAGTCATCTTGTAATGTGTAAACTGCTAAAAGGGAAGATTTTCATCAGTGGCAAACCTCACCGTTGTGTTCATAGCTGAATGATTTGTCTATGGCTGTTATTTAACTGTGCGTACTTTTTCCCAGAGTACTGCAAGGAAAGAGGTTAGTGACATTTGATATAGTAATCAATAATAAAGGCTTGCGTGCTTCGTGGTCGTTATGTAAATAAGCCTACTTGTGTCTGACCAATCACGCTGTGTGGCCAAACTTGCTGATTGTGTACTGATTGTTGGTCCCAGTCAGGTTTCCATTCTCGAACCAACAAATAATAAACGAGCAGATTTGCATCGTGAGTGGCCAAACAGTCATCCCTGCTACGTTCAAGTGATTTCTCAAGTGCAACGGGGAAAGCAGACATAATCAATTGTGGTCTTGAGTGTTGCTCCCACTTTTGAGATTGTAATCACGCCTTGCCGCTCATGCAGAGGACTGATCCGAGTGCATGCACAGAGGCAGGAGTGACAGGGGACGCGGTCCTGCTCGGGCTTGCGTGAGGACGGGCAAGATGTCACTCATTCTCCACAGCCCCCCCCCCCCCCCCCCCCCCGACAACCTCTGCATCTGCCTCGCTTTCTCTGCCTGCAAGTTTTTTTTTTTTTTTGACTGGCATGAGTCGAGAAACAGAGGGGAGGGAAAGTCAGCAGCGCCGAAAGCTGACACGGCATTCTAAGTTTGTAACTGTGCTGTGTTGCTGTTTCGCAGCACAGCGCTTCCAGGCTGAGCGCCCTTTGTTGTGTGACATCAAACATACAAGAAACCACACTCGCGCTCCACCGTTCCCCTCGCGAACAAGTTCAACTCGGCAGCTCCTTCAACCGTATACATGCCACAGGAGACCACATAAACCCTCATTCAAGGCAAATGGGATAAAGGAAAAGAGTCAAAGACAACTCTTCTAGGGAAACATTATGAGGGTGTTAAATTTCCGCCACACATCCGAACCGTTTAACATTTGAACTTAATGAAGGCCTTTTATCACTTTTGCGAGCTGCCTTGGTTTGTTTTCTTCCCATCTGATTTATATTCCTGCAAAAGAAGCAACTTCCTCAGAGCGACAACTCACAGCAACTTGTGTCAGGGTTCTCTATCTGGAGCAATCGCCACCCTGAAAGTAAATGCAGTGGAAAGGGCGGAGGGAGGAGAGCGCTAACGAAGCTTTGTAAGGAGAGATGGTGATGCAAGGCCCCGGTTTTATCAGTAGGAGGGCTGCGGTAATCGGCTATCTAGGGGAGTGAGGCGGCGGGGGGTCCCTAGTTATCAAGACAGCCTTGGAGATTCACAGAGAACCTGCAACAATGGAGAAGAAGGCAGGAGGATTGTGTGTGTGTGTGTGTGTGTGTGTGTGTGTGTGTGTGTGTGTGTGTGTGTGTGTGTGTGTGTGGAGACACACAGGAAAAGTGAGATAACCTCCATTTTTTTAAAGTTCTTTTCTTTCTTGCTTAAAAGTCATTGCTGCTTTGGGAGTAGAAACGGAGTAATTAATTATTTTGACATACAGTGTTTGCTCTCAGTAAGCCAGGGTTTTGTAGATTAAATCAAAGTTAATTTTTCAGTAATGAAAGCTTTCTCTCTCTTTTTTTTCTTCTTTTTCTTAACACCAAAATGGAGACGGCGTTTTAAGAGCTTCCACTGGAGTGTAAAAATCAGGAGAAACTGTGCACTTAATTTTCTTCAAAGCTTCTGCCGGTGCTTCGGCTTGATGTTCAAAATGAAAAAGTGTTTTATAAAAGGCTGATTTATTAGGTGGACATTTTTTGAGCAATGTGAAAGGAGCAGAAGATAGCACCATTAAGGGAATACTCACAGGCAAATGTACAGCACTTATATTGGATTGCACCGGCGACCCAGAGTCAGGATGTATGAAAACATCCATAGAAACGGATTATTTTCATTGTCCATTTATCTGCTGCTTAGTTTCTCAATTAAATTTTTTTTTTTTCATCCGCAAGATGTTTGAAAATTGTGTCCAGACTGAGTGACGCCTTCATATTGCTTGTTTTGTCCAACCAAAGCCAAATATATTCAATTTATTGGAATAAAAGACAAGAGATAAAACAGATTTTTTTTTGGCATTTTTGTGTGAAAGATGTTTGCAGCCAACTAATCAGTCACTAATAACTAACTCAAGAGAAATGAGAAGACAGAGGAGGAGACAGATTATGCTGCAGGACTGGCTTAAGACATGTCTTTGGACATTTTGCCGTTACTTTGTGTCTCAGTGGAAACCTGTGCTATGAATCCAGGTGAATTAGAAAGCTAAACACTGCTCAGAGCCGCCTTTTAAGCCAAAATGCGTTGCTGTTCAAAGAAATTCGGTGGCGTATTCTTCTAAAAGAGAGCGCCTTGTGATTAGATGGAGCCACCTCAGTGTATATGACTATTATAATGGATTGTCTTGATTGCACTTCCTTAACCTTTGTGTAAGCACGGAAACATATGCATGAGGCATTTGAAGGCCATTCGTACATCTATATCACAGATGCATAATTTTCAACATGGAGGCAGAAATTAAAAGGAATCATCACATTAACAGAGAGTATATAAACTGCATTCACTAAAAGGCTGCAGCTGTATTCATATCAGCACAGTCTCGAATGCCTCTCGCTCAGTTGCTTCCACACTCGGAGGCGATGAGAGTACAACACTGATATAAAACTATACAGGCGCATAAAACACTTACTGCTCATTTCCCTGTGTGTGCCTCTGTAATGAGCATCTGTGCTTTTTTTTTTTTTTTTTTTTATGTAACGTTATTACCTTTAACAGCGCACCTGTCTGTTCTGTGCCTCAGATAAAGAACGGAGATTTGCTTTTTTTGGAAGCCCTTTCAAAAATGCCAGCCGGCAATTGGCTTGGTGGGTAGTTAGCAAAAGGAGGGCTCACACACACACACACACACACACACACACACACACACACACACATACACACACATACACATGCATGCGTACAGCAGCAAACATTCTGTTGGGAGAATCGTGCCGCTAATTAGTGGAATTAGCCACAGATCAAAAGGTTCAATTAAAAAGTGGTGTTGTAGCGTGGAGGCAGCGGGCCTCATTTGCATCACAACACATGCTCGGTGCAGACCAGGCGGACTGACGGACGGACAGACAGCAGAAGGCCGCAATATGGCACATACATCCGAGGAGTGCAGTGAATATCAGAAAACCTACATGGAGCACTGGAAACATGCTTAAAGGGGCGGTTTACTGAAATAACCAAAGCATAAAATGGTTCTGCTGCCAAGCCAATACAATGAGCGAATGGTTTTCCCGGGCACATCTCTCTCCAGAAACAACATTCCAGTTGCTTGACATAATCCAAAGACCTTGAAATGAACGCTTTTCTTTGGAACTACAGCACAGAGCCCAATAACCAAAATTGTCTGCATGGCTAGACACCACTCGGGCTGTAATTTGAGCGAACTGGCCCTTTAAATTTATTCAAAATTTCACAAATGGACACGCGCGCACACACACACACACACACACCGGCTAATCAGAAGCATGTCATTCATTCGCACACACGGAGACACGCACACACACTCTTAACTCGCTGTTGCGGTTCTCTGTACAGTGTGTGTTGTTGGCCTTTTGAGTTCCGGGCTTAATTAAGACTATAATTAATTGTGTGCTGTTATGGCTTTGCTCAGTGGGGTGTATAGCTGTGTGTGTGCATTTAGGCGTGTTTGCATGTGTGGACATCCCTGGAGCGGCTACATGCGCTCTCTGCCACAGCTTGGACCAACACGGCCAATTCACAGCTCTGCTAATTTACCATTTAAATACCACATGTTTGACTCCTAATTAAATACAGCACCGGCACCGGCAGCACACACATTTGTTTCTCTCTCTCTCTCTCTCTCTCTCTCTCTCTCTCTCTCTCTCTCTCTCTCGATGTTTATTTCAGCTAAAGGAATCTAAATGTCATGCCATGTAAAATGAGATCTCCTGCTTTGTTTGTTTTCTGCTCTCCGTTTCTCTGTCAAAGTCACCTTTGTTGCTTTCTCTGCCACCTTTCTCAGTGACATGTGAGTGTGTGTGTCTCTGGGTGGACTGTATACGTTCGCATATCTGCTCTGTGTCTGTGTGCGTACCTGCTGTATGTGTGTTTTGTAGTAAAGGTCAACGACAACATTGTCTGTCAGTGCCTTAGAAACCGACCACTCGATTCCAAAAAAATGACTCTTATGTAATTAAGGAAATTAATGTTGATTATTAGCAGAAGGTGGGAGCACATTCGTGTCTTTTGAGGTGGTCATTAGGTCTTCATAGGTTGTCTTAAAGCAGAAATTTTGGCTGTAAACTTAACATAACTTCGCCTTTTTAAAGTTGTGGTGAACATGTTTGCAAACCGTTGTCTTTTTACATATTAGCATTCATTTGGTCTTGTGTTTTTAGCCACCTGGCAAATGCGAGTCCATGTCTTTTGCTCTCTGCCAACTCCTGAGGGAAATATGCGGTTCATTAGCTGCTAAATGTTCCTCGATGTTCAGCGTTGTCTGTCGGTGAATTGCACAGGGCCTGTTTCAACCGGGAATGAGGTTGAAGAAAGCAGCGAGAGTGAGCCAAAACATGAAAGGATGCAGGCAGTAAAGCTAAAACAATGAGCTGAAAGAGGCTAAAATGCACCATCGTGCTGAAGGAAGCTCAGTGTCGCCTGATAATTTCAGCACATCCTCAATTCCACAGTCTTGAGGCTTGATCGGGAGCCCTTGATGTCACCCACCTTTAGCCTAATTTTTTAACATGCAGGGCTCTATGGATAGTTAGGACCTTTACCCTGACCCATGTTAACTCATCTTGGATCAGAAATACCAACAGCTGACCAACCCACTCATTTTAATGATTGGGAATTATTGGACTGATACAGTGTTGACTTACCTTGACGGTTTCAAGCAATCTAAACAACATCACGCTACGCCCGCCTGTGCTGCTCAGCGGGGACAGTCATTATTTACACAACAGCGACAGGTCATTTGAAGCGTTTGCACAATCAACCAGCGCTGTCACTTTTTTTCCGTCTTGTTTTGTCAGTTTGAGGGCGCAGCCATGCCAGCGCCCGTTTTGCGAGTGTGCGCAACGTGTGTGTCGGTGTGTATTCCCATGCTGCCGCTGTCTGCTACAGTGGCAGTTTGTAGCTCCATGCTGTGTTAAATGGGAGTGTCCAGGCTGCTACCAGGCCTCATTCATCAGCCTCACACAGGAGCAGACCTGGCTGCTGGGAAAACCGCCTGGGAGAGACACACAAACAGAAACACAAAGTCATTACAATCAAATATTTAGCAAACAGCTAATGCTTGCGCCCTCAACCTCACAAATTAATACTTTGACAGAGCGTGTTTAAAAAAACGCATATATTAAGTGTGCATAGATTTAAGCTATACACACTCTCTTGACTGGCTATGACACCCTCTCCCCGACCTCCGCGTCCTCTTCAGCGTCCCCACGGCATTTTTTTTTTTTTTTTTTTTTTTTAACACCTTTCTCAACCCCTCTTTGCTATTTTGCAGCTGAGTCTTTCACGCCTGACTCCATCTGCCGCCTGGCTGCCACTGTTGTACCCGTTCACACTGCAGCTTCTGCCTGAGCCAAGCTCGCATGGGCCAGCACTGGTCCGCGTCCAGCAGATTTCCTCCGGTAGCATCCACAAGGAAAAAAAAAAAAGAAGAAGAAGAAGCAGAAAAAAAAAACATTTTCTCTGATGAAGTCCAGGGTTGCATTTCCCAAGAGGCCCCTCACTTCCATCTGGGTGCTAAATGGTTTTGAGAAGCACTTCCCTTTTTTTTTTTTTCCTGTTTTAATGTTAAAAGGCTAAAAAGTGGAAGAGCTGTCTATTTTTGTATTTTCAAGGATCTGCCTTTTAAAAGGTGTTGATGGCGGCTTGTAAAGCCACAATTGTTTGTGTGCTATTTGGTGAACCTTTTTATTCAAACTCCCTTCAAGTGCTGTGAGTGCATTCCCTGTTTGCTAAGTATGGCTGAATATCCTTTTTTTTTCGTTCATTGCATTATTTAAATCAAGCACCTTGAGAGAAGCATGAATTTTGACAGGTTTTTCCTTCCTCAGAAGTCCCTTTTGAGATTGTAAACAAGCGCACATGCTTCAGAGTTTATTCAGCTACTTGGAAAGGACCAGAGGGAATACAGTCTTTTAACTATGTTAGATTCAAAATGCTTTGCCATTATTTCAAGTCAGAAATGATTAGTGAAACAAAAAACAGCCCTTTGAAACTGGGCCAAGTTTGTTCAGCTGGCGGATTGTTTTTCGCTGAAGCAGTGCTTGCAAACCCTGCAGTTGTTTCTGCTTAAAATGCGCATGGCCATGGTACCACATCAGTTACTTTGGTCATTTGCAGAAATTCGCAGCTGAAATTCAGTCATTACTTCATTAGTTTACCACTTGTGTTTGGCCTTTTTTATACTGTCTTCGCGATGAGGATAAGAACGCCTGAGAATCATGGCTCACATCAAGTCCTGGAAAGTCTTGAGAAGGAGTTTGAGAGCTGCTCTCATCGCTGCAGCGAGTCTCTTTTCGCTCCCATGAACTGAGGGGGAGATTTATACGGCTCCCCTCGACCTTGAATTTCCCGTTTCATCCTTTTTTTTTTTCATTTTACACCATGAGCGTTCTGTTTCTCTGAAGACTTACGCCTTTGTAGTCTGACTATTCCCTGTGTTGAGTCACGGTAAAGGAAAAGCAGTTTAGAAAGATAGAAAGAAGTCGGAAAAGTGTGTTTTTCCCCCGATGAAATTCGGCGGGACTTGATGAGCCGCTTTTATCATCCCGACGAGTTGAAAAGCAGCGGCGGCGGCAGCGGGGCGGACATCGTGATCAATCCTGCGCATCCTAACTGAAATTTCCTACCTTGATGAGCAAACTCGGGAACTAACTCAAACCGTTACTAGAGAGGCAAAGTGATGAAACGGCTGCGCAGCTCTGTGCCGGACTGTTATTTCTTTTCATGAGAGGAAACGATCACGTCAGCGCGGTTAAAGCGGTCACATTTTGATCCTGATCTTTCGGTTAACCCTCACTGGAGGTGCTGGTGTCAATTTTCTTTACCGAACCACAACTGCCTTCCTTTTCTAATGAGGTTAACCCCAATCTTGTGGGCTGCCGCCTCCATATTGTACAAGTGATTGCAGCCTGTGCTGAATGTGCAAAGCTTGTTTACTCTTACTATGTGACCTTCTTGCTTCTACAGAGCAATGCTTGCCGCCTGACTCTCCTCGCTTCATTTTCACCTTGTGTATACAGGGCGAATTAGTGAGAAAATACATGTTTTCCTTCTGTGAATGTTTCCCACAGTCATGTTTGCCTCTTTTATTGTCAGATCGTCTGAGCACTCTTACCCTGGACCTGTGTCCACTTCCGTCCTCTTTTCTTAACATTTCCTCTCTCCTGTCAGGTTGGCCCCCCTTGCTAATTGGCCAACCGTGGCTCCCCTGGGGAGGGGGACATGTGATTGACAGGGGTGATAATCAGTGTAATGGCAGCTAGTAGTGGCGGCAAGGCCAGCTGCCTGCCAAGGTGTTGAGAAAGCCTGCAGGAGAGGAGCAAGAAGGTGGGAGGCTGCTTCTTATCAAATCTGCCACTGGTGTTTTCTGACTCTGTGTGTGTGTGTGTGTGTGTGTGTGTGTGTGTGTGTGGATAAATGTACCTGGACAACAGCTCAGCCACTGTAAGCTCAGCTTGACTGTGAGCTCACCGTGCCCATTCAACCTCCTCTGAGGAAGTATCTGTGCTGCCACTTTTCTCCTTAATTTCTCTCATTTCTGCTCCCCTCCCTCGCTTCTCCTCTCACCTCCCTTCCTCTGGTTTTCGCTCCTTGCTTACCCATGCAACCATGGAGGTGTCATTAGCACCGTGTCCTAATTAGTCCAGTGCCAGCTAATTGTGCTTCTGACGCTGTGTCTCTGGGGAGGCAGGCCTTGCTAATTTCAATAAGAGTAAACAAGCAAACCGCTCCCCACTGACGGCTATGGATTAATTAGAGACCATCCACTGCATGTGCCGACTGAAGGAGAGGGAGCGAATTCGCTGAAGGGGGGAGTTTTGGGGAGGACGCGGCGTAAAAGAGACAGCAGAATAAGCTGCAGACGGCGACGAACGCGAGGTGAAAGAGAGTTCGCTTCCATTGTTGTCACGCAACGCACTCAGAGACCGCCGCTCATTTTGGAAATTACCATCACTTTCATTTCGCGCAGCTCCTCCAAAGCGCGATGCTCTCGAGCGGCAGCTCCCCGTCGAGAGACAACGCCCCGAACGTGTTGTTTTTCACAAGTTTCATTTAAAAGGTTGAAATGAAGCAAACAAGTCGGTTTTCTTTCCTTGAGAGGGACTGTTTTGTGTTCGCTCAGGGCCCAGATCGCTGCAGTAAAGGCAGCCGCTTCCGTGGCGTTCCCATTTCTCATTCAACCTTACAGAGGTATCGTGTTTTTTTGTTTTTGTAATATTTCAGGTTGGCTGAGCATGCATACTGTACTGCTTTTCAGCCTCATGTTCATGCAGTTACGGATCCATCTGGGAGCTCCTCAAGACAAGTACAGCTTTTTTCGTCCTCCTGGTCACTGAGCAGCTCTACTTGAGCGGTTCTACTTCCAGTGCCTTGCTCATGGGAGCTTCAGTAGCATTTCATGCGCGAGGGAAAAGACTTTTTGGAGAAAGTTTGGAGAATGTGACAAACAGTTGATGTGTGGCTGTGCGTGCTGCAGGTTCTTAACTGGAAAGAACATCTGCTGCTAAGTGTGCTGCTCTAATCTGCTGATGAAAAAAGAGTTCTCAAATGTACTTACGTAGACTTACATCAAGTTTGATCAAGCAAACTTCTGCGTACTTTGTGTGAAAGAATGATCTCATTACCATTCAAAGAAAGGAAACTCCATTAATTGGTAAAGCAAACACACAGATTTGAACATTTTCCAGGGCTTAGGAGAAAATAACTGATACACAAACGCTTCAGTTTCCAAAATCTTGTTAACTCCATTCTCAGTGCTCTCTTTCCCCAGCAACAGTTATTACTCATCAACAGCAAACATACCAAACAGGTGTTAAACAGGCAAAGTTGATCCAGTAACAGAAGTTATTTCGCAGACGCTCAGTTTTCTCAATAAGGTTGATAAAAATATATATGACTGTAACACTTTCACTGTGGAGGGAACAGTTTGACACATTGCATGGGAAGCATTTCTTCCTTCCGGCGCTGAAAATACAGCAAAAGAGGAGCAGTAGTTACTGGCTTTGTGAAAATCGGAGGCCCTGGCGCGTCTTTGCGATGGGACTTTTGTGAAATTTTGCGCCGCAGTTGCGCTAAAAATGCAAAGTACCACTCTGTGATTCAGCAAGATTTGAGGCAGTCACCTTGTCGCCGCTGTTCTGGTGCTTCACAGCCAGTGGATTTTCAGACTCTCTGTTTATTTATTTTTTTTATTTTTTGACTTTTCTGATGGCGGATGAGCTGATGCAAACGGCGAGCAGGTGCTGCGCTCACTTCCACCCCCACATGAGAAACTCGGAGTATTCAGCGGTGAATGGATGGACTGCGGCGCGCCTGCCTATCTGTCTCTCTGGCTCCCCTTTTTTTTTTTTTTTTTTGCTATCTGTTAAATGCAAGTCTTCACATCTCACTCTGCTGCAGACTGTATCGCACTCTCCCTTCTCACCTAATTAATCACTCTATTGAACTTAACGCCACTCAACAAAAACCAGTTGGCAGTGAGAGTGAGGTGATTCGCCTTCCTCTCTCCTTCTCTCCCCCTTCCTTCCTCATCCTCTCCCTCCATGCTTTTTGTTCCGGCGTGATTGCGACTCCCAGGCAGGTTCGTTTTTCATGATCCAGGTATTTCGCCGCATCCATCGTTTAATCGGGTTCACGGAGGGTCCTGCTTTATCACCACGAGCCTGTCTGTGTGCCGTTAGGTCAGACATTAACAGTTGAGCCCGACATCCGCCAGTGATGGAGCAGGCTTGTAAATCTGAGGCTGCTGAAGGGTGTGTCTCCTCCCTCAAGAGATGAATGGACTAATGGACTTTCATTACGGGTTTCATTGTCGGCACTTAAGAACAGCCGCGCATACACTATTAAAATGCAAATATCCACGCTGTGTTGGAAAATACAGATGCAGATAAACAGTGAAAATGGCAAAAACACGCACTCATATCCAGGTGTGTGCTCCCACACACACACACACACACACACACACACACACACACACACACACACACAACGAATATCCTCTCACACTCTTTAATGGCAGCAGTTAGAGCTGCCTCAAGGGAGCGGAGGTGTTGCCGCTGTCGTGATGGACGGTTATTTTTTCCAGAGAGACGTTAAAGTTAACACTCTCGACTGTGTGTGTGTGTGTGTGTGTGTTTCAAGTTTTGTCATCTATACACACGTGGATACCGCTGGTGTATGAGATAGAGAGCGAGAGAAAGAGACAAGGAGGGGGAGAAAGAAGGGAGGAGGAGGGTGAGATGGGAGTATCAGAAGGATTTATGGGTGTAATAATGGAATCTCAGTGGCTGGGCCACTGACACTGAGACATTTTCTCTCATCCTCCTCCCATTATTAGATGGATGGACCAGGAGGGAGTAAGCACAGCAACATATGGGCGGCAGAGAATGGCATGCTGTTGTGTCACAGCGCAAATCACATACAGTGATCGTCTGTCTGCCTTTATATCATCCAGGCGTCTGTACGCGTCAAGCTATTTTAAATGATTTCTTGGATCCATTGCAAACAAATTGATGACTTCAAAGTATGATCTTTATGTTTTGTTGCTTGTATATATCAGATTTATTATGGTGTTTTATTGTGTGCGGACTGGTTTGTCTCAATTTGCAAGCCAGTTGGGATCAGTGCAGTTTCTTAAGGGTCTGCAGCGATGCCAGCACCACCGTGAGGCTGTATCCCTGCTGCCACTATCAATAATAAAAGCAAAAAGAAAGGTGTTCACAGCTAAATGCTAAGTCAGACGGTCACCAGTGTCATCGAGGATTGGAAAAGTTGGACTGTTGTTCGCTCCTCGAGGTAAACTCCACACGTTGCTCCTCTCAGTCTGTTGTGGTACTGATGTAAATGATGTTTATGTTGAGATTCAGTGTCTTTTGCACCTCCACAGTGGATTATAACCCTCTGACTCAACTAATACAGGACTTAGCTGTGGCTTCTGCTTTTTTTTTTTTTTTTTCCTTTTTCATCTCCAAGGCCATTATGCCGCCACCTCCTGATTATCTGCGCCGTTGTAAACATCGGCCCCAATGGCGGTTTACAGTAATGTGATTTGTTTTTATTATCTGTCCTTAAGGTCACCATTGCATTAAGCAAAATTGCTCAAGCACTCTTCTCCTTGTTCAGCTGAGTGTAAATGAATTAAATCTGTAAAGTCTGGCCTGTCACGGTTCAGTCTAAACTGTTAATGAAGGATCTCACGGTCTGCTCAATTAGGAACATATTTTCGCTTCGTTTAGTGGATGTTTGTGTACTTATGCGCGCTGCTTTCATGCAGGATGCTGGAGCACTTCTGTAGAAACTTTGTTTGTCCTTTCAAGTGACTTCCAAGTTGTTTATCAGCAACTTTCTTGCTTTTTAATGCTGTTTCATTGGCCATGTTTGCCCTGTGGGGAAAATGTGCACATCGCTTTGAATAAGATGGTTGAACAAAGGTTAATGTGTCCATCCATTCATCCATCTTTACCTGCCTGTATCATTGCAATCCCACTAAACCCACATCTTCATTATGTTCCACAAGCCTCCCTCTGTTATGGCAGATTGCCACAAACGCAGCTCACTGGCCGTCACTGAGCAGCAAACACCTGCCATTTCATAATTAACACCTGCTGTGTGATAACAGACACCTGCTTTTGCCTGCATTGATTATTTTATGGTGGCAAAATTGAATGTAATGAATGGCTAAACGCTTTCCTTCATTTGCGTCAGAGTAGCATCCTTTCACTCATCAGAGGCGCCTTCCTACTGTTGTTATGCAGCTCTTCATCAGCATGAGAGCATTTTATGGGAACTGTATAGCAACAGTTATAGGAAAGGTCAGCTATAAACTATCACTCACTTATTGTTGAAGAATGGCTGCATGCAGGTCTGGTCAATACTATTGTAGCAGTAGTAACATTAATAGGTGATGAATCCATTAATATTTCTACACTGGTGACACTTTCTATTATGTATGCACAATCCCGTCTAATCATTTCTTCCTGTTTTTTTTTTTTTTTTTTTTTTTTTTTTGTTACAAATAATAATCTCATACAGCCAGATAAAATGAGTTTAAAGGATTTTAACACTCACTTGCTTCTGGCAAAACCAAGCTGCATTGCATTTTGTGCGCAGTCTATCCTGTAAATAGCCATTAGATAAGGCTGCGCTGATACCATGGATGGAACCTTGTAGTCATTTTTCTTGTACCATATGTTTTCTCATCTTTTCCTCAGCTCCTCAGATCACACTGAAGCTGTTTGATCTGGACTTAGAAAGTCCATTTAGTAGCTGCTCTGGAGCTTTTGAATATTCCACACAATCTTCCTCTGCAGATTCAGTTGCCCGGTTACCCTATCATGGCATTGCAGATGTTCAAATTTCCACTTTTCTGAGCACTCTAGTGGATGAAAAGTATTTGATTTAGTTCTAAAATCACACTGTAGTCGCCTCACACAATACGATTTAAGGCCTTAGTAAAATCATCGACTAGGAAACCTGGCAAGTGCATGATCTGCCAAGCTGCAGTGGCATTTAAAAGAAATGTCAGCATTCATTATATACTGTAGTATTCAAGCTCCCTGCTGTAGTGTACGGAAATTCTTGTATGTCTGTTTTTCAGTTACAAGACTGAGAGGGTTTCACCTGGATTACCGTGGACAGGCTGTGGAGAGTTAGCACTGCATATTCAACACGCTCACAGTGCATCAATAGAGCATCTCCAATTGCTACCAACCTTTCAAACGAGTGGAAAGAAGCAGTGGGTTTTAGGTTTTCATAAGTTGAACTCAAGAGGAGAGGCGCTGAATGTAAATTAATTCATCCACTTCTCCTCTGCTCATCTTGGCCCCTGTGGGCCTGGTCAAGCAGCACTGGATTTTGGTGTTTTTGCTGGAGGAAGAGGGAATTAAAGAGCCAGGGACTGGAGAAAGGATGTTTCGGAAGTGTGGTTGATGCTAAAGGCCAGACGGCATCGAGCAAGAGGAAAATTGCTCACATAGAGGAAGGCAGGCGATCACAAACTTAGGATTTTGAATGAAGCTGTTGAGTATGCTCACGTAGCCAAATACTCTTGAAATTTAGGCGAACCGCTGTTTTGCAGAGTATTTCGACCTTCGCGCTCGATAGTGTTGCTTCCTTTCTCAATTTATCATCAAAAAAAAAAAGGAAAAAAAAGTCTGTGTTAGCGGGAGCGGCGCAGATTTGCCCGCATGTTCACCCACTGTTGTATTTCAAACAAGAGAATTGTTGAAATATATGCTAATCCTCGGCTCGTTTTCGCTGCCATCCCACAGTGCAGACCGGCATAATATTTCCATAGCGATTCGGACATTTTTGAGGGATTAAGGGGGGGTTAGGAGGTGGTCGGGGAACCCCAGCCAGCTCTACACACACACACTACATCAGCCGACAGTGAGCACGGTGAAGGGCATGTGTTTAACCGTGATTGATGCACTATCAGTAATGTAGAAGACAGTGGGAATCCAGATTAGAGAAAATGACCCATGGGAGCGGAATGAGAGATGGGTCGGGGAGAGGGAGAGAGCAAGAGAAAGTGAGACAGACGAAAGATGGTCTCTGTGAACGTCTGATAACCCGTTTTCTCACTGCGACACATTTCACTTTGAAGCCCGGTCTATTGCTGTGCCGGCCCAGAAACTTAAGATATTCACAAGTTTCTTTTTGCTCCCCGCTGTTTCCTTTTTAATCTGTGTCTCTTGTTTTGTAAAGAAGGCTTAATTTCAGTCGGACGCGGCAGTGGCGACACCCAAAGCCCCCTTTTCAAAGTCCACCCAGTGACTTCAGCAGAACAGTTTTCACACTGCGTATGAAATTAAAGTGACGTGGGCAAGTTGTGCTTCAGTATTGCTGTCATGGCGGGAATTTATCTTAATTGAAGCACTTATGCTGCCATGATAACAACTTATTTCAAGCCCAGGTAGTCAGAAACACAGTTGCAATAACCGTGAGAACCAATGAAGCTTTTGATTACCTTTGGAAAGCTGGTGCTGGCCAGATTTTATAGGTTACTGCACATATGAGTGAGTTGCATGGAACTTGGATTGAATACCACGCATTTACCTTTTCCTGGGAATCCTTCAATTTAGTTTGGTGTGCAAAATCAGACTTATCCATTGTGAGAAATGACAGTTTTCCCAGGAAAAGAGAGATATATTCATGTGAAAGGCCCATATAGGACAAAAGCAGCAACCCCCCCCAGTCGTCTTTTTTTCATTTGCTGCTTGACTTCCAGATAAAACACAGATTATTTGCAGGAAGGACAGAAACAGCGGGTGGTTATGGTGTCGCTGAAGAATACAAATCTCCAGAATGTGGCGAGCGGTGTCACCCCTTGACAGGAAGGGGCCTTTGGTTCTTTTATGGATGTTTTGTCTCATCTATAGACAAGTTTAACAGTGTCAGGAGCCCCCTGGAATAGAGCTGAAAGCCAGGATCCTGGGGCCCCGACTTCAGGGCCGCAGGATGTAATAGCAGGAAAAGTTTTGAGTGAGAAAAGTATTTAGGAATGAAGTTGAGACAGATGAAATGTAAATGCATGGTGAAATTGTGCTAGTGTTTGGGTGGCTTTTATGATACTTGTGCATTTGTCTGTGGGTACAAATAGAGAAAAAGCACCCAGGTAGCTCATCTATTGTGGCTGTAAGCATGGCCCTGACAGAAGGTAATGGCCCTTATTCTAATCCTCTAAAAGATGAGGGGTACAAGAGGTTCAAAAGCACAGACGAACGGGAGGAACAGACAAAAAAAGAGGCAGGGGAGGGATGGAGAGGCCCCATTCTACGCCTCATTGAGTCCTCATTCTGAACGGCCGGCGCTTCATTAAAAAACGAAGGCGTCTTCTGCAGAAACAAAAAAAAAAAAAAAGGGCCGCTTGCTGTTCATAGTCCATCACGCCGCACAGAGAGTGTATTTGTTTTATCGCAACCACAGAGCACCCGAGCGTATCTTTTGAAGAAGGCGGGCCACAAATTTGTAATTTATGATAACTGTTTTCCCCAGAACTGTAAATATATTATGACGATTATTTCCAGGGGGAGCACGCACCAGTACGATCCGACGTTTCATCAGATGGGGGACAGAAACATTGCTCGAGCACAATGCCTCTGACGCTGGTGAAGCGAGCGGGGCGGAATGTGGTGTCAAAACAGCTGTACTTTCACACATGAATGCATGTAGACACGCGCGCGGGCAAGACTTCAAATAACTCAACAGCAACTTGTGGTTTTTTTTTAAACTTCAACCATTTTTCATCTAGTAGGTTTCGATCAAGTGCGGTTAGTCCATTTCCATGTTCACGTGCACCAGATACAAAGCACTGGACGTGAATAAAACTGTAGACGTTGCCAGCTTGTGTCTACCACAATTTTCTGGACTGAATTTTGAGCTGGTGTGTCACAAGGTGGGTTTTGGGCCCAAGTGCAGAACAACCACAACTCAGATATATCTTATACTGATTTTAATCTTAAACTTGGCGGGACCAGATTAGCAGCAACAAATACACAGTCTCTGGTATCATACACTGAATCAAACACCAAGCTGTCACAGGCAGGTAAAGATCCAGGAGGTGCAAGATATCAAGTCTCTGAACCTCTTTAAATGTTTGGTGTGGCATACACCAGAGCAGTCTTGCACAGAAACAATGACAGTCTGGCAAAGAGCGAGTGTGGCAGAGCAGCTTAAGCACTGCACTGATTGCGATGAGTCTCAGGTGTGTGATCAGGTGAGCAGGCAGGTAGGCGCGGCTGAGTGTGGAAAAGTACTGACGGCACCCGTGAGCGGATGAGGAAACACTGGCAGCAGGTAGGAGAGCTGAATATACTGTGACATGGTGAGGAACAGGTGTGATTCGGCCCACTAATGAAGATTTCGTTTTGGAGAGCAACTTTTTTTGTTGTTTTGGTTTCGTTCTTCTGACAGAAGAAACTGGTGAGTCGGTCTGAATCTTTAAAGAAGCTGCTTGATATTTTATGAAGCGACCAGTTCATGGCTGTGTTTTTGATGATAATTACTGTTGCACCCTTGTATCGTCTTAATATTTCCAGTCCGTTCACCATGGAGCCCTCAGTCAGGGCTGTTACACAGCAACACTGTCATGGATCGAGGCTGGTTACTTAACTATGATTGATAGGCTGATATAACAGCAGCATCATCTCTTTGTTGCACTGAATGAATTTTTAGACTGATAGCCTTTAGCACCCAGAACAGACAGAGACAAAGCTCTTTGAGATGGATTTGGCTGAGAGAGAGATTAAAACGTAGCTTCAGAAAATGACGCTTCTGCATCGTTTGTTTCTTTGTTACGGTCGTTGCTGCTTGGCTGTAACAAGTCCTCATGAAATACAGAACGAGCACATGGCCACCAATTAATGGACAGACTGTAAGCTTTGCGTGTGTGCCTGTTTATTCACATTATTGTGCTTTGTAAGACATCTGTGATATGCTGTGTGTTGATAATGTGCTGGCTCATTGCCACCACCGAGGTCGGATCATTGTGTACATACGCACATTTGCTTTTGCCCATGGACGCATCTTTGAGAGAAACACGACCGGTGAAAACACGACCGCACAGCTAAAACAAGTTGATTTTTGTGTTTTAGGCTGGTTTTTGTTCGGGGTCAAAGGTGGATAAAGGGCCTCAGTGTTTAGTCCAAATGTGATGGTTTGCTACTGGTGTTAAGCATTGGTGGCAGGGATGCACAGCAAAGGTTGCAAAACACCAATAAAAGGGGAACTGAAGAAGAAGAAAACTGTAAGCTGTTGTAAACAATTCAAAAAAGGCTTTCACATTTCATACGCCTTGATTACATTTTTCTGTCTTCTTCTGAGCCAAGGCTTTTATTTGTGATGAAAGTTTTATTTAAAAACCTGTGATCCAAATCAGCTCCAGTCAAATACTGTAAATACAGAAGTATGACTTTCTATTCCAGGGCTAGTTTTCATAGTTTTCACTCGTTTTCTATCTATCTATATAAAGAAATCAATTCCACCTCTGCAGTGATATGTTTTTTTTCCCTCAGAATAGCGCCAATGTGATGCTGCCTTTCACATGTGAGTTTCCTCCTGTGAGGACTTGTTCACCTCTCAGCACCCTGAACCGTGTGCCTTTGCCAACAGATGTTCCTGTCATTGGCTACTCGGTTCGCCGGGGTCAATGTACGTTTGTTTTCCTCCACAAAACCTCTTTTGTGGGAGGGTCAAAATCACAGAGTGGCCCGGTGAGGTTTTTTTTTTTTATCCGAGTCTCTATCTCTGTGTCTCCATCCTCCACGTATTGATCGCTCCCCGACCTTTCACCCTTACTGCGAGTCATGGAATTGCCTGTCATGGACACAGGCCCCGGTCAAGGTCTCGCAAATGTACGCCGCATGTTTGCACGAACTCGCCGATCGATAACTCAGTTGCCCCCAAGTCTGGGAGAATAGAGCCTTCCGCTGTGCTATTTCTGACAGAGCCTTATCTCGGTTCCTAAAAAGTCCTTGAGATTGAGCTGAATTCAAGCTGTTTGTAGGGCAGAACTTGTATACTCAATAGTGACAGCCTTCTTTTTTACTTGAAGTGATCGCACTTGTGCTTTTAATAATATATCATCTGTTCTGGTGCCTGGTACAGATTTAAAATTTTGTCTTGAATCGCGAGACATCGTTCAAACAGGTACAACGCCTTGTAAAGACAGGCCTTGATGTATTTTTGATGAGTTTATTTCCAAATAAGAAGCATTTGAACACAGTGGACACCTGCTCTGACAAACTGATTGCTGGAATGAAAGGAAGCAGAAATCTTGATGTTGTGAGTCATCTTTGGATCTTTGCTCCCAAAACACATCTTTAAAGGGTGACTCGTGTGCCTTTGATGCACTGACAGATACATTTAAGGTTTGTTCTCTTTGTTAAAAATTAAAATTCAGCAGACTCTCGCTCTCACACAGTCTGAAAGAAAAGACCTGAGGTCTATCCTGGAGAATCGCTGGACCGAGCTGACATGACACACCACTCAAGAGTCTATCAGATTTCATTCTGACAGATAAGACCAGTGTGGGGAGGTAAGGGCTGCTGATGGGAAAGATTGTGGTTGAAAATAGGGCAGCGTGGTTTACGGAATATGTGAGCTGGGGGGTGGCATGACCGTCTATACAGGAATGTCTGTGGTGGTTACCACACAGAGTGTTTGTGCGTCACAACAACAGGATTACTGATATTTTTGGGATTAGGTAGGAGGTTGATGCACTGGAAAGATCACCCTGAATTGCATCAGAAGATGGCAATTAATTTTGCTGCAGCCCAAGTTCATTTTCTTTAGGTATGTTTGTATATAAGAGTGATTTTCTGCAATGTAGCCCCTGTTTAGCGTGATAAGTTCCAGTAAAGATCACAAAGATCACATTAGACAAGATCAAATGTGACCTAATGATGCTGCTGCTGCTGCAAAAAAGGTTGCTTTTTTCTGATAAGCAACATAGTCGTTTCCATTGTAACTTTTTGCAGTGTAGCTTCTGATGAGCTTTCATGTGAGTCAGTGGTCTCAACCCTCACCCAGGACACATGGAAAACATTCTCGCATACACACATACACACACACACTAATGCCAGGAATCCGGACTCCCCTTGAAATAGCTAAAACCCCCAGTGCTACGTTGATGACACACACACACACACACACACACACACACACACGCACACACACACACACATACACACACACAAGCACCCAGAATAGCCTCCCTGCCATCCATTGCATTCCACTACCCAGCTGGCTGCCCTGTGGACACAACATACTGCTGCAGTCTTACACACATACAGCAGACATGTCTCATGCATATTTCTCGGCACACACACACACACACACACGAATAATCACTCGCCTCTGCCAAAAGCACACTGACACCTCTTCTCTCGCACTACACACTTCAGTCCTTTCTCCCATTAGCCTGATATGGTGCATAGTATTCACTGCTCGCCTCACACCATCAATGAACAATACAGGTTCAGCCTCAGAGAGCCAGTAGCTAATCCCTCAGCTGTTTGGAGTTGGCAGAGGACAGGCTGAACACTGGAATAGTCTGCGCCCCCTCCAATTGCAGCACAGATCAGATATCAATTTGTCAACAGAGCTGGCCGGTCAGCCGGCCGGCCGGCTGGCTGGCTGGCTGCTACAGGGCCTGGAGGCAGAGGTGAGTCAGCAACTTGGACAGCCAAGAGCGGAGAGCCAGACGAGCAACCAGCCGGTGCGTTCAGCTGCAGAGAGTCTCTGACTTTTTGGAGAAAAGTTGGGAAAGTTGAGAAAATGTCCACTCCGGGGGAAATGAAAAAAAGACCCAAAACCCTTTTCCCCTGTGGATTTTTATATCAGTTCTTACCACCTTCTCACTTCTTTCAAATACCATTGGCGGTTTGATAACAACGGTTTTACTGCAATGTTGTGGGCGTATTGTGTTTCTAAATTTGCTCTGTGTGTGGATTTTGATCCATTTCAGCCCCACGGGTTCAGTTCCACGCAAATTCAGAAGATCCCACAACAACAACAACAACAACAAAAAAGCATTTTTTTTTGCCATTGTTCTTCTTGTTTCCAGTATTTACTCTCACCTCCTTCTCAGAACACATTGATCTTGAGAATTTGAGTAGGATGGCCGCTTTAGTGCACGCAGGAAAACTTGGGAGTGTTTACCAGCTCGATGCTGAGTTTGAGAATGTTGTAATCCTATTGAAGTCCTCTGTTTTGAGGAAGGAGAGATTACTATGGGGCGATACATTCTGGCCACTTTTAGGGCCTACAATTATTTCCATTATAGATTAATTTTGCTATTAAACTGATTAATCATTTGGTAGAGAAAATTCCAGAGAAGAGGGAGTAATCACTCTTCTCTGGCCACAAAAATGACAACGTTCCTTGTTTCTTTGATCGATTTGACAAAGTGCTTCTAGCAAATGCTGCTGCAGATCTGTGTCGATTGAAAATGAGGATGATTGGTGGATATATCACCCGCAACTGATTGGTTAGGGCAGAATAAATCCCTCCTCTTTCTCCTGAATTATGAAGTGAAAATTTGGTCATAAAAAGAGGAGATGAGTGAATTTGAGAAGCAAAGTGAATGTTTTGCAGTCTCTTTTTCACCGTTTTTATTTCGACGTTGTTATTGCAGAGCCAAAATTAAGGTTCAGGTTTTGAATCTCTCGTTTGTCTTTGTTTTCACTCTATTACTACTATTGTTTTGACATTGGGTTAAGACTTGGCCAGGCAGCAACTTTGCAAGTGACTTGAGACTGCCCCAACCCCTGATAGCCACAGAGCCGCCTGTTGGTGGGTCACTGGCTCATGTGAACAACTTCTCTCATCCGAGCCACTGTTTTTGGACTTCGGCCACATCCTGCTGTTCGCACCGTCGTCAGATCATAAAAGCCTCGTTTTCCCCTTGCGTGGCACATAGCTGAATTAAAATCTATTATGAATTGTGACAGGGCCATTAAGAAGACGGATGGTCAGAGCCCTCCGTGTGTTTGGCTCGCTCTTTGTCCACCTCGGGGGCCCTCGTTCCCGCCAAAAGCTTGCCCCCGGGCAGCCCCCGCTGGACGTGGGGCTCTGACCTGGGGCTGTGTTTTTCCTCAGTGTGTTCGTGCATGAGCATGTGTGCGGAGAAGACGATTTATGCGGCGACAGCATCCATAGGGGGGGTTTGACCGGAGACACATGCAGGCTTGAGTTAATTGAGTTTGGCCATTGAGAAGTGAACGAGGCCGTGCGGTTGGCCGGTGACGCCAGTGGGATGACGACCAGGTTAAGGCTCCAACCGTCACAAGTCGCCGCGCTCTCAAACGGGCTCTCTTGGGTTCATGTTGGAGGACAAGAGGTGAGGGACAAAAGGGGGTGGAGACATGATGGATGACAGGGAAGAGCATTGAGGCAGGAGCGCTCACGGCTCAGTGGGAGGAATTTATAGATCGAACAGAACAGTAAGCACTTGTCTGTGTCATCTCCTGGAGTGTGTGCGTAGGTGTACATGCGGGTTTGCACTTACCCGTGTGGTGATTTTTCCCCTGCTGTCTTCAGAGATGCCTGCCCACTGTTGGGTATGCGTGAAATGTTTTGTCTGCAAGCGCTCATTATTCAGCCCGAATGTGAAATGGTTCGCTTTTTGTCTTCCTCTTATGATATATGACATATCCTCCCTCCCCTGGCTGCTCTATTTGTAGCTGCTTGTTATTCCTCTCGGACTCAGGTGTGTTTCACTCGACATGGTGCTGTTCAAGGTTTCCGCATCGATTTCTGTTGCAGTTGACAACATTTTTATTATTATTTTTGTACAATATCATCCACTCTGTATAGACGTGGGGCCTGGGTAATGCACAGGGAGAGAGGTTTTTGAGTTAGAATCACCCTGTAGAATAAAATAGACCATCACACTTATATATCTCACGCCACAACAGGAATTGATTTACCAATGGCATCATAAAAATATGGCCCAGTATAGCTCCCATGAAGCCAGCTCCTGACTCTATACATATAATTCCCGATGCTCCTGGAGGGAATGGTGTAGGAAAAAATTCCCCTAAAGAGAGCTTGCATAATAAATGAGATGGGACGAAACTGCAGAAGGAACTATTCTCATTCTCTCACATAGAAGGATTTCAGGAGCTCATGTGTGGCGGTCATCTATCACCCCTATTGACCAATTACTATGCCAAGCCGGCCAACTTCTAATGAGCTGCGAAAAAACACAATGGAATAAGAGTCGATATCGGGCAAATAAATTATTAATAGCTGTCTGAGATTTTTATTTGCTCGCTTGCAGTTACTCTTGGCAGGCGTTGAAAGGAGTGGAGCTAAGAAAGGAGGTGAGGCTGTGGCTTTTCAATTATCTGATTTTTATGAGCTCCAGTGTGGTCTGTAGCCACTGCTGGACAGGATGGATTATCCTCTGTGCTTAATATATTTGAGAGGAGCTTTCCCCGCTTTTCTTTGTTTTTTGGTTTTTTATTTGCCTCGCCTTTGTCTCAGCCGAGACGGACTTTCTCTGACATCGAGACAAGTCCTTTTCCAGTGGTGTAAGGAAGTGTTCTGATCATTTGCCTGAGTGAATACCACACTGTGAAAATACTCCATTACAAGTTCTGCACAGACGTATGAGCAAGAAACAGCTAATTCTGCAGAATGGCCTGTTGGGTGACTGTTTAGAGTTTCCAGCTTCTCCAGTGAGAGAATTTGGTGTTTTAACATCTCTGTAGGCTGAATATCTTTGGGTTTTAGTGGGCTGTGTGTCTGTCTGTATGATCTGTGTCAGATCATATTTCTAGGACAACCAAACTAAGTGTTTAGCCAAATAATAGTTTTCAAAACTAACGACTGCACAAAAGGGCAAAAAAGGTCCACATGTTTCCTGCATATTCCTCATGAGCAATCCTCGGGCTGGTAGTGTGCACTTCACTGCAGTTGCAATGTGAACTCTGGGTAAACTAAATAAATAAATAAATGGATCCAAGTCAATCCAAACATCAGAGGTTGTGTAATCCATTAGCATCATTTGACTCTTGGACTCTTGGTGTCCTGCCATGTTCTCTACAGCTTGTTTGCATTACCTGTGCAAGAACAACTAAATAACAAAAAAAAAAAAAAAAATCACTCTGGCGTAACATTCAGATACAAGCCCAGCAAAATATCTCCCCACATTAACCTTATCACACACCACAGGGATTGCTATTAACGACTGCAGCAACTATTCTTGCTTCAAAAGTTCCCCTGGGCGCAATATGTACATTTCATTTGTTCTTTTTCTTTATCTTAGAGCACTTATCATCTTTAGAGTGCCGCTCAGCGGACTCTCCGTGGGATACGCAGACAATCACAGGCATCAGCTTGTTTGGCTATTATTAAGGATGTTTGAGGTTGTTTCTACTAATTGCTCTTGTATCTCCTTAAATTCACTTCATAAGAGACGATTGCAGAGCACTCAGGAAGAAATCAGCCACTTTTTGCTCTCCTCTCAGTGGTTTTGATACTCATATTAATGCAGGAACACTGAGCTCTTCTGTCACAACAGAAGCAGAAACAAGTGTTTTTTTTTCATGGTCAAACCCAGCTGGGCAATAGTCTAAAGGAAAAAAAAGTGAGTTCCAATCTGTTCTCAGATGTCACTAATCTGGTCAAACCAAGAATATTTTTTCCACCGTGTCTGCGATATAAATAACTCGAACATGAGTCGTCTCCATTTAAGGTGGTTGGTTGAAAACTGGGAGGAAAAAAAGCAGACAGATTATCATCCAAAGCTGTGTGACCCCTGGCAGCGCGCCTCTCTCGCTATCTAACTGCCTTTAACTTTATTTGGCTGTCGACTTGAAAGAGTCTTGCTGGGCTGGCTGCTGCGACTGTGTGCACACACTCTCTCTCTCTCTCACACACACACACACATGCACGCACTTACACACAGAGATATCCTCCCATATGGCATCATTTAAAACTCCTGGCATCTAATGTTTGTGTTTATCAGGACAACAAAGCCCACTCCTGGACCACAATGGAACCTACCTAAAAAGGTTCCTGT